>NC_052158.1:77935264-80367000 GCF_902713615.1 Scyliorhinus canicula | reverse complement strand
TCGCTGAGACTCTGCTCAGTTGCTGCCGGTCACTGAGACTCTGCTCAGTCGCTGCCGGTCACTGAGACTCTGCTCAGTCACTGAGACTCTGCTCAGTCGCTGCCGGTCACTGAGACTCTGCTCAGTCGCTGCTCAGTCACTGAGACTCTGCTCAGTCGCTGCTGGTCACTGAGACTCTGCTCAGTCGCTGCTCAGTCACTGAGACTCTGCTCAGTCACTGAGACTCTGCTCAGTCGCTGCCGGTCACTGAGACTCTGCTCAGTCGCTGCTGGTCACTGAGACTCTGCTCAGTCACTGAGACTCTGCTCAGTCGCTGCCGGTCACTGAGACTCTGCTCAGTCACTGAGACTCTGCTCAGTCGCTGCCGGACACTGAGACTCTGCTCAGTCACTGAGACTCTGCTCAGTCGCTGCTGGTCACTGAGACTCTGCTCAGTCGCTGCTGGTCACTGAGACTCTGCTCAGTCGCTGAGACTCTGCTCAGTCGCTGCTGGTCACTGAGACTCTGCTCAGTCACTGAGACTCTGCTCAGTCGCTGCTGGTCACTGAGACTCTGCTCAGTCACTGAGACTCTGCTCAGTCGCTGCCGGACACTGAGACTCTGCTCAGTCACTGAGACTCTGCTCAGTCGCTGCTCAGTCACTGAGACTCTGCTCAGTCGCTGCCGGTCACTGAGACTCTGCTCAGTCGCTGCTGGTCACTGAGACTCTGCTCAGTCACTGAGACTCTGCTCAGTCACTGAGACTCTGCTCAGTCGCTGCCGGTCACTGAGACTCTGCTCAGTCGCTGCCGGTCACTGAGACTCTGCTCAGTCACTGAGACTCTGCTCAGTCGCTGCCGGACACTGAGACTCTGCTCAGTCACTGAGACTCTGCTCAGTTACTGCGGGGCACTGAGACTCTGCTCAGTCACTGAGACTCTGCTCAGTCGCTGCCGGACACTGAGACTCTGCTCAGTCACTGAGACTCTGCTCAGTCACTGCGGGGCACTGAGACTCTGCTCAGTCACTGAGACTCTGCTCAGTCGCTGCCGGACACTGAGACTCTGCTCAGTCACTGAGACTCTGCTCAGTCGCTGCTGGTCACTGAGACTCTGCTCAGTCGCTGCTGGTCACTGAGACTCTGCTCAGTCGCTGCCGGTCACTGAGACTCTGCTCAGTCGCTGCTCAGTCACTGAGACTCTGCTCAGTCGCTGCGGGTCACTGAGACTCTGCTCAGTCGCTGAGACTCTGCTCAGTCTCTGCTCAGTCGCTGAGACTCTGCTCAGTCGCTGCTGGTCACTGAGACTCTGCTTAGTCACTGAGACTCTGCTCAGTTGCTGCCGGACACTGAGACTCTGCTCAGTCGCTGCCGGTCACTGAGACTCTGCTCAGTCGCTGCCGGACACTGAGACTCTGCTCAGTCACTGAGACTCTGCTCAGTCGCTGCCGGTCACTGAGACTCTGCTTAGTCACTGAGACTCTGCTCAGTCACTGAGACTCTGCTCAGTCACTGCGGGGCACTGAGACTCTGCTCAGTCGCTGAGACTCTGCTCAGTCGCTGCCGGTCACTGAGACTCTGCTCAGTCACTGAGACTCTGCTCAGTCGCTGCCGGTCACTGAGACTCTGCTCAGTCACTGAGACTCTGCTCAGTCGCTGCCGGTCACTGAGACTCTGCTCAGTCACTGAGACTCTGCTCAGTCGCTGCTCAGTCACTGAGACTCTGCTCAGTCGCTGCCGGTCACTGAGACTCTGCTCAGTCACTGAGACTCTGCTCAGTCGCTGCTCAGTCGCTGCCGGTCACTGAGACTCTGCTCAGTCGCTGAGACTCTGCTCAGTTGCTGCCGGTCACTGAGACTCTGCTCAGTCGCTGCTCAGTCACTGAGACTCTGCTCAGTCGCTGCCGGACACTGAGACTCTGCTCAGTCACTGAGACTCTGCTCAGTCGCTGCCGGTCACTGAGACTCTGCTCAGTCGCTGCTGGTCACTGAGACTCTGCTCAGTCGCTGCTCAGTCACTGAGACTCTGCTCAGTCGCTGCCGGACACTGAGACTCTGCTCAGTCACTGAGACTCTGCTCAGTCACTGCGGGGCACTGAGACTCTGCTTAGTCACTGAGACTCTGCTCAGTCGCTGCTCAGTCAACTGAGACTCTGCTCAGTCACTGAGACTCTGCTCAGTCACTGCTGGTCACTGAGACTCTGCTCAGTCACTGAGACTCTGCTCAGTCGCTGCCGGACACTGAGACTCTGCTCAGTCACTGAGACTCTGCTCAGTCACTGAGACTCTGCTCAGTCACTGAGACTCTGCTCAGTCGCTGCCGGTCACTGAGACTCTGCTCAGTCACTGCTGGTCACTGAGACTCTGCTCAGTCGCTGCTCAGTCACTGAGACTCTGCTCAGTCACTGAGACTCTGCTCAGTCGCTGCCGGACACTGAGCCTCTGCTCAGTCACTGAGACTCTGCTCAGTCACTGAGACTCTGCTCAGTCGCTGAGACTCTGCTCAGTCGCTGCTCAGTCACTGAGACTCTGCTCAGTCACTGCCGGTCACTGAGACTCTGCTCAGTCGCTGCCGGTCACTGAGACTCTGCTCAGTCACTGAGACTCTGCTCAGTCACTGAGACTCTGCTCAGTCACTGAGACCCTGCTCAGTCACTGAGACTCTGCTCAGTCACTGAGACTCTGCTCAGTCGCTGCTGGTCACTGAGACTCTGCTCAGTCGCTGAGACTCTGCTCAGTCGCTGCTGGTCACTGAGACTCTGCTCAGTCGCTGAGACTCTGCTCAGTCGCTGCCGGTCACTGAGACTCTGCTCAGTCACTGAGACTCTGCTCAGTCGCTGCCGGACACTGAGACTCTGCTCAGTCACTGAGACTCTGCTCAGTCACTGAGACTCTGCTCAGTCACTGAGACTCTGCTCAGTCGCTGAGACTCTGCTCAGTCGCTGCCGGTCACTGAGACTCTGGTCAGTCGCTGCCGGTCACTGAGACTCTGCTCAGTCACTGAGACTCTGCTCAGTCACTGAGACTCTGCTCAGTCGCTGCCGGTCACTGAGACTCTGCTCAGTCACTGAGACTCTGCTCAGTCGCTGCCGGTCACTGAGACTCTGCTCAGTCACTGAGACTCTGCTCAGTCGCTGCCGGACACTAAGACTCTGCTCAGTCACTGAGACTCTGCTCAGTCACTGCCGGTCACTGAGACTCTGCTCAGTCGCTGCCGGTCACTGAGACTCTGCTCAGTCACTGAGACTCTGCTCAGTCGCTGCTGGTCACTGAGACTCTGCTCAGTCACTGCCAGTCACTGAGACTTTGCTCAGTCACTGCGGGGCACTGAGACTCTGCTCAGTCGCTGCCGGTCACTGAGACTCTGCTCAGTCACTGAGACTCTGCTCAGTCGCTGCCGGACACTGAGACTCTGCTCAGTCACTGAGACTCTGCTCAGTCGCTGCCGGTCACTGAGACTCTGCTCAGTCACTGAGACTCTGCTCAGTCGCTGCCGGACACTGAGACTCTGCTCAGTCACTGAGACTCTGCTCAGTCACTGCGGGTCACTGAGACTCTGCTCAGTCACTGAGACTCTGCTCAGTCACTGAGACTCTGCTCAGTCGCTGCCGGTCACTGAGACTCTGCTCAGTCGCTGAGACTCTGCTCAGTCACTGAGACTCTGCTCAGTCGCTGCTGGTCACTGAGACTCTGCTCAGTCAACTGAGACTCTGCTCAGTCGCTGCTGGTCACTGAGACTCTGCTCAGTCACTGAGACTCTGCTCAGTCGCTGCCGGACACTGAGCCTCTGCTCAGTCACTGAGACTCTGCTCAGTCACTGAGACTCTGCTCAGTCACTGAGACTCTGCTCAGTCGCTGCTCAGTCACTGAGACTCTGCTCAGTCGCTGCTCAGTCACTGAGACTCTGCTCAGTCGCTGCCGGTCACTGAGACTCTGCTCAGTCGCTGCCGGTCACTGAGACTCTGCTCAGTCGCTGCCAGTCGCTGAGACTCTGCTCAGTCACTGAGACTCTGCTCAGTCGCTGCGGGTCACTGAGACTCTGCTCAGTCACTGAGACTCTGCTCAGTCACTGCCGGTCACTGAGACTCTGCTCAGTCGCTGCCGGTCACTGAGACTCTGCTCAGTCACTGAGACTCTGCTCAGTCGCTGCTGGTCACTGAGACTCTGCTCAGTCACTGCCAGTCACTGAGACTTTGCTCAGTCACTGCGGGGCACTGAGACTCTGCTCAGTCGCTGCCGGTCACTGAGACTCTGCTCAGTCACTGAGACTCTGCTCAGTCGCTGCCGGACACTGAGACTCTGCTCAGTCGCTGCCGGTCACTGAGACTCTGCTCAGTCACTGAGGACCTCTGCTCAGTCGACTGCCGGTCACTGAGACCTGCTCAGTCACTGAGACTCTGCTCAGTCACTGAGACTCTGCGCAGGTCGCTGCCGGACAACTGAGACTCTGCTCAGTCACTGAGACTCTGCTCAGTCGCTGCCGGTCACTGAGACTCTGCTCAGTCACTGAGACTCTGCTCAGTCACTGAGACTCTGCTCAGTCACTGCCGGTCACTGAGACTCTGCTCAGTCACTGAGACTCTGCTCAGTCACTGAGACTCTGCTCAGTCGCTGCCGGACACTGAGACTCTGCTCAGTCACTGAGACTCTGCTCAGTCACTGCGGGTCACTGAGACTCTGCTCAGTCACTGAGACTCTGCTCAGTCACTGCCGGTCACTGAGACTCTGCTCAGTCGCTGAGACTCTGCTCAGTCACTGAGACTCTGCTCAGTCACTGAGACTCTGCTCAGTCACTGAGACTCTGCTCAGTCAACTGAGACTCTGCACAGTCACTGAGACTCTGCTCAGTCGCTGCTGGTCACTGAGACTCTGCTCAGTCACTGAGACTCTGCTCAGTCGCTGCCGGACACTGAGCCTCTGCTCAGTCACTGAGACTCTGCTCAGTCACTGAGACTCTGCTCAGTCACTGAGACTCTGCTCAGTCGCTGCTCAGTCACTGAGACTCTGCTCAGTCACTGAGACTCTGCTCAGTCACTGAGACTCTGCTCAGTCGCTGCTGGTCACTGAGACTCTGCTCAGTCACTGAGACTCTGCTCAGTTGCTGCTCAGTCACTGAGACTCTGCTCAGTCGCTGCCGGTCACTGAGACTCTGCTCAGTCGCGAGACTCCGCTCAGTCGCTGCCGGTCACTGAGACTCTGCTCAGTCGCTGCCGGTCACTGAGACTCTGCTCAGTCGCTGCCGGTCACTGAGACTCTGCTCAGTCACTGAGACTCTGCTCAGTCACTGAGACTCTGCTCAGTCGCTGAGACTCTGCTCAGTCACTGCTCAGTCGCTGCCGGTCACTGAGTCTCTGCTCAGTCGCTGAGACTCTGCTCAGTCGCTGCTCAGTCACTGAGACTCTGCTCAGTCGCTGCTCAGTCACTGAGACTCTGCTCAGTCGCTGCCGGTCACTGAGACTCTGCTCAGTCGCTGCCGGTCACTGAGACTCTGCTCAGTCGCTGCCAGTCGCTGAGACTCTGCTCAGTCACTGAGACTCTGCTCAGTCGCTGCTCAGTCACTGAGACTCTGCTCAGTCACTGAGTCTCTGCTCAGTCGCTGCTCAGTCACTGAGACTCTGCTCAGTCGCTGCCGGTCACTGAGACTCTGCTCAGTCGCTGAGACTCTGCTCTGTCGCTGCCGGTCACTGAGACTCTGCTCAGTCGCTGCCGGTCACTGAGACTCTGCTCAGTCACTGAGACTCTGCTCAGTCGCTGCCGGTCACTGAGACTCTGCTCAGTCGCTGCCGGTCACTGAGACTCTGCTCAGTCGCTGCTCAGTCACTGAGACTCTGCTCAGTCGCTGCTCAGTCACTGAGACTCTGCTCAGTCGCTGCCGGTCACTGAGACTCTGCTCAGTCGCTGAGTCTCTGCTCAGTCGCTGCTCAGTCACTGAGACTCTGCTCAGTCACTGAGTCTCTGCTCAGTCGCTGCTCAGTCACTGAGACTCTGCTCAGTCGCTGCCGGTCACTGAGACTCTGCTCAGTCGCTGCCAGTCGCTGAGACTCTGCTCAGTCACTGAGACTCTGCTCAGTCGCTGCCGGACACTGAGACTCTGCTCAGTCACTGAGACTCTGCTCAGTCACTGAGACTCTGCTCAGTCACTGAGACTCTGCTCAGTCGCTGCCGGACACTGAGACTCTGCTCAGTCACTGAGACTCTGCTCAGTCACTGAGACTCTGCTCAGTCGCTGCCGGACACTGAGACTCTGCTCAGTCACTGAGACTCTGCTCAGTCGCTGAGACTTTGCTCAGTCACTGAGACTCTGCTCAGTCGCTGCCGGTCACTGAGACTCTGCTCAGTCACTGAGACTCTGCTCAGTCACTGCGGGGCACTGAGACTCTGCTCAGTCACTGAGACTCTGCTCAGTCGCTGCTGGTCACTGAGACTCTGCTCAGTCGCTGAGACTCTGCTCAGTCACTGAGACTCTGCTCAGTCACTGAGACTCTGCTCAGTCGCTGCCGGTCACTGAGACTCTGCTCAGTCAGTGAGACTCTGCTCAGTCGCTGCTCAGTCGCTGAGACTCTGCTCAGTCACTGAGACTCTGCTCAGTCGCTGCCGGACACTGAGACTCTGCTCAGTCACTGAGACTCTGCTCAGTCGCTGCCGGTCACTGAGACTCTGCTCAGTCGTTGCCGGTCACTGAGACTCTGCTCAGTCGCTGCCGGTCACTGAGACTCTGCTCAGTCGCTGCTCAGTCACTGAGACTCTGCTCAGTCGCTGCGGGTCACTGAGACTCTGCTCAGTCGCTGCCGGTCACTGAGACTCTGCTCAGTCGCTGCCGGACACTGAGACTCTGCTCAGTCACTGAGACTCTGCTCAGTCGCTGCTCAGTCACTGAGACTCTGCTCAGTCGCTGCGGGTCACTGAGACTCTGCTCAGTCGCTGAGACTCTGCTCAGTCACTGCCGGTCACTGAGACTCTGCTCAGTCGCTGAGACTCTGCTCAGTCACTGCTGGTCACTGAGACTCTGCTCAGTCACTGAGACTCTGCTTAGTCACTGAGACTCTGCTCAGTCGCTGCCGGTCACTGAGACTCTGCTCAGTCACTGAGACTCTGCTTAGTCACTGAGACTCTGCTCAGTCGCTGCTCAGTCACTGAGACTCTGCTTAGTCACTGAGACTCTGCTCAGTCGCTGCCGGTCACTGAGACTCTGCTCAGTCGCTGCTCAGTCGCTGAGACTCTGCTCAGTCACTGCGGGGCACTGAGACTCTGCTTAGTCACTGAGACTCTGCTCAGTCACTGAGACTCTGCTCAGTCACTGAGACTCTGCTCAGTCGCTGAGACTCTGCTCAGTCACTGCGGGGCACTGAGACTCTGCTCAGTCACTGAGACTCTGCTCAGTCACTGAGACTCTGCTCAGTCGCTGCCGGTCACTGAGACTCTGCTCAGTCGCTGAGACTCTGCTCAGTCGCTGCTGGTCACTGAGACTCTGCTCTGTCGCTGAGACTCCGCTCAGTCGCTGAGAAACGGAGATTCCAGCCTTATGTTCTCCTGCTGGAGCTGAATCACACCTGATTTAGGCTCATGCTGGGAATGCAAATCAGGAAGCTATTCCCAGTCCTTAGTCATGTAATTTTATGCATTATCAGGCCACCATTTTGAGTGAGCGTCTGGGCTCCCCTCCGTCCTCGCAACACCACTGATTTCCTGGGTCACCCCCCCCCCCCCCCCGCCCCAGTACAGGGGTGACCTGAACCCCCGGCTGAGATCCCCTAATTAAATAAACCCCCACCAGTGACTTCCTGATTAACGAGACCCCCATGAGAAACACTTCAGAAAAGAGACACCTGCTGGAAAGCCCCACTCCGCCCCGCCATTCATTAATTCCTTTGTGAAATTGCTTTCACCAGGCTGTGATTGACAGCTTTCATACACATACCCAGCTGTTTGCATTGTTTAATTCATTTGCCTTCACCTTTGAGTGACTTTGAATTAGTCAGCTGTGTAACTAAAGGCAGTGTTTATGATCAAGCTGTGATTGACAGCTCCTGGGCCACATCAAATGAGAGTTAAATCTCACTTCTGGAGGGCTTCCAGACAGGGCCCTCTGTTATGGGTGGCTACTGACAGAGTTCTCTCCTATTTGGGGTCTCTGGTTGGGATCTCTTTAACTAGAGAGTATCTGGTGGGGGTCCCTTTAATTAGAATGTCTCTGGTGGGGTGGGGGATCTGGTGGGCAGGTCTTGCATTGTTGGGGGAGGATGGCCTTCCGATGGACATTGGGAACAACTCCTTTAAAGCGCTACCCCCTTGGCCCATCGCAACAGGGCCACGCTTGTTAAAACCTGCTACAATTCCCATTCACGTGATTCACAGCACAGAGGACTGGAGAGTCACGCAGGCCCAGAGAATATGATGCCCACCTGTTCAGGCTGGTTTATGGAAGGAGCCTTGATCTCAATTTCAGTGGGGTTCCAGAGAATCGGAAACAGATCAGGCGGGGCACCAATTCCATTTTCTGCCTAACGCTGGATTCTCCATCACCCGCCGCTTGTAGGATTAGAATAGCGGTTTTAATATACTTACAACAGAGTCAGCCTGAAAGCCGTTGAACTTTCGGTGAACTGGCCGACTGAACCTGTGGCACTGATCTTTATACAGCAGCTCCCGGGGAGGAGTCCTGGGCGGAGCCAAGGGAGAAGTCCCGTACAACTCTCGAGCATTCCCAGTGCTACTCCCCCTGGAGGACAGGTAGTGCAACTGCACTTACAATATGGGCACATGTATATACAGGTTATAATTCGATGTGAACCACATTCACTACATCTTCTATTTTAAACCAAGGAACTACAGCTCTTATAGCAAATAGTCCACAGTTGCTCCAATGGTTTCCTGTGTCCTCACTTTGCTGAGTAGTATTTCAAGTTACTGTCTCCAGGTGCTTTCCTCAGTTTTCAGAGAGTTTCGTAAATCCACCACGAACAGTAAAACCTGTTCCATTGATTCTTCTCTCCCCACCATGAAACAGATTGCAACAGATTTTACAAGTATATAAAAAGGAGAGTAATTCAAGCAAGCATCTGTCCCTTTGAGGCAGAGACAGAAGAAATTATCATGGGTGTTGAGGAACATGAACAAATATTTTGTGTATGTCTTCACCGTAAAAGACACATCAGAGTACAGTTTAATTAAGAGATTAATAAGAGTGAGGAACCTAAGGTGATTAATATCGACAGCAAAAAGATCTGGAGGAGCTTTATAATCTGACAAATCTGCAAGACTTGACGGCTTGCATCCTAGGATTCTAAAAGAGGAACCTGTAGAAATAGTGGAAAGCTTCTTATGGTTTGTCAAAATGCCCTAGATTCTAGTAACGTCCCAGCAAATTATAAACTAGCAAATGCAACTCTGCTTGCAGCAAGGAGGGTGGGAGAAAACAAGGAATTATAGGCCTAGCTGTTAGCCAAATTTCAGTCTTGAAGTCTGCAGTCATTGTTCAGGACTCTCAGGGCAACTCCCTCACTATATACAACTGTACCGCCACCATTGTTGGGCCTGTCCTGTCAGTGGGTATGACCATGCCATGTCTTTGCTTGACTAGTCTGTAGGACAACCAAGCTCTCCCAATTTTGGTTATTGGGTCAATTCAGTGGACAGTTAAGAATTAGTCACATTATTGTTGGTCTGGCATCACAAGTAAGATAATCAAGGACAGTGTTTATCCTTCTCTGAAGAACATTAGTGAACCAGATGGATTTTTAATGACAATCCAATAGTTTCAAGGTCACCATTACTGGACAAGTTTTTATTTCAAAATTTGATAATTAATTTTAAACTCCACCAGCAGCCCTGGTGGATTTGAATTTATGATCAAGAGCATTAGCCTGGACCTCTGGATTACCAGTCCACTCACAATACCATGTTTAAGGAAGGATACTTTGTACTGGAAGTAGGAGAGCAAAGGCTCACTTGATTAATTCCTGGAATGAGAGGATTGTCCTATGATGAGAGGTTGAGGTTAAATTGGGATTATATTCACTGGAGTTTAGAAGAATGAGAGGTAATCTCATTCTCGCATACGGGATCCTGAAAGGGTTTAACAGAGTAGATATTGAAAGGTAGTTCCCTTGGCCGGGGAGCTAGAACAGAGGGGCACAGCCTCAAGATAAGGATGCAGTCATTTAAAACTGAGATGCGGAGAAATATCTTCACTAAAATAGCTTTGAATCTTTGGAATTCTTGACTCCAGAATATTGTGGGGGCCCCAGCACTAAATATATTCAAGGCTGCGATAGACAGATTTTTGGTCTCTCAGGGAATCAAGGATTTTGGAAGCCAGTGAGAAATTGATTGTGTTGAATGGCAAACCACGCACAAGTTGCTATATGGTTTACTCCTGCTACTATTCCTTATGTTCTCAATGGTTGTGACGGTTTGTTCAGTTGTCCACTTGGTTATAGGTTAGAGGGATCGACCATGTCATCTCCAAACATAAATCTACGTTTCTGCAGTCTATAATACAGTAACATGTGCACCTCATAAGTGCCAGGCAATGACTATCTCCAATAAGAGGGAATCAAGCCATTGCCCCTTGACATTCAATGGCATTACCACCACTGATTCCACCACTATCAACATTCTGGGGTTACCATTGATCAGAAACAGAACTGGACGAGCCATATAAATACAGTGGCTATGAGAGCAAGTCAGAGGTTAGGAATCCTGCAGCAAGTAACTCACCTCCTGACACTCAAAGCCCGTCCACCACCTTCAAGGCACAAGTCAGAAGTGCAATGGAATACTCCCCACTTGCCTGGGTGAATACAGCTCCAATAATACTCAAGACGCTCAACAGCATCCAGGACAAAGCAGCACACCACCACTGACGCTCAGTAGCAGCAGTGTGTACCATCTACAAGAGGCACTGCAGGAACTCACCAAGGTTCCTTAGACAGCACCTTCCAAACCCACGACCACTACCATCCAGAAGGACAAGGACAGCAGATACCTGGGAACAGCAACAAGATTCCCCTTCAAGTCGCGCACCATCCTGACTTGGAAATATATCACCGTTCCTTCACTGTCGCTGGGTCAAAATCCTGGAACTCCCTCTCTATTAGCACAGTGGGTGTACCTACACCACATGGACTTCAGCGGTTCAAGAAGGCAGCTTACCACCACTTTGTCAAGGGCAATTAGGGATGGACAACAATGGTAGCGAAGCACACATCCCGTAAAAACTAATGAGATAAAAAACTAAAACTTGCCGCTGACCTGAAAGAAAGCTGCTCACAACGATCTCTATGGCGTGGTTTGGCCTTCTTCCAACAGCAATTTAAATTTTACTCCAAAGTCAAATTTGTTAACCTACCATCTATGTTTTTAAAATATTTTTATTCGGTTTTTAATATTTAAACATTTTGTACATAAAACAAAACAATGCAAAACATCAAAAAACACCCCCCTCCCCCCACTCCACCGACGAATATCCCAATAAAACTCCCCCTACCCCACCAACTATCCTCTCCTGTTAGCAGCTGGCAGAAACCAACTCTTTACAAAGTCGAATAAACAGACCCCATTTCTTGTGGTACCCCTCCATCCTCACCCTCATAGCAAACGTAACCGTCTCCAAATACAGGAACTCCATCAAGTCCCCAAGCCACACTGAGGAACAGGGCGGAGAAGCTGACCTCCGCCCCAACAGGAGCTGCCTGCAAGCAATCAGTGAGGAGAAGGCTAAAACATCTGGCCCCGCTCCTGTCTGCAGCTCCGGCAAGTCCGACACACACCGGACTACCCGAGTATGTCCTAGGGACAAATGGGAGCGTCATCGTGGCCAGCACCTGCAACCCCGACCCCCTACAAGAGCTTACCTCCATCCTCACCCACATTGACTCCGGCTTCATACCCCAGCCCCGCACCTCCTTGCCGTTTGCCACCCAAGAGTAATACAACTTGGAAGAGCTAAACCCTATGACTGTCGCCCTCTCTGAAGCACCGTCTTCCGAATCCTCGCCACCTTACCTTCCCAAACAAATAACAAAATCAACCGTTCCACCCACATAAAAACACCTTCAGCAAAAAGACTGATAAACACTGGAATAAAATAAAAACCGCTGCAAGATATTCATCTTTACTGCCTGCGCTCACCCTGCCAATGTTAATGGGAGGCTGTCCCATCTCAGCAAATCTGCCCTGACCCTACCTACCAGGCTTGTAAAATTCAATTTACGGAACCGGGCCCAGTCTCGAGCCACCTGCACCTCTCAGAACCTGAAGTATGTATTCGCAACATGAAACGGAAATCCCCCCCGCCAAGCCAACTCATGGCCCTGAAGTAGAAAGTAAAAAGCACTCGCTCTTTCCCAAATTCAGTTTATATCCCGAAAAATCACCAAACTTCTTGAGCAGCTCCACTATATCCCCCACCATGGGACCCAGGTTAGAAACATAGAAAAAAAAATGTCTGCATAGAGGGACACCTTATGCTCCACCCCCACCCCCACCCCCTCTCATTATACCCTCCGAGCAGCTCAATGCAATTACCAAGGGCTCTATCGTCAGCACAAACAAAAGGGACACCGTCTCCGAGCGCTGATTCACCAATTCCCCTTTGATCAACTTAAATAATCTTCTTACTTCATAACCAAAAGTCAAATTGAATGGACTTAATTTAGTTGATTCATTAGGTGCATCCCTAATTACAAATAGTACAATGGAATTACTTTATCCCATTCCTCTGTATAATCCTGACTATAGGCACTCAACATGGTCTTTAAAGTTTTAGTATCACCTTTCCAACGCTCCTCATGACTCCGGATGATATTCCATTGAGTTAACTTGCTTCATTCCTAAGCTATTCATAACTTGCTTAAATAACTTCAACATAAAATTGGATCCCTGATCTGATTGGATTTCTTTTGGTAGACCAGGGCCGGGATTCTCCCCAACCCGGCGGGGCGGGGGGTCCCGGCGTAGCGGAGTGGCACCAAACACTCCGGCGTCAGGCCTCCCCAAAGGTACGGAATTCTCTGCACCTTTATGGGCTAGGCCCGCACCGGAGTGGTTTCCGCTCCACCGATGGCGCCAAAACCAGCACCAATGGCCTTTGGCGCTACACTGCCTGGCCTGGCCGAAAGGCCTTCGTCGGTCCGCGCATGTGCCGTGTGTCAGCGGCCGCTGACGTCACCACTGGCGCATGCGTGGTAGGGGGGTCTCTTCCGCCTCCGCCATGGTGGAGGCCGTGGTGGCGGCGGAAGAAAAAGAGTGCCCCCACAGCACAGGGCCGCCCGCCGATCGGTGGGCCCCGATCGCGGGCCAGGCCACCGTGGGGGCACTCCCCGGGGTCCAGTCGCCTTGCGCCCCCCCCACCCAGGACCCCGGCAGCCCGCTCGCGCCGCCAATCCCGTTGGCACCAGAGGTGGTTTAAACCACGTCGGCGGGATTGGCCTGTCAGCGGCGGGACTTCGGCCCATTGCGGGCCGGAGAATCACCGCGGGGGGCACGCCGATTGGCGGGGCGTGATTCCCGCCGTTTCCCGGGTGGCGGAGAATTCCAACCACGGCAGGGGCGGGATTTACGCCGGCCCCGGGCGATTCCCCGACCCTGCGTGGGGTCGGAGAATTCGGCCCCATATCTGATTTTTTTTTAAATTGGTTAAATCCTCTACAACCCTCTGAGCTGTAATGTTTCTTCATGGAATGGCCTCCAAAAATCTAGTAGACACATCCATTATGATCAACAAACACTGATTTCCATTTTTAGGTAGAGATCCCACACAACCAATCAGGGCCCTAATAACATGTTCCTTAAATTCTGGACGGGTTGAGGCTTGGTTACCACTCGGGATCCCCTATTACCTGACATGTGTGACATGTATGACACAATTCCACTACATCCTTATGCAATCCAAACCAATCAAAATGTTTTTGTATTTTTGCTTTAGTTTTCCTCATTCCTAAATAACACCGATTGGAATCTTATGCGCTACCCGCAAAACCTCCTTTCTATAACTTGAATACCACTTGATGAACTCCTGCTCATTTATCATCTTTCTCAGTATGTAAAAGTCTCCCTTTTCTTATTAATACATTATTTCTAATGTAATAATGCTCCCATATACACTCAGATTCTATTTCTGTATATGCTTTCTGATACAACTGCTTTATCTCTGAGTCTCCCATAGTACTTCCCGGTTGACTGAGTCAAAAGACTTAGTCAGATATATGAAGGCCATGTAGAGTAGTTGATGTTGCTCCCGGCATTTCTCTTGAAGTTACCGAGCTATCAAAATTATGTCCATTATTCCACAGTTTGGTCGGAAGCCGTACTGGCATTCCGAAAAGATTTCTTCAGAAGCTGAGAAAAGGCAGCTTGCAAAGATTTTGATGATGATCTTCCCAGCGATGGAGAGCAAGGAGGTTCCTTGGCAGTTTCCACAGTCCGTTTTCACTTCTTTCTTGAAGATAGTGGCGATGACGGCATCCCTGAGGTGGGCAGGAATTTCTTCTCTGTCCCAGGTTTATAAGAAATGAAGAAGATTTAATTGTCCTTTCCTTGGATTGCCACCTTGCCATGGTGGAGAGGCTTGAATGTTCCATTGATGCCCACAGCAATGCCTTTGGGAGTCTTAAACTTCTGGCAGGGACAACTATGGCAGGCTGGAGGGGAGGAACCAGATAAAGTACAATCCAAAACAGGTCCCAACGGCGCATCAGGCGGAAGATACTGGTATGGTATCAATTGCTGTGATGGCAGATGAGGCTGCAGCAGTAGGGAGATCCCCAGCCATCGAGATTCCCTTGCACTGGAACTGAACGTATCCTATATCAAGGACTGTGTGTCTGCTTATGTGCAATGGCATACCACATTAAAGATGTCCCGCACCAGGCATCTATCAGATACCTATGAAGAGTATATACACTGATAGCAATACAGAAGCAAAATAATACTCTTCTTATTGGACTTTCCATTTACCAATGTTGAGGAACGTAGGTGGGGGCTGCAATAGTCAAGGTGCAAGAATCCTTAATTAGCTGCATGGGTAGGATTCAATAAACTAAAATCTGCCTGTTGCTTCTTTAATTGGAAGTAACTTTTCTTGGGTTGCAGTTGGAACAGCAGTTTATTTCTAGAATTACTTTCCTTAAGGTGTCCTACACTATAAACCTAATAGTACCTTCTACATAACTGATGTCTTTTTTAAAATTGCAGTCTGTCATTGAGCAGGTATGGCACGGTATGGTAGCACAGTGGTTATCACTGTTGTTTCACAGCTCTAGGGTCCCACGTTCGATTCCCGGCTTGGGTCACTGTCTATGCGGGGTCTGCACGTTCTCCCCATGTCTGCGTGGGTTTCCTCCGGGTGCTCCGGTTTCCTCTCACAGTCCAAGGATGTCCAGATTAGGTGGATTGACCATGCTAAATTGCCCTTAGTGTCCAAAAAGGTTAAGTGGGTTTACTGGGTTATGGGGATGGGGTGGAGGTGTGGGCTTGAGTGGGGTGCTCTTTCCAGGGGCCAGTGCAGATTCAATGGGCTGAATGGCCTCCTTCTGCACTGTAAGTTCTAGGATTCTATGATTCAATGCGGTAGCAATACCAGTGATGGGCCTCAGTTATGTAGGTCATCTCACTGAAGGATCAAATTTCAGCAGTGCTCCCTCTGTCATTATTTTGACTTCGCCTATCACAATAAAATGTGGTCATATCAGGTTCAAACATTACAATATGAAGAAAGTAAAAAATCTAGCCGATAGATATATTCATATTGAAGAATCAGTTTGCAGGTATGGTGAAAAGCAATAACAATCTTCACTGTAATCGGTACCACATGGTAAATGACTTATTGTACCTCCAGGGTTATATAATCAGTTGGCTCACCTCGGTCATATTCCGGCACTCCTCATGTCCTACTTTTCAATTCATATTCCATTTCCAAATATATTCCTGGCCAATATTTATCCTTCAACTAAAACAGCTGAAAGCAGATTAGCTGTCATTTTCATATTACTGCCAATGGGATCTTGCTGTGTGTAAAATGGTTGCTGCATTTCAGACAAAACAGTTACAAAATTTCAAAAGTATTTTATTGGCTGCAAATCACTTTGGGACATCCTACGCTCACGAAAGTTGATATATCAATACAAATCACTCTCCCTTTTCCCCGATCGGGCAGTTGATGCTTCCAGGAGACCAGAAGAATGAGAGGTGATCTCATTGAAATATATAGGATTCTTAAGGGGTTTAGACAGGGTAAATGCTGAGAGGATGTTTCCCCTCATGGGAGAGTCTTGGTAGAAAGGGGTGCCAATTTAAGATTCAGATTAGGAGAAATTTCATCTCTTGGAGAATTGTGAGTCTTTGAAACCCCATGCCACAGAGAGCTAAGGGAATCAAGGGTTATAGGGGCAGGGCAGTAAAGTGGACGTGAGGAATGTCGGATCAGCCATGATCCAATTGAATGATGGAGCAGGCTCGATGGGACAATAGGCCCACTCCTGCTCATATTTCATATGGTCTTATCTCCTTAATATTGTATCCTGTGTCAGGCTAATGATTTTACCTCTTTTTAGGACCAGCCAGTATTCACGAAGAAAAGGTATAAGGCACATAGTGCAGAAGTTTATAATGAAACTCTTGGATTCATTACATGTTCACATCTTCAAACTTGCATCAGGTAATTCATATTAATTGTGACAACCCAAGCTTTACTGAATAATTCATTCATTTACCAGTGTCAGATGCAACGTCAAAGCTGATTGGTGAAGAAACAGAGAAAGATGAAGTATTACAAATGGTGATATACAGTCTCAACAATGGATGGCCAAAAGATTCATGTCCCGAGTATCATCATATACGATCAGAGCTAAGTGCAGCAAATGGTTTGTTACTAAGACAAGAGAGAATCGTTATTCCACAATCTCTGTGCAAAGAAATACTGCAAAAGATTCATGAGGGTCACCCTTGGAATCGAGAAAGGCAAGAGAAGACTGTGAGATACTGTATACTGGCCAGGAATAGATAAAGATATGCAGACAATGGTGGAAAAATGTACCATTTGTCAACAATACCAATATCGACAAGCAAAGGAAACGATGGAGATGGGCAAAATTGTGTCAGTTCCATGGAAAAAGGTTAGGATAGACATATTCTACCTTGAAGGTAAAGAATATTTGCTAATAATGGACTACTATTCAAACTATCCTAGGGGGCACACATTTAAGATTTTAGGGGAAAAAATACAGGTGGGATGTGAAGAAGAATTTTTGTTACGTGGCCTGCATTAATACCTGGATTTTGCTGAATAAGAGGGAGATTGAAGTGAAGATGATCAATGATTTCAAAAGAAAATTGGATGCGAAGTTGAGGAAAATGCATTTACAGGGCTATGGGAGTAGAATTTTAGGTCTCCTTAGCAGCTGTAGAATTCATTTATTAGTGTGGCGATTCTCTTCACCTACGTGTATCATATAATTTCATAGTACAACACCATAAAGTTTTGGAAAGGCATAGACAGCTAGACTATCCTGCCCCATGAGTTCACAATAGATTTTATTGTTCTCAAACCTTGTCACACAAATTTGATGTGTACAATCTATGCTTGTGTTTTTCAGTGTTCCAATTGTTTGTACCATGTGGAGAAGCATTAATCGCCAGAACTGATACCATCACTAATACTCCTGCAGGAGAGCCAGTCCAGTTCCCTATACAATATCAAGGCACTGATCAGCATGATGTAACATTTAGATTGAAATTTCCATTGCCGTTGAAGATTTTGACATGGAAATCCAAGTATCCAGAGAAGCTGCACATTGTCCACCCACTGTATCAATACAGGGTTGAAATCCATGCTGATTTTGTGATGCTGAATGATGTACATGTTAATGACACTGGAGAATATGAAGTACAGATTGATTACTATGGGATAGAACTGAAAAACCGTGATGAAAGTACTTTCCGAATGCAAGTATTTGGTGAGTATTTAGAACTGCACTTCTGCTAACTTTGAGGATTGTCGCACTGGAACATCAGAAAATCAGATTTTTCATTGTGAAAGAGCATCTGCTCACCTTTAAACTGTAGAATGAAGCAAAGCTTGTCTTAATAGCAGAAATGCATACATTTGCATACAAATTTGCATACATTTTTCTTTGACTTTTTTTTGTTTGTTCATGGGCCATAGGATGCAAGCTGTGCAGCATTTATTGCCCATCCCTAATTGCCCTTGAAGGGGCAGTTCAGAGTCAACAACATTGCTGTGGGTCTGGAGTCACATGTAGGCCAGACCAGGCCATGAAACTATTGTCGATTGTTATAAAAACCCATCTGATTCACTAATGTCCACTAGGGAAGGAGATCTGCACCAGATCTCATTTTTGTACTCAGTAGAATGGAGCAAAGCTTGTCTTAATAGAAGATATGCTTTATAATTCTTTTGCTTTGACTTACTTTTGGAAACATTGTGAATGGTATTAGGTTTATCTTTAATGCCCCTCCAATTCACTGAAGCAGTTTGAAGAACAGGCCAGTTTGTAAGATTTCAGTTCATTCATACAAACCTAACAAAGACTGACAATCAGTGACAGCCATAGTTGAGGGTCTTGGCAGAATGTCCGACTCGCTGGGGGATGTCACCCAGTACCAGGCTGACCTTGATGAGGTTCTGCAGGACATGTTCCGCTCTCAGTGGGAATGGCTAAAGGTGCTGCGGAGCTTGTCCGAGTTGCAGGTGGGCATTGCTGGGGCACTGCAGAGCCTGTTCCAGTCACTGAGGAGCATCGCCGAGGGCGTCGGCATGAACGTGCGGACCATGGGGACCCGCCAGGCCTGGCAGAACCAGATGATGCAGGGGCAGCCGGAGCTTGAACCAGCTGATCCTCCATCCCAAGGTGAACCTCAGGGCCCTATGAGCACCGAGTGGGAGGAGGGGGTGCTGAGTGGCAACAGTGGCCATCAGCTCCCCCAAGTTCCACCCCTCTGATGAGGCTGCGCCTCGAGGTCAGACACGGGACAAGGTGGCACGTCAAGTGAGCTGGGGCCCTCCGACCATAGAACCCTCAGAGGACACCTACCAGGGGTATCGAAGGCCACGGGATGAGGTAAGCAGCTGGCAGCCTCCACCTCAGATGTGCATCATGGGGAAACACCAAGACACCGTGGTAGAGCTAGGAGGGCAAAGTATGTTGAGGATCACTGAGGGCACCGGGGGAGGGGGGTAAGAAGGGGGGTGGGGTTCGGGAGTTGGGAGGGGCGGCACCATTGGGGTGATGTTTGTCCAACATATTAAACACCTTTTTGCACAACCTTATGATGCCTCTGTCACATCCTTCCGCAATGCGGGCTGACCTCCGGACTTACTGCACATCTCTCCAGGCATCCTCCACCCCCATCCCCACTCCCCTCCCCGTGGCACTCACCCACCCTCCGGCTGTGGGCATGTCCCCGGAGCTGTGTCCCATTCCCTGGGTGTTCAGATGTTGGCTGCTGCGTGTGTGCTGTTGCCTCCTGCAGTGTTCAGGCACAGTGTCCAGGCACAGTGTCGAAGCATCACAGTGTGTTTGGGATGCTAGGCAATGACTCCTACATGCTAGGCAATGACTCCGACACACTAGGCAATGACTCCGACACACTGGGCAATGACTCCCACATGCTAGGCAATGACTCCGACACACTAGGCAATGACTCCCACATGCTAGGCAATGACTCCCACATGCTAGGCAATGACTCCGACACACTAGGCAATGACTCCCACATGCTAGGCAATGACTCCGACACACTAGGCAATGACTCCCACATGCTAGGCAATGACTCCCACATGCTAGGCAATGACTCCGACACACTAGGCAATGACTCCCACATGCTAGGCAATGACTCCGACACACTAGGCAATGACTCCCACATGCTAGGCAATGACTCCGACACACTAGGCAATGACTCCCACATGCTAGGCAATGACTCCCACATGCTAGGCAATGACTCCCACATGCTAGGCAATGACTCCCACATGCTAGGCAATGACTCCGACACACTAGGCAATGACTCCCACATGCTAGGCAATGACTCCGACACACTAGGCAATGACTCCCACATGCTAGGCAATGACTCCGACACACTAGGCAATGACTCCCACATGCTAGGCAATGACTCCGACACACTAGGCAATGACTCCCACATGCTAGGCAATGACTCCGACACACTAGGCAATGACTCCCACATGCTAGGCAATGACTCCCACACACTAGGCAATGACTCCCACATGCTAGACAATGACTCCCACATGCTAGGCAATGACTCCGACACACTAGGCAATGACTCCGACACACTAGGCAATGACTCCCACATGCTAGGCAATGACTCCGACACACTAGGCAATGACTCCCACATGCTAGACAATGACTCCCACATGCTAGACAATGACTCCGACACACTAGGCAATGACTCCCACATGCTAGGCAATGACTCCGACACACTAGGCAATGACTCCCACATGCTACATGGCTTGCCCACCCACAGAAGTCCACTTGGTATCTGTGATGTGCTCACTTAACCACAATTGGCAATTCCCGATGAGTAATAGCCTTCCGCCTCATAGCCAGGGGCCTCAGCAGTTGGTGAGAGTTACAACTGGTTATTAGGGCAGATGGGCAAGGACAGGGGTTGCCCCGGAATGGGTACACATGATCCAGGAGTTGGCATGGTGGTGCCATGAATGGTTGTCCCCCAGTTGCCCCCCCCCCCCCCACCCCGGGGCACACCCCCACCCCACCTATGGCAGCCCACCCCTGCGGAAAGTCCCCCACCCCCAGCCAAGACATCCCCACCTCCCAGTGAGCACTGGGGTGACACGCCCAGTACCCCTGAGCTTGTTGCCCGTGAGCAAAGATGGCTACTCATCTCCTCAGCTGCCCACAGAAGCCCTTCCAACAGGTTCGCATTTTTCAAATGGAGCACTAATCGGCGCCAACGTGACCACTAGCTGGGGAGGCCACTGAATGACTGGATGCCGTTGGATATGGGGTGGCTCCCGTTAATTGTATGGAAATGGGGCTTAAGTGATGCTAATTGTTTCTCGCCTACGAGATCAGGCCAGTTGTTGCGCAAACTTTTTTACGCCTGGTGCAGATCTCATTTTTGGCCTCTCCTGCTATTCATCGGCCACGTTACGCTTGAGCGAGAGCGCAACGACGCCAGAGAATCGCGCCTAGGTCTTACCATTTGGATCCTTCCTCACTCATTGGAAAAATATAATGACTGAGAATTTCCCCTGGGGTCCATATGATCAGCTGTAAAACTTCACCAGAATTTCAGTGGTGTTTTATTTTTACACATGTAAGTAGAATTTCTTCCAAATGCCCAACAGTTATGGCTACAGAATGGGAAAGGGTCCAACAAAGTTCCAGGTTCATGTAACAGTCCTGACGGTATGTCACCAAGAAATCCAATATTTCCTGCTCAATGCATTGACGGGACACATTTGTGAAACACAAGCACAATGGGCGGGTTTCCCCGGTCCCCCGGCCACGTGTTTCATGGCAGCGCGCTGTTCCCTGGCAGCAGGATTCGATCCTTCCGCCGCTTGTCAATGGGATTTCCCATTGAAACCACCCCAAACCATGCTGCCATCGGGAAAAGTGAATCCCAATGGCCAGAGAATTCTAGCCAATATATGGGTTGATATCAGGGCATGTATTATACTGGAACATCAGTCTTTAACGTTAGTCTGTTTAAAATACAAAACAGAATGGAAATATTGCATTTGTATTCTAATTTGTTACATCACTTAGAAATCCCTCATAGAACATCGTATTAAACAAGTTTCTCCAAATTTCTGTGACTGTATTGTGTAATTATTATCTGTGTGTTTCAGAACCTGTTTCCCAGCCTGAGACAATGATTCTTGGTGACTGTACGAGTTCATCAAATATCACCTTGAACTGCTCTGTCTCCAAAGGAACAAATTACTTGATTTACTGGGAAAAGGTGTCCTCATCTGGAGTTCTTGAGACATATGATGTGACAGTGCTTGTAATAGACTGTGTTACTGAAGAGGAGCAACGTATGTACAGATGCATTGCAGAAAACCCAGTCAGTAACGCAACCAGCGACCGAGTGACTGTCAGCCTTTATAGCGGGGCCAATCTCAATGGTGAGAAATTGGAAAAATGTCTGTACAGTATGACAACAACTCTTCCCTTCACAGGAATTCAGCTGAGAATATGGAGGATGAGTGAATTCATTTTTATCTGAACATAACTGCAAAATCTGTTAACTTCTATCGGTGGGGGTTTCAGGGAATGTTCACCTTATTGGAAGATGTATCTAACTGCAGTGAGATAATGAGCCCAGTTTGATTTAATAATAATAATAATCCCTTATTGTCACAAGGAGGCTTCAATGAAGTTACTGTGAAAAGCCCCCAATCACCACAATCCGACACCTGTTCGGGGAGGCTGGTATGGGAATTGATTAGTTCCCAGGTTAAAATTTATATTATTTATCTGAATAAATGACCAAGTATAATATGACAATGAAACAGTTCATAGAACTGAAAGTTAAACACGTTCCTCATCATTAAGTGTCATGTAACTCATTTTTGGAGCTGTTAAGTGTGTCCTGTAAATAGAATCAGAGAATAGAATCATAGAATCTCTACAATGTAGAAAAAAGCCATTCGGCCCATCAAGTCTGCACTGATCCATGACCCACCCTATCCCTGCAACCCCATAACCTAACCTTCACATCCCTGGACACTAAGGGGCAATTTAGCATGGCAAATCCGCCTATCCGTACATCTTTGGACTGTGGGAGGAAACCAGAGCACCTGGAGGAAACCCACGTAGACATGGGGAGAAGGTGCAGACTCCGCACAGACAGTGACCCAAACCCGGAATTGAACCTGGGTCCCTGGCGCTGTGAGGCAACAGTGATAACCACTGTGCCACCGAGCCACCCATAAGACGGTAACAGGGACCAATAGTGTCGACGAGAACGATTCTTTATGCTGGTTGGGGAATTTAGGAATGAGTGACATTCCATAAATATTAGAGCCATCACTTCCGCTTACAAAGTTAAGAAACACTGTACACACAAAGGATATTGTGTAGAACTCTTCTCCAAACAGCATTTGATGCTAGGTCAATTGCTAATTTTAAATCTGAGATTGGATCAAAAGATGTGAATGGATGTGGGGCAAATATGGGTTTTTGAAGTTGTATCACAGATGGGCCATGATCTCATTTAATGGTGGAACAGAATCGAGGGCCTTCCTATGTCATCATAATTTCAAAACTCCAAATGCACTTGAGGCAGAAATTTGAACTGTTCAAAATATATCAAATGGAATTAGTAGCTCTGGGAAACAAAGGCAGAATTAATTTGCCCTGATTCAGAACAGCATGCGATCAATAAAACAATAATGTAATTCAGGCAGACCTTTTTATCTGTTTTTTAAAATTATTTTTATGGGATGTTGGCATCGCTAGCTAGGCCAGCATTTGTTGCCCATCCCGAGTTGTTCTTCAGGAAGTGGTAGTGAGCTGCCCTTTTGAACCACTGCAGACCCTGAGCTTAGTTTGGCTTCCCAGCCCATCCTTATTTCCTGAACAATATTTACACATTTGGATAATTCTTTGCTTTGTGCTTTTCCTTGTAATATTCTACTTCACACAGCTGCATATTGTTACTTTTAAGTTGAAAATACTGAATATTTTAAATGACATGGCAGATTGATTCAACTGAAGGCACACCACTTTGTTTAATTTCAATGGTTCGTGACCATTTGATGTGTAATTTTCTGAGCATGAATTACACCCAAGTTCTAAAAAGTTTATTTGAGTTACCTCACCTAATTTGAAACATAATGCTTCACAAGTCAGTTTGTCTGGTCTATGAACGGTAAACAGACCAATACGGAATGTACTGTGATAGACAGAACACCTTCTCCCTTTTCTATAGTTAGTTATGGTTTTACAAAGATTTCAGTACAAGGCCTTGTTGGTGTTACTTATCTTTAGCTGTGAATCTTCCCTCCTCTTGTGACTTGCATAGTTTCTGTGTATTATAGCCAGCTTCTGTTTTCAGAACGTCATAAGACCCTTAGACACAGGAGCAGTCGTAGGCCATCCAGCCCATTGAGTCTGCTATGCCATTCAATAAGAGCATGACTGGTCTGATATTGTGATCCTCAATTCCACTTTTGCACCTTATCCCCATAACTCTTGATCGCATTACTGATTAAACTCTGCCTATCTTAGCCTTGGACATACTTTTTTTTAAATAAATTTAGAGTACCCAATTATTTTTTCCAATTAAGGGGCAATTTAGTGTGGCCGATCCACCTATCCTGCACATCTTTGGGTTGTGGGGGTGAAACCCACGCAGACACGGGGAGAATGTGCGAACTCCTCACGGACAGTGACCCAGGGCCGGGATTCGAACCCGGGTTCTTAGCGCCGTAGGCAGCAATGCTAACCACTGTGCCACCATGCTGCCCGCCTTGGACATACTTAACGACCCATCCTCTACAGCTCTCTGCGGTAAAGAATTCCACAGATTCACTACCCTCTGTGAGAAGATATTGCTCCTCATCCCTGTCTTAAATGGGTAACTCCTTGCTCTGAGATAATGCCCTCTGTTCCTAGACTCCCCAACAAGGGGAAGTATCCACTCAGCATTTACCCTGTCAAGCCCCCTGAGAATCCTATATGTCTCGTCAAATTCAATACTCATTCTCCTAAACTCCAATGAGTACAGGCCCAACCTACTGTACATCTTCTCTTGAGAACAACCCTCCATACCTAGGATCAACCTATTTTCTTTTTATTAAGGGCAATTTAGTGTGGCTAATCTACCTACTATACACACCTTTTTGGGGGTTTGTGGGGGTGGGACCCACTCAGATACAGGGAGAATGTGCAAAGTCCACATGGACAGTGGCCTGGGCCGCGATTGAACCAAGGTCCTTGGCGCCATGAGGCAGCAATGCTAACCACTGAGCCACCGTGCCGCCTGGGATCAGCCTAGTTAATCTTCTTTGGACTGCCTTCAATGCCAGCATATTATTCCTTTGATAAGGGGGGCAAAACTGTTCAGTGTATTACAGTTGTGGTCTAACTAGTGCCTTGTACCATTTTAAGAAGTCTTACAACACCAGGTTAAAGTCCAGCAGGTTTGTTTCGAATCACTAGCTTTCGGAGCGCAGCTCCTTCATCACTCACTCACAGCTCTGGGGAACCTAGTTCAATTCCTGCCTTGGGTAACTGTCTGTGTGGATCTGCACATTCTCCCCATGTCTGCGTAGGGTTCCTCTGGGTGTTCAGGTTTCCTCCAACAGTCCAAAGATCTGTAGGTTAGGTCGATTGACCATGCTAAATTGCCCCTTAGTGTCCAGGGATGTATAGGTTAGTTAAGAGGTTACTGGGATAGGGTGGGGAAGTGGGCTTGGTTGGAGTGTTCTTTCAGAGGGTCGTTGCAGACTTGATGGGTCGAATGGCCTCCTTCTGCACTGTAGGGATTCTATGATATTCTATGAATTAGCTGCTCAACTTGGATCCTAATGTTTTTGTGATTTATACACGAGGACACTCAAATCCCTCTATGCTGAACCTTTATGCAGTTTTTCTCCTTTAAATAATGTTAGAATAGAATCCCTACAGTTCATCAAGTCTCAACCGAGCCTTGGAAAGTACACCCTACCTAAGCCTTACCTAACCTTTTGGACCCTTAGGGGCGACTGGGTAAATCCCGTGAGGCGCAAAGCCTGTCGAGAAGCCCGCTGGAGCGCTCTGCCGGGATTCTTTGGCCACGTTGTGCTGTCGCTGGAGCACAACGCAGTAAGTGAATCGCGTCCTAAGTGCTGGCTGAACCGGTGTGAAACTCCCCAGGGCCCAAAAAAGTGACGAAGGGCACGATTCTCTGGGAAGGTTTCTAAGTGTTTCAAAATCATAGAATCGTACAATTTACAGTGGAGAAGGAGGCCATTGGCTCTTGGAAAGAGCACCCTACTTAAGCCCATGCCTCCACCCTATCCCTGTACCCGATAACCTCTCCTAACCTTTTTGGTCACTAAGGCCAATTTATCATTGCCAATCCACCTAACCTGCACGTCTTTGGACTGTGGGGGGAAACCGGAGCACCTGGAGGAAACCCACACAGACAGGGGGAGCACATGTAGACTCTGCACAGGCAGTGACCCAAGTTGGGAATCGAATCTGGGACCCTGGAGCTGTGAAGCAATTGTGCTAACCACTATGCTACCGTGCTGCTTGGAGAACGGGATTTGCTGCGTGCCACCCGCTGCTCGGCCCAGCGAGCCCAGCAAAGCAATTCAACACTAATTGGTCTACATAACGAGACCTCACAGGCTTCTCACCGCAAATGAAGGCTCGCCTGCTGATTCGCAGGAACCACGTTCGCTGACAAAGTCGAGCAGCACTTATGAGGCACTTGTTCAGCCAGCTCACAACAATGGCGCCGAGGAGACCAGCCCCCGAGGGTTCAGGGGCACTGACCTGGGGAAGCTGCTAGAAGCTGTGGCGGCCTGGAGGAAAGTCATGTTCCCCCCCAAGAGTTCTGGAGGGTCAGCCACAGGGCAGTCAGTGCAACCTGGGACGAGGTGGTGGCAGCAGTGAGCTCGGGGAGTGTGTCCAGGAGGATTGGCCTCCAGTGCAGGAAGACTGTCAATGACCTACACCTGGCAGCACAAGTGAGTAGACAGCAGTGTCTGCAGCCCCCCCCCGCAAGACCTCTCTACCCACCCCCCTTCACTCTCTCACACCACTGTGACCCGGAGAACCGGTCAAACGTGAGTTGTTATTGCCTTACTGACTGACCCTTCCCTCCAACTGACCACATGTCCATTCTCCTGCAGGTCCTCTAGCCGACAGCGCTGGCCCATCCCGGGTGGCCCCCTCTCCACCAGGGAGGAGAGCTCCGAGGATGCCAAAAGTGAGGCACACACACTCTACCAGCGCAGATACATGCACCTCGGTGGTACATGTTAGTGGACAGGCTTCTGGGCACAATCTGATGAGCGCCACAATGCTGTTAATGGTGGAGGCAGGAACCCCCAGGTGACATAGCAGTCAGAGGTCTGCTGGATCCCAGGACCCAGCTGGGTCCCAGCCTGATGCTCAGCCTGTGGAAGGGGTTATCCTGGAGCTGTTGGAGACGATAGGGAGTGGCCAGGATATTCAGAGGGAGGTGTTAGCGACATTCCAGCAGATCCATGGCTGCTTGGAGGAATCCCAGAGGTTAGGATCACGGGAGATGTTGCTGCTAATACGTGCCATCGCGGCCAGCACAGGATGGATGGTGTTCACAGTGGAGAGTTTGGGGCACAACATCGGCATCATGAGTGAAGTTTACCAAGGCGTTGCACAGTCGGCGATGGCCATGGCTGAGGGTCTCGGCAGAATGTCCGCCTCGCTGAAGAATGTCACCCAGTACCAGGCTGATCATGATGTGGTGATGCGGGACATGTCCTGCTCTCAGATGGGCATGGCCAAGACGCTGCACAACTTGTCCCAGTTGCAGGTGGGCATTGCCGAGGCTCTGCAGAG
Organism: Scyliorhinus canicula; assembly: GCF_902713615.1. Taxonomy (NCBI): domain Eukaryota; kingdom Metazoa; phylum Chordata; class Chondrichthyes; order Carcharhiniformes; family Scyliorhinidae; genus Scyliorhinus; species Scyliorhinus canicula. The sequence continues at coordinate 80,339,485 of NC_052158.1, read as the reverse complement.
CACGGCCCAGTCACTGAGGAGCATCGTCGACGGCGTCGACATGATGGTGTAGACCATGGGGAACCTCCAGGGCTGGCGGAGCCAGATGGTGCAGGAACCCCAGGGCTCGAACCTGTTGCTCCTCCATCCCATTGTGAACCTCAGGGCCCTCTGGGCACTGAGAGGGAGTAGAGGGTGCTGAGTGCCAACCTGGACCTGTCCCATGGAGTGGTTAGGGTGGGCCACCAGCTCCCCCGAGTTCTAGCCCTCTGATGAGGCCGTGTTTCAGTAGCCTGATCCTGCCTTCCCCCCCATTTCCATTGATCTGCCTTGCCCCAAGTGCTATATCTAACTGCTTTGTGAAATCATACTGTGCCGAATTCTCCGTTGGCTGATGCCAAAATCGGGAATGGTGATCGGGCGGAGAATAGTTCCCGATGCCGAAATCGCGGCAGAAGCCGGATTGACGCCGAATCGCGATACTCCGCTCCCTGGAAAACAGCATAATTGCAATGCACGCCACGCGTAGTTGCAACCCCATTCGCATCTCTTCAGCAGGTCCACTCGCGATGCTCTACCTCCGATGGGCCAAATTCCCAACGATGTAGTCCACGTGTGTTCTCAATAATCGTGAACCTGGCGTTGTGGCAGCTGAGAGAGAGAGGGCCTACAGACAGTGGTCAGCACCGCCATACTTCGCCGGCAGCCATACCGCTGGCCATGGGGCTTCTGCCAGGGCTGAAGGGAGTAATGGGGGGTGGGCAGGAGTTGGACTATGGGGTCGCGGAGGACGGGTATGGAACACCATTACCACAACCGGCAGAGCAGCCATGCGGCTGCGCATGCACTGACAACCAACTTTAAACCTGGTGCCCTGGGTTGTATAGGTGACCCCCCCCCCCCCCCCCCCCCCCCCCCCCCCCCCACCCCCAGCCCGGGGCACCCCTCCATAGGCCGACCCATCAGCTGTATGGGCGGTGCCATCTATTCGGCCGTGATCAGTGTGTGTGCGGGGGGGGTGTACTGTTTAAGCATGGCAGCAGCTTGTCAGCCCTGCGACTATCCTTCCTGTGGTAACAAATTCCACAGGCTCACTATTCTCTGGGTGGAGGAATTTCCCTTCATCACTGTCCTAAATGGTCTACCCCGTATCCTCGGACTGTGACCCCTGGTTCTGCACACTCCCAATAAAGGGGACATCCTTGTTCCATCTACCCGGCCTAGTCCTGTTAGAATTTTATAGGTTTCCATATGATTCCCCCCTCATTCTTCTCAACTCCAGCGAATATAATCCTAACCAACTTAATCTCCCCTCATGCGTCAGTCCCGCCATCCCAGGAAACAGTCTGGCAAAGCTTTGCTGCACTCCCTCTATAGCAAGAACATCCTTCCTCAGATAATGCAAGCAAAACTGTACACAATATTCCACATGTGGCCTCGCCAAAGCCCTGTATAATTGCAGCAAGAAATCCCTGTTCCTGTACTTCAATCCTCTTGCAACAAAGGCCAGCATACCATTTGCATTCTGAAATGAAAATCGCTTATTGTCACGAGTAGGCTTCAAATGAAGTTACTGTGAAAAGCCCCTAGTCGCTACATTCCAGCGCCTGTTCGGGGAGGCTGTTACGGGAATCGAACCGTGCTGCTGGCTTGCCTTGGTCTGCTGTCAAAGCCAGCGATTAGCCCTGTGAGCTAAACAGCCCCTGGTGTACTTCATAGCCTGCTGTACCTGCAGGCTTACCATCAGTGACTGGTATACAAGGGCAGCCAGGTCTTGTTGCACATTCTCCTCTCCTAATTCATGGCCATTCGGTAAATAGTCTGCCTTCTCGCTTTTGCGACCAAAATTGGACCTCACATTTATTCAAATTGTACTGTATCTGCCATTCATTTGCCCACTCACTCAATGTGTCCAAATTACACTGAAGGATCTCTGCATCCTCCTCACAGCTCACCCCACAACCCAATTTGGTGTCATCTGCAAATTGGGAGATATTACATTTTGTTCCCTCACTAAATCAATAATATATATTGTGAATAGCTGGGGTCATAGCACTGATCTCTGCAGTATCCCACTAGTAACTGCCTGCCAATTTGAAAAAGACCCGTTAATTCCTACACTTTGATTACAGTCTACCAACCAGTTTTCTAAATATCTCAATACACGACCCCTAATCCAGTGCGCTTTAATTTTACTTGCTAATCTCTTATGCGGGGCTTTGTCAAAAGCCTTCTGAAAATCCAAATAAACCACATCCACTGGCTCCCCCTCATCAACTCTATTAGTTACATTATCAAAGAATTCCAACAGATTTGTCGAGCATGATTTCCCCTTCATAAATCCATGCTAACTGTCCGATCCTACCACTGATTTCTAAAGATTTTCTTAACAACAAAAAGCTCCGCGTCACAGTTGAAAACAAAAATAAGGGAAATGGTTACTTTTTAAAAATGGGAGTCAAGTTGATAAAACTGTCATTTAAAGAAAAAAACACAGCTTTTAGGTTTATAAGTATGTGTTTAGAACATATAAACAAATTAGATCATTGCAAACTGATTTAAATCACTGTTTAGACCAACGTTAGAATACCTAACCCTAATTTGTGCACCTTACGTTAGGAAAGGTGTCAAGGGCATTTGCAATGTACTAACACAAAGATTATACCAGGAATGAGAGCTTTTAACTATGATGCCTGGCAAGAGAACCTGGAGCTGTTTTATTTAGAACAAAGATGCCCAAAGGTCATTTGAAAGCAAAATTCAAGATGAAGATGGATTTAATGTGAAATTGGAATATATACTTCCACTGCTCAGTGAGCACGTTGATTTATTATCAGCAGAGAAACGTCCGAGATTAGAATATTTATTTTTATGCTGGGGGCGTTTAAGAATGAGGAATTCCTCATCAGAAACAGTGGTGGGAACAGAATCCATAAAGACTTTTAAATAGAAGTTGTTGGAAAGAAATATTTAAAAGTGTCTGGGGAGTATAGTTCTCGAAACCTGGCACAACCATGATAGGTTCCATGGTCTCCTTCCATTTCATAAAATTCTGTAAATTTATTTTAGGCAGAAGGAAGTATTTGATGGTCCTGATTCCTGTGGCAGTGGTAGCAGTTTTGGTTTTAACCATTGTGTACGTTCAAACTCTCCATGGTTAATCGGGGTGAGTATTACATTCCAAATAAGCATAAAAACCACAATGTCATCACTACAGCCATTTGATACTGGCCGCTAATCTGTTATTTCACTATTTGCAGAAAAACTGGATGTTTTTATCGTAAGAATGTTTATCAGTTAAAAGAGTTGAAACATTTATTAACTGATCGAAAGAAAACAAGACAGGTTATTGTATTGCGAATGTTATTTTTCTTCCAGCAATGATCCAATAAAGAATTCCTGATTGCACAGAGCTTTGGATCACACTATTGAAATTAAACATTTTAAAATAACTTTGTGGCTGAAATGACCCAATAACACATATTTTTTTTCTTAGATTATCATGCCCCTGACAAACACGACCATTTTGTTTTCCGACCAGCATAATAACGTGCAGCCCTGGTCTAATCACAGTGGGCTGTTCACTGGAGGAGGATTCCTGCTTTGTAAAACTGTTCATAATAATAAATTATGTTAAATGTGGTCCCTTTGTTCAAGAAGGGGAGTAGAGATAACCCCGGTAACTATAGGCCGGTGAGCCTAACGTCTGTGGTGGGTAAGGTCTTGGAGAGGATTATAAAAGATACGATTTATAATCATCTAGATAGGAATAATATGATTAGGGACAGTCAGCATGGTTTTGTGAAGGGTAGGTCATGCCTCACAAACCTTATCGAGTTCTTTGAGAAGGTGACTGAACAGGTAGACGAGGGTAGAGCAGTTGATGTGGTGTATATGGATTTCAGTAAAGCGTTTGATAAGGTTCCCCACGGTCGACTATTGCAGAAAATACGGAGGCTGGAGATTGAGGGTGATTTAGAGATGTGGATCAGAAATTGGCTAGTTGAAAGAAGACCGAGAGTGGTAGTTGATGGGAAATGTTCAGAATGGAGTTCAGTTACGAGTGGCGTACACAAGGATCTGTTCTGGGGCCGTTGCTGTTTGTCATTTTTATAAATGACCTAGAGGAGGGCGCAGAAGGATGGGTGAGTAAATTTGCAGACGACACTAAAGTCGGTGGAGTTGTAGACAGTGCGGAAGGATGTTGCAGGTTACAGAGGGACATAGATAAGCTGCAGAGCTGGGCTGAGAGGTGGCAAATGGAGTTTAATGTGGAGAAGTGTGAGGTGATTCACTTTGGAAAGAATAACAGGAATGCGGAATATTTGGCTAATGGTAAAATTCTTGGTAGTGTGGATGAGCAGAGGGATCTCGGTGTCCATGTAAATAGATCCCTGAAAGTTGCCACCCAGGTTGATAGGGTTGTGAAGAAGGCCTATCGTGTGTTGGCCTTTATTGGTAGAGGGATTGAGTTCCGGAGCCATGAGGTCATGTTGCAGTTGTACAAACCTCTAGTACGGCCGCTTTGGAGTATTGCGTACAGTTCTGGTCGCCTCATTATAGGAAGGACGTGGAAGCTTTGGAACGGGTGCAGAGGAGATTTACCAGGATGTTGCCTGGTATGGAGGGAAAAACTTATGAGGAAAGGCTGATGGACTTGAGGTTGTTTTCGTTAGAGAGAAGAAGGTTAAGAGGTGACTTAATAGAGGCATACAAAATGATCAGAGGGTTAGATAGGGTGGACAGCGAGAGCCTTCTCCCGCGGATGGAGGTGGCTAGCACGAGGGGACATAGCCTTAAATTGAGGGGTAATAGATATAGGACAGAGGTCAGAGGTGGGTTTTTTACGCAAAGAGTGGTGAGGCCGTGGAATGCCCTACCTGCAACAGTAGTGAACTCGCCAACATTGAGGGCATTTAAAAATTTATTGGATAAGCATATGGATGATAAGGGCATAGTGTAGGTTAGATGGCCTTTAGTTTTTTTCCATGTCGGTGCAACATCGAGGGCCGAAGGGCCTGTACTGCGCTGTATCGTTCTATGTTCTATGTTCTATGTTAAATTATGTTTTTCAGATACGAGTGAATGGTCATCCAACAACGACACTCGAGTGTGATTTGTTGATCATCTCCGAACCAGTAGAATGAATATATGAAACTTTTTGTGGGAGGTTTTTTGATGAGCAGTGTGTAGTCCTGTTGTGTTATTGGTGGCTTTCTGTATTTTTTTTTTAATTTTTTTTTTAAATTTAGATTAGCCAATTATTTTTTCCAATTAAGGGGCAATTTAGCGTGGCCAATCCACCTACTCTGCACATTTTTGGGTTGTGGGGGCGAAACCCACGCAGACACGGGGAGAACGTGCAAACTCCACACGGACAGTGACCCAGAGCCGGGATCGAACCTGGGACCTCAGCGCCGTGAGGCGGTTGTGCTAACCACTAGGCCACCGTGCTGCCCTGTGGCTTTCTGTATTATTACAACATAAATGCTCAAGAGTTTCAGCAAAAAATTGCTAATTATTTTTAGCAACACGTGCCACCTTGTGTTAAATGGCAGTGTTGTATCAACCACTTGTGATGCAGAATTTCACGGAAATTACAGCACACAAACTCCATTTGTCCAATCTGGCCTGTCCAGTGTTTCTGCTGCATTAAACTCTCCTCCCAATCTCCTCATCTCCCTTTTCGGAAGTCGCGTGTACTTCTGTCATTCTTTTATATATTTCACTTCCCCTTGAATATATCTGTGTTATTTTCCTCAACAGCAGGTTTCACATTCTCTCTCCCAAGTAGTCAAAGATGTTCACTTAACTTCTTATTAAGCTGCCTGCGGAATATTTTTTCCTCTCATTTCACAGTATTATGAGCCAGGGTTTAGAGATCACCAAAGTATATCATGGCGTTCACCTGACCCACAACTTTGAATAGATTTTGGTTATGGGAAGCACAAGGGCCCACTTTACAGGTGTGATGCAACAGAGAACTAAAAGTATTTTTAATAAGAAACAATGTTTATTCTATGAATCAAGTTAACATTTTATAAACACGCAGTAAACATCTTATCAACTACAGTAGGTTTGCATTCCTTACAGAAACGGGTATCACTTTGAAATCATCAAGTGATCTGGAGACATTCTTTAGATTGCAGAGAGAGAGATCAATACATACATCTGCGTGGTTTGAATGCAACTCTACAACTGAAAACGAAAACTAAACACAGAGCCAAAGCAGCTCGCAGCTCAAAGCAAAAGTAAAAAGCAGAGCAGAGCTCAGCTCCACCCCCACAATGACATCACTGCAGCCATTTGATAAAGCACACTTTTCTCAAAGGGATATTCACATGACACCTCCCCCCCAAGAAAAAAAATAAACCATCAACTTCAAGATGGTTTCATTTTTCACCTTTTCACTTTCCTTTCAGGAATATTGACAGTGAATATATGTTCTATTTTTAACAAAACAAAACATGTAAACATTTACAATAACAGTCCATTTTAGTTCTTATTCCTGCAACTGGAATTCCATTTGATTGACAATCTCTTTGGACAAGAAGGTCTTTGCTCGATCTATTCATTTCTCTATGCCTCGGCATTTCTCTTTAAGGTCAAATACTTTAGTTCAATCTGATCACAGAGGCCCTTGTAATTCTCCAACCCAGGAGCATTGGTTAACACAGCCTTCAGGCAGTCAAATCCTGTTGACACTGCACTGTCAACTTAAATTTGCGATGCTTCTTCAGCAAGTCCGTCAGTGGAGTGACCACACTGCTAATATTCGGCACCAATTTACAGTAAAATCAACTTATGCGAAGAAATCGCATTATTTCCCTTTGTGTCGAGGGATTTGGAAACTCCCCAATAACTTGTGTTTTCACATCCCATGGGATCATTCGGCCCTGTCCGATTGTATGGCCAAGGAAAGTGACTTGGGCTTTTCCAAATACACTTTTGGCTAAGTTTACCTCCAAATCCACCTCCTGAAATCGATTGAATACTTCCATCAGATGCTTTAAATGTTCTTTCAATGTCTGACTGAAAATTACGAGATCGTCGATGTATACCGCACAATTGGGTAATCCTGAAACAACTTTGCTAGTTAACCTTTGAAATGTGGCTGGGGCATTTTTCATGCCTAATGGCATAACTTTGAATTGGTATATACCATCTGGAGTCACAAAAGCTGAAATCTCCTTCGCCCTTTCGGATAAAGGTACCTGCCAGTAACCTTTAAGTAAATCCAGTTTGGAAATAAAAGCTGATTTTCCCACATTCTCGCATCAATCCTCCAAACGTGGAATAGGATAAGAGTCCATTCTTGTAACTTCATTAACCTTTCTACAGTCCACACACAACCATTGGGTAAAGTCTTGTTTCGGTACCATCACTGTGGGTGAACTCCATTGGCTGCAACCCACTTCAATTGTGCCATTTTTAAGCATACTTTCAATTTCTTTGTTAACCTGTGCCAATTTTAAAGGGTTAAGCCTATATGGATGTTGTTTAATCGGAACAGCATTTCCCACATCTACATCATGTATAGCCATTTTAGTACTTCCCAACTTATCTCCACAAACCTGCCCATATGGTATCAATAACTCTTTCAGGTCAGTTTGTTTTCCCCCTGGAAGGTAACTCAACAATTTATCCCAATTTTTAAGAACATCCTCGTTTTCCAATTTAATTTGAATGATGTCAAATTCAAAGGCACCTGGATCTGGTTCCTCACTTTGAATTAAAATCATTAAAACCCCCTCCTTTTGCTCTCCTTCCCTTTCAAAGTACATCTTAAGCATATTCACATGACATACTCGGTGAGTTTTCCTTCTATCTGGCGTTCTTACCACATAATGCACCTCAGATACTTCCCTTTCAATCTGATAATATCCACAAAACCTTGCTTTTAAAGGTTCACCTACCATTGGTAACAATACTAAAACTTTATCTCTACTGGCAAAACTACAAACTTTTGCTTTCTTGTCCTCTTCCCATTTCATCACATGCTGTGCAACTTTTAAATGCTGTCTAGTCAATTCACCTGCTCTATTTAATCATTCCCTAAAATTTGACACGTAATCTAATAATATAAGTTCCGACTGCTCACTCACCAATTTTTCCTTAATCTATTTAAGTAGTCCTCCTCTTACATCATGATGAAAAATCAGTTCAAAAGGACTGAATTTGGTTGACTCATTAGGTGCATCCCTAATTGCAAACAGTACGGATGGAATTCCTTTATCCCAATCCTCTGGATAATCTTGACAATAAGCCCTCAATATTGTCTTTAATCTCTGATGCCACCTTTCTATTGCTCCCTGCAATTCTAGATGGTACACAGTTGATTTTAATTGTTTTATTCCGAAGCTATCCATAACTTCTTTGAATAACCTGGAGGTAAAATTAGATCCTTGATCCGATTGTATTTCTCGGGTAGCCCATATCTAGTAAACAATTTAATTAACTCCTCCTCTTTCTAGTTGTAATATTGCATACTGGAATGGCCTCTGGAAACCTAGTAGACACATCCATTATAGTCAAAAGATATTGATTCCCACTTTTTGTTTTAGGAAGCGGTCCTACGCAATCAATTAAGACCCACGTAAAAAGGGTTACAGTGGATGTCCAAAGAGGCTTGGAGGTTCAGGTGCATAGATCTTTAAAATGCCATGAAAATAATCCAAAAGGCTAAAAGAGTGGTAGCTTTTATATCTCGAGGATTGGAGTATAAAGACACAGAGGTTATGCTGGAGCTATACAAGACCCTGGGTAGACCCGTCTTGGTGTACTGTGAGCACATATTGGGAAGGATATAGTGGCCTTGGGGGGAGTGCAACATAGGTTTACAAAAATGATACCTGGACTAGAGGGTTACATTACGAGGAGACACTGCACAGATTAGGCCTGTTTTTTGCGAGAATTTTGAAGGTTAATTGGTGATCTGAACAAAGTCTTCAAGATATGAAGTGGGGAATGCATGGTGGATGAAGATAAAAAATTTCCACTGGTTCTAAAACTAGGGAGCATAGTCTCGGAGAGATGTTAGGAAGCACTTCTTCACTCAAAGGGTGGTAGAGGTTTGGAAATCTCTCCCACAAACAGGAGTTGAAGCTGGAATAGTTGTTAATTTTAAATCTGAGGTAGATAGTTTTTGGTTCAGCAAAGATATTAAGGGATATGGTCACAGATCAGCCATGATGTCATTAAATGGTGGGACATGCTCGAGCGGCTGAATACCTTCTCCAGTTCCTATGTTCCTGACGCGTAAAATACTGGGCTGGATTCTCCGTTGCCACTGCGGTAGCAGCTTTCCCAATCCGGCGAAAAATTGACGTCAGCCAAAAATTGAATCAACGGGCACCAATCCTGTTCTGATCTCCCGCCGGCGGAGTCAGTGAGTTACTTGCCCCATGCTGGTGGCAACATCCAAATGGGTCACTTGGACCCATTGACATCCAATTAACAAGCTGGAAGACCACTTCTCCAGGCCCCCCCCCCACCCCCGTGGTGCTTCAGCCCTCTCAGCCGGGATCCACACAGGTGTGAATTGGTGCATATATTTACAAACGTGGCCCTGATGCGGTAGATCGTGATAGGTCAAGGGGGTCAGTGCATATTAGAGGTGCCCACCAATGTCCATCAGGGGTCTTTTCGGTGAGTTCATTGGGGGAGGGTACTGGGTCACCCTCATGTGTCGGGGGTGGTGGGGGCACCTTATTCCCATTGTGGTGTGGGGAAGATGATCCTACCTGTAAATGGAGTTGGGGGCAGGATTTACATTGTTGGGGGAGGGGAGCCAGCCACTGCACCCCAATATCGGACCACCCGTTGAAAATGACGGCCCGATACCTGGATTCCAACAGAATCACACAAGCCCGCCTCCGTGGATAAATTTGCATGGAAAAGGAGAGGGATACGTACCTGGGCTCCACCCCTAGCACCAGCAGAGACCAGGTGTGAGTCTCCACTGGCCGGAGCACTTAGTCTTCAGTCTGCATAATAATGAAGGCAAGCATGTTGCTCTATTATGCTGCTTAGATAAAGCTGTACTTTTCTGGCCTATCTGTTTAAGGGCACAAAGCATAATTGTTCTTAACAAAGAATTTTGCAGCTGGGTTAGGTTCTCAACATCCCAGCTCCATGTCCAAAAACTGCATTAAATGAAAAACACTCCCGGTAGTTTATTGTTTAGTAAGACAATTAATTTAGTTTTCATTAAGGTGACTATTTGAGATTTTTAATTTTACTTTTTGATTTATTGTTTCCGATCTGTGGTTATTTTAAAATTAAACTTTCACCAAATGGTATAAAATATTTATCGTTTGTCAACTGTGTTATATGCTTGTAAAACTTTCTGTCCCTTGAATGTTTTTTTTCTATAATTTATTGAAAAAACACATTGGGTAAGACCTTCCTGCTGTTCACATTGGTGGGATCTTCCGGTCCCACTGACAGCACAAACCCACCATGGGTTTCCCGGCAGTGTGAGGTGGATTTAATAGGAAATCCCATTGATAGTGGTGGGACCAGAAGATGCTGCCGCTGGCCAATAGCGAGGCCAGAGAATCTCCACCTTACTGTGGTTTGATGCAGTAATCAGAGATTTCTGGTTGGCGACTGATAAGGTTGTAACTTTCATATTTTCCACATTACTTTGTGATAATTGCTGTGCTAATTGGATGGGGATAAATCTCTTGCCACATGAGCAAAGGTAGGAAATGGTCTTCTTCCAGGATTCTGTCAGATGTGCTTTTGATCTTTGAGGAAATGTGTGAGGCAAATGTTCTGAGAAAAGAGTTGTAGTTGGCATTTTTCTGAGAGTGAGGTGGTTGAAGCAGGGTACTCAACAATATGGGGAATACAATTTCTACCACACAATTGATGACCAGCCACACTGACTATCACTACTGCCCACACTTCTTACAACCATAGTAGTTTCAATGACAGTAGTGAGGGCAGCACGGTAGCATGGTGGTTAGCATAAATGCTTCACAGCTCCAGGGTCCCAGGTTCGATTCCCGGCTGGGTCACTGTCTGTGCGGAGTCTGCACGTCCTCCCCGTGTGTGCGTGGGTTTCCTCCGGGTGCTCCGGTTTCCTCCCACAGTCCAAAGATGTGCGGGTTAGGTGGATTGGCCATGCTAAATTGCCCGTAGTGTCCTAAAAAGTAAGGTTAAGGGGGGGGTTGTTGGGTTACGGGTATAGGGTGGATACGTGGGTTTGAGTAGGGTGATCATGGCTCGGCACAACATCGAGGGCCGAAGGGCCTGTTCTGTGCTGTACTGTTCTATGTTCTATGTTCTATCTGTTGGACCATGGTAGAGTCCCCTTTGCACTGTTCACCCTTTTATGGGTCTAGTTAATTTTCTGGGCTGCCATGACTGGCTCCTCATAGTGTACCAGTTTCCCTTTACCTGGTCTGCTCCAGACAGCATATGTAGCCTGTGTACCCTCATTAAAATCTCAACATCCCCCATTGATGAGCTCTCCATGAGCACCTCAACCACCCTTAATGGACTTAATTAAGAATTCTTCCTTAACCCAAATTCTTACTGCTGTCCATTTGTTAGTCCATGCAGCCTCTAATCTAACCCTTCACCAGCAAGTACAAGTGCATACTTCACACTCTATTGTGGCTCTCCTAACGTCTCAGCAAACCCAGCATCTGACTCAAGCGCGATTGAGCCGCTATGAGGTTTCACTATTGCAAAACCCCTACCTCTCTTTTCATTATTGTTCAACCTTAAATCCTGCTGTGTTCCTTGAATAGCCCCCCGATAACCTTAACCACCACACGATTGTTTACTTCGGAATCACTTCCTTACCGCACCTCCCCCGGATTTAACAGACAGGCCTATTGATAATCCAGATCTAATTTTTTATGTTGATGGCAGTTCTTCCATTTCCCCATTTCCCGTCCCACAGTCGGGATATGCTGTGGTAACCGACACTGACGTGCAAGAAGCAGCAGCCTTCCAGACCCCTGTCTCTGCACAAAAAGCCGAGCTATTCGCCCTTACTCGAGCATGTATTTTGGCCACAGACAAAAGTACTAATGTTTACACTGATTCTAGATATGCCTTTGGCATGACCCCATGATTTCGGCCGCCTCTGGCAACAGCGAGGTTTTTGCACCTCTGTGGGAATTCCCATTCAAAATGCTCTTTGGGTTAAAAATCTCCTCGATGCTATTCAGCTACCCCGTCAATTGGCAGTTATTAAATGCATTGCGCACACGAAGGGTGACACTCCTGTTCAATTAGGAAATGCCCGTGCTGATTCAGCTGCTAAAACTGCAGCTTCATCAACCTCTTTAATTGTTCCCAGTGGGGCTAATTAGGCTCTAAACCAGGTACCTGCATTACGGACGAAGGGCATGCCAGAGATAGCTGAAGTTCAAAATTTACAGAGGGACGCCTCTGATTCTGAGTGAACACTATGGAAGTCAATGAGGTGTTCGCACTCCTTGACACGAGACCTCTGGCTGACTCCAGTTGGTCAAGTTTGTATTCCGAATTCTTTATTGCCGTTACTTGTTGATTATTTGCATCTTGTACCCATCTTGGCAAGGAGGGAGTGGTATAGCTACTCCTAAAAACATGGTGGCACCCAGATTTGAATACAGCAAACGCGGCTGGATCGATGCGTCATTTGCATGAAACATAATTAGGGTAAAGGTATTAAATGCCCTCCGGGAACCACCCCCTTGCCAGATGATCCTTTTGCTTGTATACAGCTTGATTTTATTGAATTGCCAAAAGCACAGTGCTATAAATATTGTTTAGTAATAATCGATGTGTTTAGTAAATGGATTGAAGCCTTCCCCACCACTAATTGTATGGCACATACAGTAGTGAAGTTGTTGTTAACGGAAGTCATGGTGAGCTCAGACAATGGACCACATTTTGTAGCTCGGATCAATACTGAATTGTGCAAAGCCCTTGTAATTAAACAGCAACTGCACTGCGCGTATCACCCGCAGGCAGCAGGAATTCTGGAAAGAGCCAACGGGACTTTAAAAGAAAAATTATCTAAATTAACTGAAGAAACTGGATTAAATTAGCTAAAAGTATTACCCTTGGCACTGTTTCACATGCGAGTGACTCCCCATTCGCGGACCGGACTGTCAGCTGCAGAGATAGTCTATGGTCGGCCAATGAGGACTCCCTGGGATGTCCATGAAAAAAACCCCTAGAGGGAGTAGACCTCCATGTGATGGGGGAACAAATGCAGAACTATTTGAATCAATTAACACTCTCTTTGAAGCTTTTTCACTCACAGGTAAAACAGGCACATCTCCCAGTAACGGCAGGGACAGCCGTCCCTCGATATCCAGTGGTCAAACCCGGAGACCTCGTGTTGGTAAAAAAACTGGGACAGAAAGAAACTAGGACAACGCTGGAGCAGACCCTTCCTCGTATTACTGACGACGCCAACTTCGGTCAAACTTGAAGGACGTTCAAGTTGGATGCATCTATCCGATTGCAAGAAGATAGTCTCCAATCCAGACGAGAACACAGGATGAAGATCTTCAGTATAATTTTTGGACTTTCTGGACTACTTAGCCTTAATGGCCACTCGGTAGTAAAAAAACGAACTAAACGAGACCTGCCTTCCAATACCTATTTACATATGTCATATATTTACGCCGAAAAATTGAATATTAGCAAGTGTTGGGTTTGCACCCGCATTCCTGTCCATTCAAGGGAAGGAATACCTCTCCAATCCCTCCCCCTTCATACCGCAGAAACAGTTGAATGGATTTTACGACAAAACCAAACAGGAATCAGGGGAGATAGGGGGAATATGAAAATATGGAGATCTGTTGGCTATAACATGACTAAATTTTCAGCTTCGTATCAACCTACCTATAATCATGCCTTAACTCCACCCTCCCTCACTGTCCACTCGTATAATGTTCAAGATCCCATATGTTTTAATAAATCAGGGAAAGGAAAGTTAATGGGGCAAAGTAGGTGCAACCTACCAATACAATCCCCTGGATGACATCAGCTGATGATTTTACAGCCTACAATGGAACCTATTTCATATGCGGCACTAAAGCATATCCGTGGCTCCCCATTGATTGGACAGGGTCCTGCTTTTTGGGATATGTCATACCCCAAATGCGCCACCTACCCACCCTTAAGCACTCTCCCTCGCGAGCAAAAAGAACAATTTCTAAAATGGAACGGGCAAGGCATGAACGAACTGATCTACATGGCCTCAGCATTGGAACATCTGGCAAACGTAACGGCAACAGAAGCCAGGGACACTGGACAGGCACTGGCCGAGGTCTCAGCTGAGCTAGTGGCTGTCCGGACCGTGGCATTGCAAAATCGACTGGCTTTGGATTATCTGTTAGCCTTGCAGGGAGGAACGTGCGCTATCATAGGCCAAGAGTGCTGTACTTAGATTCCAGATGGCTCTGATAATATCACAAACCTGGCCGACCATATTAAGAAACAGGCTGCTCAAATTCAAGAAATTGGCAGTGAATTTCACGACTATAACCCGCCGGGTTGGCTAGGATGGTTGGGTCATGGATTATTTGACTGGATCTTTAAGGCCTTTCTTCTACTGCTACTAATACTACTAGGGATAGGATTGCTTGCCTGCTTGTGTAAATGCATTTTCAAACGAATCATGCCTATTTAGCTGGTTGTCATGATATGACAAAAGGGGGGAGTGCGGTATTGTGTGAAGCAAATAATGGCATGATGGGAAAACTAGTCGTCTTCTTGGTACAATTGAATTTAACCTAAGACACAGATTCAGAATACACATAGACAGCATGTCCTGAGAGTCTAGATAAGGCTTGGAACTAGAAGTAGTCTCAATACATAACAAGCTGAACAACTGTCTCTTCCTGTATGTAAACAACTTCTTCCCTTTCTTAAAACAAAGACAAGATAATGATATGAAACTCAAGTCCCCTAAAGGTCAGGAAGGTGACGCCATTGTAACGATTATTACTTATGTTTTACTTTTGATCAAATTCCTAACCGAGTTGTATTCATGTTATCTTGATCCTATAATGTATAAGAATCGCCTTCTTTTCCTGTAATATCGCAGACTTGGGACGGACTCAGCAGTTTGTAATTGACTGCTTTCCGACTCCAAGTATCAGCCATTTTCTGCTAGCAGTTCTAATTAGTGAATAAAGTTCAGTTTTGCTTATCTAATGAATGCTGTTTGAATTTCTCTATCACAGTCAAGACGCGGGGAAAATATAAAATACAACAACGGGAAGAGAGGTTTAGCAAAGTCTGTTTTGTTGACAATATCCTGCAGGAATTAACTGACCCGTCAAGCAAGAAAAAGTTGCATTTTTAAAAATTTAGAGTACAGAATTTTTTTTTTCCAATTAAGGGGCAATTTAGTGTGGCCAATTTACCTACCCTGCACATCTTTGGGTTATGGGGTGAGACCTACGCAAACACGGGAAGAATGTGCAAGCTCCACACAGACAGTGACCCGGGGCCGGGATCGAAACTGGGTCCTCGGCGCAGAAAGGCAGCAGTGCTAACCACTGCACCACTGTGCCTCCCGAAAAAGTTGCGTTTATATCATGCTTTTCACGTTCGCCAATATCGCAAAGCACTTTACACAGAGTATTGTACTTTTTGAGAAGTCAAGATAATACTTTTTGAAGTGTAGTCAGTGTTGTAGGAAATGAGGCAGGTACTTGCGCTCAGCAAAACTGTCACAAAACAGAAATGTGATCACCTGCTTTTGTGATTTCATTGAGATGTAAATATTAGTTTGGACACAAGGGATAACTCCCTCACTCTCCTTTGTAATAATGCCATGGGATCTTTTCATCCATGGCAAATCTGGGCCGGGATTCTCTCCTACCCGGCTGGGCGGGGGTCCCCGCGTGTCGGAGTGGCACAAACCACTCCGGCGCGGGCCGCCCCAAAGGTGCGGGATTCTCCGCACCTTTAGGGGCAAAACCCTCACATTGAAGGGCTAGGCCCATGCCGGAGTGGGTCTCACTCTGCCGGCGCCACGCCAGCCGGGGCCGAAAGGACTTTGCCGGCCGGCGTAAGTCCGCGTATGCACCGGTGAGTTAGCGGCTGCTGGCGTCATACCGGCGCATGCGCACGGGAGGGGGTCTCTTCCGCCTCCGCCATAGTGAAGGCGGGGGCTGAAGAGAAAGAGTGCCCCCACGGCACAGGCCCGCCCGCCGATCGGTGGGCCCCGATCGCGGGCCAGGCCACCGTGGGGGCACCCCCTGGGGTCAGATCGCCCCCCCCCCCCCCCCAGGACCCTGGAGTCCGCCCGCGCCGCCAATCCTGGCGGTCAGGTAGGTGGTTTAAACCACGCCGGCGGGAGAGGCCTGTCAGCGGCAGGACTTCGGCCCATCGAAGGCCGGAGAATCACCGCGGGGGGCCCACCGACCGGCGCCGACCCTGTCAGCCGATCCCAGGGGGTCGGAGAATTCCGCCCCTGAATTCAGTTTAACATCACATTTGAGAGACAGCGGTCAGAATTCTCCGGTCATTGGCATTCACTTTTCCTGCTGGCAGTGCACCCCCACCAATGGGTTCCGCGGCGGTGTGGGGTGGTTTCAATGGGAAATCCCATTGGCAAGCGGAGGGAGGAGAGAATCCCGCTGCGAGCAAACGGCATGCAGCTGGGAAACATTCGTCTGGGGGACCGGAGAATCCCATCCAGTATCTCCGATAGGATAACACTCCCTGTGTACTGCGCTGGAGTGTCAGTCTTGAGCTTTGTTCTCCCTGCCCGGAGTGGGACTTGAACCTGGGACCTTGTGATTTATGGCTCAGAAATGCAGCATTTCAGGTGAAGAGACAAGAGTGAACAATACTTTCCTGCTTTTAATTTGACTGCGGTTCGTAAACCAAAAAGTACTTTAAAAGCAAACCGTTTTTTCATGTGCCTGCACGACAGAGGGAGTAAACAAATCATTTTCGGACATGAACAGGCTGGATTTTGCACTCAGCAGTGAAGCAACAGCATTTGCTCTTGACAAATAAAGATCAAGCAATCACAGCAAGTTTTATTTTTAAATTTAGAGTACCCAATTATTTTTTTCCAATTAAGGGGCAATTTAGTGTGGCCAATCCACCTAACCTGCATATCTTTGGTTTCTGGGGGTGAAACCCACACAGACACTGGGAGAATGTGACAACTCCACACAGACAGTGACCCAGGGCCGGGATCGAACCCGGGTCCTCAGCCCTGTGGGCAGCAGTGCTAACCACTGCGCCACCATGCTGCCCCTCAATCACAGCAAGTTAACATGCAGGTGCTCAAACAAAGGAAGGAAAATGATCCGTTGTCCTTTTTTGAAAATGAGGTGGATATGAAAGAAATTGAAGTTTTGCTTGAATTGGATTGGAATTTGGTACGATCTGTCTGGAATACAATCAGCTGGTTTGTTTTTCTTACCTAAGCAAGGGTAAACTTGTTGGTGCAAGAAATATTCATTGGATTGAGTCCTGAGATGATGGGGCTTTTTATGAATAAAGGTTGAGCAGAATGGGCCGATATTTCCTGGGATTTTGAAGAATAAGCAAAGTTGGATAAATGGGTGCGAGACAAAGAAATAAAAGGTCATCTAGCTAGGATTAAATCAAGTAAGGTGAGTGGAGGGACATGTGGAGCATAAACATCAGCATGCACTGCAAATATGCGGGCGATTCTCCAGCACAAATCCCATTATGTCGGGAGAATTGCAGGAGATCCCGAAAATGGGATTTGTGCCTGCCGCAAATCAGTTTCCCAGTCTTCCGGCCTGCTCCAGTTGGTGTGATCAGGATTTCACCTAGAAAGGGTCGTGAAACTCATTTTCATTCATTTTATTCTCATTAGCAAGATTAAAATTGAATGCAGCAGCCTCCCAGTATTCACTCCCCCCCCCCCCCCCCCCCCCCCCCCCCCCCACCCCCACAGTGGGAAGTCACCCTGGTCCCTAAAAGTGGGTACCAGGCACCATGGACACTGGTGATGAGCAGAGAGGTGAGGGCTCTCTCTACACTTACCTCTAAGTTGCCGAGGCGGGTCCTTCAGGGAAAATAGGGAAAATCAATCATTAGTAAAGTGATAGAAGGGGTCATCAGCAGTGCTATCAAGTGACACTTACTCAGCAATAACGAACTCACTAACACTCCATTTGGGTTCCACCAGGGTCACTCAGCTCATGTACTCATTTCAGCCTTGGTTCAAACATAGACAAAAGAACTGAACTCCAGAGGTGAGTCCAGAAGGAGTCTGCACGTCCTCCCCGTGTGCGCGTGGGTTTCCTCCGGGTGCTCCGGTTTCCTCCCACAGTCCAAAGATGTGCGGGTTAGGTGGATTGGCCATGCTAAATTGCCCGTAGTGTAAGGTTAATGGGGGGATTGTTGGGTTACGGGTATACGGGTTACGTGGGTTTAAGTGGGGTGATCATTGTTCGGCACAACATCGAGGGCCGAAGGGCCTGTTCTGTGCTGTACTGTTCTATGTTCTATGAGGTGAGAGTGACTGCCCTTGTCATCAAGGCAGCATTTGATCCAGTATGGCTTTAAGGAGTCCGAGTAAAACAGCAGTCAATAGGAATCAGGGGAAAACTCCCCACTGGTTGGATTCATACTTAACACAAAGGAAGATGGTGCTGGTTATTGGAGGTCAATCATCTCATTCCTTGGACATTACTTCAGGAGTTCCTCAGGGTAGTGTCCGAGGCCCAACCATCTTCAACTGCTTCATCAATGACCTTCCTTCCAACATAAGGTCAGAAGTGGGGATGTTCTCTGATGATTGCACAATATTCAGCATTATTCACGACACCAAAGTAGTCCATGTGCAAATGCAGCAAGACCAAGACAATATCTATGATGTGGAGATGCCGGCGTTGGACTGGGGTGAGCACAGTAAGAAGTCTTACAACACCAGGTTAAAGTCCAACAGGTTTGTTTCAAACACGAGCTTTCGGAGCACGGCTCCTTCTTCAGGTGAATGGAAAGGCTTGTTCCAGAAATGTTTATATAGACACAGTCAGAGATGCCCCGGAATGCGAGCACCTGCAGGCAATCAAATCATCAAAGATGCAGAGAGAGAGGTAACTCCAGGTTAAAGAGGTGTGAATTGTCCCAAGCCAGTTCAGTCGGTAGGCCTCTGCAAGTCCAGGCTTGTTGGTGGGGGCCGAATGTAATGCGACATGAATCCCAGATCCCGGTTGAGTCCGCATTCATGCGTGCGGAACTTAGCTATAAGTTTTTGCTCAGCAATTTTGCGTTGTCGCGTCTCCTGAAGGCCTCCTTGTAGAATGCTGACCCGGAGATCAGAGGCTGAATGTCCTTGACTGCTGAAGTGTTCCCCAACTGGATAGGAACAGTCCTGCCTGTTGATAGTCGCACGATGCCCGTTTATTCGTTGTCGCAGTGTCTGCATGGTCTCGCCAATGTACCACGCTTCGGGACATCCTTTCCTGCAGCGTATGAGGTAGACTACATTGGTCGAGTCGCACGAGTATGCGCCGCGTACCTGGTGGGTGGTGTTTCCACGTGTAATGGTGGTGTCCATGTCGATGATCTGGCATGTCTTGCAGAGATTACCCTGGCAGGGTTTTGTGGTGTTGTGGTTGCTGTTCTGAAGGCTGGGTAATTTGCTGCAAACAATGGTTTGTTTGAGGTTGCGCGGTTGTTTGAAGGCCAGTAGTGGGGGTGTGGGGATGACCTTGGCAAGATGTCCATCCTCGCTGACAATATCTAGGCTTGGGCTGACAAGTGGCAAGTAGCATTTGTGCCCCACAAGTGTCAGGCAATGACCAGTTCCAAAAAGAGAGAAACAAACTATCACCCCTTGACATTCAATGGCATTACCATCACTGATTCCCCCCCACTATCAACATCCTGGGGGTTACCATTGACCAGAAACTGAACTGGACTAGCCATATTAATACTGTGGCTGCAAGAGCAAGTCAGAAGTTAGGAATCCTAAGGTGGATAACTCACCTCCTGACTCCCGAAACCCTGTCAACCACCTACAAAGAACAAGTCAGGAATGTGTTGGAATACTCCCCAACAACATTCAAGAAGCTCAACACCAATCAGAGCAAAGCAGCCCACTTAATTGCTCCCCCCTTCCACAAACATTAATTCCCCACCACCGATGCACAATAGCAGCAGTGTGTAACATCTACAAGATGCACTGCAGGAACTCACCAAGGCTCTTAGGCAGCACCTTCCAAACCCACGACCACTACCACCGAAAAGGACAAGGGTATCAGGTATATGGGAACACCATCACCTGGAAGTTCCCTCCAAATCACCCATCATCCTGACTTGGAAATCAATCGTCATTCCTTCACTGTTCCCAGCTGGGTCAAAATCCTGGAACTCCCTCCCTAATAGCACAGTGGGTGTACCTACACCACATGAACCATGGTGGTTCAAGAAGGCAGCTCACTACCACTGTCTCAAGGGCAATTAGGGATGCGCAACAAATACTGGCCCAGCCAACAAAACCCACACACCATAAAAATTCATTTAAAAAAGAACTGCATTTTATACATTCAAGTTTGCAGTCCATTAGCGTTTACAATTCTCTTGATTGACAGGTCCAAGCAATTTCAAAGGAGGGCTTAGCTTTGTTTGTTTTCATAGCTCTTCACAGTCCATTAGCTCTGAAGTTCTTTCTCTTTTGAGCAGGTGTTGTTCTAACTACAGTATTTTCATAGAGGTTTTTTTTTTGTTCTGAAGTGTTTCCGAAAAAGAGCAAATGTTGTTTCTAACCGCAATTTTTTTCTGCTCAGGTTTCCTCTGTTCTGAAGTCCTGAAATAGAAAGTGCAGGTGCTCTGTCTGAGCTATTTTCTTTCTGACTGGAACTTTTTCAACCTCTGATGCCTGACTAGCATGCCTGTGCTGGTGGAACTGAGTGTCTTTAAGGCAGAGATGGATAGGGTCTTCATTATTAAGGGGATCAGGGGTTATAGCGAGAAGGCAGGAGAATGGGGGTGAGAAACATATCAGCCATAATGAAAATGAAAAAAATGAAAATCGCTTATTGTCACGAGTAGGCTTCAATGAAGTTACTGTGAAAAGCCCCTAGTCGCCACATTCCGATGCCTGCACGGGGAGGCTGTTACGGGATATTGGAGCAGACTCAATGGGCCGAATGGCTTAATTCTGCTCCCTTGTCTTATGGCCTTATGGAATTTTCCATCATAGAAGCAGCTGGCATTACTCTGGCAATGAAGTTTAAGGGTTCCTCAATGAGGACATTCCGTCAACCACTGTTGGATGGATGTGATGAACTGAAGTGGCGTTACAGTAGCACAGTGATTAGCACTGTTGCTTCACAACGACAGGGTCCCAGGTTAAATTCCTGGCTTGGGTCACTGTCTGTGTGCAGTCTGCACGTTCTCCCCGTATCGGCGTGGGTTTTCTCCGGGCACTCCGGTTTCCTCCCACAAGTCCCAAAAGACGTGGGCCGGGATATTCCCCCCTGCGGGGCGGAGGGTCCTGGCGCCTAGGAGTGGCATGAACCACTCCGGCATTGGGCCACTCCAAAGGTGCGGAATCCTCCACACGTTCAGGGGCTTGGCCGGCCCCGGAGTGGTTTGCGCACGCCGGCAGGCGCGGAAGGGGCTTGGTGCCACGGCAACCAGCGCCGAAAGGCCTCCGCCAGCCGGTGCGAGTTGGCGCATGCGCGGGATCACCAGCGTGTGCTGGCATCATCCCAACGCATGCGCAGGGGGGTTCAACAATAGCATGACCCCACGGCACAGGCCTGCCCGTGGATCGGTGGGGCATCCCTCGGAGCCAGATCCCCCCGCGCCTCCCTGAGGACCCCGGAGGCCGCTTGCGGCAGCCAGGTCCCGCCGGCAAATACCTAGTATAATATACGCCGGCGAGACTGGCCGAAAACGGGCGGCTATTCGGCCCATCGCAGGCCGGACAATCACCGGGGGGGGGGGGGGGGGGGGGGGGGGGGGCACTGCCAGCGGCCACCAACCGGCACGGCGCAATTCCCTCCCCTGCTGAATACTCGGCGCCGGAGAATTCAGCAGCCGGCGGGGGCAGGATTCACGCCGGCTCCCACCCCCCCCGGTGATTGTCCGACCCAGCAGGGGGGGGGTCGGAGAATCCCGCCCGTGATGTTAGGTAATTTGGACGTTCTGAATTCTCCTTCAGTGTACCTGAACAGGCACCGGAATAGAACATAGAACATAGAAAAATTCAGCACAGAACAGGCCCTTCGGCCCACGATGTTGTGCCGATCTTTTGTCCTAGATTACGAACAAATTAATCTACCATAATCCATGTACCTATCCAATAGCCGCTTGAAGGTCCCGAATGTTTCCGACTCAACTAATTATACAGGCAGTGCATCCATGCCTCCACTACTCTCTGGGTAAAGAACCTACCTCTGACATTCCCCCTATATCTTCCACCATTCACCTTAAATTTATGTCCCCTTGTAATGGTTTGTTCCAACCGGGGGAAAAGTATCTGACTGTCTACTCTATCTATTCCCCTGATCATCTTATAAACCTCTGTCGAGTCGTCCCTCATCCTTCACTGTTCTAATGAGAAAAGGCCTAACACCCTCAACCTTTCCTCGTAAGACCCACTCTCCATTCCAGGGAACATCCTGGTAAATCTCCTTTTCACCTTTTCCAAAGCTTCCACATCCTTCCTAAAATGAGGCGACCAGAACTGCACACAGTACTCCAAATGTGGCTTTACCAAGTTTTGTACAGCTGCATCAACACCTCACGGCTCTTAAATTCAATCCCTCTGCTAATGAACACTAGCACACCATAGGCCTTCTTCACAGCTTGAGTAACAACTTTCAAAGATCTATGAACATATACCCCAAGATCTCTCTGCTCCTCCACATTGCCAAGAACCCGAACGTTAACCCTGTATTCCGCATTCATATTTGTCCTTCCAAAATGGACAACCTCACACTTTTCAGGGTTAAACTCCATCTGCCACTTCTCAGCCCAACTCTGCATCCTATCTATGTCTCTTTGCAGCCAACAACAGCCCTCCTTACTATCCACAACTCCACCAATCTTCATATCGTCAGATCCTCCTCGAACTGCCTTTCTGCAGCTGTTATATTGTCTCGAACTAACAATGCAACCCCCCCACCTCTTTTACCACCCTCCCTAATCTTATTGAAACATCTGTAACCAGGAACCTCCAACAACCATTTCTGTCCCTCTTCTATCCAAGTTTCCGTGATGGCCACCACATTGTAGTCCCAGGTACAGATCCATGCCTTAAGTTCACCCACCTTATTCCTGATGCTTCTTGCATTGAAGTATACACACTTCAATCCATCTCCGTGCCTGCAAGTACTCTCCTTTGTCAGTGTTACCTTCCCCACTGCCTCACTACACGCTTTGAAATCCTGAACATTGGCTTCCTTAGTTTCTGGACTACAAGTCCGGTTCCCATTCCCCTGCCAAATTAGTTTAAACCCTCCCGAAGAGTACTAGCAAACCTCCCTTCCAGGATATTGGTGCTCCTCTGATTCGGATGCAACCCGTCCTGCTTGTACAGGTCCCACCTTCCCCAGAATGCGCTCCAATTATCCAAATACCTGAAGCCCTCCCTCCTACACCATTCCTGCAGCCACGTGTTCAACTGCACTCTCTCCCTATTCCTAGCCTCGCTATCATGTGGCACCGGTAACAAACCAGAGATGACAACTCTGTCTGTCCTGGCCTTTAACTTCCAGCCTAACTCCCTAAACTTGTTTATTGCATCGAATGTGACGACTAGGGCATTTTCACTGTAACTTCATTGCAATGATAATGTAAGCCTACTTGTGACAATAAATATTTAAATTTTTAAATTAATATCTGAAAGAGAACATTAGCAGGCTTTATCCAATGGTGCGTGGACACCCTTCAATCCAAAGATGTCAATTCCATCATAGGAATGTTTGACTGGAATAATAGAGTTGGTCGGGCTTGAAAGCCTTTGTAGCCGCCCCTCCTCCCCCCCTTTCCCCCTCCCCCTCCGTGGTCAGGGACATGGCTGGTCAGTGTTCTGGCTTTTCACCCTGGCACACTGGTCATGCCAACCTAGGAAAGTTGGAATTGGCAGGGTGCCAAGTTGGCACTGCCAAGGGGTGGGGCCTGAAGGTGGAAAGGGGGAGGGGTTTTGCTTAGTTGGGGGCCTCTGGCAAACCCATAGCAGTGTGAGGGGAGGGGGGGGCCTTGCCAGGAATTTGGATTGACGGAAGGCCTTGCCAGCGATTGGGTAGGGGGGGTCGCTGTTGGTTATTCTCAGATCTGGGCGTCCTTCACCCTTGACTCCAAAAACATTTCTAATTGTGGGTGGATTGCGATCTGGATTGTGCCGAACCACCTAGCGGGAATCGCACCTCATTTCCCGTTGGAGACCACACATCAAAATCTTTGGGGAGAATTCCGCCGATTGAATTCCAAAATCGAATAACTGAACTGCTGCTTTGCTGCTCCCAAATATCCAGGACTGGGAAGAGCAGCAATTTATATGAGATGCACATCTGCTCAGAGACGCGCACAAATATAGCAGTAGTAGAGTATGCCGGAGGCTACAGTGATGTAATATATGCATTTAAAGATCTCCTTGTGCCTGAGTTTCAACCATCACCATCCCATTTGAAGCAAGTATCAATATAGATATAGGGCAGGGTTTTCCATTTGGCAGACTACGTTTATCCGCCAGCGTGATTTGCAATGGTTTGAGTGGCACTAGGAGCAGTGCCAAGGAGAGATACCCTCTCTCTTGCCATGCTAATTTATGAATGCCGAGGAGTTTAAGGGATTTCATTCTGAATCCCACTGTCAGGCTGCCATTTTGAGCAGCCGGCCCAATACTGGGGTCCAGCAGTTATATAGAACAGTACAGCACAGAACAGGCCCTCCGGCCCTCGATGTTGTGCCGAGCAATGATCACCCTACTCAAACCCACGTATCCACCCTATACCCGTAACCCAACAACCCCCCCTTTAACCTTACTTTTTAGGACACTACGGGCAATTTAGCATGGCCAATCCACCTAACCCGCACATCTTTGGACTGTGGGAGGAAACCGGAGCACCCGGAGGAAACCCACGCACACACGGGGAGGACTTGCAAACTCCACACAGACAGTGACCCAGCCGGGAATCGAACCTGGGACCCTGGAGCTGGGAAGCATTTATGCTAACCACCATGCTACCGTGCTGCCCCCCCTCTTGGCCACAACACAAATCATGTCCCTACCACCCCCCCCCCCCCCCCCCCCCCCCCCACCATGCTGACAAGTAGTGTCATCCTCCACAGGAATTCCCAGATCACACCCCTCCCCACAGCTCGCATGCATGAGGGTGACCTGACTCCTTTCTCCCACTCCCAGCAGACCCCCACCTAAACCCCATTTCGTAAACCCCCCGATCAGAGACCGCCCCTATATCAGAGACAATGACTATTAGACCCCCCCATATCAGAAACCCGCCATCAGAAACTCCCAGAGAGCACCCCGCCCCCCACCGTCCTCCCACCCCCACACCATCAGTCACCCCCACCTGGAAGGAAAAGTGAAAGATCACTGCTTTTACATTTACCTGTTCCTTATACCCACTGTCCCGGACAGAGGTGTAGAACGCAGCAGCTGTTACCTTATAGCCAAAACTATATCACAAGACTTTGAACCAACTGAGATCCTCTTAGCTGCAAGGCTTCTATTCATTTTCAAAGTGAAATAGCTTTTAGTAGGCTCTAATTGACAGGGTAATAGCCTCCAGGGGCTGGTTTAGCACAGGACTAAATTGCTGGCTTTGAAAGCAGGCCAGCAGCACGGTTCAATTCCTGTAGCAGCCTCCCCGAACAGGCACCGGAATGTGGTGACTTGGGGCTTTTCACAGTAACTTCATTTGAAGCCTACTTGTGACAATAAGCGATTTTCATTTCATTTCATTTTTCATTTCATTTCCAGGCAGCCAGGTTTTTGGATTGATTATTTTAATTTTCCTTCCCAATGGCTGGTTGCCTTCACTTGAATGCATCTCAAGTACCCGCCTTTGAACCTAACCACAATGTTTATAATCATCTAGCTGGATTAACAGTTCCTGACCACAGCAAAAGCAGTTTGCTGAGAAAAAGAGGAAGAAAAGCACTTATCTCATAGAACATAGAACATACAGTGCAGAAGGAGGCCATTCGGCCTGTCGAGTCAGCACCGATCCACTTAAGCCCTCACTTCCACCCTATCCCCGTAACTCAATAACCCCTCCTAACCAGTTGATAATGGCCAATCCACCTAACCTGCACTGGACTGTAGGAGGAAACCAGAGCACCCGGAGGAAACCCACGCAGACACAGGGAGAACGGGCAGACTCTGCACAGACAGTGACCCAGCAGGGAATCGATCCTGGGACCCTGGCGCTGTGAAGCCACAGTGCTATCCACTTGTGCTACCGTGCTGCCCAAACAGCTCCTAGATGTTCAGGGAAGGTTTGCATTGTGAGTGGGAGAGGCCCCTCTGATGGACTACGGGAACAACTGGGTTAAATACTCATCCTCTTGGCACCGCAGGTCTATCATGTCAGGGGCACAGTGACAAATACTTGCACCAATCTACGCCTACATGAATCCCGGCCGAGAAGGCCGGAGCATCATGGAGGTGTGGAGAATCTGGTATCCAGCCCATTGATAAGATGCAAATGGGTTCAATTGACTGATTTGTATCCTCCTGTCGACATGGGCACAAAATCCGATTCCACTCCCAGCGAGGGACCGGAGCATCGCAATGGGACACTGATCCCGTTTTTTGCCCTGTGCAAGATTCTCCTCCGCATTGGGAACTCTGCTACTGGCGATGGAGATTCACAGCCATAGTGTAGTTTAATTGGTCAAGTGTCTGGCACAGAAACTCATCAATGTATTGAAAAGTCTCGAAACCAAGATGCAGAGAAACCTACGCAGGGACAGTTTCTTATTTTCTGACAAGAAGTACACAGACTTTCCCTTCATTGGTGCACACTCCATTTGCCAAAGTTCAGGTACTAGGTTGTGAAAGTCCAGAATCAAAGGGCTTTCAGGTCGCCCAGCCACATATTTCACAGCAGCGCACGGTTCGCTCGTGGTGGGATTCTCTACTCCCACTCCTTGTCAAAGGGATACCATTGAAGCCACCCCACAACCTAGGGAAAGCCGTGGGTGGGGTGCGCTGCCAGCGGGAACAGAGTATCCCAACGGCCGGAGCATTCTGGCCAAGAATCCTCAATTATATCCAAAAATACAAGTAAACGCTAATAAACTGAAAGCAGCTTCTGAAGACATCTTCAACTGGAACTGACCCTCCTCAGATTGCTGTTGTGCAGTGGTATATTTCTAGAATTACTTTCCTTCAGATGTGTTACACTGCAAAGATATTCGCCTGTATTTTTCCATGACCGTGTTGTGAGCAACAGTTCGAATTGCAACCAGCCATTGAGCAGGTCGCGACACGAGTGATGTGTTCGATTATGTCGGCAATAGTACAACGGGGCTAAATTTCAGGATTGCACCCACCACCACTAAAGAGGTTTTTTTGGTCCTAACAGTAAAATGCGGTGATTTTATATTTTAACTTAGTGAACTATTAGGAAAGAATTTCACAACTCACTAGATTGCCATCATTCCAAACTCACACAGAAGGATCTTGTGATAGGAATGGTAAGAATTCATGGTGATCTTCACTGCATTTGATACCGCTAAGTTAATGGCTTATTGCATTTCCAAGATTTTATGGACGTTGGTACATCTCCATTTCATTCTCTTTGATGAGAGTGCACCTTCTCGTTCATTATTTCTTCATTCATATCCCAGACCAGTCCAAGTATATGTCTGCCAAATATTCATCCCTCAACCAACGTTACCTAAAGCAGATTACCGGCCCATTCGCACATTTCTATTTGGGGGATCTTACTCTGTGCTAATTTGCAGCTGCTTTCTCTTTGTTGCATTGCTCTTCAGAAATTCTTAATTTGCCGCAAATTCTTGGAAGGTGATATGTCAATGCTAGCCTCGCTTTCTTAATGCTCAGGTAGCTGATACTTCCAGGAGAACCACTGCCAAGCATTATGCCTTCTGTCACAATAAACTTTGTTTCTTTTCATAGCCTACGTGAGGAAATGGAAATGGGCACATGATGCAGAAGTTTACAATGAAATTCTCAGATTCGTTTTATGTTCACATCTTCAAACTTGCCTCAGGTAATGGTGGCAACCCATCCTTCTGTTTACAATGACAGATATTATTGAGTAAAGCACATGTAGAGGTGTTGTTGATCTGATAATCAATGCAATCTCCCTACCCATAGGAACGTACAATCATGCGTGAGCCTGAAGAATGTGGGTGCTAATTGGAAAGACCAAGAGTCAGAGAGATCCACCCTCCCTCCCCACCCACCCCCTACCCCTATGCCGACAAGTGTCCATGGTACTAAAGTTGGAATTAAAATTGCTCAAACCACGCAGCTTAACAGCACAAGGAGATTTCAGACTCCATTAACTGGTGAACCCTTCTTGCCCTCACTATGAGCCCCTTGATTTAGTTGACAGATTACTAAGTCTGCCACAGAGGATCGAGCCTTTTCTGATCTCCCATTACTGAGTATTTTGTCTTGAAGCAAATTCAAACTATAAACGACCCTGGGTCATCTATTTTTCCCTCCACCCTCACTAGTCATGAGATGATAAGACATTTAATTGTTCTTCGATTAACAACAGAAAATTGATGTGTGCAATCTCTGCTTGTGTCTTCCAGTATTACATTTATTTGTAGTGTGTGGAGAAACATTACTCGCCAGAGTTGGTGCAATAACTAACGCTGCTGCAGGAGAACAGTTCCAGTTTCCTATACAGTACCAAGCCTGGGATCAGTATGAAGTAACATTTAGATTGAGATATCCTGTGGCTTTTAAGATTTTAACATGGAAATCCAATAATCCGGAGAAGCTGCGCATTGTCCACCCACTGTATCAACACAGAGTTGGAATTGACAGAGGTTTTGTGATGCTGAATGACATACACGTTAATGACACTGGAGAATATGAAATACACATTGACTACTATGGGACAGAGCTGAAAAATCGTGATCAAAGTACTTTCAGGATCCAAGTGTTTGGTAAGTGTTTAAACTAGAACTTCTCTAACTTTGTAGTCCTGTTGTAACATAACTAAATCAGTTTTTTATTTCAACTTTAAAGGCTTGTGATGTAAATTGTATTTGATTATTTTTTAAACTGTTTCTGTATTAAGTAAATGAATGGGGATCAAAAACTTCAGTTAATATCAGTAATGCAAAACATTGGTTTGCAGTAACTTATCATTTGCAATATACTTAAAAGTATAAAGTGTTTGTTGAATTCCGAATGCCCCACTGAATCCATTGATCTCTCCAGTTTTATAAACAAGCAGGTTTTGCAAGGTTTCAACTTATGCATGGAAAACTGGAAAATGTTGGCATAACTGCAAAACCACCCTGAATAAGGTTGAATGACAAAAAACAAGGAGCAATTCATCAACAGCTTGCTCAATTCAGTTAGTCAAAGCAGAAATGAATTGTCATGGGTGCATGGGTGCGAATGCCTGTATCAGCAATCATCAACCCTGAGCATGCTGAGACTGTTCAATAGGGAGTGGCACTGAGGATAATATTATAAACTTACTGGCTGAGAGGAATGAGTGTTCCTCATGAGAAATATTACTTCAGAATCTCCTCATTAAATATAACTACTGTATCATTTTCACCCACTGTTTCTGGACAAATTGGATTGTGCATATCCGTTTGTAAATAAACTGAAACCTTGACATTCCAAACATATTGAGCAAAATTCTCCATTTGGGAGACTCTGTCGGGACTGAACTGCGTAGGGTTTGCATTCCCATTGGGGCACTATTTCTGGAGCAATTCAGTACATGCTGATTGACCAGCCTCTGCTGGCGAGAATTCTGAGCAATTCCCGGCTCAGTGTGTCTTCTAACCGCTGGGGCTGGAGTTATCACCAAAGAGCGTGGCAGCTGGAGCTGTGTTTAAGCGAACCACTTACCACATACTCAATGCAGCCACTAAGATGGCTCACAGATGACCTGCCCTCTGATGTCGGACGTTCGAGGAGGATCCACAGCGCTATGCCAGTGAGGAATGGACGGACACCATCTTCCCCAGTGTGGGCCATACTGTCAAGCCTGCCCTCCTGAACAATGCCTGGATGTGGTAGCAGAGGTAGTCAGCGCTGCCAGTCTCACCAGGAGGAGACAGCTGGTGACCTGGAGGGATGGGGGTTACTGGTGAGAGGAACAGAGGATCAGAGAAGGTTCCATAGGCCACGGTGCAAGTATCCTCTGGTTAAGGTCAGCTCTGTTGATCTGTTTCCTCTGCAATGGGCCAACGCTTCTGAAAAGTGCCAACACCTGGTGGGCTCCTGATTGAGCTTGGTCCTTGATGGTGCAGCTGCGGTATGAAAATGTCCAGAGGGATGGCCTGGAAGGGCACCCAGATGAATAGAGGCCTTTTGAACATCTGAAGGACACAGATAACACTCAGCAGTGTGAGCAATCAGAAGCCTGTAAGTAGCACCAATGGGGTGCATTTAAAAGACAGATTGCAGTAATGCAGTCTGAGACAGCCCACCTCGGGCCTGTGAGGGACACCCAAATCCACGGTCGTAGCACCAAGTCACTCCCCACTACTGCCGCCAACCTGCGCAGCCATCTCCCAGCAAACCCAACATTTTTCAATGGTTTTTCAATGGTTTTTGTAGCCTCCCTCACCCCCTCCGCAATCAAGGTGCCCATTCCAAGTTTGTAAATGCTTGTAGTAATTAACGTCCGCGAAAACTCTGTTTGAGAAGAGTGGAGCATCGCGGAAGGGTGGAGTATACTGGGTTCAACCCGCCAATCCCATGCCGCCAGGGTGGGGCACAAACCTATTTATGGCCACCAGCGAGGGACCGGAGCATGGCATCCAAATTGGCACCAGGTGTGGACCTAGATTTTGGCCAGACCTCCAATTCTTCGCCCAATCATGGTTCGCATTTGCGGCATCGCGAGGTGGAGAATTTTGCCATTTGCGCTCAATTATTATACAATCGGTGTTGCTTACTAGCAATTTATTAATATTACTGAGATAAAATATATCATCAGAGAATGGCTAATTCTAGAAAGTTTGGAAAATTACTTTGGATTCTCTTCAGCAGATTAATTATTTTGAACAGACCTTGATTATACAATATTAGTTATCATACTGTACGTTTTTGTACAAATAAAGATACAAGACTATGTATGAAGGATTGGATCAGACACTACTGAAGCTGGCTTCTGTATGTAAAGTTACATCGCACAAGGAAGCACTTAACCACAAATTATTGTCACTTGAATATTTTCCATATTTTTTCTTAAACTGCAAAATATCAACTTGTTAATGATCCATATCATGTTATACCACTTGATTTTTCTCAATGATTGGAACAATATAATTGTTAGAAATGTTCTCCGGGATTCTCCTGAACAGCTGCCATAACTTCACCAGAGGTTTGGTTGGACTGTCCAAAGATGTGCGGGTGAGGTGGATTGACCATGCTAAATTGCCCGTAGTGTCCTAATAAAAGTAAGGTTAAGGGGGGCTTGTTGGGTTACGGGTATAGGATGGATACGTGGGTTTGAGTAGGGTGATCATGGCTCGGCACAACATTGAGGGCCGAAGGGCCTGTTCTGTGCTGTACTGTTCTATGTTCTATGTTCTATGACTGTCTATTTACATACTGTCGCAATGTGTTGTGTGCAATGTAGACAAGTAATCATTACTTTCATCGGCTGTTGGAATGCCTTGGATTACTGAAGAAACAACTCAAAATGCAGCAACACTGGTTGTATTTTCTGGCTCTCCCCACCAGGGAACAGGCTGTGGGGAGGGTGGAAATTCCCACCCATAGTGTTTTTAAATGGCTGCAGAAATCACCTGACCTACAAATTGCCCACTTTTTTGAAACATTTAAATGTAGATTTAGCAAAGGAATCGTCTCAGCAATCCCACTGATGAACCTCAAACCTGCCATTGTCTGAACTCTCTGCAAAATGTAAGGACAATAGGGCATTAGGCTTCCGCACTCCAGAAACTGCCAGGAACAACAAACTTGCACACACTCCCTTGCTGGGAGCACTAACCACACTAGGTCCTTCTTTGGGCTGACTTTTATGTAAGTCTGTAATGAGCTCCAGCTGGGTGGCCTCCGCCCCCTATATGGGAAGCTTGTACTCCACGTGGAGATCAACAGTGGTTTTCCCGTGGTCCTCGTGGGTTATAACAAGTCACAACAATTATTAAGTAAAAAACAAACTTAAACTTACTTCTTAAACCTGCCTCTATATTCCAATTAAGCAAGCCACCTTAGTTCAAATGCCACTCATGAATAAAATTAACAACTAGGTTTCTATTTGCTTTTCAGGACCAAAGCTGAAATACTTCTGTTCGTATTAAAGTCCTAGGAAGGACTAAACTTTCAGACAGACCTGACTCATCCCCTTAACCACATTATCTATACCCAAAGCATAAGGTATTCTTCTGCCTCCTTCTACAAGATGCCACATGACCTGTTTTACCAAAACCAAACACAATGCCCCTCTAAAATGATCTACACCCCAGTTGTCTTTTAAACATAAACAATATTCCATTAGGAGAACACTTCATCTGAAACATCAATGATTAACTCAATTTTACAACTTTTATGTGAGTGAGTTCTTAACAATAAGATCAACTCAAGAGATCTGGCTGCCTTATTTCTTCATGTGACTTTATACATGGTCAAGTAAATTTCTTTTAAAACCAAACAATGTTGCAGCCAATCTCAACAGTGGGAAAGAGAAATTTATTCATCCCCACGGATTGGATTGTAACAAGGCTTAACAGAGTGTGTGATTTAATGGAAGTTAAACAGAGTCCCGTGTCGAGGATTGTTGTTGAAAACTCACCACTATTTTTAGAATTCCCCCTATACCAAAAAGGGCCGACATTCTAAATAGTGAACAGTGATTCTCACTCCCTGACTCCGAAGCAGGCTTCGGTGGGTGCTATTCAGGTCAAACTATATTTTCAAATTATCCCCCGGTATAACCCATACCTTCACCGAATGTTTCATCTACTTACCACTTAGTAGCATCGATCCTGGGTCCCGCATTGCTAAGTAAGTAAAGTAGACTTAGGAATAACCACTGTTTCAGGTTAAAACTTTTAAAAGAAACTTAAGTTATTTTATTATTATACTTTTTCTTTTAAAAGCTACAATCACTTTCTGTACAGAAAGGTAAAAAGATCTTGCTTCTGGATCCTTCTGGTTGGTTGAAGGGACCTTCAGGCCCAACTTGACAATCAATCTTCTTTTTAAAATCTGGTCTTCTTTAGATGTATTTGCTGGTGAGCTCGGTTGCTATGTCCTATCTTCCCCATGTACCGAGCTGTGAGAGCTGGCTCTGCTGGCCATCTCTGAGTTGAATCTGAGCTGACACTGCCTCCTCTTTAAATTCTAGTCTTCCTTAGATGTATTAGCTGTTTTAGCTCGGCTGCTGTGTCTTATCTTTCCCATGACCGAGCTGGCTGTAAGTTGACTCTGCTTCTCTTGTTCCTTCTCTCCTTCTCTCTGATTTCCTGCTCTGGTCTCTGGGTTTATATTCTCTTTCTAACAGTTATTAAGTTTTATGACCTTGTTGTAAAGTAACTATTATTTCATTTTGATTGTAAAATGTATCTTTGATCTAAACATTCTAATACAACTAAGCATTCATTTTGACATGACCTCACCTCTCAGGTCTCTGATTACATTGTTTCCTTCGTGATGTTCAAAGTTCCTTTGTGATATTCAAAAATGCTTTGGTTTCAAGAGGTGTTACTTTTAATTCCAGTCATTTCTATAGTTTTATTTTCCAATTGTGTCCTCAGCTCATTTTGGCTTTAAATTATGTTTCTCGTAGACTGATAGTCTCCAGTTTTCTTTTAATTTACTTGGTGTTAACAGAATTTCACACCTAGAATTGTCACCAAATTCAACTGAACCTCATCCTTTCCTTTCCAGCTGCTTACTAAGAGAGTTAATTTCAATGAAGGTGTGAACCATTGTTTTTAGCTTCATACACAAATCCTGTGTGTTTGTTTGGGAGAAGGAATCTGTATTTTATAATCCTGCTCTTTGCAGCTGCTGTTAACCCTGTGTGGGATCTTTCCCTGTATCCTCTCATGTTTCTCTCAGAACAGATATTGCCAGACTTCCATGTTTCAAATGACACAGCTTTCCATATTTTCAATAACAGCATGTTTAGCCGGGTGTTTTCTGGCACTGCAGCACCAAGAATGACCCCACCATTAAACTCGACTCTGCTTCATTTCTGAGCCTGGGTGAGGAATGCCCTGCCAAGGCCGCACTTAGCCTGGCACCCTGAGAGTGCCCCTGGCAGCCTGGCACCCTGAGAGTGCCCCTGGCAGCCTGGCACCCTGAGAGTGCCCCTGGCAGCCTGGCACCCTGAGAGTGCCCCTGGCAGCCTGGCACCCTGAGAGTGCCCCTGGCAGCCTGGCACCCTGAGAGTGCCCCTGGCAGCCTGGCACCCTGAGAGTGCCCCTGGCAGCCTGGCACCCTGAGAGTGCCCCTGGCAGCCTGGCACCCTGAGAGTGCCCCTGGCAGCCTGGCACCCTGAGAGTGCCCCTGGCAGCCTGGCACCCTGAGAGTGCCCCTGGCAGCCTGGCACCCTGTACAAAAACAATTCATTTCAAAACCAGCATTGGAGCTTCAGTCTTTAACATTTGAAACTCAACATAAAAAGCAAATACTTACATACGTGTTTTGGTTTATCACGTGTCTCAGAAATGTTTTGCAG
Organism: Scyliorhinus canicula; assembly: GCF_902713615.1. NCBI lineage: Eukaryota > Metazoa > Chordata > Chondrichthyes > Carcharhiniformes > Scyliorhinidae > Scyliorhinus > Scyliorhinus canicula. The sequence continues at coordinate 80,304,671 of NC_052158.1, read as the reverse complement.
GACATCGTGCTGAATGCATTATTCTAAAGTGCACTGATTTACTTGTGTAGGAAATATTATCTGTGTATTTCAGAACCAGTTCCCCAGCCAGAGACCGTGATTCTTGGTAACTGTGCGAGTTCATCAAACATCACCTTGAGCTGCTCCGTCTTCAATAAAACAAATGTTCTGATTCACTGGGAAAAGGTGTCCTCATCTGGAGTTCTCCCTGAAACATATAATGACACAGTTATTGTGATAGACTGTGTTACTGAAGAGGAGCAACATGTGTACAGGTGCATAGCAGAAAACCCAGTCAGTAACGCAACCAGCGACCAAGTGACTGTCAACCTCCATAAAGGGTCCCAAGCCAATAGTGAGAAATTAACAATTACCTACTATACGGCAACAACATTTTATTTATAAGGAATACAGAAAATTCTGGAAAGGTCTCAGAGGCTTAGGCAGCATTTGCGTGTGGTGTTCTTTGTGATTCTGTTATCAAGATGAATGGTGCAATGTTCACAAAGACCACAATGTTCACAAAGACCACAGTTCATTAACAAAGCTAACTTTTATTTACAGTACTTATGAAAGCTCGACCACGTACTCCTATAGTAAACAATAATCTAGTAATCTACACTCTAACACTAGTCTCGACACTCTATCTATAACTGTACTCTACACTCACTGCTCCTCTAGCCTTTTCCAGCTCTCCCCCTCATTTCGTCAGAGAAAGCCTGCAGATCAGTGCTTCATATAGTTATGCATCTAGCTCCATCTAGTGGTTAATTGTGATATGACATTAATCCTCTGTGTTCTGAAACATTTCACATAATGCCACACTGTGTAGAAAGGGAGACATAGGCTGGAACTTACTGGTTGTCCACACCGGTGGGATCTTCCAGTCCTGCCAATGGAAAACCCCTGCCACAGGTTTCCTGGCGGCTAGGGGTGCTTTGAACAAGAAATCCCGTTGACAATGGGACCAGAAGACCCCACCACTGGTCAATGGTTGGCCTCCTTCCTCCGCTGCCGTGAAACACACGGTGGGTTGCGCGGAAAATCCTGCCTTTAGAGTTAATTGCCGGAATTTTCTAGCCTCTTGACACCACGGGTTTCCCCAAGCCAGGGCCAGAGAGCCATTGATATCTCAATCACAGCAATGGGACGCTGGTGCGAAGGGTTTGAAAATTCCAGCCAATGTTTCAGGTCTGTGACCTTTCATCAGAACTGAAGAAGTTTGTGATATAATCTTTGTTTGCAAGGGTTGGATGGGACAAAGACAAAAGGAAGGCCTGTGGAAGACAAGAGGTAGTAGATTATGGAAAAGTTCATTCTCCAGGGCCAAAGGAAATGGGAAGGAGGCAAGAAAAGAAACAAAGGGACAAATTTGACACTTCACGAAGGTGGGCTGGAGACCGACTCGGAAGTGCATGTATTTTCCACTCCTGCATTTTAAAACCGTCACATAAAGGCCGGGATTTTCCTGTCCTGACACTGGCAAGCATCAGCGAGGGTGGGACAGAAAGATTTGGAGAACCACAGCAGCCCTCCAAACTTCCACATGCCACCCATGATGATGCCCATCGGTGTTGGAGCTGGAAAGTCAAGACCAAAATGTCTTTCGGCCAAATAATGGCTGCCTGACAGGAAGCCAGCCAAAAACCAGTGAGCAATGGTGGGCGATGGTGTCTGGGAGACAGAGTAGGCCTCAGCCACCCATTTAAAAGGGATTTGGAGTAGCAGCAACAGGTAAGAACCTGTTTGAAATGTTGCTGATTGTTGTGCTGCTATGAAATGAAAATCTCTTATTGTCACGAGTAGGCTTCAATGAAGTTACTGTGAAAAGCCCCTAGTCGCCACATTCCGGCGCCTGTCCGGGGAGGCTGGTACGGGAATTATTCAGGATTCTTGCCAAGGATGAAAGAACACTGATCACACCTGGCCCGTTCCCTTTATATATATATACCAGTATTTAGGGAAAGACTCAAATTCTACTTTTAATTCCGTTTTTCTCACCACATATGAGAGAATGGAGCCAACAGTTGGATAGGAGCCCAGAACGACAGCAGCAGGGTCCTCCTCCAGGCTGTTGTGATAGGTGGGAGGTCCTTGTACCTGCATAGAGGACAAGGAGATCTCCCAACCAGACCAAAGTAGCCTGGATATAGGTCTTTGCTGAGTTCAGAAGCCGTGGGGCCATCCATAGAACATGGTTGGAGTGTTGTGAAAGGCTCCATGACCTCGTAAGCTCTGCCAGGATAAATATGTCCCCATTTCAGAGATGGACCGAGATGGAAGAGTGTAAGGGTGTGATGTGATTCAAATGTGGGGTTGTCCAAGTGTGGAAAGTGGCATGACGCCGGGGGGGGGGGGGGCTTATGAAATACAACATCTGTTAGTTGGCAAGGAGCATTGAGTAATATTGATGCTGACAAAGGATATGATGCAGGGACAGCGCGGTGGTGCAGTAGTTAGCACTGCTGCCTCACGCCGCCGAGGTCCCAGGTTCGATCCCGGCCCTGGGTCACTGTCCATGTGGGGTTTGCATATTCTCCCTGTGTTTGCGTGGTTCCACCCCTACGACCCAAAGATGTGCAGGATTGGCCACACTAAATTGCCCTTTAATTGGGAAAATTGAATGGGGGTACTCTAAATTTTTTTTTTTTTTAAAAGGATATGATGGCCACACATTTGGTAGCATGATTATGGCACAGCATATTAATGTCTCTTTTTATTTTCAGGTGGAGGTTGAGCAGGATGGGGAAGACGGCAGGGAGGTAGCTTTGATATCTTTTGACATTGAAAGCTTGGGTATTTGTGGACAAAGTTGTGTCTCAATGTTGAAGGGCCTAAGATTCAGAATATGTACAATTCATAGATCTGCTACAGTGCAGAAGGAGACCATTCAGCCCATTGAGTCTGCACCATCCCTCTGAAAAAGGACCTTACGTAGGCCCACTCCCCTGCCGGATTCCTGTAACCCTGTAGCCCACCTAACATGTTTGGACACCAAGGGGAAATTTAGCATGGCCGATCCACCTAACCTGCACATATTTGGACTGTGGGAGGAAACTCACATAGGTGCAGGGAGAATGTGCAAACACCACACAGACAGTCACCCAAGGCCAGAATCAAATGGGTTGGGAAATGGATAATAGATAGTCAGTTATATTTTTCTGCCCGTTTAATTATACTACTGTATATGATAAAAGGTTGTGAAGTTACAAACCTGATGACTGTAGTTTATTGGGCTCATCCAAGGACCTTGGACTTTCAAATTAAATCAAATTCCACCTGTGTTGAGTTTCTGGGTTAAGTGGGGCTGGAACTGACTGCTCCCTAATCCAGGGAGTTGTAATACATAAATTACTCACAAAAGAGTCAAGGTGGAGGTTAGAAGGTGTTTTATGCTACTGATGTTTAAGGGTATGGAATAGCAGCAAAGACTATGCTGGAAGCTGAATCCAGAGTGATTTTAAAGGAGGAGTGAATGAATGGTGGAAAAATCATTTGAAAATATTTTTGGAAAGAGCCGTCGTAAAAACCCAACTGGTTCACTAATGTCCTTTAGGGAAGGAAATCTGCCATCCTTACCTGGCCTGGCCTACATGTGTCTCCAGACCCAGCAATGTGGTTGACTCTTAAAATGTCCTCTGAAATGGCCGAGCAAGTCACTCAGGTGCAAGTGACAAAAACACAAAAAAGAAATGAAACTTGACGGACTACTCGGCATCGAACCAGGCACCGGAAACGACAACGGTGAACCCAGCCCTGTCGGCCCTGAAAAGTCCTCCTTAGTAACATCTGGGGGCTTGTGCCAATGTTGGGAGAGCTGTCTCAGACTAGTTAAGCAACAGCCTGACATGGTCATACTCACAGAATCATACCTTACAGACAATGTCCCAGTATGTCCTATCTCACTGGCAGGACAGACCAAGCAGAGGTGGTGGCACAGTGGTATACAGCCAGGAGGGTGTTGTCCTGGGAGTCCTTAACATCCACTCTCAACCCCATGAAGTCCCCTGGCTTCAGGTTAAACATGGGCAAGCAAACCTGCTGATTACCACGTACCGGCCACCATCAGCTGATGAATTAGTACTCCTTCACTTTGACCATCACTTGGAGGAAGCACTGATGGTGGGAAGGATGCAGAATATGCTCTGGGTGGGGGACTTCAATGTCCATCACCAAGAGTGACTCGGTAGTACCACCACAGACCGAGCTGGCCAGGTCCTAAAGGGCATAGTTGCTAAACTGGGACAGCAACAGGTGGTGAAGGAACCAACAAGAGGGAAATAAATACTCACCAATCTGCCTGCTGCAGATGCATTTGCCAATAACAGTATTGGTAGAAGTGACTACCGCACAATCCTTGTGGAGATAAAGCCCTGTCTTCACGTTGAGAATACCCTCCATCGTATTGTTCGGCACGACCTCCGTGCTAAATGGGATAGACTTAGATCAGACCTAGGAACTCAAGGCTGGGCATCCATGAGGCGCTGTGGGACATCAACAGCACAGAATTGTAGTTAATCACAATCTGCAATCTTATGGCCCAGCATATCCCCCACTCTACCATTACCACCAAGCCAGGGATCAACCCTGGTTCAATAAAGAGTACTGAAGAGCATGCCAGGAGCAACATCAGGCATACCGAAAAATGAGGTGTCAACCTGCTGAAGTTACAACACAGGACTACTTCTGTGCCAAACAGCATAAACAGCAAGTAATAGACAGAGCTAAGCGATTCCACAACCAAAGCATCAGATCTAAGATCTGCAGTCCTGTCACATCCAGCCATGAATAATGGTGGACTATTAAACAAATCACTGGTGGAGGAGGCTCCAGAAATATCCCCATCATCAATGATGGAGGAGCTCAGCCACATATGTGCAAAAGACAAGGCTGAAATATTCCCAACAATCTTCAGCCAGAAGTGCCGAGTGGATGATCCATCTCGGTCTCCTCTAGAGGTGCCCAGCATCACAGATGTCAGTCTTCAGCCAAGATGATTCATTCCTCGTAATATCAAGAAAGGGCTGGAGGCACTTGATACTGCAAAGGTTATGGGTCCTGGTAATATTCTGGCAATAGTACTGAAGACATGTGCTCCAGAACTTGCTGCACCACTAGCCAAGCTGTTCCAATAGAGCTACAACACTGGCATCTACCCGGCAATGTGGAACATTGCCCAGATGTGTCCTGCACAGAAGAAAGAGGACAAATGCAACCCAGCCAATTATCGCCCTATTGGTCTACTCTCCATCATCAGCAAAGGATGGATGGAGTCGTTAACAGTGCTACCAAGCAGTACTTACTCAGTAAAACCCGCTCACGGACGCTCAGTTTGGGTTCCGCCAGGGTCATTCAGCTCCTGACCTCATTGCAGCCTTGGTTTAAATATGGAGAAAAGAGCTGAATGCCAGAGATGAGGTGAGAGTGACTGACCTTGACATCAAGGCAGCATTTGACCGAGCATGGCATCAAGGAGCCCCAGCTAAACTGGAGTCAATGGGAATCAGCGGGGAAACTCTCCGCTGGTTGGAGTCATACCTGGCACAAAGGACGATAGTTGGAGGTCAATCATCTCTGGCTTGGAAATATATCGTCGTTCCTTCACTGTCGCTGGGGCAACATCCTGGAACAAACTCCCTAACAGCATAGAGTGTGTACCTACACCTGAAGGACTGCAGCAGTTCAAGAAGACAACTCATCACCAGCTTCTGATGGGCAATAAGTGCTGGCCTCACCAGCAACGCCCACATCCTGTAATTGAATTTTTAAAAATCGTCAGCTGATTGAAAGAAAACAAGAAAGTACCGTGTTTTTATATTCCAGCAATGGTCCAGTACTGAATTTCCACTCACACAAAGCTTTAGGTCACACTACTGAATTCAGACAACAGTTCAAGGAGAAACAACATAGACATAACTTTTAAACTTAATAGCTCTGGCTGAAATCACTTGGTGGCATTTTACTACACGAATCAAGGTTACAAACAAACCTTTGTATTTTACTTACTGATGAGTTTGTTTACGATTAGTTATTCGGTGTATTCATCGAGAAATCCTGCAATGTCTTCTGTCTTTTGAAAGCTGGAATATGACACAACATAAAACAGATTCATACAGGACAAAACAAGTAATTCAATTTCCAATACCAAATAAAGGTTGCTTGCTAGAATAAATAAGTGTATAGAATTTGTCTGCACAGGGTTAATTCAACCGTTCCAAGTTTCAGGCTCTCTTCAGAAAAAAAATCAAAGCAATACTTGAAAAAATACTTTATAAATGTTAATATGTAGGGTCTCCATATAGTTTTAAAATTTCTTAAAGGCAAATGTTTACACAGTTTGGACAGATTCCAAAAACCGCGGCCGAGATTTTGTCAACAGTATGCCATTCCCAAAGTCGTGACTGGAATTGTGTCTCTTCCACTTTCTCTCTTTTGCTGTATCCTACAAAATTGTAATTAGAACTCTAAGCGCCTGAAACATGTGCCGGAATCCTCCAGCCGTTTGCTGGCGGCAGAATTCTCTGGTCCCAACAGCAGCAGGAGCAGAGAGTCCCTCCACCAACGAATGGCGCGATGCCAAGGAACAGGCGGATGAGTGGCCAGAGAATCCCGCCCATTCATGCAAAATACGTTTTACTTAGAGGAAGTTTTCCATTGGTGAAGCCCGCCGTCAGTTGACAATGCTGTATCTATGTGTAGCCTATTAATGAGCCTCCTGATTAAAAATGGAGGGTTTGCATCATGCCCAACACTTCCCTGCCCAACTCCATTGCCACTAACATAAGGCTTGAGAGCACAAAGGTGGTCTAGGTGTTTTTCAAAATTAAATGTCACTTATAAATATTGCACATTAACTTGCTTTCATTTAATTCATGTGTGCATCATTATTATTTGTTGAGATGAGCTGAGTCAGAGAGCTAAATGTACTGGTACTCCTCATGGTTGGCACTCTTTGACAGTTACAGGGAAGTAGAGGGACATTTACTTTATTCTGGAAGAAACAATGTTGTGCTTTTGTGTTCACCTTTAATTGAATGTTTATATTAATGTCCAGTGTCGTACTCACCATTCTGTGGAACACGGTTGAACTCGCAGGCTCAGCTTGCCCTCCCTTCGATACATTGAAAAGGACATCGTCCAACAGGAACCTCAGTGGGGCAGTTAAAATGATGTAGGCAAGCTCAAACCTCTATCAGGACTCTGACAGCCAACACTCTGAGATGAACAGTATTGACACTGCCCTTTTGGCCCCTCATTTCCTTACCTTGACTTGCTGTCCCAACTACCCCCAGGACATCAGGCGCTTCCCTCGTCACTCCTCCAAGCCTCCAACCCCACTTCCAAAGGATTTTACCAAAGTCAAAAGATTAAATTAATAGTTTAGAAATGTAAATTATATGGGATTTAGATTTTATGTAAGAATGGTTTGAAGTGATTAAGATGCGATGATCATACAATTCCTTTCTGAATAAAAATGGCTCTTTAAAAGTATTATTGGCATAACCATGGCAATCTTGACAAGCCCATAAATGTGGAGCCAGCGTGGCGGATCGGGAAACGGGTTGGAGGCCAGCATAAAATTGATTTGCATCCCACTAATGGGATTCTGATGAAGGTCTGACTGAAATCTTCCCCCCCCCCCCCAGCCCAATTCTCCCCGTTGCCAGTGGGAAAACATGCCAGTCCAGAACATGGGCGGGATTCTCCGTTGCCCGTCGTAACGCGGGTTTCCGGCGAGAAAAACCGGTGTTAATCACTCCGGCGTCGGGGCCTTCTTTTAAACTGGCAATCTCCGTTCCCGGAGGGGCCAGCAGCTGACTGACGCGATACGCGTCAGTTTCACCAGCTGCGGAAGTGGTGAGACCCGGCGTTTTTTGGAGGAGGAGGAGGAGAGAGACAGACCCGGCATTGGGGGGGGGGGGGGGGGGGGGGGGGGGTGGGGTGGGGGTGGGGGGGGGTGGGGGGGGTGGGGGGGGGGGGGGGTGGGGGGGGGTGTTCCGGCATTTGGGAAGGGGGGGTGTGTGTTCCGGCATTTGGGGGGGGTGTTCCGGCATTTGCGGGGGGGGGGTGTGTGTTCCGGCATTTGGGGGGGGGGGGGTGTGTGTGTTCCGGCATTTGGGGGGCGGGGTGTGTGTTCCGGCATTTGGGGGGGGGGGGGTGTGTGTTCCGGCATTTGGAGGGGGGGGGGTGTTCCGGCATTTGGGGGGGGGTCTGTTCCGGCATTTGGGGGGGAGGGTGTGTTCCGGCATTTGGGGGGGGTGTGTGTTCCGGCATTTGGGGCGGGGGTGTGTGTTCCGGCATTTGGGGGGGGTGCCGGCATTTGGGGGGGGTGTGTCCCGGCATTTGGGGGGGGGGGGTTTGTCCCGGCATTTGGGGGGGGGTTGTCCCGGCATTTGGGGGGGGGGTGTCCCGGCATTTGGGGGGGGTGTCCCGGCATTTTGGGGGGGGTGTCCCGGCATTTGGGGGGGGGGTGTCCCGGCATTTGGGGGGGGGGTGTCCCGGAATTTGGGGGGGTGTCCCGGCATTTGGGGGGGGGGGGGTGTCCCGGCATTTGGGGGGGGGGTTGTCCCGCATTTGGGGGTGGGTGTCCCGGCATTTGGGGGGGGGGGGGTCCCGGCATTTGGGGGGGGGGTGTCCCAACATTTGGGGGGTGGGGGTTGCGGCATCGGTGGGGGGGGGGTTGGGGGCAGCGGCGTACAGAGAGGGGGGGCGACGGATGCCCGGGGCCAACGCACCGTCGCCCCCCCCCTCTGACCCCCGCTGCCCCCTACCCCAACCACCCCCCCTCACCACCCCTACCTCCCTCCCCACCACCCCTACCTCCCTCCCCACCACCCCTACCTCCCTCCCCACCACCCCTACCCCCCTCCAACGCCGCCCCCCAGCTCTCGCAACGCCGCAACCCCCCACCCTCAATGCCGCAACCCCCTCTCATCGCCGGGTCCCCCCCCCCTCAACGCCGGTACCCACACCCCGTCCCCCTCCCTCTGAAGGCCGGTACCCACACACCCCCCCTCCTTCCTCCTCCCCCCTCCTTCCTCCTCCCCCCCATCTTCCTCCTCCCCCCCTCCTTCCTCCTCCCCCCCTTCCTTCCTCCTCCCCCCCCCTCCTTCCTCCTCCCCCCCTCCTTCTTCCGTTAGTGGGGGGGGGGGGGGGGTGCGGCGTTAGTGGGGGGTGGGGGGGTGCGGCGTGGAGGGGGGTAGGGGTGGTGAAGGGGGTAGGGGTGGTGAGGGGAGGGGGTTGGAGTAGGGGCAGCTGCGTGCAGAGGGGGGGCGACGGTGCGTTGGCCCCGGGCATCAGTCGCCCCCCTCCTCTGCACGCAGCTGCCCCTACCCCAACCCCCTCCCCTCACCACCCCTACCCCCTTCACCACCACTACCCCCCTCCAACGCCGCACCCCCCACCCCCCACTAACGCCGCCACCCCCCCCCCACTAACGCCGCAACCCCCCCCTACCACTAACGGAGGAAGGAAGGGGGGGAGGAGGAAGGAAGGGGGGAGGAGGAAGGAGGGGGGGGGAGGAGGAAGGAAGGGGGGGGGAGGAGGAGAGAGGGGGGGGTGTGGGTACCGGCCTTCAGAGGGAGGGGGACGGGGTGTGGATACCGGCGTTGAGGGGGGGGGGGGGACCCGGCGTTGAGGGGTGGGGGGACCCGGCGTTGAGGGGGGGGGGGACCCGGCGTTGAGGGGGGGGGGGACCCGGCGTTGAGGGGGGGGGGGGACCCGGCGTTGAGGGGGGGGGGGGACCCGGCGTTGAGGGGGGGGACCCGGCGTTGAGAGGGGGGGTTGCGGCGTTGCGAGAGATGGGGGCAGTGTTGGAGGGGGGTAGGGGTGGCGGGGAGGGAGGGGGGTAGGGGTGGCGGGGAGGGAGGGGGGTAGGGGTGGCGGGGAGGGAGGGGGGTAGGGGTGGCGGGGAGGGAGGGGGTGGGGAGGGTGGCGGGGAGGGAGGGAGCGGGGAGGAGGGGGTGGGGAGGGTGGCGGGGAGGGAGGGGGTGGGGAGGGTGGCGGGGAGGGAGGGGGTGGGGAGGGTGGCGGGGAGGGAGGGGGGTGGGGAGGGTGGCGGGGAGGGAGGGGGTGGGGAGGGTGGCGGGGAGGGAGGGGGTGGGGAGGGTGGCGGGGAGGGAGGGGGTGGGGAGGGTGGCGGGGAGGGAGGAGGTGGGGAGGGTGGCGGGGAGGGAGGGGGTGGGGAGGGTGGCGGGGAGGGAGGGGGTGGGGAGGGTGGCGGGGAGGGAGGGGGTGGGGAGGGTGGCGGGGAGGGAGGGTGGTGGGGAGGGGTGGCGGGGAGGGAGGTGGTGGGGAGGGTGGCGGGGAGGGAGGTGGTGGGGAGGGAGGTGGTGGGGAGGGAGGTGGTGGGGAGGGAGGTGGTGGGGAGGGACGGTGGTGGGGAGGGTGGCGGGGAGGGAGGTGGTGGGTGAGGGTGGCGGGGAGGGAGGGTGGCGGGGAGGGTGGCGGGGAGGGAGGTGGTGGGGAGGGAGGTGGTGGGAGGGTGGTGGGGAGGGTGGCGGGGAGGGTGGCGGGGAGGGAGGTGGTGGGGGGGGTGGCGGGGAGGGAGGGTGGCGGGGAGGGGGGTGGCGGGGAGGGAGGTGGGGTGCGGGGAGGGAGGTGGGGGTGGCGGGGAGGAGGTGGGGGTGGCGGGGAGGGAGGTGGGGTTGCGGGGAGGGAGGTGGGGTTGCGTGAGGGAGGGAGGTGGGGTTGCGTGAGGGAGGGAGGTGGGGTGGCGTGGCGGGGAGGGAGGTGGGGGGTGGCGGGGAGGGAGGTGGGGGTGGCGGGGAGGGAGGTGGGGGGTGGCGGGGAGGGAGGTGGGGGTGGCGGGGAGGGAGGTGGGGGTGGCGGGGAGGGAGGTGGGGGTGGCGGGGAGGGAGGTGGGGGTGGCGGGGAGGGAGGTGGGGGTGGCGGGGAGGGAGGTGGGGGTGGCGGGGAGGGAGGTGGGGGTGGCGGGGAGGGAGGGTGGGGGTGGCGGGGAGGGAGGTGCCCCCCCCCCATGCCGCAACCCACCCCCCGATGGCCGCAACCCCCCGATGGCCGCAACCCACCCCCCCGATGGCCGCAACCCCCGATGCCGCAACCCACCCCCCCGATGCCGCAAACCAACCCCCCGATGGCCGCCACCCCCGATGGCGCACCCACCCCCCGATGGCCGCAACCCCCCGATGGCCGCAACCCACCCCCCGATGGCCGCACACCCCCCGAATGCCGCAACCCACCCCCCCGATGGCCGCAACCCCCCCGATGCCGCAACCCACCCCCCCCGATGCCGCAACCCACCCCCCCGATTTGCCGCAACGCACCCCCCGATGGCCGCAACCCCCCGATTTAGCGCAACCCACCCCCCCGATGGCCGCAACCCCCCGATGGCCGCAACCACCACCCGATGGCCGCAACCCCCCGATGCCGCAACCCACCCCCCCGATGCCACAAACCCACCCCCCGATGCCGCAACCCACCCCCCCGACGGCCGCCAACCCCCCGATGGCCGCAACCCACCCCCCCGATGCCGCAACCCACCCCCCCGATGGCCGCAACCCCCCGATGCCGCAACCCCACCCCCCCCCGCCGGCCGCAACCCCACCCCCCCGATGGCCGCAACCCCCCGATGGCCGCAATCCCCCGATGGCCGCAACCCACCCCCCCGATGGCCGCAACCACCACCCCCCGATGGCCGCAACCCACCCCCCCGATGCCCCCCCGATGCCGCAACCCCCCCATGGCCGCAACCCACCCCCCCCGATGGCCGCAACGCACCCCCCCCGATGGCCGCAACCCCCCCCCCGATGGCCGCAACCCACCCCCCCGATGGCCGCACCCCCCCGATGGCCGCAACCCACCCCCCCGATGGCCGCAACCCACCCCCCCGATGGCCGCAACCCACCCCCCCCGATGCCGCAACACACCCCCCCCGATGCCGCAACCCACCCCCCGATGCCGCAACACCCCCCCCCCATGCCGCAACACACCCCCCCCCCCCCCATGCCGCAACCCACCCCCCGACACTGAACGGCGTCAACCATCTTCAATGGTTGACGCCGTTTTAAAGCAACTTTTATTTTCGCCGACGTGACCCATGGCCACGTCGGCGGGACTTCGGCCCATCCGGGCCGGAGTATTGTGGAATCTAAAAATATAATGAAATCCCGCCGGCGCCAGCTGTTTTCAGAGGCTGCCGGCGGGATTTGCACAGCGCCAGTTTTTGGCCGGTGGGAGATTTAAAAACCCTGCGGGAGCGGGAATAACGCCGCTGCCCGCCGATTCTCCGACCCTGCGTGGGGTCGGAGAATCCCACCCCATGTCTGGAACAATATGGGGTGCAGAAGTTGGGATTTTCATGAACAATGCCTCAGCAGTTCAAGATGGAGGGTGGCACCAACCCTGGACCCCAGAACACAACAACAGTGGGTGGGGGAAGCATCCACAGGTGGATCTTTGGGATTCAGCATCATTGGGCAGGTCCATTTTCCAATCTCAAAGTTTTCTCGAAGATGCACTTTCTTTCTTCAACAGTGGACCAGGCGTGTTGGGTATCTTCTAAATCTGGCACCCAGATATGATGACGGGGATATGGTATCATGCCAGCCCCGCCATAGAATGTGGCACCAAACCCCCAGGTGTATAATTAATACGGTCAGGGCTGGAAGGTATGGCATGGTTCCCTGCCGACTTCTGCAGCAAGAAACATTTCCCGTTCCCACCCTCACCACAGGATTTAGCCTCAGATAGAAGAATTCTGCCCGATTGTGAATTCGACCACTTTAATTTACATTTCATTGTCGGTCCCTCAGCCACTTATTTCACTATCCTTCAATCTGATTAGTTAATGAGATTCACAGTTGCTGTCCCTGTTCACCGAGGGCCTGGAGGAATATGAGCTGCCCAGAGGGAATGGGTTTATATACTTACAGGTTTGGACTTCGTGAAGAAGCAGCTGCCGTCCTTTCCCTGTTTTCTGGCCTTCTCCGGCTTTTCAGGATAAGGTGCTGGCGAGGGAGAGAGTGGGTGAGAGTAAGTTGTCTGAGATTTATAAGGAGCTCATGGACTGGGAGGGAGCCCCAATAGGAGAAGTTAAGTGGAAACAGGAGGAGGGGCTGCAGGGTGAGAAAATGGAGGCCAAGATGTGGGAGGAGGCTCTGAGGAGGGTGAATGAGGCCTTGTCCTGTGTAGGATAGTTCAACGGGCGCACATGACGGCGGCAAGGATGAGCAGGTTTTTGAGGTAGAGGATAGGTGTGGGCGGGGAAGCCTGCAGACCATGTCCACATGTTATGTTCATATCCAAAACTAAAGGGGTTCTGGCAGGGGTTCATGGACGTAATGTCCGAGATGTTGAGGGTGAAGATGGCCCCGAGTCTGGAAGTGGCGATATGTAGAGTGTCGGAAGGCCAAGACAGAGGCTGATGTCCTGGCCTTTGTCTCCTTCATAGCCAGGAAATGGATTTTGCTTGGGTGGAGGGACCCAGGAATGTGGGTGTGTGACCTTGCAGAGTTCCTGACGTTGAAAAAAGATTAAGTTTGTCTTGAGGGGGCCGGTCAATGGGTTTGTCCGGAGGTGGAAGCCATTCATCAAATTCTTCAAGGATGATTTAGGTGTCAGCAGAGGGGGAGGGGGGAGTTAAAGGGGTTAAAATGAGGAAGGGAGGTCGGGGAAGGTGTTGATTAGCTGGTTATTCATTATGATGTTCCTGTTTGTTCTTACTCTTGATTATATATTAGTAAAAATATTTCAAAGAAAAAACATTTTTGCATAAAAACTTATTGGACTATGTCATTTTCTTTAGGTACAAGTGATTAATCATCAAGCAAACTACCTTCATGTGTGATGTGGTCATCATATCTTACAGTTTACTCAGTGGAACCTATTCCGGTAACAACTGATGACTAGAAATCCCTCTGGGTAGCTAACTGTGCAAGAAAGAGAACTACACACAAGTCTTGAGTCAAATGAAACTTTTACCTCAGCATTGTGTGCAATACACTACTGCTGCCTTATGTTAATTGTAAAAATAAATGCAAAATTAAAGGTTATGGCTGCTTTAAAAATGTTTATTTATTTATTTATTTTTCCAACTAAGGAGCAACTTAGTGTGGCCTATCCACCTTCCCTGTACATCTTTGGGTTGTGGGGGTGAGACCCACAAAGACACGGGGACAATGTGCAAACTCCACATGGGCAGTGACCCGGGGCCGGGATCGAACCTGGGACTTCAGCACCGTGAGGCAGCAGTGCTAACCACTGCACAACTAAGCCCCATGTTTAGTTTGTTTTGTGCAATGTGTTTGATGAACGGTTTATAGCTATGTTGCAAGGTTTAAACTTTATTATTGTAATAGGAACGTGTACTTTTCAGATGAAAATACAATTCAGACTATTGGCACGATTTATCACTGCAATTTATTCCATAGAGTTCCAGAGAAATTACAGCACAGAAAATGGCCATTTGTTCAAACTTGTCTAAACCAGTTTTTGTGCTGCATTCAAGGCACCTCACCTCACCCTATCAACATGTGTCTATCATTTCACACTCGCATTCTTAAATGCCTCTCTGCTATTCATTTTAACCAATTAAATGGCTGAATTACCTGCTTCATATAAGGCTGTCTTGCGATGATATTATTTCCTAATTTTATATATTTCTACCATTAAAAATCAGGGGGCAGATTCTTCATTGCCCGCAGCTGGTAGTGGGCTTCCCGATCCGATGGAGAATGGCACATCGGCCAAAAACAGAATTGGCATGTGTTCCCAATGCTCCGGTCCCCCGCTTGGAATGGCAGTGAGCTACATGCCCCACACTGGTGGGAGGGTGTAAATCACTAATTTGGATCTAATCAATGGGCTGGAAGCTCGAGTCTCCAACCCCCACTCTGCACCAACCCCCACAGCATAAAATCTTCCTGGTGGGATTTGATGCAGGTTTTCCCAAGAGAGGTCCTGACACGGTGGACTCCGTGGTGGAGCAAGGTCAGTGCCTAACGGTGTCCCCCAAAGCCTATCGGAAGGGCCCCTGGCTCCGAACATCGCAAATCCTGCCCCCCTGCCTGACCGCCCCGCTGCGACCACCCCAGTACCCCAACAGACTATATCATTAGACCCCTACATCAGAGACCCCCATCAGACCCCCTGATCAGAGACCCCCAAAAGAGACACCGACAGAGATTGCCATCAGAGATCACCATCGGAGACACCCATTTGAGCCCCCATCAGACACCCCAGCTAAAAGGAGAAGAGCAGTCCAGGCAGTCGGGTGAAAAATCACTGCATTTTCATTTACCCGTCCCTAACATCCGTTGCCTCAGTCAGAAGTTTTTAAAGCACTGTTACAAGTGTGAGAGATTTCCTCCAAAGCAAAATACATTTCAAAGGGCTTCAGATCCCTTAGTTTTTGAAACGCAAATCTTCCATTCAATTTCATACAGCCAGTAATTGACAGTTTTATTATGCTAGAGATAGGTGCATGGTGGATTGTTGATCTACCTTACCCTTCATGCTTGAATGCATTTCCATTACCCTGCTTGGATGCTAACCACAATGTTTCTAACTACTCTTGCTATGATTGACAGCTCCTCACTAGACCAAAAGCAGCTAAGTGCTTTTTGCTGTAAAAAAAAGAGGAAGTGAAAACACTTAGCTGCTTTTGATGTGGTGAGGAACGGTCAATCATAGGAAGAGTATTTATAAGCGTTTTGAATGAGCCATTTTGAGTGGGCGGCCCGATACTGGGATTCTGACGGAATTCCATGAGCTCTCCTCCTTCCATAAATGAGCATGAAAAAGGAGAGGGAATCGCGCCTGGGTGCAGCTCCTTTTGCTAGCAGAGACTAGTCGCGAGAAATGTTCTTATAAATTTGCCCTTGATATGTTCTTATAAATTTGGGCCCATCATTGATTTCTTCCTGAGTTCATTGGCACCTATTTTTTCTATAAGAAGGCCAAGAATCCTACTTCTGATGGAAGTTGAATCACATTGCTGTCTTTGCACGTATATAATTAAATCATGAAGGGAGAGAATAATGGCATTCCCCCTGTGATCAGGGTTAGTTTTGTACTGACACCCTGATCCCTCATGGGATTCCCTTCCTTCCCACCGCCCCGCCCCCCCCCCCCCCCCCCCCCACCCCAACTAACCCACCCATAGGATTCCCAATACCCTCCAATAACTCACCACCTGGGTCTCCTCCAATGGCTGATCCTCTATCTCAATGCCACATTGTTGCTTTCTCGCCATACCCCTTGATACCATTGAAATCTAAAAATGTACCTATCTCTTTATAGATTACATTGTGACTTGACCTCCTCAGCCTTCTGTGGTAGTAAATTCCACAGGTTCACTCCCATTTAAATGAAGAAATATCTCCTTATCTCAGTCCTAATTGGTCTGCCCCGTATCCGGACAATGTGACACCTGCTTTTAGATTCTCCAACCAGGGAAAATATCCTCCTTGCACTGGTTTGGCTAGCTCTGATAGAATAGCTGGAGAAAACAAAGATGTCTGAAAACCTATGAAAAGCCATGCCAGGATTCTCCGATCCCCCCGTGCCACAATCACGCTCAGCGCGGGTCTGACGCCAGGACGTGATTCTCCGGCGACCGGAGAATCGCCCACCAGCCTTGCGCACGAGGTTGAAGCAGCGTCGGTCGGAGGCAACTGAAAGAGGACCCCGCGGCATTTCTCCACGGTCGACCGGCCGAGTTCCCACCGAGTTCCACCGCCGTGGTTCCCGTATGGTTTCACCCGGCGGGAGCTCGGCGTCGCGGCTGCAGTGGCCGTCCTGGTTTGGGGGGGGTAGACTCTGGGAGGGGTCTCCATAATGGCCAGGCCTGCAATTGGAGTTACCGATCAGCGGGCGTGCGCGATCCGGGGGGGCCTATCTTCTTCCACGCCGACCTGCAGTGTGGTTCCGCCATGTTGCGCGGAGGCCAGTGTGAAAACAGCCGCCACACGCACGCACGGACTCACAGCCGGAAGTGCAGGGACCTGTATCGGCAGATGGAGCTGCGGGGCGCACGCCAGGGCCCTGCTATCCCCCTTCACATCGGAGAATCACTGCAGACTTTTTCTTGAAAAAGGTCTGGAGTGATTCGCGCCCGTATTCCAGCGGGTGTGAGGACATTGCCCCATTTTCAGAGAAAGCCGGCCCAGATCTTGGGGAAACCACAGTTAATATTACTGACTACTACTGACTAATTATTTGATTTAATAAAAATGCAATCACATTTAGTTTTATATTTGTAATGAACTCCAATTGGCTTTATTGGTTGGCCAATTGGAGTATGAGCTCCCCTCAATTATAGCTCATTGAGGGGGCCCATATAATCACCTGTGTAGGCTTTGTGAGCAGTCTTAAGTTGACTGGACTGCTAGCAGCACAGGGAGTCAGTCACAAATTTCTTGACCCGCCTGAGAAGGCTGGCGGAAAAATGTGAGTTTGGCCCGACGCTAAATGAAATGCTTCGGGACCAGTTAGTGTGTGGTATAAATGACCTCACAATACAGAAACACCTGTTGCCGGAAACGGAGCTAGACTGCAGGCAGGCATTACAGCTCGCACTGTCCCTAGAAAAGGCAGCAAGTGGGGCGCAGGAACTACAGGGCATGCCAATAGAGGTAGATACCTGTGAGAGGGACTACCACAATGGGTCCTGCTACCAGATAGCCGCTCTCAGGAAAAACCTGAGGAATAGAGGGAAAACGGAAAACCCCAGAACTGCCCCCAAGTCTGCCAGGACTAACTGGAGACAGAGGGAAGTACCGGCTGAGGCTCCCCCAACAGAGAAGGACCGTTTCCGGCACCAGAGTGGGGTAACAACGACAGAATCCCTAGAAGGAGGTGGCAAAAGAGGAATAGCAGGTGGGGACGCAGGGAGGTACGCCCAAATCGAGAAGGAAGGACTGGCGGTGATATTTGCAGTAAAAATATTTCACCAGTATCTGTACGGGCGGAAATTCACCATAGTGAGACCATAAGCCTTTATTAGCGTTATTAAAAGAAGACAAGTCAATACCCCTGATTGCATCAGCTAGAATCGAACGCTGGGCGTTGCTACTGGTGGCATATAGATACGTTCTAGAGCACAGACCGGGAACGCGAGTAGCACATGCAGATGCTTTGAGCAGACTTCCCCCCCCCCCCGGACACTCCGCCGCAAATACCAAAAGTAGACGAGACAGTAATGACTCTAAATTTTTTGGACACCCTACCAGTAGACGCACAACATATTCGGCTGTAGACGCAAAAAGACCCAGTTTTAGCCAAGATTAAGCATTTACTGCTAACAGGGGAACTGGAAAGACCAGTGGAGCTCCAGATGCACCCATACTGGAGCAGAAGGGACCAAAAAACCGTAGAAGACGGTATCCTATTATGGGGAGCCCGGGTAATCGTCCCAGCACAGGGCCGTCAGGCAATCTTAACTGAGTTACATCACGGACACCCAGGGGTGTCTAAAATTAAGATGCTAGCTCGAAGCTACATTTGGTGGCCAGGTTTGGACACAGACATAGCAGCCTTGGTACGTCGGTGCCAGGAGCGCCAACAGGGGCAAAGAGTGCCACCAGCGGCGCCATTGCACCCGTGGGAATGGCCAGGCAGACCGTCGACCCGCCTGCATATTGACCATGCCGGCCCTTTCATGGGCTCAATGTTTTTGGTGATAGTGAACGCCCACTCCAAATGGTTGGACGTCCACCGGGTAAACGCGGCAAGCACAGCATCGACAATTGAAAAGCTCAGGGCCTCGTTTGCAACACATGGACTTCCGGAGGTATTGGTGTCGGACAATGGAACGGCATTCACAAGTGGGGAATTTGGAAAATTCCTGAAGGAAAACGGAGTCCGTCACATCAAAACGGCCCCTTACCATCCAGCGACCAACGGCCTGGCAGAGAGAGCGGTCCAGACACTTCAAGCGGGACTCAAGAAGCAGCCGGCAGCGTCAATAGACACAAAGCTCTCCCACTGGCTGTTTGATTACAGGACCACACCGCATTCCACAACGGGCATACCGCCAGCTGAACTCTTAATGGGAAGGCGGCTGTGAACGAGGCTGAGTCTCCTTTTCCCAAATTTAACGGGGAAAGTGGAGAAACAACAGGAGGCCCAACGCAGGGGGCATGATAATAGTCGGCAGCAGAGACATTTCCAGGTGGGGGCACCGGTTTGGGTCAAGAATTATGTGAATGGACCAACGTGGGTCAAAGGCACGGTAGAGTCCCAAACAGGGCCCATATCCTATGAGGTTTCAATAGGAGGTAAGGTGCTGAAGAAACACCTAGACCATTTAAGGGTAGCGGAACCACACCTGGAGGCAGGCGAAGCAGGACCGCCTCAAGCTGGGACAGCCCAGACGGAAAGGATACCCACACCCCAGCCCCGAGCAATTTCTTCAGACCCCGTCATCCAGTCATCAGAGTCGGAGATGGACACACTCGACGAGGCCGCCACGACACCTCTCCCTGAGGAGGAGGACGAACAACTTCCAAGGAGGTCGTCAAGGAAAAGACGAGCACCTATAACGTACACCCCGCCCACTTCGGAGAACGACCCGGCGGACGACACAGAGGTGACAGACCCAGACATGAGGAGCAGGAAAAAGCTCAGAGGAATGCCAGCTGGCAGGAATTCCTCGGACCTTGGTGGGGAGGGGTGTAATGAACTCCAATTGGCTTTATTGGTTGGCCAATTGGAGTATGAGCTCCCTCAATGATAGCTCATTGAGGGGCCCATATAATCACCTGTGTAGGCTTTGTGAGCAGTCTTAAGTTGACTGGACTGCTAGCAGCACTGTTTGTAGCTGCTCCTGTAATATCGTTATTGTAAATAAATATTGGTGTGGTGACGGAACTCTTGCCTCCCGTGGATTACTACAATATTTGTCTACAAAGTAACTTTAAATATTCAATACAGTCTTAAAATTAAAAGCAACGCAGAAATAAAATGGAAAATAACAAAATTGCAAAAATTAGTGGCTACAGGCCTCAGGCCTGTGGTCCTTCTAGACTACCAAAATTCCAAAAATTCTGGAAAGGTTCTAGTGGATTGGAAACCACAAATGTAACACCAGGAATCAAGGAAGAAGGGACTCAGAAAGCAGGAAACGATAGGCCAAATAGTTCATCTAGCTTCTGTCATTTGAAATGCTAGAAACCATTATTAAGGAGAAAAGAGCAGAACATTTCGAAAAACATAATACTGTAATTCGGTCAGATTTAACATGGTTTCATGAAAGCAAAAGTCATATTTGGCTAACGTATTAGCATTCTTTGAGAATGTAACAAATAAAGTGAATAGAGAGTAACTGTTAGATGTACTATATTTGGATTTCGTAAAAGTAGTCAATAAGTTACCAGATTTTAAAAATTAATTTATGGGATGTGCGCTTCACTGGCTGAGTCAAAATGAATTTCCCATTCCGCGTTGTCCTTCAGAAGGTTGTGGTGTGCTGCCTTCTTGAATCGCTGTAGTCCCTGAGGCATAGATACAGACACAATGCTGTTAGGGATGCAACTCCAGGCTTTTCACCCAGTGACATTGAAGGAATGGTGATATATTTCCAAGTCATGATGGTGAGTGACTTGGAGAGGGATCCCCAGATGGTGGGCTTCCCAGGTATCTGCTTCTCTTGTCCCTCAAATGGTAGTGGTCGTGGGTTTGGAAGACAAAATATCAGTGCATAAAATAAGAGCTCATGGTGTTGGGGGATGATGTATTTGCATGCATGCATAGAGGAATTGATAACGAACTGGAAACTGGAGTGTGGAGTGCTGCAGGAATCAGTGCTGGGGCCTCAACTATGCACGATCAATATTATTGACTTGGAAAAAGGGACCAACTGTATTGTGGCAAAATTTTCTGATAACACAAAGATAGGTAAGAAAGCAAGTTGTGAGAGGATGCAAAGTCAGGATCAACTGTCCCTTCGCCCTGATGACCTGCCTCGTGAGCTGAAGGCCTCAACATCGTGTCCCAGTCGATGAGGGACATGTCCTAGAAGCAGGTGGACATTGTTGAGACATTCCAGAACATGGCCCAGTAACTGAGGAGCACCGCTGAGGGTGTCAACACCATGCTGCAGAATGGGGAGCCCGCAAGACTGGCATACCCAGATGACTCAGAGGCCTCTGGAGCTCACCCCAGCTGCCTTCCATCGCATGGAGCCCCCAGGGCCCAATGGACACCATTAGGGTGGAGGAAGCACTGGAGGCCAACCCGGGGCCTGCCACCAAGGAGGTGACAACGGTCTTCAGTTCTTCCGAATCCCCCCTCCTGACACTGGCGCATCTCAAGGGCTGTGTGCAGAACAGGGTGGCAGGGTGATGCCTGTGACACCAGTAAATCAGCTGTGCCCTTCCGGCTCCGGGCCCTCCAGAGGACGTCCGCCAAGATCATCAACAGCCACAGGGCGCGGAAAACAAGAGGCAGCCTCCACCTCTGATGTGCATCCTGATGACACACCTAGACGTAGCTGTAGGCTACAAAAGATCAAGAAGAGTGAGGAGCACTGAGTGGGACACCGGGGGGGGGGGATCACTATCTGTAACTAGGGTGACTGGAAATGGAAAATCTTTATTATTAAAACATGTCAGACCTGATAAATGTGAAACCTCTGTCACATTAATCTTCACAGCGGGCGGGCCTGTCTGCACACCCATCCCTGTTGCCCTCGCTCCTCCCACAGCAGAAGGACAGGAGTCAGACTTTGGCAGAAACTGAGAAGCACTAGAGCTTTCCTCACAGCGAGTTATCATCACTCTTCTGCCTTGTATACTGACCCGCTGACAGTGCTGACACAGGCCCATCACCCTGGAGTAATGTTACACAGACGGTTGGAGGGTGGATAGGGTGGTCGGGGAGGGGATGGTTTGATGGGGGGGGGGAGGGGAAGTGGGGGAGAGGGGATTGGGGGAGAGAGGGTAATGGGGATGGGGGGGGAAGGAGGGTATCGTAGGGTGGGGGGGATTGGTCGGGAGGAGGAGGAGGGGATTGGGGGAGGGAGCGAATGGGGGGAGGGGAGATTGGAGGGAGGGGAAGAAGGGATTGGGGGAAGGAGGGAAATGGGGAGGAGGGAGGGGAAAGGGGGGTATGGTTGAGCTGATGGACACAGTCTCACCCAGTCAGAATCTGGAGATGATGAGGGCATCCCTGGTCTTCCTGGCATGTCGAACCCTTAGAGAAATCGAAATAGAATCCCTACAGTGCAAAAGGAGGCAATTCAGTCCTTTGCGTCTGCCACCCACCCTCTGAAAGAGCACCCTACTGAGATGCAACCACCCACCCTATCCCCGCAACCCCACCTAGGGACAATTTGGCACTGCCAATCACCTAACCTGCACATCTTTGGACTGTAGGAGGAAATCGGAACACCGGAGGAAACCCACGCAGGCACGGGAAGAACTTGCAAACTCAACACAGTCACCCGAGGTCGGAATCGAATCTCAGTCCCTGGCACTGTGAGGCAACAGCACTAACCACTGTGACACAGTGCCGCCGCCACGTCTCGTCCATCTTCCAGCTCCTCATCGTGCTCGTCCTCCAGCTCCTCCTGGTCCACCTCCACCTCCTCCTCAGATGAGGCCACATGTCACTCCTCCTCCTGTATGTCGCAGACCACCACAAAGTAGGATATCTTCTGGGTGATGTGCTGCAGTGCACCACCAGAGCAGTCCAGACATCAGAACTGCATTTTCAACAGTCCGATGCACACCTCAATGACAACAGGGATGACAACGTGCACTTCATTATAACGGATCTCCGCCTTGGTCTTAGGCCTCTGCACCAACGTTATCAGCGATGACCTTGTCCTCTACGAGCCAACCCGTCATCCTGGGTAGGTTCTCGAAGACACTGGGGATGTCCGAGTGCCCCAGGATGTAGTTGTCATGCAGGCTCCCTGGGTAGCAGACACACGCATGCATGATTCGGAGGCGGTGATCGTACGGGATCTGAACATTCAGGGAGTGGAACCACCTCCTATTGATAATGTGCACTTTCTGACGTGCTCCAGGGTAACATGCATGCCATCGATGTCGCCCTGGACTTGGGGCATTCCGGCAATGGAGCAATTCCTGCAGACGGGCCTCATGGTGGGCCTAGTCCAGCTCAAAGGTGGTAAAGTCTGATACCCAGGCATACAGAGCATCCATCACTCCTGGAGGGTACCTGTGGGCGGATGCCTACAAGATGCCAGACAGGTCCCTGCTCGAGCCCTGGAATGACATAAACTTTGAGGGCTGCAGTGACCTTCACTGCTATCGGGAGTGGGTGCACTCCATCTCCATGAGGTGCCGCACTATCTTTTTGTTGAGGTGAATGATGTGTTATGGGAGTTGGTTTAACATTGACTGCAACTGGATGCAGTGAGACTAGAAACAGGCTTCTGACACAGGAGATGGTCCAACACTGTTTTACTGAACCTGCTGATTGCTGTACATAATCTGCTGTGGGTTGACATTCTATTAATCTAAACTGATAACCTCTGACTGGCTTGACCAGACTAGCTCTCTGTCACATGGAGACGGTAATTACTGCCTTGGGCACTCTATCTCCGTAGCTGTATCCTGTGAGAAGAGGGAGAGTCTAAATGCCTTGTGTGTTTTATAGTGGTGGTGTCCTGTCTGGTGATTGGTTGTTCTGTGTCGTGTGTGTTCATTGGTTATCCTGTGTGCCAGTCACTGCCTGTCTGCATCTCATTATATACATGAATGGATATTATGACAGTGACGTCTTCTGCGGCGCATGGTGTCCATCATCTCACTGAATGACCAACAACACCTGTACACCTTGGGCCGTCGCTGGCCTCCCCTTCTGGGTCTCCCCTAAACCTGATGGCGTGCGGCAGTCCCTGCAAATGAAGTGCAGCCTCCAGCCCGGAGCGCCGCTATTGCCCTGCTCTTTAGTGTTTCATTGTTGGCAATTGCCTTTGTGTCTGAACTCTAGGAGCGTCAACACCATACTGGGCATTCATCAAAGTTTGCTTGACATTCAGTGCATTAATCATTTTCATTTGCCCTCGATGAGGCATTTGAGAGTTGAGAATTATAAAGTGCTATTACAACTAACAGGCCGATTCCTCATTTAACATACCCTTCAGCTGTGAAGCTAGAGGCAGCTCATAGTCAAAAGGAGAGAAATTGAACATCAGCACTGAAGCCACACAGGATAGCTCTGTCCGGGAAGAGCTTGGTAGGACAGGCAGGCTGCAGCTGTGGTTTACCCTGTTATGGGTCTCCACAATAGTGAAAGATGGCTTGAAGGTCTCACAGACGCAAAGCCACCCCCCCCTCCCCCCCCCCCCCCCCCCCCCCACCCACCCACCCCTCCCCGCACTCTCCCCTGCCCAGGGGCGACCCCCACCTAGAACGTTTCAGTGCCCTGACCAAGCCCAACCCTCCTGGCAGGTCCTCCACATCCCTCCACCACCCTCTCCCCCTCCCACCCCCAGCACTGGAGCAGCAGCTCCACTGCCTTTGAGCAGCATGCCGGTAAATGGAAATGCTCCAGCTTCAATTTTTTAAAAGGATTACTAAAAGATGTCCGCGTGATTTCTCGCTGGGGAGTCTGATAATTTGCGGGAGGTTGCAGCATTCGACTGCAATCTCGCTAATTATTGAAATGAAGGCAAATGAGGGTTAATGATATACTTGGCAGTTTTTGGGTGAGAGCTTGAATTCGCCATTGGGAGTGTAGTGATCTATATATCTGTGTGTATTTAAAGGGTTAACATACATAAGCAAGTGCTAGATAACCACTAAATGACAGCACCAGATATGGGTAATAAGATTCCAGGAGAACATGAGATGCTTCCAGCTGCATGTAGACTGAAGGACTACAATGGTAACCAGATCGCTTTAATGGGATCGTGCCATCTGAAAGTCCAGAACAAAAGAATTAAGCAGACACTACGATTTGAAATCGTAACAAATGAAAATCTTCACTGTTAGACGCACAAGCTAGCAAAGACTTGCAGCTTGTTCAAAGAATATACATGACAACTCAAGATACATCAAATATGGAGGAAGAAATCCAGCAAGTCCTACAACAGTACCCTGATGTATTTAAACGTAAAGGCACGTCACCGTTCCAGTATAAAATTTTACTCAAAAAAGATGCCAAACTGCCGAGGAGAATTCCTGTTCCTTTGGGAGAAAGGTTAAAACTAGAACTTGACCGACTTCAATCACACGGTAACATATCTCGAGTCACACAACCGACTGACTGGGTCAGCTCATTGGTTTGCGTTTAAAAAAGTCTGGAAATCTTCGCATCTGCATAGATCCAAAAGATTTAAATAAAAACATTCGTAGGGAACACTATCCCATCCCAAAGCATGAAGAAATCACAAGTGAGATGACAAATGCTCGCATCTTCACAAAGCTCGACGCTACACAGGGATTTTGGTAAATGCAACTTGACGACGCGAGCAGATTATTATGTACTTTCAACACTCCATTTGGACGTTTCTGCTTCAACCATATGCCGTTTGGAATAATATCCGCATTCAAAATTTTCAATAGGATCATGGAACAAATGACTGAGGGAATTGAAGGTGTGAGGGTGTACGTTGATGACACCATCATTTGGTCCGCGACCAAGGAAGAACACATCAAACGCTTAAGAAAAGTTTTTGAATCAATAAGTTTGGATTAAAATTGAATCAGGCAAAGTGCACATTTGCACAATGCTCATTGAAATTCCTGGGAGATATCATATCCTCTCAAGGTGTCAAACGATGAAAGAAAAATAGCAGCAATTCAAAATATGAAAACGGCAGACTATGACAAAAGGTTCTGAGGTTTCTGGGTTGTCAATTTTTTGGGCAAGTTTATATCAAATCTGTCATCACGAACGTCTGCATTAAGAAATCTGATCAGAAAATTAACCACTCTTGAATGGTTACAAAGTCATCAAAACGAATGGACAGATCTAAAACAGCAACTTATGACCGCACCAATACTCGCTTTCTTCGACCCGAAAAGAGCAACTAAAATATCCACTGTTGCAATTCAGGATGGAATAGACGCAATTCTCTTACAGCAGGATGATCACTCTGATTGCATTCCTGTGGCATATGCTTCAAGAGCTATGACTGCAGCAGAGTGCAGATATGCACAGATAGGAAAAGAATGCCTCGGATTACTCACGGGAATACTTAAGTTCCATGACTATGTTTACCGACTTCCAACCTTCACTGTGGGGACGGATCATAGGCCGTTGGTCCACAACATTGAGAAGAATTTAAACAACATGACACCTAGACTCCAGCGTGTTATGATGGAACGATGAAGGTATGACTTCAACTTGATATACACACCTGGGAAAGAGCTCATCATTGCAGACATATTATCATGTTCCATTGCCACAGAGAGCACACCAATGGAATTCATCAGAGATAAAAAAGCTCAGGCTCAATTATGCATGGGGAACCTTCCAGCATCTGGTGAAAAACTGAAGTTAATACAGCGAGGAACAAAGAAAGACGCAACTCTGCTGAGGGTAATGCACCATCTACAACATGGGTGGCTGAAAGGGCGTTGTCCGCAATATTCAAGCAGATTTAACAATAGTTAATGGTCTATTGTTAAGACAAGATCAAATTGTTATCCTGCAAAATCTTCATTCAGAAATCCTACAAAAGATTCACAAGGGTCACCTCGGTATCGAAAAATGTAAAAGGAGAGCACGACAGGCAGTATATTGGCCTGGGAACAATAGGGATGTCACTGACATGTTAATAACATGCAAAACCTGTCAAAGACACCAACCTGCACAATGCAAGGAAACACTTCAACAACGTGAACTCATCACATCACCATGGACAAAAGTAGGGATCGACCTCTTCCATGCAACTAGTCGTGACTATGTTCTCATCATGGATTACTATTCAAACTTCCTGCAGGTTATGAAACTTCCTGGTCTTACATCGTCATCAGTCAGCAAGGCATGTAAAGAAACATTCTCGCGACATGGAATTCCAGAAACAGTAATGTCGGATAATGGCCCATGTTTTGCTAGTTGGGAATGGACTGAATTTTCAGACAACTACTGTACAATTTTCGACATGTGACATCCAGCCCACACTGCCCACAATCCAATGGAAAGGTAGAAAAAGGTGTTCACATCATTAAGTAAAACGAATGATTCACAATCTGACATACATTTAGCTTCATTATGATGCAGAGCAACTCCATTAGTTTCAGGACTTTCACCAGCACAAATGCTATTCAACAGAGATATTAGAAACACATTACCAGTGATCAGATTTCAAAATCCTGATCTTATGCCAGTTCTCAAGAAATTCACTGAACAACGTTCAAAACAAAGATTATACTATGATCAACACACAATTAAATTAGACCCAATGACAAAAGACGGCATTGTCAGAATCAAGAATCCAGAGGGAGGATGGTCTGCTCCAGCTACTATCATATGTCAAACAGCACCACGCTTCTACATTGTCAAACCTGTCGATGGAGAAATTGTTCGACACAACAGTTGAGATTTACTGAAAATTAAACTTCAACCACAGATCTTTCCAACCTTAAGTTTAAATGATTTGTTTTTCAACAACATCAGCTTAATAACAAGAAAACAGATGACATGCACAAAAAGATCAACATTTCAGACTCACCACTTCAACAGTTGAGAAGATCAATAAGAAGGAGGTAAAAACCTAACAGACTTAACTTGTGAAGAACGGACTTATAAATGTTACTTCACTGTGTATAGTAATGTTCGTACAAATATACATGATGCGACCATCAATTCACCCTGAGACACGAGTTGGAGTAAACTGTGGCTTTAATCGGCTTACAACTGAGCCTGCCTACGACTGTGCTGAACTGAGGGCGCACTCACAGGACCGCAGCACTTTTACTTCCTGAAAGGGGCGGAGCCAAGGGCAGAGCACTGTACATGCTCCTCATATCCCCCTGGGGCAGAGCCGCGCAACGGCTCACAGATGGAGTCCACAGGGACACAGTAATGTACAATGTGAATTATAATGGTTACACATTCACCACATTCACCCTGTTAAAAAATCAAATCCAGCGAGGGTGACGGATCTACAAGTTCAGTCGGTCCGGCGCCCAAATCGTGCGTTGCGACCGACGAAGCAGTGGTGTTGCAGACGTTTCGGATGGCTGTGGAAGGATGTTCAGTGCGGGTCCGGTGGTGGACTCCGGGGATGGCTCTTCCTGAGCTTCGTTCCTACAGACTGGTGTCTTCAACCAGGATGGAAGCGAGGTCCCCCATGGTAGTTCCCCTAGGGAAGACAAATAAGCAATCATGAGGAGTCTGATTTGTGGCCGTACAAAGGAGGGACTTAATAGCGTGGAGCGCATCGGGGAGGACCTCCTGCCAGTGGGAGGTCGGGAGATTCCTGGACCGTAGGTTCAGTAGGACGGTCTTCCAGACCGTTGCGTACTCCCTCTCCACCTGCCCGTTCCCCCTGGGATTATAACTGGTAGTCCTGCTCGAGGCTATGCCCTTGCCGAGCAGGTACTGACGCAGTTCGTCGCTCATGGAGGACGAACCCCCGTCACTGTGGACATAGTTGGGGAAACGGAACAGGGTGAAGACCCTGTGCAGGGCTGATAACTGTGGGGGTGGTCATATCGGGGCATGCGATGGCAAAAGGGAAACGGGAGAACTCGTCTATAATGGTGAGAAAGTAGCTGTTACGGTTGTTCGAAGGGAGGGGCCCTATGAAATCAATACTCAGGCGTTCATAGGGCCGGGTTGCCTTTACCAGGTGGGCCTTATCTGGTCTATAGAAGTGCGGTCTACACTCCGCGCAGATCGGGCAATTCCTGGTGACAGCTTTAACCTCCTCGGTGGTGAAGGGCAGGTTGCGGGCCTTGATGTAGTGGGCGAGCCAGGTGACCCCGGATGGCAGAGGTCATTGTGGATAGCCTGTAGTCGGTCGTCTTGCGCACTGGTGCATGTGCCGCGGGTCAGGGCATCTGGGGGCTCATTGAGCTTCCCAGGACGATATACTATATCGTAATTATAGGTGGAGAGTTCAATCCTCCACCGCAAGATTTTGTCATTCTTGATTTTGCCCCGCTGCGAGTTGTCAACCATAAAGGCAACCGATCTCTGGTCGGTGATGAGGGTAAACCTCCTACCTGCGAGGTAGTGCCTCCAGTGCTGCACGGCTTCCACAATGGCTTGGGCTTCCTTTTTGACTGAGGAGTGTCGAAGTTCCGAAGCGGAGAGGGTTCGGGAAAAGAACGCTACCGGCCTGCCTGTTTGGTTAAGGGTGGCAGCGAAAGCGACCTCTGATGCGTCGCTCTCCACCTGAAAAGGGACGGACTCGTCTACCGCACGCTTGCCAGCTTTGGCGATGTCCGCCTTAATGGAGTTGAAGGCCTGGCGAGCCTCGGCTGACAGTGGGAAGTGTGGCCTTAAATAGTGGGCGGGCTTTATCCGCATACTGGGGTACCCACTGGGCATAGTATGTAAAAATTCCGAGGCATCTCTTAAGGGCCTTGGGACAGTGAGGGAGAGGGAGTTGTAAGAGGGGGCGCATGCGGTTAGGGTCGGGTCCTAGGACCCCGTTTCCACGAGATAGCCGAGGATGGTTAGCCTGGTAGTGTGGAAAACGCATTTCTCCTTATTATATGTGAGATTGAGTTTTTGGGCGGAAGAAATCGGTGGAGGTTGGCGTCATGGTCCTGCTGGTCATGGCCGCAGATGGTGACGTTATCCAAGTACGGAAAAGTGGCCCGCAGCCCATGCTGGTCCACCATTCGGTCCATTGCTCGTTGGTACACCAAAACTCGGTTTGTGACGCCAAAGGGAACCCGGAGGAAATGGAAGAGGTGGCCGTCTGCCTCGAACGCCGTGTAGTGGCGGTCCTCTGGGCGGATTGGGAGCTGGTGGTATGCAGACTTCAGATCCACCGTGGAGAATACGCGGTACTGTGCGATCTGATTTACCATGTCTGCAATCTGGGGGAGGGGGTACACATCAAGGTGCGTGAACCAGTTAATGGTTTGGCTGTAATCAACCACCATCCGGAGCTTCTCCCCGGTTTTGACGACCTCTACCTGAGCTCTCCAGGGGCTATTACTGGCCTCTATGACTCCTTCATGCAAAAGACGACGGACTTCGGATCTAATGAACACCCTGTCCTGTAGACTATACCCCCTGCTGCGAGTGGCCACTGGTTTGTAGTTGGCGGTGAGGTTAGCGGAGGGGGGTCGATTTTCAGAGTTGCTGGACTACATATAGTGAGTGGGGGAAGGGGTCCGCCAAAGCTGAGTGTTAGGCTCCTGAGGTTGCACTGGAAATCCAGTCCTAGGAGGAGGGGGACGCAGAGGTCTGGGAGCACATACAATTGGAAATTAGTGTAATCGCCACCCTGTATTGTCAGAGTCGCAGTAGTGCGCCCCTGTATTTGAACTGAGTGCGACCCCGAGGCGAGGGAGATTGTTTGCTGTGTCGGGAATATCGGGAGCGAGCAGCGCCTTACCAGATCCGGGTGAACGAAGCTCTCAGTGCTCTCGGAGTTGAATAGGCACGGTGTCTCATATCCGTTGATCCGGACGGACATCATGGAGCTCTTGAGGTGCTTGGGCCGTGATTGGTCCAAGGTGACTGCACTGAGCTGAGGGTAGTCGGTCGGCAGTGCTGGAGCGGCCCAGCGATGACTGTCCACGAAGGTCGTAATCTTCGAGTGGCGTAACAGGTGATGGCCAAGGTGGCGGCCCCTGTTGATCGCACATTGCGGGCGGCGAGGAAGATGGCATACAAGGTGGCCACCCCCATGGATCATACGTGGCGGGCGGCGAGGAAATTGGCGCCCAAGATGGCGGCCACCATGGATTGCACATGGCCGGACGCGTGGGGGAGGATGGTCAAGATGGCGGCCCCCGTGAGTCGCATGTTGCGTGGAGGCGGAGTCGGCAGACACGCTGCCACATAGCGGGGTCTGCGGGCCTGAGAGTCGGAGGAGTGAGTGTTCCAGTTAGGGTTTGAGTTTTTTGATTTGGCCAGGCAGACCTTAGCGAAGTGCCCTTTTAGCCCGCAGCTGCTGCAGGTCACATTGCGGGCCGGGCATTGCTGCCGGGGGTGTTGGGGCTGGCCGCAAAAATGGCACGATAGCCCTCCGTGGTGGGCAGGTGGCGCGCAGCGCAGGCCTGGGGCAGCCTTTGGTCGGGGGTCCACGATGGGGTCGCGTGATCGGCCGGGAACGCAGTTAGGCTTTGGAAAGCGACCTCTAATGAGGTCGTTAGCTTTACCGTGTCCTCCAGATCCTGGGCCCCTTTTTCAAGAAGACACTGCCGCAACTAATTTGATCTGACCCCCGCAACGTACACGTCTCAGACGGCGAGTTCCACGAGCTGTCACGGCCTGGAAGTTACAGTCGCGTGCTAGGGCTTTGAGGTCGCGCAGATAGTCATCTAGCGACTCCCCAGGGCTCTGGCGACGAGTTATGAAGATGTGTCGCGCGTAAACTTCGTTCATGGGCCGCATGTACAGGCGGTCGAGTATCGCGAGAGCCTCAGTATAAGAGTCAGCTTCAAGTTGAGTAGAAATACGATGGCTCACCCGTGCGTGGAGAAGACTTAGTTTCTGTTCATCTGTAACGGAGGAAGTCGTCGACGCAGCCAGGTAGGCCTTGAAGCACCAAAGTCAATGCAAAACAATTTCCTTTGCCTCTGCGGCCTGCAGGTCGCGTTCCAGTCGGTCAGGTTTGAGGTCTGATTCCATAGTAGTTCTTTAAGGCGACTAAATTGATGCGACCATCAATTCACCCTGAGACACAAGTTGAAGTAAACTATGGCTTTAATCGGCTTACAACTGAGCCTGACTGCAACTGTGCTGAACTGAGGGTGGACTCGCAGGACCACAGCACTTATACTTCCTGAAGGGGGCGGAGCCCTGTACATACTCCTCATCTGCCCCTGTGGGCAGAGCCGCACAACGGCTCACAGGTGGAGCCCACAGGGACACAGTAATGTACAGTGTGAATTATAATGGT
The DNA here is from genome assembly GCF_902713615.1 of Scyliorhinus canicula. Lineage (NCBI taxonomy): Eukaryota > Metazoa > Chordata > Chondrichthyes > Carcharhiniformes > Scyliorhinidae > Scyliorhinus > Scyliorhinus canicula. The sequence goes on along the minus strand of NC_052158.1, from coordinate 80,272,699 downwards.
TACACATTCACAATACATATCATTCTTTAGGCTTAATGTGTTGTACAATTTTCCTTGTACTATAAAAATGTGTACAAAAGAAAGGGGGGATGTAGTGATCTGTATATCTGAGTGTATATAAAGGGTTAACATATATAAGCAGGTGTTAGATAACCACTAGATGGCAGCACAAGTCATAGGTATAAAAGATAAACTCAGAGAGAGTTCCTGCCTCTTCGTGTTTGGAGTGATTAGTAAACAGTTAGAGAGATAGCTTAGTGTGGAGGTTGAAGTTAAAACTCACCACTATTCTTAGAATTCCCCCTATACCAAAAAAAGGTCGATATTCTAAATGGTGAACAGGGATTCTCACTCCCTGACTCCAATGCAGGCTTCTGTGGGTGCTATTCAGGTCAAACTATCTTTTCAAGTTATCCCCCGGTATAACCCATACCTTCACCGAAGAATTTTACCTACTTACCCCTTAATAGCATCGATGTCCTGGGTCCTGCGTTATTAAGGAAGTGAAGTAAGCTAATAACCACTTTTTCAGGTTAAGTTAAGTTATTTTATTATTATAATTTTTTCTTTTAAAAGCTGCAAACACTTTCTTTACAGAAAGGTAAAAATATCTTGCTTCTGGATGCTGCTGGTTGGTTGTAGAAACCTTCAGGCCCACCTTGGCAGTCGATCTTCTTAAAATCTGGTCTTCTTGAGTTGTATTCGCTGGTGAACCCGGTTGCTGTGTCCTGTTCTTCCCATGCACCGAGCTGTGAGAGCTGGCTCTGCTCTACCCTTTCTTCCAGTGGTTTATATTCTCTTTCGAAGAGTTATTAAGTTTTAACGACTTTATTGTAAATGGGCTTGTTTCACTTTGATAGTTTAAAAGTATCTTTGATGTAAACATCTTACTACAACTAATTATTCATTTTGGGCATATTGTCTCCTCTCAGATCTGATTAAAAAATGCTTTGGTTTCAATAGTTAACTTTTATTTCTGTGATTTCAAATCGTTTAATTTTCCAATTGTCCCCAGCTCATAACTTTGCCTTTGATTTTGACTTAAATGATGTTTCTCGTAGACAGGTCGTCTCCAATTTTCTTTTAATTGACTTGATGTTCGTAGAATTTTACACTTTAAAATTGACACCAAATTCGACTGGGCATCTTCCATCCTTTCCAGCTGTTTACTAAGAGAGTTTATTTCAATTAAGGTGTGAAACTTTGCTTTTAGCTGTATGCTAAAATTTAACTTGGTTATGACTTGAAAGACTTGCCTGTTTTAAACATTCGTCACTTAATGCAATTGAAACTCTCATCCATGCTTTTTCAGATGCTTCCTGAGATAGTTACATTCCATGAAGGTGTGAGCCATTGTTTTAGCTTACCACATGAAACCTGTGTGTTTGCTAAGCCTGTTTGTGAGCAAGAATCTGCATTTTACAACCCTGCTCTTTGCAGCTGCTATTAACCTTTTGTGGGATCTTTCCCTGTATCCTCTCAAACCAGATATTGCCAGACTTCCATATTTCAAATGACACATTTTTCTGTATTTTCAAGAACAAGGTGTAGTTAATAATCATTATATATATTTAATCTTATTAATGTAATCTACAGTTGTAGTTATTGAAGAGTGAACAAACTCAGTTAATTTGTTATTGTTGCTCAATAAACAGTATTTGCTTTCTTTGAAGACTGTGAGTATTACTGAACATCAAGCATACGACCATTCTGGCAGAGAGCAAATGAGTAACAAGATATTACAAAACATAATCTAACAGGGAGCAGGTAGGGTGAATTGCAAAATAGTTTGTGCCTGACACAAATCTCGATTTTGGCCTTTCCCACTATTCACTTGGCGTGCCCTGATCAGAACGGGCAGAACACAGTGGTTACATCTGTCTACCTAATGCCCTTGAATTCCTTGAGCATGGCAGTCTAATGGATTGTGGTAAACCCAATCTTACGTTACATCTCAACTTCTATAAGGTTCTTTTTGACAAAGTTCCAAATAAAGAAAATTAATTAAATCCTGAGAAACTGACTGAATGTTGGGAAAGAGCGAGTGCTCATTAGAAGAGCTATGTCAGAGTGATGGGGGAGGGGGAGTTGGGGGGGGGGGGGGGGGGGGGGGAGGGCACTGGGTGGAGGGAATGCAAAGAGTCCCAGAGGCAGTACCTATGGGCTCAGCGATGGGACCACGACTCTTGCTGATTCACAGAAATGACTGGGAGACAGGAAATAAAACTGATCCAATTTCCAGAATGTGCCAGGTAAGGAGAACATGGAACCAGAGGAGGCAATTTAGGAATTCCAGACAGTGTGTTATTATGTGAGTGGGAAGACGAACCACTCCCAGAAAAATAGTTTCTGCTATTTGACATTTCAGTGTTTGTGCAGCTACAACAGCAGCGACTATACTTTAGAAGTAGTTCACTAACTGAAGAACTTTCACACAGGCTGATGGACATTATAAAAATGTAAGTTCTTTTGGTAAAACTAATTTTAAAGAAATATTTGAACGCTGGACCGGGAAGCGCAGGATCACTGAAGAATTGATTAAACTGTAATGCTTAGCCTAATTAATGAGATGCACCCTGATTTTTAACTGAGAATTTCTCCAAATGTGTGAAAAACAGCCAATAACCTCTAGAGGGTGAGACTCCTACTGCCAGGTTAGATGTTTTTCTCCTTATTGTTATGAATTTAGAGGTTTAGAACCTGTAAAATTTCTTGTGAGTTGCTGTTTCGAGACAGGGTCTAAATCGGTGCTTTCTTATTATTGCGAGTAAACTACAATGTGGTGAACTCTGAGTGAATTTCAGACTCGGGGTCCGACTCAAAGAGTGGAAGAGTGTGTCTGAATTGAACATTGAGTCACAGAGTCATTCCTTTGTATGGAAAGTGACTTCCTCCAGTTAGTTCTCACTTCAAGTGAGTGGAAGGGAGGGAAAATGGATGGTGGGTGAGGGAAAGGGTGTGAGGGAAGGGAGATAGAGATTATTGGGTGGAAAAACGAAAGGGATCTGAATGGGGGAGTGGTGGAGAGTGAGGGAAGATGTGTACAGGTGTGGTGAATGTAATATGATAATTCACACTATGTCTTTGTAAGCGCAGTAGCGTTATCCGACCACTAGGGGGAGTAGCTCTGGGAATGCTCAGGAGCTTGTACAGGGCTCCACCCTTGGCTCCTCCCCCTAGTGCTGCTGTATAAATACTCTTGTCCAGAGTCAGCCTGCAGTTCACTGAGAGTTGATCAACGGGTAACAGGCTGGCTCTGTAGTAAGTCGATTAAAGCCTAGATTCATATCAGAAACACGTGTCTAATGAATTGATGGTTCCATCAACAGGAAAATCTGCCTTTGTGACAATCTGCTGTAGACATTCATTGACGTGGATCAGCAGAGAAACGTGTGAAAGTATTCTCCGGTTCCCCAGCTGTGTGTTTCTCGGCAGCGCACCATTCGGTGACAGCGGGATTCTCTACTCCCACTTTTGTCAAAGGGATTTCCCATTGAAGCTGCCCCACACCTCAGGTGGGAACAGAGAAAACTCCAGCCGTAATCATTCAGGTGAAAGGGGAAAAAAAAGAATGTTTTTTTTCCACTTTTGATTTGATGGTGGTTAATCCATGAGGCGTTTAAAAGCAATAAAAGCAGTAAACTCTGGAAATGCTTGAAGTGCCAACATTAACTGATGTCTAACTTTCCGCCCTTACGGGCCCTGACACTACACCTAGGTGTTTCCCCCTGACGGTTCAGCAGGAATGAAGGCGTCCTGCTGTGATTCCCGCCCTGCCACCTGGGTCCCCGTTGGCGGGCGTATTCTGGGGCCACCGGGCCTGTCTGCTGCTCGGGTGTCCCATGTGGCCTGCGACCACCCTGATCTGTCCGCTGCCTACCAGGTGCACCAGGGACAGGGGATGGGGAGTCCGAAGTACTGCAGTGTTCCATCATCTCCCCTGCGGGCCCCATCAACCCCTCCTCCCTCGGGATGCCCGATGGCCCACAGGCTATTCCATGGGATGGGGGTGCAAGCGGAGCTAACCCCTGTGGCTCCCCCACCACCTGACACTGCCAGTCCTGGAGGCCTCGATCAGGGTCAGCATGCTCGTGGCCATAGAGCACAGGTCGTGGGCCATGCTCAGGAGTACCGCTGTGATTTCAAGGTGGCTCTGAGACATGGCTGCCTGTGAGACGGCCCACAGCCAGCGCCTGCACAAAATGCCCCTAGCCTTGGACATGCTGAGCCATTGCCAAAACCGTTGCCCCCAATGCCTTCACCTCAGATGCTACCCTTGCGGTGTTGGCCTGGGTGGCACGCATGGCCGGCACCATCTCCTGCTGCTGCACATGATTGGACTCCTCCAACTACAGCTGCAAGTTCTGGATGATCACCGCCAACCCCTCATGTAATCCCTGGCTCTGTGACTGCATCTCCATGATCGATGACACTCTTGTTCCAGAAGTCCGAGACCCGTCTAGACAGCAGATAATTTCTGGAGTCAGCCCACCCTCTGACTGTCCTTCCCGTCGGGTGTTCCTACCTCCACCTGATGTACCGGATCAGCTGTGAGGTGAGCACCAGAGAGTGTCCCAGGAGCCTCTTCATTAAAGTGCCCAACCAAGGCCAGGGTGCTGCAAACAGCTATGACGGAAGGTCAGTGCCATCCTCTGTCTCGAGCTCCGGAGTGTCCTGGGTCTGGGGCAGAGGGCTGCCTTCCAAGCTGCTCCCATCGCTGCTCGGCTCACAAGGTGGGGGCTCCTGCTGTGGCACTGGCTGGGGGCAGGGGACACCAGAAGGGCTCACTCCATCTCCAGCAGCTCCTGCAAGGCGCATCATTAGACCGCGGGCCGGTAGGGTGGTGAGGGTGGTATGGGGTGAGGGGCCTTACGGGGGTGGTTTTGGGAGGGGGGGGGTCACACATGTGTCATGTGGAACCGCAACTAAGCGGGGCCTCACTTCCACGCCCGCAGCCGAACTCCACCCGGCGACCTCCCTTTTATCAGGGCCGCCAATCACGTCCAGGGCCCTCGACTCTGCCATGGTGAGGGGCTACCAGTCCGGCGGTCCCTCTCTTGTCTTCTCCCGCTCTCGGCGGTTGTGGGCAGCCTTCATCGGGGGGTGAGGCAACCATAAAACGACAGTGGTAGACAGTCCAACGCACGCAGCCCAGGGGGTGGGTAGCTGGTGTCCTCAGTGGCCAAGGCCGGTATGGGTGCTGGTATGGGTGCCGGCATGTGGTGCAGGGTGGGGGTTCGGCCATTCTCCTGGTGGGGGGTGGTGGGGTTATGGGTGTGTGGGATGGGGGTTGGTGCCAGGGGCACAGTGTGCCCATTCACCCTGGCTGCCCTGAAGAGGTCGTGCAATTTTATTTGGCATTGCTGGCTGATCCGGACGGTGTTGCCCATGGCACTCACGGCCTCTGCCACCCAGGCACAGCGAATGGCGGTGGCTGGCAGCCTCCTTCCAGGGCCAGGGTACAGGGACATCCGCCTCTCCTCCATGGCATCCAGGAGGGTCTCAAGCTCTGCGTCTGCAAAACATGGGGCCGCGCGCCTTGCTGCCACCTTGTTGACTGGGATGGTGTGTGAAGGGAGTGAAGTGTTTATCTGCAGCTGCAGCTTGTTAGCCTCCTGAGTGTCAACGACCAATCATGCACCATTTCTCATTGAATTACGATTGTGTTTAACGTGGCGCCGGTGCTAGCCCCTAAACAGTTAACTGAATCGGTCCAGGTGCAGCGCTGGTTTGGCTGTCGTGGAAGTCCACAAATTCTGCGTTGCGTCAACGCTTAGTCTGAGAAACAGAGAATCCTGCCCCAAGTGTTCCGATCTGCTGAGATTCTGTCTGTCCCCAGACAAAGGATGGGTCTGGCCACATTGCTGCAGAATGTTCCATTCATTAGGACTGGGCTGTGCTACCTATCCTTCATAGAAGAGCTTGGCAAGGAAACATCTTCAGCCATAAGCCGCTGAGGCAGTGGCCCACATGTATCATCATGGGGCCCCTGCTAAAAAAGGAGATGGTAAATCCTGTTGGATTCTTCCCTGAGCAGAATGTTAAAGTAATTTGACAGAATGCAAAAATAGAATTTTGACCCAGATAAATTGGAATCAAAGATTGGCAGGCAGGAACGTTAGGCTAACTTGAAAGAGGAGATGGTTTGAGTGCAGTCTGGGTACATTGCCATATGGGGGAAAGCTAGGTAAAAAGATAAATGCAGAGCCCCCTTGGTGACACTCCGACAGAAATTGAGAACAGGCTGAACAGAGCAAAAGGGAAGTGAAAAAAGGAAGAGAGAGTTTAAGTGACTGACAGTGAATATAAGAGAGAACTAAATAGAGGAAAGAGAAAAATTGAGATTGACCAGTCATCAGAATGGGATCCACACAGGGCATGCCTGAGGTATTAAATTAATGCTACCACCGGAAATATCGGGATCTCACAGTAGCGAGGCAAGAAATCAATTATCACCACTTAATTAGCACTGATTAGTACTCCTTTTGAAAAACATGAACCTGGCGGAAGGGCTTCTGGGGAGAGCCGAGGAGGTGAATAATAATAATAACAATCTTTATTGTCAACAGTAAACACTGCAATGAAGTCACTGTAAAAAGTCCTGAGTCGCCACATTCCGGCCCCTGTTCGGATACAAAAAGGGAGAATTCAGAATATCCAATTCACCTAAAAGCACGTCTTTCGGGACTTGTGGGAGGAAACCGGAGCACCCGGAGGAAACACATGCAGACACAGGGAGAAGGTGCTGATTCCATACAGACAGTGAATCAAGCTGGGAATCGAACCTGGGACCCTGGAGCTGTGAAGCAACAGTGCTACCAACTGTGCTACCGTGAATAGCCATCTTTTCTCACAGGCAAAGAGCCCCAGGGTGCTGGGCTTGCTGCCCAGTGCTCGGTGGGAGACGCTTCACAGGGGTGGGCAGCAAGTGCTGGGGGAGGGAGGGCAACCACCATGCCAACCCCTGGATCGTGTGTGGCCATTCCGGGGGCAATCCTTGTCCCTGCCCGTCTGCCCCATCGACCACTGATAACTCCCACCGACTGCCAAGGACTCTGGCCATGCAGCTGAAGGCTATTGCTAATAGGGAATTGGCAATCGTGGTTAAGTTGCCACTTCACTCATCCCAAGTGGATTCCCGTGGGTGGGTGGGCCATGTAACATGTGGGAGTCATTGCCTAGCATTCCAATCAGACCTTGATGCCGGACACTGTGCCTGAACACTGCGGGAGGCAACACCACACACGCATCAGCCAACATCCAAACACCCAGGGAATGGGACACAGCTCCGGGTACATGTCCATGGCCGCAGGGTGGGTGGGTGCCATGGGGGTGGAGGGATGCCTGGAGAGACAGACCAAGGGATCGGAGGTCGGCCCGCATTGCGGAGAAAAGTGACAGAGGCATCATAATGGTTGTGCACAACGGTCTTTAATGTGTATCACAATTCCCCATTCTCTCAATGGTGCCGCCCTCCCCACTCCCCCCAACCAGTCACACCCCCACTCCCTACATCCCTCTCCCCTCCTCCCCCAGTGATCTCTCCTAGCTCTACCACTACATCTAGGTGCTTCCACAGGATGTACATCTGAGGTGGAGGCAGCCAGCCCCGTGGCCGGGGCCGGAGGGCCCTGACTTACTTGTCACTGGCACATGCACAACAGTGTCACCCTGTCCCATGTGGAACTCGGGAGTGCTGGTGCCCACCGGCACCACTCCATAGGACGGGTCCGGGTTGGCATTCAGTGCCCCCTCCTCCCATTCAGTTCACATCGGGCCCTGGAGTTCTCCTTGGGATTGAGGGGCAGCTGGTTTGAGCCCCGGCTGCCCCGCATCATCTGGCGCTGCCAGCCCTGGTCGTTCCCCATGGTCCTCACCATCATGTCAACGACTTCAGTGCCGATGCTCCTCAGTGACTTTGACATGCTCTGCAACGCCTCGGCGATTCCCATCTGAGAGCGGAACATGTTCCGCGGAACTTCATCAAGGTTGGCCTGGTACTGGGTCACACCCCACAGTGAGTCGGACATTCTGCCGAGACCCTCAACCATGGCTGTCACTGACAGTGCAACGCCTTGGATACCTTCATCATGATGCTGATGTCGTGCACCAGGCTCTCCACTGAGGTCGCCATCCTAGCAGTGCTGGCCTCGGTGCCACGCATTGCCGGCGATATCTCCAGTGACTGTAACCTCTGGGATTCCTCCAAGCATCTATGGATCTGCTGGAGTGACACTGACATCTCCCTCTGAATGTCCCGGTCACTCCCTATCATCTCCATCAGCTCCGGGTAACCCACTTCTGGAGGCTCAGAATCAGGCTGGGACCCAGCTGTATCCTGGCATCAAGCAGCCCTCCGACTGCTGTCACGCTTGGGGGGGATCCTGCCTCCACCTGATGTACATCAGCAGCAGCGTGGTGCTCAACCAGATTGTGCCCCCAAAGCCTATCCACTAACATTTCCCACCGAGATGTGTGTATCTGTGTTGGTGGAGGGTGGGGATGACAGCTGTGACCCAACTATGACGGCTGCGTCCTCAGAGCCCTCCTCCGAGCTCCGAGGTGATCTTGTGCAAGGCAGGAGAGGGGGCCACCCGGGATGGGCCAGCGCCACTGGTTGGAGGACCTGTGAGACGATGGACATGTGGTCAGTGGGAGGGATGGGTTGGTCAGTAAGGCAATCGCTAATAACGTTTGACAGGTCCCCAGGTCAGAGACTGGTGGTTCCTCACCTTTGCGGGTTCTGCCAGCCTCCGTGTGGGTGACCGCCCTGTCCTTGGTCACCCCAGTCACCTCCAGGGCACGCTCCTCAAAGGAGGCGAGGATTCTTATGTCCAGCACCCCTCCACCAGTCTGGGCCCCTCTCCCTACGATTGTGGGAGAGCTTCTCCTGCGGAGACAGAGGGAGGGCATCATTAGCCACACGCATGGTTCAAGTGGTGGGACAGGGGATGTGAAGGGAAGGTTTGGGCGGGGGATTTAAATGGGAGGGGGTGGAGGGAGGTTTGGGGGTCACATAGGGAGTGTATGCTCCCTTGGGGGATGGGGGGAGATGTTGGTGTCTACTCATCATGCTGCCCAGCGTAGGTCATTGACCCTCTTCCTGGTCCCACTCCCCGAGCTCACAGCTGCCGCCACCTCATCCCAGGCAGCACTGGCTGCCTTGTGGTTGACAGTCCTCAACCCTCGGGGGAACAGGGCATCCCACCTGACCTCCACAGTGTCTAGCAGCCTCCCCAGATCAGCGTCCCTGAAACTTGGATCTCCTCGGCGCCATTGTTGTGAGCTGCCTGGGATTGGCTGAGCAAATGATGCTTAAGCGATGCACGACCTTTTAGCGGGAGGCTGGTGAGCACAGTGCCGGTGAATCAGCTGGCGAGCTTTCATTTGCGGTGAGAAGCCCGTGAAGCCTCATTAAGTGGACCAATTAACGTTGAATTGCATTGCCAGCCTCGCTGAGCCGAGCACCAGGAAGCTCACAGCAATTCCTGCGTTCTACAGCACTTAGAAATTTTTCTGGTGAATCGCACCCAAAGAATTTTCCACATTTCAAGCGTGATCACCTCTAATTCTTTTAAACTCCAGACAATACAAACAGTTTGTTTAACCTCGTATCATAGGACAATCTCCATTATTCCAGTATTCAATATAGTGAACCTTCCATGATGCAGGTGCTGTTGCAAATGTTGTCCTTCTCAAGATGGTCATGTTTAAAAATGTCTCCTTTAAGTTAAGGTGAAACAGAATATCCTGGATAGAAGCCTGATGCTCATAGTCACGCTCTGGCTGAAGATAGACCCATGAGATCTGGTTGTCATAAGGAAAGAAACCCAAACAAAAACATACAGAATATCAAATGACAGTGCTCGTACCTTGACACAGGAAAATGGACAGCTGTTCTTCGGGAGACATGAAGAAAGAAGCAAAAGCAGCTTCTGCTGTGAAGAGGAAAGAAAATGCTGGGCGGGATTCTCTGATCCTGAGGCTAAGTCGACGGCATCAACATGGCCTCAGGATCAGCAATTTTGGCCCCTACAGGGGGCCAGCATGGGACTGGAGTGACCCACGCCGCTCCAGCTGCTGATCCCGGCGTCAACTGGGCGCCGCGGGGTCTGCACATGCGCAGTGTCACTGGCGCCTATGCGGGCATGCGCAGTGGCACCGGCGCCAACGCATGCATACGCAGTGTCTCCCTTCTCCGTGCCGGCCCCGACGCAACATGGCGTAGGGCTATAGGGGCCGGCGCGAAAGAAAGGAGGCCCCCAGCCCGAGAGGCTGGCCCGCCGATCGGTGGGCCCTGATCACGGGCCAGGCCACAATGGAGCCCACCCCCCCCCCGGGTTGAAGCCCCCCCCCCCCCCCCCCCCCCCCCGATCCCCTCGATCGGTGCGAATTGCCCCACAGGCTGCCCCCAGACCCTTCCACGCCGAGTTCCCGCCGGCTGAGAGCAGGTTAGAACGGTGCCGGCGGGTCTCGGGTTTTTTGCTACGGCTGCTTCAGCCCATCCCGGGCCGCGAATCGGAGCACCCCTGACCGGCGCCCCGCCGGCGCCAATGGCGTCGGGGCAGCGTGGTGCGATTCGTACCGATCGCTGGGATTCTCCGGACCGGCCCCGGGCTGAGAGAATCCCGTCTGCTATATTCATGTTAACGACCAAGCAGAATATTGGTGAGCGTTCTTTTTGCCTGAAAAGCGGATAGAAAAGGTGGCACGAAGGAACAAGGAGTCCTGATGTAGATATTGCTGTGAAGATCAGTTCTGGAATACTCAGACTGAGTGGAATGATTTTGAAGGGCATTGAATGATTTGACTTTCCATGGCAAGGAGACTGAAGCTGCTGGAAAAGTGGATGTAACTTGGGGCTTAATTTTGAATGAAAACCTCTATACAAATCTCACTTTGTTCAATGAAGAGTGAGATGGAGATCTTGCCAGGAGCAACATCAGGCATACCTAGAAATGAGGTGTCAACCTGGTAAAGCGACAACACAGGGGGCGGGATTCTCCCTTTTTTGGGACAAAGTTCCCACGCTCGCCTGACAATGGGCGAGAATCACTCCAGGCTTTTCCCTTGAAAGTCCGGGGTGATTCCCCTTTTCCAGGGGGCTAGCAGGGCCCCGGCATGCGTTCCGCAGCTCTGGCTGCCGGCTGTGCCCTGTTGCCCAGACCACGTGGCTTCGCATGCACACAGCGGCTGCAACCGGGTCCGCGCACGCGTGTGGTGGCCCACTTCGGCACGGGTGTCGCCGACATGGACCCGTGCGGAGGAAGGCAGGTCCCCCCCAGATCGCGATGGCCCGCCAATCGGTGGCCCCCAATCGTGGGCCTGGTCACCGCTGAAGCCCCCTCCGGAGTCAGATTCTCCTTGCCCCCCACCAGGACCGCCACCGCGCCCATAGGTCCAAGCTCCCACCGGGTGGTACCAGATGTGAACCACGCCGGGCGCGATTCCGGCACGGAGGGTCAGAGAATCCCACCCAGGATACTTCTGTGCCAAACAGCATAAGCAGCAAGTGATAGACAGAGCTGAAAGATTCCACAATGAACGCATCAGATCTAAGCTCTGCAGTCCTGCCACATCCAACCGTGAATGGTGATGTACAATTAAACAACTCACTGGAGGAGGATGCACCAAAAATATCTCATCCTCAATGATGGAGGAGACGGACACATATGTGCAAAAGATAAGACTGAGTATTTGCAATGATCTTCAGCCAGAAGTGCTGAGTGGGGATCCATCTCGGTCTCCTCCGGAGGTCCCCAATATCACAGATTTCAGTCTTCAGCCAATACGATTCACTCCACGCGATATCAAGAAATGGCTGACGGCACTGTATACTGCAAAGGCTATGGGTCCTGACCGTATTCCGGCAATATTACTGAAGATTTGTGCTCCAGAACTTACTGTCAAGCTGTTTCAGTACAACTACAACACTGGCATCTATCCGGCAGGACAAATCAAACCTGGCCAATTTCCACCTTCTTTCAATCATCAGTTTTCAAGCTGCACTTACTTAGCAATAACCTGCTCACGGACGCTCAGTTTGGGTTCCGCCAGGGTCACTCGCCTCCTGACCTCACTACAGCCTTGATTGAAACAAAAGAGCTAAATGCCAGACGTGAGGTGAGTGCGACTGTCCTTGACATCAAGACAGCATTTGACTGAGGATGGCATCAAGGAGCCCTAACTAATCTGCAGTCAGTGGGAATCAGGGGGGGAAAACTCTCTGCTGGTTGGAGTCATACCTGGCACAAAGCAAGATGGTTGTGGTGATTGAAGGTCAATAATCTCAGCTCCAGGGCATCACTGACATTCCTCAGGGTAGTGTCCTAGGCCCAACCATCTTCAGCTGCTTCATCAATGACCTCCATTCCATCATAAGATCAGAAGTGGAGATGTTTGCTGATGACTGCACAATGTTCAGCACCATTCACGACTGCTGAGATAATGAAGCAGTTCATGTTCAAATGCAGCAAGACCTGGACAATATCCAGGCTTGGGCTGCCAAGTGGCAAGTTACATTCACGCCACACAAGTGCCAGGCAATCACCGGTTGTATTCCCAGATTTATTTTTTTCATAATGAACAAGGCACTGCTAGTATGGGTGGCTAACAGGGTATTTGGTGATTGTGATCTCCGACCACGAGTCGAACTGGGTGGATTTGCAGGTGGTTCAGTGGGAGGCCCAATGGCCGCAGTAGAGGTTGGATGTGGGGCTGTTGACAGATGAGGGGGTTTGCCAGCAGGTAAGGACTGCCATTCGGGGCTATGTGGAGGTGAATGACATGGGGGTGGTCACAGCCACCACATTGTGGGAGGTATTCAAGCCTGTAGTTAGAGGGGAGTTTATTTTGATTCAAGCACACAGGGAGAGGGTGGAGCGGGAGGAGAGGATAAGGCTGATCAATGAGATCTTGAGGGTGGATAGGAGGTACTCGGTGGCTCCAGAGGAGGGATTGTTGAAGGAGAGGCAGTGGCTCTATATGGAGTTTGGGTTAGTGTCTACGGGGAAGGCATTGGGGCAGTTGCGGGGGGGTGTGTATAAGTACAGGGAGAAGGCGAGTCATGTCCTAGCCCATCATTTGAGGAAGCAGGCAGTGACAAGGGAGATCAGAAGAGTGAGGGATGAAGGAGGTAAGATGGCGAGGGATCTGGAGGGGTGAATGGGGTAATTGAGGTCTTCTGTAGGAGGCTTTATGAGTCGGAACCCCCGAAGAGGGAAAGAGGGGTTGAGACTGTTCCTGGATGGGTTGGAGTTTCCCCAAAGTGGAGGAGGGGGAGGGTTCAGGGTGTGGGGGCCCCGAATCGGCTGTGGTAGGTGATAGATGGCACGGGGACAATGTAGGCGGGTAGACCCTGGATCTGGACGGTTTCCTAGTTGAGTTTTCTAAAACATTTGGGGACACTGTTAGTGAGGGCGTAAGGGGAAAAGGGGGGAACTCCCTCTACTTTTCCACAGCTTTCTATCGCCCTGATACTATAAGGTCCTGGAGCAGTGTGGGTCATACCGCACGATATTGTTGTTGAACGTTGATGCCAAGCTATTGGCGAAGGTGCTTGAATCACGGATTGAGGATTGCGTGCTGGGGTTGATTGGAGAGGATCAAATGGGTTTTGTGAAAGGAAAGCAGTTGTTGGTCAATGTACGGAGGTTATGCAATGTGATTATGATGCCCTTGGGGAGGAGGGGGATGCAGGAGGTTGAGGTAGTGGTGGTGATGGACGTCGAGAAGGCTTTTGATCGGGTGGAGTGGGCGTATCTGTTCGAGGTGTTGGGGAGGTTCCGGTTCGGGCAGGGGTTTGTGGATTGTGTCCAATTGCTGGATAAGGCGCTGGATAGGAGTGTGTGGATGAAACAAGTGGGTTCAGGTTACTTGGGTTCACCGTGGGACAAGACAGGGGTGCCCGCTCTCCTCATTTCTTTTCGCCTTGGCAATAGAGGCACTGGCAATCAGGGGATCGAGGGATTACAGAGGGATTGAGCGGGGGGTGGTCAAGGATAAAGTTTTACTATACCCAAATGATCTGTTGTTATATATTTCAGACCAGTTGGGCTGCATTGGTGGGATTATGGGGATTTTAGGGGAATTTGGCCTGTTTCCAGAACATTCATTGAACATGGGAAAGGGTGAGGTGTACCCAAACAATACTACAATCAAAACAGGAAAGGATGTTGGGGAGTTAGCGGGGGGGGTGGGGGGGTGGGGGGGGGGGGGTGGGGGGGGGTGGGGGGGGGGGGGGGTGGGGGGGGGGGTGGGGTGGGGTGGGGGTGGGGGGGGTGGGGGGGTGGGGGGGGGTGGGGGTGGGGGGTGGGGGGGGTGTTCGGTTACGGGTATAGGATGGATACATGGGTTTGAGTGGGGTGATCATTGCTCGGCACAACATCGAGGGCCGAAGGGCCTGTTCTGTGTTCTATAGTGGAGGATATTAAGCGCAAATGGGAGGAGGGGCTGGGAGGAGGGGGGGGTTTGGGACATGGGCTGAGGCCTTGCGGAGGGTGAATGCGTCCTCACTGTGTCTAAGGTCAAGCCTCATCCAGTTTAAAATGGTGCATAGGCCCCACATGATAGTGGTGAGGATGAGCAGGGTTTTTGAGGGGGTGGAAGATAGGTGTGGACGGTGTGTGTGACGGGCAGGAGGAGGGCTTGAATCACGTCCACATGTTCTGGGCATGTCCATTTGAGGGAGTTCTGGCAGGAGTTCTCGGATGTTACATCCAAGGTTCTGGGATGAAGGTGGCCCTGAGTCTGGAGGTGGCGATATTCACGGAAGACCCGGGAATGCAAGCGGAGGGAGAGAGGCTGATGTATTGGCCTTTGCCTCTCTGATAACCCGGAGACGGATTTTGTTTTGTTGGCGGGACTCGAAGCCACCGAAGGCTTCGTGGGTGAGCGACCTGGCAGAATTCCTGAGGTTGGAGCAGATCAGGTTCACCCGGCGGGGGGGTGTGTAAAAGGGTGCACTCGGAGGTGGAAACGGTTCATTGGCTTCTTCAAGGAGGATTGAGGGGTCAGCGAGGGAAGGGTGGGGTGTCTTTCAGGGGGAGGGGGATAAGGGGATTAAAATGAGGAAGGTGGGACGTGGTTGGGGATCGGTGTCAGGAGGGATGGGTTATTTGTTGGGTTTATGTGATGTTCTTCGGATGTTCTTCGGATGTTCTTTTGATATTTTGTTGAAAGGCCTTGAATAAAAATATTGTAAAAAAACAAGTGCCAGATAATGACTATCTCCCACAAGAGAGGATCTAACCATCGCCCCTCATCATTTAATGGCATTACTATCACTGAATCCCCCGCAATCAACATCCTGGGCGTTACCATTGATCAGAAACTGAACTGGACTAGTTATATTAATACTGTGGCTACCAGAGCAGGTCAAAGGCTAGGAATTCTATGGTGAGTAACTCACCTCCTGACGCCCCTAAAGCCTGACTACCGTATCCAAGTCACAGGTCAGAAGTGTAATAGAATGCTCTCCACTTGCCTGGATGAGTGCCGCTCCAACAACCCTCAAGAAGCTTGACACCATCCAGGATAAAACAGCCAAAGAGACTGTAAGACCATAAGATATAGGAGCAGATTTAGAACATTCGGCCATCGGGTCTGCTCCACCATACAATCATGGCTTATATGCTCCTCATCCTCATTCTCCTGCCTTCTCCCCATTACCCCTGATCCCCTTATTAATCAAGAACACCAGATTTGTGCTTGAGCTGCACCGACAGGGTTACGGACCAAGAGCTAGAAGGTGGAATTAGACAGAATAGTTCTTTCTTAGAAGATAAGAACATATGAACTGGGGGCAGGAGGAGGCAATTTAGTCTCTCAAGCCTGCTCCACCGTTCAATACCATCATGGCTGACCTCACCATGGCCTCAACTCCACTATCCTGCCTGCTCTATGTAACCTTTTAATCATTACTAATTCAAAATATATCTAACTCCTCCTTATATTTATTCACTGTCCCAGCATCCACCGCAGTCTAGGGTAGTGAATACCACAGATTCATGGCCCTTTGGGAGAAGTTGTTTCTCCACATCTCTAAATCCCGAAATTTTGCGCTATTTCAATTGTAAGTTGCCTTTCTATTTTTCCAACTAAAATGAATGACCTCACACTTGTCCACGTTAAACTCCATCTGCCACATTTTGGCCCACTCACTTAACCTATCTGTTAAATTTGTACAGTTCTTATTTCCTCATTGCCACTTACTGTCCCACCTTTTGACCGATAGCTTGATTGCTACCCCTTCCACAAACATTCAATCCTTCCACCACCAACAATCAGTGGCAGCTGTGTGTACCATCTACAAGATGCACTGCAGGAACTGCCCAAGTTTCCTTAGACAGCACCTTCCAAACCAACGACCAGTATCACCTAGAAGAACAAGGCAGCAGATACCCGGGAACCTCATCACCTCAGGGGTCCCCTCAAAGTCACTCACCACCCTTGATTTGGAACAATATTCCTTCTCTGTCGCTGGGTCAAAATCCTAGAACTCCTTACCTAACAGCACTATGGGTGTACCTACATCTCAGGGACTACAGCGGTTCAAGAAGGCAGCTCACTACCACCTTCTGAAGGGCAACTAGGGATGGGCAACAAATGCTGGCCTAACAGCGACGCCCACATCCCACAATTATTTTTTTTTAAAGGTAACTGATGCTTGCTTAAGTAGTCTATAAGCAGATTGCCTTTTCAGAATATTTTTTCCTCTCTTTTAGGGTCAGCCAGTTTTCTTGAAGAAAAAAAGAAAAGGGAAATTTGGCGCAGTATATACAATGAAATTTTCAGATTCATTACATGCTCACATCTTCAAACTTTCCTCAGGTAATACATGTTAATGATGGCCTCCGATCCTTGTGTATACAGGTATTAAAATCAGGGAGGAGGGATTGAATGCTCCACCCTTTTCCCACTCCACGTTTAACAGTAGCAAGGTTTTTCCAAATAGGATGTACTTGACAATTCATCAAGCATTTCATTGTTTGTGTGCTGTGATCAGGAAAGGCCCAATCAAGCAGGCTTTTTAGAGTTTCACAAAGAAAGTTATCAGCATTATTTTAGTTAACCTAGTATAAATAAAACAATAGAATGCGCTTCAAATTTTCTGCACCCACATACACTTGAAGTTACGCAAGTTCACAAATAGATTACAGAATGGGCAAGGATAAATTAATCAAATTAAGAGTCTAGATTAATAAAGGGGGTATATAGTTTATGGTGTTTGGTGACTTGGTTGGCTTCAAAATTAGTTTAATGTTCTTAATGGTTCCCTTGTGAATGTAATGTAAGGGTATAGCCAGCTGATTTGACTGGAGTCAGTAATATGGGGTTAATTTACTTCAATATGTCTCTGTCTGCAGCAGGGGCATCATGGGTGACCATGGTGATCTCAGGCAATCAGTGTGAGCTTGAGCAAAAAGGGTTCAAAAACAAGGGGCAAAATTCTCCCCCCCCCCACGACGGGTGGGAGAATAGCGGGAGGGCCTTCCCGACTTTTTTGACGCCCTCCCGCTATTCTCCCACCCCCCCGCCGAAATCCCGACACGAATCGCTGCCGCCGTTTTTTTACGGCCGGCAGCGATTCACAGCTGTTAGAAGGGCCGAAGTCCCAGCCCTTTACGACCTTTTTACGAATGGCAAACACACCTGGTCCTGCCATTCGTAAAAACGTCGTGACCACCTGGAAAAAAATAACCATGGCACCGATTGGCACGGCAGTACCACGGCCGTGCCAAGGGTGCCATGGGCCCGCGATCGGTGCCCACCGATCGCGGGCAGCGGGCCCGATGCCCGCGCACTATTTGTCCTTCCGCCGCCCCGCAGTATCAATACGCGGGGCGGCTGAGGGGCAACCCGGACCGCGCATGCGCGGGTTTCGCGCAAAAACGCGATGACGTCACCCGCGCATGCGCGGGTGGAGTCTTCCCACCTGCGCATGCGCGGCTGACGTCATATGACGCGTCAGCCGGCGCTAAGTCCGACAAGCGGGCTTAACGATTTTCGTTAAGCCCGACTTGTCGGGGCCTCCAACGTCGGGCTGCTAGCCCCGACGGGGGACCAGAATCGGTCCCCCGTCGGGAAGGGGCGCGATGCCGTAAAACCCGCCCGGGTTTTACGGCAGTTTGACGATTTCTCCCGTTTTGGGAGAATTTCGCCCAAGCAGGCTGATTGGAGAGAGAGGAAGGAAGGAGGAACCCCACTAAGGTCTACTCTTGTGAATATTTCAGCTACTTGACCTCTTACATGGGCGGCACGGTAGCACAGTGGTTAGCACTGTTGCTTCACAGCACCAGGGTCCCAGATTCGATTCTCGGCTTGGGTCACTGTCTGTGCAGAGTCCGCACATTCTCACTGTGTCTGCGTGGGTTTCCTCCGGGTGCTCCAGTTTCCTCCCTCAAGTCCCAAAAGACGTGCTGTTAGGTAACTTGGACATTCTGAATTCTCCCTCCGTGTACCCGAACAGGAGCCGGAATGTGGCGACTAGGGGCTTTTCATGATAACTTCATTGCAGTGTTGAGGTAAGCCTACTTGTGACAATAAAGATTATTATTACATTATTATACTGCAGAGAAAGCAGAAGCTCAAACACACAAAGGCAAATCCTGTTTAACCAACTTAGTGGAATTCTTTGAAGAAGTAACAGGTGCTGTGGCTGAAGAACAGTGAATAAACTGTACTTAGTGCCTCGTCAGCCTGCAGCACGGTAGCATTGTGGATAGCACAAATGCTTCACAGCTCCAGGGTCCCAGGTTGGATTCCGGCTTGGGTCACTGTCTGTGCGGAGTCTGCACATCCTCCCCGTGTGTGCGTGGGTTTCCTCCGGGTGCTCCGGTTTCCTCCCACAGTCCAAAGATGTGCAGGTTAGGTGGATTGGCCATGATAAATTGCCCTTAGCGTCCAAAATTGTACTTAGTGTTGGGTGGGGTTACTGGGTTATGGGGATAGGCTGGAGGTGTTGACCTTGGGTAGGGTGCTCTTTCCAAGAGCCGGTGCAGACCCGATGGGCCGAATGGCCTCCTTCTGCACTGTAAATTCTATGAAATTCTATAAATGATGTTGCAGAAAATAACAGCTCCTAGTTTAGGAGGTAACATATTGGCATGGATGGAAGAGTGGATACCTAACAGGAAACAGAGGCATAAATGAATAATTTTCTGGTCCACATAATGTGATGATGGTGTGCCACAGACATCAGTGCTGGGACATCTAGTGTTTACAATTTACATAAATGATTTGGGTGAAGGGACCCATGGTATGGTTGCTAAATTTGCTGGTGACACAAAAATCCCATTGACTCTAGTTTTGCTAGGCTTTCCATGCCATTTCATGGTCAACCACATAGAACAGAATAGGTAAGGATGTCAGATTTCCTTCCTTCTTTTTTTTTATATTTAGAGTATCCAAGTCATTTTTCCAATTAAGCTGAAATTTAGCATGACCAATCAACCTACGATGCTCATCTTTTTTGGGTTGTGGGGGCCAAACCCACGTGAACTCAGAGAGAATGTGCAAGCTCCACACAGACAGTGACCCAGAGCCGGGATAAAACCTGGGACCTCGGCACGTGAGGCAACCGTGCTAACCACTTGCGCCACCGTGCTGCCCTAGATTTCCTTCCTAAAGGACATTAGTGAACCAGATGGGTTTTATGACAATTGTTTCGTGGTCACCATTAGACTTTCCGCTTCAGATTTTTATTGAATTTGAATTCCACGATCTGCTGCGGTGGTATTCGAGCCCCAGTCCCCAGAGCTTTACCCTGGGTCTCTAGATTTCTAGGCCAGTGACAATGCCACTGTAGAACTGTGCCTCTGCCTCCCCACCACCACCACTCAGTGGGTGCAATGTGAAATGTACAGTAATGCAATTTGGATAGCCATCCTTGGCTGCGAGCACAAGCCATACTTTAGTTTGCTTTCAAAAGTGTCTGTTTTTAAAAATTAAATTTGTATTTCTAGAGGGTAGGTTAAAAAATCATTGTTTGACAGAAAAAAATGTTTTCATGACACAAGAAAAAATATAACTAAGTAATTCGTACATGTAGATATAACATTGACCTCGCAACGTGTGTAACCTTCCTACCCATAAGAACATATCCACTCAGCTAAGTCTGAAGAATATAAGTGCTGAATAGAAAGACGAGGGTGCGATCTTCCGGCCTCATTACATTCGCACTCAAACGTAACGAAGCCGGTGAATAGCGGGCAAGTTGAAAAACGGGAACCGCACCAGATGCCAAACAGTTTGCGAGTATATATATGCCCTTACCCTCACCCATCTTGAGTCCATACATTTTATAATTCTTAGACCAGCAATAAAAAAAATGACGTGTACAATCCATGTTTGTGTTTTCCAGTATTTCATATATTGGTGGTATGTGGAGAATCATTAATCGCCAGATCTGGCACCATCACTAATGCCCGTGCAGGAGAACAGGTCCTCTTCCCGATAAAGCACAATGGCACTGACCAGTATGATGTAACATTCAGATTGAAATTTCCAGTGACCTTTAAGATTTTTACATGGAAATCTAATAACCCAGAGAAGCTTCACATCGTCCACCCACTGTATCAACACCGAGTTGGATTCAACAACAATTTTGTGATGCTGAATGATGTACATGACAGTGACACTGGGAATTATGAAATATACATTGACTACTATGGGGCAAAACTGAAAAACCGTGAAGAAAGTACTTTCAGAATACAAGTATATGGTAAGTAAAATACTGGAAATTTGGTTAACGTTCAGGCTGTAGTAACATTGGAACATCAGAAAACATTTTGCTTTGAAGCTTGAAAACTCATGATGTAAATTGGTTTTGATCATTTTCAAACAGTTTCCGTATGAAGTAAACAGTTAGATCAATACCTTACTAAATATCAATAGTTCAGTACAAACACTTACATCAATTTATGATTTGCAAAGTACTTAAAAGAATTAGTTCATCATCTGGTCCACCTCTACAAGGCACAAGCCAGGAGCGTGATGAAATAGTCTCCACTTGCCTGGATGAGTGCAGCTCCAACAACAATCAAGAAGCTCAACGTCATCCAGATCAAAGCAGCCTGCTAAATTGGCTTTGTTTCCACAAACATTCACTCCCTTCCTCCACCTGCACACAGTATTAGCCGTGTGTACAATCTACAAGATGCACTGCAGGAACTCACCATAAACTGCACCTTCCAAACCCATGACCACTACCATCTAGAGGGACAAGGGCAGCAGATACCTGGGAAAACCACCATCTGGAAGTTTCCCTCCAGGTCATTCACCATCCTATCTTGGAAATGTATCAGCTTTCCTTCAGTGCCGCTGGGTCAAAAGCATGGAACAACCCTCCTTAATAGTGTAGCCATCTCAAATGGCCACCTGCAAAGGACCATGGGAATTATCGCCGACCCAGGACTCAGATAGACTCAGAGCTTGTGCGTGTATTTGTAACCCAGATAGCTAGACGCGATCAAAACCCCCGGTCATTTTCGTTTTAATGGCTCATTTCCCCAGAACAAAAGAACTGTACTTAGGTAACCGATGCAGATACAGGCTAATCGGCGCCATTCCCTTTCCTCAGGGAGCCCAAGCAACCAAGGTCAATGACCGCTAAGGACACACCCAGCCATCAATGTACCTGCCCCTTTATTGGCCAAAATCGAAGGCAATGATCGAAGCCTGTCGAATTATTGGGTCCAAGTTAAGGACCGCCCCAAAGAGCGTGAAATCCCAGAGGGATAAGAAGAAACACAGCCATGTGCTCAGTCTCTCTTGGATCCGGTCTATGCCAACCCAAGTGCAGCATAACGACCAGACAGACAAGTTCAAGGCCAACGATCACTACCAGATGGATGGGCCCAGCAGAAACAGAGCCACTTCTTCCACCCAGCCACGCAAGATCCCGACAAAGGCCTTGTCCATCTGCATAGAGCTGGTTGCCCTGAAGTTAAACATAGGTTATTGTAGTTGTTAGGTGTAGTTTAACTTGTAGTGTTTTGCGTTGCATGTCGAAGTAATCCTTGTGTGTGAATAAACCATCTTTGAACTTGAACTGACTAACTGGTTGCGTGGTCCTTTGATCGATATCCGGTAAAGCCTTGTGGTGGTATCATTTGATACCTGGCGACTCTAAAGAGCATCATTATTAATTGGCAACAATAGCACCACCTACACCGTATGGACTGCAGCAGCTCAAGAAGGCAGCTCACCAACGCATTCTGAATGGCAATTAGGGAGGGCCAACAAATGCTGGCCTAGCTAGAAAAGCCCACATTGCTTGAGTGGATGGCGGGAGGGGGGGGAGAGGGGTCAGGGCGGGCCTGGGGAAGGCGGGCCTGGGAGGAGGGGGGGTCAGTTCGGGCAAGGGCGGGGGTGGTGTGGTGAGTCGCCATAGGACTTGTGTGTGTGATGGGTTTCCTATGAAAGTCTGGGTTTTTTAAATAGTTACTCTGGAGTTAGAAGTGATTTTTTTTTCTTCTAACTCCTTCAGAGTAACTATCAGGTTCAAACTGGCAGAACCATCCACAATTATTGATTTCAATCGCTTCTGTCGGATGGTTCCTAGCCCAGTGCAATTGTCCGAAGGAAGTTCACACTTCTGGGCAACTGCCGATTAAACCTTTAAGTGGCAACTTCCTGGAGGGATTCCCCAGCGCATCATTGGATACCCTCCAAAGGTAATGCTGGGGAATCAGGAATTTATGGGCCCATATCTGCCAAAGTTACAGCTGTGGCGTGGGAGAAGCTCAGGAAAATTCCCAGTGCATTTCACAACCTTGGTGGTGTGTTCACAAGAAATCCATTGCCTCTTTCATAATGCATCAGTTGGATGCATTTATAAAACACAAAGACAATGCATGAGTTAATATCAGGACGTCTGTTGTAGTGGAACTTTAAGCTTTAACATGAATTGACAAAACAGGAAACCTTCCATTTGTGCTCTAGTTTATCTACAATGTCGCACAGGGCAACATATAAAATAAATAAGTGCAATGACAATGTTGTGTAGGTAAATTATTATCTGTTTATTGCAGAACCTGTTTCCCAACCTGAGACAGCGATTCTTGGTAACTGTGCAAGCTCACCAAATATCACTTTGAACTGCTCTGTCTCCAATGGAACAAATTACGTGATTCATTGGGAAAAGGTGACCTTGTCTGGAATTCTCAATGAGACATATGATGGGACAGTGCTTGTGATAGACTGTGTAACTGAAGAGGAGCAACATATATACAGATGCATAGCAGAAAACCCAGTCAGTAATGCAACCAGCGACCCCGTTACTGTCAGCCTGGATAACAAGACCAATTCCAAGGGTGAGAAATTGGAAAAATGTCTACACAATGACAGCAGCTCTACTTATGGTTTACCTACATAGCAATTGAGCTGAGAATGTGTGGTTATGATATTGTGTAATATATATATGCCTATTAGATCTGAGCTATGGTTAGTGTATCTTAAATGTCGCCGCACGATATACACTACTTGTCAGATTATGAAACAGAGCCTCATGTATGAAGTAAATTGCTTTTATTCAGTTTGAATTTCAGATATCTCTTGATCAGTATTTTGTTCAAGCAAATACAGAGTCTTTTTAAAGTTTGTTTTGTTCAAGCAAATACAGAGTACTGAGCTAAATTCAATACAAATCAAAGCACTAATGGTTCTTCTAATTGAATACAGAAAGTTTGAACATAAAAACAAAATAGCTGTTCAAAGCGACAGATTAGAAAAGTAGCTTTAGAGATTACAGTTAGTGATTCTAGAATGGCTTGTCCAACCAGCACGTATTCTTTAAAGATTATTGCTGTCAATAATGTCTCTCTCCCCTTTCTGGCTGTGATTGGGTTAAAGTTATTTTTTAATTCAATTCAATATGTATTTGTCCATCAAATTTTAACATGAGGTGATTTTCAATATGTCTTTCTTATGGAACTTATCGGTTGCTATGAAAACAGTTTCTGGGAATGTTGCCCAAAATCGGTGACTTGACCAAATGTGTCCTTGCTTTGACTAGGAGAGTCTTATCTTGATTATTCTCATCAGAAACAGTCTCTCACTGTTTGGTGTGTTTTCAAGAAGCCATTTTAAATCTTGGGCCATTTATTCCTTTAATGAGTTATATACTAAAAGGTAGATTCTTTACTAAAAAAGGTGGATTCTATCAATGCCTCTATATCCATGATGCAGTAACTTGGCTTCACCAGTCTGGAACAAAGTATAACACAACTATTTACTTGGTGATGCAGATTCAACGCTTCCAGTCATGGCTCTAGAATGTAACTGAGCAAAATTCTGCACTCTGTTCGGGTGACCCCCCCCATGCTAGTTGCTGATTGGATGAGCTGATCACATGACCCTTCAGACGATCGCCTCATAAAGGGGCTAGCTACTACATCCCTCCCCATCTAAGTTTCGTACTGTACAGAATGATAGTTAACTCATACAGTTCCCCATAATTTACAATAATTTACAGTTTAATCATTTCATCAAAAACCTAGTCTTTCTGGTGGCACCCACTTCCTCTTGGAATAGCACATCTCCACCGACTGGAGTCCTTCTGTTGGGGAACTCTCTGTAGAAACTAGCACACTGGGTCTCTCTTCAGGTTCTAATGCTTCAATCTCCTCTGTCGGAACAACTTTTTTGCCTGTTTCAGGCTGATTGGACATTTCACTACTCGGGCAGCCAACAACACCTTTAGCTGGCAACATCAAATCAGGCCTAACATTGGTTCTTGGGATGACTCTCATCCATTCAGATGGTCCATATGTTTCCTCAAAATCCTGCCCTGTGCACTCACTTCATAAGATAACGATACTGTTTCGTCCACAGAAATTCCTGGAGCCAGCTTGGGCCACTGCCAAAATTTCTCACATAAACTGGGTCATCTATTTTAAACAATTCTGCATCTTCAGTCGAATCATGGTTCCTATTTTGCTTGCAGTGTCTTGCCTTTACCCTCCACAGCAAATGTGGGAATATGAGGCTTAGCCTGGTCCTTAAATGTCGACCCATCAATAGATCTGCTGGAGATATACCTGTGCTTGAGTGCTGCTGATTGTTTCTCGAAGCCGTCCTTGAAGTCTGGACTGCCTGTTCAGCTAGGCCATTGGATGAGGGATCATAGAATCCTTACAGTGCAGAAGGAGGTCATTTGGCTCATCGAATCTACACTGATCCTCCGAAAGGGTGTGCTACCCATGTCCCTCCCCACCCACCCCGGCTTATCCTCAGAACTTCACAACCTTGGCCACTAAGGGGCAATTTAACATGGCCAATCTACCTAACCCGCACATCTTTGGTCTGTGGGAGGTATCATATTACTACTTCTGATAGTAATTGATGCACCATCGATTGCACGCGAGGCGAGTGATTTACCAATGTCAGGCTTTAATTAACTAGAACACAGCCTGGCGATCGTCTACAGTGGAAAAGAACGATCGTCAGGCTTCTGAGCATTTATACCTCGTTGGTAGAGGCGTGGTTAACTCAGCCTCTCGGCCAATCGGTCGAGAGGCACATGACCGACCAGGGCCAATGGTAAGCCGACGTTCTGGCCCAATGGCAGACGAGTATGCAGATCATATCATCACATTCACCCCTTACGGAGAAGGAAGGCGGGGGGGGGGGGGGGGGGGGGGGGTGTGGACGAGACCCGGGGGGGGGGGGGAAGAACTGATGATATGAGTAGCCGTCGGGAGAATAATTTTCTCTCCGTACCCTTGTCGAATTTGGGGGCTTGCCACTGGCCCAGACATAACAATATTTACAAAAGGAAGTCCATGGGACCGTAGAACTCTAGATGGATTCGATCAGTCGTTTGGTGGTCCTTGACGTCCTGGCCGAGCGCCGTAGTGGAGGAGGTGTCGTCGGATCGGCTGATGGTCCTGCTGATGTCCTGGAGTCCGGGAGCGATAGACTTCGAGTAGTCTCCGTCACCTGAGCTGGCCGCGGAGACGCCATGGATGAGGGATGGGGAAGCTGAGTGGGGTGCTGGGGTGAAAAAGGGGAGGGGGGGTCTGTGGTGGGGGGGGGCTGCACGCCGGCGGGTGCCAGGTCCCGGAGGGAGACCGTGTCCTGCCGACCGTCGGGGTACTCCACATACGCATACTGCGGGTTGGCGTGGAGTAACTGGACATGCTCCACCAACGGATCGGACTTGTGCACCCGCACATGCTTCCGGAGCAAGATGGGTCCGGGGGTGACCAGCCACGTCGGGAGAGGGGATCCGGAGGACGACTTCCTGGGGAAAACAAGAAGACGCTCATGAGGCGTCTGATTTGTTGCAGTACAGAGGAGTGAGCGGATAGAGTGCAGTGCATCGGGGAGCACCTCTTGCCATCGGGAAATAGGGAGATTTCTAGACCGGAGGGCTAGTAGTATGGTCTTCCAGATGGTGCCATTCTCCCGCTCGACCTGTCCGTTACCCCGGGGGTTATAGCTGGTCGTCCTGCTAGAGGCGATGCCCCTGTCGAGCAGGAATTGACGCAGCTCGTCGCTCATAAATGAGGACCCCCGATCGCTGTGAATGTACGCGGGGTAGCCGAACAGTGAGAAGATGGAGAGTAGGGCCTTAATGACGGTCGATGTGGTCATGTCGGGACAGGGAATGGCGAAGGGGAAGCGGGAGTGTTCGTCGATAGCCGCCAGGAAGTAAATGTTGCGGTTGTTAGAGGGAAGGGGCCCCTTGAAGTCAATGCTAAGACGTTCGAAGGGGCGGGATGCTTTGATCAGGTGTGCGCGCTCGGGGCGGTAGAAGTGCGGTTTGCACTCGGCGCAGATGTGGCAGTCACGGGTTACTGACCTGACTTCCTCGATGGAGTAGGGCAGGTTGCGGGCCTTAATGAAGTGGTGTAGGCGGGTCACCCCTGGATGGCAGAGGTCTGCGTGGAGGGAGCGGAGGCGGTCTATCTGCGCGCTGGCGCAGGTACCGCGGGACAGGGCATCAGGAGGCTCATTGAGCTTCCCAGGACGATACAAGATATCATAGTTGTACGTGGACAACTCGATCCGCCACCGTAAAATCTTGTCATTTTTGATCTTGCCCCTTTGTGCATTATCAAACATGAAGGCTACTGACCGTTGGTCTGTGAGGAGGGTAAACCTCCTGCCGGCCAAATAGTGCCTCCAATGTCGCACGGCTTCGACTATGGCCTGGGCTTCCTTTTCCACAGATGGGTGGCGGAGTTCGGAAGCCTGGAGAGTTCTGGAGAAGAAGGCCACGGGTCTGCCCGCTTGGTTCAGGGTGGCCGCCAGAGCTACTTCTGAAGCGTCGCTCTCGACCTGGAAGGGGAGGGCCTCGTCGATGGCACGCATCGTGGCCTTTGCGATGTCCGCTTTGATGCGGCTAAAGGCCTGGCAGGCCTCCGTCGACGGCGGGAAGGTCGTGGTTTGCATGAGGGGACGGGCCTTGTCCGCGTAGTTGGGAACCCATTGGGCGTAGTATGCGAAAAACCCTAGGCAGCGTTTGAGGGATTTGGGGGTATTGGGGAGAGGGAGTTCCATCAGGGGGCGCATGCGTTCGGGGTCAGGGCCTATCACTCCGTTACGCACTACGTAGCCGAGGATGGCTAGGCGGTCGGTGCTAAACACGCATTTATCCTTATTGTACGTGAGGTTAAGGAGTTTTGCGGTTTGGAGGAATTTCTGGAGGTTGGCGTCATGGTCCTGCTGGTCGTGGCCGCAGATGGTGACATTATCAAGGTACGGGAAGGTAGCCTGTAATCCGTACTTGTCGACCATTCGGTCCATCTCCCGTTGGAAGACCGAGACCCCATTCGTGACACCGAATGGAACCCTAAGGAAGTGGTAGAGGCGCCCGTCAGCCTCGAACGCGGTGTACAGTCGGTCACTCGCGCGGATGGGGAGCTGGTGGTAAGCGGACTTAAGGTCCACAGTGGAGAAGACCTTGTATGTCGCGATCTCGTTTACCATGGTAGAGATACGGGGGAGAGGATACGCGTCCAGTTGCGTAAACCGATTGATGGTTTGGCTGTAATCGATGACCATCCGGTTTTTCTCCCCCGTCCGGACCACCAGCACTTGGGCTCGCCAGGGACTGTTGCTGGCCTCGATGACCCCTTCCGTCAGCAACCTCTGGACCTCGGACCTGATGAAGGATCGGTCCTGGGCGCTGTACCGTCTGCTCCGTGTGGCGACGGGTTTGCAATCGGGGGTGAGGTTAGCAAACAGGGAGGGAGGGTCCACTTTGAGGGACGCAAGGCTGCAGACAGTGAGGGGGGGTATAGGGCCGCCGAATTGAAAAGTCAAGCTCTGCAGGTTGCACTGGAAGTCCAGTCCTAGGAGTGCCGGTGCGCAAAGGTCAGGGAGGACAAGGAATTTATAATTTTTAAAAACCTTCCCTTGGACCGTGAGGTCCGCGATGCAGCACCCGGTGATGTGGACGGAGTGCGAACCTGAGGCTAAACCGATTTTGCGCGGAGCTAGCGTTGCCGGCGCTGTGAGTGGAGAGGCGCGCAGGCCGGCTCCAAGAGGTGAGTGACCGGCATCAGCTGTGGGGATGCGGAAGCCGGCACCAGGACGCCGGCTAGGTGCATCAGCTGTGGGGATGCGGAAGCCGGCTCCAGGACGCCGGCTAGGTGCATCAGCTGTGGGCGGAGGTAAGGCGCGCGGGCCGGGCGCGGGGGGGCGGGGGGGAGCCGAGTCGCGCTGCGGGCAGGCAGGGACCGGGGGGCCCGGAGAGGCGAGCCGGTCGGGTGCCGGGGCCCGGGGGGTGGGGGGAGCCGGGGTCCGGGAGCGAGGGAAGCAGGGCCGCTGCGGGCAGGCAGGGACCAGGGAGGCCCGGAGAGGCGAGCCGGTCGGGCGCCGGGGCCCGGGGGCGGGGGGGAGAAACGTGCGCGGCGGGCAGGCAGAGGCCTGGAGGGGCCGGGGAGGTGCGCATGTCGGCCGGCGGGGCGCGAGTCGGGAGCGGCTGGAGGGGCCCTGGGGGAGAGAGAGAGACACACAGGCCGTTTGCAGAGGCCTGGGGGAGGGGGGGAGAGTGCTGTGCAGCTTCCAGAAGCGCTGCAGCCAGCGTTTTGGCCTGGCAGACCGTGGAGTAGTGGCCCTTCTTCCCGC
This sequence comes from Scyliorhinus canicula, assembly GCF_902713615.1. Taxonomy (NCBI): domain Eukaryota; kingdom Metazoa; phylum Chordata; class Chondrichthyes; order Carcharhiniformes; family Scyliorhinidae; genus Scyliorhinus; species Scyliorhinus canicula. The sequence goes on along the minus strand of NC_052158.1, from coordinate 80,243,620 downwards.
AGCTCTTACAGAGGGCGGAGCGGGCTGGGCAGCGCGAGCGAGGGTGCTTAGCGTACCCACAAAAGTAGCAGCGGGGCCCCGCGGATTTATCGGGGCGCCCCGCGGCACAAGCCTGAGGGAGGCCGGGAGCGGTGGGTAGCTGGTGGGAAGCGTGCCAGGAGGCGGCCTGGCCAGGGTCATAGGTGCGCGCGCTTTGATCTGCGACCTCCAGGGAGGCGGAGAGAGTCAGTGTCTCCGTTAAACTGAGTTCGTCTCTTTCCAGCATCCGCTGGCGGATCACGGGGGACAGCATCCCAGCCACGTAAGCGTCTCTGACGAGTAGCTCCATGTGCTCTGTAGCGGACACCGCTTCACAGGCGCAACCTCTCCCCAGGGCACAGAGGGCCCGGGCGTATTGGTCTAGAGACTCACCGGGGACCTGCTTTCTGGTGGCCAGCAGATGTCGAGCGAATACCCTGTTGATCGGTTTGAGGAATTGTCCTTTTAGCTTCCGTATAGCTTCATCATAATCTGTTTCGTCTTCGATTATTGAGTAAGCGGCAATACCCACGCTGGAGTGGAGGACGTGCAGCTTCTGTGCCCCGGTGGGGGGGGTGGTTGTAGATGCCAGGAACCCTTCGAGGCAAGTCAGCCAGAGTTTGAAAAGTTCTGTAGAGTTCAGAGTTTGCGGGCTGATGCGGAGGCATTCGGGCTTGATGCGGAACTCCATCTTCAAAGTTGTAGTTAATTAAATTGATGCACCATCGATTGCACGCGAGGCGAGTGATTTACCAATGTCAGGCTTTAATTAACTAGAACACAGCCTGGCGATCGTCTACAGTGGAAAAGAACGATCGTCAGGCTTCTGAGCATTTATACCTCGTTGGTAGAGGCGTGGTTAACTCAGCCTCTCGGCCAATCGGTCGAGAGGCACATGACCGACCAGGGCCAATGGTAAGCCGACGTTCTGGCCCAATGGCAGACGAGTATGCAGATCATATCATCACAGTAATGTTATATTGCTTTGTGCAATATATGTTACTCACTTGCTTCTTGCCAGAATGATCTTTAACTCGATGTTGATTAACACTTGTAGTCTTCCAATTAGAGCAAATACTTTACTGAGTAACGTTGACAAATTAACTGTGAGTTTGTTCTCTCTCCAATGCTTAAACTAGATGTTACATGAACAAGATTAAATAAGAAACACTTTTGATTAGCTACACCTGCGCGGAGTTGTCTTTGTCTACCTCTGGTCACTAGTCCCTGTCCTTACGACGAGGCGGATCTTAGCTTGAGTCTGTCTTTTATACCCATCTCTAGTACCCTCTAATGATTACTTGGCTGTTATATCTGCACATTAACCCCTTGTGTACATACAGATATGCAGATCACTACAGGAGGAAAGCAAAGCACCCGGAGGAAACCCTCATAGAGACGGGGAGAGTGTACAAACTCAACACAGACAGTGACCCAAGGACGGACTTGAACCTGTGTCCCTGGTGTTGTGAGGCAACAGTGCTAACCACTGTGCCACCGTGCCGCCGTTTATGGCTTCACATCTTCGGAAATAATTTCATTCTATCAGCCTACTGATATTTTGTGTCCTATCTTTGATAACAACAGTTCTCTGCTAGTCCAAAATTTATTTGATGTGCTGACACGAGCAAAATGTCTAGGAATTTGAATATCATCATGATTTCCTGTGGTATTTGGGTGGCCGGGAGCTGAGGATTCTGGTGGCAGTATATTCTTTGGCAGTAGAAGGCGCTGAAGGGCATCAGCATTGGTTGTCTGTATCTCTGGTCGGTGTTCAAACTTGTATTCATAGGCTGATCAGATCACTGCCCAGCGCTGAATCGGTGGAATAGCCTTGTCCTCCTTGAAAAGACCCAACAGTGGCTTGTGGTCCATTCCAACACTAAAATACTTTCCGTAGACATACTGATGGGGCTTTTCTCACTCCGTGCAAAACAGACAGTCCTTCTTTTTCTATCTGTAAATAACCTTTCTTAACTTTTGTAGGGGTTCTTGACATGTACGCAATAGGCCTCTCAGCCCCAACTAACTTCTTGGATTGGTCAAAATGTACCTGTAGGCAAGATGAATGTAATGGTTGCTTGACCTTACTAAATGCTTCTCTCTGTAGTGCTTTCCAGAACCATCACTGGTGTTTCTTCAGTAACACCTGGAAAGGAGCCAATAGCGTTGACAGATTTGGAAGGCAATTCCCGTAATAATTGGCCATCCCCAGGATGATTTAAGCTCTGAGGTGTTTCTCGGAGGAGTTGGTGCCTCCCTTATTGTCCTTACTTTATCCTCCATGGGATGCAATCCCTGGGCATCCACATGGTAACTGAGGTAAGCTACTTCACTGGCTTGGAAATTCCTTTTTTTCCTTTTTAGGCAAACTGCTGCCCGCTGAAATCTTCTCAGTGCTTCTTCTAGATTAGCCAAGTGTTCTTCTTCAGTTGCATGAGTGATCAATACGTCATCCAAATAGACAATGGCTTATGTCAAGCCCAGTAAAAAACTTTCCATTGTTCTTTGAAATATGGCATGAGATGATGAAACGCCAAAAGGGAAGTATGTTCACTCATGTAATTATGGATGTTCATAGTCATGTAGCCTCCGGAGGTATCATCCAACTCCAACTGTTGATATGCATGGCTCATATTTCGTATTTGAATGTCCTCCAGCCAGTCTTGCAAAATAATCCTCTATCTTTGGGATAGAGTATCTGCCCAGCTTTGCTGCTTGAACAAAGAACAAATAAGAAAGAACAGCACAGGAACAGGCCCTTCGGCCCTCCAAGCCTGTGCCGACCATGCTGCCCGTCTAAACTAAAATCTTCTACACTTCCTGGGTCCGTATCCCTCTATTCCCATCCTGTTCATGTATTTGTCAAGATGCCCCTTAAATGTCACTATCGTCCCTGCTTCCACCACCTCCTCCGGCAGCGGGTTCTAGGCACCCATTACCCTCTGTGTAAAATATTTGCCTCGTACATCTCCTCTAAACCTTGCCCCTCGCACCTTAAACCTATGCCCCCTAGTAATTGACCCCTCTACCCTGGGAAAAAGCCGCTGACTATCCACTCTGTCTATGCCCCTCATAATTTTGTAGACCTCTATTAGGTCACCCCTCAACCTCTGTTGTTCCAGTGAGAACAAATCGAGTTTATTCAACCACTCCTCATAGCTAATGCCATCCATACCAGGCAACATCCTGGTAAATCTCTTCTGCACCCTCTCTAAAACCTCCACATCCTTCTGGTAGTGTGGCAACTAGAATTGAAAACTATACTCCACAAGTATGGCCTAACTAAGGTTCTATACAGCTGCAACATGACTTGCCAATCTTTATACTCAATGCCTCGGCCAATGAAGGCAAGCATGCCATATGCCTTCTTGACTACCTTCTCCCCCGTGTTGCCCCTTTCAGTGACCTGTGGACTTGTACACCTAGATCTCTCTGACTTTCAATACTCTTGATGGTTCTACCATTCACTGTATATTCCCTACCTGCATTAGACCTTCCAAAATGCATTACCTCACATTTGTCCGGATTAAACTCCATCTGCCATCTCTCCGCCCAAGTCTCAAAACGATCTAAATCCTGCTGTATCCTCTGACAGTCTTCATCGCTATCGGCAGTTCCACCAACCTTCGTGTCGTCTGCAAATTTACTAATCAGACCAGTTACATTTTCCTCCAAATCATTTATATATACTATGAACAGCAAAGGTCCCAGCACTGACCCCTGCGGAACACCACTAGTCACAGTCCTCCAATAGAAAAGCACCCTTCCATTGCTACTCTCTGCCTTCTGTGACCTAGCCAGTTCTGTATCCATCTTGCCGGCTCACCCCTGGCCCCATGCGACTTCACCTTTTGTACCAGCCTACCATGAGGGACCTTGTCAAAGGCCTTACTGAAGTCCATATAGACAACATCCACTGCCCTACCTGTATCAATCATCTTTGAGACCTCTTCGAGAAAAACTATCAAGTTAGTGAGACACGACCTCCCCATCACAAAACCGTGCTGCCTCTCGCTAATACAAGAAAATTGGTTTACTGTTAATTTATAGTCTCCATACATATGGACTGTTTTATCTGGTTTTACCACAAACACTATGGGGGCTGCCCATTCTGCAAACTGGACTGGCTGGATGATACCCAGTTCTTATTGCCTTTTTAGTTCAGAGTCAACTTTCTCCAACAAAGCATCGGACACAGTTCTAGCCCTGAACAAAATTGGGGTGGCTTCTGGGTCTCAAACAAATGTTGCTTTTAGGCCTTTAAATTTTCCAAGTTCACCTTGAAAAATGTCCTGCTATTTCCAAATTCCTTAATGCAGGGCTCCTTCCTTAATTAGAAAATTTACAACCAGTTGAGTTTAATTTCTTGGAACCAGTCCTTGGCCAGACACCATGATTAATGGAAGTTGGGCAGATTGTTGCCCATAGCTCACAGGTGTTTGGGGCATCCTCACTCTCTTGCTGATCTCTCCCGTGTTGGTAGCCAATCTGGCTAATGTGTTCTGCAAACACAGAGGCTGAATTTCTTCTCAAAGATATCTGTAGGTCTGCTCCCCTACTACAGTAACAGATGCTCCTGTACCTACTTCCATTCTTAATGATATGCCATTGACGGATAACACCACTCTACTGTGGGCCACCTTGCCTGTTTTCACAATATTCATCTGAAGAAAAATCTTCAACACTATGTACTGATGCTGACGTGTTCACTCTCCTGCTGCCAGGCAGGCTCTGTTCACTCTTGAATCACTGCCTCAGATTGCCCTTCCAGGGGCACATGAAGCTTTCTGCTTCCTCGAGTCTACAAATCTCTGGGGAGTGATTTCCCCCAAACCTGTAACAGTCTACAACAATCCTAGTCTGTTGATTCATTATCTTGAATCTTCTAACTCTACCAATTTTGGTATCTGTTTCTTGTTTTAGACTGGTGTCTGATTTTGCCGGCCCTGCTGCCTGCAGCTTCCTGCCCTAACTCGTGGACCAAGCCATGCTGTGTGCTCTAAAGTTCCTGGGTGCCCTTCCCAGAGCTCTTCATCAATAGCACTATTTCCAGGACCTTTTCAAAATCAATCTTAGTTTCTGCTAGCAGCTTTCTCTGTATGGCCTCATCATTGACTCCAGAAACCAAGCGATTCCTCAACGTATCATTCAATGTTGTCTTGAAGTATGAGTGTTATGCAATTTTCTTAAGCCTTGCTATGTAGTTTGCAATGGTCTCCCCTGGGGGACTCCCCCATGGAAAATCACCGAGTTCTTTGGGTGGTACTGCCCTTTTATTAAATCCACAATCTCTATAAATGATCTTGCATGGGGTACTTTTAGGGACTGAAGGCTACAGATTAAGTTATCGGTTTGGGTCCACGTGCGCTTTGTAAGATCACCTTCTTCTTCCCCTCCTCAACTTTGAGGAAAAATTTGCTTTGAAGAAAAATTCTAATCGCTCAACATACCGTAATCAATCTACAGTAGAGGCACCAAAGGAATCCATTCCATCAAATACAGGCATCTCTGCAGCTCTCTACTACTTCACAAACTTGACTTCAAATGGACCAGATTCTGAGCTGATGATCTTGCAAGCAGACTTGCTGCGCTTTTTCTTTAGTTCATCGCCACCAGTTATGAATGAACAATGGCATTTATTAACACACCTATTTATAGGGTGATATACATTCAATGTTTCCAGTCATGGCTCTGGGTCTAACTGAGCAAAAGTCTGTACTCTGCCCGGGTGATCCCGCATGCTAGTTACTGATTGGATGAATGGGTCACATGACCCTTCAGAAGATTGCCCCCTTAAAGGAGCTAGCTACGACATGTGACTAATACAACTGCAACACCTGCCAGCTTCTACAGTTGGCAGGCACAACAACACTAACTTGCATTTACATAGCATCTTAAACATTATAGGACACCACTGCCTGTCCATATTGCCTGACTTCAGAAAAAATGTTGACAGCACAGAAAGGGTTCTGTAAAGATTAACAATGATGATACCAGGGATGAGAGTCTCTAATTATGAGGAGAGGCAAGAGAATCTGGAGCTGTTTTCCTCAGAAGAAAAAAATGCGGGAAGAGGATTTGACAATAAAGTTCATAATTGTGACGGGTTTCATTAGATCAGGAAGAACTATTTCCACTCAGCAGTCATGGAGTAAATTTATCATGAACAGAATAGAGGTAGAGGTCGGAAGACTTTTTTTAAATACTGTGCATTTTCAACAAATGTAAAGCTTCACCAGAAACAGGGGTGAAAGCAAAATCTAGAATGACTTTTAAAAGAGAAGTGGATGAATGCTGGAAAACTAAACTTATATAAGAGCATGGGGAGAGAGCAGGGGAATGGACAAAGTGGATAGTTCCAACAGAACTGGCATTTACAATGATTACCTGGATTGCATACTCCTGTTTTATTCAATTCTCAAAATATATTTCAGGTAAAAGGAACGGTTTGATGATGCTGGTCCCTGTGGTGATGGCAGTTCTGGTTTTAACTGTTGTGTATCTTTGGAAAACTCCACCTGGTAAAAAGTGGTAAGCACTACTGTTCAAATTTGCATGAAACCCTTGAGAAACTAGTTGTAAAGTATGAAACATGAAGAGGTTATCACATCAGGGATGTTTTTCCCTCCAGCAAATGATCCGATACTGAATTCTTAATTATACAGAGCTTTAGGTCCCACGTTTCGATTCTGACAATATGGTTTTTAAAAAGCTGCATAGGTATAAGCTTTAAACTTCACAGTTCTGGTTGCAATGACTTGGGAACATAGGAACAGTTGTAGGCCATTTAACCCCTCGAGCATGTACCACCATTCAATGTGATCATGGCTGAACTGTGGCTTAATTCCATATAACTGCCTTTGGCCCATATCCCTTAATATCTTTGCTTAATAAAAATCCATTTATCACAGATTTAAAATTAACAACTGATCTCGCTTCAACTGCTGTTTGTGGGAGAGAGTTCCAAACCTCTACCACCCTTCGAGTGAAGAAGTGCTTCCTAACATCTCTCCTGAATGATCTAGCCCAAATGCTTAGACCATGCCCCCTGGTTTTAGAATCTCCAACCAGTGGAATTAGTTTATTTTTATCTACCGTCTTTTCATGTTAGCACCTTGAAGACTTTCTAAATTCTAGTGAAAACAGGCTTACATTTTGTATAATCTCCCCTCATAACTCAACCCATCTTCCAGGTATTATTTTTGATAACCTACATTGCAGTCTCTCCAAGGCCAATATATATTTCCAAAGGTGTGGTGCCCAGAATAGCTGACAGTACTCCAAGTGGGGTCTAGCCAGGGTTTTGTATAGCTGTAGCATAACTACTGTGTCTTTATCCAATCCTCTAGATAAAGAGGCTAGCATACCATTAGCCGTTTTGATGATTTTTTGCACTTGTTTGTGGCATTTTAAAGATCTATGCTCTTGAACCCCCAAGACATCCATTGTACCTAACCTCTCCCCATAGGGGCGGCAGTGGCATGATGGAACAGTGGTCAGCACTGCTGCCTCACAGCGCCAGGGATACTGGCCTTGTGTGGCTGTCTGTGTGGAGTTTGCACATTCTTCCCGTGTCTGCATGGGTTTCCTCAAGGTGCTCCCATTTCATCCCACAGTTAAAGATGTGCAGGTTAGGTGTATTGGCCATACTAAATTGCCTCTTAGTGTCCAAGAGTGTGCAGGTCACGTGTATAGGTCGGGGTGGACCTGAGTTGAGTGCTCTGTCGGAGGGTTCGTGCAGACTTGATGGGCCAAATGGCCTCCTTCTGCACTGTAGAGATTCTATGATTTATAAAGTACCCTGTTCTATTTTTTTGGTCCAAATTGGATAACCTCACATTTGCTTACATTGAATTCCATCTGCCACAATTTTGTCCGTTCACCTAGTCTGTCAATATCTCCTTGTAATTTTCTGCAATCATTTAAACTGTCTACAACCCTTCAATTTCATAAAGGCAACCATTAGTCAAATGCAGATGTAGTTCTTGTTTTTGGACAAACTCCGGAAAGCTCAAATATCCTATTGTTCTAGATTCTTAATTCCATTGATGACACAGCATCAATAATTGTCATCACAGACGCATTAGCACAGCTAAGTCAATGGAATGCAAATGGAAAATGGTGCGGAACTTTAGCTCTCTTCACATTAAGTTGTGGACTGATGCTGTGCACAGATTTAAGATGCTGACTGATACATATATATTGGACACCTGTTATGGACACATAACGCCAAAGATGGATTTATATCAGACATTAGTCTATTATCAGGGTTTATATAAATAAGATTCCCAATAGACCAATTCGTCAGTTGCGGCAAGACACAAAATTTCACACTACTGAGACCTATTTATTCCCTTCAAAGAAAGTTACCCATAATGAAGTTAATTGAACAGTGGGCAAATGACCTGCTTTGAAGTGCAGTCAATAGGCTAATAGTGCAAAACGAATTCATCTTTAACATTTCAAGTTAAACTGCGCAAAAATGTCACAATTTGCAATATAAACCAAGACATCTTCAGGATTGTTACATGCTTATGGCCAGGACTGGTATCGTTATACCTGAGTTACAATTCTGCAAGGCCCACTTTGCTTCTTTCCTTTTTCAAGGACTGAAGCTATGGGGAATATTTGACCAACCTGTCACAAAGGGTGCCAATGGCTGACTTGAGAGGTTAGGTCAGGCACACGAAGTGGCCTAAAAAGGGAGAACAATAATATTTCCTCATGGCTGTTGGAAAATGAATGGCTTGGTGTCATACTGATTAAATCCGACCAAAGTAGTCCCAGATTATATGTCAATCAAGCCTGCGCAGGATTAGACTTGAAGAAATGGGCTAATAAACTGGTTCTTCATTGCTGCCTTATTTTTAAGTATCAAGGATTTTACCAAACTTAGTGAAAAAGTTGTTTTAAATAATTAAAAGACAAAGAACAAGCAATTGGTTAAAAATGTTAAAAGTAGTGTTAAAAATGCATTAAAAATAAGTGATTTTTATCTTTTTATTTTTCTCTTTCAGAGCATCCAGATTTGCAATAGGAAATATCCATTAGAAATTTAAAAGAATGACTAGCTGCATAAATAGAATTATTTATGGGGGATTCCTGCTAACCTTTAATCTTGTTTCCCAATTTTTAAAATCTGCTTAAGATGTAGTCGTTATTCTGACTTGTTCCTCTAACGGCACAACATTTCATTGTTGCGCACAAGGGATTTTGTGGATTAACAGTCACACATAAATTTCCCCATCCAAAAGCAGCAGGAAACCACTGTCTTTGAAAAAAAAAGCACTCCCTCAGCACTGTTACTTTGTGTTACAGGGTGAAAGATGTCTCTTACACATAATGAATAAATACTTAGATATTTAACATTATTTTCATGATCTATTCTTGCACAACCTAAATATATTTTCATTTAAATGGAATAAAGAACTGAAACCAATCTTCTTTTTGACTAAATTATGTGCTTGGAAATCATTCTTTCCATGGCAACCTTTTCTTCTAAACTGGGGATACTTTATATGAACCTGTGACTATTGGTGGTGAATAAATGAGAGACGTACAGTCAGATATTGAAATTATTCATCAAACTTACAACACAAGCCCTAGTTATTAACTAATAGTTAAAAAAGGAGTTTTATTTTTGACAACCAATGCTTCCACATAGACAGTGTAAAACCAGAATGGAGGATACATTTAAATTATTGCAGAAGTGACCTATTGGAACAGTTTTGGTCACAATGCCCTTCTTTGTCTTAAAAACAGAAAATGCTGGATAAACTCAGCAAGTCTGTCTGTATCTGTGAAGAGTACCAGAGTTAACAGGTGGAATTTTCCCCAGAAAATGACAAAGTGCACGATTCTCTGTCTTCCCCGTAGCATGTTTCTCAGAGGTGGGAGGAAGCTCGCCGGTGGCTAGTGGCAGGATCTTCTGGTCATCGAAGCCATAGATTCCTACAGTGCAGAAGGAGGCCATTCAGCCTATTGAGTTTGCACCAACCCTCCGAAGAAATACCCTACCTAGACCCACACAGTGGCGTGCAGAGGTCTGGTGATGCCCGGGGCAAATCTTGATTGTATGCCCCAAAGACTCGTTATGTTATGTCTCGAAAGTTGTGCCTCCCTCCTCTGCAACCCCCATGGAGAAGGATAAGAGCAGCAACGTCATGGAAATACTGTTATGACCCTTGTGGAAACAAACTACAAACAACCCAACTAAGACCAATATACAAGACTTCACTTTTATATTAGCAATCACACCAAAATCAACGTAAATTAAACATGAATTAACAGGAAAATTGCAATAATATGACCGATAAATTACACATAGCAGATACAAAGACATATCTCACACATTTCTCAGTCAGCCCATTCAGCACGTATCGCATTCATTTCAGCCACAATATCCTTCAAAACGTTGCACTTCTTCAAATCAAATTCCATCTTCATTTCTCTAAAGCTTTAGCACCAAGTCTCATCAAACACCGGCATTACTTCACCCAATTTCCACAAATATAATTTTCACAGTCGACACATTTCCAGATCCCTTCTTCTTCACAAAACCCTGGTCATGTGGGGCCTATTTTTGCACTATGCCAGTGCATAAAGGGTCCCCAAATCCAGATATAAAAGCTCTGTTCAAGATCCGAGCTCCAGCAGCTTGCAGTCAAGTCTCTGAGAATCTCCCATTTATAGGACCCTGGGCTTTAAGTATAAAGGGTAAGAGGGCAAAAGTTAAGAGGCCATGATGAATCTTTATAAAATACTGGTTCTGTCCCAAATGGGTGCCCCTGGCCCAAATGTCAAATTCTGGGCATGACAGTTTAGTAAGTTGACAGCTATAGAGAGGGTGCAGAGAAGAGTTTTAAAATGGATCAAAAGATAAAGATAAAGAATAAAGAAAATTGCCGTCGATTCGGGAGAATTCGCGCCCTTTCTGTTCCCGCTCCAGCCGCCGAGTGGAAAGCCGCCTATTCATCAGCGCCGACCACGGTGCGCAGGCGTACTCCGGCCGACCGCGGTGCGTAGGCGCGATCCATTCTCTGCACGCCACTGCCCCCATCCAATGGATGCCCGGGGCCAACGCACCGTCGGCCCCCCCCCCTCTGCATGCCACTGGACCCACACCCCCACCCTACCCTGTAACCTGAACTTATCATTTGGACACTTGAGGCAATTTAATCGTGTCGCTGTCAATCAGATTTTTCTTGAATCCACCCCATGCCGCTAGTAAATGGGATGCAGGGATGCGCCATCGGTGGGACTGTAAAATTTTGCCAGCCTAATCTCACCCAAAGTGTCATTTACAGAGAGAAAATTAGAGCGATTCCCGCTGGCCCCCATGGCTTGGAGCCAGATCGCAATGTTTAGGCACTGTGAAAAAAACAATTTCCCCCATGTGAAAAACGACTGAGGTGCAAAGCGTATGATCCGCCAGCCCCGGGGGTTATCTGAGCATTGAGTGAAGGGGACGTTGCATTTTCACAGTAACTTCATTGCAGTGTTAATATAAGCCTACTTGTGACACGAATAAAGATTATTATTATTATAAACGGTTCCACAGCACTTGCTCTCATTCAACCCAGGAGGATGTCAGTGAGGCGAGCTCCTTGATTCACAGAGGGGGCCCCTCACCTGTATGCTGGTGCCGTGGAAGAGATTCAGGCAATAATATATCCTCAGGTTGAAAGTAGGCCTTCCAGCAAGGTCATGCATCCACCTGGGAGATAATGTCAGCACTGGTCAGTGCCAGCGGCTTGTCCAAGAAGATGGGAGTTCAATTTCAGAAGAAACAAAGAAACAGAGTGTAGAATCCGCACAGAGTCGAAGGGTAGGAATGAAGGACAGGATGCAAAAATAAAGATTTATTAATATGCACATTAAACGACTCCAGTTCCCGAAGGGTTCTCCCGTCCAACCTTCACCCAGGTCGGGACGTTTATATCGCTCAGGCTCCCCTCATTCAAGGGGAAGCCCCACCCCATCACCGGGGTAGTTCATACTCGGCCGAGGTCACAGGGAACTGGATGGCCCACAACCTGTGACCTCTATGGGGATTGTAACAATCCTTACAACCCCCCCCCCCCCCCCCCCCCACCAAGCCCTGAGCAGCATCTGTGTTGGAAAACTGGTGTGGGGTGCCCTTGTTCTCTTTGCCCAGAGGACAAGGAACGAAAGGTATGATGAAAAAAATAAAAGCTATTTACATGTACATTAAACTACCCCACACCCTAAAGGGTTCTCCCACTCAGACCTTTGCCCAGGTCGGGGTTTTATCCTGCTCTGGCTCCCCTCATTAAAGGAAAAGCCCCATCCCAATTACTGGGAAAATTCATACTCACTAGAGATCATGGGGAATTGGTAGCATAGTGGTTAGCACAATGGTTTTGCAGCGCCAGGGTCCCAGGTTCCATTCCTGGCTTGGGTCACTGTCTATGCAGAGTCTGCACGGTCTCCCTGCGTCTGCATGGGTGTCCTCCGGTTTCCTCCCACAGTCTAAAGATGTGCAGCGGTAGGTGATTGGCTATGCTAAATTACCCTTAGTGTCCAAAAAAGGTAAGGTAAGGTGGGGTTACGGGGATAGGGCGGAAGTGTGGGGATAGGGTGAAGTGTGGGCTCAGGTAGGGTGCTCTTTGCAAGACCCGGTGCAGATTCGATGGGCCGAATGATCTCCTTCTGCACTGTAAATTCTGTGATTCTGTCAATCAGTCTGGTACCTTCACTGCACTCCCTTGAGAGCAAAAATATTCTTCCTCAGATAAGGAGACCAAAACTGCACACAATATTCCAGATATACCCCCACCATGGCCCTGTATTTTATTTCAAACTTATTTTATTACAAACTTGGATCAAAGCAGGTTACAGCAAGTAAACACCCCGGGAAACATACTTCCCAACAATCAGCTATACAGTCTCCTTTTTCACCCCCCTGCTCTCCCCATCACCCCGCCCCCCCACCCCCCCTGCGACAAACAGCTCCTCAAGCACGGTCACAAACATCCCCCACCTTTTCTCAAACTCCCCCGCTGAGTCCCTTAACTCATACTTTATCTTCTCTAACCGCAGGAAGTCGTAGAGGTCATCCAACTGTGCTGCTACCCCCGGTGACGATGTCGACCGCCACTCTAGCAAAATTTGCCCCTGTGCAATCAGAGAGACGCAGGCCAAGACATCGACATTCCTCCTCTCCATGAGCTCCAGCTTCTCTGAAACCCGAAATATAGCCACCAAACAGGCCGGGTCCACCTCCTCCTCCATTACTCTGGCTAAGACCGCAAACACTCCCACCCAGAATCTTCCCAACTTTTCGCAACCCCAAAACATGTGCGCGTGATTCGCTGGCCCCCACCCACACCTCTCACACTCATCTGTTATCCACTGAAAGAACCCACTCATATGCACCTTGTGCACCACCTTAAACTGTATCAGACACATCCTCGCACGAGATGGTCCCATTTACTTTTCGCAATGCCTCGACCCATGCTCCCCAATTGATCTCCATTCCCAACTTCGCTTCCCATTTCTCCGTGGTCTTCACCACCCGCTCATCTCCCTGCTCCCCCAGCCACATATATACCCCAATGTTTCCCTCCCTTTCCACATCTGGAAGCAGCAGTCGCTCCAGCAGGGTATATCCAGCAACCTAGGGAACCCCTTCCAGACCTTTCGCGCAAAGTCCCTAACCTGCAGATACCTGAACTCACTACCCCTCGGCAGCTCAACCCTCTCCCTGAGCTCCTCCAGACTGGTGAACCCTTCCTCCAAATACAAATCCCTCACCTCGACCAGACCAGCTTCCCTCCACCTTTTGCATACACTATCCATCCCTCCCGGCTCAAACCCATGATTCTCGCACAATGGAGTTAGCACCGACATCCCTTCCACCCTAAAATGCCTCCTGAACTGATTCCAAATCTTCACCGTGGACTGTACCACTAAGCTCCCTGAATACCTACTCAGAGCCATTGGCAATGCTACCATCACTATAGCCCTCAAACTAGACCCCTTACAAGATTCCTCTTCCATCCTACCCACTCTACCCCTTCTCCTTCCCACCACTGCTGCACCTTGTCCAAATTCACCACCCAATAATAATGAAGCAAGGTCGGCAACGCCAACCCCCCTTACTGCCTCTGCCTCTGTAGCAGGGTCCTACCCACCCTCGGTCCAAGGCCCTGTATAATTGCAGCAAGATGTCACTGCTCCTGTACTCAAATCTTCTCACTGTGAAGTCCAACATACCATTAATGCCTGTTGCATCTGAATGCTTACCTTCAGTGACTGGTTTATGAGGACACCCAGGTCTCGTTGCACTTTCCGCTCTCCTAATTTATGGCCATTCAGATAATAGTGTGCCTTCCATTTGCCCACTGCTCAACTTGTCCAAATCACACTGAAAGATCTCTGCATCCTCCTCAAAGCTCCGCCCTCCCTCCCAGCTCGGTGTCATCTGCAAATTTGGACAGTTTACATTTTGTTCTCTCCATATATTGTGAATAGCTGGGGTCCTGGCACCAATCCCTGCCGAACCCCACTAGTAACTGCCTGAAGTTTGGAAAAAGACCTGTTAATTCCTACTCATTGTTTCTTGTCTGCCAATCAGTTTTCTATCCATTTCACTACACTACCCATAATTCTATGCGCTTTAATTTTACACACTAATCTCTTACGCGGGAATCTGTCAATAACCTTTTGAAAGACCAAATAAACCACATCCACTGGTTCCCCCTCATCAATTCTACCAGATACATCCTCAGGTGTTGCTTCACAGCGCACATAATAATATTTATTATTATTTAGATGACGTTGAGGTTTCTGGAGCTCACATCAGCTGCCGCTCCATCCCTTGGAGTAACCCAGGAGCCCATAAGTACTCAAAAAGGGAGGAGGAACCATCAAAGCACCTCTTGGGGCCTTCCACTCAGGAGAGCCTCGGAGTGACCAGCGCTTTTGAATCCCCCTTTACTGATACCGGCATTCCTCAGGTGCAATAGGCTAAACAGGATCATGAGGCAACACCAGTGCCATCCAAGAGTAGGTCCCAGTCCTCCAGAGGATGTTTTCTCAGGGTATCTCAGACAGCAGGGCATGGAAGACAGCAGGACATCTCCACTTCTGATGTGCACCGTACTGTGCATCGTGGGAATACACGTAGACATAGTGGGAGAGTTCGCAAGGCTAAATGATTGTAGGGGCACAAGTGAAGTTAAGTAGATAGCAGGGGGTCTTTATCAAATATCACAAATGCACATGCCCATTAAAAACTCTTGTTCTTAGAGATCATGGACAGCGTTAGCTCCATGCAGACGGGGAAGGCGCCGGGACCGGACGGATTCCCGGCGGACTTCTACAAAAAATTCGCGACAGCGCTGGCCCCGCACCTGCGGGAGATGTTCACAGACTCGCTAGCTAGGGGCACACTGCCACCCACGTTAGCACAGGCCTCAATCTCACTGATACCTAAGAAAGACAAAGACCCAACGGAATGTG
The DNA here is from genome assembly GCF_902713615.1 of Scyliorhinus canicula. NCBI lineage: Eukaryota > Metazoa > Chordata > Chondrichthyes > Carcharhiniformes > Scyliorhinidae > Scyliorhinus > Scyliorhinus canicula. Next base: position 80,228,113 of record NC_052158.1, on the reverse strand, counting down.
AGTCATACAGACCCATATCACTGCTGAACGCAGACGCCAAAATACTGGCCAAAATCCTAGCCAAAAGGCTAGAAGACTGTGTACCTGAGGTGGTCACAGAGGACCAGACAGCCTTCGTCAAAGGTAGACAGCTTACCGCGAACATCAGGCGCCTGCTGAACGTGATAATGACCCCCTCCGGGGAGAGAACACAAGAGGTGATCGTCTCCCTGGACGCAGAAAAGGCCTTCGACAGAGTCGAATGGAAATACCTCATAGAGGTACTGGAGCGGTTCGGGCTTGGAACAGGGTTCACCGCTTGGGTAAAGCTCCTATACAACGCTCCCATGGCGAGTGTACGGACCAACAATACCAACTCCCAATACTTCCAGCTGCACAGGGCACCAGACAAGGATGCCCACTGTCCCCGCTGCTGTTCGCACTAGCAATCGAACCGCTAGCAATCGCGCTCAGGGCAGCAAAAAATTGGAGGGGGATCCGAAGGGGAGGTAGAGAGCACAGAGTCTCACTCTATGCGGATGATCTGCTCCTCTATATCTCGGACCCACAAAGCAGCATGGACGGAATCATCGCGCTCCTGAAAGAGTTTGGAGCCTTCTCGGGCTACAAACTCAACATGAGCAAAAGTAAGATCTTCACAGTACGCCCGCAAGGGGTGGGGGTGGGGGGGGGGGGGGGGGGGGGGGGGGGGGGCGGCAGCACTAAAGGGACTGCCGTTCAAACAAGCCCAACACAAATTCCGCTACCTGGGGATCCAAATAGCCCATGACTGAAAAGGGATCCACAAATGGAACCTCACCAGCCTGACGGAGGAAGTTAAAAAGGACCTGCAAGATGGAACCCACTCCCGCTCTCCCTCGCGGGGAGAGTCCGGATGATCAAAATGAACGTACTGCCCAGGTTCCTCTTCCTGTTTAGATCCATTCCGATCTACATCCCCAAGGCCTTTTTCAAAGCGCTGGACAAACTTATCATGGCGTTCGTATGGGGGGGTAAAAATGCTAGGATCCCAAAGAAGGTCCTACAAAAAACAAAATCCAGGGGGGGGCTAGCCCTCCCGAATCTACAATTCTACCACTGGGCGGCAACAGCCGAGCGAGTAAGGGGATGGATCCAGGAGCCAGAAGCCGAGTGGGTGCGTGCGGAGGAGGCCTCCTGCATGGGGACCTCCCTCCGGGCCCTCGCCACGGCAGCACTCCCATCCCCACCCAAAAAACACTCCAGCAGCCCAGTGGTGACAGCCACCCTCCAATCCTGGTACCAACTGCGGCAGCAATTTGGCCTGACCAAAATGTCGGACAAGGCTCCCATCTGCCACAACCAGAGGTTCACACCAGCACTGACTGACGCTACCTTCAAAAGGTGGAGGCAGGACGGGGGGGACAGTGACAGTCAGGGACCTATACATGGACAACAGGATCGCAACACTGGACGAACTGACAGAGAAATTTCAGCTAGCTGGGGGGAATGAGCTACGGTACCTGCAGCTCAAAAACTTCCTACGAAAGGAGACAAGGACGTACCCACAACCGCCACGACAGACACTACTGGAAGACCTACTGGACGCAAGTATCCTAGAGAAAGGGAACTGTAGCGACATGTATGACCGACTGGTAGAAAGGGACGACACCGTATGGACGCAACAAGAAGGAAATGGGAGGACGACCTGGGGATGGAGATAGGGTGGGGACTCTGGAGCGAAGCACTGCATAGGGTCAACTCCACCTCCACGTGCGCAAGGCTCAGCCTGACGCAACTAAAAGTGGTACATAGAGCCCACTTAACGAGAAACCGTATGAGTAGGTTCTTCCCGGAGGTGGAGGACAGATGTGAATGGTGCCAAAGAGGCCCGGCCAACCACGCCCACATGTTCTGGTCTTGCCCCAGACTTGTGGATTACTGGACAGCCTTCTTCGAGGCTATGTCCAAAGTGGTGGGGGTGAGGGTGGAGCCATGCCCAATAGTGGCGGTCTTCAGGGTTTCAGACCAGCCAGATCTATTCCTGGGGAGGAGGGCGGACGCCCTTGCCTTTGCCTCCCTGATCGCCCGCCGTAGAATCCTGTTTGGCTGGCGGTCAGCAGCACCGCCCAGAGCTGCAGACTGGCTGTCTGACCTCTCGGAATCTCTCCAAATGGAGAAAATCAAATTCGCCATCCGAGGGTCGGACGACGGCTTCCACAGAACGTGGGAGCAATTCATGCAATTGTTCCGGGACCTGTTTGTGGCCAACGAACAAGAGGAAGAATAGTCGGGTGGCCAAGAATCAGGGGAAAATGGACGGGAATCGGGGGAAGGTAGCCGCGGGGGGAGGGCTACTGGTTCGTTATGGGGGTTTGATGGCTAGCTAAGGCCCAAAACCAAACTATAAATAAATGCCTATAAACATGTGCCTCGGCCATATTGGGGAATGTAAAATATGTATGCCGGCTAAAGGGGGCGGCCACAATTGTTGTTATGAAGATGCTTACCTGTAAATATACATGTTAAATTTTTGTGTTTTCTTTTTTTCTCTCTAATAATTTATAATTTGTCATATATAAAATATGAAAACTCAATAAAAAACATTTATAACAAAAAAACTCTTGCTCTTCACAATCTTAAGTTCTCATTCTCGTTAACCCTCCTCCCAGTGGGATAATGCTTCACTCCATCTGGACACAGTCCCTCACAGGCCCTCAGTCAGGCAAACGGTTAGGCCGACTCAAAGTGGCAGTAACATAATTCCTTAAAGGTCTCGGGCATTAATCCATGAGCCCTAGACCCTCGCCCCTAATCCCCCTCTAGTGCTATGTGACGAAGAGATCTTGGGCCAACCTTACTTGCACATGAGCAGTGGAGTCAGAGTTCTGGCAATAGACAGGAGTCAGTCATAAGCAATAGCAGAGGTGCATCACAGAGCTTTCCTCAATGCGAGTCATCATCACCCTGCTGCATTGACTAATTAGCAGGCAGGTCCAGCATCCTGATGACTTAAGGTTTACTGTGACCCCTATCCCATTCTCATGGACAGGTTAGCATGGTCTAGGGGAGGTGTGGGGAAGGCTTCTTCAGCTGTTGGACAACACGGTGTTCGGATAGTGTGAAGTGTAAATGATGTGTACAGCCCTGGTCCTTCTACTCATGCAAAACCTCATTTCCACCTTGCTACCATCCTCCAGCTCCTTATCTGCCTCTTCCTCTCCTCCCTCCTGGACTTCGACTGTCCAAGGATGTATACCTATCATGGTAAAATTGTACACATGTGCATGAAACTCATCTGGTGTCTGCGTGTGTTTCTACTGGGTGCTCTGATTTCCTCTCAGTCCAAAGATGTGCAGGTTAGGTGGATTGACCATGCTAAATTGGCCCTTAGTGTCCGAAGGGTTAAGTGGGGTTATGGGGATAGGGTGGCAGAATGAGGATCGGTCGGGTGCTGTTTTGGAGGGTCAGTTCTGACACGATGGGCCGAATAGCCTCCTCTGCTCTGTAGGAATACTATGATGGTCACACACAAGCTGAAATTCAGGGAGTGGAACCCCATCCTGTTGATGAACAGGACTTTCTAATGCTATGTGGCGTGCAGAACGACACAGGCACAGTTGATCATCCCCTGCACCTCTGTCAGACCACCTAGCATACCAAATCCCGCAGCCCTCTCATCCTGCTGGCATTGGCCAGATCAAAATGAATGTATTCCGGTGCCCTCGTATAGAATGCATCCATGACATTAAAGCATCTTTAAAGCTTAAAAAAAGTCTTGAGAAGCCTTACAGAGGTGTTATTTTAACATGTTATCCATATTTTTGGAGCTTTCACTTCAGGTCCTGGTCTGAGGAGGGTGGTCAGAAGTCGGTTTAATTGTTAAAGTTAAACATTCATGGGAAGCACGGTGGTGCGGTGGGTTAGCTCTGTGCCTCACGGCGCTGAGGTCCCAGGTTCGATCCCAGCTCTGGGTCACTGTCCGTGTGGAGTTTGCACGTTCTCCCCGTGTTTGCGTGGGTTTCGTCCCCACAACCCAAAGATGTGCAGGGTAGGTGGATTGGCCACGCTAAATTGTCCCTATATTGGAAAAAAAATAATTGAGTACTCTAAATTTATTTTTAAAAAGTTAAACGTTCGCCTGTTACATTCAATTGACGCTTTTAAAAAACCTTTCTTATCTCGTTACATTTTAATAGTTACATTCCCTGCATTCAGCGTTCTTTCTCGCGAATGTAGAACTTGGTGTGATTTAAAATTGGGAAGTTATTGCAAATAAGCGAAACCACAGAAATCTTATTTTTAATAAATCTAGTTGTGACAGTTAACTCCGGATACAATAAACCAACACGGATTAAAGTGATTTCAGTAAAACCTGCGTCTAATAGTTCTCGTTTTTCTTTCATGCTGCGATATAGTTCCTGTTTCTGTTATGTTCGTTTAATCTTTATATTCTTTAGGAGAGATGCTTTGCTCTGTTAATATGTGTACTCCTTAGCTGACACCAGAATCTACAATGTTAGTGGCATTTGTAATTGATTAAAGGAAACAAACACCCTACCGCTGTTCAAGTTTACGGCAGTAATGAAATGAATCAGCAATGGTATGCTGCTGTTGCACGTGACGGTTTTCCACGGGACCCAGGCGGCAGCAGCGACACTAGTTCCGGAGCGAAGTTGTTCAATCGGGTAGAAATTCTGAAGGTGAGTGTGCGGAGATCCTTATTCTCACATAATGGGTTTGGTGTTTTTAAACAGACAGCAATGAATGGGCTGAGTTCAGCCAGACTGTCACTGAAACTCTGCTCAAACTGTTCACAAAGCTGCTGACACAGCACAACTATTGGAAGGAGAGAATTTCAGGAAAAGGTTCAGGTGACTTTCCACATTGAAGTTGTTCTTTCTGCTCAGAGGGAGGAAATGGTAGGCTATGTTAGGGGTATCGCAGTACCTAGGTGGGATGTACCTTATGCTGTAGTATGAGTAGGAGAACCTGCCTGCTGGAGCATAAGAGTCTGTGTCGCACCCACAGCAGTCATTCTGTACCGGAGCTGCTGGGTTAACTACTTGTTCATTAAAGCCTTCAATTGGACTACAATCTTGTTTCAGTAGTAATTGATCATGCACCAGAGGATAGAAGTTTATAAAAGTTTACTTTCATGGTGATATACTGTCGGCATATACATTATTTTTCTAATGTGTCTTTTTTTTAATGCATTTTATTCAAACTTGTATCAAAGTAGGTTACAGCAAATAAACACCCCAGGAAACATTCTTCCCAACAATCAACTATATAGTTTGTACAGATTTTTCTCCTTTTTCACCCACCCCCCTAAAATGAAATGAAAATCGCTTATTGTCACGAGTAGGCTTCAATGAAGTTACTGTGAAAAGCCCCTAGTTGCCACATTCTGGCGCCTGTTTGGGGAGGCTGGTATGGGAATTGAACCGTGCTGCTGGCCTGCCTTGGTCTGCTTTAAAAGCCAGCAATTTAGCCCAGTGTGCTTAACCAACCCAAACAGCTCCTCAAACACGGTCACAAACATCCCCCACCTTTTCTCAAAATCCCCTGCTTGAGCCCCTTAACTCGTACTTTATCTTCTCGAACCGCGGGAAGTCATACAGGCCACTCAACCTTGCTGCTACCCCTGGTGGCGATGCTGACCGCCACTTCAGCAAAATTCACCACAGTGCAACCAAGACATCGGCCATCCTCCCCTCCATGAGCTCCGGCTACTCTGAAACCCCAAAAATTGCCACCAAAGGGTCCGGGTCCACCTCCTCCTCCACTATCCTAGCTAAGACTGCAAACAGTCCTGCCCAGAATCTTCCCAATTTTTCACAATCCCAAAACATGTGCGCTTGATTTGCTGCCCCCGCCCACACCTCTCACACTCATCTGCTGCCCCCTGAAAGAACCTCTCATTCTCTCCCGAGTCATATGCACCCTGTGCACTACCTTAAACTGTATCAGGCTCATCCTTGCACAAGAGGAGGTCTCGTTTACCCTTCGCAGTGCCTCACTCCATACTCCCCAATTGATCTCCATTCCCAACTCTGCTTCCCATTTCTCCTTGAACGTCACCACCTGCTCTCCTCCCTGCTCCCCCAGCCACTTATATATATCCCCAATTATTCCCTCCTCTTCCACATCTGGAAGCAGCAGTCGCTCCAGCAGGGTGTATCCTGGCAATCTAGGGAACTCCTTCCAGATCTTTCATGCAAAGTCCCTAACCTGTAGGTACCTGAACTCACTACCCCTCGGCAGCTCTCACTACCCCTCTCCCTTAGCTCCTCCAGACTGCCAAACCCTTCCTCCAAATTCAAATCCCTCACCTTGACCAGCCCCACTTCCCTCCACCTCCTGTATACACTATCCATCTCTTTCCTCCCCTCCTCCCCTCCTCCCCTCCTCCCCTCCTCCCCTCCTCCCCTCCTCCCCTCCTCCCCTCCTCCCCTCCTCCCCTCCTCCCCTCCTCCCCTCCTCCCCTCCTCCCCTCCTCCCCTCCTCCCCTCCCCCGGGCTCAAACCCATGATTCTCAGACAGCGTCGTTAGCACCGACATTCCTTCCACCCAAAAATGCCTCCTCAGCCGATTCCATACCTTCACCGTGGACTGCACTAGGCTCCCTGAATACCTGCTCGGAGCCATTGGCAATGCTGCCGTCATCATAACCCTCAAACTAGACCCCTTAAAAGATTCCTCCTCGATCCTAACCCACTCTACTCCTTATCCTTCCCACCATCGCCGCACCTTGTCCACATTCGCCGCCCAATAATAATGAAGCAAGTTTGGCAACGCCAACCCTCCCTGCTGCCTCTGCCTCTGTAGCAGGGTCCACCCCACCCTCGGCACCTTCCCCTCCCATACAATGTCAGAGATGATTGTGTCCACTTTCCAAAAAAAAGGCCCTTGGTATAAAGATAGGGAGAGCCTGAAAGATAAACAAGAACCTCAACATAATATTAATTTTTTTTCTAATGTGTCTTGATGGCGGTTCATATACAATAGAGGGCAGTTTAGAAACAGATTCGCTCACCACGTGGCTGTGACCAAGTGCTCAGGCTTTTTTAATATCTGCTAGCAAGTAAAATCGATCACCTTTCTGTAATTTTAGTGTTATTTGTTTCCCGAGTCCCGCAGTTATTTCTTCACTCAACAGACAAAATGTTGGAGAGTTTAGGAGGTTGGTTCAGAATTTTCTAAATTTTGGCTCATGTCACTTCACTCCCGACATTGCTGATATTGTTGAGAATAAATGGCTCTGTCTGTGTGTCCTGGAATGGAGGATCTGAATTGCATATGTGGGCATTAGCAGAAATATCACCGGCTGAAAGGCAGACAAATCCTGCTGTGACCACACTCCAGCCGAATTTTGCCTGCGCCCCTGGGCAGGATGGCAGGGAATGAGGAGAGGATCAGGATTAGCTCTTCAGCAAACCAAATGCCGCAACGGATTCACGTGCATTTCATTCTCAAGTCTGTGTCGTGTTATTCACCCTGGGCTAACACAGACTGCAACTGAATGCAGTTGTACTGGAAAGCAGACACCAAATTTAGACGTTGGTTCAATACAATTTATTGAACTTCTGTTACAATGCACACAGCTTGCTGGTGGTTGACACTATACTACTCTAAGTGTGCTAACTCTAACTAACTAGACCAGACTAGCTCTGAGCCATGTGTAGAAGGTGCTAAATGATGTATATATCCTGACTGTCACTACAGTTGTCACCAGTGGAAAGAGGCGGAGTGCTGATGACTCGTGTGTTTTATAGTAGGAATGCCCCCTCTAATGTTCTGTCTGGTGATTGGTTGTTTTCTGTCCTATGTGTTGATTGGATAACCTGGGTGTCTGTCACTGCCTGTCTTTACCTCATTATGTGCATGAGTGCATATTATGACATTTCACATTTCCTCCCCCCCCCCCCCCCCCCCCCCCGAACTTTTTTTTTTCAATTGTCGCTTGCTTGGAGCATATACAACATATATACAGATATAACTGGTTGCTGGCACACAGTTGCACCTGTGCCTCAAATTGGTGGATGAAATCGACCTGTTCACAGGGTGAGGTGATGGCGCACGACAAGGCATCCGCAACGATTAGCTCCTTGCCTGGTGTGTTTACCAGCTCGAAGTCATACCTGCAGAGTCGAAGGAGAATGTGCTGAAACCTGGGCGTCATGTCATTCAAGTCCTTATGAATGATATGGACTAAGGGTCTGTGGTCAGTCTCTACTGTGAAGGTTGGTAGACCGTAGATGTAGTCATGGAACTTTACAATGCCGGTTAGGAGGCCCAGGCATTCTTTCTCTATGTGAGCATACCTCTGCTCAGTGGGAGTCATGGCCCATGACACATAGGCCACTGGAGCCCAGGACGAGGATTTATCCTTCTGGAGGAGCACCGCACCAATGCCGTCCTGGCTGGCGTGTAGAGATTTTTGTCTCTCGCTCTGGGTCAAAGAACGCTAGTACCGGAATAGTAGTGAGCTTTGCCTTTAACTCGAGCCACTCTGCTTGATGTGTGGGTAGCCACTGGAATGCAGTGGACTTCTTCACCAGATGCTAGGTTGGGAATGAACTTTCCCAAAAAGTTAACCATACCGAGGAAGCATAGTACCGCCTTTTTGTCTTCCGGGGTCTTCATGGCGTTGATGGCCTTGACTTTGCCCAAATCTGTTGCACACCCTGCTTGGATATTTGATCGTCCAAGAACTTGATGGATGACATGCCAAAGGAGCACTTGGCCTTGTTCAACTTGAGGCCGTTTGCATGGATACGTTGAAAGACTTGTTTGAGACGAGATATGTGTTCCTCGGGGGTCGTGGACCATATGATTACATCATCTACGTAGACATGCACACCCTCAATGCCCTGCATCATCTGCTCCATGATCCTGTGGAAGATTTCAGAGGCTGAAACAATACCGAACGGCATGCGGTTGTAACAGTACCTTCCGAAAGGTGTATTAATCGTGCAGAGCTTCCTGCTGTACTCGTCCAGTTGTATCTGCCAGAAACCATGTGATGCATCCAGCTTCGTAAAGAATTTGGCGTGTGCCATCTCACTGGTTAGTTCGTCCCACTTTGGGATTAGGTAGTGTTCTCGCATTATGTTCCGGATAAGATCTTTGGGATCTATACATATGCGCAACTCTCCTGAGGGCTTCTTTACACAGACCATCGAGCTGACCCAGTCAGTCGGTTCCATCACTTTAGAGAGTATACCCTGGTCTTGGAGCTCCTGCAGCTGCGCCTTTAAACGTTCCTTCATAGGAGCCGGCACCCGGCGTGGAGCATGGATCACAGGCGTGGCATCAGGCCTAAGTAAGATTTTGTAGAAGTATGGAAGCGTACCCATTCCGCTGAACACATCCGGGTATTGTGACAGGATTTCGTCAATGTCAGCCTGAAGATTCACATTGGCAGAGGACATGGCATGTACTCGCTGCACAAGATTGAGTAGCTTACATGAATGGCACCAAGGTAGCATGGTGGTTAGAGCAGCATTGTGGTTAGCATAATTGCTTCACGGGCCCCAGGTTCGATTCCCAGCTTGGGTCACTGTCTGTGCGGAGTCTGCACGTCCTCCCCGTGTGTGCGTGGGTTTCCTCCGGGTGCTCCGGTTTCCTCCCACAGTCCAAAGATGTGTAGGTTAGGTGGATTGGCCATGCTAAATAGCCCTTAGTGTCCAAAATTGCCTTTAGTGTTGGGTGGGGTTACTGGGTTGTGGGGATAAGAGTGGAGGTGTGGGCTTGGGTAGGGTGCTCTTTCAAAGAGCTGATGCAGACTCGATGGGCCAAATGGCCTCCTTCTGCACTGTAAATTCTATGATAAGCAATGAACCCTTGTCAGGCTTGACGATTTTGAATCGTAGAGTGGCATTGATGGTCTTGTTGGAGACCTGCAGATGACAAGACCCTAATGCAGTGATGGCATTGCCATTATAATCAAGAAGCTGGCAGAAGAATTTTTGGTCGCCTTTGTGGTAATCGATATTAGAGTACCCTGGATATGCGGATATTATGGTACCCTGAATAATGCTGTAAGACCATTGGTGTGGGAGGTGCCTGAGACTGCTGTTTCATTGGTTAAGCCTGCCTGCTGGTTCCCTAGATGTGGCCTCCCGAAACGCCCGCGCTTATGCCCCCGACTGCGTGGCAGCCCCTTGGGCAGAGTGGAACCCCCCGCAGCCGTCTCCGATGCATTCCCTCCAACCCCCCCCCCCCCCCCCCCCCCCACACAAGCTTCTGCTGCGAGACTACCAGGTGACCCTGGGGGCCACGCTGCTACTTTTGTGGGCAAGCAAGAACCCCCGACAGCGCTGCCCGGCCTGCTCATACATCTGCAACAGGTGCAGCAAAAAGGGCCATTTCATGGCAGTATGCCAGGCCTGGGCGGTCGCTGCGGTCTCCGGAGGCGAATCGGGGCTGCCATCACAATCCTCTCCACGAGCCACGTGCGGCCAGTGGGCGCCGCCATCTTGGCTGGACTTCTGGGACCCAGACTCGGAGGACAGCACACCGCCCGAGTAAAATCTCCATCTTCTGCCACGACTCGCTTCAGTGACCCTGGACCAGTCTCGGCCCTGGACGCTCTCGACTGCAACGACAACCGAACTCCTCAACGGGCATGAAACATCCTGTCTGATCGACTCCAGGAGCACAGAGAGCTTCATACACCCTAACACAGTAAGGCGCTGTTCTCTTCCCATCCACCCAGTTAACCAAAAATCTCCCGGGCCTCCGGGTCTCATTCAGTGGAAATCAAAAGGTTCTGCGTAGCGAGCCTCACGGTCCAGGGAAGGGAGTTTAAAAATTACCGACTCTACGTCCTAACCCCACCTCTGCACTGCCACACTCCTAGGGTTAGACTTTCAATGTAAGGTCCAAAGCTTAACTTTTAAATTCGGTGGCATTATACCCCCCCTCACTGTCTGGAGGCTTGCAACCCTCAAAATCGATCCGTCTTCCCTGTTTGAGAACTTCACCCCGGATTGCAAACCCGTTGCCACCAGAAGCAGACGGTACAGTGCCCAGGACCGGACCTTTTATTAGGTCGGAGGTCCAGCGATTACTGAGGGAAGGTGTCATTGAGGCTAGCAACAGTCTCTGGAGAGCTCAATTAGTGGTTGTAAAGACCGGGGAGAAGCATAGGATGGTCATCGATTATAGTCAGACCATTGACAGGTATACGCAGCTTGACGCGTACCCACTCCCCCGCATATCCAATCTGGTCAACTAGATCGCACAATACAAGGTCTTATCCACGGCGGATGTCAAGTCCGCATACCACAAGCTCCCCATCCGCCCTAGTGACCACAAATACACTGCTTTCGAAGCAGATGGGCGGCTCTACCACTTCCTAAGGGTTCCTTTTGGTGTCTCGAATGGAGTCTCGGTCTTCCAACGAGAGATGGACCGAATGGTTGACTGGTACGGTTTGCGGGCCACGTTTCCGTACCTCGTCAATGTCATCATCTGCGGCCACGACCAGCAGGACCACGACGCCAATCTTCGAAAATTCCTTCATTCCTTAATCTCGCATATAACAAGGATAAATGCATGTTCAGCACCAACCGTCTACGTGGCTGAGGATGGCTGAATTATAGGCCCAGACCCTGAACACATGCGCCCCCTCATGGAGTTTCCCCTCCCCCACAGCTCCAAGGCCCTGAAACGCTGACTGGGATTTTTTTCATATTACGCCCAGTGGGTCCCCAATTATGCGGACAAAGCCTGCCCACTAATCCAATCCACGGGTTTTCCCCTGTCGGCAGAGGCCCGTCAAACCTTCAGCCGCATCAAAGCTGACATTGCAAAGGCCACGATGCACGCCATCGACTAATCCCTCCCTTTCCAAGTCGAGAGCGACGTGTCCGACGTAGCTCTGGCGGCCACCCTCAACGAAGCGGGCAGGCCCGTGGCCTTCTTCTCACGCACCATGCTTCAGAAATCTGCCATTCCTCTGTTGAAAAGGAGGCCCAGGCCATAGTAGAAGCTGTGTGGCACTGGAGGCATTACCTGGCCGGCAGGAGATTCTCTCTCCTCACTGACCAACGGTCGGTGGCTTTCATAACAACAAGATCTTATGGTGGAGGATCGAGCTCTCTACCTACAACTAGAGATCTTGTATCATCCCGGGAAGCTAAACGAGCCTCCGAAGCCCTATCCCATGGCACATGTGCCAACGCACAAGTGGACCGCCTCCGGACCCTCCACGAGGACCTCTGCCACCCGGGGGTCACTTCAGGCCAGAGAAAGCACATCTGATAATGGCTTCCCGTCCCTTTGAACACCTCCAGTATGGACTTCAAAGGGCCCCTCCCCTCCACCGACCGCAACACTTATTTCCTGAACGTGATTGATGAGTACTCCCAGTTCCCATTCGCCATCCCCTGCCCTGACATGACCGCAGCCACCGTCAAAAAAGCCCTCCACAGTATCTTTACGCTGTTCGGATTCCCACCTACATACACAGTGATAGGGGGTCCTCATTCATGAGCGACGAACTGCGTCAATTCCTGCTCAGCAAGGGCATTGCCTTGAGCAAGACGAACAGTTACAACCCCCGGGGAAGCGGACAGGTAGAGAGGGGGAACGGAACAGTCTGGAAGATCGTCCTACTGGCCCTACGGTACAGGAATCTCCCAGTCTCCCGCTGGCAGGAGGTCCTTCCAGATGCTCTCCACTCCATCCAGTCACAGCTGTGTACCGCAACCAACCAAACACCTCACGAACGTCTCCTTGTCTTCCCTAGGAAGTCCTCCTCCGGGGCCTCGCTCCCAACCTGTCTGGCGGCTCCTGGACCCATCGTGCTCTGCAAACACGTGCGGGCACAAGTCGGACCCATTGGTCGAGAGGGTCCACCTTCTTCATGCTAATACTCAGTACGCCTACGTGGCATACACCGACGGCCGACAGGACACTGTCTCCCTTCGGGACCTCGCTGGGTCCCCACCACCACCCCCCTTCCTGTCACCAGAGCACCCCACAGCCGCCCCCTTCCCAGGTCGATCGGTCCTCCCACCGGTCCCATCTAGGGGTGATGAAGAAGAAGCCAAAACCACACTCCCGGAGCCACAGATGCCCGAGCCGGCGCCTGCATCGCAGAGGACGACCAAGGCCCCCGATCGACTTATTGCTTCACTCTGAACTGTGAATAAATTTTGTAAATACTCGCGACATAACAAGGCAAAACACTATACTGATGTATGCCGGGTACCTCCATAACTTTAGCCTCGACCACTGTGAAATGTGAGGCCACCACCCCGCCGGACTTTTTTTTTTAAACGGGGTGAATGTGGTAGTCGGCATTAGAGGTATTACAGTACCCTGAATAATGCTGTCAGGCCATTGGTGTGGGAGGTACCTGAGACTGCTGTTTCATTGGTTAAGCCTGCCTGCTGGTTCCGCCCAGTAAGGCGGAGTACAAGAGTCTGTGTATCCCCAGCAGCTGCATTCTGTACCTGCGCTGCTGGGGGAAACATATAGTGCAATAAAGCCTTCAATTGTCATCCAATCTCGCTTCTGGAGTTATTGATCGTGCATCAGCCTTTTGATGCGATCAAGATCTGCTTGAGATATAAGATTGGCTGAAGCACCAGTGTCCAGCTTGAACCGGATGCTACATTGGTTAACGTGTACGACAGCAGGCCATTCGTCCGCAGAATCCACGTTGAGGATAAATAGGCATGTTGCTGAATTTGAGGAGGCCTTTTCACACATAGTAATGATGCCCACACGATGTGGGGGCTCCAGGCACATCATCCTCTGGATCCGTGGTGTTACCAGGATCAGAATCCAGCAGCTCGTGCTGCACACATCGAACGAGTTTGCGTTGGAAATGGGATCGCTGGCACACGACCGGTGGCGCAGACCTGCACAAGGCTGCATAATGTCCAGGCTTCCCACAATTTAAACATCGTCTGCCTCTTGGAGGGCATTGCCGCTTTAAATAGGCAGTGCCGCAGTTCGGGCACGTCATGACGTTGGCATCGTTACGCTCCGTGCGTCATCGCACATGTGCAGTGAGGTAAGCCGCCGTTTGCACCTGCACAGTGTGGTCTTCGGCCGCTTTGTTCTCCCGTCCGTGGTGCGCATGCGTGGGACCCCGGAAAAAGCGCATGAAATGGCCGCCTTCATCGATAATAAGGCGCTGCATCCGGGCGATCATGGTATCATGTCGTGTTATTCACCCTGGGGTAACACGGACTGCAACTGGATGCAGTTAGACTGGAAAGCAGACACCAAACTTAGACGTTGGTTCAATACTATTTATTGAACTTCTGTAACAAGACACACAGCTGCCTGTGGGTTGACACTCTACTATTCCAAGTATGCTAACTCTAACTAACTAGACCAGATTGGCTCTGAGCCACGTATAGAATGTGCTAAATGATATATACACCCTGACTGTCACTACAGTTGTCACCAGTGGAAAGAGGCGGAGTGCTGATGCCTCGTGTGTTTTATAGTAGGAAGCACCCCTCTCGTGCTCTGTCTGGTGATTGGTTGTGTTCTGTCCTGTGTGTTGATTGGCTAACCTGAGTGTCTGTCATTGCCTGTCTTTACCTCATTATGTGCATGAGTGCATATCATGACAGTCAGTTTGGCAGTTCCTTCTTGAACACATCTGCTGCTGTCACAACCAAAACAAGTTTATCTAAATTGTTTGGAATTGCCATGAGGATTCCTACACCTACTTCCCCAGCTGAGACGGCCTTCGCCAGGTGCCGCCCTCGCGGAATAATTGACCGACAGGCAGTAAATGAATCATGCAAAAATAATAGGAAGAGAGATGCTGCTCAGCACTGCTGAGCGGCCTTTGGCTCTGGACAGGTCGCCCCACTCCTGCTCGCTGATACTTCCTCATTTGCCGAGACACAATGCTGGGACTTGCCTGGCCACCTTCTCCCCTCTCAACTGCTGCTCTGCTCACCTCTTGGCTCTCGCTCTGGTGGCTGGGCCTCTACTCTCGACCTCGTGGGCTACTGGCTGGCTGCTGCTGCTGGGTATCTATCCTGGCCTCTACTCGCTCTCGCTCTCGCACACATGTTTGCTGCCCAGCCCTCTCACCCTCAGCTCTGCCTCTGGTCGAGTTACACTACTGCCGCTGACCACTACTCCCTAATTTCCCCAAGACACTACTTCTGTGCTTTCCTGGCCTTCTTCCCACTTTCCGACTGCTGCCCTGCTCAGCTCCTGCCCATGTGGTCGCACCTCAAGTCATAAAATTCCTACAGCGCAAAAGGAGGCCATTCGGCCCACTGAATCTGCACCAACCCTCTGAAAGAGCACCCAACCTAGAGTCCACTCCCCACCCTCCATAACCCCACCTAATCTGCGCATCCTTTGAACATTAAGGGGCAAGTTAGAATGGCCGATCCACCTAACTTTCACATCTTTGGCCTGTGGGAGGGAACCCGATTGCCCGGAGGAAACCCACGCAGACATGGGGAGAACATGCAATCTCCATGTAGACAGCCATCCAAGGCCGGAATTGAATCGGGATACCTGGCTCAGTGAAGCAGCAGTGCTAACCACTGTGCCAACATTCCACCTCATACCTCGATGACCGCATCTGCTTCTGGCTGGCTGCTGCTGGCTATCTGGCCTGGCAGCCTCTGTTCTTTTTGGTTGGTTACCCCCTCAACCCTAGCTTGGAGGTAGAGTTGACCCACTGCTCCCCTCAACGGTGGTTGGCCAGCGTCACCACCTCGCCCTGCTGTAGGCTTTACAGACTCTCACCCCAATGTTAGGTCGGCGACCTGACCTTTTTGGCCTCTAGCTGTCTGCAAGACCGAATGCCAGAAACCTGACTGCTGCTTTGCATCTTTATTCAATGAAGTTCAGAAACTTCACTCCAATTCAGCAGATCATGTGTGAGCTGCAGTGAGTCTCCACCTCTCGACATCTGGCAAACTGTTTTTCTGCTCTAAAAGGGATCAACCAATCCAAACCCAATGTCGTTGTTCTGTATTGCCTGCTGATCAAATTGAGAGCTACCAAGGCTCTGGGGTTCCCACCACAACAATCAACTCCAAATGGGGGCCCCTTTGTTCACCAGTTGAGGTTATCTTTCGTCACAAGGGCATGAGCCTTCAGTGTTAGACTCAATAAGATATTGTCCAGTATGTGTAACAGAGATATTAATTCCAACAGAATGTTTTGGTCAATAGTGCAATTGTGAAATAATGTTTAATGTTTTACATATTAAGACTCAGCATATAGATCATATATACATAGTGATAATCAAGCTTCAAGACATCAGCAGCAGAGCTGTGTCTGTGTACTGTTAACCACATAAAATGAATCAACAAACTCTGGGATCAATGGGCAGTTGTTTAAAGGGGTACTATGTTGTGTTTGAGTTATCCTTCAAGAATCATAAGGAAGAAATTTAAAATATACAAGATAGGAATTGTTCTATACTCCGAAGGATCTATGACCGGAATGATGAAAATCTCTGGTGAGCTTCACCATCATTGGTATTGCATGATACATAGTTTACTCTGTCACCATGGTTTTGTGGATCAGTACTTCTGTCACATTTTCATTGGTGAGTCTACATAAACACATACACTACCTTTCTATTTACATTTGATTTGCCAATATCTATCCACTAAGCTTCTTTTAGTAATGTGGTTTATCTGATAATCACATTTCTGTTGTAGGACCTTTCTATCTGCAAATTGGTTGTGTTTCTACATTACCACAGTGACTAGACTTCAGAAGTACTTCATCAGCTGCAAAGTCAGTTGGGTAGGGCCAGCTAGCTCAGATAGCTGGAGTGTGGTGGTGAACACCAATCATGCAGTCACTGTACAGGTAATTTTTGGTTTTGTCTCTCTTGCCCTGGTGTGGTGCCATGGCATAGCGATATATGGAAAGTTATGGTTAGCAATCCTCAGATACTTGGACAGAGTGTGTTGGGGAGTTACAAAAATGTTCTACAATTGCAAGTGTCTCTTTGTTGATGTTTAGGTAGCAATTGCCAGCAAGAGGCGTCTGCCGAGTATATTTCCTTGAAGAATAATTTTTTTTCTCTTTCTCAGCAACAAGCTTCATGAAAAGGAAAGGGGACATTTTGATGCAGTTTAAACAATGATAATCCAGTACTTCATTGCCTCAGGTAATACGTGTTAACGGTGGCAACCTACTCTTGTATACAGAAAAATATATCGGAGTAATTTACACAGCAGATGTAACATTATCCTCCTCAAAGACAAACTTCCCTGTCCACAGGACTACATTGACTTACATGAGTCTTGATAGGATGTAGGTGCTGAATGGAAAGACGAGGCTGGGTTGCACCCCCACCACCACCCCAGCAATAGATTTTGCGGATGCAGGTTGCCATTGGCTGGCAGCGAGATTTTCCAGCCCCACCAAAGTCAACGGTCACTTGCGTTGCTCACCAGCCTCGCTGCCGGGGAACCCAATGGTGATCCGCCAACGGAAAACTTACCTCGGGGGGGGGGGGGGGGGCTGGGCTGGAAAATTCCCTGCCAAAGGGTCGGAAACTTTGCTCCCTCAAAGGTCCACAGAATTACTGTTGGGAGTTTAAATTGACCAAATCATGTAAGTTTTTAAAAAATATATATATATTTTTTATCATATCCTTAAAGTTACAAGGCCAATGTGCTGAGTGGACAGGGCAAACCCTTAATCCATCGCATTGCTTGCTCCAAAAAACAATTTAAAAAATAAACATTACTAGTTTCCTAAATGTTATTTGTTTTTACTTGCTGGACAAAACCCCCAATGTTTATCTTTGGATATTTTATTCTGTAACACATGGATGCAGTTAATTTGCATATGGTAAACACATTTCATTTTATAAATCAACAGAAGTACAGTGGGGAAATCGGAGTCCAGCTAAATAGCAATGAGACAGAGATAACACTATCTTCACATGTTCTTATCACTGTTCAGGGTACAACTGTACAAAAAGAAAAAAAATGAGTTGTGGATAAGTGTTCTGTCAATTGGGGTAAACTAGAGTAGGAGAGAAAGCTGGACAGTAATATAAAGATAGACAATAAGAGTTTCTATAGATATTTAAATAAGAAAAGAGTTAACAAAGTGAGCATCAGTCCTCTAGAAAGTGCATCTAGGAATTGGTATGGAAAGTAGGGCTATGGAGGATGAATTAAACAGGCATTTTGAATCTGTCTTCACTATATGGTAGCACGGTAGCATTGTGGATAGCACAATGGCTTCACAGCTCCAGGGTCCCAGGTTCGATTCCGGCTTGGGTCACTGTCTGTGCGGAGTCTGCACATCCTCCCCGTGTGTGCGTGGGTTTCCTCCGGGTGCTCCGGTTTACTCGGTCTCCTCCCACAGTCCAAAGATGTGCAGGTTAGGTGAATTGGCCATGATAAATTGCCCTTAGTGTCCAAAATTGCCCTTAGTGTTGGTTGGGGTTACTGGGTTATTGGGATAGGGGGAGGTGTTGACCTTGGGTAGGGTGCTCTTTCCAAGAGCCGGTGCAGACACGAGTAACATAAAAACATACTAAACCTCATCCTCACCAACCTGCCTGCTGCAGATGCATCAGTCCATGACCGTGTCGGTAGAAGTGACCAACACACAGTCTTTGTGGAGATGTCCCATCTTCACATTGAGGATACCCTCCATCGTGTTGTGTGGTGCTACCACCATGCTAAATGGGATAGGTTTCAAATAGCTGTAGCGGCTCCAAACTGTGCAACCACTGTGGATAATCAGTAGCTGCAGAAATGTACTCAACTAAAATCTGTACCCT
Source organism: Scyliorhinus canicula (assembly GCF_902713615.1). NCBI lineage: Eukaryota > Metazoa > Chordata > Chondrichthyes > Carcharhiniformes > Scyliorhinidae > Scyliorhinus > Scyliorhinus canicula. Next base: position 80,209,386 of record NC_052158.1, on the reverse strand, counting down.
CATGGCCCAGCATATTCCCCACTCCATCATTACCATTAAGTCAGGGGATCAACCCTAGTTCAAAGAGTGCTGAGCGGCACACCATGAGAAACAACAGCAATACCTGAAAATGAGGTGTCAACCTTGTGAAGCTACAAGGTGTGCTCCAAAGAAGGCAGCAGCCAGGAGGCATAGGTTCTACCAAACTTGCTATACTGGGCGGAAAATGGGGAGAAGGTGCAGGGCTGGAGAAGATGCGGAGCTGGAGTAGGGAGACGGAGGCCTTAGGGGTGCGGATGGAGGTGTGTTCCTGTAAGGAGTCAGCATTGAGGGCGCTGGCAACAGCACTGTTACCATTTTCCCCAGGGAAGTATTCAGGGAGTCCTGTGGTGGTAACCACGTTGGAGATTAGGAGGCAATTCCGGGAGCGCTTCAGTTGAGGGCAGGTCCGAGGATTATGCCTCGGAATCACTGGTTTGAGCCGGAGAGGATGGATGCGAGGTTCTGCATATTGGAGGAGAGAGGGGTGAAGGAGATGAGGGATTTGTTTTTGGAGGGGTGGTTTGCAAGCTTGGAGGAGTTGGGGGGCATGTTTGGGCTCCAGTGTGAGGAGGCCTTCAGATACATGCGGGTGTTCCCAAGCTTTCTGGTGGCACCGTCCTTTTCATTGTTAGAGGAGGTGCTGTCAGTGATGGAGTGGGAGGGTGGGGTTGTTTTGGCGATTTACAGGAGGGTCATGGAGGAAGATGAGGTGTCCATGGAAGGGATTAAGGACAAGTGGGAAGAGGAGCTGGGGATGGTGTTGGAGGAGGTATTATGGTGCGCGGAGCTGTGGAGGGTTAATGCCTCAACCTTGTGAGCGAGGCTGGGTTGATTCAATTAAAAGTGGTGCACAGGGTGCTCTTAATGAGGGCGAGGATGAGCCAGCAGCTTGAGATGTGGAGGATAGCGGCGAACGGTGTAGGAGAAGCCCAATTAATTGTGTTCATATGTTTTGGTCCTGCCCGACATTAGAGAAATTTGGGGGGTCGTTTTTTTAGCATCATGTCTCTTGGGAGTAGCACTGAGTGCATGTACAGCACATGGACTGCTGCGATTCAAGAAGGTATCTCACCATCACCTTAAGGGAAATTAAGGATGGGGTAAATGTTGGCCTAGTCGGCGATGCCAATGTTCAGTAAATTAATATTAAAAAATTATTTTTCTTCGAACAGTGATTAAAAAATTGATGAGTCTGATCTATATTTGTTTTCCAGTATTCTATTTGTTTGTAGTGCATGGAGAAGCCTTAAATGTCAGACCTGATACCATCACCAACGCCATTGCAGGAGAACAGGTCCAGTTCCCCATCCAGCATCAAGGCTCTGATCAATATGATGTAACATTTACATCAAAATCTCCTGTGCACTTCAATATTTTTACATGGAAATCTAATAATCCGGAGAAACTGCTCATTGTCCACCCACTGTATAAACACAGAGTTCGAATTGTCAGCGGTGTTGTGATACTGAATGATGTACAGGTTGATGACACTGGAGAATATGAAATAAACATTGACTACTATGGGAAAGAGGTGGAAAACGGTGATCAAAATACATTCAGGATGCAGGTCTTTGGTAAGTGTTTAACAGTAATCTTGTAACTTTGACGATTACAAGTAACAACATAACATTACTGTGGTGGTATGAATGGGAGCACTGCCATTGGTGCAGAGCATTGGTTTCCCATTGGCTTTGGCTGGTCAGGTGCCTCTCGTCTGATTGGCTGGGACTAGTCATGTGACTGCTCACCAATTGGACGAGAGGCAAGTAGACCCCGCCTCCGAGGCGGGGTATAAGTACCCAGAGTTCCCGGCGGTCGGCCTTTCTCTGTAGTCGACCACCGGGCTAACAACTAGCTGATTAAAGCCACAGTTTAGGTCTTCATTGTGCCTCAAGTCCAATTGATGGTACATCAATTACAAATTCAGTATTTTCATTGAGGCCTGAAAGTGCTCATGCTGTAAATTGTCAATTTAAATAGTTTCTGTTTAAAGTAAAGAACTGGGTCAAAACCTTCATAATAACAGAATGCCACATATATAATTGCATCAACTTGCGATTTTTTTGCAACACACTGAACCCACTGAGAACCAGGCTTCTCCACAGGCTAATTCAGTAAGACTTTGGTTCACTCAAGCCACTAAACAAACCTGAATAAGGTCCTGTAACATGTGAAAAGAAGGAAGGGATTATTTTCCCACCAACAGTTTGTTCTAATTTCTAGTTCAAAGTTACGATGACCATCATGAGTTGCTGTTGAGCCAAACCTGTAATTGTGAAACGTAACCTGGACAACCATCAAGTTTACCAAGTGATCCAGCTGAAACTATAACTTGGCCAGAATGTTACATTACCCCGCCAGCAAGGGCGGGGGGAGGGCGGGGGGGTGAAATTGAAGGGTAGGAATTCCCTCACTGGCTTCCACCCTCCCTGACCTCAAAACAATTGTGCACTAGGATGGGGAAGGCTGTCTCTGCCTCAGTTGAGACCTTGAAGTGCCCAATTATTGGCCACTCCATTTCCCAGTCGGATTCAACTGTTAGGCTAACAGGGGGACTGAACTTGCATGGGAGAAGGTCAAAGTTCAACAGAGTTAGATTCTAAGCAGGATGGAGATGATGGTGATGCTCCATTAGAAGTCAGCTTGCGAAGTCAGCTTATGCGCAAAACAAGGCCTTGGAGTGGAAGGCCCTCCTGTGCCGGTTGAAGCCCTTGTGATCACAAACACAATAGATGAGTTACCATCAGGACTTCTATTATATTATAACTTCAGACTAAAACATTAGCCTGTGTTGTGGTAGACTTCTCCAACTTAACCACCAGGGAACCCAAGAACCAGTTACAATAGTTTATTCATGATTCAAGCATAGAGTAATTGAGGTTTACAGCATGGAAACAGGCCCTTCAGCCAAACTTGTCCATGTCACCCAGTTATTACCACTAAGCTAGTCCCAATTGCCTGCATTTGTTTCATATCCCTCTATACTCATCTTACTCATGTAACTGTCTAAATGCTTTTTAAAAGACAAAATTGTACCTGCCTCTACTACTGTCTCTGGCAGCTTGTTCCAGACACTCACCACTCTCTATGTGAACACATTGCCCCTCTGGACTCTTTTGTATCTCTCCCTTCTCACCTTAAAATCTATACCGTCTAGTTTTAGATACCCCTACCTTTGGGAAAAGATGTTGACTATCTACCTTATCTATGCCCCACATTATTTGATAGATCTCTATAAGACCACCCCTAAGCCTCCTACACTCCAGGGGAAAAAGTCCCAGTCTATCCAGCCTCTCCTTATAACTCAAACAATCAAGTCCCGGCAGCATCCTAGTAAATCTTTTTCTGCACTCTTTCTAGTTTAATAATATCCTTTCTATAATAGGGTGACCAGAACTGTACACAGTATTCCATGTGTGGCCTTAAAGTCTTGTGCAACTTCAATAAGATGTCCTAACTCCTGTATTCAATGTTCTGACCAATGAAACCAAGCATGCCGAATGCCTTCTTCACCACCCTGTCCACCTGTGACTCCACTTTCAAGGAGCTATGAATCTGTACTCCCAGATCTCTTTGTTCTATAACTATTCCCAACACCCTACCATTAACTGAGTAGGTCCCGATTTGATCTACCAAAATGCATCACCTCACTCATTTATCTAAAGTAAACTCCATCTGCCATTCATCGGCCCACTGGCCCAATTGATCAAGATGCCGTTGCAATCCTAAATAACCTTCTTCAATGTTCACTATGCCACCTATCTTGGTGTCATCTGCAAACTTACTAACCATGCCTCCTAAATTCTTATCCAAATCATTAATATAAATAACAGTGGACCCAGCACTGATCCCTGAGGCATACCGCTGGTCATTGGCACCCAGTTTGAAAAGCAACAGTCTACAACCACCCTTTGTCTTCTCTTGTCAAGCCAATTTTGTATCCAATTTGCTACCTCACTCTTGGATCCAGTGTGATTTAACCTTATGCAACAACCTAGCGTGCAGTACCAAGGCACTTGCGTCAAAGGCCTTGCATCAAAGGCCTTCCTAAACTCCATGTAGACGATGTGGACTGCACTGCCCTCATCTACCTTCTTGGTTACCCCTTCAAAAAAACTCAATCAAATTTGTGAGTCATGGTTTTCCACTCACAAAGCCATACTGACTGTCCCTAATCAGTCCTTGCCTCTCTAAATGCCTGTAGATCCTGGGCTGGATTCTCCACCCTGCTGCGCCACATTTCTGCTTCAGCACACCTGCGGGATGCTCCGTTACGCTGTCTGGTCAATGGAGTTTCCCATTGTGGGGCAGCCCCACACGGTCAGGAAACCCCCAGGCTGCCGGCAAAATGGAGTATCCCGCCGGCGGAGAATCCAGCCCCCTGTCTCTCAGAATACCTTCTAACACGTTACCCACCACAGACGTTCGGCTCACCATGATGTCGTTCCCAGGCTTTTCCCTGTGGCCCTTCTTAAACAAAGGCACAATGTTTGCTACCCTCCAATCTTCAGGCACCTCACCTGTGGCTGTCAGCAATTCAAATATCTCTGCTGGGGGACCCTCAAATTCCTCCCTAGCCTCCCACAACTTCCTGGTATAAATTTCATCTGGTCCTGGGGATTTATCTACCTTGATGCGCTTTAAGACTCTAAGCACCTCCTTCTTTGTAATATGTACACTCCTCAAGACATCTCTATTTATTTCCCCAAGTTCCCTAACATCCATGCCTTTCTCAACAGTAAATACAGATGAGAAATATTAATTTAGGATCTGACCCATCTCTTGTGGATCTGCACATAGATGACCTTGTATGGAGGGAACTAGCCCAGAGAAATCTCTGAGGAGCACCCTCCACTGATACAGCTCTCCTGATACATCAATCACAGGGAGAGCATTCTAATACAACTCTATACAGCTCTCCTGATGCATCAATCACAGGGAGAGCATTCTAATACAACTCTATAATACTGCTATATAGCTGTAAGTGCACAGAACTGTGTTTTATAATTACAATCTTGCCTAGCCAGGCTTATTATTAAACCTTCACCCAGAAGCATGACTGTAATCTAGAAACTGTTCTTCAAACAAGTAAATAACCTAGCTGGTGAATTCTGCTGATCCCAAGTCTTTGAGGTCCAGCATTTGATGAGCATGTGTCTAATGCAGGGGTGTGAGATCCATCCCCCTTCTACTAAGCTTATTAATTCACTCTTACATTTGTTTAAAACACAAAACAAAATGGAGATATTTGCATCTGTGTTCTGGTTTATTACATCACTCAGAAATATCTAATCTAAAATGCATTACTCTAAAATACAATGACTGTTGTGCAGGTAAATTATTATCTGTGTATTTCAGAACCAGTTTCCCAGCCTGAGACAGCGATTCTTGGTAACTGTGCAAGTTCACCACATGTCACTTTGAACTGCTCTGTCTCCAATGGAACAAATGTCATGATTCACTGGGAAAAGTTATCCATGTCTGGAGTTCTCAATGAGACATACGATGGGACACTGCTTGTAATAGACTGTGTTACTGAAGAGGAGCAACATGTATACAGATGCGTAGCCCAAAACCCAGTCAGTAACGCAACCAGCAACCCTATGACTGGCAGCCTTTATAACGGGGCCAATCACAATGGTGAGAAATTGTCAAAAATATCTCAACTATAACAGGAACACTTTATATATAGTTTTCTTACACAGGAATTCAGCTGAGAATATTAAGTGGTGCTGTTCTGATGCAAATATTCATCGAAAACCCATGACTAACACAAATGCCAAATCTGTCAACGCCTGTAGATGGCAGCACAACATAAACCTGCATTTATATAGCACCCTAAACATAATTACTCGTGTGCCTAAATTGCACGCCTATAAGATGTTTAGTAGATAGAGATACAACAGATTATAAAAGATGATGTCAAGGATAAGTGCTTTTAATTACGAAATGGGACAACAGAATCGGAAACTTTTCTTTTGAAGAAACAAATTGACAGTAAAGTCCAAAATCATGATGTGTTTTGATAAATCAGGAAAAACAATTTCTACAATTGGAGCATAAATGTATTATGAACAGAGTTAATCGATAGAATATGAGATTTTTTTTATCTGCTGAAAGTTTTTGGATATGGAATGCCTCACTCACTACAATCACTTATAGAATTAGAATCCAGATGGGTTTTAAATGAGCAGTGGATGAATGTTGGAAAAATAAACATGGGAAAATGAATAAGTAGTTCGCTCTGAGTGGAGGATTGGTATAATGAGTTGGATGGTCGTCTCCTAATTAATAAAATACTATCCATCTATTTTAGGTAAAAGAACCCGTTTGATGTTTCTGGTGCCTTTGGTAATTGCAAGTCTGGAAGTTCCGGTGGCAATCATTGTGTATCTCCTCTGGTCTACTTTCTTCAGGTGAAGCAGTAAGTGCCATATTTTAAATTGGTATATACCACAGAAAAGTGCAAAAATGCTATCCAGTGATCTGCTACTTCACTGTGTAATGCTATCTGTAGACACACTGATAAACAAATACATAAAGAAGAAGGTTCGGGATGTGTTTTTCCCTTTCAGCACTTTCCAGTACTGAATTGATCAGTACTGGGCCATTGCTTAAAGGGAAAAGCATGCTATGGAATTCTGACAATATTTTTGATAAATTATTTAATAAATTTTGATAAATTACTTGGCGTAGGTTGTGCTGAAATAATTTGACAGAATTGTTTTATATGCATATTATGAACAAATCTGCAAAATGCTTTCTGACGAGTATAGTCAAGTGCAAGTCTCGTCTGTTTTCAGAGGTTGTTCACTATTTACTGAGCATCTCTGCTATGTCTTTGGTCTTTTGAAAGATGAAAAATGTTGCATGACAAAGGCAGCTTTGTAAACTGAACAAATAATTCAATTTATAAAGAACAGTGAAATAATTAAACAAATATCATTTGGTGGAATAAGTATTAACGTCTTCTTAGAATCAGTAATATGACATTACTAATTTTAGTAGAATTGTGGTGGTATGAATGTGAGCACTGCCATTGGTGCAGAGCATTGGTTTCCCATTGGCTCTGGCTGGTCATGTGTCTCTCGTCTGATAGGCTGGGATTAGTCATGTGACTGCTCACCAATTGGTCGAGAGGCAAGTAGACCCCGCCTCCGAGGCGGGTATAAGTACCCAGAGTTCCCGGCGGTCAGCCTTTCTCTGTAGTCGACCACCGGCCCAACAACTAGCTGATTAAAGCCACAGTTTGGATCTTCATCGTGTCTCGAGTCCAATTGATGGTACATCAAGAATATTACCATTATTGATTATCATTACAAAATAAATGTAAAGAAGTAGTCTGTAATGGGTTCATTCAACTTTTTGAAGTATCGTGTTTCTTCAGGTTAAAATCAAATCAATTTTAGTGATGAATTAAAAGTGGATTTTCAGTGTTTCTTCAGTGAACAACCACAATTTCATACAAACCATCGTTCGTCAAATGCTTGCACAGTTTTTGTATTTGGACAAACATTAGAAACCAAAGAAGAACTCCAGAATGCTGAAAGATCCTCATTTTAAAATTTGATAATGATACAGCATCACTTAATTGTGACCAAAGACACATCAGCACAGTTAGGACCATGACAGGCAAAAGGTAAATTGGCTGGGCTATTTAGTGGGACCCATCGCAGGCAGGATAAAAAAGGACAGTCAATCGTCCATTGAATTTGGGTGAGAATTTTGCAAATCCTGGCCATTTGTGTGGAAACATGACTTCGAGATATGTTGTATTTTGATATGGGATATTGACGTCCTTCACATATATATGATCACAATTACACAAACAAAGGCAGATTTAGGTTATCCGTGAATCTATTATCAGAATTTATATTGACAATAGCCAGTTGTGATAAGTTATAGCATTTCACACCCTGAGTAAGATTTGTTTCCTTCAAATAGTTATCTAAATTACTTAGCAGTGGGAACATGAGCTTATTTAACATACAGTCAATAGGCTAAAAACTGAGATTTATAAGATATAGGAGCAGATTTAGGCCATTTGATCCATCAAGTCTGCTCCGCCATTCGATCATGGCTGATCGCATCCTGGCCTTAACTCCCATTTTGAGGGAAAAATTATACAGCTGTTTGACTGTAGTGTACTTCACCCTTACTCTCATGAGAGACCAGACAAAGACTCTTGGAGTTGAAAACTAGTCTTTATTTACAGGCTGCCGAGAGGGCTCTTAGCATTCTAATTAGGACACCAAAAGCCCAGATTCAAGAATGGTACAGACAGTTATGCTTTGAGATTCAATTACAAGAAATTTAGCATATACCATTCATTTGTTACTAGTCATCTATGTCCAATCATTACTATTGATTAAGGTTACATCATGCATAGTATATGAGAATACTTAACCAATCGCATAAAAGGTCCACATGCTTAATTAAGCTATCCAATCATTATATAGGCAGGTATTTTGTCTTGCAATAAATTTTTTTTTTTTAAATTTAGAGTACCCAATTATTTTTTCCAATTAAGGGGCAATTTAGCATGGCCAATCGACCTAACCTGCACATCTTTGGGTTTTGGGTGTGAAACCCATGCAGACATGGGGAAAATGTGCAAACTCCACACAGACAGTGACCTGGGGCCGGGATCGAACCCGGGTCCTCAGCGCTCTAGCCAGCAGTGCTAACCACTACGCCACTGTGCCCCCCTCGTCTTGCAATTAATTATATCAGTGGTTCGATATCTGGGTGTAGCCATTAAATCATCTCCCTTTTGCTACCAGCAGACTCAATGGTACCTTGTCACACATTGTAGAATAGGCCTTGAATTGTAGCATCTGCAGTTTCTCTGCCTGAAAACTGGCTTCTCGGAGACACACCTGTCCTTGTAATATCTGTTATACATGGCAATTCCATAGTCTGAAATTGAAGATTTCAACATCTCCAGTAAAATGGTGGAACTGTAGGTTTTAAAATGGTTGCCGTATACTCTCTCCTATCTAAGGATGCCCAAACTGTCCTCTTCACTCCACCGTCCTGCCCGTTCTCCATAACCCTTCAACCCATTACCAATTAAAATCTGTCTAACCCCTCCTTAAATTTGCTCACTGTCCCAGCGTCCACCGCACTCTGGGGTAGCACATTCCACAGATTCACAATCCTTTGGGAGAAGTAGTTTCTCCTGAACTCCGTTTGCTACCTCTTATCCTACCTCTTATCCTAAGATTATGACCTCTCATTCTGGAATGCCCCACAAGATTTAGACTTATTGTCACGTGTACCGAGGTACAGTGAAAAGTATTGTTCTGCGCAGGCCAGGTAGATCGTTCCATACATGAGAAACACAGGACATACGATAAATGCACAATGTAAATACATAGACATCAGGTGAAGCATGCAGAGTGTAATGCTACACAGTAGAGAAGATGCGTGGAGAGATCAGTTCAGTCCATTAGAGAGCCATTGAGGAGTCTGGTAATAGTGGGGAAGAAACTGTTTTTAAATCTGTTAGTGCGAGTTCTCAGACTTTTGTTCTCAGATGTTTGTATCTTCTGCCCAATGAAAGAGGTTGGAAGAGAGAATTACCCGAGTGGCAGGAGTCTTTGATTATGCTGCCCGCTTTCCCAGGGCAGCAGGAGGTGTAGATAGAGTCAATGGATGGGAGGTGGGTTCACGTGATGGGCTGGGCTGTGTTCACAAGAAAGCATCTGCTCCACATCTACTTTATCCTGACCTTTTATCATGCATACCTCAATTTGATCTCCCCTTATCATAAAAACTCTAGAGAATATAGACCTAAACTGTTCAATCTCTCTTCATACAACACACCCCTCATCTGGAATCGTCCTCTGAATGGCCTCCAATGCCACTACATCTTTCGTCAAATAAGGGGACCAAAACATTGCACAGTACTCCAGATGCAGTCTGACCAATGCCTTGTACAGTTGCAACAACACTTCCTCACCTTTATACTCTGTTCCTTTAGCTAACATTCCATTTGCTTTCTTTATTATCTGCTGTACCTGCATGCTAGTTTTCTGTGACTTATGAACAAGGACCCCAGATCCCCTGCAAAGGAGCAGCCCGAAGTCTTTCCCCATTTAGACAATAGATTGCCTCCCATTTTTCCGACCAAAACTTATGACCTCCACATTAAATTCCATCTGCCACATTTTAGTCCACTCTCTTAACCTATCATTAGCCATTTGTAAGGTTCTTGTTTCCTCATTGCAACTTACTGTCCCACCTATTTTTTTGTGTTGTCTGAACATTTGGCTATAGAACCTCCTATCCCTGTGTCTAAGTCATTTATATAGATCGTAAATAGCTGGGGCCCAATGACTGAACCCTGTGGTACCCCACTAGTTACATTCTGCCAGAGAAAAAAACATTTATCCCAATTTTCTGTCTTCTGTCCGTCAACCAGTCTTCTATCCAAGCTAATAAGTTACCCCTAATCCATGTGATCTAACCTTGTGAATTAACTTTCTGTGCGGCCCTTGTCAAACGCCTTCCGGAAGTCCAGAGAAACAACATCTGCAGGATCCCCATTATCCACTTTGCTTGTTACATCTTCAAATAACTCTTGCAAAGTCAAATATGATTTCCCCTTAATAAAACCACGCTGACTCTAATGTATAGTGTTTTGACTTTCCAAATGTCCTGATATTACTTATTTGTTAATTGATTTGAACAATTTCCCAATAACAGATGTTAAAGTAGCTTGTCTGTAATTTCCCACGTTCTGCCTCCCTTTTTGAATAAGTGCATTATGTTAGCATTTTTCCAATCCACTGGAACATTTCCCGTGTGCAGGGAATTTTGGGAATGTTATAACCAATGGATCCACTATCTCCACTGCCACTTCCTTTAATACTCTAGGATGTAGGCCATCAGGTCCAGGGGACTTGTCTGCCCTAAATCCCAATAGTTTGTTTAGTACAGTTTCCCTATTGATAATGATTGTTCTATGTTCCTCCTTTTCTATTACCACCGAATTGTCCATTCCTATAGGAATGGTGCTAGTGTCCTCCACCGTGAAAACTGAGGCAAAGTATTGATTTTGCATCTGCCGTTTCTGTGTTCCACACTATTAATTCACCAGTTTCATCTTCCAATGGGCCAACATTCACTTTAGCAACTCTCTTCCCTTTTATGTACTTATAGAAGCATAAACATAATCTAATTTGTTGTAGTCTGTTGGCTCTGGGGGATTTCCACAGTAATTTCATTGCAGTTAATATAAGCCTACTTGTGACACTATTAATAATAATTATTATTGTTACAATTCAGTAGGTCTAAAGAAGCCTTCCTAATCATACCTGGGTTAACTGTAAGCCTTTATTTGACTCTTAAAACTACTTCCAACTATACAATGAAGGGTATAGGCTCGGAGCTGTTTCCATGCTTGCTGATACACAAGTCACTGTCAAACACTAGACTGACCTTGGGTAATGGTCATGTGCTATCTTGCATCACTGTAGGCAATACTGTAAGCACAGTGGTTAGCACTGTTACTTCAAAGCGCCAGGGACCTGGGTTCGATTCCCGGTTTGGGTCACTGTTTGTGCAGTCTGTACATTCTCCCCGTGTCTGCGTGGGTTTCCTCCGGGTGCTCCGGTTTAATCCCACATGTCCCAAAAGACATGTTTGTTCGATAAATTGGATATTCTGAATTCTCTCTCAATGTACACGAACAGGCACCGGAGTGTGGCGACTAGGGGATTTTCACAGTAACTTCATTGCAGTGTTAATGTAAGCCTACTTGTGACATGAATAACGATTATTTTTTTTAAAATAAATTTAGAGTACCTAATTATTATCTTTTTCCAGTTAAGGGGCAATTTAGCGAGGCCAATCCATCTAACCTGCACATCTTTGGGTAGTGGGGGTGAAACCCACGCAGACATGGGGAGAATGTGCAAACTCCACATGGACAGTGACCCAGGGCCGGGATTGAAACCCGGGTCCTCAGCACCACAGTCCCAGTGCTATCCACTGCGCCACATGAATAACAATTATAATAATGATTATTATACTGTGCTCACCTCACATTAACCCTATACGCACCAGATCTGTATTCTTTGACTGACGGAAACAGTGTCTTTAGTTTATTTTGAATTAAAATCTCTCAATTTGCAATAAAAAATAAGACTAATGCTCAATATTAATGATGGTCAGACCTGGTGCTAGTGTCCATTGAATCACAATGTATGAGTTGCAATCCTGCTGGACCCACTTTGTTCTTTCCCTTAAAGATTGGAGCTCTGCGAAATATTGGACCAGCCTAACACAAAGGGAGGCAGTGGCTGAGAGGTCAGATCATGCAGATAAGGGAACACTTTTAGTGTTTGAAAATTAGTAGCTCAATGGGGTACTGACCAAATTGAATTAGAGTGATCCATGATTTAATATCCAATCAGTGCAGTTGGCAATAATGGGGTAACTAGCTGGCTGTGCATTTCTGTCTGAGAGATGGGAAAGAAAGACTGACTGTCCATCTTGGAGTTGGTAAAATCCTTGAATGAAAATTTTGAAAACGTAAATACTTTTAAATAATAAACGTATGTAATTAAGATTGAGCATTTTAGAGCAATCTTTTTTAAAGGAAGTATTACGGCATGCTTTATAGGACAATTTGTTAGCTCCTGAGGGGCAGGCCTTTTACTAAACATCTTCCGGTTGTCCAGCTTTTCCCAATTGGCATATAGGGTAGATTATATGGGAACAAATAGTTAGTATACTACAATTTCCAGAATACATTTACAAGGTACCTCATAAAAAAAACACTGAATGATTTATAATTCCATTTTCATTTTAGAGTGCCAATTTGCATGAAGAAATAAGCCACTGCAAATTATACAGTATAATGGTGTGTGACAGCACTAGCAGCATAACCATGTTTAACCTGTGCCACCCAAAGTGGAAACGAACATGAGGGAAGCCCTCATGGTTGGTATCATGACTGGTACAGGCTTGGGTGGCCGAAGGGCCTGTTCCTGTGTTGTATTGTTCTTTGAAATGGTGACAGAGGGGAAAAGATGGCCCACTCTGGCCAAGGTTGTGGCCCCCATCTATTGCATGGATAGCAATTTGGGATGAGCATCTTCCAAGTCAAGAAACACCCAGCCCAAGAAAGAGCCTACATAGTTAGGGGCAGCAGGGTAGCATGGTGGTTAGCATAAATGCTTCACAGCTCCAGGGTCCCAGGTTCGATTCCCGGCTGGGTCACTGTCTGTGTGGAGTCTGCACGTCCTCCCCCTGTGTGCGTGGGTTTCCTCCGGGTGCTCCGGTTTCCTCCCACAGTCCAAAGATGTGCGGGTTAGGTGGATTGGCCATGCTAAATTGCCCGTAGTGTCCTAAAAAAAAGTAAGGTTAATGGGGGGGGGGGTTGTTGGGTTACGGGTACAGGGTGGATATGTGGGTTTGGGTAGGGTGATCATGGCTCGGCACAACATTGAGGGCCGAAGGGCCTGTTCTGTGCTGTACTGTTCTATGTTCTAGTTATTGTGCACTCTGGTCCATGGACTCCCTGGCCACTCCCAGGGATAGAGATAGGCTAAAGGAGGCAACAATTACTGAGTTTGGCAGGGAATGATAACTCGAGAGCTCCAAAGTATTACTCCATGTTCACAGGTTAGTTAATCCCTGTCGGTTAAATAGGTCCTCAGCTGTTCAGACTTCTCGTGGTGCCAACCTGTTTGTATCATCTGTCTCACCTTCAATAATACCATATCTCACTGATTCCAATTCCATATGTGTCAAAGAGTTTCGGCGCCAAGACAATTTCTTGGGGTACTGGTGGTGGCGCCACTTGCTTTGGCAAGGAGAGTCGACTTAATGCAGAAACAATTCTTCCTCAATCAAAATAATCTAGGCGGTTTAAAGATCACCGAGGTTAGTTTCATTGCCAACCTTGCTTTTTCCTTATGGTTTAATGGTGCAGGTTTGGAATGTACTTGCCATAATATTTCATCATTCCCAGGCCCGCCTTAGCTCATCTATATTCCTGGTTCTGGGTTCTCCCTTATAGCTTTGACTTTTCCGCACACCCCATCGCCTGAGCTATCTTGATGGCTGAAAGTAGAATCACATTAGATAAAGCGAAAGAGTTTTTCCTGAATGCTCAGGTTGTTGATTCCACAAACTAGGCAGTCACAAAGCTATTTCGTCGAGGGCTGCACCAAACTCTGTTCTCAACCATGCAGCAGAGCCTGACTATGAAAGAAGAGATGAACTCTTCTGGGTCCCTAACAACAGAATTTACACTGTAGGATGATCGAGGGCCTGGGGGTAAAATGTCCTTGACCAAAGTGATGGACTGGTTAAAGATTTTTCAGTCAGGAGCCTCTGGGGACGCAAGACTTCTTATCAGGTTGTAGGTTTGAGACTCACAAGTTGTCAAAAGTATCACCTTCCACTTTTCTTCCCCTGCTATCTCATTTGCTGTGAAGAAATAGCAGAGCCATTTGATGTACTTGTTCCCATCACCAGTCCCTTGGTTCCAACTTTCCAATCATTGGTATCTTACTCACTGTGGCTGCTACTGGTGATGGTTCCTATTCTCATCTGACTTTTGAAGGTTTCCTCCTTCCCCTTCAAATCCTGCACTGCGGAAAACTAACGATTGATGGGCCTCCGTCAATGTGGCGGCCCAAGACACTGGAGACTTCCAGCAATGACTACAGGCGTTTATTAACAGTAGACAAGGGCTACTATATACAGGCACAGAGCAATGCTGAATAGATGTTGACTCTCCAGCATCGGGGTTCACACTACCCGGGCACATGCCTCTGGGGCCCCATGATTTCTCTCCATTGGTTGGGGTTTGCACACTCCCATACGATAGGTACCGAGCCAGTCACATGGACTGCAAAGCTCTTGCCCTTAAACTGGGCTGCTCTACCGCAGTTCTGTATTACACTTTTAAATCTACTTACTATTGGACTCCATTCTTATTCTAATCCATATGAATGTAGATGCATGTGTTCATTCATTTCTTCTTACCTTTCTGGTAGTTAATAAACTTGCCCTATAATAACAAAAGAAAGAAAACCTGGTTAAATTGGATCCTTTTTAAACATAACTATTGGGTCTGGAAAATATATCCAATGGAAAGAAAACCTTGGTCACCATTTTTTCACCCCATTGCCTGGCACTCGGCATGATCTGTGTGAAACCCTCGCTGAACCATTCGGTTCACTTACAAATGCACAGCCTATTTGAGGCCACATGTACCCGGCAGCCAGAAGTCACCAGCAACACCTCAACCGGGTGCCGATTTGTGCTGATCTCCACAAGTGGAGACGAGGCATGATGGCCACTATGAGGGTCTCTGAGGCCAATGAAGCTCCCTGAGTGATCGGGGATAGGGCAGTACCCTGCACGTACCTTGCATCCGGGCACCTTGACAGTGCCAACATGACTGCTGGGGTGCCTGGTGGCACTTCTTGGATACTGGGCTGGCAGTGTCAGGATTCCCAGGTGCCAGGTTGGTACTGCCAAGGGTTGGAGCCTGAGTGGGGACTTGGCCGTGAAAGTGAGAGTTTTATAAAGGGACAGGGTGGTCCAGAAAGTTGGGGGCAGCTCTCAGTGACCCCATAGGGGGTGTTCTCACTTTGGAGGGGGGCACGCTCACTTTGTCTGAGTGGGGGCACCCTCAAGCTCACTGGGAGAGATCAGGGCACCCTTTCAAAATGCCGCCCCGTTCTCTGAGAAGCTGGTCTCACTGGTGAATTCAGCTCTTCAATGATGGACTGGGCCGAAACGTCCCAAGGCCCCAAAAGATCGACCAACTGTGGGTGAATCCATGTCTGGATTCCACCCAAAAAGACAGCAGGAAACATCCTGTCAAACCTACCCAAAATAACACTTTAATTTATTTTAGGGAGAATCGCATGCTTTGTTCGATTAAATGCTTTTGTTGCTACCAGCAGGGGGCATGGGGTGAATAAAGACACTCAGCCAGTCATCCACCCGGGTTTGTAATAATTTTGGGTGTACCCCAGCCGACGGTGAGAAATCGAGGGGTGTTGCCCAAAGCTTTTGGGGAAACCCAACTACTGGGGCTGGTAGTAACACTGTCCATTCAGATCTCAGTTGTTTTGTTTCCCTGACTGATTTTATCAACTCAAACATTCAGCAACTTAATTGCCACGCAAAAGCTTTTATCAACTCAAACATGTCTAACCTACAGTAGATGTTCACTCTTACAGCAAATTTAGGCCCAATGAAGTCAATATCACCAATAAAATTTCAGAATGGATTTAGAATATTTTGTATTGGTTTATCAACATATGAAAGAATTTCATGCAAAACCTTAAGGGATCCTGTTAAATGTTTTATGTTAACGTTACAAAGAAAATAGGAGCAGTGATCAGCTATTCGGCCTATCCCTCCAAATGACTTAAGATACAAGAAATGAATGATCGTCTAGCAACAATCCTCAAGTCTAATTTGTTGATCTCGATGTCAATCACCCAATGCAAATTACAGCATAGAGAAACAGGACATTTTCAATTTGGTCTATTCTATTGGTTAAGTTGCATCCAAGCCACCTCCTACTCTGTCCCATCTCACCCTATCATGTTTCTATTCCATTCTCCCTCGTGTCCTTATCTAGCTTCCTCTTAAATGCATTCTTGCCTCAACTACTGTACACTGTTACATTTTCCACATTCAAGGAGTTAAATTATACGAACCAAATTACCGTCCTCATGCAAAGCTGCCTTGCATTTGCTTTACATTTTACGCTTGCCACCGTTTAAAGCTAGATATATTGGGTGGAATGTTTGCTTCTGACATGACAAGCTCAAGTCGGGAAATTCCCCACACTCGCCTGGGGTGGATGGGGGAGAGGGAGGAATGGGTATGGAATGGATTTGGGATAGCCGCCACCCCAAACACAGATTGGAGGTGAGCATAGGGGCTTCTGAGTATCACAGCAGGCTATTAAAATACCCATCTCGGTTCTCTGCAAATTCCCTAGTTATTCTGTTTTAAACATTTAGGCCCCAATACTTACAACCTCTCCCCAATGACTTCTCATTTGCTCCATGGCCCTCATGGTGCCTGTGCCAACTTATGTCCTTCTCACCACTCTTCACCTTAAAATATCAATGCCAATCACCCACTATCCACCAGAGGCAGGCCTCTGGATCCATTCTGAGATGAAATAAAGTTCTTAGTGTCTATTGCAGAGTTCACTCCATTTAAAAGAAACACTCCCATTCATTTAAATCCCCTGAAGTACTTAATCGTCTAAAAACAAACATTTGTATTCATAACTCCATAGCAATGACAGGTGATTCTTTAATAACTTCTTTGCACTGTCACTCAAACTGTGAACCTACAACAAAACCCCACTCCCCAACTGCATTAATGATAGTTTGTGGAAAGCAGAAATGCATTCATAATATAATAGCATTAGGTTTAAGCTCACAAACAACTATTGAAACTAATAGAACAGATTTTTATTTCAATTTCCATTGACACAGGTAGGCAATTTTTGTTTAATGGCCAACAATGTTTCTGATATTTATGATCTCTCCCTTTTCTCCAACAAAATGGGCTCTATTTGAACTCAGCACTATTCTCAAACGTCCTGGCTGAGGTATGTTTTCCACATGTGGGAGTTCATGTCATCCAGAATCCAGCGTAAATAGGATATGTTGGAAATGATGCAGGACTTCAAGATCTGTCTGTTGATCCGAAAAGCAGTCCAAGAATCCTACTTCTTATGGTGGGAGATGAATCATACTGTGATATATTAATTTGTGTGATTAAGTCACCTAGGGACTGAACAATAATATCCTCCTGTGATCTGGGTCGTTTTTATATTTTGCTTTCAGATAGCCCAGATTTACAGCAGGAAATAAAAGTCATAAATTATTTATTGCTGAATTTTCCTCCAATCAATTTATTTTGTTTGTATTTTCAGAATTCTAAACCTTCATCTATTGAAGAGATCACATGGATTTTCTCGGGGTCGAATATTGTTTAATAAGAAGTGCAATATTGTAATCTCCTAAAATGTAGCTACAGTTTTGTCTGTCAATATTGTGAATCCATAATGTTGTGCATTCATAAATTCCCAGATCCATAAGCAAAATAGGTGTTCATAAATTCCTAGATCCATAAGCAAAATCAGGAATGAATAACTGTTACTCTAATATTTTTGGCACTTTATAATCTAGAGTAGGCGTGTCCAAGGGCCGGCCTGAAAAGCCTTTCATGCAGCCCAACATGGTGTTTGCAGGCCGTCTAACTCCAAAACCTCTCTGACAGAATTTTAAAAATGCTCAAGGCTTGCTTATCCAATCACAGTCTAGTTCCTTCATGCATAGGTTCAATCATTCGCCAATGAATGGGGAAACCAAACTGTGAGTGTGTGAGCTTCATGCCAGCAGTTGCCAGACAAGTTTTTTTTTTAATATCATGGTTTCTGCTTGGGTAACTCGGAACAAAAGATAAGTTGACTGGAGAGCGAGCGGGTGAGAGCCTGGGGCATGGGGTGATGACATCAGAGGAAGCGGGCGGTGGGGGAAACCACAGTCGTAGGTCTAGATCTGACCTGATCTTGCCTGCGACTGGGATATGTCTAGTCCATAGAATCCCGATGATGCGAAAGGGGCCATTGGGCCCATTGAGTCTGCACTAACCCTCCGAAAGAGCAGCCCACCCCTAAACCCATCTAACCTGCACATCCTGGGACACTATGGGGCACTTTAGCATGGCAATCCACCTAACCCGCAGATCATTGCATTGTGGGAGGAAACCAGAGCACCCGGAGGAAACCCACGCAGACACAGGGAGAACATACAAATCCCATACAGTCACCCAAGGCTGGAATTGAATCGTATTGTGGTATTGTGCAAAGCAAATAATGGCATGATGGGAAAACTAGTCGAGTCTTCTTGGTACAATTGAATTTAAACTGACTTCACATAACCTAAGGCACAGATACAAATACACAGATACAAACAGCCGAGGTCAACTTGACCTGAGAACTGGCTGACTCTAAAACTCAGATAAGACGCGTTCGTCATGAGACCAGAGCAGTCTAAATATATACGATAAGCTAAAAAAGTCTCTCTTCCTGTACTCAAACAAATTTGTCCATCGCTTAAAACAAAGACAAGATAATGACATGAGACCCCAGTCCCCTAAAGGTCAGCAAGGTGACGCCATTGTAATGATTGTTACTTTCGATCAAATTCCTGACCAAGCTGTATTCATGTTATCTTGATCCTAATAATGTATAAAAATCGTCTTATTCTTCTGTGAGATTGCAGACTTGGGATGGACTCAGCAGTTTGTACTTGACTGCCTTCCGACTTCAAGTCTCAGCCATTACTACTAGCAGTTCTAATTCGTAAATAAAGTTCAGTTTTGCTTACCTAATGAATCATGTTTGCATCTTTCTATCACAGTCTAGAAGCGGGGAAAATATTGACTACGACAGTATGATTTGTCTGCAACGGCCTCACTGGCTCCTTCAGTGAGGGAATATATGTATATGTGGGCTCTTGAGCACAAATTCTGCTCTGGAGAATGAAATAACAGAATAATTTGGACATTCTGAATTCTCCCTCTGGCACCTGAACAGGCTCCAGAATGTGACGACTCGGGACTTTTCACAGTAACTCAATTGCAGTGTTAATGTAAACCTCCTTGTGGCAATAAAAATTATTATGTGTTATATATTTGTTATTTATGACTATGTATCCATGTTAGTGACTTTTCAATTGATGTTCATGCAAAAAGGATTTATTGCAAGCTGCGTTTTTCAATTGTGTCTTTCATATAAACTTGTTGAATATCTGCATCAAACATATTGGGCACGATTCAGCCACCATGTTACACCTGGCACGGATCCATGTATGCCAGGTGGATCATGGGAAAGGCCAAAATCGAGACGTGCGCCAAGCACGATTTATTTCAAGATTTAGCCAGCCCACTCCCGAGGGTGCATACCGGATTTCGCACAAAGATAGCGAGACAGTCACTAAGCCTAATTTGGATTCATTAACGAGATTGATGTTGAATGCCGCAGATATTCCGTCTTCCCATTGCAAAGTCACACGGGCACCGTTTAGTTATCCTTTTCAACATCAGGAAGTTGACGCACTGACTACTATTGGATTCAACAATTATAGAGAGGGGTCCTTTAAAATATTAGCTAAAATATTCTGGAAAATAAAATGATTCTTGAAAATTATTGAATTTGTAGAAATATGAGTAAGTTATAAAATTTGCTAATCTTTTGAATACTGTCCATGACTGTCTCAAATGTTACGAATAATATACTGCAAGTATTCTTACTGATATAAGAGTACATTCAAGAGTTTGAAGCAATCTCAGAACTGAGACAGATGTGACCAAGAATGTGATCTGTTTGACTAATTAGCAGACGTATTTTAGCCGTCAGAGAATCCTTGAAGCATTCATAAAAATTGTCTCTATTTTTTTGAAGTGCCTTTTAATTTTGTAAATCTGGAGTCACTTTTATCTTGAAGTTTTTGCTTTCACTCGTTGGTGATTCAAGGACATTTCAAAGCACGCAGAAAAAAAATCTTTCCAGTTAATTTTGTGTGAATGTGCCAAAAATGTGTTCTTAAAGAAATAAACTTTGCTTTAAATTCATTCGACAAGACTGAGACAGTGGGTGGGATTCTTCCCTACCCAGTGGGGCGGGGGTTATCGGCGGGATGGAGTGGCGTAAACCACTCGGCGTCGGGCCGCCCCAAAGGTGAGGATTCCTCCACACCTTTGGGGGCCAAGCCTGAAACTTTAGGGGCTAGGCCCACGCCGGAATGGTTGGCGCCACGATGGCTGGCGTAGAAAGCCGTTGGCACCACGCCAGCCGGGGCCGAAGGAACTCCGCCGGCCGGCGGCGGTCCGCGCATGCGCGGGAGCGTCAGCAGCTGCTGACATCAGCCCCGCACATGCGCAGGGGGGGTCTCCTACACGTCGGCCATCGCGGAGGCTGATGGCCGTGGAGTGGAAAGAGTGCCCCCATGGCACAGGCCCGCCCGTGGATCGGTGGGCCCCGATCGTGGGCCATGCCACCGTGGGGGCACCCCCCAGTGCCAGATTGCCCCATGCACCCCCCACCCCAGGACACCGGAGCCCGCCCGCGCAGCCTGGTCCCGCCGGTAAGGGACGTGGTTTAATTCACGCCGGCGGGACCGGCAGAACAGCAGCAGGACTTTGGCCCATCGTGGCTGGAGAATCGCCGATTCTCTGCTACCCTGAGGGCATGCATAACAGCTACCTACTTGGGCGCTCTGAGGTTGTCTTTGAGGACCACCCCAGAATGACTGGTTGGCTTGTGGGAGGAAAGGGATACCCGTTGAGGTCATGGTTGATGAAGCCGGTGTGGAGGCCTGAAACCAAGGCGGAGACCCGATACAATGACTCGCCTCGGTGACCCTGGACCAGTCTCGGCGCCGAATGCTCTCGACCGCGATACTGCCATCGTGCTGTCATTGAGTGGTGCACTGGGCTGCTGAAAATGCAGTTCTGATGCCTGGACCACTCTGGTGGGGCCCTGCAGTACATCCACGAGATGGTCTCCTGCTTTGTGGTGGTCCGCTGTGCCCTGCACAATCTGGCACAGCAGTGGGGCAATATGCTGGAGGAGACGGAGGGACATGCGGCCTCCCTTGAGACGGAGGCGGACCAGGAGGGGCTGGGGCATGATGCCACGGAGGATGGCAGACCATCTATGGCGAGTATCTGACACACCAGGAGTACCAGTGAGGCTCTCACCATTGTCAGGTTCTCCTATGGTGATACTGTGTCCGTCAGTTCAACAGCGCCCCCCCCACCCCCCCGAATCACACCGCCACTCCCTGACCACCTTGTCCCCTCCCCCTCCAGGAGTCAATGGGCCTGTGTTGGCACTATCAGGAAGTGGGTCCCTTTACAAGGTGGAGTGATGATCACTTTCTGTGAGGAAAGCTCTGGTGTTCATCAGGATCTGATTACGTCTGACTCCTGTCTTTCTGTTGACAGCGCACTCACACCCATGTTCATGACAGAGTCTACAATGGGGGCTCTTGATCTCAGATCACTGGGGGAGGGGGGTAACAGGGGGTGGGGCGCAGGCATGCTTGCTGTGAAGATTATGTGACAGGCTTCACATTAATCAGATGTGAAATGTTTTAATGGTGAACATCTTAATGTGACAGATTTCCAATCCCCCTGTCTATGATAGTGGCCTCACCAGTGGCCACAGTGCTCCTCACTCTTCTTGATCCTCTGTGGCCTCGTGCTACATCTAGGTGGGTCCCAGAATGCATATCGACGGTTGAAGGCAACCTGCTGCTTTCCGTGCCCTTAGTCTTTGATGCCCTGGGCAGACATCCTCTCAGCCCAGGGACCCCAGTCAACAGTGTCACAGACTGAGCCATGCCTTTGACATCACCACTCCGAGCACGTTGTGCTCTGCACGGTGGTTGACATGCTAGCAGTGTTGGTCTGGGTGCTATGCATTGCCGGCACCATCCCCTGCACCTAAAGGCTTTGGGATTCTTCCAGTCGGCCTTGAATCGCTCTCACTCATCCATCGCAACTAACCGAGTGATATGGATATGGAGCCACTTGAGCTGGCTATTTTTCTTATCACAGCCTGGAGGAGCACAGACTCCAGCAGCAATGAGCAGAAGCACTCAGGGAAGACACAGCGCCAGGAGACCACAGGGCAAACTCAGAGGCCGGAGCTGCACCAGCTGAACAAGGGGCATGAAGGCACAGAAGGCAACCCTGAGCATACAGGTTTCGAGTGTCCTACATGAGCTGTAGGAGAATCTGCCTCATCAGGGAGACTGTGCAGTACCTGTGCCACATTCTTTCTGACTTGGCGCCACGTAGAGGTAGAGGGCATCTCCTCCCTGTGGCCGTAAAGATCACAGCAGCCTTCAACTTTTATGCGACAAGTTATTTCGACGGCACCACAGGTGACCTCAGAATCCCTACAATGCAGAATAAGACCATTTAACCCATTGAGTATGCACCAATCCTCCGAAAGAGCACCCTACATAGGCTCAATCCCCCACCCTATCCCCATAACCCCATCGAACCGTTGGACATTTTGGGGCAATTTAGCATGTCCACTTCACCTACCCAGCACTTCTTTGGACTGTGAAGGAAACCGGAGCACCTGGAAAAACCTATACAGACACAGGGAGAACATGCAAACTCCACACAGTCACCTGTGGTCAGAATCGAACCTGGGTCCCTGCCCTGTGAGGCAGCCGTTTTAACCACTGTGCCACCGTGCCGCCCTGTGTGGCACTTCACAGGCATCCGTCTATAAGTGCATCCATGAGGTAATGGATACACTCTGTGCAAGGGCACTGGACTTCACTTTGACCTGGCTCAGGTCCAGCAGGACTAGAGGACTACAGGATCAGCACCAAAGCTAGTCTGCTACATGTTCAAGGAGCAAACAACTGCACTCGTAGTCATTCTATCCACCCCATTACATCAGGGAGTCCCCTTTAATAAACAGGAAGGGGATCCACTCCTTCAATGTGCAGCTGGTGTGTGACTACATGTGTTCATTTTCCAGGAATCTTGTGTGGCAGCTACATCCTCAGGAAATTGCTTCTTCCCATCTGAACACAGCCCTTCTCACTGGCCCTCAATGTCAGGCAGATGGTTAGGCCCACTCATCGTGAATGGCAGCATGTGGGATCCAGGAAAATTCCAAAGGGTGACAGAATAGTAGAGTGCAGAAAGGAGACTGGGAGCACTTACCCTTGATGATCGAAGAAGGTCATTCATCTTTTTCCCGCATAACACACCCGTGCTCTTGGTCAGCCTGCTGGCACTGCCAAGTGCTGCAACCGACTCCCAGGCGAGATTCGGCACCTTGCTGGAGGACTTCCTGCCAGCCCGAGTGTATATTATAGCCTGCCTCTCCTCCAATCCAGTAAATAGCTGAGGGACCCCTCAGTATATCTAGGAGCTGGTTTCCTAACTGCCATCCTCCTGGCTTGAATGAGATCAAGTGCTGTGTGGTCGTTTAAATGCAAGCCCCCCTTCGCTGAAGTGCTCAGAATACCCTTGGGTGGGGGATCCAAACACTTTGCCCCTCAGTCATGGTGTTTTTCACCAGGGGGGAATGAAAATTCCCAAGTACCTGAGAATTGTGTCTGGATCACTCCACCGATGCCACCAAGAATAGCATCGATTTTCTCACCGAAAATGACACTTAGCCTTTTTAAAAAATATTCCACCCAATATTTCAAGTTAAAAACAACCTTTCATCAGAACTGTTTTCCAGCATCCACAATATTCTGATTTTGTGTGAGCAACATTTCCTCTCCAAAGATCTCCCTAACTGTAAATAAGATGGAAGTCTGAGTAAGACAAAATAAAAATCTTGGGCAAGATAGCAATTCTACTGCAGCATGGAGAGACTGTGCAGGTGCTTACTGAGGTACTGAATCGGTAGGAGGGAGCCACTGGCCATTAATGAAACACCAGAAGACTTGAAACTGATTCATGCTGTTTCACATTCAAATGTGGTGATTAAAAACCAGCACAGCTGATTGCGTGCCCAAGTCTCTCATTCACTCCATTTAACATTTTGAAATTGATCAAAAAAAATACACTCAAAGATCATCTGCACAAGAGTAACTTTGTTAACCGCAGAGAGCGTGAATGCAGAATGGGAAGATCTTCAAGCTGACCTAACTTCTTTGAATTCATTGAGCATGGCAATCTAATTGGACTGTGATAAGACAAAAAGGGACCTCAAACTCCAAAATGTTTATTGACCAAATTTCACACTAAACATTATTAATTAAACTCAAGGGAGATAGAGGGTAAACCTGTGCAATTGATGAAAACCTGGCAGAAGGCTAGGACATTATATGTATTTGTGATAGGAGCTATGCCAGAGTGAGGGAGCACTGTGCAGAATGTCTCAGGGCTTAGTGCTGACACAATTACTGTTGCAGATTTACATAAATGGTTTGTATCAGAAATAAAGTCGTGACCAAAATTACCGGGCACACCAAACGAGGAGTTGATGTGGGAGTAGAGAATACAGGTATTATGCCGAGGGAGGAAGGTGGTGCTGAGGGGTTCGTCAAGGGATGGAGAGGGCAGTCGAGGGGCACTGAGAGGACTTTGCAACCTTTGAATTTCTCCTAACTGAACTGAAATGAAAATCGCTTATTGTCACGAGTAGGCTTCAATGAAGTTACTGTGAAAAGCCCCTAGTCGCCACATTCCGGCGCCTGTTCGGGGAGGCTGGTACAGGAATCGAAGGGTGCTGCTGGCCTGCTTGGTCTGCTTTAAAAGCCAGCGATTTAGCTGAGTGAGCTAAACCAGCCCCAGAGTGAGCTAAACCAGCCCCAGCTTTTGTTCATATAAATATTTTTATTAAAATTTGCATTTTTAGAGTACAAGAAATGGCTGAAATGTGCATGTTGTTCCTTTTCGGCATCCCTCTCCACCTCCCACCCCCTCCTCCACGCCCCTTTTCTACGATCTCGGGGTCCTATCCTGAACCCTTCCCTCCGTCGTAAATGCTTTGTTTTGGTGCTTGCTTTCCTCTTATAAAAGCTATAAGAGGGGTCGTCTGGTTCCTGGGTCGGTCTCTCCATGGGTTTCCCTTTGATGTGGTGAATCCTGAGCGGACTCAGACTGCAGCTGGGGTTAGACTCCTAAAGAGCGGCAGCGTCTGAACATTGATTCAGAATAATTCCTGTCAATGGGAAGTGACTCTTTCAGATCAGTTCCAAACTGTCAGAAAATCAACAACAGTCCCTTATTTTGTCAGGAAATATTCAGTAGTGACAGTCTTAAATCTGAATGAAATATTATTTGCATTGATATTAATGTGTTAAAACTTGCCAACACGATCAGGTAACTTCCGTTGTTACACTAACAATAGATTTCAACAAAACATTAATTCATCTTTCCATATCTAAAAAGACAAAACACTTTTGACAAAATCCCTGCAGCTTCTCTTGGTTCTACTTCAATGCGGGTTTGAGAGAATTATCCATCCAAAAACGACGGAAGCGTGAAAATTGAAGTCAGCTCGCTGTGACGGGGCAGCGTCAGAATTGGCGCCAAATGTGTGTTTTTTAAAATTCAGCTCGCAGTGCGGAAGGGAAGCCGCTGAGTGTGGAGATCGAGAAGCGGCTCCTGTCCAGGGGGGAAACCCGTTCCCTCAAACACGAGCTGCTAACTCAGCCTGACTGTCACACAGACAAACTGATCCAACTTCCCACAAAGTATTGGAAGGAGAGAATTTCAGCTTCAGGTCAGTTTCCACATTGAAGTTTCTCTGGTTTTCACTGGGGCTGGGAAATGGGATGTTGAAAGGTTCAGAAAAACCTTCTGGTAACTTTTCTAGTCTTCAGGGACAAACATTTCTCTCTCTCTCTCATTCTGATTAAATCGGAGTTCAGACGATACAGAAGGAGTTCCCAACAAGCTGCATTACTCCCGCATCTCAAACTTATTGTTCAGTTAAACAGGTGGCCGGTTAGAGGGAGAAATACTTTCATAATGTGGAAATCTGGAAGTTACTTTGAAATTGAGCTGACAATAAAGTCTATCAATGTTGGGAGCAGTCCGGAGGTTGGATTAAGCCATTCAGAATGTTTCTAAGTGACAGATCCAGCCAGGTATTAGGTTGAGGAAGTGGATGAGTTTATACACCCCGTCCTCTCTCTCTCTCTCTCTCCTGAATCTTTGGCTCGGCTGCATTTTCTCTGCTGGGTCTGAAACTATAATGTGAATGAAAGTTTCACCCTTGGACACCAATGAAAACCAAGCTGCGAGTTTTAAACATCCCTCACTTGTTCACAAAGACGGGTTCGGTGCTGGGCGGGAACTCGCCAATGAAATCTTTACAAAGTATCTTAAACGGAAAGTGTAATTGTTGTGGTATTAATTTATCACAAATCTGTCAGTACCATCGGTTAAGCCCATCCGTAAACACTAAACAAGAGGTTTCAGTAAAACAAGAACACCGATTCAACCATCAACATTGACAAAGGTAATTCATTTCAAATACTTTTACCCACGTATCTATGTTAGTGAGTTTGACACAGTGCCAGATTGCGCCTTGAACCGATGGCGCGGAACAGGGAACACTTTGAAAACTGGAAGTACAAAGGCGGTTAAATATTTATTCGCGCCTTTTTAAGGAGCTGTTGGCTGTAAAGTTGCAGTCCGCTGTACATTTATTTTTCAAAACGTGTGGTTGGTTTATTCATTACAAAAATGCGGCAATTCCGCGACATGAAGCTGCCCAGGTTACCCAGAGACTCGAAAGAGGAGGGATAGCATCAAAAAGGAAATTAGGAAAGCAAATAAGGACTTTATTCAAGTCATTTACAGGATATAGTCAGCATCTGTTGCCCTTGAGAAGGAGGTGGGCAGTTGCCCTGAATCGCTGCAATTCCTGAGGTGTAGGTACAGCCGCAGTGCTGTTAGGGAGGGAATTCCTAGATATTGACCCAGCTTGTATGAAAGAATATTGGGGGAAATAATCGAGGTGAACCTGAAGATGTTTTATCAGTACATCATGAGTAAGAGGATCACTAAGGAAAAAGTAGGGCCCATAAAGAACAAAAAGATAACCTATATGTGGAGGCAGAGGATGTTGGTATGGTTCTTAATGAGTACTTTGCGTTGTCTTCGCAAAGAGTTAAGGAGAAAGTATTGGTCGGCTCCATAAATATCCCCATCTTCAATGTGACGTATGGAATTTAACCCTGTAAATGGGATGCATTGGGAGCACTAACAAGGCGAGGGTATATATAATGAACAGAAGGACACTGGGGCGTACAGAGGACCAAAGGGACCTTGAAGTGTATGTGCAAAGTTCCCTGAAGGCAGCAGAACCAGCAGATCAGGTGGTTAAAAAGGCAGACGGGATATTTGCCTTTATTAGCTGAGGCATAGAATATAAGGGAGGGAGATTACGATGGAACTATAAAATGGTGGTTAGGCCTTGTTAGTACTCCCAATGCATCACATTTACAGGGCTAAATTCCATTCGTCACATTGAAGATGGGGATATTTATGGAGCCGACCAATACTTTCTCCTTAACTCTTTGCGAAGACAACGCAAAGTATTCATTAAGAACCATACCAACATCCTCTGCCTCCACATATAGGTTATCTTTTTGTTCTTTATAGACCCTACTTTTTCCTTAGTGATCCTCTTACTCTTGATGTATTGATCAAACATCTTCAGGTTCACCTCGATTTTTAAATGAACCTTTTAAATGAGAAGGAAATTAGACTGACAGCAGTGATCTGGCCATGTGCCTTGCATGTACACAACACCATGCACCCTGTATGTATATGCTTTTGGCATCAATTCAGAGGAGAGATTCTTCCATTTCCCAGCTGCTACCAAGCAATGCAAGAGGACTGTGAAGATAAATCATTTTTTTACAAGAAACAGGTGGTCAGAGACACAAATAGGCAGTGTACCTATATACCAGGATCTCACAATCTGAATCTGGAGAGAGCTGTCAGGAGAGTCGAGGACAGGACAGAGCAGTGCCGATGTTAGCTCTGTACAGAGCTCCAGGGCCTCTGGTTAATAGCCTATGAAGTGAAATTTAACTCTGAAACAAAACAGCATAAAGATGATTTCTTGAGGTATGGTTTTGTCAATTGTGCCATTACAAATAAGAATGCAAAGCCCCTGTGTGTTACATGCAGGGAAGTACTGGAAAATGAGAGGAGTATTTTCAGATATTGAAAATAAGTGGTGTGTGAAAAATTCCTTTTGGAGATTGAAAGCCCAGAGTCACTTATTAACTTCGAGCTGACTCCAAACAAAAAGACTAAGCTGCTGTACCTGACCTTGAACAGCACATTAAAAACGCAGCGAAAGCCGATGAGGCTGTCAGCATTTTCGAGCTCTCCCAGGTTATTCAGTGCTGAGTAAAGCAAGCATTTTGTTGCTATTGCTAATCATAATGACTTGCATATGCGAGGTTTGGAGTTTCCATTCACATGAAGATGGCAGAAAGGAACTGGCTGAAATCTGCACCTGATACGCGCATTGCCCTCCTCCTGTGAACCTGATTGGAATGAGATTGTGAGGACCAAGCAGGCTCCCTTTCACATGAAAGGTAGGAAAACATGGCGAGTGTCCAGGGGGGGAAAAGGTTGAAATACACTGATCCACCAGATGCACTGCAGGAACTCTAAGGCTCATTCTAAACCCACAAACTTGCCATCAAGAAGGACAAGTGCAGCAGACACATGGGAACAACGCAACCGAGATGTTCTTGGCCAAACCACTCACCACCCTGTCTTGGAAATATAGCACTGTTGCTCAATCAAAATCCTGGAACTCTGTCCCTAATAGCACTGTGAGTGTACTTACATTACCTGGGCTGCAGTAGCCCAGTTCAAGAAGGCAGCTAACTACCACATTCCAAAGGCAATTAGGAATGGGATAAAATGCCAGCCTAGTCAGCAATGCCGACATACCATGAATAAATAAAGCAAAAATATTATTCTTCGACTAGCAGCAAAAAGAATTGAGGTATGTGATCTATGCTTGTGTTTTTCAGCATACCATTTGTTTTTTGTGTGTGGAGGAGCATTACCTGCCAGACCTGATACCATCACTAACACCCCTGAAGGAGGACAAGTCCTGTTCCTTGCACAGTAACAAGTTTTGGAAGATCAGTATAATGTAACATTTAGATCAAGATTTCCACAAACCATTGGGATTTTAACATGGAAATCGCATAATCCAGATAAACGTCACGTTGTGTAACCATTATATCAACACGGGAGTTGGAATCGAGAGATTGTGTGTTGCTGAGTGATGTCCAAGTTAATGGCACTTGGGAATATGAAATACACATTGAATACAGTGGGACAGAACTGACAAAAACACAATGAAAGTACTTTCAGGATGCAAGTATTTGGTAAGTGTCAACAGTATTATTGTTGGAGCTGAAACTGCTCAAATCACACAGCTCACCAGCACAGTGAGAAATTCAGCCTCCGTTAACAAATGAACCGTTCCAACTCTCACCAAGAGTCCTTTGACTTTGTGGACAGATAACTGGTTGTGTCGCAGAACGTTAAGTTTTCCTAATCGCCATTCAAACTGAACTGCATAAATAAAAACCCTTTACCTACCTTTCCCTGCAACCTCACTCAGTTTGTCTAACAACTAAAAATTAATGTGTCCAATTTATATTTGTGTTTTCCAGTATTCTGTTTGTTTGTAGTGTGTGGGGAAGCGTTGAACGTCAAACCTGATGCCATCAACAATGCCATTGCAGGAGAACAGGCCCTGTTCCCCATCCAGCATAAAGGCTCTGATCAATATGATGTTACATTTAGATCAAAATCTCCTGTGAGCTTTAAGATTTTTACATGGAAATCTAAGAATCCGGAGAAGCCGTACATTGTCCACCCACTGTATAAACACCGAGTTGGAATCCACAGAGGTTTTGTGATGCTGAATGATGTACAGGTTAATGACACTGGAGAATATGAAATACACATTGACTACTATGGGACAGAACTGAAAAACCGTGATGAAAGTACATTCAGGTTGCAGGTCTTTGGTAAGTGTTGATGTAACTTCTTTTAACTTTGAGGATTGCAAGAAACAACATAATAACATTTCATTGAGGCCTGAAAGGGCTCATGATATAAATTGGGCTGGATTCGCCGATTTTGAGACAGCAAAAACGGTGCAACAGATGCACCGATTCAGCAACTCTAAATGGGCTAGCATTATCGCCTCGTGGAATGCAACCAGTTCCAAGTGAAACGGCGCCGATCCGTGATTGGCGGACATGAGGCTCATAGGCGCCGCAGCCGCACTTAAAACGATCCGCAGCCGCACTGAAAACGATCGACCCCACACACACACACACACCGCTCCAGTCAACAGGATGGCTGGAAGGAGAGCAGGGCCGCGTTTAGGGACGCTGAGCTGGAAACCTGGACGCTGTGGTGGTGAGGCGGGTGATTCTGTACCCCGGCCGGGGAAGAAGTCCACCAAGCCCCGCCATTCGCCGTGCCTGGGTGGAGGTGGCAGATGTGGTCAGCGCCGTGGCATCCAGTGCAGGAAGAAACTGCACAACCTCCACAGGGCTGCCAGGGTGAGTGGCACTGACACTTCACACATGCACAACCCGACCCCTCTCTTCTGCCTGCCCCACATGCCAGCACCCATGCCAGCCGCAACCCCTGGGCTGCATGCGTCGGAACATCTAACAGTGTTGTTTGTGTTTGCCGCCCCTCCCCCAGGAGAAGGCCACGCAGAACCGCTGGGTGCAGGAGAAGACCAGGGGGGGGAAACCACCATACCTGCGGCTCCTCACCATGCTCGCGCAGAGATCACTGCACGTGGTCGGCACCCCAGAGGGAAAGAGGCCACCGACGCGGATGTCGGTGGCGGCGAACTCAGTTGCAGAGCCCCATGACACATGTGTGGGCACGCCCACCTCGATCCACACCCCTCACCCACCTCCTCAACTCTCCCCTACAGCCCATTCAGCACCTTTTCCCCCCACTTCCCCAAGCCCACAGTTGAACCATACGTGTCACCATGTGTCTTACAGGACCTGCCGGAGATGGGACCTGTCCATCCAGTGATCCCACAGTCCAGCCACAGCCAGTGCCACCGCGCCCGCCCGCCCAGATGGCTGAGCACTGATGGGGAGAGCAGCCTGAACACTGGCCCTCTGCCCGAGACCCCGGGGGTTCGGGTCGGAGGAGGACACGGACGTTCCGTCTCAGCTGTCGCCAACACCCTCCACCATCTCAGAGGTTATCACCTTGGTTGTGCACATTAGTGAAGATGCTACTGGGACACTATCTGGTGCGCACCACACAGTCGGTTCGGTACAGCAGGTGGAGGAGGGAGCAGCTGAGAGGCCGGATGGTCGGAGGGCAGGCCAGCCCCAGGAACCAGCTGCCCCCCAGATGGGTGCTGGAACATCCAGTCCCAGGCACAGTGCAGGAGCAGTCAGAGATCCAGAGACAAGTAGTGATGACGGCCGGCTTACAGAATCTGCCTCCGGATAGGCATATCAGCCATGACTACAGCGCGTAACTCATGTTGCCCAGCAGTCAACCCCGGGGGGGGGGGGGGGGACACCATGTTGGGATCACCGTGTGCCAAGATGACTGCGTTGTGCATGCTTCCCAGGAACCGGGCGCAGACGTGCATAATGCGCATCTGTTGGTCACAGACCAGCTGGATGTTCATGGAGTAAGTGTCCTTTCTGTTGGTGTATAATGGCCTGTGGAACCAGGGGCCGGGGTGGATGGTCAGCAAGATGGCCATTGTAATGGCAGTCGGTGCCTGGGCACCGCTCCAGTGCTGGCTGGTTACACCCCGGCTGCTCGGCCGGTTCCCCCTCTCCCCTTCCCCTCCCCTGCCCCTGGTGTCTGTGCCAGCAGCCCACAGACTCCATGGCATTTCTTACCTCCTCTCTCTCTCGCACAGCTTCCGGGTTCACAATTCTTATAACCACAAGTGAATCACGCTGTTGGCAATTTGGCACATCGGAGGCGGTGAATTGCGGAGCCCCAGGAGCCTCGGGTGTCAGGCCCGCTAATGATATGCCTCCTGTACTTTCAGCCTGCACTGCGAGCGACATACCTACACCATTTTCAGGATGCCGGAGCATCCCGATTTGGTGACAAACTAGCGTCTGCCCTGATTTTGCCGCCGGAAGCTATTCTCCGCCCAATCTCATTCTCCATTTTTGGGACTGTGTCCCCACGCCATCGTGAAAACTGTAGCCTTTCACAACAGAAAAACTGGCGTGACAGGGCCACATATTCATAGCCCTGCAGAGGGCTAGCAGGGACCCGTCGGGATGCTCGTGGATTTTGCCGCAAAAGCCCCGAATGCACACGCCAGCGGCCACGCTGTGCTCCATGGGGACTCAGACTGCAGAGCTGGACCTCCCGAGTAGTCCTCCCGATCGACCCCGTGGGTATCCCGAACGGCAGGACCTTGTTAGACCCACACTGTCGGGAATTCGGCCGGTTGGAGCAGAGAATGGTGGGAATGGCCTCAGGTAAGTAATATGCGGTGCAGCGTACTCTCCGTGTACGGCAATTGTTGGGACCGGAGAAACGGCGCCGATATCGATTCCATGCGCGGAAATGGATTCTCCGCCCCGGCTGCAGCTTCGGCGTCGGGGGTGTGGAGAATCCAGCCCCAGGATCAATATCATCACATAGTATCAATAATGCTGTATATAGACTTATATCAACATATCATTTGCAACATACGTAAATTAATTTGTTTAATCATTAACGCCCCTCTGAACCCACTGAGAACGGGGCTGGATTCTCCGCTTTCGGGACTGTGGTGTCAAAAGGCCACAGATTCACTGTCTTGCAGGGGGCGAGCAGGCAGCTGTTGTGGAGCTCGTAGCTCCAGCCTCCCACACTTCCACGCCAGAGGCCGCGCATGCACACGGCAGCGGCCTCCAGCGGACGTGCCGTGCTCCATGGCTTACTCAGCCTGGACCGCCAAAATAGTGCCCACGATTGGCTGCTCACCAGACTCGGACCACCTGCATACATAGGACCCCAGTCCCGAATGAAGCCCGCCCTACCCTCCGGTCGGCCCTCCCCGACTGTGGCAGCTGCCACGCGAGGTTCCCAAACGGCAGGACCACATTAGAATAGAAACGGGAATTCGGCAGGTCGGGGACAGTGAACAGCTGGGCGGGTCTCAGGCAGTGATCTGATGTGATGTATACTCTGTTTTGGGGAGGGGGGCAGAGAATCGCGGAACTGGCGCCAGTCCCAATTTCATGTGGGAAAACGGATTCTCCGCCCCGGCGCCAAACGCGATTTCGGCATCGGGGTGCGGAGAATCAAGCCCCAGGTTTCTCCACAGGCAAATTCGGTGAGATTTAAGTTCACTCCTTCAACACAGGCACAGCCATGAAACAAACCTGAATAGTGAAAAGGAATAGTGATTTTCACCAACCACGTGCTCTAATTTATAGTTAGTTAAAGGTTCTGATGTTCATAATGAGCTGCTCTTGGGCCAAACATGCAATTTCGAAAAATAGCCCGTACAGACACTGAGTTTGCCAAGTGAGCCAGCTGAAACTATGGGCAGACATGCCCTCTGCCTTTCCTGCCCAAGACAGCACTTTGAAAAAGAATTGTAACATACTGCCCTTAATCTCCGACATCCTCCTGCATTTCTGTGCACTGCAGCGCAGTCGCTGCAGGGACTGGAGGGCTGCCAGCCAATCACATTGGCCAGCAGCAGCTCTTTGAGATGGAACTTCCCCCAGTGAGAGGGAGACGTCTTGCCTGCAGCTACACAATGTTCAGGCTCCTGTTCAAGTGTCTGTGTCACTGAGGATGGCATTATTGCCTTCGTGGCTAAGGCCAGGTCCTCAATGGAAACACTTCAGAATTTCAACACTTCCTGTCACTGTTCTCAGATAAACTGAGTTCTGCATAACAGTTTGTACACAAGCCAAAATCGTGACATCCAGAAACTTCATGAATTAATCGTTGAACTTCTAATTATCTACATTTCTCACCAACTGATTTATTGACATTTCAAATAAAAAATACCATCAGAACATGGCTAGTTAAAGCAAATTGGAAAATTAATTTAGATTGATTATTTTAATTCCTGGCAGCAGAAGAATTCCCGGTGCATATGAAAATTCTAACGGTATAAGACCTATTGTCTCTTACATAATGCACAAACTGGTTGCATTTGTGAAGCACAAACACAATACATGAGGTAATATAGACTAGAACATTTGGCCCATCGGTTGGTCTGCACCAACCCTCTGCAAGAGGGCCCCGACCCTCTGGAAGTGGGCCCCACCTGGGCCCCCCTCCTCCCCCCATTTCCAGAACCCCATGACCTGACCTAACAGCATCCCTGGATGCTATGGGGAAGTTCAGCATGGTCAGTGTACCTAATCTACACTTCGGACTGTGGGAGGAAACTGGAGCACATGGAGGAAACCCATGCAGACACGGGGAGAAAGGGCAGACTCCACACAGTTACCCAAGGCTGGAATTGAACCTGGGACCCTGGCACTTTGAGGCAGCAGTGCTAACCACTGTGCCGCCCATATCAGGGCTTGTATTATATTGGGACTTCAGGCTTTAATGTTCATCTGTTTAAAATACAAAGCAGAATCTAAACATTGCATCTGTGTTCTGGTTTATTAATTACTCAGAAATACGTCATGGGCACGATTCTCCGGAAAGATTTCTAAGTGCTGTAGTGAGTGGGAACTGCCACGAGCTGCCCGGCGAGGCTGGCAACGCAATGCAACATCGTTTGGCCCACTTAACGAGGCTGAGCCTATGGAACAGGTTACCCGGAGCTGATGGAGACGCGAGAGAGCAGCTGGGACATTCAGAGGATAGTGACACTCCAGCAGGTCAATAGCTGAGTGCAGAAGTCCCAGAGGCTACAGTCACCGGCAATGTGTGACACCAAGGCCAACACAGCAAGGGTCGCGGCTGCAGTGGAGAGCCTGGTGCACGACGTCAGCAGCATTAGTGGAGATGTCCAAGGCGTGGTATTCTGTGACGCCCATGGCTGACGGCCTCTGCAGAATGTCCGACTTGCTGGGGGACATGGCCCAGTACCAGGCTGACCTTGATAAGGCGCTGAGCGAAATGTCTCAGAATGGAATTGCCGAGTTGCTGCGGAGCTTGGCCCAGTTGCAGGTGGGCATGGCTCAATCACTGAGGAGCATCACCGAGGGCGTTGACACCATGGTGCAGGCACCAGGCTGGCAGAGCCAGGTGACACAGGGGCAGCCGTGCTCGAACCAGCTGCCCCTCTGTCCCGAGGTGAACCCCAGGGCCCTATGGGTAACGAGTGGGAGGTGGGGACACAGGGTGGAAAACCGAACCCATCCTCTGGACTGGAGACGGTGGCCACACCAACCCCTCTGGGTTCCACCCCTCTGATGAGGCCACGCCTCTCAGCCATCACCTGGAACAGGACAGCATGGCTGGGCATGTGCCGCCATCAAGTGCGGCGGGGCCCTCCAGCCCCAGAAGATGCCTGCCAGGTGCATCAAAGGTCACGGGATGAGGTAAGCAGCTGGCTGCCTCCACCTCTGATATGCATCCTGGGGATACACCTAGACGTGGCTGTAGAGCAAAGAAGGCGAAGCACAGCAAGGCTCACTGAGTGGGCGAGGGGGGAGCGGGGGCAGGGGTAGATGAACACTGTGGGAGGCAGCACATTAGACACTTTCGATCACCCCGCGTAGATGGGGGTAAGGAGTGGAATGTGCACTAGGGGGAGGGGGTGTTTGAGGGGTGTGGAGATAATGGGGTAGCACCAACGGGAGAGTGGGGCAGTGGTCTACACTTGTATGAGGAACCACAACCTCTGGCTCTTTGCTCCATGGTGCAGTCCGACAACCAATCCTGTGACCCATACAACCCCCCACCCCACCCCACCCCCCCGCCATGCCTCCCACCCAACACGCTCAGCCCACGCACACCCAGACACAGACATGTGCCCGGTATTGGTGCCTATCCCCTGTGTGACCAAAGGTGTCTGTGGTGTTGCCTCCCACAGTATTCAAGCACAGTGTCCATGCATGAAGATTTGATATGCATGTTAGGCAATGAGCCCCACATGCTGCATGACCCGCCCACCCACGGAGATCCAGTTGAGATGTGTGAAGTGCTCACTTGACCACAATTGCAAATCCCTGATTCACAACAGCCTGCACCACACAGCCAGAGGCCTCCGCGGTCAGTGTGAGTTATGGGTGATCGTTGGACAAACAAGCAGGGACTAGGGTTGCTCCCGGAACGGGATGACATGGTCCAGAGGTTGGTATGGAGGACCTGCGGATGGTCGCGGCCCCCCCCCTCCAATCAGCACGCTACCCTACCCCAGCCTCCCATGGTGACCCACGACCCACCCCCTGGGGCTGCACACCTGGTTGCCCCCCCCCCTCCCCGAGCAAAGGGGCAGCATGCCCAATGCACCCAAGCTAACTGCCTGTGAGCGAAGATGGCTGCTCACCTACTCGCGTCCCCTCAGCGGCCAATCCGCTAAGTTCCCGTTTTTGAAAAGGAGTACTAATCAGCTTGAGCGTGACCACTTGCTGGGGAGGCAGCTGGATCGCAGGAGGCCATTGGATGTGGGGCGGCTCCCGTAAGTTGCATGGAAATAGGGCTTAAGTGGTGACAATTGGTTTCTCACCGTGATACAGCGGGATCCCGGCGAGGTTCTCGTTTTTGGCCTCCTGCTGTTCAGCAGCCTTTTTGCGCTCTCACTCGAGCGAAACTAGGCCAGAGAACTGCGCCCATTTCTGAAGTGTAATGACTGTTGTGTAGGTTAATTATTATCTGTGTCTTTCAGAACCAGTATCCCAGCCTGAGACAGCGATTCTTGGTAACTGTGAGAGTTCATCAAATGTCACTTTGAACTGCTCTGTCTCCAATGGAACAAATGTCATGATTCACTGGGAAAAGTTATCCTTGTCTGGAGTTCTCAATGAGACATATGATGTGACACTACTTCTAATAGACTGTGTTACTGAAGAGGAGCAACGTATGTACAGATGCATCGCTGAAAACCCAATCAGTAATGCAACCAGCGACCGAGTGACTGTCAGCCATTATAGCGGGGCCAATCCGAAGGGTGAGAAATTGGAAAAATGATCTAAACTATCACAGAAACACTTATTTTTGTAATTTTCCTACACAGGAAATCAGCTGAGAATATGCAGTGATGCTGTTCTGATGCAAATATTCCTCTATATCCATGACTAAAACAAAAACCTGCCAACATCTGTAGATGGGGGGGGGGGGGGGGGGGGGGGGGGGTGTACAAGAATAATAACCTGCATTTATGAGGCATCTTAAACATAATAACAGACTCCAATGCATCTGGATTGGGTGTCTGACTTTAATAAATATGTCTAATACATAGAGATACTGCAGTAGTGATAATGGCAAGGATATGAACTTTTAATTATGAAAGGGGACAAGAGAATCTGGAGCTGTTTTCTTGAGAAAAGGAAAGACGATTTGACAGTAAAGTTCGAAATCACAATGTGTTTTGATAAATCTGGAAGAACTATTTTCACTTATCAATTAGGGCATAATTTATCATGGATAGAAGAGGAGATTTTTGATATTCTGTAAGTTTTATGGATATGGAATGCCTCACTGCAATCTCTTGGAGAAGCGGAATCCAGAATGGATTTTAAATGAGGTTGGATGAATGTTGGAAAAATAAACATTTATATTGTGGGAAAAGGAATAAGTAGGTAGTTCTCTCTGGGAGCTGGGGTGGGTATAATGAGCTGGATTGTCTTCTGATTTGTAAATATTGTCCATCTTTTTTAGGTAAAATACAGCGTTTGATGCTTCTGGTCCCTTTGGGGTTGGCAGTTCTGGCAGTTCCGGTGCCAATCATTGCTTACCTCCTCTGCTCTACTTTCTTCAAGGGAAGCAGTAAGTGACACATTTCAAATTTGTATATACCACAGAAAAGTGCAAAGATGCTATCCAGTGATCTTCTACTTAATTGTGTTTCACAATTTGTAGAAACACTGTGGGTGGAATATTTCCAGAATTTGGCAAAGGGTCGGGTTCCAGTGAAAAAAACCAACGCAAATCCCACAGCCGCTGGCGGTGGGAAATCTCACCGAATATTGAGCCTCTTTAACAACATTTGTTTCTCCACATGAATCATGTCACACTGATGGCGACCTCCCGCTGATTCCCTCGCCGTGGAGCAAATTCATCTTTGGAAACTGTGGGAAGCTCCATATAAACGCCTCCCCAGTACCTA
Source organism: Scyliorhinus canicula (assembly GCF_902713615.1). Classification (NCBI taxonomy): domain Eukaryota; kingdom Metazoa; phylum Chordata; class Chondrichthyes; order Carcharhiniformes; family Scyliorhinidae; genus Scyliorhinus; species Scyliorhinus canicula. The sequence goes on along the minus strand of NC_052158.1, from coordinate 80,170,547 downwards.
GAATACAAATGTAGGGCACGATCTATCGGCTGCATCCCGCTTGAATGGGGGCGCGACACGGTCAGCAGATCCCGGGAGAGGCGTCCACCAGGATTCCTGACGGCCGTTACGCCTCGCAAAATCTAACCAGATCATGTGAGATGTGATCCGTTTCCCACCCATAAAGGGGGGGCCCTGTCTCACACGGCTAAGTGAGTTTAAGAACCCTGTTAGCCGTGCTCGCACCCGGCTTCTATCAGTCCTGCTGAGGAGACCCCAGCTGGGTGCCTTTCACTGCTGGTCCCCACAAACAGGGACCAAGCGGAATGGTATCTGGGGGAGGGGGGGGGGGGGGGGGGTGTTCCGGGTGTTACATCGAAGGGTCAAAAGATTGTTTACAGCATGGAAGAGCTCCATTCGTTGGAGCTCCTCAGTGCAGGAAATTATGCTGAGTGCAGCCGGGGTGTGTGGGGGGTGGCATTCCCTACTGGTGCTCTAAAGACAGAATGCCATCAGATAACCTGGTCGTTCCTGGTGCTACGAGTGCCATTGAAGAACCCGCCCAGAACAGACTTTCTTTTTGTTAGGTTGCAGCCATTGAATTTTTCCAGATCCAGTCAGTGTGATGGCTGCCAGGAAGCCTGCATCTAGATCCTCCAAGGGAGTTCGCAACAAACTCCTGGATGGCGGGCAGCATAGGCGGGACCTCCTATTCCCACATTCCTGCAGAAGTTCTTCCACCCCTCGCCTGGGTGGCTGTAGCAGCCCCAGTCAGTGCCAGCTCACTACAGAAGAGGACAGAGCAGCAGTGCTTCAGAAAGTTGAATGACCTTCTTTGGGCGTCCAGAGTATGTCTGCCTCCTCCAGTCTCCAGCTGCACCCCCTCAAACCTCCAAGGTGCTCTCTCATCCAGCCAACTCCTTTCAAGCGGCCCTCTCCTCCCATCCTCCCCACCCCCAATCAATTAACTAATCTTTTCCTCACATTCCCGTTCCCACTCAAGTCTTACACATCCCACACCAAATTGCCATCTGAACTGGCAGGATTCCGGCCGACACTCCCCCATCTGTCTCTCCAGCATAATAGGTGTGAGTGGACACAACCACCTGGAGTAATGCCCAAGCTCCGATGCCTCACGCCTTTTGAGGAAACAGCACTTGAGCTGGCTGGAGAGAAAAAAGACTTGTGTCTGTGGAGAGGACATACGGCAGCATAGTGGTTAGCACAGTTGCATATGGTAGCATACTGGTTAGTTGCTTCATAGCTCCAGAGTCCCAGGTTCGATTCCCCGCTGGGTCACTGTGTGCAGTCTGCACATTGCCCCCGTGTGTGCTTGGGTTTCCTCCGGGTGCTTTGGTTTCCTCCCACAGTCCAAAGATGTGCAGGTTAGATGGATTGGCCATGATAAAATGCCTAAAAGGTTAGGTGGGGTTACTGGGTTATGGGGATGGGGTGGAGGCGTGGGCTTAAGTAGGGTGCTCTTTCCAAGGGTCGGGGCAGACCCGATGGGCCGAATGGCTGCCTTCTGCACTAAATTCTATGTTGAGGGCAACAAGCTAAAGGCTTGCGGCCATAATCCAAGGCTCACAACTAACTGTTCCCCCTCAGTTCTCCCCAGGATGCACTAATGCCATCTCCCTTCCCTTGTAGAACTTCCCTTGACCAGCCCTGACCATCCTGTTGCCTTCTGGACACCCCAGACATGAGCAGCTCCGAAGGAGACAGTTCAGAGACAAGCATGGAAGAGGCATCACATCTGTCACCCGCAACCCACACCAGTGCACACACTTACACCTTGGTGGGATTGAGAAGTAGGCAGGCTTCTGGGTCACTCACTAGTGAGCACCGCACAGCTGATGATCCACAGGGATATCCCAGGGATCCGGCATTCAAAGGAATGGTGGAGCCCAGGATTTTGCTGAGCCTCTGGCCAAAGATGTGCCCTTTGCTCCCCGAGCTTCTGTGCTTCAAAGGTAGAGTGGCGAGTATCAGGAAGGGATGTCAGCATCCCTCCTCAGACTGCAAGGCCAACTGGAGGAATCCCATCACCTTCTATCTGAGGAGATGGTGGCATCACTCAAACAGAACGATGCAAAAACTGTAAGGGTGGCAGCCGCAGTGGCGACCTTGGCGCAGGATGTGCACTCCATGTTGGGAGTGGCAGCTCCATTGTTCAGGTTATGACATCCATGGCTGAGACAGGAGCTCTCCATGCTGCTGGGCTTCAATCGCATGGTGCAGGCACTGGTGGGAATCCACGAGTAGCAATGCCAGAGGTTGGTGGGGCATTTGTATCTCACTCCAGCTGCCCATGCATCCCACGGAGGAACACCGTGACATTGGACACCTGAAGGGAAGAGAAGCATCAGGAGTGCAACCTGGGGCCCTCTGCCCAGGGGTGCCCAGTCCATCTGACATCCTGTCCGTGAGAGACGCACCTCCAGCTCTGCACATTGAGGAATGTAGCACGGCAATACCCTTGCTGCCTGAAAGTAGGCTCGGACCGTCCAGATCCAGCCCCCCGAGGGCACACCCACCAAGGTCACCTCGGGCAACAGGGCTTGAAAGGCAGCAGACAACCTCAACCTGAGCTGCAATACACCTCGGGTGAGGAAGAGTAAGAAACTGGAGGTATCTCGTAAGCACAGGTGAGCCAGGTCACCATTGTAACATAGCTCTTGTATTGAACATAACTTTGTTCACCAGCGCCCCAAGATGTAACCGTCATGACCCTCCCTGGGAAATGAGCGCCGAGCATTATGTGCAATCTGTGGGCACAAGCAATCTGGGCAGAAGGAGTGGAATCCCTTGCAATGCATGAATGGTGCTGCTTGACGCCACGCATGTGAAGACTATTGCACCCTGCACCTGGGGCATGCCTACTAAGCGGGTGAAGCCCATGGTCCTGACTCGTCGTGTCCTTGTCCAACGTTAGAAACTCGTGGGCCCTCACATAAGGGCATCTATGACCTTCCTTATGCATTGTGTGAGGCTGACTGGGAAATGTCAGACCGGTCACAGGTGATACCTGAAACAAGTTGCTTGCCTAGACGTTCAGAGCTGTGGTAACTTTAGGGGCCACAGGAATTGGATCTTCTGTACTCCTGTTCATGTGGTACCAGCTCTTGCAGGAACAAGCAATGGTGATCCACCATCCACTGGGACAGACGCAGCTGTCTTCTCCAGCACTGAAGCCCTGACAGCTGCAGTTAGGATGTCTGACGTCGGAAGGCCCTTTGCCAGTAATGTCTTCTACGTGTTTCCCGAAACAGCTGTGGGCCCAGGCTCCCTCTCCTCTGCACGGCGCTGGTCCTGGCAAAGTGTAGCAGTATGTCTCCGTCTCTGCTGCTGCTCGATCACTATGAGAATAGCCAAGTCAACTACCTCCATGATTCTCCCGGATCATGCACTGAAAAGAAGAGAATACTAAATTGAGCGCTGAGGATTCCCGGCAGAGTCCTCACTCCCATGCCTCTGGGACACCCACCCATTCACTTCCCTCTTGGTGAGTATTTCTCCACTAAGCCTCACACCCTTCCTTTTAACACTGTAGCCACTTCACCAGGTGATCTCTGAATTCCACCAGGATGAGGTGCATGGGCCCACAAGAGTCCCAGTGTGTCCTGACCCCAACTGTTTGCCCCCCCTCCCCAACGGTGGCAGTTGCATAGATGCATGTGACCAGCATCTGCATCGACACCCCGCGTCATGACCTTGAACGGGGTGAGTGATGATGGGCATCATCACCACTCCTTGCATTGGGGTACACATCAATGTGATTTGTGTGATGTTAATGCTTCTATGAGCATTGGAATTCAATGCTTGGGGATAACACTCCCAAAGGTGAAGAACTTTGTTCCAACTATTTTGATGAAAAACAAGTGAACTGAATTAAACAGGGGGGGGGGGGGGGGGGGGGCCTCATTCTGGACTGGGGTTTTTTTGTGCGGACGGTCCGGTTCGGGGGCGCGGCCACTCGGGGGCACTATTTCCATGGTCCAGGTCCACGGTCTCAGTCCGCCATGGATCACGGCGCGACCGCTGGAGGAAGTGCGGGGGCCGTATCTGTAGCTGGAACTGCGAGCTTCAAGACGGCTCCCTGCTTGCTCCCTGCAGGACCATGAATCTGTGGCCTTTTGACGCCAGTTTTTCTGGCGTAAAAGACCACAGTTTTCACAACGGCATGGGTAGATAGTCCCTGAAACAGAGAATCCAATCTGGCCCCCTATTTGAATCTCATGAATGCTTACTAAAAAGCAAACACAATGGAATTTTCTCCCCCTCCATATTAAGTACCTGGCCAGCGAAAATTTGGAACACTCACTTTTCATGACTGTGCGTAAGTGGCGTGCACCAAGCGAGGTAGACCTTCTTGGACTTTAAGTACAGTAGATGCTGCTTTTACCTTTCACACCATCACAGAGAGCACAAGCTACTCCAAGGCTGACCGCAGTGGAGGGGTGAGATTAAGGCAGGATCCTGGGTGCAATCAAGGAGCCGAGGGGCCGATTGAATGGCTGTTCAGATGCCATTCAAACATGGCGCCCGGATGTTGGAGCCTATGAGGTAATGGCTGAGCAGGTCTGCTCATCCTGTCCCGAGATTCGACTTGCACCTTGTGAATGTACAATTAATTAGCCGAACAGTGGGAGATTCTGTGGCTGCAGCTGTCCAGCAGAATTCCAACTTCTGTTCCCACCACCGGACTTAGTCTCCAGAACAGAAAATGTCTTTCCAATAAAGATAAACCAAAGCAAACTTTCACAATTTGTAATAAAAACCAAGGTTACGATTCAAGATGGGTGAATGATGTTGTTCAGGCCTAGTGCTATTATCCATTGTATCATTATCCTGCATTACCATCCTGTCAGACCCACTTTGTTCCTTCCCTTCTTCAACTCCTGGAGCTCTGATGATTCTTCGACCAGCCTCCCACAAAGGAAGGCAGTGGTTGACTTTGGAGGTCAGGTCATGCACATGAAGGGACACTTTATAAGCAAGAATAATTAGTTTTTCTTGGAGCTTTGGAAAATGAATAGCTTTGTTGGGATACTGACTAAATCAGACTAAAGTGGTCCCAGGTTCAGTATCAAGCCTGTGCAGTTAAGCTGGCAGTAATCGGGTAACTAGCAATAAATATGTGGTTTCAACTGCCAATGGTTTGTGAAGTAAGATTTAACCCTAAGTTGACCGGATACAAATGTCCCAGCCAACTTTGCAATCTTTAGTTGTTCTTTTCTATATTTCCACATTCCCCCCCCCCCCCCCCCACATCCATAAATACCTTCCTGTGTTCCAACTTTTCCCGATAGCCGTGTAGGTAGATGAAGGGGAGCAAATAGTTGTGACTAAAGGATTTTCAGAAGACATTTGAGAAGGTGCCGCGTATTAAATAAAAGTGATTTATTTCTTTTTTCATTTTACAGCAATGTGCATGAGGAAATAAGCCATTGGAATTCATGAAGAATGATGGTGTGCGCGAAGATTAGCAACATTAATGCATTTGTTTTTGCCAACATTCAAATTGGCCTTGAACAACTTTGTATAAGTTTGGTTTATTACTTTTTAACCATTGAAGGGATCATGTAAGTTTTTCATGGAAAGGTTGAAGATACTGTTTTGTAAGAAATATTTATGCGATGTGAAGGCTGCTGGCAAGGCAAGAGTCAACCACATTGCTGTGAGTCCAGAGTTATAATTCAGGTAGACTAGGTCAGGATGGCCGACGTCCTTCTCTAAAGAACATGAACCAGATGGGGTTTTATCTCAAACAATGATGGTCACCACCACTGAGACCAGCTTTCAACTCCAGATTTGGTTATTTAACTTTAAATTCCACAAATGCCATGATGGGATTAGAGACATGAGTAGGCCATTCACCCATCGAGCCTGCACTACCATTCAGTTACTTCATAGCAGATCATCTACCTCAACGCCACTATTTTCTCCAGAACCCTTGATGTCAGGAGCCTCCAGAAATGTATTGATTTCTGTTTTGAACATGCTCAATGATTGAGTTTCCACAGCCATCTGAGGAGGAGGAGACCAAATTCTTCCTCATTTCAGTCATAAATGACCTCCCCCAATCCTGAGATTATGTCCCCTGATTGTTCGACTCACCAGAATGGGGATACATCCCATTCACATCCACACTGTCACATGATTAAAATTTTGTAAGTTTCAACGAGGTCACTCCCAGTCTTCAAAACTCTCAGGAATATAGATCCAGTCTTCCAAATCTCTCCTCATAACACAAACCTCCCATCCCAGGGATTAATCTGGCGACCCTCTGTTGCACTCCCTCTAAGGCAATTATATCTCTCCTTAGATAAGGTAACTAAAGCTGTGCACTACATTACTGGTGAGATCTCACCAAGACCATAAGACATAGGAGTGGAAGTAAGGCCATTCGGCCCATCGAGTCCACTCAGCCATTCAATCATGGCTGATGGGCATTTCAACTCCACCTATCGGGCCCATCGGGCTCGTGGAGTACCTGGCTGGCGAGAACTGAAGAGGTGCCAGCAATAGTACCCTCAGACTGGTCCCTTTACAAAAAGCCTCCTCCACCTGTCCCCACACCGACTACTTCTCCACCACCCTCTTCCACACCATAGCTATGTTCGCTACCGAGTAATAATTCAGCAGATTTGGCAGCGCCAGCCCTCCCTAGCTCGCTTATTCCTTTCCAGAAACATCCTCCCAGTCCGGGGAACCTTACCCGCCCGCACAAACCTCAGTATCATCTTATTCACCTGACTAAAAAGAACAGACCTGGGCACCAAAATTGGGGATTCTGAAACATGAACAAAACATTGGGAGCACCATCATCTTTACTATCTGGATCCTTCCAGCCAACAGCAACACATCCCACCTCCTAAAGTCCTCCTTCCTTTCCGCCACCAGATTTGCCAAATTCACCTTGTGCAGCTGGGCCCAGTTCTGTGTCACATGTATCCCCAGATACAGAAGGCCTGTCCCTACCAACCAAAATGGCAACCTCCTTAAACCCCTCTGTCCCTGGGCGTTGATTGGGAAGACTTAACTTTTCCCCATATTGAGTTTATACCCCAAAAAAAGACTAAACTCCCCCAAGATCCCATAATCCTGTCAAAACTTTCAAATGGGTTCACAACAAATAAGACGTTAGCAGAATATAAAGAGACTCTGTGCTCCAACCACCCCCATCTCAATGTCCCGTCACCCCTTGAAGCCCTAAGTGCCTTTGCCAATGGTTCAATCGCTAGGGCTAAGAGCAAAGGGGAAAGCGGACATCCCTGCCTCGTTCCCCTTCCCCCCCCCCCCCCCCCCCCATGCAACACCAAATACTCCGAATTGACACCAGTAGTCCGCACACTCCCCTTGGGAGTCCCATACAACAATCTGGCCCAGTCGACAAACCCCTGCCAAAACCTGAACTGCTCCAGTACATTGAACAAGTACAGCCACTCCACACGGTCAAACTCCTTCTCCACGTCCATAGACGCACACTCCTCCACCTCCCGGTGTGTTAAGACCATAAGACCATAAGACACAGGAGTGGAAGTAAGGCCATTCGGCCCATCGAGTCCACTCCGCCATTCAATCATGGCTGATGGGCATTTCAATTCCACCTACCAGCATTCTCCCCGTAGCCCTTAATTCCTCGCGACATCAAGAATTTATCTATCTCTGCCTTGAAGCCATTTAGCGTCCCGGCCTCCACTGCACTCCGCGGCAATGAATTCCACAGGCCCACCACTCTCTGGCTGAAGAAATGTCTCCGCATTTCTGTTCTGAATTTACCCCCTCTAACTCTAAGGCTGTGCCCACGGGTCCTCGTCTCCTCGCCTAACGGAAACAGTTTCTTTGCGTCCACCCTTTCTAAGCCATGTATTATCTTGTAAGTTTCTATTAGATCTCCCCTTAACCTTCTAAACTCCAATGAATACAATCCCAGGATCCTCAGCCGTTCATCATATGTTAGACCCGCTATTCCAGGGATCATCCGTGTGAATCTCCGCTGGACACGCTCCAGTGCCAGTATGTCCTTCCTGAGATGTGGGGCCCAAAACTGGACACAGTACTCCAAATGGGGCCTAACCAGAGCCTTATAAAGGCTCAGTAGCACATCGCTGCTTTTATATTCCAACCCTCTTGAGATAAATGACAACATTGCATTCGCTTTCTTAATCACAGATTCAACCTGCATGTTTACCTTTAGGGAATCCTCGACTAGCACTCCCAGATCCCTTTGTACTTTGGCTTTATGAATTTTCTCACCGTTTAGAAAGTAGTCTATGCTTGGATTCTTTTTTCCAAAGTGCAAGACCTCACATTTTCTCATGTTGAATTGCATCAGCCATTTCCTGCACCACTCTCCCAAAATGTCTAGATCCTTCTGCAGCCTCCCCACTTCCTCAGCACTACCTGCCTGACCACCTAACTTTGTATCATCGGCAAACTTCGCTAGAATGCCCCCAGTCCCTTCATCCAGATCATTAATATATATGGTGAACAGCTGCGGCCCCAACACTGAACCCTGTGGGACACCGCTGGTCACCGGCTGCCATTCCGAAAAAGAACCTTTTATCCCAACTCTCTGCCTTCTGTCAGACAGCCAATCCTCAACCCATGCCAGTAGCTCACCTCGAACACCATGGGCCCTCACCTTACTCAGCAGCCTCCTGTGTGACACCTTATCAAAGGCCTTTTGGAAATCCAGATAGACCACATCCACTGGGTTTCCCTGGTCTAACCTACTTGTCACCTCCTCAAAGAATTCTAACAGGTTCGTCAGGCACGACCTCCCCTTACTAAATCCATGTTGACTTGTTCTAATCCGACCCTGCTCTTCCAAGAATTTAGAAATCTCATCCTTAACGATCGATTCTAGAATTGTACCAACAACCGAGGTTAGGCTAATTGGCCTATAATTTTCCATCTTTTGTCTTGATCCTTTCTTGAACAAGGGGGTTACAACAGCGATCTTCCAATCGTCCGGGACTTTCCCTGACTCCAGTGATTTTTGAAAGATCTCAACCAACGCTTCCGCTATTTCTTCAGCCACCTCCCTCAGAACTCTAGGATGTAGCCCATCGGGGCCAGGAGATTTGTCAATTTTAAGACCTTTTAGCTTTTTTAGCACCATCTCTTTTGTAATGGCAACCATACTCAACTCAGCCCCCTGACCCTTTATAATTTTTGGGATATTACTCATGTCTTCCACTGTGAAGACAGACGCAAAGTACTTATTAAGTTCTCCAGCCATTTCCTCGTCTCCCATCACTAGCCTTCCAGAATCAGTTTGAATTGGCCCAATGTCTACTTTGGCCTGTCGTTTGTTTCTTATGTATTGAAAGAAACCTTTACTATCATTTCTTATATTACTGGCTAGCCTGCCTTCATATTTGATCCTCTCCTTCCTTATTTGTCTCTTTGTTAACCTCTGTTTGTTTTTGTAGCCTTCCCAATCTTCTGATTTCCCAGTGCTTTTGGCCACTTTATAGGATCTCTCTTTTTCTTTGATACATTTCCTGACCTCCTTTGTCAGCCATGGCTGTCTAATCCCTCCCCGGATAATCTTTCTTTTCTTGGGGATGAACCTCTGTACAGTGTCCTCAATTATGCATACAAACTCCTGCCATTTTTGCTCTACTGTCTTCCCCACTAGGGTCTGCTTCCAGTCGATTTTCGCCAGTTCCTCTCTCATGCCCTCGTAATTACCTTTATTTAACTGTAAAACCATTACATCCGATTTTGCCTTCTCTCTTTTAAACTGCAGACTGAACTCAACCATATTATGATCGCTGCTTCCTAAGTGTTCCCTTACTTTAAGATCTTTTATAAAGTCTGGTTCATTACATAGCACTAGGTCCAGAATAGCCTGCTCCCTTGTGGGCTCCATGACAAGCTGTTCCAAAAAGCCATCTTGTAAGCATTCCATGAATTCCTTTTCTTTGGATCCACTGGCTACGTTATTTACCCAATCCACCTGCATATTGAAGTCCCCCATGATCACCGTGACTTTGCCTTTCTGACATGCCTTTTCTATTTCCCGGTACATGTTGCACCCCTGGTCCTGACCACTGTTAGGAGGTCTGTACATAACTCCTATTATGGTTTTTTTGCCTTTGTGGTTCCTCAATTCTACCCACACAGACTCCACATCATCCGACCCTATGTCGTTTAGTGCCATAGATTTAATTTTGTTCTTAACTAACAAGGCAACCCCACCCCCTCGGCCCACCTCCCTGTCTTTTCGATAGGTTGTATATCCTTGGATGTTTAACTGCCAGTCCTGAACCCCCTGCAGCCATGTCTCTGTGATGCCTACCACATCATAATCATTTACGATGATCTGTGCCATTAGTTCATCTACTTTGTTACAAATGCTACGAGCATTTAGGTAAAGTGCCTTAATGCTAACTTTCTTATCATTACAGATATTGGAAGTCCTAAGATGTCCAAAGTTATCCTTCCTTTTTGTTGCATTCCTAGTCTGCCTCAAGCTTAAATCCACCTGCCTACATGTTATCCTCCTGCGTATCTTGCCATTTAACTCCATGCTCCCTGTCGCTTTCACTTTCCCTTCCCCCCAACTCAGAAGTTTAAAGTCCTACTGACCACCCTATTTATCCTCTTCGCTAGAACACTGGTTCCAGATCGGTTCAGGTGGAGACCGTCCCAACAGTACAGATCGCCCCGGTTCCAAAACTGATGCCAATGTCCCATGAAGTGGAATCCCTCTTTCCCACACCAATCCCTTAGCCACGTGTTTACTTCCCTAATTTTCTTATCCCTATGCCAATTGGCACGTGGCTCGGGCAGTAATCCGGAGATTATGACCCTTGAGGACCTGTATTTCAATTTTCTTCCTAGTGCTTGATAGTCCCCGAACAGGTCCTCCACCCTAGATTTACCTATGTTGTTAGTCCCAACGTGGACCACAACAACTGGATCCTCCCCCTCCCGCTCCAATATCCTTTCAAGCCGGTCAGAGATGTCCCACACCCTGGCACCGGGCAGGCAACACACCATGTGAGACTCCCGATCCGGCTTGCATAGGATACTATCTGTCCCCCTAATTATAGAATCCCCTATAACAACTACTTGTCTTTTTACTCCCCCCTCTTGAATGGCCTTCTGCCACTGCAGCAGACATTTTTACTCTTGTACTCAAACCGCCTTGTGATGAAGGCCAACATACCCTTTGCCTTTCTGACTGCTTGCTGCACCTCCATACTAACTTTTAGCAACTCACAAACAAGGACACCCAGGTCCCTTTGTACACCTACACTTCCTAATCTCTCACTATTTAAGAAGTCTTCTGCCTTTCTGTTGTTTCTGCCAAAGTGAATATCTTCACACTTCTTCACATATTCAATCTGTCATTATCATAATATTTTTGATTAGTGTCAAAAATAATCAATTTAAGCTTGTATCAACACTGCAATGATATTGCTGTGAAATTCCTCTAGTTGCCACACTCCGGCATCTGTTCGGGTGCACTGAGGGAGAATTTAGAATGTCCACCGAACACATCTATTGGGAATCGTGGGAGGAAACCGGAGCACCCGGAGGAAACCCATGCTGGCACGGGGAGATCGTGCAGACTCCGCACCGACAGTGACCCAAGTCGGGAATCAAGCTCAAGTCATAGAATTTACAGTGCAGAAGGAGGCCATTCGGCCCATCGAGTTTGCACCGGCCCTTACAAAGAGAACCCGACTGAAGCCCACGTATCTACCCTATCCCTCCCTATAACCCAGTAACCCCCATTTAACATTTTTTAGACACTAAGGGCAATTTAGCATGGCCAATCCACCTAACCCGCACATCTTTGGACTGTGGGAGGAAACCGGAGCCCCCGAAACGGGGAGAACATGCAGTCTCCGCACAGACAGTGACCCAGCTGGGAATCGAACCTGCGACCCTGGCGCTGTGAAGCCACAGTTCTAACATTTGTGCCACTATGCCGCCCACATGTTCTCGCGCATTCACTTCACCTGTCCAAATCTCAGCCTCCTTTCACCCTGCACACAACTTGCATTCCCACCCAGTTTGGTGCCATCAGCAAATTCTGAAATATTACAATTGGTCCTCACATCCAAATCATTTATATAAATTGCGAACAGCTATGGACCTAGCACTGATCTTTGTAATTCCCCAGTAGAGGTTGGCATCTGCGAATGATTTACTTTCTGCCTTTGTCCCATTATATCTGTGCCAACCATCAAGCACCTAACTATTCTAATCCCATTGTCCAGCACTTGATCCAAAGCTTTGTATGCTCTAGCATTTCAAGTGCTCATCTAAATTCTTCTTAAATGTTGTGCGTATTCCTGTCTCTAGCACCCTTTCAGGCAGTGAGTTCCAGATTCTTACCACCGTCTGGGTGACAAAGGTTTCCCATAATTTCCCACCAAGGGCAGTATGGTGGCACAGTGGTTAGTATTGCTGCCTCCGGCTTTGAAGACCCGCATTCGAATCCTGGCCTTGGGTCACTGTCTGTGTGGAGTTTGCACATTCTCCCCGTGTCTGCGTGGGTTTCGCCCCCACAACCCAAGGATGTGCAGGGTAGGTGGATTGGCCATGCTAAATTGTCCCTTAATTGGAAAAAAATGATTGGGTACTCTAAAATTTAATAAATAAATAAATAATTTCCCACCAAATCTCCTGTCCCAAATTCCCACAATCCCAAGTGCTGTAATTTTATTTACTGAGCTCCTGTGTGGGACTTTATCAAAAGTCCTCCTGAAAATCCAAGTTCGCAGCATCCGCTGGTTCTTTACTAATAATATCATCAGAAATATGTTTGCCAAACATTATTTCCCTTTCATAAATCCATGTTGACTCGGCCCAATTTTACAATTTTTGATCTAAATGTCCAAGCATCGCATTCTTTATAATAGATTCTATTAGTTTCCAGACCACTGACGTCAAATTAACAAGTCCGTGGTTCTCAATTCTCCCTTATGCTAATTAGTGGGTTACATTTGTTACTTTCCGGTTGTCAGGAACCTTTTCAAAATCAATAGAATTCTGAAAGATAATCACCAATGTATCCACTATGTCTCTAGCCACCTCTGTCAGCTCATCTGGTGATTTGAACACAGGTCCCCTGGTACTAGCCTGTACCCCTGGATTACTAAATCAGGGATATCACCACTACACCACTGTCATAGAGTTCTACAGCACAGAAAAGGCCCTTCAGCCCATCATGTCTGCACCCAATGAAAACAAGCACCAAAGTATTATTTTAACCCCATTTTCCAGCACTTGGCCCATAGCCTTGTGTGCCCTGGTGTCGCAAGTGCACATCTCAATACTTCTTAAATGTTATGAGGGTCTCTGCCTCAACCACCCTTTCAGACAGAAAGTTCCAGATTCCCACCACTCTCTGGGTGAAAACGTTTCTCCTCACATTCCCTCTGAACCTCCTGCCCCTTACCTTAAATCTATGGCCCCTGGTTATTGACTGCTCTGTCAAAGCGAAAGAATAGACAGGAAAAACCTATCTGTACCCCTCATAGTTTTATGCACCCCCACCACCCGCCTATAATGTGGATTCCAGAACTGCACACAATACTCTAGCTGTGGCCTAACCAACATTTTATAGAGTTCCATTGCAAACCTCCCTGCTCTTCAACTCTATGCCCCAGCTAATAAAGGCAAGTATAGCATAGGCCTTCTTAACCACTGAATCAGTGCACATGCAAACCACATCCCACTGATCCTCGGTACTTCCCAGGGACCTGCTATTTATCATTTATTCCCTTGCCTGTCTTCCCCAATACTAAAAGGCAGCTGTATTTTTAAAACTTTTTCCAACATTGAATTGATGTAAATGAGGAATTTTTCAGATTAACAGATGCTCATGAATTTCCATGTCCAAGACCAGCATAAAATCACTGCCATTTTTTGAAATCCTTGGATACTTTTTATATATTTTGTGAAAACTGTGTTGTGTGCATTTTTCAGTCATACAGATGAATGACAGATGTTGAATTTTATATTGAGATCAATTGTTTGATAACTTACATCTGTTTCTAATGTTGAATGGAACACTGTATCATTTGCCAGTAAGTTATGGGCTTGAAAATAAATGTTTGAATTTTTGATTAATTATTTGTACAAATGTACATTATTTTCCTTTGATGCTATGTCTGTTGGATTTGATTTTAATATGAGATTTACACGTGGATATTGAAATGGGTTGTGACTTTTACCTTAATCTTCCTATTTCAATGATAAAACTTGCAACACAAGGCACCCCCCCCCGCCCCCCCCCCGCCCCTCCCACTCCGGTCGGGTCGGAGAATCGCCGGGGGCCGCCGTGAATCCCGTCCCCGCCATCTCACAAAGTCTCCGAATGCTGAAAAGTCGGGGAGGCGTCAGTTGCGCCACCCGCCCCGGAGAATGCCGGGGGCCTGCGCCACGCTATGGACTCCGGGGCTGCCCGTATTCTCCTGGCTGGATGGGCCGAAGTCAAAACACCTATATAACGGCGTCAACCAGTGCTGATGGTTTACGCCGTACAGCGTGGAGGTAGGTCGCGGCATGGGAGGTGGCCGCAGTCTGTGTGTGTGTGGAGGGGGGGTGGGGGGTGAGTGCAAATGCCGGGGAGGGGGGTGGAGAGAGCGTGTGCCGGGGAGGGGGGGAGAGAGTGAGTGCCAGGGAGGGGGGCGAGGGCAAGGGAGGTCGTCCACCTGGCCAGGTTGCAGCCTCCAACAGTCACGCCCATGCAGCCCATGGCACGGGGGAGGGGGGGGGGGGGGCTACGGGCAATGATGACATGTTGTCATTCCCCCACCCCCGCAGGCCGTCATGTTTTCTGATTAGCCAGTGATGTTGGTCGCGGCAGCCGCTATTGTACATGTTGCCCTGGAGGAGGAGGGGCGTGGCAGAGAAGCGGTGCAGGCTGCTGCAGAGGGGCATGCCACAGAGGGGCAGGCAGCAGCCGCCCAGGCTGGAGGAGGAGCAGGGGCAGCACAAAGAGGAGGAGCACGAGGAAAGGGAGGAGGACGTTGTGGCGTCACGACGATGGAGGCGCCCGAGGAGGCCCCGTGTGTACCACCCCCGTTCGTCGTACCAGGACCTCATGGCTCAGGAATGCAGCAGGAGACTCCGGTTGAGCCAGGAAACCGTGGCACACATCTGCCACCTGCTGGCACACGTGGCACTGGGGAGGACACCCTCCCCCCGTGTCCGTCATCGTTACGGTGGTTCCACTGGGTCATTCCAGGCGCCGAGTGGGACCTGTCCGGCATCTCGCAGACATCGGTGCATCCGGGCAGTGACAGTCGCCCTTTATGCCATTGCGGCCCGCTACATCCGGTTCCCTTTGGACCGGGCGAGCCAGGATGCCCGGGCAGCGGGCTTTGCTGCCATGGCCGGTTTTCCCATGGTCCAGGGCGCAATCGATGGGATGCACGTCACCGTGCGGCCACCTGCAGATAACAGGGCCGTGTTCACCAATAGGAAGGGGACGTATTCTATGCACATCCAGGTGGTCTGTGACGACCGCATGATTATCCTGCACGTCTGCGCCCGGTACCCGGGAAGTGTTCATGACTCATACATGTTGCGGACTTACATCCCCGGCATGTTCGAGGGACGCCAGACCCGCCTGAGGGGCTGGTTGCTGGGCGACAGGGATTACCTGTTGCGGTCGTGGCTGATGACGCCTATACGGAGGCCACAGAGTGACGCGGAGAACAGCTACAATGATGCCCATGCAGTGACAAGGGGTGTGATAGAGAGGTGCTTTGGGCTGCTCAAAATGCGTATCAGGAGTCTGGACCACTCTGGGGGGGCCCTCCAGTACCCGCCAGGTAGGGTCGGCCACATCATTGTGATGTGCTGTGTCCTGCACAACATAGCCCAGCAGAGGGGCGATGTGCCGCAGGCAGAGGAGGGGGGAGTGGAGGAGCAGCGGAAGAGGCGCATACCTCCCCAGATGAGGGAGATGGGGGCAATGGTCAGGGCAGACAGGCTGGACATGGGCGGGTGGCTGCCCACCGTTACCGGCTGGGCCAGCGGGCACGGGACAGGCTGATAGCCGCCCGGTTCACTGACTAGGGGGTGTGGGAATCGGCGAGTATGGTCACATACCGCACGTCATGGCAACATCCGACCACCCCCCCCCACCCGCCCATCACCAACACCCTCACCCCACCCACCAACCCAACAACCACACCCACCCCACCTGCATGCACACCACCCCTCCATTGCACATCTACCTGCGGCACGACGGGCCGGGCTCACATGGTCGCCGGTGGAAGTGTGTCTATTGCAGACCATGGAGGATGATGATGACCCGCTCTGCGATGAGCTCCTGATCCACATCGTTGGACCATGCCTGACCCATGGCCACAGTACCACCATCCACCCGGACCATCGCTGCATGCGGCCATAACACTGCAGTGCACGGTCCCGTCTTCTGCCCGGGAGGGGGGGGAGGGGGTGGGGGGGGAGGAGTGGATGGAGAGGGTGGCCCAGGGGGTAGGGGTAGGGGTGTCCTGGGTAGGACTGTCCCGGGTAGGGCTGTCCCGGGTAGGTGTGTCCTGGGTCGGGGTGTCCTGGGTCGGGATGTCCTGGGTAGGGCTGTCCTGGGTAGGTGTGTCCTGGGTAGGGGTGTCCTGGGTAGGGCTGTCCTGGGTAGGTGTGTCCTGGGTAGGTGTGTCCTGGGTAGGGGTGTCCTGGGTAGGGCTGTCCTGGGTAGGGCTGTCCTGGGTAGTGCTTCCTGGCTCGGCTGCGATGGGGGCCTGTAGCTGCTCCCCTCGTCGCTGGGTGTCACACGCCAGCGTCGCTGCACCTGTTGCTCCGGGTCTCTCCCTCTCTCGTGGCCGCCCTGGCGCGTCCTGCGGGCATCGCAGGCCAGAGGGGCCGGGTCTCTCCCTCTCTCATTGCCACCCTGGGGCATCCTGCGGGTGGTCGGCATCTGCGGGGACAGGTGCCTCGACGTTTGGTCCTGCAATACACAATACAGCATGCATGGTTGGACACGCGGGCGATGATCAGGGGATATGAGGGAGAGGGGAATATGGGGGAGGTGGGATATGGGGCAGGGTGGATATGGGGAGGGGGATATTGGGGAGGGGGAATATGGGGGAGGAGGGATATGGGACAGGGGGGATATGGGGAGGGGTATATGGGGGATATGGGGAGGGGTATAGGGGGGATATGGGGAGGAGGATATGGGGAGGGGGGATATGGGGAGGGGGGATATGAGGAAGAGGGTTATGGGGGAAGAGGGTTATGGGGGAAGAGGGTTATGGGGAAGAGGGTTATGGGGGAAGAGGGTTATGGGGGAAGAGGGTTATGGGGAAGAGGGTTATGGGGGAAGAGGGTTATGGGGGAAGAGGGTTATGGGGGAAGAGGGTTATGGGGAAGAGGGTTATGGGGGAAGAGGGTTATGGGGGAAGAGGGTTATGGGGAAGAGGGTGATGGGGGAAGAGGGTAATGGGTGAGGAATGATATGGGGGAGGGGGGATATGGGGGAATGGGGACGGGCCGTGGGTGGCCCCCATTGCTGGCAGGTCCCCGACCTCTGCATCTGCAACCTCCTGGTCCTGATGTCCGCCTGCCAGTTCCAGGGCCCTTTCCTCATGAACGGTGAGTGGTCTCTCATAAATTGGGCCCCCTCCAGTCCTCTCACATTACCTGTTGTTGTTTTCGTGCTTCTCCTGTGGGGGGTGGGCGGGTTGGTGGGTGGTTGGCAGGGGTAAAGGGCAACAGTGTTAGACAGGTATATGAATGCATGCCAGCAGTTGTGCGTATATTGACAGAGGTGCGCAGCACATTAGGGTTGGGTTAGCGTTAGGGTTGGTTGCACCTGGGGGTGTGCTGTACATCCGGCGTGGGGGGGGGGGGGGGGGGGGGGGGGGGTACTCGACCCTGGCTGCACTGACGAGGTCGGTGCACCTTCTTGTGGCACTGGGTGCCTGTCCTTGGTGTCACAGCCACAGTGCTGACGGCCTCTGCTACCTCCCTCCACAGGTACCGGCTGAGGCCTGGGGCAACCCTGCGGCCATGTCCGGGGTACAGGGCCTCCCTCCTCTTCTGTACTGCGTCCAGGAGCACCTGGATGTCGCGCTCCTGGAACCTCGGGGCTACGTGGCGGGTGTCCATCTTAGCGGGTCTTCCGGGAGGGACGCGTCTTTTGTGCTGTGACGCCGCGCGGTGTCAGTGAGCAGCGCGTCCATGGTGGGTGGTGCCGTCGCAAATGCCATCACGCCGCTGCTAGCCCATTCTGGCCCGGAGTCTTCGCGACGTTTGAGGGGGGGGGGGGCGACGCCGGAGTGATCTGCGTCGATTTTGGCGCCAGGTCTCGGCCATTGCCCTGGTTTTCGGAGAATCCAGCCCATGATTTCAGAAGATCCTCCAGGCAGTATCTAGGCACAGCCTTCTTCAGCTGCAGCATCAAAAGCCTTCCTTCTACCATAAGGTCAGAATGGGAGATGCTTACCGATGTTTGCTCAATGTACTGCTGAATTTATAATTCCTGAGACAATGAAGCAACCTGTGTCCACTTGCAGAAAGACCTGGGCACCATCAGGTTTGGGCTGATAAATGGTACTTTTTAAACAATTTTTTTCTCTTCCTTCATTTTTCTTTCAGCCACTGTTATTTTCACAATTCTCCAATCTAATTGGTTCACAAGATACACAGATCCTTCCCATGTCAATTCTAGTTGCACTTTCAGAAACTTGTATATGTTGGCTCGTATTTTCTCCCTCCCCAAGTTGGATTGGCCAGCTAGGGGTGTAAAATTGTCCACCATGCCATACCCAACCACCATCACACAATTTTGCCAATGAGCCAATTAAAAGGCCAATTACTGGCCACTTAAAGGCCCACTCCCACAGTCTCTGGGATTTTACCTCCCGTGGGGAGTCCGCTGCCAAGTGAGTATCTTTCACTGGTCGGACTAATGGTCGGGCAACTGGGGAGGTCTAGGATGTCGTATCCCCTTTATGGCCCACCTCTGCCCATTGAAAGCTTCCTCCCAAGTCTTCAAAACCCTGCGTTTTCCCACTCCCTTGCCCAGTCCACTCTGGCCCTCCTCCCCCGTACTGGAGCCCATCTGCCTGGTCCTGGGCATTCCCATACCCCTCACCTTCACATCTGGCTCAATTGATGATTGTTGTTTGGGACTGGATGCAGTTCCAGCAGTGTTCACTGCAGGAGTGGCACTGTTGGGACCAGTGAGCTGCAGCCATTTAAGAGGCGATTCCACCCCAATGTAAAATCTAACCCAGAAATTCTAAAAGCCTAAACGGCCACGGGTAAGAGTACCGAATGGCAAATTTTGTTGGATTCAATCCTATAGTAAACTATGGCCAAATGAAATCAATGCTACTGTGACTTTGTGTTGTGTGATTTCACAACAATCGTATAATATTTTTGTATTGATTTGTCAACATATGAAAGAATTTTGCATTAACATTTATTAGATTATGTTAACATATGATTTTTTGAAAAGACAGGTAAATTATCATCCGGTCACCACCCTCAAGTGCGCTAAGTTAATCAACCTCCCCCATTTTCTCAGTGGAACTTATTCTTGTGACTCTAATGACTGGAAAACTCTCCTGGTCATCAACAGTTCTAGTGTCTTCTAGTGACCAACAATGCAAAAATGAGAACTACACCCGAGTGTCGGGTCAAATTAAACTGCTTTGGAGTATTCATTTAATAAAAGTTTAATTATTTTTGTGGGAACATGAAAGGATACTGGCAAGTAAATAAAATCCTAAGTTTTCTTACAAGTAAGTTAAGGGTTAAAGAATAACTAGGGAAAGAGTAAGGCCCATTAAGGACACAGTGGTATTTCGTGTGTGCAGGGAGAACATAGATACAGTTCTAAATGAATACTTTGTGATGGTGTTCATGAGTGAGAGGGATGGAGTGGGTATCGAAATCTGGGAGAGGATGATTATAAAATTAAATAAATTAACATAAACAGAGAGGAGGTGTTTAGTTGTCTGGACGGCTTAAATTAGATAAACCTCCAGCGTCGGATTAAATGAATCCCCAGCTGTTGAGTGAGGCAAGAGAGGACATAACAGAGGTGCTGATAATAATTTTCAATTCCTCTGGCCACAGGAGACATGCTGGAGGATAGCCCATGTGGTGACATTATTCAGGAAGGGAGAACCAGGAAACAACAGGTCGGTATAACCTCAGTGGTGGAGAAACTTTGGAAATAAATATGAGAGAAAGAATTAATCTGCATTTGTGGAAGCAGGGATTAATCTAGACCAGTCAGCCAGGTTTTGTTAAGGGAAGGTCATGTCTGACCAATTTGATTGAATTTTTCGAAGAGGTGACCAGGTGTGTAGATGAGGGTAATGCATTTGATGTAGCCTACTTGGACTTTAGCTAAGCTTTTGATAAGGTCCCACATGGGGGACTGTGTGGTAGTCACCACTGTTGTGTATATATCGCATATGAGGTGTATTACGGTAAGGCTCCTGTACTACAGCTACGGGGGTAGATCCCTGCCTGCTGGCTCCGCCCAGTAGGCGGAGTATAAATGTGTGGGCTCTCCGAGCTGCAGCCATTTCGGCAGCAGCTGCGGGAGGCTACACATCTCTGCGTAATAAAGCCTCGATTACTCTCTACTCTCATCTTGTCGTAATTGATAGTGCATCAATTTATTAAGCAGAGATTATACAATGATGGACCTCCGCATCAAGCCAGATCGCCTGCAGCTGCACCCTCAAGCAGACAACACCAAGTCAACCTTTGTACATTGGCTAGCTTGCTTTGAAGCATACATAGGATCTGCGACAAAACCACCCTCAGAGGCACAGAAGCTCCACATCCTCTATATGCGGCTGAGCTCCCATATCTTTCCCCTCATCCGGGATGGGCCTACCTACGCTGAGGCCATGGTGCTACTGAAGGAGAACTACACTCAGCAGACCAACAAAATCTACGCCAGGCACCACCTGTCCACGCGGCATCAACTCCCCGGTGAGTCTGTGGAAGATTTCTGGCGTGCCCTGCATGCTCTGGCAAGAGACTGCGATTGCCAAGCTGTTTCGGACGTTGAACATTCTGAACTCCTAATTAGGGACGTTTTCGTTATGGACATAGAACATAGAACATAGAAAAATACAGCACAGAACAGGTCCTTCGGCCCACGATGTTGTGCCGAACTTTTGTCCTAGATTAAGAACAAATTAATCTGCACCCCATCATTCTACCATAATCCATGTACCTATCCAATAGCCACTTGAAGGTCCCTAATGTTTCCGACTCAACTACTTACACAGGCAGTGCATTCCATGCCCCCACTACTCTCTGGGTAAAGAACCTACCTCTGACATCCCACCTATATCTTCCACCATTCACCTTAAATTTATGTCCCCTCGTAATTGTTTGTTCCACCCGGAGAAAAGTCTCTGACTGTCTACTCTATTCCCCTGATCATCCTTAAAAACTCTATCAAGTCGCCCCTTATCCTTCTCCATTCTAATGTGAAAAGGCCGAGCACCCTCAACCTTTCCTCGTAAGCCTACTCTCCATTCCAGGCAACATCCTGGTAAATCTCCTTTGCACCTTTTCCAAAGCTTCCACATCCTTCCTAAAATTCAGCGACCAGAACAGTACACAGTACTCCAAATGTGGCCTGACCAAGGTTTTGTACAGCTGCATCATCACCTCACTGCTCTTGAATTCAATTCCTCTGCTAATGAATGCTAGCACATCATAGGCCTTCTTCACAGCTCTATCCACTTGAGTGGCAACTTTCAAAGATCTATGAACGTAGACCCCAAGATCTCTCTGCTCCTCCACATTGCCAAGAACCCTACCGTTAACCTTGTACTCCGCATTCATATTTGTCCTTCCAAAATGGACAACCTCACACTTGTCAGGTTTAAACTCCATCTGCCACTTCTCAGCCCAGCTCTATGTCTCTTTGCAGCCGACAACAGTCCTCCTCACCATCCACAACTCCACCAATCTTTGTATTGTCTGCAAATTTACTGACCCACCCTTCAACTCCCTCATACAAGTCGTTAATGAAAATCACAAACAGCAGAGGACCCAGAACTGATCCCTGCGGTACGCCACTGGTAACTGGGCTCCAGGCTGAATATTTGCCATCCACCACCACTCTCTGACTTTTATCTTTTAGCCCGTTCGTTATCCAACTGGCCAAATTTCTCACTATCCCATGCCTCCTTACTTTCTGCATAAGCCTACCATGGGGAACTTTATCAAATGTCTTACTAAAATCCATGTACACCACATTCACTGCTTTACTTTCATCCATGTGCTTGGTCACCTCCTCAAAGAATTCAATAAGACTTGTAAGGCAAGACCTACCCCTCACAAATCCGTGCTGACGATCCCTAATCAAGCAGTAAGTTACCACTGAAGTAAGACTAATTGACCTTTAATTCCCAGGGTTGGGTCAGCGTACATCCACCAGCGCCTCTTCGAAGGGGCTACCTATGACCTCGCGGTGACCAAGAAATTCGCGATCTCACTAACAGTCGTCTCCCGCAATGTACAGGCGTATGCCCTGACCGCACGCCCCCCCCCCCCTTCCTGGCCATCACGGACCCCGCCAGCGAACACCCTAACATGGACCCCACCAGCGACCGCACCAGCCAAACCCAAGCCTGCGCCGCGCGGCAGCCAACAAACCACGAGGGACCCAAGTGCTACTTCTGCGGACAGACAAAACACCCCCAGCAGCGCTGCCCGGTGCTGAGCGTGATCTTCAAGGCCTGCGGGAAGAAAGGACATTTCGCTGCTGTGTGCCACGCTCACTCGATCACCGCTGTAACAAGACCCATCGTCCCTGCACCCCCCACATGCGACCCGTGGGCGCCGCCATCTTCCTCGCCTCAGATCACGTGCGGCCCATGGGCGCAGCCATCTTTCATGCCGCCCGCCACGTGCGCCCCATGGGCGTCGCCATCTTCCCTGCCTCAGGACCCCTGCTCGTCAGGCACCTCATCACCTGCAACCGCAGCCGACCAGTCAGGGGCCTTCCAACACCAGCCGCGTCTCGCTTCCATCACGATCGACCAGTCCCGGCAGCACATGAAGGTCGATGGGCACAAGACATCCAGCTTTCTGGACTCCGGGAGCACTGAGAGCTTCATCCACCCCAATACGGTAAGAGCTGCTCCCTCACGGTACAACCCAGAAAATCTCCCTGGCCTCCGGATCCCACTCCATGGCGATCCGGGGTACTGCATCGCTGCCCTCACCATCCAGGCATTGACTTCAGCGGCTTCTGGCTCTCCGTCCTCCCCAACCTCTGCACTGCCTTGCTACTTGGCCTGGACTTCCAGTGCAACCTCCAGAGTCAAACCCTGAAATTTGGCGGGCCCCTACCACCCCTTACTGTCTGCGGCCAACCTGCCTTCTCTGTTTGCAAACCTCACCCCGGATTGCAAACCCGTCACCACCAGGAGCAGACCGTACAACGCCCAGGACAGGACTTTCATCAGGTCTGAACTCCAGCGGCTGCTACGGGAAGGTATTATCGAAGCCAGCAACTGCCTCTGGAGAGCCCAAGTGGTAGTTGTGAAAACTGGGGAGAAAAACAGGATGGCCATTGACTACAGTCAGACCATCAATTGGTACAAGCAGCCCGACGTGTACACCCTCCCACGCATATCTGATATGGTCAATCAGATTGCACAGTACCGGGTCTTCTCTACAGTGGACCTGAATTCTGCTACCTCCAGCTCCCCATTGGCAAGGCAGACCGCCCATACACCGCATTTGAAGCGGACGGCCGCCTTTACCATTTCCTTAGGGTTGCATTCGGCGTCACTAACGGGGTCTCGGTCTTCCCACGAGAGATGGACCGAATGGTTGACCAGTACGGACTGCGGGCCACCTTCCTGTACCTGGATAACGTCACCACCAGCAGGATCACGCACTAACCTTTCCAAATTTCTCCACACCGCCAATCTCCTCAACCTAATGTACAACAAGGAGAAGTGCGTGTTCAGCACACACCGATTAGCCATCCTTGGCTATATGGCTCAAAATGGTGTTCTAGAGCTAGACCCTGATCGCATGCGTCCCCTCATGGAACTGCCCCTTCCCCACTGTCCCAAGGCCCTCAAACAATGCCTGGGGTTCTTCTCGTACTACGCCCAGTGGGTCCCTAACTATGCGGACAAGGCCCGCCCACTCATTCACTCCACCGTTTTCCCACTGATGGCCGAGGCTCACCAGGCCTTCAACCGTATCACGGCCGACATCGCCTTCCAAGTCGAGAGCGATGCATTAGACGTCGTTCTAGCCGCCACACTCAACCAGGTAGGCAGGCCCGTGACATTTTTTTACCGCATCCTCCATGCCTCCGAAATTCGGCACTCCTCCATCGAGAAGGAGGCCCAAGCCATAGTAGAAGCTGTCCAACATTGGAGGCATTACCTGGCCAGCAGAACATTCACTGTCCTCACTGACCAACGGTCGGTAGCATTCATGTTCAACAACACACTGTGGGGCAAGATCAAAAATGATAAGATCTTCAGGTGGAGGATCGAGCTCTCCAACTACAATTACGAGATTTTGCATCGCCCCAGTAAGCTCAACGAGCCCCCCGGTGCCCTATCCCGAGGTACATTTGCCAGTGCACAAGTGGACCGACTCCAGACCCTGCACAACGCTCTCTGTCACCCAGTGGTCACCTGGTATTTTCACTTCATAAAGGCCCGCAATCTGCCCTACTCCATCGAGGAAGTCAGGGCTATCACCAGAGACTGCCAGGTCTGCGCGGAGTGTAAACCGCACTTCTACCGGCAAGACCGAGTGTACCTGGTGAAGGCCACCCGCCCCTTTGAACGCCTCAGCGTGGATTTCAAAGGGCCCCTCCCTTCCACCGAGCGAAACACGTACTTTCTTAACGTGGTCGACGAATACTCCAGATTCACCTTCGTTGTGCCAGGCCCCTATTTGCCGTCTGCCACCGTCATCAAAGCCCTCAACACCATCTTTGCTGTGTTCGGTTTCCCCGCCTATGTCCATAGCGACCGGAGACCGGCGATAGGGTTAGGGACCGGGGATCCTCATTTATGAGCGATCAGCAAGTGCATCGCCTCGAGCAGGACGACCAGTTACAACCCCTGGGGAACAGGCAGGTGGAACAGGAGAATGGGACGTTCTGGAAGGCTGTCCAGCTTGCCCTACAGTCCAGGAATCTCCCGGCCTCCCGCTGGCAAGAGGTCGTCCCTGACACCCTTCATCCAATTCGGTCGCTCCTTTACACTGTGACTAATAAAACCCCCATGAACGTCTCTTCGCCTTCCCCAGGAAGTCCACCTCTGGGCTTTTGCTCCCAATGTAGCTGGCAGCTCCATGACCCCTGCTCCTCCGCAAGCACATGCGGCTCCACAAGGCAGACCCGTTGGTCGAGAGGGTACAGCTACTCCATGCGAACCCGCAGTACCCCGACAGCCGCCAACACACAGTCTCCCTCAGGGACCTGGGACCAGCTGGGTACCCCCCCCCCCCCCACCTAACTTCCCCAATGCAACCCATCCCCCCCCCCCTACCCCCCCCCCCCCCCCCAGTGCACCTCACCACAGCCCCCGCTCCAGGACGATCCATCGTCCTCTTGGTCCCACCCAGGGATGAGGATGAGGCTGACATTCTCCCGGAATCACCGGCGACCAAACCGATACCTGCATCGCCACCGGGACTGCGGCGCTCGCAATGGAGCATCAAGGCGCCCGATCGTCTGAATTTGTAGACTTTCCCAAAATGTTAACCTATGCATGTAAATAGTCTTCCACCACCCCCGCTGGAGTCTTTTTTAACAGGGGGGTAAATGTGGTAGTCACCACCGTTGTGTATATATCGCACATGAGGTGTATTACGGTAAGGCCCCTGTGCTACAGGTATGGGGTACATACCTGCCTGCTGGCTCTGCCCAGTAGGTGGAGTATAAATGTGTGGGCTCTCTGAGCTGCAGCCATTTCGGCAGCAGCTGCGGGAGGCTACATATCTCTGCGTAATGAAACCGCGATTACTCTCTATTCACGTCTCGTTGTAATTGATAGTGTATCAGACTGAAATAGAAGATAAGGACCCATGGGATCCAAAAGGTTTTGGAAAATTGGATCCAGAATTGGCTGAGTGGCAGGAAGCAGAGGGTGATGGTCGAGGGGTGTTTTCTGACTGGAAGTTTTTGTCCAGTGGTGTCCCGCAGGGATCAATGTTGGGTCCCTTGCGGTTTCTGGTTTATATAAATGACTTAGACTTGAATGTAGGAGGGTTGATCAGTAAGTCTGCAGATGATACGAAGATTGGTGGGATGGTAAATAGTGAGGATAGCCTTAGATTACAGGAGGATATTCGATCCAGATCCGCGTGAGGGAATGCATTTGGGCAGGATAAACAAGGCAAGGGAATACATGATGAACAGCAGGTCCCTGTTAAGCACCCAGAATCAGACGCATCTTGGTGTCCATGTGAAAAAAATGAAATGAAACGAAAATCGATTATTGTCACAAGTAGGCTTCAAATAAAGTTACTGTGAAAATCCCCGAGTCGCCACATTCTGGTGCCTGTTCGGGGAGGCTGGTACGGGATGTACACCAGTCCCTTAAGGTAACAGAGCTGTGGATAAGGTTGTCAAAGTGCCATATGGTATACTTGTCTTTTTTAACTGAGGCATAGAGTTTAAGAGCAGGGAGGTTATTCTGGAACTGTATGAAATGTTGGATACGGACACAGCTAGAGTCTTGTGTGCAGTTCTGGAATCGACATTATATGAGGGATAGCACTGGAAAGAGTGCAGATGAGATTTATCGGAATTTTGCCTCGGCTGGAGAGTTTTAGCCATGAAGAAAGATTGGATAGACTTGGATTAATTTCCTTGGAGCTGAGGGAACACATGACTGGGATGTATAAATTTACATGGGGCATTAATAGAGAGCCTGTATTTAAACCTAAGTCTGTAGGTAATGAGATTTGAGTGGAATAAAGATGAATTAAGTAATGAGAGGAGCCAGGTCTGTAGCAGCAGTTTTAGTTTGTTTCTGGAAGCAGGTTTTGCAGAAGGCTGCCATATTCAGCATTATTCTGACAGGCAGGGATCTGCTGGCTGTATATTGAAAGGATCTTTCTCTCTTCAAGCAGCCTTTCAAAATAACTCTTGATCCAGAGGCCTCAAGTAATCCTGTGCTTCCTAACTTTATTATTTTGTAATAAATTTCGAGTACCTAATTCTTTTTTTCCAATTAAGGGGCAATTTAGCATGGCGAGTGAGACCCACGCAGGCGGGGAGAAGCAGACACGGGGAGAATGTGCAAACTCAACATGGACTGTGAATCAGGGCCAGGATCGAACTCGGGTCCTCGGTGCCGTGAGGCAGCAGTGCTAACCACTGTACCACCCTCTAACTTTATTTATAACTGGTTTCTGACCTGTGATGGGTATTGCTCGATTGGAGATAGATAAGGTATCAGCTAGAAGTTAAAGTGTTTCCTTTTATGGTTAAGCATGGTTTACCTGGTAATTGTAAGCTAGATTTCTGTGATGTTAAGGTAGTTTAACACTGTGTTACTAATAAAGTTTTGTTCTGATACACCACATCCTTATTTGTGCGTGGAATCACACCTGGAGCGAAGTGTCCTTCCTCGCTGTTTTACAATTTTTTTTTAAGTGATTGGGATTCCTATCTGGTATCCGACTAAACTTTGGGACCTAGTCCGGGATTGTAACAAAATCCGCACAAAATTTGCAGATTTCTCCATCATCGTGACAACCAGCATTGACTTCCATTGATTGGTCCATGATTATGCTTGGCAAAGTTCTGCAGTGTTTTGCCATTATCTTCTTCATTATGGCTGACCAAGAATCTCTCCTGTTCTTACTGTCTGCCATCATGAATGTTGGAAGGATTTACAGGCTGATAATGGACCTGTTGTGCCTCATTATGAATGCACATTCCATGGCCTGGAGTGGAAATCAAAGCCAGGGCCTCGGCCCCATTGATAGTGATGCTGTCCACTGCATCACAAGACCACCAGAAGCAACTCACTGGGATTGCTTTAAGAAAATGCAGACATACTTTAGATGATCGGAAAAGCAGAGAAATGTCCGTAAGGAAGCATAGCAACAAAGGCTGATTAAAACCGTACAACAGCAAGATGCTGTCTGAAGCAGTAAAATCTCAAAACGGTAAATCTCTGTGGGGGTGGGAGTCATAAAATTATATTATTCTGGATGGACACTTAGTCCAAACAGTCACAACATAAAATATGAGGGATGTATCTTCACTAAACATCTCCCAAGTAAAATCAGTAATTTCACTATAAATGAAATAGAAGTCGGAGAAAGTCTTAAATATAAACTTCTTGGGAAAGGTGGTAATTATCCCAAAGTGCTAAGGAAGACCCAGCAAGGGATTACTGAGATACTGAACCATTACGAGGGAATTGCTGGAGATTGACAAAATGACAGAAGATATAAAACAAATTAATCTGGTCTTCATATTCAATAACAAAAACCAAGCAGGATTCACTATGTAGCCAATGGTCTCCCTTTCATTCCATATAAAATTTCAAAATTGATCAGCGATAAATTCACGAATCGTCTATGAACAGCAGACAGCATAGGTTGCGAATGGAAAGATCCTGTCTGTTGAACTTCCCGAATTCCTTGAGCATGACAATCATATTGGACTGTGGTAAACCCAACGACGTGATCTTTCTCCATTCCCAAAAGTTTATTTTGACAAAAGTTCCACACCGAAAGCTGTTGGTTAAAATCAAAAGGAAATACCACGAGAATCAGTGAAATTGATAAGAAATTGACTGATGGGAAAAAATGAGTGCACACTGGAGGGGCTGTGTCAGAGTGACAGGGCAGGGGGACGCAGAGAGTCCTGTATGGGATATCTGTGGGCTCAGTGCTGGGGCCACAACTGTAGCTGAATTAAATGGCAAACTGACATTTGCAGAAAGCTGGCATGGTTGCACAGTGGTCAGCACTGTTGTCTCACAGCGTCAGGGAACTGGGTTCAATTCCGACCTAGGGTGACCATCTGTGTGGAGTTTGCACATTCTCCCCATGTCTGCGTGGGTTTCCTCCGGGTGCTCCGGATTCTTCCCACGGTCCAAATATATGGAGGTTAGGTGTATTGGCCATGCTAAAATGCCCCTTGGTAGGGTTACAGGGGTACATAGAACATAGAACGATACAGCGCAGTACAAGCCCTTCGGCCCACGATGTTGCACCGACATGGGAAGTCAAAAACTAAAGGCCATCTAACCTGCACTATGCCATTATCATCCATATGCTTATCCAATAAACTTTTAAATGCCCTCAATGTTGGCGAGTTCACTACTGTTGCAGGTAGAGCATTCAGCGGCCTCACCACTCTTTGCGTAAAATACCTACCTCTGACGTCTGTCCTATATCTATTACCCCTCAATTTAAGGCTATGTCCCCTCGTGCTAGCAACCTCCATCCGCGGGAGAAGGCTCTCACTGTCCACCCTATCTAACCCTCTGATCATTTTGTATGCCTCTATCAAGTCACCTCTTAACCTCCTTCTCTCTAACGAAAACAACCTCAAGTCCATCAGCCTTTCCTCATAAGATTTTCCCTCCATAACCAGGCACCATCCTGGTAAATCTCCTCTGCACCTGTTCCAAAGCTTCCACGTCCTTCCTATAATGAGGCGACCAGAACTGTACGCAATACTCCAAATGCGGCCGTACCAGAGTTTTGTACAGCTGCAACATGACCTCATGGCTCCGGAACTCAATCCCTCTACCAATAAAGGCCAACACACCATAGGCCTTCTTCACAACCCTATCAACCTGGGTGGCAACTTTCAGGGATCTATGTACATGGACACCAAGATCCCTCTGCTCATCCACACTGCTAAGAATTTTACCATTAGCCAAATATTCCGCATTCCTGTTATTCTTTCCAAAGTGAATCACCTCACACTTCTCTACATTAAACTCCATTTGCCACCTCTCAGCCCAGCTCTGCAGCTTATCTATGTCCCTCTGTAACCTGCAACATCCTTCCACACTGTCTACAACTCCACCGACTTTAGTGGCGTCTGCAAATTTACTCACCCAACCTTCTGTGCCCTCCTCTAGGTCATTTATAAAAATGACAAACAGCAACGGCCCCAGAACAGATCCTTGTGGTACGCCACTCGTAACTGAACTCCATTCTGAACATTTGCCATCAACCACCACCCTCTGTCTTCTTTCAACTAGCCAATTTCTGATCCACATCTCTAAATCACCCTCAATCCCCAGCCTCCGAATTTTCTGCAATAGACGACTGTGGGGAACCTTATCAAACGCTTTACTGAAATCCATATGCACCACATCAACTGCTCTACCCTCGTCTACCTGTTCAGTCACCTTCTCAAAGAACTCGATAAGATTTGTGAGGCACAACCTACCCTTCACAAAACCATGCTGACTATCCCTAATCATATTATTCCTATCTAGATGATTATAAATCGTATCTCTTATAATCCTCTCCAAGACTTTACCCACAACAGACGTGAGGCTCACCGGCCTATAGTTACCGGGGTTATCTCTACTCCCCTTCTTGAACAAAGGGACCACATTTGCTATCCTCCAGTCCTCTGGCACTATTCCTGTAACCAATGATGACCTAAAAATCAAAGCCAAAGGCTCAGCAATCTCTTCCCTGGCTTTCCAGAGAATCCTAGGATAAATCCCATCAGGCCCCGGGGACTTATCTATTTTCACCTTGTCCAGAATTGCCAACACTTCTTCCCTACGCACCTCAATGCCATCTATTCTAATCGCCTGGGTCTCAGCATTCTCCTCCACAACATTATCTTTTTCCTGAGTGAATACTGACGAAAAGTATTCATTTAGTATCTCGCTTATCTCCTCAGACTCCACACACAACTTCCCACCGCTGTCCTTGACTGGCCCTACTCTTATCCTAGTCATTCTTTTATTCCTGACATACCTATAGAAAGCTTTTGGGTTTTCCTTGATCCTACCTGCCAAAGACTTCTCATGTCCCCTCCTTGCTCGTCTTAGCTCTCTCTTTAGATCCTTCCTCACTTCCTTGTAACTATCAAGCGCCCCAACTGAAACTTCACGCCCCATCTTCACATAGGCCTCCTTCTTCCTCTTAACAAGAGATTCCACTTCTTTGGTAAACCACGGTTCCCTCGCTCTACCCCTTCCTCCCTGCCTGACTGGTACGTACTTATCAAGAACACACAATAGCTGTTCCTTGAACAAGCTCCACATATCCAGTGTGCCCAACCTTTGCAGCCTACTTCTCCAACCTACACATCCTAAGTCATGTCTAATGGCATCATAATTGCCCTTCCCCCAGCTATAACTCTTGCCCTGCGGGGTATACTTATCCCTTTCCATCACTAACGTAAAGGTCACTGAATTGTGGTCACTGTTTCCAAAGTGCTCACCTACCTCCAGATCTAACACCTGGCCTGGTTCATTACCCAAAACCAAATCCAATGTGGCCTCGCCTCTTGTTGGCCTGTCAACATATTGTGTCAGGAAACCCTCCTGCACACATTGTACAAAGAACGACCCATCTAATGTACTCGAACTATATCTTTTCCAGTCAATATTTGGAAAGTTAAAGTCTCACATAACAACTACCCTGTAACTTTCGCTCTTTCCCAGAATCATCTTCGCCATCCTTTCCTCTACATCCCTAGAACTATTAGGTGGCCTGTAGAAAACTCCCAACAGGGTGACCTCGCCTTTCCTGTTTATAACCTCAGCCCATACTACCTCGGAAGAAGAGTCTCCATCTAGCATCCTTTCCGCCACAGTAATACTGTCCTTGACTAGCAGCGCCACACCTCCCCCTCTTTTGCCCCCTTCTCTGAGCTTACTAAACATCTAAACCCCAGAACCCGCAACAACCATTCCTGTCCCTGCTCTATCCATGTCTCTGAAATGGCCACAACATCGAAGTCCCAGGTACCTACCCATGCTGCCAGTTCCCCTACCTTATTTTGTATACTCCTGGCATTGAAGTAGACACACTTCAAACCACCTACCTGAACACTGGCACTCTCCTGCGAAGTCAAATCTGTGCTCCTGACCTCTATACTCTCAATCTCCCGTACCCCAAAACTACAATCCAGGTTCCCATGCCCCTGCTGAATTAGGGTAGGGTAGGGGATTGGGTGCTTTTTCAGAGGATCGGTGCAGACACAATGGGCTGAATGGCCTCCTTCTGCACTGAGGGAATTCTATGAAATTTCTGTAATATGTCAAATGAAGACAGGAACATGAAAACAGAGGAAGCAGATTTGAAATTCCAGAAAGGTGGGTTAAAAGTGGACAGCAGGGGGCAGCACGGTGGCCTAGTGGTTAGCACAGCTGCCTCACGGCGCTGAGGTCCCAGGTTCAATCCTGGCTCTGGGTCACTGTCCGTGTGGAGTTTGCACATTCTCCCCGTGTCTGCATGGGTTTCGCCCCTACAACCCAAAAATGTGCAGAGTAGGTTGATTGGCCACACTAATTGCCCCTTCAATTGGAAAAAATAATTGGGTAATCTAAATTTATATTTAAAAAAAGTGGACAGCAGAACCCACTTCTAAAATATAATCTAAGCTTGTCGACAACATCTTCATCTATTGCAACAGTGACTGCACTTTAGAAGCAGTTCACTGAACACAAGCTGACGGACGTGATATAAATGTAAATTATGTTTCGAAACATTTTTATGGTACAGTTGAATGCTGCACAGGAATGGGAAGTATTAGAATCTGGATAATTTGTCTTTATGTACAAAAACTGCTATTAGTCACGAAAAGATGTGATACCCACTGCACAGCTGGATTTGATGCTTTTATTGTTAATGTTGACCTTAATTTAGAGGTTTAAACAACTTTATGAGTAGTTGTTTAAAAAACAGTCACTTGGTGCGTTCATACACTGGGAGTAAGATACAATGTGGTGAAACCTGAGCGGACTCAGACTGTTAAAACCCTACAGGAGGCCCAGAGATCTGCAACATCAGAGGCCCTGTGGCCTGACGTGAATACGATCTATCCAGATAAGGGGGCAGGGGCTAGCTCCTCTGCTCCTAGGACTGCTGGGATAAAGATGCCAGGCCCAGGTGAGGACCGGGTGTGGGTGACCCTTTGGGGAGCAGGAGGCGTGTATAATAACCTGAATAAAACCACATTTTTCTACAGTATCGCTTCCGAGTGGTCGATTGCCTGAGACTTTACACTGGCGACAAGGGTCAAGTGGAGCTGCAGGAGGTGCCATTTCTTCTGGACTGGGCCCACGTCAATTAGGCCTCAGATGGCCTCACACTCAGGTGGCAGAGATGCCACTAATCGGAAAGCTTGAGGCGCTCGATGCCGAGACTGCCAATTGGACCCAGTGCATAGAATAAATGAACAATTTATGTTGGCCGAACAACATAGTCGGGACAACAGGCAGACGGTGACTCTTGTTGCGATTTTCAGCACGGTGACGTACAGCATTATCAAAAGTTTTGGTCCACTTCCGCATATGAAGTTCTGTCTGGTCTGATACCCAAAGACTGCCACTCTCGGGCACGACCCCATCCTCATCCCCACAACCTTCAACGTTGCCTTGAAGAAGGTTCTCCAGATCCTGACAAGTCTGAGGCAAGTCCAGAACATGTGGGCTCCCTGGCATATTTCACATTTGTCCTCCATCTCTGGGAAGAACCTGCTCTTTCAGGTTCTTGTCAGTGTGCTCTGTGCACCACTTTAAGCTGCATGAGGCTTAGCCTTGGGTAGGAGGAGGTGGAGTTGGCCCGGTTCAGTACTTTGCTCCAGAGACCCGGCCTACTTTCCATCCCTAATTCTTCCTCCCATTTCACTCATTCAGTCCAGTGGTGAGCGTGTCCTTTCTGAAAGACGTCCGTATATGTCCCCACACTTCCCTTTTTCCATATTGTCCGTGGCCTGTAGCTGCTCCAACATTGTGTCTCTCAGGGTCCTTGGATACCTCATCATCTCTTTGCGGAGAAAGTTTGCCCCATTCTGTCTCCACCTCTTAAAGGTGGCATCTAGCATGGCTAGTGGAAAATGTGGTTGCCGCAGATTGGGGCAATGGTGGACACCTCAATTGAGCCAAAGTGTTGCCTCTTCTGGTTCCAGGTTATTTTGTTTAAATGTGTTTTATTCTAAACATTTTCAAAAATACCAAAGCATAAATAAATCGAAGAACATTCTCCGCATCTCAGTCTGTGGTAGATTTTCCCCTTTTCACCACCTCCACCCACCCCTCCGCCCACACTGTCCACCCTCCCCCCACGACGTAAAATTCCTCAAACATGATCATGAACAGTCCCCACCATGTCTCAAAGCCCTCTAATGATCCCATTAATTTGAACTTCATCTTCTCCAGCCAGAGAATGTCGGACAGGTTTCCCAGCCAGGCTGCCACCCCTGGCGGCCTTATGACCACCATTCCTGCAAAGTCCTTCGCAGGGCATCTACAGAGGTGAAGGCCATCTTTCCCTCCATCAGCTCCGGCATTGCCGACACCCCAAACGTTGCCACCATTGGGTCTGGCTCGGCGTCTACCCCCACAATCTTTCATTACGTCCCAAACACCCCCTCCCAATATCTCTTCAAATTCCCAGAACCCTAGAACATATGTGTGTGATTTGCTGGACCTCGCCCACACTTCTCACACTCATCTGCCATCCCCTGGAAGAACCCACTCTTTCTCGCCAGAGTCATACGCACCATCTTAAACTGAACGAAACTCATCCTCGCACACGAGGAGGTCGAATTCACCCTGCGCATCATCTTACTCCACATCCTAACTCCCCCCACACACTCAGCTCCTCTTCTCATTTATCCTTAATCCGCATCACCTGTATATATCTGTGGTCTTACCCTCCCCTTCCACATCTGGGAGCAGCAACCGCTCCAGTAGGGTGCACTCTGGCAGCTTGGAAAACCCTCTCCATTCTTCCTCGTAAAGTCTCTCACTTGCATAAACTGAATTTTCTTCCCTTCGGAAGATCTACCCTCGTTCGGAAGCTCTACCCTTCTTCAGAAGCTCTACTCTTGTTCCAGGTTCTTAGTGTTGCTACTACCACTGGGCTGGTTGAGTATTTTGACAGCGGGGATGGGAGCGCTGTCATGGTAAGGACTCAGAGAGTCGTTCTCGTGCAGGGGGACTCCTCCATCCTCACCTTTCCACATTTGGTTCCCTTACCCATCCCCTCTCTCTCGGCTGTGGCTGCCCAGTGGTAATTTGCAAGTTCGAGTTTCTCCTAAATTTTAATCAAGAAGTTAGATTCCTATTGAGATTCCTATTGCAGGGTTGATGAAAAAGCTTGTATTGTTATTTTGGAGTTAGAGATGTCCCTGAGTGTTGCTGATTAGAAAAAGGCACCCTTAGAGAAATACCAATCCCTCGGGTGCTTTCTTCAATTGGGAGTGAAGTCCAATGTGGTGAATCCTGAGCGGACTCAGACTGCAGCTGGGGTTAGACTCCTAAAGAGCGGCAGCGTCTGAACATTGATTTAGAGTAATTCCTGTCAATGGGAAGTGACTCTTTCAGGTCATTGTCAGAAAATCAGCAACAGTCCCTTATTTTGTCAGGAAATATTCAGTAGTGACAGTCTTAAATCTGAATGAAATATTATTTGCATTGATATTAATGTGTTAAAACTTGCCAACACGATCAGGTAACTTCCGTTGTTACACTAACAATAGATTTCAACAAAACATTAATTCCTCCTTCCATATCTAAAAAGACAAAACACTTTTGACAAAATCCCTGCAGCTTGTCTTGGTTCTACTTCAATGCGGGTTGGAGAGAATTATCCATCCAAAAACGACGTAAGCGTGAAAATTGAAGTCAGCTCGCTGTGACGGGGCAGCGTCAGAATTGGCGCCAAATGTGTGTGTTTTTTTAAATTCAGTCGCAGTGCGGAAGGGAAGGAGCAGAGTGTGGAGATCGAGGAGCGGGCCCTGTCCAGGGGGGGAAACCCGTTCCCTCAAACACGAGCTGCTAACTCAGCCTGACTGTCACACAGACAAACTGATCCAACTTCCCACAAAGTATTGGAAGGAGAGAATTTCAGCTTCAGGTCAGTTTCCACATTGAAGTTTCTCTGGTTTTCACTGGGGCTGGGAAATGGGATGTTGAGAGGTTTAGAAACACCTTCTGGTAACTTTTCTGGTCTTTAGGGACAAACATTTCTCTCTCTCTCATTCTGATTAAATCGGGGTTCAGGCGATATAGAAGGAGTTCCCAACAAGCTGCATTACTGCCGCACCTTAAACTTATTGTTCAGTTAAACAGGTGGCCGGTTAGAGGGAGAAATACTTTCAATGGGGCGGCATTCTCCCCTACCCGGCGTGACGGAGGGTGACGGAGTAGGGGAGTGGCGCCAACCACTCAGGGGTCGCGCCTCCCCAAAGGTGGGGAAATCTGGAATTCTCCCCACCTTTGGGGGCCAGCCCCGCGCCGGAGCGGTTTGCACCAGAAGTCTGGCGCGAACAGCCGGCGCCCCCGCCACCAAGGCTGGCCGAAAGGCTTTCGCCGGTCGGCCCATTCGTCGACAGTGACGTCAGCGGCAGCTGATCGCTGACGTCACGGCCGGCGGATGCGCGATGTGGTGTTCCCTTCCGCCTCCGCCATGGTGGAGGCCGTGGCGGACGCGGAAGAAATTAGTGCACCAAGGGCACTGACCCCGGCCCCTGATCGGGGGGCCCCGATCGGGGGCTTGGCCACCGTGGGGACACCCCCCGGGGTCCGATCGCCCCCTCATAACCCCGGGGGCCTGCTCGCGCCGCTGACCCCGCCGCCACCAGAGGAGGTTTAAACTCGGAGGCGGAAGAGGCCTCCCAGCGGCGGGACCTCGGGCCGGAGAATCGCCGCAGGGGCCTCCGATCGGCGGGGCGAGATTCCTGTCCCCGCCACTTCCGGGTGGCGGAGAATCTCTGCCACGGCGGGGGCAGGATTTTAAAGCGCCCCCAGGCGATTCTGTGGAAATCTGGGGCGACCCCTGAGTGGTTGGCGCCACTATCCTACTCCGTCACGCCGGGTAGGGGAGAATGCCGCCCATGGAAGTTACTTTGAAATTGAGCTGACAATAAAGTCTATCAATGTTGGGAGCAGTCCGGAGGTTGGATTAAGCCATTCAGAATGTTTCTAAGTGACAGATCCAGCCAGGTATTAGCTTGAGGAAGTGGATGAGTTTATACACCCTGTCCTCTCTCTCTCTCTCCTGAATCTTTGGCTCGGCTGCATTTTCTCTGCTGGGTCTGAAACTTTCATGTGAATGAAAGTTTCACCCTTGGACACCAATGAAAACCAAGCTGCGAGTTTTAAACAACTTTCCCTTGTTCACAAAGACGGTTCGATGCTGGGCTGTAACTCGTCACTGATATCTTTACAAAGTATCTTAAACAGAAATTGTTGTGATATTAATTTATCGAAAATCTGTCTACCATCGGTTAAGCCCACCCGTAAACACTAAACAAGAGGTTTCAGTAAAATATGAACACGGATTTATTCATCAACACTGACTAATTCATTTCAAATACTGTTAATGGATTCCTCACGTTTCTATGTTAGTGAGTTTGAAACGGTGCCAGATGGCACCTTGAAAGATGAGCCGGGAAGCGGAACAGTGAAAACTAAAAGTACAACTATTCCTTCGAGCCTTTTTTTTTAATAGACAATGGGCGAAATTCTCCGACCCCCACGACGGGTCGGAGAATAGCGGGAGGGCCTTACCGACATTTTTCCCGCCCTCCCGCTATTCTCCCCCCCCCCCCCCCAACTCCCGACACGAATCGCTGCCGCCGTATTTTTTACGGCCAGCAGCGATTCACAGCTGTTCGATGGGCCGAAGTCCCAGCCCTTCACGCTGTTTT
Organism: Scyliorhinus canicula; assembly: GCF_902713615.1. Classification (NCBI taxonomy): domain Eukaryota; kingdom Metazoa; phylum Chordata; class Chondrichthyes; order Carcharhiniformes; family Scyliorhinidae; genus Scyliorhinus; species Scyliorhinus canicula. Next base: position 80,132,707 of record NC_052158.1, on the reverse strand, counting down.
TACGAATGGCAAACAGACCTGGGGCGGGATTCTCCGACCCCACGCAGGGTCGGAGAATCGGCCGGCAGTGGCGTTAATCCCGCTCCCGCGGGGTTTTAAAATCTCTTACCGGCCAAAAACCGGCGTTGTGCAAATCCCGCCGGCAGCCTCTGAAAACAGCTGGCGCCGGCGGGATGTCATTATATTTTTAGGTTCCACAAATCTCCGGCCCGGATGGGCCGAAGTCCCGGCGACGTGGCCACGGGTCACGTCGGCGAAAATCACAGTTGCTTTAAAACGGCGTCAACCATTGAAGATGGTTGACGCCGTTCAGTGTCGGGGGGGGGGGGTGGGTTGCGGCATCGGGGGGGGTGGGTTGCGGCGTCGGGGGGGGGGTTGCGGCATGGGGGGGTGTGGGTTTCGGCATGGGGGGGTGGGTTGCGGCATGGGGGGGTGGGTTGCGGCATGGGGAGGGTGGGTTGCAGCATTGGGGGGTGGGTTGCGGCATCCGGGGGGTTGCGGCATCGGGGGGTTGCGGCACCGGGGGGGTTGCGGCATCCGGGGGGGGTTGCGGCATCGGGGGGGGGTTTGGGGGCAGCGGCGTGCAGAGAGGGGGGGGCTACGGATGCCCTGGGCCAACGCACCTTCGCCCCCCCTCTGTACGCCGCTGCCCCTACCCCAACCACCCCCCCTCACCACCCCTACCCCCCTCCAACGCCGCCCCCCATCTCTCGCAACGCCGCAACCCCCCACCCTCATAACCCCCCCTCATCGCCGCAACCCCCCCTCTCAAAGCCGAGTCCCCCCCTTCTCAACGCTGGGTCCCCCCCTTCAACGCCGGTACCCACACCCCGTCCCCCTCCCTCTGAAGGCCGGTACCCACACACCCCCCCCTCTCTCCTCCTCCCCCCCTCTCTCCTCCCCCTCCCCCCTTCCTTCCTCCTCCCCCCCCCTTCCTCCTCCGCCCCTCCTTCCTCCTCCCCCCCTCCTTCCTCCTCCCCCCCTTCCTTCCTCCGTTAGTGGGGGGGGGGGTGCGGTGTTAGTGGGGGGTGGGGGGGGGGTGCGGCGTTGGAGGGGGGTAGGGGTGGTGAAGGGGGTAGGGGTGGTGAGGGGGGGTTGGGGTAGGGGGCAGCGGCGTACAGAGGGGTGGGTGACGGTGCATTGGCCCCGGGCATCCGTCGCCCCCCCTCTCTGCACGCCGCTGCCCGCAAACCCCCCCCCCAAATGCGGCAACGCCCCCCCCCCCAAATGCCGGAACCCCCCCCCCCCAAATGCCGGAACACCCCCCCCCCCCCCAAATGCCGAACACCCCCCCCCCCAAATGCCGGAACCCCCCCCCCCCCAAATGCCGGAACCCCCCCCCCAATGCCGAACCCCCCCCCCCCAAATGCCGGAACAACCCCCCCCCCAAATGCCGGAACACCCCTCCCCCAAATGCCGGAACACCCCCCCCCCAAATGCCGGAACACCCCCCCCCCCCAAATGCCGGAACCCCCCCCCCCCAAATGCCGGAACCCCCCCCCCCAAATGCCAGAACCCCCCCCCAAATGCCGGATCCCCCCCCCCAAATGCCGGAACCCCCCCCCACCAAATGCCGGAACCCCCCCCCCCCAAATGCCGGAACACCCCCCCCCCCAAATGCCGGAACCCCCCCTCCCCCCCAAATGCCGGAACCCCCCCCCCCAAATGCCGGACCCCCCCCCCCAAATGCCGGACCCCCCCCCCCCCAAATGCCGGAACCCCCCCCCCAAATGCCGGAACGCCCCCCCCCAAATGCCGGAACCCCCCCCCCCAAATGCCGGAACCCCCCCCCCCCAAATGCCGGGTCTGTCTCTCTCCTCCTCCTCCTCCAAAAAACGCCGGGTCTCACCACTTCCGCAGCTGGTGAAACTGACGCGTATCGCGTCAGTCAGCTGCTGGCCCCTCCGGGAACAGAGAATAGCGGCCTTAAAGAAGGCCCCCACGCCGGAGTCATGTACACCGATTTTTCTCACCGGAAATCGGCGTTACGACGGTCTGCGGAGAATCCCGCCCCTGGTCTGGCCGTTCGTAAAAACGGCGGGAACAACTCGCTTTTTATAACCATGGCACCGATTGGCACGGCAGTACCACGGCCGTGCCAAGGGTGCCATGGGCCCGCGATCGGTGGGCACCAATCGCGGGCAGCGGGCCCGATGCCCGCGCACTATTTGTCCTTCTGCCGCCCCGCAGTATCCATTCACGGGGCGGCTGAGGGGCATCCCGGCCCGCGCATGCGTGGGTTTCACGCAAATACGCGATGACGTCATCCACGCATGCGCGGGTTGGAGTCTTCCAATCCGCGCATGCGCGGCGACGTCATATGACGCGTCAGCCGGCGCTAACTCCGGCAAGCGGGCTTAACGAAATTCGTTAAGCCCGTGATGCCGGAGCTTGCGGCATCGGGCTGCTAGCCCCGACCGGGGACCAGAATCGGTTCCCGGTCGGGAAGGGGCGCGCTGATTTCTCCCGTTTTGGGAGAATCGCGCCCAATGTTATTGAGGTATTCTTGGCATATCAAACAATGACATTGTATAGTGCTGTACTGAAAGAAAAGCAAATAACCACTACTCCATTCTGGCAAGGACCTGCCTCAACCACCCCCTAATCTACTCCATCCTAGCCCTGCCCCCTCCCCCGCTGACGATTAATTCTCCAGGAAATATTTAATGTATGGCTGCCACCTCCAGGCGAACCCTGATAGTGAACCTCTCAAGGCAAACTTAACATTATCTAGGCCGAGAAAGCTCGCCATGTCCGATTGCCATGGTCTTCGGGGGCTATGAGTCCTTCCATGTCAACATTATTCGTCTCCGGGCTACCAGGGAAGCGGAGGCCAAGACGTCGGCCTCCTCCTCCTGGACTCCCGGGTCCTCCTACACCCCAAAGATTGCCACCTCAGGACTCATTACCATCCCAGTTTTCAAAACCCGGGACATGATGTCTGCGAATCCCTGCCAGTACCCCCTGAGTTTAGGGCACAACCAGAACATGTGCACGTGATTAGACGGCCCATCGGCACATCTGGCACACGTCCTCCAGCCCGAAGAATTTACTCATCCGACCACCGTCATGTGGGCCGGTGCACGACCTTAAACTGAATCAGGCTGAGCCTGGCGCACGTTGCGGTCGTGTTTACTCTGCACAGAGCTTCTGCCCAAATACCATTCTCCATTTCGCCCCCCCCCCCCCCCCCCCGCGCTCCTCCTCCCACTTAAGCTTAGGTCCTCAGCCTGTGTATCCTCTGCTCCCATTAGTTCTTTGTAAATATCTGAGACTCTACCCTCGCCTACCTACTATAGGGCTGGTGGAGTACCCCACCGGCGGCAGAGGCGCCGTAACCAGGGCTGTCAAACTGGTGCCCCTGCACGAAGCAGTCTCCACCCGCTCCCAAACTGACCCTGTACCCTCCATCCATTTCCTTATCATCGCTATGTTGGCCGCCCAGTAGTAGTTGCTGAAGTTCGGCAACACCAGCTCCCCTTCCCCTCTGTTCCTTTCGAGCATCGCCTTCCTCACCCGCGGGGAGTTCCCCGCCCAGACAAATCCCAGGATAATTTTTGTCAGCCTCTTAAAGAAGGACCTCGGGATGAAAACGGGGAGACACTGAAATATGAACAAGAATCTCGGGAGAAATGGCATTTTTACAGTCCGCACCCTCTCTGCTAGTGACAGCAGGAGCGCATCCCAACTCCAAACCTCCTCCCTCACTTGTTCCACCAATCGGGACAGGTTGAACATATGCAACTTGCCCGAGTCCCGCACCACCTGTATCCCCAAGCATCTAAAGCTTTCTCCTACCAGCCTGAACAGCAACCCATCCAGCCTACTCTCCTGCCCCCTCGCCTGAATTACGAACAACTCGCTCTTAGCCATGTCCAATTTATATCCTGAAAACCGCCCGAATTCCCTCGGGGTTTCCATGATACCGTCAATCCCCGCCATTGGGTCCGATACGTATAACAGCAGGTCATTCGCGCATAACGAGACTTTATGTTCCAAACCCCCCCCGGCCCAGGCCTTTCCAGTCCCTTGAAGCTCTCAGAGAAATTGCCAGTGGCTCTATGGCCAGCGCGAACAGCAGTGGAGAGAGAGGACAACCCTGTCTTGTCCTGCGGTGCAGTCTGAAGTAATCTGATGTTGTCCTGTTTGTCCTTGCACTAGCCTCTGGGGCCCGATATAACAGCCTGACCCAGTCAATGAACCTCTCCCTGAAATCAAACAGTTCCAGCACCTCCCACAGATAGTCCCACTCGACCGGTCAAAAGCCTTTTCCGCATCCATAGCTATTACTATCTCTGCCTCCCTGCTCTCCAGGGTCAGCATGATCACATTAAGCAGCAGTCTTAGGTTGGCGGCCAGTTACCTACCCTTTACGAACCCGGTTTGGTCCTCCGTAATTACGTCCGGTACACAGTCCTCAATTCTAGTTGCCAAGATCTTGGCCAGTGACTTAGAGTCTGCGTTGATCAAAGAGATCGGCCTGTAAGACTCACACGCCTCCAGGTATTTATCCTGTTTCAGAATAAGCGAAATAGTGGCCTGCGACATCGTCGGGGGTAGGACCCCTCTGTCTCTTGCTTCATTAAAATCTGTGACCAGCACCGGCCCCACTATCTCGGCAAACGTTTTGTAAAACTCCACTGGATACCCATCCGGCCCCGGGGCTTTACCCGACTGCATGACGTTCAAGCCCCCCAATACCTCTTCGATCCCAACCAGGGTCCCAGTACATCTACCAATCCCCTACCCACTCTTGGGAAGGTCAGTCCGTCCAGGAATCGCCTCATCGCCTCCAGTCCCCTGGGGGGTTTCAAAGTGTACCGCTTAGTATAAAAGTCCCTAAACACCTTGTTCAGCCCTGCCGGGTCACCCACCAGATTTCCCTCCCCATCCTCTATCCTTACTATCTCCCTAGCTGCTTCTCTCTTCCTTAGTTGTTGCGCGAGCATTCTGCTGGCCTTCTCTCCTGCTCATATATCATGCCTTTTGCCTTTCTAAGCTGCTCTATAGCCTTGCCTGTAGTCAGCACCCCGAACCCGGCTGCAGTCTCTGTCGTTTCCTGAGTAACTCTGGCTTCGGGGACTCCGCGTAGCTCCTGTCCATCCGTAAAATTTCCTGAACCAGTCAGTCCGTTTCTGCCCTGTCTGTCCTGTCCCTACGGGCCCGGATTGAGATCAGCTCCCTTCTCACCACTGCCTTCAGTGCATCCCAGAGCACAACAGCTGAGACTTCACTGGTATCATTTACCTGCAGGTAATTCTGCAAGCATTTCCTGAGTTCTCACACACTGCCTCGTCCGCAAGTAATCCAACTTCCAACCTCCATTGTGGGAATTGAAAGCTATCCTTACAAATCTGTAGATGTACCCAATGCGGAGCATGGTCCGATACGGCAATTGCCGAATATTCTACCCCACCATCCCAGCTAGCAAGTCCTGACTCATGACAAAGAAATCAATCCGAGAATACACCTTGTGGGCGTGGCAGTAGTACAAAAACTCCCTCGCCGACGGCCGGCTAAATCTCCATGGATCAGCTCCCTCCATTTGCTCCATGAACCCTCTCAGTTCCTTTGCCATCGCTGGCAACCTGCCCGTTTTTGAACTCGACCGATCCAGGCTCAGGTCCAGGACTGTGTTAAAGACCCCACCCATAATCAGTTTGCGGAGTCCAAGTCGGGGATCTTCCCCAGCAACCTGCTGATAAAATCCACATCATCCCAATTAGGGGTATACACTCTCACCCCTTTGAGCTTACCCCTAACCATAACAAGTCTGCCGCCCCCATCTGCAACTGTACCCTCCGCCTCAAATTGAACCCTTTTATTAATCAGGATCGCAACCCTCTTAGTCTTGAGCCCCGAATGAAAGACCTGACTAACCCAGCCCTTCCTTAACCTAACCTGGTCTGCCACTTTCAGGTGCGTCTCCTGCAGCATGACTATGTCTGCCTTCAGAACCCGCAAATGCGCGAACACACGCGCCTCTTCACTGGCTCGTTTAGCCCTCTAACATTCCAGGTGATCAGCCTGGTTGGGGGGCACTTCACCCCCCCCCCCCCCCAGTTTCCTTTGAGCTGTGTTAAGGAGCTGTTCACTGTAAAGTTGCAGCCCCCTATACATTTACTTTTCCACAAAACATAGAATCATTACATTGCAGAAGGAGGCCAATTGGTCCATCGAGTCTGCACAGACCCTCTGAAAGGGTCCCCTACCTAAGGTCAGGCTCCCATTCTGTTCCCTTAACCCAGTAACCCCACCAAACCTAACCTTTTGTACACTAAAGGTTAATTGATCAGGGCCAATCCACCTAAACTGCACATCTTTGGACTGTGGGAGGGAACTAGAGCACCCAGAGGAAACCCACGCAGACATGGGGAGAAAGTGCAAACTCCACACAATCACCCAAGGTCAGAATTGAACCCGGGTCCCTGGAGCTATGAGGCAGCAGTGCTAATCACTGTCACCGTGTGGTTGGTTTATTCAGAAGAAATTGCAGCAGGTCCGCCATGTGGAGCTGCCCAGGTTGTTCTGAGACTATAAAGAGAAGCGGGAAAATCAAAAAGAAAATTAGGAAAGCAAAGAGAGCGACTTTATTCAAGTCCTTTACAGGATGTGGCCAGCATCTGTTACCCTTGAGAAGGTGGTGGGCAATTGCTTGAACCGCTGCAATTCCTGAGGTGCAGGTACACCCACAGTGCTGCTAAGTAATTTCAGGATATTGACCCAGTTTGTATGAAAGAATTTTGGGAAAGAAAATCGAGGTGAACCTGAAGACTTAAAAAAAATATTTTTTATTGGTGCTTTAAGTTACAAAGAGTGACTAGGAATCCAATGCTGCTTAATATTGACATCGAGACATTAGTGTTCGGTATTTACAGTGGTCTGTCGGGGTTCAGCGGAAACCCCATTCCGATGGGGGGGAACGCTCCTCACACTTCTTGATCTTCCGTGGCCTAGTGCTCTGTCTAGGTGTATCCCCAGGATGTACATCAGAGGCCTCTGATCCCTCCTGTGAGTGGGCCTCCTCCACATTCTTTCGCTGTTCCTAGCGAGTCCCCTCCCTCTGGATGACTTTCCCCCCCCCACCCAGTTGGTTGCTGGTTGCAAACGGGTCTGCAAAGAGGCTTGTGAATTTCTTCCATGTGCTGTGGTTGGTCGGAACCACCTGACAATGCTCGCACCTGTCCTCCACCTTTGGGAACCGCTCATATATGTCTTAGTAAGGTGTGCTCCATGCATCATCTTGAGCTGCATCAGGCTCAGCCCAGGCACAGGAGGATGTGGAGTTGACTCTGTGCCTCGATCCAGAATCTTCTCCCTATCTCCTAGTTTCAATCCCCCACTTCCATTTGGTCTCGTCCAATGGAGTCTTGACTTCTTCTATAGGTTGTCTATATATGTTGCCGTATTTGTCGTCTCCTAACCAGTCCTGCCCTATCATCGCCTCCAGGAATGGGTGTATGGGTCTTTGGGGGAATGTTTCTGTCTCCTTGCGGGGAAAATTATGCAGGTGCAGATATCTGAGCTTGTTCCCTTTGGAGAGTTGGACCTTCTCTGTAATTTCCCTGAGGGTCACCTGTATTTCATCCCCAGATGTCCCCTACTGTCAGCATCCCTCTGTCATCTCCCCCATGTCCCAAATGTACCGTCTATCCTCACCGGTGCGGAGGTGGGGATTCATGTGGACATCTCTCCCAGTTCTCTCCCTTGCCGTCCTCATTATAAAATGGATTGCATATACCAGGAACTCTTCGTAAAAGTGCTTCCTGTGACTGGCGGAGCTGGTGGACTGCGTTCCGTCTGGAGAGCAGGTCAAATTTCACCTGAAGCTTTTTCCTTTTCGCCAGCAGTCCCACGTTTGGGGCTGTGGAGTACTGCGAATACACCTCTAGTATGGAGTCGCTCAGTCGCTGCCTGGCTTCCCTTTCCTTCCAGTCCCTTAAGGCCCTATATGATATGATTTCCCTCTGATCACCGTCCTCAGTGTCTCACAGAACGTGGAGGGTAAGATCTCTCCATTCTGACTGCAGGGTACATAGTCGTTGATGGCATGGGATATTTTAGTAACAAATTCCTTATTGGCGAGGAGAACTGTGTCCAGCCTCCATGGGGGGCGTTGTCCCGCCGCTTCTCCAATCACAAGTCGATGTAGTACGGCATCTGGTCAGACATTACAATCGCAGCATATTCCTCCGTTGTTACTCCTGGAACCACCCTTTCCCCCTCCCACAAAAATGTCTATCCTGAGTAGGCCTTGATGCACAATCAATGGACACAAAACGTAGGTGAAGTCTGAAACGAAAGGCTTTAATCAGCAAGAAGTGAGCCTGGCAGCAGACGTTATAGAAATGGCCTGGCTGCTGGGGAACACGGTTCTTATACTCCGCCTCATAGGCGGGGCTACCTTCCTCTTGGCCAATAAGAATACAGAGAACACGATACTTGGGCCAGTGGGCAGCGAGCCCTCTGCACCAATGGCAGCTCACACTCCCAGGTACCGTAATATCCCTAGTCATACTACCACATTCACCCCTTGTTGTGAAAGGAACCGGGGTGGGGGGGGGGTGCGTGCGTGCACAGGGGATGTGGACATGAAGGGGGGGGGGGGGGGGGAGTCCCGTGCGAGTGGGTAAGAGACTGGTAGTATGCCCAGTGATATTGAATCGTACCTCTCCAACGGTGGTTGCCCATGGCCCGCAAACTATGTACAGGGTTGTGTCAGAACACAGTAACTATATACTGGTTTGAGAGAAAAAAAACGAGAGAACAAGCAAGAAAAAAGGGTCCATCAACAGATCACATAGACTCGATCAGCTGGAGACGTTGGAGTTGTGGGTGTCCGTGACTCCGGGAGCGATGATCCGGTCCTTGTGGCTGCATCTGTACCCCTAGTCGGAGCTGGCGAGGGCCGGGCTGGGGGAGGGTCGTCCGGTCCTCTAGGCAGCGCGGGTAAGGGTGTCGGCGGGCCGGGGAGGGGAGCACCTGCCGGAAGCAGTTCCGGTTAGGGGATGGTTGGAGGTGCTGGCGCCGGGGGCAATGGCTGGGATCCGGTGGGTGCCAGGACCCGTAGGGAGACTGTGTCCTGTCGGCCGTTGGGATACTCCACATACGCACACTGCGGGTTCGCGTGGGGCAGCTGGACTCTCTCAACCAACGGGTCGGACATATGCCCCCACACGTGTTTCCGGAGCGGGATGGGTCCGGGGGTAGCCAGCCAGGTCGGAAGTGGGGTCCCTGAGGAAGACTTCCTGGGAAAAACAAGAAGGCGTTTGTGACGCGTTTGGTTAGTGGATGTACAGAGAGGTGACCGAATAGAGTGGAGGGCGTCTGGGAGGACCTCTTGCCAGCGGGAGACTGGGAGATTTCTGGACCGTAGGGCCAGCAGGACAGTCTTCCAGACCGTACCGTTCTCCCCCTATCGCTGTGAATGTAAGCGGCGAATCCGAACAGGGAGAAAATGTAGTAGGACTTTAATGATGGTGGGTGTGGTCATGTCGGGGCAGGGGATGGCAAATGGTAAGCGAGAGTACTCATCAATCACGTTGAGGAAGTACACGTTGCGGTTGGTAGAGGGGAGGGGACCTTTGAAGTCCATGCTGAGGCGTTCAAAGGGGCGGGAGGCCTTTATCAGATACGCCTTTTTGGGGCGGTAGAAGTGCGGCTTGCACTCCGCGCAGATGTGGCATTCCCTAGTTACTGTCCTGACCTCCTCGATGGAGTAGGGCAGGTTGCGGGTCTTTATAAAGTGGAAAAAGCGGGTTACCCCCGGGTGGCAGAGGTCCGTGTGAAGGGTTCGAAGGCGGTCCACTAGCGCGTTGGCATGGGTGCGGCGGGACAGGGCATCGGGAGGCTCGTTTAGCTTCCCAGGACGATACAAGATGTCGTAGTTGTAGGCGGACAATTTGATTCTCCACCGCAAGATCTTGTCGTTCTTTATCTTGCCCCTCTGTGCGTTGTCGAACGTGAAGGCCACTGACCGTTGGTCTGTGAGGAGGGTGAACCTCCTGCCGGCCAGATAGTGCCTCCAGTGTCGCACAGCTTCCACTATGGCCTGTGCTTCCTTCTCCACTGAGGAGTGGCGGATTTCGGAAGCGTGGAGGGTACGAGAGAAGAAGGCCACGGGTCTGCCCGCTTGGTTGAAGGTGGCTGCCAGAGCTACATCGGACGCATTGCTCTCGACCTGGAAGGGGAGGGACTCATCAATAGCTCGCATCGTGGCCTTTGCGATATCCGCTTTGATGCGGCTAAAGGCCTGGCGGGCTTCCATCGACAGGGGGAACGTGGCTGATTAGATGAGGGGACGGGCCTTGTCGGCGTAATTGGGGACCCACTGGGCGTAATATGAAAAAAACCAAGACAGCGATTGAGGGAGTGGGGGAGCTCCATCAGGGGGCGCATGCGTTCCAGGTCGGGACCTGTCACTCCATTGCGCACTACGTAGCCGAGGATGGCTGGACGGTCGGTGCTAAACACGCATTTGTCCTTGTTGTAGGTCAGGGTCAGGAGTTTTGCGGTTCGGAGGAATTTACGGAGATTGGTGTCCTGCTGATCGTGGCCGCAGATGGTGACATTATCGAGATACAGGAAGGTTGCCCGTAAACCGTATTGGTCGACCATTCGGTCCATCTCCCTTTGGAAGACCGAGACCCCATTTGTGAAACCGAAGGGAACCCTTAAAAAGTTGTAGAGCCGCCCGTCCGCTTCGAACGCAGTGTACTTGCGATCACTCGCATGGATGGGGAGTTGGTGGTAGGCGGACCTGAGGTCCACCGTGGAGAAGACCTTGTACTGCGCGATCCTGTTGACCAGGTCGGATATACAGGGGAGAGGGGATGCGTCCAGCTGCGTAAACCTGTTGATGGTCTGACTGTTGTCTATGACCATCCTATTCTTCTCACTGGTCTTTACCACCAGAACTTGTGCTCGCCAGGGGCTGTTGCTAGCCTCGATGACCCCTTCCTTCAGTTGGTCCTCGGACCTGATGAAGGTCCAGTTCTGGGCACTGTACCGTCGATTCCTGGTTTGCAATCCGGGGTGAGGTTTGCAAACGAGGACGGGTGATCGACTTTGAGGGTCGCGAGGCTGCAGACAGTGAGCGGGGGGGGTGGGGGGCATAGGGCCGCCGAATTTGAATGTTAGACTCTGGAGGTTGCACTGGAAGTCTAACCCCAGGAGTGCTGCCGCGCAGAGGTGAGGGAGGACGTATAGCCTGTAGTTTTTAAACTCCCACCCCTGGACTGTGAGGTCCACTATGCAGCACCCCGTGATCTGTACTGCGTGAGAGCCGGAGGCCAGGGCGATTTTTTTTTTTGCTTAACCGGGTAGACAGGGAGAGCGCAGCGTCTTACCGTGGCGGGGTGGATGAAACTCTCTGTGCTCCCGGAGTCCAGCAGGCAGTTCGTCTCGTGGCCGTTGAGTAAAATCTTCGTGGTCGCTGTGGAGAGGGTACGGGGTTGAGACTGATCCAGCGTGACTGAAGCGAGGCGTGGCAGTTATTGGGAGTCTTCATCAGGCAGGGAGTAGTCACCCACGGGGTCCTCGGAGCCGATCCAAGATGGCGGTGACCGTCGGCCACACATGTTGGGGGGTGGACAAAATGGCGGCACCCGTTCCCCACACATGGTGTCGGAGGTCCAAAATGGTAATGCCTGGGAGTCGCATGTGGCATCAGGGGTGTAAAATGGCGGCGCCCGGAGATTGCACGTGGCGTTGGGGGGATGGGGGCAGCGAGGTCTGTGGGCCGCACGGGGCCCCTGAAGAGAGGGAGGGGGGACTCCCGCGGTCGCTGCTTGGGACCGCAGCAACCGCCTTTGCCTGGCAAACAAACACAAAGTGGCCCTTCTTCCCGCAGCCCTTGCAGGTTGCGGAACGGGCTCGGCAACGCTGACGAGGGTGCTTTGCCTGGCCGCAAAAATAGCAACGGGGCCCTGCGGGTTTTTCAGGGTGCCCTGCGGCGCAGGCCTGGGGGGGGGTCTGTGGGGGAGGGAGAGGCCGAGTTCCACGCTGCCCAGGGGGCCGCCGCGTGTTTTGGGGAGTACGGGCATGCGTTTCGGTTCGCGAAATCTAGGGAGCTGGCAAGGGCCCGTGCCTCCGTGAGGCTTAAAGTTTCTCTTTCCAACAGTCTTTGGTGGATCTGTGAGGACTGCATGCCTGCAACGAAGGCGTCTCGAATTAGGAGTTCAGTATGCTCAGCAGCAGACACCTGTGGGCAGCCGCCGTTCCTCCCCAGCACGACGAGGGCACCGTAAAAATCATCCAGTGACTCACCAGGTATCTGCTGCCTTGTGGCTAGTAAATGCTGAGCGTGGACCTGGTTTACCGGCCGTATGAAATGTCCTTTGAGCAGGTCCATAGCCACGTCGTAGTCTGTCGTGTCCTCGATGAGCGTGTATATGGCGGTTCCGATGCACGAGTGGAGGATGTGCAGTTTCTGCTCCTTCGTCTGCACGTTTTCCGCCGTGCTAAGGTAACGTGAAGCAAGCCAGCCAGTGCTTAAATGCGGCTGTTACATTCGCTGTGTGAGTGCTGAGTCGAAGACACTCCGGCTTGGTGTGTAGCTCCATCCGTTAAAAATCTTGCTGATTAAATTGATGCACAATCACTGGACACGAAACGTAGGTGAAGTCCAAAACAAAATCAGCAAGAAGTGAGCCCGGCAGCAGACGTACAGAAATGGCCTGGCTGCTGGGGAACATGGGTTATTATACCCCGCTTCGTAGGCGTAGCTACCTTCCTCTTGGCCAATAAGAATACAGAGAACACGATACTTGGGCCAATGGGCAACGAGCCCTTTGCACTAATGGCAGCTCACACTCCCAGGTACCGTAAAACCCCTAGTCGTACTACCACTTGCCTTATGCATGTGGGAGAAGGCGGAAAATTGTTTTTCTCTTGGGTGGTGGAACCTGCACGGGCCTAACCCCTACTCCCCACCCCTACTCCCCACCCCTCCCTCCCATTTCCATTTGCTCCATATAGGCATTCCATTCTCGTGCCGTACCTGACACGTTACCTGTTCTGGGGTTGGATCTGTCCAATGTCGAGTACACAGTTCTAGTCACCCCACCATGATGAGTCAGTGAATGTCCAAGCTGGGATTTGGCCATCATTCTCTTGACAAACTCAGCATCGTCCCAGTTCAGGGCGTATATGTTTACCAAAATTCCTGGGCTCTTTTTAGGGTCTTGCTGACCATTACGTACCACCCCCTGGGTCTGTTACTGTGCTTGTCGCTATAAATGAGACTGCTGTTAATTAATATGGTCACCCCCCTTGTCCTGGTGTTGAAACAGGAGTGAAAAGTTTGTCCTACCCAGCCCTTCCTTAACCACTGTCACTCCCTCTCTCTCAGGTGAGTTTCCTGTAGGAAGGCCACGTCCAGCCTCAGACTCTTGAGAAGGGCGATGACTCTGGATCTCTTCACCGGCCTGTTGAGGCCCCTCACATTCCATGTCACTAACCGGATCTCGTCCTATGGGGTTAACCATACTCACCTTCTGGGACCGGCCCAGTCCAGTCCGGCCTGTCCTCTCAGGCTGTTCAAAATGGCCACCAACTGTTTCCTCTTCCTCACCATGCCCACATGTTGTCTGTTGCAACCAGTGCTCTACACTCCCCACCTAGTGTCCTCTTACCCCCTCATTCTTCCCCCTCCAAGTCACCCCTCAGCCCTGGCTTCCCCGCAGCCCTTCCTCTTTTGCCCATCGTTTTCCCTGAATTTCTGTCTTTCCTTTCCCTCCTGCCAGACGGGCCTTCCCCCTGAGAGATGCGCCGCAGCCTCCTCCTTCACTCCTGTACACCAGCTTACTCGTTAGTGTAGTTGCTCCCCTCTTGGTCAGGGTATCCTATTTCACCCTTATTTGCCTGACCCCCCCCCCCCCCCCCCCCCCCCCCCCCCCGCTTGCCCCCGCGAACTCCGCATCTCTGCCCGCATTAGTTCCTGCCCCCTCCCCCCAACCGGCTCTCAACTCGCATTCTAGCCCAAGTGTACTAGCACTGCCTGTCCAGACCATTCTTCTGGATGTGTGCATGACAGCTTCATCCTTGGGCATCGAAAATCCTCGATGTCTCCGTGGACCACCCCAGGATGCCGGGTTGGCTCATAGGGGATAAGGGATACCCGCTGAGGTCGTGGCTGATGACGGTGGCGTGAAGGCCTCAGACCGTTATAACGAGGCCAATGCTGCCACCTGTGCTGTCGTTGAGCGATGTGTTGGGCTGCTCAGGATGCAGCTATGATGCCTTGACCACTCTGGTGGTGCATGCAGTAAACCCGCAGAGGGTCTCCCGCTTTGTGGTTCTCTGCTGTGCCCTCCACAATCTGGCACAGCAGCGGGATGGCATACTGGAGGAAGGGCTAGAGAAGGAGCAGGAAAGGGTGGGGGGACAGGCGGCCTTGTTTGAGGAGGGGGATAAGGAGAATGAGACAGTCCAGGAGGGGCTGGAGGCCAAGCCCGGGGTGGAGCTGGAGGACAGGCGATGGCAAGGGTCTGACCTGCCAGAACGACCATGAAGGCCCTCAAAAGGGGCTGGTATAGCACACTGGGCTAAATTGCTGGCTTTTAAAGCAGACCAGCAGCATGGTTAAATTCCCATACCAGCCTCCCCGAACAGGCGCCGGATTGTGGCAACTAGGGGCATTTCACAGTAACTTAATTGAAGCCAACTTGCGACAACTAACTATTTTCATTTTCATTCATTTTCTCCAGATTCGCCTAGAACAAGGTTTTGTCCGTCAGCTCAAACCCTCCCCATCCCCCCACCCCCATTTACCCTCACAATTCCCTATCCTCCATTTTCCTACCATCCCTCATTCCTCCTCCCCCATTCCCCTTACCCCATGACACCACCTCCTCCCTGACCACCCTGATCCCGCTCCAGGGGTCTGTGTAACATCACTCTAGGGTGATGGGCCTGTGTCAGCACAGTCAGGGAGCAGGTCCCTATACAAGGCAGGAGAGTAATGATAACTTGCTGTGAGAAAAGCTCTGGTGCTCCTCAGTTTCTGCTAAAGTCTGACCCCAGTCTTTCTGCTGACAGCGCACTCACACCCATCCTTTGAATGGGGATCTGCATTGGGGATTTGGATCTTCAACCACTGTGCCTGGAGGTGGGTGCGGACAAACTTGCTGTGAATATTAATGTGACAGAAGCTTCACATGTATGAGGTGATGGATGTTTTAAAAGTGAACATTTCACTGTCACAGATTTCCATTTCCCATAGCTACAGATGATAACCAACCTCCTCGCCCCCGCCCCCTCCACTGCCCACTCCGGGCACCTCACTCTTCTTGATCTTCCGTGGCCTAGTGCTATGTCTAGGTGTACCCCAGGATGCACATCAGAGGTGGAGGCAGCCTGCTGCTTTCTGTGCCCTGTTGTCTTTGAGGACCTTGGCCGATGTCCGTTGGAGGGCCTGGATCTCGGGGGCCTTACCGACTTACTGGTGTCGCCGAGTTACTCTGTTCTGCCTGCTACCCTTGAGATGCGCTGATGGCATGTCCAGGTTTGGCCTCCAGTGCTTCCTCCTCCTGACGGTGCCCGTATGGCCCTGCCGGACTCTGTGGAATGGAGGGTCAACTGAACACAGAGCTCTGTGGAGCTCACTCATCTAACACTGCAGCCCTGGAGGCTCCCATAGTCTATAGCATGCTGTTGGCACCCTCCACAATGCTGCTCAGTGATTGGGCCATGCTCTGCGGTGCCTCAGCAATGTTCACCTGTCTCTTGGACATATACCTCATCAACTTGAACAAGACGTTGAGACCGTCAGCAATGGTAGTCACAGATTGGACCATGCCTTGGATAGAACCATTCAAGATACTTGTGTGGCTTTGATGTATCCTTGTCTGGAGACAGGGGGCGGGATTCTCTCAGCCTGGGGCCGGGCCGGAGAATCACCGCATACGGCACGAATCGTGCTCAGCCGCCGAGACGCAATTCTCCGCGGATCAGAGAACCTGTGCCATTGGCGCCGGCGTGGTCGGCACGCGCCCGTCGGGAGCTGCTCTAGATGCTCCCCGCTGATTCTCGGTCCGGAAAAAACCAGAGTCCCGCCGGTGCTGTCCACGCGTGGTCTTACCCGGCGGGTCCTCAGCATGGAAGGGTCCGGGGCGGCCTGTGGGGGGGCGAGGACGGGTCCAACCCTGGGGGGGGGAGGGGGGGGGGGGGCTCTGTTGTGGCTGTGGGCGTCCTTTCTTCCACGCCGGCCCCTTTTGCCCTATGCCATGTTGCGTCGGGGCCAGCGCGGGGAAGGGAGCCATTGAGCATTACCGCCACTGCACATGTGCGGACCCCGTGGTGTTCAGTTGACGTCGGGATTGGCAGCTGGAGCAGCGTGGGTCGCTCCAGTGACTTGTTGGCCACCTGGAGGGGCCAGAATTGCTGATCCTGAGGTCATGTTTACGACGGCGGCCTCAGGATCAGAGTCCCACCCAGGATGTGAATCCATTGTCTCTCTCTTAGTATCACCCAGCAGAAATTCAGCCAGTGACGTAACATCCTCAGTCCTCCTTGATTTGTATGTCCATTTCTAAACGTACAGGTCTTGAGTTCAGTATGTTGTGGTGAATGTATAAAATTTGTACATATGTTGTACTTTATTTTTTGCAGTAATGTTTCAAAAGCCTGGTTAAGGTGTGTATATATCTGCACCAGATTTTTTTTTTTAGAATCCTGGTTTTGGAGACAGACTTGAATCTACAGAATTTTGGAAGATGACAGCCAATGCAATATTTAGGTGGCACAGTAGCATAGTGGTTAGCATTGTTGCTTCACAGTGCCAGGGACCTGGCTTGGGTCACTGTCTGTGCAGAGTCTGCACATTCTCCCCGTGTTTGCATGGGTTTCCTCCGGGTGCTCCCACAGTCCAACGATGTGAAGGTTAGGTGGATTGGCCATGCTAGGTGGGGTTACTGGGTTACGGGGATAGGATGCAGGTGGTGGCTTGGGTAGGGTGCTCTTTCCAGGGGCCAGTGCAGACTCGATGGGCCAAATGGCCTCCTTCTGCACTGTAGATTCTATGATGATATGTGCAATTAAGATGCCGTAAAAGTGAAATCATAATTCTTTTAATACATGTTTATGTTTATAAGTAGAGACCTAATGGGATTTAGTTATGATTTCTGGGGGCTGATAATTAGAGGTGTTGTGTTTGAACAGAAGTAAGTAGTAATGGAATTTGAGTGGAATAAAGACAATGTAAGTAATGAAAGGAGCCAGGTCTGTGGAAGGCATTTTTAGTTAGTTTCTGGAAGCTATGAGCTGAAAATTAAGTTTTTGCAGAACGCTGTCAGGTTTAGCATTATTCTGACAAATAGGTATCTGCAGGCTGTTTACTGAAATTATCTCCGTCTTCATGCAGTCTTTTTAAGAAACTCTTTACAGTAGTCCCTCTTTATAACGCGGGTGTTGGGGTCCAAGACAGCCCACCCGCGTTGCATCCGAGCCATGGATATCCACGATGGGGGTTTAAAATTTATTTAAAAATCTATGCATGCGCTTCCCATTGTGAGTCTACGGGGCGCGGGGGGAGAGTCAGACCCCCGTAGACTCGCAATGGGAAGCGCATGCATAGATTTTTAAAATAAATTTAAAACCCTCATCGTGGATCTAATTAAAACAACCCACAGAAACTTACCAGGAACTTACAAGGTCTTGCTGTCTGCACCCCATCTGCCGCACGCGCTTGCACCCTGCGCTGCATGTCAGTTTCAAAGGCAAGGCTGGGATTCAGTTTTCGGTGTCAGGGCTGTCAACTTGGTGGTTTGGGAACAAGTGGCAGGGGGGTGTCGCATCTCTCCTCGGTCCCAAACCCCTGCAGTTCAGGCCTTTCTCCACACCGCCACCCCCACCCTACCTCAACCACTATGGAGGTACCAGCTGTAGCTCTGCACTACCCACTTCCGGATGCTGTGTGAGCTGCTCCTCTCTCACTGAATCTCAGTGAGAGAGGAGCAGCCGGCAGTGTCAATTTCAGCGGCCGGCTCACTTTGATCCGGAGAAGGAAGCTGACAGTTGGGGTCCATAAGCCCCCCTGCCGTATATCGCGAACGCATATTCCGGAGCGCGGTATAACGGGGGACTACTGTATCAGATAATACTGTGGTTTCTGACCTGTGATGGGTATTGTTTGATTGGAGATAGAGAAGGTATCAGCTAGATACCTTTTATTGTTAAGCATGGTTCAACTGGTAATTGCAAGCTAGATTTCTATGACATGAAGGTAGTTTAATACTGTGTCAATAATAAAGTTTGTTTTATTACACCATATCCTTATTTGTGCATGAAATCACACTTGGAGCGAAGTATCCTTCCTCATGGTTTTACTAATTTTTAAAAAGTGATTGCGATTCCTATCTGGTATCCAACTAAATGTTGGGACCTGGTCCAGGATACCCCTGAAAGAGAAAGCAACTATGTCCATTCACCTTCCAGAGACTCATGCTTGTCAAGCTAATTAACCATCAAAAGTTAACCCTCATCAATGTCGACTGGCCAAAATAATGGAATGGGATGAATATCAATGTTCAAGGTTAAATTGAGGGTTAAATTCAAGGTTAAAAGTGGGCAGCACGGTAGCATTGTGGATAGCACAATCGCTTCACAGCTCCAGGGTCCCAGGTTCGATTCCGGCTTGGGTCACTGTCTGTGTGGAGTCTGCACATCCTCCCCGTGTGTGCGTGGGTTTCCTCCGGGTGCTCCGGCTTCCTCCCACAGTCCAAAGATGTGCAGGTTAGGTGGATTGGCCGTGATAAATTACCCTTAGTGTCCAAAATTGCCCTTAGTGTTGGGTGGGGTTACTGGGTTATGGGGATAGGGTGGAGGTGTGGGCTTGGGTAGAGTGCTCTTTCCAGGAGCCGGTGCAGACTCGATGGGCCGAATGGCCTCCTTCTGCACTGTAAATTCTATGTAAATGGTTGGGTGCATGGGATTTAGAGGGACTGTACCTGCTTATGTGCTGGATCTTAGCACATACCAGTGAGGATCCATTATCCCCAAGGCAGACATCCTCATCAGTTGACGCTGCCCATGAGGGATGTGCAACCATAGAACCCTCCTGTCAGAACCTCCAGAAATATAGAGATTATGGGAGAGAACCAGATGGGAAGCCAAAAGTGATTCTGACTGGACGTGAGTGTAGACTGGGACCACTCATGCAATGGAAATGCAAGGGCACCTGATGCGAGTGAGTGGTAGCTGATGGATACGGTGTGGGACTGACTGCGTACATGTCTGAGACACCAATGGGTCAGAGGACATCAACCTGACTATCTGTCTTTCTCTCTCGCTCTCTCATCCTTCGAAAATAACGGAGTGATAGCGAAATGGAACCAGTGGAGCTGGCTATTCTTCTTGTCACAACCTGGAGGAGCACAGACTCCAGCAGCAATGAGCAGCAGCACCTGGGGAAGACACAGCGCCAGGAGACCAGTGGACCACAGGGCAAGCTCAGAGGCCAGAGGCTGCACCAGCTGAACAAGGGGCATGAAGGCACAGAAGGCAACCCTGAGCGTACAGGGTTTGAGTGTCCTACATGTGCTGCAGGAGACTCTGCCTCAGGAAGGTTGTGCAGTACCTGTGCCACATTCTTCCTGACTTGGCGCCACATGGAGGCAGAGGATACCCTTCCCTATGTCCGTAAAGGTCACTGCAGCCTTCAACTTCTATGTGACAGAGTCATTCCACAGCTCCACTGGTGACCTCAGAATTCCTACAATGCAGAATGATACCATTGAACCCATTGAGTCTACTCCGATCCTCCGAAAGAGCACCCTACATAGGCTCAATCTGCCCTATCCTCAAAACCCCACCAAATCTTTGGACACTAAGGGGTAATTTTTCATGGCCAATCCACCGAACCTGCACATCTTTGGGCTGTGAAGGAAACTGGAAAACCCAGTAAAACCAATGCAGATACAGGGAGAACGTGCAAACTCCACACAGTCACCTGAGGTCGGAATCAAACCCGGGTCCCTGACGCTGTGAGGCAGCCATTCTAACCACTGTGCTGTCTGTGTGGCACTTCACAGGGATCCGCCCATAAGTGCATCCATGAGGTAATGGATACACTCTGTGCAAGGGCACTCTACTTCACTTTCACCTGGCTCAGATCCAGCAGGACAAGAGGACTACAGGATCGGCACCAAAGCTAGTCTGCTACATGTTCAAGGAGCAATCAACTACACTCATGGTCACTCAACCCACCCCATTGCATCAGGGAGTCCCCTTTATAAACAGGAAGGGGATCCACTCCGTCAATGTGCAGCTGGTATGTGACCACATGTGTTCATTTTCCAGGAACCGTGTGTGGCAGCTACATCCTCAGGAAATTGCTTCTTCCCATCTGAACACAGCCCTTCTCACTGGCCCTCAATGTCAGGCAGATGGTTAGGCCCACTCATCGTGAATGGCCGCATGTGGAATCCAGGAAAATTCCAAAGGGTGACGGAATAGTAGAGTGCAGAAAGGAGACTGGGAGCACTTACCCTTGATGATTGAAGAAGGTCATTCATCTTTTTCCCGCTAACACACCCGTGCTCTTGGTCAGCCTGCTGGCACTGCCAAGTGCTGCAAACGACTCCCAGGCGAGATTCGGCGTCTTGCTGGAGGGATTCCTGCCAGCCCGAGTGTATATTATAGCCTGCCTCTCCTCCAAGAGATCCAGCAAATAGCTGAGGGACCCCTCAGTATATCTAGGAGCTGGTTTCCTAACTGCCATCCTCCTGGCTTGAATGAGATCAAGTGCTGTGCGGTCGTTTAAATGCAAGCCCCCCTTCGCTGAAGTGCTCAGAATACCCTTGGGTGGGGGATCCAAACACTTTGCCCCTCAGTCATGGTGTTTTTCACCAGGGGGGAATGAAAATTCCCAAGTGCCTGAGAATTGTGTTTGGATCACTCCACCGATGCCACCAAGAATAGCATCGATTTTCTCACCGAAAATGACACTTGGCCTTTTAAAAAAAATATTCCACCCAACATTTCAAGTTAAAAACAACCTTTCATCAGAACTGTTTTCCAGCATCCACAATATTCTGATTTTGTGTGAGCAACATTTCCTCTCCAAAGATCTCCCTAACTGTAAATAAGGTGGAAGTCTGAGAAAGACAAAATAAAAATCTTGGGCAAGATAGCAATTCTACTGCAGCGTGGAGAGACTGTGCAGGTGCTTACTGAGGTACTGAATCGGTAGGAGGGAGCCACTGGCCATTAATGAAACACCAGAAGACTTGAAACTGATTCATGCTGTTTCACATTCAAATATGGTGATACAAACCAGCACAGCTGATTGTGTGCCCAAGTCTCTCATTCACTCCATTTAACATGTTGAAATTGATCAAAAAAATAAACTCAAAGATCATCTGCACAAGAGTAACTTTGTTAACAGCAGAGAGCGTGAATGCAGAATGGGAAGATCTTCAAGCTGACCTAACTTCCTTGAATTCATTGAGCATGACAATCTAATTGGACTGTGGTAAGACAAAAAGGGACCTCAAACTCCAAAATGTTTATTGACCAAGTTTCACACTAAACACTATTAATTAAACTCAAGGGAGATAGGGGGTAAACCTGTGCAATTGCTGAAAACCTGGCAGAAGGACATTATAAATATTCGTGAGAGGAGCTATGCCAGAGTGAGAGGGAGCACTGTGCAGAATGTCTCAGGGCTTAGTGCTGACACAGTTACTGTTGCAGATTTACATAAATGGTTTGTATCAGAAACAAAGGCGTGACCAAAATTACCGGGCACACCAAACGAGGAGTGGATGTGGGAGTAGAGAATACAGGTATTATGCCGAGGGAGGAGGGTGCGGTTGAAGATGGTGCTGAGGGGTTCGTCAAGGGATGGAGAGGGCAGTCGAGGGGCACTGAGAGGACTTTGCAACCTTTTGAATTTCTCCTAACTGAAATGAAATGAAAATGAAATGAAAATCGCTTATTGTCACGAGTAGGCTTCAATGAAGTTACTGTGAAACGCCCCTGGTCGCCACATTCCGGCGCCTGTTCGGGGAGGCTGGTACAGGAATCGAACCGTGCTGCTGGCCTGCTTTAAAAGCCAGCGATTTAGCTGAGTGAGCTAAACCAGCCCCAGAGTGAGCTAAACCAGCCCCAGCTTTTGTTCATATAAATATTTTTATTAAAATTTGCATTTTTAGAGTACAAGAAATGGCTGAAATGTGCATGTTGTTCCTTTTCGGCATCCCTCTCCACCAACCCTCTCCACCTCCCACCCCCCTCCTCCTCGCCTCTTTTCTACGATCTCGGGATCCTATCCTGAACCCTTCCCTCCGTCGTAAATGCTTTGTTTTGGTGTTTGCTTTCTTCTTATAGCTTTGCGAGGGGCCGTCTGGTTCCTGGGTCGGTCTCTCCATGGGTTTCCCTTTGATGTGGTGAATCCTGCAGCTGGGTTTAGATTCCTAAAGAGCGGCAGCGTCTGAACATTGATTCAGAATAATTCCTGTCAATGGGAAGTGACTCTTTCAGGTCAGTTCCAAACTGTCAGAAAATCAACAACAGTCCCTTATTTTGTCAGGGAATATTCAGTAGTGACAGTCTTAAATCTTAATGAAATATTATTTGCATTGATATTAATGTGTTAACACTTGCCAACGCGATCAGGTAACTTCCGTTGTTACACTAACAATAGATTTCAACAAAACATCCTTTTTCATCCTTCCATATCTAAAAAGACAAAACACTTTTGACAAAATCCCTGCAGCTTGTCTTGGTTCTACTTCAATGCGGATTTGAGAGAATTATCCATCCAAAAACGATGGAAGCGTGAAAATTGAAGTCAGCTCGCTGTGACGGGGCAGCGTCAGAATAAGCACCAAATGTGTGTTTTTTAAAATTCAGCTCGCAGTGCGGAAGGGAAGGAGCTGAGTGTGGAGATCGAGAAGCGGCTCCTGTCCAGGGGGGGAAACCCGTTCCCTCAAACACGAGCTGCTAACTCAGCCTGACTGTCACAGAGACAAACTGATCCAACTTCCCACAAAGTATTGGAAGGAGAGAATTTCAGCTTCAGGTCAGTTTCCACCTTGAAGTTTCTCTGGTTTTCACTGGGGCTGGGAAATGGGATGTTGAGAGGTTTAGAAAAACCTTCTGGTAACTTTTCTAGTCTTCAGGGACAAACATTTCTCTCTCTCTCTCATTCTGATTAAATCGGGGTTCAGGCGATACAGAAGGAGTTCCCAACAAGCTGCATTACTCCCGCATCTTAAACTTATTGTTCAGTTAAACAGGTGGGCGGTTAGGGGGAGAAATACTTTCATAATGTGGAAATCTGGAAGTTACTTTTAAATTGAGCTGACAAAATCTATCAATGTTGGGAGCAGTCCGGAGGTTGGATTAAGCAATTCAGAATGTTTCTAAGTGACAGATCCAGCCAGGTATTAGCTTGAGGAAGTGGATGAGTTTATACACCCCGTCCTCTCGCTCTCTCTCTCCTGAATCTTTGGCTCGGCTGCATTTTCTCTGCTGGGTCTGAAACTATAATGTGAATGAAAGTTTCACCCTTGGACACCAATGAAAATCAAGCTGTGAGTTTTAAACATCTCTCACTTGTTCACAAAGATGGGTTTGGTGCTGGGCTGGAACTCACCATTGAAATCTTTACAAAGTATCTTAAACGGAAATTGTAATTGTTGTGGTATTAATTTATCAAAAATCTGTCAGTACCATCGGTTAACCCCACCCGTAAACACTAAACAAGAGGTTTCAGTAAAACATGAACACCGATTCCATCCTCAACATTGACAAAGGAATTTAAAATACTTTTACCCACATGTCTATGTTAGTGAGTTTGACACAGTGCCAGATGGCACCTTGAACCAATGGCGCGGAACGGGGAACACTTTGAAAACTGGAAGTACAAAGCGGTTAAATATTTATTCGCGCCTTTTTGAGGAGCTGTTCGCTGTACATTTATTTTTCAAAACGTGTGGTTGGTTTATTCATTACAAAAATGCAGCAATTCCGCGATGTGGAGCTGCCCAGGTTACCCAGAGACTCGAAAGAGGAGGGATAACATCAAAAAGGAAATTAGGAAAGCAAATAAGGACTTTATTCAAGTCATTTACAGGATATAGTCAGCATTTGTTGGCCTTGAGAAGGTGGTGGGCAGTTGCCCTGAATCGCTGCAATTCCTGAGGTGCAGGTGCAGCCGCAGTGCTGTTAGGGAGGGAATTCCTAGATATTGACCCAGCTTGTATGAAAGAATATTGGGGGAAATAATCGAGGTGAACCTGAAGATGTTTTATCAATACATCATGAGTAAGAGGATCACTGAGGAAAAAGTAGGGCCCATAAAGACCAAAAAGATAACCAATATGTGGAGGCAGAGGATGTTGGTATGGTTCTTAATGAGAACTTTGCATTGTCTTCACAAAGTTAAGGAGGATGCATGTGAAGTATTGGTCGGCTCCATAAATATCCCCATCTTCAATGTGACGTATGGAATTTAACCCTGTAAATGTGATGCATTGGGAGTACCAACCAGGCGAGGGTATATATAATGTACAGAAGGACACTGGGGCGTACAGAGGACCAAAGGGACTTTGAAGTGCATGTGCAAAGTTCCCTGAAGGCAGCAGGATCAGCAGATCAGGTGGTTAAAAAGGCAGACGGGATATTTGCCTTTATTAACTGAGGCATAGAATATAAGGGAAGGATATTACGATGGAGCTATAAAATGGTGGTTAGGCCACAGCTGGAGTACCGTATACAGGTTTTATCACCACAGTATAGGTAGGAAGTGATTGCACTAGAGGGGGTGCAGAGGGAGATTTACCAGGATGTTGCCTGGGCTTGAGCACTTCACCTCAGAGAGAGGCTGATTAGGCTAGAGTTTTCCATAGAGCAGAGAAGACTGAAGTGAGACCAGATTGAGGTGTACATAGAGAGGGTAGAGGAAGAAAGGTTTCCCCTGAGCAGAGGGGTCAATAACCATGGGGATTTAAGATAAGGGTCTGGAGCTATAGAGGGAGGAGGAGGAAGTGGTCATCAACAGTGCTATCAAGCAGCACTTACTTTGTAACAACCTGCTTCCTGGCGCTTAGTTTGTGTTCCACCAGGATCACTCAGCTCCTGACATCATTACAGCATTGATGCAAACATGAACAAACAAGCTGAACTCCTGAGGTGAGAGTGACTGCCCTTAATTGCAAGGCACTATTTGAATGGGTGTGGCATCAACGGGCCCTTGCAAAACTGGAGTAAATAGGAACAAAGAGAAAGTCACTCCATTGGTTGGAGTCATACATGGCACAAAGGAAGATGATTGTGGTTGTTGAAGGTCAATCATTTTGGGCAGCAGGGTAGCATGGTGGTTAGCATAAATGCTTCACAGCTCCAGGGTCCCAGGTTCGATTCCCGGCTGGGTCACTGTCTGTGTGGAGTCTACACGTCCTCCCCCTGTGTGCGTGGGTTTCCTCCGGGTGCTCCGGTTTCCTCCCACAGTCCAAAGATGTGCGGGTTAGGTGGATTGGCCATGCTAAATTGCCCGTAGTGTCCTAATAAAAGTAAGGTTAAGGGGGGGGTTGTTGGGTTACGGGTATAGGGTGGATATGTGGGTTTGAGTAGGGTGATCATGGCTCGGCACAACATTGAGGGCCGAAGGGCCTGTTCTGTGCTGTACTGTTCTATGTCAGTTCCAGGACATGCAATGCCCGGTAAGGGCGTTACCACAGTGCTCCTGAGAGAAGTGCCCATGGCTCCTACCGACATTTTAATCGAGAATGGCAGCGCTGTCACCTTTTAATGAGAAGGAAATTAGACTGACAGCAGTGATCTGGCCATGTGCCTTGCATGTACACAACACCATTCACCCTGTATGTATATGCTTTTGGCAACAATTCAGAGGAGCTGAATTCCCAGCTGCTACCAAGCAATGCAAGAGGACTGTGAAGATAAATCATTTTGTTACAAGTGGTCAGGGACACAAATAGGCAGTGTACCTATATACCAGGATCTCACAATCTGAATCTGGAGAGAGCTCTCAGGAGAGTCGAGGACAGGACAGAGCAGTGCCGATGTTAGCTCTGTACAGAGCTCCAAGGCCTCTGGTTAATAGCCTATGAAGTGAAATTTAACTCTGAAACAAAACAGCATAAAGATGATTTCTTGAGGTATGGTTTTGTCAATTGTGCCATTACAAATAAGAATGCAAAGCCCCTGTGTGTTACATGCAGGGAAGTACTGGAAAATGAGAGGAGTATTTTCAGATATTGAAAATAAGTGGTGTGTGAAAAATTCCTTTTGGAGATTGAAAGCCCAGAGTCATTTATTAACTTCGAGCTGACTCCAAACAAAAAGACTAAGCTGCTGTACCTGACCTTGAACAGCACATTAAAAACGCGGCGAAAGCCCATGAGGCTGTCAGCATTCTGGAGCTCTTCCAGGTTATTCAGTGCTGAGTAAAACAAGCATTTTGTTGCTATTGCTAATCACAATGACTTGCATATGCGAGGTTTGGAGTTTACATTCATATGAAGATGGCAGAAAGGAACTGGGTGAAATCTGCACCTGATACGCACATTGCCCTCCTCCTGTGAACCTGATTGGAATGAGATTGTGAGGACCAAGCAGGCTCCCTTTCACGTGAAAGGTAGGAAAACATGGCGAGTGTCCGGGGGGGAAGGTTGAAATACACTGATCCACCAGATGCACTGCAGGACCTCTAAGGCTCCTTCTAAACCCTCAAACGTGCCATCAAGAAGGACAAGTGCAGCAGACACATGGGAACAACGCAATCTAGAAGTTCTTGGCCAAACCACTCGCCATCCTGTCTTGGAAATATATCACTGTTGCTCAATCAAAATCCTGGAACTATGTCCCTAATAGCACTGTGAGTGTACTTACATTACCTGGGCTACAGTAGCCCAGTTCAAGAAGGCAGCTAACTTCCACATTCTCAAGGGCAATTAGGAATGGGGATAAAATGCCAGCCTAGTCAGCAATGCCGACATACCATGAATAAATAAAACAAAAATATTATTCTTTGACTAGCAGCAAAAAGAATTGACGTATGTGATCTATGCTTGTGTTTTTCAGCATACCATTTGTTTTTTGTGTGTGGAGGAGCATTACCTGCCAGACCTGATACCATCACTAACACCCCTGAAGGAGGACAAGTCCTGTTCCTTGCACAGTAACAAGTTTTGGAAGATCAGTATAATGTAACATTTAGATCAAGATTTCCACAAACCATTGGGATTTTAACATGGAAATCGCATAATCCAGATAAACGTCACGTTGTGTAACCATTATATCAACACGGGAGTTGGAATCGAGAGATTGTGTGGTGCTGAGTGATGTCCAAGTTAATGGCACTTGGGAATATGAAATGCACATTGAATACAGTGGGACAGAACTGACAAAAATGCAATAAAAGTACTTTCAGGATGCAAGTATTTGGTAAGTGTCAACAGTATTATTGTTGGAGCTGAAACTGCTGAAATCACACAGCTCACCAGCACAGTGAGAAATTCAGCCTTGGTTAACAAATGAACCGTTCCGACTCTCACCAAGAGTCCTTTGACTTTGTGGACAGATAACTGGTTGTGTCGCAGAACGTTAAGCTATCCTAATCGCCATTCAAACTGAACTGCATAAATAAAAACCCTTTACCTATCTTTCCCTGCAACCTCACTCAGTTTGACTAACGACTAAAAATTAATGTGTCCAATTTATATTTGTGTTTTCCAGTATTCTGTTTCTTTCTGTGTGGGGAAGCTTTGAACGTCAAACCTGATGCCATCAACAATGCCATTGCAGGAGAACAGGCCCTGTTCCCCATCCAGCATCAAGGCTCTGATCAATATGATGTTACATTTAGATCAAAATCTCCTGTGAGCTTTAAGATTTTAAAATGGAAATCTAATAATCTGGAGGAGCTGTCCTTTGTCCACCCACTGTATAAACACCGAGTTGGAATCCACAGAGGTTTTGTGATGCTGAATGATGTACAGGTTGATGACACTGGAGAATATGAAATACACATTGACTACTATGGGACAGAACTGAAAAACCGTGATGAAAGTACATTCAGGATGCAGGTCTTTGGTAAGTGTTGATGTAACTTCTGTTAACTTTGAGGATTGCAAGAAACAACATAACATTTCGTTGAAGCCTGAAAGGGCTCATGATATAAATTGGGCTGGATTCGCCGATTTTGAGACAGCAAAAATGGTGCAACAGGCGCATCGATTCAACAACTCTAAATGGGCGAGCATTATCGCCTCGTGGAACGCAACCGGTTCCAAGTGAAACGGCGCCGATCCGTGATTGGCGGACATGAGGCTCATAGGCGCCGCAGTCGCACTGAAAACGATCCCCCCCCCCCCTGCGTTTAGGGGCGCTGAGCTGGAAACCTGGACGCTGTGGTGGTGAGGCGGATGATTCTGTACCCCGCCCCCGGGAGGAAGTCCACCAAGCCCTGCCATTCGCCGTGCCTGGGTGGAGGTGGCAGATGTGGTCAGCGCCGTGGCATCCAGTGCAGGATGAAACTGCACAACCTCCACAGGGCGGCCAGGGTGAGTGGCACTGACACTTCACACATGCACAACCCGGCCCCTCTCTTCTTTCCCCCCCCCCCTCCTTCACTCCTGGGGGATGGCCGAACTGTCACGCTGCCCCACATGCCAGCTGCAACCCCTGGGCTGCATGCGTCGGAACATCTAACTGTTGTTTGTGTTTGCCGCCCCTCCCCCCCAGGAGAAGGCCACGCAGAACCGCTGGGTGCAGGAGATGACCAGGGGGGGAACCACCATACCTGCGGCTCCTCACCATGCTCGCGCAGAGATCACTGCACGTGGTCGGCGCCCCAGAGGGAAAGAGGCCACCAACAGATGTCGGTGGTGGCGAACTCAGTTGCAGATCCCCATGACACGTGTGGGCACGCCCACCTCGATCCACACCCCTCACCCACCTCAACTCCCGCACAGCCCATTCAGCACCTTTTCCCCCCACTTCCCCAAGCCCACAGTTGAACCATACGTGTCGCCATGTGTCTTACAGGACCTGCCGGAGATGGGACCTGTCCATCCAGTGATCCCACACTCCAGCCAGTGCCACCGCGCCCGCCCGCCCAGATGGTTGAGCACTGATGGGGAGAGCAGCCTGAACACTGGCCCTCTGCCCGGGGGTTCGGGTCGGAGGAGGACACAGACTTTCCGTCTCAGCTGTCTCCAACTCCCTCCACCATCTCAGAGGCTATCATCTTGGTTGTGCACATTAGTGAAGATGCTACTGGGACACTATCTGGTGCGCACCACACAGTCGATTCGGTACAGCAGGTGCAGGCAGGAGCAGCCGAGAGGCCGGATGGTCGGAGGGCAGGCCAGCCCCAGGAACCAGCTGCCTCCCAGATGGGTGCTGGAACATCCAGTCCCAGCCACAGTGCAGGAGCAGTCAGAGATCCAGGGACAAGTAGTGATTACGGCCGGCTTACAGAATCTGCCTCCGGATTGGCATATCAGCCACGACTACAGTGCGTAACTCATGTTGCCCAGCAGCCGGGGGTGGGTGCCCCTCAACCCCTCAACCCCTCAAAAATGTCGGGATCACCAAGTGTGTCAAGATGAATGCGTCGTGCATGCTGCCCAGGTACCGGGCGCAGACGTGCATAATGCGCATCTGTTGGTCACAGACCAGCTGGATGTTCATGGAGTAAGTGTCCTTTCTGTTGGTGTATAATGGCCTGTGGAACCAGGGGCCGGGGTGGATGGTCAGCAAGATGGCCAATGTAATTGCAGTCGGTGCCTGGGCACCGCTCCAGTGCTGGCTGGTTACACCCCGGCTGCTCGGCCGGTTCCCCCTCTCCCCTTCCCCTCCCCTGCCCCTGGTGTCTGTGCCAGCAGCCCACAGACTCCATGGCATTTCTTACCTCCTCTCTCGCACAGCTGCCAGGTTCACAATTCTTATAACCACAAGTGAATCCCGCTGTTGGCAATTTGGCACATCGGAGGCGGTGAACTGCGAAGCCCCAGGAGCCTCGGGTGTCAGGCCCGCTAATGATCTCTATTCCATGCGCGGAAATGGATTCTCCGACCCGGCCGCAGCTTCGGCGTCGGGGTGTGGAGAATCCAGCCCCAGGATCAATATCATCACATAATATGGACTTATATCAACATATCATTTCCAACATACTTAAATTAATTTGTTTAATCATTAACGCCCCTCTGAACCCACTGAGAACGGGGCTGGATTCTCCGCTTTCGGGACTGTGGTGTCAAAGGGCCACAAATTCACCGTCTTGCCATGGGCGAGCAGGCAGCTGTTGTGGAGCTCGCAGCTCCAGCTGCCGATATGGCCTCCCGCACTTCCACGTCAGAGGCCGCGCATGCACACGGCAGCGACCACCAGCGGACACGCCGTTCTCCATGGCTTACTCAGCCTGGACTGCCAAAATAGTGCCCACGATTGGCTGCTCACCGGACTCGGACCACCCGCATACATAGGACCCCAGTCCCGAATGAGGCCCGCCCTACCCTCTGGTCGGCCCTTCCCGACTGGCGGCTGCCACGCGAGGTTCTCGAATGGCAGGACCACATTAGAAACACGCCGGCGGGAATTCGGCAGGTCGGGGACAGTGAACAGCTGGGCGGGTCTCAGGCAGTGATCTGATGTGATGGATACTCTGTTTTGGGGGCGGGTGGCAGAGAATCGCGGAACTGGCGCCAGTCCCGATTTCATGTGGGAAAACGGATTCTCCGCCCGGTGCCAAACGCGATTTCGGCATCGGGGTGCGGAGAATTAAGCCCCAGGTTTCTCCACAGGCAAATTCGGTGAGATTTAAGTTCACTCCTTCAACACAGGCACAGCCATGAAACAAACCTGAATAGTGAAAAGGAATAGTGATTTTCACCAACCACGTGCTCTAATTTACAGTTAGTTAAACGTTCTGATGTTCATAATGAGCTGCTCTTGGGCCAAACATGCAATTTCGAAAAATAGCCCGTACAGACACTGAGTTTGCCAAGTGAGCCAGCTGAAACTATGGGCAGACATGCCCTCTGCCTTTCCTGGCCAATAAGAAGTCTTACAACACCAGGTTAAAGTCCAACAGGTTTGTTTCAAACACGAGCTTTCGGAGCACGGCTCCTGATTCACCTGAAGAAGGAGCCGTGCTCCGAAAGCTCGTGTTTGAAACAAACCTGTTGGACTTTAACCTGGTGTTGTAAGACTTCTTACTGTGCTCACCCCAGTCCAACGCCGGCATCTCCACATCATGGCTTTCCTGCCCAAGACAGCACTTTGAAAAAGAATTGTAACATACTGCCCTTAATCTCCGACATCCTCCTGCATTTCTGTGCACTGCAGCACAGTCGCTGCAGGGACTGGAGGACTGCCAGCCAATCACATTGGCCAGCAGCAGCTCTTTAAGATGGAACTTCCCCCAGTGAGAGGGAGACGTCTTGGCTGCAGCCACACAATGTTCAGGTTCCTGTTCAAGAGTCTGTGTCACTGAGGATGGCATTATTGCCTTCGTGGCTAAGGCCAGTTCCACAATGGAAACACTTCAGCATTTCAATTGCACAACCCCCCAATCAAATACTGTCTCGATAACTGTGGCAACACTTCCTGCCACTGTTTTCAGATAAACTGGGTTCTGCATAACAGTTTGTACACAAGACAAAATCTTGACATCCAGAAATTTCATAAATTAATTGTTGAACTTCTAATTATCTACATTTCTCACCAACTGATTTATTGACATTTCAAATACAAAATACCATCAGAACATGGCTAGTTAAAGCAAATTGGAAAATTAATTTAGATTGATTATTTTAATTCCTGGCAGCAGAAGAATTCCCGGTGCATATGAAAATTCTAACGGTATAAGACCTATTGTCTCTTACATAATGCACAAACTGGTTGCATTTGTGAAGCACAAACACAATACATGAGGTAATATAGACTAGAACATTTGGCCCATCGGGTCTGCACCAACCCTCTGCAAGAGGGCCCCGACCCTCTAGAAGTGGGCCCCACCTGGGCCCCCCTCCTCCCCCCATTCCCACAACCCCATGACCTGACCTAACAGCATCCCTGGATGCTATGGGGAATTTCAGCATGGTCAGTGTACCTAATCTACACTTCGGACTGTGGGAGGAAACTGGAGCACATGGAGGAAACCCATGCAGACACGGGGAGAAAGGGCAGACTCCACACAGTTACCCAAGGCTGGAATTGAACCTGGGACCCTGGCACTTTGAGGCAGCAGTGCTAACCACTGTGCCGCCCCTATCAGGGCTTGTATTATATTGGGACTTCAGGCTTTAATGTTCATCTGTTTAAAATACAAAGCAGAATCTAAACATTGCATCTGTGTTCTGGTTTATTAATTACTCAGAAATACGTCATGGGCGCGATTCTCTGGAAAGATTTTTAAGTGCTGTAGTGAGTGGGAACTGCCACGAGCTGCCCGGCGAGGCTGGCAAAGCAATGCAACATCGATTGGTCCACTTAACGAGGCCTCACGGGCTTCTCACCACAAATGAAGGCTCTCTAGCCGATTCACCGGGACTGCATTTGCCAGCCTGCCACTAACAAGGTCGAGCAGCATTTAAACAGCACTCGCTCCGCCAACCCCAGTCAGCTTGTGGCCATAGGACCCAGAGGACCAGTCTCACGGTTTGGATACACAGACCGAGAGATGGCCCAAGATGTAGCTGAGGCCAGGTGGGATGTCCTGTTCCCCATAGGGTCCCAGAAGGTGAGCCACAGGGCAGCCAGAGCCGCCTGGTATGAAAGGGATGTTAGGCAATGAGTCCCACATGCTGCATGGCCCACCCACCCACGGAGTTGAGATGTCTGAAGTGCTCACTTGACCACAATTGCAAATCCCCGATTCACAGCAGCTTGCACCACACAGCCAGAGGCCTCCGCGGTCAGTGTGAGCTGTGGGTGATCGTTGGACAAACAGGCAGCGACTAGGATTGTTCCCGGAATGGGAACACATGGTCCAGGGATTGGCATGCAGGACCTGTGGATGGTCGAGATTTTCCCCCCACCCCCCCCCCCCCCCCCCGCAATCAGCACGCGCCCCTACCCCAGCGTTCCGTGTTGTCTCACCCCCCGGGCTGCAACCCCTGGTTGCCCCCACCCTGAGCAAAGGGGCAGCATGCCCAGGGCACCCAGGCTAACTGCCTGTGAGCAAAGATGGCTGCTCACCTACTCTGGTCCCCTCAGCAGCCAATCCGCTAAGTTCACGTTTTTGAAAAGGAGTACTAATCAGCTCGAGCGTGACCACTTGCTGGGGAGGCCGCTGGATCGCAGGAGGCCATTGGGTGTGGGGTGGCTCCCGTTAATTGCATGGAAATAGGGCTTAAGTGGTTACAATTGGTTTCTCACCGTGATACAGCGGGATCCCGGCGAGGTTCTCGTTTTTGGCCTCCCGCTGTTCAGCAGCCTTGTTGCGCTCTCACTCGAGCAAAACTAGGCCAGAGAATCGGGCCCATGTCTAAAGTGTAATGACTGTTGTGTAGGTTAATTATTATCTGTGTCTTTCAGAACCAGTATCCCAGCCTGAGACAGCGATTCTTAGTAACTGTGAGAGTTCATCAAATATCACTTTGAACTGCTCTGTCTCCAATGGAACAAATGTCATGATTCACTGGGAAAAGTTATCCTTATCTGGAGTTCTCCAGGAGACCTATGATGGGACACTGCTTGTAATAGACTGTGTTACTGGGGAGGAGCAACATGTGTACAGATGCATCGCAGAAAACCCAATCAGTAATGCAACCAGCGACCGAGTGACTGTCAGCCTTTATAGCGGGGCCAAGCCCAAGGGTGAGAAATTGGAAAAATTATCTAAACTATCACAGAAACACTTCTTTTTATAGTTTTCCTACACAGGTAATCAGCTGAGAATATGCAGTGATGCTGTTCTGATGCAAATATTCCTCTGTATCCATGACTAAAACAAAAACCTGTCAACATCTGTAGATGGGAGGGGGGGGGGGGTACAACAATAATAACCTGCATTTATGAAGCACATTTGAACATAATAACAGATTCCAATGCATCTGGATTGGGGGTCTGACTTTAATAAATATGTCTAATACATAGAGATACTGCAGTAGTGATAATGTCAAGGATATGAACTTTTCATTATGAAAGGGGACAAGAGAATCTGGAGCTGTTTTCTTGAGAAAAGGAAAGACGATTTGACAGTAAAGTTCAAAATCATGATGTCTTTTGATAAATCTGGAAGAACTATTTCCACTTATCAATTAGGGCATAATTTATCATGGATAGAAGAGTAGATTTTTGATATTCTGTTAGTTTGATGGATATGGAATGCCTCACTGCAATCTCTTGGAGAAGCGGAATCCAGGATGGATTTTAAATGAGGGTGGATGAATGTTGGAAAGATAAACATTTATATTGTGGGAAAATAAGTAGGTAGTTCTCTCTGGGAGCTGGGGTG
Organism: Scyliorhinus canicula; assembly: GCF_902713615.1. Lineage (NCBI taxonomy): Eukaryota > Metazoa > Chordata > Chondrichthyes > Carcharhiniformes > Scyliorhinidae > Scyliorhinus > Scyliorhinus canicula. The sequence continues at coordinate 80,098,275 of NC_052158.1, read as the reverse complement.
GGTATAATGAGCTGGATTGCCATCTGATTTGTAAATATTGTCCATCTGTTTTAGGTAAAAGACACCGTTTGATGGTTCTGGTCCCTTTGGGGTTGGCAGTTCTGGCAGTTCCGGTGCCAATCATTGCTTACCTCCTCTGGTCTACTTTCTTCAAGGAAAGCAGTAAGTGACACATTTCAAATTTGTATATACCACAGAAAAGGGCAAAGATGCTATCCAGTGATCTTCTACTTAATTGTGTTGCACAATTTGTAGAAACACTGTGGGCGGAATCTTTTCAGAGTTTGGCAAAGGGTCGGTTCCAGTGAAAAAAACCAACGCAAATCCCACAGCCGCTGGCAGTGGGCAATCTCACCGAATATTGAGCCACTTTAACAACTTTTTTTTCTTCACGTGAATCATGCCACACTCATGGCGACCTCCCACTGATTCCCTCGCCCTGGAGCAAATTCATCTTTGGAATCTGTGGGAAGCTCCATATAAACGCCTCCCCAGTACCTAGAATACAATCGTACGGCACGATCTATCGGCCGCATCCCACTTGAATGGGGGCGCGACGCGGCCAGCAGATCCCAGGAGAGGCCTCCACCAGGATTCCTGACGGCCGTTACGCCTCGTGAAATCTAACCAGATCGCGCGAGATGTTGTGATCCGTTTCCCACACATAAAGGGGGGGGGGGCGGGGGGCTGTCTCACACGGCTAAGTGAGTTTAAGAACCCTCTTAGCCGTGCTCGCACCCGGTGTTCCGTATGTTACATCGAAGGGTCAAAAGATTGTTTACAGCATGGAAGAGCTCCATTCGTTGGAGCTCCTCAGTGCAGGAAATGATGCTAAGTGCAGACGGGGTGTGTGGGAGGGTGGCATTCCCTACTGGTACACCCCACGCCATGACCTTGAACGGTGTGAGTGATGATCAGCATCATCACCACTCCTTGCATTGGGGTACACATTAATGTGATTTGTGTGATGTTAATGCTTCTATGAGCATTGGAATTCAATGCTTGGGGATAACACTCCCAAAGGTGAAGAACTTTGTTCCAACTATTTTGATGAAAAACAAGTGAACTGAATTAAACAGGGTGGGGAGGGGGGGGGGGGGGGGGCTCATTCTGGACTGGGGTTTTTTTGTGCGGACGGTCCGGTTGAGGAAGTGCGGGGGCCGTATCTGTAGCTGGAACTGCGAGCTTCAAGACGGCTCCCTGCTTGCTCCCTGCAGGACCATGAATCTGTGGCCTTTTGACGCCAGTTTTTCTGGCGTAAAAGACCACAGTTTTCACAACGGCATGGGTAGATAGTCCCTGAAACAGAGAATCCAATCCGGCCCCCTATTTGAATCTCATGAATGCTTACTAAAAAGCAAACACAATGGAATTTTCTCCCCCTCCATATTAAATACCTGGCCAGCGAAAATTTGGAACACTCACTTTTCATGACTGTGCGTAAGTGGCGTGCACCAAACGAGGTAGGCCTTCTTGGACTTTAAGTACAGTAGATGCTGCTTTTACCTTTCACACCATCACAGAGAGCACAAGCTACTCCAAGGCTGACCGCAGTGGAGGGGTGAGATCAAGGCAGGATCCTGGGTGTAATCAAGGAGCCGAAGGGCAGATTGAATGGCTGTTCAGATGCCATTCAAACATGGCGCCCGGATGTTGGAGCCTGTGAGGTAATGGCTGAGCAGGTCTGCTCATCCTGTCCAGAGATTCGACTTGCACCTTGTGAATGCACAATTAATTAGCCGAACAGTGGGAGATCCTGTGGCTTCAGTTGCCCAGCTGTCCAGCAGAATTCCAACTTCTGTTCCCACCACCGGACTTAGTCTCCAGAACAGAAAATGTCTTTCCAATAAAAATAAACCAAAGCAAACTTTCACAATTTGCAATAAAAACCAAGGTTACGATTCAAGATGGGTGAATGATGTTGTTCAGGCCTAGTGCTATTATCCATTGTATCATTATCCTGCATTACCATCCTGTCAGACCCACCTTGTTCCTTCCCTTCTTCAACTCCTGGATCTCTGATGATTCTTCGACCAGCCTCCCACACAGGAAGGCAGTGGTTGACTTTGGAGGTCAGGTCATACACATGAAGAGACACTTTAAAAGCAAGAATAATTAGTTTTTCTTGGAGCTTTGGAAAATTAATAGCTTTGTTGGGATACTGACTAAATCAGACTAAAGTGGTCCCAGGTTCAGTATCAAGCTTGTGCAGTTAAGCTGGCAGTAATCGGGTAACTAGCAATAAATATGTGGTTTCAACTGCCAATGGTTTGTGAAGTAAGATTTAACCGTAAGTTGACCGGATACAAATGTCCCAGCCAACTTTGCAATCTGTAGTTGTTCTTTTCTATATTTCCACATTCCCCCCCCCCCCCCCACATCTAAATACCTTCCTGTGTTCCAACTTTTCCCGATAGCCGTGTAGGTAGATGAAGGGGAGCAAATAGTTGTGGTGACTAAAGGATTTTCAGAAGACATTTGAGAAGGTGCCGCGTATTAAATAAAAGTGATTTATTTCTTTTTTCATTTTACAGCAATGTGCATGAGGAAATAAGCCATTGGAAATCATGAAGAATGATGGTGTGCGCGAAGATTAGCAACATTAATGCATTTGTTTTTGCCAACATTCAAATTGGCCTTGAACAACTTTGTATAAGTTTGGTTTATTACTTTTTAACCATTGAAGGGATCATGTAAGTTTTTCATGGAAAGGTTGAAGATACTGTTTTGTAAGAAATATTTATGCGATGTGAAGGCTGCTGGCAAGGCAAGAGTCAACCACATTGCTGTGAGTCCAGAGTTATAATTCAGGTAGACTAGGTCAGGATGGCCGACGTCCTTCTCTAAAGAACATGAACCAGATGGGGTTTTATCTCAAACAATGATGGTCACCACCACTGAGACCAGCTTTCAACTCCAGATTTGGTTATTTAACTTTAAATTCCACAAATGCCATGATGGGATTAGAGACATGAGTAGGCCATTCACCCATCGAGCCTGCACTGCCATTCAGTTAGTTCATAGCAGATCATCTACCTCAACGCCACTATTTTCTCCAGAACCCTTGATGTCAGGAGCCTCCAGAAATGTATTGATTTCTGTTTTGAACATGCTCAATGATTGAGTTTCCACAGCCATCTGAGGAGGAGGAGACCAAATTCTACCTCATTTCAGTCATAAATGACCTCCCCCAATCCTGAGATTATGTCCCCTGATTGTTCGACTCACCAGAATGGGGATACATCCCATTCACATCCACACTGTCGCATGGTAAGAATTTTGTAAGCCTCAATGCGCTCACCCCCATTCTTCAAAACTCTCTGGAATATAGGTCCAGTCTTCCCAATCTCTCCTCATAACACAAACCTCCCATCCCAGGGATTAATCTGGTGACCCTCTGTTGCACTCCCTCTAAGGCAATTATATCTCTCCTTAGATAACGTAACTAAAGCTGTGCACTACACTACTGGTGAGATCTCACCAAGACACTGCAACTGCAGCAGACATTTTTACTCTTGTACTCAAACCGCCTTGTGATGAAGGCCAACATACCCTTTGCCTTTCTGACTGCTTGCTGCACCTCCATACTAACTTTTAGCAACTCACAAACCAGGACACCCAGGTCCCTTTGTACACCTACACTTCCTAATCTCTCACTATTTAAGAAGTCTTCTGCCTTTCTGTTGTTTCTGCCAAAGTGAATATCTTCACACTTCTTCACATATTCAATCTGTCATTATAATAATATTTTTTGATTAGTGTCACAAGTAAGCTGGCATCAACACTGCAATGACGTTACTGTGAAATTCCCCTAGTTGCCACACTCCGGCACCTGTTTGGGTACACGGAGAGAGAATTTGGAATATCCACCTAACAGCACATCTTTTGGGATCTGTGGGAGGAAACCGGAGCATCCGGAGGAAACCCATGCAGGCATGGGGAGAACGTGCAGACTCCGCACAGCCAGTAACCCAAGCCAGGAATCAAATCCAGGTCATACAATCATAGAATTTACAGTGCAGAAGGAGGCCGTTCAGCCCATCGAGTCTGTACCCCTCTTAGAAAGAGCACCCTACTGAAGCCCACGTATCGACCCTATCCCAGTAACCGCCACTTAACATGTTTTGGACACTAAGGGCAATTTAGCATGGCCAATCCACCTAACCCGCACATCATTGGACTGTGGGGGGAAACCGGAGCACCCGACACGGGGAGAACGTGCAGTCTCCGCACAGACAGTGACCCAGCCGGGAATCGAACCTGCGACCCTGGCGCTGTGAAGCCACAGTGCTAACCATTGTGCTACTGTGCTGCCCACATGTTCGAGCCCATTCACTTCACCTGTCCAAATCTCAAAGCCTCCTTTCACCCTCCACACAACTTACATTCCCACCCAGTTTGGTGCAATCAGCAAATTTCGAAATATTACAATTGGTCCTCGCATCCAAATCATTTATATAAATTGCGAACAGCTATGGACCTAGCACTGATCTTTGTAATTCCCCAGTAGAGGTTGGCATCCTGCGAATTATTTACTCTCTGCCTTTGTCCCATTATAACTGTGCCAACCATCCAGCACCTAACTATTCTAATCCCATTTTCCAGCACTTGGTCCAAAGCTTTGTATGTTATAGCATTTCAAGTGCTCATCTAAATACTACTTAAATGTTGTGCGTATTCCTGTCTCTAGCACCCTTTCAGGCAGTGAGTCCAGATTCTTACCACCGTCTGGGTGACAAAAAGATTTCCCATAATTCCTCAAGAAATCCCCCCCCGCTGACGTCAAATTAACAAGTCTGTGTTTTTCACTTCTCCCTTATGCTAAGTAGTGGGGTTACATTTGCTATTTTCTGGTTATCAGGAACCTTTTCAAAATCAATAGAATTTTGAAAGGTAACCACCAATGTATCCATTGCCTCTCTAGACACTTCCGTCAGCTCATCTGATTTTGATTTGATTTGATTTGAACCAATGTCCTCGGGGTTCTATCCTGGACCGGTGCATTACTAGTTCAGGGATATCATCACTGTCATGAAGGTCTACAGCACAGAAAAGGCCCTTTAGCCCATAGTGTCTGCGCCCATCAAAAACAAGCACTAATGTATTTTAACTCCATTTTCCAGCACTTGGCCCATAGCCTTGTATGCCCTGGCGTCGCAGGTGCACATCTAAATACATATTAAATGTTATGAGGGTCTCTGCCTCGACCACCCTTTCCAGCAGCATGTTCCAGACTCCCACCACTCTTTGGGTGAAAACATTTTTCCTCACGTTTCCTCTAAACCGCCGGCCCTTGAGCTTAAATCTATGCCCCTGGTCATTGATCCTTGTACCAAGGGGGATGGTTTCTTGCTGTTGATTCTATCTATAATCCCTCATAGTTTTATACGTCTCAATCGTGCACCTAACACCCCCCCCCCCCCCCCCCCACCTTATAATGTGGATTCCGGAACAACACAGAATACTCTAGCTGTGGCCTAACCAACATTTTATACAGTTCCAACATGAACTATGCAAGTATAGCTTAGGCCTTTTTTTCAAAAAATATTTTTATTCTCCTTTTTCACATTTTCTCCCAAATTTACACCCACCAACAATAATCAGTAATGAATGCAGTCAATCCACATATCAATAACAACAGTCCTATCCTCCCACCAAACCCCCAAACAGCAGCCCGCATGTTAACAATCAAATAACAAAATGGATTCAGGAATCACCCACAGTCACCATTAACACATAGAGTCAGTCCCCCTCCCCCCAATTCCCCCTCCCCTAATTTTCGGTGTAATCCAATTCTCGAAAGTGCATAATGAATAACGCCCATGAATTGTAGAACCTCTCCATCATTCCCCTGAGTTCAAATTTGACATTCTCAAGAGCCAGGAATTCCAACAGGTTCCCCCCGCCACGCCAGGACACAGGGTGGAGAGGTTGATCTCCATTCCTTTTAGGATCCGCGAGGCGAAGGCTACAGCATCTGCCTCCACACCCGTTTCCAACCCCGGCCAGTCCGACTCCCTGAATATGGTTTCCCCGAGGGCCCGGGTCCAGTTTCACGTGCACCACTTTGGAGATTACCCTAAAAACCTCCTTCCAATAATCCTCCAGTTTTGGACAGGACCTAAACATATGAACGTGGTTTGTGCCCCCCCCCACCCTCCCGGCATCGCTCACACACATCTACCCCATCAAAGAGCCAGCTCATCCTCGCCCTTGTGAGGTGTGCTCTATTTACTGCCTTCAGCGGTACCAGCCCCAACCTCATGCATGAGGTGGAGGCGTTCACCCTCCGGAGCACCTCACACCAGAACCCCTCCTCCATACTCTCCCAACTTTTCCTCTCACTTTGCCTTGATCCCATCCAGCGGTGCCTTCTCCTCTTCCAAAATAGCCTTGTAAAACTGCCAATACTACCCCTTCTCTAGTCCCTCTGTCGTCACCACCTCCTCCAGCAATGTGGGGGCCTGCTCTACCGGGAAGCTCTGTATCTCCTTTCTGGCAAAGTCATGAACCGGCATGTATCTAAATATTTCCCCCTGCTCCAGCCCATACTTTGCTCCCAGCTCCTTCAATCTCGCAAAACGACCCCCAAGAAACAAATCTTTTGGTCCTAATTCCCTTCTTCTCAAATCTCTGAAAATTTCCATTCCACTGCCCTGGCTCAATGGTTCCCCGAATCGGCATTTCCCTTGACCCCGTCCCTAACCCGAAGTGCTGCTGAAACTGCCTCCAACTTCTCAACGAAGCTATTACTACTTGACTCCCTGAGTATTTCCCCAGGGCCGTCGGGAGCTGCACTGTTATTAGTGCCTTCAATCCCGACCACCTCCACAAACTCTCCTCCATTCTGACCCACTGGGAGTCAACCCCTCTGACCCAGCTCTGTACGTACTCCACATTTGCCGCCCAGTAATAATACAGCAGGTTCGGAAGACCCAAACCCCCTGCCTGCCATCCTCTTTTTAGTAGCACCTTTCTAATTCTGGACACCCTCCCTCCCCATATGAACGAGGTAATCATCCTTCAATCTCTCTAAAAAAAAAAATGCCTTTGGCAGGAACATCGGCAGGTATTGGAAAATAAACAGAAATCGCGGCAACATGTTCATTTTAACCATCTGTACCCGACCCGCCAGTGACTGAGGGAGACCATCCCACCTTTCACCCTGCCCACCAAACTAGAAATGTTGTACTTATGGAGACCACCCCCCCTACACAATCCCGAGCTACCTGCACCCCCAGGTATCTAAAGTGAGTCCCTGCCCTACGGAATGGCAGCCCCCCACCCCCCCCCCCCAACTCCTGCCCCCACCCCCGACCGAGACACCACAAAATACCCCGCGAAAGACCCAAACATCTGAAGCAGCTCCAGTATTCCCCCTATTAACACACTCAGTTCTGACATGTATAACAACAAGTCATCGGCATACAAGGACACCCTATGCTCTATCCCCTCCCGCATTATCCCTTTCCATACCCTTGAACCTCTTAACACGATGGCCAACGGCCCAATCATAAGTACAAACAACAGGGGGGAATATTATGCCTAGTCCTAGGTGGAGAGAAACGTATTCTGAGCTGATGTTATTTGTGCGGTCACTCACCCTCGGCTCCTTTAACAGTAGCTTTACCCAGTCCACAAATCTTGGTCCAATCCCAAACCACTCGAGAACTGCCATCAAGTACCCCCATTCTACCTGTTCAAACTCTTGCTCGGCGTCCAATGCCACAACCACCTCTGTTTCCTTCCCCTCCGCCGGTGTCACGTTCAATACCCTCCTAAGTTCAAAAGAGCTGCCTCTCTCTCACAAACCTCGTCTGATCTTCACCTATCACCTTCGGGAGGCACTCCTCCAGCCTACCCGCCAGTACCTTCGGCAATATCTTTGCGTCCGCGTATAAAAGTGATATGGGCGTATATGACCCACACTACCAGATCCTTATTTCTTTTAAGCAACAGGGAAATCGATACCTGCCCCAAATTTTGTGGTAACACACGCTTCCCCATCGCCTCCTCAATCATCCCCAACCTCAGCGGTACAGCTTATCTTTGAATTTTTTACAATATTCCAGTGGAAACCCATCCGGCCCTGCCCCCTTCCCCGAATGCAAGCATAGGCCTTCTTAACCATTGTATCAGTGTACATGCACACCAAGGTCCCACTGACCCTCGGTACTTCCCAGGGACCTGCTATTTATCATGGCTGTCCTTTGTCCCTTTTCTGTCTTCCCCAATACTAAGAGGCAGCTGTCTCTTTTTTTTACTTTTTCTAACATTGAATTTTTTTAATTTTTTTTTTTTATAAATTTAGAGTACCCAATTATTTTTTTTTCCAATTAAGGGGCAATTTAGCGTGGCCAATCCACCTACCCTGCACATCTTTGGGTTGTGGGGGCGAAACCCACGCAGACACGGGGAGAACGTGCAAACTCCATACGGACAGTGACCCAGGGCCGGGATTCGAACCCGGGTCCTCAGCGCCGTAGGCAGCAATGCTAACCACTGTGCCACCGTGCTGCCCTTTTCTAACATTGAATTGAGGAATTTTTCAAATTAGCAGATGGTCATGAATTTCCAGTTCCAAGACCAGCATAAAATCACTGCCATTTTTAAAAATACGTGGATACTTTTTATATATATTGTGAAAACTGTGTGTAGTGTGCAAGATGTTTTTCAGAGATGAATGACAAATGTTGAATTTTATATCCAAGATCAATTGTTTTGCAACTTACATCTGTGTCTATTTTGAATATCGTTTGCCAGTTTTTGATTAAGTTATGGACTTGAAAATAAATGTTTGAATTTTTGATTAATTATTTGTGCAATCGTACATTATTTTCCTTTGATGCTATGCCTGTTGGATTTGATTTTAATATGAGATTTACACGTGGAGATTGAAAAGGGTTGTGACTTTTACCTTAATCTTCCTATTTCCATAATAAAACTTGCAACACAAAGCACTAGTTAACATTTAATTGTAGTGTACTAGGTACTGAATAATAAAAGAAGAGGGTTGTGGTTGTTCGATTCCAATCGCCTCAGCTCCAGGACATCAATTCAGAAGTTCCTCCAGGCAGTATCTAGGCACAGCCTTTTTCAGTTGCGGCATCGAAAGCCTTCCTTCCACCATGTCAGAAGTGGAGATGCTTAGCGATGTTTACTCAATGTACTGCTGAATTTATAATTCCTGAGATAATGAAGCAACCTGTCCACTTGCAGAAAGACCTGGGCACCATCAGGTTTGGGCTGATAAATTGTACTTTTTAAATATTTCTTTCCCTTCCTTCATTTCTCTTTCTGTACCGTATTTGACACAGAATTTTCCCACTCTAATGTATACATCCTTCTTAGTCTTTCCACTATTACTTTCACAATTCTTCAATCTGATTGGTTCACAAGATGCACAGATCCTTCCCATGTTAATTCACGTTGCACTTTCAGCAACTTGTCCATATAGGATAGTATTTTCTACCTCCCCAGGTTGGCTTGGCCAGCTAGGGTGTAAAGTTGACCACCATGCCATACTGAACCACCATCACACAATTTTACCCATGTGCTCATAGGCCAATTACTGGCCACTTAAAAGCCACCTCCCACAGTCTCTGGGATTTTACCTCCCGTGGGGAGTCCGCTGCCAAGTGAGTATCTTTCACGGCTCGGGCTAATGGTCGGGCAACTGGGGAGGTCTGGGGTGTGGTATCTACTTTATGGGCCCCCTCTGCCCATTCAAAGCTTCCTCCCAAGTATTCAAAACCCTGCGTTTTCCCACTCCCTTGTCCAGTCACTCTGGCCCTCCTCCCCCTTACTGGAGACCATCCGCCTGGTCCTGGGCATTCCCATACCCCTCACCTTCACACCTGGCTCAATTGATGATTGGCGTTGAGGACTGGATGCAGTGGCGCTGCATCAGTGGCACTGATCAGTGAGCTGCAGCCATTTGAGAGGTGATTCCACCCCAATGTAAAATCGAACCCACAAATTTTAAAAGGCTAAATGTCCAAGGGTAAGAGTACCAAATGGCAATTGTCATTAGATTCACTCCTATTGTAAACTATGGCCAAATTAAATCAATGCTACTGTGAATTTGTGTCGTGTGAGTTCACAAAATTCATGGGCGCGATTCTCCCAAAACGGGAGAAATCGTAAGGCTGGCGTCAAACCCGGGCGGGTTTGACGCCAGCGCGCCCCTTCCCGACCGGGAACCGATTCTGGTCCCCGGTCGGGGCTAGCAGCCCGACGCCGCAAGCTCCGGCATCACGGGCTTAACGAATATCGTTAAGCCCGCTTGCCGGAGTTAGCGCCGGTTGACGCGTCATATGACGTCAGCCGCGCATGTGCGGATTGGAAGACTCCAACCCGCGCATGCACGGATGACGTCATCGCGTATTTGCGCGAAACCCACGCATGCGCGGGCCGGGATGCCCCTCAGCCGCCCCGCGAATGGATACTGCGGGGCGGCGGAAGGACAAATAGTGCGCGGGCCCGCTGCCCGCGATCGGTGCCTACCGATCGCGGGCCCATGGCACCCTTGGCACGGCCGTGGTACTGCCGTGCCAATCGGTGCCATGGTTATAAAAAGCGAGTTGTTCCCGCCGTTTTTACGAACGGCCAGACCAGGTGTGTTTGCCGTTCGTAAAAATAGCGTAAAGGGCTGGGACTTCGGCCCATCGAACAGCTGTGAATCGCTGCCGGCCGTAAAAAAACGGCGGCAGCGATTCATGTCGGGAATTGGGCGGGGGGGGGGAGAATAGCGGGAGGGCGGGAAAAATGTCGGGAAGGCCCTCCCGCTATTCTCCGACCCGTCGTGGGGGTCGGAGAATTTCGCCCCATATATTTTGAAATTGATTGTCAACATATGAAAGAATTTTGCATTAACATTTATCGGATTATGTTAATATATGATTTTTTGATAAGACAGGTAAATTATCATCCAACAACCACCCTCAAATGCACTAAGTTAATCAACCTCCCCCATTTTCTCAGTGGAACTTATTCTTGTGACACTATTGACTGGAAAACTCTCCTGGTCGCCAACAATGCAAAAATGAGAACTACTCCCAAGTGTCGGGTAAAATTAAACTTCAGCATTTCCTGCTTTGGAATATTAATTCAATAAAAGTTGAAATGAAAGGATACTGGCAAGTAAAGGGAAATCCTAAGTGGTTTTACAAGTACATTAAGGGTAAAAGGATAACTAGGGAAAGAGTAGGGCCTATTAAGGACACAGTGGTAATTTGTGTGGAGGGAGGACATAGATACAGCTCTAAATGAATACTTCGTGATGGTGCTCACGAGTGAGAAGGATGGAGTGGATATAGAAATCAGGGAGAAGGACAAAATTAAATAAATTAACATAGACAGAGAGGAGTTGCTTAGTGGTCTGGTCTATTAAAAGATAAATCTCCAGGGCCGGGTGAAATGAATCCCAAGCTGTTGAGTGAGGCAAGAGAGGACATAGCAGAGGTGCTGACAATAATTTTCAATTCCTCTGGCCACAGGAGAAGTGCTGGAGGATAGCCAATGTAGTGCCATTATTCAGGAAGGGAGAACCAGGAAACTACAGGCCGGTATAACCTCAACGGTGGAGAAACTTTTGAAAATAATCCTGAGAGACGGAATTAATCTGCATTTGTGGAAGCAGGGATTAATCTAGACCAGTCAGCCAGGTTTTGTTAAGGGGAGGTCATGTCTGACCAATTTGATTGAATTTTTTGAAGAGATGACCAGGTGTGTAGATGAGGGTAATGCATTTGATGTCGTTGAGTTGGACTTTAGCTAAGCTTTTGATAAGGTCCCACATGGGGGACTGAAAACGAAGATAAGGACCCATGGAATCCAAAGAGTTTAGGAAAATTGTATCCAGAATTGGCTGAGTGGCAGGAAGCAAAGGGTAATGGTCGAGGGGTGTTTTCTGACTGGAAGTTTGTGTCCAGTGGCGTCCCGTAGGGATCAGTGTTGGTTCCCTTGCGGTTTGTGGTTTATGTAAATGACTTAGACTTGAATGTAGGAGGGTTGATCAATAAGTTTGCAGATGATACGAAGATTGGTGGGTGATAAATAGCGAGGAAGATAGCCAAAGATTACAAGAGGATGGTCAGGTGAGCTGATCAGTGTAAGATTGTACATTTGGGCAGGACAAACAAGGCAAGGGAATACAGAATAAACGGCAGGTCCCTGGGAAGCACCGAGGATCAGAGTCACCTTGGTGTGCAGGTACTCCAATCCTTTAAGGTGGCAGAGCAGGTGGATAAAGTGGTCAAGGTGGCATATGGTCTACTTACCTTATTTAGCTGAGGCATAGCGTTGGAGCAAGGTTATGCTGGAACTGTATAAAATGTATTGTGTGCAGTTCGAGAATCCATATTATAGGAGGGCTGTGATAGCAGCGGAAAGGGTGCAGAGGAGATTTATCAGAATGTTGCCTGGGCTGGAGACTTTTAGCTATGAAGAGAGATTGGATAGACTTGGATTGTTTTCCCTGGAGCTGAGGGGGGACATGATTGAAATGTATAAATTTATGAGGGGCATTAATAGAGTAGACAGGAAGAAATGTTTTCCCTTGGTGAAAGGATCAATGACCAGAGGGCATAGATTTAAGATAAGCGGCAGAAGTTTTAATGGGGATTGAGGGAAAAATAATTTCAGCCAGATTTTATAAAATAAAATCCACCCGAACTTGTAAAAAAAAATAAAAATAAAATAAATAAAACCCCCCGAACTTGTAAAACAATAAGCTGCAATAGTTTTTTAAAAAAGCGGCCGCACTGCACATGCATGCCAGATCTTCGGTGCGCATGCGCATAGTTTTGCGCATGCGCACCGATGATCAGGAGAGCATGCGCAATCCGGCTGCATTTTTTAATATGTTTGCAGCCATTTTGAAGGCCGCTTGCATCCGCCGTTATTAAAAGCCAGCTGCTGCGCGCGGATTTGCACGATGGGGAGCGTCACGAAGGACTACTCCGCGACCCAACCTCACACCCCCACCACTTTGGACATAGCCTCAAAAAAGGCTGTCCAGTACTCCACAAGTCTGGGGCAAGACCAGAACATGTGGGCGTGGTTGGCTGTGCCTTTTTGGCACCGTTCACATCTGTCCTCCACCTCCGGGAAGAACCTACTCATACGGGTTCTTGTTAAGTGGGCTCTATGTACCACTTTTAGTTGCGTCAGGCTGAGCCTTGCGCACGTGACGGTGGAGTTGACCCTATGCAGTGCCTCGCTCCAGAGTCCCCACCCTATCTCAATCCCCAGGTCCTCCTCCCATTTCTTTGTTGTTGCATCCAGTACGGTGTCGGCCCTTTCTACCAGTCGGTCATACATGTCACTACATCTAGGATGCTTGCGTCCAGTAGGTCTCCTGTCGTAAGATGTTTTTGAGCTGCAGATACCGTAGCTCGTTCCCCCTGGCTAGCCAAAATTTCTCTGTCAGTACATCAAGTGTTGCGATCCTGCCGTCCGTGTATAGGTCCCTGACTGTCAGTGTCCCTCCGTCCTGCCTCCACCTTTTGAAGGTGGCGTCAGTCAGTGCTTGTGTGAACCTATGGTTGTTGCAGATGGGAGCCTTGTCCGACATTTTGGTCAGGCCAAATTGCTGCCGCAGTTGGTTCCAGGATTGGAGGGTGGCTGTCACCACTGGGCTGCTGGAGTGTTTTTTGGGTGGGGATGGGAGTGCTGCCGTGGCGAGGGCCCGGAGGGAGGTCCCCATGCAGGAGGCATCCTCCTCACGCACCCACTCGGCCTCTGGCTCCTGATTCCATCCCCTTACTCGCTCGGCTGTTGCCGGAGAGTGGGAGTGTGTTCCATCTTTGCAGGTCCTTTTTTACTTCCTCCGTCAGACTGGTAAGTTTCCATTTGTCGATCCCTTTCCAGTCATGGGCTATTTGGATCCCCAGGTAGCGGAATTTGTGTCGGGCTTGTTTGAACGGCAGCCCCTTTAGTGCTTCCCCCCCCTCCTTGCGGGTGTACTGGGAAGATCTCGCTTTTGCTCATGTTGAGTTTGTAGCCCGAGAAGCCTCCAAACTCTTTCAGGAGCGCAATGATTCTGTCCATGCTGCTTTGTGGGTCCGAGATGTAGAGGAGCAGGTCATCTGCATAGAGTGAGACTCTGTGCTCTCTGCCTCCCCTTCGGATCCCCCTCCAATTTTTTGCTCTCCTGAGCGCGATTGCTAGCGGTTTGATTGCTAGTGCGAATAGCAGTGGGGACAGTGGGCGTCCTTGTCTGGTGCCCCTGTGCAGCTGGAAGTATTGGGAGTTGGTATTGTTGGTCTGTACGTTCGGCATGGGAGCTTGGTATAGGAGCTTTACCCAAGCGGTGAACCCTGTTCCAAGCCCGAACCGCTCCAGTACCTCTATGAGGTATTTCCACTCGACTCTGTCGAAGGCCTTTTCTGCGTCCAGGGAGACGATCACCTCTTGTGTTCTCTCCCCAGAGGGGGTCATTATCACATTCAACAGGCGCCTGATGTTCGAGGTAAGCTGTCTACCTTTGACAAAGCCCGTCTGGTCCTCTGTGACCACCTCGGGTACACAGTCTTCTAGCCATTTGGCTAGGATTTTGGCGTCTGCGTTCAGCAGTGAGATGGGTCTGTATGACCCACATTTCATTAGGTCTTTGTCTTTCTTAGGTATCAGCGAGATTGAGGCCTGTGCAAACGTGGGTGGCAGTGGGCCCCTAGCTAGCGAGTCTGTGAACATCTCCCGCAGGTGCGGGGCCAGCGCTGTCGCAAATTTTTTGTAGAAGTCCGCCGGGAATCCGTCCGGTCCCGGCGCCTTCCCCGTCTGCATGGAGCTAATGCTGTCCATGATCTCTTCCAGTGCTAGTGGTGCTTCCAGGCCCCGTTTTCTGCCCTCTCCCACGACTGGTATGTCCAGTCCATCAAGGAACCGGTTCATCCCAGCCTTCCCCGTTGGGGGCTCTAAGGTGTACAGATCTTGGTAGAAGGCCTTGAAGGTTTTGTTAATCCTCTCTGGTTCTGTTTCCAATGTGCCTCCAGTACCCCTGATTTGCGCAATTTCTCTGGTGGCTGCCTGCTTTCTCAGCTGGTGTGCCAACAGGTGGCTGGCTTTGTCTCCGTGTTCGTACAGGGTCCCGCGCGCCTGGCGGAGTTGGTGCATTGCTTTCCTGGTGGAGAGCAGGTCAAAGTTCCTTTGTAGTTCTTTCCTCTCCGCCAGGAGCTCTACGGTCGGGGCTCTGAGTATTTACGGTCTATCTCCAGTATGGAGTCGACCAGCTTCTGCCCAGCCACCCTTTCCTCCCTATCTCTTTGCGCTTTGAAGGCAATGATGTCCCCTCTTAGTACGGCCTTCAGCACTTCCCAGAATGTGGAGGGTGAGACCTCCCCATTTTGGTTGTTCTCATTGTACTCTGCTATGGCCTGCACTATCCTTTCGCTGAAGGCCTTGTCAGCTAGTGGGGCGCTGGGCCCTTCCCGTCTCTAGCTGCACGTTCATGTAATGTGGAGCGTGGTCGGATATCACAATTGTGGAGTATTCCACTTTGTCTATCCCTGGAAGCACCGTTTTCCCCACCACAAAGAAGTCAATTCTGGTGTACACGTTGTGTACTGGGGAGAAGAAGGAGAATTCTTTCTCCCCCGGGTGGGTGAACCTCCAGGGGTCCACTGCTCCAATCTCCTCCATAAAGTGACTGAGTTCCCTTGCCATGCTTGAGGTTTTCCCCGTTTTGGGGTTTGATCTGTCCGTCTTTGGATCCTGTACACAGTTGAAGTCCCACCCCCATGATTAGTCGATGCGTCGCTATGTCCGGGATTTCTGCCATGGTCTTTTTGATGAAACTCGTGTCATCCCAGTTGGGCGCGTACACGTTGACTAGAACTACCGGTGCCCCATCCAGGGGCCCACTGACCATGACATACCGCCCCCCTGGGTCTGTACCCGTCTTTGTCACCCTAAACATCGTCCTCTTGCCGATCAGGATCGCCACCCCCCTGGCCCTTGTCCCATAGCAGGAATGGTAGGTTTGTCCACCCAGCCCTTTCTTACCCGCAGTTGGTCCTGCTCCCTCATGTGCGTCTCTTGGAGGAAGACTATGTCGGCCCTCATATTTCTGAGGTGGGTGAGGACTCTGGATCTCTTCACTGGGCCGTTAAGTCCCCTTACGTTCCAGGTGATTTAAAGTGAGCATTATTAGCAGTTAAGTTGAGCAACCTGGATGAATATTTCAACAGCCAAAGCACAAGAAGGTACAAGTCAACTTTAATCAAACCAGCTCCTATTGCTTCTTCAAATAGAACTAACTTTTCTTCAGTTACTCTTAGAGTGGCAGCATGTTTTTATTACTTGCCTTCAGACACGTTGCACTGTAAAGATATTGGCATCCTCTGAATACGGCTGTTCCTCATGTTTGCATCACAATCTTCAATGTGTCAACATCAGTGATGTCTTCAGTTATGTGTGAAATAGTACAGCAGGATTAATCTCAGTAGTGCTCCCAATACATGTAACTGTTAAATGCGGTAATATTAGGCAAGAATTTCAAAATGTACCAGATATCCCTTACTGTACTATACATTCACAGAAGGATTTGGTGACAGGAATCATGAAAATCAATGGTGAGCTTCACTTCAATTGGTATCTGCTATATTGCGAGGCAATTGACAAGGTGATGTTCAATCGCAACAGTGATTCATTAAACTAAGAAGAATCATATACACAGGAAAGCACAACTACTAGACAGGTCTTGTTCCCACGGCTCCCAGGCTAACTCTGACCAAACGTCAACAGCTAGATCCATGCCTAAGCACCTGATAGGCCGACATTTTCGTGCTCCACTGCCATAGTCCCAGGGCCTGTCTTCCAGCCCACCAAATATTGCCTCTTAAAGGGGTGGCTACCACATTCCTATCTCTTAAATTCTGTAACAAATCCCTGAAATTCAAAAACAGAAAAACTCTTATTTACAGTTATATACAAACAAAGAGAGTTACAGTAAGAGAGGTCGAAACAAAGTTCTTAAGGTAAGCCAATCAGGTGACTTTCAGATTTTTCCCAAACAGTACAACTTGGCAACTGGCTCTTCCAGGTAAGAGGCATCTGAGTCTACAGCAAGGGCTGGCAAATCAGGAGATTCCAAAATAGAGGTTGGAAGAGCCCTTCTTGTTTATTTCCTTTGTTCTCATTTATTTTATTTTTATTATTTTTGGTTCGCTGATCCTTAATTGGGATGTTCCTTTAAGCAGAAAATTCAAGGTTGAAACGGCTTGCTCACCAGGACTCTGTGTTCCCAGGTTTTGTATTTTGGAGGGAGTCAGTTCGATTGGTTGATTGGCAACTGGTGGGCTGACAGTGTGCAGTTTTGGTGTCCTTATCCGAGGAAGAATGTTGTTGCTATGGAGCGAGTGTAGCGAAGGTTTACTAGGCTGATTCCGAGGATGGCTGGACTGTCATATGAGGAGAGTCTAAATCGGTTATGATTATATTCATTGGAGTTTAGAAGAGTGAGGGCAGGGATCTCATAGAAACTTATAAAATTCTAACAGGATTAGACAGGGTAGATTCAGAAAGAATGTTTCTGATAGTGGGGGAGTCCAGAACTAGGGGTCATAGTTTGAAGATAAAGGATAAACATTTTAGGACTGAGGTGAGAAGAAATCTCTTCACCCAGAGAGTGGTGAATCTGTGGAATTCACCCCGACCATACTTTATTGAGGCAAAAACATTGTCTAATTTTATGAAGGAATTAGATATGGCTCTTGGGGCTAAAGGGATTAAAGGATATGGGGGGAGGTGAGATCAGGGTGTTGAACTTGATGATCAGCCATGATCATAATGAATGGCGGAGCAGACTCCAGGGGCCAAATGGCCTCCTTATGCTTCTATTTTCTATGTACATGCCCTACCAAAATTTGAGGAAACAAATGTGGAGTCATTCTTCATGGCATTTGAGAAAGTAACAAATGGAGTGGCGGAAGGAAAAGTAAACATTACCCATGCAAAGTAAACTGGCAGGGCGGGTGAGGGAAGTTTATGCTTCCCTGTCATAGGGGGTGCTAAGGATTTTGATGAGGTAAAAAAGATCATTGTGGGTGCATATGAATGAGTTCTGGTGGTATATAAGCATAAGTTTCAAAGATTACGGAAACAGCCGGGGCAGACTGATGTTGAATTGAAAGAGTTAAGCAGAACAATTTTAACAGGTGAAGACAAGCATTGTAAGTTGAAACTACCTATGAGGCCTTGAGAGAAATCATTCTTTTGGAAGAATTTAAGAATTCACTACTTTCTGCAATAAGAAACCACGTTGAAGACCAAAGGATTATGATCACTAGACAAGCAGCAATAATGGCTGATGACTAACCACTGTGCCACGTGCCACCTTACATTTGTAGTTAGTTAAAAGTTCTGACCATGATGAGCTGCCACTGAGCCAACAAAGGTAGTCATGAAAAAAACAGCCCTCATGATCTTCATTCACGTAACCATTGGATTTACAAAGTGAGTTGGCTGTAACCATACCTTGTCCAATGGCGAGTGGAACCAAGGGTAACATTATTGACTGAGAGAAAATCAAGTACCTCATGGGAAGATTGCTTTAGCAATTCATCCCATTCCTACTCAAGCAGAGACGAGGGTATTCCTGTCCCACCAACAGTGGGAAGCGTGCCAGCGGAAGGGTCAAATTTACTTTCGAGTGAGGGCAAAAGTATGATTCCCGACATCAGGACGAACTGTAGGAATTTGGTTTCAGGACCTTAAAGGCAGGTCGAGCTTCCCAAAAAACAAATTAAGTTCCCCACCGGTCAGAAATTAAAACGTGGGTGGTTGCACAGTGGTTAGCACTGCTGCCTCATGGCGCTGAGGACCCGGGTTCAAACCCCTGTCACTGTCCGTGTGGAGTTTCCAAATTCCCCCAGTGTCTGTGTGGGTCTCACCCCACAACCCAAAAATGTGCAGGGTAGGTGGATTGGCCACACTAAATTGTCCTTTAATTGGACAAATGTTTTTTTTAAACAGTCAAAAGTTTGCAATATGAACAATTAATAAACCCAACAGTTAATAAAGTTAGATGTTTTGGAGGATGCCAATATCTGTGTGGTTATTGGTGAACCTCAGGCATCTGTGTTTTCGTGTTGACTGCAACCTCTGTCATTTTTGGATTAGTTTGGATGTCGTCCGTAGTTATCTCAGCTGAGTTGACGTAGTGTCCGGAGGTTGACTTGGTTATGAAGTGTCCTCAAAATGAGGAACAGTCTTCCACTGTTGTATCTGGTACTGTCAGGGTCTCTGGAATGTCTAGGTCTTCACTTGGCACAGTTTGTGGCGGACTCTTGGTTGACTCTGTCTCTGGAAAACTAGACCTAGTTGCTAAAAGCTGATCAGAGTGTCTCCACACTACATCTTCCCTAGTTTGAACAGTGATTAGACGGTGCATTTACCTGGGTGGATAAGATCATGCATTTGTTTCCTGCACTGATGGGTTCCTCTATATTAGACCACACCACTAACCTATCATAGAATGATAGAATTTACAATGCAGAAAGAGGCTATTTGGCCCATCGAGTCTGCACCGGCCATTGACCGCCACATATTGTTGACTGTGAAACATTTGGCGTGCATTGTCAAATTGCCCAAGACCTAGAGGGCGACAGCCTTCTAAGAGTCTCCTGCTTGGTCTGGCCTTCTGGAGGTGATGGGGCCACTGTAAGAGGACCGATGCAACGGGAGGACATACTTGGAATGTCCTTGGTGACGCCCCCCCGGGTGCCTGGCTGGTACTCCTCCCCCTCTAGGTACCTGATGGCACCTCTCTGACTCCTGGAGGAGAAAGGGCAGCTGGAGGGAGGCCAAGGTGCCTCATGCCCCTCTCGCCTAGTTACACTGCATGAATGCTGAGAGCAATGAGGTGCAGGTCCGGCAGCCACTATGAATTCTGTTGAACCTGAATCTCGAAGGCAGCCACCAATCTTTCCATGAGGATAGTCAAGCACATGCATGCAGTAGCCACAACAACAGATAGAACATGGACGGATACCGCAGGTTCCAATTTGATCTATGCATGGCCCCTGGTAACTCGGCCTGATGCCTGCATCTCCAACAGGTCGCTAAGGATTGGGTCCAGCAGCACAGCATTTGCGTAGGGCTCAGCAGGGGCCTGGCCTCCAGCTGTCCTGTGGATTTCAGAGACGTCAGCTGTCATTGCCTCCACCGGCTATAGACTTGTGTCACCAGATTGTGACCCCGAGCCTATTCTAGAAAGTGCAACTTTCAAGGGTGTAACTGCGCTGGTGGGGGTCCAGGTGAACGCTGTGACAGTTCATCCTGTGCTGATTCTGAGGCATCCTCAGAGGTGAATTTGGGTCTGGGGCTGGGGTGTGTCCAGGTGGCAGTCCTCCCTCCTTTTCCTGCTCATACATGGAATAGAGAAAAGGAAGATTTAGTGATTGACTCAGTAGGCTCACAAATTAAAGACAACTCAAACTCAGTAGGCACATCGGCAACTGCAGACTGGAAGCATTCACACTGGCTTCCTGGGGAGTTCTATCTTGCCCTTAGTGCAGACACTATACCGCTCACCCCTGTCAAAAGACAGGGGGATTGATTATGATCCTAGTGTTTGCATGGACATTTCAGGAGCAAGCCTGTCAATGGCATCTGCTAAGCTGCCTTCAGTAAGTGATTAAGAAGTAATTTGCCCTGTAACTGGTATGAGATTGAGAGCATAAATTAGCTGGTACATGTTCAGTGCTGATGTCTCACCTGGTGAGTGCTGCAACCCAAACTGATGTGTGACATCCCAATGCACTCACACACATAGACTGCCCGATGCCCTTATGAGAGTGTCGGTTCACAGTGAGTAGACAGTGCACTTACCTGGGCGGAAAAGATCATGCATTTGTTTCCTGCACTGATGGGTTCCTCTATACTAAACCCCACCACTAACCTATCATAGAATCATAGAATTTACAGTGCAGAAAGAGGCCATTTGGCCCATCGAGTCTGCACCGGCCCTTGGAAAGATCACCCTACCCAAGCCCACACCTCCACCCTATTCCTGTAACCCAGTAACCTCCTTAACCTTTTGGACATTAAGAGGCAATTTAGCATTGTCAATCCACCTAACCCGCACATCTTTGGACTGTGGGAGGAAACCAGAGCATCCGGAGGAAACCCACGCAGACACAGGGAGAAAGTGCAAACTCCACACAGACAGTCAGCCGAGGCCAGAATTGAACCCTGAACTCTGGCGCTGTAAGGCAGCTGTGCTAACTACTGTGCCACCGTGCCGCCCTCCACTACGATCACCATCCAGGTCACCGTGATCAGTCCGGGACTCCTGTCTCCATCCCAGAGAAAGAGCATCTCCTTCCTTTCATAGAATCATAGAATTTACAGTGCAGAAGGAGACCATTCAGCCCATCGAGTCTGCACTGTCCTTGGAAACAGCACCATACCTAAGCCCACACCTCCACCCCATCTCCGTAACTCCATCCTGAAGGAGAGTCTACAGGGAGACATCGCTGAACCATGGGGCCACAGGTGCTGTGCTCTCTTAGATATTTTTCTGAATGCAGGTTCTAGAGCTCCAGGCTGGCAGTGAATGCTGTCCAGATGCCCTCTAAATAGGGTGCCTGACCTTCAACCCCATAAGATAACAGTGCGGTCAGCGACCTCCTGCCCACCTGACCACAACAATTGGGTATGAATAAATAATAAGCTGACCAATGCAAGATCATTGGGTTTAGCTGGCCCACACCAGGAAAATCCATCTGATAATTTTGGTGGTATTTTACCAAGAAGACCATTATCACCTGTAAGTACAATATGATGCATGAGTTAATCTCAAGACCTCCATTATGTTGGAATTTCAAGCTTTATCATTAAGCCGGTTAAAGCACACACAAAAAGGAAAGACTTGCATTCGGATTCTGGATATCATTAATCTTAGAAATGTCTCACAAGGCAACATATAAGATTAATTAAAGTGCAGTGACTCTGTTGTGTAGGTTAATTATCTGTCTATTCCAGAACCAGTTTCCCAACCTGAGATAGCGGTTCTTGGTGATTGTGCGAGTTCAACAAATATCACTTTGAGCTGCTCTGTCTCCAATGGAACGAATGTCGTGAATCACAGGGAAAAGCAGTCAATGAGATGTGTGATGGGACAGTTCTTGTGATGGACTGTGTTACTGAAGAGGAGCAACATGTGTACAGATGCATAGCTGAAAATCCAGTCACTAACGCAACCAGCAACCGAGTGACTGTCAGCCTTTATAACGGGACCAATCCCAATGGTGAGAAATTGGTAATATGGGGCGGGATTCTCCCCTACCCAGCGTGACAGGGGGTCCCGGCGTAGGGGAGTGGCGCCAACCACTCCGGGGTCGGGCCTCCCCAAAGGTGGGGAATTCTCCGCACCTTTGGGGGCTAGCCCCGCGCCGGAGCGGTTGGCACCAGAAGACTGGCGCAAAAAACCGGCGCCCCCGGCAGCGGGGCTGGCCGAAAGGCTTTCGCCAGTCGGCACATGCGCTGGCGGTGACGGCAGCGGCCAGCTGCCGCTGACGTCACCACCGGCGCATGCGCGATGCGGGTTTCTCTTCCGCTTCCGCCGTGGCGGAGGCCGTGGCGGCCAGGGAGGAGAAAGAGTGCACCCAGGGCACTGGCCCGGAGTCTGAGCGGGGGGCCCCAATCGCGGGTCAGGCCACCGTGGGGGCACCTCCCGGGGTCCGATCGCCCCCCCCCCCCAGGAGCCCGGGGGCCCGGTCGCGCCGCCGATCCCGCCGCCAACAGAGGTGGTTCAAACCTCGGCGGCGGGAGAGGCCTCCCAGCGGCGGGACTTCGGCCCATCGCGGGCCGGAGAATCGCCGCAGGGGCCTCGCCGATCGGAGTGGCGTGATTCCCGCCGCTGCCACTTCCCGGGTGGCGGAGAATCCCTGCCACGGCGGGGGCGGGATTTATGGCAGCCCCAGGCGATTCTCCGACCCTGCTGGGGGTCGGAGAATTTCGCCCCTGATCTGTACAACAACAACTCTTTACTCATTGGTTTCCTTCACAAGTATTCAGCTGAGAATGTGCAGTGATGAAATTCCGACATATATATTCCTTTATATCCCTATGTCTGCCTCTATATCTCTGGCTTGTACAGTTGCAACAACAAACACATACATTTATGCAGCACCTTTAACATAGAATGCCCCAGTGTGTCCATGTCGTATGCTAACTTTAGGAGAGATGTCCAGGGCATATAAAGAGTGCGCCAGGGATTAACAACGATGATGCCAGGGATGAGAGCTTTGATTTATGAAGATGGACAGAAGAGAACCTGGAGCTGTTTTCTTTTGAACAATGAAGGCTCGAAAAGTTTGCAGCAAGGTCAAAATTGTGACAAGTTTTGATAAATCAGGAAAAACAATTTCCACTCAGCAGAAATTGTATACATTTATCATGGGCGGAATAAAGGGAGACATATTTTGCAAACTTTTATTTTTTGGGGTGGGGATTGTCTCACCAGACACAGTGGTGGATGCAGAATCCAGAATAGTTAAAAAAAAATAAGCGATGGAAAAATAAGTATTTAAAAGGGAACGGGAATGGACTACGTGGGTAAATCTGTCAGAGTTGGGATGAGCGTGGTGATCTCAATTATTATCTCCTGTTTAGTAAAATATTAATACATTTATTTTAGTAAAATAAACCATTTATTATTCCTGGGCCCTGTGAGAATAGCAGTTCTGGGTTTAACCTTTGTGAAGTTCTGAAATACTCTCAAAATGGTGTTACATTTAAATATAGCATTAAAACCCCGAAAAATTTAAAGATACTGTCCAGTGGGCTTTTTAAAAAATTCATTTACGGGATGTGAGCGTTGCTGGTTAGGCCAGCATTTATTGCCATCCCTGGTCACCCTTCAGAAAGTGAGTTTCCTTCTTGAACCGCTGCAGTCCTTAAGGTGCAGGTACACCCACTGTGCTGTTAGGGAGGGAGTTCCAGGATGTTGCCTTGGCGACAGTGACTCACCAAGGTTCCTTAGACAGCATCTTCCAAACCCACGATCACTACCATCTAGGACAAGAGCAGCAGATACCTGGGAACCCCACCTCCCGGAGGTCCCCCTCCAAGTCACTCACCACCCCGACTTGAAATATATCGCTGTTACTTCACTGTCGCTAGGGCAACATCCTGGAACTCCCTCCCTAACAGCACAGTGAGTGTACCCACACCTCAAGAACTCCAGCGGTTCAAGAAGGCAACTCATCACAATCTTCTGAAGGGTAACTAGGGATGGGCAATAAATGCTGGCCTAACCAGCGACGCCCAGATCCCATAAATTAATTTTTAAAAAGATCTCTTTTTGGTCAGTGCTTACTGGCCAACCTTTTACACAACGCTAAATTGTTCCCCCGTCCCTCAGCATGGTACTCCGCAACCATGAGGGAGATAATCATTCTCACCCCGTATGTCCTGTGCAGTGCGGGATATTACAACCAGCTTCCAAACCCGTGACCTTTTGGTTTGTAAAAGGATAAGGGCAGTAGACACATCAGAATATTACCAAATAGGGCAGCATGATGGCACAATGGTTAGCACTGCTGCCTCATAGCGGTGAGGACCCGGCTTCAATCCAGGCCCCGGGTCACTGTCCGTGTGGAGTTTGCACATTCTGCCCGTGTCTGTGTGCGTCTCAACCCCACAACCCAAAAGATATGCAGGGTAGGTGGATTGGTGACGCTAAATTGGCCGTTAATTGGAAAAAGAATGAACTGGGAACTTTAAGTTATAAAAAAAGAATACCACCAACTGCAAGTTCCCCTTCAAGCCACACATCATCCTGACTCAAAAATATATCGCCGCTCCTTCACTGTCATTAGTTCAAATTCCTAGGACCCCTTCCTAACAGCATTGCTGCAATTCAAAATGATGGCTCACCACCACCACCTAGAGGACATTTTAGAGATGGGCAATGAATGCTGGTCGAATCAGCAACATTCCCATGAACAAGTAGAACGATGTCAAATACTTACACAGTTCTTGCATTTGGATTACATCCAGCAACCAAAGCACGTATTTAGATATCTCAAATATCCCATTGTTTTATATTTTTAATTCCTTTTAAGTTCAATTAACTGCGATCAAAGATGTACCAGCACAGTTAAGTCATTCAAATGCAAATAAAGTGTGGAAACGCAGCTCTCTTAATATTGAGTGTGGTTGGATGTTGGATTATCTTCACAAATATCAGGTAGCTCTCAATAATACAAAACAATAAAGACGGATTTAAATCAGACATCAGTCTATTATTAACAGGTAGTCAGATAAACAAGATTCCAGATACCTGTGATATGTTACAGCTCTAACGCATGAAATTACTGTTACTATGACTTTGGGTAGTGTGATTTCACAACAGTTGTATAATTCTTTGTCCTGGTTTACCAGCATGTGAATGAATTTGGCATAAAAATCTACTGGATTGTGTTGACAAATATGTTTTTACTTACACAAGTTACTGATCACCAAGCAGCTACCCTCAAGTACGATTTGTTGATCGTCTCGTACAATTTTTTCAGTGGAACTTGTCCATGTGGCAGCTAATGATTGGAAACCCTGCTTTATAATCAACCATACAAATCTGTGATCTATACCCACCTGCTGGGTAAAATTAAACATTTACTTTAGTATTTCCTGCAATACACTACTGCCACAATGTATAAATTGTCAAAAATGCAAGAAAAAGATTGGATTGCTGAAAAAAGGGGCACACTGTCAACGTTTTTCATCTTGTACTCAGGGCGAACTGTATTTTCTCGAGACTGAGAAACGCAGCCATGTCACTAACCCAGGTCTCTAGTTTTGGGGGCTACAAGACCCTCCACACTAACAGAATCCATCTCCAGGCTACCAGGGAGGCAAAGGCCAAAACGTCAGCCTCGCTCGCCCCCTGGATTCCCGGCTCTTCCGACACTCCAAAGATCGCCACCTCTGGACTCGGTGCCAACCGTGTTTTAAGTACCGTAGACATTGCCTTAGCAAAACCCTGCCAAAACCCTGTAAACTTTGGGCATGCCCAAAACATGTGGACATGATTTGGTGGGCCTCCCGTGCACCTCGCACACCTGTCCTCTATCCCGAAAAACTTGCTCATCCGTGCCACCGTCATGTGTGCCCAGTGGGCTACCTTGAATTGTGTCAGGCTAAGCCTGGCACATGATGAGGATGTGTTAACCCTGCTTAAGGCATCCGCCCACAGCCCCGCCTCCATCTCTCCCCCTAGCCCATCCTCCCACTTGCCCTTTAGTTCCTCTATCTGAGTTTCCTCTGACTCCATATGTTTTTTGTGGATATCTGATACCTTCCCCTCTCCCACCCATGTTCTGGAAACTACCCTGTCCTGTATCCCCCGTGGTGGAGGAGTGGGAAGGTCCTCCAGAAAATCCCGTACCTGCAGATATCTAAACCCATTCCCTGATGGCAGTTCAAATTTCGCCTCCAAATCCTTCAAGCTCCCGTCTATAAATCGATCTCCCATCCTCTCAATTCCTGCTCTCTGCCATCTCCGAAACCCTCCATCCAGTCATCCCAACACAAACCGATTGTTGTAAATCGGGGGCCAGTCCGATGCTCCCTCCGCTCTCTTATGTTTCCTCCATTGCCCCCAGACTCTCAGAGCCGCCACCACCACCGGGCTTGTGGAGTACCGGGCCGGCGAGAACGGCAAAGGTGCCGTTATCAGTGCCCCCAAACTTGTATTCTTACACGATGCCACACCGGACCCCCCCCCCCCCCCAACTACCAACTTCCTAATGATGGCAATATTAGCGCCCAGTAGTAGTTACAAAAGTTCGAAGCGCCAACCCACCCTGCCCCCGACTACGCTCCAACGACACTTTCTTCACACGCGGGGTTTTACCCGCCCACACAAAGCCCAAAATCACTTTATTCACCCGTTTAAAAAAGGGGAGACACTGAGAGACACAGATAAATCTGGGGAGAACCGTTATTTTCACGATCGGTACCCTCCCCGCCAGTGACAGCGGGAGCATGTCCCATCTCCTAAAGTCCTCCTTCATTTGTTCCATGAGCGGAATAGGTTTAACTTGTGCAATGTCTCCCATTCCCGTGCCACCTGGATTCCCAGATAGCGAAAGCTCCTTCCTACCATTCTAAATGGCAGCTCTTCCAGTCTCCTCTCCCACCCCCTCACCTGGATCACGAACATCTCGCTTTTCCCAATATTAAATTTATACCCCAAAAACCAGCAAAATTCCCCTAAGATCCGCATAATCTTCCCGATCCCCTCTAACGGGTCTGAAATGTATAGGAACAGATCATCCGCGTAAAGCGAGACCCAGTGCTCCACCCCCCTCAGACCAGCCCTTTCCAGTTCCTGAAAGCTCTTAACGCCATAGCCAATGGCTCTATGGCCAGAGCAAACAACAGCGAGAAGGAGACGCCGTTGCCTTGTCCCTCGGTGCAGTTTAAAGTAGTCCAACAATAGCTGATTCGTACTGGTGCCTGATACAGCAACTGCACCCAATCAATGATGCCCTGACCAAACCCAAACCTTTCTAACACCTCCCACAAATAATTCCACTCCACCCGATCAAAAGCCTTCTCCGCATCCATCGCAACCACCACCTCCATCTCCCCCCCTCCCATCTCTGAGGGCATCATGATAACGTTTAAGAGCCTGCTAACATTGGCTGTGAGTTGCCTGCCCTTTAAAAGTCCCATCTGGTCTTCCCCTATCACCCCCAGGACACAGTCCTCTATCCTGGTGCCCAATATTTATGCCAGCAGTTTGGCATCCACAGTTAATGGGGAGATCGGCCTGTCTGACCCGCATTGCTCTCGGTCCTTCTCCGCTTCAGAATCAATGAGATCGGGCCTGCGACATTGTTGGGGGAAGGGCTCCCCTCTCCCTTGCCTCATTAAATGTCCTCACCAGCATTGGGCCCAATATCACCGAGAACTTCTTGTGGAACTCCACCGGGTAGTCTTCCGGCCCCGAGGCCTTGCCCAACTGCATGGCCTCCAGCCTCTCCATCTTTTCCTCAATCTCAATTGACTCTCATCCCTTCCACCAGTTTTTCCTCCACCCTCGAGAACCTCAGCTGACCCAGGAACTGCCTCATCCCCTCCACCCCATCCGGGGGTTCCGACTCATATAACTTGCTATAAAAGTCCTTAAACACCTCATTCACTCCCACTGGGTCCAGGACCGCATTCCCACCTCAGTCCTTTACTCTCCCTTATCTCCCTGGCCTTTTCCTCAGCTGGTGGCCTTTTCCCCATACTCATACACTATTCCCCTTGCCTTCCTCAGTTGTTCCAGCGCCTTCCCAGTAGATAACAGCTCAAACTCCACCTGTAACCTCCGCTGCTCCTTCAGTAGCCCCATGTCCGGGGCTTCCGAATATCTCCTATTCACCTGGAGTATCTCCCCAATCAATCTATCCCACTCTGCTCATTCCACCTTTTCTCTATGGACCCATATCAATATTACCTCCCCTTTAACCACTGCCTTCAGAGCTTCCCACACCGTTGCTGCCGAGACTTTCCCCGTATCATTTATTTCCAAATAGTTCTGGATGGACTTGCTCACCCGCCCACACACCCCCTCATCTGCTAATAGTCCCACATCCAACCTCCATAACGGGCACTACCCTCTCTCCATACTAACCCGTAGATCCACCCAATGTGGGGCATGATCCGACACTGGAATTGCTGAGGACTTGGTATCCACCATCCCCAGCAGCAGAGCCCTGCTCAGGATAAAAAAAGTCGATCCGAGAATATACTTTGTGGACATTGGAGAAAAAAGAAAACACCTTCGCTCTTGGCCGTCTTAGCCGTCTGAACCTCCATGGGTCTATTCCCCCATCTGCTCCATAAACCCCTTCAATTCCTTTGCGACGTCTGGTACCCCCCCTGACCTAGATTTTGACCGGTCCAATCCTGGATCAATTACTTTATTGCAATCTCCCCCCATGAACAGATTACGTGACTCTAGGTCCGGGATCTTACCTAATACCCACCTCATAAATTGCACATCATCCCAGTTTGGTGCATATACATTCACGAGTACGACCTGCATCCCCTCAAGCTTCCCACTCACCATAATGTACCTGCCCCCCACACGTCTGACACAATTCTCTCTGCCTCAAATGCCACCCATTTGTTAATCATTTGTTTGGGGCATCTAGGGGCCCGATTGGAACGGGAGCACCACGACTGTGCTCAGGAGGGGACGCACTCTTTCCCCTCCGCCACCTGGCAAGATCAAGCTACCACGTCTTGCCGGGCGGCTGAGGAGAAAGACGGCCACTGCGCATGCGCGGTTTGCGCCGTCTGCGCGATGAAGACATCCGCGCATGCACGGGTTGGAACCGGCAACCCGCGCATGCGCGGATGGCCTCACAAATGCACCGTTTTGCGCATCATTTCCGGCGCGACAAGGTCACGGCCGGGAAAGACGGAGGCCAGCTCCTAGCCCCCCGGGTGGGGGTGAATTAGGTGCGGGGAGCGGGCCCCCGAGGCCATCGTGAACCTCGGCCGATTTCACGACGGCCATCCCGATTTTTATCGGGAGCGGAGAATACCGCCCATCTCCCCAGTGTTCTCCCTCCTCCCCCTGCTTGGACATACATATTCAGAGCATCACAGTCCCCAGTCAACAAACAGTAGAAAACATTCCTCCACCCAACTTCCAATGGAACAGAGTAAACTTTACATTTCTGAGCAGCTGCTCAAACATCTTATCACAACAAAAACTAGAGAAAAAAGGAAGAGGCAAACAAAACAAATAACCCCTTGTTACAGAGTGCACTGCATATTCAAAACAACACAGAAGTGATTTTGACCAAATCGCCACCCCAATGTCCTCCGTCAATAACTTTAATCCCCTGCTAGCCTTTTGGCCTTGATAAAGTTCATAACATTGTCCGGTGATTCAAAATAAAGTTCTTGGCCCTCAAACATAACCCAAAGACGTGCTGAATACAGCATCCCAAACTTCACCCCCTTCTTGAAGAGGACCAATTTGGCCCAATACAATCCTGTTTGCCTTTTCGCCAGTTCTGCGCCCAGGTCCTGGTAGATGCGCAACTCACAATTCTCCCACTCACAGCTCCATACCTGCTTGGCCCACCGTAAAATCTGCTCTTGTCCAGGTACCGGTGCATTCGCACCACCATCGCCCTCGGCCATTCATTCGCTCATGGCTTCCTTGCAAGAGCTCTATGTGCTCTGTCCACTTCCAAGGGCCGCGTAAACGCCCCATCTCCCATCAACTTTTCTAGCATACTTGCTACATATGCCCTCGTGTCCGAACCCTCACTGTCCTCAGGGAGGCCGACAATCCTCAGGTTCTGTCTCCTGGACCTGTTCTCCAAGTCCTCCAACTTCTCCTGCAACCTTTTCTGGTGGTCCTTCATCAGCCCCACCTCGATCTCCAAAGTGGTTAAATGGTCCTCTTACGACTCCGCCATGCTTCCCTGCGCTGTCGGCTCTGCACACGTCTTCCTTGCTGGACAATGTCTCCTTCCACGGCCACTTCTAGTCCACTGCCCCATACACTGGTGGGGGATTTCTCCTCACTCTCCACCAATTTATCCAGTGAAATTCTGAAAAATAAAATCGGAGAAAAGGTCCAAAAGTTTCATCACAAGTGGGAGCTACCAAATGTGCGACCTCCTACTACATGGCCGCCACTGGAAGTCCCGTGATGCTGTATTATGTAGTTCATTGGTTCTGCAGGGTGAATGAGCGTGGAAGTGCTATGAGTTGACATGGAGGTATGAGGAGCCATATAGGGGTGGGTGGGAATATTAGTTGGCACAGATGGAAATTGGCGATGAGGGGTGAGGGCTAGAGGGCCTAATAAACAAAACAACTGGGGCAAAGGTTCAGAGAACCTGCCTCACCACTTGGCAAACCGTGTAGCTGTGCCTGATTTGATCTGGGGGTTGGCATGTCTGACTGCAGCAAACATCTGCGCCACCCCACTTCATCCCCATGTAATTTGGGGCACTTTCCCCCCCGAGATATGCCCCAACCCACCTCTAAGATAAAAATCCAGCCCCATATTTATGATCTTATTCTTTCACGACCTGAACTATTTTAATTTTAAATGGTCACCAATCCCCTTTTTTAACCACGTTGTGTTTGTAAATCATTCTCTCTCTGAAGTCTTTTTTCTTGAAACTTGTTGATTATTTGCACAAAAAGCTTTTTATTTTCCAACTTATTCTCCGACTATTGGCTTTGATGTGAGATTTACAGTTGAATACTGATATAGCTTGTGGCATTTCACTTATTCTTCCTATTTTAAAATGTTAAAGCACCAAGGACCAATTAAAATTTAATTGCAGCGTATTAGGTACTGAATAATCCATTGCAAAAGAAACATTGGCATTTTTATTAAATCACAAGGGGAGTTTCTACTTTTGATCATTGATGCTTTCACACAGACAGTGGAGAAACAGAGGCATGCTGGGGAAGGGGGAAATAATTTAAAGTTTGTCAAAACGGGCAGCACGGTGGCCTAGTGGTTAGCACAACCGCCTCACGGCGCTGAGGTCCCAGGTTCGATCCCGGCTCTGGGTCACTGTCCGTGTGGAGTTTGCACATTCTCCCCGTGTCTGCGTGGGTTTCGCCCCCACAACCCAAAAATGTGCAGAGTAGGTGGATTGGCCGCACTAAATTGCCCCTTAATTGGAAAAAATAATTGGCTAATCTAAATTTATAAAAAAAAAAAAGTTTGTCAAAATGAGTGACCAATTGGAGCAGTTTTGGTGAATTTACTGACAAACCAAATTTTGCTAATTTGGGCGCAATGAAATGAAAATCGCTGATTGTCACGAGTAGGCTTCAATGAAGCTACTGTGAAAAGCCCCTAGTCGCCACATTCCGGCGCCTATTCGGGAGGCTGGTACAGGAATCGAACTGTGCCTGCCTTGGTCTGCTTTAAAAGCCAGCAATTTAGCCCAGTGTGCTAAACCAGCCCCTGCAAATTGTCCTATCTTTCTCCCTCATGGGAATGTATCTCGACTATACCTGAACCAAACACAGCTGATTATGGGCCAGCATGGTAGCACAGTGGTTAGCACTGTTGCTTCACAGCGCCAGGGACCCGGGTTCAATTCCCAGTTTGAGTCACTGTTTGTGCGGAGTTCAACCCCATGTCTGTGTGGGTTTCCTCCGGGTGCTTCGGTTTCCTCCCACAAGTCCATAAGACCATATGACATAGGAGCAGAATTAGGCCACTCAATCCGCCATTCAATCATGGCTGATATTTTCTCATCCCCATTCTCCTGCCTTCTCTCCATAACCCCTGATCCCCTTATTTATCAAGAACCTATCTATCACTGTCTTGAAGACACTCAGTGAATTGGCCTCCACAGCCTTCTGCGGCAAAGAGTTCCACAGTTTCACCATCCCTCTAGCTGAAGAAATCCCTTCTCGTCTCTGTTTTAAAGGATCATCCCTTTAGTCTGAGATTGTGTCCTCTGGTTCTAGTTTTTCCTACAACTGGAAACATCCTCTCCACGCCCACTCTATCCAGGCCTCGTAGTATCTTGTACATTTCAATAAGATCCCCTCTCATCCTTCTAAACTCCAATGAGTACAGACCCAGAGTCCTGAAACGTTCCACATACGACAAGTTCTTCATTCCAGGGTTCATTCTTGTGAACCTCCTCTGGATCCTTTCCAAGGCCAGCACATCCTTTCTTAGATATGGGGCCCAAAACATCTCACAATACTCCAAAGGGGGTCTGACCAAAGCGTTATACAGCCTCAGAAGTACATCCCTGGTCTTGTATTCCAGCCCTCTTAACATGAATGGTAACATTGCATTTGCCTTCTTAACTGCCGACTGAATCTGCACATAACCTCAAGAGAATCATGAACAAAGACTCACAAGCCCCTTTGTGCTTCTGCTTTCCGAAGCATTTCCCCATTTAGAAAATAGTCTATGCCTCCATTCCTCCTTCCAAAGTGCATAACCTCACACTTTTCCACATTGTATTTCATTTGCCCTTCTTTGCCCACTCTCCCAGCTTGTCCAAGCCTTTCTGCAGCCCCTTGCTTCCTCAATACTACCTGTCCATCTATAGATCTTTGTCTCATCTGCAAACTTAGCAACAGTGCCTTCAGTACCTTCTTCTTGATCATTAATGTATATTGTAAAACGTTGTGGTCCCAGCACATACCCCTGAGGCACACCATTAGTCACCAGTTGCCATCTTGAAAAATACCCTTTATCCCTACTCTTTGCCTTCTGCCAGTCAGCCAATCCTCTATCCATGCCAGGATCTTACCCTGAACACCATGAGCTCTTATCTTATTTAATAGTCTCCTATGCGGCACCTTGTCAAAGGCCTTCTGGAAATCTAAATAAATCACGTCCACTGGTTCTCCTTTGTCTAATTTGCTTGTTACCTCCTCAAACAACTCTGACAGATTTGTCAGACACGACCTTCCTTTGACAAAGCCATGTTGACTCAGTCCTATTTTACTATGCACTTCCAAGTGCTTTGCGATCTCATCTTTAATAACAGACCCTAAAATCTTACCAATGACCAAAGTCAGGCCAACCGGCCTATAATTTCCCATCTTCTGCCTCCCTCCCTTCTTAAACAGTGGTGTTACGTTCGCCACTTTCCAGTCCTCTGGAACCCTTCCTGCCTCCAGTGATTCCTGAAAGATCATCCCTAATGCCTCCACAATTTCCTCAGCTATCTCTTTTACGACCCAGGGTTGTAGTCCATCCAGTCCAGGTCACTGATCCACCTTCAGACCTTTCAGTTTCCCCAGAACCACTGCATTCACCTCTGCCCATTGGTTCTCCTGGAGCTCTGGCATCCCACTGGTGTCTTCCATCATGAAGACCGATGCAAAGTAACTATTCAGTTCGTCTGCCATTTATTTGTTTCCTATTATTACTTTTCCAGTCACATTTTCTAGTGGTCCAATGTCTATTTTTGCCTCTCTCTTACATTTTATATATTGAAAAACATCTCTTCCTATCTTCCTTTATATTACTAGCTAGCTTGCACTCATACTTCATCTTCTTCCCCCTTATTGTTTTTTTAGTTGCCATCTGCCCGCTTTTAAAGGCTTCCTAATCCTCTGGTTTCCCACTAATCCTTGTCACTTTGTTAGTTTTTTCTTTAGCTTTTATGCTGTCCTTGACATCCCTCGTCAGCCATGGATGCCTTATTCTCCCCTTAGCATGTTTCCTCCTTGGGATGAATTTCTGTTGTGGCTCCCTAATAACCCCCAAAAACCCCTGCCATTGCTGTTCCACTGCCTTCCCTGCTAGGCTCCCTTTCCAATCAACTCTGGCCAACTCCTCCCTCATGTCTTTGCCGTTACCCTTATTTAATTGTAATACCGTTACATCTGATTGAAGCTTCTCCCTCTCAAACTGCAGGGTAAATTCTATCATGTTGTGGGCACTGCTCCCTAAGGGTTCCTTCACCTTAAGTTCCCTAATCAAGTCTGCCTCATTACACATCACCAAATCCAGAATTGCCTGTTCCCTAGTAGGCTCTGTCACAAACTGCTCCAAAAAACATCTCTTAGACATTCCACAAATTCCATTCCTTGGGATCCACTACCAATCTGATTTTCCCAGTCCACCTGCATATCGAAGTTCCCCCATGATTATTGTAATATTGCCATTTTTACATGCCTTTTCTATCTCCCGATTTATTTTCAGCCCCACATCCTGACTACTGCTAGGGGGCCTGTACATAAATCCCATCAAGGATTATCTTTGCGATTCTTCAACTCTACCCACAGATTTGATGCCTTCTGATCCTATATTGCTCCTTGCTATTGATTTAACTTAATTCCTTACTGACAATGCAACCTCGCACCCTTTGCCCATCTGCCTGTCCTTTCGATTTTCACAGTAACTTCATCTCAGTGTTAATGTAAGCCTACTTGTGACACTAATAAAGATAAGATTATTATTATTGTACTATAGTTCTGCTTGCCAATCTTTGATTCCAATTTACCTCAGCCAGATAAATTTTCACCCCACTGAAGTTATTATTTAATTCTTTTTTACTCTTGATTGCAGTGTCCCTTCCACTGGCAATTTAAACCTTAAGGCATTATGATCACTCTCTCTTAAATGTTCCATTGACATTTGATCCACTAGACCCATGCAGGCAAATGGGGTCAGCTTAGATATTTTGTTTGGGATGGCTGGTTTGGGCCAAAGGGACTGTCTCTGAGCCATAGATTCTATGATTCTATGACCCACCCTCATTCCCCAGAATCCAGATCTACCAATGCCTCTTTCCTTGCTGAATCTCAATGATCGAGAACATTGTGCCAAATACACTTTAAAAAGTTGTCTCCGCGCACCCCCCAGCCTGCTGCCATCCCAGTCTATACAAGGCCAATTAAAGTCCCATTTTATATCACTACAATTTTGCTCTTCGTTGTAATTTCCTTGCGAATGTATTCCTCTTATGTATTTCCCACAGGTTGGAGGCCTATACAATACGCCCAGTAGTGAAACGGTACCTCTATTATTCCTTACCTCGAACCAACAAATTCTGTCCTTAATTCTTTTTTAAAATTCACCCTCGTGACTTCTGGTGGCGGCCGTGAGGGAGTAGGTCACACATTTGGTTGCTCCCGCTCGGGATGGGCTTTTAGGACCATTTTCTCCCGACTTTTTTTGGAATTTTGTTGAGAGGCCGGTGGTGGATGAGACAGTGCAGAGAAATCCCACGCAGTATATGCAGACACGGTACAGAAGTGGACGTAAGGGAAGGAAGAACCGAATCGAGCAGACAGGTGCAGATTCTACAGCAAAGGAAAGCATGGCGGATCTGCAGAGTACTGGCTCGCTGGCCCAGTGGTGGAGTTTATTCAGGAGAGCTTTGACAAGCAAAAAAAGGAATGCCTGGACACAATCAAGGAGTCGATCACGCGGGTGAAGCAGAGATTGGAAGCCCAAGATCGGACGATCCAGAAGATGGAGGAAACGGTGGCTGAGTATGAGGAACACCTAACAGCGTGGAGGCGTGGAGGCGCGGGTGGGGCTGATGAAAGAGCAACAGAAAAGGCTGCAAGACAAGGTCCAGAGAGAATAGGTCCCGCCGGCAGAACTTGAGGATCGTTGGCCTCCCTGAGGGATGTGAGGTAACGGACGCAAGGGCTCATGTGGTGAATATGCTCAAGACGTTAATGGGTGAGGGTTCATTTTCTATACCCCTGAAAGTGAACAGAGCGCACAGAATGCTTGCGAGGTTGCCACGTGCGAATGAGCCACTGACGGCGATTGTGGTACGAATGCACAGATTCCTGGATAAGGAGCAGATTTTGCGTTGGGCCAAGCAGACACGGAGCTGTAAGTGGGAGAATGACATTCTGCGCATCCCCCAAGATCTGGGTGCGGACCTGACCAAGAGAAGAGCGGGTACAACTGAGTGAAATCAAACCTTTTCAAGAGGAAGGTGAAGTTTAGTCTACTTTATCCAGCGTGCTTATGGGTCACCTATGAAGAGTGGCAATTTTACTTTGAGTCGCCGGATGAAGCAATGGACTTTGTGAAAAGCAAAGGTCTAGATAGAGACTGAGGTGACTGATCTTTGCTGGAGGGACTCTGCTAAAATTGTTCTTACTTTTGCACTACATGAGAAATGCCTTTTGTAACATTTTGTTTGGCTGTTGCTAGGTTTTGGGAGTTAACTTTATACTGGTGGGGGAAGGGTGGGTGAATCTTTGATGTTTTTATCTTTGGATGTGTTTGGGTGGAAACGTGCCTTTCAAATAGGTATGGCCAAGCGGGGGGAGGCGGAGGGAACAATAGGAGGTAAGATGTCTGTCGCCATGGGGGGGGGGGGGGTGGGAGAGAGTCACAAAGCCAGGTGGGCGGGTTGGCTCACAGAAGCACAGTGGGGGGGAGAGGATGTTTTGTTGGTTGACGGAGGTTGCATTTATTGTGCTGTTAATGGGGGTGGGGGGGAATTGTTCTGTTGACAGGGGAGGGGTAGTTGCTTGGAGATAAATGGGAGGTCGGGGACGGAGGCTACCTGTGGGTGGGCCGGATGGAGTGCGGGGCACGAGCTTGAGACCGCCTAAGAAGGGGGTTGGTTGATCGGCAGGATGGGTGGGTGAGAAGCCTCCCGACCAAGGTAATCACGTGGAACGTCAGAGGACTGAATGGGCCGGTTAAGAGGGCTTGCGTGTTCATACATTTGAGGGGATTGAAGGTGGACGTGGTAATGCTACAGGAGACACACCTGAGGGTAATTGATCAGACCAGACTGAGGAAGGGATGGGTCGGGCAGGTATTTCACTTGGGGCTGGACTCTAAGACTAGAGGGGTCGCGATCCTGATTAATAAGCGAGTGTCATTAGAGGCGGGGAGAATAGTTGCGGATCTGGGGTGTAGATATATCATGGTTAGAGGGAAGCTGGAAGGGTTGCCGGTGGTGCTTGTGAATGTCTACGCACCAAACCGGGATGATGTGGAGTTTGTAAGGTGGATGTTAGGGAAGATCCCGTATCTGGATTCACACGAGCTGATCAAGGGGGGGGGGGGACTTCAGTACGGTCATTGACCCAAGGCTGGACCGGTCGAGTTCAAGGACAGGCAGGGTGCCGTCAATGGCAAAGGAGCTAAAGGGGTTCATGGAGCAGATGTGTGGGGCAGACCCATGGAGGTTTGGATGGCCAAGAGCGATGGAGTTCTCCTTCTCACATGTACATAAAGTATACTCCCGGATTGACTTTTTTATTTTGAACAGGGCTTTTACTGGCGGTGCGGATGCTGAGTATTCGGCGATTGCTGTGTCGGACCATGCTCCACATTCGGTGGGCCTACAGGTGAGCAAGGAGGTCAACTCCCGTAATGGAGATTGGATGTGGGACTGTTAGTGGAGGAGGGGGTGTGCGGGCGGTTGAGGGAATCCATCCAGAACTAACTGGAGATTAACGATCCGGGAGAGGTCTCAGCAGCAATGGTTTGGGACGCACTGAAGGCAGTGGTCAGAGGGGAGCTGATTTTGATTCAGGCCCATAGGGAGAAGGATGAGAGTGCAGAGGCGGATAGGTTGGTCTTGGAAATACTTCAGGCAGACAGGAGGTATGCGGAGGCCCTGGAGATAGGATTACTGAAGGAACGACGGGGGCTACAGGTGGAATTTGGCTCGTTAACTACGGGGAAGGCAGTGGAGCAGTTGAGGAAGGCAAGGGGGACGATATACGAGTATGGAGAGAAGGCTAGTAGAATGCTGGCACACCAGCTCAGGAAAAGGGAGGCAGTTAGAGAGATAGGGAGAGTGAAGAACAGAGGAAGGAACATAATCTTGGACCCAGCAGGGGTTAAGGGGTGTTTAAGATGTTCTACAGCAAGCTATAGGAGTCGGAACCCCCAGCGGAAGTGGAAGGAATGAGGCAATTTCTGGGAGCGCTAGAGTTCCCGAAGGTGGACGAAGGGTTGGTAAAAAGGCTGGGAGCCTCGATAAGGATTGAAGAAATAGCAGATGGACTGGAGGCCATGCAGTCAGGCAAAGCCCCGGGAACAGATGGTTACCCAGTGCTTGTGAAGACAAAAAAAAAATCCAGCTGTCAAACATAAAGTACAACTGGACTTTACACTGATCTTGTTCATAAAATATTTAAAATTATACATGATTGCATCAGTCATAAACAGCTCCGGAGGTGCCAGTCTCTGAAGTCTACGATTTAAAATATTTATACACAATACATTTAATAGTTTTATACAAGGTTCTCTGAGTAACTGGGCCCACTGTTGGTGAGGACGTTTAACGAGGCAAGGGATCGCGGTGTTCTTCCCCCGACAATGTCACAGGCCTCGATCTCACGGATCCTGAAGCGGGAGAAGGATCCTGAGCTATGTGGGTCTTGCAGGCCGATCTCCGTGTTGAATGTTGATGCCAAACTGCTAGCGAAAATCTTGTCCTCAAGGATAGAAGACTGTGTTCTGGGGGTGATAGGGGAAGACCAGATGGGGTTTGTTAAGGGTAGGCATCTAATGGCCAACATTAGAAGGCTCTTTAATGTAATCATGATGCGCCCAGAGGGTAAGGAGGTGGAGGTAGTGGTTGCAATGGACGCGGAGAAGGCCTTTGACTGGGTGGAATGGAACTATCTGGTTTAGCTCACTCAGCTAAATCGCTGGCTTTGAAAGAAGACCAAGGCAGGCCAGCAGCACGGTTCGATTCCCGTACCAGCCTCCCCGGACAGGCGCCAGAATGTGGCGACTAGGGGCTTTTCACAGTAACTTCATTGAAGTCTACTCGTGACAATAAGCGATTTTCATTTCATTTTCATTTCATCTGTGGGAGGTGTTGGGGCAGTTCGGGTTTGGTCGGAAAGGGGACCTCCAAAGGTGGGATATGCTCCCGTTATCACTGGCGGGGAGGACACAGACAGTGAAAATGACTGTCTTC
The DNA here is from genome assembly GCF_902713615.1 of Scyliorhinus canicula. NCBI lineage: Eukaryota > Metazoa > Chordata > Chondrichthyes > Carcharhiniformes > Scyliorhinidae > Scyliorhinus > Scyliorhinus canicula. The sequence goes on along the minus strand of NC_052158.1, from coordinate 80,058,877 downwards.
CCGAGATTCCTGCTTTTTTTTCAGTGCTTCCCCATCTTTATCCCAAAGGCCTGTTTCAAGCGGGTAAATAAGGTGATCTCCGGTTTTGTGTGGGTGGGTAAAACCCCAAGAGTGAAGAAAGTGATGCTGGAGCGTGGCCGGAGGGAGGGTGGGCTGGCGCCGCTGAACTTTAGCAACTATTACTGCGCGGCAAATATAGCCATGATTAGGAAGTGGGTAGTGGGGGAAGGGTCGGTGTGGGAGCTAGTAGAGGCAGCATCTTGTAAGAACACGTGTTTAGGGGCATTGATCACGGCACCTCTGCCGTTCTCGCTGGCCCGGCGATAATGGCGGCCATCAGAGTCTGGGGGCAGTGGAGGAAACATGTGAGAGCGGAGGCAGCATCGGTTTGGGCTCCAATCTGTGGCAACCATCGGTTTGCCCCAGGGAGACTAGATGGAGGGTTTCAGGGATGGCAGAGAGCAGGGATCAGGAGGATGGGAGATTTGTTTATAGATGGGAGCTTCCCCAGTTTGATGGAGTTAGAGGAGAAGTTTGAGTTGAGGGGAGAGAATGGGTTTAGATATCTGCAGATTCGGGACTTTTTGCGCAGGTTCCAACCTTCCCGTTCCTACCACCACGTGGGATACAAGATAGGGTAATTTCTAGAGTATGCATGGGAGAGGGGAAGGTCTCAGATATCTATAAAGAACTCATGGAGTCAGAGGAAACATAGACAGAGGAACTAAAGCACAAATGGGAGCAGGAGTTAGGGAGAGTTATAGAGGCAGGTCTCTGGCGGATGCGCTAGGCAGGGTCAACATGTACACATCATGCACCATGCACCAGATGAGCAAGTTTTTTGGGATAGAAGACAGGTGTGTAAAGTGCACAGGGGGGCCAACGAACCATGTCCACATGTTTTGGACATATTCGAAGCTTAGGGGATTCTGGCAGGGGTTTGCAGGCGTCATATCCATGGTGTTAAAAACAAAGGTGGCACCGAGTCCCGAGGTGTTGATTTTCGGAGTGCCGGAGGACCGGGAGTCCACGGGACGAGAGAGGCCGACGTCTTGGCCTTTGCCTCCCTGGTAGCCCGGAGACGGATACTGTTAGCATGGAGGGAATCAAAGCCCCCTTCAAAATCAGAGACCTGGGTCAATGACATGGCTGGCTTTCTCAGTCTTGAGAAAATCAAGTTCACCCGAAGAGGGTCAATTCTAGGGTTTGTCCGGAGGTGGCAGCCGTTTGTCGACTTCTTCATAGAAAATTAACTGTCAGCAAGGGGGGGGAGGTTAGTCTAGATTACTGGTTTAAGCACGGTGGCGCAGTGGGTTAGCCCTGCAGCCTCACGGCGCTGAGGTCCCAGGTTCGATCCTGGCTCTGGGTCACTGTCCGTGTGGAGTTTGCACATTCTCCCCGTGTTTGCGTGGGTTTCACCCCCACAAGCCAAAGATGTGCAGAGTAGGTGGATTGGCCACGCTAAATTGCCCCTTAATTGGAAAATATTAATTGGGTACTCTTAATTTATAAAAGAAAAAAAATAGATTACTGTTTTAGGAAGGTGGGATCTGTGAGGGAGGTAGAGGATCTTTGCACTATGTTTATAGTTGTTTCTATATGGTTTACTGTTACTGTTATAAAATCATAAATGCCGTAATAAAATATTTTACAAAAAAAAGAGAAAATTCACCCTCTCTAGAAGCATAATATTCTCTTTAATCAAGACAACTACCCAACCTTTTTCTTTTTTTCCCTTTCTTTCCTGAACACCTTGGATCTGGAAATATTCAGTACACATTCCTGCCCTTTTTTGACCTTGACAGCTGCTATTACCACCATTATATTTCTATATGGCTATGTGGGCATGCCACTTAGCAGCTTTATTTAACAATACCCTTCACTTTCACATAAATGCACAGTAAACCTATGTTAGATCTTATTACATTCAGTCTTACTCTATCCCTAACTAACACCTTACTGTTTCTAACTCAGGTATTAGCTGTCTTAATTATTTGTGCACTTTGTTTTTCCTCTCTGATGTTATCACCTGGTAACCAACCCCTTAATTGGTTAGGTTTAATCCTCCTCAATGGCACTGGAAAATCACCGTGCAAGGACATTAGTCCCAGTTCAGTTCAGGTGCAACCAATAAACCCTGGACGGCTCCCGTCAGCCCTCAGAATTAGTCTCATTTTCCCAGGAATCTAAAACCCTCACTCCTGCATCATTGCCATGATACACATACATCTACCCTATCATCATATTGCTATACCCACTGGGGCATAACATTGGAAATAATCGGAGATTGCTACCTTTGTGGACCTACTTGCTAGTTTCTTTCCTAGTGTTTCTCTGCCTATGTCGTTCATAACAATATGGAACATGTGTGCTGGCTGTTCACCCTCCCCTTCTCAGAATACTCTGCAGCTGCACAGTGACATCTCTGACCCTGGCAATAGGGAGGCAGCACCCCATCCTCGATTCAAGCATGCAGCCACAGAATTGCCTGTCTGCTCCCCTAACTATACAATCTCCTATCACTGTTGCTTTCCTTTCCCAATCTTGTTCCTGCTCTACTGCTTAGCTAGATTATCCATTGTGCTCTGGACTTAACTCTGACTGCACTCCTCAGGCAACCATCACTGGCAGGAGGGCAGGAGAGTGAGAAGCACCCTGAGCCTCCTAAACTACTTGCCCGGTCCTTATTTACTGCTGGCAGTCACCATTCCCTCTTTGTCTGCAAACTCTTAAGCTGCAGGGTGACCACATCTATAAATGTGCTATTCATAAAACTCTGTAGCTGTGACATGGTGATGGCCGCTGCTGTTCAAGATGCAAAATCTGGAACTCAAACTGTTCTAACTAAAGGCAACTCCTGCACATGCAGCTGTCCAGGGCAGGCTAAGTGTCCTGGATTTCCCACATGAAACAGGATGGGCTGTTCATGAGGCCGAGATGCCGTGTAATTCATCCATTCATTAAACTTCTAACAGAAATAAACTTAAGGCTTAGATAAATGAAGATTTACTCGCTACAGGTATTCACAAATCAGCTGTATCTCTTATGCTAATATCACTTTATTTTATGGGAGATTAACTTAAATATTTTTACTGAATTATTTTCCATATACCTCAGATTTTAATTTACTGTAAAATTGAGAACATTCATTTAGTGTTATTATCCCTTGTTATTTAATTTTAACTTTATATCCTAGTTCTGATTAATTAATTGAGCACAGATTAAACTCTGTGACAAATGGTCAAATTGGCTTTAGGTTTTGAATTAATTGATGTAGTTGAGTTTACAGTTGATTAATTTAACTTAAATTAAAAACTCACTGTAGCATCACTTTGTAAAAGTCTATTTTTTTCTTCTCGTTTGATTCAGACTCAGTCTGATCACAGCTTGATCCACTCCATTCTCAGTCTCCTGTTATGTTGTTCTGCACCTCTATTTTCTCTTGAATGTTCCCTCCATGCAAATTGACCTCAGAGTAAAGTTGTTCATTCGGAATGAAACTTCAGACAATGTTGCTCCATCCCACAAGTCCTGAAAGACATCCTGTTCGGTAATTTGGACATTCCAAATTCTCTCTCTGTGTGCCCGAACAGGTGCTGGAATGTGGTGGCTAGGGACTTTTCAGTAATTTCATTGCAGTGTTAATGTAAGCCTACTTGTGACAATAAAGATTATAAGGATGGAGGTTGAAACCATGTTCGTTGTAATGGAGAGAAGATCCAAAAAGAAGGATATACTTTACCCAGAACCTGAACACTGATTAGACCTCAGCAGCCTAAAGAATGAATGACAGAAGTCTGGGATGGTTGCAGCAAAGAGAAGTCTGAGAAGGCCAATAGAAGTCTACAAGACTAATCCAGTCCAGGTTTTGAGTGTTCTGTTATCTATTGCTGAAACAGGAAGTATAACGTGTTAGACTGTGTTAATTACTGGCTAGTTTATAAATTTCTCGGCTACGACAATTTGATAGTCTTGCTGTCAGTTTATTTATCCAGCCCAAATTCCTTACACTGCTAGCAGGTGCACTTTCTGACTTCAGCCCCTTCCCGCAGAACACTTCCCAGCTCCTGAGAGTCAGACATGCAGCCGTCTGCGCAATTCTCCAGGCCCACCCACCATCTGACGAGTGGCCCAGCGGGCTTCACCAAATTCCGTTCACAGTCAACAATAGTGATCTGCTAAAAATGGAGCAATCATGCTTGATAACTGAGCAATTGGGTGCAGCAAGGTCAAAAAAGTAATGGTCAGAGAGTGCAAACTTCATGACCACAATAAACAAACCTAGCGCCAGAAAGATTGACATTAACATTCAGCAAGGCAGCTCATTTCAAATGAAGGCTATGATGAGTCCAGGCACAAAAGCACAAGGCTGCATTTGTACTGGCAGAAATGACCATCAGAGGGCTCTGTGGCAGCAGCAAATGAAGTCAAAGACTTGATGGAACCTACTCTACCAGCATTGGTAATGTAATACAGAACATATATTTGTACCTAATATAGTTACAATGGAATTACATGCACTGCCACGTGGAGATGTTGACAATGATGTCCCAAGCAGTGAATTTTTCATCTCAACCGTATCACTATATAAAGAGGAGTAAAATTTGGATAAATTGGAGGGTCAGGCACTTTAAGCCCTGTTTGGATAGTAACGAGTAGTAGCTCTGCATTGATGCAAAGCTAGTTTGGCAAGACATTTGTTTCTTGAAGTGGAATGTGTATTTTGGGGTAAATCCTTTTAATTAATCAATATGAGCTCAGTTTTCCATGCAGAGACACACAGGCTATTTATGGTGTGCATGTTGATTTAGTCATAACTTTGTTCCCTGCCAGTTATTAGAATAGATGACAGTCCTCTCATCTTGGCTGCAGAACATGTCTAGATTGAAGTAAAGGAAGACAGAAGAAGAATAATTAAACATACATCAACAAATGAAACTTGTTTCATGGATTTTAAAGTTCCGGTCTTCTCTGATATTGGCCAGTGGAGGAGATCAGCAAGATTAATGTGTTGGAGAAATTACTTAAACGGGTGTTGAAAATGAAATGTCAGATTGTTAGGTAACAGCTAATGTTAATGATTTTCTGACCCTTCCCATTGTCGGGATCTTCCGATCCGGCCAAAGGCAACCTTCCGCAGTGTGTTCCCCGGTGCACGGCCGGTGAGCAATGCAGGGCCGGAAGAGTACTTTGCATTCATTTGTACCTCGGGTATGCTTATTAAAAGAGCTGCTCGCCAGTGTCCCATCAGGCCTTTCAATCCTGTGCCATGCAAACATGAAATTGGTGTTTTTCCCCACACAGTTTGCAGGTCTGTGAAGGAAGTTTACAGCTAGTGACTGTAATGGATTATCTTGCAGTTGGTACACTATGTTGATGCTTGAATGCTCTGTTACCTACTGCACCAATTATTCTTTGCTGGATGAACCTCTTAATCAGGAATTAAGCATTTATAGATTTCACAATGTTTGTACCAAAGCTGGGCATAGCTTGTTCCAAACAGTGACGACAAACTTGGCAGGATTAATGAATATTTATCTAAATATCACTCTGTGGGTTTCCTGTGAGACAGAAGATGCCAGTAACCAGTTCACATGTTTTGTGAGTATTCAAAATCATTGCAAACGAGGGTAGAAGAGCAACGTTTGTTTCAATCTGCTTATGTTGATGACATCTCCAGCCATTCTACGGATTTTTTTGTATTCTCCGCAACAGAACATACACTGGATAATCAGAAGTTAAACTTTATACTATACCAATTTGAGAAACCAAAAAACAATGAGCACATGGGGTAGTGTATAGTGTAATGCTCATTAATGCCTATCCTGCAAAGTATGACAGCATCTTTCCTAGCTAGGAAGGAATTTGAACAGCAATGCAAATTCTAATAACATCTGCCATTTGCAGAGATCCTGATATTGGCTATGATTCTGAAACAATCTCCTAACGCTGACAGATATTTTGAAATGAACCTACTTTATTTCCACAAATTTCCTGTGTTGTTCGAGCCTGCTCCAATTCTTGATTTTCAAGCTTCTATCCCATTAACCTATCCCTTTTAACTCTCCTCACACTCTGGATCTCTTAAGTCAGGGGTTTCCCAAACTTTTCCAGCCACAGAACCCTTTTGATCTCCCATGGGTACCGATAGCCTCCTCAGAAACATTCTTATTATGTTGAGGAGTTGAACCATAAAAAATTGATTGTTTTTGCGCAATAGGAACAAACATACAAAAACAAACCATTAAAAGGCTTTTCTATTCATTTTATGCATACATTTATTATGATTATATAATTCTCTTAGTTAACAAATACTTAAGTCTTACCTTTCTGTCATTTTTAAGGGGAGAAGTGATGCTGCTTCTTTTGTTCACAAATTCATTTAATATTAGGAGGGTTGCTGGGGAGCTGGATTCTGATATCAGGCAGACGAGTGCACACGCACACACACAGATTCACACCCAAAAGAAACACACACACACACGCACTCTCTCTCACACATACATGCACCCCTTTCTCTCACACACACCTCACTTACACACACACACTCCTGCCTCTGTCCCACACACACCTCTCTCTCTCCCCCACACTCCTCGCTCTCTCACACACACACTCCTGACTCTCTCTCACACACCTGTCCCTCTCTCTCACACACAGCTGTCTGTCTCTCACACACACATTCCTATCTCTCTCTCACACACACACCTGTCTCTCTCTCGCTCTCTCTCACACACATTCCTATCTCTCTCTCTCACACACACACCTGTCTCTCTCTCGCTCTCTCTCACACACGCATTCCTATCTCTCTCTCACACACACACCTGTCTCTCTCTCTCACACACACACACACACACCTATCTTTCTCTCTCTCTCTCACACACACACCTATCTTTTTCTCTCTCTCTCACACACACACACTCCTCTCTCTCTCTCTCTCTCTCACACACACACACACTCCTCTCTCTCTCTCTCTCACATACACACTCCTCTCTCTCTCTCACACACACACACTCCTCTCTGTCTCTCTCACACACACACTCCTCTCTCTCTCTCTCACACACACACACTCCTCTCTCTCTCTCTCTCACACACACACACACTCCTCTCTCTCTCTCTCTCTCTCACACACACACTCCTCTCTCTCTCTCTCACACACACACACACCTGTCTCTCTCTCTCTCTCAAACACACACATACACATCTCTCTCTCTCTTTCTCACTGTCACTCATCACACTCACATACCTCTCTTTCACACATAACCATCTCTCTCGCTCTCTTCTTCACATTTTCTCTCTCACATACATACACAGACCTCTCCCTCATACACACATACACCCACCTCTCTCTCTCTCATAAACACATCCACTCTCCCAACTCTTGCTGTCTCTCTTTCCCTCCCACTCTCCTACCTCTATATCTCTCTCTCCCATCGATCCTCCCACCTCTCCCTTTCTCCCATCCACTTTCCTAACTCTCCCTTTCTCTCTGTCATCCAACTCTCTCTGCCTCCCACCCCTCCTTCCCACACACACCCTCCCAACTCTATCTCCCACCCACTTTTCCATCTCTTCCATTATCTACCTCCAACCTCTCAGTCTTTCTCCCAGCTCTCTCCCACCACTTACCCTCCCACCACCCACCCTCAAAGCTCTCTCCCACCACTCACCCTCCCAACTCTCTCCCACCACTCACCCTCCCAACTCTCTCCCACCACTCACCCTCCCAACTCTCTCCCACCACTGACCCTCCCACCACTCACCCTCCCACCACTCACCCTCCCACCACTCTCCCACCATTCACCCTCCCAGCTCTCTCCCACCACTCACCCTCCCACCACTCACCCTCCCACCACTCACCCTCCCACCACTAACCCTCCCACCACTCTCCCACCATTCACCCTCCCACCACTCACCCTCCCACCACTCACCCTCCCACCACTCTCCCACCATTCACCCTCCCAGCTCTCTCCCACCACTCACCCTCCCACCACTAACCCTCCCACCACTCACCCTCCCACCACTCTCCCACCATTCACCCTCCCAGCTCTCTCCCACCACTCACCCTCCCACCACTCACCCTCCCACCACTCACCCTCCCACCACTCACCCTCCCACCACTCTCCCACCATTCACCCTCCCAGCTCTCTCCCACCACTCACCCTCCCACCACACACCCTCCCACCACTCACCCTCCCACCACTCACCCTCCCACCACTCACCCTCCCACCACTCACCCTCCCACCACTCACCCTCCCACCACTCACCCTCCCACCACTCACCCTCCCACCACTCACCCTCCCACCACTCACCCTCCCACCACTCACCCTCCCAACTCCCTCCCACCACTCACCCTCCCACCACTCACCCTCCCACCACTCACCCTCCCACCACTCACCCTCCCAACTCCCTCCCACCACTCACCCTCCCACCACTCACCCTCCCACCACACCCTCCCACCACTCACCCTCCCACCACTCACCCTCCCACCACTCACCCTCCCACCACTCACCCACCACTCACCCTCCCACCACTCACCCTCCCAACTCTCTCCCACCACTCACCCTCCCACCACTCACCCTCCCACCACTCACCCTCCCACCACTCACCCTCCTAACTCTCTCCCACCACTTACCCTCCCAGCTCTCTCCCACCATTCACCCTCCCAGCTCTCTCCCACCACTCACCCTCCCACCACTCACCCTCCCACCACTCACCCTCCCACCACACTCACCCTCCCACCACTCACCCTCCCACCACTTACACTCCCACCACTCACCCACCACTCAACCTCCCACCACTCACCCTCCCACCACTCACCCTCCCACCACTCACCCCTCCCACCACACACCCTCCCACCACTCACCCTCCCACCACTCACCCTCCCACCACTCACCCTCCCACCACTCACCCTCCCACCACTCACCCTCCCACCACTCACCCTCCCACCACTCACCCTCCCACCACTCACCCTCCCACCACTCACCCTCCCACCACTCACCCTCCCACCACTCACCCTCCCACCACTCACCCTCCCATGACTCACCCCCCCACCACTCAGCCTCCCACCACACCCTCCCACCACTCACCCTCCCACCACTCACCCTCCCACCACTCACCCTCCCACCACTCACCCTCCCACCACTCACCCTCCCACCACTCACCCTCCCACCACTCACCCTCCCACCACTCACCCTCCCACCACTCACCCTCCCACCACTCACCCTCCCACCACTCACCCTCCCACCACTCACCCTCCCAACTCTCTCCCACCACTCACCCTCCCACCACTCACCCTCCCACCACTCACCCTCCCACCACTCACCCTCCCACCACTCACCCTCCCACCACTCACCCTCCCACCACTCACCCTCCCAACACTCTCCCACCACTCACCCTCCCACCACTCACCCTCCCACCACTCACCCTCCCAACACTCTCCCACCACTCACCCTCCCACCACTCACCCTCCCACCACTCACCCTCCCACCACTCACCCTCCCACCACTCACCCTCCCACCACTCACCCTCCCACCACTCACCCTCCCACCACTCACCCTCCCACCACTCACCCTCCCACCACTCACCCTCCCACCACTCACCCTCCCACCACTCACCCTCCCAACTCCCTCCCCCACCACCCTCCCACCCACTGCACCCTCCCACCACTCACCCCTCCCACCACTCACCCTCCCACCACTCACCTCCCACCACTCACCCTCCCACCACTCACCCTCCACCACTCACCCTCCCACCACTCACCCTCCCACCACTCACCCTCCCACCACTCACCCTCCCACCACTCACCCTCCCACCACTCACCCTCCCACCACTCACCCTCCCACCACTCACCCCCCCACCACCCCCCACCACTCACCCTCCCACCGCTCACCCTCCCACCACTCACCCCCCCCACTCACCCTCCCAACTCTCTCCCACCACTCACCCTCCCACCACTCACCCTCCCACCACTCACCCTCCCAGCTCTCTCCCACCACTCACCCTCCCAACTCTCTCCCACCACTCACCCTCCCACCACTCACCCCCCACCACACCCTCCTAACCACTCACCCTCCTACCACTCACCCCCCCACCCTCACCCTCCCACCACTCACCCTCCCACTCTCTCCCACCACTCACCCCCCACCACCACCCCCCACCACTCACCCCCCAACTCTCTCCCACCACTCACCCCCCCACCACTCACCCCCCAACTCTCTCCAACCACGCACCCTCCCACCACCCCCCACCACTCACCCTCCAACTCTCTCCACCACACCCTCCCACCACTCACCCTCCCCACTCACCCTCCCACCACTCACCCCCCACTCCTCCCCCTCCCAACTCTCCTCCCACCACTCACCCTCCCACCACTCCCCTCCCACCACCCTCCAACTCTCTCCCACCACTCACCTCCCACCCACTCACCCTCCCACCCCTCACCCTCCCCCCACCACTCACCCTCCCACCACTCACCCTCCTACCACTCACCCTACCAACTCACCCTCCCACTTCACCCTCCACCACTCACCCACCCCAACTCCCCTCCCACCAATCCCCCTCCCACCACTCACCCTCCCACCACTCACCCTCCCACCACTCACCCTCCACCACTCACCCTCCCACCACTCACCCTCCCACCACTCACCCTCCCACCACTCACCCTCCCACCACTCACCCTCCCAACTCCCTCCCACCACTCACCCTCCCACCACTCACCCTCCCACCACTCACCCTCCCACCACTCACCCTCCCACCACTCACCCTCCCACCACTCACCCTCCCACCACTCACCCTCCCACCACTCACCCTCCCACCACTCACCCTCCCACCACTCACCCTCCCACCACTCACCCTCCCACCGCTCACCCTCCCACCGCTCACCCTCCCACCACTCACCCTCCCACCACTCACCCTCCCACCACTCACCCTCCCACCACTCACCCTCCCACCACTCACCCTCCCACCACTCACCCTCCCAGCTCTCTCCCACCACTCACCCTCCCAACTCCCTCCCACCACTCACCCTCCCACCACTCACCCTCCCACCACTCACCCTCCCACCACTCACCCTCCCAGCTCTCTCCCACCACTCACCCTCCCAACTCCCTCCCACCACTCACCCTCCCACCACTCACCCTCCCACCACTCACCCTCCCAGCTCTCTCCCACCACTCACCCTCCCAACTCCCTCCCACCACTCACCCTCCCACCACTCACCCTCCCACCACTCACCCTCCTACCACTCACCCTCCTACCACTCACCCTCCCACCACTCACCCTCCCACCACTCACCCTCCCACCACTCACCCTCCCACCACTCACCCTCCCACCACTCACCCTCCCACCACTCACCCTCCCACCACTCACCCTCCCACCACACCCTCCCACCACTCACCCTCCCACCACTCACCCTCCCACCACTCACCCTCCCACCACTCACCCTCCCAACTCTCTCCCACCACCAGCAGCGGCCCTAGGGTTGCTGGCGCCCCGGGCAAGCTGAACTTCGGCGCCCTTACAAGTGCCAATTTTAAAGGCCTCCAGCGCTGCGCTCCATCACCTTTCCCCGCTGCGGATAGCCTTTTCCTGCTCCCCTCGGCGGCCCTCATCCCGCCGAGGACCCTCCGCGCAGCCACTGCCTCACTCAGACACTGAGCAGTCGCCAGCGGCTGAACCAGACCGGCAGGCGGCCGAGGCCAATCAACATGGCGGCCGCACAGGAGGCGGGGCCGGGGCTGAAGGAGCACCCCACGTGACTCCGGGCTGCGCGTGGGCAGCTACTGAGCATGCGTAGCTGCCATCAAGCGGAGGCAACATGTTGCAAATGCGCAGATCGTCCTTAGAATCTTACAACCTTTCGGCCACTGAATTAATTAGGTTTGATTTATTGTCACCTGTACCATGAAACACATAGGACATACAGAAGTACATAATGCAAATACATAGACAGAGACTTGATGGCGCCCCCTAGCACATGGCGCCCCGGGCGACTGCCCGAGTTGTCGGTACCTTGAGCCGGCCCTGCCCACCACTCACCCTCCCACCACTCACCCTCCCACCACTCACCCTCCCAACTCTCTCCCACCACTCACCCTCCCACCACTCACCCTCCCACCACTCACCCTCCCACCACTCACCCTCCCACCACACCCTCCCACCACTCACCCTCCCACCACTCACCCTCCCAGCTCTCTCCCACCACTCATCCTCCCAACTCTCTCCCACCACTCACCCTCCCACCACTCACCCTCCCAGCTTTCTCCCACCACTCACCCTCCCACCACTCACCCTCCCACCACTCACCCCCCCAACTCTCTCTCATCCACCTTCCTACCTCTCTCGCACACACACCCACCTCTCTCCCTTCCACTCACCTCTCTCTCTCTCTCTCTCTCTCTCTCTCTCACCCTGCCACCTCTCCCCTTCTCTCTCACCCTGCCACCTCTCCCCTTCTCTCTCTTTCGCTGCTCCCTCTCCTTCTCTTTCCCTCCCACCTAGTTGGCAATACCAACAATCATTTGCCCTCCCATTATATTTATTACCCATTCCTAATTGACTTTGAGGAGGAGGCACAGAGCCACCTTTTCAAACAGCAGCAACTGGAGGAAGTTCCATGATTTTGATCCACACCTAACAATAAATGGTGATATATTTCCAAATCAGGTTGTTGTGTCAATTAGACAGGGGCTTGCAGGTGGTGGTGTCCCCATGAATCTGCTGATTGTGTTCTTCCAGGTGCTAGAAGTCATGGGTTTGGGATGTCCTGTCAAATGAGACTTCAGGCCTTGTTTCAGTAAATTTAGAGATGGTATACACTGCAGGCATGTTACGTCAATGATAAAGGGAGTAGTTGTTTAAGGTGGTGGCTGGATTGCTGATCAAGTAAGCTGTTCTGTCCTGGATGATGTTGAGTTTCTAGAGTGTTGATAGAGCTGTGTTGAATCAATTTCAGTCTTAGAACATAGAACAGTACAGCACAGAACAGGCCCTTCGGCCCTCAATGTTGTGCCGAGCCATGATCACCCTACTCAAACCCACGTATCCACCCTATACCCGTAACCCAACAACCCCCCCCTTAACCTTACTTTTATTAGGACACTACGGGCAATTTAGCATGGCCAATCCACCTAACCCGCACATCTTTGGACTGTGGTAGGAAACCGGAGCACCCGGAGGAAACCCACGCACACAGGGGGAGGACGTGCAGACTCCACACAGAAAGTGACCCAGCCGGGAATCGAACCTGGGACCCTGGAGCTGTGAAGCATTTATGCTAACCACCATGCTACCCTGCTACCTTGTGCCTGGAAGGTAGTGAAATGGTAGTTCCATTGAGGGTCAAAGGGAGGTGGTAAGATGCTCTCGCAGGAGGGTGCCAGTGTTCAGGTAGGTGGTTTGAAGTGTGTCTACTTCAATGCCAGGAGTATACGAAATAAGGTTGGGGAACTGGCAGCATGGGTTGGTACCTGGGACTTCGATGTTGTGGCCATTTCAGAGACATGGATAGAGCAGGGACAGGAATGGTTGTTGCAGCTTCCGGGGTTTAGGTGTTTTAGTAAGCTCAGAGAAGGGGGCAAAAGAGGGGGAGGTGTGGCGCTGCTAGTCAAGGACAGTATTACGGTGGCGGAAAGGATGCTAGATGGGGACTCTTCTTCCGAGGTAGTATGGGCTGAGGTTAGAAACAGGAAAGGAGAGGTCACCCTGTTGGGAGTTTTCTATAGGCCACCTAATAGTTCTAGGGATGTAGAGGAAAGGATGGCGAAGATGATTCTGGAAAAGAGCGAAAGTAACAGGGTAGTTGTTATGGGAGACTTTAACTTTCCAAATATTGACTGGAAAAGATATAGTTCGAGTACATTAGATGGGTCATTCTTTGTACAATGTGTGCAGGAGGGTTTCCTGACACAATATGTTGACAGGCCAACAAGAGGCGAGGCCACATTGGATTTGGTTTTGGGTAATGAACCAGGCCAGGTGTTAGATCTGGAGGTAGGTGAGCACTTTGGAAACAGTGACCACAATTCGGTGACCTTTATGTTAGTGATGGAAAGGGATAAGTATACCCCGCAGGGCAAGAGTTATAGCTGGGGGAAGGGCAATTATGATGCCATTAGACATGACTTAGGATGTGTTGGTTGGAGAAGTAGGCTGCAAGGGTTGGGCACACTGGATATGTGGAGCTTGTTCAAGGAACAGCTATTGCATGTTCTTGATAAGTACGTACCAGTCAGGCAGGGAGGAAGGGGTCGAGCGAGGGAACCGTGGTTTACCAAAGAAGTGGAATCTCTTGTTAAGAGGAGGAAGGAGGCCTATGTGAAGATGAGGCATGAAGTTTCAGTTGGGGCGCTTGATAGTTACAAGGAAGCGAGGAAGGATCTAAAGAGAGAGCTGAGACGAGCAAGGAGGGGACATGAGAAGTCTTTGGCAGGTAGGATCAAGGAAAACCCAAAAGCTTTCTATAGGTATGTCAGGAATAAAAGAATGACTAGGGTAAGAGTAGGGCCAGTCAAGGACAGTGGTGGGAAGTTGTGTGTGGAGGCTGAGGAGATAAGCGAGATACTAAATGAATACTTTTCGTCAGTATTCACTCAAGAAAAAGATAATATTGTGGAGGAGAATGCTGAGACCCAGGCTATTAGAATAGATGGCATTGAGGTGCGTAGGGAAGAAGTGTTGGCAATTCTGGACAAGGTGAAAATAGATAAGTCCCCGGGGCCGGATGGGATTTATCCTAGGATTCTCTGGGAAGCCAGGGAAGAGATTGCTGAGCCTTTGGCTTTGATTTTTAGGTCATCATTGGCTACAGGAATAGTGCCAGAGGACTGGAGGATAGCAAATGTGGTCCCTTTGTTCAAGAAGGGGAGTAGAGATAACCCCGGTAACTATAGGCCGGTGAGCCTAACGTCTGTGGTGGGTAAAGTCTTGGAGAGGATTATAAAAGATACGATTTATAATCATCTAGATAGGAATAATATGATTAGGGACAGTCAGCATGGTTTTGTGAAGGGTAGGTCATGCCTCACAAACCTTATCGAGTTCTTTGAGAAGGTGACTGAACAGGTAGACAAGGGTAGAGCAGTTGATGTGGTGTATATGGATTTCAGTAAAGCGTTTGATAAGGTTCCCCACGGTCGGCTATTGCAGAAAATACGAAGGCTGGGGATTGAGGGTGATTTAGAGATGTGGATCAGAAATTGGCTAGTTGAAAGAAGACAGAGAGTGGTAGTTGATGGGAAATGTTCAGAATGGAGTTCAGTTACGAGTGGCGTACCACAAGGATCTGTTCTGGGGCCGTTGCTGTTTGTCATTTTTATAAATGACCTAGAGGAGGGCGCAGAAGGATGGGTGAGTAAATTTGCAGACGACACTAAAGTCGGTGGAGTTGTAGACAGTGCGGAAGGATGTTGCAGGTTACAGAGGGACATAGATAAGCTGCAGAGCTGGGCTGAGAGGTGGCAAATGGAGTTTAATGTGGAGAAGTGTGAGGTGATTCACTTTGGAAAGAATAACAGAAATGTGGAATATTTGGCTAATGGTAAAATTCTTGGCAGTGTGGATGAGCAGAGGGATCTCGGTGTCCATGTACATAGATCCCTGAAAGTTGCCACCCAGGTTGATAGGGTTGTGAAGAAGGCCTATGGTGTGTTGGCCTTTATTGGCAGAGGGATTGAGTTCCGGAGCCATGAGGTCATGTTGCAGTTGTACAAAACTCTAGTACGGCCGCATTTGGAGTATTGCGTACAGTTCTGGTCGCCTCATTATAGGAAGGACGTGGAAGCTTTGGAACGGGTGCAGAGGAGATTTACCAGGATGTTGCCTGGTATGGAGGGAAAATCTTATGAGGAAAGGCTGATGGACTTGAGGTTGTTTTCGTTAGAGAGAAGAAGGTTAAGAGGTGACTTAATAGAGGCATACAAAATGATCAGAGGGTTAGATAGGGTGGACAGCGAGAGCCTTCTCCCGCGGATGGAGGTGGCTAGCACGAGGGGACATAGCCTTAAATTGAGGGGTAATAGATATAGGACAGAGGTCAGAGGTGGGTTTTTTACGCAAAGAGTGGTGAGGCCGTGGAATGCCCTACCTGCAACAGTAGTGAACTCGCCAACATTGAGGGCATTTAAAAATTTATTGGATAAGCATATGGATGATAAGGGCATAGTGTAGGTTAGATGGCCTTTAGATTTTTTTTCCATGTCGGTGCAACATCGAGGGCCGAAGGGCCTGTACTGCGCTGTATCGTTCTATGTTCTATTAGAGATGGTTACAACAGTACCGCCAAAGCAAATACTGAGGAATATTGCATCAAAATACAGAATATGTCAATAAATATTCAGAATCAGCATACAAATGGCAAATGAGTTTCAACATGGAGAAGAATGTTGTACTATCGTTCTCTTCGTGTCTGCATGGGTTTCCTCCGGGTGCTCCGGCTTCCTTCCACAAGTCCTGAAAGATGTGCTCTTAGGTGAATTAGACATTCTGGATTCTCCCTCTATGTACCCGAACAGGCGCCGGAATGTGGCGACGAGGGGATTTTCACAATAACTTCATTGCAGTGTTAATGTAAGCCTACTTAGGACAATAATAAAAGATGAAGATTATTATTATAGTGGACTGGCACATATAGGATTAATGTGTGACCGAATACAGCATCACCCACCATGTGAAAGTAAGAAAAAGCATGTGCTGTCCCTAGGGGTCAGTTTATAGTGTTGGACAGAGCTGTGTGTACAAGCAAGCATGGAGACAGTTCCCAGCTTGAACCTTTTACTGTATATATGTACATAGTTCTTGTAGTTAATAAATACATACAATTAACCTACCTAAGATTATACGGATTTCATTAAGTCCTATTGAATGGTATACAACATCATACAACATGGTGCACCAAATGGAAAAACCCAAAACTCGCCAACAAAAATCAGAAAAAAACTAAAATCCGGTAAGTCTAAAGAAAAATTTGAACAAGCATTCTGAAGGTACCTTGACAAATACATGGATAGGATGGGTATGGAGGGATATAGCACTAACTAGGGGCGAAATTCTCCGACCCCCAGCAGGGTCGGAGAATCACCTGGGGCCGCCGAAAATCCCGCCCCCGCCATGGGAAAAGCTCGAGAATCAGAAATGCAGAGGAAATTCGCCAGGGAAAAGTTCCACAAAAAAAACTTAGAAGCTGACGGTAGAAATGTTAAATTTGTCACTGCAGTATTCCAAGCCTATAGCAGTCATGATACCACCTTTGGCCAAAACCCTCAGCACTTGGGCTGGATTCTCCCCTACCTGGCGTGACGGGGGGTCCCGGCACAGGGGAGTGGCGCCAATCACTCAGGGGTCGGGTCTCCCCAAAGGTGGGGAATTCTCCCCACCTTTGGGGGTCAGCCCCGCGCCGGAGCGGTTGGCTCCAGAAGACTGGCGCAAACAACCAGCGCCCCCGGCAGCGGGGCTGGCCGAAAGGCTTTCGCCGTTCGGCGCATGCACCGGCAGTGACGTCAGCGGCCAGCTGCCACTGACGTCACCACCGGCACATGCGCGATGTGGGTTTCTCTTCCGCTTCCGTCATGGCGGGGGCTGGATTTTCGGCGGCCCCAGGTGATTCTCCGACCCTGCTGGGGGTCAGAGAATTTCGCCCCTAGTTAGTGCTGTATCCCTCCATACCCATCCTATCCATGTATTTGTCGAGGTACCTTTTGAACGCCATTAATGTATCCAAACCCCGTTAATGTATCAGCTTCAGTTTGCAGAGTGAAGAGTCAGCAGACCTGACAGCCGTGAGCTAAAAACTTTTATATCCCGGTTACAGCAAGTCCTGAGAAATGCATAAATAGTTCACAAATTGCAGTTCACAAACTCCCATCAGTAAAACCAGATTCTCGAGTCAGTGGTTAAACAAGTGATGTTCAAACTCACTCCATAAAAGGAAAATAAATTAATTAACTTGGAAGAATCGCAACTAAACAGTTTTAATGGCCAGCAAAGGTCCGGATTCAACACTTTTGTGACCCCAAAGCATAGTGCTGAAATGGAGAAATCTGCAGTTAGTCGATCCAAGCAGTCGTTTAAAGCTTTTTTGAGTCCGAACACGAACATCATTACAGCGGGGGCCCATCAAAAATGACAATTGCAGGAAAATCATTTGTCTTCAAATGCACAGCATTGCATCTTGAATTTTAGCAACTTCTTCAAGCTGGACGTACACTTACCATGGATCTCTTCAGAAGACTTACCCAAAGTCCAGATCAATCATACAATTACGCACTACGGAGAAAAAGGTTCCTTAAATACATGATTGCTTCAGGATTGGGGTAAGACAGATGCTGAACAAGTTAACACATTGCTTTATTTGAGAGGCCTGGGAGCAGACAATATTATTGCTTTATTTGGGAAGTCCTGATTGCAAACAACATTATTGCTCGACAAGGAACCAATAAACTATCTGTTAAATCTGAAGTACTAAAACCATTCAATGTTTATTGGAACCTAAGAAGCAAATAAATTCTGGAAAGGTATAAATTTAATCAGCGTGGCCAACAGCAGGGTGAACCTGTCAAATCATTGAGTAATGATCTGAACGGGATGGCTGAAAGATTTGAATAGGGAGACCAAAAATCTGAACCTATCAAGGATAGAATAGTTGTAGGAATAGCAGACGATTCACCCCAAGACAAACTGCAAGCGATGGAAGATCTAAGCATTGAGAAAGCTACCTAGATTGTTAGGCAGCCTGGACTCTGTGCAGCACAGGTCTATTTTAAGAGGAGAAAGTTAGCCATGGTAGAAAGGAAACCCCACAGTCTAGTTAATTAAGCAGCTCAGAAATGGGGAAGGCCAAGGGAAGCAATTCCCGAACCAACCAGCAGGGCGACCGTGCCAGCGCTGTGGAGCAAAGCACTGCCACAGAAATGGACACTTCAGCAAACTGTGCAAGGCCAAAACATATAAATGCTCACAAGGCCCAAAGATGATTCAGGAGGTCAAGATTGCACACCAAAAGGGTGAAGAAATGATTTGGAGATGAGCACAGCGTTCGTCCACCCTGTGAGAAATGGGATCTAGCATCAACCATGTATCAACACAATTGCCAAATCAACAAAGATACCCAAATGCTGGAACAATGTCAAAATCAATAGTGTTTACCTGCAGCAACAGAGCCCACCACACACCGGACGGAGTTCAAATGAGATATGGAGGAGTTATAAGGCTTCCAGACTGCTTGAGCCTATAAACCCAGGGACTTGAAGGGAGGAGATGGGATAGTAATAACAATGTGATGTACCATCAATTGAACACGAGACGAGTTACTGTACAAAAGTATGGCTTTAATCAGCTAGATGTTAGCCCTGCGGTCGATTACAGTAAATGGACGACTGCCGGGAGTACTGGGTATTTATACCCCGCCCTGTTCTGTGCTGTACTGTTCTATGTTCTATGTTCTATGTTTAGGGAAGGAAATCAGCCGTCCTTACCTGTAGGTCTGGCCTACATGTGACAGCAATGTGGTTGACTCTTAACTGCTCCCTCAAGGGCAATTAGGGATGGGCAATAAATTCTCTGACACAGCCATGAAAAAATAAACTAGAACTAAAAAGATTACATTAATAACAGTAGTATTGAGATAAAGGGGAAAATAGAATCATAGAAAGATTACGACGCAGAAAGAGGCCCATTGTCTCTGCTTTGTCTGAAAAATTAGCCACCCACCCCACTTTCCAGCCTTTAGTCCACAGGCATCCAGAAACATTTTAAATGACTTGAGCGTTTCTACCTCTGTCACTCTTTCAAGCAGTGAGTTCCACACCCCCACAGCCCGATGGGTGAAGATAACTTTCCTAATCTCCCCTTCAATCTTTCTATTAATTACTTTAAATCTATTTCCTCTCGTCGCTGACTGCTC
This sequence comes from Scyliorhinus canicula, assembly GCF_902713615.1. Classification (NCBI taxonomy): domain Eukaryota; kingdom Metazoa; phylum Chordata; class Chondrichthyes; order Carcharhiniformes; family Scyliorhinidae; genus Scyliorhinus; species Scyliorhinus canicula. The sequence goes on along the minus strand of NC_052158.1, from coordinate 80,038,983 downwards.
TGCTGAAGTAAATAGGCCTTTCCCATCCACTCTATCCAGACCCCTCACAACTTTGTACATCGCAATTAAAGCTCCCCTCAGCCTGCTCTGTTCCAAGGAGAACAACTCCCACCTTGCCAATATTTCCTCATAGTTGTGATTGCCTAGTCTTGGCAACACACATGCACAAATCTCCTCTGTCACTGTTTAATGTCCGTTGCTTTAAAATACTTCATCTTTATTTAATAAATTTCACATCTTAACTCAGCTTGTGGGACTAAACAGCAGCCTAGTTCATCCAGCCTGTTCTCAAATCACCTGAATAAATCTAGCAAGCTACCTTTTTCTTGATCACATGTAGGCCATGGTCAGGCGGTCAAAGCTCAGCCATTAGGTGTAGGACTACCTTTGCTCATTTCTTTGCTGATTAAAGGAGGATAACTTGCTATTTGTATTGCAAACATTAAACTTCAATAACAGACATTTATTTCAATAAAGAAAAAATGTTTTAAAAAATAATTGAATTCCGCAAATAACAATCTATACTAATTTGAGCAAAGATGCTTAACCTTTCCATCTAAGTTCAATAATTGTAGGAGTGTAATGCACAGGTGATTTAGTGGAGCTACTGAACTCAACTGTGAAAGCATAATGATTACAATCCTGACCAGACTCCAACAGTTGCTAGGATACTGGACATAACTTCCAATATTTCATTTAATTTGTATGACTGTGAGGAAAGGATATTTCGTTCCAAGAGTGATACCATGCACAAATAGGAATATGGTATATTGAAACAAACTTTATTACTGACACTTTATCACAAAGAAAATAGCTGACAATTGCCTGTTAAACAATGCTTTACAATAAAATGAAACACTCCTAACTGCTATCATTTATCTCCACTCAAGTAACCCCCATTTCATGTCAAAATCTACTTTTAAGTCCAGCTAACAGACACAGGGTCGTCTGCTGTACACTTGAATAGAGTCCCTTTGCAAAAGACTGATTGGAGAGAGAAATCTGGTCAGGAAACCACCTGCAGCTTCTTATCTGTGTCAGACTATTGTTTAACCTGCTAGCCTTTGTCAAAAAAGCTCTCCAGTCCCATTCACAGACAAATCTTTAACTCACTCTTTTGAGAGAAGCTCCTGGTCTGTTCACATCCCAATCTTTAACTGAACTCCAAACTGAAACTCAACACCTGATTGCTTCAGCCTCTGCCCCCTCCCATTAACTACATCATCTTACTAAGGCTACACACAATGTCACTCATTATTTCCCCCCCAGGGAACCTTCTTTAAATTCCATGAGCCCTACTTCAGCAAAGAATATCCATGACTGGAATGAATCATGAACAATGCTTTAATTATCCCTTTTGCAGGCACAAAGCCTGGCTGTCTTTCAAACCAGGATTCTTTTTTAAATTACTGCAGCGGTCATACACACCCCAACCCAGGCTTTTTACCCTGACTGCACCAAGTACATCTTATACAATATATACCTGAAATTCCCACATTCATCACATGATCCAGGGCACGATCTACTGGCCATGTCTGCTGGAACCGGGGCTGGGGGGTTGCAACGTGGCCGGTCAATCCCGCAAGTGGCCTTTTCCAGGATTTATCCAACTCGGAACGCCTCACGAGATCTAACAGAATCTCGCGAGACGTCGGGATCTGCATATTAAAGTGCTGCAGCAAGATACACTTCAATATGCACTTGCCAGAGTTACCCAAGGTGTGGGATCTAACCCCCGTGCCTCAGAGACCCTGAGTAAGCGCCGCTTAGTACTAGTCTGTACAAATGACGAGCAGTTATCGGATGTCTTCCAGTGGCTCAGGGGCCCCTGGGTAGCTGGGCTCTGGGCAGAGTGTTACCCTGGCACCCCTGATGGCACCTGGGTTCCATCCTGACACTGCCAGGCTGTCAGGGACACTACTAGGGTGCCAGGCTGGCAGTGGCAAGGTGCCTGGTGGCATTTTGCCTGTATTGAGGATAGGACTCGGGTTGTGCCCTGCCCTTATTAGGTGGGGCGTTGGGGGCTCGATGACCCCTTATATATGCATCGGGAGGGTCTGGGGGTCACATTGGGATGTCTTTCAATTGAGGCGCCATGTAAAAATGAGGCTATTTCTGTACTCTGTGGGCTGAATAAAACAGAGGCCCATTAGATAGCTGTGAGCACCGAGAAACACCCGACTAAAAGTGCTCAACACGGGACTCTGCTGCATTTCCGTTAGAGCGCCGCCGAGACTTTATAGCAATGGGCTAGAAAGGTAAAATAGGGTATTCTCAGAAATAGTAGACACAGCCAACACTTATTATGCGAACAATAATAGCAGGAAATTGGTGAACTAACTTGATAAAAACCACAATGTCTAATAATGTTTATGCTGCTTCCGTTTTTCACATCAGGCATTTATAACCATGGGGTTGTGTTAGATGCATAAATGGTGCTCACAAACTGTGCAATAACTTACAGTGGAGACTGGATTTTAACTATTTGACAATCAAAATAAGGTAAGCACAGGCTACGATACTCTTTATTTCAAATAGTTCCGACAGAAAATTGGTCTCTACAATCAATAGGATAACTCAAACTATTGGTTAACGATTAGGACGTTTACAGTATAATTCATACCTAGTTGTTGGAGTTTTGACGACATTCTTCCATTATTGGGAAATAAATTATTTTCAATCATTTTATTGCACAAGATATTTGATTGAGGGCATGAAAGTATTAATCGTCACAAATATTCTCAAAGATAAAGTAACAAACGTTGTTTTATTCTGCAAAAGTTAAAGAGACCAAAACTTCAACTTCAATCTTCCCAATTAACAAATTAGGATATATTTACTGTAATAATTTAAGTTAACGACCTTACATTAATTAAGGATATACTTGTTATATATACAGCAGCCTCTGGATTGTAAAGTACTTTAGCTGTACATGCATTTGTCTTACTCTATATAATTTATGCAATCAGCTTAATTTTTTCATTGATGGAACATTATTAGATGGAGAGATTCCAGCATGAACAAGCAAAGGTAAACTATCCAATTTTAACTTTAGTCTTCTTTCTTGGCAACCTGTGTCTAGGTTATTTGATCCCTAGCTACATAGGGTATAGATAGTCATATCGCGCAAACAAACTCCTATGTTTGAAATTTCTCACTAGTCTGTCTCAGCAGCTATTTAAAAAAAGCTTGCTACATATTAAGTGTGATCAGTATTAAATAGAGGATTCAACCTATTTAATTTGCAAAGCACTGCCTGACCATTAGCAAGGTCAGGTTTTGCACGGTCTCCTGGAATACAATGAGAATGACGAATTCAGCTGACAATAATAAATGTCTGATCCCATGGAAAAGTAAACAGGATGTGTAGTTGGCATTGTAAAGAGTGTCATCTGGAAATCAAGGAGTTAGATAGAAGTCTGTATGAAATTTTGTATCCATGGAATAGTCCTCTGAAATCAGATTTAATGCGGCATACTATCCCACAAATTACAGATACTTGCATGGAGCAACTTACACTGCGGAGAAGCTGCAACTTTGAAATATTCATTGGGATAACAAATTAAGTTGCAAAAAACTATTTGTCCAAGCATTAATTATAACAACACCCAGGATTTTGTTTGAATTATGTAAATTATTACTTAATTATGATGGAGAGGATATTGTTACTTTTGATTAAATCCTGTAAAACAGAAACCTGTTACTTCTACAGCACTGAGGGTCACTGAAGGCAATTAACTTGAATTAGGGGCTTTTGCCCTATAGGTATCTGTATCAGACTTACTGAGCTGGCTGACCTGAGTCATGGTGCTCACCCTTGGAGTCATTCCCTCATCTTTCAACGAGAATAATGTTTTGACATTAATAAGACAATTATCAGAATGCTAACTCTCTGCCAACATGAAAAAGAAAATTTAAGATGTTTCTAAGTTGTTGATGTGCCCTAGTTTTCATGCCATTGCGGTCTAGCTCTCCAGCCACTCCTGGATGATGCAATCTATTTTGCACAACCACAATTGCTGCACATAAGCTCAAAAGCTGTAATATAAATGTGCTTCGGAAATACCTACCTAGTTTAGATAACAGGAGCATAATCTTTTTCTTCATTCTGGAAGCTTTAAATAAAAAATGTGACATTTTGCTAAATCTTAAAAATAAACTTCTATTCCATCTAGAAATAACTGCTTACATTAAATGAATCAAGCCACATTTTAAACCAAGTACTTCATACAATCACAGAAGGAGGTCAATTGGCCATTTTGTGCCTGGGGCAACTGTTAGAGCAATTTAAAACACTCATTGCTTGAAATATCCTCCTTAGCCTTACATCTTCCTCTGCATCAAATACTATCCAATTCTCCTTTAAAAGATGCAACAGTTTTTGTCTCAACCATTCCCAGTGGTAACCCATTTCATGTCTCAACAACTTTCTGCGAAAAGATATTTCTTTAACTTCTGCCTAATGTAGCCACCTAAGATGGACACTGGGCTAACAAAATGGAGAACTGCTAAGACTGCAGGGAGAAAGCAGTTTAGCCAAGACAAGCAGTCTGCAAAGACTGATTAGCATTCTGCACGTAGCAAAACTAGTTTATGGCCAGGTGGAAGATCTCAACCAAAGGTGTTAATAGCAAAACGCTTTGCATATTAATGAGGCAATCCAGATCTGGGCACACACAATAGCAACATTTGGTTTTGAATAGATACTTTAAGTGGAGGCCCAGACGAAACGGCACCAGAAGTATCCACCACAAAAGACCCTAGAGACCGCCCCACCCATCGAGAAGAAACCCTCAGATTGGGGGATTTGTGAGGCATCGATTGGGAATTGATCCAATCGATGCATGGCAGGTAAAGCCCGCCCCGAAAAGGCACGGACATTGGGGGCCACTATAAAGATAGACCCCGCACATGGTCCTGTCTGTTTTGTTGCTCCGGCTTGCTGTTTCGACTTCGACTCCAGTCTCCAGATCCTGTCTTCCATCACCAGCCGTTGAGCACCAGCCATCGTTCAGTAAGTCCCAAAACGACGCTCGCTACGTGAACTTATACAGTACTCGACTAATAACGAACAGAAGGTGCAGCCCAGAAAGGAACAAAGGCCTTGTCCCCTGACCTTGCTGGTTCCCACTTAGATAAGTATTTAGTCGTTTAATAGTAGAAATAGATATTAGTCTTTAGCGTGTGCATGCGTATTTATTATATTTGTATAATAAATATTGATCGTTGGAACTTACTAATCGGTGTATAGTTTTATTACTTTGAACCTGACCTTGAGATACTTGTGAGGTGTTTATATACGACACCTGGTGACTCCGAGCTGAAATTACACATACAGAGCCTAGCAGTGTTAAGCACACGGCCTTTAAACGGAGGCGTGTTAATACACTCCAATAAACGCGTATTACACTCAAGTAAAACGTGCAACATTTAGTGGCGACTCCGCCGGGACGCGGTTACAAGTGGAACCCCCACTCCGTCGAGGACCCTGAAATTTGAATTAGAAATCTGGTAAAGAAATCACAAGTATTCAAGGTGTTCAAACGAATAAACGTAATTCGGAAGTGTGTTTAGTGCATGCGTACTAACAGGGTTGTAAGGAAAACCTGAAAGCATTTTTGTTGCGACAAACTTTCGGTAGTTTTGTGAACGGAACATAGCGTAAGCCTTACCCGTTTCGTGAGACATAACATCAACACCCCCTGTTCCAAATTAAAGTGAGTCAGAGAAAATGGCCATGCAGGCAATGGAACGCCTCATGAACCCAGAACGGTTTGTGGTCGCAGCGACCAGCAGTAGCCGAGTAGGTCAGTGTCCCGTGTGGGAGCTGGAACTCCGCAAGTATCTGCAAGGAAAGGGATGGCCCCTTTGGAAAGAATTCTGTTTGAATGAGGAGACAGGTCCCGGAAGTATAGGACATACTTGGTGGGAGAACCTCTCTCAAATTCATAAGAAGACCCTTAGTAAAGCACGCAAGCCGATGGCAATCATGTCCTGTTTGGCACAATTGCGAGGCACAGAGGAGGTCGTTCAGACGCTCCGGGCAGAATTAGAGGAGAGAAATCGAATGAGTAAAGTGGATGTCAGGGACATCGAGAAAGAGAATACGGATCTTAGAGGGAAGTTGGCAGAGAAAGGTAGAGAGGTGGATGATGCCAAGAGGGCACATCAGTCTTGTCTAGCCCATCTCAGCAGTTCCCAGACCCAGTACGAAAAGGCCTATCAGGACGTGCAACGTGCCGTCCTGATGAGAGAAGAATCAGAGAAGCAGGTAGAGGCTTTGCAGAGGCAATGCTCTGACCTTAAAGCAGCTTTAAGAGCACTCCATGCTGCCACCAAAGAACAAAGACAGAGTACAGTAGACCATGCGAAATGCAGGAAGCAGATTGCGGAGCTGCAATCGCTGCTTTCAGTGCAAAATGGGTTTCAAAGCACCTTTGGAACGCAGTTAGATGAGGAGAATGCCCCAGACTGGAAAGAGTTAAGTGAAACAGCGCAGCGTTATGTTCAGGGAACATGTGCGCCAGCAGCGCAGCAGAAAAGACAAGCACCCCAACCCCCCACAGATCAGATAGTTACCGCACCCATGAATCCAGTCACCACCCAGAGGAAAGCGACCACAGAAGGCGCACCCGATATTACCTACACCACCCCCTTAACTGTAACCCAACTCAGGGACGCGTGTGAAAAGATCACTCCGTTTCTCCCCACTGCAGACCCCCACCAATTTTTCGCAAAAGTAAAGCAACAGGCAACCATGTACGGCCTGGACGAGAGAGAGCAGGTTAAACTCACGGTTCTGAGTTTAGACCCATCGGTAGTAGCAGCCCTCCCCGACCCACAGAACGTTGGCAGAGGCACCCTAGAGGAAATGCACACCTCCATTTTAGATGCCATAGGGTATAACCGAGGTGACCCAGTAGAAGGACTTAATAAGTGCCGACAGAAGAAAACCGAGCACCCCACAGCATTTGCAGGAAGGCTGTGGATCCATTTTAACGCAGTTTTTGGCGATTTAAATAGAGCCCATTTGAACCGAGAAAATATGGTTAAATGGACGCGCACCATAATCTCCCATGCCACAGATGCAGGACAGAGTGCTTGCAACAGCTATGACCCCTCAGAGGAGGCCCATAATGAGAAGTGGGTCCTGAAAAGATTGTCCCGCGCTTGGGAGCAATCAGTTCAGGGCAGAGGCAAAGTGAAATCCCCAGAAGAAGCTCAGGCTGCAGCGGACATACAGGCAGTGAGAGAGCACCAAAACCCCGCGTGGGTAAATGAAGGAAAGAACAGTCCTCCACAGAAGTCGCAGGAATGCTACAACTGTGGCCAGTTAGGACATTGGGCTAAGGAATGTAATGCACCCCAGAGATCACAGAGAGGCCAGCAGACAGGCACTCTGATTAGGAATAAAACAAAACCAATCCATAGTATAGGGATACAGTCAGGACAGACCAATGTGGACGGGACAGACTGACGGTGTTCGGGCTCCCCCACTTGGGTCTGTGACACTCTTTGGGATCAATCCGGACGACCGGTAGTCACAGCTAAAGTTAGAGGGAAGCCCATAGAGTTACTTTGGGACACAGGAGGGTCCCGCACCACAATTAATTCCACAACCACGGCACAGGCAGACACGTGGCCAACCACCTCCACCATCACACTTAGCTGTTTCACAGGACACTCGCAGCAGGAACACATTACAGCACCCGTAGCAATCCAGCTAGGGAACATTTCCACCAAACACCCCGTCGTTCTAGTAAATCTTCCCCGGACAGCAGAACACATCCTGGGGCTAGATTTTATGAATGCCCATAGCCTGTCGTTTGACCCAGTTAACCAGTGTGTCTGGCGAATGGCGAGATCGGACAGAGCACCCGCTACTCTCCCAGTAGGAGAGTACGCTAATAGAATTAGCGCAGTAGGAGACTATTCATTTGACCTGACTACATTAAACACGGACAGACAAGTAAAGGCAGTATTACATAAACACAGGACAGCATTTGCCAGTCACCGGCATGACTGCGGCAGAATGACTGGACAAATTCACGTTACCGGACCTGACCCCAGACCACAGAAACAGTACAGATTTCCCCTAGAAGCAGAGGGAGAAATAGAGAAAGTGATAGGTAGCTTATTGGAGCAAGGTGTGCTTAGAACAGTAGCCTCGACCAATAATGCCCCTATTTGGCTAGTGAGAAAGCCCGACGGATCATGGCGTCTGACCATCGATTATCGGGAACTCAACAAAGTAACCCCAGCAGTAGCCCCCACGGTAGCTACAAGTCCCGAGACCATGCTCAAACAGGGACTCAACTCCAAATATTTCACGGTATTGGACATTAGCAATGGCTTCTGGTCAATCCCATTGGCAAAGGCGTGCCAGTACAAATTTGCCTTCACTTTCAAAACACAGCAGTATACGTGGACATGCCTTCCACAAGGATTCCACAATCCACAATTCCCCCTCCATTTTCCACCGACAGCTGGCAAATGGTCTAGAAAAATTTTCCCGCCCCGAATGTCTGGTACAGTATGTAGACGACCTACTACTGCAGACAGACACAAAGGCAGAGCACATTACGCTTCTGGCCGAGCTCCTGGAACTTTTAACCTCAATTGGCTGTAAAGTTAACCCAAGAAAGGCCCAGATTTTGGAAAACAAAGTGATGCATTTGGGTACAGTCATCACACATGGCAAACGCGAGATCGAATTCAAAAGAATTGATTCGATTGTCAAATTGCCCCTTCCCCAGAATGTTTCAGCCCTCCGGTCGTTCTTAGGACTGGTTGGTTATTGTCGGAACCACATCGACGGATTCGCGACAAAGGCAGCCCCACTCTCAGACCTCCTTAAGAAAGGAGCCCCATGGGAATGGCTTCCGCAGCATACAGAGGCTGTGGAGGAGTTAAAGAGAGCCCTTAGCGCAGCACCCGCGCTACAAGTCCCAGACCAACTTTCCCCCTATGCAATAGAGGTAGCGAGCACAGATCTGACCCTCTCGGCCGTGTTACTTCAGGAACGGCACGAGCAGCTAAGACCAGTGGCTTATGCCTCCCGACTTTTAGACCCAGTGGAACAAGGATTTTCAGCCTGTGAGAGGCACCTCCTTGCAGTTTTCTGGGCAGTTCAGTACTTTTCGTACATTACCGGACTCAACCCCATCACTATTTTGACCGAGCACACCCCCACACAGTTACTCCTAGACGGTCGACTGAAGGACGGTTCAGTTAGCCAGATTAGGGCAGCTAGGTGGACACTACTCTTACAAGGACGGGACATTACAGTAAAACGGACCCGCACACACACATTTTTAGCCGACAACCTCCAATATCCAGGACAGCCCCATGAATGTGAAATTGTAGCACCCCTACACAACACAGGACCCTTCATAGCAAAGACACCCCCCAGGAAGATAGGGAACCCAAAACAAAGCCCCCAACACACAGACATGTGTGGACCACTACGGATATACGTGGACGGTTCATCCACGGTTTTAGAAGGTGAGCGTATCACGGGATGCGGCATCTATGTCGAGGACGCGCAGGGTCGCGCTCTCGAGGAAATAGCTTTAAAATTGCCAGGTCACTTAGGCGCGCAGGCAGCAGAGCACGCGGCCATAGCGTACATAGTGGACCACCCCGATTCTTTCCCCAGCCCGGCGGACATATATTCGGACAGTCTATATGTCTGCAATAGTTTGACAGATTTTCTGCCCCTGTGGAGGACACGAGGTTTTGTCTCCGCAGAGGGGAAACCCCTTCCATCAGCCCCTTTACTCCGACACATTTTAGATAAAGCAAAGGACATAACCTTCGGCATCATAAAAGTTAGAAGCCACCATAGGTCATCCCCCCCTGGGAATGTAAAAGCCGACGCACTGGCTAAGGCAGGTTCCAGGCGAGGACACTTATGGACACCCCCAGCTAGCGCACCAGCTAGCGCCCCTGTGAGCGCAGTTCAAGTCTCACAGACCGATATCAGGGATTTAGCTGAAGCACAGAAGCAGGATGAGGATCTCAGGGAGATTTTTAAAGGCAACTTTGTGCCTCAGTTTGACAAATTTAGACACGCACTGACCACACATGAGGGTGTGATCATAAAGGATCAACTTTATGTGGTCCCGCAGCAGGACAGGAATCAAATGATTGCTTTGTTCCATGACGGGCATGGATATCAAGGAATCGACACGACCACGAGGCACCTCAGGCAGCTCTGTTGGTGGCCTAACCTAAGGACAGATGTAACTCACTACATCGAGAATTGTCTTATTTGCGCCCAGAATAACCCGGAGAGGTATTCTAAAAAGGCACAGTTTCGGCATACCCGACCAGTTAATGGCCCCTGGACAAACCTCCAGATCGACTTTATAGGACCATTGCCCCCTTGTAGGAATGGCTATAAATACGTTCTGGTGGTAATCGATACCTTTACCAAATGGGTAGAGGCATTCCCCTCTAGAACGAATACAGCTAAGACAGCTGCAAAGATCCTGACCCACCACATCTTCACGAGATGGGGTTTACCCCGAAGCATTGATTCGGACCAGGGATCTCACTTCACAGGACGTGTCATGAAGAACGTCCTGACAATATTCGGCATCAAACAAAACTTTCACATTGCGTATCACCCACAGTCCAGCGGGATTGTAGAGCGCATGAATCGGACCCTAAAATCCACACTTAGAAAAATGGTACAAGAAAACAACTCAACATGGGATTCAGTGCTCCCATTTGCACTCATGTTCATCAGAAATACAGTTTCAACTTCCACAGGATACACACCACACACACTCATGACCGGACGCCCTATGAAAGGTACAGAATTCCTTTTAGGACTGGACATGACTAGCCCCGAAGTGACGGCCCTCACACACGAAAAGACCGTTAAAGACCTGGTTGAGACTGTGAGGTCTGCACAGATCGCAGCCGCAGTTCAGCTAGGGAAACGGCGTAGACAAAGTACAGCATGCTTTAACAAGACCGTTCACCCCACAGAATTCCAGGTTGGGCAACAGGTAATGCTATCTGTATACAACCCCAGCAGTTTTTTGGCACCAAAATATTCCGGCCCATATTCAATTTCGGATAAAATTAGCCCCTCAGTTTACAGGATAAAATACCCCAATGGAAAGACCGCGTGGTTCCATATTAACCAGCTAAAGGCATATGGGACACAGTCCAACCATGCACACCATGTCCTGCTAGACGCAGCAGAACACCTCACCCCGCCCACTAGAGACACGTTTCCACCATCCCCCTCACAGACCAGTTCTTCATCGGTCTCGCCCACGACTCCGCCCACTGACCACGACAGACCACGCCCCGAAACGCCCACAAGCTGCCGCAGCAGAGACAGCGATACAGACACTGACTCTGAGGATAGCAACAGCACACCACACTACAGCCCACACTGCAGCGACTATGACCCCGACTCCAGTGACCCCATGGAAGTCACTTATATTAAAAACCCAGACCCACCACCCGACCACAACTACCCCGACAATACCCATTCACTTTTAGACCCAACACTCTGGCACAGGGACAATTCGTACAGACTTGTCCGCAACGACGAAAGTGACCCCCGGTCACATAATTCAAAGATTTCATGCCTGATCCACACAAGGGTGTGGGATCCGGGAGAGCAGGACGACACGGTGTCTGAATCCCGATACGGCAACCCCTTTGTGACCCTGTTCACAGAGACAGAGGAAAAGTGAGGTGTCCAGATGATGTAAAATAGGAACCGCTTGAGGGAAGCGATGTCCTTTCTGATGGAACCTGCACGTATGTTTTGTTTGTCAGTTTATGTTTGTTTGTTTCAATGTTATTGGTTCAGTTGGAGGCTGGACACCTTCTTTTCAGCTGAAAAGATTGTGACCACCTCGCACGCACTTTAGCTTGTCCGCAGATACCTCTGAGAACTTTCTATGGTGAGCAGCTCACCTTATCGTCTAAAATGTCTGAAGCCCAGCTCATTTTCCAAAAGGAGCATCTTGGCTCCTCCATTGTTTTTAGGTGCCCCTCTATTCGGCGAATAGAGGCTGCAAATCCACGGTAAACACATTCTTGCCCGATTAATCCAGGTTACTCAGGCAGTGGACAAACGGCACTGAGGACCTGCCCTGTCTGAGAACTCACTTTGGTCAGCTAAGCTCGGGTATGGCACAGCACGCCTTACCCGGGGATCCCATTCAAATCGTACCCGTAGCGGCCCATACGCAACCCATTCGACCTTTTCTTTCAAATTTGTTTTCATTTTTCGTTAGGCAGCCCTTAGGCCGCCATCCCACATGCTATTTACATCCAGGAACATTCGGATGGTAAATGAGCAAAGCCTGCGAGACGGCTCGCAGGAGAAAGGTGTTAGGTGTATTCTGGTCCAAAAATTCGCTTTTGAAAAAAAAAAATGAGGGGAGTCACAGGGTGTGACTTGGCCAGTCATTTTAATGGGTCAATTGGAATTAGAGGACAGGTACACTAACAAGTACGGATATTAAACTGTGTATTGACAGATACTGTGCTTGATCCCATAGCTTTCAAAGGACGAAAGAGGGTTCACAGCAAGGATCGGCCATACAGGAGGAAGAGAAAGAGAACGAAGAGAAGACCATGATGGAAGCCTACCTATTATTCTTAAATGTTGTATTTGTTTGTGCGGAAGCAAGGCACGTTTCCCCCACAACCCCCGCCGTAAATGTTTCCCTCACACCAACTCCCCCGTGCTCAGCTCTGATCAGTGAAGTTCAGACCTGGTGCACAAAATTTATGACATGGTACTCCATGTCATATGTGATTGAATCACTGCTAGTGATCGCAATCCTCTGCATAATCGTACAGACCCTCAGGTTGAGGAAATGGAAAAGGAGAGCCTCCCGTTCCTGCCCCTCAACCGTCTATGGAGTACGATCCCCTATTTTTCGGTTTCACCAATCCCCTTTGCCCCTTGATGAATAAAGCACTATGTGAATAAAAATACCCATGTATTATATTGTCCTGGACTCGACTGCCGAGTCAGGAAATGTTATGTGATGTGGTATGAATGGATGAGGTTTAGACTGTAATAAAATGTTTAAAGTAAGATAAGGATAGTTGTGATAGGTAGAGGTTCCCGGTTTTGGTAATGCATGTCCCCTTTGACATAGCGCCAAGTAGAGATGTCAGGTAAAAAATTTTCTTCCCATAGTCAAGGACAGAGTAGACGCTCAGGAACTTGCCGAGGTCAGGGAACACAAAGAAGGCACCCAGAAGCACTCGAAGCAACGTGCATAGGTGATCCTGCACAATTTTTAATTGTGAGGATCACAAGGAGGGAATGTAGCCACCTAAGATGGACACTGGGCTAACAAAATGGAGAACTGCTAAGACTGCAGGGAGAAAGCAGTTTAGCCAAGACAAGCAGTCTGCAAAGACTGATTAGCATTCTGCACGTAGCAAAACTAGTTTATGGCCAGGTGGAAGATCTCAACCAAAGGTGTTAATAGCAAAACGCTTTGCATATTAATGAGGCAATCCAGATCTGGGCACACACAATAGCAACATTTGGTTTTGAATAGTTACTTTAAGTGGAGGCCCAGACGAAACGGCACCAGAAGTATCCACCACAAAAGACCCTAGAGACCGCCCCACCCATCGAGAAGAGACCCTCAGATTGGGGGATTTGTGAGGCATCGATTGGGAATTGATCCAATCGATGCATGGCAGGTAAAGCCCGCCCCGAAAAGGCACGGACATTGGGGGCCACTGGTCCTGTCTGTTTTGTTGCTCCGGCTTGCTGTTTCGACTTCGACTCCAGTCTCCAGATCCTGTCTTCCATCACCAGCCGTTGAGCACCAGCCATCGTTCAGTAAGTCCCAAAACGACGCTCGCTACGTGAACTTATACAGTACTCGACTAATAACGAACAGAAGGTGCAGCCCAGAAAGGAACAAAGGCCTTGTCCCCTGACCTTGCTGGTTCCCACTTAGATAAGTATTTAGTCGTTTAATAGTAGAAATAGGTATTAGTCTTTAGCGTGTGCATGCGTGTTTATTATATTTGTATAATAAATATTGATCGTTGGAACTTACTAATCGGTGTATAGTTTTATTACTTTGAACCTGACCTTGAGATACTTGTGAGGTGTTTATATACGACACCTGGCGACTCCGAGCTGAAATTACACATACAGAGCCTAGCAGTGTTAAGCACACGGCCTTTAAACGGAGGCGTGTTAATACACTCCACTAAACGCGTATTACACTCAAGTAAAACGTGCAACACTTCGCTCCCCGGGACAATATTAAAGCGCTTCCTATTTTTTTTAAAGCCTCTATTAAATCTCCTGTTAGCTTCCTCCTCCTATGACAATAATCACAGTATCCTGTTATGGGCCAGGGTTTAGAGAACCCCAAAGTGTATCATGGAGTTCACCTGACCCACAACTTTTAATAGATTGTGGTATGGGGAGCACACGGCCCACACGACAGGTGTGGTACAGCCGGAATGGAAAAGTATTTTTTTAAAGCAAAACGATGTTTATTCTATGAACTCAAGTTTACAGTAAACATCTTAGCAACCATTAATTCAAATACAACCCCCAAATAATACGACACTAAGTAATCCTTTAAGCTTTCCTTTTAACATCCATAAGACTTAAAACACCTTTTACCAGAAGCACATCAGGTTAAAGTCACTACTGTTATTAGTTTTAAATCACCAGGATTGATTTAGTCTTTAGGTTACAGAGAGACATTCATACACCTTCTGGCTGTGACTGCAGCTATCCAGCTCTGGAAACAAAACTAAAAAACACCCTGCAGCAAAACAGCCTAAAATGAAAGTAAAAAGCTGACAGACAGCCCAGCTCCGCACATTCTCTGACATCACTGCAGTGGTAAACACCCATTTCTTAAAGGTACTCATACTACAGATATTTATATACATAGCCATTTATAAACAAACATTTCTTAAAGGCACTCTCACATGGCAATCCAAAGACTCTGATCATAGCCAAATTTCCCCATTCCCGTTATCATTCTTGTGAATTGATACATTAGAATCTCTTTGACTTTAATGGGCGGTATTCTCTATCCAGCGACGCCGGTATGGTCATGCAAATTGTTCAGTAAACGCCGTTGATATATCATTAATGGGCCCAACCCGGCAATTTCCAGGCCATTTGCAATGCTCCGTCTCCACCAGGAGGAATTACCTACAGTGAGGTTCACTTGTGGCATTTAAAATCAGGAACCAGGGGCAGAATTCTCCAACCCCCTGCAGGGTCGGGTAATCGCCCGGGGCCGGCGTAAATCCCGCCCCCGCCGTGGCCAGTATTCTCTGCCACCCGAGAATTGGCGGGAGCGGGAATCACGCCCCACCGATTGGTGTGCCCCCCGCGGCAATTCGCCGGACCGCAATGGGCCTCTCCCACCGGCGGGAATTGGAGCACCTCTGGTGCCGGCGGGATTGGCGGCGCGAGCGGGCCCCTGGGGTCGGACCCCGGTGGTGCCCTCACGGTGACCTGGCCTGTGGCTTTGCGGGTGGGCCAGTGCCGTGGGGGCACTCTTTTTCTTCCGCCACCGCCACGGCCTCCACTATGGCGGAGGCGGAAGAGTTCCCCCCTACCGCGCATGCGCCGGTGGTGACGTCAGCGGCCACTGACGCACCAGCGCATGCGCGGACTGGCGAAGGCCTTTCGGCCAGCCCCGACACCGGGCGGCGGGCGCCAAAGGCCGTTGGCGCCGGTTTTGGTGCCAAAGGCCGTTGGCGCCGCTTTTGGCGCCAGTCGGCGTGGCGGAAACCACTCCGGCGTGGGCCTAGCCCCTAAAGGAGTGGAGTATTCCGCACCTTTGGGGAGGCCCTACGCCGGACTGGTTGGCGCCACTCCGCTACGCCGGGACCCCCCATCCCGCCGGGTAGGGGAGAATCCCGGCCCAGGTGTCGTGGCTGCTGAGGGAGCAAGAGGAGGTACAAAAAGTGTCCAACATTGCTAAAGCTGACAGTTGTGCCGCTGGCCAGGGGGCTTCTGCCAGGGATGGGGGATGTAGCGGGTGGTGGCCAGGAGGAGGGACGAGGTGTCGGGATGGACGGGCATGGACCACCATTGCCGCAGCCTGCAAGGCAGCCATCCGCTGCGCATGTTGCTGACTGTCGACTGTGAACCTAGCACCATGTGTTGTATGAGTGTATCTCCAGGCCATCCCCTAGGTACCCGCTGGCCCCACCTGACCCATCAATGGGATAGGCATGCTCCAGTGCAACCAGTACCATCTTCTTGGCTGGGATGAGGGTAGTGGAGTGCCTATATGCAGATCCTGCTTGTCAGGCCCTCCAGTGCTGATCCCGTCCCATCGTATCATACACCGCCATGCACTGGAATTGCACTAGTTCTTCATTGC
This sequence comes from Scyliorhinus canicula, assembly GCF_902713615.1. NCBI lineage: Eukaryota > Metazoa > Chordata > Chondrichthyes > Carcharhiniformes > Scyliorhinidae > Scyliorhinus > Scyliorhinus canicula. The sequence goes on along the minus strand of NC_052158.1, from coordinate 80,022,604 downwards.
GCCAGTGCTAGCACATTAGGTTGCTCATGGGCAGCATGGTACCACAATGGTTAGCACAGTTGCTTCAAATTATAGCAACTGTCCCTAGTCACCACATTCTGGCGCCTGTTCGGGGAGGCTGGTACGGAAATTGAACCGTGCTGCTGGTCTGCCTTGGTCTGCTTTCAAAGCCAGCGATTTAGCCCAGTGCTAAACCAGCCTCTGAATAATTTAAAACTGGAAATAAAAATGGCAAAAAGTTAAAAGATAGAAAACAAGGTTAAAGCATAAATCTTGATGTTTCATCCTTTTCACAAGTAACGCTGTCCATTACTTCTCTATCTGTTTGACTTTTCTTTCCTCATTACAAAGGACTCTATAAACCTTCTTCTGTCTGCGTGGGTTTCCTCCAGGGGCTCCGGTTTCCTCTCTCAATTCCCAAAAGACGTGTTATTAGGTAATTTGGTCATTCTGAATTCTCCCTCTCTGTACGTGAACAGGTGCCAAAATGGGGTGACTAGGGGTTTTTCACAGTAACTTCATTGCAGTGTTTATGTAAGCCGACTTGTGTCAATAAAGATATATAAAAAGATTATACATTTTTAAAAAATAAATTTAGAGTACCCAATTCATTTTTTCCAATTAAGGGGCAATTTAGCATGGCCAATCCACCTACCCTGCACATCCTTGGGTTGTGGAGGCGAAACCCACGCAGACACAGGGAGAATGTGCAAACTCCACACAGACAGTGTCCCAAGGCCGGGATCGAACCTGGGTCCTCAGCGCCATGAGGCAACAGGGCTAACCCACTGCGCCACCGTGCTGCCCCCAAAAGATAATAAATCTAAATTCAACTTATGCTCATACTGAAATACAAACATTAGTCTAAAAAAACAATTGTCTTTCTACAATTAAATTGAAAGTTATTTTGTTTGTATAATATCTTTCCAGTCTTCGACACTGCAAAACATTTCTGAGGCATACATTGTTCACCAACATTCAAAATATTCCTGTGCCATGTGAGAGTACCTTTAAGAAATGGGTGTTTATAAATGGGTGTGTATATAAATATCTGTAGTAAGAGTACCTTTTAGATATGGGGGTTTATTACTGCAGTGATGTCAGACAGTGAGTGGATCTGGGCTGTCTGTCAGCTTTTTACTTTCATTTTAGGCTGTTTGCTGCAGGGTGTGTTTTAGTTTCGTTTTCAGAGCTGGATAGCTGTAGTCACAGCCAGAAGGTGTATTAGAGTCTCCCTCTGTAATCTAAAGACTGTAAATCGATCCTTTGCTGATTTGAAACTAATAACTGCTCGCAGTAGTGACTTTAACCTGACGTGCTTCTGTTAAAAGGTGCTTGTTTTGACTTCTGGATGTTGTTTGGAAAGTTATTAAGGATTACTTAGTGTTGTATTCTTTGGGGGTTGTATATGAATTGATGGTTGCTAAGATGCTCACTGTATGTTTTAAAAAGGTTAACTTGAGTTCATAGAATAAACATTGTTTTGCTTTAAAAAATACTTTTCCATTCCAGCTGTACCACACCTGTAGAGTGGGCCGTGTGCTCCCCATACCACAATCTATTAAAGGTTGTGGATCAGATGAATTCCATGATACACTTTGGGGTTCTCTAAACCCTGGCCCATAACACCTGAAAAACATTCCTTCATGGATTTTGTTTTTCTTTTGGCTACATGATGTATCAACATACTGTGCTACATTATCGCCCGCAGTTCCTCATTTGCATATTCCCCAGTCCTGCTATTGAGTTTGGCAAAGAGAATAGACACAGGTACTGTTGATAAGTCTTTATCATCCCAAATTTCTGCCAGCTGTTCCGGTCCATCTCTACAAACCATCCAGGGATCAGTAAGAGAGAACAACAAATTGGGACACTTTACCTCTAGTATTTATTAAAAGTTACTATATAAATGCAAATGGTCTTTGTAAATGCAAATTGCAACCTTAATATTCCAGAGCCGGCCAATGACAGTAATTAAAGAAGGGATTTAAGGAGGAAATTGGTAGTCCAGTGTTTGTGATATTAGATTTGCTACCCAGACATCCTGTACTGGAATTTGATTTATAGATTGGTGTGGTAGCGTGCCCCCTTAAGGGGCGAGTTCTCAGAGGGTCACGGGACCCATTTAGCCAATCGGGCCAGAGTGTGTGAATCCTGGGGCTGAGTGCAGGTTTTCCTTGCCAATTAAGAGTCTGGAGTCATGGAGTAAGATAGCCTTTATCTCATCTCTGCAAATAGTTACTTACCTTAATAAACCATTTATTCTTTGCTCGACTTGGTGAGCACCAGTCTTACAAGATACTACAATTGGGTTCCTAACATCAGGAGAACTTCTGTGGTCTGACCCTGCACCATGTCAATAAAGGACCCCTGTGCAATTTTGAAAGAGGGTGTCTTTTGGTGACCAAGGAGAATGCTCGCTGTCCAGGTAAGGATGTCGAGTGGGCTTCCAAGGCTACAGGGCCAATAGAAGATGCTCTACCACACCCAGATCAACAGCCCCATTGACAGTGGTAAGGGAAAGAGAGTACCTCAAATGCTCTCTGAAGTTAGTTTGAAAATATTTTCATATTTAAAAAAGCCCTGGCTGCCAGGCCATCATTATGAAGGGACAACCTTTCCACTGGATGGCTGCAGTTGCAACTTTGGCCTGACAACCATGAGAGGTGTTAGGTGCAGGGAAGGCTGTTCTCTGGGTGAATAGAGCGCTGGAGGTCACATCCATCTGCTGGCCTTGTTTTGTTGGAACAGGGGGACGAGAGGGTGTCTGCTAACTAGAAAACTGGCCAAGGATCTTTTTAGGCATTTAAATAGGCCTAATTGGCTCCCCATCATTTGGTGGGGAAGTAGATATTTCCCTCTCAAACCATGAGCTGGGTTCTCCATTACTGAGTCTATGTTCCCACGCCGGAGTCAAAATGGAGGTGTTTTACTCCTGAAAATCCTGGAAAAAATGTGAAGCGAATTCATAGCCCTGCAGTGGGTTAGCAGGGATCCGGAGTGAATCTCGCAACTTTTGGCTGACTCGGACCCCAGAGGTAGACCCACAAAGGAGACACCCCAATTGGCCGTGCGCTCAACCCTCAAACCCCACACATTAATTCCCAGGCCGCCTATGAGGCCTGCCTTGGCCTCCGGCCCGCCCGCCCCTGACCAGGGCAACCGCGGACTGAGTCCGCAGCCGCCATGCGAGTATCACAACCGGCAATAGCAGGTTAGTTCCACACCATCGAGACCTTGGCCGGTTGGGGCAGAGGATGTCGGAGCAGGCCTCTGGCAATGGGCACCGGCGGCGAGGCATACTCCCCAGCGACGTGGATTTTCGGTGCTCGGAGAATCGCTGAACCGGCACCAATCCCGTTTATGGTGTCAAACTGGAATCTTCACCCTGGCGCTGGCTGCAATTTCAGATTCAGGGTGTAGAGAATCCAGCCCCACATGTTTCAAAACAGCCCTGTAGAGGCACGGTGGCACACTGGTTAAACCAGGTGCTCCGGTTTCCTCCCACAGTCCAAAGAAGTGCAGGTTAGGTGGACTGGCCATGTTAAAATTGCCCCTTTGTATCCAAAAGGCTAGTGTTATGCTTCTTGAAAGAATGCTCGAAGTCGTCTTTAGGTTAAGGATGATTTATTGTGTCCCACAATAAATTACAGATTACACTTGAGAAAAGGCAGCTCTTCAATGTTCTGCAACTAGGCCCCAAACAGACTAGCACCCTTCAGTTTCTTGCACCTCTTGCCACTCCAACCCCTCCGGTTTCAAGTGGCGGAGGCGGGCCTTCGGCGTTCCTTTTATGGGTGTCCCCGCGCTGCCCCCTGGTGACTCAGGCGAGGATCACCACATCCCCCTTCTTCACTTTTTTTTTTTTTTTTCGTAGTTGCAGAGCTGTAGTAAAACACAAAGGTAAAGAGTTAGGTTTATATATATATATACACAGAACAGGGCAGGGCGATGCATTTGTCAGTCCATGTTCACAGGTTCAGACGGTCAGGTGCACGTCTGATCCGTGTAGACCTCCTGAGTGGGCTTGGAGATCCAGGGTCGTTTGTGTCCGTGCGGACATCTGCTGCTGGGGTGTCAGGAAGATGTATGACCGTGTCCTGTGGATCCAGTGTGTCCTGCAGATCGAGTGTCGGAAGGACCCGTGGACGAGGTGTGACCTTCAGAAGGTCTCGCCGATTTCGTCGAACCATTGTTCCATCATCCGACTGCACGACGTAGGACCGTGGCGATGTTAGGCGGAGGACCACCGCCATTTTGGACCAACCCCCAGCTGGGTTTCGCAGCCTCACTGTGTCGCCGATGGCCAACGGTGGCAGTACCTTGGCCTGCTTGTCATAGTGCTGATTTTGCGCTTGGCGCTGTTGACGCATTTGATCCAGGACAGGCGAGTGATCAGGATTGGTGAAGTGTAGCGCTGGTAAAGTTGTCCGCACATCCCTGTTGAAAAGCATCTGAGCTGGTGATAGTCCCGAGCTCAAAGGTGACGAACGGTACGATAGGAGGGCCAAGTGTACGTCAGATTTTGAGTCCGCAGCCTTGCTGATGAGTTGCTTGACTATGTGGACACCTTTCTCCACCCTGCCATTCGATTGCGGAAAGTGGGGACTCGACGTTATGTGCTGGAAATTGTAAATCTTGGCGAAGTCCGTCCACTCCCAGCTGGCAAAACAAGGACCATTGTCGGACATGACCGTCCGTGGGATGCCATGCCTGGAGAAAGTTTCTTTGCAGGCCTTGATGACGGCTGCTGCTGTGAGATCCGGGAGTTGCAGGACTTCCGGGAAGTTGGAGAAGTAGTCAATGATCAGGACATAGTTGCGGCCCATGGAGTGGAACAAATCAATGCCCACTTTGTCCCATGGTGACGTGGCCATCTCATGCTGCTGCAGTGGCTCCTTGCATTGTGCCGGTCGATGTCTTTGGCACGTGTCACAGGAGAGCACCATGTTGGTGATGTCCTCGTTAATCCCTGGCCAGTAAACAGATTGGCGCGCTCTCCTTTTGCATTTTTCGGCACCAAGGTGCCCTTCGTGAATCCTGTGGAGGATGTCCGCCCGGAGAGCCATTGGAATGACGATCCTGTCGTTCCGCAGTATAATGCCATCGACCACGGATAGTTCAGTCTTGACATTCTGGAACTGTGGGCACCGCCCCTTTGGCCAGCCATGCTGCAGGTTGTGTAGGACTTGAAGGAGGGTGGCGTCCTCCTGTGTCGCCTGACGAATTTGCTGCAGCTTCTCGTCCGTTGCCGGGAGCATCTCCTTGCACCACTGTGCATGAGCTTCCACATCATTGATGGACGCCAGTGGCGGGTTGTCAGCGTCCATGGCTCGTGATAACGTGTCAGCTATCACAAGGTCCTTGCCAGGGGTGTAGACCAGCGTGAAGTCGTACCTGCGCAACTTCATCATCATGCGCTGTAGGCGCGGCGTCATATCATTGAGGTCCTTGTCAATGATATTGACCAGCGGCCTATGATCCGTTTCCACGATGAAAGTGGGGAGACCGTACACATAGTGGTGGAATTTGGTCACTCCTGTTATTAGCCCTAGGCACTCCTTTTCTATCTGTGCATACCTGCACTCTGTGGCGGTCATCGCCCGTGAAGCGTAAGCCACTGGAACCCAGTCCAACTGGTCATCCTGTTGCAGTAGCACAGCACCAATCCCATGTTGACTGGCGTCAGTGGAGATCTTGGTAGGTTTCACCGGGTCAAAAAATGCAAGCGTTGGAGCTGCCATCAGCTGGTATCTTAGATCATCCCATTCAGCCTGGTGAGCCTGGGTCCAGGCAAACTCCGTGTCCTTCCTTGTCACGTTCCTCAACGCCTTTGTCCGTGCTGCCAGGTTGGGTATGAATTTACCAAGGAAGTTGACGAATCCCAGGAACCTTAGAACCGCTTTCTTGTCCTGTGGTCGCTGCATGCTCTGAATTGCAGCGATCTTCTCAGCGTCCGGCTTCACCCCGTGCTCTGAGATTGTGTCGCCCAGGAATGTCAGAGAGGACTGTGCGAAAGTGCACTTGGCCCGGTTGAGCTTGAGTCCAAAGTGGTGTATCCTCTGGAAGACTTGCTTCACCCTCGCAATATGGTCTTTCTCCGTCGCCGACCATATGATGATGTCATCCACATAGACACGTACGCCTTCGATGCCTTCTACCATCTGCTCCATGATTCTGTGGAATATTTCGGATGCAGATATAATGCCGAAGGGCATCCGATTATAGCAGTACCTTCCAAACGGCGTGTTGAAGGTGCATAGCAGGCGGCTGGACTCATCGAGCTGCATTTGCCAGAAACCCTGTGAGGCATCAAGCTTGGTGAAGATGCGAGCTTTTGCCATTTCGCTCGTGATTTCCTCGCGCTTGGGGATCGGGTAGTGTTCCCTGCGAATGTTCTTATTCAGGTCTTTGGGATCTAGACAGATCCGAAGTTCACCAGATGGCTTCTTGACGCACACCAGCGAGCTGACCCAGTCAGTCGGCTGTGTGACTCTTGAGATGACGCCTTGAGTCTGGAGACGCTGAAGTTCGGCTTTTAGCTTGTCCCGCAATGGAGCCGGGACCCTCCGTGGGGCATGAACAACCGGTATGGCTGTCTCTTTGAGCAAGATTCTGTACGTGTAGGGCAGTGTACCCATGCCCGAGAAAACGTCGGGGTAGTCGGTGAGTAGCAGCTGTATGTCCTCGTAAATGCGTGATGATGCAGCCGTGTGCATGAAAATCCGCTGAATGAGCTGCAAATCCTTGCAGGCTTGAGCGCCGAGCAGCGAGGACCTGTTGTCTTCCACAATCTCAAAGCGTAGGCCTGTTACGACAGTTTTGTTGGCAACTTGTAGGTGGCAGGATCCCTTGGAGATGATCGGGTTGCCGTTGTAGTCAGTGAGCTTGCATGCTGCAGGTAACACCTCGTGCGTCCCTGGGACCGATGCGAGATCTTTGCTCGTTAGCAAGTTTGCTGAGGCTCCCGTGTCCAGTTTGAACGTGATGGGGAAGTCCTGTACGTGCACCGTGGCAGTCCATTCACTTGCAGAGTTGATGGCATGCACGTGTCGAGGTTGTGTCGTCAGCTCCTGTGGTCCCGCTGTGGCATTAATAATGCCAATGCTGTACGTGTGCTCCCAGGAGTTGAATTCTTCATGGTCGGAAAAATTGTCGTCGGGAGCCTGAGTGTTCGTGACATCAACTGTGCGGACTTTCAGGTTGCCATGCCGTTGAGTGGACGAGTGAAATTTAGCTGTGGATTGACATTGGGAGGCGAAGTGATTCATTTTTGAACACTTTCTGCACCTTTTTCCTTGGGCAGGACATTGCCCTTTTAAGTGGGAGGAGTCGCAGTAATGACACGTCATGACGTCATGCGTATGCTGCGTTCGCGCATGCGCATTGCGGTTTTCAGACCAGGGCCGGTATTGCGAGTAGTGCGCATGCGCGGACCGATCACTTCCGGGATCGCGTCTTTCAGGACGGTGCGCATGCGCAGACGGGCCAGAGAACGGAAGAGACGGCCTGGAAAACGGAAGAGACGACCTGTGAGGGGAATTCACCATCTTTATATCGTCCTCGTGGTGGATGTTTTGTAAGGAATGTTTTTCAAATAGCTCCTGTACCTGCTGCATTTTCTGCTCCTGTAACAAGCATTTTTCTATGGTAGTTTTTAGTGTTAAATCGTTTTGCAGTAATAGTGAGTCTCTTAGTTTTTTGTCAGCAAGACCATAGATTAGCTGATCTCTGATGAGTGAGTTTGTTAAATCACCAAAGTTGCAGCCTTGTGCCAGCAAGCGTAACTCTGTGACCAAGTGGGTGATAGTCTCCCCTTGTTTTTGGAGTCTGTGACGGAGGGTGAATCTTTCAATGATTTCATTGGATTGAGACTTATAGTGTTCATCCAATTTTGCCATTATCACTTGAAACTTAGTTTTGTCTTCAGTATCCGCATATGTGAACGAGTTATATGTGTCTACCAGTTGCTGGCCACACGATGTGATTAAAAGTGCAATTTTCTTTCCATCGGTGGCTGTATGTAAGTCCTGAGCTAACAAGTACATTTCAAATTGTTGTTTGAACATTTTCCAATTATAATTTAAATTACCTGTAGCTCTCATTGGCGCTGGAAGTACCGTGTGTTCCATTGTTGCAGAAAGTCGTCTGAAGTTGAGAGGCTGCAAAGTCTGGTGGCCTGCCTGTTGCTGGTGCTTCTTCTTTGTCTGCTGTCTTTTTCTTTCTTTGTCTTGCTGGTAGCGCTGGTTCCCTCTGTTCAGAGAATCCACTCCTGTACCATGTTATGCTTCTTGAAAGAATGCTCGAAGTCGTCTTTAGGTTAAGGATGATTTATTGTGTCCCACAATAAATTACAGATTACACTTGAGAAAAGGCAGCTCTTCAATGTTCTGCAACTAGGCCCCAAACAGACTAGCACCCTTCAGTTTCTTGCACCTCTTGCCACTCCAACCCCTCCGGTTTCAAGTGGCGGAGGCGGGCCTTCGGCGTTCCTTTTATGGGTGTCCCCGCGCTGCCCCCTGGTGACTCAGGCGAGGATCACCACAGCTAGGTGGGATTACTGGGTTACGGGGATGGAGTTGAAGCGTGGGCTTAAGTAGGTGCTCTACTAAGGGCTGGTGCAGACTTAATGGGTTAAATAGCCTCCTTCTGCACTGTAAATTCTACGATTCTATACCAGCAAACTGGCACATCAGCCAGTGATGGGAGATTTCAGGTCTGTCCATCTCCATCGGGCTTTGAAAATGAACCTTAGGAGTTCAAATTCTACCATGGCAAGTTGCAAAATTGAATTCAAGAAAACTGAAATGGGCAGTACCAGAAATTGACCACGAAAAGCCATTTTAATGTTGTAAAAACGCAATTGATTTCCTAAGGGAGGGTATGTCTGTCACTACGCAGTCAGACATACAAATGGCTCTAACCCCACGTGATCAGGTTAAATCTTTGTGCTTTCAGAGTAACTAGGGATGGTCAATAAGTATCGCCTTTCACCTTTGCCCAGATTGCAAAAATGCAACAAAAGAAATGTTGTTTTTGCCTTGGATTTTCTTGAAGAAGCAATTAACATTGATCTACTGCAATTTAAATGATTAAACATGTAATTTAATGCAATTACTTTATTCACACAAATTAATCTCTTAAATGAATTTCTTACGGGCAGATAGGTTTTTGTCAATGTGTAATAATGAGCACCACGGCTGACGTTGGTCAGAGAGGATCAATCATTTAAATGTTCAACTGTGCAGCATTTGTGGTGAGTTTCTGTTTTCAGAATTCTCGTGTTACGAAACACTGCAGTGCAAACATCTACTTGTTTTTTTTCCTCCACGAGTGGTTATCCATTATATAAAACCCTAACTTGACCATTGCCGCCATGGAACCCATGAGCCAGATCACCTTGAGTCCTCAAAGCAATCAGTGGTCGATCAATGCCCAAGGGGCAGCAGTGAAGACTATTCTTCACGAGTAAGGAAAGAAACATTCTATAGTTTCAAAGTCTTGCAGGAGGCTTCTCAAACATTTAGGTATGGCATCTGGAAAATAACGAATTGGAATGAGGTTAACAGAGTGTAACAAGCCACAAGCCATTGCCCCACCTAGTTATCAGCAAAAGCTAATGAAAAGGTGGAAAATAATCTTCTGCATGTTTTCATTATGAAGAAGACCACCAACCCGTACTAATAATAAATCAGTAATTCGGAACATGTCAAAAAATGGCTTAAAACCTTTCATTGCCCCTATCAATAATCTACCCAATTCAGGATGTGTCCGTGTGGTTAGTTTTATATATATGGTGTGGGTGGTTTGGTAAAAGAAGTGTGATTAATGGGTACGTGACAGGGTAAGTAGCAGAAATTGTTCTATTTTTGTTGTTAAAGATAAAGGATTTCTGAGTAGATACTTAACTGTCTGGTTGCGACATACAAGTGAGGACTAAGCAAGCTGTCTATCAAGCAGGTTTTCTTTCTTGCTTATCAAGATTGGTGTTGGAGCCTAATATAACAGCACCTTGTTTCTGTGCTCAGACAGCAGACTGCTGCTGTAGACATCTGGATAGAAGATTTGTTTTTTTGCTTTACGTGTACTCAAGAATGAACCCACAGGTTAGTGAAGGCACATAACAGAACACATTCCTCTGGAACTTGTCTTTGTTCGTGGAAACATAAAGTTTTGAGCACAAAAAGAGGCCATTCAACCCATCACCTCTATTCCAGCACGGTAGCATGGTGGTTAGCACAAATGCTTCACAGCTCCAGGGTCCCAGGTTCGATTCCCGGCTGGGTCACTGTCTGTGCGGAGTCTGCACGTCCTCCCCGTGTGTGCGTGGGTTTCCTCCGGGTGCTCCGGTTTCCTCCCACAGTCCAAAGATGTGCGGGTTAGGTGGATTGGCCATGCTAAATTGCCCGTAGTGTCCTAAAAAGTAAGGTTAAGGGTGGGGTTGTTTGGTTACGGGTATAGGGTGGATACATGGGTTTGAGTAGGGTGATCATGGCTCGGCACAACATCGAGGGCCGAAGGGCCTGTTCTGTGCTGTACTGTTCTATAATCTGACTTTTCAGCCTTTGGCAAGGGTTACAGCAAGTCAAGTGAATATTTGAGTCTGTTTTAAATGAGATGCAGTGTTCTGCCTTTCAGGTAGAGTTCCAGATCCCTGTCCCCTCTGGGTGGAAAAGTTTCTCCTCAGCTCCCCTCTATTTCTTCTCCCAATGACCAAATCTGTGCTCCCTCGTTATTGACCTCTGTTAAGGAAAATAGGTCCATCCTCAATTTAAACACTGTGAAAAGATATTAATAAAAGCACGGGTATTAAAAGTCCATTCCTGCCATCCAAATCACTCCTTTCTCAGACCATATGAAATCTTTACCATCAAGGCCATTCACTTCCTGATTTATCTCTCATCAAAAGAGAAACATATGAGTGCATACTCCCAGATTCCCCATTCCCTCAAGCAAAGCTCAGGAGAAGCAGTCCAATATATGAAATTTGTTCCTTTCGCTCCTGTTTGTGGAGAAGTAGCTAAGGCACTACTATTTTATATCTACAGAAAATTGTTTAAAATGCAAAAGGAGAAAAAAAAGTTGAGGTTAAAGGGAAATTGTAGAGGAGTGGAACTAGCTGAATTGCTCTTACAGAGGACTGGCACGGAAATGATCCTGACCTAAATTCAGGAAACCAGGATACAGAAGCGGTTTGGGCAGAGATGAGGAATGATAAAGGCAAGTGGGAGTAGTATGCAGGCCCCACAAGTAGTAATCACATGGTAGGATGGGGTATCAAGGAAGAAATTGTGGGAGCTTGTTTGGAAGATACAGCGATTATCATGGAGGATTTTAATCTGCATGTACACTGGAAAAAGGGAGTGTAGATGAGAAATTCAAACAATGTTTTTGGGATAATTTCTTAGATCAGCATGTTCTGGAGCCAACCGGGGAGCAGGCTGTACCAAACCTGGTATTGTGCAATGAGATAGGATTAGGTAATGACCTTGTAGCACCTCTAGGTAGCAGTGATCATAATATGATGGAATTATACATTCAATTTGCAGGAAGTAAGAGTGTGTCCAAGATGAGTATATTAAACTTAAATAAAGGAAATTATGAGAGAATGAAATCAGAGCTAACGAAAGTTAACTGGCAAATAAGGTAAAGGTATATGTTAACAGAGTTGCAAACATTTATGGGATATTTCAGAATACACAGAATAGATACATTCCAACAAGAAAATAAAAATTTCAAGGGGAGGACCCACCATCGTGGTTAACTGAAAAAGCTGAAGATAGTGTCAAACGAAAAGTATAACCCTCCCAAAATCTTTATAGGTCAAAAGATTGGACAGAATTAAAAAACAGCAAAGAATGACTAAAACAATAATAAGGAGGGAAAATTAGAGTATGAAAGAAAGCCAGCTAGAAATCTAAAGACAGATTGTAAGAGTTTCTATCGATATTTAAAAGAGAAAAGAGTTAACAAAGTGAGTGCTGGTCCTATAAAAAGTGTGTGTCAGGAGTTAATAATGTAAAATAAGGAAATGGCAGATGAATTGGCTAGATATGTTGCATTGGTGGTCTTCATTATAGAGGATATATGTAACATCTCAGAAATAGCTATAAATCAGGAATTGTAAGAAAGAGAAGAACTCAAGAAAATTGCAATGGCCAGCAAAGGGTACTTGGCAAATTGTTGGAACTGCAGGTTGGCAAGTCCCCAGGCCCTGATGGACCCTCCGGTCTTAAAATAAATTGTTAGTGAGATACTTGATGTGCTGGTATTTACTTTGCAAAATTCACTAGATTCAAAGATTCAAAGAAGAATCCATGAGATTGGAAAATAGTTAATGTAACTCCTTTATTCAAAGAGGGAGGGTGATAGAAAGCAGGAAACTATAGGCCAGTTAGCTTAACATCTGTCATAGGGAAAATGCTGGAACCTATTATTAAAGATGTTATAGCAGGGCTCTTTCTAAAAATAAATTTGGAAAAAGAGAGTAGGCATAAATGGGTACCTTTCTGGTTGGGAGGATGTACCACAGGGATCAGTGCTGGGCCCTCAACTCTTTACAATTTCTATAAAAGATTTGGATAAATGGTATGGTTGCTGATGACACATAGCTAGGCAGGAATGTAAGTTGTGAAGAGAACATCAGTAGGTGACAAAAGATATTGATAGGTGACGTGAGTAGGAAAAGATCTGGCAATTGTAATCATATGTAGGAAAGGGTGAGGTTGTTCAGTTTGGCAGGATGAATCTACAAAAATGGCATCTATCTAAACAGTGAGAAATTGCAGAGTTCTGAGATGCAGAGGGGTCTGGGTGTCCTAATGCACGAATCACAAAAGGTTAGTATACAAGTGAAGCAAATAATTAGCAAAGCTCATAGAATATCATCATTTCTTGCAAGAGGAATTGAATACAAGAATGGAGAGCTTATACTTCACATGTACATCGACGGGCACCAGTGAGAACACATTGGGAGTGCGATGTACAGCATTAGTCTTGTTATTTATATCTGTTGGGGTTTACAAGAGTAAGAGGTGAATTGATTGAAACATACAAGATCCTGAGGGGTCTTGACAGAAGGACATGGCACAGCCCAGAGAGAGGTGGCCCAGTCTCGGTTCTCCGTAGCTACGAGCATTGAGATGGGAGCGGGCCTCCTTGACTGGCAGCGTCCGGTGGCAGGGGAGCCCCCGGAGCCAACTCAGGTTGCAACCCTGTCCCAAATAGTAGCCCAGGGACCATCGGGAACCCCGAGGGAGGAGGAGGTAATGGGGCCCATACCGGTGACCCACTCATCCAATGGGTAGCGGGTGGAACAGGGTGATACCACACCACCTGGGACATCTCAGAGATTGCCAGGCCCGTCAGGTCCGGTCGCTCCAGAGGTAGGGCCCCAAAGGGAACCGTAGTGAGGCAGGGGCGGATGTTGCTAGTGCAGAGAGGGTGGACATAGGAGGGGGTAGTGGGCTGGGGGTAGGGGGGTTGTGGGAGTGATACTTTAGGGGTGTTCTTGCCACCATCAGCCAGATCCATTTGTCAGTGAACCTGGAGGTGATTAGAGGGTCCCATGCGCTGTGCCCCAGGAGCACAGGTTGTGCGGCCTCCTGTGCCTGCCCAGGCCCCATGCCTTGCCCATCCTGGCTCTCCATCTCGTCCACTTCGTTGGACAAGGCCCGGCACTCATTCCTCTCCTCCAGCAAGTCACCCCTCTCCTGCACAATGTTGTGGAGGACGCAGCAGGCCTCAATGATGTGGGAGATCCTCCTCGTGCTATACTGGAGGGCCCCTCCAGAGCAGTCCAAGTACCTGATCCACATCTTTAGGATGCCAAAGCAGTGCTTGACCATGACCCTGTTTGTGGCATGGGTGGATTGTACCGGGTCTCGGTGTTGGTCTGTGACCTTCAGATAGGCATCATCAGACATGACCGCAGCAGATAAGCCCTGTCACCCAAGAGCCAACCTCTCACCCGGGGGTGCACCACAAAGGTGTCATGAACCATTGAATGTGCAAGGATGAAAGCGCTGCACACACTGCCTGAATATTGGGCACAGGCGTGCATGATGCGCATCTCGTGGTCACACACCAGCTGCATATTCATCGAGTGGAACCCCTTTCGGATTGCGAAGACCACCCCCTCATGCGCTGGTGCTCATAGGGGGACATGCATCCCATCGATCACCCCCTGAACCTGGGCCATCCTAGTGATTGGGGTGAGCCTTGCTACCTGGGTATCCTGGTGGCCTCTGTCCTCATTGAAGCTGATCTAGTGTGCCGACCGAACATATAGGGCCTCCAATGCAGCATGGATGCACCTGTGCACCGAGGTCTGTGAGATGCCAGATAGGTCCCCACTCGGTGCCTGGAAGGCCCCCTGGCGAAAATGTTCAAGGTGACTGTCACCTTCACAACTCCCAGTCTGCGGCGGCAAGGCAGATGGAATCCATCCTGGTTGGATTCCGAAATCCATTGTCTGCAGGGGTTGAAAGGCAAACATGTTAGCATGATGCTTACCCCTGTGCCGAAACAGGTCCAATGGGCTTCACTGCACCCATTTCCCCCACATGTCCCCCCTCCACCCTTTCCCCACTCCCACACCCACCCATTCCTCCTGGCACTCTGCCCTCCGCACCGCGCTCCTGACCCTGTCAGTACCCAGCACCACAGGGGCCTCTGGCCCTGACACCTGTCCTTGCCAGCTAGTGTAATAGTGGCTGGCGCTACTAATGCCAGCCGTACGCTCCTTGAGCATTCCCCTTGGGTGAGCAGTGATACCCCACCACCCAGTGGCGCCCGGTTGTGGGTAGCGGGAATGGAATTTGCTGAGGTGGAGGTGGATGGAGGTAGGAGCTGGGGGTGGGGTGGGTGCGCCCATATGGCCGCTGTCGCTCCAAGCAACTATGGGCCACGGTGGACGGTCAGTGGGGTGCCCAACAGGTTGACTTCCTTGCAGGCCGCGGCAATGGCGGTTCATGCGTGGATACCCCGGTCCCGGAGGTTCACCCTAACCCGATGGCCGATCCCCCGATTACCCCCTGCCACTCCCCAGGCCCTGGAAGACACTCCCCAGGCCCTGGCAGATGCCCCCCCCCCCCCCCCCCCCCCCCCAGCCAAGCCAACCATGCCAGTGGCAAGGCCGGCAGCCTAAGATCGTGCCTCTGGGAACATGACCTAGCTTCGCTCTCTCCCTCAGCAGCCACTGCGCCTGTTTCACAATTTTTAAAACCACAAGTGAGCCTTGCTGTCGGTATTTCCTCCTGGCAGGGGAAGAGCATTGCGGGAGCCTCAGAGAATACTGGGGCTGGCCCATTAATGATATGCCAACGCCGTTTACTACACATGCGGTGTATAATGCATTCACGCCGATGTTGAGGCACTGGAGCATGGCATTCCGTTGGGTGCCAGGCGCCGGCCTCAGTTTTTGGCTGAATTGCGGTTCTCCACCTGATCGTGTCTTGCAATTCCAGTGTCGCTGGAGGGAGAATCCGCCCATGGTACCTGTTCCAACATGCATTATTTTTTACTTATGTCCATGAAGAGCTATTGCTGAGCCCCAGCACACCTCAATGCTTTGAAGTAAAACCGGTTCTGTGCTGTACTGTTCTATGTTCTATGTTCTATGTCACCAGAATCAGACACAGAAATTTGCCAGATTTTCTACAAGGTTACATAGAATGTACAGTGCAGAAGGAGGCCATTCGGCCCATCGAGTCTGCACCGGCTCCTGGAAAGAGCACCCTACCCAAGGTTAACACCTACCTCCACTCTATCCCCATAACCCAGTAACCCCACCCAACACTAAGGGCAATTTTGGACATTAAGGGCAATTTATCATGGCCAATCCACCTAACCTGCACATCTTTGGACTGTGGGAGGAAACCAGAGCACCCGGAGTAAACCCACACACACGGGGAGGATGTGCAGACTCCGCACAGACAGTAACCCAAGCCGGAATCGAACCTGGGACCCTGGAGCTGTGAAGCGATTGTGTTATCCACAATGCTACCGTGCTGCCCGATGCTACCGTGCTGCCCGGTAAGTTTACTTACCTTAAACTAGAATGGAAGATGACTTTGAGAAATTCATGAATGGTCTGTTTGCAGAGCAAGAGAGATAGTTGTGAAAGAGCTAGAGAGACGAAGAGTATGATGTGACCCGAGTGCAACATGGCCAAGTGCAGCACCAGATCCAGACACTCAGCAACCATGGTAAACATCACAAGTTTTGCTCCAGGTAAAAATATTATATCCTAACAGAATAATAATGCATAGATTATACCCACCAGATACTTAATCACTTGTCTTTTCTCCAGCATTCCATCTATTCACTGTTTGTGGAGCAGTGACACTGGCCTCACCCAATACAATCACTGAAGTGACTGTAGGAGAACAAGTCCTGTTCCATGTCAATATCCAAGGTGAAGCTTCGTATGACGTGACATTTCGCTCCAAAGCCCCAAATGCTATCCTTGCAGCGTGGATGATCAACAATAATGTGTCATCAGTGAATATGCACTCACTGTATGAAGGCAGACTTCAATGGAACATGAATGGTTCTGTGGTGTTACTTAACATTCAGATCAATGACAGTGGACCATATGAAATAGAAATCCACTACTACAGCCAAGAACTGAAAAACAGTGATATCGAGGGTTTTGAACTGCTCGTGTTTGGTAAGTACACATGTGCGCTCGTCCATTGAGTGCTCAATTAGCATTCCTGCATCAACGTCAAATCAGCTCGGAGTCTGAAGTTTTTAACCAAGCCATGAAATACACTGGAGTCCGTTAAAGTCAATTAGTGAACTAATACAATTTACCTCCTTAAGCTAATGCTCTTCTTTCTGTTTGTGATTGCACTGTTTGCTTTTTGTAGTATATTTTGCAAAGTATTTTTATCAAATATTGTACTTATTTTGTACATTGAAGCAAATTGAACGTTAACATTGGTATTAAAGGTAAAGTCGCCACAGTCCCAGATGAGTACAGGCTGCATTCCCCTTTGAGAGGGGAGTGCTGACTGGTGGCGATTTAACCTGAGGATCATCACACCACAGGTAAGCGGCAAGGTTGAGAAGGCGGGGCCTTCATAAATAACCTCAGCCGGTACGAGAATTAAACCCACACTGCTGGCCTTGCTCTGCATCATGCAGATATCTAGCCAAATGAGCTAAACCAGCCCCAAACTTGGTATAAGGGAACATCGTTTAGGTCAATAATAAGTAATCATCACCCAGCTGCAGTTTCTGTAATAATTTTATTTTTTGTAATTTGAATTTACTTTAAGTAGTCCATTCAATTCATTTATAAATTAAAAGACAAAAAAACTGCAGCTTGTGGCAATTTAAAACATTATTTTTCGCATAAAATAGATTTCATATGCATTCTATTTCAGAACCAGTGTCCCAGCCTGATGTTAAAATCTTTGGTGACTGCACCACTCCAAATATCACTCTGAGCTGTTTGGTCTCTAATGGAACAAGTGTCACATTTCATTGGAGAAAGGAATCCTTATCCGGAACCACTGATGGTACATTCAATGGGACACAACTGGCGATAAACCATGGTAACGAAGAGGAACAACATGTATACTGGTGCATAGCAGAGAACCCTGTCAGTAATGCAAAGAGCAATCCAGTGAGGCTCGAGCTGTGTAATGGGAATAATGGTGAGAGATTTGAAAACAAAATGCTACAACAGCTATGAGCACTATTTCTATGTTTTGTCCCATTCATTTTCACACAGATGTCTTCCTGTGTTTCCTTCTCAGTTTGCAATATGTCAGCTGTGGCTAAGTGCTCTCATCTGAGTCAGAAGTTGGGATTTGTACTCCAACTACAGAGGCTTCAACATAAAGCCTTCTTAAAAAAATAAATTTAGAGTACCCAATTCATTTTGTTTTCCAATTCAGGGGCAATTTAGCTTGGCCAATCCACCTACCCTGCACGTCTTTTGGGTTATGGGGTGAGACCCACGCAGACAGGGAGAGAATGTGCAAACGCCACATGAACAGTGACCCAGAGTCGGGATCGAACCTGGGTCCTCTGCGCCGCGAGGCAGCAGTGCTAACCACTGTGTCGCCGTGCTTCAGGATAAAATCTGAGCTGTCACTCCAGTGTGAGACTGAGGGAGGGCTGCATTGTCAGAGGTGCAGTCCTTCAGATGAAGCATTAAACAAGCCTATCATCACAGGTGCAGTGCAGGCAAAATATCTCATAGCACTCTCCAAAGGGGAGCATGAAAATCCATGCCGATATGTTCTCACGTCACAAAAGGACCTACATAAATGAAAGTGTGTCTTTTTAATAGGTGCCTCAGAGCAGACTGCTTTTCATCAGACAGGACAGCAGGTCATCGTGGTCTATGTTTTTGCTGTCAGTGGCACACCACCAATAACTCCAGTAATGTAATGTCATCCACAAGGCGGCACTGGTGGAGCCAGCCCTTTTTACATATGATTGAAAACAGTCTACCGAACAAATGACTTGGAAATCTCCTCCAATGTTGGGACACAATTTAAAATACCAAAGTTGCGATCCATGGGCCTCAATTTTGTCAGGGTGATTGGGGGCTCAGCCATGGGTCAGGGAACTGGTGGACAATTCCCAAGAGTACTGTGGGGGAGACTTGGGTGGAATCAAGTGCCCCTCAGACACTTGCTTTGTTGCTATTAGACCCTCCCCACAATTGAAGTCCCCAGCGATGTAAGTCCCCCCGGTCAAGAGCTGTCATCCAGTCAGAGATCAGCATCTCATCATTGCACCAATGCTAATGGGAACAAAGGTTGTTGGCAGCACTGCACCCACCCAAAACCCAAGATTGCAGATAGACCCCAGGCTACAGGCGAATGAAGGCAGGATGGGAGTTGCAGAGTTGGGTCCCAGGAGAGGCATGGGCACAGGGGTGGCTTTCAGTGGCCCGATTCCTGCCCACTGCTGGGTCTTCCAATTGGGCATAGAATGCCTGGAGTGGCTGATGGGAAGGGCTCAACTCAGACAGACCCAGGAGGGACACCCCCCCCCCCCCCACCTCCCCCCACCTCCCCCCACCCCCCGAGAGGCCACTGACAAACCTGACAAGTTTTGTTGGGCTGCTTTTTGAGGTGACGGGAGACCCCATGTGGCCCCTGAACCACCATTAAATTGTGGTGGGCTCAGGAATAAAAAGTGTGAATTGATTCATCAATGAGCCTTGTTGACATTCCGTCAATTGAGAATCCTGCATCAGTCCCATCCCACCTCTGACTTAATCGGAAAAGGTTTGCCGACTGCTGAGAGACTGATGCAGTCCTCTCCCATGATTACGTGGGCCCAGACGCCATGGTTCCTGATGCAACTTCAAAGTAAAATCCAACACTGTGATAGATGCACCTATAAAATGTGAATTTACTATTTTCTTTTTGTACCTTCATAGATAGATAGAATTTACAGTGCAGAAGGAGGCCATTCGGCCCATCGAGTCTGCACCGGCTCTTGGAAAGAGCACCCTACCCACGGTCAACACCGCTACCCTATCCCCATAACCCAGTAACCCTACCCAACACTAAGGGCAATTTTGGACACTAAGGGCAATTTATCAGGGCCAATCCACCTAATCTGCACATCTTTGGACTGTGGGAGGAAACCGGAGCACCGGGAGGAAACCCACGCACACACGGGGAGGATGTGCAGACTCCGCACAGTCAGTAACCCAAGCCGGAATCGAACCTGGGACCCTGGAGCTGTGAAGCAGTTGTGCTATCCACAATGCTACCGTGCTGCCCCATTATGCTGTTGTAGTTATAACCTGTCCAGCAGTTTAAAACTGTTACAAAACAATGCTTTTCTGTTTATGCAAGAAAGTAAAAGGTTCCATTTTACCTTTATGTTAGGTGGTTTGTACTGGACAATTTTACTCAGTCTTCTTATACCAGTGTCGCTTTGTGTCTGCTATGCAATCATCTCCATAAAAGCAGGTAATGATATGATGAAAAACTGATTCTAGTATGTATTCATTTAAATTATGTTTCTAACTATATTTTTAGGCAGAGTTTTCATTGTCCAAGTTGTACTGAGGAGTTAGGACGCAATGTGGAGAGCTCCAACAGTGTGGATTCTCATTTCCCAGGGGGCGTAAACGCAAGCATTTCGTTCATACTCAGTATAGTTTCCCACTGGGAAGGGACATGTGACAATTAGGGGAGTTGTCATCAAGAAGCATTTCAGTAATATTCTCAAGGTTGCTACAATATAACTGAGGAATTTATTGAACTGATAGTATTGACTCCTTTCGGGCAAGATGAAGATATTTGCCAAGTAATCCGTCTGTGGACACATTTATTCACAAATAGCTATTCGCATCAGGCTAAACAGATGATCCTTTGTGATATGACAATTTATGAATTGAGGTGTTGGGAGATACAGAATGGGTCACAGTTCCTCTTCCTTCTTTGGTATGACAATTGAAACAAACTCAGAACATAATCCTGTCCAGTGTTTAGCTAAGCTTTAGGAATAAACCAAAACAAAACCCTTTGAGGACAAGTAGCTTGCATGAAAAGTGTAGAGATAATCAATTTTATGTATGACCTAATGGACAAATATTTAGTAATTCATTGGAAGCTAGTTTAAGAATATCCATGTAAGCAAGTCCCCAAAATATGAGTTAAAAACAGAAAATACTGGATAAAGTCAGCAGGTCTGGCAGCATCTGTGGAGAGAGAAACACAGTTAGAGTCATATGGACTTGAAATGTCAAACCTGTTCCTTAAATATCTGAGGAATGAGAAGTATTAATTACAAGACGCGATGAGAGAAACTCAAATTGGCATTAGGATAAAGATGGTTCTAGACTAGTAAAGGTCACAAAGCGGTTTCCCCAGAAATGGGCAAACTTGTATTATTTAAATTAAGCAATGCTGATTTCTCATTTTGGAGGACATTCCCAAAACCACAAAAGCCACATAATTGTCACCACTGATGCTTGCAGATTCTAAACATACCAATCTGCAACCTGGAATATTGGCTCTACCATCTTTTTGTACTCTGAGTTTTAAAAACCAGTAAGCTATCAAATGGATGATATTGTTGAATGAGCCATTAATAGCAATCAAGACTATTGATTTACAGCTTCACTGCAAATACACATAACCATAGAGCCATGCCCAGAAATATCACTCACACTCTACAATGGTCTGTCGTTAAAAAAAACAACTTGACTTAGTCAATCACATTAAGTCCACGGCCCTCATGTTATGTCACAAAACGTGAAACAGTGAATCCTCCACTCTCGCGAGTCATATTTGCTGCATCCTAAAGCCTCTGGCTAACACACTTGTTCCATCACACCATATAGCTTGCTTATCTGTAACATTTCTATATCACAGTAAAACTTCCTGGGCTGGATTCTTTGATTTTGTGGCTAAGTGCCGACACCGGCGTGGGAACTGTGGTGTTTTCCGATGCCAAAATCGGTGCCGAACGCTCACCGATCCTAGCTCCTACTAGCCCCCCTGCCCTCGCAGAAGCCCCTTACCAGCCAGAAGAACGGCTCCCAGCTGACTGTGGCGACGCTGGACTCGGTCCCCGACCACAATGCCGGGACCTGGCCGCTGAGACCACACATCAACCGCGTGGTTGGGAACTCGGCCCATCGGGGGCAGAGCATCGGGGGAGGGCTTTCCGATGGCACTCCAACACCGTTCCAGTAGTATGTGGTGCGTGACGTGATGATGCCATTTCAGATGGGGCGGAGAATAGAAAACCAGCGTCAAGCCTGCGCTGCCTCCGATTTGGGCGTCAGAAGGGATTCTCCACCCGATCATCGATTACGATATCAGCATCGGGCAACGGAGAATTCCGCCCCCTGTGTTTGCTCCTGTGTATCTATTATCTTCAACTGCATGTGTACTGATCGGCATGTTGGTTCTCCAAGCAACAAGTCCCAGTATTCATTTATTTCCCTGTCACCAAAACCATTACCTCCTCTTTACAAGTTTCTATTTCCTAATAGTACCTGATACTTTTCAAATAGAAATATGGCCACATGGTCTACTTGATCTGTTTAAACTCATCTGCTTGAAGAACAATAGTACATCCTGCCCACTGACTAAGAATTAAATAAATAACTTCAGAAAGAACTGGAAAAACTCATTGGGTCTGGCAGCATATGGGGAGAGAGAAACACGTTTTGAGTCCAATATGCCTCTCCTTCAAACTGCAGAACAGTTGGAAAGAGGAGTCATAGTTGTCTTGAAACCTTAACTCTGTTTCTCTCTCCACCGATGCTGCCAGGCCTGCTGAGTTTTTCCAGCATTTTCTGTTTTTACTTCATATCTCCAGCATTCGTAGAATTTTGCTTTGATTTAAATCAATAACCTGTTCTGCACTAGGCATAAGTTGAAAATTTAATTCAGTTGCTTTCCTCCAAATGAGTCATGTGTGTAGGAAATTAGATCATGACGCTGGGGAAATGCGAAGTGGGCGGTACGGTAGCACAGCAGTTAGCACTGTTGCTTCACAGCCCCAGGGTCCCAGGTTCGATTCCCGGCTTGGGCCATTGTCTGTGCAGAGTCTGCACGTTCTCCCGGTGTCTGCGTGGGTTTCCTCCGGGTGTTCCACTTTCCTCCCACAGTCCAAAGATGTGCAGATTAGGTGGATTGACTATGTTAAATTGCCCTTAGTGTCCAAACAAAAAAGGTGAGGTGGGGTTACAGGGATAGGGTGGGCTTAAGTAGGGTGCTCTTTCCAAGGGCCGGTGCAAACTCGATGGCCGAATGACCTCCTTCTGCACTGTAAATTCTATGATTCTATGAATTTAACAATTAAGCCCTGACTTTAACCTAACTGGCTGACGAAGCATAAAATCAGGAGGTGTGTAAATCAGGAATCCAACCTGAGTCCCATTCTGTTCTCACCGAACTAGGTTCAAATGAGGGCAAAACATTGGGTAATTACTTCTGTGAAACCTCTGGGGAAGGTGGAAATTAGTGATGACTCACAGCAGTGGCATAGTGGGATTGTCACTGGAGCAGTAATCCAGAGATCCAGGGTAATGCTCTGGGAACCCGGGTTCGAATCCCACCGGGGCAGATGCTGAAATTTGAATTCAATAAAAAATCTGGACTTAAGAGTCTAATGATGGACATAAAACCACTGTCAGTAGTTTCTTTTAAAAAAAAAACCCCATCCGGTTCACAAATGTCTTTCAGGGAAGGAAATCTTTTATGGCCCACATGGCCTGACCCATTGCAATGTGGTTAACTCTTAAATGCGGTTAGTTTGAGGGCAATTGAGGATGGGCAATAAATGCTGACCCAGTCAGTGACGGCCACATCCCGCGAATGAATTTGTTCAAATCCCATGGGTTTCCTCTGCCTGCCACTCTACACCCCCCACCCCCGCTCCCTACAGTTCCTGTCTTCATCAGAATAAATTATCTTTGTTTTGCTTTTGCAGGTAGAGCAATACAGGAACACAGTGAACAACCAATTACCTTGCCCAATGGATTTATTGAACCCACATACACCACCACTCTATTAATTCCAAGAGGAACAGTTTAATCACCCATCAGAAAAGGCAGCATCCAACGTACTTTCAAAATAAATGAGAGCTATCTTTAAATATTTTGTCATCCCGGTTCCACATTGTACAGATCTGCACTCTGTTGTCTGACAAGGAACAACTGCTACGTGTACAAATTCTCAGGAGCAGCAGTACAAGCATTTTGAAGCACGACCCACATATCTTCAAAATGATTAATTTTCATTCATTGACGCCATCACCACAGATCCCGATGATTGTTGAGGGGGGGGGGGGGATGTGGGAGTGAGATCATGATGATTGTTGGGGGGGGGGGGATGTGGGAGTGAGATCCTGATGATTGTTGGGGGGGGGGGGGGGACACGTGGGAGTGAGATCCTGATGATTGTTGGGGGGGGGGATGTGGGAATGAGAGCCTGATGATTGTTGGGGGGGGAGGGAGTGAGAGCCTGATGATTCTTGGGGGGGTGCAGGGAAGGAGAGCCGGATGATTGTGGGGGTGGGGAGGAGGAGGGGAGAGATGGGGGAAGGGGGGAGTTCAGATGTTCTGTTCTAATCAGGGCACCCTGATTTCTGTTGAGCTGGCTCTATCAGGCCCCGCCCCACCAGGCTGATGGTGAAGACCACATCCACCCATTTTTTTATCTTCCGAGAGGCTCAAGATTTGAAGTGAGAAGTGGAGATCTGCATGTCAGTTTACAGTCAAACCCTGACACTTTGAATAAACATGGTTATAAGTGACAAGGGTCACTAATTTTGGAATAATCAGGAAGACATTGAGGAGGAGTCAGGAAGAAATTGATTTTAAATGTTTGAGGTGAAAAATATTTCACTTTTTAATGAGGACGATTGGACAGATATTTAAATAAAGGAGGGTACAGGGTTTAGTTTTAAATTGTTTTAGACAAGAGTGAGTACAGACACAATGAGCTAATTAGCCTCTTTTTGTGTTTAAATCTTTATGGTAACAAAAGTAAATCCATTTTCTACTTTATTAGGAATTTTATAATGCCTTAAGTCAGTTGACTGTTATACCCTCATTGTGGTCAGCAGATAAATTGTTCTTGGTGCTTTTACATTAAACCATTACAGCCAACTTCAGATATGTCATTCTCCCTTCTGTCATCTCAATATGAACAGCAGAGCCTGTGGAAAACCAGAGTCTAAACCCACAAAGCTGATTAATCTGCCAGTGAGTTAAGGCCAGCGGGTTCCAGCAGCATAGATTGTGGTCATTTGTACATTATACACAGACCCTGGGACAGAAATGTACTCTGACGATTATAAATGATACCGTGTTGTACATGAAGGTCACACACCCCAAATGACTACATGAAAAGGGTACACTGCTCTCAATCACCACATATTCTGATTAAAAAGACAGTAAGCCATTTGTAGTCAAGCCATTTTGTGGCTAAGTACATGAGTTTGGAAGGCCAGCTACCCCAGTAGAATGCATACAAGGGCACCCCAAACAGGTCAAATGAACCAATAATTTTATTCAATATTCACCACCTTCCAGTTTCACTGCTCATCTGTTTACCATTTAATGAGTTGCAGCATCCTTAAAATTAATTATCAAATCTTCAGGCACCTCAAAGAACTCAAGGTCTTGAGTTCAACTTGTCAGAGGCCAGTAGCCCACCCCATGGATGCTCAAGGCAGTTTGAGGCCTGGGCTCCACTAAATAGAACTGGTGAAATGGTCCGTCACCAATGACCAATTCTGATCGTGTAATGGGTCACTCAACAAGCAATAAAGCACGTTCCAGTGGAGTGGAGATTGATTTTGTGGCGCACAAAGAAGCAGGGAATTAATTGCTGCTAGGTGAGATTGGCAACAATGCTGCTGTATTCAGAGTTAAAGCCTCCTAACACAGGCACGTTCTGAAGGGTCATGTTGCACAATTAGTTGAAGAGTATGCTCGATCCCAGGATGCACACGGAAGAAAGGGCCGAGCAGCCACCGTGTTTCCTGAGTCCCAGTGGGGTCATTAAAGTTCCAGCAGCACTAGTCTGCAGTTCCAAGGCTTGAGGGATGTCGCTTTCAGTGTTAGTGTCACCTCCCCTCATTAGGCGAGAGTGACATTTCTGCCAGATTTGCTGTTATGATTTCCTGGTCACAAATTCCTCAAGGAAGATGACTTCCGTGGTGGCCATTAGCTGAGTGGTCACACAAAAGGTGGCTCTCGAAGAACTTTGGTTAAGTTCGTTACCCGTACTAGCCTCCCCGAACAGGCGCCGTAATGTGGCGACTAGGGGCTTTTCACAGTAACTTCATTTGAAGCCTACTTGTGACAATAAGCAATTTTCATTTTCATTTCATTTCATTAACCCCAACAAATGGGCCCCAAAGGATAGAAAAACATCGAACCAAACACCCATTAACCACAATGGCAGCAAGAATGCCAAGGAACCAACAATCCAGTTGTAAAAGCAGCAAAAGCCAAAAGAGGTATCTCAGCCTCAGAGCAGGGAAGCCCGTATGGTGGCACAGAACTGGTGCTGGCCGACCTCACAGGACCTCTGGCCTAGACCCAGGCGCTGACGGAGTAAATGATGGGTTTCATCACCCCTGAACTCCAGAAAAACAGGGAAGCAATGAAGGAGGACCTCATGGTGGTTGTGGGGCGACAGTCGAGCTGCGATGGCCCCCATGAAGGAGCAATGGACAAAATAGAGCGGATGCTTGAGGCCTAAGAGGTAACAACATGAGACCTCAAAAACTCCGCCACGGATTGTGGGACTGGATCACGGCTCTCGAAGCTGAGGTGGCGAGGCTGGTCAGGACTCAAAGAGCTGAGGGAAAAGGTTGTCGAAAAGGCGAATATATCTCGGCGGCAAAACCTGCAGATCGGGAGGCTGCTGGAGTACACAGGATAGGTTCCCCGCAGAGTACGTAGCAGCGATGCTCGAGAAGCTGGACAGTGAGGAGGACTTCTCCAAGCCCACAGAGGCAGACCGCGCACACAGGTCGCTCAGGCAGTGGCCCAAGGCAGGGGAACCACTGTGGCCGATGTGTGTAAGGCCCCACAGGTTCCAAGACAAAGAATGGCTCCTGAGGAGGGTGCAAACTATGAAGGCATGCAAGTGGGAAGGGCATTGCATCCACTTGTATCAGGACATTGGAGCAAACCTGGCTAAAAGCCAAGCAGAATTTAATGGTGCCAAATCCACAGTATTCAACAGCAAGGTACGGTTTTACATGCTCTACCCTGCCAAACTATGGGTCACCTACCAGGACAGGGAGTACTACTTCGACCAAGTTTGTTCAGAAAAATGAACGGGGGAAACAGCAGTAAAGACAATGGCTGAAAAGCAGAATTTGAATGGGGCAGGGGCAACAACATCAGGGGCTGTGGTGAGTTGGGGAGACAATTAGACAAGGTTAAGAAGGGGAAATACAATCATTCGGGAGAGCCACCACACTTGCGAACAGGCTGCTGTACGGAGGTACAGAGAAGAGGGAGGCCACGGTACACCTCCCAGGAGCACGAGGGAAGTGGAAAAGCAGAAGTTCAGGGGAAACAAAGAGTAAGAGGGGGAGAGTGGGGGTAAAGTCAAAGGAGGCGGGAGGACAAGAAGATCCAGAGTCCTCGCCGATCTCAAAAGCCTGAGGGTGGACGTAGCCTTCTTACAAGTGACACACCTTAGAGAGAGGGACCGACTGCGGGTAAGGAAGGGATGCGTGAGACAAAAGGGGGGCTTGGCCATACAGGTTAACAGGACAGGACAGGACAGTAACATTCACAGCGACTAATAAAGTGGGATGCGGGAGGGGGGTCGATTCATTATGGTCAACGGGTTCCTGGAAGGGGCACCATTATTTCTGGTAAACATATACACCCCAAACCGGGACGGCGTGCAGTTCGTCAAGAAAACAATGGCCGCAATCCTGGAACTAGACACCCCCCGACTCATCATGGCGGGGATATAAATTGCGTGCAAGACCTGAAAATGGATAGATCCAACCCTAGTTTGGGAATCATAACAGGTATGACACGGGAACTAAACGCCTTTAAGGAGTGGATGGGTCCCATGGAGGTTCAATCACCCAAAGGAAAAAATAATATGCTATGTACACAAGGCCTCCATGCACATTGACTTTCTTATCGTAGGTGAAATGGTGCTTCCAGGCATAGTGAGGGCAGAATATTCCTCAATAGGGTCTCCAACCAATCGCCACATTACATAAACGTGAGGTTGGAAAGGGCTGGGCCCAATGCCCTCCATGGAGGATGGACACAGCCCTCCTCGCTGAGAAGGAATTCTGTAAACAAAATATCCAAAAGGGATATGTTTATAGAGGGGAGCTTTCCTAACTTGAATGAGCTGGAGGAGAAATTTAGATTGGCAAGGGGAAACAAATTCAGGTACCTGCAGGTGCGGGACTTCCTACGTAGGCAGGTTTCAACCTTCCCGCTCCTACCGCTAAGGGGAATACAGGACAGGGTAGTTTCTAGAGGGTGGGTAGGGGAGGGGAGGGTCTCTGACATATACAAGGAACTTATGGGGTCAGAGGAGATGCAGACTGAGGAGCTGAAGTGCAAGTGGGAGGAGGAGCTGGGAGGAGAGATAGAGGATGGTCTATGGGCGGACGTGTTGAATAGAGTCAATGTGTCCACAACATGTGCCAAGCTCAGCCTGATATAATTCAAGGTCGAATTAGGTAACAAGGCCTTTGCAAACTTTTACCGGGGCCAGTATTGGATTGGATTTGTTTATTATCACGATTACCGAGGTACAGTGAAAAGTATTATTCTGCGATAAATACCAGCTATAAAACTATACCAGCCAGATAATATGGCAGATACTAGGACTGAACAGAGGCTTGGTACTTTGGGCCTTCTGAGTACCCAATTAATTTTTTCCAATTAAGGGCCAATTTAACGTGGCCAATCCAACTAGCCTGCGCATCTTTGGGTTGTGGGGGTGGAAACCCACGCAAAGATGGGGAGAATGTGCAAACTCCACACAGACAGTGACCCAGAGCCGGGATCGAACCTGGGACCTCGACGCCGTGAGGTTGCAGGGCTAACCCACTGCGCCACCGTGCTGCCCTTCTGGAATCCATTTTAAACAATTTTACAAGACTGGCTCCATGAATAGGAACTCATTTTAAATTGCTTTACACTTGTATAAAGTTGACCACTGCAGGAAGTTTGTGCTCAGCAGTTATATCTGTTGCAACACCAGCTATTGCACTGGTATTTCATGTCTATATATCATAGTCACAGAGCAGAAACCTTCTTAAATGATGATATAGATATACTTTTAAATTCATTGTTGAAGTGCCAAATGACATTCATTTACCAGGTTACCAGGTCATTCCCTTACAAAATTAACAAATGCAGGAAGTGGGTGGTGGGGGGAGGGTCGGCATTGGTGCGTATGGAGGCGGCTTCATGAAAGGGCACCAGCTTAGGGGCATTAGCAATGATGCCTTTGCCATTCCCGCCAGCACGATACTCCACCAGCCCCGTGGTGGTGGCAGTCCTGAGAGGCTGGGGGCAATGGAGGAGACATGTAGGAGCAGAGGGAGCATCGGTTTGGTCTCCGATCTGTAATAATCACTGGTTTGCCCCGGAAAGCATGGACGGGGGGGTTTAGGAAATGGCAGAGAGCAGTGATTGAGAGAATGGGGGATATGTTTATAGAGGGGAGCTTTCCTAGCCTGAGGAGAAATTTGGATTGGCGAGGGGAAACAAATTCAGGTACCTTCAGGTGCGGGACTTCCTACATAGGCAGATTTCAACCTTCCCGCTCCTACCACCAAGGGGGATACAGGACAGGGTAGTTTCCAGAGGGTGGGTGGGAGAAGGGAGGGTCTCTGACATTTACAAGGAACTTATGGGGTCAGAGGAGATGCAGACTGAGGAGCTGAAGCGCAAGTGGGAAGAGGAGCTGGGAGGAGAGATAGAGGATGGTCTATGATCGGACTCATTGATTAGAGTCCACGCCTCCACAACATGTGCCAGGCTCAGCCTGATACAATTTAAGGTCGTTCACCGGGCTCACATGACGGTGGCCTGGATGAGCAGATTCTTTGGGGTGAAAGACAGGTATGCAAAATGTGCGGGAAGATCAGCGAACCATGTCCACGTTCTTTGCATGTTCGAAGCTTAGGGGATTTTGGCAGGGGTTTGCAGATGTCATGTCCACGGTGTTAAAAACAAGGATGGCACCGAGTCCAGAGGTGGCGATTTTCGGGGTGTCGGAAGATCCGGGAATACAGGAGGAGAAAGGCAGACGTTCTGGCCTTTGCTTCCCTGGTAGCCCAGAGACGGATATTATTCGCTTGGGGGACTCAAAGCCCCCAAAGTCGGAGACCTGGCTTTCTGACGTGGCTAGCTTTCTCTGTTTGGAGAAAATCAAGTTTGCCTTGAGAGGGTCACTGTTAGGGTTCGCCCAGAGGTGGCAACTGTTCGTCGCCTTCTTCGCGGAAAATTAATCGTCAGCAGAAGGGGAGGTTAGTTTAGCTGAGAGTAGGGGGTTAATAAAGGTGGAACCTGTAAGGGAGGAAGACGGCGTTTTCACTATGTTTATAGATTCATGTACATTGTTTATTTAGTTGTTGTTGTAAAACCAATAAATACCTCAATAAAATGTTTATTAAAAAATAAGAAATTAACAAATGGTTTAATTCAGTCCACCTGTGTTTGTCTCTGTTCTTTCGCACTGTTTCAGTTCCTGCTTCAATTCTCAGGACAAGACAGCTTTGGGTTTGTCATCAACCTTTTTCTTGCTAAAATCTTCTCATTGGTTAACTGGCTATTTTCTTTGTTTGTTTGCTGATCCTTTCACCCTGTTGGAAACTAATGGCCGTTGGTATTCACTGACTGGCCAAGAAAAAGATTTTGCTGCTTCCCTGAGGTTGTCCCACAGTTCCCTTCTCCACGTGCACGGACAAGCGATTACATGCGTCTGAAATGACCCATGACCTGTGGTTGCTGTTAAACCAGGAATAGATGCCTTGCTTTGTGATCCTTCTAGATCAGGGGTGGGCAAACTTTTCCGTGCAAGGGCCACATTCAGAAATTCACAATTTTAAAGGGCCGCATAGTATATTAAGTAAAATAATTAATATTTAAAATAGCCAAAATAAAAGGTTTTTAAAGAAAAAAAGCAATTAATTTTTATTAATTAATATTTTAAAGTAGAAACTTTACATGAAACACATTTATTTGAAAAACAAAGTAACTCAATTTAAAGAAAAAAACCAATTAATTTTTATTAATTAATATTTTAAAGTAGAAACTTCACATGAAACACATTTATTTGAAAAACAAAGTAACTCAGTAAGTAACAGAACAATGTCAATGAGAATGATGCATCCGACTGCAGTCATTTACCAGTTTGTTAAAATCAGGTGTCAAGTTGCTTGTGCTGATCCTTAACACTGACTGAAGATTTGAGTCTGTGAGAAGTGATCTGTTCTTTGACTTGTTAACTTTCATTATAGAGAAAGTCTGCTCACAAATGTAAGTTGATGCAAACAACACAAACATCTTTCTTGCAAATTTTTTAAGATTTTGAAACTTTTCTGAATGCAGGGATGCATAAAACTCGACCAGTGGTTTACTTTCAAACATCCTCTTTAAAGAGTTGTCGGCTTGCAAATCAATCAGTTCCATCTGCAGTTCTTCAGTAGCTGTTTCAATGTCACAGGCAAAAGGTGAGCTGAGCAAACCGAACTGTCCTTCAATTGCCTTGAAATCAGCAAATCTTCTGATAAATTCCTCTTTTAAAGCCATCAACTGGGAACTGTACTTGTGCGATAATGCTTGTGTAACTGCTCGTGTTTTCAACAGAGGAAAATGAAAAAGGTTTTGCTCATTCAGCTGCTTGGTAAAAAGTTTGAGTTTCGATTGAAAGGCTTTCACTTCCAGGTACAATTCATGAGCAAATACAGCTTTGCCTTGTAGTTTTGTGTTTAGCTCATTCAGCTTTTGCATTATGTCCACGGAGGCTTTCTTGATGTATGATGCAGTGAAAAGACAACGCACTGTGTAGTGGAAAATCTTCTTTGATTTTATCATTCATCAACTTCACAAGGCCAGAATGTTTACCTGTGAGTGAAGGAGCACCATCAGTTGTAATACTTGCCAGTTTATCCAGGCTTAATCCAGACCTGATTAGACTGTTAATGACACTGTTGTACAAATCTTTTCCAGTAACTGTGTCTTTGAGAGACGCCATAGATAACAATTCCTCTGTAATCTCAAAGTTTTCGTCAATTCCTCTGATGTAAATGAGTAACTGAGCAGTATCCTGAATATCAGTACTCTCATCTAAAGCAATAGAAAACCACTGAAAACTACCACTGGCTGTCAACAGCTGTTCTTGAATCTAGATTTTCGTTTTACCTCACACTAAATGAATCTGTCCACTTGCCCACAAAATTCCATCAGATGAGATTTTATTGGTGACCCTGTTGGAGTTTGTGAAGTTAGTGTGAGGTTACCCAAGTTGCACGTAGTAGGTAGGTGCTGTGGTAGTCACCACTGTTTGCATATAATACGTATATGAGAGGTAATACGGTAAGGCTCCTGTACGACAGGTCTACAGGTACGGTGGTAGATCCTTGCCTGCTGGCTCCACCCAGTAGGCAGAGTGTAAATGTGTGTGCTCGCCGAGCTGCAGCCATTTCAGCAGCAGCTGCAGGAGGCTACACATCTCTGCTTAATAAAGCCTCGATTACTCTCTATTCCTCGTCGTAATTGATAGTGCATCAATTTATTAAGCAGAGATTTTACAGCGATGGAACTACGCATCAAGCCAGATCGCCTGCGGCTCCACCCTCAAGCAGACAACGCCACGTTGGCCTTCGACCACTGGCTAGCTTGCTTTGAAGCCGACATTGGATCAGCGCCAGAACAACCCTCAAAAGCACAGAAACTCCAGATCCTGTACTCACTGGAACTCCGATATTTTCCCCTTATCCGGGATGCACCCAACTACACTGAGGCCATGGCCCTTCTGAAAGGGAACGACATCCGGCCGATCAACAAACTTTATGCCAGACACCTCCCGTCCATGCGGCAACAACTCTCCGGTGAGTCATTGGATGATTTCTGGCATGCCCTGCACGTCCTGGTGAGGAACTGCGATTGCCAGGCAGTTTCGGTCATTGAATATACTGAACTCCTAATTAGGGATGCTTTCGTTACGGGCACGGGTTCGGCGTACATCCGCCAGCACCGTTTAGAAGGGGGTACGCTCGACAACGCGGCGACCAAGCAACTCGCGACCTCACTAATGGTGGCCTCCCGTAATGTACAAGCGTACGCCCCTGACTGCACGGCGCCCTCCTCGTGACATCATGGACCCCACCAGCGGCCGCCCCCAGCCAACCCCAAGCCTGCACCGTGCGGCAGCCAGCCAACCCCGGGGGGCCCAAGTGCTATTTCTGTGGGCAGACAAAGCACCCCCGGCAGCTCTGCCAGGCGCGGAGTGCAAGCTGCAAGGCCTGCGGGAAAAAGGGACATTTTGCTGCTGTGTGCCAGGCCCAGTCGATCGCCGCTGTATCCAGGCCCATTGTTCCTGCACCCCCCACGTGCGACCCATGGGCGCCGCCATTTTTGACCCTGCAGCCCACGTGCGGCCCGTGGGTGCCGCCATCTTTAACGCTGCCCACCACGTGCGTCCTGTGGGCGCCGCCATCTTCGGCGCCATTTTAGACGGAAATCAGGACCCCTGCTCGTCGGGCACCTCATCTGACGGTGAAAGTCGTAGGCCACAAGATACCTTTCCTTTTCGACATCAGGAGCATGGAGAGCTTTATCCACCCCGCTACGGTAAGGTGCTGCTCCCTCGCGGTACACCCCTTTTCCCAAAGAATCTTCCTGGCCTCCGGATCCCACTCCATGGAGATCCTGGGGTACTGCATCGCCACCCTCACCGTCCAAGGCGTAGAGTTCAGCAACTTCCGGCTCTACATCCTCCCCAATGTCTGCGCTGCCTTGCTACTCGGCCTGGACTTCCAGTGCAACCTCCAAAGTCTAACTCTGAAATTCGGCAGACCCCTACCACCCCTCACTGTATGTGGCCTCACGATCCTTAAGGTCAACCCACCTTCTCTGTTTGCAAACCTCACCCCGGATTGCAAAACCGTCGCCACCAGGAAGGCAGCAACAGCCCCTGGAGAGCCCAAGTGGTAGTTGTAAAGACTGGGGAGAAACACAGGATGGTCATTGACTACAGCCTGACCATCAATCGGTACATGCAGCTCTACGCGTACCCCCTCCCACGTATATCTGATATGGTCAATCAGATTGCACAGTACCGGGTCTTCTCTACAGTGGAACTGAAATCTGCCTACCACCAGCTCCCCATTCGCAAGGCGGACCGCCAATGCACTGTGTCCAAAGCAGACAGCCACCTTTACCACTTCCTTAGGGTTCCCTTCGGCGTCACTAACGGGGTCTCGATCTTCCAACAGGAGATGGACCGAATGGTTGACCGGTAGGGACTGCGGGCCACCTTCCTGTACCTAGATAACGTCACCATCTGCGGCCATGACCATCAGGACCACGACGCTAACCTTTTCAAATTTCTCCACACTGCCAAACTCCTGAATCTCACATATAACAAGGAGAAGTGCGTGTTCAGCATCAACCGCTTAGCCATCCTCGGCTATGTGGTGCATAATGGAGTTCTAGGTCCCAATCCCGACCGCATGCGCCCCCTCATAGAACTCTCCCTCCCCCACTGCCCCAAGGCCCTCAAATGATCCCTGGGGTTCTTCTCATACTATACCCAGTGGGTCCCTAACTATGCGGACAAGGCCCGCCCACTCATTCACTCCACAGTTTTCCCCCTGACAGCTGAGGCCCACCAGGCCTTCGACCAAATCAAGGCCGACATCGCCAAGGCCACGATGCACGCGGTCGATGAGACACACCCCTCGAGAGCGATGCATCAGACGTTGCGCTGGCCGCCACCCTTAACCAGGCAGGCAGACCCGTGGCATTCTTTATCCGCACCTTCTGTCGAAAAGGAGGCCCAAGCCATCGTAGAAGCTGTACGGCATTGGAGGCCGGAAGGAGATTCACTCTCCTCACTGACCAACGGTCGGTTGCCTTCATGTTCAATAACACACAGAGGGGCAAGATCAAAAATAATAAAATCTTGAGGTGGAGGATCGAGCTCTCCACCTACAATTACGAGATTTTGTATCACCCCGGTAAACTCAACGAGCCCCCCGATGCCCTATCCCGAGATACATGTGCCAGCGCACAAGTGGACCAACACGATGGTCTCTGTCACCCAGGGATCACCCGGTTCTTTCACTTCATAAAGGCCCGCAACCTACCCTATTCCATTGCGGAAGTCAGGACGGTCACCAAAGATTGCCAGGTCTGCGCAGAGTGCAAACCGCACTTCTACCGGCCAGACCAAGCACACCTGATGAAGGCCTCCCGTCCCTTTGAACGCCGCAGCATGGATTTCAAAGGGCCCTCCCCTCCTCTGACTGAAACATGTACTTCCTGAACGTGGTCGATGAATACTCCAGATTCCCCTTTGCCATCCCATGCCCCTATATGATGTCTGCCACAGTCATCAAAGCCCTCAATAGCATCTTCACCCTGTTCGGTTTCCCCGCTTATGTCCACAGCGATCGGGGATCCTCCTTTATGAGTTATGAGCTGCGTCAGTTCCTGCTCAGCAAGGGCATTGCCTCGAGCAGGACGACCAGCTACAACAACGGACAGGTGGAGAGAGAGAACGGGACGGTCTGGAAGGCTGTCCTGCTGGCCCTACAGTCTAATTATCTCCCGGTCTCCCGCTGGCAGGAGGTCCTCCCCGATGCTCTCCACTCCATCCAGTCGCTCTTGTGCACTGCAACTAATGAAACCCCCTTTGAATGTCTCCTTGCCTTCCCCAGGAAGTCCACCTCCGGGGTTTCGCTCCCAACGTGGCTGGCAGCTCCAGGACCCGTCCTCCCCCGCAAGCACGTGTGGCTCCACTAGGTGGACCCGTTGGAAGAGAGGGTACAGCTGCTGCATGCGACCCCACAGTACGCCAATGTGGCGTACGCCGACGGCCACCAAGACACAGTCTCCCTCAGGGACCTGGCACCATCTGCTTCCCCACCCCCCACCCCCCCCCCCCCTCTGATTGCCCCGGCACCACCAACCCTCACCCCCAGTGCACCTCACCTCAGCCCTCGCTCCAGGACGATCCGCCCTCCCATTGGTCCCACCCGGTGATGAAGATGAGGTCGACATGCTCCTGGAGTCACCGGCGACCAAGCCGGCGCCTGCACCGCCACCGGGACTGCAGCGCTCACAACGGAGGATCAAGGTACCCGACCGGCTAAATTTGTGAACTTTCCCCCAAAAATATACACTTTAAAAATGCTCACATATCAGGTAAATAGTTTTTCCACCACCCCTGCTGGGCTCTATTTTTAACAGGGGGTGAATGTGGTAGTCACCACTGTTTGTATATAATACGTATATGAGAGGTAATACGGTGAAACTCGCATACTACAGGTATGGGGTAGATCCCTGCCTGCTGGCTCCGCCCAGTAGGCAGAGTATAAATGTGTGTGCTCACCGAGCTGCAGCCATTTCGGCAGCAGCTGCAGGAGGCAACACATCTCTGCCTAATAAAGCCTCAATTACTCTCTACTCTCGCCTCATTGTAATTGATAGTGCATCAGGTGCAGGAACCATCAAAGGTACCTTTCTGACACCTATTTTCCCCCCCCCCTTGGAAAATCTAGTGTATCTACTCCCGCAACATCAACTTTCCCTCCGTCAACCCCAACAATGAGTTCGCTCAGCTTTCTCTTACAGATAGGGCCGATTGAAAAACAATCATAATCGGGGCTCTGCAGCTTTCTGTTCTGCTGGTCTCCCATTAATGGTACTGCAGAAGTCCATCAGAGCCACTGTCAAATTTTAGTGCCTCCCTATTGAGTGCACTTTGTGATAGCCACAACGTAGCTACCAATTAGGCAATTCCTCCAAACGTAGCCAATTGCAGTCCAAAGACGTGCAGGTTAGGTGGATTGACCATGCTAAATTGTCCCTCAGCATCCAAAGATGTGCAGGTTAGGTGGATTGACCATGCTAAATTGTCCCTCAGCATCCAAAGATGTGCAGGTTAGGTGGATTGACCATGCTAAATTGTCCCTCAGCGTCCAAAGATGTGCAGGTTAGGTGGATTGACCATGCTAAATTGTCCCTCAGCGTCCAAAGATGTGCAGGTTAGGTGGATTGACCATGCTAAATTGTCCCTCAGCGTCCAAAGATGTGTAGGTTAGGTGGGGTTACAGGGAATTGGGCCTAGGTAGGATGTTCTTTCAGAGGGTAGGTGCAAACTCGATGGGTTGAATGGCCTCCTTCTGTACTGTAGGGATTCTATGTTCGAGGTGGCGAGGAGTGGGGGGGGGGGGGGGACTAATAATATTTAAATTGATCCAAATGCATTAAAATGAGGTTCACGCCCTTTGTGGGCAAAGATCTTGTGACATCGCCAGTGAGGGATGGGAAAAATCGAGAAACGTGATTTCTCCAGTGAGAATTGCATTTCCTGATTCTCATGGGATTTCCCGCCCCTGCTGCCAATCCCACAGGTGGCATGTGCGGGCTCAAAATTTCCCCCACTATCTTAGTGCTTTGAATACTTGTGTGGTGAATGTAACTTGGTAATTCACACTGTATTTACCAATACCTTTGTAAGCGCAGTAGCGTTATCTGACCACTAAGGGGAGTAGCTCTGGGAATGCTTAGGAGTTTGTACAGGGCTCCACCCTTGGCTCCGCCCACAACTCCTCTCCCCTGTGCTGCTGTATAAATACCCTTGTCCAGAGTCAGCCTGCAGTTCATCGAGAGTTCATGAACAGGTAACAGTAGTAAGCTCTGTAGTAAGTAGATTAAAACCACTGTTCATATCTGAAAGCACGTGTCTGGTGAATTGATGGCCCATTAACTTGCTGTGCCCTCACTCTCGACAGTTGCTCTCCCTGAACATGTCTCCTCGGATTTGGACCTAGGGGGCTGTTTCTGGCACTCTGAAGCCAAATACTAGTTACTGGCATCATTACTGCTGTATTTGGTTTTGTGGCCAATTGAGTTGCAATCCTACAGTGATCCCCTTGTGGATGGTAGCAGCCATGTTTCTCATGCATTGCCAAATACAAAACATTAAATATATTGTTTTAAACATTACAGAACTGGAATATTCCACTTAGATTGTTCCTGAATATAGACAGAGCTTGCTCTGATGTAACGCCACTTACAGCAGCAGATTCAAAATCTGCTGGAATTGCTGAGATAAAATAATGGATTGAATTTAATCCAGACTTTTTTATACTCGGACAATTGTCAATTGTCAATTGTCGAGGGAGCTGTTCTGCCAGGTTCTGACTGATTATCTTGGAAGTGAAGGCAAACTGCTAAGAGCCCACCCATATGTGCATTCATGATGCATTTTTAAAGTTAGTTCACAAAGCCCAGCAGGCACCAATCCACCAAGGCAGAAGTTTTTTTCGGTAGTAGGTCATTCAGTGTTCACCTTTGTTACAAAAGTAAATCATATTTTGTCCGAGTATAAGAAAGTCTGGATTAAATTCAATCCATTATTTTATCTCAGCAATTCCAGCAGATTTTGAATCTGATGCAACTACTAAAAACACTGAGAAATTGCATTAAAATGGTATACAAAAGGAAGAAAGATTGCCATGCACCGAGAACAGGCCATCAAAGCATATACCACTCACAGAAAATTGATGGTAATAGCCATATTTCTACCTTCATAAAAATGATATTTAAATAATAATTGGCCAGGAAATTGAAGCACAAATAAAATGCAATGATCCCCACTTCCTGATATGAATGCAATGATCTTTCTGTTCATGTTTGTATTTCATAACAGCTTTATTCCTTAAACAGTACAAGTGTACTGATTGTGGATAAAGAATTAAAAATTGAATTTAATTATACCATCTACAAGCATATTTTTGTAATGCAAGGAAGTTATTATTATCTAGGAGGTACCTTTTTGTTACACTGACATTAAGGTAAGGTTTATCTTCGTGCTAAATTGTAGTCTTGCAGGTCCAATACGAATAAACCTTATAATGTGACTATTATTCCACTTTCTATATTTACACAATCATATAAATGGTAATTTCATATGCTCGGTATGCCCTGTTGATTTAACTGTAAGTGGCGTTACAAAATGAAGTCGCTATTACTGTTTACTCTGATTATTACTAATAACTAGAATGGAGAAGATTTCTTTTTTTCTGCATCTGTCATGGCATAATCTACTAGTGAAGCCAACATGCTT
Source organism: Scyliorhinus canicula (assembly GCF_902713615.1). Classification (NCBI taxonomy): domain Eukaryota; kingdom Metazoa; phylum Chordata; class Chondrichthyes; order Carcharhiniformes; family Scyliorhinidae; genus Scyliorhinus; species Scyliorhinus canicula. Next base: position 79,983,785 of record NC_052158.1, on the reverse strand, counting down.
TGAGAAATGGAACCACATGCTTTTTCAAGACTGAGAGGTGTTATGGGTTGAATTTTCACTGAGTCGGGATGACCCAGGAGACCTTTAAAAATGGTCAACCATTCTTCCAGATGTGCTAGTCCTACCTCCATTTCTGAAAAATTCTACTTTTGCCAGCATAGGAAGAGGTGGACCTTAAATTGCATTGACAGGCAAACAAAACTGAGCAGAACCAATTAATTTGACTTCTGAGGACAAACAGACCCAATTTTCATTGCTCCAATGGCTTTAACCCACACTGAGGGGACCACCATTTCACAGGGAAGGCATAAAGACATGTAACGGGTGGATTTAAGGTGTGTCATAATCTGAAATGCTTTAAATCATAACCCTTTAAATTGAAATAAAACAGTCAACAATTTTTACTTAAGAGTGCATTAATTCACAGGTCATGTTATAGCTTAGAACAAAAAATGAACCATCTGCCTTTACAACTTCAACAGAGGCCATCATTTGAGTTTCTCAAGGATTGTCATTACAACTGAGACTATTACGAATGCTTGGCTGATTTCCAAAAGTTCTAAAACCACTTATTTAGATAGGGGGCTGTGTTCACATTTTGGCTGACAATTTAAAGAAGTTATTGGAGGATTATCTGTCTTTAATGTGGTTAATGAAATAGATGTTTGATTGTGCAATCGATTGACTGCTTGAGGTGATTTACATTTTTGAATGGGTTTTATACCAGAATGAGTGTATTTGAGTGAGAGCTCTATTAACTAATTAAATGTAAAATTTTATTAATTTCCACATGGCCCCTGAGGTCTGTCCATAATGAATACTGTTTGGGGCTACGGTGGCGTAGTGGTTAGCATTGCTGCCTCATGGCGCCGAGAACCCAGGTTCGATCCCGGCCCCGGGTCACTGTCCATGTGGAGTTTGTATATTCTGCCTGTGTCTGCCTGAGTCTCACCCCCACAACCCAAAGATATACAGGGCAAGTGGATTGGCCACGCTAAAATTGCCCCTTAATGGGAAAAACGTATTAAATAATGATTCCTGGAGTAGCTATGGAGGATACATGGCAGGGGATTGGAGAGAGCATAGAGATTATGGGGGATATGGAGAATACATGGGGGATGGGTGGGAGTGAGGTTTTGAGGACCTGAAATATATCATCAAAATTGGATCATGTCTCAGTAAATGGAGGCAGGCGTTCCAGCCTGCTGGTATCATCATCCACCCACCTCTGTTGTCACACTGGGACGTACCTCCAGAGGTGGCAGGCATGACTCCATTCCGCTTCTGTCGCCTTGAAGCTGAAGTGCGTTAGTTGGTTCTGCAGATGCCAGTTTCAAACATATTGCCAAAACTAGAGGTACAAGTGGTTAAGTGTCTTTGGATTCTGTTAATAATATAAGAAATATCTTGAAGGTGCATGGGAAAGCAGAACTGGATGGCAGGATATTAGGGCAAGGTTCCTGTTCTGCCAGCTCTTTGCGCCTTCCTCCCCAGAGGAATCCAAATTCCAAGGGGGTACTACCCTCTCTCCCTTCCCCTGTGACATCAATAAAAGAGGCAAGATTGGCAGTCACTAGCCCACGGAATGTTTGCCGGCATGTTGCGGGCATGCTTGATATGTGAGCACAGAATTAGGAGTCTGATCTTGCCTTCTATTGCCAGGAATAAAATGGCATTAATTTTTTTTTTAAACATCATTCTAAACTTTGGCCAGAACAGCCAAATTTGTACCCACCACACTCGTACTGACCAGACACTGGGAGAGCAGGCAACCTGGTAATGGTCCCATTGTTGTGGGCTGGGATGGGGTCAACATTGGAGCAAATTGTTAGCTAGTGAGCCTGCCTTGCTGCACTAACAATGAGGGAGCAGAGCCAGAGGAATCTTGGAGCCCTGTATTTACAGAAACCAATTTGATAGGAACTTTATTCAGATAAATGTACTTAACAAATCTTCACAGCTGGTGGCATCATTTCTGTCAAAACACAACAAAGCAATTCCTCTCCCCAAATAAATGTTTCGCCAAAAATGTTTTTCCTTCACTTTACTTTTAAAAAGTATTGCCAATAAATTCAGTTGCTGTTCAGGTAATCTCCGCAACAGACATGTCAGAATCTGTCTCCGCCAAATATTTGCCCGATTAAATTTCTCTTTTCACATACAAATAGAAGAACATCTGTTTGTCTTCCTATTTAAGAACTTGTCAATCATATTTGCAGAAATTGCTTCGTTCAACCTTGCTCGTTCCTGCAATATTGTTAATGGGTGATTTATCATGAAAGAAAGAAACATTCTCCCATCTTCCATTGAAAAAGGAATTTAAGCTCCTGCAGTTACCATCTTGGTTACTTAGCATTACAACATCAGTGGAAGTAATGCATAACTTGCAGAAGATCCCTATTTCAAAATAAACAGGTACCCTGTCCATTTTGTCCTGCTTCTCCCTGTCATAGTAAGAAGTCTTACAACACCAGGTTAAAGTCCAATAGGTTTGCTTCAAACACTAGCTTTCGGAGCACTGCTCCTTCCTCAGGTGAATGAGACTTGTCTCCCTGTCATGGTGGCAATTATTGGTAACTTTTCAAAACTGCACTCTCAGCTACTCTGTTACCAAGTGAACCAATAACACATTTTTCTTGCAAGAACATCACTTATTGGGAGGCAGCAACAAAATGGAGCAATACTGGTGGATATACCTGGTTAGCGAAGAGGAACAATATGTGCATAGATGCATTACAAAGATCCAAGTTAGTAATGCAACCACTGATAATTGGACTGTATAATCGGAACAATCCAAAAGGTCAGAGTGTCTTAAGTTGTTTATACCACCACCACATTTGAGCCTTATGTTGTTATCTTGAGATTAATTACATCATATAAATTAACTGCTCCAGTTTTCCCCAGTTCTCTGCACAATCCCATTCTGATGTCTTTTGAGCCATTTTTCAACACTCGGAGTGCTGCATAATCGGATATTGTGGGTTTAACTGGTTACCCTGTCTAGTATCAATGCATTGCCATCCTCGCACCAGCTAATAGAGCGATTGAGATATTATAGTCTCAATGTGTGGTAATACCTTTAGCACAGTTTTAAATAAAGTGTGTCCAGGATTTAAATGGAAGTTTAGTTAGGTCTAGTGATTCTAGTACAATGGAACAGAAATCCTTCGACGCACACGAGAAAATAAAAATACATAAGTGCAACAAACTTTATGAGCTGAATTCTTCCGCCATGCACACTGCAAGATTGACAGGGGCGAGATGTAGTCAATGGAGAAGTCCATTGACCTCGGCAGGATGCTCCAGTCGCCCTAAGTGTGGCTTTGATTTAAACTGACAGGATCTGTGGTTCAATTATAGCAGCTGATTTTAGTGTTTCCGACAATGACTCTGAGGCGGTCATTACCAAGAGCTACAGAAGAGACAAATGTCTCAGAACACTTCCTGTCTCTCTTTTTGCCACATTGCCAATCCTACCTTTTAGAAAAGATGTGATGGAATATAAACAACATTGGCAAGTTAGCATCATTGCCCATCCCTTGTGACAGTAAGAAGGTTCTTGTGGGCCTTCCTCACATGGCAGTACTTCTGTCTGATCCTATGCAAGAAGAATGGATACACTGATGAACTTTCTTTTTACACCTATCTTCATATACCCGTGGTTTGGTAAGTTTAGAAAAAGAACAAAGGATCAAAAATGTTACCACTCCATCGCAATCGTTCTCAAAATCCACTTATCTGCATCCTAGAGAATGGGAGACCGTAGAGTTGTGGTGTTGTCACTGGACTGCTAATCCAGAGACCCAGGATGACACTCTGGGGGATCCTGGTTCGAATCCCATCATGGTGAATAGTGAAATTTGAATTCAATAAAAATCTAGAATTACAATTTTTAAAATAAATTTAGCGTACCCAATTGTTTTTTTTTCCAATTAAGGGGCAATTTAGCGTGGCCAATCCACCTAACCTGCACATCTTTGGGTTGTGGGGGTGAAACCCACGCAGACACGGAGAGAATGTGCAAACTCCACACGGACAGTGACCCAGGGCCGGGATTCGAACCCGGCTCCTCAGCGCCATAGTCCCAGTGCTAACCACTGCGCCACGTGCCGCCCTATCTTGAATTAAAAATGATGGCAATGAAACCACTGTCGTAAAAACTCATCTACTTCACTAGTGAAATCTGCCGTTCTTCCCGGGTCTGGCCTACATGTGACCCCAGATCCATAGCAATGTGGTTGACTCTCAAATGTTCTCTGAAATGATCTAGCAAGCCACTCAGTTCAAGGGCATTTAGGCAATAAATGCTGGTCCATTCAACGTTGGCCGCATCCCATGAATGAATCAAAAAGAAATCACGAAAGGTACTTTTATCAGCTCTGGAGTTCCAGCTCCTTTCTGCAGCCAACAGCAACAAACAAAAAGAATAAATTACGCTGGATACCAGAATTACATCATGGTACATTGGATATAGAGCCAGTCAATTCAGCCCAACTGCTGATGTTTCGGATGCATTGAAGTCTCCTCCATTTCCTCATTTAATCCTATCAGAATTATTTCCTTCTTCCTCATATGCTTGTCCAGCTTCCCCTTAAATGCATCTGTACTATTGTGGTAAAGACTGGGTGGCATGGACAAGTTGGGCCAGAGGGCCTATTCCAATGCTGTAAACCTCTATGACTATTTGCATCAACACTCCCGCTGGGATTTTCCAGGTGGGACCTGCTGGGGGCATGCGGCAGGCCAGCCAAAAGTCCATTCACTTTCAGGCAATCCGGACAGAGGGCGGGACCGGAAGTTCCCACCTTTTCTGTGGTAACAAGTTCTACATTCTCACCACTCTCTGGGTAAAGAAGCTTCTTTTGAATTCTCTGCTGAATTTCTTGGTGACCATCTTATATTGATGACTTCCAGTTATGCTCTTATTCACATGTGTAAATATTCTCTCTGTATGCATTCTATAAAATCCTTTCCTAATTTTAAAGACTTTAGATCACCCTACATTTTTCAAAAGGAAAGATAGTCTGTTCATCCTTTCCTTACAGGCATAAACCCTCATGTTTCTGGTTTCCTCCTTGAAAACCTTCCCTGCACCCTTCTAGTGCACCCAGAAAGATTGGGGCAGGATTGTCCATCCTGCTACACCTGTTTTCTGTTGCAGTGCGCTGCCCCCCCCGGCAGTGGGATCCTCCATCCTGGCAGCCGGCCAATGGAGTTTCCCATTGTGGGCACCCCTTCGCCATTGGGAAATCCACGGGGTGAGTGTGTTGCCAGAGAATCCAGCCCCGTGGGCGTGCTTCTCCGCTCCCCACGGTGCGTGGGAGAATCGCGGGAGGGCCCCCGACAAAATTCACACCCCCCCCCCCCCCTCGGAAGAATCGCTGCTCGACCGGCGATCCGATCGGTGCCACAGATCGTCGGGCCGGCGTCTCAATCGGACGCACTATTTCCCCTCCGCTGCCCCGCAAGATCAAGCCGCCACGTCTTGCAGGGCGGCTGAGGGGAAAGATGCCCACCGCATCGTGACGTCAGCCGCGCATGCGCAGGTTGAAGCCGGCCAACCTGCGCATGCGTGGCTGACATCATTAGGCGCGCCAGCCACGCATTCTCGGCACGACACCCCCGCGGCCGAGATTTGCAGAGCGCCGCTCCTAGCCCCGCCGGGAAGGGAGAATAGGGGGCAAGGAGCGGCCTCCGAGGCCGTCGTGAAACTCAGCCGAGTTCACAACGGCCCTCCCGATTTTTCCCGGGAGCGGAGAATTCCGGCCCATATTTATAACATTTCATCATTTAAATGTGGTCTAAGGTTCAATACAGCGTTAGCATAACTTGCCTACTGTTTCTCAAATTTTGCCTACTCTTCAATTTATCCCCCCTCTAGAAATAGACTCAATGCTTGGTTTGCTTTTCTACGGCCTTGTAAACCTGTGGCGCAACTTCTAGTAATTAGTGTCCAAAGGTCTTTTAAAAATTTAGATAAATTATATTTACTACATTACCATTGCCCACACTTTCTGTCCTCTCGTAAAAAAAATCCACTAAGGTTGGTCAAGCAAGATTTTCCTTTTTCAAATCCACGATGAATCTTAATTATTATATTTTGTTTCTGGATATTCCTCCACTCTCTTGATTAAAGGGATTCCATTACTTTTCCTACCATTAATGATAAGCTGGCTAGTCTGGAATTTCCTGTACATATTCTATCCCCTTTCTTAAATATAGGAATTACATTTGCTATTCGCCACTACTCTGATACTGCATTTCTGATATTATAATAATAATAATCTTTATTGTCACAAGTAGGCTTACATTAACACTGCAATGAAGTTACTGTGAAAAGCCCCTAGTCGCCACATTCTGGCACCTGTTTGGGTACACAGAGGGAGAATTGAGAATGGCCAATTCACATAACATGCACATCTTTCGGGACAGGTGGGAGGAAACCGGAGCGCCCGGAGGAAACCCACGCACACACGGAGAGAACGTGCAGACTCCGCACAGACAGTGACCCAAGCCAGGAATCGAACCTGGGACCCTGGAGCTGTGAAACAACAGTGCTACCCACTGTGCTACCATGCAGCTATATCGGAGGAAAGCAGGAAGGAAGGAGGGAAGAATGATCAAGGCATGATGAAGCAATCTGAAATCATAGGCAGTCGCTTGATCACAGGTAAACCAGCAGATAGCAGAAGATGGTTTGTCTGAGGGGCTGAAAGAGGCACGTTTGCTCTTGCTGTCCCATAAGCATTGCTCTTAAACACAATTAAATGCTGGATCTGACACTTCTCAATTTCCTTCAGTTGTCAGGTTTCCCAAGTCCTGGAAAAGCCAGCCTACACTTGCTAAATTCAAATAGTCCCAAAATTTGAGAAACAGGGCCTTTTAAAAAATGAAAATCACTGACCTGCTAAAGCAGTTTATTGAGACATCCTTAAATCCGCCAAGGTTAAACCTAATGTAGGCACTCTCATGGCAGGTTATGTCTGAGTTTCACATATTTGCCAATTTAACCCTCATGCCCTTACCCTTCCTCTTCTACCTTGGTTGGGGTGCAGGGGTTAAACATTACCCCTGGTGTCTGGAGTAAACATTGCTATAGACAGTCTATGTGAGTTCCAACTGCTGGTCTCACCAGTAAATTTGTCACCTGGAAGAAATATTGTTGGCACCATCAATGGTAGAAATGTTGCACAAAGTACAATTAAGAGTTTCACAATAATGGTTGTCTTCTCAATCTCATCACTTACATCCTTAACTACCCAGCCACACACACACACTTTAATAAGTCCTGTAGAAGCTCCATTAGAAGTGGTCTAATTATCCAGCTTCCTGATTATTTACCAGAACCTTCACAGAGAAAAGTATTGAATGAGACATTACCTCATTGCACAACCCACTAAGACTAATCTCCTGTCTGACATAAATTAACCCCTCAGCCTCTGAAAGATTGAATTAAGTTGAAGTTACTTATACTCTACCTGCCTTGGAGAACTTTCAATTATCCACCCATTCTTCCAACCCCACATTATTATTGTGATATTGGAGGATCCATGGTACTTTCCAAACAAATGCTCTAAGATTTTATAAGATCCCAATGTCCACTAAATATTTTTCCCCAATAGTTTCATGTGTTAATTTGCCATTGTAATTTCCATTAGCTCCATCTCCATTTCCATGTCTAAAATTCTGATGTAAAGCCTCTCCCCATTAACTAAGGAGCATGTAGGATTTGATTTTTTTTTAATTTAAAGTACCCAATTCGTTTTTTCCAATTAAGGGGTAATTTTTTAGTGTGGCAATCCACCTACCCTGCACAACTTTTGATTGTGGGGGTGATACCCACGCAGCCACAGGGAGAATGTGCAAACTCCACATGGACAGTGACCCGGGGCCTGGATAGAACCAAGTCCTCAGTGCCGTGAGGCAGCAGTGCTAACCATTGCATCACTGTGCCGCCCGAGCATATAGGATTTTATAATGTACTTTCTACTTTTTGTGAAACAAATACCAATTTTTCCTTGTCAAATATATTCTTAAAGACATTCAATTGTTGTTTAATCCGTGAACATTTCAAAACTAATCTCTTACACATAATACATTGCAATTCTGCGATCCTATAATAGAATGGTCATTATTAGAATTCAAATATCAGTCTCCTTGAAAATCCTTCAGAACTTTTCCCTGAATTTTACATCCTAGTTTATCTTTCTTAATGCTTTCTTATTCTCTTCTATTACAATTTCTGCTATCAACACCCATTAATTTAATCTCATCTTGTACTTATGTATTCCCTATCTTCAATGTTACTGCCATCTTATTGCAATGTTACTGGTTTATTTCCACTGTTCAATTTCTCAGTCATTTTTTTCACTCATCTATTCCCACATTTGTTGATTCCTTGTGGGATATGGTTCCAGACATCCTCCAGTGCCTCACCCAGGTGCCCACGTTTGGGTACAGACAGTGAATGTTGACAGACTATTCTGTGACAACTAAGGCTAATTCTATCCTCACCTGATTGTGTACGTCCAATGGATGGAGATCGAGTGGGAATCCTAACTGATTTTCCTTTGGCTAAAGAAGTTCTGAGGAAAACTGTAGCACCTCTAATCCTAGCCCAGGGGAGATCAGTTAACCTGTCACAAACAAAATTGAACCCAGACCTCGATGACTCACTGAAGTCTCATGTTCATCTCAAAATAGCAGATCAAAGCCATTCATTATGGTTAAGTGTACTATATCATGCTGTTGGACTAATGCCAGGCTCTGGCCTCTAAAGAATAGCCAACACTGCTGCAAAGACATTCTAATATTATATATGGACCAACAGGACAATATGGGGTTTAACTAACCATTTACATTCCTTTTCAATTTTAACAAGAATTATTATTTTCCTCTGCAGTATAAAAAATGACCAGGGACAAATAGGGAAACAGTGGTAATGTCAATGGACGAGTAATCCAGAGACATTGGTTAATTGCTCTGGGTTGGGGTTCAAATCCCACCACAACAGCTGGTGGAATTTGAATTCAATTCAAATTCTGGAATATAAAACTGGCTGTAATGATGACCCTGAAACTATCTTAGGTTGTTGTAAAGATCCATCTGGTTCACTAATGTCCATAAGAGAAGGAAATCTGCCATCCTTACCTGGTCAGGCCTACATGGATTTTATGGATCTTAGGGTGGCACAGCGATTAGCACTGCTACCTCACAGCGGCAGGGGCCCGGGTTCGATTCCGACCTTGGGTGACTGTGTGTGTGGAAATTGCGCACCCTCCCCGTGTCTGCCTGGGTTTCCTCCAGGTGCTCCAGTTTTCTTCCGCAATCCAAAGATGTGCAGGTTAGGTGGATTGGCCATGCTAAATTGCCCCTTAGTGTCCAAAAGATTAGCTGGGGTTACAGGGTTACAGGGATAGGGTGGGGGTGTGGGCCTAGGATGGGCAAAAAATGCTTGCCTTTCCTTGCCAGCGATGCCCACATCCCATTAAAGAAAGTTTTAAGTTTTTGATTCTGTTAATAATCCAATCTGTTTCAGTGAGAAACCACTGGATAATTGTGTTAATTTGTTCTTGGATCATTTTAATCATGGCTTTAACACCTGCTGTTAATTTCTGTGTTATCTGGAGACATCAAACCCAGTAAAATATCGGTAAGTGGATGTGGTGAATTATAAACACTAATAATCCACACTGTATTGTACAACATGTGTTGAGTCTGTACCTTGTATCAGATCATGTGTAGTTGCGCGGCTCTACCCATAGGGGGAGATGAGGAGCTTGTACTGGGCTCCGCCCATGGCTCCGCCCATGGCTCCGCCCATGGATCCTCCCCCTAACCGGAAGTATAAAGGTTGCTGTTGTGAGCCTGCCTGCCAGTTCATCTAGCGTTCACCTCATCACAGGCAGGCTCTGTTGTAAGACGATTAAAACCACTGTTCGCTTCTAACCACGTGTCGCGTGAATTGATGGTCTCATCAGTGGAAAAATCGTTTTACAAAACTGTCTCAATAGAACATTTAAAGATCGCATTATTCAAAGCAATTCGGCCAGCCAGTCAGGTTGTTCCACTGCTCCTGTGTGAAACATCTAAGAATGTTTTACTATGTTAACGGTGTGACATAAATGTTGCATTTGCCGTTGAATGCAAACATGTGTTTTGCTGTGCGTGTTGTTCGTTTGTATAATAAATGAACATTAAACCTCATCCAGGTTTAATGCCAGCGATTGTGTAGAATCATGGAACTATCCAACAGAGGTGGTTGCTACTGGCCCATCGCGTGTCTTCGAAACTGCTATCCATTTAGTCTCACTCCTCTGTTCTGTCTCCATAGCTCTGCAAAAACAATATATCCATGTTCTTTTTAATTTTCCATCTGCTGAAATGTTTATGCACACAATCTTTATATTTAATCTTTTACCACTGTGAATAACTTTAACATTGTCCGGGGCTTAAAAAGCCACATTTTTGACGAGCATTGTGTTTTTGGTGTACCAAATGTCCTGATGCAGCACAGGCACCAAAAATACATAATCAAGCATAGTCATGGAATGAGCAAACCTTCAGTATAGGAGTAGGCCATTTGTGGCATTGCACCGTTGTCAATGCTAGCTGTCCGTTGAAGTGGCACACCTTTTCTGATGGACATTGAAGAGAATCCGCAAGTTCACTAAAAGGAACAATGATGCAAGAGTACAGATAATGACAATATAAATATAAAACTCCTCCCCTGCATCTAACGATATAAATATGCCTAGACAACTTGAAGCTGGATTTTTCCAGCTCCGCTTAGTCTTTCCGCCACCCCCCCTCCTCCCTCCTCCCCTCCCCCCTCCCCTCCCCCCTCCCCTCCCCCCCCCCCTCTCCCCCCCCCCCCCCCCCTACTCCCCCCCAAAAAAAAGCTGGCACCCTGGCGTGAAGCCAACAGGAATCACGATGGTCTCCATCTTCAGCGAACAGACATGATCACCAAGCCGGGAGCTCTAAGGACATTGCAGGCCCTGGGTGGCCCCCTGTCACTCTAGCACTCTGACAGTGCCAACCTGGCTTGAGTGCCAAGGGATATGGAAGGGGTGGGGCATGAAGGCGGGTATGAAGTGGGGACATGAAGGGGGGACATAAAGGGGGGCAAAGGGAGGGCATAAGGGGGCATGAAGGGGGGCATTTGGTGATCCCATAGAGTGGTTCCGTTCACTGGGGCGGGTGATGCTGGTACTGATTTGGAGGGGGGGGGCCTAATGCATGTGACAAGGTGGAAGGGGCCGAAAGAAAGATCCATTGGGAGTGCTCTGCTCTTCGCGATCCTTGGGGGAGGTGGGGGGAGGAGGAAAGAGTGGACTGATGCCGGCGAGGTTGGTGGGGGAGGGGTTGGAGGGAGTGCATTAATCCCTGATGTTGGCGATAGGGGTGGTGGAATGGGCCTTTACCGACACTTTGGCACACTTTAAAAATGGCACCCCGATCTCTGTGAAGCCGTGAGTTAACCATGGGACATTGTAAAGGGGCTGGGAGGGGGGGAGGGGGGGGGGGGGGGGGGACAATCGGGAAACGTCATCTCTCCAGCTACAATCGTGGTTCCCACGCACGGATATTACGGGTTCAAAATCATCCCCGGAGTATACCAATATCTAGTAAATTAGATCCCAGCATTTTTTATTATAATAATCTTTATTAGCATCACAAGTAGGCTTACGTTAACACTGCAATGAAGTCACTGTGAAAATCCCCTAGTCGCCACATTCCGGCACTTGTTCGGGTACACTGAGGGAGAATTCAAAATGTCCAATTCACCTAACAAGCATGCACATCTTTCGGGTCTGGTGGGAGGAAACCGGAGCGCCCAGAGGAAGCCCACGCAGACACAGAGAGAACGTGTAGATTCCGCACAGACAGTGACCCAACCCGGAGGAAACCCACGCAAACCTGGGAAAGACGTGCAGACTCTGCGCAGACCCAAGGTAGGAATCGATCTTGTTACCCTGGTGCTGTGAAGCAACGGTGCGAACCACTGTGCTACCGTATTAAATACATTCAAAAGACACATGACCAATCATCGGACTGCTGCTACCATGAGATTAACTATACCCTTATAACACATCAAACAGGCATGCATCAAACTATCAAATTAAGGGACAGTAAAAAAAGGAACAAGGAAAATGTGAGTTCATTTGAATAAACCAGGACAATTTCACAGATCATAACATTTAAATTGGAAGATTAAAAACTCTGTTGCAGTAGAAGAACGAATGTCTGATTGTGACTAATGTGTTAAATTGTTGATATAGTGTTGAACAAATGACGGACAGCATGTGCTGCAGATGGCTCCACCTCAACAGGGGAATGGTGTGATACTTGTGCCATGTCCTTTCGGACTTGGCACCATGTGGAGGAGGAGGATATCCGCTCCCAATGCCGGCAAAGTTACCGCAGTCCTGAACCTTTACGCCTCAGGATCATTCCAGGGCTAAAGTGGGGACTTATGTGCCATTTGCAAGCTGCAGCCCACAAGTGCATCCGTGAGGTCATTACTGCCCTGTTTGCCTGGGCAGCTAACTATATAAAGTTTGTCATGGTCCAGGCCCAACAAGATGCCCAGATTCAGCAATTAATGAAATAATGTGGAAATTTTGTAGAGTTGCTTAAATATTTACTGCAAATAGAAAAAAGCCAACAGCCGAGGACCCAGGTTCGATCCCAGCCCTGGGTCACCGTCTTTGAGAAGTTTGCATATTCTCCGTGTGTCTGCGTGTGTCTCACCCTCACAACCCAAGGTGTGTAGGGTAAGTGGATTGGTCACGCTAAATTTCCCCTTAATTGGAAAAAATTTTTTTTGATAAAGCCACCAATTGACTAAGAACAGCAATAATAGACAAAAAGCATCCGACACATTGTTCATGGAAAATGATGGTCATCTCTATTTCCATAAATGGTGAAATGGTCAAGAAAACGTCAAGCAAATAAAAAACAAAACCACAAAAGATTAACTGTTGTTTGAATTTCCGGATGTGGCTGAATTCACATTCACATATCTCTATAAAACAAAAGAAAGAGGTGCATCTTCCAGAGAAATGTAGTGTGTAAGCCAATGTACACTGTTAATGTAAAATCATTTTTAAACTATACCTGTATAACTATTTCCTTATTTATTTTATACTAATCAAAGTTGTAATGTTAAGCCTGTGTGTTTGCAGTCTGTCTCATGGTGTTAACATGGAACATCAAGATAAAAGATATGAAGGCTGAACATATGTGAAGAACTGTATTGAAATGCACTGTGGGCTCAAAACACAAAGCATGCTGGTCAATTTAGTCAAGTCCAAGCTTTGCTAGCATCAGCAAAACTCTGCAAAATGCCTTAAACTGTAGGAGGACTTGTACCAGGGGGGAAAAAGCAAATGTAGCCTCATTTAGGGCAGCAACTCGACAGCTTTCTCCCAGCTTTGCGATTGTTAACAATGTTGGAGATGACAAAGCAAAGTCAAGCTAACTACAAATGTGACCTTCGAATGGGGACATGGGGTCTATCGGTTTGATTGATTGATTGATATTTATTGTCATATGTACCGAAGTACAGTGAAAAGTATTTTTCTGCAACCAAGGGAATGTATACACTATGTACATACCTGACAAAAGACATTTGCGAAGGCATGGAAATGAACATTGATGTGACCAAAAGTTAATTATAATGAACTGAAAAAACAGGCTTTACCGTTAGCCCCAAAATAGGCTTAAAGAATGACCCCACGGAACCATCGAGGCTACAGTGGTTGGAACAATTTTGCAAGTTGCTCAGACTATTCACACAGAAAATATCGTCATCGGATTGACAACTGAAGCAGACCTCGGCACTCAGGGGAGCTAAGCAGCCAGTATTGTTATGAGCATGTACTATTGCTTAATATATCACCCTCGGTGAAACTTCATCCAAGCTGTTGTGTCAATTTTATCCAGAGTAAGGACAAAGGAACCTTGAGACCAGGTAGAGCGTCTAACAGGAGTATTCCTAAAAGTACTTAAACTGCAGATTGTGAGAACAAATGTGACATTTAATTAAAGCACCATACAAGGAGTTTGCTTCAGGTACACAAGGTAAGGCATTATCTTCATCTCGTTCCTTTGTCATGTTATTTTAGTACAAAGCAGATCACAAATACGTGACTACAAAGGCATACAAAACATTCATCATAGTCACCAGCAGTTAAATGTTGCCTGATCTTTAATTCAGCTTTAAAATCAAGTTATCAGAAAGATAATTTACTCAGATAATTTTCTTTGGGTAAAGGCTTAGCTCTTCAAATCATATTTGAATATCTGAAGGATTAATGTAAAAGATTACAGCTACTGTTGAATTAATCTGTCTATCGGCGATGGCAAATTAGCAGCAAACTGTTCTTGTACCTTGGGGCAGCAGGGTAGCATGGTGGTTAGCATAAATGCTTCACAGCTCCAGGGTCCCAGGTTCGATTCCCGGCTGGGTCACTGTCTGTGTGGAGTCTGCACGTCCTCCCCCTGTGTGCGTGGGTTTCCTCCGGGTGCTCCGGTTTCCTCCCACAGTCCAAAGATGTGCAGGTTAGGTGGATTGGCCATGCTAAATTGCCCGTAGTGTCCTAATAAAAGTAAGGTTATGGGGGGGTTGTTGGGTTACGGGTATAGGGTGGATACGTGGGTTTGAGTAGGGTGATCATGGCTCGGCACAACATTGAGGGCCGAAGGGCCTGTTCTGTGCTGTACTGTTCTACGTTCTACCTCAGACCTGGCACCTTGTTAACCCGTCCACATTTTGCTTGTATCCTGGTACCTGCAAATCTCGCCTCATTTTTTTTTACGGTCAGTGGATAGGAGAGGAAAATACTGTGCTAACATTACAAAAAACTCAGAATTAAGGTTTCAGATTCCCAGGATCTGCAATGAAGCAACCAGGCACTTGTGAAATTGTAATGGCATTATACCCCACATGGTGAACGCCAGACTGGTGTGAGATAGCCTTCTGGAAGAGGTCTGAAATGGTTTGATTTTAGGGCACAAAATGTCAGATCAAAAACATACTTTCAATTTCTGCATTGATTAGTGTGTTATGCTGCTTCGGATAACACAGGCTGCTACTTGATGCAATCTTAACTAAAGGATGCTCCAGACTCTGAAATAAGTTCCACGTGTTTATTGAACAATTAACACAGTTCTCAAATGAGTTTGACTCTCTGCTAATCTAACTGTAGTAACTCAGTCTAACTGCACCTGTTTGCTCTAAGTCACATGCTGGGGTGTGATGCTGCTGATCAACCCTGTCGAACTCTCTCGATGTCTGTCTGTGGAAAGAGGCAGGGTGTGATTGCCTCATCCTTTTTATAGTGTTTATGTTATGCCCCCTTGTGTGATGCCACCTCTGAGTGTCCTGACTTCCCATTGGTTGTGCCCTATTCTGAGTGTTCATTGGTTGCATGTTTGCATATCGTGACATCTCCCCCCTTTATTTATTTATTTTTTATGTATATACATGTGAATGTGTCTGTCTAATGTGACTGACTTAGGAATACAGAACAGAACAAACAAAACAAATGCTCATAAGTCCAGTCTCTGAGGCTTGCATCTGATCCTCGTCGACCACCAAAGAGGTGGTGGAGGGGATGACGGTGTCTTGACAGGTGAGTGGGAGGCACTACTGGTGGCCTCATGGTTCGAGGCGTCTGGAGGTGGCAATTTGACATGTGGAAATGGAGTGGAAGGTATTTGTGGGCAAGAAACGTTTTGCAGTGCCCTTCGATTCCTTCGCACAATGGCGCCATCAGCCATACGTATGACATAGGATCTGGGCATGTCCTGTCGAACAACGTCAGCCGGAGCAGACCACCCACCATCCGGTATCTTGATCCTGACTGTGTCTGCTGGGGATACCACGTCCAGATCGGTGGCATGTGTGTCATAGCCCTGCCTCTGGCTGTTGCAAAGCTGCTGCATCTTCTGCAGCACCGAGAGGTGATCAAGGTTGGGCAGGTGTCTGGCTGGAAGCGTCATCCACAAGTCCCTTTCATCAGCAATTGAGCTGGCGGCATGCCAGTGGACAAGGGAGTCGCCCGTTACGCAAGTAGTGCAAGGTGTACGTTGGAAGCGGAGTCCGAGGCCTTGCGGATTAGCTGCTTAACGATGTGCACCCCTTTTTCGACTTTGCCATTGGACTGCGGATAGTGTGGACTGGAGGTGACATGCCTGAAATTGTAGCTCTTGACAAACGTGGACCATTCTCAACTGCGGAAGCACAGGCCATTGTCGCTCATGACGGTGTTCGGGATGCCATGCTGTGAGAATGTCTCATTACGCTCTGTTGCCGCTTTTCCGTGAGATGAGGTTTGGCAGCTTCAGCACCTCAGGATAGTTCAAAAAGTAATCGATGATTAAGGTATAGTCACGACCATTCGCGTGGAATAGGTCAATGCCAACCTTGGACCATGGAGACTAGGTCATGTGGTTGGAGCATCTCCTTGCTCTGCGCTGGTTGGAACCTCCGACAGGTTTCGCAGTTCAGGACTATGTCCATGGTGTCTTGGTTGATGCCGGGCCAGTAGACAGCTTGCCGGGCCCTGTGTCTGCACTTTTCTACACCCAGGTGTTCCTAATGAATCTGCCGCAGCGCAATGCTCTGGAGCCGTAGCGGGATGACTATCCTGCCCAGCTTGAGCAGGACGCCGTCAATCAGCATTAGGTCATCCTTGACGTTGTAGAATTGAGGGCATTGCCCTTTCTGCCAGCCATTGCTGAGGTTGTGGATGACTCACTGTAACAGGGGGTCTTTGGCTGTCTCTTCTCGGATGAGAACAATCTTCTCATCTGTTGCCGGGAGAGTGCTTGCACACAGTTGTACCTGCAATTCAATGTGATGGATGATCTCCAGTGGTTCACTGGGTGAGTTGACGGAGTGGGCAATGCATCAGCGATGGTGAGCTCCTTGCCAGGTGAGTACACCAAATTGAAATCATGGGCGGGCAACTCCGGCGGGACAGAGTGGCGTGAAATCCTCTGCACCTTCAGGGGCTAGGCCCGTCCCGGAGTGGTTTGCTCCCCACCAGCCGGCGGGAAAGGGGCTTGGCGCTGTGCCAACCGGCGCCGAAGGGCCTCCGAGGCCGGCACGAGTTGGCACATGCGCAGGAGCACCAGCGTGTGCTGCCGTCACCACCGCGCATGCGCAGAAGGTTTTGCTACCGCACTGGGAATGGCGGACCGGTACAGCCTCTGGAGTGAAAGGATAGAGTGCCCCCACGGCACAGGCCCGCCCGTGGATCGGTGGGCCCCGATCGCGGACCAGGCCACCATGGGGGCACCTCCCTGGGCCAGACCCCCCCGCATCCCCCCCAAGAACCCCGGAGGCTGCCCGCGCCACCAGGTCCCGCCGGTAAGGACCTACTCCAATTTAGGCCGGCGGGACTGGCAAAAGACGGGCGGGACTTCGGCCCATCACGGGCCGGAGATTCCGGGCAGCCCCGGGGCCCATTAAGTCGCGCTAGACCCCGCCATTCTCTGAGGCGGGCGGCGCGACTCACGCCAGGCCAATTTTTGGGGGCCCGGAGAATTTGCAGGACCGCGCAGGCGGGATTCACACCGACCCCCGGCGATTCTCCGACCCGGCAGGCGGTCGGAGAATCCCACCCCTTACCTTCGGAGTTTGAGCAGAATTCTCTGCAAACGAGGCATCATGTCATTCAGGTCCTTTTGCATGATGTGGACCAGAGGCCTATGATCCGTCTCAACAGTAAATGTTGGCAAGCCGTAGACAGAATCATGAAATTTGAGGATGCCAGTGAGAAGACCTAAACACTCCTTCTCAATCTGTGCACAGCTGGTCTCAGTGGGTGTCATTTCCCGTAACGCATATGCTACTGGTACCCAGGGTGACGTGTCGTCTCTTTGAAGCAACACCGCCCCAATACCATCCTGACTCGCATCTGTGGATATCTTGGTCTCTCGGTCTGGGTCAAAGAATGCAAGGACGGGTGCAGTGATGAGCTTGGCAGGGTGTGACTATAAAACACCTTTTATAGTGTTTATGTCATGCCCCCTTGTGGTGATGCCCATTAGTTGTGTCCTATTCTGAGTGTTCATTGGTTGCATGTTTGCATATCATGACAATTGGCACCTGAAACTGCTTCACATCAACGTGAAAGTGGCAGCGTAACTGCATGAGCTCTAAAAGATATAACTTTTGGGCAATGCTTGTTAGCCGTGCCATTAATATTGCCATTGAGACATAAGCAACAGTGAAATTCCAGGCAGTAACAACACTAAATATTAGTATAGATCCTGTTATTTGCACGGTTTTCCAGTCCAAAGCTAATGGACAAAAAAAAACCATTGAAAGAATACTGTGTAATTGATGCACGTGCATAAAGAGAAAGAGGATTAAACACAGGGGCCGGAATTCTCCAGTCATTGCCATTCACTTTTCCCAGGATTCCTGCTGGCGTGGGGTGGTTTGAATGGGAAATGCCATTGACGAGCGTCAGGAATATAGAATCGCACCACGAGCGAACAGCACGCCGCCGTGAAACATGCGGCTGGGCAAGTGGAGAATCCAGCACAAGATTTATTATTAGCTAAATCAGTAATTACATTTCACCAACTCACCAAACATACAAAGTACCAAAGTATTTTTTTTTAAATACACAGAATCCTGACAGTGCACAAGGAGGTTATTCAACCCATTTAGTCTGCACTGACCCTCTGAAAGAGCACTCCACCTCGCCCCACTCCCCCACCCTATCCCAGTGAACCCACCTAACCTGCACATCTTTGAACACAAAGGGGCAATTTAATATGGTCAATCCACCTAACCTGCACATCCTTGGACTGTGGGAGGAAACCGGAGCACCCGGAGGAGAACATGCAAACTCCGCACAGACAGTCATCCAACGCCGGAATCAAACCTGGGTCCCTGGGGCTGTGAGGCAGCAACACTAACCTCTGAGCACACATGCTGCTTTAATTCAAGCAATTTAAATGAGATATGGAAGGAAGGTTTTGATGGAGACATTGAACAAGTATCAACATTTTGGGGCAGCACGGTAGCATGGTGGTTAGCATAAATGCTTCATAGCTCCAGGGTCCCAGGTTCGATTCCCGGCTGGGTCACTGTCTGTGCGGAGTCTGCCCGTGTGTGCGTGGGTTTCCTCCGGGTGCTCCGGTTTCCTCCCACAGTCCAAAGATGTGCGGGTTAGGTGGATTGGCCATGCTAAATTGCCCGTAGTGTCCTAAAAAGTAAGGTTAAGGGGGGGTTGTTGGGTTACGGGTATAGGGTGGATACGTGGGTTTGAGTAGGGTGATCATTGCTCGGCACAACATCGAGGGCCGAAGGGCCTGTTCTGTGCTGTACTGTTCTATGTTCTATGTTCTATGTTCTAACACAGAAAAATAGCAGCAAACATTTAAGCTCATAAATATTATTTCAGATTGTGAGTTTGATCCAATGTTCATCTTCAACTCCTCTTAAAATGTTGTTCCCTGCTTTACCAACTTAAAATTGAGGGGCTCCATTGTTTCATTACACCTCATTAGGAGATTCAGGCAATCCAGTTCTCCCACAAGGAATTCTCCAGCAAAACTACATTTACTACCGATTATTCAATTTGTCTTAACTTGTTCCAATCGTCGTGTGATCCTGAAAATGTTTTCCAAATCAAAGGTGTATTTAATGGTGTGAGTTAAAGGTACACAACAGCACACTTTCCAACTTCAAGGCAGCTTATTATTACAGAAATGCAACCATTAGGCGATGATTCTGACATTCGGAGAAATAATGGCATCAGAGACGCAGAAAAATGTGGAATTGCGAATATTCCCTTAGGTTACAAAAGCTGGTTACAGTAAACACAGAGCGCTAACTTCTGTATTTCAAATAATTTGGTTTTTGTAGCAAAGCACAGTATGGACAGCACATCATATCAGAGATAAAAGTCAGGGGAAAAGTTTCTATGGATGTTCACATACTGTAGCTGGGAACAGAATGAAATAAACAAGGCAATTATTTTTGGAGACAGAGTAAGTCACATTCTGTCGTTATTACATAGAATTTTAGGATTTTTCTAATGCTTGAAGAATTATATTAATTAATTCTGTTTGTGTGAAAGCTTCAAATCAGTGGTCTTGGAGAAAAGTTTTTTTTTTTTTTTTTTTTTTTTTTTTTTTTTTTTTTTTTTTTTTTTTTTTTTTTTTTTTTATATAAATTTAGAGTACCCAATTCATTTTTTCCAATTAAGGGGCAATTTAGCGTGGCCAATCCACCTACCCTGCACATCTTTGGGTTGTGGGGGTGAAACCCACGCAGACACGGGGAGAATGTGCAAACTCCACACGGACAGTGACCCAGAGCCGGGATCGAACCTGGGACCTCGGCGCCGTGAGGCTGCAGTGCTAACCCACTGCGCCACCGTGCTGCCCGTCTTGGAGAAAAGTAATGTAAAACCAGCTGAGCAAGATTCATTCTCTTATCTACCAAATAGCAGCATTGAACTGTCGCTAAGTTCTGAAACTCACTTCAGTTTGTTTCCAGATGCAAAATTATCTCTGGAAATCCTACTCATTTAAAATGTGGACTGAAATGGGCTGAATCAAGGACATTTTGCATATCGGCTTCGTAGCTTCTTTATTTACTAATTTGTTTTCTGCGCTACAAAAATCAGATTCTGACTAATTTCTCACCTAACTATGGTGTCAACGGGAGAGATCTAAAAACAGGCTAAATCAGAACCTTCATATTTAAAATGTTGCGCCTGACTTCCAATCAGTTCAGGAATTGTACAGCATTTGGATATGATTTTACATCACTCCGAAAATAATGATAAATGTTTGTTTTACAGTGAGGAACACTTACTGCTGAAAACAACTGAGAGTAGATATCAGTGACAGGAAACATGCACAGAAAGAAAGGTCAATAGTGCTTAAACATCATAAACAGCAGCGTTATTCTTCTAGGCAATGGAATTGTTACATGTTAGGTCAAAATCCTGGAACGTCCTCCCTAACAGCATAGTGGGTGGACCTACACCACAGGGACTGCAGCTCACCACTACCTTCTCAAGGACATTTAAGGATGGGCAACAAATGCTGGCCTAGCCAGCAATGCCCACATCTCGTAAAAATTATTTTATTAAAAACATTCTTATTTTAATACAGGATTTTAAAGAATAAATCGATGTTGCGATGTGGTGTTTAATTCCAGTATTCCATCTATTCACTGTTTGTGGAGCAGTGACACTGGCCTCACCCAATACAATCACTGAAGTGACTGTAGGAGAACAAGTCCTGTTCCATGTCAATATCCAAGGTGAAGCTTCGTATGACGTGACATTTCGCTCCAAAGCCCCAAATACTATCCTTGCAGCGTGGATGATCAACAATAATATGTCATCAGTGAATATAAACTCACTGTATGAAGGCAGACTTCAATGGAACATGAATGGTTCTGTGGTGTTACTTAACATTCAGATCAATGACAGTGGACCATATGAAATAGAAATCCACTACTACAGCCAAGAACTGAAAAACAGTGATATCGAGGGTTTTGAACTGCTCGTGTTTGGTAAGTCAATTATAAATAAGGAGGTAATGGAAAAAGTTTAATATTTGTAAAAACAATCTTTAAGAGACATATAGTTGAGGAGATGTCTGTTAGTCTGTGTGTTACAACTATGTACAGTAAAAAGATTCTATCACAGAGTCAGACAGAGGCCATTTGGCTCATTGATCCCATGCCAGTGCTTTGTGAAGAAATCCAGTCACTCCCACACCCCTGCCCAAACCTAATCTCCTGCAGCTTTATTTCTTCAAGCGCCCATTCAATTTCCTTTTGAAGTCATTGATTTCTTCCACTTTCACTAAACACATGGGCAGTGAGTTCCAGATTATTACTACTCACTGCGCTCGAAAGAACTTCCTCACATTCTCACTGCATCTTATGCCCAAAACCTTAAATCTATGTCTCCCTAGTCCTTATACTAATCAACTAATTGTAAGTGTTTTTATTCCCTAATGTACCCAAACCTGTCATGATCTTATACATTTCTATGAAATCTTCCTTAATTTCCTTTCTCCAAGGAGAACAACCCCAACTTCTCCTACCTAATCTTTGAGAGTTTGGCATAGGAAGTGAGGAGGTATTGGAGAACATTCTGAAGGAGAGAATTCATTTCCACTTGGAAAGGTATGGGTTTCAAGTGCAGTTGATGTGGTTTATATGGATTTTAGCAAAGCCTTTGACAAGTCCACACATGGGAGACAGATTGAGAAGGTTGAAGCATGTGGAATTCAAGGAAAATTGTAAAGTTGGATCTGAAACTGGCATATTACTGGAACACAAAGGGTGGTGGTAGAAGGCTCTTTGAGTAACTGGAAGCCGGTGTCCAGCTGTGTAATCAGTGCTGGGTCCCAGGATGGCTTGGTCGGATGGGCCGAGCAGTGGCAGATGGTATTTAACGCTGATGGTGGCATGGTAGTGTCATAATATCCACTCATGTATATAATGAGATGCAGGCAGGCAGTGATTGACACATAGAATGACCAATGAACACACAACACAGAACAACCAATCACCAGACAAGACACCACCACTATAAAGCCCACAGGGCATTAAGACTCCCGCTCTTTTCGGGACCCAGACACTGAGACAGTCAGAGTGCACAAGTCAGTGGACATTATTGCCATGGTAGCCAGTAGGTCTGGTCGAGCCACTAAGAGGTCATCAGTAGGATTAGTAGAGTGTCAACCCACAGCTGAACATGTACAGCAGTTCATAGTTAAATAGAACATAGAACAGTACAGCACAGAACAGGCCCTTCGGCCCTTGATGTTGTGCCGAGCCATGATCACCCTACTCAAACCCACGTATCCACCCTATAACCGTAACCCAACAACCCCCCCACCCCTTAACCTTATTTTTTAGGACACTACGGGCAATTTAGCATGGCCAATCCACCTAACCCGCACATCTTTGGATGTGCTGGATCAGTGTTGGATCAGCTCCGGTGTTAGACGTTTGTTTCTAGCTTCCCTGCATCCAGTTGCAATCAATGTCGAACCAACCTGCCTAACACATCAGGTAGCACAGTGGTTAGCACTGTTTTTTCACAGCGTCAGGGTCCCACACTTGATTCCCAGCTTGATGGGCCGAATGGCCTCCTTCTGCACTGTAAATTCTGTGAAATACTGCAATGAAGTTACTGTGAAAAACCCTAGTCCCCACATTCTGGAGCCTGTTCGGGTACACAGGGGGTGAATTCAGAATGTCCAAATTACCTAACAGCACGTCTTTCGGGACTTGTCGGAGGAAACCGAAGCACCCAGAGGAAACCCATGCAAACCTGGGGAGAACGTGCAGACTCCGCGCAGACACCTTTGGTTCTCTGATTTATGTTGTCAATTGCACAATGGTTATTTACATAAGATCAAGAGGTTTCCAGTGCTTGCCCTTGATACCTTAAGGGGTCTGAATGAATGAAACTTTTATTAGTCTGTAGTAAATTGAGTTTTTGGAAAGTAATGAATGTTAGTCACCATAGTCCCAGGTGACCATAGGCTGCTCTCCCCTTTGAGGAGCAGAGCTGACTGATGCTGATTTAACCTGAGGATCACAACACCTCAGGCAACGGGCAAGGCTGAGAAGGCGGGGCCTTCATGAATAACCTTAGCCCATACGGGAATTAAACCTGTGCTGTTGGCCTCACTTTCAATCATGGATTAGATGTCCATCCAACTGAGCTAAACTAGCCGCTAATAAACAATTGACTATTTTTACACATACTACTCTCACTACAGGGTTTATTAGTTCTATATAGTGTATAGTGGATAAAAAGGCGTAGAATGCCATAAGTTGGCATATGTGGGGCATGAGGAAGACCTTTTAACTTACTTTTCAAAGGTTCCCTTATCCAGATTATGGTTCATAATACCTCTGAGGTGTTAGTGTGAGAATGCGCAGGAATGCACAGAGCACTTCATGGCAACCTAACCTGCCTGGCCTCCATCCATAGGTCCTACACTTCTTCAAAATGTAAAAGCTTGGAATACTCCCGTTGGAAAATCCATTGATACCAATAGAGGGAACTGTGGCATAAATCAATGAGGAACAATTAGAACAAGGAAACATGAAAGACCAAGTCCCAAATCAGTGTTGAAAAATGTGCAAAAGAAAAAAAAAACTGGGCGAGTCAATAAAGGGTGCTTCCAACAATCCCCCACTCAATAATCTGCTCTGGTACTGCTTGGCAGTGTTCCAGGGGCTGCATTGATTTTGCTTTCCTCCTCACCTACAATCCATGAATGGGAATGGTGACTTACACACCCCTTTTCAAAATGAAAATAAAGCTCAGGCCGGAACTTACAAAACCACCCCCTAGGCCTGATCAGCAATGTGTGTGGAATCAGAGTTTGGCAAACTCAGAAAAAATTGGTCTCCACCTAATTATGTGGTCTGGGTAAACTAGGCACAAAATTGGTCTCTTGTGCTTTTAAAAGATACAATCCCTTCCTCTGAGCTTCACTTGAGTCATGAATTTCAGGGACACCATTTTTGTGTTAATTAGAAAAAGCAATGCATTAGCGACTGATGAAAAGGGAGTATTCAATTTGCTCAAATGATTAATTTCCCACTTTCTGTTTGCGATTTTAATCCTTTGCCATTTTGTTTGTTCCAGAACCAGTGTCCCAGCCTGATGTTAAAATCTTTGGTGACTGTACCACTCCAAATATCACTCTGAGCTGTTCGGTCTCTAATGGAACAAGTGTCACATTTCATTGGAGAAAGGAATCCTTATCCGGAATCACTGATGGTGCATTCAATGGGACACAACTGGTGATAAACCATGGTAACGAAGAGGAACAACATGTATACTGGTGCATAGCAGAGAACCCTGTCAGTGATGCAAAGAGCGATCCAGTGAGGCTCGAGCTGTGTAATGGGAATAATGGTGAGAGATTTGGAATATTTATACTAAATAGAATTATGACTTGTCAATGTAGCATTAAGATTAATTTTCCGGTGCTGGAATACAACTCGAATCACACTGCAATGCCTTCCATGGATTTATCCAAGGCTGGATTTTACTGAAGTCCATAGTGTATTTAAAAAGAAAATGTCTGCTGAGGCTTGTTGGTTACTCTTCAGTATTAAACATTTTAGACTACAGGCTGGATTTTTATTATTGTCTCAGGAATCACAAATCCATTTCCCAATATCATGTTCCCAATCTGAACGAACCTGCATGCATGTGTGATGATCATCCACGACACCCTTTGTCAAAAATTTGTTTACCATCATGAATCTGTATATGTACCGAAGCATGGTGCATCTTTTAAAATTTGTTCATGGGGTGTGGGCTTCGCTGGCTGGGCCACCATTTATTGCCCATCCCTCAGGGCATTTAAGAGTCAACCAGATTGCTCTGGATCTGGAGTCACATGTAGGCCAGACCAGGTAAGGTCGACAGATTTCCTTCCCAAAAGGACAGTAGGGAACCAGACGGGTTTTTAATGACAAGCGACAATGGCTTCATGGTCACCTTTAGACTTTTAATTTCGGATTTTTATTGAATTCAAATTTCACCATCTGCCATAGCAGGAATTGAACCCGCATCGCCAGAGCATGACTATGTGACTCTGGATTACTAGTCCAGTGACAATGTCCACTATTCATACATAGTGGCTGATGTACCATCAATTCGACTCAAGACATAATTAGGATCCGAACTGTGGCTTTAATCAGCTAGTTGTTAGCCCGATGGTCGACTACAGAGAATGGCCGACCGCCAGGAACTCTGAGTACTTATACCCCACCTCGGAGGCGGGGCCTATTTGCCTCTCGACCAATTGGAGAGCAGTCACATGACTAGTCCCAACCAATCGGACGAGAGGCACATGACCAGCCAGAGCCAATGGGAAGCCAGTGCTCTGCACCAATGGCAGTGCTCATATCCATACCACCACAGTGGCATAGCCCACTATGCACGATTTATACTCTCATGTTAAAATGTTAAGATTAGTAAACTCCTAACTTTCCCACTATCTCTATTTGTGCACAAGTTCATCGTTCGCACATTTACCCTTCATGAAATTCCGCAGGACTGGCACCCCAATGAATGGTGGGAATTGACTGTATTCTGGGGAGTCACTGGTGGGCTGGAATTGGAGCAGGCCTAAGGTAGGAACTGAATCAGTGGTATGTCAAGACCAGAGGTTAGATGGTCCACCTCCATTAAGCAGGACATCGGCCCCGGTCTATAGACAAATGTTAGGCACCTTAGCATTGATGTCTTACACTCCCATCACCTCTAAGCCCCCTCCATATCTCCTAATGTCTCCCTTACCCGCTCATCCAGTATCTACTATGAACAGAACACATGTGCCCTAGAAAAACACTGGGAAATCGGTTTAATTTTTAACATTTCATGACCATTTCAATCATCCATTCAAACTCATTTTGAAAACAAATATCTGCTTAGCTCAAAGAACAATCAATCAGACATCTATTTAAACTGTTGTTGTAATATTAATCTCATCTTGAGTGCTCATAAAAATAAATAGGTATTCAAAAAGACCTCTTCAAAAGACTTCAACCCTATTAGTTGTTCAGAGCTATCAAACAAAGCTCTGGGTTCCCTTCACAGCTGTATCAACAACTACTGCTGAGCTAAATTTAGCAGTAGGATTTGGAAATCAGCTTTGTATTCATAATGGGATTCCATTGCACAATTGAATTTAAAAAATCTCCAGAGTGCAGTACTATAGAGTCTTTGGAATTAACTGACCAGATGGCCAGTCATTTGCTTGTTATTTACTAAAAGCTGAACAGGTGGACTTGCAATCAAAGAAGTCTGGCATTGGTTCTTTTTTTTTTGCAAAGGTTCAACAGATCTCTCGACTTTAAAGCAATGTAAAAAAACATTAAAGTACTGTAGCCAGTTGGCACATCAATATTAGATTCTCAATATTGTTGAATGCAGAAGTACACATTATTTTCTGGATAAAATACACTAATGCACATCACCACCTTACACAATACTGGTCAATTTAATGGTCACTTATTATTTAAGGACAGAGTCCTATTGTCAATCACAGCATTTAAACTATAATTAAATTACCATATACCATTTCAGTATGATATTTGAAGATTTTATACTTTCCTATCAAAAGGCTCGTCAATTACACAACAGGCTTCTCCCAAGGTTTACAAACAGATTAGCCTGATGTGTCTCACACTGGTTTCACAAACGACTGTCTTTGAAGAAGATAGAAATTCCAGGGAAATTCACAATTCAGCAGGCATTTAAAAGTCTGAATCCAGTTCACTTTGAGTTAGTTCAGGTTGTGACTCACGATGATCATAATGCTGATCAAAATAGCAGCCCGTGGAAACCAAATGGGAAATTTTAATTTAAGATTCCCTCACCTCAATTTGCAACTGCGCAATGTGTTGGCCCAGTATCGGGTAGAAAAATCCAGCCCTAAATATCTTGTCCAGTTCAGAGCACATTCTGCGCAAAGCAGAGAAAAGCAATCTGACTCATGTTAAATATCCAACCTGGCGGTTACTGATCATATTTCCTCTG
The DNA here is from genome assembly GCF_902713615.1 of Scyliorhinus canicula. Taxonomy (NCBI): domain Eukaryota; kingdom Metazoa; phylum Chordata; class Chondrichthyes; order Carcharhiniformes; family Scyliorhinidae; genus Scyliorhinus; species Scyliorhinus canicula. Next base: position 79,956,204 of record NC_052158.1, on the reverse strand, counting down.
TTGTAAATTATTTTGCATTTCCAGCTATCACCAGTGCCCAGTTGGCCCAATAGGCAAGTGACCCATGTAGGACTTCAGCTTCTGAACTAATGATCTTCAGTGTCCTGAGGTTTGGGGGGGAAATTGTAATATGACTTCCCATTCCTGATAAAAGCAAATTAATAATAATAATAATAATCTTTATTGTCACAAGTAGGCTTACATTAATAAAGTTAATGAAGTTGCTGTGAAAAGCCCCTAGTCGCCACATTCTGGCACCTGCTCGGGTACACAGAAGGAGAATTCAGACTGCCCAATTCACCTAACAGCATGTCTTTCGTGACTTGTGGGAGGAAACCAGAGCTCCCGGAGGAAACCCACGCAAACACGGGGAGAATGTGCAGACCCCGCACAGACAGTGACTCAAGCAGGGAATCGAACCTGGGACCCTGGTGCTAACCAGTGTGCTACCATGCTACTGCGGATGCTGGAATTTGAAACAAAACAATAAAATACTGGACAATCTCAGCAGGTCTCTGACAGCATTTGTAGAGAGTGATTCCTGATCACTGCCCAATTATTCTTGCTGGAGATGATTATCAGACAGTTATGAGGAAGCAAAAAGCAATTAGCAATTGTGGTACCTTCACCCCCAAAAAAAATGTTACCCCTTAAGGAGAGGATATAGGAATGAAAAAAAAAACTCAATTCACTAAAATAAAAGGGCAAATAAAAACATAGCTCTAAACTGATGGAGATATTCAGTGAGTTTCACTTCAGGATGAAGAGATTTGTTTATACAATGGGCAGCACGGTAGCATAGTGGTTAGCACAGTTGTTTCACAGCTCCAGGGTCCCAGGTTCAATTCCCGGCTTGGGTCACTGGCTGTGCGGAGTCTGCAAGTTCTCCCCCTGTGTCTGCGTGCGTTTCCTCCGGGTGCTCCGGTTTCCTCCCACAGTCCAAAGATGTGCAGGTTAGGTGGATTGGCCATGCTAAATTGACCTTAGTGTCCAAAAAATGTTAAGTGGGGATTGCTGGGTTAGGGGGATAGGGTAGATACGTGGGCTTCAGGAGGGTGCACTTGGAATGGGCCGGTGCAGACTCGATGGGCCAGATGGCCTCCTTCTATAATTCTATAATTCTATGATACAATGTGTACGTGAGGTTCCCATGCCTCAGCTTGCTAATTATATCTATATTTCAAGCAGGGTAACAATATAGAACATAGAACATAGAACATTACAGCGCAGTACAGGCCCTTCGGCCCACGATGTTGCACCGTCCTGTGATACTCTTCTAAAGTCCCTCTGCACTATTCCCTTATCGTCCATATGCCTATCCAATGACCATTTGAATGCGTTTGGTGTTGGCAAGTCCACTACTGTTGCAGGCAGGGCATTCCACGCCCTTACTACTCTCTGAGTAAAGAACCTACCTCTGACATCTGTCCTATATCTATCTCCCCTCAATTTAAAGCGATGTCCCCTCATGCTGGACATCACCATCCGAGGAAAAAGGCTCTCGATGTCCACCCTATCTAATACTCTGATCATCTTGTATGCCTCAATTAAGTCCCCTCTTAACCTTCTTCTCTCTAACGAAAACAGCGTCAAGTCCTTCAGCCTTTCCTCATATGATCTTCCCTCCATACCAGGCAACATTCTTGCAAATCTCCTCTGTACCCTTTCCAATGCTTCCACATCCTTCCTATAATCTGGCGACCAGAACTGCACACAATACTCCAAATGCGGCCGCACCAGAGTTTTGTACAACTGCAACATGACCTCATGGCTCCGAAACTCAATTCCTCTACCAATAAGAGCTAACACACCATTCGCCTTCTTAACAACCCTCTCAACCTGGGTGGCAACTTTCAGGGATCTATGGACATGGACACCGAGATCTCTCTGCTCGTCCACACTACCAAGAATCTTACCATTAGCCCAGTACTCTGCCTTCCTGTTATTCCTTCTAAAATGAATCACCTCACACTTTTCTGCATTAAACTCCATTTGCCACCTGTCAGCCCAGCTCTGCAGCTTATCTATGTCCCTCTGTAGCTTGTAACATCCTTCTGCACTGTCCACAACTCCACTGACTTTAGTGTCATCTGCAAATTTACTCACCCATCCTTCTACGCCCTCCTCCAGGTCATTTATAAAAATGACAAATAGCAACGGCCCCAAAACAGATCCTTGTGGCACACCACTAGTAACTGGACACCAGTCAGAGCATTTCCCATTTACCACCACTCTTTGTCTTCTATCAGCTAGCCAATTTCTGATCCAAACTGCTAAATCACCCTGAATCCCATGCCTCTGTATTTTCTGCAATAGCCTACCGTGGGGAACCTTATCAAACGCTTTACTGAAATCCATATACACCACATCAACTGCTTTACCCTCATCCACCTGTTTGGTCACCTTCTCGAAGAACTCAATGAGGTTTGTGAGGCACGACCTACCCTTCACAAAACCATGTTGACTATCTCTAATCAAATTATTCCTTTCCAGATGATTATACATCCTATCTCTTATAAACCTTTCCAAGACTTTTCCCACAACAGAAGTAAGGCTCACTGGTCTATAGTTACCGGGGTTATCTCTACTCCCCTTCTTGTACAAGGGGACAACATTTGCTATCCTCCAGTCCTCTGGCACTATTCCTGTAGACAATGATGACTTAAAGATCAAAGCCAAAGGCTCAGCAATCTCCTCCCTAGCTTCCCAGAGAATCCTAGGATAAATCCCATCCGGCCCAGGGGACTTATCTATTTTCACACTTTCCAGAATTGCTAACACCTCCTCCTTATGAACCTCAAGCCCTTCTAGTCCAGTAGCCTGTATCTCAGTATTCTCCTTGACAACTTTGTCTTTTTCCTGTGTGAATACTGACGAAAAATACTCATTTAGCACCTCTCCTATCTCCTTGGACTCCACGCACAACTTCCCACTATTGTCCTTGACTGGCCCTACTCTTACCTTAGTCATTCTTTTATTCCTGTCATATCTATAGAAAGCTTTAGGGTTATCCTTGATCCTACCTGCTAAAGACTTCTCATGTCCTCTTCTTAGCTCTCTCTTTAGTGCCTCCCTAGCTAACTTGTAACTCTCAAGCGACCCAACTGAACCATCACGTCTCATCTTCACATAAGCCTCCTTCTTCCTCTTGACAAGTGTTTCAACTGCTTTAGTAACCCATGGTTCCCTTACTCGACCACTTCCTCCCTGCCTAACAGGTACATACTTATCAAGGACACGCAGTAGCTGTTCCTTGAACATGCTCCACATTTCCATTGTGTCCATCCCCTGCAGTTTTCCTCTCCAGGCGATGCATCCTAAGTCTTGCCTCATCGCATCGTAATTGCCTTTCCCCCAGCAATAACTCTTGCCCTGCGGTTTATACCTATCCCTTTCCATCGCTAAAGTAAACGTAATCGAATTGTGGTCACTATCACCAAAATGCTCACCTACCTCCAAATCTAACACCTGTCCTGGTTCGTTACCCAGTACCAAATCCAATACGGCCTCGCCTCTTGTTGGTCTATCTACATACTGCATCAGGGAACCCTCCTGCACACATTGGACAAAAACGGATCCATCTAAAGTACTCGAACTATAGTGTTTCCAGTCAATATTTGGAAAGTTAAAGTCCCCCATAACAACTACCCTGTTATTTTTGCTCCTATCCAGAATCATCTTTGCAATCCTTTCCTCTACATCTCTGGAACTTTTTGGAGGCCGATAGAAAATCCCTAACAGGGTGACCTCTCCTTTCCTGTTTCTTAACTCAATCCATACTACCTCAGTATTCGAGTCCTCATCAAATGTCCTCTCAGCCACCGTAATACTGTCCTTGACTAACAATGCCACCCCTCCCCCTCTCTTACCACCTTCCCTGAGCTTACTGAAATATCTAAACCCCAGCACCTGCAACAACCATTCCTCGCCCTGCTCTATCCATGTCTCCGAAATGGCCACAACATCGAAGTCCCAGGTACTAACCCACCTTATTCCGGATGCTCCTGGCATTGAAGTAGACGCACTTTAGACCACCTTCCTTCCTGCCGGTACACTCCTGCAACTTTGAAACCTTACTCATGACCTCACTACTCTCAGCTTCTTGTGTACTGGAGCTACAATTCAGGTTCCCAATCCCCTGCTGAACTAGTTTAAACCCTCCCGAAGAGCATTAGCAAACCTCCCACCGAGGACCCCTCTGGTCCAGGTGTAGACCATCCCGTTTGCAGAGGTCCCACCTACCCCAAAATGAGCCCCAATTGTCCAGGAATCTGAAACCCTCTTTCCTGCACCATCCCTGCAGCCACATGTTCAACTGCTCTCTCTCCCTATTCCTCGACTCGCTAGCACGTGGCACGGGTAACAACCCAGAGATAATAACTGTTTGTTCTAGCTCTAAGTTTCCACCCTAGCTCCCTGAATTCCTGCCTTACATCCCTATCCCTTTTCCTACCTATGTCGTTGGTACCTATGTGGACCACGACTTGGGGCTGCTCCCTCTCCCCCTTAAGGATCCTTAAAATATATTGCTTTATTCCAGGCCAACAAATGAATTCATACTCTTTCCCTTCTACATTTTTCTGTCTAAATGGGTCCCTGATGAATCTTCTGTAAAATAGGATTCAGGTAAGCAGGGAGGGGGCAATGGAGAGGCTCGAGGGAAGTACTCGGGAGAGAGGATGAGAAGGAAGTTGGGGAATGAGAGAGACCGGGGGTGGGGGGGGTAGTGGCAAATGGAGCTATGCCACTTGTACACTGAGAAATGATTTCAGTGTGGGAGGGAAGAGGCTGAGAAACTCTGTGCGCTCCTTTGTGGTGGGGGGGTAAAATAAGCCACTACTCCCTCTACTGGGGCCAGAAATCATTCTTGAGAGAGGTTGCACTTTGCTCTACTAACATTGCTTCTACCATTTTCTATCTAACTTTCTGGCTTGTTGTTCCTTCCTTTCGTGTGTGAGCTGGTATGCTGTGGCATAACAGGGAAAGGGCCACCAAAAGTGGCAGGCTGTATTTGCACTGTGACCTTGGGAATAATTCTTTTCTACATACTGCTCTTTGATAAGGTGGGAAGGTTTGATCCTGTAATCCTGGGGGTTATACTCCTGCTAGTGCCTTAAGGCAGTCCTTCCCGTCCTCCTCATAGAGCTGTGAGTCAGATGTATTATGTGTCCGTGAAAAAATCCCTTCATTATGGAAATAATGCAGAGACAAGTCTGTCATCATCTTTATATTTAAACATCAACTTCAGAAATCCACCATCTCCTGGCTATAATGCAAGATGATATGACTGTCAGTGGCATATACCTTGCTCTGTCAGACAACAATGGAAAAATTGCCCCTCTGTCCAACACAGCACAGGAGATTTGCTACGATTTGATTCTCATCACCCATGCAAACCCCCCCCCCCCCACCCCCCCTCGCCCACCTGCCTCCATCCCACCCCAATCACTTGTGCTTCTTCTCTGTCTACCTCAGGAGAGCTGAGGGAGGAAGGTGGAAAAGAGAAAAGAATATGAATGGATATGGGGCACAGGCAGGCTTATGGGGTTAGGCCGTAGATCAGTTAATAATCCTATTGAATGGTGGAACAGGCTGAAGTGGGAAGAGAGAGAATGCGAGAGGAATTCGACAGAAAAGGGAGGAGGCAGAGAGATGAAGAAAGGAAAGGGAAGAAAGGAGATTAGGGAAGGACAAATGGAGGAAGTGAAAGTAGAGAAAGAAGATGAGAGGAAAATGGAAAGAAATGGTGGGAAGTGTTGAGAAGAAGGTGGAGAGGAGAGACTAAGACGGGAAGGAGGGAGGAGAGTTAATTGTGAGAAGGGGAGAGAGGGAAAAGAAAGAATTGGGAGGGGAAGGGAAGGATGGTAGAAGGGAGAGAGGCAAAGACAGATTAGAATTTGAAACTACAACACTCCTTCACTCTGATTTTTAATAACATTTATTCCTCAATTAGCTATAAAAATCACAAGACTACAAAATAATGTATGAATGTTAAGATAATAACAAACTTTTTAAAAATCTCAGCTTTTTTAGGTCTTTGGATTTTTCGTTCCTTGGTAACTTTCATCCTGGTGTCAGTTTTTGCCGTTATTTTCTGTCACATGTGGAGACGATTTCAACATCAGCAAAGTAAGTGGAATTACATAAAAATCTCAAACAGTTCTAAACTTTCAGAACTGAATTATTAATCAATCCGATTGCTCGCTTTTTGATTGTGAAACATCCCAATAACATTAGGCTTGTCTCATACAGTGCTTTGTATGCTTTGCCATGCTGGAGAACTCATGCAAATATTCAGCACCTTTTCCTTAAGAGCTTTGCAAACATTAATTCACTCCTACGGGTTGCCTGTAAATATTGAGTGAAATTCAGGGAAATTGAACCTGCCATTTTGAGACCTCGCCGTGAGATTTCTATCCCTGGACACGGATTCTCATTCTTGTGCCAATGACTGGGCTGAATTAGGCCAAGAGAAAATCTTGCATTTATATAGCACCTTTAAATGCTTACTTCCATCTGTACATCATCCTCTCCTGCCACCACATTCCTATCCACCACTATCTCATCTTTAGACTCAGTTTCCACAATGATCTGAACCATTTAGAAACTCCAGTTGGCTCAAACCCCCCCCACACACACACACTTTTGGCTTTCAGTCTAATCCACTTGACCCGTCCACATTGACTACCACTTGTCCTTATCTTGCAATCCGTCCTTGATTTGATCCAGCCATATGCCTGCCCCTCTGAAGCAGAGCATCTCGCCTCCAAATGCTACTGACAAATACGAGGTCCAGCAGCTTTTTAGTCTCAGCAGTGCCTCTGTGAGCAGCTTCCCAGCCACCTCAGAGCAGGCTCAGAATTCATGTAACTAGGTTCGGGGCTCACAGGGACGGGTAAGGCAGGCCCCAGCAAGGGGGGGTTGTTGATTGCAAGGGGAGGGAGTTTTTTTCTGTGGGGGTGGTCCATACCACCTGGGCACTCTATGTGGAACACGGTGCCTGATCAAGATTTCACAGAAATCATAGAATTTATAGTGCAGAAGGATGCCATTCGGCCCATCGAGTCTTCACCGGCCTTTGGATAGAGCACCCTACTTAAGTCCATGCGTCCACCTATCCCTGTAGCCCAGAAACCCCACTAAGGGGCAATTTAGCATTGCCAATCCACCTAAACTGTACATCTTTGGACTGTGGGAGGAAACTGGAGCACCCAGAGGAAACACACGCAGACATGAGGAGGAAGTGCAAACTCCACACAGACAGTCACCAGAAGATGGAATTGAACCCGGGTCCCTGGAGCTGTGAGGCAGTAATGCTATCACTTGCCATTGTGCCTCTCTAGTCCCCTAATTCATAGGGAGGTATTGGGCTACCCGCTCAAGATGATGGCCCGATAGCGCCAACTAGGAGCTGTGAGCACTGCTGGTACTGCAGGTAGGCCAAGGAGGTGGTGTTGAGCGATGGCCCCAGACATGGAAGTAAGTCCGAGGTCTCTCCAGGGCCAGGTTGATGGTCCGGCGGAGAGTGGATTGGGGGGCAAGTTGGACAGGTAGTGGGGGGAGGGTGGAAGGCAAAACTATGGGTGTGATCCAATGGCCATGCCGCACCTGAAGAGCAGCTCACTGTGGTGAAGTGTGGCCGATAAAATCTGGGAGACCTGCTCCTGAAATCTGCCCGGCTCGCAACGCCTTGTGCGATCTAACACATTCTCGCAAGATGTTGTGATGTAAATCCCGCCCATTGTGGGTGGGATCACTCTTTCATAAATCTACTAGTGACCCAAGCTGGAATCGAACCTATCTGTTTCTCAGTGCCCCAGGTACCGGAAACACATGGCTAAATGCGCTCACAATGTGACTTTGGGCTATGTGGTATCCGGCTGCTGCTGGTGCCACCTGGGCACCCTGGAACTGTCATCCTGACACTGCCAGGGTGCCCAGGTATCAGTGCCAGCTCGCAGGGGCACTGCCAGGGTGCCAAACTGGCATTTTCTGCACAGGTGCAATTGTGCCAGAGGTGCCCTCCATGAGGTGGGCCAAAGGAAGGGTTCCTCCCATAGTGCATTGACGCTTGGGGTGAGGATCATGCTGCGGGTTTTAACCTGGCGTCCAGGTCATAGAATTTACAGTGCAGAAGGAGGCCATTCGGCCCATCGAGTCTGCACCGGCTCTTTGGACAGAGCACCCCACTTAAGCACACACATCCACCCTATCCCTGCAACGTGCAGGCTCCGCACAGACAGTGACCCAAGCTGGAATCGAACCTATCTGTTTCTCAGTGCCCCAGGCACCGGAAACACATGGCTAAATGCGCTCACAATGTGACTTTGTTCCATTTAGTTGAATGGGAGGGGAACCTCCGACTGACGCAAGGGACCTGGGAAGGGAACACCCCACCGGTCACTGATCAGCAGTCCGCAGGATTAAATCTGTTGGGCTAAGCACTAGGCTCAAGTACTCCTCCCAGTTGGAGCCGCAACTGGAGGGGTCTCTTAGATGGGCATTAATTGTCCATTCAAGGACTTCGATTGGGCCATGGCCAGACAACCCACACAACGCCACCCCCCCCCCCCCCCCCCCCCCCCCCCCCCCCTCCTAACGCTTCATAAAATCAGGACAGGATGGCAGCCAGCAGCTTGGTACACCAACAGTGCTCTAATTTCCCGACTCACCGTCTTTTCCTGCCCACGGGTAACCTGTAAAATTCAGCCCAGCATTTCAGGTCAATTTAACCAGAATCGTAAAAAGCTCACAGTATAACAGGCTTAAAGCAAGTGTAGGGGTAAGGGAACAGGAGAGAGAAAATAACGAGGGAAGGTTTGTGATAGGATGGGAGAGATTAAAGGTAAAAGGGGGGCTGGTATTGGGACAAGTAAAGAAGGAGGTAGCAATGGGAAAATGCTTAATCATTACCACCTCCCCGTGTCTGCGTGGGTTTCCTCCGGGTGCCATCCAAAAGCAATCAAATAAAAAGGGACAGGGCAGATATTGTGATCTGGAACTGTTGAACTCCCTGCTGAATCAGCAAGGCAATTAATTGGATTATGGAGTGATGAGCTGCGGTTCTTCAAGCGTACCTTGAGCTTCGCTGAAACATTAGAGGTGCCTTGGATTGAGAGGAGGAAGTGGAGCGAAGAATTAAAATGGCTGGTGACCGGGAGCTTGGGGTCACCTTTGCAAACTGAACATAGGTACTCCACAAAGTGATCGACCAATCTGTATTCAGTTTCCCTGATTTAGAGGAAACTGCATTGTTAGCAGTGAATCGGTACTCTGAATTGGAACGTCCCCATTGGTAGTAGAGTCAAGAAACCGAGGATATAATTTTTGGTCATTGACCAAAGTACCAATGGTGACATGTGGTAAAACCTTCTATAAAGTGAGTGGTCAGAATCTGGAACGCACTGCCTGAGGGTAGTGGAGGACGATTCAAATATGGCTTTCAAAAGAGAATTGGATGAACACCTCAAAGGAGTACATTTACAGGACTACAGGGAACGAGCGGGAGTTGGACTAGCTGGGTTGCTCTTGTAGAATGCCAAAGTGGACACAATGGGCCAAATGGCCTCCTCTATTATTGTAAACATTTTACAATTCGAAGTACCCCTAAATCATAGTTTCCCCTGAAAGAATTTGGGGGTTTTGAACAATGAATAGGGAGGTGGTAGATGGGCAGCTGTAATATTCCCTGTGTTTGCATGGATGAGTGCCATGGGAAGGGAAGGGGTTGTTGGAGGCAATTGAGGAGTGGGTCAGGGTGATGCAGAGGGAAAGGTTTCTTCAGAATGTGAGAGGGGAGAGGATGGGTTAGGCGGTGGATCACATGGTGGTGGAAACAGCAAAAAATGAAGCATGGAATGTGGATGCAGGTGGAGTGGAAAGTGAAAATAAGGGGAATCTGGGAGTGGCAAACTGTTGAGAGCTAAATGAGGGAGACATGATTGAGGCCCTCGTCAACCACAGTGGGAGGAACTTCTCAACTAAGGAGAAAAGAAGACATATTGGAAGCACAGTTGGCATCATGTTATGGGCCAGGGTTTAGAGAATCCCAAAGTGTATCATGGAGTTCACCTGACCCACAACTTTTAATAGATTGTGGTATGGGGAGCACACGGCCCACTCTACAGGTGTGGTACAGCAGAAATGGAGAAGTATTTTTTAAAGCAAAGCAATGTTTATTCTATGAACTCAAGTTAACCTTTTTAAAACATACAGTCAACATCTTGGCAACCATTAATTCAAGTGCATCCCCCAAAGAATACAACACTAAGTAACCTTTAATAAGTTCCCAAACAACATCCAGAAGACAAAAGAAACACCTTTTAACAGATGCACATCAGGTTTACATTCACTACTGAAAACATTTATAATTCTGAATTCACTAAATGATCAAGAGATAGTCTTTTGATGGCAGAGAGAACAGCAGTACACCTGCTTTGTCTGGCTTCAGCTCAAACACTGAAAACGAAACTAAAACACACCCTGCAGCAAACAGCCTAAAACAAAAGTAAAACGCTGACAGACAGCCCAGCTTCACCCACACTCTGACATCACTGATAAACACCTATTTCTTAAAGGTACATTTCTTAAATACGCATTTCTTAAAGGTACTCTCACATGACAATCATCAGAACAGATGTGATGGAGACATCCAGCATTTTCTTTTTCTATTTCCCTCGTAAAGTCACAGCTATGTTGAAAGGTACCAAATCCAGGCCAAGGTTCAGGAAGAGGCTAAGATTTCTAGTAAAAGCTTTTTTAATGACATTACTATAAACATAAGATAATTCTAGAGAAGTATTTGATCACGTTGTTTTGACATACATGTATTATTTTTTGACAGTTAATTAAATCCTTATTTTGGTTGCTGTGGGAGGAAAAGTCAATGAAAAAAATCAGTTCAGAAACTTCTGATTCCTCTTTTGCCTTTTCTCTGTCGCAGAATTTTGAAATAATTTACCAAATGCAAAGCATTGTGAGCCATTTAAAGACTGGTGTAATAATGCAAGTTTACTTTTTTTATTCCTTTGAACCAATGTAACAGAATAATATGCAATATTCCTCAACAGTGCCACTTAGTGGCATTAATTGGGTATAACAACCATATCACAACTTGAATGAAGATACTTGTTCATTTACAGCAGCACTCCTGACAATAATGAACCTGATTTATTGGTATTATTAGTCACTGGTAAAGTTGTGCCCCAGTCATGAAACTTCGTAGTTCATGCAGTGTTATTGTAGTTATTCTTTGTCGTGGTTTGATACAATTGAGTGGCTTGCTTGGCCACTTCACAGCACAGCTAAGAGTCAACCATTTTCCTGTGAGAGAGGGCGCGATTTGATGGAAAGGTTTCCAAGTGTGGTAGTGAGCGGCAAGTGCTGCGATCTTCCCGATGCTCGATCTGGCGAGTCCGTTACCGCTATAAAAAGTTAATTGGTCTACTTAACGAGGCCCCACAGGCTTCATGCTGCAAATAATGGTCCCGCCGGCTGATTCACCGGGACTGCGCTCGCTAACCCCCCCCTGCTGACAAAGGAGAGCGGCACTTAAACCGCTCCTGCACAGCCATATCCACTCAGCTCACAGCCGCGCCTCTGAGAAGACCAGCCCCACGATTCGGGGCTGCCGACCTGGGCAGAGGCCAGATTGGATGCCCTGTTTCCCCGAGGGGCTCGGAGAGTCAGCCACATGGCACCAATGAGGCCTGGGTGGAAGTGGCAGCAGCCACCAACTCGGGAAGCGTGACCAAGAGGACCGGCACTCAGTCCTGTAAGAAGATCAACGAACTCAACTGGGACGCACGGGTGGGTTGGCAACAGAACCCCCACCCGAGCAATCCCCCAACCCCCATGATGAGCAACGCGTGCGGCTAATGATGCCCCCTCTGTGCCCCCACCACAGGAGAGGTTGGCCCCCAACAGACTGGAGAGGGCCCAGCCGGGTGGGCGGACATCAGAGTTCTCACCCCCTACAAGGAACATGTCCTAGAGGTCGCAGGGGTGGCCGAGGACAAATCTATCACCGACGTAGAGGTCGGCGTATGGCGCAGAGGTGAGAGTCGACCAGCCCCCATCCAGGTGAACTGTCACAGGTGAGTTGTCAATGCCATACAGAATGACCAATCCCTCCCACTGACCACATGTCCATTCTCCCGAAGGATCCTCATCTGACGATGCCGGCCCATCCAGGGTGTCACTAACCCCTGCATCCCATGAGAACACCTCAAAGGAGAGCTCCGAGGATGTCACCACCGATGTGTCACAGCTGCTGTCCCCACCCTCCACCAGCACAGAGACACATACCTCAGTGGGCAATGATGGTGGACAGGCTTCTGGGGCACATTCTGGTGAGCACCACACAGTTGCTGATTCACATCAGGTGGAGGCCGGAATGCCCAGGCGAGATGGCAGTCGGAGGTCTGCTGGATCCCAGGACCCAGCTGGGTCCCAGCCTGATGCTGAGCCTCGGGAGAAGGCTATCCCGGAGCTGATGCAGATGCTAGGGTGCAGCCAAGAGATTCAGAGGGGGATGCCAGCGATTGTCCAGCAAGTCCTTAGCTGATTGGAGGAGTCACTCAGTCATAGATGGGCATTGCCAAGGCTCTCCAGAGCATGTCCCAGTCGCTGAGGAGCATCGTCGAGGGCGTGGACACTGTGCTGCAGACATTGGGGAGCTGCCAGGGCTGGCAGAGCCAGATGATGCAGGGGCAGCTGAGGTTCCATCCAGCTGCCCCTCCATCCAGAGAAGAGCCCTAGTGCCCAATGGGCACTGACCAGGAGGAGAGGGTGCTGGGTGCTAACCAGGGACCACCCTATGGAGTGGCAACGGGGGCCAACCGCTCCGTCAAGACCCACCCCACTGACAATGGGGTGGGAGTCAGCACCCGGAACAGGGTGGCATGGCGGGGAATGTGCTGCCAGCAAGTGCACCAGGGCCCTTTGCCAGAGCCCTCCAAAGGACACCTGCCACGGGTATGAAAGGCCATGGGACACGGTAGGCAGCAGGCTGCCTCCACCTCTGATTTGCATCCTGGGGACACACCTAGACGCAGCGGAAGCACGGAAGGCAAAGCAGGTCGAGGATCACCGAGAGGGCACTGGGGGGAGGCGGTGGAGGTGGGGGTGTTTGGTGCATTGTGGAGGGAGGTGGGGGAAAGTGGGGCGGCATCATTGGGGGATTGGGGCAGAGACACACATGTCAATTATTAAAAATCTTGACCAATATGAGGCCTCTGCCTCTTTCTTCTGCACTAATCCCATGTGCTTCTCCCAGCCCAATGAAGGCCTGGATATCTCTTCCCCCTCCCCCAACCCCCGACACACTGCGTGCTGATGATGGGTGTGAGCGAGCACTCAGCAAACAGGCAGAGGTCAGATTATGGCACTGAATGAGGAACACGGGCGCTCAGTTCTCAGCGGATTATCATCAACCCCCTGACCTCGACAATGACCTGCTGACAGTGCCAACACAGTCCCATGACCCTGGAGTGATGTTACACAGACATTGGGAGGGTGGAAATGATGAATGGGGGGGGGGGGGGGAATTGTGAGGGATTGAGGGGGGAGCAGGAAGTGTTGTGGTATGCACAAAGCCATGTCCTATTTGCACCAGGTGAGTATGAGGGCCTCCCTGGCCTTCTGGGCTTGCTGGACCCTCACCGCTGCCGTCTTTCCTCCATCCTCCGGCTGGTCCTGCGGGTCCCCTCCCAGGCTCGTCCTTCATCCCCTCCTGGTCTGGCGCCTCCTCGTCCTCCTCCTCGGAGGTGGCCACATATTCCTCCCCCTCTACCTCCAGCACATCACCTCACTGCTGTGCCAGATTGTGGCAGACACAGCAGACCACCACAAAGTGGGTGATCCTCCGGGGGGGTGTACTGCAGTGCGTCACCAGAGCGGTCGAGACATTGGAACCGCATCTTGAGGAGTCCGATGCACCGCTCAATGACAGCCTGGGTGGCTGCATGAGTCGCATTGTATCGGATCTACGCATCAGTCACCGGCCTCTGTACTGGCGTCATTAGCCAGGTCTTCAGTGGGTACCCCTTATCCCCCAAGAGCCAACCGGCCATCCTGGGGTGGTCTTTGAAGAGACTGGGGATGTCCGACTGCCCCACAATGTTGCTGTGTACACACTCCCTGGGAAATATGCACACATGTGCATGATCTTCATGTGGTGGTCACACACGGCTGGATGTTCAGGAAGCGGAACCCTTTCCTGTTGACGTAGGGCACTCCCAGGCGGCTTGTTGAGCACAAGGCAACGCGCATGCCATCTACTGCCCCCTGGACATGGGCATCCCATCGATGGTGGATAACCCTGCTGCCTGGGCATGGTCCATGTCAAGGTTTATGTAGTTCACTGCCCGGGCAAACAGGGCATCCGTGTCTTCATGGGGCTGAAACTTGTGAGATGCCACACAAGTCCCCGCTCGCTGGAATGATCCTGAGGCGTAGATGTCCAGGGCTGCAGTGACCTTGACGGCCACAGGGAGCAAGTATCCTCCTCCTCCGAGTGGTGCCAAGTCCGTGAGGACATGGCACATGTGCCGGACTGTCCCCTTGTTGAGGCGGAGCCCAACTTCGGCACACACTGTCTTTTGTTCGAAAGGCCAGTGATGCCCGTACACCTTGGGCCCCTCTGGGCCCCTCCTTGGCCTTTTGGGTGGCCGAAGCCTTGAGCATCTGTCGACCTGCTGCCGCTGCCTTCTCCGCCATCCTGCTACCTGGCCTGCCAGCATCACCACTAGGGCAGCTTCCACGGTGTCCAAGACATTGGCCATAGATATCTGTGAGGAACTGGGAGAGGATGTGGGACTGACAACCAGTGGTTTCTTCCACCCTGGACCCTCCAGTCCCCCCCATTGCTCCCCCTCCCACCTGGCAATCCCAGCCCACCCACCCCGGCCTCTGCTCACCACGCCCCAGACACCTGCACGTAATGTTACCTGGACCGGGGGCTGGTCCCCTCCCCGGAGCACCCACCCACGCTCTGGTCACGGAAATGTCCCCGGTGCTGGGGCCCAGCCCCTGAGTGTTAGGATGTGTCCTAATTGTTGCCTCCTGCAGTGTCCAGGCATCATGGTCTCATTGGGTTGCTAAGCAATAGCACCCATATGCCATATGGCCCGCGTACCCACGGGGTCCACTTGGGTTATGTGTAGTGTCACTTAACCACGATTGCCAATTCCCAATTAACAATAGCCTTCAGCCGCACGGCCATAGGCCTCCCTTGACAGTGGGAGTTATGGGTGGTCAGTGTGGGAGGTGGGCTGGGGTTGCCCCGGAACAGGACCACACGGATCAGAGGTTGGTATGGCAGACCCACGGGCGCTGAGACACCCATTCCCCCACAGGCCACAGGTGGCCACCTCCTCTGCTCCGCAACCCCCCCCCCCGGCCCATCGATGGCTGCCCATGCCGACACAGGCTGGCCCGCCAGTGGCTCCCCCACCTCCCTGAGCACTGGGTCAGCAACCCCAGTGCCCCTGGCTCTTTGCCTGTGAGCGAAGATGGCTACTCACCTCCTCGCGTCCCGCAACAGCCCTTCCGCCAGCTTCACATTTTAAAAAAGGAGCATTAATTGTCTTGTCGCATGACGTTAGATCGGGAATTGGTCCCATTAATTGTATGGAGGTTGGCCTTAAGTGGTGATTATTGGTTTCTCACCACACTACGGCGGGATCCTGATTTCGCTAACCACAGCGGACTGGCTGGATGGCAAACAGATTGGCGCTCGGCCTGGTTCTCCATTTTGGTCTCTCTCGCGATTCATGCTCTCGCTTAAGTGCAACATGGCCATTAAATCGTGCCCAGAATCACATTTCTACCAGACCACATAAGGGTGGCAGGTTAATCCTCCCGAGGGAATGTCAGTGAACCAGTTACAATTATATGACAGAACAACAACTTTGTGGCTTCTTCTAGTTACCAGCTATTTAAATTTTCAGCATGACAATTCTTTGATATTATCAGACCAGTAGCATTGCCACTACGTTAACTTACATCATTGACAATATTGGAGCAGCAGTACCAGTGGGAGTCAAAATAAAATGCCTTTAGGGGAAGAGAGAATGTACATGGCACAGTGTGTTCAAACTTGTGCATAATTCATTATTTACCAGACTGGGGCTGCTGATAGATTGTAGCTGATTGCGTAAAGTTGATAAAGCACTCAGCTTGTTTTAATTGGAAGTATAATGTTAATGTATTAGTACTAAAGGCATTAGCATAATGATTCAGGTTAGTTGTTACAATCTTGCTTGATTTCTAAAATTCTCTGCTATTCCAGACCATGTAACATCATGTTCCAGACCATAGACAAGTCGGGCATATGATACACGGGTAACGTAACAATGGGCATTTTTTCAGATTTACTCGTCACTGGAGAAACCACATGAACCAGCCTCTCCGCACCATAAACTCTGCTGACAAGGTGGTTATCAATGCTTCCCAAACATTGATGGAATACTGAATCAAGTCAAAATGTAACCTGTTTTCAGTCAGTGTGTGATTGAGCATGATTGTTGTTGATGCCTGTTAGGCCTTCACCTTATAGTTAGAGGTCTAAAATGGGAAGGCCAATAGCGCCCCCCCCCCCCCCCCCCCCGTCCCCCCCGTGCCCCCCCTACAATACTGTACCTTTTCTGCTTTGAAATGATGCACCATTTCTGTAAACTGCTACATAATGCTGAGGCTGCACAGAGGTAGACTGTGGAGACTGAGGAAGTTCTTCAGACACAGGTTACATCATGAATAAATAAAAGTGAACAAAGTTGGCAGTAGCTTATTAAACTCTTGAATGACATGTTTTGAATGACAGCTATAGTTTGTTGTCTAGCAGCCTTGTAGCCAGACGATTGTCGTTCTTTATTCAATATTTTCAGCATGTTTAGATTCAGTCTTCGCATTATGGTAGCAATTTAGATTCTGAGCCAGAACTCTTGGAAACAAACCGCACTCTAGCGACTTCAACGCATAATCTAGGCTGGCTCTCGCGTTCAGTACTGAGGGAGCATTGCACTGTTGGAGGTGCGATCTTTCAGGCCCTGTTTGCTCTCATTGGTGGATGAAAAATATCCAAAGAAAGCAGGAATGTTCTTCTTGTATACTGGTCAGCATCAACCTTACAACCAACATCACTAAAGAGTAAAGTGTATTTTCTAGTCATTGCTGAGTGCAACTTAACTTATACAGTTCCTCACATTGCAACAGCAACGAAACTTCAAATGCTTAATGAGCTGCAGTGTTTTGCCATAGCCAAGGTATTTATCTAGGAACAGTTGACAATCATGATGATATTAATAAAGATGATTAATTAATTAATATTACAAAAAGAGTTGATGCTATTAATTCCCTGTTATATTGTCATAAAGACATTGACTGTTTTACGCCCTGATGCACACAGGATTTACTGCCTAGTGTATCATTGAATAATGTATAGTCATGCTTCACAGCCGCATTATGTTGAATAATAAAACATCTGATTTCATGCTTTCACAGATATTCAGCAAAGCAACATTATTGAAGTTTGGAGCAACAGGGTTGAGTTTGAATCTTGAATTCTGTGCGCATGTTCCTGAGCAGACAGCCAATCTACTGAAACTTTTAACTTGCACCAAACCAATACTAATTACGTAGATACTTCATAACAAAAGCAAATATAGATACGTCAAAACAAAGGCAAATAGACAGATGAATAACTTGTGTTCGTTATGTAGGCCCAGGGGCTGGTTTAGCTCACAAGGCTAAATCGCTGGCTTTTAAAGCAGACCAAGCAGGCCAGCAGCACGGTTCGATTCCCGTACCAGACTCCCCGGACAGGCGCCGGAATGTGGCGACTAGGGGCTTTTCACAGTAACTTCATTGAAGCCTACTCGTGACAATAAGCTATTTTCATTTCATTTCAAATAACAGTGCTGGGGGAGCTAAAAATGAATAGGGGAACTTATCAACAGAAATCAGGATTATGTTGCTCTCTCGAAGCAGCTTGTTTATTGGCAGCAAAGTAAAAACATCTACAGCAGATCAACAGCTGTCAGTGATAAGAGCCACCACTGAAGAGCTTTGAAGGAATTGCAGAGACTGATATTTGATCATTCACTGGCTGCTAATCGATCAAGGTGGCACTACCCAGTCCTGCTCACAAAGACGATAGTGGAAATCTCAAATCCCAGCCAAGACAATTTGTAGTGAGGTCAGGTGAAAATGTGAAAATTAATTTTGTTAGGCAAAGTTATTAAGGGTCACACAATCAAGGAGGATAAATTGTTCAATTATTTAACGGATGACAGAAGAGGCACAAGAAGCTGAATGGTGGAAAACCTGTTTCCATGTACATTTTCCATTAAGGAAGCTTTTCATTAAATTTTTTTAAATAAATTTAGTTCACCCAATTATTTTTTTTCCAATTGGGGGCAATCCCCCTAACCTGCACATCTTTGGGTTGTGGGGTGAAACCCATGCAGACACAGAGCCGGGATCAAACCTGGGCCCTCAGCGCCATAGGCAGCAGTGCTAACCACTGTGCCACGTACCGCCCCTACCATTTCATGAAATTAATAATTAAACCAAATGTAATCTTAAAATCCTTAAGCTTCAAAAGGATGTGTATTTTAGGGAATTTAGTAGTTAAATAGTTGGAACTCCCAAACTGGTGCTTGAATACATATATTTCTTAGAACTTGTCCAGGAATAATTGCTCCAGGTGGTGTGTGGAGAGGCGGGAGACGGAACATTTTAGTCAGGGAAGGGATTGAATAAACTGGATTTTATCTTTAAAAAGTAAGACAACAAGGGCAGCACGTTTGCGCAATGGTTAGCACTGGGACTAGGGCACTGAGGACCCGGGTTCAATCCCGGCTCTGGGTCACTGTCTGTGTGGAGTTGCACATTCTGTCCGTGTCTGCGTGGGTTTCACCCCCACAAGCCAAAAGATGTGTAGGTTAGGTGGATTGGCCTCGCTAAATTGCCCCTTAATTTGGAAAAAAATAATTGGGGACTCTAAATTTATATTAAAAAAGTAAGACAACAGGGCAGTACAAGTAACACTAGCAGACTGCAGAGAGAGCTGGTGCTAATACTAGGAATATTTCAAAAAATGAAATCAGTAAAAAAAAGTGACACCCTGTCCTCATGTAACAGAATTTTTAAAAAGCGTACACATTAAATATTTGGGAGCTCTCCGTGTATTTGATATCCGTGGTTGTTTCCAAAAGGACAAGTGAAAGACACTCCTGCCCTGTGACTAAAACTGGATCTTAATAATGTTCACAAAACTGCCCACGAGCTGTGTAACAAAGATGGCCGATTTCGTCAGCAGCTGTGTTAATTAGGCCTGTCAGAGTCTTTTTCTTTTGCCCAGCAGTTGCACAAAGTATTGAAGATTCTTTCACGGTCAGACGAACAGCTGCCTGGAGATATTTTCATTGCTGGGCGAGATTTATGTATTTTTTCCCTCTGATAATCTCCGCAGCACCCACCAGCTTAATCTGCAATAAATCTGATTGTTTTACTAGTCTGAAGGCGTGAGATAATCTTGCTCGATTGCCTTTGGCCCATGATCATTGAAGCTGAAGCCTGACTTTGAATCTAACCTACTTAATAGCCATTATTAATTGTCCATTAAAAGCGCTGGTCTGTATGCAGCAACAGTGAACAAATTCCAGCTTTATTTTGGTGTAGCAGGTTGGCATCTGATTTATATGACACTGTTGTGTCCATATATAAATGGAGTAATGTACTGGCCTCCAGAAATACAGACATTAATTTGTCAGAAATTCTCATTCCCTGCCACCAACACAAAGCGCTTCAGCAGTGAACATAAGTAGAAGCTGGAGGCAATGCTACATGTGAGAACATCGTTTTATTCTATCTGTGACAAGAATGTTGGTATTTTTGCCAAGCACTGGTATGTTGCACAGTGCTCCATCATGTATAATAGTATAAGCAGATTTGTTTTTGAACCGCACTTCAGATCATTGCACATAGCTTACAACATTGCAAATGTTGCGAAGGAATATTTCAAATCTGCCATGTAGTTGTTTGCTTACATGAGGCTTAACATCTTTTTTGAAATTTGAGGATGCAAAATTAAATGACCCTCATTTGTGGTTTCCAGGGCTACGATTTACAGTGTGCCTGCACCCACTGTCAGAATGAGGTGATCAAGATGCAAAATGAGTCTATCCACCTCATTTTTAAAAAATAAATGTTTTTATTCTCCATTTTCACATTTTCCTCCAAAATTTACACCCCACCCACAAACAGTAAATGGTAACAAATACAAAGTCAACCCCCTTAACAATAACAACGATCACATTCTCCCACCACCCCAAACAACGGCCCACCTGTCAATATATGCATCCAATAAAACAAACCCTCCCACGGTGGAAACCAAAAGCAAAGGAGAAAAAGAAAAAAGGAGTCCAGAACCGCCCATGGTCACCATAGAGTCCACGCCCCCCCCCCCCCCCCCCCCCCCACACTCAACACCGTCTAACCTCTGAAAGACTGCCGTACACGATACCCAAGAGTTGTAAACCACCCCCCCCCCCCCCACTCCTTCCCAACTCCTCCCGTCCACTGCCTCGTGTAAAACTCCTTCCCCCAACCTCGGTTCCTTCCCCTCCAACTTTCCACCCTGGCTAGACCACTCGGACCCTGTTCTGTCTATCCACCTCATTAGTGTTATTTCTGCACTTCAATTTGTGCTGGTCGCCACCTCTGAAGTGCCAGCAAGCTTTGCACACAAGTGGCCCAGGCAGTGTTATTTTCCAATCACAGAATATACAATGCAGCAGAGGCCTTTCGGCCCATCGAGTCTGCACCATGTCTGAACATGGGCTCACCAATGCTCTATACAACTCCAACACGACATCCTTGCTTTTGTAATCTATGCCTCAATTGATAAAGGTAAGTGCCCGATATGCCTTTTTCACCAACCTATTAACCTGCCTTCAGAAATCTATGGACAAACACGCCGAGGTCCCTTTGTTTTTGGAACCTCCTAGTTCATGATACTCATCGAATACTTCCTTGTCAAATTTCTCCTTCCAAAGTGTATCGCCTCATACTTTTCAGGTTAAATTCCATCTGCCACTTATCTGTCCATTTGACCATTCCGTCTAAGTCTTCCTGTAACCCAAGACACTCAACCTCACTGTTAACCATCCGGCCAATCTTTGTGCCATCGCAAACTTACTGATCCTACCCCACCCCCCACATAGTCATCCACGTTGTTTTGTGTAAATGACAAACAGTAGGGGACCCCGCACAGATCCCCGTGGTATGCCACTGGACACTGGCTTCCAGTCACTAAAGCAGCCGTCTGTCATCACCCTCTGTCTCCTACAGCTAAGCCAATTTTGAATTTCCACCTTATCAAAATACCCTGTGTCCCATGTGCACTTGACTTCTTTGTAAGTCTCCCATGTGGGGCATTGTCACGTGGTGCTGGCAGCCTATATTGTTTTTATAAAGACAGGCTGCCTGAAGGGAAGGTGGGGAAAATAATTTGCTGCAGTGAATGGTGGATGTGGGACTGGAGGCATAAGTAGTGGACAGGGGTAGCTGGAGAGATGATATGGTACTGCAGATGCCCCATCAAGAACCACTACAAGAACCACCCTCAGAAGGAAATTTTGAGCAGGTGGCCAGCAGAGCTCAACTCCCTATGCCAGGATCTGTGGAATTGGCAGCAGTGTCTTAAGAGGTCTAATGAATTCACCTGGTTATATGTGTCCATATCAGACCATACAGGCTCAATGTGTATTGGTCCACAGTGCTGTTTGCCCTCCAAAAATTGGAGATAATCTGCATTGAACTTCCCATTTCCCACTCCTAGTGTTCAATAATAATCTTTATTATTGTCACAAGTAGGCTTACATTAACACTGCAATGAACTTTGCCTCACGGCGGCTCACGTTGCTGATGTCCCAGGTTCGATCTCGGCTCTGGGTCCCTGTCCGTGTGGAGTTTGCACATTCTCCCCGTGTTTGCTTGGGTTTCGCCCCCACAACTCAAAGGTGTGCAGGTTAGGGAGATTGGACACGCTAAAATTGCCCCTTAATTGGAAAAAATGAATTGGGCACTCTAAATGAAAAAAACACTGCAATAAAATTACTGGGAAAAGCCTCTCGTCACCACATTCCGACGCTTGTTCGGATACACGGAGGGAAAATTCAGAATGTCCAATTCACCTAACAGCACGTCTTTAGGGACTTGTGGAAGGTCCGGTGCGCCTCAGAGGAAACCCACGCAAACACGGGGAGAACGAGCAGACTGCACACAGACAGTGATCCAAGCTGGGAATCAAAACTGGGCCCCTGGTGCTGTGAAGAAACAATGCTAACCACTGTGCTGCCCGCATTCTAGCATCAAAGAAGACCCAGCATCATTTTCAAATCTGAAGAAAGGAGAAGGTTTTTTCAGAGAATAGTTTAGATTAATTAGTTCCCCACAGTGGTAAGAAAGGAATTATTTTCATTATTTTGTCCATGCGAAAAATGTTTACCACAGATAATAAATGTTATTATATGGCTGTTATTATATGCATGTTTACTTGCTTATCTTTTGTCAAATAAATTTAAAGCAAAGTCTGGTGTGACGCTCTATTGTTCCCAAGTGTGCGGTGAGTATGTTCAATACCAGAAGTCCAAGATGTTTCTCACGTATCACAGAAAGCTTTCCCTTCATGTCAAGGCAAGCACGATACTCTCAAAAGTGTCAGGAGTTGAAACTCACCCATCTCAGATCTAAGATATGAGAGCGGAAAGAATGTACAGTAAAAAGATACCGCAAAATGGAACACTGGCCATAGATTTGCATCTTTGCTTATCTCAAGATTTTGGCAAGCGCGATTCTTACATAATTTAGGCTGGAGTTTCAATGGAATCCAGGGAGAGAACCAAGATGTGCAAGCCCACTGTTTTCTCCGCCAGCTGGTGTGTTGATCTGCCCTCACTGTCCCACCTCAGAGAAATTTTCATTGAGGTGATTCGGACTATCCCTCACTACATGTATGTAGCCAATTAAGCCAATTGAATTGCTCATTGAGCACACTTGTCAGGGGTCATTGGCAGGTTCCTTCTCAAACCAAAGCCCAGCTGGTGAAATGGGGAAACTGATGACAGACTGTGAAGGCCATTGAAGCCTCATTGAATTTAAAATCCCCCAATCCTGATTGCCAGAAGGTCACATCTCAGCCGTAGGCTCCTCCTTCACAATGACAGTCTGGCAGCAGTGGCCTCTTATTATTTTCAGTCTTTGAAAAACTCTTCAGCTATTATCTTTATCTAGAAGCAACCTCTCATTTTCCTATCTACATCAACAGTTCCCATATTCTAGAGCTGCCTATCTTTGGGAGCTGCAGGGCCTCCTAATGGTCCTCCTGCCTCAGGAACCTGCTCTCCTTCATTAATGGCATGGGGCTCCTGAAAATGCCACGTAATTGGTCAGTTATTGAAATTCACAGTGGGTACCAGCACTGGCACTTGTAGGTTCACAATCCTCAGAACAGCAGAATTGGGATCGACAGAAAGTACTTTACTGCTTTTGATGTGGCCAAGGGCAGTCAGTCAGAACTAGATGTTTATAAACATTCCAGTTAGTTTCACAGCAGGGTACTTGAGATCCATTCAAACGTGAAGGGAAATTAAATTAAACAATCGAATCAGTTGGCTGTGTAAGCTGTCAATCACAGCCTAGTACAAGCAATTTCTCAATGATGTGAATGAAAGCCCTGCACATCAAAGATCTGAGGGGGTTTAAACCTGAAAGATGTGGTTCTCACTTTCTAGGAATTTACAGCTGCTGCTATCGCTGCCTGGCATAGCAAGTGTAGTGCACAGGTGAGTTTTAAAGCAGTGATTTGTCTCTGCTTGGACTGCACTCTGGCTTCCAGGCAGGGGTCTCTGTTATGGAGGGGCTCTCTGGTGGGGGATTCTGTTATGGGGGTCGGGTAACAACACAGAAAATCCTGTTGGGGGGGGGAGGAATTGCATTAAGTGGGGGAGGAGGGTCAGCCGCCGGACCTCGCTATAGGGTCGCCTGCTCAAAATGGGGAGGGGGGGGGCGCGCGCGCGCACTGTTAGCATGACTGGAAGATCCCGCCAGTAGGAACATATGCCTGTTTCCCTGTTGGTTTTGGAATGTATTGTTGTGGGGAACAGCCCCAAATGCATTCTATGATCTCATCCTCCATGCTAGCTTTGCCAATTTGACTCATCCCAGTTACAGGATTATTACAGTACCTTTCTCAGAAGACCACATTATTGCTTAATTATTACTGAGTCATATAATGTAGCTGTCAGGAGCCCTATAATCCACTTCCGCCTGCGACTTCCTTCCTTTTCTGAATCTTATTCCACCCAACCTAATTCCACATTTTTCTCTTTTGAACGGATCATTTCTCACTATTTTACTTGCCTCCTACTTTATTAACAGTACTACCCCACTTCCTTTCCCATTATTACTGCCATTCTGAAATGGCAAAGACTCTTGAATATTCAGGTCCCAGCCATGGTCTCTTTGCTATCATATCATACTCATTTATTTCTCCGTGCACTATCAATTCACCCATCCCGTTGAATACTACCCTGCACTTTCCTTTCTTTTTTCAGTTTCCAAATCTTCCTTTGTATGAACCCTCAGTCCCTCAGTCCACTATTTAGTTTAAAGTCCTCCCTACAGTCCTAGTTAAATATCCAGTACATTGGTCCCAGTATGTTTCAGGTGAAGGCCATCCCAATGGTTTAGCTCTCTGTGACCACTCACCCCTCATAATTGTACCAACATCCCATAAATCAAAACCAATTTCTCCCACTCCAATTTACCCTGTGCCGATTTGCTTGGGGCTCGGGTAGTAATCTACAGATTATTACCTTTGCAGTTCTGCTTTTAGAATTTAGCCCTAGTTGCTCGTACTCCTCAGTGAACCATTTTTGTGTCCTGCCCATGTTGTTGGCAGCCATGTGACCACACAACTGGATCCTTCCCTTCCCTCCCCAAATTCCTCTTCAGCCTTGTGGACTGTCCTGGCACTGAGCAGCAAACATAGCCTTTGGTATTCTCATTCTTGGCTACAGAGATTATTACCTATCCCCCCTAACTAAACTGCCCCCACCATAACTATATTTTTGCTCCCTCTTTTAATAGTCTCCCTGCACCATACTGCTGTGATCAGTTTGCTCATCCTTTCTGCAGTCCCTGTTCTTGCCCACACAAGCTACAAGAATATCAAATCTGTTGGACGATTGCAAGGCTCCTCCATTGTTTCTTTCTTGATCCCCCTGTCTGCCTTACTCACACCTTCCTGTCCCTGACTCTGGACCAGATCTGAAATACATAGCCTCAGGGATGCGACGGCCTGTTGGAACAAAGCGTCTAGGTAACCTACCCCCTCCCAATCCATCTCAGTGTCCGAAGCTTGGACTCCAGCAACTCTGAGCCAAGGTTTCTTGAGCTGTAGACACTTTCTGTAAATATGGTTGCCGTGGATCACACAGCTGCCTACTGTTCCACATACTGCAGCTATATTACATCACCTGCTCTGTCATATGGATTGTTTTTTATTTAACTAATAGGTTTCAACATCACTCAATGGTTATCCATTGTTCTGTTATTGAATTTGAGTTATGCTATAAATTTAATATGATACTTACACCTTCCCACTACCAGTTTAAACTATTGCCCCAGTTTTAAAAAACTTTAACCTCACAACCACCTATCTGCTTTTCTAATTAAAGCCTCCAGGCTCCAGATCTCAGGTATCACTGTCTCCAGCTTCTTCTTTTGGATAACTTTTTTTTGTTAGAAGTCAGAACAGCACCTCCTCTCTCACTGCACCAAATTCCCACACTTAGTAAATTCCCAGAGTTAAGCACTCGGTCTCACTGCACTCAGTCACAAGCTGCACTTTGTGCAACTTACTTTGTACATCTGCTAAACCTCCTGCATTTATACTAGCTCAAATTCCAGTGAGCTGAGTCAGCCAATGCTGGCTAGGGAACCTGTTGGAGTTAGCTACCTAATTAACTGAAGCTGGTCGACCAGCCAGACTGAAAGAAATTGCAATTTTACAATTACATTCGATATGAAAACTTGACTAGATTTTAGAAAGTGATCAATCCTTAAAACTCCCTCACTTATCAAAATTCCCAAGTTAAGCACTTGGTCTCATCGGACTCGGTCTCAAGCTGTATCTTTGCGCAAATGATTTGCGCAGTAAGAACCGGCTAACATTCAGGCTTGGGATGATAAGTAGCAAGTAACGTTTGTGCTACCCAAGTGCCAGACAATGTTCATCAGCAACAAAATAGAGTTTAACCTCCTTGGCTTCACATTCAATGGTACTACCATCTTTAAAATTCCCACCATCAATTTGAGCTGGGGATGCATCACCATTGACCAGAAACTTAACTATACCAGCCAGATAATATGGCAGTTACTAAGACTGAACAGAGGCTTGGTACTTTGGGCCTTCTGAATACCCAATAATTTTTTTCCAATTAAGGGGCAATTTAGTGTGGCCAATCCAACTAGCCTGCACAGCTTTGGGTTGTGGGGGCGAAACCCACGCAAACACGGGAAGAATGTGCGAACTCCACATGAACAGTGATCCAGAGCCAGGATCGAACCTGAGATCTTGGCGCCATGAGGCAGCAGGACTAACCCATTGCGCCACCGTGCTGCCTGGGCCTTCTTCTGCAGTAACTCCAAAACCCACCGTTTCCACCATCCAGAAGAACAAGGGCAGCAAGTGCATGGGAACACCATTACGTCCAAGTCACACACCATTGTGAATTGGATATACATCACCATTCCTTCATTGTGTCTCCATCAAGATCTGGGAACTCAATATCGAACAGCATTGCAGGACCATCTTCACCACTTTGGCTGCAGCACATCCAGAATGTGACCCACCAACCCATCTCAAAACATCCTGCCTTGCCACTGATACCCAGATGACTTTCAAAAATTGGAATTCCTTTTTTAAAAATAAATTTTGAGTACCCATTTCATTTTTTCCAATTAAGGGGCAATTCCGCGTGGCCAATCCAACTAGCCTGCACATCTTTGGGTTGTGGGGGTGAAACCCATGCAAACACGGGGAGAATGTGCAAACTCCACACGGACAGTGACCCGGGATCGAACCTGGGACCTCGGCGCCGTGAAAAAAAAATTGGAATTCTTAACTTCCAGAATCAGGGCTCAACTTGAATTGACGTAAATACAGCGTAGCTCACAGACTCAAGTCTTGGCACTTGATCTCTGGATTATTGAGGAATAATGACATATTTTCTGCATGCAGTATAACTCTGTGGTGCCACTTCCAAAACCCATTGAACCGGATAAGTGTATACGCATGGATAGCTGAAGATAAACAGCAGGATTTGCAATGGAAAGACCAGAAGCAGCACAGATCACCGTTGCTAGGCACCCTTTCCACTCGAAATTCCTGAGTCACTAAGTCACACCATCATCACTGCCCGTGGTGAGGCCATCCAATAATTGAAATAATTTATTGAGATCCTTTTGTCTCTGCTCAGCCAAAGTTTGTTCAAATACCCGGAAGAGGAAGTTCCATTGCAGCCTTTTTTAGTGCTTTCTCAGTACCCAGCATTGCATGTTTATCAGAGATTTATGATAGGTCCCGTTAAGAATGGAGCAGAGCAGATATTGTTTTCCTGGTAGGAAGCCAGTTTGAAGCTTCTATGTGGATGAATTCCCACAGTGCCAGTGACTTCACACAAAACCATTATATCCACGGAGGGCTGCCAGAACCTCTTATAGAACTCCACCAGAAAAACATTGCTTTTCCATTCCGAATTTAGTCAAGTGCCTCTGCCGAGCAAGAGGGACACATCCCTAGAGTTGTTATTCTCAACTCAGATTTGCAGGAAATTCTGACAACTATATGCAGTTGCCTTCTCTGTTTTCTTTTCCTAAGCTTCTTCGAAGATTGTTTATACCATTGAAATATCGTACAATTCTTCAAGCTTCAAGGTGTGCAGGGAGGTGGTGGGTGGGGTGTCCTTACAACCATTTTAAAGTTATGGATCAAGTGAGAAGTCACTTCTTTCTTTAGTGCAATGACACTTTGCTGTCCTCTTACAAAACTAATGATGCAGACAATGTACAAACTGAATTTTCTGCTTAAAGACGACTCACTTCTGACTATTGCAACTAGCTGCTAAATATACTGCGTGTGGACCTGATTGCACAGAGCCCAAAATACATCCAGCTTCTTTAGCAATCATAGCATATTATTTTAGAACTGTTGTTTCCTAGACTTAGTAAATAAGATTGTTTGTTCCACAAGATAGATGAAGGTGTTCTCTTCTGTAATTTAAGGCACAAAAGGTAGAAACATAGAAAGAGTTACAACACAGGAGATGACAGTTTGATCGATTGTATTGTGCCCTTGCCGGCCAACAATAACTATCAAGCTGAACGCAGCCTTCACCCTTTGTCTGTAGCCCTGTAGGTTCCTACACTTGAAGCGCAGATCCAAGTGTTTCTTTTTAAGTGGTGCCACTACTGTATCCGCTTTTCAGGCAGTGAGTTCCAGACCCCACCATTCTGGGGTGAATAAAAATCCTCTTTAATCGCCTGTCCAACACGTCTCCCAATTACGTCAAATCTGTGTCCCTTCGTTCTTGACCTCTGCTAACAGAAAAAGGTCTTGCCTGTCCAAACTATCTAGACCCCTCAATTTTATGCAGCTCAATTAATTTGCCCTTTAGCCTCCGCTGTTCAAAAGAAAACAAAACCTAGCCTAAGCTATATTTCCTCATAGATAAAACTTCCCATTCCCAACAACATCCTTGTAAATTGCTTCCACACTCTCTCTGTTGTGATTGCACACTTCCTGTAATTCAGTGGCCAAAGCTGTATGCAGCACTCTGGCGCTGGCATTCCAAACCCACGGCCACTACCATCTAGAAGGACAAAAGCAGCAGATATCTTGGAACTCCACCACCTGGAGGTTCCCCTCAAAATCACTCACCCCGGTTTGGAAATAGATCGCTGTTCCTCCGCTATCGCTGGGTCAATATCCTGGAACCCTTCCTAATAGCACAGTGGGTGTACCTACACCTCAGGCACTGCAGTGGTTCTAGAAGGCAGCTCACCCCCACCTTCTGTAGGGCAACTAGGAGTGAGGATTAAATTCTGGCCCAAACAGTGGCTTTGAAAATGATGGCCGCGACCATATAAACAAATGCGGGAGCACTGCGCATGCGTGCCCGTTCATCGGTGCGCATGCGCAGAACCACGCAAGAATCACTGCCTCCTCCTGACTTCAGCGCGCTGATGCAGGAGAAGATTTTTTAAAGAATTCATTGTATTCTTCCTGCCTGAAGCGAGGCAGAGAGCAGGTCACACGTCCCGATGTCATGTGCTTTGGGCGTGATTTCAAATCCTCCATTTTGTCAGCAGCAAACAAAGTAAATGAGGACCAAGCAGGCTCACCTCTCACGTTAAAGGTAAGAGAAAATGGTGGGCCGCGAAAGTCGGCCGGTGTGCATCGTGAAGGTCGTTTAGCGTGGGTCGCGAAGGCCAGCCCGCGTGAGTCGTGAAGGTCGGCCGGTGTGGGTCGCAAAGGTCGGCCTGCGTGAGTCGTGAAGGTCGGCCGGCATGGGTCGAGAAGGTCGGATCGCGTGAGTCGTGAAGGTCGGCCGGCATGGGTCGAGAAGGTCGGATCGCGTGAGTCGTGAAGGTCGGCCGGCTTGGGTCGTGAAGGTCGGCCGGCTTGGGTCGCAAAGGTTGGTCCGCGTGAGTCTTGAAGGTCGGCCGGCGTGGGTCGCGAAGGTCGGCCGGCTTGGGTTGCAAAGGTTGGTCCGCGTGAGTCGTGAAGGTCGGCCAGCGTGGGTCGCGATGATCGGCCTGCGTGAGTCGTGAAGGTCGGCTGGCTTGGGTTGCAAAGGTTGGTCCGCGTGGGTCGCGAAGGTCGGCCCACGTGAGTCGCGAAGGTCGGCCGGTTTGGGCCGCAAAGGTTGGCCGGTTGGTAAAAATGGGGTCCCCGGAAAAAAGTTTGAAAAACATTGACCTAGAGGAAGATGTGCTGGGGGAACCTCGGAGGTCCCTCATGCAAGGACTGCACAGGAATTGCCCAGGAAATTCTATTGGACAATTACCCAACATCTGGAACCCTCTGAAACTCCGGTTAAAATCAGAGACTTCATATTGTTCTCACTTTCTTCGCAGAATGGTTACTCAGACAAAGTCAGAAGGATTAAAACCACTTCAAAGAAGAATGGTGTCATTCCCTCTGACTATACCATCACAGCATTCCCTTTGCTCCCCCCACCGGAATGGCTTCCTGTATATGGTGCCATGGTCAATTAGCTTGTCCTTCTTGCAGCTCCCACTCTCGTCCAAACAAGATATTAAAAACCTCAAACCTATTGGACAATTGTAAAGGCTGGAGTTCCTGTGCACTTGCCCTCTGAATCTCCCCTTACTTGCCTCCCTTGCAGTTACACTCTCCTGTCCCCAAACACTTACCAAATTAGAAGACACTGTCCTCAGAGGTGTAAATAGCCTGGTTAAGTAGGCATATGGGATATTTGCCATTATTCACCAAGGCATAGAATATAAGAGCAGAGAGGTTATGATGAAGCTCTATAACATGCTGGTTAGGTCACAGCTAGAGCACAGTGTGCAGTTCTACTCGTCACACTATAGGAAGAGTGTGATTGCACTAGAAAGGGTGCAGAGATGCACCAGGATGTTGCCTGGGCTGGAGTGTTTCAGCTATGAAGAGAGGCTGGGGTTGTTTTCCTTAGAGCTGAGAAAGAAAGTTTTGGGGGGGGGGGGGGGGGGGGGGGCTGATTGATGTGCACAAAATTATGAGGGTCATAGATAAGGTAGTAGGAAGGAACATTAGTAGAGGGGTCAATAACCAAGGGGCCTAGATTTAAGATAAGGGGCAGGAGATTTAGAGAGGATTTAAACCATTGTGTAAAACACAACGGAACAAGCGCTGGAAAACGAGATTAGAGTGAATAGGTGC
Organism: Scyliorhinus canicula; assembly: GCF_902713615.1. Lineage (NCBI taxonomy): Eukaryota > Metazoa > Chordata > Chondrichthyes > Carcharhiniformes > Scyliorhinidae > Scyliorhinus > Scyliorhinus canicula. The sequence goes on along the minus strand of NC_052158.1, from coordinate 79,925,189 downwards.
TTGATGGCCGGCACACACACGATGGGCCAAAGGGCTTCTTTCTGTGCTGTAAAACTCTATGACAGCTGTGATTGTTTCTGTTCCTTATTTCACACAGTCACCCTCCTGTAATCACCTACCCATCAAATTCTAGTTTTACACTGGTCATCATAAGGTGCAACTTTCGTGATCATTAATATAGTCTTCCATGGAAAACTTGCTTTTAGAGTATATGCCCTCACATTGGAGTATACTGCACGTTATTTCATTATTTTCTCCATTTATTAGTTTTCCCAAGATAAGTGCTTTCGAAATCTAAGAGCGTAAGTTGAATCACTTGGTTCAAAACTACCTTTAGTACAGCTGTTCAGTCATAAGGAAGCACATAAAATGATTAGTGTGACGACTCCCGCCCCAATCCAGCCTTCTTCTCATCGAGGAGCACCCAGACAGCACACAGTGACTCCCCGGATCAATACAGCTGAGATCAACAGCTCAGTGGGCTGACAGAACTAAACCCTTTCTCTTTCGCGTACTGCCCACATAGGGCTCTGCGCTGTGCCATCAAATCATTATTCTAATGACAACAATAATCTTCTGACCTGATCCTGGAAATACATCAGACACAAAAGTACTTTATTAAACAAAAACAGATCTTTCCTCAGGATGCAGCTAATATCCGTCCAGTACACTGGAGTGGCCAAGCAAGTCAAAGAGGTTCAAGCAGAACACCCACCACCATCTTAGCACGGCAGCAAATGCCAACCTTGCCAGTAAGACCCATATCTTAAGAATGTGTAAGAAATGAAGTCAGGCTCCAATTCCTCAAATGGCTGCCCAGGGGAAAAGAATTTTCAGAGACAGGGAAGGACAACTCAATCCAATAGCACTGTAAGCACGCAGGACATTGTGGTCCCTGACATATCTACAACACAGACACAAAGAACATTAAAACCTGAATTACACACAGCACAGGTGCAACCAGGTCAAGAAACAATGACGCCGCAATTTCCTGCACCCAGCAATACAATCCCAAGCCCCCATACTGAACACACGTCATGCAATCATAAGGAACTTTGGATCAGATTTAATGGTGTAATAATGGTGGTAATAATGGTGGTGCTAACAACACTCAATGTTAAGGAGTAATTAGAATAAGAACATATCGGCGAACAGTGCCGAAAAAAATGCACAACCCGACGAGGGCAGCCAGGGTGAGTACACAGAGACGTGCCCCTGGTACCACCCCACCCCTACCACCCACACATGCAAAATTACCCCCCCCCCCCCCCCGCCCAGGAGAAGGGCAAAACCCCCCACCTGATCCAAATGGGCTGCACCCACCCATGAGAGCCGCCGTGGCCAGGTGCCCTGTGCTCCCATGCCATCTCTAGCCAACAGCTGCGCGGGATGCTGCGGACCGTCTAACTCTGATGCTTTCGCCCCTCCCCCAGGATAAGACTGCCCACATCCACAGGGAGCGTGAGAGAACCGGAGGGGGTTCACCTGTACTGCATACCCTCACCGTCCATGAGCAGAGGGCACTGGATCTCGTTGGCGGAGCCGAGGACCGGGAGGTTGCCCTTTGCCAGATCGGAGGTGCCCCCTCACCCCATTACCCCCCCCCACTCTACCCCCTCACCCCATTCCCTCCCCCAACCCATTCCCTCCCACTCCACCCCATTCCCTCCCCCACTCCATTACTCCCCCCCCCCCCTCCCCCCCCTCCACTCTACCCACTCACCTCAGTCCGTGCGTCTAACGATACATACTGTCTTGTGTCTTTCAGGACCTGCCGTTGGTCATCCCGGCCCGTCTGGCCCTCCTCGCCCACGGCCAGTGCCAGGTCCAGATGCCCCCAGGGGCACACAACACGGCGGGGAGGGCAGACGGCAAGGAAGCCCTTCCACCGACACGGAGACCCAGGAAATTGATGCACAGAGGCCGGACACCCAGGACACCGCCAGCCAGGACACAAAGACGCAGGACACAGATGCACGCGACACCCAGGACACTGACGCACAGAGGACGGTGACCCAGGACAGTGACACACAGATGCACGCGATTCCCAGGGCAGCGACACACAGAGGACGGTGACCCAGGGCAGTCACACACAGAGGACGGCGACACCCAGGACAGTGACATACAGAGGACGGTGACCCAGGGCAGTCACACACAGAGGACTGACACCCAGGACAGTGACACACAGAGGACGGTGACCCAGGACAGTCACACACAGAGGACGGGACCCAGGGCAGTGACACACAGAGGACGGTGACTCAGGGCAGCGACACACAGAGGACGGGGACCCAGGGCAGTGACACACAGAGGACGGGGACCCAGGACAGTGACACACAGAGGACGGTGACCCAGGACAGTCACACACAGAGGACGGGACCCAGGGCAGTGACACACAGAGGACGGTGACTCAGGGCAGCGACACACAGAGGACGGGGACCCAGGACAGTCACACACAGAGGACGGGACCCAGGGCAGTGACACACAGAGGACGGTGACTCAGGGCAGCGACACACAGAGGACGGGGACCCAGGGCAGTGACACACAGAGGACGGGGACCCAGGACAGTGACACACAGAGGACGGTGACTCAGGGCAGCGACACACAGAGGACGGGGACCCAGGGCAGTCACACACAGAGGACGGTGACTCAGGGCAGCGACACACAGAGGACGGGGACCCAGGGCAGTGACACACAGAGGACGGGGACCCAGGGCAGTGACACACAGAGGACGGGGACCCAGGGCAGTGACACACAGAGGACGGTGACTCAGGGCAGCGACACACAGAGGACGGGGACCCAGGACAGTGACACACAGAGGACGGGGACCCAGGGCAGTCACACACAGAGGACGGGACCCAGGACAGTGACACACAGAGGACAGTGACCCAGGGCAGTCACACACAGAGGACGGGGACCCAGGACAGTCACACACAGATGCACGCGATTCCCAGGGCAGCGACACACAGAGGACGGTGACCCAGGGCAGTCACACACAGAGGACTGACACCCAGGACAGTGACACACAGAGGACGGTGACCCAGGACAGTCACACACAGAGGACGGGACCCAGGACAGTGACACACAGAGGACGGTGACCCAGGGCAGTCACACACAGAGGACGGGGACCCAGGACAGTGACACACAGAGGACGGGGACCCAGGGCAGCGACACACAGAGGACGGCGATCCAGGCAGTGACCACAGAGGACGGGAACCCAGTTGATGGACAGACCGCACAGTGACCGTCCGACGCGGGCAAGCCAAGGATCATCGGGCCAGGGATCAACGCAGGAGACCCCTGACTTTGGTTCCGATGAGGACCTGGACTTCGCGTCACTGCAGTCACCCACACCCTCCACCATCGCAGAGACTCTCACCTCAGTTGGGCATTTTAGTGATGAGGCGTCTGGTATACTCACTGGTGCGCACCACACAGCCATACCGGTACAACAGGTGGCGGTAGGAGCAGCCGAGGGCCGGACGGCTGGAGGGCAGCCCAGCCCCAGCAACCACTCAGTCGGTTCCCAGGTTCCTGGACTTTCCAGACCCACCCACAGACCCGATGCATTTGGACACCCAGGCACTAGACAACGGAATGATGGCTGGCTTCCAACAGCTGCAGACGCAGGTGGAGGAGTCCATCCACGTCCAGGGAGTGGTGCCGGCTATGGCTGCCACCCAGGCCAACACCGCACGGGTAGCGTCCGTGGTGGAGGCAATGGGGGCAACGTTTCGGCCATGGGTCAGGTTACGCAAGGCGTGGGGCTTCATGTGCATGCGTAATCCGTGGCCCGGGACAGGGCTGGCCGCTCACAGGCAGCCATGTGCCAGAGCCAGCTGGACATCTCAGCCGTGCTCCGCAGTCTGGCTGAGTCCCAGCAGGCCATGGCCCAGTCTCAGCAGGCCACGGCCCAGTCTCAGCAGGCCACGATCCAGTCTCAGCAGGCCACGGCTCAGTCTCAGCAGGCCACGGCCCAGTCTCAGCAGGCCCTGGCTCAGTCTCAGCAGGCCACGGCCCAGTCTCAGCAGGCCACGGCCCAGTCTCAGCAGGCCACGGCTCAGTCTCAGCAGGCCACGGCTCAGTCTCAGTCTCAGCAGGCCATGGCTCAGTCTCAGCAGGCCACGGCCCAGTCTCAGCAGGCCACGGCCCAGTCTCAGCAGGCCACGGCCCAGTCTCAGCATGCCATGGCTCAGTCTCAGCAGGCCAGGGCCCAGTCTCAACAGGCCACGGCTCAGTCTCAGCAGGCCACAGCCCAGTCTCAGCAGGCCACGGCCCAGTCTCAGCAGGCCATGGCCCAGTCTCAGCAGGCCCTGGCCCAGTCTCAGCATGCCATGGCCCAGTCTCAGCAGGCCACGGCCCAGTCTCAGCAGGCCCTGGCTCAGTCTCCGCAGGCCATGGCCCAGTCTCAGCAGGCCCTGGCTCAGTCTCAGCAGGCCATGGCCCAGTCTCAGCAGGCCACGGCTCAGTCTCAGCAGGCCATGGCCCAGTCTCAGCAGGCCACGGCTCAGTCTCAGCAGGCCCTGGCTCAGTCTCAGCAGGCCATGGCTCAGTCTCAGCAGGCCACGGCTCAGTCTCAGCAGGCCACGGCCCAGTCTCAGCAGGCCACGGCTCAGTCTCAGCAGGCCACGGCTCAGTCTCAGTCTCAGCAGGCCACGGCCCAGTCTCAGCAGGCCACGGCCCAGTCTCAGCAGGCCATGGCCCAGTCTCAGCAGGCCCTGGCCCAGTCTCAGCAGGCCCTGGCTCAGTCTCAGCAGGCCATGGCTCAGTCTCAGCAGGCCACGGCTCAGTCTCAGCAGGCCAGGGCCCAGTCTCAGCAGGCCATGGCTCAGTCTCAGCAGGCCCTGGCTCAGTCTCAGCAGGCCATGGCTCAGTCTCAGCAGGCCACGGCTCAGTCTCAGCAGGCCCTGGCTCAGTCTCAGCAGGCCATGGCTCAGTCTCAGCAGGCCACGGCTCAGTCTCAGCAGGCCACAGCTCAGTCTCAGCAGGCCATGGCCCAGTCTCAGCAGGCCCTGGCTCAGTCTCAGCATGCCATCGCTGAGAGCATCGGCAGCATTGCCCAGGTGTTGGCTCAGTCTCAGCAGGCCACTGCTGGGAGCATCCGCGGCATTGGCCAGGTGCTGGTTGGCGTCGCACAAGCCCAGAGGGAGGTGGCGCAGTCCCAGACAGGGATGGGCCACATCGCAGCTGATATTAGAACCCTGGTCAATACCACAGCGGGCTTTCAGGACTGGCAGCGCCAGGTGTTGGTGGTGCCTCGGGGCTTTTCTCTGCTCGCACCCCCGTCCCATAGAAAGGCCCGGGGGCCACCTGGCACCCCGAGGGAGGAGGTGGTTCTGGGGCCTGTTCCGGTGACTTCTGCAAGGGAGGTCCTGGAACACCGCGGCACCTCGGACTCCCCCCATTCCGTTCCTGGTGCATCGGGCAGGCAGCGTACGGACCAGGGTGGCACCATGCCATCTAGCACACCCGTGGAACAGCCTGGCCAATCCAAGCTGGGCCGCCCTAGGAAATGAGCGCTGACGGGGAGCCAAGTCGCAGGGCAGGGGTCTCAGCAGTCCGCCTCCATGCCTGCTGTACCGTCTGGGGAAGCACAGAGACATAGTGGTAGGGCTCGTAAGGCCAGGAAGTTAGACATCTATTAGGTTGGCATGGGTGCAGGGCACAGTTTAGTTATAGGGCCTAGGGCACGTGTATATAACCGTTCTAATTAAACTCACCGTTACACCAATGCAAGATGACTCTGTGATATGTCCGATGCCTGTGGGGTCGGGTAGGGGATTGAGTGCTCGAGGGGCAATGGAACATTGAGCCCCGCTGGGTATAATTCCCCACCCATTCCCCGGACGTCCACGGCACCCTGCCGCCAGCGGTTCAACATGGATGTGATGAAATGAAAATGAAATGAAAATCGCTTATTGTCACGAGTAGGCTTCAAATGAAGTTACTGTGAAAAGCCCCGAGTCGCCACATTCCGGTGCCTGTTTGGGGAGGGTGGTACGGGAATCGAACCGTGCTGCTGGCCTGCTTTCAAAGCCAGCGATTTAGCCCTGTGCTAAACAGCCCATGTCCAGTCCGCATACAGGTACCACCCAGGTGGAGGGTGCAAATGTGGCCATGAGTCAGACAGTGTCTAACGATTTGGAGCTGACAGCTCATCACACAGCGGGTTGCCATCATCCTCCATGGCATCGATCACACCCACTTCCACAAGCAACCGTGTGAGCCCAGCTCGTTGTGCCGCAGGTGGATGTGTAATGGAGAGGTGTTGTGTGGGAGGTGGTGTGGGAGGTGCATCTCATGGGTGTTGTGGGAGGTGGAGGTGCGGGGTGGTGAGGTGGTGCGGTACAGTGGTGCCAGTGTCCCTGCTCAGCGAGCCCCTGCCCCCCCCCTCTCCCCCGAGTTGGTGAAACGTGCGGCCATCAACGCCTCGCGTCCTCGCTGGCCAAGCTGGTGGCGACGTGTAGCCTCACGTCCATATCCATCCAGCCCCCATGTTGTGTCGATTCCCCCCTCCACCTCATCTGGAGAGGCGTCCCCTTCCTCAGGCTCGCTATCTGCTTCGCCTCCTCCAGCACATCGCCCCTCGACTGGGCAATATTGTGGAGAACGCAGCAGACCACAATGCACCATCAGGTGGCAGATGTAGGCGACGTTTTCCTGGCTCATCCGGAGTCTTCTCCTGCATGCCCTATCCGGTACTTGAAGGACAAGCGGCGCCAGTAAACACGAGGCCTCACCGGGTGCCTCTGACGCCTTGTCTTAATGCGAGATTTGCACTTCTGTCAGGGAAGGATAAACTCAAGGCATAGAGGTTGCTAGATCTTTGTAGTTAATCTTCACTGATGCAGAGGTGAGTGCCTCTGCTTTACTTTGCCCTGGCTGCAAAGTTTAGACCTAGATGTTTTTAAACTTTAGAGTAGTACCAATTATTTGTTATTCCAATTAAGGGGCAATTTAGTATGGCCTATTTGCCTAGCCTGCACATCTTTTTGGGTTGTAGGGGTGAGACCCACGCAGACACGGGGAGAATGTGCAAACTCCACACGGACAGTGACACAGGATCGAACCCGGGTCTTTGGCGCTGTGAAGCAGCAGTGCTAACCACTGCGCCACCGTGCTAGATTTTTACCACGAAAATGAAAACTCTGACACTGTAAAAAGTGATGGTTTTCTCCTGTGAGACACTTTTCCCCCAAAATAAATATTTGTGAAAAACCTTGTTAGCTGTGCAGCAAATTTGTATGACTTTTTTTGTACTCACCATGTAAATTTGATTAAAATCAAATTCTGATGTTTTCAGCGGTTGAGTTGCTGATAATAGCTAGGCTATCAGGTGCAATATCAAAACACGATAAGATGCCCAAGCATCAGGAAGATAAAACACATCTCCACCTATAATCTGAGTTTGCAGACTTAAAAATGGCACTGAATTTTAAATTGGGCATTCTGTGATCATCTAACCACAGTCCAAATGAAATAAAATAAAGGCCCATCAAAATCAAAAGAGACCACAATTAAATCTGTGACTTTTGAATGAACATTCTTCGCATGGCGCTTAATGAATTATTTCAGATTATTACACCTATAAAAGAAAATCATCAAAGAAAATATTAACTTTTAATTTCTGCGCTAGCTGTCTGCATGATGGTTTAAATACCACCACATACTACAAAGAGCAGGAATATAGTCCACTGACACTAATCAATTCTATATATTAAGCTCTGGTTGGCTGCTCCAAGCCAAACGAAATGCAAAGCAAATCTATAAATGGGTTTGACACTTTATATTTTTATGAATGGAGCAGTCATCTCATATTTCCAGTGTGATAATTAAGTTAGAATTTTGTGTACCTTTTCTTTCATTTTGAGACTGTATATAGTTTTTCAGATTTTGCTTGAAATTTGTATCAACTGTTCCAGTATAATCAACATTACAAAATTGACTTTGTCATACACAACATCCAATTCACATCTCAATAGAAGTATTTTTTAGTTATTCGTCCTACCACTGCAAGAACATATTAGAATATTCGCAGAAAATTTATAGATGGGAGCTTCCCCTCTTTGAAGGATTTAGAGGAGAAATTTGAACTGGCAGCAGAAAATGGATTCAGGTATCTGCAGGTACATGATTTTTTGCGAAGGCAGGTTTCGACCTTTCCACTCCTGCCGCTACGGGGGACTACAGGACAGAATAGTTTCCAGAACGTGGGTGGGAGAGGGGAAGGTTTTGGATATTTATAAAGAACTCATGGAGTCAAAGGAAACACAGACAGAGGAACTAAAGTGCAAATGGGAAGATGAGCTGGGGGGAGGGAGAGGGGCAGATAGAGGCAGGTACTTGAGCAGATGCATTAAGCAGAGTCAACACGTCCCCATCATGTGCCAGGCTCAGCCGATTCCGTTTAAGGTCGTTCACCGGGCACACATGACGATGAGCAAGTTTTTTGGGATAGAGGACAGGTGTATGAGATAGCAAACCATATCTCCATGTCCATATGTTTTGGGCAGGTTCGAAGCTTGGGGGATTTTGGCAGGGTTTTACAGATGTCATGTTCACGTTGTTAAAAACAAGGGTGGTGCCGAGTCCAGAGGAGGCGATTTTCGGAGTGTCGGAAGATCCGGGAGTCCAGGGGGTGAGAGAGGCCGACGTCTTGGCCTTTGTCTCCTCGGTAGCCCGGAGACGGATATTGTTAGTGTGGAGGGACTTGAAGCCCCCAAATTCAGAGATCTGGCTTAGTGACATGGCCTGGTTTCTCAGACTAGAGAAAATAAAGTTCGCCCTAAGAGGGTCAATGCTGGGGTTCGTCCGGAGGTGGCAGCCGTTTGTCGACTTCTTTGGAGAAAACTAACTGTCAGCGTAGGTTGGGGGGGGTTTATTGTTTAGAGGAGGTGGGACTTGTCAGGGAGGGAGGCGGTCTTTACACTGTTTATATTTGTACTGTTAACTGTTATTATGATAAAATTATAAATGCCTTAATAAAATGCTTTTTAAAAAAAGAACATTCGCAGAAAAACAGGAGTTTGAAAATCGTAATAAGTACATTTAAAAAAAAACATTGATGCAATAATTAAGTTAGATCAAAATCTGCTTAGGTGCAGTACATAAGCACTTCACTCGGATAGTTAGGAATAAACTTAAAACACTTAAAATACAAGTGGTAGAATAGCATATATAAATGGGGCAGCATGATGGCACAGTGGTTAGCAATACTGTCTCACAGCACCAGGAACTCAGGTTTAATTCCGGCCTGCGTGGTGTTTGCACTTTCTCCCCAAGTCTGCATGGGTTTCCTCTGGGTGCTCCGGTTTCCTCCCATAGTTGAAAGATGTACAGGTTAGGTTGGTTGACCATGATAAAAAAAATTGTCCCTTCCTTCTGCACTGTAGAGATTCTATGATAAATATAAATTGGTGTGCAAACAGACATTCTGAGTCCAAGTTAAATATTGCAGCCTTTTTCCCACAGAAATATCTCTATATCAGTTACGCAATTCTTGTGCAATATGGTCAAGATGTTTTCCTAAGATTGCCACATGTAAAACATTTGTAGGAAAATGTATTACAAATCACAAACTGTGAATGAAGAGAAACTGGATACCAAAGTTTCTCATCATGGTTGATCATGGAAGAGATTCACCCTATGTTAATATACCGGTACCTTTTTTAAAACCACCAAATTTAGTAAGAATTGGCTAAATCCATGCCTGTAATTTGTATTCTCAAAATTCTTAATCCAGATTTAAAATATCATGGTTTTAAGAGTGATATTTTGGTTGGATGTCATGAAATAAAAGCAGTACAGTACTAAATGCAAAAAATTGAAAGCTCAATAAACAATAGTCAAGTTCCACTACTCACCCCACCCATGGGCTGGGGGGCCTTGTTCACCTGAGCTAATGGGGCATCCACTACCATCACAGTCAGAAGAGGGTTACAAAAAAGATTTGCGAAATGGAGGTCATAATAATAATCTTTATTACTGTCACAAGTAGGCTTACATTATACTGCAATGAAGTTACTGTGAAAATCCCCTCGTTGCCACACTCTTGATGCCTGTTCGGGTACATGAGGGAGAATTCAGAATGTCCAATTCACTGAACAAGTACGTCTTTCGGGATGTTGTGGGAGGAAACTGGAGTACCCGTAGGAAACCCATGTAAACAAGGGGAGAACATGCAGACTCCGCACAGACCCAAGCGGGAATCGAACCCGGGTCTCTGGCGCTATAAAGCAACAGTGCTAACCACTGTGCTACTGTGCCGTCCCCATATGGTGTCTGTAAAAGAAATCAAATGAGCAACAAACCTGAGCTTAATCCAGCAATTAATCTCGCATGCTGAATTAAAAACCAAACAGAAGTAACTATTTGTTGATTGGCAGATTAAGACATCAAGAGTGAAGATTTAAAGCTACAACATGCGATTGTGTCACTTTTCTTCCTCACAAATAACACTCACAGTAAAGACGATTAAATTATACAAGGGACGCGGCAGGAAAGCACAGTAATTAGGCCACATTTACCAAACTATTTCTTATTTGAAACCATATTTAAAAATCTGGCAACAAAAGTGCAGCACAAAGGTAAAAGGCCAAAAAATATCAACACCGACAAAACAAAACACCATGAAGAAACACTGAAGATTAATAATGCGAACCGTTTCAAATGTCCAAGAATTAAAATATTTTTAATATATACATTTGCTAATGCAATAATGGCATTCAGAGCAAAAAAGAAAATTTTAAGTTTTCAACTGAAGTTTGGATAGATGTTGTAGAAAGATTTAGAAACAACAGAAACACTTCATTGGAAATAGACCTGAACTGCCTTTGCCAGAGGAGGTACCTGTTATTGCAGCTCCTGTTAATGTCAAACCTGTGGAAGCATCTCAGACTGCAGAATTACGCCGCTCTCCAAGAAACAGATAAAACCCTCAAAAGACACGATTTATAATAGTCCAACCCTTGTGTCTAACGTTTAGTTAGAATTTAGGGCTGAATAACCCTGTTATTGAAGATTGTCGAGAGAAGTTAAAAGAGGGAGGGTTGTGATGGCTTGTGGTGATTGTTCCTTTCAGGGCAACACAGCAGAAGAGGGTAAACTGACTTGGGGGAACCAATTTGGACTGATAGTGGGTAAACAGCCCAGGGGGTGGAGTCCTCACTTAGGCAGAAGATATGTAGGGGATTAGGACAGCCGTACGGGCTGCTGGCCTCTGTAGTTTTTCTCAATAATAAATACCTTTTGTGTTTCAAAAGTCTGTGAGCATGCATCATTACAACTGTAGAATCTCTAGATATTAATTGTTAGACATTTTGTTTTCCATCTCCCTTTCTAATTCATATTTTGCCCTCTTTCATTTGTTTTCTGCAGATTTTACAATATTCCATTGTACACTTCCTGGTTCAGATGAGGTGTGCTTTAGGAAGGATTCTTCAATCTGATTGGTTGAAAAGATACGCTAATGCCCTAATCTTCCTCAAGGGCATTATACCATTTTGAATGAAGACCGTAAATTGCTTTGTAAAAGCCTGCAAGCTTTCTGTGGGCAAATGTAAGGGTTACGAACAATGGGGTCATTCTTGCACCGTTGCCTGCAAAGTCTGTGCCAATAAATTCATAAAATATGTATGGATGGAAATTGTTCTAAATTCAATTAAAAATTGTGCACTAAAGACAAAAATACTCCACTCATCCGCAGACCTGTAACTTGCATGTTCAGATATAAAGAAATTTGTCTACATTGGCGAACATCTGACTTTGGTTTTATTTCTAAATATACACGGGTAGATCTGTAGATAACTGGTGACATTACAATGTTGCTAAAATATGAGGTGGTGAATGGTTTTGTAAGGTTAAAGCTTCTGTTGTAGCAAGATAAATGCTGCAGAACCAATTGTGCTCATTTGTGATCTCAAATAATTGAGTCGAGGATGCCAGAGCTGATTTCAAATGTCGAATGTAAAAGAAGAACAATGTTAGAAGGGCCAAACACTCCAAAACAGGATTATGTATACACGATAAACGGTAAAGAAAAGTCTCTGGAAATAAATTTGAGAGTGGGTATGGGGTGACGGAAGATTTGGTAAACATTGTTTCAATACGAGGAAGTCTACAATTTAAGTTAGCAAATTGCTTTGCCCTTCAGATTAAGATGTTAACAATTATCCAGACCACCCTGAACATCAAATGCCACAGTACTAAGATGAAGTTCTGCCTTACTAGTAAGTTGAACCAATCTGAGTTAGCCAGACACAGCAGAAGAATATTTACCAGAAAAGCAAGATTGACGTCATGGAGCGGAGCAATACATGAAATTCAAAAAAATTAAAGGACATGTGAAATTGTCATGTAATTGAGGCAGTGATAAGATATTATCTTGTGTACTGTTACTCTTTAATATGGTAAACTATTTTAATCTTCATGTTGAGATTCCATTGTAATGGAAGAGTTATGGAAAATACAATCATCACATTTAAACTATATTCAATATGGAATTACCCCTTCATGGTAAAAGTTGATTAATCAGGGCTCGCTGGAACCTGGAGAGTCAAAACCTGCCATCCTGGCTTTAGTCTCAAAGTTACCGAGTAGGCAGTTGCTTTGAGGGAAGAAAATTATTTTAAAAGAATGAACAAATCCAATTAAAATTTGACTGGCCTTAGACTGAAGTACCAAATATCAGTAAGAGACTATCTGTCATTTGTGAATCAGGTGAATATTGCACATATGGGGTGGAGCAGATGAAATTTAGTTTAGGAATCGGGGTGTACTTATCTAAACTTCTCTCAGGAAATTAAATTGGTGGGGTGATCTGACAGGGGTCTGTGGAAAGAGTCAGATTAAAGTTACGTTTACATTTTGTGCGTTTTTAGGTTACAGGAATGAAGAATTCATCTCTATCACGGTTATGTGCTCAGACTCATTGCTATGCTTCACTGCCTGTTGGAGGTCGAGTGGCTCAGTTGGTAGCATTCCCGTCTCTGAGTCAGTCGATTCCAGGTCAAATCCCACATCTCAACTTGATGGCCAACGAAGGAGCATTCACACCGCAGCCTCTCAGGTGGTTAGTCAGCCATCAAATCCTTCACACTGTTCTCCAAGGAAAAACGTGAAGATGCACAACAATAACAACCTGTGTCTTTTCAAGAGCAGGAGTTGGGGAGACATGGGGAATACGCTGCTCTGCACGTCACCTGAGGCCCTCCCCCGATGCTCCGTCGCCGATGGCCGAGTTCCCGGCGGCGTGGGGCGCGTGTGCTCACGCAGTTTGGGGGGCCTCGCGTAGCGGCTGCGGACTGAGTCCAGCGACTACACAGTTGGGTGGGTGGGGGTGGGAGGGAGCTGTTCCACTGGCAGGATGATCTTGGGATCTTTGTTAGGGGCTGGGGGAAATGGTGGGGTGTGGTGAGGCTGGCCACAGTGGGGTAGTTATTGGCAGGCCCGGTCCACGCGCGGCCGGCGCTATGTTGCACGGCCATTCTCCGGCTATATCTGCAGGACGCTGCGTGGTTGCTAGCCCCCCACAAGATGGAGGTTCGGTGCAGGGGCGGCGCCGACTTTCTGGTCATAAGACCAGACAGATCCTGCGGACATAGCCACAGGATCGGAGAATCCAGCTCCCGATCTCTGTCTTAAGTCGCTCTGCTAGTTTAATCTCTCAGAGGGTGGACCAAATTAACACACCATGACTGTATGGTTCTGATTATAAATGCAAACAAAACATACAGAACAGAGTATCATGATAGTTGGTACAAATAGTACTTTTTGTGTATGGTTAGAAAATGAACAAACACACTAGCCTGCTTGGAGGGAGTCTGACTTAGCATCCATGTATTCAATCTTCTATCTCTCTGACTGAAAATGCTGAGATTAATTATCCCATGCAGCCTTTTTGTTACTTTATCCCTTTTGCATCCTTTCTAAATATCTGTTGATTCTTAAAGACCCATAGCAACAGGATGGTTTTGTCTTTCTGAATGAGCATACTAACAGAATGGTCAATCGTAGAATAATACAGCACAGAAGACAACCACCTGGGCCATCAAGCTTGTGCCCGCTCTTCTGAAGTTAGTTCCACTCAAGGAATTGTTATGGTGCAGAAGGGGAGGCCATTCAGCCCACCGTGTCTGCACCCACTCTCCAAATAAGCATTATGGTTTAGTGCCACACCCCTCCACATTGTTTCTTCTACCTTTCCCCCACACCCTTCCACATTGTTTCTTCTGCCTTTTCCCCACATCCCTCCATATTAGGCTGGATTTATCTGCTGCGCCCACCGCAAGATCATCACGGAGGAGACGGGGACCATGTAAAAGTTCTATGACCTTGACAGGAATTTCCGGTCACTGGGCAGGCGTGGCTGAAAATTCCCGCCCATTGTTTCGATCTCCTCCCCTTTTCCCTACACCCCTCCACATTGTGGAGTAATCATCATGTAATCATATAATGCATCTCTGGAATGCATTGACTGAACTTGCCTCCCCGCTTCTTACGCAGTGCATTCCAGACCCAAACCAAAAAAGCTTTTGTCCCATCTCCAGCTCAAGCTATGTTGGTATTTTACATCGGTTGAGTATAACTTTCTGATTTTGCATTCTATGCCTCTGGGCATGTTCTGAGGGCCTTGTCGAGCCCGACTTGGTGCCGGGACTTGACCCTTGGAATCTTACGAGAGGCCTCTCACGAGATTCGCGATGCAGAAGCATCTTGCGAGATTCAACCGAACCTCACGATTAGCCACTAGGCTAATCTAAATATGCATTCACCAGATTCTCCTGGAGCCCAGGACCCTCCAGCCTATCCTGGGAGAATTCGGCAGAGTGCTGGTGGAAAAGTCATAACGGCACCTGGGGATCTCCCAGGTCATTGGAGACCCCTGGGTGGTCAGGGACAGGGCAGGGTGGCATTCCTGCTGACACCGTGGCAATACCAGCCTGACTGTACCACCCTGGCACTGACAGGGTGCCTGGTTGGCACTGCCAAGGGAATGGTCAGATGCCAGGTGTCAATGCCAGTGTGGCACAGCCAAGGGTCTGGATGGGGGGGGGGGGGGGGGGGGGGGCAGGGGCCTCATAAATGATGGGGGAGTGGGGGTCCTGAAATATGGGAGCCAGTGACCCCATAGCAAGTTGTCCTCACTTAGGCTGGTGTCCTCACTTGGACGGGGTAATGTTCATGGGTGCAGGGGTGATATTGTCCATGGATGGGGATGTGGGGCACCTCAAGCTTACTTGGAGATCGGGATACCCTTTCTAAATGGAGGAGCCGGTCTCATGCTTCTGCCCCTCTTAACTTTAGAGTGTCTAATTATTTTTTTTCCCAGTTAAGGGGCAATTTAACTTGGCCAATCCACCTACCTTGCACATCTTTGGGTATGGGGGCAAAACGCACACAAACACGGGGAGAATGTGCAAACTCCACACGGATAGTGACCCAGAGCTGGGATCGAACCTGGGACCTCAGTGCCCTGAGGCAGCAGATCACTGCGCCACCGTGATGCAGGCTGTCTGCTTTGTTAACCCTATCCTGCCACCTTCAAAGATTTGTGCACACACACCTCCAGGTGTCTCTCTTCTTAATCTACCACCTGTCCATCCATTCCACCTGCCTATCTATCCCTTCTTGAAGGTTATTACTATCTCCTCACGGTCTCCTAAACTTCCAAGTTATGTGTTATCTACGAATTTTGAAATTGTGCCTACATTCCCAAATTCAGTGTATATCATAAACAGCTGGGAGCCCAGTACTGCACCTAGGGAAACAACACTCTACACCTTCCTCTAGTTCAAAACAATACATGCACCATAAAACTTTTTTTTATCACTTAGCCAATTTTCTATCCAAGCCAAAACTGCCTCTATTATCCCATGGCCTACAATATTGTGAACAAGCCTGAATAGGTAATCCATATTCACTTTCAAACAAAATTTCAATTAAGGGGCAATTTAGCATGGCCAATCCACCTATCATGCACATTTTTGGGTTGTGGGAGTGAGACCCACACAGACACGGGGAAAATGTGCAAACTATACATGGACAGTGACCCGGGGCCAGGATCAAACCCGGGTCCTCAGTGCCATGAGGCAGCAGTGCTAACCACTGCACCTCATTTCAAGTCAAGTCCATATTCACATCAGCTGTTTTTCCCTCAGCCACCCTCTATTACTTTAACAAAACTCAATCAAGTTAGTCAAACACAATTGTCCCGGAAATAAATCTGTGCTGGCTCTCCTTTATTCGTCCATACTAGTCTAAATTGGTGTTAATTTTTCTCAAATTATTGCTTCCCCACCACTGATGTTCAACTGACTGACCTGTAATTGCCAGGTTTACCCTTCTCCCAGTTTTTGAACAAAGGTATAAACATTTTCAACCCTCCAATCCTTTGGTACCCCAGCTGTGAATTAGAGAGATTAGGGGTGGGATTCTCCATTTGAGAGATGGGCGGGATTCTCAGATTGTCAACTCCAAAATCGCATTTGAAGATTGGCCGGAGAATCCATTCTTACGCAGAAATCAGGGCGGCGCTGTTTTTATAATCGCTGAGTATGCCGCACGCCGTTGGGACAGCCTCAGGACATCACCTGAGGCCCTCCCCTGATGATCCGCCCCCGATGAGCCGACTTCCCGAAGGCGTCGGGCATGTGTCCTCCCAATTTTCTGGGACCTCGCCTGGCGGTTGCGGACTGAGTCGAACGCCACCACAGTTTTGGGGGGGGGGGGGGTGCGAGGAGCCATTCCGCTGGCAGGGAGGGCTTTGGCAGTGGCTGGGGAGACTGGTGGGGAGGTGGTCCGTCCAGTGGTTTACAGGGGGGCACTATCTGGCAGGCCGGATCAGTGCGCAGCAGGTGCCATGTTGTACGGTGCGGCCTGCGAAAGCCGCCACCGTGTGCATGCGCGGCCACAGACCCGGCCATTCTGCATCTGTATCCGTAGGTAAAGCCGAAGGTTTACATGGCGCGACTGCTAACCCTCCCCCACCCCCTCCAATCAAGCGAAGCATTAGTGAGGGGAGCGGTGCCGACGTTCTGGTCATATGACCAGACGCTTCCTCTAGATATAGCCGCAAAATTGCAGAATCCAGCCCATATGGATGCAATTCCCCGTCTCGTTGCGCTCACACTCAAGCACAATGAGGCCGATGAATAGCAGGAGGCCAAAAATGAGATCCTCACCTGGCGCCAAACAGTTTGCGATGCAACCAGCCCGTTCCCGTAGGCAAAATCAGGATCTCGCCGTAATGTGGCGAGAAACCAATTATCACCACTTAAGCCTTATTTCCACACAATTAACGTCCAGAGGGTGGGTGAACACCATAGAGCGGGGAGGCGGGTGGATGCCTGGAGAGATGGGCAAAGGGTCTGGAGGTCAGCGTGCATTGCGGAAGGAAGTGATAGAGGTATCATACTGGTTGTGCACAAGTGTGTTTAATGTATTTTACAATACCCCACTCTCCGGATGGTGCCATCCAGTACATAACCCCCCACACCATCCCCTGGTGCCTCATTGATCCTCAACGTCCTTGGCCCTCCTAGCTCTACCACTACGTCTACGTGTTTCCCCAGGATGCACATCTGAGGCAGAGGCTGTCAACTGCCTACCTCATCCCGTGGCGGGCGTCCTCTGAGGGTGGAGAGCCCGGCACACTGCCCAAGCTGACAGTTGCCGCCACCTCATCCCAGGCAGCACTGGCTGCCATGTGACTCACCATCCAGGACCCTCGGTGAACATGACATCCCTCCTGACCTCCTCAGCGTCTCGCGGCCTCCCGAGGTCAGCGTACCTGAATCTTGGGGTTGCTCTCCTCGGCGCCATTGTTGCGAGCTGGCTAAGCAAGTGCAGCTTAAGTGCTGCTCGACCTTGTTAGCATGGGGCTGGTGAGCCTTGCTCACTGGGCTAAATCGCTGGCGTTTAAAGCAGACCAAGCAGGCCAGCAGCACGGTTCGATTCCCGTACCAGCCTCCCTGGACAGGCGCCGGAATGTGGTGACTAGGGGCTTTTCACGGTAACTATGAAGCCTACTCGTGACAATAAGCGATTTTCATTTCATTTCATTCATTCATTTCATTTGCAGCGAGAAGCCAGTGAGGCTTCATTAAGTGGACCAATTAACATCAAATTGTGTTACCGGCCTCGCTTGGCTAAGTGCTGGGAAACTCGTGGCAATTCCCACTAGCTACCACACTTCGAAATTTGTCCGGTGAATCCCAGCCCAAGTGTTGACCCCAGCGCAGAATTTGTGGACTTTTGCGACAGAAACACTGCCGCCAAACCTGAACTGAATCAGTGACTGTAGTGGGGCTACCACTGGCGCCACGTGGAACACAATCTATTCCAATGAAAAACAGTGCAGGGTATGTGATTGACACTCAGGAGGCTGGCAAGCTGCAGTCATACATAAACATATTACGATCCGCACACTCATCACAGCCAACAAGTTGGCATTGGTTGTGGCGGAGCGCGGCCATACAGCTGATGGGTTGGCTGGGGCCAGAGGGCACCAAAGGGGGGTGGCCTAGGGGGACATCCATACGATCTGTGGTCATAGTTCACAATGGGTTGTCAGCAATGTGTGCAGCTGCATGGCTGCCTTTCCAGCTCTGGCAATTATGTTCTGTGCCAGGCCACCCCGACCCCACAGCCCACCCCCTGTCTATGCCCCGCTACTCCCCCGGCCCTGGCAGAAGCCCCTGGCCAGCAGCAGAACAGTCAGCAAACTATGGCGATGTTGAAGACCTTCTGTACCCCCCCTCTCTCTCTCAGCAGCTACCATGCCGGTTTTACGATTTTTAAAAGCTCAAGTGAACTGTGATGTAGGGAACTCGGCGCAGCGGAGGCGGAAAATCGCAGAGGCCCTGGAGAATATTGAAATGCAAAGGGTGTTTACTATACATGCGTTCCAGGCCACAATCACGCCGCTGTCAAGGTAACGGAGAATTGCGATTTGGCCATTGCAAATTGGCATCCACCATGAGTCAGAACCTTTTCTCCGCCCAACAGCATTTTCCAATTTCGGCTTCAGCCAGCGGAGAATCCTGCCCTGGATGTTTATGGTCTGCACCTCCAGAATTGCTACTTTTATATCCCCCAAAAACCTCATTCATCTCATTCAGGTGGCTTATCCACTTTCTGGTCTCCAGCCTGCCTGCCTTTCTAGTATCTTCTCATTATTTTAATTCACCCAGCATCCTCCTTGCTTACAAAGGTTCTGATAAAGTCCTCCACCTTGTTAGATACTAATGCAGAGTACTGATTTGATAGTTCAGCCATCCTTTCTGCTTCAGCTGGCTTGATTCTATTTTGGCCCGTAATCAGGACCATTTCACTATTTCATTGTTAATATGTCTATAGAAGAACTTTGGATTCAGCTCTATGTTAGCTGCTAATCTATTTTGTACTGTCTCTTTGTCCCGCTTACTTTCCTTTTCTTATCTCCTCTGCTTGCTAATGTTTAGTATCAGCATAAAACAACCATCCATCTCACTTATGAATCACCTTTCATCTATCAATTGATAACTAATTCAGCATGCGGCAGCAAAGTATTAGGTAAACTTCAAAACTAATTTAAGGCAAATCACATCTAGGTCCCCTTCGTGCTAAGAATTGTGTTAAGAATGTGACACCAGGTTGCGAAAAGAAAGTTGCCTGTTTTTCCTTCTTGTTCAAGGAAGTTTAGTATTACACTTCACATTGTCAACATCACCTTTAGACAAGTTGGAATCAACTTAACTGTGCTTTTACTCAGCATCCTGCAGAACAACGTTTGGACGAGTCTTCTTGTCCTGCAACAATATGATATTAATAAAATGATAGAGCTAAAAAGCTACATTTAAATTCCGGAAAAGCTTCTCAGAGTGGCGATAAAATAAAATTAGGACAAGATGATTTACAAACTTTATTGAGTTTTGCAATAATTAAACACAACCATACTAGGAAATTATAAGTTTCTAAAAGCATGTAGGACATCTGCTGCACTAAGAACAGCAAAACATAATTTGACTTCACAGTATTTTATACTTAACAGTTATCCTTGAATTTGAAAAAAAAAGGGATGTACACATGTGATTAAGCAATTTCAGTAACAAAAATTGGATTAGAAACAATACGTGAATGGCTTTGAGTAAAGCTTTCCAAACGCCACTTTATACTCAACAACTTTTTCTATAGGTTTACAACAATATCAAACATCAAAAGACCAGGGTTCAGAAACCCTTACGTTGCCTAAAATTCAATATATAAAAATATGCTCCAACAACTCTTATTAAGCATCGTTCACCCTTCACATTCCTGATACCAAACAATCACAGAGCAGGATAGGAAATTAGTGTCAGCACATTGCTGCTTTATAGTTTCTTTAAATCTGTACGTCCAACAAGGTTCTGATCTCTGGTCTTTAAGTTACACAAGACACAGTACAACAACTTTCTCCTTGACCCTCTGGTATAATTCCTGGTACAATTGATATCTCAAAAACAGTAAAAATACACACCACCTTTTTGAATGAATCTGATAACCATGGGATGGACTTTTAAGTATAAATTAAAAGATAAATAATATCATTCAAAATTCTGATAACTCAGACACAGATTTTCTATTGATACTCTACTTTTCTGTAGTACACAAATGATGTGTCGTCACATTCGTGTCTGAGTAACCGACTACATTGGTTTATTTCTCTTGCCCCTCCTTTCCCAAAAATAAAAGAAAAAGGTTTCACTGCATCGTTCAGGATGTACATGATAGTAAGTCAGTGGCCTGTACAGTATTATAGGAGCAAAGGTGCATTATGGACGCCAGGTCGACAACTACACAGCCCAAAATTCTGGGCATAGAATTGGAGCTGCTTGAAAAGAAAAAACAGAAAAAAATTACTTCTGATACAATCAGTGGCTGTAGAATACCTGTTAAATGGTGATACTCTTTACAACTATATTGCAAGATAAACAACACAATACATGATGCACCCCTAAATATGAACCATGATCAAAACAAGCTTTGAAGTGGAGCTTGTAATCAACCATAAAAAAAACAATTCAAAGCAGTCATGTTGTTATCGATTTAGGAGTTAAAATGTTTTTTTGGCTGTATTTAAGGATATTACTGAAGTCACAACCCCAATGCAGGACCTACCAAAGTGTGATTGAACTGAACATAACCATTACAGCAATTATGCACAGCCTTTGGTCTGAAAGATTTTAAGGCAAAATCTGGGATGTCCACATTTTATGTCACATTCAAGCACATATCCTGATGCAATTTGCACCTCTCCCAAAATAATTCAAACCAAATTAAACCGCAGTTGATTGATATTCTTTGTGTACAACTGAACAAATTGAGAAAAGCCAAATGAATATTCCAAATACACAATACATAAAATCTCACATCTCACACATTACGAGCTAGTCAACAAGGTTCTAAAGCACGGAGATAATCAAAGATCTGTAGTAAGACATAATAAGTGAAATACATATATATATATTTATATAGCAAGTGAAATATAAAAAGATTCAAGATTATTGGAGCAAGTGTAGAAGGAAGTGGTAGGCAGTATGTTCACAATGAGCAGCTCAACAGAAGGCACAACATTTTTTTTTACATACAAGAGAGTTATCCAAAAATAAACAGATGTACGATGCAAATGGGACACAAGTGTAGTTTAAAATTGAAAAATGAAAAGTGAATCCGTTGGTTTAGGTCATTATTGCCAGTAAGTCTGAAAACAAAATCATGATTTTCCTTGCCTCCATTGCTTTTTTTTTTCCCTGCAAGAACAATCCAGTGGATCCTTCCCATCAACATTAAGATAATGGTTTAACCAAGAATAATTTCTCTCCCTGCTCGCTTGTGAAAATTGGAGCCTTTTTGTAATGTTCCACTAAATCTTCCATGCTGTCAAACTTGCGCTGTCCAATGCAGTAGAGACCTTGTTTCAACTGTACCTTGAAGTGTTTGTTTTTGTTTTGGGCCTTCAAGGAAACCGAGAAGTCATTGGGCTGTGAAGAAAAGTGAAAATAAAAAGGTTGATTAGGTTTCTTTCCAAAAATGCACACGAGTGCTGACTCCAATCTGGTTTTGCACAATGTGTCATTGGAGTATCACTGGACAATAGGAAGAATGACATCTTACTTCTAACCCCATAGGTAGTCACCAACCTTATACATTAGAAAGCTACATTTCTCTACCCAAATTGTAAAGATGATCAGTAAATCTTTTTGATGCCATGATTAAATTCATCGGGAAAAGAACAAGACATTATGTATAACAGAAGTTGAGTAGGGGAAAAAAAAAAGAGTAGGGGGAGAAAAAAAATCAGATTTATATATCAGTGTTATATTCACTTATGGTACACACAAGGATTGCACGTATTAAAGAAAGTTAAGTGTAGACATTTAAGTGTAAAATATTACCATACCACCTATTAGGAACATTGGAATACTGTAAAAAGTTAGTTGAAAATTCGAAGATAACTGATCTATTACTTACTGACGATTCGCTGTCTCGAATTATGAAGTCTCCATCAACGCCCCTTTCATTCAGAGCCATTTCTCCCTGATGTCTTGTAATCTTTCCATAATACCATGGACTACCAGCAAACCTGCCAGTGGTTGCTGCGCCTATGTAGTCACATCGAGGTGGTGTTGGACCAACGCTAATGACTGGTGGTGACGTCTGTACAATATTCACATAGTTCTTCGGTACCAGACCCACTTGCCCATCAGCTTTCTTACATTTCCACCATTCTGGATCATTTTCTGGTTTCTCAACAACATCCATCACTTCACCCTTCTCAAAATTAAGCTCCTCCTCATTTGAAGAACTGAATGGGTACAGAGCTTGCACAACATGAAGTACTTTTGCGTTGTGTGCATTGATCACAACTGCTAGTCTCTCTGTTAATGAGCCCACAGGTTCCATTGTGGTTCCCTCTGGTTCCTCCATAACGTAATTTGAAGGGAACCAACCAGTTTGTCCATTATAACTACCCCTCCACCATCCGTCGCTGCATTTTTCCATGACAGTAACTTTAGTTCCTTTAACCAACGTAAGCTCATCATCTCTCTCTGCTGTGTAGTTAAATTTGACATAAGCTGGAGCATTCAAATCATAAAGACGTTCTCCATTGTCAGCATAACCATCCACATCTGCATTGGATGCAGTATCACGAATACTTGGTTTCCGTTTCACTTTTCCAATTCCTTAAAAGAGAGAACATATTACTGCATTGCACATATCAACCATGTTTGCAACTGCACTTTGCGCACACATGGACAATATTTCAATACTGAACAATATTTCAATACTGAACAATATTTCACGGGATAAATTAGTTCCATTAAACTATAGTTATAACCATATGCAAACAGGATTCTTGATTGCTTCAAAAATCTCTCCTGGAGAATTGGAAGTGCTCACATTTTTAATTGCGCAGCACATTTGTACTTTGCATTAATCAAGTTGTTCCATTGCACAATGCCAGTTTGCATAACGTTAATCATTTTCCAAACAAGCTATCACTAGATAAGATCGGATGTGCCAACTGCATTGCTGCCCTAAGTTATGCAGATCCGCAAGGATCCTGGTTTGAGTTGTTACTTCAGCTTATTGGGAGAGATCAATTATAGTAATCAGTTGCTAAGTTCCTGAATTTAGGAGAGTAGAAGAGGATGTGGCAGCAGTTTGATTTTTGATTTATAAAGGTCAGCGCTCCTTATCCTACAAGCATCCCGAGTAGTGCATGCATGAGAACATCAGACTCGGTTCTGCTACATACCATAGTCAAATATTTTAACTATAGCACCACTGATATGCTTGAAACAACTTCAGCAAAAATCATCAGTGCCTCAACATGAACTAGCACTACAAATCAGCTTTCAGCAG
The DNA here is from genome assembly GCF_902713615.1 of Scyliorhinus canicula. NCBI lineage: Eukaryota > Metazoa > Chordata > Chondrichthyes > Carcharhiniformes > Scyliorhinidae > Scyliorhinus > Scyliorhinus canicula. The sequence goes on along the minus strand of NC_052158.1, from coordinate 79,901,309 downwards.
TAAATGAATGGCGGGTGTTCATTACAGTAACACTTGGCAATAGACTGTGTGGAATTTTGCACTGGAACTTATGGTACTAATAGGCAAACAACACAGTACCCTCAACAGGGGATCTGGGACCTGTATGAATTGGCGAGCAACTGTGTGTTTCACCAACCAAACTGAGGAATTGATAATGAGCAGGCTAGGTGTAAACCATGGATGTAAAGTGAAATATTTCATTCAATGCCAAATCGTGCTCAGAGAGCAAAATAAAGACAGGGTAATAAAGGGGAGATTAACATAAATAAACTGAAGTAAAGAAAAATAAGCCTTATTTAATACTTCTGACAATAATTAAAATATGATTGAATGAGAATGAGACCCCACACGTGTTAATTTTCATTGCCATAGAAGTTGTTTGGCAATAGTTAAGATTTACCATCCCAATAAAATATAATTGCATTGAAATGGACAAGCCACAACTTTTTCTATCATGTTTAGTGGGTATCTGTTACTTAAGGGCAGCAACTTGGTCATGCACATTTGTGTTTAAGGAGTAAAAAAGTGAATCTCGGCAATTCTGACATGGTTATACAATTGAACAATCATAGTTTTGTCGTCAATAAATAATCTTTCTTCAAGTCACAACTAAGATGGGTATAATTTTATAAGTCCAGTCTTGTATCATTAGCTTTACTACATAATCCTTGTCTCACAGGCAGACGTGATGAATTGGACCCAAGGACTGAACACTTCATCTGGACTGACAGTGCACTACTGGGAATTTGTTACAATGTTAGAGGGACTGACCTTTGGATGAGTACTTTAAATCCTACTGTGCTAAAGAAACAAAAGTGTAAAGTAGTTGTGGCCAACTTTTATTCACATCAACCATCACCAAAGCAGATTTATCACAGTGGGACCTAGTTCTCTACAAGTGATTACAAAATAATTGTGACTACACGTCAAAATGAAGTAATTGACGTAAAGGTTTGTGGGTCTGTCTTGCAGTCTTGAGAGATGCTATATACCTGTAAATTCTTTTAGTAGCCACACAAGTGGACGCAAGCAGAAATACTGGACCAGTGCCAATCAGATGGAAGCCTGTTGATAAATACATGCTGTAAAGATTGTTTGTTTCTGTTGGCCAATACTGATCAAAAGGAATTATAAAGATCAAATCCTCCTTTTGCATAGCTTTAAAATTCTAATACTCTTTTGAAAATCAGAATCCTCAAAACTGAAAATGCAGTTCACCTTGAAATGTAGCCGTCTGGTTTAACATCAGAGTCGGTTTGCCCCCTTCAGTGCTGGGGTGTAAACCCTTATCATAAAATCAGACATAAACTGCTCAAACTTTTCCATCTATTTCATTTTAAAGTTCACCACTCAATTGTGATGTGGAAGAGGAAAATCAACTTTGCATCTCCATGGTTTCAAATAACCAGCCAGTAGCACTGAAGTGTCTTTGAAAACTCTCTTTTCATTTTTAAATACATTTGCTGTGATAGTCTTTGGTTAACAGTTCTATTTGGTTAACAATTCTGTTAACAGTTCTATTATCTGTCACAAATAGATTGATTCCTTTGTTATTTAATGATTGACTGTTGTAGCAACAAACCAACAACTGGTGCAGCTCAGAATACAAATCTTTCATGATATTGATACGGAATAAAACAGGAAGTAGATATATGCCATGTATATTAACCTAATTCTCAATTTTAACACTGCTCAATTTGCCAACATACTGAAATTTGAGTTTACGGAAAGCGTTAGCTGCTGTAGGCTCCATCTCCTGGCAACCAGCTACTCTCCTCCTGGCTGGCCTCGAAAACAAAATCCTTTATACTTGCATGGCATAACAAGGAACTTTGGTTCTATTTTCATTCAATACAATGGCTTCACCCTTCAGTGGAACTTAAAAGATCAGAAAATGATCCCACATTTCTAAATATTTGGGCAGTTACTGAATAAAAGAAGCTACCACAGAGCACAGAAAATTGTCCAATCAAAACAAAAAGAGACACATTGCACTGCCCAGACACAAACTAAAATATAAATAAGACAATGATGAAGGGAGGAGGTTTGGGGAAAATGGAAAAGAGACTACGGATGAGAATTATTTGAATGGGTGCGCTGAGAGAAGAGGCCTGAAAGCAAGAAATCCATCAGAGAGCACGAGTTGGATGGACTGAGACTGCCGTTTGTATCTATTGTCAGGGTGCCAAATTGGCATTTTTTCCAATTGAGCCGGGAAGGTTGGGGATTTTTTCAAAGCGAGTCATGTTGAATGGCATTTGCTTCTCGGCACTGCGAGTACCAGGAAACATGTAAACGCACTCGCTTGGGGACTTCATTGGGAAGATTGCGCCCAAAGTCAGCAATAAACTCAACTATCTACTCCGCATCAAAATTACTGGGGTTGAAGGGGCTAATTCATTTACTGTTACTTTGCACCTTTCCTTTTTGGATTATTTTTCATTCTCCTTTTCTGCTTCACCTCATTCTTCCTCTAGCTTTCTTTATTACAGGACAAGGAAGCAAACCTAGCTCAGGTTCCACAATACAAATATGTGGGAAAGGCACAATTCCAAAGGTTTATTTTTGTCAGTCGCTGGTCCTTTGCTTGTGTAACTCCATTTTCAGACAGCTGAAAGAGAGTGCCAGCATTGAAGTTTCCAATGGGCATGACAGGAGGTGAGGGGCACGTGGTCCACAGTTCCATTGATGAGCCAAGTTGCATTCAATACAATGAATACCAATAATCTCTACTTCATTAACAACTTTTATATAGTGCATTTAATATAATAAAATGCCCCAAGGCTCGTCACATGAGCATTATCAAACAAAGTAGAACACCAAATCACATAAGGAGACAGTATGAGACGATACAAGCTTTATCAAAGAGTTAAGTGTGTTGGAATTTCTTAAGGAACAAAAGCGAGGTAGAGAGTCAAAGAAGTGTAGAAAGGGTATTCCAGGGCTTGGGGCCTATGCAACTGAAGGCACCGCTGCCAATGGTTAAAATTAAATATTGGAATGACTGAAGTAATTGATTTTGCTCCCAATACAAATTTGTTCCATAACTACCAACCCCACCCTGTCCCTGGCAACAGTCGGAGACAAAGCCAATCTGGTGTTGTATTTGACCTCGGGTTGAGCTTTCAACCTCCTTCATGCGATCATCAAGACTGCCTATTTTCACCTCCATAACATCGCCCATCTCAGCTCACCAGCTGTTGAAATCCTCACTCTTACCTTTGCCACCTCTAGACTCAGCTATTCCAAAGTATGCCTAGTTGGTCTCCCACATTATGCTACATAAACTTGAAGTCATCCAAAAACCTATTGCTAGAGTGGAAAGTTCCCCATTCCCCAATCCACTGTGCTTGCTGACCTACATTGACTCCTGACGACACTAGGTTAAGAGGGGACTTAATTGAGGCATACAAGATGATCAGAGGATTAGATAGGGTGGACATCGAGAGCCTTTTTCCTCGGATGGTGATGTCCAGCACGAGGGGACATAGCTTTAAATTGAGGGGAGATAGATATAGGACAGATGTCAGAGGTAGGTTCTTTACTCAGAGAGTAGTAAGGGCGTGGAATGCCCTGCCTGCAACAGTAGTGGACTCGCCAACACTAAACGCATTCAAATGGTCATTTGATAGGCATATGGACGATAAGGGAATAGTGTTGCAGACTTTAGAAGGGTTTCACAGGACGGTGCAACATCGTGGGCCAAAGGGCCTGTACTGCGCTGTAATGTTCTATGTTCTTTCCCTCCTTATCTCCTCCAATCCTAGCTAAGATACCTGTGCTCTTCTAATTCTGGCCTCTTGTGATTCACAATGAGTTGGTCCATCATTGGTGGCTGTGCCTTCAGTTGTCTGGGCACTCAACTCTGGAATTCTCTGCCCACACCTCTCCACCTCCCTATTGGTCAAGCGGTGGGTCATCTGCTCCAACATTTCCTTATGTGGCCTGGTGTCATGTTTAGTTTTAGAATGCTCTTGTGAAGCACCTTGGGACATTACATTATCTACCCCTTTACAGATGGAATTATGTAGTACACAATTTGCATTTGCACCATTCTTGAATTAAGACCTGCACAGCTCCAATAGTCTCTGTCCTGTTTGCATATTCCTTGATTCGCCTTTCCTTCAACTATCTATTTTACCTATTCTCATTATCTCCCAATCTTTGCCAGATGTCTCTTTGAAAACAAACACACTGTCGATGGGATTAATCTGATGATCAAAGAATTTTAGTTCACCCCATTTGCCTGGAAGACATAATTGATGAAGAACTTGTTTACTTGCCTATTGGGGATAGATCAGGGATCTGTTCAAAAGAAACTTGCTCATTAAAGGTTGATAATCAGCACAGAATCCTTGCACCCCCTCTCCTGATTCCCAAAAGGAAATTACATTGTGAAGATATGCTATAAAATAAAACTCATGAAAGAATTTCACTCCCAGATTTCAAAAATCTACCAAGGCCAGCATACACAATGACAGTCCGTAATTCCTCAGTTTACTCGTTTGAATCAAATCTCCAAATCAATGAGGAACATTGGCCCGGAGGCACATAGCATTCCATTCACAGCACGCGCAAGATCACACTTCAAAAGGTGCCTATTTGTGATAATTTCCAAAACAGAGAAATATTTAAACCACTGTAACTAGTTAGACTGCTCGGGAGTCAGCAGGTTTATGCTTTAACAACATGGTTTAGCTCAGTTGGCTGGACAGCTGGTTCGTAATGCAGAGCGAGGCCAACAGTGCAAGTTCAATTCCCGTACTGGCATGAAGACTCGTCTTCTCTATGGCAACATTATTTACTTACTTTATTTTTATATCATGTTAGCAATCAGGTTGAAGATTGCACACGATAAAAAAATGACATGCAAGTTGGTGCATAAATTAGATTCAGGTTACTCTCATATCGTATGGTCCAGGGCCAATTGATTCGATAGGCACAAAACCCAAAGATCCTACAATCGCAGAAACGGAACAAAAATTGATCTTGTGCTGTCCCCTTCCCTGAATAATTGCATTTGCACATTCTCTAATTATATTTACTGAACTAACCCATTTCCTTGCTTTAATACATGTTTTGTTGTCAAACAGCCTGACACACTGCCTTGTATGACACCTAAAGGACCATTTCCAAAGCTCCACAGCCCATGGATTACATGCAACTAGTGACAAAGCATGGTCAATTGTGCAGCACAGCTCATCCCTTGTGACAGTGCTCCAAGTTGTACACTAGCGTTAAACCATGTTTTCAAGCAAACCTTCACATAGATCAGTATTCCTGGCAATGCACCCTACTCTGCATAATCACCTATTGGCAACCACTGCATTTAATGATATTTCTGATATTTATAACTTTGTTTGAATATTTTTGGGTCAACCTTCACGCCCAATATAAAAGAACTGATGTTTACAAAGTGGAATTTGTATGATAGATTTTCCAGGTTACTAACATTTCTTTTTTTTAAATAATTTTTATTCAAAGTTTTTCACATATTTTCAACAACAAAACCCTCCCCTTACAAAAATAAGAGAAACAACAAAAAAACGCATAAATAAACAGATTATAGCTACATCACACATTCCCCCAGACTATATGCCCCCCATGAAACGATAAACAATAATAAATACAATAGTGAACACAAAATACCCCCCCTCCCCCCCGGTTGCTGCTGTTGCTGACCATCCCCTAACGCTCCGCTAGAAAGTCTAGCCACCGCCTGATCCTTTGCACGGATCCTCTTAAGGCAAATTTTACCTTCCCTAATTTAATAAACCCTGCCATGTCGCTGATCCAGGCTTTCACACTTGGGGGCCTCGCATCCTTCCACTGCAACAGAATCCTCCACCGGGCTACCAGGGACGCAAAGGCCAGAATAACGGCCTCTTTCACCTCCTGCACTCCCAGCTCATCCGATACCCCAAATATTGCGAGCCCCCAGCTCGGCTTAACCCGGGTGTTCACCACCTTCGACACCGTCCTCGCAACGCCCATCCAGAACCATCAAGCACTGGGCACGCCTAGAACATATGGGCGTGGTTTGACGGGCTCCCCGAACATCTCACACACCTGCCCTCTACCCCCAAAAAAAACGACTCAGCCTTGCCCCAGTCATGTGGGCCCTGTGCACAACCTTAAATTGTATCAGGCTAAGTCTGGCGCAAGAGGAGGAAGAATTTACCCTACCCAGGGCGTCCGCCCACGTACCCTTGTCCATCTCCTCCCCAAGCTCCTCCTCCCATTTACCTTTTAGCTCCTCCACCGAGGCCTCCTCCTCCTCCTGCATCTCCTGGTAGATCGCCGAGACCTTGCCCTTTCCAACCCACGCCCCCGAGAGCACTCTATCCTGGATCCTGCGTGTTGGCAACATCGGGAATGCCCTCACCTGCCGTCTTACAAACGCCCTTACCTGCATGTACCTGAAGGCATTTCCAGGGGGAGCCCGAATTTTTCCTCCAACACCCCAAGGCTCGCGAACTTCCCGTCTATAAACAGGTCCCCCATTCTTCTAATACCTGCCCTGTGCCAGCTCAGAAACCCCCCATCCATTCTCCCCGGGTCAAACCGATGGTTCTCTCGGATCGGGGACCACACCGAAGCCTCTACTTCCCCCCTGTGGCGTCTCCATTGCCTCCAAATTTTGAGGGCCGCCACCACCACTGGACCCGTGGTATACCTTGGCGGCGGGAGCGGCAGCAGTGCCGTCACCAGCGCTCTCAGGCACGTGCCCATACAGGACGCCATCTCCAGCCTCTTTCACGCCGCCCCCCCCCCCCTCCATTACCACTTGCGTATCATCGCCACATTAGCAGCCCAGTAGTATCCGCATAGATTAGGCAACGCTAGCCCTCCTCTGTCCCTGCTCTGCTCCAGAAACACCCTTCTCATCTTCTTCGCCCATACAAACTCCATAATGCTCCTGCTGACCCGCTTAAAAAAGACCTTAGGGATCTGGATGTGGAGGCACTGGAATATAAAAAGGAACCTCGGGAGCACCGTCATCTTCACCAACTGCACCCTACCCGCCAGGGAGAGCGGCAGCATATCCCACCTTTTAAACCTCCTCCATTTGCTCCACCAGCCTCGTCAAGTTGAGCTTGTGTAGGGCACCCCCAGCTTCTGGCCATTTGAATCCTAAAACTCCTTTCCGCCCTTTTCAGCGGAAGCTCATCTATCCCCCTTTCCTGGCCCCCTGGGTGTACCACGAACAACTTGCTCTTCCCCATGTTGAGCTTATACCCGGAGAAGTCCCCAAACTCACCGAGGATCCGCATCACCTCCGGCATCCCCCCCACCGGGTCCGCCACATACAATAACAGATCGTCGGCATACAGCGATACCCGGTGTTCCTCCAACCCCCCCCCCCCCCCCCCCCCCCCCCCCCCCCCCCCCCCACCCCCCCGCACCACCCCCTCCAGTTCCTGGACTCCCTCAAAGCCATCGCCAAAGGCTCAATTGCCAATGCAAATAGCAGGGGGGATAGGGGGCACCCCTGCCTCGTCCCCCGGTACAGCCGCAAATATTCCGACCTCCTCCGATTCGTGGCCACACTCGCCACCGGGGCTTCGTATAGTAACCTAACCCAACTGACGAACCCCTCCCCGAACCTCCTCAATACCTCCCAGAGGTACCCCCACTCCATCCTATCAAAGGCCTTCTCCGCATCCATAACCGCCACTATCTCCGCCTCCGCCTCCACTGCCGGCATCATGATTACATTTAGGAGCCTCCGCACATTGGTGTTTAGCTGCCTTCCTTTCACGAAACCCGTCTGGTCCTCGTGGATGACCCCCGGGACACAGTCCTCAATTCTAGTAGCCAACACCTTCGCTAACAGTTCCGCATCCACATTGAGGAGCAAGATTGGCCTATGCGACCCGCACTGTAAGGGATCCTTGTCCCGCATCAAGATCAGCGCCCTAGACATCGTCGGGGGTAGGACACCCCTCCCTCGCCTCATTGAAAGTCCTCACTAGTACTGAGCCCAGCAGGTCCATATACTTCCTGCAAAATTCTACTGGGAATCCATCTGGCCCCGGTGCCTTCTCCGCCTGCATACTGCCCAGCCCCCTAGCCAGTTCCTCCAGCCCTACCGGTGCCCCAAGCCCTGCCACCTGCCCCTTGGGAACCTCAGCCGGTCCAGAAACCGACGCGTCCCCCCCCCTCCCCCTCCTCTGTCGGGGGCTCCGACCTATACAGCCCCTCATAAAAGTCTCTAAATACCCCATTTATTCCCACCGCACTCCGCACCTTGTTCCCCCCTTTATCTCTAACTCCCCCGATCTCCCTCGCTGCCTCCCGCTTCCGAAGCTGGTGTGCCAGCATCCGGCTAGCCTTCTCTCCGTGTTCATACACCGCCCCTTGCACCTTCCTCCACTGTACCTCCGTCTTCTTGGTAGTCAACAGGTCGAACTCGGCCTGGAGGCTTCGTCGCTCCTTGAGTAGTCCCTCCTCGGGGACCTCTGCGTACCTCCTATCTACCCTTGCCATCTCCTCCACCAGCCTCTCCCTCGCTCTCCTCTCCTTCCCCTCCTTGTTGGCCCTAATGGAGATTAGCTCTCCCCTGATCACCACCTTCAGCGCCTCCCAGACCACCCCTACCTGCACCCCATTATCGTTGACCTCTAGGTATCTTTCAATGCACCCCCAGATCCGCCCGCTAGCCTCTTCATCCGCCACGAACCCCATCTCCAGGCGCCACTGCGGGCACTGGTCCCTCTCCTCCCCAAGCTCGAGGTCCACCCAGTGCGGGGCATGGTCAGAGATGGCTATGGCCGAATACTTCGTGTCCTCCACCCTCAGAATCAGCGCCCTGCTCATCACGTAAAAGTCAATCTGGGAGTAGGCTCTATGGACGTGGGAAAAGAATGAGAATTCCCTAGCCCCCGGCCTGACAAACCTCCATGGGTCCACTCCTCCCATATGGTCCATAAACCCCCTCAGCAACTTGGCTGCCGCTGGTCTCCTACCCGTCCTAGAGTGGTCCAAAACTCGTCCCGTTCTCTTCTTCTTTCCCCCCCCGGCCGATGAGCAATCATCCTTTTCGAGGCCAGCCACGTGCCCGCGCCTCCCAGCCTCCCGCACTCTCCGTTCCCCCCAGAGGCAGACCCCCGCCACGACTCTCTCTACAGACTCCAGCTCCCCCTTGATCCCAGCCGCTCCCACCACTCCATCGACCCCCCAGTGTGAGAATCTCCCCTCCCCCCTCCCCCCTCCCCCCTCCTGTCCATCAGCGGGCGCTCCTCCGGCACCACCCTTCCCCCGACCTCGCCCCCAACCTCCTCTAGCACGGGAAAAAGCCCGCACTTTCCACGAAGCTGGCCCCGCCCCCTCTGGCACAGCTCCCTTTCATGGCCTAATCCCAGTTCCCTCACCTGGGGCCTCCCCTCTCCCTTCCCCCCCAACGGGGCCCCCTCTCCCAACCACCGACGCCCACACTCTCACCAAACCCCCACTACAAACCAAAAAAAAAAAAAGAAAAAGCATTACCCAACAGAACAGAACATCCCCCCGAAAAACAATCCCCTCGCCACTGACCCTCAATCCGAGTCCAACTTTTCAGCCTGGATAAAGGTCCACGCCTCCTCCGGCGTCCCGAAGTAGTGGTGGCGGTCCTTGAAGGTGACCCACAGTCGCGCCGGCTGCAACATTCCAAATTTCACCCCCTTCCGATGCAGCGTCGCATTAGCCTGATTGGACCCGGTCCTCTTCTTGGCCACCTTCGCGCTCCAGTCCTGGTATATCCGGACCTCTGCATTCTCCCACCTGCTGCTCCACTCTTTCTTTGCCCACCTTAGGACACACTCCCTGTCCACGAAGCCGTGCAACCACACCAGCACCGCCCGCGGCGGCTCGTTGGGCTTGGGCCTCCTCACCAGGACTCAATGGGCCCCCTCCAGCTCCAGAGGCCCCGGGAAGGCCCCCGCGCCCATCAGTGTTTTCAGCATCATGACCACATATGCTCTGACATCCGACCCCTCCGGGAGACCCAAGATCCGCAAGTTCTTCCTCCTCGACCGATTCTCCACGTCCTCGAACTTTGCCTGCCATTTCTTATGCAGCGCCTCGTGCGCCTCTACCTTCACCGCCAGGCCCAAGATCTCATCCTCGTTCTCTGAGGCCTTTTGCCACACCTCCCGGATCGCCTTCTGGGTCACGAGCAGCTTGTCAATCGAAGCCTTCATCGGCTCCAACAGCTCTGCCTTCAGCTCCGTGAAGCAGCGCTGGAGAAACTCCTGCTGCTCCTGCGACCATTGCGCCCACGCTGCCTGGTCTCCACCTGCCGCCACCTTGGTTTTCCTCCCTCGCACTTTTCGCCGTTCCAAATCTACTTTCTTCACCGCTCCACTCCTGGTCCAATCCATACAGTGCTGGGGAAATATTGCTGTCACCTTCCAACTCTGGGAATCGCCGAACAAATGCCGTTGGGGGCCCTAAAAAGAGCTCAAAAGTCCGTTTCTGGCAGGAGCTGCTGAACGTGCGACGTAGCTCCGCATAGTCGAAACCGGAAGTCCCGGTTACTAACATTTCTGCTAGATCTTCTCGGGTCTTTCCATTTCTGGGTGCAGAAAGGGTGTCTAGAGTGCAATAACCTTTTCAATAGTGTCTGAATCCAGGAGTGTACAACTTGTTATTTATTAACCTGTGAAGGTCTGAAACCATTTTTCTGCCAAATCTTTACACCGCTAGTGCTACAAGGAGCACAGCCTCCCATCATAACACATATCTTTCCCAGAGTTTCTTTAGCGCCTTCCTTTAAAGTTGCCTTCTGCACCTGCAGCATTCCTGCCTGGAAAACAAGTTGCAATATATGCATACCTTTTAGGGAGCGATCCTCCCAAAAGGGAACAATGTTCCCTAGTGAGCGCGTTTAGCTGCAAGTTTCCTGACGCCTGCAGTGTCGAGAAACACATGGCTATTCAACGCGTCTCGCATTGTACAACGGGCCTGAACGGGAAAAGCACAGTTGCACACAGGCTGCACATAGCCCAGCTTTGTACAGTGGGGAGCTCTGCTCACTGGAACATCCCAGGGTAGCGAGAGATCGAGACGCCATTAGCACGCCATTTTAAAATGTCATCCCGATGTCAGATGCCCCCGACCAGGGCAACGCGGTAGCATAGTGGTTAGCACAATTGCTTCACAGCTCCAGGGTCCCAGGCTCGATTCCTGGCTTGGGTCACTGTCTGTGTGGAGTCTGCACATTCGCCCTGTGTGTGCGTGGGTTTCCTCTCACAGTCCAAAGATGTGCAGATTAGGTGGATTGCCCTTGGTGTCCACAATTTCCTTCAGTGTTGGGTAGGGTTACTGGGTTATGGGGATAGGGTGGAGGTGTGGGGTTGGGTAGGGTGCTCTTTCCAAGAGCCGGTGTAGACTCGATGGGCCGAATGGCCTCCTTCTGCACTGTAAATTCTATGAAAAATTCTATGACCTCCCCCCTCCCCACCCGAATGCACTATGGGAGGGTCCCGGCACTCCCCCAACACAAACGCAGGGCACCCCCGTCCCAATCTTCGACGTGCAAACACCCTGGCAGTGCCAAACAGGCAGTGTCCATGCCAGCTGGCAATGCTAGGGTACCCAGGTGTCACCAGCAGTGCCTGGGCGCCAATCTACCCAAAGGGCATCCCAATTGGGGCCTCCGGTCGCTTGGGAGACCCTCACCAGTGCCGTTCCGTCTGGTCCCCATTTGTGGGGGCCAGTGCTAAACAGCGCTCACCAAAAGTCTCCGGGGCGAAGGGGATGTATCCGAAAGCCTCAGGTACCTCGGATATCTGCACATTAGAATCAGACCAACTGTTGCGCTCCAATGTGCAGCTTTGCCAAAAAGTGATCCCGCCCACAATGGCAGATTTACACCGCAATGTCTCGAAGTCTCGGTGGATCTCGTGAGGCATTGCGTGTCTGGTAGATTGCGGGAGTGGGGTCTCCCTGCATTCATCGGCCACGCTGCACCACGGTGTGCTGCTTTTCTGGCGCAGCATGGCCGTTGGATCGCGCTCTTAGAAGTTGAACAAAAGTTTCTAATGGTTCAACAAGTTCACCAGCAACTAACTAACTGAGCCATAGTGATCAAGAGCATCAATGGTCAGTCAATCTCGGAAGGTGCAGAAAAATTGCCACATAAGCCTTGAATAACAAGAATAAAAACCTAGAAGTGGCCCAGTGCAGTATGTTACTCACAAATGAGGTGCGGTCACCTTCACCAAGACTCAAATATAAATAACAGCCATTTAGCTAATGTTTGCAGAATAAATAGCAGAAATGTCAATGGGGAAAATTAGCAGGAATACATTAAAAAAAAGATAAACCAGCCATTGTCAATCGTAGTTAACCCATTCAATGCAATGCAAAAAAGGACCTCTCTTCTTCTATACACATTTCCCACTTTCTTCAATCTAGTTGAGAATGTCAAAACATATTTAATAATATAATAATAATCTTTATCATCACAAGTAGGCTTACATTAACACTGCAATGAAGTTACTGTGAAAAGCCCCTAGTCGCCACATTCCGGCGCCTGTTCGGGTACACAGAGGGAGAATTTAGAATTCTCAGCTGGTACAGGAATTGAACCCGCGCTGCTGGCCTTGTTCTGCATCACAAACCAGCTGTCTAGCCCACTGAGCTAAATATTTGTTAGAAAATGTCTAAAAACCCATGTTACAGAAATTACTATCAATACTCAGGCCTGTAGTTAGGCTTCCAACACTCCAGCATATCTACTGGGATGTCTGTTTGTGATTTTATTTAAATCGGGCATACAATAATACCGCTCTCTGTTGGTGTTATATAAAGCCAGCAGTAGAATTCTCATCTTGCGCCACAGTTTGTTTAGGAGTGGGGGGGGGGGGGGGGGGGGGGGGGGATTCCATCAGTTACATAAAAGCTTTCCACAGAAACAAACAAAACATTTAACCTGCTCACCAGTCTGCTGCTATGGCAACAAAACAAAGCTAATCTCAGGAAAGCAATTTGATTTTTTTTAGCATATTCTGATTTGTCAGATTATTCAGAATGACTTCAAGCTTTCCTCTTATTCATCATAAATAAAATTCCCGTAACTACGATAAAACATAATTTGAAGTGCCTGCCTTGTCCCTCTTGTTAAAACAGCATCTAGAACATATGCATGCTCATACTAGCAGAATTTACCTGCTGCAGCTCCGTTTACATACCTCAGCTGCTTTTTTCTTTAAAGAAGTGACAATTTTTCCTTGTTTTTATCACAAGTATTTCTGTACTTCATCATTTGGTCAAAACTGTTACTTCACAAATAACATTGGAATCGCATTTCAGATTTCAAACACATCCGATTCTCCAACACAAGTTACAGTTGAGACCCTTATTCTGCATATTTGAAAAAATAACTTTTTCAACCCAGTTGAATATAACATTTTTTCTACAGCATCTATAATAGAAAACTTGAGATTTGGATGGGTTGCAAGATTATTGCAGCAATTGAGGATACACCCCGAGACATACTGGATTGAATGACTCAGAATAGCTTGGGGCATGCATGAGTTGAAAGTTCCACATCAAATGTTTAGCTTTCTGAAACAATAGTTTCAAGTTCCATGTTCTGTTATTACATTTTTTTTAATGCAAACAGATGTTCAATTTGGAATGTTGGTCTCTAATTAACAATCTGTTTAAACTGAGTCAGAAATCTCAAAACATTCAAATTCTCTCTTTTGTCAAAACTAGCACAAACCAAAGAGTTACCATGTGTGAATTCAAAGAAAACAGGCAAAATACACTGCAAGATACTGAAGTTGTAAACTTTGAGCTAAATTTTTTTATTTCCCAGTGGTACCGCTTGAGAATCCGAACAATTGCACTATCACAATCCAAACAGCAATAGTTCATTTATCCCGATTCTGTAGATCCTATATATTCTACTTATGGTGCACACATGTCTGCAGTGTATATAAATAAGTCTCCGCACATATGATTTATATAAACATCACACTACTTTCCTTATGGCCGAGTTGCTTTTGCTTGTGAATAGCTGAACCATGCAATACAGGAAACAGATTGGATTCTTGGTATGTACAGTTAGGTCTTACTCAAGGCAGCAGAAATGGACTTCACTTGCTGCCAACGGGTAACATTAGGAATAGGGAAAATCAAACTAAGCTGCTGCTTTCAATCACTATCCAGAGACTCAGGCTAGAAGCACCTGTATGGGGATAGTGGAGGAGTACACTGCAGACGACAATGTTCCCCGCAGTCAAATAGCTTGCCGCCACTTTTCATCAAAATTTCCATATATTCCAGATCATTTGGATGAGGGCTCAGGAGACCCTGATGTCAAGGAACTTCACCCAAACAAGGCTTTAAAGCTATCAAAAAAAAATCAAATCACATCTATAGCTCCTCATAATGAGGAAATCCTGGAGGAGCATTGGGCGACTTAATGCCAAATTATTTGTCCCCAAATTCATTAATCTTCTACTCAGTGGCCCAGCACATTTAAGAACTATTCCAGCTATTAATCTTGACTACTTAATGCTATTGAAATGCACACAACTATGCAAGATTGTTCAGGTGTGTGCTTGCAAGAATCATGTAGAATGACGGCCCAAAAGAACACTTGTAAACTTTGCTTAACTCAACAATAAAATTTCCATAAAGTTCCGCGCATCTGCCGTTCCTTATGAACACAGCCATTAGCTCAATCCCATGTTCCTTCTCAAAATACTGTAGCAATCGGATGTGGAATATTGTTGGAGTAATAATTGTTCTCAGGGACGGTTTCTTTCAATGCCCATCTTCATCTGTTGGGACTCTCACCCCCTATGACAGTGTCAAAAGGTCTCCCACTGAGAGGGCAATGCATGGCAATAATTACATTTTATTCCTGCCCTGCACTCAACTCAGCATTGAGTTTAGAAAACTGCCCAGGTCTTGATGCACAGGACACAAAAATAAAACACAGTTGAGCTTCTCAAAAGTGTATGTGGGAATGACTGAATGGCAATGATATTACTATTGGGTGAGGCCCTTTTGAATTACAAATAACATATCTAAAAGCAAAATTAAATTTTACATTTCTGAAGTGACAATTAGATGAAGCTCAAATAGCTTTACCGAACCTTCCTTTTGACTAGAAAAATATCCAAATGTCAATGCACAATTCCTAATACAGTTTGTCAAATTTAACAGTTCACAGATGGAATCTGTGATTAAAGCAACTTCTAAAAGTAATTTAGGGCTCAGGGCTTGCATTTTTCGGCTGGTGGAATCTTGGCCCCCGCCTTCCAAAGT
Organism: Scyliorhinus canicula; assembly: GCF_902713615.1. Taxonomy (NCBI): domain Eukaryota; kingdom Metazoa; phylum Chordata; class Chondrichthyes; order Carcharhiniformes; family Scyliorhinidae; genus Scyliorhinus; species Scyliorhinus canicula. The sequence continues at coordinate 79,886,018 of NC_052158.1, read as the reverse complement.
GTCAGGGAATCACCGACTCCTGCAAACCCGATGCCATGTTAAGCTCTAATGAGCATTGACTGGCATAAGGTGGGACTATCACCCTTCACTTGGGAGGACGACTCACCTTGGAGAGCTACTAGCCAACCCAGTCCCTCCAGTAAGAGTGCTGAAGTGGCCAGAAGAGGTACTGCAGGGAGCTGCCTGACATGAATTCCTGGGTCTGGGTGGGCAGTGGCAGGGGGATAGGGAATGAGGTAGGCGATTGGGGTCTTGGGGGATAGGCTGTTGGGTAGGGGAGGTGTAAGAAGGAAGTCACCGAGCCTTATGCCGGGAAAGGGGCATCGGATGGAAGAAATCACCCTCCTACCCCGACCCACCAAACTGAATAAAAAAAGATTATTCTATTTTCTCATTTCTCTCCCTGAGCTCTCATCTGCCTGCCAGCCAAACCACTGAGGCAGCCTCAAGGACCTTAATTTGGGTAAGTGTGGGCTTCCCATCCCAGCATAAAATCACTAACAGGTTGAGGCGGGTGGGAACCCAAAGGGAATCCTGTCCTTGAAATTTCACATTACCCCCCAGAACCTGCCCAGAGTAAAATTCTGCCCTAGGTCTGCAACATTTAAGTAATTTTGATCACATCATCAAAAACAAATGGAAAGAATTAATTATGGTGCTATACAGAAGCTTCAGGAACTTACCTCAATCTCTACTGGGAACTTGCAATTCCTTTTAGTTGCTTTGGTTACAAACAGATCAATTACTTGCAATATGAAAACAAATGTATTGTGCATTTTGGTTTCTGAATAGTGATCCTCTTCCAACCTGTAAGTCGGCAATACTGCCTTGTTAATTCCCAGATTACACATTGAATTCTAAGCCCTATAACGCACACACTTGGAAATCATTTTGATCGTTTGAAAGTTTGAAGACCAATGACGAAATTAATATTAAGATGGAGTCTATCGGGGGGAAGAAAGCTGGTGGAAACGACAATGAAACTGTAGAAAGACCACAGTTAAAATGCTGTCAAAAATTTGAGATTCCTCACTATTACTCTTTTAGTATTGTAGTTGTGTCCCTGAAACAGTACAACTTTAAATGAAACAACTTCAAACTAAAATCTTTATCTAGCTTCTGTAGGACCTTTCGCATCAGAAAGAAAACATTATACCCTCTAAATAGTCAATGTAATCTTGAATATGCAAAGCTGGGACTTCCGGTTGCGGCTATGACTAGCTAAGCCGCACATTTGGAAGCTCCTGCAACAAAGGTGTTTTTGGGCCAATTGGAGGGCCCCAACGGCGCTGAAAAAACGAATCCCGGTGGGGGAAGGTCCCCTGAGGAGAACTAGACCGATTTTATGGTCGGTACCCGGAGCGGAGCGGCAAGAAAAACGGCAGCAGCTCCCCAAAAAAAGCGGGGGAAGAAAATCAAAATGGCGGCCGGCGGTGCACCGGAGGAGTGGAAGAAATGGGCGGAGGAGCAGCAGGCCGCTCTCCTCCGTTTTTTCACGGAGATGAAAGTGGAACTCTTAGAGTCCATGAACGCGACGGCCACCAGGTTGGTGGGAGCCCAGGCGATCCAAGAGGCGTCGATTAAAGATCTGCAGCAGGAGATGGCCGCGAGGGAGGAGGAGGCCACAGTCATCGGGGCAAAGGTGGAGGCGCACGAGGCACTCCACACGAAGTGGCAGAGCCGCTTCGAGGAGCTGGACACTCGGATGAGGAGGAAAAATTTGAGGATCCTGGGCCTGGAAGAAGGCCTGGAGGGGTCGGATCTCCCGGGATATGTGGCGGAGATGTTGAGCTCCCTGATGGGGGAAGGGGCCGGTCCGGCGCCCCTGGAACTGGAAGAGGCATACCGGGTCATGGCCAGGAGGCCTAGGGCAAACGAGCCCCCGAGGGCGGTGCTGGTGCGGTTCCAGCGGCTAAGTGACCGAGAGAAAGTCCTGAGGTGGGCTAAAAGGGAGAAAAGCAGCAAGTGGCAGAACTCGACGGTAAGGGTGTACCAGGACTGGAGTGCGGAGGTGGCAAAGCGGCGGGCCCGGTACAACCGGACAAAGGCGGTGCTACACGCGAAAAAGATCAAATTTGGAATGTTGCAACCGGCGCGCTTGTGGGTCACCTACAAGGACCAACATCATTATTTCGAGTCCCCAGAGGAGGCCTGGACCTTTGTACAAGAGGAAAAGTTGGACACGAACTAAAACCTGGGAGCACCGGCGGTCGTAGCCGCCGGGGGACTCTTGATTGTGCAAGTGGCCCTTTTCTTTTTCAGGCCAGGTCGGAACTGGGTAACAGTTTCGTGGAGTGTTTGGGGTGTTTTTTCTCGAACGGTTGACTTTTCTGAATATTTTGAAGGTTTCGAGTTGTTGGGTGTTTCTGTATATTTGTACTGTTGAAATCTCTAGTGTGGGTCGTTGGCTTCTTATGGGGTGTTTTTTTCCCGTTTCCAATTTCCCTTAGTTATTTACCCCTCCTACCCTTTTTCTTTGGGTGCTTGGGGGGGTTTTTTGGTTCTTTTTTTTCTTTTCGGGTTATGGTTATCTGCGGTTATTTATACTGTTTGATGGAGGGTGATGGTTGGGCACGCGGTTAGTTGATAGTTAGTTAATTATTTTGTTATTTAAGTATGTAGTTAAGTATTTATGTATGTAGTTGCCATTGGGTATTTGTATTTATAGCGTTAAGTTGGGGAGACGGGACGGGGGGGAGCGGGTTGATTATGCGGGTCTTTCTCGGGGGTTTTAAGGGGATCTTTCACGGGCGCAGATGGGGTGAACCGGGAGGAGTCGGAATGTGGCAGGAGCAGCCGGGTCAGCGGAGACCAGCTGACTCTCGGGAGTACGATGTGGGGTACATCGCGGCTAGGAGGGGTCCTAGCCGGGGGGGGGGGGGGGGGGGAAGGGGAGGGGACTGGGGGGGGACACCGGGTTGCTGCTAGAAAGACCAGGGACGAGAAGGGGAGAGCCGGGGGGGGTGGGGGGGGGGGGGGCCATCGCTATGGGAAGCGGGTCAGAAAAGAAGGGATGACCCGGGGCGAGCAAGGGACAAGACATGGCTAATCGACAGGGAGTAGGGACGGGTCGCTCTGCGACCCGATTGATCACGTGGAACGTAAGGGGGCTGAATGGGCCGGTCAAAAGAACAAGGGTCTTCTCACACCTGAAGGGACTGAAGGCTGATGTAGCAATGCTGCAGGAGACTCATTTGAGGGTAGCAGATCAGGTCCGCCTGAGAAGGGGGTGGGTGGGACAGGTGTTCCACTCAGGCTTGGATATCAAGAACCGGGGGGGTGGCGATTCTGGTGGGAAAGAGAGTGTCGTTTGTGGCGGCAGAGGTGGTGGCAGACAAGGAGGGCAGGTACGTGATGGTGAGGGGTAGGCTGCAGGGAGAGAGTGTGGTACTGGTAAATGTGTATGCCCCGAACTGGGACGACGCGGGTTTTATGAGGCGCCTGCTGGGCCTCATCCCGGGACTGGAGGCAGGGGGCCTGATCATGGGAGGGGACTTTAATACGGTGTTAGACCCTGGGCTGGATAGATCGAGTTCCAGGACGAATAGGAGGCCGGCAGCGGCAGAGGTGTTAAGGGGGTTCATGGAGCAGATGGGAGGGGTAGACCCATGGAGATTTGGTAGGCCTAGGGCGAGGGAGTATTCTTTTTTCTCCCACGTCCACAGAGTGTACTCTAGGATCGATTTTTTCGTATTGAACAGGGGGCTGATACCGAGAGTGCAGGACACGGAGTACTCGGCCATTGCGATATCGGACCATGCACCACATTGGGTGGACGTGGACATGGGGGAGGCGCGGGACCAACGCCCGTTGTGGCGCCTGGATGTAGGGCTGTTGGCGGACGAAGAGGTGTGCAGAAGGGTGAGAACGGGCATTGAGAACTATCTGGGTACGAATGACACAGGTGAGGTGCAGGTGGGGACGGTCTGGGAGGCCTTGAAAGCAGTGATTAGAGGAGAGCTGATCTCCATAAGGGCACACAGAGAGAGGAAGGAGAGGCAGGAAAGGGAGAGGCTGGTGGGGGAGCTCCTAGAAGTAGATAGGAAATATGCGGCGGCGCCAGAGGAGGGGCTATTAAGGGAGCGGCGTAGCTTGCAGGCCAGGTTCGACCTACTGACCACTAGGAAGGCGGAAATGCAGTGGAGAAGGGCGCAGGGTGCGGCGTATGAGTACGGGGAAAAGGCGAGCAGGATGCTGGCACACCAGCTTCGTAAGCGAGATGCAGCCAGAGAGATTGGGGGAGTGAGAGAGAGGGGTGGGGATGTAGTGCAGAAGGGGCAAGAGGTGAATAGGGTCTTTAGGGACTTCTATAGGGAATTGTATAGGTCTGAACCGCCGAAGAGGAGAGGGGGAATGAAGAACTTTCTCGACAAATTGGGGTTCCCAAAGGTACAGGAGGAGCTGGTGGAAGGGTTGGGGGCGCCGATAGAGCTGCAGGAGCTAATTAAAGGGATAGGCCAGATGCAGGCGGGGAAGGCGCCGGGGCCGGATGGGTTCCCGGTGGAGTTTTACAGGAAATTTGTGGACTTGGTGGGTCCAGTGCTGGTGCGAGCCTTCAATGAGGCGCGCGAGGGGGGGGTTCTGCCTCCAACAATGTCGCAGGCCCTGATCTCCTTGATTTTGAAGCGGGACAAGGACCCGGTCCAGTGCGGGTCCTACAGGCCTATCTCCCTCTTAAATGTAGATGCCAAGCTGTTAGCAAAGGTCCTGGCAACCAGGATAGAGGACTGTGTGCCAGGGGTAGTCCATGAAGACCAGACGGGGTTCGTGAAGGGACGCCAACTTAACACAAATGTTCGGAGATTGTTAAATGTGATTATGATGCCAGCAGTGGAAGGGGAGGCGGAGATAGTGGTAGCGCTGGACGCGGAGAAGGCATTTGACAGGGTGGAGTGGGAATACTTGTGGGAGACGTTGGAAAGGTTTGGGTTTGGGGAGGGATTTATCAAGTGGGTAAAACTGCTCTATTCAGCTCCGATGGCAAGTGTGGTAACAAACGGGAGGAGGTCAGAATATTTTGGGCTCCATCGAGGTACTAGGCAGGGATGTCCCCTATCTCCCTTACTCTTTGCATTAGCGATTGAGCCGTTGGCGATGGCACTGAGGGGTTCAGGGGGGTGGAGAGGACTGACAAGGGGAGGGGAGGAACATCGGGTCTCGCTCTATGCGGATGATTTGTTGTTGTATGTGGCAGACCCGGAGGGGGGAATGCCGGAGGTAATGGGGATACTAGCGGAGTTCGGGGACTTTTCGGGATATAAATTAAATCTGGGGAAAAGTGAGGTCTTTGTAATACACCCGGGAGACCAAGGGGAGGGAATTGGGAGGCTCCCCTTCAAAAGAGCAGTTAAAAGTTTTAGGTATTTGGGGGTGCAGGTGGCAAAGAACTGGGGGACCCTACACAAGTTGAACTTTTCCAGACTGGTGGAGCAGATGGAGGAGGAGTTTAAGAGGTGGGACATGGTGCCGCTGTCGCTAGCAGGGAGGGTGCAGTCAGTTAAAATGACGGTCCTCCCGAGGTTCTTGTTTTTGTTCCAGTGTCTGCCCATCTTCCTCCCCAGGGCCTTTTTCAAGAAGGTAACGAGCAGTATCATGGGATATGTGTGGGCACATGGCACCCCGAGAGTTAGAAGGGTCTTTTTGGAGCGGAGTAGGGATAGTGGAGGGCTGGCGTTACCCAACCTTTCAGGATATTACTGGGCGGCAAATACATCGATGGTACGAAAGTGGATGATGGAAGGGGAGGGGGCAGCCTGGAAGCGCATGGAGAGGGCGTCCTGCGGCAACATAAGCTTAGGGGCACTGGTAACGGCACCATGGCCGCTCCCTCCCACGAGGTATACCACGAGCCCGGTGGTGGCGGCCACCCTCAAGATCTGGGGGCAGTGGAGGCGACACAGGGGGGAAGTGGGAGGTCTGATAGGGGCACCACTAAGAGGGAACCACAGATTTGCGCCGGGAAACACAGGAGGGGGATTCCAGAGCTGGCAGAGGGCGGGTATTAGACAACTGAGGGACTTGTTTATAGAGGGGAGGTTTGCGAGCCTGGGAGAGCTGGAGGAGAAATTTGGGCTCCCCCCGGGGAACACGTTCAGGTACCTCCAAGTGAAGGCATTTGCCAGACGACAGGTAGCGGGGTTCCCCGCGCTCCCCGACAGGGGGGTGAGTGATAGGGTGCTATCAGGGGTCTGGGTCGGGGAGGGGAAGATCTCGGACATCTATAAGATTATGCAGGAGGTGGAGGAGGTACCAGTAGAGGAGCTGAAAGATAAGTGGGAGTTAGAGCTGGGGGAACAGATAGAGGACGGGACATGGGCAGACGCCCTGGAGAGGGTCAACTCGTCGTCGTCATGTGCGAGACTAAGTCTCATTCAATTTAAGGTACTGCATAGAGCCCACATGACGGGGACAAGGATGAGTCGGTTTTTCGGGGGTGAAGACAGGTGTATTAGATGTTCGGGAAGCCCTGCGAATCATGCACATATGTTTTGGGCATGTCCGGCACTGGAGGAGTTCTGGAAGGGGGTGGCAGGGACGGTGTCGAGAGTGGTGGGGTCCAGGGTCAAGCCAGGATGGGGACTTGCGATCTTCGGGGTTGGGGTGGAACCGGGGGTACAGGAGGCGAGGGAGGCTGGAATTTTAGCCTTTGCGTCCTTGGTGGCTCGGAGGAGGATCCTGATTCAGTGGAGGGACGAAAGGCCTCCGAGTGTTAACACCTGGTTAAACGACATGGCAAACTTTATCCAATTGGAAAGGATCAAATTCGCCCTGAGAGGGTCGGTGCAGGGGTTTTCCAGGCGATGGCAACCCTTCCTAGACCTCTTGGATCAGAGATAGAAACTGAGGCCATGACAGCAGCAACCCGGGAGGGGAGGGGAGGGCGGGAGGGGGGGGAGGGGGGGGGGGGGGGAGGGGGGAAAACGACGAAGGAAGTACGGTAGCGGCGGTGGCACGGGCAAGGCCTGCCCGAGGACGCTGCTAGAAATGATAAGTTGGTCTGACTGTCGGTTCGCCGGCGGGGGGGGGGGGGGGGGGGGGATGCGCGGGTAGGGGGGGGGGGGGGGGATTCTTTTTCTCTTTCTTGTTAAGTAGGGGGGTTTGACTTTGTGTTGTTATAATTTAAATGTAAATGTAGGGGGGGTTAAAATGTTTGTATTCTGAAAAATTCAATAAAAATTATTTAAAAAAAAAAGAATATGCAAAGCTGAACTACATTGTCCTACGCCCATGGTCACAAGAATGCCACAATTACACGGCTCAGAATTCAGTTTAGGGCTAACTTGAATGGTTCAATGGCACCGCTCCACCTGTTTCAGGTGGAACAGTGCTATTAACTAGCAGTAAAGTGCTACGTTCTAATAATCTCATAATTTGCTGTTTTACATGGTGACAATGATAAATGCTCAAATGAACTCTTTTAGGATCTTGTTTTTCCAAACTATGCAAGTGAAGTAACTATATATGTTTTCAAGATGTAAGAATATTAGCTGGTGACGTGAAGCTGCTGTTTGTACAAATAAAACAAAGATAGGCACACACAAGTAGGCAAGCTGTAAATGAAGTATCTCCAAAAGATCCGACTAGATCTAAAATATTCTAGCAATTCACAACTAGTGAAACAAAACTTTCCTTTCAAAAATATCAGTGTCAAAGCCTTCACAAAACCACTTAGTAAATCTGAACAATTATTTTTCAGACTTGTCAACACACAATTTGCATAATCCACAGAAAGCTATAGTGATAATTTTCCTGGTTTAAAAATGGAGGGGAAGAAGAATAGATTGTGGAGAGAATGTATATGCATTTATCCAGATACCACTTTGCTGACAGTTAATTTCAACTTGTTCAGGCGCTGCCTTGATATGTTTGCCATTTTCTGTTTCCCTTCTGCACGAACAGCTGCTCCAGATCAGGAAGGTGATAACAAATACATAGGGCGCAATTATCCGAATGGGGACAGAGTCTATCGCAAGAGATTAGCCGGGCGTTTCCCGGTGCTTGTAGCTCCGAGAAATACTTTGCTATCTAACATCCAACTGGGTTGATCTGGGGCCTCAGTGAGGGATTCCCTTACGAGACCGCATTTAGCCCTCTTATCTGCATCGAGGAGCTCCGCCTTTTTAAATGGCATTCTGATCTATTGAGCCCCGTCACGACCCCTGGAACCCCCAATTCATTATAAGGGAGGGGGGGTACCCCGCATCCGTGCAAGGCCAAAAATGCCAGCTTGGCACCCTGGCAGTGCGAGCCAGGCACCCTGGCAGGGTCCCAGCCATTTGGCACCAGTGCCAGATTTGCAGTGCCAGGGTGGCACCAGTGCCAGGGTACCACCCTACCCAGAGGGCATGCAACTGGGGGCCTCCAATCCCCTAGGATGCCCCCAAGATGCTGATCCGTGTTACATCTCCCAAGGTGCGGCGAGCCGGGTAGATCCCGGAAGTACGATCTCCCAGTATCTACTGGCCGCTTTGCGTGTCGGACACAACAGGACTGGTCCATCCCACCCCTAGCATTATTGAGAGTTGTCATGCTGCAATATTTTCAGCTCGTGCTGATCAAATTATATAACACTTCAGAAGCGTTGAGCACTGAGTCTAATCAATGTGGAACAATGCTTATACTATGTTTTATCAAGTATCTAAGTGAAAATGTATTAATCTCAAAAGATTACAAAGGGATCAGGAAATAGCACATCGGTTATGCAGATCACTGCATGATATACTGACAGCTGTGAGCAATTACGAGTGTAAATTAAGAACCAGTGTTTCCACACTGACCCTGGGTTGAAGCGTTGCTTCACCAGTGTTGAAGAGGGAGAGACCACAGCCTGTTCATGGCCACTGGTGAGTGCAGTTATGAAACATGATCTATATTTAAATTGTATGTCTAATGTTGTGTGATTACGATGGTGCTGCACTGCGGCAATGTGAGATTTTACATTGCTCATTGGTTCGTTTACATTCTTTTTTTTAAAATTTAGATTACCCAATTATTTCTTCCAATTAAGGGGCAATTTAGCATGGCCAATCCACCTACTCTGCACATTTTTTGGGTTGTGGGGGCGAAACCCATGCAGACACGGGGAGAATGTGCAAACTCCACACGGACAGTGACCCAGAGCCGGGATCGAACCTGGGACCTCAGCGCCGTGAGGCAGCTGTGCTAACCACTAGGCCACCGTGCTGCCCAACGTTTACATTCTTTAAGGTTTTCATCAGTTGTTAACATTTCTTTTGAGATAGTGATAAAGTGATATCAATGCATTCCTGAAGATGATCATTAAACTTGTGATCATAATTTTTGGCTTGCTTAGGTGATTTAACCTTTCTTTTTCACTATATGGCACTTTTAAGAAATGAGCAATGCATCCACAATATATTTCCAAATGGACAACAAATTTTAATGAATGTCCTTTTGGTGCAAGTTCCTTCAAAAGGAAAGATAGTGAACAATTGAGAAAATGACAGTGTAAATTTAAGCCATTCTACCCATCACCCAAATGAGTGTTGTGGTATGTGACTTTCAGCGCCGGTCTGATGCCAGATATTTATGCCATACATCCCAAAGACTAGCAGATCGTGTTTGCTACAGGCAATGACCATACCACTTTTTCGGGAGTGGGAGATGTAAATCTACCTTTTCCTACAGTCATTGCTTTCAAGTGGTCCCTTGCCTGACACTGGCGACGAGGATGGAACATGGCCTGGCCGCCCATGGTCCCGCCTCCCTGTGGCTTTTGCGGGGCCTTTTCAAGGGGCGATGGAGCTAACCATCATGGAGGCACATTCCAAATGGATGGATGTTCACCGAATGACCTCGACGACATCATGAGCCACCACCGAGTGGCTCTGGCAATCCTTTAGTGTTCACAGACTCCCCGAGGCACTGCTATCAGGCAATGGCACTACCTTTACAAGTTCAGAATTCGCGGATTTTCTAAAACAAAATGGAGTCCGTCATGTATGAACTGTACCCTATCACCTGTCATTCAATGGGTAGGCCGAACGAGCGGTGCAATGCTTAAACTTGGCATGTGAAAACAGGCTCCCCAGAAATCTGCCTCACCCGCTACCTTTTCTGTAACTATAGAACCACATCGTACGCAACCACTGGGGTTGTGACCGCAGAGCTTTTGATGGGATGTTGGCTGTGCACGCAGTCGAGCCTCATTTCACCGGACAGCGGAGAAAGGATCTGCGACCAAAAGGAACAGGTCGGAACAAAACAAAACATACGTTAGGGAATTTCTAGCCGTTCATATCCAGAATTTCGCAGGCGGAAAATTGTAATAAAATGGTCCGGTCAAGTCTCATATTCTGTATGGGTACAAGGAAAGGCCTCTAACCGACACGTGTACCATCTCCAAAGCCGGCCTGGACAGGTGCCCGACCCCCTGGCTGAGGCCCCAAGGTCGGTAGTGCCCCTTTCTCCAGAATAACGCCCTTGATACCCGGCGAGGCAGCCAAGCCCCTCGATTCGGAGAGCGGGAGGTCGGCTCATCCGACCCTATCAGACAATGGCACCGCCTTTACAAGTTCGGAATTCGCAGATTTTCTAAAACAAGTCAGACATGGAGGCTTAACCCACAGAAGTTGAAACAGGTCCGGTGGTGACTGCGGGGCAAAGCACAGCAAAGCCACTCAAAACATTCGGCCCGAAAACGACGCTCCCCGGCCTGTTATACCTCTCCAGGCTCAAAACAGCAGATTGTGGACAGACAGTCCTGGGAGACGAGAGCAAAGGATTTCTCCCCTCCTGCCGTCGAAATGCAAGACATATCGAATTTGGTGGTTTGCCGGGGGGGGGGGGAGAGAGTTGTTATAACCCAACAGGAGGCCGAGGGATCTGCAACCTCAGGAGTCGCTGTGACCTCACCCAAGTACGATCTACCCAGGTTAGAGGGGCGGTGCTACCCCCTTTAAGAGACTACTGGGGCATAAATACCCCAGAGCCAGAGTGGGCGGGCATGGGATACCCTTTGGGGAGTAGGAGGTGTAAATATATAAGGAAGTAAATCTAACTTTTTCTACAGTCGTCGCTTCCGAATGGTCGCTTGCCTGAGGCTTTACAGTTGTTGATTCTGCGATTGAGCAACACTTGCTAAACAATCCTGATTGTGTTAAGAATGATGACAGTGGTAACCAATTTAAGATCATCAGTCGGCCTCTTGGTGTGGCTCACTTTGTGTGCTAGAAACTACAAATATTCTCACATATTCTTCAACTTAGCAATCACTTTGGGGACAGCCATTCCCTAATTCATTCTCCAGGACTTAGCCAGGTTTTAATTTAAACAAAGCTTGGCAGTTAACTATCAGTGATCAGTTACTGGTGTACCTCTACCAATCAGAGCCCACTTTCCAACCAATCAGCACTCACTTCTCATGCAGTATAAATTGTTATTCCCTTTACAACTTCATATTCCTGTGAATTGTCCTGATGAGAGTAAAGCTTTGACAGCATGTCTCTTTTTACAGAAATATACAAGGTAAATTTAGTTCAACTTTTATTGTTAGACTGACTGAAAAGGGGACCAGAGAATATAATGCTTAGAATCCCTCAGCCAACCAGAGTCCAATTATCCATTCCCAATGATGGTTAATGGACTGTAAATGGTTCCAAAGGTAGGCATACCAGCTGACGCAAGATACAGGTCTACAAATATGGACTTGTAACACCAAACTGTGCTTGCTGTCACTCTGAATTACATTGTTAGTGGCTCCAACAATTTAAACAGTGGAAGCACATTGATCTGTAAAGCAGAGAGATTAACTAGCAATTAAGTCTATTAACCTTTACTGCCGCATATTCTTTTGACTGGAGGAAAGGAGCGTTTTCTTAATTCACTCTGAAGACATTCGAAGTAAGAAACCAGATGCCGACCTTAAAACAATACAAATATTTGCCTCCACCCTAACCAACACGCAATGTCCCAGAAACCTCTTTAAATGTACTCAAGATACTGTCAATCACACCATATGTGTCGACCTGGTGTATAAGATTACCCCATTTTTCTGGTCTCCCAAAAGATCATATTTTTGCCTATATGCGGCATTCAAGTCACCTCCCATTTTTAACTATGACATGATAAACTCACATTACTGTTCAGCCTCAATTTTACACCTCAAAAATGCATGTTTTACTTACCGGTTCCATATAACTGGACGCCAGGGATTTTTCAAGGCCAATTTACATGGCGACATCAATGGTATTTAATCAATTGCCTTCCGTCTATATGGCAGAACGGTAGCACAGAGGGTGGCACTGTTTCTTCACAGCGCCAGGGTCCCAGGTTTGATTCCTGGCTTGGGTCACTGTCTGTGCGGTGACTGCAGGTTCTCCCTGTGCCTGTGTGGGTTTCCTCTGGGTGCTCCGGTTTTCTCCCACAAGTCCCGAAAGACATGCTGTTAGGTGAATTGGACATTCTGTTGTACCCGAACAGGTGCCGGAATGTGGCGACTAGGAGATTTTCACAGTAACTTCGTTGCACTGTTAATGAAAGCCTATTTGTGACAATAAGGATTATTATAATACTGAACCTGCCATTGACACCCCTATTGCAAAGTAGTTTGATAATAGCAATATTGTCAGTTTGTTCATACTACAAGGTAGACCTCAACAGTGTTTTGAACAGGGATGAGGGAGGACTGATAAAACCCTTCTCTTCCCTGGCTGTCAGTAATCAGTGTTTTTGAAAAGGAAGATGCGAGTGTGTGCTTCTAAACATCTTAATATACAGTCAATTTGAGTAATCAGCAGCACATTTTTCGTAAGTTGAAATAAAGAAGATTATTTACTCATACGTTCACCCTGAAAGCCCTGTATTTCATGTGTTTAGCTTGCCCTAGGAAGGAAGCATACATTGTGGGCCCATTGAAGAATGTGTTTCCCGAAGTGTAGTGTAGGTGGATTTTAATATCAGGAGAGATACATCAGGATTATTGCAGGATTCCTTCAAAGAGATAAGACTGTTCAGCACATCTCAAATCTAAATACTTGCAGTTGTTTTTAACCAGGAGGTCAAGTTTCTGTACTGGTGGACTTGAAAGGAAACAGACTGGGAGACTAAGATATTGTTGTCTCTAGTTTTTATTTTTGAAAGGCTACATTACAACCTTCTTTCCCTTTTGCAATCGGCATTCTGTGTAGACTGACCTGATTTCACTCTGGTTCTAGGGATAAATATGATTTGTTATCTAAAGACTGCTTCGGTCACATGATCATTACTTCTATTGTCCTCCCCGACTGGTTTAAAGGCGGAAGCCATTGGCCGCACTTTGGGAAATCAGACCTTAAGACAGTGCTCCTTCTCCCGGCATACAAGAAGAAACGCAAGCGGGAGAATCCAGCTAAGGTCGTGCAGTCCTGTTCCGAGGAAGTAGAAGTGCTCCTACATGACTGCTTGGAGACAGTGGACTGGACCATATTTAAGAACTCAGTGACCAACTTAAATGAGTATGCCACCACCATCACAGACTTCATCAGCAAATATGTGGATGATTGCGTGCCAAAGAAAGCAGTACGTACATTCCCCAACCATAGCTCAATCGTGAGATTGACTCCCTACTGAAGGACAGGTCTGAGGAGTGCAAGTCAGGCGACCCTGACCTATACATGAAATCCAGGTACGACCTCCGCAAAGCCATCCGAGAAGCCAAGAGAGAATATCAGACCAAGCTAGAGTCACAGACTAGTGTTACAGACTCTCGACGGTTGTGGCAAGGCCCAAACAACATAACGGGCTACAAAGCGAAGCCGAGCAGTATCTCCCGCTCCGATGAACTCAATGCATTCTAAGTTCTGTTCGAGCAGGAAACCAACGATCCGCTGTCGAGTGCCCCAGCAGTCCATTACACACCCATACGCACCATCACAGCTTCTGAAGTCAGATCGGCTTTCCTGAAAGTGAACCCTCGGAAGGCGACGGGTCTGGATGGGATCCCTGGTCGTGCACAAAGAGCCTGCGCGGACCAGCTGACAGATGTGTTCGCGGACATCTTTAACTGTCCCCACTCCGCTCGGAGGTCCCCACCTGCTTCAAAAAGACCACCATCATACCTCAATGACTACTATCGGTGGCCCTGACTTCAGTCGTAATGAAGGGCTTCGAGAGGTTGGTCATGAAGCGCATCACCTCTATACTCCCAGAATTCCTTGATTCACTGCAATTCGCATACCGCCGCAACGGTCCACAGCAGACTCCATCTCCCTGGCCCTACCCTCATCACTAGAGCATTTCGACAACAAGGACTCCTACATCAGACTCCTATATATTGGCTACAGCTCCGCCTTCAACACCATAATCCCAGCCAAGCTCATATCAAAGCTCCAAAACCTAGGACTCTGCAACTGGATCCTCGACTTTCTAACCCACAGCCCACAATCAGTAAGAATAAACAACAACAATTCCAGAATAGTATTCAATACCAGAGCCCCGCAAGGCTACGTACTTAGACCCCTACTATACTCCCTGTACACACATGACTGTGTGGCAAAATTTGGTTCCAACTCCAACTTTGCTGAAGATACGACCATAGTGGGCGGATCTCGAATAAGGACGAGTCAGAATACAGGGGGGAGATTGAGAACCTAGTGGAGTGGTGCAACAACAACAATCTATCCTTCAATGCCAGCAAAACTAAAGAGCTGGTCATTGACTTCAGAAAGCAAAGTACTGTACACACCCCTGTCATCATCAACAGGGCCGAGGTGGAGATGTTAGCAGTTTCAAATTCCTCGGGGTACAAATCTCCAAATATCTATCCTGGTCCACCCACGTCGACGCTACCACCAAGAAAGCATAACAGCATCTATACTTCCTCAGGAAAGTAATGAAATTCAGCATGTCCACATTAACTCTTACCAACGTTTACAAATGCACGATAGAAAGCATCCTAACTGGCTGCATCACTGCCTGGTATGGCAATTGCTCGGCCCAGGACCGCAAGAAACTTCAGAGAGTCGTGAACACAGCCCATCACACAAACCTGCCTCCCATCCATTGACTCCATCTACACCTCCCGCTGCCTGTGGAAAACGGACAGCATAATCAAAGACCCCTCCCACCCGGCCTACTCACTCTTCCAACTTCTCCCATCGGGCAGGAGATACAAAAGTCTGAGAACATGCACGAACTGTTATGGAATTACCTGATCAACACCACACCCCTGTATGCTTCACCCATTGCCAGTGTTATCTAGTTACATTGTGTACCTTGTGTTGCCCTACCTTGTGTTGCCCTATTATGTATTTTCTTTGATTTCCTTTTCTTGTCATGTACTTAATGATCTGTTGAGGTGCTCGCAGTAGAATACTTTTCACTGTACCTTGGTACACGTGACAATAAACAAAAATCCAAATCCACTGCTGTAAAATATGTAATGGATGGAGCTTTGTTCATACCTACTTATGGTCAACTGACTCACACAGCTTTCTTTTGTTAAATATCAAGCTCAGAGACTTGGGGTGCGTAGATTTTGAATCATGGGCATATCCACAAACAATAGCAGGCTGAAATTCCATTAATCTTGGTGTGCCCAGTCAAGGGGGAGGCATTTTGCCCATAGACATTCAACCCTGTTTTTCTGGAGGCTCAAGATAGTCTGGGCAGAAATTACAAAAGTCACTGACTAAGTCAGCCACCGTAGCCATCTTTATATAACCATTTTTTTAAAAAATCGTTTAATTAAAAAAAATAAAGGCAGGTCCAGTAAATTCCAGTATCAATACAATCCATGTTCAAAGTTTATGAATATGACATGCCTTTACTTGGCATTTTGCCAACAGCAGCAGCTTGATCAGAGCATTAAATTACCTATATTCTCTAAGAGGTGTAGTGGAAACCGATGGGGACGTCAGTTTTGACCAAAGGAAATTTATTTTTATCAGCCAAGGTGATTTGACTCTATACAACCAAACTGGTAGTCCATGCATTTAAGTTTAAGCCCAAAACTCTGGAATTATTAAACAACCCTGTCTTCTTATAAATACTACTTAAAACCAACACTACTTTGTGATTACCGTTCCTCTCTTTCACCTTATGCACCTTCATTAATTCAATTTTCCTTCTCGGGTTGGATCAGTAATCTACCAGAACTCACTTTCACAAACACCCGGCTCTGTCCGTTTTGTACTACAACTCAGGAAGGACATATTTGTGATGGAGCGAATATAGCAGATTCAACAGATACTGGGACATAGGGGTTAAATAATGGGAACATTTCCATAAATAGATTTCAGTTCTTATGCATTTAATGTTGAGATAATTGAGGCGATTGAAATGATCGGATAGTTGGAAGTTGAGATGCAGCAAGATGTGTAGAATTCTGTGTTTTGACCCCCATTGAAGGAAAGATAGTTTATCACTGAAGTAAGTACGCTGGAGATTTATTAGATCCCGGGTATGGAGGTACAACCATACAAGGAAAGAATAACAGGTTGGGTCTGTACTCTTTGGAATTCAGAAGACTGAGATGTGAGATGATTGAAACACAAGCTTTTCAGGGGTTAGATCGGGTAAATGTTGGGAGGATGTTTCCACTCACGGAACGGTGTAGGGCCAGAGGTCATAGTCGCAAAATAAGGGGGTGGTCATTTAAGACTGAATTGAGGAAGATTTGAGGAAGCGGAGAATCTTTGGAATTCTTCACCACAGGGAGCTGTGCTAGCCAAGTCCTTAGATATGTTCAAGACTGAGATTGATAGGGCGGCACAGTCGGCTTGGATCACTGCCAGTGCGGAGTCTGCAAATTCTCCTCGTGTCTGCATGGGTTTCCTCCGGGTGCTCCAGTTTTCTCCCACAAGTCCGAAAGACGTGATGTTAGATAAATTGGACAAATTGGAGATCACTGGAATGTGGCTTTAGCCTTTTAAAATCAAATTAGGGATTAATAATTCAAAAATCATTCTTTGATCTAAAGCATAGTTTCACAACAGTCCCCAAATTTAATAGATTGCTTGGTTTTCAGACTTACCACCCACTGTGTGTAGAGATTGAAACAGGACATTATCTAATTTCGGTATGATTTCCCTCACTGTTTGAAAACCATACACCACACACTGTTGAATATAGGTTATCAGGTTTCATAGTCTCATTCAACTTCTTGTGTATGGAGTTACAAATACATCCAAATGATCAATAACCAGTGAAGGAATAGCTGGGGAAACAACATACTAAGCAGCTGCCCTTTACCGTGTTACCGATCAAGAAAAGTTAGTATTCCTAGATTTTTTATTTGGCAATAACAAGGAAGTCACTAATGAATCTAACTTAATGAGCAATAATTTAATTTAGGAGAATAATAATAATCCTTATTGCAGGCTTACATTAACATTGCAATGAAGTTAGTGTGAAAAGCTCCTAGTTGCCACATTCCGGCGCCTGTTCAGGTACACGGAGGGAGAATTCAGAATGTCAAAATTACTTAACAGCACAACATTCGGGACTTGTGGGAGGAAACCGATGCACCACCGAGAGGAAACCCACGAAGACATGGGGAGAACGTGCAGACTCTACACAGACAGTGACCCAAGCCGGGAATCGAACCCGGTACCCTTGCGCTGTGAAGAAACATTGCTAACCATTGTGCTACCGTGCCACCCATTACCATGCATGTTTGAGTGCTTTGCTTTCTTGCAGTCCAGATGTAAATGTTTATAAAAATTTCCACGTGGCAGATTATAATGTCTATAGTATATTAAAAATGAATCAGGATTGAAATCATTAGTACGGTTTCATCGCAACTGCAGCTGACATTCTCAAGATAAAACTATGGAAACAAGTTTAAGATGTGATCAGACGACTAAGGAATAGCACACTTCATCCCACTGGATCATTTCCATCAACATCTGTTTTATGATGTATTTGAGCAACACTTGCCAACTAAAATGAGGTATGTGATGAGAAGTGTAAACACAAGTTCACTGCTAACTGTCTTGCAAAAACTAATTTTACCCAAGACTCCCACATACACTCCCACACATTCAAACATCTTTGAAAAGAGGTGCCAGAGAAGGGATGGTGCTAATTCATGGTACTAACTTTCCAAATGTTTCCTTCGGAGTTCAAGCCAATCAAACACACAACACATTCAGACATCAGAATATACATGGAAATCCAGTCAATTTGGTAATTTTTCACCGTTACACACCCTAGAATTTGTGCTTACTGATTAACCACGATTTGTCACTGCTATCTGCCAGGAAGTCTGGGATGGAATAAAAATGTGGACCAATAGGTTCAAACTAACATGTTGCAACAGAGATGTGACTATGTTCGTTACACAAGTAAATCTTGGCTAACTGATGGCTTAAAAAAAAATGAATTACCTTTCCAGCAGTGGCTTAAAACAGCATTATTTCTCCTGTTTTCCCCAATGCATACATAAAAGTGGCATTGCTTTTAGGGAAAAGAACGAACAGAAGTGCGTTACATACTCTGTATTAACAACAAGAGTTCAATAGGTCCTCACTTTGCATTGCTCCGTTTTAAATCCATAAGACATAGGAGCAGAATTAGGCCACTCAGTCCATCGAGTCTGCTCTGCCATTCAATCATGGCTGATATTTTTCTTATCCCCATTCTCTTGCCATCTCCCCATAATGCCTGGTCCTCTTATTAATCAGGAACCCATATATCTCTGTCTTAAAGACACTCATTGATTTGGCTTCCACAGCTTTCTGCGGCAAAGTGTTCCACAGTTTCACCACCCTCTGGCTGGAGAAATTCCTCCTCATCTGTTTTAAAGGATCGTTCCTTTAGTCTGAGATGGTGTCCTCTGGTTCTAGTTTTTCCTACAAGTGGAAAAATCCTATCCACGTCCACTCTATCCAGGCCTTGCAGTATCTTGTAAGTTTCAATAAGATCCCCCCTCATCCTTCTCAACTCCAATGAGTACAGACCCAGAGTCCTCAACCGTTCCTCATACGACAATCTGTTCATTCAAGGGATCATTCTTGTGAACCTCCTCTGGACCCTTTCCAAGGCCCGCACATCCTTCTTCAGATACGGGGCCCAAAACTGTTCACAATACTCCAAAGGGGGTCTGACCAAAGCGTTATACAGCCTCAGAAGTACATTCCTGGTCTTGTATTCCAGCCCTCTTAACATGAATGCTAACATTGCATTTGCCTTCTTAACTGCCGACTGAATCTGCCCGTTAACCTTAAGAGAATCATGAACAAGGACTCCAAAGTCCCTTTGTGCTTCTGATTTCCTAAGCATTTCCCCATTTAGAAAATAGTCTATGCCAAAATTCCTCCTTCCAAAGTACATAACCTCACACTTTTCCACATTATACTTAATTTCCACTTCATTACCCACTCTCCAAGCCTGTCCAATACTTCTGCAGCCCCCTTGCTTGCTCAATACTACCTGTCCCTCACAGATCTTTGTATCATCTGCAAACTTAGCAACAGTGCCTTCAGTTCCTTCCTCGGAGATCACTAATGTATATTGTGAAAAGTTGTGGTCCCAGCACAGGCCCCTGAGGTACACCACTAGTCACTGGCTGCCATCCTGAAAAAGACCCCTTTGTCCCCACTCTCTGCCTTCTGTCAGTCAGCTAATCCACTATCCATGCACAATCTTACCTTTAACACCATAGACTCTCAATTTATTTAACAACCTCCTATGCGGCACCTTTTCAAAGGCCTTCTGGTAATCACATCCACTGGTTCTCCTTTGTCTAACTTCCTTGCTACCTCCTCAAAGAACTCTAACAGATTTGTCAGACATGACCTCCTTTTGACAAAGCCGTGCTGACTCTGTCCCATTTTACTATGCACTTCCATGTACTCCCCGATCTCATCTTTACTAACGGACTCTAAAGTCTTACCAATGACCAAAGTCAGGCTAACCAGCCTATAATTTCCCGTCTTCTACCTCCCTCCCAATCCAATGCTTAATTCAGTTATTGACCACACCATTCGCTTTATAAACAAATATTAACTGAAGCATGTCAACTGGGATTACCCCGTCTGCTCAAGGGCCAAAGTTAATGCTGAGAGGTTCGATAATAAGGCAAGTTCCAATACCGCTCTCTCCTCAATTTTTCCACCACATGTCACATTTTCCACCTCCCTACTACGTTGCATTAAATCTATTGGTAGAAATAAGTTCAATGGGACCAGCGGCTGGATTCTCCATTCCTGAGGCTAAGTGCCGACGCCAATGGAGGATCCGTGGCGTTTCACGATGGAGAACTCGGCACGAAACCCACACCGATTCCGCTATCGGTGAGGGGCTAGCACCGGTGCTGCCTGAAATACCCACAGAATGAGCGGAAAACGGTTGGAGAATCGTCAGGACATGTGCAGGGCTGAAAAGCTGCAGCCGCTCGTATGCCTACACCCCCCACACAGGCACCGATCGCGCCAGAAAAGATGACGGCAGTTGTGCTGAACCGCGTACCCGCCCATCCTGACCCCACAGTCCACCTCCTGGCCATCCCCCGCCACTCCCCCCAGCCATGGCAGAAGTCCCCTGGCCAGTGGACAGGATCTCGGCCGAGTGTGGCGGTGCTGGACACCGTCCACATGCCCTCTCTCTCTCTGCAGCCTCTACTCCAGGCTCACGACCACATCACAGGTGGGCCCACTAACTACATTCCAACAGGGTTACGACTGCACGCGGTGCACGTCTCCACAACGCCGATCTGGAGGGTGCAGAGCATCGCAACTCTGTGTCAAACCGGCACCTGCCGCGATTTCAGCATCGCGGACCATTCTCCGCCCAATCGACATTCCTGATTTCGCCGTCAGGCAACAGAGAATCCCGCCCCTGGTCTATGGCCTCTTACAGTCACAAGATTATTCCCAAGGAAGATCATAACTTGTCTATCTGGAAAGACCCGATAATTTGCCCAATTTGATGCAGAATTGCTCTTAACTGGGACCAGGGAATTTGGCTCCACCTATCTATCTGAAAGTTGATTCCTAGTCATCACTCCACATGTGAAGAAATATTTCAGATTTTAATCTGCCTCATTGTGAACCTCCTCGCCCAATTATTGCAATTTAATTTCTATGTGATATTCCATATTTACCATGTCCACGGCCTTGATTTTCACAGTAAAATCATTGCAGTGTTAATGTAAGCCTACTTGGGACAATAATAAAGGTTATTATTGGATTATTATTAACATACCTCTTTTTGAGAATAAAGTACTGAAGTGTTTCCTCAGAATCATGACCCAGATATGAGCCTTGTGAAAATTCTGTGGCGTACCTCTGGTGCAGGAATGTCTTCTTTTGTTTCTCTGTGATTAGAACTGCGTACAATTGTGATCAGGACTTCCTCTGACTTGCATTCTACCACATTGAACAATAATAATAATCTCAGTCTCACGTAGATTTATGTTAACACTGCAATGAAGTTACTGTGAAAATCCCAGAGTCGCCACATTCCGGCGCCTGTTTAGGTACACCGAGGGGGAATTCAAAATGTCCAAAATCACCTAACAAGCACGTCTTTCGGGACTTGTGTGAGGAAACCAAAACACCCGGAGGTCT
Source organism: Scyliorhinus canicula (assembly GCF_902713615.1). NCBI lineage: Eukaryota > Metazoa > Chordata > Chondrichthyes > Carcharhiniformes > Scyliorhinidae > Scyliorhinus > Scyliorhinus canicula. The sequence goes on along the minus strand of NC_052158.1, from coordinate 79,864,509 downwards.
AGGTAAGTCAGAATTGTGTTTTTTGTTGTTATACTGATGTCTAAACCTCAGCCTTATCAACACCATTCATGGTTTATAATGCACCCAATTTTCGTTCTCATGACAGCATTTAATTTATTATGTCAATTAAGCGGAACAAGACTAGGTCTTAAGTTGCTCTTTTATAAATGAGTATTACATTTTTGGCCATCCATGATGCACTTAGAAAACATTACGGGTACAATTTAAAGGGGGCGGTGGGGGGGAGCGGGTAAAGTCCCGTTTTCGGCAAATTTCTCGGAGCCTGCAGCGCCGCGAACGACCCCACTATTAAACGGGACTCCGTTATTTTTTGGCCACGATGAGGAATGCCCCACCAAGGCCGCACTTAAACATTTATTTTCCGCACTGACTAGCTCAGCTTCTCCCCCCCCCCCCCCCCTCCAATGCCTCAAATGATCGATTAGGAGTTCCTTGCACCTCCCATCGCCCCACCTTATAAAGGCAGGGCACCCCATGTCCCAATCCCCAGAAATCTGCTACCTGGGCACCTTGGCACTGCCAAGCTGGCCGTGCCACCTGGACACCCTGTGTGCCTGGTCTATGTGGACCAGTGCTAAATGGCACCACGGCGAGGTCTCCCAGGAATGAATGTTCGATCCCGGGCTCACAGACATATTTAAGTGAAGCTAACGGCTCACTTAAATATGAAAATCTACCCTCACTGGGCAGGATGCAGGTCACAATGTCTCACAAGATAGAAGAAAAGTACAGCACAGGAACAGGACCTTTGGCCCTCCAAACCTGCGCCGATCATGATGCCCTAACTAAAAAAAAAACCTTCTGCCCTTACTCGGTCTATATCCCTCTATTTCCTCCCTATTCATATGCCCCTCCAGATGCCTCTTAAATGTTGCTAATGTGCCTGTTTCCACAACATCCTCTGGCAGCGTGTTCCAGGTAAACACCACTGTGAAACCCTGCACATCTCCCTTAAACATTCCCCCTCTCACCTTGAACCTGTGCCCCCTTGTAATTGACACTTCCACCCTTGGATAAAGCCTCTGCCTATCCACCGGGGCGATGCCTGTCATATTTTTGTAGACCTCTATCAGGTCTCCCCTCAGCATCCGTCTTTCCAGTGAAAACAATCCTAGTTTATTCAACCTCTCCTCATAGCCAGCACTCTCGAGACCAGGCAACATCCTGATGAACCTTCTTTGCACCCTCTCCAAAGCTTCCACATCCTTCTCATAATATGATGACCAGAACTGTACACAATACTTCAAAGGCTCCCTAACCAAGGTTTGATATAGCTGTAACATAATTCCCCAACTCTTGTACTCAATGCCCCAGCTGATGAATACAAGTATGCCATATGCCTTCTTAATCACCTTGGCCACCCGTGTTGCCAGTTTTAGGGAACTGTGGACCTGCAAGCCCAGATCTCTCTGTATGTTAATGTTCCAAAGGGTTCTGCCATTTAAAGTATAATTCATACCTAGTTTTGATCCTCTAAAATGCATCACCTCACTTTTGTCCGGATTAAAATCCATCTGCCATTCCTGTGCCCAATTCGAGCAGCACAGTGAAATGAAAATCGCTTATTGTCACGAGTAGGCTTCAAATGAAGTTACTGTGAAAAGCCCCTAGTCGCCACATTCCGGCGCCTGTTCGGGGAGGCTGTTACGGGAATCGAACCGTGCTGCTGGCCTGCTTGGTCTGCTTTCAAAGCCAGCGATTTAGCCCAGTGTGCTAAACAGCCCCTGCTGTGGCACAGTGCTTAGCATTGTTGCCTCATGGCACTGAGGTCCCAGGTATGATCCCGTCTCTGGGTCACTGCCCATGTGGAGTTTGCATTCTCACCATGTTTGCATGGGTTTCGCCCCCGCAACCAAAAGATGTAGAGGGTAGATGGATTGGCCACGCTAAATTGCCCTTTAATTGGAAAAAATTAATTGAGTACTCGAAAAAAAAAATTTTTTTAAATTTTATGCCCAAGTCTCCAATCTATCTATATCCTGTTGCATGCTCTGATAATCCTCAGCACTATCAGCAACTCATCCAATCTTCGTGTCAGCTGCAAACTTACTCATCAGACCATCCACATTTTCCTCCAGATCATTTATATATAATACAAACAACAGAGGTTTCAGCACTGATGCCTGTGGAACACCACTAGGTACAGATCTCCATTCAGAAAAACACCCTTCCACCACTACTCGGTCTTCTATAACCAAGCCAGTTTTGTATCCATCTAGCCAGCCCACGCAGAATCCCATGTGATTTTAGTTTTTGTATCAGCGTGCCATGTGGGAACTTGTCCAACGCCTTACTAAAGTCCATATAAACTACATCCACAGCCCTTCCCTCATCAATTTTCTTTGTCACCTTTTCAAAAAACTAAATCAAGTTGGTGAGATGTGATCTTCCCCGTGCAAAACCATGCTGTCAATCACTAACTAGTCCATTTTCCTCCTAATGTGCATATATCCTGTCCCTCAGTATTTTTTCCAAAAGCTTTCCCACCACTGATGTCAGGCTCACCGGCCTACAATTTGCTGGATTCTCCCTGCTTCGTTTCTTAAACAAGGGAATATCATTGGCTACTCTCCAGTCCTCTGGAACCTTGCCTGTGGTCAAAGAGGATGTGAAGATATCTGTTAAGGGGGCAGCTATTTATCCCCATGCCTCCCGTAGTAACTTGGGATAGATCCAATCTGGCCCCAGGGACTTGTCTACCGTAATGCAATTTAGGCTACTCACCATTTCCTCCTTTGGATATATTGACGTCCTCAAGAGAGTTCACACACCTATCCCTGACCTCATCATCTGTCATGTCATTCTCCCTAATGAATACCTATACAAAGTACTCATTAAGGATTTCACCCACTTCCTATGGTTCCACACAAAACTTCCATCCATTGTCCTTAAGTGGGCCTACTATTTCTCTTGCTACCGTCTTCCTCCTAATATATGCATAAAAAGCCTTAGGATTCCTCTTGACCATGTTTGCTGAAGATATTTTATGGCCCCTTTTAGTCCTCCTAATTCCACGTCTAAATTCCTTCCTACTTTCACTGTACTCAAGTGCTTCGTCAGTTTTTAGATGCCTGGACCGATCGTATGTTTCCTTTTGATTAAGCTTAAACAATTATCCATGGTTCCTGAATCCTGCCATTTCTATCCTTCATTTTTGTGGGGATATGCCTGTCCTGCACTTCAATCAACTGGCCTTTAAAAGCCTCCCACACATCAGATGTGGATTTGCCCTCAAATAGCCGCTCCCAATCCACATTCCCCAGTTCCTGTTTAATTTGGATATAAATCGGCCCTCACCCAATTAAGCACCCTCATCCGCAGGCCACGACTGTCCATATCCATGACTACCCAAAACCTTATGGAATTATGGTCGCTAGGCTCAAAATTCACCCCACTGAAACATCAATCACCTGGCCTGCTTATTCCCCAATACCAAGTCTAGTGTGGCCCACTCCCTGGTTGAATTGCCAACATACTGTATCAAAAAGCCCTCCTGGACACATCTAACACATTGCTCTCCATCCGAGCCCCTAGCTGTAAGGGATTCCCAGTCAATATGGGGGAAGTTAATATCGCCCATCACAACTTCTCTGCTTTTTTCACACCTTTTCAGTATCTGACTACACAACTGCTCATCCCTCTGCTGCAGGTTGTTGGGAGGTCTAAAGTTCACTCCCAACATTTTGATTTCACCCATCTTGTTCCTAGCTCAACCCATAATGCCTCACTGCAAGATCCCTCCAATGTGTCCTCCCTCAACACTGCTGCGATCTGCTTCCTAATCAGCAATGCAACTCTTTTGTTTCCCCTTCTGTCCCATTAAAAACAACTATATCCCGTGGGTTAGTCCTGTTGCCTCAGTGTCGAGGTCCCAGGTTCGATCCCGGCTCTGGGTCACTGTCCATGTGGAGTTTGCGTATTCACCCTGTGTTTGCGTGAGTTTCGCCCCCATAACCCAAAGATGTGCAGGCTAGGTGGATTGGCCATGCTAAATTGCCCCTTAATTGGAAAAAATTAATTGGGTACTCTAAATTTAAAAAAAATAATAAATTAGAAACCGTTAAAAACTGTGGGAGGAAACCAGAACACCTGGGCGAGAACCCGCGCAGACACAGGAAGGAAGTGCAAACTCCACACAGACAATCACCCAAGGCAGGATTTGAACCTGAGCCCCTGGCCCTTTGAGGCAGCAGTGCTAACCACTTTGCCACCATGCTGCCCTAGGAATACAAAGATGTACAGGTTCAAACAACAACCACTTCTACTTATGTAGCACCAAAGTGCCCCAACGAACTTCACATCAACATTAACAAACAAAATATGCCACTAAGCCACATAGGGAGTTGTTAGGTCAAATGACCAGATGCTTGGTCAAAGAGGTAGATTTTAAGTAGTTACTTAAAGGAGCGCGATGAATGTAGGAATTTCAGGTGTATAGTATTATATGTATTTGATACAGTAAGGGTTAAAAGTCTGGGATAATATGCGCTACTGTAGTCATATTTTTAAAAGTCCTGGTTTGAAAGGCAGCTGGACCTTTTTGGAGAGGGGTGCAATTAAAGTATCATAAAAGTTTGGCTAAAACACCTATGTATATATTAAGAGGGTACCCTGGGGAATATATAATTAGAGGCCTGTTCAGCTTAGTAAGATGATGTAGTTAAGGGGAGGAGGCAGGGGCTGAAGCAGATTCCGTAGTTTGAAAAGTTTCATTTTTTTAGCAGCTGCTGTCAATATAGTGAGGTTAGATCTGTTGGGTGTACAGACTAGCAGTTTCAAAATAATTCAGTTTAAGATTTGACTGGGGGCAGACCAGAAGCTGATGATCAAGAATGTGAGTTTAAAAAGTTGCCTGTGAACAGGATAGGTACACTTTCAAAGGCAGTAGGTTTGAGACAGGCAAAAGTCTGCAAGCTGGGTCCTGAAGGGTATCGCTTTCTCAAAATGGTTTAGCCAAGACATCTCTTTACAGCAAATATTCCCGAGACCGGTAACTGTATTTAAAAGTGGATTGTGACCAGAGATGGGTGTTCCTCGAGTGGAGAGTTAGGAATTAGTGTTTCACTGTCATTGTTAAGCGAGGTTTAATGGGTAATTGTAAGCTATTTCCTCATATGATGCTAAAGATGTTTTAATCCTCTGTTAGTAATAACATTTGTTTTAATATACCATATCCCAATTTGTGTGTGGGATCACTCCTGGAGGGAACTATTTTTCCCTCACAGTCTTTCAAAATTGAAATATAATATTAAGGTTTCTATCCAGTATCCTAGCAACTGATGGGGCCTGGTCCGGGATTGTAATAGGAGGTCGATGAAGTCGGAGGCAAGGCATAGGGAGCAAATTCCAGAGCTGCTGTCCTAAACATCTGAAGTCATGGCCGCCAATGCTGGAGTGATTAGAAATCAGGGAATGCAAAGGGGCCAGAATTAGCTGAGCACAAATCTCTCCGAGGATTGCGGGGCTGGAGGAAATTACAGTGATAGGGAAGTTTCAGGCCATGGAAGGATTTGGCTGTCACGGTGACACAGTGGCTAGTATTCCTGCCTCACGGAACCAGAGACTGGGGTTTGATTCTGGCCTTGCATGACTCTATGTGTGGAGTTTGCAGGTTCTCCCAGTGTCTGCATGGGTTTCCTCCAGGTGCTCCGGATTCCTCCCACAGCCCAAAAATGTGCAGGTTAGGTGGATTGGCCGTGCTAAAATTGCCCCTGTGCCCAAAGATGTGTAGGTTAGGTGGGGTTGGGGAGTGGGCCTGGGTAGGGTGCTCCTTTGGAGGGCCAGTGCTGACTCGATGGGCCGAATGACCTCCTTTTGCACTTTCGGGATTCTCGGAAAACAAGGATGAGAATTTAAAAATAGAACATTTCACCAGAAAATTTAGGATGGATACAAGGACGTTCTTGTCTACAAAATGATTGAGAGGTGGGATGGCATTCTAGGTAGAGGCAAAAAACCCAGAGACAACTTTTTAAAAAAAGCTGTATTCTGCTATATGGATTGATCCCACATCTCCCCAGTGGTGGAAATGTAGATACCTCCTACAGGGGTGAGCTAAGATTGGCCAACTATATTTTCTCAATGATATCTATTCCAAAACGCATTGAATAGATGTGATGCATTTTAAAATAGTTCACAAAAGCCAACATAAAATGTATTTACTGTAAATTGTGCCAAACTGTTCATAACCACCCGTTCCGATCAAATATTCTGCCACATCAACTATTTTGTGTACGGCAATTCCAGTCAGTAGTTTCTGACTTTAACCAAATAGGTCCTGTATATACAACGTCTTGGGGAACAAAAGAGGATCTCCATGGGCTGTGGACTGCTCATTATAGAACTGAAACTTCTATGGTATCTATCATAAAGATGAAAATTTAGCTGTTTTTGCAGGCGCATTGCTTCTGGTGCATCACACAATCCTTTGATCCATGTACTGGAGATCTCTGAAAATAAGTTCTCTGTTCTTGAAAATACATTACATTTTCAATCTCCCCCTCCAAACCAATCTTAAAAAATCCTGTATGTAGACAAGATTAACACACGTCTTAATAATCTTTTGATGTACGAGAAATTAACCAACATTAGAATTTAGTAGGGCAGCATGGTGGCACATTGGTTAGTCTAGCACTGCTGCCTCACGGCGCCGAGGGCCCCGGATTCGATCCCAGGGTCACTGTCCGTGCCGAGTTTGCACATTCTTCCCATGTCTGCGTGGGTCTCACCCCCACAACCCAGAAAGATGTGCACGGTACGTGAATTGGCTACACTAAATTGCCTCTTCGTTGGGGAAAAAATAATTGGGAACTGTAAATTTATAAAAAAACATATTGAAATTTAGTTCAAATAGCTTCTTCCTATAGCTTCTTCCTTTATGGGCAAAAGGCACTAACAAAGCATAGCCATGACTATCAGCAGCAAAGTCATGAACATGCAAAAAAACATTCTTATGGCATCATAATTAGGGATCCAAAGAACAAACAACTTGAAACATTGTGCTTGGAAGTATTGTGTTAATTAATTAATACAGACAAGACAGATTAATACAGACAGTCAATAAATATACAGACGAGATTTTAAATTTGTAGTCAACATTGAACTTCAATGGAATTGTTGAGACTGTTCCACGTGTAGTCTCAAAAGATTATTAATTTTATGAATTTCATTGTAAACTTGAATACTCATCAGAACCCAGCATGATGGCACAGTGGTTAGAACTGCTGTCTCACGCCAGGGACGCAGATTTGATTTTAACCTTGGATGACTGTGAGAAATAAAAATCGCTTATTGTCACAAGTAGGCTTCAAATGAAGTTACTGTGAAAAGCCCCTAGTCGCCACATTCCGGAGCCTGTCCGGGGAGGCTGGTACAGGAATTTAACTGTGCTGCTGGCCTGCCTTGGTCTGCTTTCAAAGCCAACTATTTAGCCCTGTGCTAAACCAGCCCGACCAGCAGAAGTCTGTACCTTCTGCCCCCCCTGGTTTCCTCCCACAGTCCAAAGATGTGTAGGTTAGGTGGGGTTCTGGGGATAAGGTGGGGGAGTGGGCCTCGGTAGGGTGCTCTTTCAGAGTTAATGCAGACTCAATGGGCTGAATGGCCTCATTCTGCACTGAGGAATTCTGTGATTCTAACAGATTCACAAGAATACCAAGTGTGGTTCACTTACCAGTATTAGAAGCTCCATAGAAGCTTCATTGAAGCTACATCTATACACAACCCTCTCCTTTGACAGAAAGAGCATGTCCACGTGTTGCATCTTATTTAACATAACAAAAGTTTGGGGGGGGGGGGGGGGGGGAAAGAGAGAAGAGCTGGAAATCGCCATTCCCTGGTTAATTCTCCAGAACAAAACCTTGATCAGAGTCGGCCTGCCTGGTGTGTATTTAAACAAAGGCTTGCAAGTTAACTGTTCCCTGGCGCATTCTCCATGACCTCTACCAGAGTCCACTTGACAACCAATGAGCAGTCTATTCTCTTGCAGTATTAACTGTTAGAACATAGAACAGTACAGCACAGAACAGGCCCTTCGGCCCTCGATGTTGTGCCGAGCAATGATCACCCTACTCAAACCCATGTATCCACCCTATACCCGTAACCCAACAACCCCCCCCTTAACCTTACTTTTTAGGACACTACGGGCAATTTAGCATGGCCAATCCACCTAACCCGCACATCTTTGGACTGTGGGAGGAAACCGGAGCACCCGGAGGAAACCCACGCACACACGGGGAGGACGTGCAGACTCCGCACAAACAGTGACCCAGATGGGAATCGAACCTGGGACCCTGGAGCTGTGAAGCATTTATGCTAACCACCATGCTACCGTGCTGCCCCTTGTTGTTCCCTTTACAACTGGTATTCTTAGACTCTTTCTTATTGAGTGCAAGACGTAAAACTTTGACAGTCTCTTTTTTTCAGCAAATACCTTCTGTACTACCAAACTACCACTTAGAAACTGAACTATATTTTCTGTCAAATGAAATAACTGAAGTCATTTTGATAAAATCTCAAAGAACTATTCCCGAACTTCAAAAAGTAAATGAGAGCCAAAAAGGGGCTGGTTTAGCACAGGGCTAAAGAGCTGGCTTTTAAAGCAGACCAAGGCAGGCCAGCAGCACAGTTCAATTCCCAAACCAGCCTCCTTGAACAGGCGCTGGAATGTGGAGACTAGGGGCTTTTCACAGTAACTTAATTTGAAGCCTACTTGTGACAATAAGCGATTTTCACTTCATTTTAATTTCAAATAATAATTGAATTTTCTAAGTTTGGTGCAGGAGTAGAAGTCGGAGTGATTTCCGCTGGGGGGGGGGGGGGGGGGGGGGGGGGGGGGGACGGGGACGGGAGAGAGAACAGTGGCTAACCATGCACAATCTTGTGCAGTTCTGCTCAGTGCCTACCTACGCGGAGCACGGCGAATCTCGTGACAGAGTGGCAAGAAAGTTGCTGTCCCTGCCATTCCTCAAAAGGTGACCATCCAGGCTCTATACAATGGAAACCATTGACTCAGTACAAACTAGGAGCTTCAGTCTGGCTGTCCCAAAGAATAAAACGTGTGGCTCCATGGTTCAGCGAAGCCTTGTTCTCCAGGCTGGCCTGGAAAAGTGAGGGGTGTTTCCAGAGAATGGCAGCAGGAAGCCCTCCTGTCTGACCATGGTGGGGTATGGACAGGGTAACAACAGAGGCTCGCATCCAGGGGGCCTAGCACGGAAATGCTCAGCAGTTTAAGAGGAGGAAGAGGGCAAGTGCACAGTTTATTCCCATTGACACTAAAGGACATCAGGCAGTCTCGGTGTGAGAGTGCACAGGGGTGTCAGACAGGAGTTCTGGTTGCAGCACTCACCAGCAGATGGGACATCTGCACTGAATATGTGCTAACCGCTTTATGTTTTCAATCTTATATCATTTGCCGGACATCCTGCTTCTTAATATTCTAAAGCCCTTCTAAAGGGCTTTCCGACATTGTTGATCTGGAAGCTTGACCTGCCTTTGAAGTCCCAAAAACAAAATTCCTGAACTTCATCCCAATGGCGGGATACTAGTTTATGGCCTCATGCCAAATTCCTTTCTGCCGCCCACCAAGCTTCCCGTTGCTGGCAGGACTGGAGGATTCCATCCAATGGCTACAATCTTCCCAATACTTAGTTGGAGCAAATTTGGGTTGATCCACAATTGCAGCAGACTGACAACGCAAAAGCAGTGGAGAGGTTGAGAGATGTGGTGGTGAGATGCAGAGCTGTATCTCCTCGGGTTAAACATGGAAACTGATGTCAAATCTGTAGATTATGTTGCTCTACAGCAGCACATATACAATCTACCGCCCAAGAAATAGATCTATATCATGTATCAGCAGGAAAAGACTTGGTTGTACAACAGAAATGTACCAATTGATTGACATACTTTAAGATTTTTGCAGGTTTTATTAATAATTGATGACAAAAATGTGACTTAAATCAGTGCCAAAGGAGGCATGCACACACAAATAGATGGGAGAAATTAGAAAATCACAATATACATCAAGCTGCACCTGCCTTACAAAACTAAATATTTTTCACCTGCTTTTGTAGCTAACTTTCCACTGCATCCCGACCCAATTTTCCCACAGACTCATTCACAAAAGCTGTTTTGACAATAAAATGACGGTTAGAACATTACAGCGCAGTACGGGCCCTTCAGAAACCATCTGAAGCCTATCTGACCTAAACTATTCCATTTTCATCCATATGTCTATCCAGTGACCACTTAAATGCCCTTAAACTTGGCGAGTCTACTACTGTTGCAGGCAGGGCGTTCCACACCCCTACTACTCTCTGAGTAAAGAAACTGCCTCTGACATCTGTCCTATATCTATCACCCCTCAATTTAAAGCTATGTCCCCTCGTGTTGGTCATCACCATCCGAGGAAAAAGACTCTCACTGTCCACCCTATCTAACCCTCTGACTATCTTATATGTCTCTATTAAGTCACCTCTCAGCCTTCTCTCTAACGAAAACAACCTCAAGTCCCTGAGCCTTTCCTCGTAAGACCTTCCCTCCATACCAGGCAACATCCTAGTAAATCTCCTCTGAACCCTTTCCAAAGCTTCCACATCCTTCCTATAATGCGGTGACCAGAACTGCACGCAGTACTCCAGGAGCGGCCGCACCAGAGTTATGTACAGCTGTAGCATGACCTCGTGGCTCCGAAACTCAATCCCCCTACTGATAAAGGCTAGCACACCATATGCCTTCTTAACAGCCCTATTAACCTGGGTGGCAACTTTCAGGGATTTATGTACCTGGATGCCGAGATCTCTCTATTCACCTACACTACCAAGAATCTTGCCATTAGCCCAGTACTCTGCATTCCTGTTACTCCTTCCAAAGTGAACCACCTCACACTTTTCCACATTAAACTCCATCTGCTACCTCTCAGCCCAGCTCTGCAGCTTATTTATGTCCCTCTGTAACCTATAACATCCTTCAGCACTATTCACAACTCCACCGACCTTCGTGCCATCTGCAAATTTACTAACCCATCCTTCTACACCCTCTTCCAGGTCATTTATAAAAATGACAAACAGCAGTGGCCCCAAAACAGATCCTTGCGGCACACCACTAGTAACTGAACTCCAGGATTAACATTTTCTATCAACCACCACCCTCTGTCTTCTTTCAGCTAGCCAATTACTGATCCAAACCACTAAATCACCTTCAATCCCATACTTCTGTATTTTCTGCAATAGCCTACCGTGGGGAACCTTATCAAACGCCTTACTGAAATTCATATACACCACATCAACCACTTTACCCTCATCCACCTGTTTAGTCACCTTCTCAAAAAACTCAATAAGGTTTGTGAGGCATGACCTACCCTTCACAAAATCGTGTTGACTATCGCTAATCAACTTGTTCTTTTCAAGATGATTATAAACCCTATCTCTTATAACCTTTTCCAACATTTTACCCACAACCGAAGTAAGGCTCACAGGTCTATAATTACCAGGGTTGTCTCTACTCCCCTTCTTGAACAAGGGGACAACATTTGCTATCCTCCAGTCTTCTGGCACTATTCCTGTCGACAAAGACGACATAAAGATCAAGGACAAAGGCTCTGCAATCTCCTCCCTGGCTTCCCAGAGAATCCTAGGATAAATCCCATCTGGCCCAGGGGACTTATCTATTTTAACACTTTCCAAAATTGCTAACACCTCCTCCTTGTGACCCTCAATCCCATCTAGCCTGGTCGACTGTACCTGAGTATTCTCCTCAACAACATTGTCTTTCTCCAGTGTAAACACTGACGAAAAATATCCATTTAACGCTTCCCCTATCTCCTCTGAGTTTATGTGCTTGCTTCATAAACATATAGAAGCTGCCGCACAATTCAGGCAAAAACCTCCAGTGGACACATTCAATAAAAGTAAAATCCCCACTGGGCATATTCAATAAGAATAAAATCCCCACTGGGCATATTCAATAAGAATAAAATCCCCAGTGGACACATACTGCAGACGCTGGAAATCTGACATAAAAACAGGAAATTCTGGAAAGACTCAGTCGGTCCCGCAGTGTCTGTGGAGAGAGAAACAAAGTTGACCTTTCAAGTCGGTATTTTAAGCTCTGAAGAAGAATCGTACGCACCCGATAAATTAACTCTGTTTCTTTCCATGGAGGCTGTCTGACCTGCTGAATTTTTCCAGCAGTTTCTGTTTCAATGAACAGAAACATTGCTCACCCAATGCATTATATACTGACCAACATTTGAAAAGCTCACTCACCCCCATAGCGGTAATGTCACCCGAGTGGGATTCAATAAGCCGAGAGTGGGACTTTCCTCCCCTTTGTAAAAGGCAGTCCCACCCTGGAGAGCTGTTGGTTAATCAGATTGGTCCTGGCAATCCCAGCATCACCAGAACTCAGGACTAGGCACTGCAAGCAAGTCCACAGAATTGGCACCATGGACCCAGAAGTGAGACGAGTCTCGGCTTTTTGATTGGGGAGGGATCACAGACCCTTGGGAGATGTGGGAATGGATTTGTGGTGTGGATCAGGTTTTGTAAGCAAATGGGGGTACCATCATGGGTGTGCCCGATTTGCCTAGAGCACTCCCCAATGGAGGTACCTCCCCTTCCCTCCCACCTTTTCGCCTCAGGATGGTGAAAATTATGAAAATGACCAAGTCCCTTAATTGGGCAGTTAAGGCCCTCAATTGGCCCCGGGGGGTGGCCGAGTTGGCACCTTACCCACTCATTGTATTAAGAGGAATGGGTCAGGAGAGGGAGGACAGATGGTGGACTAGTCACCTGTTATATTTGACCTGCCTCCTCCCCACATCCCACCAAAGACATACCCAATAGGGGGTCATAAAACTCACACCACAAATTCCAATCAAGCAAATTTAGCCAACTTGGATCACAGTACTTTTGTTACTGAGATAGATCACTGGAATCAGCTCCGATTTTCCCTCCTAAGAGTATATAATGACCAAGTTATGACTGTGTACAAACCATTGAGCAATCAATGAATATGAACCTGTGTTCTTTCCATCAGAGGCACAGTATATGAGCGCATAACATGCTGATTGACTGACTCACCATTAACTCTGCAATGTACAAGTATTTGTATTTGTGACAGATTGAGGAAAGGTGTAAACAAACACCAATTGCTCAACAGCAAATTAGAGCAGCCCTACAAGCATAATCTTTGGTAAATTATTGGTCCTCCAACATTAATTCTTATTATAGTACACATTCAATGGTTCACCTGCCTCCATTTATTTGTAACCTCATCATTCCCTAACTTTTTGGATGACAACAGTTAGTGGTGGCCATCAGCAGTGTTCAGAAACATACATAGAAAATAGAAGGCCATTCAGCCCTTCGAACCTGCTCTGCCATTCACTGTGATCATAGCTGATCATCAAGTTCAATAACCTGACCCCGCCCTTCCCACATCCCTTGATTCCTTTATCCCCAAGAGTTATATCTAATTCCTTCTTGTTTTGGCCTCAATTACTTTCAGTGGTAGTGAATTCCACAGATTCACCACTCTCTAGGTCAGGGGTGGGCAAACTTTTCCGTGCAAGGGCCACATTCAGAAATTCACAATTCACAAAGGGCCGCATAGTATATTAAGTAAAATAATTACTTCACCCGGTTATGCTTCTGGGCGCCTCATATAGAACAGTACAGCACAGAACAAGCCCTTCGGCCCTCGACGTTGTGCCGAGCAATGATCACCCTACTCAAGTCAACGTATCCACCCTATACCAGTAAGTAACCCAACAGCCCCCCCCCCCCAGTAACCTTTAAAAAAAAATTTAAAAAAAAAAAAAAAATTTTTTTAAAAAAAAATTTTTTTTTTTTTTTTTTTTAAAATGACTTGGTGGGCCGCAGAAATACCTTTGGCGGGCCGCATGCGGCCCGCGGGCCGTAGTTTGCACACCCCTGCTCTAGGTGAAGAAATTTCTCCTCTCCTCAGTCCTAAAAGGACTTTGGGCCTGAGTGGGGTTATGCATTTGGACAGAGGGGCACCAACTGAATTTGGATGGAAGCAAAATATAACCAAGAGAAAATAAAATTCTGCTAAGGGATTGGGGTAAAGAGCATTTCAAATGGAATTTATTTTACTATTTTCAATCCCCAAATCAACACTGCATAACCTCTGATACCAACCAAGAATCCTTGATGCTGTCTCATAATGTCTAATACTGGCAATCTGTACACATTCCAAATATTGCAATGCTGACAACACAGTGAAAGGATTTATATGAAAGTGCTAGGCCATATCCAAACTATATGAAATGAAATATTTACATGTTATAGTCCTGATGTTACTATAGGACATCCAATGGGATCAAAGGAACTAGCAGATACTCTATTACATCTGAAATCATGGTATTATAAACAATGCATAATTTGACAAACAATGCCCAATCTGGGAAAAAACCAATGAGTTACTTTCTGAGTAAGAAAAATAAACAAGGAAAAGTATTATGGAAAGAATGATTAGGGCAGTGCATCCATTATGCAACAGCATAATTCTGGAAATTCAGCATTAAATGCATTTGGTTTGAGCACCATCATTATACAGATGGGTTCTGAGCACCATCATTATAGATGGGTTAATTAATGTTAAAAGAAGCCAGTGCTCAGCACTTCCAAACAAATTACAGTAGTTGCTACTGAAACTTATTGTTTGTTACACTTTGAATAATGCAGCAAGCTCAGAATAATGCAGCAAGCTCAGAAGTTTAGTGGGGTTGATCCGCCTCTCTCATCCCCTCCATGGAACAAATGACAACATTCATTGGTTATTTAATCATAGAATTGTTACAGCGAAGAAGGAGGCCATTTGGCCTATTATGTCTGCATCAGCTCTCCAATTGGGATTGCTTAGTGCCATTCCCCAGCACTTTATTTCTATTTGAGTCAACATCTAACACGGTCTTGAATGCTTCGACCGAACCTGACTCCACCACACTTCCAGGCAGCTTATTCTAGACCCGACCACTCATTGAATCATATGGGCCAATCTGTAACAGGTTAACATCTCTGAATGTAGCTACACAATAATGCAGTGTCCTTAATCTACACTGGTAGGAGAAAATTTACTCCGAAAAAAATCACACCAGTGACTAAGAACAATTAAAGGTGCAAATTGTCCTGTCGTGCCATAAGACAACTGGAAGGAAAGATTGACAGACCCAGGTCTACGTAAAGAAACTGGATGACAATGTATTCTGGATAGTAAGAATTTCAGCCACATTCACTGACAGCAGCAGTTACTGAAGGCACTCAGGGCAATAACCTACACATTAAAAACAATTACATTTTGCGACTCTGACATCCTCACTGTATCTGGTGTCATTTTAATTCAAGTAGGGGTGCCTTATTTTGATTTCAGTTGATCACAAAGACACTGCTCTTTCCCAAACCGAGTCCTGGTCACTACTGTATGCACTCATCTCACTCCAACAATAAATATATTTTCGTTTCAAGGTTAAAAATATTCTGCAGTTCAGCACCTCGAATCTGCCAGGCCTGTCATTTAGAGCAAGTCAGCACAGGTGTACGTGCTTACATAACATCATTCCCTGAACATTGCTGTCAGTACTATGAATGCATCAAGAGTGATTCATGAATTTGATGTGCACTAAATGAATAAGTTTACAAAATAAATTGAAATGCAGTGTTACCTCTTCATTCAGAATGTATTCTCAACATCGTTAATAGGGAATGTCTTGTATAAACTTGAATTAAAACCTAAAGTACACAAAATGCTCTGCATGATTCAAATATATTTCTTACTAGTAATATTGGGTGCGATCCACCGCCGCATTGCCCTCTCCCTTCAGCGCGGTGCGGCCGGTGAATATCGGGGGAGCCCTCTTGCGGGTTTCCTGGCAGTCTTCACGCCTCGCGGGATTCACCCAAGTCCCGTGAGACGTCGGAGTCCAAATCCCACCCACAAAGAGCGGGACCAAACAGCGTGCACTGAAGCTGGTTTTAAACCGGCTTTGGCAAACATACGCGACATCCACTGGGCTCCCCAACAAGGTCGCAGTCGGGCGCCATTCAGCACTGGTCCACACAAACTTGGACCAATCAGAATGGCACCGGGGGGGGGGGGGTCTCCCGGGCAATCGGAGACCCCTGGGTGGTCAGGGTAAGTGCAGGGTGGTCCCCTAGCCCTCCCATTGGAACACGGGCACCATGGCACTGCCCCATTGCCACTGCCACCATGGCACTGTCAGCTTGCAGGAGCACTGTCTGGGTGCCAGGGTGGCAGTGCAAAGGTGCCAGGGTGGCGCTGCCAAGGGTCTGAGGGGTCTGTGCCCCTGAAAGGAGGGTGAAGGGGTGTTTGAAAGGTGCAGGGCATGTATGTAGGGGCCTCTGGGAGAATTTGGGGGGGGGAGGGGGTGACAGGTGGGAGTCTTGGAAGGGGGGTTGCTTAAGGGAGCTTGGAGGGGCCTGAATAGGGCCCGCCAGCCTCCCCCAGAACCCAATAGCGGGATGTCCTCACTTGGCGGCCCGATTTTGGAGTTCAACTTCCCAGTGCTAAAACAAAATTCGAAGGGATTCTATGGGCTCGCCGCTGCGCAGCGTGGGCAGTGAAGGCAGGGAGACCCCGCACCCTGGATCTACCCAACTCGCAACGCCTTATGAGATTTCTCGCTACAATGGGGAGTTCCAGCGAGCAGAGCTCCCCATTGTAAAAAACGAGGCTATGTGGCCGCGGGTTCCACGTTTAGACCCCTTATTCAAAATGAGTCGTGTTGAATAGCCATGTGTTTCTCGGCACTGCGAGCGCCATGAAACACGTGGCTAAATGTACTGACTCGGGGACTTTCATGGGCTAAACAGGTGAGAAACTCCACAGGGCCTAAACAAAATGACTAAGTGCCATTGAATAGCGATGGGGAACTCGCCGGCAAAGCCGGTGAGAAACTCCCTGAAATGAACTTAGAAATTTTTCCGTAGAAACCTGCCCGTTGTCTTTAGTCTCATGTTTCTGAGGAGGAGATTTTAAAGCTGCACAGCCTCCTTGTATTTTGTTTCTAATCTAAATGAACAATACTATGGGGGAATTATAGCCACACTCAAATTTGTACTAACCAATGTTCACAAATGCACACTCATCCGGGTGGCTGAGTCAGTCAGATAAGGGGACATTGGTTCTCCTCAGTTAACCCCAGAGTATGGGTTGTTAATAATCATAGATAATCCTCATAAACTGACACTAAACCGGATACTTTCCTGAATCTCTAACACCTTAGTTCCACATTTTCTATCAGAAGAGCCCCTCCAAAAATACTTGTGGCTTGAATGCAGCCCAAGTCTTTTTCCTTTCCTGTTTTCCTCCCACTCTCCTTCATCCCTCCTGAAAACATTAATCATTTACTCAAGTTATGGGGAGAATTTTAACCCCACCTCCAAACAATGGGTGGGCTAGGTCGGATGGAAGATAAATAAGCCACCCTCATGCTGTTAACATCAGAGCCCGTGTTCCCACTGGCTCTGGGCTTGCTCCCCCTCCTTGGTACATCACCAACATTACACGCGTGGCTCGACAACCACAATGCAATATGGAAATAAAGCCTACTCACACAACACAGGTTATGTCCAGCAAGAAGCCAATTTCTTTCATCCTAATCGAGGCTGATTCAATAAAGACAACACCTTGCATTAATATTGTCTTTACTGTTGAAATCTAACCCAAGTCACTTCAGCAGAGCAATACCAAGCCACATAAGGAGGTATCAGGCAGGTGAGCAAAATGCTGATCGAAGAGACAGTTAAGAGGAATGGGAGATATAAAGGCAGAGATGGAGTTGAGGAAGGGAATTCCTCAGTTTAAGGTCAAGACAAGGAATAAATCCAGCCAGTGTGGTTCACCTAATCATTGGACAAACCAAATCATCAGGATAATTTATTGGGTGCTTTTATCCCATCTAAAATATTCATAGTGCCTCAGTTTCAAAATATCTAATGTAAATTAATTAGTGTGGCTCATCAACATTATTTGCCATCAATTTCAGCATAAAATGTATGTTCTATGAAGCAAACAATTCAGTTCTTCCCATTACATATTCAGCAGATGTCATAGTGACCACCAATGGTCAAACCTTTGCAGTCGGTTTATCAAAAATTCCCACTAACAAGTGTGCAGCTTGAAATGGGGAAGGAAAAGGTTTCACTTCAAGTCAAGACTTAACAAGTTGATGGAACCACAGAAATAATCTCAATTCAAGGCTCAAGCAAAAAGCTGTGAATTTGAGCGTTGGAATTCCATGTGCTTGCAGCTCTCACATTAGCATTTTAATCGGGTGGATAAAAAAAGTTCTAAACCCTGACAGCATTTAATCATAGTTTACAACTGACAACTTGTGAAAGGTAAAACAAATCCAATATAACACTCGCCATTAAAAGTCCAACGCAAAATTAAATCAACAGTGCAGCTAACTCAGCAAATGTAAGTGAGTTGAATGACTGTTCCTAATTGTTTTCATTAAACTGGGTGGACCATGGTGTACTCATTTATTAGAAACTAGCAACTTACCAAAGAACTGCTTGATAATATTAACTGGTTCCATTCTGTTTTCCTTTGCCTCTGTTCAGCTCAGATACGCAGAGTCCAATTGAAACTTCTAGTAGTCTTGCAGCAATTAACAGCCTCGAAACTCCCCACCCCAAGAGCATGTGACTTGATACCATATTAACCCAAAGGATTCCAGATAACTCCCAACCAATCAACATAAAGATTTGACTTGAACCCTTATAAAACCTGTCCAACAAGTGAATCATGTTGTCACGGTAACAGTGATTACATTACTTCAGAACACTTTACTAGTTACAAGAGTGACTATCAATCAGAATCAGGGCAAGCACGGCATTAACATTTCTACTCCCACTCTTATTTCCTCCCCTCCCCCTTTATCGTCCAGTCCCTTCCCCTCTGATATAAATTGCTCCATTATTCAACTCAGCAATGATTTTTATTTCAGCTGGTAACATGCAAGCTCAGTAAGTTTCCCACCAACCGAGTTTAACTTAGTGTGGACTAACAGTTTGATAACCCCCATAATGGTAGGGTTTCCTCATATTAATGTATTAACAGATTTATTTAGCTAAATTGCATAACATGCCAGTTCCTGTTCAGTTTAAACAAACTGTCAAAATGCCAAAAATACAAAATCGAAAATGTTCCAAGAGTGTTCACATGTTAAACATCGACAGAATACTTGCACTTTTTCACAATTACTCTGCCATTATACATGCATCGTCAACACTTCTGCAGCCTACATCAATTTAATTGCAGCTGTACCAGACTAAGCTCTCATGTCAAGTTTTAACAAGTTCATCCGTAAGCAGCTGAACCTTACAGAGCAACAAGGACACAGGATTGACCCTGGTTGATGCTGAGATCGCTGAGTTCAGACAGGTAGTGTAGCAAGAGATGACCTTGCATTCAGGAATTACATTCCATTCATTCAATCAATATTATCAGAATCGGGGGCGGGGGGGGGGGGGTACATTTAGTGGGTAAAAATCATAACGTTCTTCAAAAACTATGTAAGCACAGCTCAATAAAGGGTTTGCAATCTGATTCACTTGGCTTGAACATATTCCTTTTATTTGTCGAAAACTGGCCCCAGCTACACAAGTGGCACTTTCCACTAACACGATGCTACAATCAGTCAAAAGTGACATCCTGCTTACCACACAAACTGAGCAACGCCGTGTATGGGGTTCAGTGCCGGTTGTGATGCCAGGTGCCTAGGCCGTACGTTTTCAGCCATTGGCTGATCGCATCAAAGAAGCGTCTTACTCCATTGTTCCCAACAGGTAGACTACAGACCATATTCAATGGGCCTGAGTTTGCGAAGCCCAAATCAAAATATCTTGCTGTTAGATGGGACTCAGATTGGGCAGTACTTGCTGGGCAGCACTTCCTGAACATTACAAGAGTGCATTAACAACCGTTTTAAGATCATCAGTCGAGCTGGAAGCGTGATTCATTTATGTTTGAAGCAGCATACATTCATATGCAGGGCACCTGTTCTCTGCAAACAAAAAGAAATTTATTCAAGCTTTATACCTATTTGAATTATCTGGAAACATGGGGAGTTTATAGTTCCCCATTGTTTTTCCCATGGCATTGCTGCGGTCAATCAGGGTGAACTTGCCAACCCTTTTCTCCCACAGTACAAGTTGTTGCGATCGTTTGAAGTTCAGCATTTATGTGTTTATCCTGATGACTGATGGGCAAAAAGCTTCAGCTCTTCTCAGCAATATTCAACATAGTAATTAGGAGCAAGAATGGGCCATATAGTCCCTCAAGCCTGGTGTTCCATTCAACAAAGTCCTGGCTACATTTTGACCTCAACTCCACTTTGCTGACAATTCCCAGATACCCACAGGAAACCTAGAAGTAAAAATTGATCACCATTCACACAGAGACCAAAATAAAGATTGTGACATACACAAGGGATAATGTCATAATTAAATATTATAAATAACATTGAAAAATGTTCTTGCAATTTGAACCATCAATGGAATTGTCATAACAGAGAAATTTGACTTCCCGAAAAATATTTTTTTCAAGGCCAGAGAGGTTATTCCTGAACTTAGTACACAATTGAAAACCCAGTTATATATTTTTTCCCTGGTGGGGGCAGGATCCTACCATCTTCCCCTGGAGCTGGAGGGGGCCCACAGAGTACTGGCCAGGCAGCCTAAGGCGAATGAACCCCTGCGGGCGGTGCTGGTGCGGTTCCATCGGTTCAGTGACCGGGAGTGTGTTCTGCGATGGGCCAAGAAGGTGAGGAGTAGCAAGTGGGAGAACTCGGTAGTGCGTATCTACCAGGACTGGAGTGCGGAGGTGGCCAAGCGGAGAGCCGGGTTTAACCGGACGAAGGCGGTGCTCCATGGAAAGCAGGTGAAGTTCGGCATGTTGCCGCCTGCGCGCCTGTGGGTCACCTACAAGGACCGGCATTACTACTTTGAGTCCCCGGAGGAAGCGTGGGCCTTTGTGCAGGCTGAAAAGTTGGACTCGAACTAGAGATTCGGGGCTGTGGGAGTTTTCCTATTTCTGTATCACTGCTTATGCTGTTGCTGGTTATTCTGTTTGTTTCTGTTTTTTCTCTCGCTTTCGGACGATGTGGGTTATGGTTTTGTGTTTTAAGGGGGGTACTGGGGTTTGTGGTTGATCTGTGTCTTTGTTTGTACGGAGTTGGTGGATGGGTTGTTTGGGAGCTACGTTGGGGGGGTGGGGCACTGTGAAAGCGTGGTTTTTTCTCTGGTTTCCCGCACTGTGGGACGAGGGGGTGGAGCTGGTGGCGAGTGGCGTGGTTATCAGACCTGTTTTCCCACGCCGAAGCGGTGCCAAGGAGCTGATGCAGGGGAGGAGGGGAGACCTCATATCGGGAGGGGTCGGAGATAGGGCGGGAGCTGCCGGGGTCAGCAGAAGTCAGCTGGCTCACGGGAGTACTGTGGAGGGAGCGTCGCGGCTAGGAGGGGTCCTAGCCGGGGGGGATACCGGGTTGCTGCTGGATTGGCCAGGGAGGAGTTCGGGGGGGGTCGGGGTGAGGTTCTATCGCTGTGGGAAACGGGCCGAATGGGTGCTGGCCAGGGGCGAGCAGTCGATAGGCTATGGCTAGTCGACGGAGGAGGGGGGCGGGGTGCCCCCTGATCCGGCTGATTACGTGGAACGTGAGGGGGTTGAATGGGCCGGTTAAGAATCTGAAGGCGGACGTGGCCATGCTCCAGGAGACCCACCTGAAGGTGGCAGACCAAGTCCGTCCGAGGAAGGGGTGAGTGGGGCAGGTTTTCCATTCAGGGCTCGACTCGAAGAACCGGGGGGGTGGCGATCCTGGTGGGGAAGAGGGTGGCGTTTGACGCGTCTGAGGTTGTGGCTGATAGTGGCGACAGATATGTGATGGTGAGCGGTAAGCTGCAGGGGGAGAGGGTGGTGTTGGTAAATGTGTACGCCCCAAATTGGGATGATGCTGGTTTCATGAGGCGTATGTTGGGTCGTATTCCTGGTCTGGAGGTGGGGGGCTTGATCATGGGGGGGGGAGGGGGGGGGGGGGGGCGACGACGACAACTTCAATACGGTGCTGGATCCCCTACTGGATCATTCCAGTTCAAGGACAGGCAGGAGGCCGGCAGCAGCCAAGGTGTTGAGGGGGTTTATGGACCAGATGGGAGGAGTGGATCCCTGGAGGATCGGGAGGTCGAGGGCTCGGGAGTACTCTTTTTTTCTCCTATGTGCACAGGGTTTATTCCCGCATTGATTTCTTTGTTTTGAGTAGGGGACTGGTCCTGAGGGTGGAGGAGGCCGAGTATTCGGCTATTGCGATTTCGGACCATGCTCCGCATTGGGTGGATCTGGAGATGGGGGAGGTGCGGGACCAGCGCCCGCTTTGGCGTCTGGACGTGGGGTTGGTGGCTGATGAGGTGGTGTGTAGGAGGGTTCGGGGATGTATTGAGAGGTACCTCGAGGTCAATGATACTGGGGAGGTCCAGGTGGGGATGGTGTGGGAGACTCTGAAGGCAGTGATTTAGGGGGAGCTGATCTCCGTCTGAGCCCATAGGGAGAGGAGGGAGAGGGAGAGACTGGTGGGGGAGTTGTTGAATGTGGATAGGAGGCACGCGGAGGCCCCGGAGCAGGGATTGCTGGGGGAGCGGCGTAGCGTGCAGGCCAAGTTTGATTTATTGACCACCAGAAAGGCGGAGACACAGTAGAGGAAGGCGCAGGGAGCGGTCTATGAGTATGGAGAGAAGACGAGCAGGATGCTGGCGCATCAGCTTCGTAAGCGGGACGCAGCTAGGGAGATTGGTGGAGTGAAGGATAGGGGTGGGAATGTGGTGCGGCAGGGGGCAGAGGTCAATGAGGTCTTTAGGGACTCTTATAGGGAACTGTACCGGTCGGAGCCGCCGGCGGTGGGAGGGGGAATGGAGAGTTTTTTGGACAGGCTGCGATTTCCAAGGGTGCAGGAGGAGCAGGTGGAGGGACTGGGGGCGCCGATCGAGTTGGAGGAGCTGGTCAGTGGGATTGGCCACATGCAGTCGGGGATGGCGCTGGGACCGGATGGGTTCCCGGTTGAGTTTTATAAGAAATACGCGGACCTACTGGGCCCCCTGTTGGTTAGGACCTTCAACGAGGCATGGGAGGGGGGTGTTTTGCCCCCGACGATGTCTCGGGCGCTGATTTCCCTGATCCTGAAGCGTGATTAGGATCCCTTGCAGTGCGGATCATACAGGCCAATTTCACTGCTCAATGTAGACGCCAAGTTGCTGGCCAAGATCTTGGACACTAGAATAGAGGACTGGGTGCCGGGGGTGGTACATGAAGATCAGATAGGTTTTGTTAAGGGGAGGCAGCTGAACACTAACGTGCGAAGGCTGCTAAATGTGACAATGATGCCGGCAGCAGAAGGAGAGGCGGAGATTGTGGTGGCATTGGATGTGGAGAAGGCCTTTGACAGGGTTGAGTGGGGGTACTTGTGGGAGGTGTTGGAGAGGTTCGGGTTTGGGGTGGGGTTTATTAAATGGGTGAGGTTGCTGTACGAGGCCCTGATGGCGAGTGTAGCGACAAATGGGAGGAGGTCCGAGTACTTCAGGCTCCACCGTGGGACGAGGCAGGGGTGCCCCCTGTCCCCCTTGCTTTTTGCTTTGGCAATTGAGCCTCTTGCCATGGCTCTCAGGGAGTCGGGGAGGTGGAGGGGTTTGGTGAGAGTTGGAGAGGAGCACCGAGTGTCGCTGTATGCAGATGACTTGCTGCTGTATGTAGCAGACCCGGTGGGGAATGCCGGAGGTGATGGAGATTCTTGCTGAGTTTGGGAGTTTCTCGGGCTATAAATTGAACCTGGGCAAGAGTGAGCTGTTTGTTGTACACCCGGGAGATCAGGAGGAGGGGATTGGTATGCTCCCGCTAAAGAGGGCAGTGAGGAGTGACAAATGGGAGGAGGTCCGAGTACTTCAGGCTCCACCGTGGGACAAGGCAGGGGTGCCCCCTGTCCCCCTTGCTTTTTGCGTTGGCAATTGAGCCTCTTGCCATGGCTCTCAGGGAGTCGGGGAGGTGGAGGGGTTTGGTGCGAGTTGGAGAGGAGCACCGAGTGTCGCTGTATGCAGATGACTTGCTGCTGTATGTAGCAGACCCGGTGGGGAATGCCGGAGGTGATGGAGATTCTTGCTGAGTTTGGGAGTTTCTCGGGCTATAAATTGAACCTGGGCAAGAGTGAGCTGTTTGTTGTACACCCGGGAGATCAGGAGGAGGGGATTGGTATGCTCCCGCTAAAGAGGGCAGTGAGGAGTTTTAGGTACCTGGGGGTTCAGGTGGCTAGGAGCTGGGGGACTCTGCACAAGCTCAATTTTACGAGGTTGGTGGAGCAGATGGAGGAGGAATTTAAACGGTGGGACATGCTGCCGTTATCGTTGGCGGGTAGAGTACAGTCCGTTAAAATGACAGTGCTCCCGAGGTTCTTGTTTTTGTTTCAGTGCCTCCCCATTTTCATTCCGAGGGCCTTTTTTAGGAGGGTGAACAGCAGCATTCTGGGATTTGTTTGGGCGCACGGGACTCCGAGGGTAAGGAGTGTTTTTTTTTGAGCGGGGCAGGGATAGAGGGGGACTGCCCAACCTCTCTGGGTACTATTGGGCGGCTAACGTCTCGATGGTACGTAAGTGGGTAATGGATGGGGAGGGGGCAGCATGGAGATGGCGTCCTGTGAAGGCACGAGCCGGAAGGCACTGGTAAATGCGCCGCTGCCGCTCCCTCCAACGAGGTACACTATGAGCCCGGTGGTGGCGGCTACCCTCAAAATTTGGGGGCAGTGGAGGCGACACAGGGGGCTCGGTGGAGGCCCCGCTGCGGGGGAACCACCGGTTTGTCCCAGGGAACATGGATGGCGGGTTCCTGGGGTGGCACAGGGCCGGCATTAGGAAGTTGGGAGACCTGTTCATTCACGGGAGGTTTGCGAGCCTTGGCGAATTGGAGAAGTTTGAGCTCCCCCCGGGGAATATGTTCAGGTACCTTCAGGTCAAGGCGTTTGCTAGGCGGCAGGTGGAGGGATTCCCTTTGATGCCCCCGCGGGGGGTAAGGGATAGGGTACTTTCGGGGGTGTGGGTCGGGGGTGGGAAGGTGTCTGACATCTACCAGGTGATGCAGGAGGTGGAGGAGGCGTCGGTAGAGGAGCTGAAGGCTAAATGTGAGGTGGAGCTGGGGGAGCAGATTGAGGAGGGGACATGGGTGGACGCCCTGGAGAGGGTGAACTCCTTCTCTTCATGTGCGAGGCTTAGCCTCATCCAGTTTAAGGTGCTGCACCGGGCCCACATGTCCGGGTCTAGGATGAGTAGGTTCTTTGGGGGGGCGAAGTCAGGTGTTCGGGGAGTCCAGCGAACCATGCCCATATGTTCTGGGCATGCCCGGCACTGGAGGAGTTCTGGAAGAGGGTGGCGAGGATGGTGTCGAGGGTGGTAGGATCCAGGGTCAAGCCAGGCTGGGGACTCGCGATATTTGGAGTTGGGGTGGAGCCGGGAGTGCAGGAGGAGAAAGAGGCCGATGTTTTGGCCTTTGCGTCCCTAGTAGCCCGGCGGAGGATCTTGCTGCAGTGGAAAGATGCGAGACCTCCAAGTGTGGAGACCTGGATTAATGACATGGCGGGATTCATTAAGTTAGAGGGTCAAGTTCGCCCTGAGGGGGTCGGTACAAGGGTTCTTTAGGAGGAAGCAGCCTTTCCTCGACTTTCTGGCTCAACGATAAGGAACTAGGTCAGTAGCAGCAGCAACCCGGGGGGGGGGGGGGTGGTGTTAGGGGGATAGTGTTTCAGTTAATTTGCTTATTGTTAATTTATTTTGTTGTCTATTGGGCTTGGGGGGGGGGGGGGGGGGGGGGGAGATTTGTTATATGTGTTGTTACGGGTGCCGGGGGGGTATTTATTATTGTTATTGCTATTATTGTTCTGTTGATATTTATTTTTCAAAAATTCCAATAAAAACTATTTACAAAAAAAAAGAATCGTATTTTTTAAAAAAAGGAAGGAGAAATGCAGAGGGGTTTCGGGAGGTAATTTGAGAACTTTTGCTGAGGCATTTGAAGGCACAACCTCCAACGATGGGCTGATTGAAATTGGGTATGTGGGGCAGCACGGTGGCCCAATGGTTAGCACTGCTGCCTCCTGGCACCGAGGTCCCCAGGTTCGATCCCGGCTCTGGGTCACTGTCGGTGTGGAGTTTGCACATTCTCCCAGTGTTTGCTTGGGTTTCGCCCCCGCAACCCAAAGATGTGCATAGGTGGATTGGCTATGCTAAATTGCCCCTTAATTGGAAAATATGAATTGGGTACTCTAAATTTATTTTAAGAAAAGAAATTGGGGATGTGCCACAGACCAGAATGGAGCAGTGCAGAAATCCCATAGCCCTGTAGAGATACAGAGATAGGGGAAGAGCCAAGAATAGCAACAACTTGCATTAATACAGCACATTTAATGTAATAAAGCATCCCAGGGTCTTTCACAGAGGCATTAGGAAACAAAACATGATACCAAGCCATATTTAGGTCTTCTGAGCAAAAGCTTGGACAAAGGCACAGGTTTTAATGAGTACCATAACAGAGACAAGTGAGATAGAGAAACAGAGAGGTGTAGGAAGGAAATTCCAAAGCTCCATGACCTAGGCAGCTGAAGGCACAGTCACCAATGGTAAACCGATTTGAAAAAAAAATCAGGGACAGTCAAGAGGTCAGACAGAGGAGATTACAGAGATAGTGAGGGGCCAGGCCATGGAAGGAAATAACTCTTAAAATCAAGGCATTGTTTAACCAGGGGGTATGAAAGTTCTCCCACACGCTACACAGCCCATGTCTCACTGTTGTACAGAGATGTGGTGACAGCAACTGCTCTGTACACTGGGACATCTGTTGATTCGCAAAGTCCTTGTTGAGAATCACTTGTTGCCGTAGTTTGTAGAAAGCTGATTCAGTGTTGGATCTTGAGTGAGGGTGGGCTTTGAGAGAGGTGGCTGCCAAGGCATGGGAAGTGCTCAATATATTCCAAAGTCTCTCCTTCAACATATATGGGGAAGTGGAATATTTGGCTGATTAGGTAAATGTTGACATATAGGTTTTGTTTTGGCAGTTGCATAGTCACATGGTCACTGGACGAGTACTCCAGAAAACTATGAAAATGTTCTCGGGACATGGGTTCGAATCCCACCATGGCGGATCGAAAAATTATAATTCAATAAAAATCCATATTATAAAGGCTAATGGTGACCATGGGATCATTGCCGATTGACGTAAAAACCCATCTGGTTCACTAATGTATTTTAGGGAAGAAATCTGCCATTCTTACCTGGTCTGGGCTACATGCGACTCCAGATCCACAGCCATGTGGTTGTCTCAGATGCCCTCTGGCCTAGCAAGCCAGTCAGTTTAAAGGTAAATAGGGATGCGCAATAAATGCTGGCCCAACCAGCGTCACCCACATCCCATGAGTGAATAAAAACAACGTTCAAGGATAGGCTAAATTTCATGTGTGCGGAATTGAAAAGATTGAGTGACGTGCAAATTTTGTGCAGAGAGAGTAAGCAACACTGCAGTCATCCACAAACTATAGATCATGTATATTTATGATTATGTCTTCGGCCCAATCATCTTCGGTTCCTTTATCAATGATCATCCTTCCATCAGAAAGTCAGAATTGGGGATATTCGCTGATGATTAGAATGCTCAGTATTATTCGCCACTCCTCAGATTGCCATGATAGGGAGATATTAGGAAATTGGACCCAGAAATGGGGTCCAATATGTAACAGGCAATTTAGGGGTTAAAACAGACTGAAAAAAAAATACAGGTAGCAGCAGAATCAAAGGGATACACCCACACCTGGCTGAGTCATACGGTCCCATTCAGAATAAAACTCATCAGGGAATGCATAAGGTGATTCACTTGAGAACCATTGTCATTCGGGACAATCTTGTTAGTGTTTGAACTGTGAAGTAAATGTTTAAATTTTGTTTTCGTTTCTTTTAATAAAGTTTTGTTTTTAAAGTAACTAAGCATTTTTTTCTCATATTCTCACTCCCAGAACGAATCGATCTTTCAGCACAGTCTTAAAATCTTATAAAATTGCGCCTCTGGTTCAGTATCTTAGCCCTTGCTGAGGGCTGACCAGGTGTCCGTAAAAAAGTAGGGGGCTGTCCCTAGATTTTTTCGTATAATTTCTTGTTTGGCTTGGGGCTATCAAACTTAAAAGGCAGTGAGCGGGTGTGGATTGCATTCTTTCCGGGGTTGAAATAGTAAATAGGGAGTGATTGGAAATGACCCTTAAGAGTTGCAAAAGATGTCCAGGGGTGGAGTAAATGACTTGGGAGGAATTAAAAATTAAAAAGGGAACCATAAACAAAGTTTTGGAGTTTGGTAGAGAAACTGCAGTTTGCCCTACCAAAAAGGGGCAAAGAAAGCAGAGGTAATACAGACCAAGCTCAATATTTAAACTTACCAGTAACACAATCTAACCCATTAGAATTAGCTCAAACAATTAAAAATGAAAAAATTGGAAATCATAGTCATAGATAGTCATTGAATTTACAGTCCGAAAGGAGGGCATTTGGCCCATCGAGTCTGCACCGGCCCTTGGAAAGAGCACCCTGCTTAAACCTATATCCCACCTCATCCCCGTAACCCCATCTATCCTTTTTTTTGGACACTAAGGGCAATTTAGCATGGCCAATCCACCTAACCTGCACATCTTTGGACTGTGGGAGGAAACCGGAGCACCCGGGAGGAAACACACGGGGGGGGGGGGGGGGGGGGGGGAGAGACGTGCAAACTCCGCACAGACAGTGACCCAAGCTGGGAATGGAACATGGGACCCTGGAGCTGTGGAGCACAGTGCTAATCACTGTGCTACTTTGCCCCCCATGTAAGAGAAATAGGAAGGAACAAGGTATGCTGCAAAAACTGAAATAAATGGGGATGGCAAATGAAGCAAAGGAAAGAGAATTTGAACTTCTGAAACTGGTACTGCAAGGAGTGCAGCAACTTAAAAGGTTGAAGTTAAAGGCTGGAGTTGAGGTGAGGTCTTGAGGAAGAAAAAAATACTTCCTCGCCAAAAGCTTAGTTGGGAAATAATTATTTTGGAGGAATTTAAAGATTCGCTTCTACGTAGCGGAACCCGTGGAAGGGCAGAGCTAAAGCGGCTAGACCAGCCACAGACATGGTTGACGATTTTGAATTGGTTCATAAAGCAGGAAATGTAATGTTTGATAGCAATTTAAATCTGTGAAGGATAGAAACAGGGGATACGAGAAGTTCTGAGGGGGTCAATGCAGAGGAGGTGTAGTCGGTGATGTTGAGGAGGGAGTGCCTCAGAGTAAAAAGGGAACCAACGATAGTGGTAGAGGAACAAGAAAACGCAAATGCTTTAATTGTAATATAGCTGGATATGTGAAGTCGCAGTGTTGTGGATTATAGAAAGGGCTGGGAAGACAGGCTCGGAAAACCAGGATTAAGCTTTATTAAAGCAGCCCCAACAGCACTCAAGTAGCTCAACATCATCAAGGACAAAGCAGCCCACTTGGTACCTCATCCACAAATATTCATTCCTTCAACTATATAATAATCTTTATCGTCACAAGTACATTAACACTGCATTACTGTGAAAAGCCCATTACTGAAGCACAGTGGCAGCAGTGTGTCCCATCTGCAAGATGCACTATTGGGACTCACCAAGGTTTCTTAGCTACTTCGAAATCCATGACTGCTACCATCTAATGGACAAGGACAGCAGACACATGGGAATACTTCCTCCTGAAAGTTCTCCTCCAAGCCATTCACCACCCTGAATTGGGAATATATCACTGGCTCAGAATTCTGGAACTCCCCTCCCTCACAGGACTGTAGGTGTAACTACACCACATCAACCTTCTCAAGGTCAACAAGGGATGGGCAATAAATCCTGGCCCAGCCTGCAATGCCCACATTCCATGTGGCATGGAGGCAGCTGAAGTTAAAGAGTTCTCCATCAAGGTAGTATTTAATGCTGACAACAGATGGCACTTGATCTTTGATGAGGTGAACAGTCACTGTCAAGTAGATTTTAGTATGGCAATATCACAGAGCCTTGCTTGACCCTGTTCCAGATTTTGAAGGGGTTTATTTCAGGTTTCCCATCACGACATTTGCAGCCATATCACCTTGAAGCAATTTCAGGACTGTGTTGAAGTTTTATGAACATTCGAATCTTTGCAGCACAACCCACAGAGCCTGATAATTTACTGAGTAAGATGTGTATTTTGGAGGATAGGAGAGCAGTAAATTCAGCGGAGAGAGAAAGAGCATGATGAATTGAGGTAGAGGTTGAAATTTCTTAGGATGAGAAAATTGCTTGTTGCAAATGATAAGGAAAGAAGACAGTAAAGATAGCTTGTTGATAAAATTGGCATGGTACTTCGATGGATGATAAAGAACAAGCAGTTTAAATGATAGGTGGGGGAGTGGGGTTGAACAGGACAAATGTATGACCAAGGTGTTAGCTGGTGACGAGAATCGTACCCCGACTGCAAAGGTAAAAGGTACCACCAGGAGGGGATGCCTCATTTAGGGGAAAAGTGTCATCAGCCCTCAGGCAGGTTTCTGTCAAAACCAGAATGTCAATGCAATTATTATAAAAAGGCTTTATTCATGAGTGGTTGGGCATTCTGGAGTGAGATGTGCCAACGATAGAGAAACTGGCGGAGCACACAACAGGACTGGGAAGGGGGGAGGAGGAAATGGGAAATATCAACCCCCAGCTGACTTGCTTGGTTAGAAGGTCAGGAAGAAAGTAGGATGCAACATCTGGGTTCTTTGCGAGATTTGAAAACAAGGGTGAGAATTTCAAATCCACTGCTTGCTGGGCCAGGAATCAATGCCCATCAGTCAACCCTGGTGCAAGCTGGGGCAGCACGGTGGCCCAGTGGTTAGCACTGCAGCCTCACGGTGCCGAGTTCCCAGGTTCGATCCCGGCTCTGGGTTACTGTCCATGTGAAGTTTGCACATTCTCCCCGTGTTTGCGCGGGTTTCACCCCCACAAACCAAAGATGTGCAAGGTAGTGGATTGAACATGCTAAATTGTCCCTTAATTGGAAAAAATGAATTGGGTACACTAAATTTTTTTTTTTTTTTAAACCTGGTGCAAGTTAGGATACATGTAGGAGAGTATCTGGTATCGCTACTGGACAGGAAGGTTCCAGAATGGAACCCTCGCTCAGAAGGCCGTAACCTTTCACTTTTAAATAAAATGTGGAGGAACGGAGTCACATCACTGCTAATTAATTATTTTACAACAAAAAAAAGTTATTATTTCAACAGGAAAAGTTCAATTCTACTGCAATGCTCCTTTACTTCCCCTTTAGCCTCACAAATATCTAGAGTTTTCAATGATAACATTCCACTCTGAACCCAAATGGCCGATGCCACTCAACCGATCTTCCATGGATTTCTCCTCAAATCCACTCTTGGGAACTTCTCTTCATTTCTCTCGGTTCCTTAACTAGATGTTCTTTATGTTTCCTCTGGAGCTTGCTTTTGTGCACATTACTCCATTTTCATTTCATTTCATTATATGGCTTTCCTACTTATAGCAGAACTGAGAACTGTTCACTCTATTTCTTCCTCGCCCCAACTACTATGAATTCAGCTAAAACTATACTCAAAGAGCCTTCCTACCTTAAAGTTGCTTCTGGTTGCTGAGCAACAGCCCGTTATTTCTCCAGCCTCATGTTTACTTTTCATGTTACTTTCCAAGCACAATGGAAGCACAATTTGAACTGCAGTGGTTAGCACTGCTGCCTCACAGCCCCAAGAACCTGGGTTCGATCCCTGCCCCGGGTCACTGGATTGGCCATGCACCCCTTAATTGGGAAAAAGAGCCCTACAAATACAAACACCTTTTTCTAATATGAATTTAGCTTTACTCCTCTCACACAGAACTACTAAATTAAATCCTCTTAAATCTATACCTTATTTCTAATATTTAACAATACAAATACAGATCCCTTAAAACCATCTGATTTCCTGACAATATCCCAATGTTTATGGCAGTGTGTGGTTGGCCATGACAGCACTGGAATAGAACATAGAATTAGAACTTAGAATTTACAGTGCAGCAGGGTGCCATTCGGCCCATCGGGTCTGCACCGAACCTTGGAAAGAGCACCCTACTAAAACCCACATCTCCACCCTATCCCTGCAACCCAGTAAGCCCACCTAACCATTTTGAACATTAAGAGCAATTTAGAATGGCCAATCCACCTAAACTGCACATCTTTGGGCTGTGGGAGGAAACCGTAGCACACGGAGGAAGCCACGCAGACACGGGGAGAATGTGCAGCCTTCGCATAGACAGTGACCACGAATCGAACCTGGGACCCTGGCGTTGTGAAGCAATGGTGCTAACCACTGTGCTACCGTGCCGCCCCACAATAATAAGAAAGAAAGAGATCGTTAAAACTCAAATTTCCATTCAAGCTCAAAAATCCAAATATTAGAACTGGTCAATTCCAACATTCCAATTCTTAATTCAAGTCCCTTGATTATAGAATAGTAGAATCCTGACGGTGCAGAAGGAGGCCATTCGGCCCATAGAGTCTGCACCAATCTTCTGAAAGGGCACCCTGCCTACACTCATTCCCCTTCCCCAATTTAGCATGGCCAATTAACCTAATCTGCATATCTTTGGACTGTGGGAGGAAACCAGAATGCCCAGAGAAAACCCTCACAGACAGGGGGAGAACGTGCAAACTCCAAACAGACAAGTCATCCAAGGCTGTAATTGAGCCCGGGTCCCCGGCCCTGCGAGGCAGTAGTGCTAAACATTGTATCACTGTGCCGCCCCATAGGTGAGACAACTTTCCAGGGATGGAAATAGACCTGCCAATACCAAGACCCAAGTTACATATTTCTCCCCTTTCCTCCCAAATAGACACTAATGCAAGCTAGAATACCTTTTCTAATGTCTATGAATACTTTGGTGTTCCCATTAGAGAGCTTGTGGCTGACTACATTACACAATTGTTCAAAAATGCATGAAAACCAAATAGAAGTTGATCACAGGAAATAAATAATGAATGAAATCTGGACTTGTTTGCAATATTGTTCAGAAAGAAATTTATGGGGTAGCACCAATAAGATAGATGGATCTATTAATAATGATAGCACCAAGTCCACCAAGTATGTTGTTTTTGACCCTCAGGAAAAATAATCAGTGAAAGATTTTAATGTAACTAATAGTCTTGCACAACTGTAGAATGTTATTTATACAACCTCCTCTTCTAACCCCACTCCCAAGCAATTACCACTGTAGCCTAGTTACTGATTCAAACTTCAAATAGTGCACCAGGTTGGAGCCCAGTTTACTGTAATGTTGACATATCTAAATTGAATAGCAAGTTGACTCTCACACTAGCTTTTAATTATAAAACACCACAATGTTCCCCTCCCAATTTAATATTCATGAATTGTTCCTTCATAAATGGACTCCTCAAATCATATCAAGGTCACGATACAAATCTAACGCAAAACACTGCTGTGTTATGATTAAGTATATTATCAACTGAATATGAAAATATTATTTATGGAAAAGTACAATTCTCCCCTTCATAACTCCAGGTCAGCTATACTATTAATGCAATGTCAAGTGTGGAGAATGCAGGGTGGCATGTAGCACAGTGGTTAGCACTGGGACTACGGCGTGGGGACCCGGGTTTGAATCCCAGCCCTGGGCCACTGTCCGTGTGGAGTTTGCACGTTCTCCACATGTCTGCGTGGATTTCACCCCCACAACCCAAAGATGTGTAGGTTAGGTGGATTGGCCATGCTAAATTGCCCCTTAATGGAAATGAAAATAATTGGGTGCTCTAAATTAGAAAAAAAAGTGTGGAGAATGCAGAGGATTTTGGTTTCATCACCAAAAAGGAGGTTTGTGTTGGTTATCATCGAGAATGATTAACAAAACTCAGGGGTCTGTGACACTAAAGTAAGGACGTGGAAGAATTTAGCACCATTGATTTAAAACTGTAAGCTCTGGGGGGGGGGGGGGGGGAAGGGAGCCAATGTAAGGG
Organism: Scyliorhinus canicula; assembly: GCF_902713615.1. Lineage (NCBI taxonomy): Eukaryota > Metazoa > Chordata > Chondrichthyes > Carcharhiniformes > Scyliorhinidae > Scyliorhinus > Scyliorhinus canicula. The sequence goes on along the minus strand of NC_052158.1, from coordinate 79,830,403 downwards.
AGCTTATTAAATGGTCCAATTGAAGAAAAAAAGACATAGGTGGTGAATTCAGTAGTGGGGCAAGAGAATTTGAAGTGAGTATTGAAATCATTGACTTGCCTGGTAGAGAATGAGGGGAGTGAAGAATGAAACAAAAGTGAAAATGCTGGAAAATCTCAGCAAGACTGGCAGCATCTGTAGGGAGAGAAAAGAGCTAATGTTTCGAGTCCGATGACTCTTTGTCAAAGAGTGAAAAATGAAGATAGCTTGAGAATATAGTTCACGGTAGACTTAATATGGTTGTGGGAGAAAAGATACTTAGACAAGGAATTTAAATCAAGGAGGGATTGTGGAGGATGAAGTGCACAAAAGGAGGGTGTTTGTGTGAGGGGGGAAAAGGGAACAAAAAGACAAATTGGGACACAGAGATGAGCTTCAAAGCACTTTAATATGGCATGGTGATAAGTAGTATAGATAAGTGGAGTTATCCCTTCCATCAAGCCTCTGTCAGCATGAAGACCAATCAGATTTTGGGTCGCGGATAGATTGCACGTTATTGCTGGAAATCAGGCTTTCTGTAAGGACATGTGGAGTGCTGGTATTGAGGCTGAGCAGATGAGCGGCTGGAGAGATTTCTCCTTGATGATATTGCCTAGCCAGATGGTTGGTGAGAGTGGAAAAATGGATAGTGATCTTGGAGAGGTAGCAATTAGTTGCTAATAACAATCCTCAGCAATGTTCCAAACACTAAATTTTAATTTAGCATCCTGATAAGGATATTTTGCTTTTAAATTAATTGTGTAAACTGTAAACAGTAAGAGGAAAATCTATTCTTTTCTGGATGAGACAAGCTGATTAAATTAAAGCTCACGTTAATTCTCCCAATTTATTCAAATCAATTTTTTTCACACACTTTTTGAAATATTATGTCGTCAATACTGGAAAAAAAATGGGATTGGTTTTGGTCAGTGAGCATTTATTGAAAAATGTATCATGCTACCGAGTAAAATGGCAAGACAGTCATTGAGCAAGCCAGTTACAAAGGAAAGGCTAGAGTTTATTGATCCTTCTTTGTAAACATCATCCGATCTGAAGAATTTATAGATAAAGGAACAGACTCTCAATAAGGACTTGGATGATATCCTCATCTTATTCCACTGCGCGACTTGAATTTAGCTTGGCTCAAGCAAATAATAACAATAACCGTTTATTGTCACAAGTATGAAGCCACTGTGAAAAGCCCCGAGTCGCCACATTCCATCGCCTGTTCAGTCCATCCTGCATAGTATGCTTGGTCAGCAGACGAGAGAGAATTTCAGGACCTTTTTAAAAATTTCTGGCACAGAATCTGGTGTCCCAGAAAGTAGAGCGCTAGCATCAAGTATCATTTTCTTAAAAAAGGCCAAGACTTCCACGACACATTCAGACATAGTAACAGCTTCTTCCCCATAGCTACTAGACTCCTCAACGACTCTCCCTCTCGTACTGATCTGTTTCCTGTAAGAACACTATTCAGGACTTCATATGCTGCTCTCCAACCACTATTTGTTGATGTACCATTTGTCAATGTATTCTGTCAACCATATGTTTTTGGTCAACTATGTACGTACTGTGTACATAGCCGCAGAAAAATACTTTTCACTGTACTTTGGTACATGTGACAATAAATATCAATTAACCAATCAACATACTTGTGATTTAACATTTAACTAACGCAGTGATGCTTAGGAGAACCAAATTAACCAGCCATGCACAACACAAAGTCCAATCTGGTATGAGCATATATTTTGCTTTCACTTCTGAAGTCAGTGGTTCATGTGGACAAAGCTTCTTGAATACATTTGTTATCCCAATAGACAGGACAGGCCTGCAATAATGTAGCACCTTTCACAATCTCAGGACATCCCAAAATACTTCACAGCCAATTATGTACTTCTGAAGCAAAAAACAGAAAATACTGGACAATCTAGCAGGTCTGACGGCATCTGTGGAGAGAGAACAGAGCTAACGTTTGGAGTATGAATTACTCTTTGTCAAAGCTTTGACACAGAGTCATCCAGACTCGAAAGGTTAGTTCCGTTCTCTCTCTCTGTCCACAGATGCCGTCAGGCCAGTTGAGATTGTCCAGTATTTTCTGTTTTTGTTTCAGTTTCCAACATTCGCAGTAATTTGCTTTTATCTAAGTACTTCTGAAGTGTGGACACTGTTGCAATAGAGGGACCACTGCAGAGCAAGGCTTGAGAAACAAAAATGGAATAATAACCAATAATGAAAGAAAATCAGTTTTTGAAGTGAGGAATTTTCATATTGGCCAAGACACAGTGGAGAACTTCTCTTCTATCATTCCAAGTACTGCAATGGGATCCTCTGCATCCACCACACATGGGCTTCAGTTTAGTAACTCATCTGAAAGATTAAGGGCGCGATTCTCCGCCCCCCACACCGGGTGGGAGAATAGCGGGAGGGCCTCCCATCATTTTTCACGCGCTCCCCCTATTCTCTCCCCCCCAAGCCCGACCCACGCCACAAATCGGCGCTCGCCATTTCGATTCTCCGAGGCCAATGGGCCGAGCAGCCGGGCCTTCACGCCCGCTTCAACACGGCAGCAAACACACCTGCTCACTGCCGTCGTGAAACGGGCGCCAGATGCATTTGGGGCATCTGGGGGCCCGATTGGCACGGCAGTACCACGGCCGTGCCAAGGGGGGCATAGGCCGGAGATCGGTGCCCACCGATTGCGGGCCGTGCGTCCGTAACGGACGCACTCTTTTCCCTCCACCGCCCCGCAAGATCAAGCCACCACATCTTGCGGGGCGGCGGAGGGAAAAGACGGCAACTGTGCATGCGCGGGTTGGCGTTGTCCAACCTGCGCATGTTGGCCGCGTCAGCCGGCGTGACGCTTGACGTGAGGCCTTGACGACTGTCGTCAAGGCCACGCCGCCGTGACGCATGGGGCCACGCTCCTAGCCCCGCCCGAGGGAGAGAATCGGCCCCGGAAGTGGGCGTGAAGGCTGCCGTGGGTCACGGCCTGTCCCACGGCAGCCTTTACGATTCTCCGCATTTGCGGAGAATCTCGCCCGAAATTTCCAGTGCAGTACTACCTCAATAATGCCCTGGAACGTCAGCTTGGGATGACATGCTCAAGTTTCTGGAGTGAGATTTGAACACACAAGCATCTTGCCATTTCTTCAGGTATAAGACAGGACAATGAGTACCATCATGCAACACAGCCAAGCCTAGTTGGAAAAGGAGAACAAAAGAAAGGGCCAGTAAATCTGATATTGTGCAAATATGCAGGCTTCAATATGTACTGGGACAGGGTTTCCAAGTTACAACTGGGGAGGTGCTCAGGAAACACTGACGTTCATTTCCACCAGATCCAAACCCACCAGTTTTCGGGGTTAAAATTACCCCCAGTTGTTTTCCCATGAGTGGTTCAGTGACAAACTTGGCTGACATTTTTCTCTTTCTAGGCGGAGAGCATTGCCATCAATTGTTGAGCACCTGAATCCTAAGACCAACGAGCTCAGTACATAATAATATCAAGCAGGGATTCTACTGTAATTCAGCAGCATAATGAACAGTTGAGTGGATTAATCTATGCAGCTATCAAAGGAAATACTTTTTTAAAACTATTAGAAATTCTGGAAGAAAGACAGACCAGCAACTCACTGCCCACATGCTACTTCTCCTGACCAGTTAATACCAGAGAGATTTTGAATCAGTTTATTGTCCTGCTGCAGCAGCATATAGAAATAAAAGATGCAGAAAATAAATAAAATAAAATATGCACTCTGGTCATTGGCATATAAATATGCACCATATAGAGTGGCAGCAATTTAAAAATTATAACGATATTATTTAATCTTGAATTATTCATCAAATATGTAATAAGTCAGAGATGTGGCTGAATTGCCCAAGTCAATGGTTGTGGGTTCAAGTCCCACTCCAGGACTTCAGCACAAAAGTTAAGGCTGGCACTCGTTGCATAAGTGAAAGAGTGCTGGACCATCTTTCAGATGGAACTTGAAACTGAGGCCCCAAACAGGTTAGTCAGGTTAGTCACTTCAGATCGTGTCCAGCAACCACTCATGGGAAAACAACTGGGAGTATTTTTAACCCCAAAAAACTGGTGAGAAACAATATGCACATATGCATACAACTTCAGTGCTCCCAAAGCTCTTCAATGCTACTATTTCAAGAAGGAGCAAGGGAGTTCTCCAAGATGCGATAGCCATTATTTATCCCTTAATCAACATAATGATCATTATCACATTGCTGTCTGCAGTAGCTTGATTTGGGCAAGCATTCATACATTTCACCAGTCGATACACTTTAAAAATACTTCATAGGCTGCAAAGTGTTTTGAGACAACTGGTGGTCATGAAAGGTTCTATATAAATGCAACGCTATACAACGTTCCATCTGAAAGATGGTGCAGCACTCTCTCAGTCGGGCAATGAGCATCAGCTTTGATTTTTGTGCTGAAGTCCTGGAGTGGGCCTGGAACTCACAACGTTGATTCAGATACCTTAGCCACAGCTCTCACTCATTACACATTTTTTGAATAATTGTTCCTTTGTTAAACTTGTCCAGCATAATGGCGTTCAGGGGCAGCGTCAGAAAGGTTCGAGTCGTAAGAGTTTACAGCAAAAAAAAAAGAGGCTCTTCGGCCCATCATGTCTACGGCGGTTATCAAACATCTGTTTATTTTAATCCCATTTCACAGCACTTGGTCTGTAGCCTTGTATGCTTTGGCATTTCAAGTGATTGTCTAAATGCTTCTTAAATGCTGTGAGAGTCCTTGCCTCTACCACCTTTTCAGGTAGTGAGTTCCAGATTCCCACCACTCTGGGTGAAAAGGTTTTTCCTCAAATCCCCTGGAAATCTCCTTAAATCTTAGCCCCCTGGTTATTGGTCCCTCTACAAGGGGCATTGTTTCTTCCTATAGTCTCTATGTCCCTCATAATTTTGTACCCTTTGTCGTGCAATCATTTCCTCCCTATAGTGTGGCGACCAAAACTGCACACGGTACTCTCACTGTGGCCTAACAAGTGTTTTATACAGCTTCATCATAACCTCCCTGCACTTATTTTCAATGCCTGGGCTAACAAAGGCAAGTATCCCATCTGCCTTCTTAACCATCTCATCTACCTACCCAGCTGCCTTCACAGTTCTATGGACATGCACCCCAAGCTTCCTCTGGTCCTCTGCATTTCCATGTTTATTGTGTATTCTTTTGCCTTGTTAGTCGCCTCTCCCCTCCCCCCCAAAAATGCATCATCTCACACTTTTGGGTTTATGTTCTAAAGAACTAAAAATGTATTGATGGTATTATCGGTGAGTGGCCTTCAAGATGAATGACTCTATACTCAAACTTGTAGTTGCTGCAATAAAAGTTACATTTTTTTGTCCAGTTTGGCATGCAGACAGTAAAACTATTTTTCATGGTAACCTAGTTCCAAGGCAGATAGGAGCATTTTGTTGAAAATCTAAATGGTGGCTCAGGCTATCCAAATCATTGCCCACTAACTTCTCCAGTATTTTTTGTTCTAAGTGTGAATTTGATTGCGCAGGTCTAATTATTGTGAATGAAAACGGTTTATTGGCAGCATACCGTTACACACTCATTACCATTCATACGCGGAAATTCATCCAAAGTGATGAGCCAAACTAGTATTCACCAGGAAGTCAGATAATCAAATTGGAACCTGGATGAATCCCAAAGGTGAAAGACAAATCTCAAGCTACTAGTCCATGGTGTATCAAGATAAACTAGCTAAGATTCTATTTGCTCACCATCTCCAAAGAAGTTGAAAATAAAGTAATGAGGGAAATTATCCCCAAAAGGAAGAAAGATATCTCACAAGGGACCAGCATCTCAAGACCCTGACCCATAAATCTGGGAGAATAAAATACTCAAAAAGGTATAGAATGGGGTAATTATATCCGTCATATATTGGACAATATTTATTTTCTGTGGATCACTGCAAATAATTCTGATTAGTACTTTTAGACTGCACAGAAACAATTTGGCTTTGATATTTTCCACCTCCTAGATTCACAAGAAATATATAGTGGGCAACCTGGGTGCTCTCTGCAAGTAACCTAAAGTAAGTTTCAGTGTCTCTGGGGTAGGCAGGGTAAAATAAGCCATGGTGTCCACCTTAATTATCCAGTAACCTTGCGTTACAAAGTGTGCATGCGAGAAGTGGATTGGGGAAGGTGTGATACAGCAAGCTAAAAGAATAGTTCACCAACTCATCATTTAGCTCATATAAAGTAGGTCACAGAGATAAATTGCTGGAAGGAGCAAACCTCTCATGAAACAATACCCCAAAGGGTTAACCCTTTAACAGGGGGAGAAGAAAAACCTGCCAGGAAAAATAAGGGATGAAACCATGAGCACATTGGCAATGCTCTGACTTAAGTGAAACCTGCTAGAATCACAATTCACTTTCATCATCATTTACGGATCTTTCACATTCATAAGATTTGCAGGTCACTGAACTCTACGGGTTTAAAGCTGCCGAATGATTGGAAGTTCCTTTGCAAAACACCTGAATCCACTACCAAGTTTCACCAATGGGTGGCATCATCCCCAAATTCATCCAGCCAAGATAAAATGCACCCAAATGGTGGGTGTATTTCTTTGCAAAGAGGAAAATTAGAAAGAGGTACTTTGCAGTTTCCATTGTTACAATACCCTGGAGGTAGGGTGTGGTCAATTCCTAACCCCCTCCCCTTAACCCAGAGTCGCAACACAATTTAATTAACCAATAATTGTTAGAAAAATACTCGACGTCTTTGGTCCTTGGCTGTCCAATAATTACAGTGACCAGGCGTGTAAATTTAAACAGAATTACTTTTTATTGATAACAAGAACTATCATGCATCAAATACAACTGGTTAACTATTCTCTAATTCCTAATCCCCCATTTTAACTTCCCCCCACCTTCTGTATACACACACACACACACACACACACACGCATGCAAGGGAAGAGAGAGGTGAAAATACTAATTCGAAGGATAAAGGTTCTATGGGCTTATTTAACAGAAGAATTTCGAAGTGTAATTTTGGGCACGATTGGGGTGTTTCTTGATGGCTGCATTGGGGAGTCGCAACACAATTGAATTAGCCAATAATTGTTAGAAAAATACTCGACGCCTAGTGCCGGAAATGAGCCTCCATGAGCTTCTTACTGGCTGCCTTGCCATCGGTTTCGCCAGACTCGGCCATATCTCATCGCCGCTAACAAGCGGGAGCTGTTTTTAAACGCTCCCTCACCATTCACTCCGAGTCAACACACAAGCATGGCAGCGCGCAGACCGGCTCCTCATTTTAGGGATGCCAACCTGACCAGGCTTCTCAATGGCGATGCTTGACAGGACATCCTGTTCTCCCGAGGGGGTCGGACCAGCAGCAGGGTTCACCAATGCCACCTTGGAGGCAGTGGCAGCTGTCAGCGCGGGTAGCATGACCAGGAGGACCACAGTCCAATGTCGGAAGATGATCAACGCCCTCCACTGAGCTGCATGGTAAAGTTACCTCCTCTCTCCTGTCACCCCTCAAATTCCTGAACCACACCAGCCCACTGCACAAATCACTGTCTGACATCTCGCACCCACATCCGACCTTCGTGCTTGCTCCTCCGAACACAATAGCACCCACCAGCACAGACTCTGCATGTCCAGGTGTGGTGCCACACCTGTTATCTGCTATAGACGCCCCCCCCTCCCCTCCACCACCACCAAACCGACCCATCAGGTGTGTCGCTCACAACGCCCTATCTTTATCCTCACTGGAGAAGATAGCCCATTATAAGTGGGAAAGGGCCAAGAACGGGTGGGGGGGGGGAGGGGGGGGGGATCTCCCTCGAATCACCCCCACCTTCCCCCAGCGCAGAAACACATACTTCTGTGGAGGACAATCATGGACAGGCTTCTGAGGCACAATCTGGTGAGCACTACACAGTTGCTAATACATATCAGGTGGAGGCAGGAATATCAACGGGAGTCAGCAATCGGAGGTCTGCTGGATCCCAGGACTCAGCCCCAGTCAATGCTGAACATCTGGACTTGGTTATTAGAGAGCTGATGCAGATGCTAGGACACAGCCATGAGATTCAAGAGGGAACGTCAGCGATTGGAGGAGGCGCTGGAGATGATGCCAACGATGCTTGGGTGAGGGCCGCAGTGGAAAACCTGGAGCACGATGTCAACGTTTTGAGTGGCGATGACCAAGACATGGTTTATTCTGTCAGTCTGTGATGACCACGGCTGAGGGCCTAGACATCATGTCCCAGTGTCTGAGGGGCATGTTCCAGACGTAGTTAGACTTGCTGAGACACTTCAGAGCACAGTCACCGAGGACCAACATTGAGAGCGTCGACACCATGATGCAGAACATGGGCTGCCACCAGGACTGGCAGAGCCAGATGATTCACAGGCCTCTGGCGCTCACTCTAGCTGTCCCCCTGTCCCATGGAGACCCCAGGATCCTACCGACATCGTCAGGGAGGATGAAGCGCTGGAGGCCAACCCGGGGCATGCCACCAAGGAATTGATGGCAAACTCCAGTTCTTCCCTAATCCTCCCCTCTCGACATCGACGCATCTCAAAGGGAGTGGGCAGAATAGGGTGGCACGGCGATGCCAGTGACACTGGTAAATTGGCTGGAGCCCCCCCCCCTTCTCCAGGCCCTCATAAGGATATCTGAAAGGGCATCAAAGGCCACAGGGCGCGGAAAGCAGCAAGCTGCCTCTACCTCTGATGTGTATCCTGGGGACACGGCTAGCCATGACTGTAGACTACAAAAGATCAAGACAGAGGATCACTAAATGGATACTATCTGTAGCTCGGGGGAATGAAAATGTCAAACGTGCACAATTAAAACACCCCCTCTTGCCGCTGCTCCACACCAACATCCTCCCCCTCCCCGAGCATAGTGGTCCTGATGCAGACCCCTTTCAGAGGATGGATGTGAGTGTGCTGTCACCAGAAAGACAGGAGTCAGACTTTGGCATAAACTGAGGACCACCAAAGCTTACCTCACAGCAAGTTATCATCACTCGCCTGACTTGCAAATTGCCCAACTGACAATGCTGCCACTGGCTCCTCACTCTGAGGTGATGTTACACAGACCCTTGGAGGGTGGAATAGGATAGGCAGGGAGGGGACAGGGAGTAAGGCTGGAAATGGGGCTATGAGGGGGGGAGATTGCGATGCAGGAGGGATAGGGGAGTGGAGATATTTGGGGAATGCAGCAATTGTGACGGGGCTGAACAAATGTGGAGGGGGGGAGAAAGAGATGAGGGGGTGAGCTGATGAACAAAGCCTCATCCAATGAGCATCGTCTGAGGATGAGAGCCTTCCTGGTCTGCCAGACATGCCGGACCCTTGCCACTGCCTGTCCTCCATCCACCAGCTCCTCCTGTGGATCCTCCCAAGGCTCGTCCTTTGTCCCCTCGTGGTCTGCCTCCTCCTCAGATGAGGCCGCATATCCTTCCTCCTTCTCCAGCATGTCGCCCCACTGCTGTGCCAGGTTGTGGAGGGCACAGCAGACCACCACAAAGCGAGAGACTCTTCTGGGGGTGTACTGCAGTGCACCACCAGCGGTTCAGGCATCGGAACCACATTTTGATCAGTCCAATGCACCACTCAATGACAGCATGGGTGGCAACATGACCTTGTTGGCTCCGCACTGGCATCATCAGCCAGGACCTCAGTGGGTACCCCTTATCTCCCAAGAGCCAGTCAGTCATCCTGGGGTAGACTCGAAGATGCTGGGGATCTCAGTGCGTCCCAGGATGTAGCTGTCATGCAGCCACACTGCTGTTAGGTCGGAATTTTGACTCGGCAACGAGCAATATATTACCAAGATGGAATGGCGTGAAATTTGGAGGGGAACCTGCAGCTGGCGGCTTTACCAAGAACCTTCTGTCCTTATTTTTCTATGAGGTAGCGCTCTTAGGTTTGGAAGGTGCACTGATAGTCCAGCATGTATGTGAGGCCCTCTTTATTAATCCATTAACTGAGTGAAAGTTAGACAACAATAATGAGTGGCTACTTCTATTCAAAGTCCAGAGGCCACACATCATTTAGGTAAAAATCTAAAGTCATTCATTGCACAGCTTACCAAAGAGGTAGCGAGCCCCATTTTGGGGGCTTTTACATTCCAACAACGTGAAGTTTAACCTCTCTCTGAAACGCTCGAGTGGATAATGTAATTGAAATTACTGAAGCATGCCAAGAATAAATAATAATTAATAAGTCAATAGAAAATCCAGCTTGAACAATTTATGTTGAAGGCCACAGGGCTAGTACATCATCAAGATGATATTCACAGGGCAAAAACATCACAAGGCACAACGGTTGATTGCTTTCGATCATGCGGAGTCCATCATTATGAGGGGATTGTGTGACGTTGAATCTGCCAATCAGTCGGTCAACATAAATTAAATTCACGCGCGCACAGAAGACTAGTATCACTGGCATGAATGGAACTCTGTTCCGTTTCTGCAGCAGTAACAGAAGAGTATTTAGAAAAGTGGTCTCTTGCATTGGAGGTGAACTTCAACTGGGATTTATTGTGCTGACATTCCACTTGGCTGCAGAGAACTGCAGAAGTAAAGTGGCCAATACCTGCCAACTTGGACTGCTAAGTCACAAACAGTATTCACATATAATACTTCCAATTTTAAAGGAGCTGTCAGCACAGCAGAGATGTTAGTATTGAGATTTGACTCTAACCCCATTTAAATAAACAAAGTTGTGTTTAGTTTTAGGAGGCACATTTTAAACAGGCTGTACGTTTAAGGAAGCGCAAGTGAGTCATACAGCAAATCAGTGACTTGAGGGCCCATTTACCAATCAGCCATGCATCTCAGTATTTGTGGCAGGTCACAAGCTGTTTTAATTAGGGGTTAGGAGTAAGCTCAATGTCTGAAAACCCATACCTAAAAATCAGACTGGTTCAATTGAAGGTTCAGCTTATAATGAGTCAGACCTTCTATTTGTGCAAGGAGACATATTTGACACTGTTGCTTCAAGGTTCAGTGAATCAAGATGGCAAATTCTTTTCAGTTTAACTTTACAATTAGTGGGGAACACACTGGTTGTTGTTGCACTCCAATTAATGTCTAAATCCAAGACGAAGTTGGATTAAGAACAATCACCTCTGTGTAGTTCAACATTCATCTCTTTCATCTGTCATCAAAACATATGAACTTTCAATAAGAATGCAGTGTAATTTTCATGTTTTATGCATGAAACCATATACTTTTCCTAAAAATTCTTTGAATTGTTCAAGAAGCTTTCATTTGGTTTGACAGAGAGAGAGAGAGAGAGAGAGAGAGAGAGAGAGAGAGAATGAAGTTGAAATAAGGATAACCAAGTTAACAGAAATTTAAAACTCCCTTCTTTATCCCAACCCAACTTTTTAATTTTGGATTGAGAGATCATTTGAATTAGAACATCATGACAATTTTTTCAATATATGTCAGATTGTTCCAACTATAATTATTTGCTAACAGCTTATTATAGAATCATAGAATTTAAAGTGCAAAAGAAGGCCATTCGGCCCATCGAGTCTGCACCGGCCCTTGGAAAGAGCACCCAATTTAAGCCCACACCACGACGCTATCCCCGTAACCCAATAACCCCACTTAACCACGTAGAAACATGTCCTCACTAAAACCTTTACACTCTCCCATTCTTATTTTCCTCTTGGCAAGGGCCCCGTCTTCACTTCCTCAAATCCAAGGGCTGCTAATCTAAGCACACGAAAGGGAAAATGCTGGAAAATCTCAGCAAGTCTGGCAGCATCTGTAGGGATGCTGAGTTCACGACGGCCTCCGCGATTTTTGGCCTTAGCGGAGAATACCGCCCACAGACTTTTCTCAATCTTTGCACCTGAAGTTAGGATTCCATACGTTCTGCATCACAACAGCCTGTTTTCACTATAAAATTGCCTTCTTCTGTCCCAGCCTCAGCCCATCCAATATGTTGGTACTCTTGTCATTTCCAGACTCAACTTTTTACAAAATTTGTTCATGGAATGTGGGCTTCGCTGACTGGGCCAGCATTTTTAAGTGTCAACGAGCAGCACGGTGGTGCAGTGGCTAGCACTGCAGCCTCACGGCGCCGAGATCCCAGATTCAATCCCGGCTCTGGGTCACTGTCCGTGTGGCGTTTGCACATTCTCCCCGTGTTTGCGTGGATTTTGCCCCCACAACCCAAAAACGTACAGGCTAGGTGGATTGGCCAGGCTAAATTGCCCCTTAATTGGAAAAATGAATTGGGTACTCTAAATTTATAAAACAAATTTAAGAGTCAACCATGTTGCTGTGGATCTGAAGTCACATGTACGCCAGACCAAGTGAGGACAGCAGGTTTCCTTCCCTGAAGGACATTAGTGAACCAGATGGGTTTTTATGACAAGCGACAATGGTTCCATGACTTTTAATTCCTGATTTTTATTGAATTCGACTTTCACTATCTGCCATGGGCGGGATTTGAACCCGGGTCCCTTGAGCATGATTCTGGGTCTCTGGATTACCAGGCCAGCGACAATACCACTATGTCACTGCCTCCCCTATTCCAATGCTCTCCTGGTTACTTCCCATCCTCCACAAACTGTATACTTCAGCTTAACCAAACTTCTGCTGCCGGTGCTACAGTCCTTGCTGACTCGAAATTTCCAATTTTTAAAATTTCCTCCCAGTGATCTCCAAACTTCTCCATGGGTCTCACCAAGTCTCTAACTCTTACCTTCTTCAAACCTACCGCTCTCTTGAGATCGTTTCATTCCTCTTGACTCTGGGTCATTTCTTCATTCTCCCTTCCATTTGCTCCACTGCCTGTCAGCCCTCTCGATCCCATCCTTTGCAACTCTCTCACTCCATCTGTGTCGCAACACTCACTTCTCTTTTTGAAACCACTTTTAATTTTTTTTTAAAACTTACTTTGACCAAACCTCTGGTCACTCTCCCAATATCCTTTTTTTCCCCTTATTATGACTGGTTGAAACAGCTTTCCTGTTCGTACAATTAAAATAAGTAGCAGTTGAAAGAGTGGAAAATTCCCACAGCCTAGGAATCATAAATTTCACCAAAGCCAAATATAGCCAGTCCGGGTGGCAGCAAAATTATACTGCGCAGTCCAGCAAATGAGCTTTTAATAAGAATACATCAGTAGTAAAAGGTATGATAACCAATGCACTATGTTGCTGGATAAGTATTCCATAAACCTGGACTAATAATCTAGAGAAAATAAGTACAAATTGCAATGATATGTATATCGACATGACACTAAAGAGTTAATTATTACATCTCAGTGTAATTCAAACATTAGAGGGCACCTCCAGTTCCCAGTATAAATATCAAAGCTCAGGGAATCTTGGATATAGTGTTAGTAGAGGAGAGGGATAGATCACAACTCGAGGACTAATTTAGGTTAGAGAAAAGTAGCATGTGGCATTCATTAGTAAATATTTAATCATAGATTATAGGTTCATTAATCGTTACAGCTCAGTAGAGTGCACAAACTCGATTTAATTTAATCGTTGTTCAATAAATCAGTTTTGCTTCAAGTTAAAGGTTGGCGGTTTCTTGATCATCACACTGCCAGACCATTCTGGAATAAGAGGCAAAGAGTAACGACATATTACCACAAAGTGTAATATAACTCAAATCTCACCCTGGCTGTTGAGAAATTTGAATTCAGTTTTTAAAGATTTGGAAACCAACCTATGATGCCCATGTCACAAACAGCAAGATTGCCCACTGCTGGTTTAAATACCCTAAACTAACAAAGTCTTACATAATTTTGAATCGGCTTTGTGTTCAATAGTGGGTAGAACAGCAGGATCAATTAGAATAGATCACGTACACATTGGGAACAATTCCTCAAATGGCCGTGGACCCGGATGCAAACGGAAGTGAAAATACGCCCTATTCTACAGTCTGTGATCTCTGGAGGTGCTGAGCAATATTTGTGGAGACATTTTTGCTGGGCATTAATTTGGTTCGGTCGCTTTTTTTTTTCCACAGTAAGAACATGCCGAACGGTTACCACTGCAACTCAATCATATTTGCACGGATGGACAACAGTCAAATTTGCTCAGCTATCCCCTATTGTAAACACTCCACCATTGATTCCTAAAACTGGCCATGCTATTTTCCTGCGCTATTTGTCAGCAATGATCTCCAAGAATGTGCATCATGTACAAATATAGGCAAAATTATAGTTTTAGGATTAATTCCACGTAGAATGCAGATGATTCTGAATGTATTAGTGAAAACATTTGAGATTTACAATACCTCGTACGTGTTGAAATCATATTCCCATTTTTCCAAATCAATTATTTTCTGTTGCACAATTTAATGTACTTTTTTAATTTGGAAAAGATATCCATGATTAGCTGCGCTTGTGCAGAAATTGTCCATTTGCCTTGCGTTTGGAAATAATGGCTGTAACATATGCTATCAATTTAGTCTATTAATAGGCAAAAATGTACACTAAGTTTGATCTGCTTTGTGGGCATGATGAAAAGAAGTAGCAACACAAAAGTAAACATGGTTGTGCAGCTCTACATCTTCAAATAGTTGATAAATGTTGATCTTCAAGCTCCTTTTTAAATAATGCACATAATCAAGGCTGGTATATAAAAACTCAGAAGAACTGATTACTTTGCAACATGTCTATATAAATCTTTCCTAATAAAAAAAGTACTTATTTGGAGGTTAAGTTGTATTACGAGAGGTTTTCTAGTGCATCTGCCATTCTGTCCTACTTACTTTTAGGTGTTAAGTTTATGAAAGCTGAAAGCAACATAAAAAAAGGAACAGATGTTTGCAAGAACATTACATTCAGCAGCACAGTATTTTTATTGTATATATTTCCTCCATGACCACCCACCCATCTGCCCATTTCAGTCATTTAAATACCGACTCGGGCTCCCAGCTTTTAGTGCTGGAATAATTCCCTCATGATTATGGCAGCTGAAATTCATAATTTGGTGCCACACTCTTTGACAGGAAGAGTTTTCAATAAAAACATACTTAGGGTGTTGAATTTACATAAAGGAACTTTTTTTAAAAAACACAATTGGTTTGACTGTCGCAATGCTCAAAGTATATATTACCAATGACAAACTCACCCAAGGTATCCTTTAGATTCTTCACAATAGAAGCTTTCCTCGCGCTGTTCTTTCTTTCCACATAATTTGACGGTACAAAGCCGGTTCTGTTTGTGGAGTTTCGAACACGCCACCATGACTTGGAGTCGTCTAACAGCCATAATCGTTCATTCTTCTTGATGTCCAGCTCTTGCTCCTGCTGAGCTACATAGTCAAACTTGGCAATCACTATCACCTCTTCCGTCATCTTCCCGTTGGCTTAGCACTGCAAGTTCAAAGGAAAGAGATTATTATTGCAGCAGAAAGCTGTAGAAAAAATGACCATAGATTGCCATGTTTAAAACATTCCTACGAAGGGAGCTAACCTGTATACATACTTTACAAAGCTGAAAGAAAGAACGAACAAGTTTAAAAGTGTGAATGTCCTTAGTTGTCAACAGAAGCTTTAAGAAGTTCAAACTCAAAAGTAGCCTGTGAATTAGGGTCCTCATCTCGAAAAGATAGCAAAACAAAACTTTAACAGTTTTAAGATGAAAACTGATAGAAAAGGGAAAATCTTTTCAGATAACGGGCGCAATGTTCCTCCTCTCGCCGGCGCAACTGCAAACCACGATCGGGCGGGAGAGATCCGCGCCCGACGCCAATTCAGGAGCCATGCTCCATTCCCTTGCTGGTGGCCATGACGAGGTTTGCATCCCACCCCGGCGGTGGCATGCAAAACCGGCATTTGCATTCATTTAAGTCTGATTAGTGGGTGGGACACAATATGCTCTGCCCTTCCATGATGCTCCGCTCCTTTCAGGCAGAAATCTTGTGGGCGCGAATTACCACCAGTATTTACAAATGTGGACTGGGCGCCATGGCCGCAGAAGGGGAGCGGGAGGCTAAAAAACATTGAAAAACCACTGAAAATTATCGGGCTGGGGGCAATAGCGGGTCGTGACTTGATGCCAAGGAGACTTGGTGTTCCCCTCGGGATCGGGGTTGCCTGGTTCAGACCGCCATTGCTGCAGTCTGTCTTTTAAACGCAACCCTTTGGTGCTACTTACAGCCTCCTGGCTACTCACACTGCTGCCTGTGTACTTTAAATGCTCAGGAGGCCTCTGGTCATCTCGGAGTCCACCCAGGCCGCCCCCCTGGACACCCTCATATCTCAGCTGTATCATCTAGGGGATGGGCGAAGTTCAATCAGGTGCCCACAAGATGTTGGTACTCCTTAGAAACGCGCTGCCCCATTGCAGAGGAAGCAGGGGATCAGCAGAGCCCACCCCAACCAGAGGACACCTGCACCGTGGCCTTTGGAACCCTCCCTGGTTCTCTTTCCCTCTCAGGGCAGAGGATTCACCAGTGACCCCCACCCATCAGCAGCTGTCTCCTCCTAGTGAGACTGGCAGCACTGACTGCCTCTGTCACCGCCTCCCAGGCAGTGTTCAGGAGGGCAGATTTGAGTCTGCAGCCCACTCTGGGGAAGAGCATGTCCTTTCGCTCTTTACTAGCATGGAACTGTGGGTCCATCTCGGCCCCCCCGACCTCAGGGGTACTGAGCCATCTTGGTGGCTTCAGCGAGTGTGTGGTAAGTGGTGAACTTAAAAACAGCTCCAGCTGCCAGACTCTTCCTCTGGCACCAGTGTTTAGAACGCCCGCTGGGCCGTTAATTGCTTGGAATTCACACCAACAGAGCACTAGCCCATTAGCACGTTCTGAATTGCTCCACAAATAGCTCCCCCCAATGGGAATGCAAGCCTCACGCATTTCTGACCCAGCATCAACACTTTGGGCTGGATTCTCCGCTGGGGAGACGCTGTACTGGAAAAGTAGCCTGCTGCAGTGCAGCGAGGCCAGTGAAAGCCAGGAGACCGCGCTCCTGGGATCTAAACGGTTCGCAATGCCTCGCGTGATTCAACATAATCTCGCGAGGCGTTGCAAGGGGAATCTCCCCCGCAATGGGCGGGGTCAGTTTTTGGCACGTCTGCACATTAGAGCGAGGCAGTATGCATTACCCCTAATGTGCAGATTCCCAAGGCACCAGAGGCTTTGGGATTCAACCCTTCGCATTGGGGACTTCAGGCGAGTACCGTTTAGCACAGGTCTCACAAACGGGGACCAGATGGAAAGGCACCCATGGGGGAATCTCCAAGAGGATTGGAGCCCCCAGCTGCATGCACTTTGGGCAGGGTGAAGCCCTGGCACTGCCAGCCTGGAACTGTCAAACTGGGACCCTGGCACTGCCAAGGTACCCAGGTGGCAATGCCAGCTGGCATTTGCGCCCAGGTGGCACTGCCAAGCTGCATTTTCTGCGCGTTTGCGATTAGGCCGGAGTTGCCCACCGTGGGTGTTGGGGGTGCTGGAGCCTCCCATGTTACATTCGGACTGGGGGGTGGTTGGGGATTTATTCTGTGGGCCTCAGACGTTGGGACGCCATTTAAAAATAGCATCCTGATCTCTCGCTACAGCAAGGAGCTCCGGCGAGCAGAGATCCCCATTGTAAAAAACGGGGCTATGGGCCGCCTCGGGCGATCGTTCACTGTTTAGATCCTTATTCAACGCTGGTGCCAGGAAATACGCGGCTAAATGTGCTCGCTCAGGGACTTTTGTTCCCTTTTGGGAAGATCGCGCCCTATGTTCTCCCGCCGGAGCTGAATTGCAACTGATTTACGATGCCCCTGGGAGTACAAAGCAGTAAGCAATTCAGTGTTCCATGCCATGCAAATTTATGCTACTGCCCCTGGCCGGGCAGCCAACCCGAGCAAGCCTGACAATTTTTGAGGCTGTTCAGAGTATTTTCTAGCCTCCTGCACCCCTCAGCAGCCATGCTTGTAAATACCTGCACTAATTCGCACCCGTGAGATTTCCACCCAAGAGGTGTGGAGCATCGAGGAAGGGTGGAGCATGAAATGCCCAAGCTGCTAATGATATTGAAGTCCATGCAAATGACAGTTTTATATGGGACCGCCGGCATGGGGTACAAACATTTGATATCCCTGCCAGTGAGGGACTGGAGCATGACGGCGGAATTGGTGTTGGGTGGAAACCTCGATTTTTGGGTTACCCACGATTCTCCGCCCGATTGAGATTGACGTGTCATGAAGTGGAGAATCGAGGTCATGTTTTCTACATATCACTTAGGCATTGTCATCGCCTTTACTGGGAGGATTTTAATACAAAAGTAGGGAAGCATGGGAGGAAGCTTCAAAGACCAGTACAGCGCCATTGAAAGTGATTTTCAAAAATGCTTAAATATGCTAAATCACAAGACAAAATAGTAGTTTAAATTTAGGCAAGTTGTTTCCATTGGCCAATGAGTTATCAACTTGGGGGTGTAAATCCATGCTTGCCAAAGAACAGAGGTAGAGATTGGGCATCTGTTTTTAAGAAAAGCGCTGTCAGGTAGGTCCCCTGACAAATAGCATTGAAAGCAGGATCCAGAAGAGCTTTTAGAATAGAAGTGATTTAGGCAAAATGCTCAAAGTAGTTCCCCTGACAATGTAAAATTCAATGACTGCAGTCAAACGTAATAAATTTAAAATCGGTAGAAAAAAAATCAAATTGCATTATCCAGCAGCACTTTACAGTACTACATACTGGGGAATTTGTGGGCAACCAGCAGGAAGGAGACAAAATAATGTTCAAACTAAATTATGTCTGTCTCAATATTATTGGGGGGGGGGGGGAGGCAAAGGGGCTCAGCTGTGCACATTTTTTAAAAACTCAATATACTCAAGTACAGGTGCAGGAGGAGAGGTTCTGCTCTGACTGAAACCTCAAACACATCAGTGCTGCTGTAACATCAAGTCAGCAGACCATGTTTGCCCAAGAACTGAATAAGTGGTTCCATATCATGACACCTCTAACCCTGGACAGAATGGAGATATATCGGGGGGAACTTTCTATCCAATCACTGCTACATGTGCTAAGGATCGACTTTAAAAATACATCTAAATGTTCTTGACTTCATTCCGTTCTTTTGCAAAATCACCCTTTGTTTTGCGGTGACACGTTACTGTATTTTAGTCAGGAGTTCTGTCTGCCCAAGTTTGTCGAGCCTCTTTTAAAATAGACTGTACACTATTTGCCATAAAGTCCTATTCAAGTGGACTCTGTTTACCGTGTAAATAGACACTGTTTGCTGCAGAACAGTTAGCTGTGAGTTCTGCTTTAAATCTCATCTCATCACTCACTTATTGGTCATGATGTGGAGATGCCAGCGTCGGACTAGGGTGAGCACAGTAAGAATCCTTACAACAGTCCAATAGGTTTATTTGGAATCGCTAGCTTTCGGAGCGCAGCTCCTTTATCAGACGAGTGAAGAGGTGGGTTCCACAAACACACACATTATATAGACAAAATCAATGATGCAACATGATACTTTGAATGCGAGTTTTTGCAGGAAACTAGATGGCTCGACTGAAGAGAGGAATAATTATTCATCGACATAGAAGCGTCAATAGGCATAGGATAAGAAAGATAAAACAAACCTTTGAGTGAAATTACCTCAAGTCTATGTGACCATTAATCATAGCTTTCAACTTATTTAAGTTAACAGGATAAAATTAAAAACAAAAACTGCTGGAAATACACAGGAAGCCAGTCAGCATCTGTGGAGATTTGGGTGCAGTCTCTTTTCTCTTCCAATTATATTCGCGGGCTGAAGCAAATCAGTCTGTTCTTACTATGCAAGCTGCCTGACCTACTGCAGTACTTTCAATATTTTCAGTTTTTCCTTCATACTTCCAACATCTGCAGTGTTATTGTTGATTTAGCAAAAACCAAAAATTAAACTGTAATAATTCCAGGAGGCACGGAGCAAAAGGCCTAACTGGTTGATTTTAAACTGAAAATAAAGCCGCTACCATGGCACACAAAACGTCGCAGCCCAGGACTATTGGGAACTGCTGGTCCAGGTCTGGGAGCTACATTTAAAGGTCCTTCTAACGAGACCCAGCTGGGAGGATCACCACCCACTCACCACGGGAATTCTTATTCTACGAAGCTCACAGGGAGATCAATTAGCAATCCCACGTAGTCCTCGTGAGGGTTATCACAGCACAGTCTTGTTAAACTGCTGACCAGCCATCTTCCTTTTCTGATTCCCAGGCTCGTGTTAATGTTTCACTCAAAGGCACTGTCCCTCAGCTCTTTTAAAAGTATTATCCTCATCCTCAAAATACCCACCCTCAATCTTCCGGTGCATGAAAACTGTTCCGTCTTCAAACTCTCCTTGCTCGTCAAATTCCTTGAAGGTGTTGTTGTCTCCGAAATCTATGTCTAAATTTCCCATAACTCCAGCTTAAATTTCTCCAAATCAGGTTTCCACCTGGCACGGCACTCAAACATATTCTAATCAAACCAATTTTACAGCCCATCATTGTAGTGAATTATCACTGCTCATCCTTCTCAATCTCAGGTGTTAACCATATCCTTCATTTTTTTTTCTGAAGTCTTTTGGGATTTTTTTTCTCTGACGTTTGCTATCAACTTATTTGCTCTATTCATTCATTTCTTAGTTGCTTGCATGGTTACTGTTAAGAATCCCGCTGAAGTTACTTGAGAGTGTCTCAAAACCCCGAAGGATATCTTGAGACACTGATTCATGTGGTGTATAACAATGTAAAAACTAATGAGGAACCAGACCAGTTGTTGTGTAGACAATTAATGAAGAATATTTTTTACTTATTAAAGTTAAAAAAAAGACTAATATACACTATGAAATTAAGTACATTAACGTCACAACACACCATTTTATCTGAAGTTACCTCTTATTCTCAAAATATACCCATGTTGCTTTAACTCACTGAGATACCCCTTTTCCGAACATCCAATTGTAGTAACTCTAGAGGTCAAATCCAGCTAACAGTTACCGCACAATACTGCTTGGGTGTAAAATTGTCCCTTCCTGGTTCAGCCTCATTGGAGAACTTGCCCAATGAGGCTGGTAGTAGTTCTACTGTTCAGTCTCTTTGAAATCCCACCCTGTGAATTTGGCTGTTTACATCTCTCAAATTCATTGCCTTTAAATGTTATAATTTGCCCCACTGATCTCTGATAAACAAATGTTTCTGGAAATGCCATTTACACCTCAATTTCACTAGATGCAATCTTGTTACTGGGCATCTACACATCTCATTATTCCCTCTAGATGATTGCTAGTCTTGTTGCTTGTCCGTTATTTTGTTTCCATCTCAAATTCACTGTTTGCCTCGTTAATTTCCCAAATTCCTAACAGTTACCTGATCAATGTTTCACAAAATAATTTTTAAAGATGCAAAATTCCCCACTTTTCTTCTTAACAATAGTAATTTTTATTATTGTCCCAAGTAAGCTTACATTAACACTGCAATGAGGTTACTGCGAAAATCCCCTAGTCGCCACATTCCGCCGCCTGTTCGGGTACGCAGAGTGAGAATTCAGAATGTTCAATTCCGCCTAACAAACGCGTCTTTCGGAACTTGTGGGAGGAAACCGGAGCACACGGAGGAAACCCATACAGACATGGGGAGAACGTGCAGACTCATAGACAGCGACCCAAGCCGGGAATCGAACCTGGGATCCTGGAGCTGTGAAGCAACAGTGCTAACTACTGTACTATCGTGCCGCCAAACTTATGTCCTTTGGCATTTATACCTTTTTCCGGAATCGAACCCTCCCTTTACGATCCGAGCGAGATTCTAAACTTCTGAAAATAGGTGAATTTACAAAAATACAGCCGCCTCCCTTCTCCCCCCTCTTTGCTACTCCTCCAAAATGGCCAATAAAGAACTGCTCCTTTACAAATCAGCAAGTGAACAGACTTGAAATGAAATGAAAATCGCTTATTGTCACGAGTAGGCTTCAATGAAGGTACTGTGAAAAGCCCCTAGTCGCCACATTCCGGCGCCTGTTCAGGGAGGCTGTTACGGGACTTATAGACACATTCACAAACTGCAAGAACATGCATGCTCAAGAAAAAGATAAAGATCAATGATGTAAATAGGTAACACATAATTGCTCTCTGCAGTAAAAAGCAGACAATGGTTTGAACAGGGTGGCATGTGGCGCAATAGTTAGCACTGGGACTGCGGCGCTGGGGACCCGGGTTCGAATCCCGGCCCTGGGTCACTGTCCGTGTGGAGTTTGCACATTCTCCCCACCCCCATAACCCAAAGATGTGCAAGGCAGGTGGACCAGCCACACTAAATTGCCCCTTAATTGGAAAAAAAATAATTGGGTACTCTAAATTTATATAAAAAAGAAAAAAGGATATGTTTGAACAGATTGGATAGATACAATGGCTACATTTTTCAAAAGTTTCTTTTTACAGAGTTGTGCAATAACACTGCACAAATTTATTTTAACTGTCGTGTGGTTGAATACGCCATCAGACTGCAGTTGCTGCCCTTCTTCCTTATTCAATTTATGACAGAAAAATGTAAACACGCAGAATCTTTGAAGTGCAAACTGGCAGGGAAACACAAACCCTGAGACACATTAGTAGTGTATCAATGAAAACAACCTCTGCATCAGGTCCATTCAAACATTCCACAAATCTGCAACAGCACCACCAAACACAACCACCAGCTTCCTTCTCAACAAAGTACATCTAGAAAAGTCCTTTTAAGTTGAGCTTTATAATTTGCTCACTTGGAAAAAAAAACACCAAGCACTGTATAACTGGTACCACACAAAAACGAACAAGCAGCACCTAAGCAGACATCGTTCTTGTACTCCTTTGATGTTGAATCAGGCCCTTGTTGGCAACATATTCATCAGAGACATTTTTTTGTCAATTATGTTTCGAGAAAGGTGATGCTTCATGCTCATGATCCAACTAGCAAACATTATGTGTGGGCATGTACAACAGCATTCAAATACTTGACATATTACGGCACAGATCTGATGCAATTAGTTGCATGATTCAAATAATTATTGATACGCCATTTAAATGAAACCCAACCTTATTTATGAAGATACATTGAGATCACTACACCTTGCTTTAAAAGCGGGGGAAGAGATTATAGTGGGTCAAGATTAAATTATGCATCATTAGCAAGGAAAAACATTTATTTATTCAATGCTGGGAGAAGAAACAAATTTTTAAAAATCTAATTAAAATGTTTGGACTTTCCAGAGCCTTAGACAATACTTTCCATTGGTGCTACATGACCACGGTAAAATACTATTTGGGCTATAAACTTGCACCCAGTGTTGTAAAGCCATGGCCCACTGGAATTACAAGATTTTAAAGAGCACTGATCTGCTCTGGAAAACCTTGTTCAAATCTCCGCTGGCTGGAGCTGCTTGGGACTTGCAAAGAAGGAGGCCCCAAAGTGTACTGCGCAGTGCAACTCCAGCGAGCTCAGGGAGGCCATACTCTCTTTTTTTTTAAACTGCTGGCTGACAGAAAACAGTTTTGATTTAAAGGGCACAGTAAAACTGGAGGAGGTATCCTGCGTGGCTGAGAGTTACGGTTGGTAGGGTAAGGGGAATCCCATGGCTGGGTCCAGAATGTGAGGGGGGTGTCCTGTGCGGGTCTCGGTTTGAGTGTTTAAAATAATTACGCTGAAGTTATGTGTATTTTTCCCTTCTGACTCTTTCAGAGTAACTATTGGCAGAACCACAGAAGAATGCAATTTAAATCGCTTTGTTGGATGGATCCCAGCGGAATTGTCCAGGGGAAGTTGCCGCTTTTGGACAATTGTCTGGTAAACCCTTACCTGGGAAGTTGAGAGAGAGATTCACCAGCATATCTTTGGGGCATCCCTCAGTTGTTGGGTTCTAAAAAGGTCCCAATCCTTATACTTAGAATATAAGCCTCCTCTTTTAATCTAATAATGTCCTTGAATTCATTAGTAAGCCATGGATGGATTTTCTCACTCGGTTTTCATTTTTCAATGGAATGCATTTGTGTTGCATATTCTGAATTGTTTCTTTAAATGTTTCCCACTATTTATTTATCGGCATACCTTTTATCCCATTTACCAATTAATTTTAGCCAGTTTTCCCTTCATGCCAATATACTTGGCTTTGTTAAAATTTAAGTTCTTGTTTGTCATTGAAGTATGGTATTATGAGCACCATTTCCCAGTGACATTACTGATTAACCCTGTCTCACTGCACAATACTGGGTCTAAAATAGCTTTATACCTAGTTGGTTCCACAACATATTGCCCCAGGAAAATGTCACAAAAGTATTCTACTAACACATCTCCCAGATCAGCTTTGCAAATTTGATTGGCCCACTTTATATAAAGACTGAAAGGCCCCACAATTATTGCACTGCCTTTCTTACATGCTTCAATAATTTCTTGATTAATTCTCTGTCCAACAACACAACTACTCTCAGAACATATAACATTACAGCACAGTATATTCAGTCAGCAATCCTTCCTGGACACACCTGACAAAATCTGCTCCATCCAATCCATTTGCACTAAGGAGGTTCCAGTTATTAAGGAAGTTGAAGTAACCCATGACAACAACTCTGTTACTTCTGCACCTTTCTAAGATCTGCTGCCCAATCTGTTCCTCCATCTCTCTACTGTTATTGGGGAATCTATAGAAAACTCCCAATGAAGTGACTGCTCCTTTCTTGTTTCTGACTTCCACCCATACTGACTCAGTAGACAAACCCTCCTCGACTACTAACTTTTCTGCAGCTATGATGCACTCTCTAATTAACAGTGCCACTCCCTCTCCTCATTTACCTCCCTCCCTATTCTTCTTAAAACATCTAAACCCCGGAACATCTCACAACCATTCCTGTGAAATCCATGTCTCCGTATTGACCACAATATCATATTTCCAAGTACTGATCCATGCTCTAAGTTCATCGCCCTTATTCCTGACACTCCTTGCATTGAAACAGACACACTTTAACCCATCCCACTGAGTGCAACTTTGCCTATAAACTGTCTATCCTTCCTCACAAGCTCACTGCATACTATTTCTGCCTGTTCAACAGTTACCCTATCCTCTGATCCATAGCGCTCGTTCCCATTTCCCCTGCAAAACTAGTTTAAACCCTGCCGAAGAGCTCTAGCAAACCTCCCGCCCAGGATATTGGTACCCCTCCAGTTTATGTGCAACTCGTCCTTCATGTACAGGTCCCACCTTCCCCAGGTGTCCCAATGATATACATATCTGAAGCCTTCTTTCCTGCACCAGCCCTGTAGCCATGTGTTCAGCTGCACTCACTCTCTGTTCCTTGCCTCACTTGCATGTGGCACCGGTAGCAATCCTGAAATTACTACTCTGCTCATCCTGCTCTTTAGTTTCCAGCCTAACTCCCTAAAATCACTTTTTAGATCCTCATCCCTTTTCTTAGCTATGTCGTTGGTGCCCATGTGCACCACAACTTCTGGTTGCTCCCCCTCCCCATAGGAATCCTGTAGACCGGATCAGAGACATCCCTGACCCTGGCACCTAGGAAGCAATATACCTTCCAGGAGTCTCGTTCGCGACCACGGAATCTCTTGTCCATTCCCCTCACCATTGAGTCTCTTATCACGATTGCTTTTCCATGTAACTCCTCTCTATCAACACCTCTGCCTCCTGGATGATCCGAAGTTTATCCAGCTACAGTTCCCTAACGCAGTCTCCGAGGAGCTGGAGTTGGATGCACAACCCGCAGGTGTAATCAGTGGGGATACTAGTGGTGTCCCTTACCTCCCACATCCTACAGGAAGAGCATGCAACTGCCTTAACTTCCATCCTTTCTGATCTGAATTCCCAAAGAGATTTAAAAGGGAAAAAAAATTAACGATTAAAAACCCATTAGGCCCTTAAAAAAACAACTCTTACTTTCCAGAAGGTAGCTGAGATTCTGCCCTTTGAACCTGAGCATGAACTACTCCCACAAGCATTTTCTAACCCTTGCTTTGCTAACCTCCACCCATACTGATTTAACTTCCTGATTTTCTGAGCCATGATTCTTTACTACTAATGTCCTTATGTCATCCTCACTTATCAGGGCTACCCTTCCTCCATTTCCATTCCCGCTGACTTTTCAAAATGTTGTGTACCCTGGAATATTTATTTCCCAACATTGGTCACCTTGTGCCTATGTCTCTGTAAGGGTGATTAGATCGAAAAGATTTGTCTCTATTTGTGCCACTGGTTCATCCACCTGATTGATAAAGTGACTTTAATTTTATTTTTTTACTACCATTCCCTGCATGAACCTTACTCTCTGATGCACTGTTGCTGTCAAACTCCCTCTCTATCCCACTGAGCTAGTCTTTACCAAATTCAATATACTTTTCTATTACCCAACTTTTATCTTAGGATTTCTAAATCTTCTTTCACCCGAATCCTCCTCCATCTCCTAGCTTAAAGCTATTTTCCCCTACTCTGACCATATTTGCAGGTGCATTCTTATGTTTTGCCACGCTGTCCTTTCCTAGCACATTCTGGTTGCCAATAGTCATATTGCACTATTGTTTTATTCTCGCACTTTAACTTTCCAAATCTCTCCTCATGTGAATCCTCCCTCCCAGCCCAGCTATTTAATTCAAATCCCTCTCTGCAGCTCCATATATGACTCATCGGGAAGTTCAGTTCAGTTCAGGCGAGGGCCAGCCCAGTGGTACAGCTCCTGCTTTCCCAATACTGATGCCAGTGTCCCAATTGAATTTAATGTCAGATTGATGATTAATGGAATAAATACATGACTGAAAGTTGCAGCTGCAGTTTAAAAAATAATTTTTTGCCCCTCTTGTAAATAACCATATGACCATAACTACTTCACAACTTAGAAGGTAGGCCAATCCACAATGCCTTCTCTCAGTGTGTCCGTTCACACAAATTGGTCTGGTCCAGAACAAAGATGAAACCACATGACACTGAGGTGTTCACAGTTGTCTACCGCAGTCATCTGAAGAGTCCTCGATGGAAATGAAGCAGCCTTCCACCTCACAAAACTGCAGCCGCCACGGAAATAGTTCAAAACACTAGGATGAGTAAGCAAGCAGTGCAGAAGTGTTCTTTTAAGGTGATTCTCGCAAATATTATACACGGATGGAATTGAGTTGTTGCATTACATTTTTGTTTCTCTCATTATGTGCTGGTGGTAATGTTTGCAGGACGGCAGCAGTTGGCACTGTCAGGGTCCCAGGTTTGATTCCCGGCTTGGGTCATTGCCTGTGCGGAGTCTGCACGTTCTCCCCGTGTCTGCGTGGGTTTCCTCCGGGTGCTCCAGTTCCCTCCCACAAGTCCAAAGATGTGCAGGTTAGGTGGATTGGCTCTTAGTGTCCAAAATAGTTAGATGGGGTTACGGGGATAGGGTAGAGGTGTGGGCTTAAGTGGGGTGCTCTTTCCAAGGGCCGGTGGAAACTCGATGTGCTGAATGGCCTCCTTCTGCACTGTAAATTCTACGTGAGGAGGAGTTCTACAAGGCTGAATTCCAGGAATCAATCATAGTAACGACATCGTTGATGAGGATTGCAACATTTGCTGAGCTGCCCTTTAAGAGTTCTGGCATTTAGAGGCACTAGTAGTTGATGCCGCTCATGATCCACTCTGTCTGCTCTTCCTCCTCCTGCATTTTCTACTACCAAGGTGATAGCAAAGGTAGGCCGCTCGTAATACAAATTTAAGTGGTGTGCAGCACTTGACCACAAGTCTGGATTCGCAGTCAAGGCAGAAGTGATGTTTGGACACACAAACTGTCTGCTGAGTGATATTTCTGCTGTCAGCAAGGCTCCCATTGTTGGCCAGCTCTGTAGCAGTGCCCAGGTTTCTGACAAGGGTCATGAGGCATGTTTGAAGATATCCAGTAATGAGCCTGTAATTTTCCAATGATGCCGAACTTGGAGATGTGGCAAATAGAGAGGATGATACCAATCAAATGGAAAACAACACAGTAGGCTAGCAAAATGGGCAGGCAAGAAGTAATTGGAATCGAATACAGAGATGTGTGAGGTAATGCAATTTGCCAGAAGGGATAGGGACTGACACTATATACTTATAGTTGTGACGAGTGTGAAGGGACTGAGGAGGTTCACGTGCATAGATCTTTGAAGGCGGTGGGGCATACTGAGAGAGAAGTTTGCAAAGCAAATGGGTTCTAAGGATCTTGGCTGTGCTGAACCTATATGAAGATCTGGTTAGGCTACAACTAGAAAATTGCATCCAGTTCTGCTCACCGCACTTTGGGAATGATGCGAGGATCCTTAAATGAGTGCAAATGAGACTTACTGGAATTCATGGTGGAAATTTTAGTTGCAAAGTCAAGTTTGAGAAGCTGGGGTTGTTCTCCTTTAAGCAAAGGAGGTTGAGGGTAGGTCTGATCATGACAAGGTTAAATAGATTGCCATTAGCTTTTCAAGGGCTGTGGCATAGATTTAAGGTATTGGGCAAGAGAAAAAAGGGGTGTGTGAGAAAATGCGTCTTTTCAAAACGCTGGGAATAGAAATAGCCTCGAATCCACTGCCCAAGAGGTTGATGGAAGCAGAGATAATCAATAATTTCAGAAGAAAATTGGATAGGCAGTCGAGAGACATAAATGCACTATGCTACAGGCTTAGTTTAGAGTGGGAGACTAGAACTGACAGGAGTACTCTATGGAGAGCTGAGTAGGCTCAATGAGCCAAATGGCTTCCGTCTGTGCTGTAATGACTTAGACCAGCCCAATCCAATAAGACAGGCCACAAACCTCCAGAACAAAATGAGCACATGCCTCTCACCTACTATTTTAGTCCTCGAGTTGCCCGTTTTACACAGCAAGATTTAAATTCCATGTCCATGATTTTCAAGCAAATGTATAGAAATGCACAATGGAAACTGTATGGGGAGCTTTAGCAAATTGCAGCTTCTGTGGGATCAACATGAACTCAAATTATGAAATACTAGCTAAAGGAAATGCCATGATAGTTTCAGCAATATAATCAAGAAAGTCACTGCTGTATTTTGCATGGGAAAGGCGAGGGAAGGACTAGAGGACAATCCAAATTTAAAGTAAAGGTCAGAGATGCTGTGTGATAATTCAAAGATGCTGTGTCATAACTCAAGAGACTACTCCAACAAAACAGGCATCGCTGTGCAGCACTTCAGTGTCATTGCCAAGAACATTGCTGGTGTCCTAAATTTGGAGCCTCTGAACTTTTAGTTCAGCAGATTTTGCCAGCAGGATGTTCGCCAGCAAAACAACGCCGGCTCAGAGGAAGGAGAGCCAGCAATGAAGAGTTTCCATATGATGGGTCAAATGCTTACATTAACTTAATTACTTTGTGTCCCAGGAATATTCATAAAAGGAAATTCCAGTGTCTTCATGGAAACATGATTTCAAGTTAAGGAAATGAGAGAGTGACTGGAAGTGTGGGAGGCAACACTGGGCAGTCAAATGAGTCAAGTGAAAAATGTAACAGTTATGGATCCTCGTCGATCTTAAAGCATGGTGGGAAATTGGGACAGTCAATGTCAAAAGTGGATATTAGCCAGCTGGTCCCCTTAATTGAAATCACAGGGGCAAAAGGTTAGATCTGCTCAATTAATTTTTCAGATGATATTCACAGATACAGGGGGCGTGATTCTCTGATCCTGAGGCTAAATGTTGACGCTGTCATGTTTTACAACGGCGTTAACAGGCCCCAGGAGCAGCTATTCCAAGCCCTACAGGAGGCCAGCACGGCATTAGAGCGACCCACGCAGCTCCAGCTGCCGATAACGGCCTCAAATGGGCGCGGTGGGTCTCCGCATGCGCGCTGCAGCCGGCGCGAATGTGCGCATGCGTACCACGACTGGCGCAATTGTACACATGCGCTGTGGCCTCCTTCTCCACGCGGCCCCGACGCAACATGGCGTAGGGCTAGAGGGACGGCGCGGAGGAAAAGAGGCCCCCAGCCCGAGAGGCCAGCCAGCCAATCCGTAAACCCAGGTCGCGGGCCAGGCCACAGCAGAAGCCCCCTCCGGGTTCGGAACTCCCTCCACCCCACCCCCGAAAGGATGCATGCCGAGGTCCCGCCGGGTAAGACCACACATGGACGGCACCAATGGGACTCGGATTTTTTTTGGGGCTACTTGGCCCATCCCGGGCGGAGAATCGCTCCAGCACCGCACCAATTGGCGGACCGGCTTTGGGGCATCGTCACACGATTTGTGCCCAGCCCGCCGATTCTCCGGCCCGACGTGGGCTGAGCGAATCCCGCCCAGGTTTCTTGCACCTGTTCACAACCCGCAGTGAAGCTGTCAAGAGTGCCTTGCAGCCTCCCACCTGACTTCAAAAACAAATCTTAAGAGTTTGATAGCCATAGGGGGAAATCAACAGAGCCTGGGTTCCAACTCATGCACTTTGGCCTTTCTTGCACCTTAGCATGAGCAATAATTCAGCCACTGGTTGCAAATGTTCAAAACAGCTCTGTTGTAACTTGCCTTTAAGGGACGGCAGCATGCCATTCACGAAAAAGGAAGTGTGTCATGTTGATCCTGTTTTTTTTCCACTTTTGCTGTCAGCAGAGCACACACAGCTTTGCAGCTCTGGACTGGAACTCTCCATTTCGGAGACTAATTGTTGCCGGCGGGACTGAATAGCACACAATTCGCATGCCCATTGGGGGCGCTATTCAGGAAATGGGACAGCACACTGCCGGCATAAATTCAGAGTAATCCCTGGCCCTGTGGAATTGTAACTGCTGGAGCAGGAGTTAGCGCTAAAGAGCCTGACAACGGGACCTGTTTTTACACGTTCCATTACCACACACTCACTGCAGCCACAAAGTAGACTCACAGAAGACCTGCTCCTGCTCCACCCCTGCCCTGCACCTCTGAGTGGAACAATAAATGTGTGTGCTCGACCACCACATCGGAACACAGAGCCTCAAAAAGCCTGGTATAGATTTTGCGCCAAAAGCGCGGATGTACAGGGCACTTGAGATCATGTGTACGTGCTGTGCACTTGACCTGCTCACTGCTGCCACTTATGGCTGGAAGACTGCATTGTTCACATTTAAAAGCCGGTCGCGGCCGGCATTCTCAATTTAAAAGCCAGTAGCGGCCGTTAGACGCTTCTCCCTCAATCGGGATCACAGCAAGAATCCCGCGACCGATCGCTCTGAGGCATGGCCGACATCCGTCCGCGAGTTACGGGCCGCACTTTGAAAAACTCTGTCCTAGCTGACCCAATCCTGGAGGCCTGGGGTGGGTTCTCTAATCCCGCGGCAGAGTGTCCACGTCGTCGTAAACGCCGGCACATTTTATGACAGCGTGAACGGGACAACCTGACGACTAATTTTGGCAAAAGCGGCCAGCACGGCACTGGAGCGGTTCACGCCGCTCCAGCTGCTAATCCCGGCGTGAACTGGGCACCGCGGGATCCGCGCATGCGCAGTGCCTTCTTTCAACACACCAGCCTTAACGCAACATGGAGCAGGACTACAGGAGCCAGCGTGGAAGAAACGAGGCCCCAGCCAGAGAGGCCAATTGGCGGTCCAGGCCACATCGGAGGACTCCCCAGGGTCGGACAGCATCAGACACCGCCCCCCCCCCCCCCCCTCCACGGCAAGTTCCCGCTGGCTGACAGCAGGTGTGGAAGGTGCCGGCGGGACTCGCCGTTTTCACGAAGGCCGCGTGGCCCATCCCAGAGAGAATTGGCCGGCCGGCCGCGTAGAGCAGTCACCGACCGGCACCGCGCCAACCACGCCGGCGCAATGACGCCGATTCTCCGCTCTGCGGAGAATCGCTTGCCGGCGTGGTGCGATTCGCGCCGGTTGCGGGGATTCTCCGGCCCGGCCCCAGGCTGAGAGAATCCCGCTCCTGCATTCCTGTCCAAAAAGATCCAGTGGGAAGATAGGTGCCCTTCATTTAAAAACGCTCCGGTTTAAACAGCAAACCCCCACCCCAACTTTTACAGCTCACTACTGTCCCAGTTTTCCCTTTCTCAGCTGCTCTATTCCCCTTCACATGGCTGGCACTCACAGCAATTTTCAAGCCTCCAAATGGGGTCACAGCTGGAAAGGTTTGATAAGCACTGGTTTAAGTCATAGTATTCTGGTACTTGGTGAGGTGCACATAACTAGCCACTGCACCAATCTTTATATTTTGTTGATACCATTGAAGTCTGCCGGGTGTCACGTTGAAGCAATTACTTGGTTACTTAATATACTTCCTAACCTAAATTAGTAGCCTGTACAGTGACTGATACAGTGAGTATTGTCTGTCCTACTGCAGTGCAGAAATAACCTTTCCAGTGTCTCATCCATCACTACTTCTGCTTGCTTTCTGACTGACCCGTAAATCCCCTGAAATGTTGGCAATCTTTAATTGCAAAGACTGCTGGCTTAATAACCCAAGCTCTGTTTGGGTAAGTGTGCTAACTTGCTGAAATATCAGATTCTCACCAAACAGAAAGCTACCAGTTTCAGGTCAGACACGAGCAACCTGTACAGCACCAACCAAATAGTTTACACTCTCTTTTGGTAATGGGAGTTAGCAGCCATTACAAAAGCAAATTGCTGAAGAATTTTAAAACTTGTTTGGGTGCCATCTAACCGTACAACACCATGTCAATAAAATCAATAACCTCATATGTGCATACTGTTTCTCAAAATTTACACCCTTGTACATGAAATTCTATTTCCTGTTCCGCCCTGAACCACCTGATCGGCAACACCCAGTCTTGCGTACGACATTCTATTTTAATGCCTGCACCAGTTGGTGACCATCTACCTGTTCTCCTGCTAAGATAATTTGACCATAACTCAATTTTGTCAGCAAGACCTGAACTGCCTTCATGGCAAAACAATGGTTTCCTGCTGGACTTTTGGTAAGTGTTGTAACTGTCCTAAAATTGGAGCTTGTTATGGTATAGAGGCACCAATCACTCATCCGATTGGGTAAAAACATTGTAGGTTCATTTATGAAGTCTAGGCACATGTGAACTGATATGGATGGATATGAAGCTCACCGACATCAGGGCCTGGATTCTCCGCTTCGCGACGTCGGAAATGCAAATAAATATCGGGTGGGGATGAATAATCGCGGGTAATCCAAAAATTGTGGTTTGCAGCTGGCCCTGCTTTCGATGCCGTGCTCCAGTCCTGCGCTGGAGGCGATATCGATGTTTACGCCCACACCAGCAGATCCATGTAAAACCGTCATTCGCATGGATTTCGATATCATTAGCGGCTTGGACATTCCATGCTCAACTCTTCCATGATGGAGGTCTGGCGGGCACGAATTAGTGCATGTATTTACAAATGGGGCTTGGGCCCCATGGCAGCAGATGGGGAGCCAGAGACTAAAAGAATACTGAAAAACCCTCAAACATTGTCAGGCTTGCTGGGGGGTGGCTACCCTGGCCAGGGGCAGTAGTGGGGAACGACTTGATGCGAAGTTCGTGGGCTCGGGGTTTCCCCCCTTGGTGTCAGGGAGGCCTGGCTCAGACCGCCATTGCTGTAGACTGTCTTTTACATGCACACCTTTGATGCTACTTATAGGCCCTGGCTGTTCACTGTGCTGAGTGCTGCCTATGTATTTTGAATGCTCAGAAGGCCTCCAGTCATTTGGGAGCCCACCCAGGCTGCCTCTCTGGGCACTCTCATAACCCAGCTGTATCATCAAAGGGATGGGGCATAACCAAACTCAAACAGATATTGGCACTCCTCAGAAGCGCTGCCCCATTGTAGAGGAAATGGAGCAGATCTCACCCCAAACAGAGGGCACCTACACTGTGGCTTCTGAATGTTTCAGATTGTACAACCGTACTAGTTTACCTTTTGTATGTTGGCACAATGAATCTGTTGAGGGTTTGCTGTGCTGCCTGACATTATGTACCAGCACAACTGGCGCACAGGTTTTTGAAGCATTGAACAGTTACGTGGTTGGAAAGCGTGGTCTCAACTAGGTTCACTGAAGAAGAATCACAAGCAATGAGGCAGACACCGTGACTGGGAAAAGCATTGGAGTTATAGTGAGGATTAAGGAGGCAGCTAGTCAGGACATTGTTTGAAATCATTGTTTTATTCACCGTGAGGCATTGGATTTGAAAGGAATTCCTTCCAACCTTGAGGTCGTGTTGAAAGGAAAAGTGTAAAGTTTGTGAATTTCATTAAACGCAGCGCACTCAATACCAGACATTCCAAAGCTCTGTGTTCTGATGTGGGGGCTGAGTACACATATTTATTGTTCCACACAGAAGTACTTTGGCTGTCAGGGAATTGGGTGGTTGGCAATGTTTACGAACTGAGGTATGAAATACATGCTTTCCTCTTTGAGAAATCGTCCCCTCCGGCTGATTCGTTTGGTGATAAAAGATGAATGCTAACTATGTCTTACCTTAAACATACTGAACCTCAAATCGCAAGGGAAGGATGATGATTGCTCTTGGCACTGTGAAGAAATAGATCTTTCCAAAAGTAATTTAAAAAGTTTGGCAATTGCAAGTCAAAAGCCAAAACTACTGCATGTTCCTTTCATCAAAGAAAACAAGAAGTTTCAGATTTTGAAAGACAAGAAGTGGGTGAAAGATCCATTTGAGTTTGAGACTCCAGAGTCAATTATTTTTTATTTTATTTGGTTTTCATATTATTTGTCAAGCATAAAACAAGCATTTTTAAAAGTGAACAGTATACAATTAAATTAATACATTCCAAACCCCTTTACTAAACCAAACATATGCAACCCCCCCCCCCCCATTGCGCTTCCGAAAGCTAGCTCGCCCAGCTAGCTCGGATGCCCCCATCCTCGGCGCCAGATAGTCTCCTACGTATTATTCCCGCCACACCCTGCCCCCCGCTCATACAAAAACTCCAACATCAAACAATCCCCATACAATTGCCCAACAGAAAAACACCAAGATCAAAACAAGCACACCTCCATCCCCCAACAGTGTAAATGAAAACCTTAACTCACTCAGCTCTACCACTGGTTCCAAATCAATGCAAAAGGCATCACAAACATCTTCCATTAAACGCAAAATGAGAAACCTTTTACAAAAACAGAAACAAAAAGTAAAAACAAAAACATGAACGTTGCAGCCAAGTTCAAAAGTTCTTAATCAATCCCCAGCCCTTTCTTTTTCGTAAAGTCCAACGCATCCTCAGGCGACTCGAAGTAGAAGTGCTGATCCAGAGACGGGCTGGGTATAACAGTCCAACATTCACCTTTTTCTTAAAAAGGATCAACCTGACCTGGTTGAAACCTGCTCTCCTCCTGCCCACCTCTACACGCAGGTCCTGGTAAACTCGCAGGATGCTGTTGTCCCATTTACAGCTCCGTGTCTGCTTGGCCCACTGTAGAATGCGCTCCTTATCCAATAACCTGTGGAATCTTACCACCATGGCCCTCGGGGGGGGGGGGGGGGGGGGGGGGCCTCCCATTCGCGGCTTCCTCGCGAGTGCCCTGTGAGCCCTATCCACCTCCAAGAGCCAGGAGAATGCCCCATCCCTTCACAAACATGTCTGTGATGCATGACCCAGCATCCGTTCCTTCAGACCCCTCCGGGAGCCCGACGATTCTGAGGGTCTGCCGGTGGGACCCATTCTCTAGGTCCTCCACATTCTCCAGGAGCTTCTTCTGCTGGTCTCTCAGCCTCCCCACCACCAGCTCCACCGCAGTTTGATGCTCCTGCTGCTCAGCCAGCGCCTTCTCCACCTTCTGGATTGCCCGATCCTGGGCATCCAATCTATGCACCAACTGCTCAATCAACTCTTTTATCGGGTCCAAGCAGTCCCGTTTCTGCGTAGCAAAGCCTTCCTGAATGACTTACATCAGCTTCTCCATAGACTGCTGGGTCGGCAAGCCACAGGTCCGAACATCCGCCATGTTGTCTTCAGTTGCAGCTGCAGCCCAAGCCTTCTCTATCTTTTTGTTTCTGCCCTTACGAACACTTCTAGTCCTTCTTTCCATGCACCAAAGCGGGAATTCAATGAACAATTGCCACAAACATCCGTTTTACAATTCAAGTCTGGTAAAAAAACGGGGGAAAGGTCGAAAAGTCTGACCAGAGCAGGAGACGCTAAATGTGCGACTTGCTCCTCCATAGCCGCCACCGGAAGTCCCTCCAGAGTCAATTATTAACTTACAGCTGAGTCCAAATAAAGAGACTGAACTTCTGCGCCTCACCTCTGACAGCACATTATAAAACCCGCTGCAAGTCAATGAGCCTCTCAGCATCCTGCAGTAGCGTCTCCAGTGCTGAGTAAAACTAGCATTTGTTTGCTATTACACTTCACAGCAATTTGCATGTACGAGATTGGATTTTCTGTCCTCGCAAAGATGAAGACGGCACAAAGGAATCGGATGAAGTCTGCACCCATACATGCATTTCTGTCTCCACCTGTCAACCTAGTTGAAGTGAAATGATGACGATCAAGTAGGCTGACCTGTCGCATTAAAGGTAAGCAAAAATGGCATGTTGCGAAGGTTGGTCGGCGTAGGGCGTAATGTCAGCCAGTTGGTAAAATTGGGTCCCGAGAAAAAAACGTTAAAAAAAACACTGACCTAGGCCATGCTCACCATTGAAAAAAATACCACCCCACAGCTGTTAAACATTTGGTCAGAGCTCCAGCAGCCATTACCGCTTCAGAGCTCATGACCACAAAATATTTTCCAAAGATCCCCACAATTTGGGAAGCCCCGACTTAAAACATTGCAACAATGTGCTTAGTCACTCTCTATATGGGACAGGAGTCAAGCCTGTTCTGCTATTTAATACAGATCATTAACTCAATCTACCCATAATGGTAACCTTTAATGCCCTTGTCTGACAAAAACCCATCGAGTCTGCTTTAAATTTTTAATTATCAATGCTTCAAGTCCACAATTTTACTTTACATAGTACAAAAAAATTGTTAAGGGAGTCGCATGATAATTGATGATATACACTGTTTACATTGGAAAGGCAGTCTTTGAAGGTATTCAACAATGACACGACAGGGCGCGATTTAACACCCAAAAAATAGTCCTATTTTGGGCGTGTACAGCAGGGTCTTTCTCAGCGTCTGAAGCAGCAAGAACGACCGCGCTATCAAACGGGACTCATGTTGATTTTATTGGACTCTGCGGAGAATGGCCCACCGAGGCCGCACTTACCTAATTTCCTGCACTGACAAGCTCAGAGACCAGAGTGCCATTTTTAAATGCCACTCCAATCTCTTGAGCTCCCTCAACATCCACACCACAGCATCTGTCCCCACCACACTACCCCAAATTTACCTCTTAGGGGGCTGTCAAGCACCCCCCCCCCTCCCCCCTCACCCCACCCCATAAGGACAAAGCACCTCATGGCCCAATCCCTCGATTAGGCATCCAGGCATTGCAAGCCTGGCACCCTAGCTGTGCCCCGCCAACTTGCCAGTTCCACCTGGGCATCGTGGCAGTGACAGAGTGGCACTGTCGGGGTCCCCGGGTGGTACTGGCAAGATGCCAGGTTGGCAGTGACACGGTGCTCAAATGCCATGAATGCCACAATACCACCCTGTCCAGAGCCCGACCATCCAGGGCCCTCCGATGGCCTGAGGGACCTCCCCAGGTGCCGTTATGCCTGACCCACGTTTATGTAGACCAGCGCTAAACAGCACCATGGCGAGGTCACCCAGATGCAGGTGTTCATTCCCAAGCCTCGGGAGAATTGGACAGCGACATATTTAATTGAGCCCAATGGCTGACTTAAATATATTAATCTGGACCTCGCCCAGTGAGAGCAAGTTCCCGATTGTGTGACTCAAGAGATCTTTTTAGATCTCACGAGGCGTTCAGAGCTCAGTAAATGTAGCGAGAGGTCATTCGATCGTGCCCATAGACTTTCCAGCAAGCAATTGGGAAGGAAATTTGTAAAAGAATATTTATATACGATGAGAATAAATTCCTTTCTTCCATAGACTGCAACTTGGCCGATGGGTTAAATTTAAATCACAAAATTCCATCATGCTTTACTGCCTGTCTGTTAATTAATAAGTGACCAAAACTGAAAATCGTATTTAATTGTTTAATTTGCATAATATCAATGTTTGCACATCAACAGCATCTAATTGCTTGCAAGGCTTTGAGAACTTTATAAAGTGCTACGTTATTTAGAGAGAAGAAGGTTAAGAGGTGACCTAATAGAGGCATACAAAATGATCAGAGGGTTAGATAGGGTGGACAGCGAGAGCCTTCTCCCGCGGATGGAGGTGGCTAGCACGAGGGGACATAGCCTTAAATTGAGGGGTAATAGATATAGGACAGAGGTCAGAGGTGGGTTTTTTACGCAAAGAGTGGTGAGGCCGTGGAATGCCCTACCTGCAACAGTAGTGAACTCGCCAACATTGAGGGCATTTAAAAGTTTATTGGATAAGCATATGGATGATAAGGACATAGTGTAGGTTAGATGGCCTTTAGTTTTTTCCATGTCGGTGCAACATTGAGGGCCGAAGGGCCTGTACTGCGCTGTATCGTTCTATGTTCTATTTCTTTCCATTTTCATGAGGTGGGCACTTGTAAATAAAACTTTCATTATGCACATTTTCATTGTAATTTTCACTGATTGCTAATTTTCCAAGGAGC
Source organism: Scyliorhinus canicula (assembly GCF_902713615.1). NCBI lineage: Eukaryota > Metazoa > Chordata > Chondrichthyes > Carcharhiniformes > Scyliorhinidae > Scyliorhinus > Scyliorhinus canicula. The sequence continues at coordinate 79,791,832 of NC_052158.1, read as the reverse complement.
AGTTAGTTACATACACCTAGAGAGTAAAACAAAAAGCGTGATTCTCCCAAAAGTTCCCTCGCAAGTACATTTTGCTGCGTATTTCGTGGCGCTCAAAGTGCCAATAAACACATGGCTATTCAAAGTGGCTTGCGTTGAATAAGGGTCCTGAACAGGGAATGCGCGGCTGAGGTTCCACATACCCGTTTTGTACAGTTGGGAGCGCCACTCACAAGCCATTTTTAAATGATGCCCCGATCTCCGAGGCCCCTGAAACAATCCCCGACCTCTCCCCCAGCCCAAAAGCACTTTGGGAGGGTCACCCGCAGGACCCCCAAAATCCATGCCGGGCAACCCCGGCCCGATCACGCACAAAATGCCAGCTTGGCATCCAGACATCTGGCACCCTGGCAATGCCCATGCCAGCAGGCAGTGCCACCTCGGCACCCCAGCAGTGCCAGGCTGGCACCACCTTGCCAAAAGGGCATGCAGCTGGGCCCTCCAATCCCCTGGGAGATTTCATCTGTGCCGTTCGATCTGGTTCCCGCTTGTGGGGACCAGTGCTGAACGGCGCTCGCCCGAGGTCTCTGAGGTGAAGAGGTTGAACCCAAGGCTCAGTCTCCTTGGGAATCTGCAAATTAGAGTGTGGCTAACTGCCTCGCTCTAATATGTAGATTTGCCAAAAGGTCCGTGGGATTCACATCACAATGTCTCCCGAGGGATGCGGCGAGCAGGAAGCAGGGTCTGCCGGCTTTCATCGGCCACGTTGCGCCATGGCGAGCTGCTTTTCGGGTGCAGTCGTTGGCTCACAGCAAATTATTTGTACTCTTGCATTATTAAAAATATGGGTTTAGCATTCAACTCATCAAGGGATAACCCATTTTCAATTTTCTCTTCTCATGTATTCATTGAATCCAACTCAACTCAGTTCTGCTCCTTGCTAAAATATTACTATATCAAAGAGATTCACAATTTTCCTTCTCAGTACATGGCCTAGACCTTGGTTGAGCCCAAATTTAGGGACCATGTGCAGCAAGCGTTCCTCAGTTCTGTACACAACTATTCAGTTTCTAGTCAAAATTAATTTACTTTTTAAAATATATTTCCACTGTGATTTCAATTTCACCTAATACTCTTACTGTTACAGCTACCATAGTAAACCAGTATTTGCATCTCGGATTCTTCTGTAAAGAAAACTTTCTGCACAAGTAGAGAAGCAAAGTAAATGACATTTGAAGTGTGTACGAAGCAGATGCAGTATTCCTGCATCTGGGGATAACGAGGCATCCTCTTGGGTCAATGTGCTGCGACTACATTTTCCAAAACACAAAACAGTTCACAAATCTTATTCCAGAGAATTGCAGAATCTTTCCTACAGCAATGTGGAAATTTGTAAAAAAAAACAATCACATCAGATAAGAAACCACGTTGCAGCTTTGTTGAATACAATTTTCCACATCAAGTGGTTTACTCATGTAAAATTGAAAAGATCATTCACCAAGGACCATTTAATTTTTCAGCACCTGGGACAAGATTGCAACTGGAGCCACACATTTGAGTTAAGCTTGCTGACTCAGCGGGCAGATTTTAAAAGAAAATTTACATTTATCTCACTGCTGATGCGGTCCTCGGTACAATTCCATTCTAACAAAGACTAAAGCAATTTGACAAGATCCTGTTGGGATCAGGGTACGTGATTCAGTGCAGGAGATAAAAGAATGACCATGGGATTGGTTTGTAAACACTGCAACTTTTCTACTGAAACAGTAGTGGCCAGTCGGCAAACATGAAAAAAAATCCAACTAATAATTGTACAGTCACAGTCACACAGCACACTTTGATTTTCCATTATCCGTTCTACAATGGAATATGGTTAAAGGCTCAGCATAATTACTGTCATCTACACATTTAATTTTGAACATTCCACGATTCAACTGAAAATCACAACTTGACAGCAATGCCAATACATCACATTTATCACTTGCAGCTGCTGTTGCAGATCATGGGGTGTGTGTGGGGTGGGGGTGGGGGGAATTCCATTAAGACAAAATAAGTAAAGCTGCACTGCACCAGGAGTACCACACAAGGGCGAGCGGTCATCTTGTGACTTGGCACAGCTTGTCGGACTCAAACTGCCACAACAACCTGGAGGCAAAGCATGGGAGAAGTGAGGACTTGCCCCACTGTCATGTTGTTCCATGTCGTCCCACTTTCTGCAGCTCACCCTGTTCATTGACTTGTTATTGTAATTTCTGTGACGGTCTTGCTCACTGACAAAGTAGATGGCACCCCGAGGGCAATCGTTTCGGAGCTCTCCGTTTGTCAATGATTCATGAAGTAATTAAAAACAGACTAATTAAAAAAAAACAAACATGGTTTTCATTATACCTAAAAATATCAAAACCTCTGCTTGTGAGCAATTTCAAGGCTGCAACTCCACGTCTGGATTCACAGAATTGTTACAATCCATAATAGATGCTTGGCTAGTTTACTGATGCCCATTATCAGATTACTGCCTTGTAATCATGCCCAGACAGCCATTATTCTCCATTTGTTCCATGTCATGATGGTAATTTCACTGCTCAATGCTCACCAGAATGTTACTTCACATAGGTGAACTCCCTATTAACAATGCAATCTCAGCATTTCTGAAAGAGTGCTTTGCACTACCCCTGAAATCCCCCTTCAAGTAAATCCTGGTGTTGGAATGTTGAATTTTTATTGAGTTCCCTCCCCCAACTTGGCTGTTGGGCTTGCACACACCTTTGCCTTGCATCTTTATGACACAACAGGTTATCCTATATTGAGGGTTATTTTTCAAAATCTACCTAATTTAAAGGAAAGCAATCTTTCGAGATAATATTCAATGCTTGATTAAAACTCCAAAGTTCAAGGCAGCAAATGCTTAGGAAATCAGAAGCACAAAGGGACTTGGGAATCCTTGTTCCTGATTCTCTTAAGGTTAACGTGTAGGTTTAATCGGCAGTGAGGAAGGCAAATGCAATGTTAGTATTCATGTCAAGAAGGCTAGAATACAAGAGCAGGGATGTACTTCTGAGGTTGTACAAGGGCTCTGGCCAGGCCAGATTTGGAGTAGTTTTGGGCCCCGTATGCAAGGAAAGATGCGCTGGCCTTGGAATGGGTCCAGAGGAGGTTCACAAGAATGATCCCTGGAATGAACAGCTTGTCGTATGAAGAACGGTTGAGGACTCTGGGTCTGTACTCATTGTGGAGTTTAAAAGGATGAGGGGGGATCTTATTGAAACTTACAGGATTCTGCGAGGCCTGGATAGAGAGAACATGGAAAGGAAGTTTCCACTTGTAGGAAAAACTAGAACTAGAGGACACCATCCCAGACTAAAGGGACAATCCTTTAAAACAGAGTTGAGGAGGAATTTCTTCAGCCAGAGGGTGGTGAATCTGTAGACCTCTTTGCCGCAGAAAGCTGTGGAGGCCAAATCACTGAGTGTCTTTAAGACAGAGATAGATAGGTTCTTAGTTAATAAGAGGATCGTTATGTGGAGAAGGCAGGAGAATGGGGTTGAGAAAAATATCAGCCATGATTGAATGGCGGGGAAGACTTGATGGGCCGAGTGGCCTAATTCTGGTTCTATGTCGTATGGTCTTATGGCACGGTGGCGCAGTGGTTAGTACTGCTGCCTCACGGCACTGAGGACCCGGGTCCGATCCCAGCTCCGGGCCACTGTCCGTGTGGAGTGTGCACATTCTCCCTGTGTCTGCGTGGGTTTCACCCCCACAACCCAAAGATGTGCAGGATGGTGAATTGGCCTTTTAAAAAAATTTTGGGCTCGCTTCTCATTTCCAATCTGTGTGTATGTGTTGCGTATTTATTATTTTTTCTCACGTTTTACTAACCAACTCACACTTTCTTTTTACCCAAGAATACCTGGTTAAATTAGCTCCTTTTAAAACACAAAAACATTTGGACTGGGAAAAGGTATCCATGAGGGAAAGGGTCTTTTTTAAATGAACCTTGTTGCGAACCACTGAGGGGGTTGAATAAAGAAGGAGAATCAATTCATTCCTCCTCACCTGAGGAGACAACTTTTTGGGGGTATCTCGTCTGGAGTCATAAATTTGAGGTCCTCGCCCTGGGGACCGGTCATATAAAAATTTTAACTGCACACTGAATATTCAGAAAAGGTAAAATTATGCTATGAAATAACTGTGGGAGCTGTTGCTTCCAAAACAGACAAAATTAGTTCACACACAATTAACAGCTACCAAGTCTCTAGCTTCAATATGTATTCTTCGACAGCCACTAAGTAGCTGAGTGAGCCAAGAGTCAATGCAGTGAGGCACTTCATCATAGTTCTTTCAATGAGTTTGCATGCAATTTTCAATCCTGCCAATCATCCCAACTACCAACTAACATTCCGCACACCCAGAGCTGCAGATCCGAAGGCTTCTTTTTGGAACTAGGGAACTCGAAAACAAATGGAAATTCTTCCATTTTTGCATGTTTCTCCGAGTTATGAACACTTAATTATATTTTGATGATGCAGAAGTTAAATATGCCCATTAAAAATAATAATAAATCGAATTGACTTGGTTCCACTGACCACAAATACTGGGGGTTCTGTAATCTGTTGTTCCAATATATCAAAAAGGGTAAGGTTTTGTTTTGCGATATTATCAGCAGCATGTAAAATCACAATCAAAAGTTTGCTGACGTTCTTCATTTACTTTCCTCCTCCTTAGCTGTTTGAAATTCAAATTTACAAAACTCCTGCAACCTGCAACCCAATCATAATCTTATTAAAGACTTTCAGCTGAAGCTTAAGATCATGATGTAACAGCTCACTTGTTTTCTTTCACAGATAATATTTCTCACCAAATCTCTCCATTTTGAGTGTTTGGCCTGAATTTTAATGTGCAGCAGTACATGGGGGGGGGGGGGGGGGGAGAGAGACAGAGCATCAGGAAGCTAGCTGCAATCTGCCAACTTCTGCATTCAACTGGAACACATTAGGCTGCATCAGAAGAAACCCCTTGGGAGAGATGGGTCATCAATTTCAATCTGTTAAATCGATAAATTGCAGCAAGATTAACATGGCTTTTGGAATTTAACTGTGGATGCACGGGTTTCCCAAGCTTACTGAACATTGCCAGTGGAAGGAAGGTGGGAGAACAGCAGCAATTAAGGGGGTCCAAGGCATGACAGTGAAATATACCGATAAGCACTGAAACCTCACAGCTGATTCCTTGCACGATTGTGTGAACGACGATTTTGCCTACGTTTGTACGTTGATGCACATTCTTGGAGATCATTGCTGACAAATAGCGCAGGAAAATAGTATGGCCAGTTTTAGGAATCAGTGGTGGAGTGTTTACAATAGGGGATAGCTGAGCAAATTTGACTGTTGTTCATCCGCGCAAATATGATTGAGTTGCAGTGGTAACCGTTCGGCATGTTCTTACTGTGAAAAAAAACCGACAGAAACAAAAAAATGCCCAGCAAAAATGACTCCACAAATATTGCTCAGCACCTCCAGAGAACACAGACTGTAGAATAGGGCGTATTTTCACTTCCGTTTGCATCCAGGTCCACGGCCATTTGAGGAATTGCTCCCAGATGTGTACGTGATCTATTCTAATTGATCCTGTTGTTCTACCCACTATTGAACACAAAGCAGATTCAAAATTATGTAGGATTTTGTTAGTTTAGGGTATTTAAACCAGCAGTGGGTAATCTTGCTGTTTGTGACATGGGCATCACGGGTTACATAGAACATAGAAAAATACAGCACAGAACAGGCCCTTTGGCCCACGATGTTGTGCCGAACATTTCTCCTAGATTAATCATAGAGTATCATAGAATTTACAGTGCAGAAGGAAGCCATTCGGTCCATCGAGTCTACACCGGCTCTTGGAAAGAGCACCCTACCCAAGGTCAACACCACCACCCTATCCCCATAACCCAGTAACCCCACCCAAAACTAAGGGCAATTTTGGACACTAAGGGCAATTTATCATGGCTAATCCACCTGACCTGCACATCTTTGGACTGTGGGAGGAAACCGGAGGACCCGGAGGAAACCCACGCACACACGGGGAGGATGTGCAGGCTCCGCACAGACAGTGACCCAAGCCGGAATCGAACCTGGGACCCTGGACCTGTGAAGCAATTGTGCTATCCACAATGCTACCGTGCTGCCCTTAAGACCAAATTAATCTACACTCCATTATTCTGCCGTAATCCATGTACCTATCCAATAGCCACTTGAAGGTCCCTAATGTTTCCAACTCAACTACTTCCACAGGCAGTGCATTCCATGCCCCCACTACTCTCTGGGTAAAGAACCTACCTCTGACATCCCCCCTATATCTTCCACCATTCACCTTAAATTTATGTCCCCTTGTAATGGTTTCTTCCACCCGGGGAAAAAGTCTCTGACTGTCTACTCTATCTATTCCCCTGATCATCTTATAAACCTCTATCAAGTCTCCCCTCATCCTTCTCCGTTCTCATGAGAAAAGGCCTAGCACCCTCAACCTTTCCTCGTAAGACCTTCTCTCCATTCCAGGCCAACATCCTGGTAAATCTCCTTTGCACCTTTTCCAAAGCTTCCACATCCTTCCTAAAATGAGGCGACCAGAACTGCACACAGTACTCCAAATGTGGCCTTACCAAGGTTTTGTACAGCTGCATCATCACCTCCATGTTCACTGGAGCGTGGTAGACTGTCATAGTCTTCTTACTGTGCACTTGAGCATGGCAGACTGTCACAGTCTTTCTGTTGTTCACTTGAGCGTGGCAGACTTGCATCATCTGCTGCTATTGCTCAGAGGAGGTTGCTAGACCCTCATGGTCTTGTTCATGCAAGGACTGCGCTTTGGGGTCTAGCCTTGCTTCTATTGTGGAGGCTGTTCACAAACTCGCTGTGGAGGCTTGTGTCACTTGAGTCACTTCTTGTTCATGCAAGGATTGTGCTCTGGAGTCTTGCGTTGCTTCTATCGTGGAGGCTGTCCACAAGCTCGCTGTGGAGACTTTCATCGCTTTCTGTGTCGAGGCTGGGACCCTTCATGGTGCGTCGACCACTATCTGTGTGGCAGCAGGCCGCTCTCTGTGGGCTTGTCTCTCGTCTTCAGGCTGCAGCATAATCCTGCACTCATGAGTCGCGATGTCATATGTGCTCAGCTGAGGATTCCCCAATCCAAAGAACTCGTCATCGGGGTCTTCAATGTACAACACGTCTAGTTGCGGTTCAGATTTGGTACTGGGGTAGCCACCTTCCAAGGTGAAATCTTCGTCTGAGTCATTGTCTTCCAAGACCATATCATCACGTTTTGTGTCGGAGCTGGCATTGGGCTCGCGATGTCCAAAGAAGAATTCAAGGTCTGAGTCGTAGTCTTCAAGGACTGTATCATCTCTTTGGGCGGTGCTAACTGCTTGTTGCAGGGTTCTGCGGAGGTTACTTTCAGCTACTGGTCGAATTTCAGGCATTGTGCTGTTGTTCCAGGTGAAAGAATCGGGTTTTACGGCTTTAAAACTTTTTTCCATGTTTTGGGGCATTTCCCCTTTAAGTGGCCGTGGTCCGGGGCCTCTGACGTCATGACGTGTGTGACGTAGGTCGTAGGAAGTGATTGGGCATGCACAGATCGCTGTTCCTTTACTTGGGGCTTTTCTCAACTGCGCATGTGCAGCACCTTTACCAAGATGGCTGCAATTCAAAACTGCAGATTTCTTCAATGGAAAGCCTACCTTCGCCTCGTGGTGAGTTTTGGCGCATCTTTTACTGTTTTTTCTTGTATGTTCCTCACTGAATTCTTGGAATTTGTCCAGGACTACCTGGAAGTCGCTCTTGTTTTGCCCGTTTGAGTATTTGAAGGTCTGGAAGATTTCAGCTGCTTCTGGCCCCGCAATGGTAAGTAGAAGCTTTATTTTTTCTGCATCCGCCCCACCATCTAGGTTGGACGCTACCAGGTAGATCTCGAATCTCTGCCGGAACCAACGCCAGTTTTCACTGAGATTGCCTTGGTACCTGAGCTGCTGTGGAACCGGAATCCCAAACATCATCTTGCCTGGCTGCTGCTGCTGGTTGTCACTGTTCGCTGAGTTGTAACTATATGGATTTAAATAGGTCACTCCTACGTACCATGTTTTGTTATGCTCTTGACGTAGCATAAGCTGCTTCCTTGATGTGCGCTCTGACAAAGGCAGGTTCAGACTTGGAGATTGCTTTAACACATTTATTAAACTATTAACGATTCTCCTACTTGGATTCGACTCTCCTGCTAAACCTGCTATAGCTACTCAGACTGACGAACCAGTCTGCTACAGTCCACATGGTTGGTGTGATGTGCTTCAAATCAAAACTGCGTACTCACTGAGAGTCTCCACTGGAAAGAGGAAGATCATGTGTGCTGTGTCCTTTTAAATGGGTTGGTGCAATGCCCTCCTGTGGTAGTGTCACCTATGTGTATCGTGAATGCCCATTGGTCATGTCCCATCTTACTGGCCTATTAGTTGAATGTCTGTGTCGTGTCTCTGGTGCTCCCTCTAGTGTCTATCTAGCCTACGTGTATTTACATTAACCTCTTGTGTATTTACAGTGATGCATATCACCACAACCAGGACATATTTCTTTCTCTAAAGGGTAATAGTGAAACAGATGTTTTTTTACGACAATCCAGATTTTTATTGAATTCAAATTTCACCACCTGCCCTGGTAGTATTTGAACCCCGATCCCCAGAGTATGACTCTGGGTCTTTGGATTCCTAGCCCAGCGATAATGCCACAACACCACTGCCTCCCATCCAGCGATAATACCACAACGCCACTGCCTCCCATCCAGCGATAATACCACAAGGCCACTGCCTCCCCTACATCATTGTCTCCAGTAAGTTTGGGAATATTTTGCTGCAGAGAAGTGGGATAATGAATGGCCAACATTTTTTTTCTCCTTTATTTCGAGAAATTTCAGGCTGTTGATGTCATAATATACACATCAGTATATGATGGTGCATAGACACACACTGACTGACACACTGAAAGACCAATCAACACACACAACACAGCAGCCAATCACCAGACAGGGCACGGTCACTATAAAGCCAGAGGGCACTAGTTTTCCCGCTCATTCGGGATGCAGCCTCTGAGACAGCCAGAGCTCGCAGTCAGTAGCACGAGCATCTACCATGTGCTAGCAGTATAGGTTGGTCAGGTTAGCCATAGGTGTTCAGTCAACCTAACATAGTGTCGACCCACAGTGCAAGTATGTATAACAGCTCATAGTTAAATAAAATAGAGTTGTACGTCTACAAGTGTTGGTAGCCTGTCTCTCTCACTGCTCTGGTAAACGCAGTCCTCGCAGACCCAGCATACCCAACACATCAGTTGACATACAAGAGTTTCAAGTCATTCCAAAACTTCACTTCCTTTTCGCAAAAATAATTGTTTGTGTGTCTTCGCTCACAAAAGGCAAACTTCTTCCTGAACAAGTTCAAGAGGCATTCTATTTCTTGATTCTCCAGCACATGGTGCTGCTCAGGGACACAATTATTCTGCATGAAGCGAGCTGGAACTCAACTTGTAGAAGCGTGCGTAACCAATTACCTCTCTCCAAAATGCTTCAGGAAAACAATTTGAGGAGCAGAAAAAGGAAGGGGTGCGATTTAATGACCATGTCATGTTTGAGCTCAAGGAGATGCCAAAATCAAGAACTGCGCTGGGCACCGATCTGTTTGCAATCTAAATGACCCGCTCCCTTTGGCAAAATCAGGATTTCACCTTTGTGTGGTGAGAAACCAATAAGCACCACTTCAGCCCAATCTCCATACAATTGACGGGAGCGACCCCCGATCTAACGGCCTCCCCAGAAAGGGATCAGATGTGCACCGAATAATACTACTTTTTAAAAATGTGAAGCTAGAGAGGGCTGCTGCGGGGACCCGAGGAGGTGAGTAGCCATCTTCACTCACAGGCAAAGAGCCCGGGGGCACTGAGGTTGCTGGCCCGGTGCTGGGAAAGGGGTTGGGGGTGTGCAGAGCAAGTTGGGGGGGGCTGGTTGTCTTGGCAGCATGACTGCGAGCCGAGTGGGACTGGCTGTGCTGGATCTATGTAAGTGCTGCTCTCTCTTGTTGGCAGGGGGCTGGTGAGCATGGTCTTGGCAAGACCATGATTTGCGTCGAGAGTCCCATGGGGCTTCATTAAGTGGACCAATTAACTTTTTATAGCAGCGACAGCCTCGTCGGGCCGAGCGTCAGGAAGCTCGAAGCAGTTCCTGCTCACTAACACACTTAGAAGCTTTTTTTGGCTATATCACGCCCAGGAACTTTCAAGTGGGGCATGATATGAAATTAAAATAGCACAAGTGCAAATTTAACATCTTGTGTGTCTATATGTTGAGCCTCCTTCAGTTTAGTTGTCATTCTTTTGATTAAGTAGTTAGGCATTGGGCGTGATTTAATGGCCGCGTTGCACTTACGAGGGAGCGCGACATGGCCTTTAGATCACGGGAGGCGCCAAAAAACAAGAACTGCGCCAAACACCAATCGGTTTGCAATCTAACCGGCCTTCATTATTAGTAAAATCAGGATCCCACCGTAGCACGGCGAGAAACCAATAATCGCCACTTCTGGCCAATCTCCATATAATTGTCAGGAATCTAATGGCCTCCTCTGATCTCACCACCACCCCAGCAATTGGTCATGCAGCCTCCAATTAGTATAACTTTTTAAAGACGTGAAGCTGGCAGATGGACTGCTGTGGAGATCCGAGGAGACAAATGGCCACCTTCGCTCCCAGGCAATGAGCCGGGCACGCTGGGGTTGCTGTCCCGATGCTTAGAGGTGGGAGGTGGAAAGGGGGAATGGGTGTCTCAGCGTGAGCAGGTCTGCCATGCCATATCCTGGACCGCGTGTTCACATTCCGGGGGCAACACTAGCACCTGCCCGCCTGCCCCATCGACTACCCAAAACTCCCAGCGACTGAGAAGGCCCCTGGCTGTCCAGCTGAAGGCTCTTGCTAATAGGGAATTGGCAATCGTAGTTAAGTGAGCACCTCACAACGCCCAAGTGGATCCCCGTGGGTGGGCGTGCCATGCAGCACGTGGGAGTTACTGCCCAACATCCCAATCAGACCATGATGCCTGGACACTGCACCTGAACACTGCAGGAAGCAACAATACGGATGCAACAGTGAACATTCATACACACAGTGGCTGGGTCTCAGCACTGGGGACATTTCGGTGACCAGAGGGTGTGTGCATTGGGGAGAGGGTCCTGTACCCGGTCCAGGTAACATAAGTTACCGGTGACGGCCCAAGATGTACAAGGCATCGCTCTTCTTTCCAACAAACAGACTCCACCTGAACAAGGGGATGGTGCAGCATGTAGAGGAGGAGGTTACTCATTCCCGGTGGCCTTACAGGCCTGAACCTCTATGCCTCAGGATCATTCCACGGCTCAAGGACTTGAACAGCACCTCACAAGCTACAGTCCACAAGTGCATTGTGAGGTCATGAATGCCCTGTTTGCCTCGGCAGCAAATTATATAAATGTTGATATGGACCAGGCCCAACAAGATGCCTGGGCAGCAGGATTCTCCACCATCACCTGGATGCTCCAGGTCCAGGGGGTAGTGGATGGCACGCATCCCACCTTGGGCTTACCGGGCCGTCGTCATCAACAGGACAGGATTCCACTCCGATGTCCAGCTTGTGTGCGACCACCACATGACGATCACGCATGTGTGTATGATAGCTACATCCTGAGGCAGTCAGAAAAAAACAGCCTCTTGGAGGATCACCCAGGATGGTCGGTTGGTTCTTGGGGGGATAAGGAGTACCCGCTGGGTATCTGGCTAATGACACCAGTACGGAGGCCGGTGACCCATGCGGAGACCCGATACAACGAATGCCCATGCAACCACCTGGGCTGTCATTGAGCAGTTCATTGGACTGCTCAAAATGAGGTTCCTAAGAAGTACACACTCAGAGGGTCGCCCGCTTTGTGGTGGTTTGCCGTGCCCTTCATATCCGCAGCACTGCCTGACATGGGTGTGCCGGGAAGTACGGAATGGTGCTGGGCGGTGAAGGTGCCAAGCGCGTGTTTGTGTGTGTGTGTGCTTATGGGGGGGGGGGGGGGGTTTGGTGCTGAGGCGGTGCCAGGGGGCCAGTGCCAACTTTCACCCATGTGGCCTGGTGGAGCTCGTTGACCTTATGGCACAGGGTTCCAGTTCTCCTGGTGATGCTCCCCAAGCTGACGGCCGCTGCCGCTTTCTCCCAAGGTGGCATTGGTTGACATGTGGCTCACCTTCGGGGAAACAGGTCATCCATCTGATTTCAACAGCTTCCATCAATCTGGCTGTGCAGGAATATTGGCTGTGCAGGAGCAGTATAAGTGCTGCTCTCCCTTGTTAGCAGGGGGCTGCCGAGCAAATCAACCAACGGGACAGTCATTTGTGGCGTGAAGCCCGTGGGGCCTCGTTAAGTGGTCCAATTAACTTCTTATAGAGGTGATGGCCTTGCCGGGCTGAGCGTCAGGAAGGTCGTGGCAGTTCCCTCTCACTACCACACTTAGAAACGTTTCCACTAAATCGCACCCCAAAAATATTTAAGCACATAATCAGACGGAAACATCCTGTTGACACTGCAATGGGATGCAAATTGGGCTCATTTCTATGGCAAGGGAGGAAAAGCATCAAGTTGTTTTCTTACCCCTGACTAATAGTTAGTCACACTGAAACCGGTTAAAACTGCACAAGTGTGAATGTGACTCACTGGTTACATTCGTAACTGCAGTCAAAGATCACCCATAACCACTAACTAAGCAACGTACTGGAAAGCTACCACCACACCAATGAAACCATTGCACTGTGCAAGGCCTCCATTTAATGTCTTCCCCTGAAAGGGAACTATCAAACGTGAAAGTGGAAAGGAAGGCCGTATTCTCTGTTCCTTTAGAATTCTGCCCACTATCAATTCTTCTCCCGGATTAGTGGGGATGGGGTGGAAAGAGAGAAATTAAAAAGTGGCTGGTGAAGTGTCTCCTCTCCAGCCCAGCTAAATGAAAGGCAGTGGGGGAGTAGAAGGGAAATTGAAAAATAAATATTTGCATTAATGTAACAGCTTTCACACCTTAGGACACCCCAAAGCACTTCACAGCTCATGAAGTACTTTCACTTTTTTTATATGCAAACACAGCAGCCAATTTGGCAAGGTCCCTGCACTCAAGAACTTTGCTGCTGAATCTACACCTTACTGGTACCCGATTTGGGGAAAAAAGGCAGGGTGCGCATTAAGAATTTGCAAACAAACCAATTCAACTATAACAATGGAATACTTCTGTTTCCTCCATCAAAATAATGATAATACTTGAAAAATATTTCATTGGCTTTCGCGTGCTTTCGAATATCCTGGGGAATGTCACATTTATAAATCCAAGTCTTTCTTAACTGCACTCTGGAGACGCTGCAGATGACAAACGAGTCACATCTGCTGAAGTGGAGTTACTTTTGAAATGCAGTTTAAAATGTTTGTTAACACCCACACAAATATAATGCCTTAACAAGTGTGACATGTTTTAACAAAAATAGTTTAAGGATACCACTCTATTGTGGTGAAAATGTTGACCAAGTCATCTATCAACATTCAAGAATTTGATAACAGGAAGGCGTTTAACAAAGCTTGTGGAAATCCCCTCCTCTATAATAAACATAGGTTTCATAAGTCATTTACTCTTCAAGTTGCTGACAGAGATGCAAAATGGAACACTGATCCAATTTTTTGAATTGTGCATATATCATACAGTTAAATTGCAGAATTGATTATTTTTAATGTGAAAAATTTAGAGGTTACATGTCTCACACCCGAACGTCGGTCGATTTCCTAACATAGAAAGGAGCTGAAGAAACCATGTAATAAAATTATTTTGTAGTTCATGTTGAATGAAGCAGAATGCACGTGCAATATAAACACAACCTTTCATTTTTCAAAGAAAACTATTCTAGACACATTTTACAGGGACCTTGTTTCTACTATTTTATTCACTTCGTCAAACAAAGGTATTTTTATTTATTATATTTGTGAACCACTGTAAGCATTATAAGTAGTTATCACCCTAATCTATAACCTATTATACCACGCATAATATTTTGCCAAATTTAACAGGGCATGATCACTTTACTCAGTATTACTGTTTCTGGTTGCTATCAGCGCCTGAAGGAGCCAGTTTTGAAAACTGAAGTACGATACTGACTGAAGTACGGTTCAGTTGGCAGGCCGAGTATTTTCAGTTGCACAGACGGTTTTCCCAGTGCAGTTTTAACGTGCCGCAGTTTTCCAGTCAAGTTACTCCTTTAAACGTGATGAGGCTCGCTAACTAAATTGAGACAAGTCTAAGGGTCCTTCCTGTTGATTCCCTTATTTCCCCTTTCTTTATTTTTTTGCCGATATCATTTTGATCCATGGATGCTTAATGGGCATGCATCATTAAGACAAAGAACAGAGAGAAGGAGACATTCAAGAAGTTGCAACATAGTATATGGTGTTAGTCTTCGAACACAGAACTCAGACTTTGTGGCACCCAAGAGATGGGGTGGGGCTCCGTTCAGTTGGTTCGCTGGTAGCCAATGAATTGACCAAAAGGCCGAATTGTGCCTGGTAATAGGTGGTGATTGGATCCTGTCTGAGTGGGATGATTTCCAGATCCCTAAGGAAAGCAGAGACGGGCCCCTGGACACTGAGGGAAAATACCTGCTCTCTCTCTTGCATTTGCTCGAGAAAGTCTGCTACATTTCTGAAACAGCAGGGATCTGAATGAAACCCATTACAGACTGGAAATCTCAACATGAAAAGTGTGCTAGAAACAACCAACTGAAACAAAGACTCTTATCTTTTACTTATTATTTTCATCCCTCTCTTCCCCTCTGTTTGTTTGTCTTGTGTATGTGTATAAATTTACAAATATATATATATACATCAACATATAGGGTGGGGGCAAGTTAAAGTGTGGGATTAGTAATTAGATCATTGTTAACCAGTTTATTTGCTGCATATTTCATTATAATTCTTGTTATAAATAAAAAGTAATTGTGTTCAAATTTACAAACCTGGCGATTATTGGGGAGCCAAGAGCCAAAGTCTTCGGGCATTTTAAGAATTATTGGTTAATTCAATTGTGTTGCGACTACGAGTCAAGGGGGCTGGAATTGACTACATCCTAGCCCAAGGTGTCTTAACACAAGTGATCCGATTATCTCAGACAGGAAGATTTTCATGATTTCCTTTCATACTCTGAATGCATACCAACCTCAGACACTATGTTCCCACCCTTTTACTAGCAATGCTGAAATTGCTGCCAATGGGTGGGTGCATTGCAAAGTACCCAGCGATGCCGCTCTTTCTTCAAGTATATTGCTCAGAACAGCCGGTCAAGCACTGATTTTGGTTTAGTCATGACACAAAGCTCTTTTTTTTTTAAAATAATTTTTATTGAAAAATTTTGAATTTATACAACAACATCGAACCATAATAAAATACCAATAATAACAATAATGATAGCAATCATAAATATTCGCCCCTCCTCAATGAACAACACAACATATTAACAACTTAAATTAACACAATGTTAAGTTACATAACTGCAGAGAAAAAAAATAGAAACTATAATAAGGAACCTTATTATAACCCTTACCCCCTCCCTCTCCCCCCCCCCCCCCACCCTCTCTCTCTCTCTCTCTCTTCCCCCCCCTCCCCCCCCACCAAGGTTGCTGCTGCTATTGACCAAGATACCTATCTTTGAGCCAGCAAGTCCAGAAAAGGCTGCCACCGTTTATAGAACCCTTGTATTGATCCTCTCAGGGCAAATTTGACCCTCTCCAATTTTATAAATCCCACCATGTCACTGATCCAGGTCTCCACACTTGGGGGCCTCACATCCTTCCACTGTAGCAAGATCCTCCGCCGGGCTACTAGGGACGCAAAGGCCAGGACACCGGCCTCTTTCGCCTCCTGCACTCCCGGCTCCACCGCAACTCCAAAAATCGCGAGTCCCCACCCTGGTTTGACCCTGGATCCAACCACCCTCGACACCGTCCCCACCACCCCCTTCCAGAATTCTTCCAGTGCCGGGCATGCCCAACAAGTAATGATCTTCCACTCCATCGTTCAACAAGTTTTGACATTCAAACTTGGACAGCAACAGCTAACAATGTATCTGACTGTTGAGGTCATTCATGTAGGCCCCACCTTCTTAACCTTGCCCCTCGCCTGAGGTGTGCTGACCCTCAAATTAAATAATCACCAGTCAGCTCTGTCTAAAAAGGGGAGAGCAGCCTGGGACTTTGGCGACATTTAGATTTACTTGCACATCAACAAAGCAACAGTACATTATGGCTACAATTCCAGCACATCAGAAACACTTCCTGCTGAAAAGATGCTTTCAAAGTTTGGGCCACTATCTCAGCAATAAAGCATGGAATGTTCAGAACTACATTAATGCAAAACAAGAATCAAGTATGCGGAACATATTAAAATATTAAGATAAAAAACACAACAATTGATATTTAAAAGGAAGAAGCAAGCAATGTGAAAACGTACCACACTGCATAAAATGGGTCATCTGGAAGCACACATTGATAATTATAGTGGAAGAGTCCTCAAATTCTGCCATAAAATGAAAGAGCTTTGGCTAATTAAAAGCTCAAGTAAATATAGTTCAAAATGTTAAAGGCGTGAAACACCATTATTACTTTTACCTAACTTCAGAATTGGGTCTAATTCCATGTCAGATTTTGCACAAACAGCAGTAATTATCCAATTTGTGTTTAATTGATTCCGATTTCCATCAGCTGACTGTTTAGTCCATAAAAGCCTTTGTAGTTTAATCAAGGCTTTTCTATATAATATCCGCAAATATAGATCATAGAATTTACAGTGCAGAAGGAGGCCATTCGGCCCATCGATTCTGCACTTGCCCTTGGAATGAGCACCTAACTCAAGCCTGCGCCCCCATCCTAACCCAGTAACCCCACCTAGCCATTTGGACACAAAAGGGCAATTTAGCATGGCCAATCCACCTAACCTGCACATCTTTGGACTGCAGGGGATAAAGGGGTTTTTTCAGGATGGCAGCCAATGACTAGTGGTGTGTCTCAGAGGTCTGTGCTGGGACCACAACTTTTCACAATATACATTAATGATCTGGAAGAAGGAACTGAAGGCACTTTTGCTAAGTTTGTAGATGATACAAAGATCTGTCGAGGGACAGGTAGTATTCAGGAAGCAAGAGGGCTGCAGAAGGATTTGGACAAGTTCGGAGAGTGGGCAGTGAAGTGGCAAATGAAATACAATGTGGAAAAGTGTGAGGTTGTGCACCTTGGAAGGAGGAATTTAGGCATAGACTATTTTATAAATGGGGAAATGCTTAGGAAATCAGAAGCACAAAGGGACTTGGGAGTCCTTGTTCATGATGCTCTTAAGGTTAACGTGCAGATTCAGTCGGCAGTTAAGGCGGCAAATGCAATGTTAGCATTCATGTCAAGAGGGCTGGAATACAAGATCAGGGATGTACTTCTGAGGCTGTATAACGCTTTGGTCAGACCCCCTTTGGAGTATTGTGAGCAGTTTTGGGCCCCGTATCTGAAGAAGGATGTGCGGGCCTTGGAAAGGGTCCAGAGGAGGTTCATAAGAATGATCCCTGAAATGAAGAACTTGTCGTATGAGGAACGGTTGAGGACTCTGGGTCTGTACTCAATAGAGTTTAGAAGGATGAGGAGGGACCTTATTAAAACTTACAGGAAACAGCGAGGTCAGAATAGAGTGGAAGTGGAGAGGATGTTTCCACTTGCAGGAAAAATTAGAACCAGAGGACACCATCTCAGAATAAAGGGACGATCCTTTAAAACAGAAATTAGGAGGAATTTCTTCAGCCAGAGGGTGGTGAATCTGCAGAACTCTTTGCCGCAGAAGGTTGTGGATTGAGTGTCTTTAAGACAGAGATAGATAAGTTCTTGATTAATAAGGGGATCAGGGGTTATGGGGAGTAGGCAGGAGAATGGGGATGAGAAAATATCAGCCATGAGTGGCCTAATTCTGCTCCTATGTCTTATGGTCTAATATGACTTAGGCTAATCATCTAACTCAAGTTGTAGACGGGCGTTGGTCAGAACTAATTTTGGAAAATATCTGGCTTTCTGGCAACGCAGTCAACAGATCCTCCACGTATTGGGTGGATTACATTCTCTTACCTGATTTTGTTACTTTATAATCCCAACATTCCCATCTAACTTCCGTACTCCCACTATGGAGTAGCCCAATTTCTAGAGATTATGGTTGTGATTTTTAAAAAAATTTAGAGTGCCCAATTATTTTCTTTCCAACGAAGGGGCAATTTAGTGTGGCCAATCCACCTACCCTGCACATCTTTGGCTGCTGATATGTCGGTCCACATTTGTGGGCCAGTACTAATCAACGCCCACATGACCTCTCGCTGGAGTGCCAGTTAGATTCCAGGAATCTAACTCGTTAATGAGATGTAGATTGCCTTAAATCGGTAATAATTGGTTTCTCACCACGTTTAGGTAGAATCCGAACCCCGACAACAGAAGCGGGCTGGCAAACTGGGCGGATCCCAATTTTGGCCTCTCCCACGATTTACCCAGTGCGCATGGATCCACGCTGGGCGCAACGTGACTATTAAATCGCTCCCAATGTTTTCAGTCTCACCTTTTTCAATTCTTTCTCCAGAGCATAGGGTACCGACCAGGTCTGCAGTAAGATAATCTTGCATTCTTCAGAACCCGTACAATGGTCTTATACCCTTGAATTGATTTGCCGGTTTTACTAAACACCTGAGGATACTTGTCAATCATATAATCTCATCGGTTTAGCTCAGTTGGCTGGATAGCTAGTTTGTGATGCAGAGGAAGGCCAGCTGCGCGGGTTCAATTCCTGTTCTGGCTGAAATTATTCATGAAGGCCCTGCCTTCTCAACCTCGTCGGACATGCGGTGATCCTCAGGTTAAATCACCACCAGTTGGGCAGCACGGTGGCTCAGTGGGTTAGCCCTGCAGCCTCACAGCGCCAAGGTCCCAGGTTCGATCCCGGCTCTAGGTCACTGTCGGTGTGGAGTTTGCACATTCTCCCCATGTCTGCGTGGGTTTCGCCCCCACAACCCAAAAGATGTGCAGGGTAGGTGGATTAGCCATGCTAAATTGCCCCTTAATTGGAAAAAATTAATTGGGTACTCTGAATTTATTTTTTAAAATAATTTTTTTAAAATTCACCACCAGTCAGATCTCCCCCTCAAAGGGTAAAGCAGCCTTTTGTCACCTGGGACTATGGGGACTTTATTTAATTTACTTTTAATCTCGCGCTGTGAATTTCACACCTACACAAAAAAAAATTGTTCCAGTTTAACTTAATTGTTCCTCACCAGTTTCTTCCTGACAATGTTGTTTTTCCTCCCCTTCACTGCAATGATGGGCAATTTTGCACATTGCTCCTTGTATGTGACTTGAACCACCACATTCTAGGGATTTACCCTCCCCCAAGATAATTCTATGCTTGATTTCTCCAGTTAATGTTTACTCAATGTCTGACCGTATAGTGATTCAGGAATCTGATGCACCCATGTCAACCTCCATATTTACCAGAACGCCATCAATTGATGCGTGGACTACAATACCCTCCAAATTTCCACTGGGCACCCTTGTGCTTTGGGTCTTGATCAACCTGTTTGAAAACCATATGCAGTAGCTGCCATTTCCTCCAGCCAGCGCTTACCCTGTTTATAGTCTTTCAACATGCCTTGGTAAGATTACCCATCGTCTTACAGCCGTCGCACCGTCCCTTCACAAATTGACAATTCTAATAATAATAATCGCTTATTGTCACAATTAGGCTTCAATGAAGTTACTGTGAAAAGCCCCTAGTCGCCACATTCCAGTGCCTGTTCGGGGAGGCCGGTACGGGAATTGAACCCGTGCTGCTGGCCTTATTCTGCATTACAAGCCAGCTGTTTAGCCCACTGTGCTAAACAACCCCCAGACTGTGCCCGATATTTGTCTTAGCATCAGTAACAGGACTTTCGAGTACCTCTGTTTCTATTAACTGCTGTCATTACAGCATACAAACTGAGTGCAGGAGTAGGCCACTTGGCCTCATAAGCCTGCTCCTCCATTCAATAAGATCATGGTTGATCGGATTGTAACATGAACCACATTCCCGCCTACCCTGATCACCCCCTTATCAATGATCAATAATTATCTAGCTCAGCCTGAAAAATATTCAAATCTGCTTCCACTGCCTTTTGAGTACATTTCCAGTGACTCACAACCCTCAAGAGAAAATTACTTCTCATCTCTGTCTTAAATCAGTGACCCCCTAGTTCGATGCTCATTCAAGAGGAAGCATCGTCTCCATATCCATCCAGTCAATACCCCTCAGGATCTGAAAGGTTTTGATCAAGCCTTCTGCTTACACAGCTTTTTGATGTCAGTGTTGTTAACTCTGACTTCTCTAGTCACGTTCTGCCATGTCCATGGACATTGCTGCTTGGCAAGTTATGTTAAATGTGGCAAAGTCAGCAACCAACTGTGAATTCATTTATTCTTAAAACCATATGCAAATTTGTCCCATAGTGCTCTCTCAAAATTACAATGAAAATTGTAGCTTTGAAAAAGTTGTCCCAAATCTCCAACATCCGGACTCAGCAACTAATTCTTTGTTCCAAACCAATAGCTTTCAGTAATCTCAAATAGTTTGGGATTTTAGTGCTACACAATATGTCCAAAGTTTTGGTTGAGTATTTAAAACACTATTGGGCCTGCTTCTATTATAAATATCCCCCCACTGTCTGCTTAACAGCTGGATTATTAGGATCATAGAACATACAGAACATACAGTGCAGGAGGCCATTCAGCCCATCGAGTCTGCACCATCCCACTTAAGTCTTCACGTCCATCCTATCCCCGTAACCCAATAACCCATCCTAACCTTTTTGGACACTATGGGCAATTTATCATGGCCAATCCACCTAACCTGCACATCTTTGGACTGTGGGAGGAAACCGGAGCACCTGGAGGAAACCCACGCAGACATGGGAAGAACGTGCAGACTCTGCACAGACAGTGACCCAGCGGGGAATCGAACCTGGGACCCTGGCATTGTGAAGCCACAGTGCTATCCACTTGTGCTACCGTGCTGCCCTGAATGAAAGGAAGCCATTCAGCCCATCCAGTCTGCACCAACCCTCTGAACGAGCACCTTAATGAGGCTCCTACACTATCTCTGCAATCCCATAGCCCCACCTAACCCACACATCCCTAGACACTAAGGGGCAATTTAGCATGGCCGATCCACCTAACCTGCACATCTTTGGACTGTGAGGAAACCCATGCAGACACAGGGAGAAAGTGCAAACTACACACAGTCACACAAGGCCAGAATTGAACCCAGGTCTCTGGCATTGTGATGCAGCAGTGCTAACCAATGTGCTGCAGTGCTGCCCCGGATAATCAAGGATATTAGTAGCTATGAAAAACATACGGAGCCATTCCACATATGTACTCTATGTGGACTTTACTCTGTCAGAAGCCCAATAATACCTGTTGATGCAGTCATCTTTGTAGGTCAGTCCACCCGTGTGTACAAACAGCCTTTTCTCCAAGACTGGATTTTTACGCCTACTTCTCCACAAAAAAAACGTTCAATTCCTCCGCTGCTTTGCTCGAAGCTTCTCAAATCAAATTAGTCTGGCTAGAGAAACCTACAACCTCATTGCCAGACAGACAGTGATATCGTTGCAGGATAAAAATAGACCGACTGCTCCAGTCAAGTACTCCAGTGAGTACTTGAACTTGGGAGTTCAAGTAATCACTGAAACTAGATTCATCCAGTTTTGGTTTATATACATACGCATATACACAAATGTCCACAAGGGGGATGGTATTATAACCATGGTACCAGCTGGACCTGCATAATCTCTAAAACAATCTATTGGAACACATGGGATAAACCCCCAACTCGGCACTTGAATATATATATTATGTATGTGTACTCTGATTTTAAACACTGATATTTAGATACAAAAACCAATGACTTATAGAAACATTCTAATCCTCATGTTACTGGGTATCATTATGGATTTGTTAAATAATCTGGCATCAGATTACAGACAGAATGATGTGAAGGAGAAGAATGATTTATAGACAAGAGTTTTGGGAGGGATAGGTGGGGGGGGGGGGGGGGGTTACAGAACTTCAGATGAAAAAGGTTGCATGAGGCAGAGTTTTTGTTTACAAATTGAGCAAGAAGGCAGGTCGCCAATTTAAGGCAGTCAATAGTAATTCCTCCAATGAAAAAGATTGGTACATAAACCTGTGCTGTCATACCATATTGCAAGAGTTCCCTTATTCAACGAGTGTTTCAAAATAGGAATATTAAAATAAGTCATACCAATTTGATAGTGAACCCTTCACTAAATTCAAATTCACTTTCATGGTCGCAGGTCATGTGTTTAGGTTGCAGACTTCTGTTGTTGGTGCTCTTCCTGTTACTCAGATGTTCCCACATGGTTGCAATTTTTGCAGCTCTCAAGCTTCCGGCAGCTATAGCAGGTGTGTGACCTTAACTGGCGCAGTTTTTATCTAATCTATTTTAAGTAAAGTGTTAATAGAGCAATTAATTATAATCCTCATGTTACAGGGTATTACGGATTTGTTAAATAATCTGGCATCAGATTACAGACAGAATGATGTGAAGGAGAAGAATGATTTATAGACAAGAGTTTTGGGAGGGATAGATGGGGGGGGGGTTACAGAACTTGAGATGAAACAGGTTGCATGAGGTAGAGTTTTTGTTTACAAATTGAGCAGGAAGGCAGGTTGGCAATGATAGCGGTTGATTTGTCAAGGCTGGAGGGTTTAGGGGTGGGCATACTAATGAATCAGTCAATATTATAGAGGTGTCTGTAAATAATCCTGATGGTGGACAGGATAGAGGGTCTGAAACGAAGTTTGGGTCAAGCAATGCACACAATTAATGAAGACTTGGTCGAGGACAATTGAGAATTAATGAGGGGTTGTCCATTTAGGACACAGATGAGGAGAATTTATTTCTTTCAAAAGGGTGGCGAGTCTTTAAAACTCTTCCTCAAAAGGTAACGGAAAGGAAGCAGAGTCGTTGACATCAAGGACAAGATAGATAGATTCTTGATTAGAAATTGGGTGCAAGATTATTAGGGGTAGGTGAAAATGTGGAGTTGAAGGTGCAATCATATCAGCCATGGGGAAAAGCAGGCTCAAGCAGCCAAGTGATCTAATCCGACTCCCAATTCATAATGTCTGTCTGAGTCTGAGTCGCCGGGGAAGCATGAGATAAATGCGGAAAACATGGGGCGGGATTCTCCAGTTTGTCAGCCGTGTTTTCCTGTGCGGCACGCCCCCGCTGGCAGCAGGATTCTCCTTCCCCACAGCCCGCCAATGGGGTTTTCTCATTGTGGCTACCCCACGTCGTAGGGAAACCCGTAGGCGTTGGTGCGCTGCCGGCAGACTGGAGGATCCCTCTGATAAGAGTTCACAGTGGTGTTGAAGGCCATGCCTTATGCCGTGACATTGAATGAACAATTTTTGACTCATCCAAGGCCCATCAGAGAAGCGATGTACCAGCACAGTGCCAGTTAGGAGAGGCACGCAAAGGTAAAACGGAGTATCATTAGTTATTACCATATTAGAGATTACAGGTGATATAATTAATGGTTGCAACATGAACAGGAGGAAGGAGAAGGCAGGAGCAGCTCTTTCAAGGACAGAGGTCAGAGTGCAGGAAAATAGTGAAGTTACTTGAGATGTGATAGTTTCATTTAGGTAGGCAGCAAAGGGACCATGCAAGAATAGTCATACAAAGCAGTAATATAGAGGAGAAACAGTGGGCGAGATTCTCAGGACTCACGACGGGTCGGAGAATAGCGGGCGTCGGAAATTTTTACGGCGACGCTGTTCCGACGCCCTCCCGCTATTCTCCGAACCCCGCAAATTGTCGGAGTCGCGTTTCCCGACAAACGCCTCCTTCCCGCCCCTGACACGACCAGAATCGCCACTGAGAGCCCCCCCGCTATTCACCGGCCCGGATGGGCCGAAGTCCCGACGTCATGGCGCCCTGTTTGGACGTCGTGAAACACACCTGCTTTTTAAATTCGTCAACCAGTCGGCCTGGCTGACGACTGCTTGGAGGAGGTCAGGGCACCACTCTGCGCACCGCTCAGCGCACCGCTCGAGTCTGGCCACAACGGGGAAGGCATCCCTGGGAACGGGAGGGGGTCCAGAGCGGGGGCAGTGGGGGGAGACGGGGGAGGCAGTGGGGGAGACGGAGGGGGCAGTGGGAGAGACGGAGGGGGCAGTGGGGGAGACGGAGGGGGCAGTGGGGGAGACGGAGGGGGCAGTGGGGGGAGACGGAGGGGGCAGTGGGGGAGACGGAGGTGGCAGTGGGGGAGACGGAGGGGGCAGTGGGGGAGACGGAGGGGGCAGTGGGGGAGACGGAGGGGGCAGTGGGGGAGACGGAGGGGCAGTGGGGGAGACGGAGGGGGCAGTGGGGGAGACGGAGGGGGCAGTGGGGGAGACGGAGGGGGCAGTGGGGGAGACGGAGGGGGCAGTGGGGGAGACGGAGGGGGCAGTGGGGGAGACGGAGGGGGCAGTGGGGGAGACGGAGGTGGCAGTGGGGGGAGACGGAGGGGGCAGTGGGGGAGACGGAGGGGGCAGTGGGGGGCAACGGAGGGGGGGGTTAGGTAGAGAGTGAGCCGTCCAACCCCATAACAAAATGTCTGCCACCATGCCATGGTGTGCAGGTGACGAGGACACGGCCGCTGGTTCCCCTGTGGCTTCCGGCCACAGGCCACTGACGCACCCGTGAGGAGGCCATAGTTTACTGGCCGTTGGATGCAGAAAGTGACC
The DNA here is from genome assembly GCF_902713615.1 of Scyliorhinus canicula. NCBI lineage: Eukaryota > Metazoa > Chordata > Chondrichthyes > Carcharhiniformes > Scyliorhinidae > Scyliorhinus > Scyliorhinus canicula. The sequence continues at coordinate 79,766,936 of NC_052158.1, read as the reverse complement.
AGGGGTTAGGCTGACCGCGTGTCAGCAGCGCAACCAGGCCACCGGGACACACTGGTATCCCATGGCTGGCGGCTGCCGAGGTGTCGACTAACGTCCGTCTAACATGTCCCGTTTCTCTGCCCCCCACCACCCTTCTGTAGGTTAGCACGATGCATGGGAACAGTACGGCTATGTTCTGCGCAGTGGTTGGGGCAGCTCTACTGGATTTGGAGATGCAGCAGCATCCACACCCACAACCCGCAGTGGCTGCAGGGCCAGCTGCAGCAGCAGAGGGAAGGGCCGAGGAGTTGCCAGTCGTCGAGCAGCATGGGGGGGATGGGGGGGGGGGGGGAGGAGGAGGAGGAGGAGGAGGAGGAGGAGGAGGAGGAGGAAGAGGAAGAGGAGAGAGTGAGGGTGCAGCCACGGCGTCAGAGGCGACGACCAAAGCCGAGGGTGTACCGTGTCCGGGTCTCTTTCCTAACAATGCCGGACATCACCTGCAGGAGAAGACTCCGGCTGAGTAGGCAGACGGTGATACATATCTGCGAACTCCTGTCGCACCTCGCCCCACGTGGAACGGGGGGAGGACACGCGATCCCGGTAGCCATCAAGGTGACAGTCGCTCTGAACTTCTATGCTACCGGCTCCTTCCAGTCTCCGAGCGGGGACGTCTCTGGGATCTCCCAGTCATCGGTGCACAGGTGCATCCGGGATGTGACCGACGCCCTCTATGCCATCGCCGATCGCTACATCACCTTTCCCGAGGACCGAGCAAGTCAAGACTCACGAGTCCGTGGATTTGCCAGTGTGGCCGGGATACCGAGGGTTCAGGGGTCAATCGACTGTGTTCACGTCCCCATGCGCCCGCCTGCTGTGGACAGGGACGTGTTCACAAACAGGAGGGGGACATACTCCATTAATGTCCAGGTGGTATGCGACCTCCACATGAGGTTCCTGAACGTCTGTGCAAGGTTCCCAGGGAGTGTGCATGACTCCTACATACTAGCGCAGTCGTTCATCCCTGCTATGTTTGAGGGACGTCCCCCCCGGCTGAGGGGCTGGTTGCTAGGTGACAGGGGTTATCCGCTGAGGTCTTGGCTGATGACGCCTATACGGAGGCCTCAGACCAATGCGGAAACACGATACAACGAGGCCCATGCAGCAACCAGGGGTGTGGTGGAGCGCTGCCTTGGCCTCCTGAAGATGAGATTCAGGTGCCTGGACCGCTCCGGAGGGGCCCTGCAGTACCAGGCCGACAGGGTCGCTCGCATTGTAGTGGTCTGCTGTGCGCTGCACAACATCGCGATGCAGAGGGGAGATGACCTGTTGCAGGAGGCGGAGGGAGAAGCTAGTGGCAGTGGTGCCAGCACAGAGGAGGAGGAGGAGGAGGAGGAGGACGCTGGCGGAGTGTCGGGCGCAGCACGCAGACACGACCCAGGTGCTGATGATGTCCAGGAGGCGGCACGACGGACCCGGCAAGGACGGCGGGCACGCGACGCCATGGTGGCAGCACGGTTCACGCATCGCATGTGACGTCCCCGATGAACACCAAACCACCACCTGCATCGCTAGTCATGCAGAGGGTCACCACACAACTGCCACCACCACAACCCCCCCCCCCCCTCAGTGTACACTGCTCCACTTCGACATGACGCTTATCACTGGGTCCAGACGGTATGGTACAACATTGATGGCTGTGTCAGCGGGTGTGATCAGTGCCATGTGGAATGATGACAGCCCGCTCGGCGAAGAGCTGTGAGCTCAGAATCGTTAGAGAGAGTCTGACCCATGGCAATAGCTGAACCATCCACCTTGGTGGCCGCTGAGTTCGTCACTGACACTCCATCACGTGCCCGCGTGGGCTAGCTGTGGGAGGGGGGTAGGGGCAGGGACTGCACACCCGGCACCGAGGTTTCACCACCCGTCACCCCCAGCGACACTCGGTCACCATCACGATTCCTGTGGCTGTGGAACAATCACACGGTATTACAAGTAAGGTGGAACAGTGCGTTTAATATTAACAATTATTTACAGGTGCCCTAGCCCCTACAACTAAACTGTGCCCTTCACCCGTGCCAACTTACTCAGTGTCTATCTTAGTTGCCTTACGGGCCCTACCACTACGTCTAAGTGAATCCCCAGATGATACAGCAGGAGTGGAGGAGGATTGCTGCGAATCGCCCCCCTCGACTCATTTCTCCTTGGCCAAGCGTTTCCTGGGGCGACCCGGCCTTGATGGGCCAGGCTGCTCTGCGGGCGTCTCGGGTGACATTGTGCACCCTGCTCTGCCTGCTGCCCACCCGATGCACCAGGGATGGGACGGGGGGAGGCCGAGAATTCCGGGACGTCCCGTGATGGAGTTAATGGGACGGGCCCCGAAACCTCCTCCTCCCTCGGGGAGCCCGGTGGCCCCCGGGCCTCACTTTGGGACAGAGGTGCGAGCGGGGAGGTTCCCCGTCGCACCACCGACACCTGGCGCTGCCAGTCCTGGAGGCCTGCAACGGTATCCACCAGGATCCGAAGGTTTGCAGAGACGGAGTCCAGGGAGTTAGACATTCCCGCCAGGGACTGTGCGATCTCAACCTGAGTGTGCACGACGCCATCCAGCACATGTGTCAGGCGGTTGATGCTCTCGGCGACTGACTGCTGCGACTGGCCAATGACCTGCTGAGACTCGGCCATGGCCCGCAGGGCGCCGGCAATGTCGGTTTGGCTCTGGCACATTGCTGCCTGTGAGAGGGCAACCCTGTCCAGGGCCGAGGATGACGCGTGCACATTAACCCCAACGTCTTGCATAACCTGACCCATTGCCTCCACCGCGGATGCCACCCGTGCGGTGTCGGACTGGGTCTCTGCCATGAGCGGCACCACTCCCTGCTCTTGGACGCGGTTCGACTCCTCTAACAGCGTCTGCAGAGTCTGGAAGGAAGCCCTCATCCCGTCATTGTTTCCCTGGGTTTCCTGAGGCATCGGCTGTGCGGGTGGGTTGAGAAACTCCAGGAACTCCGAAAACGTCTGGGAGTCAGCTGCATCCTGGGCCTGGTCTGGCCTCCGCGAGTCCGGGCCCTCTGTTGCTCCGACCTCCACCTGCTGTACCTGCTCATCTGTGATGTGCCAACCAGACTGTGCCCCAGGAGACTCATCACTAAATAGGCCCGCCGGGGTGTGTATCTCTGGGATGATGGATGTGGTGGGAGAAAGCAGTGCCGCAAGCCCGACGCTCTCAATGGTTAGGTCCTCGTCCATGGTGTGGGGCTGCTCAGCGACAGGAGGGTTGTCCCTGGCCATTTCTGGTGGTGGTGGTGGACTTCGAACCCTCTGTGCGTCCTGGTCCGCAGATTGGGTTGGGGCGGATAGGGCTGCCCGCTGATCGGGCACCCTCTGTTGTGAGGCCCCGGGTGAGGTGGCGGCAGATTCCTGTCTCCGTCTGCAGCCAGACGGCCCTGGTCGTTCGGCATCACGTCCTAGGGAAGAGAATGAGACGGGTTATTTCGATTTGCTCGGCAGGCCGCTGGACGGTCCCAGTGGGCAGGGTGTGTGAAGGGACAGAGGATGGGGAGGTGTCCCAGTGGGCAGGGTGTGTGAAGGGACAGAGGATGGGGAGGTGTCCCAGTGGGCAGGGTGTGTGAAGGGACAGAGGATGGGGAGGTGTCCCAGTGGGCAGGGTGTGTGAAGGGACAGAGGATGGGGGGGGGGGGGGGGGGGGGGGGGGGGGTGTTTGTCAGGGAGGGTTGTCTCACTTGCTGCAGTTCCGCCAACCTCGCATTGCGCGATATCGCGGGTGGCAGACCCCCCAACAAGGTCCAGTGCCCTCTGTTCAAAGGTGCTGAGGGGGTGCATGTTGGGCGAACCCCCTCCAGTCTTGTGCTGCTCACGGTGGTTATGACCGGCCTTGGCCTGTTGGGGGAGGGAACATGGGTAGATCATTACAAAACGGTAGGTATCAGAAGTCCGTTCTGATACTGGCACAGTTTGGGGGGGGCAAGTTGTCATCAGATGATTGCATCTCTCCTCGGGGCCAGAGCGCTGGGTCTGTGACAACTTTGTGAACCACCCTCAAATAACTCTGCCCCAATCCCTCTCTCTCCCCTTCCCCCCCCCCCCCCCCCCCCTCCCCCCGGGCAGTTAAGGGGGAGGGATGGTTGTGACTAGGGGGCACCCTCATGGCACTTACCCTGGCAGACCTGGTGAGGTCGTGTAGCTTCTTTCGGCACTGCTCTGCTGAGCGAGGGGTCTGCCCCACAGCACTGACGGCAGCAGCCACGTCACGCCAGGCCTGGCGTACCGTGCTGGCAGGTTGGCGATGCCCTCTCCGCGGGCGGATGATGCCCCTCCTCTGCTCCACGGCATCGAGCAGCGCCTCGACGTCTGCATCAATAAAGCGAGGAGCAGCTCGCCTAGGCTCCGACATCCTGCCCGACAGATTCTGTGGTCGCCCGCGCCTTTTTACGGCGTCGGGCGACGTCACATGGGCGGGTTCGTGTCGTCGTCGCGTTCCGTCGTCATCACGCACGTAATTGACGCGGCCGCGCTGCTAGCCCATTTCCAGGAAGTGAATCGGTCGGGAAATGTAGCCTTCGCGACCGTCGTAAAACGGTCCCGATTTTTACGACCGTTTGCCGACTTTCCGCGGGTGCGGAGAATTTCGCCCATTGCACTTGAGTGCCTGCTTGGATCCTGTTGGCTTGGGACAATTGGTTACCCCATATTCCTTGAGGAATATGAGCTCCCCTAATGAGAGGGAGGGGCAAACAGTAGCAGTGCAGCTGCATAAATAGAGCTGTCCAGTGTGGGACCGGCTAGAGAGGGAACCAGCAGTGAATTGTTGGTGCTGTGTACATATTGTTGTAAATAATGTTACTTTCATTTGACTCTACAACCTCATGCTGGATTCTTTGTGACCCTCACAAAAGTGCCATGGCCAACGAGGTCAAAAGTTGCAGAAAGCACTACAGTCATAGTGGATTATTAATAATAATAATAACTTATTGTCACAAGTAGGCTTCAATGAAGTTACTGTTATTGGTGAATTCAGTTAGCTTTCATGCTAGTGGTAAATTGTAGCAGCTGCACCTGATGAATTCAGACGGACAATTCTGGAAGTTGATGACATCCAAGAACCTTTGACAGGAAAAAGGGGTCGATGATGGAGTGGCAAACAAAGAGAACAGATTGATTGAATGTTTTTTGAAAAGTAGTGACAATGGCAGCTATAAAAATTAAAATTGAAAGTGACTGAAGACTGGTTTGAAGGGAATTAGAGGGAGAAGAAAGTGGCTGAAAGAGGAACTTAAAGCAGTGTAGCCACCTGGGATGGCCACTAACAACCAGGAACAGGTAAGGTTGCAAAGCATAGCAGGAAAATTGGACAATGCAAGATTCAGGTAGGCTCAGAACCTGAAATGTATATTTGCGATTGAGGAATCCAGACGGTATTGAAACCCCAACCAATTAGCATTTGATGGCCCATCTCTACCAGACAAAGGACTGGTACTTGAGCGACCGGTACAGTCCCAGACATTTCGGCGCCACTCCGAAAACAACAGAGGCAGCATAAACAACGGGGTCAATGACCGATTGCGACACACCCAGCCATCAACGCACCCACCCATTTCTTGGTTCGATTCAAACATAGTGATCAGGGATCACCCAATTAGTGGAGTCCAAACTGAAGGACCGCCCAAAAGAGCACGAAAACCCCCAAGCATAAGAAGAGAGTCCACCATGTGTTCGGCCTCTCTTGGACCTGGCACCCCGGCTATGTCTGCTTCTAAGTGTAGCACCACCAGAAGCAAGTTCAAGTTCAACACTCGCTACCAGATGGATGAGCCTAGCTGAGCAGCAGATACTTCTACAGACTTGATAGATCCAGAATCGAACAACGGCCACTGTTCCTCTGACGTAAGCCGGTGCCTCAAGTTAAGTACAGGTTGTCTTAGTCAACCGGTGTAGTTTAACTAGAAGTGTTTATGTTGCATGACTAATTGTGTGTGTAAATAAAGTAGCCTTGACCTTGAACTAACTGGTGTTTGGCTCTTTGATCGATAGCCGGTTGAACCTTGTGTTGGTATCATTTGATACCTGGTGACTCTGAGCATTAGAATATTGATATCCAAAGGAAGGAGGGCAACCTCACTGACTGCCATATTTACAGTAGGTAAAAAAGGCAACAGGGGGCAGCAGAGAAAGATGGGGGGTGGGAACCAGGAGAGATGGGGCTAAAGGAGCTGGACAAGAAATAGTAGAGGTAGGTACATGGATAGTATTGATCTTCGCGACTCAAAATCACATTTGGCCTTTTTAAAGTAATGGTGGAGGGAGTAGTGAAAAGGGGTAGGACAGAGGGATTTAAGGACTGATGGATCTTTGAAAAAAAAAACAATAGCTTGGGATTATTGTTGCACGCGACAATGATCCCGGAACAGAGTTCGCCTTATGTAAAAAAAAACAAAGCGTTATATTATTTCATGGTATAAAGCCTGATTGACGACAGCGGTCTCAATAAGGACGGAATGTTGGAAAACTCACAGCCTAGGGGCTTTGACACAAAAATTGAAATCACTGAAAATGAGGAACCGGTAGGAGCAAATTATAGGATCTTGTCCAGTTCAAAGGTTTAGGAGGCCCAGCTGTCAACCCAGAGTCTCAGTCCTCAACAAGTTTGGATTTACCCCTCAAAGTTTAATTTGTAACAGTACATGACAATTAACCACAGGTGTGATGGTGGTGGGGGTGGGCCCCATACTTGAAACTGCTTCACCTTCCAACCATCCATTCCACCTCTGAAACACATCTGCCTCCCAAATCAGCTGGGTGCCCCTCACAAGAGGCATTGACTTATTACATCTACAATGCACAAGAGGTATGGGTCAATCACAAACTCAACATTTCCTTAGACTAGCACACCTCCTTTCAATTAGCCAGGTTATACTATACAACTTTTGGAACCATGATGGTCGTTTATCAGAAAGCAACTGTCCAGGTGCTTGCAGAAGAAATGCAAAGCAGAAACAGCAGTGCCACACAGGATGTATAAGCAGAGCATAAACCACAACTGTGAACCCCACATGGTGTAAAAAGGCTGCAATCCAGTGAATGGGTTCATCGTGCAGCAGTTTGTATTTCGTATTCTTGCATTGAAGATGACCTTCTCAAAAATAGTTTGCATTACGTGTGCTCACCTCTCAAGTAAATGACCTACATTTTTGAAGATCACTAACAGGTTAAAACATTGTCAGATGTACATGACATTTAAAACCAAAAGAAAAACACAAGTTCAGACCAAAGGAATACACATTTTACATGTAATAAGAGGGAGTTAGTAGGCTATTCAATTTATAAGTTCTTCCACAAGAACTGTTGGAATATTTGCTGAAATACAAATTCTTAAGAGGTCAAAGTCAACCTTTCTTTGTGCTCTGTATTTCGGTTTTACACATTATTACAAGGTCAATTTACAGGAAAATTACTATCTCGACAGAATAACCACAAGCATTGTAACTAACACAATGGGTTCAGTTTTCGCTAGTCTTGCGTAAAAAAGCACAAAAGCTGGGCAAGCTACAATGACAGAATAAACCAGATTATATTCTAAACATGGAAACAATTTAAGAATTACTAGCCCTGTAACACATTTAATGTCAGACTTTTCAAATCCAAATGCTGCAATCACAATAATACATTAGGTGTTTTCACACTACATGTACAACGTAGTTTGAGATTTTGCAACATGCATTTTCTCAGAGTAGCTTGATCAATGCAATACTACAATTGGGTAATTTGCCAGCACTTAAAGTAGAAAATAACGAAGGCTTTCACAACAGCGTAATTTTATAATATTAAGCAATCAGTCAGTTGTATTTTTCAAAGATTTTCTGTCCATCTTTTCTCCAATGTCAAGACTTCCCTGCAGTAGTAAATACCACAGCATTGAATATTACACAGAATTACACAAATTCACTGCGCAGAAATAGATGATTTGGTCCAGTTAATGATTTGGCGTTGATATTCTACCCATAGACCCTCCCATTTCAAATGAACCTCATCCCAACCCACCTGTATGTTCCCCTCTCTCTCACATACTCATTTAGTTTCCTTCAAAAGCATCCAAGCTGTCTGCTTCAATTACTTTCTGTGGTAGTTTTCCACATTCTAACTACTCTCCAAGTAAAGGAATTTCTCTATTTCCCTATTGGATTTAGAGCGATCTTGTGTTTAAGGCCTCTAGTATGGGACTGCCCCACAAATGGAAACATTCTCTCCATAGCTACACTGTCGACCCCATTTATATAGTTTAAACATAGTTAACCAAATTTTCTACAAGTCTTCTCCTCTCTAGAGAGGGGCTTCAAGCTCAAAAATCTTTACCAGTAGGCAGAATGGTGGCACAGTGGTTAGCATTGCTGCCTCATGGCGCCAAGGTCCCAGATTCGATCCCAGCTCTGGGTCACTGCCCGTGTAGAGTTTGCACATTCTCCCCGTGTTTGCGTGGGTTCCCTCCCACTGTCTCCCCCACCCCCAACCCAAAGATGTGCAGTGTAGGTTGATTGGCCACACTAAATTGCCCCTTAACTGGAAAAAATGAATTGGGTACACTAAATTTATTTTTTAAAATATTTACCAGTTTTACTCAGTTTTCATACTATCTTTGTAAATCGGTTTTCTTTTAAACTTCTGCACTGCTTTTATTCTCTTTTCATAGTAAGGAGATCAGACCTTTTAAGACAAGCTGTAGAGACTTTACTTATGCCTCTCAGCGCCATATTGGTATTTTTAATTGCTATTTAATTTGTTCACCTGTATCCTTGGATCCATTTGCTTTTCTACAACATATAGGGTGGGATTCTCCCCTTCCCGGCGGGATGGAGTGGCGTGAACCACTCCAGCATCGGGCCGCGTCAAAGGTGCGGAGATTCTGCACCTTCAGGGGCTAGGCCCGCCCCGGAGTGGTTTGCGCCCCACCGGCTGGCAGGAAAGGGGCTTGGCGCCAGGCCAACTGGCGCCGAAGGACCTCCGCTGGCCAACGCAAGTTGGCACATGCGCGGGAGCGCCATCCCCGCACATGCGCAGAGGGCTTCCGGGAATGGTGGACCGGTAGAGCCTCCGGTGCGGCAGGATAGAGTGCCCCCACAGCACAGGCCCGCCCACGGCTGGGTGTGCCCCGATCGCGGGCCAGGCCACCGTGGGGGCACCTCCTGGGGCTCCCCCTGTACTGCACCCCCCCCCCAACCCCCTCCCCAAGAACCCCGGATGCCGACCGTGCCGCCAGGTCCCGCCGGTAAGACACCTACTCCAATTTACGCCAGCAGGACTGGCAAAAGACGGGCAGGCCTTCGGCCCATTGCAGGCCAGAGAATTTGGGCAGCCCCGGCGCCCATTGAGTCGAGCCGGACCCCGCCATTTTCCGAGGCGGGTGGCGCGACTCACGCTGGGCCGATTTTTGCAGGGGCAGGAGAATTAGGGGGACGGCAGGAGGCGGGATTCACGCCGACCCCCGATGAATCTCCAACCCGGCGGAGGTGGGGGGGGGGGAAGAGTCGGAGAATCCTGCCTGCCCATAGTTTCAGATTTTTCAAAACGTAAATGATGGGCGGAATTCTCCGGTCTGCCAGCCGCGTTTTCCTGGGTGTTGCCATTCACCGCTGCCGAGGCAGAGAATCCCGCCGGCAGAGAATCGACCCCAGTGTTTCCGGTTTTCCGACCAAAGTTCATCTGCTCACACTTATCATGTTATGGCAGGGTGGCACAGCGGTTAGCACTGCTGCCTCACAGCGTCAGGAACCTGGGTTCAATTCCACCTCGGGTGACTGTCTGTATGGAGTTTGCACTTTTCCCCTGGGTCTGCGTGGGTTTCCTCCGGGTGCTCCGGTTTCCTCCCACAGTCCAAAGACGTGCAGGTTAGGTGGATTGACAATGTTAAATTGCCTTAGTGTCCAAAAGGTTAGGCATGATTATTGGATTAAGGGAATAAGGTCGGGTCTGGTCTTAGGCAGGGTACTCTTACCAAGGGTCGGCGCAGACTCGGTGACCAATTGACCTCCTTCTGCACTGTACACATTCTAGTCTTCATTCTATGTTAACCTCGTGGGGAGATGGTAGCTTAGCAGTAATGTCAGTGGACTACTAACCCAGAGACCCAGGCTAATGCTCCCACGACAGGGTTTCAAATTCCACCACATTTGAACTTGGTTAATAAATCTGGACTATAAAGCTAGTCGCAATAGTAAGTAACCATGAAACTATCTTTGATTGTGATAATGATCCACCTGGTTCACAGATATCCTTTCGGGAAGGAAATCTACCCCATATGTGACTCCCGACCCATAGCAATATAGTTGATTCTTTTTTTTAAAATAATTTTTATTAAGATTTTCAAAAACATAAAACAACAACACGAAAACCATATTAACAACAAGAAGAAAAAACACAATAACCCCCAAAGCCAAACCCCCCTCCCCAGTAACTACAAAAAGAAGAAATAGATAAGCACCCGGCATATTCAATAAACACATTTCTCGCTTCCCCCACAACAAACCCCCCCCCCCCCCCCCCCCAAACACCTCTCCACCTCTCCCTCCCTCCCCTCCCCCGGTTGCTGCTGCTGCTGGCCTATTTTCCTACTGTTCTGCCAGGAAGTCCAGGAAAGGCTGCCACCGCCTAAAGAACCCCTGTACTGATCCCTTCAGGGCAAATTTCACTCTTGCCAATTTGATGAACCCCGCCATATCATTGATCCAGGCCTCCACGCTTGGGGGCCTCGCATCCTTCCATTGAAGCAAAATCCTCCGCCAGGCTACTAGGGACATAAAGGCCAGAACAACGGCCTCTTTTGCCTCCTGCACTCCCGGCTCCACTGTAACCCCAAAAATTGCGAGTCCCCAGCCTGCCTTGACCCTGGATCCTACCACCCTTGACACCGTCCTTGCTACCCCCTTCCAGAACTCCCCCAGTGCTGGGCATGCCCAAAACATATGGGGCGTGGTTCACTGGGCTCCCCGAGCACCTAGCACACCTGTCTTCGCCCCCAAAAAACCTACTTATCCTCGTCCCGGTCATGTGGGCCCTGTGCATCACCTTGAACTGTACGAGGCCAAGCCTCGCACAGGAAGAGGAGGAATTCACTCTCTCCAGGGCATCCGCCCACGACCCCTCCTCAATCTCCTCACCCAGCTCCTCCTCCCATTTACCCTTCAGCTCCCCCACCGAGGCCTCATCCACCTCCTAATATAGCTGATTCTTAACTACCACTCAGTTCAAGGGCAATTAGGAACAGGCAACAGATGTCCTTGCTAGCGATGCCCACATCCCATGAAAGAATGAAGAAATAGTTTGCCACTTAACAGCCCACTTCTTCTTCATTAAGTTACAATCATGTGCAATTCTGATACTCATTCTCAAGCCCAAATTATTGCTGCAAATTGTCTAACAGTGGTCCCAGCACTGCGGAATACCACTTTCTAACTTTTTCCAATCTGAATAGCTATCCTTTACCTCTGCTCTCTGTATTGTTTAGCCAGTTTGCATTACAGTTCATGTAAGAAGTCTTGTGGCACAGTGGTACAATCCCTACTTCTGTGATCAGAACCTCAAGGTTCAAGAGCAATGCCAGGACGTAATGGCTAAGGAAGGAGCATTCATAACACAATTTAACGGGCTGATAATTAACTTGGGAATCCTTCCACCACTTTCCCACTATTCCCCAAAAGGAAAAACATCAGAAGACATGATAAAACAAAAAAATATATTTCATTATTTGTCCTACACTCCATATATGCTAATCTTGGTCATGAAGTGACCGTGTGGTGTTTCAATAAAAGCCTTTTGAAAATGCATATAAATGGCATCTTCTCCAACACCCTTGTCTACTCTTTCAGTTACCTCTTCCAAGAATTAGATTATCGTTCAAGAATTATTTAAAGTTTTGGAATCCATGTCATCTATTTTCCACTAACAAGGTCAAACTGGAAACACCCACACCCCAAACAATTTAAGTGATTTGCAGAGACAAAGTCACCATGTACATTAACGTACTGCACACAAATCCTGTGTTAAAGATGATCTCATCTTTATCAATGATGGTGCATGATTTTTGCAAAGTAATATCGCAGAAATCAGAGTTGTCTCAGATGTTAGTAGCATTATATCTTTGTTCAGAAAACAATTATCTGGAGTCTCCATAAAACAAATGCACCCATCAAAAAAAATGGCAACCTGCACAGACATTAAATGCGCCATTCAAATGAGAGAATGCAGACTGTCACCAATAGGATGTAGAGTATGAATGCCACCTCAAGTAAGACTGATGAAACCCTAGCTTTGGCCATTCATCACCACATGGACCTGCAGCAAAGTCCTTTCTGGTTCATTACAAGCAAGAAAGTACGGATATGACACGAGCGGGATAATGGCAAAACGGGACAAGGAATTGGAGAGTCAGTTCAAAGTGGTTCCTCTTCTCACTCATTGCCACCCACATTCTGCCACTTGCCTAGATAGTCAAGTCTGCTCTTCCAGAGGTGCAGGTGGAGTAGTTTTTGGTCAGGTCCTCATGGCTCCTGAACCCAAAAGGCAGTGGCCGGGAGTATCTCAGCAATCAGAGAAACAGTTTGAGCAGCTTACCTTTATCCATAGAATCCCTACAGTGCAGGATGAGGCCATTTGGCCCTTCGAGTCTGCACCAACCCTCCAAAAGAACACCCTGCTGAGGTCTACTCCCCTGCCCAATCCCTGCAACCTCACCAAACCTGCACATCTTTGGAAACAAAGGGGCAATTTAGCATAGCAATCTACCTAACCGGCACACCTTTGGACTGTGGGAAGAAAGCAGAGCATCCAGAGGAAATCCACACAGACATGGGGAGAACATGCAGACTCTGTACAGAGTGTCATCCAAGGTTGGAATCAAACTCTACTCTGCTGGGCCACAAATATTACATCACATAAAAGAAGTTAGAAAAATAGTGAAGATTTGTTGCTGTAGAAGGGTTTAATAATTGGGTATTTTAAATACTGCTAGCTTGGTAAACATTGGTTTGATTTTTGAGCCATTTAAATATTGGGCAGGATTCTCCCTTTTGGGGACTAAGTCCACACGCCCGCCGGAAAATGACGAGATTCACTCCGGACTTTCTCCTCGAAAGCCGAGGGTGATTCCCCTTTTTCCAGGGGTCTAGCAGGGCCCCGGCGTGCGTCCCGCAGCTCTAGCTACCAGCAACGCTCTGCTGTCCAGACCGCACGGCCGCGCATAGTGGCCGCAAGCGGGTCCACGCATGCGTGCGGCGGCCCACTTTGGCGCTGGCGCCACCGACTTGGCGGACCCACACAGCGCAGAGGAAGCTAGGTGCCCCCCCCCCCCTCCCCCAATTGCGATGGCCCGCCGATCCATGGCCTATGATCGCGGCACCCCACCAGGAACCCCCCCCCCCGCCACCCCAGCAGGACCACCACCGCGGGTCCGAGCTACCGCAGGGTGGTACCAGCGTGTCGCGTCTTTTCGTCCGACGTCACTTCGTCCAACGACACTTCGTCCACGTCTTTTGGTCCAACGTCTTTTTGTCCGCCCGTCTTTTGGTCCAACGTCACTTCGTCCAATTATCCAATTACAAATTAACTCCGTATAAAACCATTTAATTGATAAAATGCAAGTACAATACAGCAAGTGAATTTAATTGTTAAAATGCAAGTAATTGATAAAATGCAAGTAAAATGCAAGTTGAAAAATGCAGTTAAAAAGTTAAAAAATCTAAAAGTGCAGTTAAAAAATCTAAAAGTTTACTAATTACATAAAATTCCCGAAATTACTTAAAATTGATGTAAATTGTAAATTCCCGAAATTCCCTAAAAGTTAGATTTCCAGAACTGTACCCGAGAGAGAATAATGGGGAGAGGACAAGATGATTTGATATTCTACAATTCCGACAGACACATATATAAGTGGGAGTCTAATTGGATTTAGACAATGAGTGCAGTTCTGAAAGAAGCAGATTTATTTCTCGATTTTCGTCGAGTGATTAAAACCTCTGGTTGGCAGTGGGTTCTGACATTACAGGTCTGAAATGATCAAATATTCCATCAGATACAATGGCTCTCATCATTCTGGAGCATACATGGGTGAATATCCTGCAGCTTATCTTAATAATGTTTGGAGATCAAGCAGCACAAATACAGAACTCAACATCAAGAAGCGAAATAGGTGGAGAGGATCCTTGAGCAGTAACATTGAAAAACTAAATTAAACTTTTTGTAATTGGATAATTGGACGAAGTGACGTTGGACCAAAAGACGGGCGGACAAAAAGACGTTGGACCAAAAGACGTGGACGAAGTGTCGTTGGACGAAATGACGTCGGACGAAAAGACATAGCACCGGTACCAGATGTGAACCACGCCGGCGGGAACTCAGCCAGTCGACCGCGGAAGCGCCTTGGCGCTGGATTTCTGGTGTGAACGGCTATTCTTCGCCCCGTGCCGGGTGCGAGTCTGGCGCAGAGGGTCAGAGAATCCTGCCCATTATTTCTTTCCACCATATTCCCATTGCCCATTTTTGTTGCTGCTTGGCAAACAACCTCGTCAGTTGCGATAAATAGCAAGTCTTTTCACAGTATATTCACACTTGTGACAATAAATGGTTATTATTATTATTAAATTGTTTGCAGGACTGCTTTGTATAGTGGCACATAGAAGTGGATTTTCTACGCGGCTGTCAGATGGGTGGCTCAGTGGAATACAAGTGAATCTTGCGATCGTGAGGCATCCCAGAGGCAGCAATGTGCACTGCTGCTGGTCCCTCACCTGCATTACTTTCCACTACCTCTTCTCGGAATTTTTCGAATCTGATAATAGGCTAGATCTCCAAACTGTCTGGTTAGGGACAAATAACATTTTGTTTCAAGTAGGCAAAGTTTGAGATTTCAGACACTTGCTCAGTGAAGAAAGCCAGAAGTTTCCAAATTAATTTTACTCTACAAAGTCAGAAAGACAAACCAATTGACTATATCTGTATTATGTCCAACATTCAAGCATGAGGTGCATGTGAATTAACAGGCAACTGTAATCAAATACACCACACTGCACAAAAAATGGCAGACGCGACCAAGCCAAGTCCATAGATTTCTCAACAACCCAACCAAACATCAATAACACCGATCTCCCCGAAATGCTCTCTTTCACAACGAATTACAGTCTCCACTGTTGAAGATCTAACCTGGGAATTGTCTCCAAACATTACTCCAACTCAGATGGCATCAACAAGTGCTCATCTCTGTGTTACCATAGAGTCTTCTGTGGTTCCATTCCCCTGGATTTCCAAGTTTGCCCTTAAGCACCAACTCACAAGCACAATTTCAGCTCTTCAGTCCGACTGAGCAGAACACCACTGCTCCTAAAGCAGGGGTGGGCAAACTACGGCCCGCGGGCCGCATGCGGCCCGCCAAAGGTATTTCTGCGGCCCGCCAAGTCATTAAAAAAAAAAAAAAAAAATTTTTTTTTAAATTTTTTTTTTTTTTTTTTAATTTTTTTTAAGGTTAATGGAGGCGGGCTGTTGGGTTACTTACTGGTATAGGGTGGGTACATTGACTTGAGTAGGGTGATCATTGCTCGGCACAACGTCGAGGGCCGAAGGGCCTGTTCTGTGCTGTACTGTTCAATGTTCTATATGAGGCGCCCAGAATCATAACCGGGTGAAGTAATTATTTTACTTAATATACTATGCGGCCCTTTGTGAATTGTGAATTTTTGAATGTGGCCCTTGCACGGAAAAGTTTGCCCACCCCTGTCCTAAAGGATACCTTTGTCCCAACAGCCCACAATATGCAGTCACCAACCATCAGCATTTCAGAATGCTCCCTGCAGCCTTTTTCCTGTTTGGAGTCTGTTTCACTGCGCTTCCCTTTTTACCTGAACCTTTTCTTGGTCCCGTCCCCTTTCTCAGTCTTCTTTTGGGACCCCTCCCTGTCCCCCACTTCCCTTTGGGACCTCTCCCTGTCCCCTGCCTGGGACTCATATTCTGGGCGGTGCTCTGTTCCCGGTCAACTAACCCAAATTTTCTTGAGGCTGCTCTTCTTGCACAGGTGCACTGGGCCCAAAGAAGACAAAAAAGCCGATCTGCACGTGCTCACAAGGTCAAAATAACTTTGCCTCTCATAATAAGAAGCTCTGTGAACAACAGCAAGGTTTGGACCTTCAGGAGAAACAAGGCAAGGTGCGAAGTGCAGCCCAGCAAGATCATTCTGGAGGCCCTGGCTGGTGGATAATGAAGGGATTCTCAATCTGTCCAGATATCTAATGCTTATTTTCAGCATATGAATGGTTTGATCCATAACACATATCGTCATAAGAGTTTTCCTGGGCTTCATGCATGTCACCAGCTACAGCTTTAAGTGAGCATCTCCTACCTCCGAGTAGTCAGCTTGGAAATCTGCTTCAAAGCACAAAGAGATCAAGACGTTACTGGAGGACAAATGTATCATGACAGCGGCATAAGAATATTGAATACAGCTGCATAAACATATTCTGGTGGTTGCACTCCAGCTGACACTGTTGAGTGGATCGTCCTGTGGTTGACAAACACTGCCAGGTGATCAGGGAATGCTTTAATTGCCACATGCATTCCACCTGTGGGAAACCAGCTGGAGCTGCAAATCCAGGCATCATCAATGCAAAAGTTGACACAATTTCCTTGGCAAGTAGGAAGGAATCACCCGCCTTATGCATTTGTGGGCCAGATATCCTCCAAATGTTTCCAGGAAAGCCCCGGAAGAATCATGAGGCAAAGTGTTGAGGGTGGCTGTGACTTTGACAGTCATTGACAAAGTATAACAATGAGGTCTTGTCCTACCACACTGCACAGGTGCCACTGTGGCCTCACAGCGCCAGGGACCCGGGTTCAATTCCAGCCTCCGGTGACTATCTGTGTGGAGTGACTGTCTGTGTGGAGTTTGCACTTTCTCCCAGTGTTCTGTGTGGGTTTCCTCTGGGAGCTCCGGTTTTCTCCCACTGTTCAAAGATATGCAGGTTAGGTGGATTGGTTATGTTAAATTGCCCCTAAATTGTGTCAGAAGGTTAGGTGGGGTTACAGGGATGGGGTGGGGGTGGCTCTTTCAGAGGGTTGGTGCAGACTCCATGGGGCAAATGGCCTCCTTCTGCACTGCAGGGATTCTATGATTCTATGGAATATTTGATACCCCGGATGCTTGCCCAAGACTCCGAAGATGCTGGAATTCCAATATGATGAGAAAATGAATCATCTGTCCATATACTTACTGCAAGCTGCACCGCTACTTTCATCCCCCGCGTCTTGTGAAACTAAACGTTGTTTGAGGAGCAGGCTATTGTGTCTCCTGATAGCTCTTTCTGCTGCTCCACCTGCTACTACTAAGATTGGTACTCATCTGTCGTCCAAAGTAAAGTAGCACCATGTTGACCATCTCTCCCCAGTGCAGATTCGACATACAAACCTCCAAAGCACTGGAAATAACTTCTCAACGCAAGTCTTGAGGACAAAATCTTATACCTAATCTGGCAAGAACGCAGGGGCGAGGTTTCACCACGTGTTGGCTTTTCTGCCCGTCATGTCTTCAGCCCCCTCAATTGCCACTGTGTTCTCACCTTACTTTCACTGGCAAGTACCAGGAGACTGGGGATATCCATGCCCCCATAATTAAATTCGGGAAGGCATGTTAATGTCGCTCTAATTGAGCGATTAGCACACTGAAATTAACAACCCACTTCTCCCGAGGGAGTTTCTCACATGCAGCTTAATGTACTGCAGACTGTCAATTCTCACATTGTTAAAACCCCCACACACTTCCAAACCTACACACCACTGCAAAGTAAAATTCAACCCGTGTGTTTTATTACAAAAATAATTTGACATTATATTGTCAACAGAAATTGTATAATACACCTGTACTCCTTTTTCAGGACGTTGGGAATAAAATAGGATTTACAAAATGGGGGTGGGGGTTGGGGGGATGGTTCTCCGTCCCTCCGCTCCAAATTTCTGGTGTGGCATGCAGTCAGGATTCTCCCTTTCGTCGGCTGTTTAATGGGGTTTCCCGTTGTGGGACAGCCCCACATAGTCAGGAAACCCCCGGGCTGCCGGCAAAACGCAGAATCCCAACAGCGGAGAATTCAGCCGTGGGTATTTTTATAGAAATTATACTTTTTCTTGTTCTACTCCACCCACTCTCACTACTCTGAAACACCATGTTAAAAAGCTATATAAAAGCATCCAGAAGTTCAATGTCATGAAAAGGATTACTCCAAAAGTTAAAAACACCTAAAAGATAAACTGAAAAGATTTCAGTAGAAAGCTCGCATCGTACCCAGGTCCAACCACCACCACCTCCTCATATACAGCAGGAAACATACTGAAAAATATAAATGTGATTACTTAAATAGGAGAACTGAGATCATGGAAGAGGAAATGGGAGAAACATCAAATGTTATTTTATCTAGAGTTTTCAAACACTTGGGTGCTTTTTTCCATAATTGGAGGGATAGGATCTGCATTATTAAAAAGCTAAATGAATTAATATTGTTACTGTTTTGCAATTTTATTGAATCCATTTTTCATAATTGTAGCAAAGTGGGTAGAACTGTTGCTTCACAGCTCTAGGGTCCCAGGTTCGATTCCCGACTTGGGTCACTGTCTGTGCGGAGCCTGCACGTTTTCCCTGTGTCTGCATGGATTTCCTCCGGGTGCTCCGGATTCCTCCAACAAGTCCCGAAAGATGTGCTGTTAGGTCATTTGGACATTCTGAATTCTCCCTCCGTGTATCTGAACAGGCACCGGAATGTGGCAACTAGCGGTTTTTCCACAGTAACTTCATTGCAGTGTTAACGTAAGCCTACTTGTGACAATAAAGATTATTATATTATTATAATAGGGCAGGAAATCCCCATGAGAAATCTTTAGAGAAGAAAATGCTGAATCTAAAATTTCCCACTATTTATTGTTAAAGTCAGTCTTGCCATTGAGACCTCGAGTAGGTTGCACAGATGATGTCAATTGAAAGGAGTAACCCTCAAGAGAAGAAATTCCTCCTCACCTCGGTCTTAAATGGGAAACTCCTTACTCTGAGATTACGGCCTCTGGTCCTAGACTCTCCCACAAGACGAAACATTCTTGTCAGGCCCCCTGAGAATCTTTTATGTCTCAATAAGGTCGCCTCGCATTTTTTTTGTTGCCTTTAACATTTTACAAACAATTTTGCTGGAACTGAAACCTCTGGATGGTGTCAGGTTCCTTGCCCAGTGCTAATTGATCCTTCAGCTCTCACAGACGGCGAATTGCAGTCTTTACTGTAATGGCTGAGGTGGTTTTGTAGGCCCAAGCTCCTCCAGACACTGTTTTCATGCAAGATCCACAATACCAGATGAAATGAAGTGAAAAGAAAATCGCTTATTGTCACAAGTAGGCTTCAAATGAAGTTACTGTGAAAAGCCTCTAGTTGCCACATTCCGGTGTCTGTTCGGGGAGGCTGGTACGGGAATTGAACCGTGCTGCTGGCCTGACTTGGTGTGCTTTAAAAGCCAGCCATTTAGCCCTGTGCTAAACCAGATACCGACTGCTCTGCACTTCATCTTTGTTTCCCCACGGAAGGAGCATGTTCTTGGTTCCGCAGAAGAAGGACAGAAGGGGCTGCTTTAGCACAGTAGGCTAAATGGCTGGCTTGTAAAGCAGACCAGGGCAGGCCAGCAGCACGGTTCAATGACAGCCTACTCGTGACAATAAGCAATTTTTATTTCATTTAATTTCATGTCTTTTGCGTGCCGACAGACCTCGATCGTTTTCACCGTTTTGCGGAATGAAGCTCTATATGGGGTTCTGTATTTCCGACAATTCCCACTTTCATGGTGCCACCTTCCCGGATGGAGCACAGATGGGCCGCCTTCCATTCTTCCAATCTCCAATGAGTAAACGCCACCCTACTCAACATCTCCTCATAAGAAACTCCCTCCATAGCCAGGATCAACCTAGTGAACCTTTTCTGGACTGCCTCCAATGCCAGTATATCTTTTCTTAGATAAGGGTGGCAAGGGTGCTGTTGTTGTCACATATAGCAAACTCTAATTTGCAGAGGCAGTGTCAACTCTCAGACACTTCTTTCTACCTTCTCCTGGAGCATTACCTAGCCGCCGACAATCAAGACGTGTTTCCAGGACTGTCAACATAATTTCCTCTGGGTATCTTTCCTCTGTAGACTCCAAATTCACAGTCACCCAATTGAGAACAGACCTACTTCTACCACATTCCCAAATCCACAAACAGGACTGTCCTCGTAGATGCATCATTTCACTCTGTTCTTGCCTCGTTGAACTTTCTCTCCCCCCCCCCCCCCCCCCCCCCCCAATCGAGTCTCTTCCCAACCAAACCTTCTGATGCCCTACATAATTTCAAAAGTTACCAGTCCCAGCCACCTCCCCTCCACAATGCATGTCCAATCTCTCTTCACTTCCATCCTCCACCAGGACAATCGGGAGGGCTCTCTACTTTTTTGAAGAAAGGCCCAACCAGTCCCCACCCTCCTTTGCCGGGATGAACTTGTTTGCTCACTGAACAATTCCTCCTTTACCTTGTCTCATTTCCTCCAAATAAAAGGACATGGGTATCCACATGGGATACAGGCTTACCTGGCAAAGCTAACATTTGTTGCCCATCCCCAATTGCCATCGAGAAGGTGCTGTGAAGTCAGCTGCTTAAACGACTGCAGTTCATCTTATGCAGGTGCACCCAAGGGATTGTTAGGAACGGAGTTCCAGCAATGATAAACAAACAGCGAGTGATTTTGTTTCAAGTCAAGTAGGTGTGTGGCTCAGAGGGGAACTGCTGGCATACTTGTCCTTTTGTGCAACATTCCTTATTCCAGTCGTATGCAGGCTTCCTCCTCCAACTCTTTTCCCGATACATGGGTGACTGTAATGATGCTATTTCCTGCTCTCTCACAGAATTAGAAGGCTTCAACTTTTCTTCTAATTTCCACCCTCCTCAGTGCACCTTCACATGGTCCATTTTTTTCTTCCCCGACTTCTTTGCCTTCATTTCTGGGGACAGGTTGCCTAATAATGTTCATTACAATGACTTAGACTACAATTCCTTACACCCTGCTTCCTGTGGGAACACCATTCCATTCTCCCAGTTTCTCTGCTGCATATACTCTGATGATGTAACCTTCCAAAAACTGCGCTACATAGCTGTCTTTTTTGTTGAATCGAAAATTCTCCCGCCCTGCCCAATGTGATTGACAAGGCCCTCAACCATGCTCGACCTACTTCCCGCATTTCTGTTCTCATCCCATGCCCTCACTCGCAGAATCACTGTGAAGTCCCCCTTGTCTTCACCTTCCACCCCACCAACTATCACATTCAAAGGATCAAAGAGTCAACATGCAACTAAAAACATTAGCTTTCTTTACCCTTCCACAGATACGACCAGAGCTGCTGAGTATTTCCAACACTTTGTTTTTATGCCCACAACTAATGTTGGATTCAATACAACAAACAAACAGAGGTTTCAGACTGCTACTCTCCATCCCCTTGCAAAAATCTGTCGTGTGCTGCTTTTCTTCATCCTCATTGTATTTCTTCAGCAGCTGGAATACAATCATGGAAGGTCCTAGTCTCTTATCCATCTTCAATTCTATTTTTCAGAATCAATTAATCTACAGGTATCTCTAGTAATTATTCCATACTCTCCACTAGTAAACCTACACTTTCACCATAATTTTCAAAAATGAAAACTATTTAATATCACCACCATATCATTGTGCTCTACAAATAGGTCACTGCGCAGTGGTGTGAGTGAATGGGAGCAGAACATGATAAAGAGATATTGATAGATGGCGTGAGTTGTTAAAACCGTGGTAGATGGTTTTCAACATAGGTAAGTTTGAGGTCAATCCAAAACAACAGAACTAATCCAAATACTTTCTAAATGGTGAAAAGCGAGGAACAGCGGAAGTCCAAAACAAACTGCGAGCCATTTAATCCAATTAAATAAAGTCAAGGGAATGTTAGCCTTTATTATCATCTTGAGTGAAGGAAACAGAAAGGGCAGAAACTGTCCACAGAATCCCTACAATGCAGTATTGCTATAGTTAAACAAAACCTGATTAAACCACATTGCGAGGAGTACTGTGTACTTGTTCAGAGCACTACTGCTTCAAAGCAATATTAGTCTGGGAACAAAATACTACACTACGGCTTCCAGTTGAAGGCTGGCCACTGCTGATCTGACATCTTGGTTGCTAAATTTACTGCCTATTTATTTTAAGTTAAATCCATTTATGGCTCACTGAACTTTGCACTTTCCAGTCCAGCATTCCTTTGTACACGATAGTCAAGTTCATCAACCCATTTGACCCCAAAAAAATACATAATTAATTAAGCGCAACAAATCATACACCAACACTTTAATTCATATTATGAATAAAATTGTACAACAAGGCCAATTAACATTTATCGGCAATCAACAATGAAGTGAAGGTGTTGCTTTTGCTTATTCCCACCAGTAAACATAAAATGAAAATTCTACCTGTGCCACATCAAACCAGCCAGCCTCAAAGAGTATCCAGTCCAACCGTGAGCTGCAATTAAAAAATTATATATTTAAATTCAATGTATCTTTACCCTCTTGCTCCTCATCCCAACATTACATTTTCCTGTATGTGCAAACAGCAGAAGAAAATTGGTCACGTGTTTTCTAACCTAATGGCAATCATTTCTTTCAAAACTGGCAGCCTGTGTTCTTTGTCATGTTTGCATTAATTTATTTGTAAATGATTTCTCAAGGGCAATTAGGGGTGGGCAAAAAATGCTGGCCTAGCCAAGGGCACCCACATCCTGTGAAAAGGAATAAAGAAAATTCTCATTCAACAATCACATGCTCAGATGGGAGATTGCAGGATCAGTAGTATTGAATGTCCATCAATAGCCATTAGCAGCTTAAAATGAAGTTTGAGAAACTTGTAAAAAAAAAGAAGTCCCTGAAAAACGGGACAAATGTACAAAAACAAAACAGATATTGAAAGAACAAGTGTGAAATGCTCAAAGCAACTGGACTGATGTTTTAAAAATTCCAGTAACCACAACGGACAAGAACATAACATAAAATGACAAGTGGGTCACAGCCAGCTGGTCCATCATGCCTGTTCCATGTTAATTGCTACACAGGAGGAGCCAAAACAATGAGATGACAAAAATTACATCCATTCACAAAAGAATCTGATAAAGCAAGAAGCAGCAAATGATGGAGCTGGAGAACCACACAAACGGATAATACCCGCAACATTTGGATTTTGATTGTCAAGGACGGAAGATAATTTGGCTCGGGTTAATTGATCAAAATATCATTCAAAATAAATACACAATGAGAAGGACCATTCAACACGAGCAGTTCTCAATGTACAATTTGTTTTCTCATGATCTATATACCAATTGCTAATTTACTGAAGAAACGGTCTTTAAAAATTTCTTCCTCTCTCGGTAAAATCAAGTAATGGTCCAGAACAGTCAAATAATTCATCAAGGTTACCTTTCCCAGCATCTTTTAAAAAATTATTTCATGGGATTTGAATATCGCTGGCTAGACCTGTTTTTGTTGTCCATCCCCAATTGTCCTCGAGATGGTGGTGATGATCCACTATCTCAAACCACTATAAAGGTGTAGGTACTTCCACAGTGCTGTCAACACAGTGGCAGGATTTTGATTCAGGACAGTGAAAAATGGCGATAAGGATCCACATCAAGATGGTATGTGGCTTAGAGCAGAACTTGCAACCACTGGCGTTCCTATGTGTCTGCTGCCCTTGTCGTATTTTTCAATGGTTTCTGACATTCAAGAACCATCTTGTAACAAAGTATTCAATAATCTCTTGTACTTGTCCCTTCAAAAAAATTATTTCCTTAAGCCCATCCTCCTAAATTTCTTATTCAGCTCAGCATCCATCTGCTGGATGTTATTTTATAGCAGAATGAAAAGCAAGTTGGTGCTGTAATTTTCAATACTGTTAACTCTTGAACTTTTTGTAAAAATCCTTTGAATACCTTAATAACTTGTTAATCTAGGAAGCATCTCACTTCTCCCTTATAGTTCATGAACGGATGGAGAAATTAAGATGAGAAAATAGAAGAAAAAATCCTTTTAACCTTAAATTGTGCTCGAGGCTCAGCAACAGTCTCATCTGTTTGATGCTCACATTTCAAAGTTAAATGGCCTGTTTGTAATTAATTTTGTTTTCAAAAAACTTCTGAGAAAATATGTGCTGTGCATGGCTTCTATCTTTTGTTCAAAGAAAGTAATTTTGATTCTTCAACCCTCTTAACTTGCTGCCTTCAATCTCAAATCACCCTCGTTCCTCTTCCGTGTAATAATGTTCTTAAGATGGGATACAAAAACTGGACCAAATATTTAAATGCTGCTTTAATGATATTTGCAAAATCAATATAAATTTTAGGCACTGCAATCAGTCTTTAATAATGTGAAGCGCTAAATATTTGCACTATAGATGTGCCATTACTTTTCTCTGATTGGGCAAAATCCAAACCATCTAATATGCACACAATACCAGGCCTAAGTTTTTTTTAAAGCAGTGTCCAATGCTAGATGATGTCCGATACAAAGGATGGGTGGGATTATTGGGTTACGGGGATAGGATGGAGGTGTGGGCTTGGGTGGGGTGCTCTTTCCAGGGACTGCTGCAGACTCAATGGGCTGAATGACCTCCTTCTGCACTGTAGATTCTATAAGCCTGCACATGTGCACTGGTCAATGACATCGCTCCGCTGTGCTCAGTCTGACACAGTGGCAGCAAAAATCCATCAGACGGAGGCACAGTGTGGATGGCCACCTGTACATGATTGATGTCCACATCAGTCAACATTTTCCAATGGGCAGGAGATACAAAAGTCTGAGAACACGCACGAACAGACTCAAAAACAGCTTCTTCCCCTCCGTTACCAGACTCCTAAATGACCCTCTTATGGACTGACCTCTTTAACACTACACCCCTGCATGCTTCACCCAATGCCAGTGTTATGCAGTTACATTGTGTACCTTGTGTTGCCCTATTAGGTATTTTCTTTTATTTCCTTTTCTTTTCATGTACTTAATGATCTGTTGAGCTGCTTTTTATTGTACCTTGGTACACGTGATAATAAACAAAACCCAATCCAATCGTAAGGTGGTATGTCAGTTTAGGGGGCGGGGAGGGGGGGCAAGGCAAAGTATGCAAGTCACTTAAGAGCTGTGGGCATGGGACTGAATGAGTCACATGTGAATGTAGCAGCTTGGCACCTGCTCAATGAAGACAATATTGTTATAAACTGAGGCCCAGAATGAAATAGTGAACCACTAAAATCGGTGCCTGGGACAACAGCCCACTGCATCCTTAGTTGGCCTGTTCTTGTTTGGAGAGCAGTGGAACGAACGTTGTTGCGCGCAATGAGAATTTTTTTATTTACTGTTTTGGAGATGGGGTCTTGTCAGATGTTTTCTTACAGCAGCTGCATTTATTTAAAGTATCTTTCGAATTTTGTGGGAAAATATCTTTGATAACTGTTTGAGAAGCATCTGTGCTCCTGGCCATTGCCTACTCCGTTGCTCGCATAGACGTAACAGAAAATACACTGGAACTATGCATGCAAAGCATTGGCAACAAATTCACTCTTAAAAATAGTTCATGGGTTGTGGGCATCGCTGGCTAGGTCAAAATTTACTGCCCGCACTAAATTTCCCTTGAGAAGCTGGTGGTGAGTTGCCTTCTCGAACTACTGCAGTCCATCTGGTTTAGGTACACCCACAGTGCAGTAGCAGACACAAAATATATGTCCCTGGCAATTAACAGTTGTCTTTCTCTCATTTCATTTTTCAAACTTAAAAGCATCATATTCAGAATTTCCAAGTTGTCTCCGAAATTTGAAACTTGTGTTTCATGTTTTCTTGATAAAAGTATTGGTTGCAAAATCACTTGAAAAGCCATAGTATATAAGGCTACAGACCAAGTGCCGGAAAATGGGATTAAAATAGATAGGTGCAGACACGATGGGCCAAATGGCCCCTTTCTGAGCTGTAAAATGGATCCTATAAAGCTTCTTTTAAAAAATGAAAGCAAAAAGACTAGCATTTAGATCATACTTTTTATGACCACCAGGTGTCTCAAAGCACCTTACGGTCAATTAAGTACTTTATAAAAGTGTATTTGCTATTCTGAGAAACATGCCAGCCAATTTGCACTCATCAAACTCCCACAAAACAGCAGTGTGATAATGACCAGTTAATCTGTTTTTTTGCGATGTTGTTTGAGCGATAATTATTGGCCACAGCAACTGGAGGTGACTTCCTTGCTCTTCCACCTGGGATCTTTTACATCCACCCAAACTGGCAGTCAAGGCCTTGGGCTAATATCTCATTGGAAATACAGAGCCCTCCACCAGTGAGTGCACCCTCAGTATTACACTGGAACGTCAGCCCTGATTTTTGTGCTCAAGCCCTGGAATGGGAATTGAAAACCGAACCTTGTGATTCAGTGCCACCAACTGAACCCCAGCGGACACCAAATAATTCAGAAATGATTCAACAAAATCGTTTGTTTGCTAATTTCACTCGATTTGTGGGATCTAGTACATTATACTGCCAACGAGCTTTGCTATTTTGTTCAGCTATTGATAAAAGAACTGGAGCATCTTGAACACATTGGGTATTTGATGGAACGGAACGCACTTCCCCCAACAGCAAGTCGAGTTTGAGAAAGCTTCCTCTCGCCCCAAATGAATTTCCTGTCATTGTATGGTTAACAAGGTTTGCTGCAAGCCATGTATTTCATCACTAACTGAACCCAGACATTTAGTTAATAATGTGCAATAAAAGGGATGAAGTTCTGGAAAACTGTTTACACAGAACACTAAATTGAGGAAACTGTAAAATAAACAAGTAACAGCACGCAGAGGGGCTACAGATATGCTCCATTGATAAAACAGGTCATCATAATCTCATAGACTATTTCTTGCCAGCTCCTCTTTCCTTTATCAGTCAATGTCAAATCTCCTACAAAGCATATAGCACATTTCCAGTTCACTGCTCATTCACACCCAAATGACAACACTGTCAGTAGCATCAAAAAGCAGCCACATCATCAACTCGAGTCCATTGGACTGAACACTATGCATCACCTATGACCCACATCCTCCTAATCCTCATTCTCCTTCCAACCCGGGTAGCTAGATTTTGAACCCGCCAATTACCAATTTCTTATCCCTTCGTCTACCACAACAAATCACAGCAATTGTGGATTTGTTTATCTCTCGCCAACTTGCACTTTGAATGGCCTTGTCCTTTCATTCACGAATGGCGGCACTGGGAGGAGCGCCCAACCTCATTTTTACACCTTCGAATCTAAATGACAATCTGGAGTATAACTGGTTTAACTGTGCAATATCAGATTTGGTTCCACTTCATCAAACACTAATGTGTCTCATGCGGCTCTTCCGAGAACATTCATGACTTAAAAGTGACACTATAGAGTAAAGATACCCTCAGCTTATTTTCTAAAATACAGCCCCTTTCTCAAGCCTCTCCCACCCCGTCATTTTCCATTCCACCCTAACCTCTAGCAAAAGCAAGAAGTTCACTGATTTGTGAGGCATGGGCGGCAATTCATTTAACAGCCTTTGCTGTTTCCCACTTGTTATTGGTCATCGGGGGCGTAATTCTCCGACCCCCCGTAGGGTCGGAGAATTGCCCGGGGTCGGCGAAAATCCCGCCCCCACCGTGGCAAAAATTCTCCGCCACCCGGGAATTGGCAGAGGCGGGAATCGCCCCGTCGATTGGCGTGCCCTCCGCACCGATCGGCGAGCTCCCCGCGGCGATTCTCCGGCCCGCGATGGGCAGAGGTCCTGCCGCTGAGAGGCGTTTCCCGCCGCCGTGGTTTCAACCACCTCTGGTGGCAGCGGAATTGGCGGCGCGAGCGCCCCCCCAGGATCCAGGACGGCGCATGTGCGAACCGTCAAAGGCTTTTCGGCCAGCCCCGACGCTGGCCGGCGGTCGTCAAAGGCCGCTGGCGCCGCTTTTGCCGCCAGTCGGCGTGGCGCCAACCACTCCGGTCTGGGCCTAGCCCCCAAAAGGTGCGGAGAATTCCGCACCTTTGGGGAGGCCCGACGCCAGAGTGGTTGGCGCCACTCTGCTACGCCGGGACCCCCCACCCCGCCGGGTAGGGGAGAATCCCAGCCCAGGTCAATTTTTCGACTGCCAGAAACTACCAAAGTCCTGAACCTGTATTGATCTTTAGTTTCTTTTTCACTACTGTTAGGAATTTGGGAAATTAACGAGGTTAACAGTAAACTTGAGGTGAAAACAAAGTAATAAACAAGTAACAAGACTAGCAAGTATCAAGAGGTATAATGAGATGTGATCTGCCCAGTAACAAGATTAGCAGGCGTCCAGAGACATTAAGGTCCATTGTAGGCACCCCCACTCCATCGGGAAATCCTCAGCCGTGAGTACACTGTGGTTGAAACAGAGGATCACGTGGATGGAGAATCCAGCCCCACAGCTTACAGGCTATGGACCAAGTGTTGGAAAGTGGTGCGTGATGGCCGGTGCAGCCACGATGGGCCAAAGGACCTCTTCTACATGACTCTATGCTGTTCAAATGACCACGGGAACATTTCATATCTACCAGCACCACAAAGACCTCAGCCATCATCTCAAGTTTCGGTTGAAGGAGAACATGTGCAATAATGCAGTGGTTTCTCAACATGGCATAAGAGTGACAGCTGGTATGATGTGCTCAAAGTTATAGAGATTCCTGCGCAAAGTTCTGGAGATTCCTGCAACTGGACACTATTCTGGGTTCATTACATCTTCAGAGCAAATTTAAATTTATCACCGCAGTCTGCAATTTATGGTGGAAAACATTTAACCTACGCAACCTACCAAAAGATGTTGCTTTCCAAAGCTCTCCCAGAAACTATGGCACTACAGCAGCATGCAGATTGCCAACTTCCGTGGCTCCGGCTGTGTTCGTGATTACCCCCACTCCCCAACAACAGCCATGAAACTAATTGTCATGTGCCGCATCTCCGCAATCTAGAAATTAAAATGCACAACGTATAAACATAGAACACAGAACAGTACAGCACAGAACAGGCCCTAGGCCCTAGATGTTGTGCCGAGCTTTGTCCGAAATAAAGATCAAGCTATGCCCTTCCCTGTCATGCTGGTGTGCTCCATGTGCCTATCCAATAACCGCTTGAAAGTTCCTAAAGTGTCCGACTCCACTATCACAGCAGGCAGTCTATTCCACACTCTAACCACTCCATGAGTAAAGAACCTACCTTGGACATCCCTCCTATATCTCCCACCCTGAACCTTATAGTTATGCCCCTTGTAACAGCTACATCCACCCAAGGAAATAATCTCTGAACGTCCACTCTATCTATCCCCCTCATCATCTTATAAACCTCTATTAAGTCGCCTCTCATCCTCCTTCGCTCCAATGAGAAAAACCCTAGCTCCCGCAACACCTCACAAGACCTACCCTCCAATCCAGGCAGCATCTTGGTAAATCTCCTTTGCACCCTTTCCAATACTTCCACATCCTTCCCATAATGAGGTGACCAGAACTGCACACAATACTCTAAATGTGGTCTCACCTGGGTCCTGTTCAGTTTCAGCCTAACCCCATGGCTCTTAAACTCAATCCCCCTGTTAATAAACACTAACACACTGTAGGCCTTCTTCACGGCTCTATCCACTTGAGTGGCAACCTTCAGAGATCTGTGGACATGAACCCCAAGATCTCTCCGTTCCTCCACATTCCTCAGAACCCTGCCATTGACCCTGTAATCCACATTCAAATTTGCCCTCAACAACTCGAGAAAATGCATATATAATGAATACACATAACCAGCTACTATAAATAATGCTGAGGAAAGTGCCCTGTGACATAATGCTAATACAGAATAATTCTAAAACGAAGATCATTTGCCAAAGCCAAGATTAATGATGGTGTATTGCATGAGGGCAATATAAAATGGAGCCTTAATTAATTTATACATAGGTAGGGCCTTTCAAGCATTGCAAGGTTACTGCCAAATGCACAGGACATACACTGAAATGGAGTACAAAATTAGCAGTGAAATTCTACTCCCTTCCCAAATCATGAAGACGACTGGGGGGATTATCTTTCTACAGCATGAAAAATCACTTCTAAATATTGAAAAGAAAGTCACGGCTTCCTTAACCTATTCCTTCGCCCAAAGAGAATTCTATAGTGCCTGCAATCCCTTCCCTTCAGTCTGCAATTCATTCATAACTGCAAACAATGCTCCCAACCGGAGGGAAAATAAAGGGAACGGGGTGGGAGGGGGAAAATCGGTGTCCTCAAGTCACACCAGTAAATGCATTTGTTTTTAAACTGATCAGCCTCTTGACCATGTTCTAAGGATATCTAATGAGGATTTTTTAAAAAATGTTAATTTATGGAACAACATGTTCAGTAAAAGTTAGTATCTATCGTGCACTAAGCTTTCAGGGATAATTGTTTTGCATTTCCATATTTTCTGAATGCAAAATAATTAAATTATGTGGAACGCACTGCCTGCAGATTGAAGCTAGTGCCTGCAATCCTTGGTAACAAATTTCCATGGTTGATGGCGCATAGCATGCTGAAACCTCCAATTACCATCTAAAGAAAAGCCTCCACAGATACTTGAAGTCCGCCTCCATTTTAGTTTTTAAAAAGCATTTCAGAATTGAGCTCACAGAACAAATTAAATTATCTCTCCATAAATTCTCAAAAGAAAATCTACCAGGATACCTGACAGGAATTTGCAAGCAATATTATTGAAAAATGACTGCAGTTAATTACTTCAAAAAGTAGGGTGGGGTTTCCCGTTTCTATCTTCAAATTGTGATTTCAAGCCAATTCAACGAATTTCAACTCCTCTTCCTCTTCCACACCATTCCTAACTACCATGTGGTTATACTGGTAAGGAATGTTAATAATGTGGCACATAGTTTGGAAAAAGTTGCCCATCTCGGTATCCGTTTTCAAGTACCTGCAGTCCTTCGGTTGTGTACAGTGTAACCCAACTGCCAAGTGCAGTACAGCCAAGACCAGTCTGCTTCACCAATCGTGTGAATAATCCCATTCCCGCACCTGGTGTCAGCCTAGTGAGCAAATAATCAATCTCATAATATTTAGCACAGTGGGCTAAATAACTGGCTTATAATACAGAACAATGCCAGCAGCGCGGGTTCAATTCCAGTACTGGCCTCCCCAAACAAGCGCCGGAATGTGGCGACTAGGGGCTTTTCACTGTAACTTCATTGAAGCCTACTCATGACAATAAGAGATTATTATTAATATTGTGTTGACATCCAGCAGGGTACCTGTGTCTCACAAGAATTGAGGTGCTGCCCACATCTCCCACAATTATATCTCCCGGAAAGGAGTTCAAGACAAGTTGCTGTCTACAGTGCTTCATGCTGCCATACACAAGAGAATGGCAACTACATTTTTACCCATTCTTCATGATTGCTCACCTTGTAGCATATGCTGAGATTTCTGTGCTGCAAGTTGGTTATTCAGAATTGTTTCAGAATGTCAAGCTAATTTCAGATTATGAAATATCAGAAATATTCAATTGAGAGGCAAGTCTTTTATTGCAGTCAGATCATTCACTGGTCTGAAAATGTGTAACTTTGTTTACCTAAAAAAAACACCTAGGGGTTTCCCAGCTGTGTTGCAAAGCAGGAAGGATTAGGAGGAATGAAAAAATAGTTTAAAACTTAAATGGGGGAAAGGATATAGATGGGAGGCCAGCCAGGAGAGAATTGGTATAATCAGGTCCACAATATACAGAAGCCTAGATGAGGGATTCAGCAGACAGAGGGTCCCGAAACAGGATTGGAGATTTATAGGAACTGGAAGTCGGCAGTTATTGTGTCAGACAGCATAGGAGAGTGAGACGGTTAGCTTGATCAAATAAGGGGCCAACAGTCTGATTCAGTCAAAGGCAATTTAATCAATGGCATGGATCTAGAGTTTGTAGCCATCCCCAGACAATAATCCAGAGAACACAAATTCAAATTGCATAATGTTCAACATTATGTATGAACACATAAGCATAAAACCTGCAGCACTGGTGCAAAAATGTCACTGAAGCAGCAGTCACATTGTAACTGTCGCAACCCCATGCACAAAGATTCAACATATGAATTGCCATCTCAGTGGAAGAACAATAACTAAGTTGTGGGAGCAGAGCGTGGCACCAAGAAATGCAATGGCCAACAACTCAGGAATTATATTTGGGATGCTAAGCCATCTAGAATTCATGGGGGAAAAAGTGGCCAGGTTGAAAAATATTTTACCTCAAAAGGTATTATGGCACAGTTTGTATTCCCATTATATCACCAGTCACTCACAGGAATGAGCAGAAAGATGTCAGCAGAGAGGTAACAATCTACTGCTCTGCTTGCCGCTATATAATCTGCAGTGCTCAATCAGCTCAAAATGACCAGCATTGTGCATCAACAAGACTGCATTTAAAACATTTTGCAAATAAAGAGCTTTTCTTTTAAATTCTGCATCAAGATTTACAACTTCAAATGTATTACAGTATAATTGCTTAATAAGTAGCACATTTGGATTTTTAGAGTCAAAAGATCTTAAATTCTACTAGAATCATATTCTAATAAACGATCAGAAGTTTCCTATCAACTGCTTCGGCTTCTTTAAAAAAACATCACTTGCTGAATCAATATTTGTTTTCAAAACGGAAAGACAAAAAAAATTATGCTTTGTGGCTGTGAAAACCAGCATTATTAGCAGGCCTTATGCACCATAAAGGAATTAGATAAATGAAAGGATATGGATCAATAATCCATTCAGCAAGAATATGACCTTCACCCCTGCCTCACCCCATTAATTATAACATAGCTGGTGTTTTCAAAGGAAATAATTAATTCATTAAGCAACTTAAAAATAGCTTTAATGTTATTAAAATTTACCTTTAAAATTCCTACATGGCCATCTAAATGACATGACACATCGGAAAGCAATTAAAACAGCATGTTTTAGGCAGAGAAAATCTCAGATGACCTGTACCAGTTCATTATAATGATAACGTTACACTTGAAGGATTCACATTTGATATTCAAATCATTGCATTAGGCATTTAAACGCTTTCCTCTCTTGCACTTCAAGTCAAAACGAATATGCAGAGCCAAACCTAGGAATAGAAACATCAGAACTGCTGAAGAGATCAGCCAGCAGGAAGCTGTCTCAACCGATGTCAAACGGTTTAAATTTTCCCTTCCATCTTTAATTCATCACTTTACTTAGAAGCTAGAAAGGGAATATTTTTATTACAGACAATCTGTAATTTAGCCCTCACTGTAGTGCCTTGTTGAGGCAATGTGGAATTGAAAGATTCGTATCAATCACATTACTTACAGGTATTGTGGAATACACATGCAATGGAATACAGTGCCATAATTTCAATTTATTTCATATTTTCAACTCCACTGCAAGTCTTGAAGATCTTCTGGTACTAATGCGGAGATTCCTTTGGAGTGACTAGTCTGAGGGTCAATCTCAGAACTGCAATAACATAATCCCATTTTTTTTTTTCTGTTCCTTTCCCCCACCCCAAACATTTTCCCTTTCAATTATTTATTTTCGTCTTCCTCCAAAGTCTGATCTGCAACATTCCAATACTGACAGACTCTGAAACGAAGACAGGACACAGATGGAGAAAAGTGGTCTGGCTGAGGAGGTGGGCTGCTATTGGGCCCCAGGCCTCATTCCAATTATAACTGTGACTGGCATAAATACCTGCCATTTTGACTCAAAACTACACAGGCCAAATGTTCTGAATCTAGACACAAAATATGTCATTACAATCTATCCCCACAATACATTCTTTATTCATTCACAGGATGTGGATGTCGTTGGCTATGCCAGCATTTATTGCCCATCCTTAATCGTGCTTGCAAAAGTGATTTATACAAAAGCAATTTATGTAAAAAGTAATTTATGCCCAACCCACAAGTTTGCCATATTTCACTCAACCCACAGTATTACTACCCACCTCCACCCC
Source organism: Scyliorhinus canicula (assembly GCF_902713615.1). NCBI lineage: Eukaryota > Metazoa > Chordata > Chondrichthyes > Carcharhiniformes > Scyliorhinidae > Scyliorhinus > Scyliorhinus canicula. The sequence goes on along the minus strand of NC_052158.1, from coordinate 79,732,857 downwards.
ATCACTCTTCAAAAGTATAGATATTCTCATATTGCTCCTTAGTTCCCGCTCTTGGACTGGAATATATAAAGATGGCTTGATCGCGGATTCAGAAACCAAGATAAAATTAGACACCAAGCATGTTTTCTTAAACGGAAAACACTGAAATCATTTTGAGAACCTCATATCTTACAGAAGTCGACATCTCAGCATGAAACCCAATTTGTCCTTCAAAGGAACAAGTGTTCTATAAATACATTCTTCCTGAAGTTTACATTTACAGTAACAGGATAGGACACACAGTTTGATACACAAACTTTTCTGGTTATGTTTATTTTGTGCAATGAAAACCACAAGAATACTGCCAGCAGGTCAGTAAGGTTTGTGCAACAGCACTTGGAACATGCTCAGCTCCTGAAACGCAAGTTTGTTCATTAACATTGTTCAAAATTGCCTGCGTGTTGCCCCCCAAAGTAAAAAAATATATACGTTTTTCGATAGCCACCAAGTTGAAAGAAACTCTTTAAAAGCTTGCTCCACAGAGAAAACGAACTGAAGTTTGCAACTCCATTGTGACAGCTGATTTCAACGTTGACAAACACATCACCAAAAGAATAACCTGAAGTCTATTCTGTGGACAGGAAATGCATGCCAAATGCAAATTTAATCTGTAGATTTTTCAGCATCATTCATAGAAAGGCACCCAGCAAGCTCATTTGTGCTCCATAGTCAACACTATAATGAGGTACGGTTCAATACAAATTTTTTGATATTCACTATGTGAGTGCTTTCTAAACTTTATATATGTAGCATATTTTGGTAATCTTAATAAAGCTTCCCCATGTACATAGTAATATGGCAAGATACATCCTTAAAAATGTCACAAAAAATAAATTTGTGAGCAGTTTTACCTCCCCAACCCATAAAAAACGATAAGAGTTTCTGGTTTCTTTGTTGCCTTGTTGCCAATGGGCAAACACCCATGTCCAGACTAGCAGTGATTGTTTGCTATTACTGTAGCTCACAGGACAAACAGCAGTGTCTTGCAACCTTTGGCATTCACAGTATAACTTATTACAGAAATCCAAACTTGTGTAACCGTCAGCTCAATTATGGTTTAGAAAAACTTGGCCAGGAGGGAGATGGTTTTGTGTACGCATCATATTTAATTTAACTGTCGCAGAGCATAGCGGTTTTCAAGCAATTTGTTTTAACTCAGAGAATACTAATGTTCTAAGGAAATCACTCAAAAGCACCTCAACTGAATTTCTGCCCTTTCCTTCCAAGCAAGATCTGCTTCATAATCATGGCCAATATATTTAAAACCTTAGTCCACCTGGAATGATTCCAAATTTTTACAGGGCACAAATGGATAGAAATGTATTTCAAATGTGGGCAGTAGTAAGGATACTGCAATAAAAAGACCAGCTAAAACAATAAGTCGCCACATTTCTGGAGATTGCTTTAAAAGGCATGGGGGTCCACAGCGAGTTGTAGAAAATACATTTATTTGCAACAATATTCTCTACACGAGACCTGGTTACACCTCATTGGATCCTCTCTCTCCTTTCTGGTCGGTTCCACACTGACCAACCTCTTGTAACAGTACAAGAGGTTCTAGCGGGGAGGTTCGCACTTCCGATGAGCACAGGGAAACAATCATCCCCAGCCAGATGTGCGCTGGGCATTTCTCCACCCAAAGTCCAAAGACCCTATCGAAGGATGACGATGATAAGGAGATGGTGAAGACAGAAGAGAGAGAGAAAAAAAAAAGGACAAAACCGGTGCAGCGCCAGCAGCAGCCAATGTGCCAAAAAAGAAAGCCTTTCAGTTCCAATGGGACACCATAGAGCGGATGAGTAGGATTGGTCAGCGTGTGCCTTGCCGGTACGTCTGGTCCGACACCCCCTCCCATCACATAGGGGCGAAGCTGGCAACAGCCGAGCCCAAGGATGGTGCATGACCTATCGACCCAAGGCCCGAATTACTGCAGCATTCCTTCCAATCCACAGAGGGGCCACGTGGGAGCGACGCCGCCAAATAATGTCCAGTTCCGTGTCTCATACCTCCCAAATGCTAGCATGGTAAATGGAGACCGAATTGCCAGGGAGCTGTGGCCCCAAAGGCTTTCCTGTTCTTCTTCCGTAGGCATATAAAACCTCATTGCAAAAAGAAAAAACAGCAGGATTCATCACACACTGCCACAGTGCTAGCATTCTCATTCGGAACGCCCCAAACACAATGTCAATGGCATCATCAATATGCATATCAGTCATTCAATAATATCCTTCAACACGCTCAAAACAAGGGCCGCCGCATGTGTACACCAACTGCTTCCTCCCGCAGCGCAGAACCCGTTAGCGTCTCTATTGTAAAACTGGCAAGCATGCGGCAGCCCTCTATCGGAATGTCATTGTCGTGTATTCCGCAGACCAATCGGTCACGGCACATATCTGTCAATACATTGCCGTACTGCCAACTTCAGCGATGTTCCAAAGGTCTAGCAGTAAACTCATCGGTGGACTGCTGGTCTCCCATAAGCATGAGGCGATCTAAAACTCTGCCAGTTATCTCCCATAAACATGAAGTGATCCGAAACTCTGCTGCATGTGTCCTAACTCAAGTCTCATTTACTCAAGACACTTGTGCTCACTGTCGTACATTGCATCTTGGTCAAGCAACAGTTTGATTTCAATATCCTCACCCTCATTTATCAAACACCTCCACGGCCTCATCACTTCTCATCTCTGAAAACTCCTCCAACACCAGCCCGCCAAAGCATCTGGGCTCATCTAATTCTGGCCTTTTGAGCATCCCCCAATTCTAACTGTTCTACCTTTGATAGCCGTGCCACAAGTTCTGAAATTCCCTACCTGCACCTCTCTTACCTCCGAGACCAGATTTTGGTCATCTCACCCAATATCTTCTGTGTATTTTCCGTCAAATTTTGTTTCATATTGCTCCTGGAGCATTTTAATAAAGACACTGTATCAATATAAAGTGCTGATGGCAGCACACACTGGCAAAATGTGAGTGATTAGAAACTACGTATGTGAACGCGCATTTAATTAAACAATGACTTGATCAAATATTTTAGTGAGATTTTAATAATAAATACAGATTCATACATATATACACAGGCACATTTAACATATAACCTATAACATATGCTTATATATAGTTTTATCAGCAAATATACATGAATGTACAATAGCTGCATAATATGCAGAGATATATGCCCTAGAACCTTAGAAAAAGACATTTACAGCGCAGCACATAAAACATTTGCCTTTCTGAGATGGGATGTGGGGAAATCCTGCAATCTTAATTTGCATGATTTTAGGAGGCTTAATTGCAGTTTAAAACTTGCATATTGCTTTCTTTAATGCTTCATGCTTTTGTAAGGAGTAAGGAAAATCTAGGATAATCGTGGAGAATGCATTCATCTCAACGGTAGCTCAAGACTTTAAAAATGAAATCTGCAAAGATGTATTTTTCTGAATTCAGGAGTGATTACCCACTGCTATTACAGAGACAAGTTACTTTCTTGTTCTGCTCCACAGGCCCCCCCCCCCGCTTAATTTTCTTCCGTTATTAGCAGGGATCATTTGGAAACCACAAAAAATAAAGCATGTTAGCAATAGAGTGACAGGCCAGTTGCCCATTTAGAACTACAGGGGAGGTAAAATAGTTCTCTTTAGTCTTGCAGCCTCCTGGGACTCAAAACCCACTCCAATTGACTGCCTGCATTCAAATAGAGAGAGAGTCCTTTCAGTCAAGCCATCAACTAAAATATATCTACAATATTACTATTTTTTGGCCTTGGTACAATAGCCACATAGGTACTTGAATAATGCATTAAAAGGTTCATTAGTTGGAACTCTAAAAATAAAAATGAAATATCCACAGTTGGATTTTTCCTCGTCATATAATATTTGGATCAAATAGCTTTGAAAGTTATGCAAAGCCTGGTCAATTTAAGTCTCCAGAGAGGGTGGCACAGTGGTGCAGTGGTTAGCACTGCTGCCTTACGGCACCAAGGACCCGGTTTCAATCCCGGCCCCAGGTCTCTGTCCCTGTGGAGTTTGCACATTCTCCGTGTCTGCGTGGGTCTCGCTCCCAAAACCCAAAGATGTGCAGGATAGGTGGATTGCCCTTAATTGGGGGAAAAAATATTAAATATAAGTCTCCATATCTTAGACCCCTCATTTTTGTGACTAACTACAAAAATACATTTCAAAACAGTTCGAAAAATCTTTGGTGTTTCAACATCCCCAACTTAATTTATTTTCTTTCCAGCTTTTTAAAACAAACGACACATCATTTATCAGATGGAAGAGACAGAATTTAAGATTCGTTATTCCAATAGATTCCAATCTCAGCTACGCTTACTTGCAAAGCAGAAAAAGGGAACTAACACCTCCTCATGTGAACGGCAAAAAATAGAGTCACACATCATTGTGCCACTATTGCATATCACTTGCCAATAAGCTCTAAAACAGCACTGGAAGAGGACTAGTGTTACATTACAAATGTATATGCTCAGCAACACGGGGCAGCACGGTAGCATTGTGGGGGCAGCATGGTAGCATTGTGGATAGCACAAACGCTTCACAGCTCCAGGGTCCCAGGTTCGATTCCGGCTTGGGTCACTGTCTGTGCGGCGTCTGCACATCCTCCCCGTGTGTGCGTGGGTTTCCTCCGGGTGCTCCGGTTTCCTCCCACAGTCCAAAGATGTGCAGGTTAGGTGGATTGGCCATGATAAATTGCCCTTAGTGTCCAAAACATTGCCCTTAGTGTTGGGTGGGGTTACTGGGTTATGGGGATAGGGTGGAGGTGTTAACTTTGGGTAGGGTGCTCTTTCCAGGAGCCGGTGCAGACTCGATGGACCGAATGGCCTCCTTCTGCACTGTAAATTCTATGTAAACACAAAGATCAACTCTGGAAGGCACTGCTTGAAGGTTGACGCAGATTCAATAGTGGCTTTCAGGTACTTCAGTGCTTACTGGTTCGAAGATATTTCTTGATGGCAACACTGACTGCTCTCTACTCCTCAAGCAGTCCACACATTTAAAAACAATCCGTCCCTCCATATCTACTTGGTAAGAAATGGGCCTGGTCTTACAGGGACAATAATTCCTGGGATCCAAATTGACCCATTACCAAAACTTTATTTACCATAAATGTACTAGGTGAATCATGGCTTAATTTTCTGACTCCTTTGGGTGGCTTCCACCTTCCTTGAAAAATTTGGAAACACAGGCTCATTAGCAGTTCTATTGGTGGAACTGCCATTGTTGCATGTGGAGTGGTACAATAGCTATGGGGGGGAAATAGTGAGAGTTTGGTCTCCAGGGTTCCTTGTGACAGTTTCTTTAGGCCAGATCTTAAAAGTTTGGATGGCTCCCTCAGCTAGTCCGCTCAATGCTGGGTGGGCAAGGCACAGTTCTAATGTGTTTCATATCGTTGAGAGCAGTGAAATTTTGAAAGTCAGTACTTATGAATATGGTTCCATTGTCTGACTTAGGTAATCAGTAAGTTGAAAATCATTGGTGTAATCTTTCGATGGTTGCATGTGATGTAGGCGACTTCGCCTCCAAAATGTCCATCCATTTAGAGTGCGCATGAATCACGAGCAAAAACACTGTGCCCAGGAATGGATCAACATAAATCGATATGGATTCGTACCCAAGGAAGGCCAGGCCATTCCCAAGGGTGCAATGGAGCTGTGGCAGGCAATGTTTGTTGCAGCTGGCACTGTTTTTCTTTTAATTCAGAGTACCCAATTCATTTTTTCCCAATTAAGGGGCAATTTAGCATGGCTAATCCACCTAGCCTGCACATCTTTGGGCTGTGGGGGTGAAACCCACGTAAACACGGGGAGAATGTGCAAACTCCACATGGGCAATGACCCAGAGCCGGGATCGAACCTGGGACCTTGGCGCCATGAGGCAGCAGGGCTAACCCACTGTGCCATCGTGCTGCCCAGCTGGCACTGTTGACAATGCTCGACTAGCTTCTCGATGTGCCAGGTCACCAAACAACTCCTGGCAAACATCTTCATCTTAGAGATGCCAGGATGAGTGCTGTTTAATTCAGTTAGGAGCATATCTCTGCTTGGTACAGGAACAACTATTCTTGCTCCCCAAAGTATGATGCCATCCTGACAACTGAATTCATTCTTGCAGGTAAAGAATGGTCTAATTTCTTTGAAAATTGGTTAATTTATCCATAATATAAATGTTTTGTCTCTCACTTTGGACAGAAGTGGATCTCGATTGGTCGAGTTTCTGATCTGCTTCGCCAAGACTGGCAATGTGTCCAAAAACATTTAATGCCATTAAGATTCCTTGTGGTACAGGAAAACAGGTGATGCTTTCTTGCAAAGATAGGTGGTAAGAGCATCCACATTCGCAAAGAGCATCCGAATTCGCTTTGCACATTCCAGATTAGTGCTTGAAAGTATATTCCTAGGTGGACAGAATTAACGCCCATCACTGAATTCTTGCCGAGGCGATTGGCGGGATAGCCTTGTCCTCTTTGAAGAGACCCAAACCAGTTTGTCATCAGAAATGATGGTAAAGTGTCTACCAGGTGCAGGTGAAATTTCCTGACACGAGAAACTATTGATTGCCCTTCCCTCTCGATTTGGGAGTAGCATTTTATGGCCTCAGAGGGTTCATGACACCCTAATGACCTTTCAGAACCGTCATCCACCTCATGGGACAACTCCGCACCAACACCATATGGAGAGGCATTGCGGGTCAATATCAGTTCTTTAGATGGGCCAAAGTGTACTAACAAGTTTGAGGAATGCAGCAACAGCTTTAATCTGTTGAAAACTTCCTCCTGGGGAGCTTTCCAAAACCAACTATGGTGTTTGCTTAGCAGAATATGCAAGGGGTCAATACGTTCGATAGCTGTGGTAAAAAAACATCTATAGTACAAAGACCAACAAAGAATAAAGAAAAGTACAGCACAGGAACAGGCCCTTTGGCCCTCCAAGCCTGCGCCGACCATGCTACCCATCTAAACTAAAACCTTCTATACTTCCGGGGTCCGTATCCCTCTTTTCCCTATTCATGTATTTGTCAAGATGCCCCTCGTTTCCTCTGGGTGAGTTTACCATCCGCAAAAATGATTTGAGTTCAGTTGTGTTTGTGGGGGTAGGTAGGCACCTACCTCCTTTATCACCTTGACCTCCTCTTCCATCAGGTGTAATCCTTATGCATCCACACGGTACCCTAGTAGGTCACCTCAGTGGCTGGAAAGGAGCACTTTTCTTTCTTGAGATGAATTCCACCCTCCTGAAATCTCTTTAACGCCTCTTCTAGATTTGTTAGATGCTCAGCTTCTGTCGATCCAGATATAACAACATCACAAGGCATACTGCAACACATGGTAGCCCTTGTAGTAGTCTCTCCATTTTCCTTTGAAATATTGCACATGTCGAAGACACACCAAAAGACAGCCACTTGTGCTGAAATAGGCCTGTGTGTTTATTGTAGCATACCCCCGGGAAGCACCATCTAATTCGAGTTGCTAGTACATGTGACTCATATCCAGCTTTGTGTAAGATTGACATCCTGCCAGCTTTGCATACAGGTCTTCAATTCTTGGGACTGGACATGTATCTAGTTTGCCAGCCTGATTCATTAGCTTATAAAGATCGCAAATGCGGATGGTCTTGACAATTTCAATACAGGGACTATAGGTGCTGCCCATTCAGAGAACTGAACTAGCTGGATAATGCCTAGTTCTTCCCACCTGTTTAACTCAGAATCCACTTTCTCTCTTAAGGTACCAATCTTGCCCTAAAGAATCAGGTAGTCGCCTCTTGATCCACATAAATCTTATCCTGTAGCCTTTGATTTTGCCTAATTCATCACAGAAGACACTCTTGTATTTTCTTACCGGTTCAAGCAGTTCCCCTTTCTGAATTTGAAACATCTCCACCAATTTAACTTTGTTTGTTTGAGCCACTCACAGCCAACAAAGGCTTGGTCCTTCACCCGTCACTATTATCACTGGGAGCTGGGTAGACTATTGTCCATAGCTTACAGGTACCATTGTGGTGCCTTTTACTTTTATTGTTTCTCCCTGTTCAACTTGACAGGAGTGGTCTTCAAGTTCAATGGTTGGACTCCCTCTCTCAGGTGCTGAAATGTATGCCCGCCCATCACTGTGGCTGATGCGCCTGTATCCACTTCCATTTTAAGAGGCTTCCCATTTACCCTGAGTATTACATTAATAGGGTCTCTCTTGTCTGTTTTTTTTTAGATTATACAGAGAGCAAATACCAGAATCACAGGTGCTAAGCTCTTCCACATTGCATACTTGTAACATCTTTGTTGATCGATTACTCGGCTATCTTGACTTAGCGCTGCACTGCCTTCGTTTCTGATAATAAAAACACTCAGTCTCCTTAAACTGACATGATTCAGGAGTGTCGTTATCTCCACATCTAACATTCCCCTTTAAGCATTACTGACTGACTGATTGCCTATTCTGTAACTTTTGTTTTGTTGGTGGCTGAAATTGTTTCCCAATTTGCAGCTGCTTCGGCAGTTTTGACATCACGGATCGGTGTGGGTCCTTCCCCAACTGTTGACCGGTGTCATTTTGTGCAGTCTTGTGCAACTTTCCATGGCCAGTAGCATCTCCATTGCTAGTTTAAAATTTATTTTGGCCTCTACAAGCAATCTACATTGAATAGCATTGTTGTTCATGCTACAGACTAACCTATCCCATAACACGTCGTTTAAGATGGCTCCGAAATAAAAATACTCCGATAATTGCTTCAGTTTATTAATGTAAGTCACAATCGATTCACACTCGAGCTAAATTGGAATTCCTAGCGTATGACTGATGGTTGAGGATTTGGGGTTGGGCGCACTTGGGGCTGTAATATTGTGAATAAGGTTATCGGTCTGAGTTTCACAAACACTTGAGAACTGTTTTGCATTTTGCCTCCATCCCTATTTTGTCTGCTTGGAAATAATAGCCAAGGTTCTCAGCTGTGTGTGTCCAGTCCTCCGTGGAAGAGTCAAAAAGGGGCATCCTCGTCAATATCGTTTGTTTCAGGCTTTGATTAAAACAGGATGTCCATAGGTATCGGGCCAGAGGCAATGTCAGGATAATTTATCCTCATCACCAGATGTAAATATGCACTTTCACAGACTTCATTAATGAACATAAAAAAGTATTTATTAAGAAGTGTGTAATTATTAATTACAATTAATAACTGTAAAGCAATTTAATGGCTGTTGCTAGTTCCCAAAATATCTCTTTGCCCAAGAAGTCTTTCTCATCAGTAATTCCGAACTGAGTCCCGTTTGGTTGCACAGGCCATGTGACCCTTACTCAGTTGTGTTGCCCTTAAAGGGACAATCACCACAACCCCCTTCTGTGCAGAATGATATCACGGCTAACAAAGTCCGTGGGGATATCTAGGACAACAGGTTGGACAGTCTACAAAAGTAGGCAATAAAATTTCAAATGCACAGATCATAAAGGACATTTTTTAATAGAGACAGAACCAGAGAAGAAACAAGGCCCGGTACGTTTGTATTGGGTAACGTGTGGCAGATCATAAACAATTCTTTCACAGCAGCGTTCAAGAAAAAGCCTTGTCCCAGAAGTGAGACATTATTTTCTGAGAAGTGCTGAGCATTTTAAAGGACAATTGCTATTTCTTATAAGAAAGAAAAGGGAATATTGAAGACACGGAAAAGAGTCATCAACTGTTGCTATCTTGACAAACCTTATGTCAAGTATCATTTTTCAATAAAAAGCGATAACAACCACACAGTTATGCAGGAAATTACAGATAGCCACAGATAACTTGATTGAAACGCACCACATTATTTCAATCTATACCTTAGAGCAAGGGGAGCCCGTGGCAAGGAAAAATACAAAACATCTAACTGCATGGAGAAGCCAAATAAATCGTACACTAGTTCAATTTCTCAAACTGACCTAATAACCTTGTTGTAACCAAGCAGTGTACGAAGTAACAAATAAAGTGACTCTTAAAAGTGCAAGCTTGACAGCATAATGACCTGGCCACTCAGTAAATTTCAGCCACCAAAAATGAAATGTTAATTGTTTCAATAAGCTCTATAGTTGCTGCATATTTCAGTATACGCCCACCATCCAGTGTCTAATTAGGTCGTTTTAACAGGCTGTTACACGCATGAATGATTTTCTCATGATAAAATGAAAGAACCACAAACGGAGATCAGAGTAATTCAACATAGGGATTTATGCAAGCCAAATGTTACGAGCAAATATGTGAAGTTGAATTTTACAAGTTTTGAATTTTAAAAGACATGGTGAGTTATGGGCAAGTTGGGAGTTTATGAATGGTAAAAGATGAAAAGAACAAAACTAGTGGGTGGGATTCTCCGTTTCTGAGTGTTGAAGCCATGACCCCAATGCAGAATTTGTGGAATTTCACGACAAAACAAAAACTGCAACACACCTGGACTAATTCTGCTACTGTTAAGGGTCTAGCACCGGCGCCGCATGGAACACAAATAATTCCAATGAGAAACACTCAAAGGCTGAAAAGCAATGCCAGAAAAAACTGAACAACCTCATCAGGGCGGCCAGGATGAGGAGGTAGCACTGTGTTCCTGGCAGTAACCCGCGTCCCACACACCCAAAACCCTAACCCCCCCCCCCCCCCCCACATACAACCCAGATGGTGGACGAACCCCCGCCCTGCCCCACATGCCGATACCCATACCTGCTGCCATGGCCGAGTGCTGTGGCCACTGAGGCCACAAGCTACCCACCCTATGGGCTGTATGCGCAGACTGTCTAACACTGTCTGTCCACCCACCCCCACCAGGAGAAGGCCACGCACAACTGCTGAGAGCGGGAGAAAACAGGTGGGGGAACCGCCGGACCTGCAGACCCTCACCGTGACTGGGCAGAGTGCCCTGTTCATGGTCGGCGGTCTGGAGGAATGGGAGGTCGCCGATGTGGAGCTCGGCCGCAGGCGAGGAAAAGAGACCCCCGCTTAGTTGCAGTTCTCCGTGACATGTGTGCCATCTCCCCGCGCCACCGTCACCCCCACACCACCACCCACACGCCAACACCAGGAAGTTCAACGATAAGTTGGCACGGGTGCAGGGCAGTTTAGTTATAGGGGCGAGGGCACAAACCTGTATATATTCATTGCCACCATTACAACCTGCCTCGATGCTGTGTCTGATGGGTGGGCTGGAGGCGGCGGGGGAGGGCGCAATGTTGCCCCCCGTTGGCACTGCATGTTCATCTCTCTCTCTCTCCATGCCCTCACCTCTGGCCCCATTGGCGGCTGGCACCGTCGGGGCCTCTGGCCCTGGCTCCCATTCCTGATGCCAAGGGTGCCATTCGCTGGTACTGTCCCCACCAGGCATAGGCACCATGGCCCTGTAGGTGGCCCTAGATGGGCCACCGGCGGATGGGTAGGGGTGGCCATACGGTCAGTGTCACTCAGCAGAACCAGGGGCTAGGCTGGGTGGTTTGCGGGGTGCACAGTAAGGTGGCTGCCTTGCAGACCGCAGTAGTGCCTGGAAATCGCTCTAGTCCGATGGGAGGGAGGGGGGGATCACCTCGGCCACTCAGCCTGTCACTCCTTTCCCCCCCCCCCGCCCTCCTCCTCCCCCCCCCCCGTCATCTTCCCTCCCCGCCCCCCAGCCAGCCTGGCCAGTGTCCTGCCCTGCAGCCCACAATCGGTACTCTCCATGTCCTACCTCCTCTCTCACGCTCAGCAGCCACCATGTCGGTTTCACGATTTTTAAAAGCACAAGTGAACCGCGCAGTAGGCAACCCGGCCCTTCAGAGGAGGAAAATCGTGGAGGCCCCCCAGAGAATACCATGTCGAGCCTCCTAATGATATGCAAATGGTGTTTACTGTATGTGCGTTCAGGAACGCACTGATGCCGCTGTCAAGATGGAGAATTGCAATTTGCTCTCAAATTAGCGGCCGCCGCAATTTTGGCATCAGAACCGATTCTCCGCCCAATCACGTTCCTAGATTTCCACATCAGCCAACAGAGTATCCCACCCAATGTATTTATATACAGATGACACAAAATAATTACATGAGGGCTTCGACTGTAGTGGGGCACAGTACGGAACAGGCAGGCAGTATAACACAAGTGGGAGTCAACAATTTTAGTGGTGGGTACGATGTGGAATTATAGACTTTAGTCTGGGTAAAATATAGAACATAGAACATAGAACAATACAGCGCAGACAAGGCCCTTCGGCCCACGATGTTGCACCGACATGGGAAGTCAAAAACTAAAGGCCATCTAACCTACACTATGCCATTATCATCCATATGCTTATCCAATAAACTTTTAAATGCCCTCAATGTTGGCGAGGTCACTACTGTTGCAGGTAGGGCATTCCACGGCCTCACCACTCTTTGCGTAAAAAACCTACCTCTGACGTCTGTCCTATATCTATTACCCCTCAATTTAAGGCTATGTCCCCTCGTGCTAGCCACCTCCATCCGCGGGAGAAGGCTCTCACTGTCCACCCTATCTAACCCTCTGATCATTTTGTATGCCTCTATTAAGTCACCTCTTAACCTTCTTCTCTCTAACGAGAACAACCTCAAGTCCATCAGCCTTTCCTCATAAGATTTTCCCTCCATACCAGGCAACATCCTGGTAAATCTCCTCTGCACCCGTTCCAAAGCTTCCACGTCCTTCCTATAATGAGGCGACCAGAACTGTACGCAATACTCCAAATGCGGCCGTACCAGAGTTTTGTACAGCTGCAACATGACCTCATGGCTCCGGAACTCAATCCCTCTACCAATAAAGGCCAACACACCATAGGCCTTCTTCACAACCCTATCAACCTGGGTGGCAACTTTCAGGGATCTATGTACATGGACACCAAGATCCCTCTGCTCATCCACACAGCCAAGAATTTTACCATTAGCCAAATATTCCGCATTCCTGTTTTTCTTTCCAAAGTGAATCACCTCACACTTCTCTACATTAAACTCCATTTGCCACCTCTCAGCCCAGCTCTGCAGCTTATCTATGTCCCTCTGTAACCTGCAACATCCTTCCACACTGTCTACAACTCCACCGACTTTAGTGTCGTCTGCAAATTTACTCACCCAACCTTCTGTGCCCTCCTCTAGGTCATTTATAAAAATGACAAACAGCAACGGCCCCAGAACAGATCCTTGTGGTACACCACTCGTAACTGAACTCCATTCTGAACATTTGCCATCAACCACCACCCTCTGTCTTCCTTTCAACTAGCCAATTTCTGATCCACATCTCTAAATCACCCTCGATCCCCAGCCTCCGTATTTTCTGCAATAGCCGACCGTGGGGAACCTTATCAAACGCTTTACTGAAATCCATATACACCACATCAACTGCTCTACCCTCGTCTACCTGTTCAGTCACCTTCTCAAAGAACTCGATAAGGTTTGTGAGGCATGACCTACCCTTCACAAAACCATGCTGACTATCCCTAATCATATTATTCCTATCTAGATGATTATAAATCGTATCTTTTATAATCCTCTAGATTGCCAAGATTACAAAATTATATTTCACCCAAGTGTGGCCAGTGAGAGAATGTAGGTGGAGGAATAGGAACAGGAGTAAGCCATTCAGCCCCACATGCCTGTCCCGCCATTCAATGAGATCATGTCTGATCTGTGACCAAACTCCATATCCCTTAATATCTTTGCTTAAGAAAAATCTATCTATCTCAGATTTAAAATTAGCAAGTGATGTAGCTTCATCTGTTGTTTTTGGGAGAGTTACAAACCTCTACCACCCTTTGCGTGCTTCCTAACATAATTCAGTGGGAATGAAGCAGGAATTATGATAGGCAGGAAAAAATGTCTTTGATTTTTTTCAAATGTTCCATCTAAATATTCTAATGTTAACTTGATAATTTGATTTTTGAATATAATACATTTATAAAGTCAAGTAATTCAATATCATATAGCTCAGAGTACATTTGCCTGCAGACAATAAAATTAAATTCATACCCATTGGTTGATATTCCTAATACAAGTCATTGAAAATATAAATATGGGTTATAAGCCTGCTCAGTACTTGAGATTTTAACATGGAGCATTTGGAATTGAGAAAAGGGTCTGAAGAAATGTCTCTAATTTGCTCTTCATGGAAACTCCCACTACAGCCCCGAAAACCAAGCATGTAAGAGTTGAATTAATTTACAACGTGGACACTCTTGAAATGAAATGAAATGAAAATCGCTTATTGTCACGAGTAGGCTTCAATGAAGTTACTGTGAAAAGCCCCTAGTCGCCACATTCCGGGCGCCTGTCCGGGGAGGCTGGTACTCTTCAGTAATGTTTGGAGAAAGGGCAAGGTTGGAACAGAGGAACAGCATTAGAACTTAAATACTTCAAAGTTTTGTTTTCCATTAAAAAGAAGACATCATTTTGACATCTGCATTGGCTGTTCTCAAGTTCCTACATTTCCTTACTATTCTTTTCCTATCACTCCAGCAACGCAAAGCAAAAATTGATTGTGTGGAAGACAAGAAAAGGATTTCGGTTTTGGTCTTACTACACCACAGGAAGGTACTTTTCCAATAAGCTATTTGGTTTAGTCAGGGTATACATACATCCATGCATAGCTGGTTCAAGTTGCCACACTGTTGTAGAAATGTTGCATTGCACTAAAACGAGCAAGGGAAGGCAGGATCACATCTTTGAAAATTTCAATCTTCCTCATACTCTTAACGTTTATGTTCATTCTCAGAGATAACAAAAGCCTGGGAAGCAGAATAGCTGCATTACAGTGAAGATGAACAAACTCTTGGTCTAGCATGCATGATAGAACCATTGTAGTACCTGTAATTGCATAAAGATTTTTACACTATCTGAATTACTGGAACACGACAGTCCACAAATGTACCAGCTCAGAACCAAGACAGGCCTGGTCAAAGCAAATGTTATTTTTCAGGACCAATAATACATCAAACCTGCTGCACTGCTCTGCAGTTTTTGACATTGGTCAACCAAATCAACGAGCACATCTTGGCACCCTATCTTTCCCAATACAGCCAGAAGATCCCCTCCACCATCATTGCAGGTGTGACCCAAGATTTCACCTTGGGCAATGCCTTTCTGATGACATTATCAACAAGCATGACGTCGCATGGAATCAACTTTCCTATGTATACCAAGAATATCCAGCTTTACTTCTCCACTGTCAGCTTTGAGACTGTCACTGTATCACACCATCACACATGCTTCACCCCCAAAACTTTACACGCACCCAGCAAGGCTTTCAAGTTCTAACCTGCACGGGGCTGGTTTAACACAGTGGTCTAAACAGCTGGCTTGCAATGCAGAACAAGGCCAGCAGCGCGGGTTCAATTCCCGTACTGGCCTCCGCGAACAGGCGCTGGAATGTGGTGACTAGGGGCTTTTCACAGTAACTCCATTGAAGCCTATTTGTGACAATAAGCGGTTATTATTATTATTAAATTCCATTTCATCTACAATTCTGCTGCTAATATCTGATCTACACAGAATTCCATTTACTTGTCACCTTAAAAGTCCATTGGCACCTTACCCTTCTGAGCACCAAATTTAAAATCCAACTCTAGAAAAATCCTCCAGCTCCTCCTGGCTCTATTCAACAACTGAGGCCTGCTCTTTCAATTCCACCCAAATCACAACTTTTACCACAGTGCAGAAAAAACAACTTCTTCCTCTCCACATCGAGCCTTCAATTGTTTCCATAAAAGCTACCTCACCAAATATCACTCCCGTTTGCTCAGTATGATCCAAAATGTGATTTACCTTTGCTTAAAGTTGTAAGAGGAAATGCAATTTCATAACTTGCCATTCAAGGTTTACTTGCCTTTTCAGTGTTAACAACACCCCAGCTTTGAACAACAATCATATCCTGCCAAAACCTTTTTTCCACTGCAACCAAATGCTGAAAGTAGCATCACTACCAAAGTATAAAACAAAGGCTGTTAAACCCACACTTCAGGTGTAAAATAAGCTCAAGATGAGAATGTAATGAATACTGTCAGTTTGTTTCGATTTGGATATTGAGTCCAGAAACATTTACACCAAAATTCGTTCAATTCCCAGAAACATACGTTGAGTTTCCTAATGGTTTAAGGTACCAGCATTAAACCACGTCTGCCTGCAATTCTGTTCAGTCATGATGCACCACAGTGATTATTTTCGCTTCCAGCTCTCAGTGCAAATTCAGTGACTGGGAACAAAAAAGGAATCCCGCGAGGTAGAACGCACAGTTTACCAATGATAGCTTCTTGCTGCCAGCACTAATATTTGTTTCAACATACACACAGACTGTAACAGAAAACTCTTAATTACTAACATTGTTCCATGACATTAAAGTGTTCAAAATCATTATCGCTTGAATTCCTCAAGCACACAAGGCAGGAGACATGAGAAAGGTTTCAACAAATCGTAGGCCGAAGGGCCTGTTCTGTGCTGTATTTTTCTATGTTCTATGTTCTAAATATTTATTTCAGCCCTGATAACTGGATTAGACATTTCGCAAATTAAATCTCATTTCACCATGCTTAAATGATACTGTAATAACCGCACTCCTATTTTGCACAATGTCCATAAATTTGCAATGTTTCAATTTTTCTCCTGGTACAAGGCAGCTGAGTATTATACAGTCGCCAAGCCAGGTTAGCCAGGCTGTTACAGGAATAAAATTAGGACGGCATGGTAGCACAGTGGTAGCACTCTGAACCAGGGTCCCAGGTTCGATTCCCGGCTTGGGTCACTGTCTGTTTTGAGTCTGCACGTTCTCTCTATGTGTGCGTGGGTTTCCTCCGGGTGCTTCGGTTTCCTCCCACAAGTCCCGAACATAGAACATAGAACATAGAACAGTACAGCACAGAACAGGTCCTTCGGCCCTCAATGTTGTGCTGAGCCATGATCACCCTACTCAAACCCACGTATCCACCCTATACCCGTAACCCAACAACCCCCCCCCTTAACCTTACTTTTATTAGGACACTACGGGCAATTTTCCATGGCCAATCCACCTAACCCGCACATCTTTGGACTGTGGGAGGAAACCGGAGCACCCGGAGGAAACCCACGCACACAGGGGGAGGACGTGCAGACTCCACACAGACAGTGACCCAGCCGGGAATCGAACCTGGGACCCTGGAGCTGTGAAGCATTTATGCTAACCACCATGCTACCCTGCTGCCCCTTGAAGGAGGTGCTGTTAGGTAATTTGGACATTCTGAATTCTCCCTCAGTGTACCTGAACATGCGCCGAAATGGGGCAGCTCAGGGCTTTTCACGGTAACTTCATTGCAGTGTTAATGTAAGCCTAATAAAGATTATTAAAATTGTATATGATACAGCTCACTGAAGCTCCAATAGTTGCTGACAAAATTATGAAATATGGGCTTGCACCTGTAATTTACCACCCCAGGTGAATCAGGCACACATTTTCATTCAGCCAGATATGCACTTAGGAATTTACCTGGTCTTGCAAGCATGTTATTCATTCTGTCCTTCAACCCTAGTTAAAGCATGACAAAAGACCCAAGACAAATAAATATATCCGAAGGAGAGGGTGTAAGGGGGAGAAAGAGAGAACATACCTTCAACAGCAAAGTATGTTAATCTTATGGTAATCTTCCACCTACATTGATAATATTCAATAATTTACAAGGATGTTAGTATCTCTAACCATACTGAAAAGCTGATAGGTTTGAAATGTAATTATCCTTTGTACCAGCTTAAGGAAAACAGATCATGAAAATGATAAGAAATCCATGCAGATGGTTAGCTTATCCAGGGTTCAAAAGTAGCATTGGAATGTGGATAAGATTGCGAACCTACATAGCTATTTGCTAAATCTTCTGGGATGGTGGTTGGGCGGGGGAGAGAGAGAGAGAGAGAGAGAGAGAGACCACAAGTGATGCAGGATTTAAATAAAAAGCATACACACACCATTTACCCCATCGGTCATTTTAGTCGCCAAATGCTGTCAGTCACAAAAACAAACTAATCTTTATTACATTTCGATATGCAAAGTTGATCACACTTACTGCACACAAACATGATTGCACTTTACCTACACAAGTCCAGAGTGTTCCACATCACAGGTCACACAAGATACAATAGTTGTAATCCAACTATGACCAGCTGTTCACTGGTTTCTTTTGGCAACAACCCAAGATTAATGTCAAACACATGCTGAAGCATGTAGACTGCAGGATATTGAACCAAGGCCATTGACTACAGAAATAAAATACTCAAGTTTTTAAACACTTTTTTTTAAATAAAAGGTGCTTATTGTAGCTGTCTGATTTTAGCTAGTGTTAATCAAATTTAGAGACTGGAGGGCGGTGGGAGCAGCAGGAATCCCAAACACGAGGGTCAGTTGTTGAGAACACAATGAATGCACCACTTATTTAGCAAGGCTTTCCAGATGGTCAAATATTTCAAACAGAATACCGAGAAATACTTACCATTTCATCAAATTCTACACCTGAAATTGCAATTGTTATTTCTTGTTAATTTCAGTAAATGCATCATTTGAGTCTTATGGTCTTCGTTTGTGACGGATTAAAAAATAATTTCCGTCAGAGGATACTGTTGTCTTTGTGGGACAAGACTCTGACTACAAGAGCAGGAAATGTGCAACAGGATGTGCAGTTTGAAGCTGCCTGTAACAGACTGGTCAGTGAGGCAGTCCACAGGGATAATGTCACGCTCATTTTGGTGTCCGTCAGGCAACGACACGAGGGACCCGCCTCACCAAAAATAGTATGGAGGCTAATGAAGGTGTCTGGAAGTGATTGCTGACCTCAGAAAGAGAAGAGGGAATAAGTTCAGGACGCTTCAGAAACGTGAACTTTTGAAAGCTAAAATGCTCATCTTTATTTATCCGCCTGCTCAGGCCTGACACATTCGGCCATCATGCTTGGGTCGACTCTTTGAAACGAAGAATTAATCCCACTTCTCTGCAATTTTTTCCTAGCCTTGCAAATGTTTTCCTTTTTTTTCATAGACTTTACAGTGCAGAAGGAGGCCATTCGGCCCATCGAGTCGGCACTGGCCCTTGGAAAGAGCACCCCCCCCCCCCCGTCCCTTAAGCCCACACTTCCAACCTGTCCCCGTAACCCCACCTATCCTTTCTTGGACACCAAGGGCAATTTAGCATGGCCAAATCACCTAACCTGTACATCTTTGGACTGTGGGAGGAAACCGGAGCACCCGGAGGAAACCCACGCCGACACAGGGAGA
Source organism: Scyliorhinus canicula (assembly GCF_902713615.1). Taxonomy (NCBI): domain Eukaryota; kingdom Metazoa; phylum Chordata; class Chondrichthyes; order Carcharhiniformes; family Scyliorhinidae; genus Scyliorhinus; species Scyliorhinus canicula. Next base: position 79,713,599 of record NC_052158.1, on the reverse strand, counting down.
AAGCGGGGAATCGAACCTGGGACCCTGGAGCTGTGAAGCAACTGTGCTAACCACTGTGCTACCGTGCTGCCTTTTCGAGCACGCAAGTGTGGTAGATGGACCTGTATGTCCAACAAGCAATGCAACACCGATAACCTACAATGACAGTGGGACACTTTTCGGCAAAATCAGAATGAAAATGCTATATGAGACGCTTCACCCTCTACTGCAGGATAATAGGGAATGATTATAAACTTCATGATCGAAAAAGTTTTTGTCAATCTGAATTAAAATATTCATTTATTGACTTCTGGCAAGGAACTACTGCATTATTCATACCTTGTACAAGTACAAATATATGTTTTTGCTAATGTCTTCATGCCTGAGCAATAGATATCTTCATATTTCCAGACCATATAACATGAACCAGTTGCTTCTCTTCAATCTACACAGGCAAAAACCAAAAACCTGCAAGTGTTAACTTGAAAAGAGCCAAAACTATTAGCCCCTGTACATGCTGTGACTCTTAACAAATATTTGAAAGGGAACCTGTAGCTAAGTTGCAAGAGAAAAAAAAAATCACAAGTGCTCAAGGAGAAGGAATACAAGAAGCTGAAATGTTAGAAATCCCTCGATTATCCAGTAATTGTTTACACGATCACTTCAACTCCATTTCTTTCAGCTGATCATCGTCACTGTTTGCATCATTTTGACAATCACAAATCCTGCCGGAAAGTGGTGGCCTTAGTACTGGTTAAAAGTCAAGTTATTTTTGTCAAAGAATGTAGAGCTGCTGTTTTTGAAATGACAGCCTGAGAAAAAAGACATTGCATTGCATTCTGCCAACACCAGACAACAAACAGCTGCACTGGCTGTAAAGCATTTAGCTAACAGTTCCAGACCCAAGATTCTGTTCTCAAACTAAAATGGCCTTCAAATCTGAGCAACAAAAACAATGTGATGATTGCATGGTTCTTACATCATCAACCCAGGTTTGGATTGTCAATTCTCCTGTTTTATTATTTAGACTTCACCTGAGAACATAGGACAGGCCATTTAGCCCATCAAGCCTGTTTCGCTATTCAATGAGAGATCATTGTTGATGTGCAATTTAACACCATCTTTCCATCTTTGCCCCATTTCCCTTAATACCTTTGGCTAACAAAAATCTACCCATGTCAGATTTAAAGTTAACAATAGGACTAACATGAATTGCCATTTGCAGACAAGAATTCCAACTTTTGGCAACCCTTTGCGTGAACTAGAACATAGAACAGTACAGCACAGAACAGGCCCTTCGGCCCTCGATATTGTGCTGAGCAATGATCACCCTACTCAAACCCACATATCCACCCTATACCCGTAACCCAACAACCCTCCCCCCCCCCCCCCCCCCCCCCCCTTTAACCTTACCTTTTTTTTTAGGACACTACGGGCAATTTAGCATGGCCAATCCACCTAACCCGCACAGCTTTGGACTGTGGGAGGAAACCGGAGCACCCGGAGGAAACCCACGCACACACGGGGAGGACGTGCAGACTCCGCACAGTGACCCAGCCGGGAATCGAACCTGGGACCCTGGAGCTGTGAAGCATTTATGCTAACCACCATGCTACCGTGCTGCCCAAACTATTGACGAATTTCATTCCTGAAATCTCTAGCTCTAAATTTTTGACTTTGCCGTCAGTCCTGGGCTCCGCAATCACTGGAAATAGTTTTCTCTGATTACCATGTTTGTTCTCCTCAATAGCCTGAAAACATTGATCAAATAACCCCTGAAAGGGGAATACAATTTGAGTTTGTATCATCTCTCTTTATATTCTAACCTTTGGGAGTACAGGCGTTAAATCTACACTGCATTCCTTCCAAGGTCGACATATCTTTCCTAAGGTGCGACATCCTGGAACTACTCACAGTACATTCAGTGTTTAACTCGGACTTTGTACAGCTGCAGCACAGCTTCTACCTGCTTGTGTTGTAGTCCTTTAGACACAAGGTCAGCATTTAAACAAATGTTCCTGTACCTCATGTCATTTTAATAATTAATGTTGCTGGATTTCTAAGCCTCTCTGGATCATACTTTTGCCAGCATTGAAATCCATTTACGACAATTATGTCCATTCACTTATTCTACTAATATCGCTTTGGAACTTCAAGCTTCTACGTTTACAATGCCATCCATCTTTGTGCCATCTGCAAATTTGGGTTCGTGGCTTTCTGTACCTTTGTGACTTAATCTGGTAACAATTTAAGCATTTATTTAAAATTAATTAACAAGTGCTTAAATATCACTCAGCGGGGTGCAGTGCTCCAACTGTGAGATGTGTGAGATCCATCGGTCGACTACATCTGTAGGAAGTGTAACCAATGGTAGCTCCTGACAGACCGCATGGTTCAGTTGTAGCAGCAATTGGATGCACTTAGGAGCATGCAGGTGGCAGAAAGTGTCATAGCTAGGAGTTATAGAGATGTGGTCACACCGAAGGTGGAGGCAGACCGATAGATGACTGCTGGAAAGGGCAGGCAGTCAGTGCAGGAATCCCCTGTGGCTGTCTCCGTCTCCAACAAGTATACCATTTTGGATACTGTTGGGAGGGTTTAGCCTATCAGAGGAAAACAACACCAGCAGCCAGGACAGTGGCACCACAAGTGACTCTGTTGCTCAGCAGGGGAGGGCAAACTGCAGGAGACCAATAGTTTACAAGGGTCTCTATAGTAAGGGGCACAGATAAACGCTTCTGTGGATGTGAAAGAAACTCCAGGATGGTATGTTGCCTCCCTGGTGCCAGGGTCAAGGATGCCTCTGAACGAACACAGGACACCCTGAAAGGGGAAGGGGGACAGCCAGAGGTTGTAGTAAACATAGGTACTAACAACAAAAGGCAGGAAGAGCGACGAGGTCCTGCAGAAGAAGTTCAGGGAGTTAGGCATGCAAGCTAAAAAGCGGGACCTCTAGGGTTGTAATCTCAGGATTACTCCCTGTGCCACGCGGCTAGAAATAGGAGGATAGTGCAGCTAAATACGTGGCAGAACTTGCGGTGTTGGAGGAAGGGATTCAGATTTCTGGGCCATTGGGGTCTCTTCCAGAACAGGTGGGACCCTTACAAGAAGGACGGGTTGCATCTAAACTGGAGGGGCACTAATATCCTGGCTGGGAGGTTTGCTAGAATTCACTTGGGAGAATTTAAATTAGTGTGGCAGAGGGCGTGGGAACCAGCATGTTAGCTGAGAAGGTGTAATAACTGAAGGAGAAATAGAGAACAAAAGTAAGAGAACACCATCACCCTTAAGCAGTGCAAAAAAGGTGACACGTGTAAGACGGTCAATGCAGAACTGAGGATGTTGTACCGAAATGCGTGCAGTATACGGAACAAGGTAAATGAGCTTGTTGCGCACATTGAAATTGGCCGGTACCATGTTGTGGGACGTGGCTGCAAGGGGATCAGGGCTGGGACCTAATATAACCTAGGATGTGTGTCCTATCGAAAGGATAGGCAGATGGACAAAGGGGCAGGTTTGCAATGTTAGTATGGAATGAAGTTCCATAGATAGCAAGAAGCCATATAGGATCAGAAAGCATAGAATCTCTGTGGGTAGAGTTGAAGAATCGCAAAGGTAAAAAGACCCTGATGGGAATTATGCTCAGACCTCTAAGCAGTAGTCAGGATGTGGGTCAGAAAATAAATCAGGAGATAGAAATGGCATATAAAAAAGACAATATTACAATAATCATGGGGGACTTCAAAATGCAGGTGGACTGGGAAATCAGGTTGGTAGTGGATCCCGAAAAGGAATTTGTGGAATGTCTAAGAGATGGTTTTTGGAGCAGCTTGTGACAGAGCCCACTAGAGAACAGACAATTCTGGATTTAGCGACGTGTAATGAAGCAGACTTGATTAGGGAACTTAAGGTGCAGGAACCTATAGGGAGCAGTGCCCACAACATGATAATTTACCCTGCAGTTTGAGGGGGAGAAGCTGGAATTGGATGTAATGGTATTACAATTAAATAAGGGTAACTACAAAGACATGAGGGAGGAGCTGACCATAAGACACAGGAGCAGAATTAGGCCACTCGACCCATCGAGTCTTCTCCGCCATTCAATCATGGCTGATATTTTTCTCAACTCCAGTCTCCTGCTTTTTCTCCATAACCCCTGATCCCCTTATTAATCAAGAATCAACCCTATCTCTGTCTTAAAGACTCAGTGATTTGGCCTCCACAGCCTTCTGCAGCAAAGAGTTCCACAGATTCACCACCCTCTGGCTGAAGAAATTCCTCCTTATCTCAGTTTTAAAGGATCGTCCCTTTAGTCTGAGATTGTGCCCTCTGGCTCTAGTTTTTGGACAAGTGGAAACATCCTCTCCACGTCCACTCTATCCAGGCCTCTTGTATCCTGTAAGTTTCAATAAGATTCCCCCCTCATCCTTCTAAACTCTAATGAGTACAGACCCAGAGTGCTCAGCCGTTCCTCATACGACAAGCTCTCCATTCCAGGGATAATTCTTGTGAACCTCCTGTAGACCCTTTCCAAGGCCAGCACATCTTTTCTTAGATACAGGGCCCAAAATTGCTCACAATACTCCAAACGGGGATCTGCACGTTAACCTTAAGAGAATCGTGAACAAGGACTCAAGTCCCTTTGTGCTTCTGATTTCCTAAGCATTTCCCCATTTAGAAAATAGCTTATGCTCTATTCCTCCTTCCAAAATGCGTAGCCCACACGTTTCCACATTGTATTCCATCTGCCACTTCTTTGCCCACTCTCCTAGCCTGACCAAGTCCTTCTGCAGCGCCACCCACCCCCAGCTTCCTTAATACTACCTGTACAGATCTTTGTATCATCTGCAAACTTAGCAATAGTGCCTTCAGTTCCTTCTTCCAGATCGTTAATGTGTTTTGTGAAAAGGTGTGGTCCCAGCACCAACCCCTGAAGCACACCACTAGTCACCGGCTGCCATCCTGAAAAAGACTCCTTTATCGCCACTCTTTGCTTTCTTCCAGTCAGCCAATCCTCTATCCATGCCAGGACCTTAACCATAACACCATGGGCTCGACTTATTTTACAGTCTCCTAAGCAGCACCTTGTCAACTGCCTTCTGGAAATCTAAATAAATCACGTCCACTGGTTCTCCTTTGTCTAACTTCCTGGTTACTTCCTAAAAGAACTCTACCAGATTTGTCAGACATGATCTTTCCTTGATGAAGTTGTGCTGACTCAGTCCTATTTTGTCATGCACTACTGCACTTCCAAGTACTCCGCGATCTCGGGCAGAATCCTCCGTAGTCCGACGTCGAGATCAGGATCGGTGATCGGGCGGAGAATGACCTCCAACGCCGGAATCGGGGCAGGCATCCAGATCTCTTGCTGCAAAGGGGAGTTCCAGCGAGCAGAATTCCTCACTGTACAAAACGGGGTTACGTGCAGCCTCGAATGCACATTCCCCGTTCAGGCCCCTTATACAACGCGAGTCTCATTGAATAGCCATGTGTTTCTCAGCTTCAGGAAACACACTGCTAAACGCGCTTGCTCGGGGACTTTGTTTCCATTTGGGAGAATCGCACCCAAGTGTGTGAGAAAAACTCAGCAGGTTCAGCAGCATCTATAGAGAGGGAAACAGAAACCACCACCCCTTCCCCCCCCCCCCCCAACCCAAAAAAAAGTCATATTCCACTCAAAACATTAATTGTTTGTCCATAGATTCTGTCAGATCTGCTGAGTTCTTTCTTGCACTTTGTTTTTAATGTAAGATTTCCAGTATCCACATTTTGCTTTTATTACAGATAATGGATAAAATCAGACATATTTCTTTATAGCACATGCGAGGCCAGTAGTTTGGGTTCAATTCCTGTACCAGTTGAGGTTATTCATAGCATTCTTAACTGGCCCCTCGCCAGTGGGATTACTGATCCTCAAGTAAAATCACCATCAGTCAGCTCTCCCCCTCAAAGGAGAAAGCAGCCTATGGTCATCTTTACTTACTATGACAGAATGCATTTCTCTTAAAGTCATAGATTGGTCAGGCATATTTTGAGTTAATAGAGTCTTGCTTGCACTCATGAATAGTGCTCCTTTGAATCTGCCTTTTTGTGTTCAAGAAATGCTATTTTTAAAATCTTATTCACGTTGAGGAAATAGCTGGTTAAAATAAGAAAAGAAACCCCGTGGTTTCTAAGAGTGTAAGAAGCAGCCCACATTTGAAACATTTTTCGCTGCATTTCCCAAGACATTTGCACAATAGCTTCCTATTCTTGAACAGACCCAAACCACGCTCTAGCATGATTGAGGATGTGTAGGTACTACAAATAACAGCCCATAAAATCAGAATCTCAGTAACAGTATTTACTTAATCATTTCATGCATTGCAGTGCAGCAGTGCAAGAGCTGAACTCAACTTAGATTTTTGAAATAGAAACAAATGGAAAATGTTTAAATTTGTATCAGCTGTACAAGTTTAACCATGGCAAGTATGAAACTGGCCAATATTTCATCCTCAGCCAACATCACCAAAATACATTATTTTGAGATTATCACACTGTCGTTTAAGGGACTTGCAGTACACAAGTTGGCCGCTATATTGCAACACCGACTTCACTTCATTGGCTGTAAAATGCTTCAGGACACCCCGAGGTCACAAAGGTGTGATTTAAAATGTAGAGCTTTCTTTTCTTTAGACAACTCTGGAAAAAAGGAACACCGCATACAATGCCAAATTACTCAAAGCAATTTCTCAGCGTATGTTGCTCAGTTTCCATGGGGACAAGAGAAGTAAAATCGCATGGACTTTGTGGTTACTATGAAACCAGTGGCCAGCAAAAACAACCATGGGAACATTATAAGTTACCGCCTTGAGGTGTAACTGCACAGTTAGAGCTACAGTAAGGGAGTAATTTATGTGGGGTCATAGTGTTTTTTTTTAAAAAGTGTTTTTATTCTTGGCTCTTTTAAATACATTGGCCGCTTCTCCGAAATGGAGACAGTGTTCGCGCTGTCGTGAACGCCGTCGCGTTTCACGGTGCCGCAAAACAGGCCCGGGCACTACCTATTCTGGCCCCCACAGGGGACCAGCATGGCGCTGGAGCGGTTCACGCTGGTCCAGCCTCCCTTCCCGGCGCCAGATAGGTGCCACGCCAATCCGTGCATGCGCAGTTGGGCCGCACCAACCCGCACATGGGCAGGGGACTTGCTCAAAGTGCTGGCCCTGATGCAACATGGCGTGGGGGTTCAGGGGCTGGCCGCGTAATAAAATAGGGCCGTGGCTGGAAAGGCCGATTGGTGGGCCCCGATCGCGGGCCAGACCCCATCGCAGCCCCCCCCCCCCCCCCCCCCCCCCCCCCGGTGAAGGAGCGCTTTTCCCCAACACACAGGCCGACCCAGAGTATTCACGCCGTCGTCAACGCCGTCGCGTTTCACGGCGATGCAAAACGGACACTACCGATTCTGGCCCCCGCAGCGGGTCCAGCACGCACTGGAGCGGTTCACGCCACTGCAGCCTACCTTCCCGGCATCAAATGGGCGCCGCGCCTTCCCATGCATGCGCAGTTGGGCCACGCCAACCTGTGCATACGCGAGGGACTTCCTCAGCGCACCGGCCCTGACGCAACTTGGCGTGGGGGTTCAGGGGCCGGCCGCGTAATAAAATAGGGCCGGGGCTGGAAAGGCCGGCCCGCCGACTGGTGGGCCCAGATCGTGGGTCAGACCCCTCCCACCCCCATGAATGAGCGCTTTTCCCCGATCCACAGGCCGCCCCCGACACTTCGTGCAGAGTTCCCGCCAGCAGCTACCAGGTGTGAATGCAGTTTCCGTGCGGCCGCTCAGCCCATCAAGGCCAGAGAATCGGCGGCCCAGCTGTGGACATCGGCCTGAAACCGCGTCGCGCCAAGCGCACCGGCGCAAATGGCGCTGATTCTCCACTCCTCAGAGAATCGCCTACCAGCGTCGGACCGGCACCGCAGGAAAAAATGCCGCGAACGGCAATTCTCCCACATGGTGCGGTATGGGAGAATCGGGCCCCGTATATCAGTACCAAACCCAGAGGAGAAAATCATATTTGCATGGGTTTAATATTATTATACTCCACTTAATGTTCCTTTACAACTTTATGCTGCTGCTTGTATTTTCTGCTCTCTACTTCACCATCTTGCTGGAGCTAGGTGTCTCAATATGCTGCACCTCCCAAGCTGGGGGGGGCACAAATGCAAATTAGTCAAGTTCCCTGCCACTTGTCACTTGAACTCCCAACTCACTCAGACCCCAGTCTCTTGCCTTCTGCATGATTCCATTGAGGCACAATACAAACTCAAAGAACAGCAGCCTATTTCTCCTGGGCACTCTACAATACTGTGGTCATAATACTGACTTTAATAACTTCCAATTATGTTCCTATTCCTTTCTAACGGGGATTGCTGGTGATGTGGTATGGCCATCAAAATGGTTTTGACAGTGCCTCATCCCAGGATTGTACAGAATGAAAAACCAGAACAAAACACCGTGACACTTTATCCTCCACTCCAAAACTAACCTACCAATCATACTAGAAGGCAGTTGCCACAATCAAACAATTGGAACTAAAACTTGTAATCTTATTCAACCCTACCTCGGTTCAGCATACCCAGATTGGTTATGGCTTATTAGATAATACACAAATGGCTCATCAACATTCCATGCACCTTCCACAGGAGGAAAATCTTAACAATTTATAGTACAAAAAGCCAATTATATTTACTTTCCATGATGACCCTAGAATATGGTGTAGACTGAAAGTAGGTTCCAAAAGTGCTTCCAAAAGTACGCAGAACTATACTTTTCGCTGTACCTCGGTACACGTGACAATAAACAAATCCAATCCAATCCAATGTGATTCAGCCAGATTTGACACTGGGTGGACAACTCAGTTGACTACCATACAGGTCTTAAGGAAACAAAAATGGGGGTTGCAGCAGGGGGACGGTAAGGGTAAAATAGAGCAATGGCTTGACTTCAAATAATGAAGGAGTCAGGAAAGCACTCAAATCTACGCCTAATAATTCAAAGTCACTATTTTTCATAATTTGAACTTGGGAGCGAACGGTCACGGAATCAACTTTAACAACACGGCTTTCACCTTGCACTGCATCTCACAAACTAGTCTCAGCCTGCGGCATGCTGCCTTGCTAAAGACCTGCCCTAAAACAGCAACGTTCTTCACCTACAATTGAGCCCATGCAAAATTCATATGGAAACCCGAAATCAGCAACCTTCTTTTAAAAGTTAGAACTAGAAGGCCATTCCAGGTCATTATTTAGTACTAATCCATGCACACAAATTGCTCTTTAGAACAGGAAACAATCATGGACTGCTTTATTTCTAAAACTGTGACGTCCAGGTGGCTGCAGAGATCTCCGTTCACTACAGCAAGCTGCAGATTATTTACAAGCGACCGGATTCAATTGCTTCAGCCGGAAAATCTGAAGCCAGTTTATTGAAATCAAGATGGAAATGCGGAGATTGGAAGGAAAAAAAGGGACAAAGAAACAGGGCTTCTGCATTTTAGTGGTGGGTGAAATGTTTTTTAAAATGTTCTACTGAAAAGGTAGAGTTAACAGAAACGTTTTACGTCTCAAACTGTTCTGGGTAGAGTTGCAATCAACCACAAAGTCAATATGTTAGTGAGACTTCTGTCGCCTGCTATTGTTTAAAAGCACTGCTAAAGGAAACAGCAAGTTATACTTCAATAAGCAGACCAACAGAAGCATAACTCACCACCAACATGGCTGAATTATCAACTTCATAGCATTTGGAAACAGATGGTTAAGTAATAGCATTACATTAAATAGTAGCTTACTTTAGCTCCAAGCTGCATTTAGTTGCAAAACAAAAAGAGCAACTGATGCATGTATAATATTAGATGGTCAGGAAAATAGTCAACCTTCACTAATTTTTTTGAAGTGTTACAAACGAACATTAACATAATTGCCATTATGTGGGATGTACAGCAAAGAAGTAGGCTATTTGACCCAAGTCCATGGCAGCGATTATCAATTATGCTCCATTCGAGTCATATAGAAAAAATCACAATGAGCAAAACAAGAAAGAAATTGCAACCAAAACACACACACGAGAAGGGATGAACTAAATTTTAGTCAAGGGGCGAATTGTGTGGAGGATCTCAAAGGCAAGTGGAGAGGTGAAGTAATTTCGGAGGGACATCGTGCGTGTAGCACAGGTGACAGAAAGGAGAAAGCGAGATGTACAAGAGAATAGAGCAGGGTGGTGAGGTGGTGAAGCTAAGGATTCATGGCTGGGTAGGATTGGGATCATGAATGGATTTCAGCATGATCAAATTTAACATCCAAAATCTTATGAAAGCCAATGCAAAGCAATGTAAGTTAGCATGGACAGTGGTGACGGATGAGCCAGCATTTGTAAGGGATGGGATATACAGACAGCAATGTTTGCATAGCTAAAGTTTACAGAAGGTGGATAATGGGAGACCTCCAGCATGGCACTGGAATAATTGAGCATGGAGGAGGCAAAAGAGTGCAGAGGTAAGCAATCTTATAGAGCTAAAAGTAGGAAACCTTTATGATGGAAAGAATATGGGGTCAGAACTGAAATGGAGGATGAATCAAACGTAAGGTTGGCTGGCTCAGCCTGAGACTGTGTGGTTGGTGAGAGGAATAATGTCAGTGCCGAAAGCTTACAGAAAATACTGAAAATGATGGCTTTGTACTTCGCAATGTTTAGCCCGAGGATAATTTGTCTCATTCAAAACTGCACATGAGATAAGCAATCAATAACACTGAAGCAACAATGAGGAGAGCTCAGTATCCCAAGTGTAAATATGGAATCTGACTCCTAGAGTGCAGATGGCATCATTGAATGGAAACATGAAGATGAAAGAGAGGAGAGGTCCAAGGATAGCTCTGGAATCTCTTCAAGACTTCAGTGTCAAGACAAATAGTGTGAGGAGGTAAGTATCGAACTTCAAAATGACACAGACAAGTTGGTGGAATAGGCAGGTAGGTGCCTGATGGGAGTTCAAAGTGAAGAATGCAAAGTGATTCACTTTGGTACAAAGAATACAGAGAGACAACATAAAATAAAGGGTACAACTCTAATAATAGTGCATGAGCAGAGGGACGAGCAGTGCATGAGCAGAGGGACCGTGGTGAATATGTGCATAAATCATTGAAGATGGCAGGGCACATTGAGAGTTATTAATAAAATATACATTATACTCCGCTTTACTAATAGGAGATAATGCACAAGAGCAAAGATTAAGACACTAGAGTGGCCTCAGTTAGACTACTGCATCCAATTCTGGGCACCACACATTAGGGAAGGAGGTAGAGAGACATTGGAGAGAGAGCAGAAAAGATTCACAAGAATGAATCCAGGAATGAGGATCTTTAGTTATTAAGATAGATTGGATAAGTTAGAGTTGTTTCCCTTGGTAAAAAGGCAGAGATGAGATTTGATAGAGATGTTCAAAGTCCGGCAAGGTTTGAGCAGAGTTGATAGAGAGAAACTGTTCACACTCGCGAACAGGTAGATAATGAGAGACGACATAAATGTAATACAGTTGGCAAAAGGCAAAAACAATAATAGAGGGGAAATATATTTTCACACAGCATGGTTAAGATCTGGAATGCACTGCCTGAGCATATAGGACAGGTCAGTTCAACTGAAGCATTCAAGATGAAATTAGACTTTTCTTAAAAGGAGAGAGAAAAGATAGAGAATGGCACTAAGTGAATTGCCCATTCAGAGATCCGCTACAGACACAATGGGCCAAATGGCCTCCCTTTTGACCAGAACAATTCTGTGATTGTAGTTCAAATTAGTTAGGTAACTAAGCAAGGGCACATCCACTATGATGGGCAACAGTAAATAGGCACTGGAGCAGAATGGTGTAGCTAGTGTTAAAGAAAGCAGAAATAAGAGGGGGGGATTGCACTGCAGTTACAGAGGATTTTGTTTTTAGCTTGGATTATGGCTGTTTTGGTGCAGTAACAAGGGTGGAAACCTAATTGGAGAGATTTAAACAGGAATGTGAAGCATGGCCATGGATTTGGGAGGCAACAAGTTCAAGAACTTGGGGTAAGAGAGAGAGAGCGCGAGTGAGTGAACCATTTACAATGACAACTCGAAAATTGGTAGGTGAACAGCTTACTACAAATGGAGTCAAGTTAGGAGATGGGTGTCCTGGAGAAAATTAACTTGTATACTCATTCATTTAATGGACTTTTTAAAAACAATTCTTGCATCACAACGCATAATAGACATGGCCTGTTTGCACGTACACATCATCACTCTTCACCGTGCATGCTTAACATAGTTTAGCCTCAGATGCAATGATATCCAAAAACATGTCTTGTTCCCAAAAATGACTAAAAAACATATGCACACACCCACATTTGTCAGCCTTCTGAGTTTAGGATTATACCCAATAATTATACTTGAAAAAGGGAATTCCAAAGTTAGGGTTGAACTAATAAAATCCAGAAACAGCAACTGCAAAATTCCAGCTCTGTCAGTCACACAGACGCACACATTTCTCTATTTTTGGCACAGGAACATTTTAATTTCTGCTCGCACTGATGGATAGTGCAAAGGATAAGAACATACAGATGAGGAGCAGTGGTCAGCCACTCCAGCCTGCTCCGCCATTTGATAAGATTGTAGCTGATCAGATTGAAACCACAACTCCACATACCCACTTACCCCCTATAACCTTTCACGCACAGACCCATGTACCCCCAATAACTTCACTCCTTTGCTTCTCAATAATCTATCAACCTTAAAAAATACTCAAACACTCTGCTTCCACCACCATTTAAGTAAGAGCTCCAAAGACTGAACACTCAGAAAAAATTCTCCTCGTCTGTCTTAAATGGGAGACCCCTTACAGTGACCCTAGCTCCAGATTCTCCGACAAGAAGAAAATTTCCTCCTACATCCATCTTGTCAAGACCTCTCAGGATCTTGTACGTTCTATCAAGCCGCCTCTTACTATTCTCAAGTCCAGTGGGTACAAGCCTATCCTGTCCAGCCTTTTCTCATATGGACGCTTTCAAATTTTTTGCCATGAAGGAGACACTGCAGTTAAACCTGATGGTGCCTGTCAAATCAATTTGGCACAACACAGTGTGAAGACAGTTTTAATTATTCACTCAAGTGTTTCAATTTGTTGTTCTGATGATTAAACCTAATGTCATCCAGATGACAAGCATGCTTTTATTTTTGACCAAAGGCATGTATTATTTGTTCACAGCTATCATCACTTTTGCATGAGAAATAATCAAAGCATCTAATTATGCACAATGTTAACAGGAGAGCTAAATAGAATGTTCCTCTTTTGTTCAATATTCATGCATGCTTTGGTCCCAAAACAGTAAAAGGTTTCTCCAATATGTTGCAATGATGCCAGGTTATACATTTTAAAATGAACTGCCAAAATTACCAAGGCGATATGTGCCAAAAGCCATCCATTAGCCTTTCTGCAGAGTACATGACTATGAAAAAGCAGATCAAAAACATAGTGACCATTTTAAATGCATGTAGCAAGTCATTCAAGTAGAGTCTTGCTTGCGTAATACCAACCTTTTGAAGTGCAGCTTTGCACCAATTAAGAGTCACAGGATTGCTCACCTTCTGACAGGAAGTTCATATGTCAAAAGCAAATGTGGTAAATCCCATGAGTGACAACAGAAAATACACAATTTTTGAAACTTTTGCGATATCTGGCCAAGAACAGATGGATTCCTCTGCACATGTAAACAATGCACCACACTTAGGTTTTGCGATCATACAAACATGGAGGCCGAGACTTGGGCAATCAAATCCTAAACCTCAGTACAGAGAACCTTCTCCAGTAATATTAATTTCCAAGAACTAATTACAAAAATTTACTATGTATAGACTGCATGAAACACACAGATAAAAAGGGAAACTTGTCTTCTTTAAAAGCCCAAAAAAGGCCCATGTACCATCTTAGATCAGTGAATGATAAATAATTGATGCGCCCTCAGCAAATACCTCATGAATAACATCCGACTGCAGTGGCAGTCATTTCTTAAAAGTGGTCACACTTGTCCATGAAGAATGAGATATTAAATTTGTAACAGACCAAAAATCTGTGTCTGCCATGGAAGATGATTCTGGAGTTCACTCCTCACTTATGCAAATTAACGCACACTACCCTAAACCAACAGTGTTACACTGTAGCCCAGTGACACACACATCTCTTTCTGATCTTTCGAATATTCCTTTCTTCCTCAATTTGCTTATTTTATCTCTCCAAATGTAGGTTGTTTAAACATTTAGTCAAGTGAGGCTAGATATAAAATGTTAAAGCTCCTTGTCCTCCCCTCACAGTGAGGAGAACATATTTTATCGTGGGATCACCTACTTCAAATCAGGACAATCTATTCTCATGTGATAGAATATAGTCAAATCTGATCAACTCACACCAGCAAGTCATCTTACATGACTGAAAAAATGGGTTCCAAAGATGCTCCAACATTTCTAAACACTTTGCCTCAATCAAAGCCTTCACAGCTTTGCCTTTAATAAAGGGTTAAATTGTTGGAATTGAAGTCTTTCAGAAGGGATGTTTAAATTCTACTTGCTCAGGTGGAATTAAAGTTAAATGATGTTAGTTGAAGTGTAGCATAAGAGCTGAAAATTCTCTGTGTCGTCTGGACACACACCGTTTCTCCCCAGTACCAAAAATTTATATCTGGTAATTCATCCATTTATTAGCTACCGTACCTTGCTGTATACAATCAGTTGCCATATTTGCAGACGATGCAAGGACCACTTGAGGAAGTAATCCACTGGGTCTGAAGCAATTTGGAAGTTCTTCGTTCTACATTAGTACAACTATTTTCTTTCTCACAGACCGGACAGGTGTGGCAATCGCTTACACCCTCAATTCAGAAGAGCTTGCAAATAAAGCAGCTATGCCCATCAGGTTCAATGATTCTGTATTTTCCACATCATATTGAATGAGCATTGTAAATAATCACACAAGATGCTTTAAGATGAAGCTTATATCTTCCCCCGATCTGATTTATTCATGAAGCATTTGTAACAATATCCCTAATGACCTGCTTCTTCCACATCAGTCATTTCAACAAATGATCCACTGTTACCATGGGACAATATGATTCAGCACATTTTCCACTGTAACGCACCGCCATATCCTTGCCTCTGAAACAATCCTATTTCCAGTTACTCACTCAAGCTAAATTTGACAGTGCTCAACTCTAAGCTGAGCTAAGATGCCACATCCCATCCATCATGAAGACCATGTACATTTTCTACCAAAGCCTCACATCAACAGCACTATCACTAAAATCCTTACCCAGGTTTTTGTTACTTTCAAACTCCACACCTAATGCCACTACTTATCCATTAGTTATAACGTACCATGCAACATTCTTAGGATTAAAGGGCTAGATTCTGGAAATTACTGGAGAGAATTCTTCGAGACAGGATCTACTCCCATTTGGAAGCAAATGGATGTATTAGTGAGAGGCAGCATGGTTTTGTGAAGGGCAGGTCATGTCTCACTAACTTGATAGAGTTTTTCGAAGAGGTCACAAAGATGACTGATGCAGGTAGGGCAGTGGATGTTCTCTATATGGACTTCAGTAAGGCCTGTGACAAGGTCCTTCATGGTAGACTAGTACAAAAGGTGAAATCACACGGGATCAGGGGTGAGCTGGCAAGAAGGATACAGAACTAGCTAGGTCATAGAAGGCAGAGAGTATGAATGGAAGGGTGTTTTTCTAATTGGAGGGCTGTGACTTGAGGTGTTCCGCAGGGATCAGTGCTGGGACCTTTGCTGTTCGTAGTATATATAAATGATTTGGAGGAAAATGTAACAGGTCGGATTAGTAAGTTTGCAGACGACACAAAAGGTTGGTGGAATTGCGGATAGCGATGAGGACTGTCAGAGGAGACAGCAGGATTTAGATCGTTTGGAGACTTAGGCGGAGAGATGGCAGATGGAGTTTAATCCAGACAAATGTGAGGTAATGCATTTTGGAAGGTCTAATGCAGGTAGAGAATATACAGTCAATGGTAGAATCCCAAAGAGTATTGAAAGTCAGAGATTTAGGCCTACAGGTCCACAGGTCACTGAAAGGGGCACACAGGTGGAGAAGGTAGTCAAGAAGGCATAGGGCATGCTTGCTTTCATTGGCCGGGGTACTGAGTATAAGAATTGGCAAGTCATGTTGCAGCTGTATAGAACCTTAGTTAGGCCACACTTGGGGTATAGTGTTCAATCTGGTCGCCACAGTACCACAAGGATATGGAGGCTTTAGAGAGGGTGTAGAAGAGATTTACCAGGATGTTGCCTGGTATGGAGGGCATTAGCTATGAGGAGCGGTTGAATAAACTTGGTTTGTTCTCACTGGAACGACCTAGGTTGAGGAGCGACCTGATAGAGGTCTACAAAATTATGAGGAGAATAGACAGAGTGGATAGTCAAAGGCTTTTCCCCAGGGTAGAGGGGTCAATTACTAGGGGACGTAGGTTTAAGGTGCGAGGGCAAGGTTTAGAGGAGATGTACAAGCCAAGTATTTTTACACAGTGGGTAGTGGGTGCCTGGAACTCGCTGCCGGAGGTGGTGGAAGCAGGGACGATAGTGACATTTAAGGCACCTTGACAAATACAGGAATAAGATGGGAATAGAGGGATACGGACCCAGGAAATGTAGATGATTGTAGTTTAGTCGGGCAGCATGGTCGGCATGGGCTTGGAGGGCCGAAGGGCCTGTTCCTGTGCTGTATTTTTCTTTGTTTGTTCTCCTCATTCTTAGCTACTTATCCAGGTTTAAGACATGGCCGGAGATCCCAGACGCATGTCATGCTCCTCGTGTGTGATGTGGGAGCTCAGGGACACGTCCACTGTCCCTGACACCTTCACGTGCAAGACGTGTGTTCAGTTGCAGCTCCTGTTAGACCGCTTGACGGCTCTGGAGCTACGGATGGACTCACTTTGGAGCATCCGCGATGCTGAGGACGTTGTGGATAGCACGTTTAGCGAGTTGGTCACGCCACAGGTGAAAGTTACGGAGGGAGATAGAAAATGGGTGACCAAAAGACAGAGCAAGAGTAGGAAGGACCAGTTCTGGGGGAGTTGCGACCTGGGGAGGACAGGAACCGATGTCCTGGGGTGGGGGGGTGTTTGCTAGAGCTATTGGGGTTTAAACTAATGCGCCAGGGAATGGGAACTGATGCACGAGGTTGGAAGTAGTAAAACAGGGACAGAAGCAAAAGGAAGGGGGAAAAGTGTAAGGCGGAGAAGCCATAGTCAAAAATCAAAAAGGGCGACAGTACAACGTACAGTGACTGAGGGAAGCTCAGTGAATAGGCACAGTAATACTAAAAGGAATAAAACTGGAAGTAAAAGCATTAATGGTAAGTGACGCGACAGGTTGTTACATGAAGGTTGTTCAACGACAAGGAAAATTCGGAGAAAAGTTAGAGAGGTTACTGATTGAGATGTTAAGATTCAAAACAGAGGTAAAAAAAAAAGCCAACACAAGTGTACTTTACCTGAATGCTCGTAGTATTCGGAAAAAGTTAAATGAGTTGATGGCGCAAATCATCGTGAATGACTTTGATGTAGTAGCGATTACTGAAACATGGTTAAAGGATGGTCACGACTGGGAGTTAAATATCCGAGGGTATCAAACTATTCGGAAGGACAGGGTGGATGGTAAGGGAGGTGGTGTAGCTCTGTTATTTAAGGATGACATCCGGGCAATAGTAAGGGATGACATCGGTGCTATGGAGGATAAGGTTAAATCCATTTGGGTGGAAATCAGGAATAATAAGGAGAAAAAGTCACTGATAGGAGTAGTCTATATCATAGAATTATTTTGTAGAATTTACAGTGCAGAAGGAGGCCATTCGGCCCATCGAGTCTGCACCGGCTCCTGGAAAGAGCTCCTGGAAAGAGGCCACCAAATAGTAACATTATGGTGGGGTAGGCAATAAACAAAGAAATAACGGATGAATGTAGAAATGGTACAGCAGTTATCATGGGGGATTGTATTCCACATGTCAATTGGTTTAACCAGGTCGGTCAAGACAGCCTTGAGAAGCAGTTTATAGAATGTATAGTTTCCTAGAACAGTATGTAATGGAACCTATGAGGGAACAAGGGTCCTAGATCTTGTCCTGCTTAATGAGACAGCATTGATTCATGATCTCATAGTTAGGGATCCTCTCGGAAGGAGTGATCACAATATGGTGGAATTTAAAATATAGATGGAGGGTGAGAAGCTAAAATCAAATACTAGTGTTTTGTGCTTAAACAAAGGAGATTACAATGGGATGAGAGAAGAACGAGCTAAGGTAGACTGGGAGCAAAGACTTTATGGTCGAATAGTTGAGGAACAGTGGAGAACCTTCCAAGTGATTTTTCACAGTGCTCAGCAAAGGTTTATACCAACAAAAAGGAAGGACTGTAGAAAGAGGGAAAATCGACCGTGGATATCTAAGGAAATAAGGGAGAGTATCAAATTGAAGGAAAAAGCATACAAAGTGGCAAAGTTTAGTGGGAGACTAGAGGACTGGGAAATATTTAGGGGGCAACAGAAAGATACTAAAAATGCTATAAAGAGTAAGATAGATTATGAGAGTAAACTTGCTCAGAATATAAAAACAGATAGTAAATGTTTCTACAAATATATCAAACAAAAAAAGAGTGGTTAAGCTAAATATTGGTCCTTTAGAGGATGAGAAGGGAATTTGAATAATGGGAGATGAGGAAATGGCTGAGGAACTGAACAGGTTTTTTGGGTCAGTCTTCACAGTTGAAGACACAAATAACATGCCAGTGACTGATAGAAACGAGGCTATGACAGGTGAGGACCTGGAGAGGATTGTTATCACTAAGGAGGTAGTTATGGACAAGCTAATGGGGCTAAAGGTAGACAAGTCTCCTGGCCCTGATGGAATGCATCCTAGAGTGCTAAAAGAGATGGCATGGGAAATTGCAAATGCAGTAGTGATAATTTACCAAAATTCACTAGACTCTGGGGTGGTCCCGGCGGATTGGAAATTAGCAAACGTGACACCACTGTTTAAAAAAGGAGGTAGGCAGAAAGCAGGTAATTATAGGCCAGTGAGCTTAACTTCGGTAGTAGGGAAGATGCTGGAATCTATCATCAAGGAAAAAATAGCGAGGCATCTGGATAGAAATTGTCCCATTGGACAGGCGCAGCATGGGTTCATAAAGGGCAGGTCGTGTCTATCTAATTTAGTGGAATTATTTGAGGACATTACCAGTGCAGTAGACAACGGGGAGCCAATGCATGTGGCATATCTGGATTTCCAGGAAGCCTTTGACAATGTGCCACACAAAAGGTTGCTGCATAAGATAAAGATGCATGGCATTAAGGGTAAAGTAGTAGCATGGATAGAGGATTGGTTAATTAATAGAAAGCAAAGAGTGGGGATTAATGGGTGTTTCTCTGGTTGGCAATCAGTAGCTAGTGGTGTCCCTCAGGGATCAGTGTTGGGCCCACAATTTACACAGATGATTTGGAGTTGGGGACCAAGGGCAATGTGTCCAAGTTTGCAGACGACACTAAGATGAGTGGTAAAGCCAAAAGTGCAGAGGATACTGGAAGTCTGCAGAGAGATTTGGATAGGTAAAGTGAATGTGCTAGGCTCTGGCAGATGGAATACAATGTTGACAAATGTGAGGTTATCCATTTTGGTAGGAATAACAGCAAACGGGATTATTTAAATGATAAAATATTAAAACATGCTGCTGTGCAGAGACACCTGGGTGTGCTAGTGCATGAGTCACAAAAATTTGGTTTGCAGGTGCAACAGGTGATTAAGAAGGCAAATGCAATTTTGTCCTTCATTGCTAGAGGGATGGAGTTTAAGACTCGGGAGGTTATGCTGCAATTGTATAAGGTATTAGTGAGGCCACACCTGGAGTATTGTGTTCAGTTTTGGTCTCCTTACTTGAGAAAGGACGTACTGGCACTGGAGGGTGTGCAGAGGAGATTCACTCAGTTAATCCCAGAGCTGAAGGGGTTGGATTACAAGGAGAGGTTGAGTAGACTGGGACTGTACTCGTTGGAATTTAGAAGGATGAGGGGGAATCTTATAGAAACATATAAAATTATGAAGGGAATAGATAGGATAGATGCGGGCAGGTTGTTTCCACTGGCGGGTGAAAGCAGAACTAGGGGGCATAGCCTCAAAATAAGGGAAAGCAGATTTAGGACTGAGTTTAGGAGGAACTTCTTCACCCAAAGGGTTGTGAATCTATGGAATTCCTTGCCCAGTGAAGCAGTAGAGGCTCCTTCAATAAATGTTTTTAAGATAAAGATGGATAGTTTTTTGAAGAATAAAGGGATTATAGATTATGGTGTTCGGGCCTGAAAGTGGAGCTGAGTCCACAAAAGATCAGCCATGATCTCATTGAATGGCGGAGCAGGCTCGAGGGGCCAGATGGCCTACTCCTGCTCCTAGTTCTTATGTTCTGTTCTTATGTTCCCCATAAATAGCAAATCATGCAGAATGACTATCTTCATCTTATCCGTACGTTTATCTGGTCGCTGATCATTAAATTTGTTTTGACTTGACATGTACAAAATTGTGAGGGATTGAGAGACTGGATGGGAAAAGCCTACTTACTTTCGCAGAGAGGTTAGTGACTAGGGGGCACGGATTTAAAATGGTTGGTAGAAAGGTTTGAGGTAGATGAAGAAAACATTTTTCACCCAGTGGTTGTGGGGTCTGGAACACGCTGCCTGAAAAAGGTGGTGCAGGATAAACTCTTCACTACTCTAAGGTGACCAGGTATGTACTTCAGGTGCCATAACCTTCAGGGCTACGGACCAAATGGGATTCGGCCGGACGGCTCATTTTTCGACTGGCACAGACACAATAGGCCACGTGGCCTAATTTTGTGCCTGAAACTTTCTATGATTCAATTCCCACTGGCTTCCCCACCCCCAACACACGGAATTCAAAATCTCAATCTTCACTCTCCCATCACTACTCAAGAAACCGCCTTTAATTCTATATTTGGCCCATACCTTTAGCCTGCCCACAGTTCTTTAGTGCTCCCCTTCCTGCCTACTATCAGGAACAGAGATTTCCTGCAGCTGAGCCCTTCTTTCTGCAAATTCCTTTGTAAACCCTTTGCACCGGTCTTCTCTCCTCCATCATAAAATCTCTTGAAAACTTTATCCTTCAGCAAAGCTTTCAGTAATTTTCACTGCTCACATCTCATTCTTATTTTGAACAGTTGATTTTTCAGTCTTTTTTCGAGGTGATTTGCATAATTTAATGCGTGCACACACTTGACTATTGCACATCATGACCCATTCAGAACAAAAATGTTGCATAATGTCAAGAGGCAACATATTTTCTCAATCGTTGACCGTTAACCTTCTTTTTAACATGACATCTCACAATGAGACACAAGGATGGATCTGGTCAGCAATAAAATGCAATAAGCGCCATCATTCAAGGGATTACGTACTCAAAGGTGATGAGAATTGAATTATTACTGTTCATCTCTTCTGCCCTTGGCAGCAGTTTTAATTTCTAATTTACAGTGTTTTCGTTAGTATGTTTTCACTTGTTGAAATGGGCCATGGGGTGTTTAACAAATCCCAATTTTGATGTTCAATGTTAAAAATAACCCGCAGCAAATTCTTTCTTTCTTTTCAAAGTTCTTGCATCTGACCATGGAAGATGGGGGCCTCCTGTGGGGCACGAGGGTCGTTGTTCCAGCGAAGGGCCAGGCAATTGTGTTGAAGGACTTTCACAATGGGCACCCAGGAATGTCCAAAATGAAGATGCTGACAAAAAGCTACGCTTGGTGGTTGGGTTTGGATATTTTGATGTTGGCCCAACAAATGCTCCATCTGTCGTCAACACATCATAAGCTCCCCGCAGGCGCATCCCTCCACCCTTGGGAGTGGCCAGGATGCCCCTGGGTTCACATATACGTCGTTTTCGCTGGTCCATTCCTGGGTTTGATGTTTCTCGTCGTCCTAGTGGACACCCACTCAAAATGGCTGGCGGGCCACAAGATGGCGATGATCACACACCCCACCCCCTCGGGCAACTGTCAAGCGATCGGACATTTATTTTTCCACCCATGAAGTCCCCGAGGTGCTCATGAGAGATAACCAGCCTTTTTCACGAGTCAAGAATTTGCTGCTTTTGTGAAAAGTAACAGGATTTGCCATGTCTGCACTGCCCCACATCATCCAGCATCAAATGGTTTGGCAGAGAGGGCCAGTCAGACCGTTAAACGGGGGCTAAAGAAACAGACTTCGGGCTCAAAAGACACCAGACTTGCATGATTTTTATTCACATACATGATCACACCGCACACAGTAATTGGGGTGGCCCCTGCCCAGACGGTATTGGGTCGCAGGCTTCGTACATGACTGAGTTTGATTATCGCAGACGTCAGCGCAAAGGCGTGCTGCAACCAAGATTTTTTTGGCCGTTGCCCGTTTTGCCATCAACCACTTCAACACTTTGCACCTGACGAAGCGGTGTTTGTTCGCAACTTCATAAACAGTGCTCAATGGCTCGCTGGAACTGTCCGCCAATCAGGGCCAGTCTCTTACCAGGTTCAGATCCGGAGGCATCCGATTCAATGGCATTTGGATCACCATTGCTTACGGCCGTTACTGCCTCGTGAGGTTCCTTGAAAGAAACCTGCCCTGGATCCTCCAACTCCATTGTGAAACAAGCCTGCTGTGACGCCTCCAGTTTCTCTTGACGCTATCATGCCTGACGTTGTACCTTCCGACTCTAAAATGGAGACCTCCGAGCTCTTGAACGCCGATCCGCCTCCTCCCACCGATCATCCACCATAATGTTCCTGCCACAGATGCCATTCACCGGAAAGGTATACGACAGCCGATCTGGTGCATCAACTATGCGACGATTTGCTGGAGCCGAAAAGAATCCAACGTCCTCCGCCTTCTCCAACTCATCATTCATCGAGGGAGAGGGGGAAGTAATAGCTCACACGGGGCCTATGTGGTGGTAATGATTATCTTCCCCATGGTCCTTGCAGAATGGGGCAGCGCGGTAGCATGGTGGTTAGCATAAATGCTTCACAGCTCCAGGGTCCCAGGTTCGATTCCCGGCTGGGTCACTGTCTGTGTGGAGTCTGCACGTCCTCCCCGTGTGTGCGTGGGTTTCCTCCGGGTGCTCCGGTTTCCTCCCACAGTCCAAAGATGTGCGGGTTAGGTGGATTGGCCATGCTAAATTGCCCGTAGTGTAAGGTTAATGGGGGGATTGTTGGGTTATGGGTATAGGGTGGATACGTGGGTTTG
This sequence comes from Scyliorhinus canicula, assembly GCF_902713615.1. NCBI lineage: Eukaryota > Metazoa > Chordata > Chondrichthyes > Carcharhiniformes > Scyliorhinidae > Scyliorhinus > Scyliorhinus canicula. The sequence goes on along the minus strand of NC_052158.1, from coordinate 79,690,284 downwards.
AGTAGGGTGATCATTGCTCGGCACAACATCGAGGACCGAAGGGCCTGTTCTGTGCTGTACTGTTCTATGTTCTATGTAATCTCTGGTCTTTGTCCTCAGAACTCATTTGCAGGTTGAAAATGCAGCACGGTATTTATTTATTTGGGGAATTAGTTCACTCTGTAGGCTAAATACAGATTCCTTCTGCAGATCAGAATTTCAGAGAGTTGGAGGTCAGAAGGAGGCTTCCAACCAGAAGACTAAATGCAAAAGCTGTATAATTAAAGCAATTCAAGCAGCTCAAGTCTGGTCATGTGACAGTGGTTTTGTGTCGAGCCATTCAGCTAACTGTGTGCTTTCGGGACCCTTTTAAAACCCATTGTATTTTGAGTAGGTAACTGTGGAACCAGTAGCACATGTTGGAGATGAGGTGTCACAAATAGCTGTGTCTTTGTCCAGAGCCAGCTGGTGCTGACGTCTCATCCACCAGGCCTTTGTGTTCGCTTGGCTGGAATGTTTATTAAATTCAAGGAGTATATTCTAAAAGGTCTGATGAGCTAGCCTTTGCCCATTTTTAAACTTTTCAGAAATGTACAGAATTACCACCATATGGCCAGCTGCGGCCTTTACTAGGGGCTGGTTTAGCACAGTGGGCTAAACAGATGGCTTGTCATGCAGAACGAGGCCAGCAGCGCGGGTTCAATTCTCGTACCGGCCTCCCCGAAAAGGCGGCGGAATGTGGCGACTAGAGGCTTTTCACAGTAACTTCATTGAAGCCTACTTGTGACAACAACCGATTATTATTATTTTATCGGTCCAGCCATATTGTCCATCTATTGAGAGAAAAAAAGAATTTAAACAAGAGATTACGGAAGAGAAAAAAATATGTTCTTTCAGATTTTTTTTTCTTCATGCCTTCTCGGCAGGCTGCATATCTCATTGGCAACAACTACTTCAGAACTGTAATGATCAACCTCAACTGGAAACAGGACCCAGCATCCTCTAGGAGGCAGTTTATGTCAAAGTTAATCTGAATCAACATACATTTTTAAAAAATTAAACATGCTTCACTCGACAGCACTTGCATAGATACCATGGGGGAAGCGGTGGAAGACAAATGCAATTTCCACTATGAAGCATTACTGATGGTAAAACATAATCACACAGGCATATATTGAACAGGAACATCGGCACTGCATGAAGGGGGAGGGGAAGACTGCTTACACAACACATTCAAAAAGCACATTATTAAAAGAACTGAATGCACATCCATCCATTAAAAAACACATTGTGGAGGAAAGGGAAGATAAAAAGATCGAGTAATCAAAAAAAACAGAAGACATTAGTCTACATAGATTACTATTTACAAATATTTAAAGATACTGTAAATATAAATCGCACAAAGACCTACATTTTCAAAATATCACAAGGGGGTTAATGAGAACATTGGGGATAGGCCTTAAACGAACATTGTTGAGTAGAATGTCTGAATGGGAATTTAGCTTCAAGTGGTAATGGGAGGAACGAGTCTGGAAAAGCAACACGACAAAAAGGGGCTAAAAAGATAAAACTCAGGGAATGAAAACTGCCTACAGGTTATAAAATACAGAACTCAATCAATGATCAAAATAGAAAATCCTAAACAGCAATTTCTGAAACATTGCTGTAACTGGGCTAGTACTGGGCAGCAAGGTGGCGCAGTGGTTAGCACTGCTGCCTCACAGCGCTAGGGACCCGGGTTCGATTCTCATTTTGGGTGACTCATCTGTGTGGAGTTTGCACATTCTCCCGGTGTCTGCGTGGGTTACCTCCGGGTCCTCCAATTTCCTCCCACAGTCCAAACATGTGCAGGTTACGTGGATTGGGTGAGGTTATAGGGTGGAGGATAAGGCCTAGTAGGGTTGTCTTTCAAGAGGGTTTGTGCGGACTCGATGAGCCAAATATTCTCTTTCTGTACCATAGTGATTCTGTTACTCTACTACAATTAAATATACATGACCGTAAATGTTGCAGAAGGCACAAGGAAGACAATGGCATGGTGGCACAATGGTTCGCACTGCTGCCTCCCAGCGCCAGGGGTGCAAGTTCAATTCTGGCCTTGGGGGACGGTCTGTGTGGAGTTTGCACATTCTTCCCGTGTCTGTGCGGGTTTCCTCCGAGGGCTCCGGTTTCCTCCCACAGTCCAAAGTTGCTCAGGATAGGTGGGGCTACAGGGTTAGGGCATGAAAGGGTGTGCTTTCAGAGTGTCAATGCAGGCTTGATGGGCAGAAAGGCCTCCTTCTGCACTGTAGGAATTCAATGGTTCTGAATGGAAGGGAAAGCAAGTAGCACTGTTTAAGAATAAATTTAAAATACCCAATATTTTTTCCAATTAAGGGGCAATTTTAGCAGATCGTTGGGTTGTGGGGATGAGACCCATGCAGCCACGGGGAGAATGTGCAAACTCCACACGGACAGTGACCGAGGCCAGGATTGAATCTGGGTCCTCAGCGCCATGAGGCAGTAGTGCTAACCACTGCGCCACCATGCCGCCCCTGAAAACGAGTAGCACTTAATAGGAGTCAGTTATAGTACTCAAGCTTAACGTTTCAAAAATAGAATATTTTTTAAATGTTTCTGATTAAAGATTGGTCACATTTATGGAAACATCACAAATTGCCAAACAGCAGCAAGAAAATGGAGAAAATCTTGACACGGTATTGAGGTGTTTATCCATATAGAATCCATAGAATTCCTACAGTGCAGAAGGAGGCCATTCGGTCCATCGAGTGTGCATTGACTCTCTAAAAAAGCAGCTTACCTAGGCCTACTCCCCCACTCTATCCCCATAACTCCACACCCAACCTGCATACCTTTGGACACTCGGGTGCAATTTAGCATGGCCAATCCACCTAACCTGCACATATTAACTGAGTCTATTAGTCAGAGATCTGAATTATCAAAAAATGTTCTACCAGAGCAAACACATGCATTGGGAAAGGAGGATGGTCTTGCACTGTGCTTTCCACCTCACTTACTTCCAGCAAGGAAGCACTGCTTTAACTAATGAGGCTGAGCAACTAAGTGAAATTTTAAAAAAACATGGAACAATTGGGAAGCAGTGACAGCAATATAATTAAGTTCAGTACAAGAAACAAAAAGAAAAGAAAATTTGATCACAAGAAAATAAAATGGGGTGGGGGGGGGGGTGCCTTAGAAATCAAAGAGTTAGAAAAGATCCTCATCAGCATAACACACAAAGAAAAATTAGTTTAAAAAAAGCTCTGGACTAACAATGCAAGTGGATATTGCAATTTGGGAGTAATTGATGGAAATAACCGCAAATAAATGGTGCTGGAGGATACTAAAATGCAATGTGAACAAATTACTGGTATCATATGGTTAATATTTGAGAATCTTAAGACAGGCTGGGAAGAAAAAAAACAAAAATGGGCCACCTTTTTTCAAAAGTCTGTGGAAAGAGAACTGTGCCAGACAGAAGTGTGTGATAAATGTCTTTCAGGAAAAAAAAAAACGTAATTAGGCAAAGAAACTGCAGTCCAATTAATCTTAATTCTGCTATTGGTAAACTAGAGTCGAGAATACATAACAAAGTAACTAAGCACTTAAAAGTTACATGAGGAAAGCAGCCAGCATTGATTTCGAAAAGGCAACCTGTTCAAATTCATAGAATTCTTCCAAGTAAATTGGACAGAAATGCTGCAAATGTGATTTATATAAATTTTCGAAAAACATGACTCAAAGACTATGACATGTGGCAAAATTGACACATTGAATGAAGAATGTAGCCACATGGGCAGAGATAACTGTCGGATTAAAAGAAATGGAAGTTTCTCCATGTCAAAACGTAGAAATTCCACTGATGTTTTACACCATTCATTTACTATATACACAACTGTATTCACACCCATGAACGATATGAATTTAGCAGTCATGGGCACTACATCGAAATTTTGAGGACGGCATCGTTGTAAAGCATAATGTTGCAAGGACTTGCAGGGGCACAGTTGGCGATCAGAAAGTGGCAGATACTGTTCAATATAGAAAAATGTAAAAGATCTATTTTTTTAAGTGAAGGCGAAGGAAATGCAACTTCAAGCACAGGAGCAGAGGAACCTTGGCAATGCAAATACAAGGTCATTAAAGTTAGCAGCCCAAACAGATATGGCCAACACAAAAAAACGACACAAAGTTTTGCTTTTGTATCTAGTCTTGGAGATAACAAACACAATGGAGTAACAGTAAACTTGCATAAGATCATATTCGGCCACTAATTGTTTTGACACTTCCATCCACCCATCAGGGCTGTCTCCGCTTCTTCCTTGGAGGCCAACCAATATTTAATTCACCACAAACCCAAAGACTCCCACAATTATCTTAACCACACTTCTTCACAACCTGCTACTTGGACTCCATTCCATTATTCCAGTCTCTCCATTTCAGTCACATCTTTTCTGATGGCGCACTTTCCTCTTCTCTCGAAATGTAGCCCAGGGCTCTCCAACCGGTCTGATCAACTTCACAATTTCTGCACTTATCCCTTCCCCTCCCTCTCAGAACCACGATAAGGTTCCTTTTTCCTGAGCTTCCACTCCAACAACTTTCAGATCCATTTTCACCAGCCCTTGCATGATGCAACCACAAAAAGCATCTTCTTCTGCCCTGCCTTTTCAGCACTCCAAAGGGGCTCTTCCCTTCACAACCCCCTGCTCCGTTGCTTGGTCACCCGGAAAGCCCCCTCCCTTCTTTCAGACACCGACCCTTTCTAGCTCAGTGGATGCAATATTGGTCCTTTCACCGCCTCCGTTCTCACCATCCAAGGCACCAAACACGCCTTCAACATGAAACGACAGTTTACTTGTACGTCTTTCAATTTAGGAGATTGTATTTTCTGCTCACGATGTGGCCTTCTCATAGACTGAGTTATCGCTTTGTCAAAAGCCTCCTTTCAATCTGCATGAAGGTTTATGGCGAGGCAATTGCTGATAGATTGTCTTGCTGATGAGTGAAAACAGTGAAATTATCACAAAATAATTGAACAGTTGGTTGAAAAAATTTTACTTAGACAGAAAGAGTAATTAAACTATAGAATTCTCTGCCACAAACTGCTGTGAAAACAGAATCCACAAATTGTTTTAAAATGAATTAGATATTTTTTTAGAATTAGAATTAGAACAGTACAGCACAGAACAGGCCCTTCAGCCCTCAATGTTGTGCCGAGCAATTATCACCCTACTCAAGCCCACATATCCACCTTATACCAGTAACCCAACAACCCCCATTAACATTATTTTTTTTAGGACACTAAGGGCAATTTAGCCTGGCCAATCCACCTAACCTGCACATCTTTGGACTGTGGGAGGAAACCGGAGCACCCGGAGGAAACCCACGCACACACGGGGAGGACGTGCAGACTCCACACAGACAGTGACCCAGCCGGGAATCGAACCTGGGACCCTGGAGCTGTGAAGCATTGATGCTAACCACCATGCTACCGTGCTGCCCCTTGCTACCGTGCTGCCCCTCACTGCCCCAAACATATTTGTTTGGAAAGCGCAACATTAAAGGGGTCTGGACAGCCGGCAAGACAGTTGAATATTGGCCTGGCTAGCTCAAATGGAAAATGACGTGCAGAGACAGGAGCTGAATGGCTTCAGATTACCTCCCAAGTGTTTCAAACAGCAATAGTTTATAGTTGTGCTTTCTCTTAACCAAATAACTGTGAGGCTTTCATTGTCAGGTTTAATTGTTTAATGCTGTTTCACACTCAATCCAGTTTAGAATTTTCTCAACCCCATTTTCAAACTTTCAAATATTGGCGAAAGCATCGTCAAAATAGTGCCATGGGTCCTGGAGTCAAACTGAATCCATAATCCAACTACCCACAACCACAGTATTAATAGATACACAATTTTCCTAGACTTGAATTTAACAAATACTAATTACTTTCACTTGAACTCGTTTTAGTCTCCATATTTTTGATGAGAAGTAAAATTAAAGGTGTGAAATAAATTAAGTTTTAATTTTTTTTAAATCTAAATTGCCGCACTAATTTGCACCAACCACAAACTGGTTCCCTTCAAGTTGTCCAAATTAATACACAAACAAGGGTCAGCACAGTGTTGCAGTGGTTAGCACTGCTGCCTCACGGCACTGAGGACCCGGATTCGATCCCGGTCCACTGTCCGTGTGGATTTTACACATTCTTCCCATGTTGGTGTGGGTCTCACCTCCAAAGCCCAAAGATGTGCAGGGTAGGTGGATTGGTCATGCTAAATTGTCCCATAATTGGGAAAAAAAGAATTGGGTACTTTAAAAAAAAAATTTTAATTATACACAAACAAGCAACAAAGTCTTTTTACCACCTGCCACTTCATAGAATCCCTACAGTGCTGAAGGAGGCCATTCAGCCCATCGAGTCTGCACCGACCCTCCGAAAGAGCATCCGACCACTGCCACTGCCCCACCCTATTGATGTTAAAATAAAATCTAATAAGGTACACTGTAAATGATAGTGGAAAACAAAAGACTTATTTGTTGCTGCTATCCTGTCACAAATACATGGAACAAAGTAACCTTTTCAAAGCAACGCATAGTTTTAAATGCAATTTTTGTCCTAATACAAATATCAATTTTCAACATAAATATTTGGCCCATAAAAGGAGTATTTGAACCAGTGATTGCCTATTACATCTTTTTTAACAACTCTCCACCAATGCTGCCGCATTTAGACCACGCATTATCAAAGATGAATACTGAGCCATCTGCAGCCAGACAGAATCGTGCTTAGGGACAAAAATCTAAATACCGCAGCAGATGATTGGAAATCTGAAGCATCTGCAATAACTGAGATGATGTTAATGGCATTAGTAAATATAATCTTACATCATTTAGAGCGGATGCCAGGAATGCCAAGCCCCGGCAGTCCACGAGAGCTTTGCGCTGACTGGGAGCAGCTGGTGTAATTCAACAATTTGTAATACTTTCATCTGAGGACGGGTCCGGCACTCCTGCACAAAGAGGCAACAGTGCAAAAGTCTGGAGTTACATGACTGGAAACAGGCACTATAGTAGGGAAGACTCCCCGGCAGGGGACAGGAGTAGTCCCAATTAAGTTGAGAAAAAAGGAGCAGAGAAAGAGGCTCCAAGCAGAAAAAGAGCTTCAGTTAGAAGACCAAGTAGTGAGGGCTCACGGGAAGTGATGGGGATGAAAGAGTGCTCAGGAGAAGGCCTGAAGACCCACGGTAGCAGCAGAAGGTTGGTGCTGTGGGCAGTTAGAACATAGGTATCCCTTTGGAGTAGTAATATTCTGTTCGGCACAGCCAAAGAGCTAAAGTTGTGCTTGTGAATTGGCGCATAGTTCAGGAATTCGGAAATCCAGGGGATGGAGTCTTGGGAGGCGAGTGTCGTTGAGGTTGCCTGCATTGGGGTGACTTTTACAGCGCATTCCAAGGAGAGACCTTTGAAGGTAAAGACTGGAATTCCTCATGAGAGACAAGAGTTTCAACTAGATTTTTTGACTCAGTGTTTTTACTGATGCCTGGGTGGGCTGCTGAGAAATCTGTGGGGTCTATCTTGGTTGCATTTGTCATTAATTGTGCAATGCGGTGTGTTCAACCACAGCTTGCCTGTTAACATTCAGGGTTAATAGGATGTATATGTGAATTAAGAGTATAAGATAGATATTGTAAATTATTCTATCTTTTTGACCTTGTACAGTAATTTTTGTTTGTTCAAACCCGTGAATTCTTGTGTCTTTACTCTCTTTATAAGTGTTGTGAATCTCAAACCGTTGCCTACTTGAAACAAAACGTTATTGATCACTAACCAATCTTACTAACAACTTGGGGGTCTGGTCCAGGATCCTAACCTAAGTATGGAACCTTTCTCAGAACTTAAAATCAATCTGTGCTTTGTGTTTTTCTTTCAGTATCCTCCTTCTACTAAACTCTAATTAAAATCCTCCTCTCAAGAAAGGGATCTGCACATGTGCTTACAAGTAGGTATAGATCTCTTCTCCCAGAGATTAACACTTAACAAATCAACAGTGCACAGCTCTTTACACATTTAAATCAACAACATTTAAAAAAAAATCAACTTCATAAAGTTTGTTTGACACCGCAATATTGTTACACACTCTGGGGTGTCAACGCAAGCAGCAATGGGGTGCGGCTTTCCACTGCTGTTCAAAGTTTTGTTAGCCTTGACTCCAGAATACCCCCTGACATCAGAATCATATATTGAATCACAGTGGCTCTCGGCTACAGTTTAAACATGCCCCTGGGTAAACAGTGCTAAAGGGGGAGTGCAGCCATTTTAACTATTAGCATATTTTGGAACCAGTAGTTGATTTTAATTTGAGCAGTTCAGATCACGAGAGAGATCGACAGCCACAAATTTTAACATGCGTTAAAGCCCAGCTAATATAGTAAAGGGAAAAAAAATTTAGCTTTGCTCTTCCCAAAGAAAGCATGCACACAAGCAAAGAAATTCTCTTCTGATAATCATATCATTTAACAGACCAAAACTATAAATCCAAGCGGCACAGGTAGGAACAAGTGAAGTAAAGATAGCACTCAGTAAAGCGCATACCTCCACCACAGCTGTGCCAACTCAACATAATTACAATTATGCAACTCCCCTTGGGGCTTTTCCCTGCCTGGTTGATGCTCTGGAACTCCAAAAGATGATAAAATAAATATTTTTATTCAGTGTTTTCTTTCTTACTGAGAAAAGACTTTACGCCATTCCGCACCCAACAACCTGCTCTGAAAACTCTGCTCACATTTTCACAGCTGTGACAAATTCCACCACAACAGATGAGAGAATCCTCAACGTACTAAACAAAACAAACCACAACATTCTTTTTTTTTTTTAATTTCTATTCGTCCTATTTCCAAATATTAACAGATCCTTTACAAGTTCCAGGATCTGGATCCACATCTTTGCCAAAAGCTAATCAGTTTTTCCTTCGGTGAACCATGTTTTGTTGAAATTGTCCATTCGCTTTTGAAATATATTGCTCAAAAAAAGATTAAACAGCGGCAAAAACATTACAAGCATCCACCTTTAGTGACAGAGATAATAAAGAGTTTACCAAGTGATCTTGAGGCAGGTGTTAGTTACCAGTAGTTCATAGAACAAAATAAATTTCAGGATAAGCTACTGCCAAAAACCAGAAAAAAGGCACATTGTCAAAACAAAACTATGACATTATGAATCAATGAGTACATTTTTGGTTTTAAACATAAATCTCGAAAAGCTTGCCAGCTAGGAGGAGTTCAGGTCACTTTATTTAGATTTGTTCATTTTAACCTGGGCCAGTTAGAAAAAAATTAATGGAAAAGTTTAAGCCCATTAATCTTTACTGCTCTTAATAAAACACCATCTGTTTTTGACATAGGATTTACAATGCTGGAGCAAACATACTGCTAAAGAGCTCTTTTGGCAGAAAATAATACTTTACTTCATTAAGGCTTGGATCAAAATCAAGTTGTATTGGTTAAATTTTGAACTCAGTTCTTCCTTTCCCATTCTTGGAACTACTTTACTGTCACAAGAAGGCTTACATTAACACTGCAATGACGCTATTGTGAAAAGCCCCTAGTCGCCACACTCAGCGCCTGTCCGGGTACACAGAGGGTGAATTCAGAATGTCCAATTCACCTAACAAGCACGTCTTTCGGGACTTGTGGGAGGAAACCGGAGCACCCGGAGGAAACCCAACAGACACGGGGAGAACACGCAGATTCCGCACAGTGATCCAAGCTGGGAATCGAACTTAGAACCTTGGCGCTGTGAAGCAACAACACTAACCACTCTGTTACATGCCGCCCATAAAACTGGTGATCAAATGAAACGGGTGTGGAACAAAAAGAAAGGCTTTGCACACTAGTGAGAGGACAGTCAGTGGAAGCTTTTATATGTTGCATCACTAACCCTTGTGGGGGAGGGGATTAGCAACAGTGGGGGGGGTAGGCAAGAAAAGTGGAAAGGGCAAATTCAGTCTACATGCAACTCCCAAAGGCACGTCACAATTCATAAGAGGAAAAAAGAAAATTCCAATCAAATCTGTCTAAAATTGATAAGTCAAAGTGACATCAGATGTATTTTTTTTCCAATAAGGGAGGATAGGGATGAGCCGCGTTTGTGCTTTTTCCCATCCTTATCCCAAAAGAGACTGATGCAAATATTAGCTGGCTAGTTGACAAACCATAACAATCTACATGGCCAACAATTGCTCCACTCTGTGAACAGGAAAAAGCAGCCAGATTTAGTAAAACAAACGAAACAAGCTAGCCCGTAAATCATGAACTTTCAGAGCTTAAAATAAACAGATGCCAATTCGAAAGTCTTGAACAGCTTTCATTCCCCCCATTTCCACCACCAGGAAATTATTCTAAAATCAAGTATTCCATCACCTTCCCACCAGAAAAATACATTAAACTGCACAGGAGACTTAGAATATCTTATATTTGAAGCTTTTCATTCAGTGGCATTGATCCACAACAATGTATTTGCTGACCACATAATTTCCTGTTATTATTTTAAATACTTTGCACTGAGAATGCTTAGCGGCAGTCAGTCGCTGTTTCAACTGACAAACAGTACACCAAAAAATTCCAAAACTGAATATAAACAATTTAGTACACAATATATTGGAAGATAATCCTTCAAGCCAGATGATCTAATCACAGGAGTAAAATGATTTATAATCCGCTCAGAATTTCGCAGCAACATTTACAGAACCTCACCAGGGGATTAGGCTACTGACTTTAAATCACTCGTAAGTATCAATTATTTCCTTCAAAATATGCAAAACAGATAACAAGCACCTGCAACGATCCAAATTAGAAATTCAAATCAACCTCCCAGACATTCAGAAGTCTTTGGATATAATTCTCAATTACAATGTCCCGCAGAACTTTACAATAAGTAACTAAAACAAAATATTTTACAAAGGAAAAAAACACATCAAATTGCAAACAGAAAAGTACGTATGCTTAGGGGAGCACATGAATGGAAATAATAACATTGCCAGCAAAGGCAATTTCAGGGAAGTGGTGTACCAACAATCAATGATCATGGAATGGTTACAGTATATTAAGGTTTTAGCTTTGATTCTTCTGCCAATTTTCCTATCTACTCTGTATAGATTTCATGATCTTGAATGCCTCAGTTATCCTTTCAGCCTTTTAAATCGGAGGGGAGTAACCACAAACTGTAACTTCCCAGCAGTTGTTTTTGGACATTAGGCCAGGCTTTTGAATTACTAGGCTAGTAAAATAATCAGCATGCTGCTGTAAACTCACTCTAATGTTGCTTTGACTGTTTAAATTTCGATGAGCAGGTACAAATCCCATCATTGTGTACTTGCCTTGATTAGCCGAGGCCTGGAGTTTAAGAGCTGGAACTGTATAAAACGTTGGCTAGGCCACAGCCAGAGTATTGTGTGCAGTTCTGGAATCCACATTATAGGAAGGATGTGACAGCACTGGAATGGGTGCAGAGAAGATTTTCCACATGTTGCCAGACCTGGAGAGTTTTAGTTTTAAAGAGGGGTTGGACAGATGGGGTTGTTTTCCAGGGAGCAGGAGAGGCTGAGGCGGGAGACATGATTAAAATATATAAAATTATGAGGGGCATAGAGTAGAGAAGAAAAAACTTTTCCCCTTGGTGGAGGAATCAATAATCTGGGAGCATAGAATTAAAGTAAGGGGAAGGGGGTTTAGAGGGAATGTGAGGAAAAACCTCAGCACCCAGAGTGGGGTAGGAGTCTGGAACTCACTGACTGAAAGGGTGGTGGAGGCAGAGACCCCCCATAACATTTCAGAAGCATTTAAATGTACACTTGCGATGCCAAGACAGACAAGGCTGAGGGCCAAGTGTTGAAAAATGGGATTAGAATAGTTAGCTGGTTGTTTTTGACTGGCGCAGACTCGATGGGCCGTAGGGTCTCTATGACTCATGTGTTCATTTTAATAATACAGTATTAAGCTCCCCAACCTCATTGAAGTGAACTGAAGAAAAGTCAGCTCATTATCACTGCAAGAAGCTAATGACTTTGGAGTACTGTTATGAAGTGCATAGTTATATGTGTATTTAATATAGGTGTGTATAATATATATTATATCTATATATAAAATAATATATTTATGTGTGTGTGCGCACGTGCACGCAGGTGGGTGTGTGTACGTGTGTGCATGCTTGCGTGCATTAAGATAAAATTGTTTCAGTTTCATTTGAGAGTCTTACTGTCAAGGAGCCTGGATAGACTCCTAACTACAAGGAATTTTGGGTTGGTTTGTATATGTACGCATTTTTAACAGCCCCCAAGTTAAAAGAGATGGGTTAAAGGGGGGGGGGGGGGGGGGGGGGGGGGGGGGGGAGAGGGTAAAGGTTTAGTGATGCTGGAGGGGGGGGTGGGGGAACACAGAAGTAGAAAAAAGTAGAAGTAGAAGCAGGCTGTTGCTGAGTTACTGGTCAAGTGGCACAGTCGGTGAAAAAGACAAGATGTGAGTAAAGGCATTTGCTAGGCGGCAGGTGGAGGGATTCCCTTCGCTTCCCGCGAGGGGGGTGAGCGACAGGGTGCTTTCGGGGGTCTGGGTCGGAGAGGGGAAGATATCTGATATCTACAAGGTTATGCAGGAGGCGGAGGAGGCGTCAGTAGAGGAGCTGAAAGCTAAGTGGGAGGGGGAACTGGGGGAACAGATCGAAGACGGGACATGGGCTGATGCCCTGGAGAGGGTTAATTCTTCCTCCTCGTGTGCGCGGCTTAGCCTCATCCAATTCAAGGTGCTGCACCGGGCCCACATGACTGGGACGAGGATGAGTAGGTTCTTTGGGGGTGAAGACAGGTGTGTCAGGTGCTCGGGGAGTCCAGCGAACCATGCCCATATGTTCTGGGCATGCCCGGCACTGGAGGAGTTCTGGAAGGGGGTGGCGAGGACGGTGTCGAGGGTGGTGGGATCCAGGGTCAAGCCAGGATGGGGACTCGCGATTTTTGGGGTTGGGGTGGAGCCGGGAGTGCAGGAGGCGAAAGAGGCCGGTGTGCTGGCCTTTGCGTCCCTAGTAGCCCGGCGAAGGATCTTGCTACAATGGAAGGATGCGAGGCCCCCAAGCGTGGAGACCTGGATCAATGACATGGCAGGTTTCATTAAGCTAGAGAAGATCAAATTCGCCCTGAGAGGGTCGGTACAAGGGTTCTTTAGGCGGTGGCAACCTTTTCTCGACTTTCTGGCTCAACGATAGGGTACGGGGACAGTAGCAGCAGCAACCCGGGGGGTGGGGGGGGAAGGGGGCGGACGATGACTATGTTTGTTTATTTAATTTAAATTTATTTTTAAGTTCTTCTGTTGTTCATTGGGGGTGGGGGATGGGATACATGCGTCGATACGGTCTGGGGGTGATACAGTTATTATGGGTTATTTTGTTGCATTTCATTGTTTGTCGTTACGTTTTATATTTTCTGTAAAAAATTCCAATAAAAATTATATTAAAAAAAAAGACGACAAGATGTACAGGCACTCCAAGGATATTGGGGATGGTAGTTGACCGAAAGACTTGGTTTAGGGAACTCATTTGGCTGGTCTGCACGTGATAGGAGCTTTGGCTTTTGGGTATCTAAAGGAGATACACGAGTTGGCTAAAGCATCAAATGAATGCTCAGGAATTCACCAGAAGAAAACAGTTTGCCACCCTGCTAGTTCTTAGCATTTTGTTTGCGTAAAACTAGTGGCAACGCTTCACTGCTTTGTGCCTGTAAAGATATTGCTGGGGGAAAGGAATTATGTGAATTTGAAGCATCTTAGCAATGAGATCTTTCCAACCTTTCTATCTGGTGTAATATAGTTAATTTTTCCTACCCTGCATATCATTTGGGTTGTGGGGGTGAGACCCACGCAGACACGGAGACAATGTGGAAACTCCACACAGATAGTGACCCGGGGCCAGGATTGAACTCGGGTCCTCAGCGCCATGAGGCAGCAGTGCTAACCACTGTGCCACCATGCCGCTCCATCAGCTGGGGATCAACAGTACTTCAAATTCTCATCAAACCATTATGCACTTCTTAAACTTTTCCAGTCATTTAACAGAACTTTTCTGAAAAGGATGTAGACGTTGATAGTGGAAAAACCCAAAGGCAAGTCTAACAAAGCTGTGATATCAATTTGAAACTACTGGGTTGACTGAATCCTAGTCCCCATCATTAAGCCTGGACATATAAAATAAATATGTATATTTCATTATGCTGAAATATCACATTCCTCCAGCAAGTCAATCAAATATTACAGAGCAATTAGCCTGAAAGATCTCTTGCAAATTGAAGGACAACTCCAAAGTCTGCAATGAAAAGGATTTACAACAAATAATTCTTCCATTTCAATCAAACCACACATTCCAAAACACTTTCAAGAAGTAGATATCACGGCAGCACAGTAGCACAGTGGTTAGCACAATTGCTTCACAGCTCCAGGGTCCCAGATTCGATTTCCGGCTTTGCAACTGTCTGCGTGGAATCTGCACGCCCTCCTAGTGTTTGTGTGGGTTTCCTCCGGGTGCTCCGGTTTCCTCCCACAGTCCAAAGATGTGCAGGTTAGGTGGATTGGCCATGATAAATTGTCCTTAGTGGTCCAAGAAAAGGCTGGGTGGGGTTACTAGGTTACGGGGATACGGTGGAGCAGTGGGATGCTCTTTCCAAGGGCCGGTGCAGACTTGATGGGCTGAATGGCCTCCTTTTGCACTGTAAATTCTATGATTCTACGATCAAATTGTGTAATACACCAAGAGCATCAGCGCTGAATCCAGGAGTCTGCATCTATTTTTCACATATCCCTCCTGCTCTTTTCTGTAAAAGAACGTACTCAAATTGGGAAAGAGAAATAGAGGCAACTCAGGTGCTCATGACTGCATGCCATTAGAGTACCTTGCAACTACACAACTCCAGATTCAGTTACAAGAGTTTTGTGCAACAATTCAAAGCAGTTTACAAAACCAAAGCACGCGAATGTCAACATAACAAGCTGATTAAACTGACATCTTATTTATCACACAATACAGCAACATTCACTTTTATCGATCATTGTGTTTCTCAGACTGTGAAGGCATCATTTTTTTTGTACCATTATGCAACCAACTCTAATGAGTACAAAGTGGGTAAAAGGTAACAGGTGGAAACACTGACCTCTGGTCTGAAGATATTTTAGTCGAGGTGAAGTACAATATTATGTGATAAAAAATATTAAGCGATCTGTGTGACCCAGTATTAAAAAAAAAATCACAAAAACTATGTTGGTACAGCAAGTGATTAGGCAGGCAAGGGTAATGTTGGCATTTATTGCAAGGGAAATGGAACATAAGAGTATATGCTGCCAGCTTTATAAGGTCTTATGACCACATCTGGAATACGGAGTACAATTTTGGTCTCCTTATTTGAAAAGGATATACTTGTTTTGGAAGCAGTTCAGCGAAGGTTCACGCGACTCATTCCTGGGATGAAGGGCTTATCTTAAAAAAGGTTGATCAGATTGGGCCTCTACCCATTGCAGTTCAAAAAGAATGGGAGGTGATATTATTGAAACTTGATAGGATGGATATGAGGCAAATGTTTCATCACAAAAAAAAGAGACTAGAACTAGGTGCACAGTTTAAGCATGAGAAGTCTCCCTTTAAGACAAAATTTAGGAGAATTTTTTAATCTCAAAGAGTTATTAGTCTGTGGAATTCTCTTTCCCAAAATGCAATGGAGGCTGCGTCACTGAATTTATTCAAGGCCGAGTTAGATGGATTTTTAATAGACAAGGGAGTCAAGGATTATAGGGACTAGGGAGGAAAGTGAAGTTGAGGTCACAGCCAGATCAGCTCTGATATTATGGAATGGTGAAGCGTTTGCGAAGGGCCAAATTACTTACTTATAATGTCTATAACTTATTGAAGAATAATGCCTATGTTTGTACTTATCTGACAATACAACAGTTGCTCTGATCAGGCAACGGGCAGAGTTTTAAAAAAAGGTCGCACTGGTGTATCAGACTTGATTTAATCAGGCCAGTAATCAATTCTTTGATTAGATGGAAAGGTCGATCAAATGTTGCCTGACCAACTCCTCCACACCAGGTTACATTTCATAGCCTTAGAATATAATGGGCTTCCATAGGAGATTTCCTTTCAAGAAGGAAGCCTAAAAAATAAAATTATAGACTTCCATTCTAATTGTAAAAACACCTACAAGATTCCTGCCTCTGCTGTTGTCAGTACTGTTCCAGATCCACTGATCAGGTCGTCCAATTGGCTTTTCTTCACAAGACAGAAAGAATCAGCAGCCGATTAGATTGAACAGAGCATTCAAATTGAAAGGAAAGGCAGAAAGGCCTGAAAGTTCTGCCGCCGAGGTTGGTGAACAATATTAAAATGAAAAGAGCAGAGTGATGGCACAGGCAACCTTCCCAATGATGTGCATTCTTCTGCCTTCCTCAACAACTACTTTTTCCTCAGAAGCACAATGCACTTACTCCTAACAGGGCTAATATCTTCAATTCAAGAGGATCACAAGGCAAGCATTACAAATCTTTACGTATGAAGGCAACAACCCTTCTGGTTTGCCCAGCATTTTTTAAAAATTAATTTAGAGTACCCATTTATATTTTTCCCCAACGAAGGGGCAATTTAGTATGGCCACCTAGCCTGCACATCTTTGCGTTGTAGGAGCGACACCCACAGAGGTTGGCGCAGGGTACCTGACAGAACACCATGCTCCAGTGCCTCAACATCGGCATTAATGCATGATATTTCCCTTCTCGAAATGGAAAAAAAATCAAGTCATTCTTGTCGAAACAACCTAGAGTGCTCCATCCAAGTTGGCATATCATTAACAGACCTGTCCCAGTATTCTCTGGGGCTCCCACAATGCTCCACCTCCGCAAGGAGGAATTACCGACAGCAAGGTTTGAAAGTGGTGTGAAAAAATTTTTTTTTTTTTTTTTTTTTTTAAATCGGGAAACAGGCACACTGGCTGCTGAGAGAGAGGGGAGGTAGGTCCATTCCCAGAGGCATGGGCTGCAGGTCCTGCTGCTGGCATGGCTGGCTGTGTGTGTGTGTGTGTGTGTGTGTGTGTGTGGGGGGGGGGGGGGGGGGGGGGGGCCAGGATGGCATGTTCCCCCCAGGCACAGACCACCATTGCCACAGCTTACAAGGCAGCCATCCTTCAGCGCACCCCGCTGACTATCCACCATGGCTACATAAGTGACACAGGCCATATGGGTGCCAGGGGTGCAGAGCAGAGGCCACCGTGTAGCCCGTTGGACCTGGTTGTGTACAGGGGCACGCACCATGCTAACATGTCTGCCTTTCATCTCCTGCAGACAATGGATTTCAGAATCCAACCAACCAGGAACGGTTGCCGCTGCAGCCTTGGGGGATGCACTGAGGCTGTACGAGCAGGAGCAGCTCAGGGAGGACCTTGAAGCAGTGGAGCTTGCCCCAGAGGAACAGGAGCCAGCTGGTGAGGAAGGAGAGCCAGCCGCCCAACAGGCCGAAGAGGAGATGGGTTGGAAGCGCCGAATCAGGCCTCATATGTAGTGGCAGCGAGTATCATTAGAGGACATGCCTTCGAAGACTCTGGCTTATCAGAGGGGCCGTACAGCATATCTGCTGGATCATGATGCACCTCGAACTGTAGGGGTATGCGGCGAACTGTGGGGGTATGCGGTAGGACACCTGTTGCCGGTGACGGTCGCGCTGACCTGGAGTCCTCCCAGGCACCGAGTGGGACCTGCCCGGGATCTTGCAGACCTCGGTGCACAGATGCATCCACGCTATAATGAAGGCCCTATACGTCCGGTCGACACAATATATCAGCTTCAATGTGGACCAGTCCACAGGATGCCCGGACAGTGTGGTTCGTGGCCATCGCCCCAGGTTCAGGGGGTGATCGAGGGGACGCATGTCCCACACGAGCACCAGCATATGAGGGCGTGGTCTTCCCAAACCGAAATGGGTACCACTCCATGAACATGCAACTGGTATGTGATCACAAGATGTACATCATGCACGCCTGCGCCCAATACCCAGGCAGTGTGCAACGTGCCCTCATCCTGGCACACTAGATGGTTCCCTACACCTTCGGCGCGCACCCCGGATGAAGGGTTGGCCCCTGGGGTTATCCAGCGTGGTCATGGCTGATGATACCTATCCGGAGGCCACAGACCAACGCTGAGACCCATTACAATGGCCCCCATACAGCGACCACGACCGTGATTAAACGGTGCACCCTGAAGATGCGGTTCAGATGCCTGGACCGATCTGGTGGGGCCCTCCAGTATAGTGCTAGGAGAGTGTCCTACATCATGGTCGCCTGCAGCATCCTTCATGACATCGCTCTGCAGAGGGGTGACCTGCTGGAGGAGGGGGATAAATGCCAGGCCTTGTCCAATGAGGAGGATGCGCAGGATGGGCAGGGCATGGGTCCTAGGCAGGCACAGGAACCCACGCAAAGTGTACTCTGATTGCCTCCAGGTTCGCTGACTCGGGGGCCTGGCTGACGGTGGCATGAAAATCCAGTCTCACCCCCACAAACCCGCCCCCCCACCCCCAGCCCCAGCCCCAACCGACCTCCTGTACCCACGTCCACCCACCCTGCACCTGCAACCCCCTCTGTGATTTGTATCCCCCTCATCACAGGGTGCAGGCCCTGGGTAGGCAGTGATGATGACCCATTCTGCGATGAGACCTGGTTGACAATGTCGGACACCTGCCTCACCGTATCACTTTCCATCATCCACCTGGGTGATCCCTACATGCGAGCTGGCCATTCCATCACACAGTCCCACCGAACCCTACGTAGGTTAGGGTGGGGCAGAGTACAGGGGCGTGAGCGGTGGCTAACCTGGGGGCCCTGGCCCGTACCCACCTCCAACAGCCACCCATCTCCCCCACATCCCTTCTGCAGCCAACCCAGCCCAGCCCATCTCTCACACCCTTTTGACAGAGCACCGAGGCAGGTTAGAACATTTGTAAACAGCGAACATGTTTTACAGGTTTGTGCCCTAGACACTAACATTATATCCTGGGTGCTGCAACGTAACTGGTGGCTAACTTTCTGGCCTAATGCTACGTCTATTGGATACCAGGCGGTACGTTAGAGGTGGAGGCGGCCTGCTGCGATTCCCGCCCTGTGACCTTGGTCCCCTTTTCCTGGAGGCCCACAGCTCAATGCTCATGGCCACAGAGTCCCTCTGTGCCTGGCACAGGTCAGCCAGGCAATGCCGTCGAAACCCGCAGTCGTGACCCACTGTGACTGGTCAAAGCTCTGGAGCACCGCGGCAATGTCCACGTGTCTCTGGTACATGGCTGCCTGTGACCGGGCCAACTTGACATGGGCTTCAGCCATCACCCTCAGAGTGCCCCAGGCCTTGGGCATTCTTCGCCCCCAAGGCCTCCACCATGGATGCCATCCATTCAATGTTAGCCTGGATCGCACGCATGTTCGGCATGACCTCTTGCCTTTGCAGGGGTTTCGACTCCTCCAACTGCGCATGCCAGTGCTGGATGGTTGCGAGCAATCCTTCTAGTCCCCGGCTCTGTGACTTCATCTCCAACATCGATGGGACAGGCCTTTCCAGAGGCCAGAGACCCGTCTGGACGACAGCTAGACCCTGGGGTCGGGCCACCCTCCAACATTCTGCTCCCTAAGGATGTTGGAGAAAGCTCTGACGGAAAGTCGATGTTGTCCCCAGAATGGCCTCCAGGGTGTCGCGGGCTGGCATTTAGGGGCTAGTGTGCCCCTCGCCCTGTCCTGGGATTGTGGCCAGTGGAACACCGGAAAAGCCCGTCTCATTGCCAGGTAATTCTGCAAGACACGACACAGTTCGATCTCGGGTTGGGGTGGTGGTATTTTGGGGGGGGGGGGAATAATGCAATGCTTGCTGTGCTATAGGAAGGCTGCAATTCAGTGGGGGTTCAGTTGGTTCCCCAATGCTGACCTATACCGCGACGACTGCTCTCTCTCGCTCTCTCCAGGCCCACCAACCAGGTCCATTGTCCGCCGCTCTGTGATGGCGAGGGACCGCAGGTATGGTGGGCCCCCTCTAGTCTTCTCTCTCTCTCTCCCTGCGACTGTGCGCAGCCTTCTCCTCGGGATTGGAAGGGGGGGGGGGGGGTGAAAGAGGTAGAAAATGCAGTGTTAGGCAGTCGGACACGGGCAGCGCAGGGGGTGGGCACGGTGGCCTTCATGAACAGAGCACCTGCCCATGGTGGGTGGTATGTGTGCTGGCATGGGGTGCAGAGTGGAATGCAATCAGACTGCTGGCGTGTGCAGTTCGGTCACCCTCTGGGTGGGGTGTGTGATGGCGAGAGGGTTACGGGTGTGTGGGATGGGAAAGGTGCTGGCTACTCACCTTGGCCGCCCTGACAAGGTCATGCTGCTTTTTCCGGCACTGCTGGCCGATCCTGGCCGTGGGGCCCAAGGCGGTGATGGCCTCTATACTGGTGTTCCGGCCCAGTGTATAATGGCAGGAGGCAGCCTTCTTTACACCCAGGGAACAGGGCACCACCTCTCCTCCATGGCATCCAGCAGAGTCTCGAGCTCCACATCTACAAAATGGGCTGCCGCTCTTCGGGTTTCAATCTCGTTGACTGGAATTAGCGTGTGTGTGGGCAATGGAGTGCTTATATGCGACTGAAACTTGTCAGCCTCTCGAGTGGCAATCTCTTCCCTGGCGAATCAGACACCGTTTTTCATTGGAATTTGCTCTAGTTCCACGTGGCACCAGCACTAGCCCATTAACAGATCCTGAATTGCTCTGGGTCCAACAGTGCTTCCGTGGTCATAGAACACCACCGATTCAGTCCGACGTCAGCACTTAGTCTCTGAAACAGAGAATCAGGTCCCTGGTCTTTGCACCATAGAGTAACATCAGAAAATGGGCTATGGAGAAGTGATATGCATTCTCAAATTCTCCTCCTTCGTGGAAAATTATTCATCTCCCTGTACATGATGCAGAAAACTGATGACATGTATTTAACGTGGCCTATTTTTATAGCATGCTGATGCGGTTGCCAAATAGAAAGCAGCATATTTCAACCACACCAAAATTAAAGTACGGCGGCATTGATATTTCCAGGCTTTAGAGAGGCTTAACCTCAATTTTGGGATTCATCTTAAAAAGGTCATTTTTAGTTCACTCATGAAACAGAAAGGCTTGTGTACACCAAACTAAACTGCAGAAAAACAGTGTCATTAGGATCGAATCTCAAATCATCCATTCGGGGCCCATTTAGTGTAGGATTCCAAAGGCAATGTTTAAGTAGAAAATCTGAGCTGGACAATGACTATTGCCCAGAAACACAGCTTTCAAATACATTTTATCTAGCAGTTAATTTACCAAATTCTAATCGGTTTATTGGATATAGAGTTCTGACTTTTTTTGTGTGTGTTTTGTTAAACAATTAGCTTCAGGTCCAAGTGGGGTTTTCACATTCTCCCCCGTGTCTGCGTGGATCTCACCCCACAACCCAAAGAAGTGTGGGGTAGGTGGATTGGCCACGTTAAAATGCTCCTTAATTGGAAAAAAAAAGAATTGGGTGCTTTAAATTTTTTTTTTTTTAATGAAAATGAAAATTAATGAAATGAAAATCGCTTATTGTCACGAGTAGGCTTCAATGAAGTTACTGTGAAACGCCCTTAGTCGCCACATTCCGGCGCCTGTCCGGGGAGGCTGGTACGGGAATCGAACCGTGCTGCTGGCCTGCTTTAAAAGCCAGCGATTTAGCCTGGTGAGCTAAACCAGCCCCTTAGCTTCAGATAAATTTTCTCAACAGTGGAAGAGTCAGCAAATTGATCATTTGAACAGAATTTGGTTGTGGTTTATACAAAGGATGCATCCATATACTAATTTCCCCCAAAAACAATTCCTTAAAAAAAAAACAGACTTCAGGGAGGCAAATTTCCACAAGTACAAATAGCCCGAGATTTTGCTCATGTGGTGATTCTTCCCAGGAGAGGCTGGACATTTGAATCTTTACATGCTATTTCACCCATAAGTAAAATAACAGCGGAGTGCAATCCTCTCCTCATCCAATGTTGGTACGCATATACTTGCCAGCATAAGTCACTGGATAATAATCAGGAGTGGCAGTCAATGGATTATTTTTTTACCAGCCTGACCCAGAGGGGTTTATGTTAGCTGTAATACATAGACTGCTGTCGAGCTGCGATCAAAGACAACACGCAAACCTTAGTGCTTCTAATTTGTATCATAGAATCACTACAGTGCAGAAAGAGGCCATTCAGCCCATTGAGTCTGTACCGACCCTCTGAAAGATCACCCTTGCTTGGCCATTTCCCCACAAATCCATAGCCCCACCTAATCTTTTGGACACCAAGGAATAATTTAGCATGGCCAATCCATCCAATCTGCACATCTTTGGGCTGAGAGAGGAAACCGGAGCAACCAGAGGAAAACCATGCAGACACGGAGAGAACATGCAAACTCCACTCAATCAGCCACCCAAGCTCAGACTCAAATCCAGGTCCCTGGTGCTGTGAGGCAACAGTGCTCGATTGGACAAGTGCTTTTACTAAAAGTACTATTAGTTAATTGATTAGCTTTTCTTGGAAACAAAATTCACACGGATAATTCTGCAAATACTCACAGATTAAACCACAGATAATTCACAATCCTATTGTCAGCTACCCCCAACAAAGGGGAGCAAGAATTAATCCGCACAGGGAATTGAAGTGTCTCAGCTCACTCCGGCCAAGTCACATATTACAAAGAACTGCACAGCCACATCTTGGAAGAGGAAGACTAAACAACTGCTTGTCGGATGCAGTACTAATCCAGATTTCCTATGCTACTAAAGTGATGTTAGAGCAGTGTGGCAGGTACCTGCCGCCTGCTTTCTCCCAAACCACAGGACTCATTTCAGCCACCTTATAAAAACAAAAGGCTGAGTGAGGTCTGCCAAGATTCAAATCAGACTGCTGGCACCAGATCCAATGCCAAACTGACTGAGCCACCTGACCTTGATCCTTTTGAAAGTATAAATGCAAGCATATCGGACTTGTATATATTATTAGGTTTCATTCAAATGTTTCAAAATATGCTGTGATTTTTTAAAAAAACTATTCAGACTTGCGCTCTTCCTGCTGTTACACGCTTCAAATTTTAATGTTGAACAAATACACCATTTCTGGTTGTCGAATGCAAGGTGTATCATTACACACTTCCAGCAGATATCTGTGCCCCCCCCCCCCCCCCCCCCCCCAAAAAAACCCGGCATGGATTGAGTGATACAAATGTAATTTTCATCTTTGACTCAAACAATGACATAGTTCAAGAGGTGCCAGTTCTTTGAACGAAGAGGCTTCCTCCTGGTTTTGTATTTGTCCTTCTAACAGAAGATGGAATCTGTTATAAGGAAGCCATGCCGAGCACTCACGTGTCAGCAGGTGGCCACCATTTGTATTGGCTTTACCCACCCTGTTTTTCACAATGATTCCTCTCCAGATAGTGGAGTCACAGTCATTAAAGTTCCCCAGAAGAATTAACTTTTCTTCTTTTGGGGTGGCAGTGAGAATTTTATCACGGGCAGAATAGAACTTTGACTTAACATCTTCATCAGTTTCAAGCCTGAAACGTAAATGCTGATGATGTTGGCATCTTTCATCAGCAGCTCACGTCGTGGTCAATGTCATGAGTCTTTCATTTGTCCAATTGGGGAGTTTGGCAGTGCCAAAAAAAAATCAAAAATTCTATTCCAGGTGGCAAAACCAACTCCATTGGACACAGCCTTTCCATTTCAGGAGAAGGTGTATCCTCTGGCTTGTTCTTTCATCTGCACCTCCCCTGTTAGACAGGTCTCACTGAGGGCAGCAAAGTCAATTTGGATGGTTCTCACTATTCTGAACGATCTAACATTCCAAGTTTCAAAATGATAGCTTTCTACTTTGTCCTAAAGTAGCCCGACTGAAGAGAGGAATTTTAAAAGCAGATCACAACTAAGCTGGAAAATCTTCATACATTCAACTTAACTAGATTCTGGTGTCCTGAGTTTGACCATCGCCATTCAACAAAAATGATGAGACTAATATACAACCTCCTGGAACAGAAACGAGGAGCCTCCATTGCTTGGCAGAACAACCTGAGGTTGTGAGTCAAGAAGGCAGCATTTCAATGGCTCACGGCTGACACCCAAAGACAAATCTGGAAGATCACAAATTCATAAAAGGTTTACGGCACAGAAGACGTCCACTTGGCTTCGTGCCTGCACTGGCCGAGAGAAATACCCAGCCTCATTCCACTTCTAGCATTTGGTCATTAGCGTTGCAGGTTATGGTTCTCCAAGTGCACATCTAGAAATCTATTAAATGAGCTGAGATTTTCTGCATCCACCACACTCTGTTTGAAAATAAATCTTCTCCATCGCTCCTCTAATCTTGCTACAAAGCACTTTAAATCTGTGACCACGAGCCACATACCTCTCTGCTAAAGGAAATAGATCCTTCTATCCAGGCCCCTTACAATTTTGTACACCTCAATTAAATCTCCTCTCCGCTTCCCCTGTTCAACAGAGAACAACCCCAGCCTATCCAATCTTTCCTCTTGGCTGCAATTTTTCAGTCCTTGCAACATCCTAGTAAATCTTCTTTGTACCCTCTTTAGTGCATTTACATCCTTTCTTTAATGAGGTGAACAGAATAGCATTCAGTACTTGTTAAGGCCTAAGTAATGTTTTATATAGTCCCGAGCATAACTTGCCTGCTCTTATAGCCTATGGCTCGACTAATAAAGGAAAGGATTCCACGTGCCTTCTTAATCATTGTATCAACCTCTCCTAGTACCTTCAGGGGATCTGTGGATATTTATTTCATGGTTCCTCACTTCCTCTACACAACTCAGCATCCTCTCATTTATTGTGTATTCCTTTGCCTTGTTCGACTTCCCCAAATGCATCATCTCTCTGAGTTGAATTCAATTTGCTACTTTTCTGCCCACCTGAACAGTCCATTGATATATTTATACAGTCAACAGCTATTCTCCTCTCTATCAATGACAGGGCCAATTTCTGGATTGTCTGCAAGCTTCTTTATCATCCCCCTTTCATTCATGTCCAATTCATCAATATATATTACAAAAATTAGGAAACTTAGTACTGAGCCCTCCAGAGGCAATCTTCCAATTGCAAAAACACCCGTTAACTATTACTCTTTGACTCCACAGAGACAGTTTTGTATCCGGATAGCTACATACCCCTAGATCTCACAGGCTTTTATTTTTTTTTAAACTAGTCTGCCATGTGGGACCTTGTCAAAAGCCTTGCTAAAATCGATATAGATCACATCAACCACACTGCCCTCACCAATCCTCCTTGTTACTGCCTCAAAAAATTCAGACACTGTCTTCCCGTGACAAATCAATGATTAAACCGTGCCTTTCTAAGTGACAGTTTATCCTGTCCCTCAAATTTGATTTGCCCACTATGCGGTCATTATTCGGTCTATCCCTCACTCACTTATTAAATAAAGGTACAATTTTAGCAGACCTCCAACCCTCAACACCATACCTGCATCCAGTGAAAATTGGAAAATGGTCAGTTCCTGCACAATTTCTGACCTGACTTCTTTTAACAGCCTGCAGTACATTTTATCCACTTAAGAATGCTAATGTCCGGAAACATAGCACTCATCCTCAACTACAATGTCTGCATTGCCTCCCTCTTTTGTGAAGACAACACAAAGTATTCATTGAGAACCATAACCACACCTTCATCTCCACAAATAGGTTACCTTTTGTATTGGCCCTACTCTTTCCTTAGTTACACTCTTAAATGTATAAATAACAAATCTTTGGGTTCATCTTGGACTTTGCTTGCCAATATTTTTTCATGCCTTCTCTTTGCTTACTTAATTTCAACACTTCACTTTTTTTTTTATTCATTTACGGGAAGTGGGCGTTGCTGGTTAGGCCAGTATTTATTGCCCATCCCTAGATGCCCTTCAGAAGCTGGCGATTAGCTGACTCTTGAACTGCTGCAGTCCTTCACATGCAGATTCACCCTCTATGCTGTTAGGAGGGAGTTCCAGGATTTTGTCCCAGCGACAGTGAAGGAACAGTGATAATGTGGCTAGTCCAGTTCAGTTTCTATACCCCTTTCAGCTTTCTATAGTAGACAAAGGAAAGATAAATGACAAATGGTGGCAAGAGATAGCCCAAGAGATCCAATAGTATGCTGACCATCATTTTGTTTTTATAAATTTAGATTACCCAATAATTTTTTCCAATTAAGGGACAATTTAGCGTGGCCAATCCACCTAACCTGCACATTTTTGGGTTGTGGGGGCGAAACCCACGCTGACACGGGGAGAATGTACAAACTCCACACAGACAGTGACCCAGAGCCGGGATCGAACCTGGTATGCTGACCATCATGACGTGGAAGCCAACATGGTCATGCATGGCCAAAAAATACCCTTCACTCACATTTCTCTTCTTATGGATGACAATACCATTCGCCAATACAGGAAAGAGCATTTCCAACAACTCAGCTGCGAATCCACAATAGCAGCTGATACTCCCCATGCTATTTCCCAGCACCCAGTGGTGGTTCACCCATGGATTCTACCATCGATGAGAGCTGCAACAAGCAAATCATAAAAAACAGCAAAGTGTGCAGCCCATGGTTCCAGCTGAGGTCTTCAAAGCCGATGGGCATTTGATCACAGCATAGACTCCCAAAACTTACCTGGCATATTTGGGAGGGGAAAAAAGACCCCCCCCCCCCCATCAAACTTCAGGAATGAGACAATTGTACCTATTTCCAATCATACTATGGAAACTATTGAGGTATTTGCCTCTTGCCCATAACAGGGAAAACCTTGACACAATTTCCTGAATCACCTACTTCCGGTGGCTGAAGAAATCTCCCAGTGACATAGATCTTGCAGAGGAACCTCGCACATGGTCTTTGTTGCCAGATAAATCCAAGAAAAAAAACTAGTCGCTACATTCACTGATAAGATCAAAGCCGTTGACTCAGCAAATCGGGAGGATCTGTCGATTGCGTTCCAGACATTTGGATATGCAAGAAATGCCATCATAATCCTGCAACTGCCTTATGATGATAATACTACAATTGAATTGAGTGGGAGATCTAAAACTGTCCCCTTCAAAATCCAGACAAATGTCAAGCAAGGTTGTGTGATAGCTCCAACTCTATTTACAATCAACCTGACAGTGGCTATTCAACTCAAAGATCAATTACCCGCTGCTCAGAGTATTAAATACCCACTAGAAGAGAAACGTATAACCCAATTCCCCTCAGAGCCAAAATTAAACTGACCACCATAGGCACACATGACCTGCAGTTTGCTAATGACTGCAGTGTCGTTGCCCACTGAGCACCAAATTTGCAAGCCACACTCGATCTCTTAAATTCTGCAGACAAGAGACTCAGCTTGTCCTTGAAAGTTACGAAAACAAAACTCATATCAACCCAGATCTGGTTCGCGAAATATCCTACCTCCCATATATGTGAGGGAGGGATTTTGGACTATGTTACGCACTCCCCATACCTTGGCAGCTACCCGTCTCAAAAAAGCTACCATTGACGAGGAGATAAAACAACATTCGATCCGTTTATAAATTAGGCAGTGTGTGTGTAAACGACAAAGACCTCTGCAAGTCAGCACAAATGATATGTACAGAGCAACTGTCGTCACCACACTTCAGTACTGCAGTATGACCTGGATGGTG
This sequence comes from Scyliorhinus canicula, assembly GCF_902713615.1. Classification (NCBI taxonomy): domain Eukaryota; kingdom Metazoa; phylum Chordata; class Chondrichthyes; order Carcharhiniformes; family Scyliorhinidae; genus Scyliorhinus; species Scyliorhinus canicula. Next base: position 79,662,553 of record NC_052158.1, on the reverse strand, counting down.
TATCGGCAGCCCACAAGGTGGCTAGGGAAAGTCCACCAGCAGTGCCTATGCCGCATCCTCCAGACTCAATGGAAGGCCCCTTGAACAAACACCAGTGTCCCCTTGAAACCAGCTCCACAAGAATTCAGGGAAAATCAACTATGATAGCCGAAAGGCTAAAGGATTGCCAATTCTTTTTTGGTACAGGCCATCCTATTTGCAGCAGGTCCTGTTTTCTCAATGTTCAAATGGCTAGTGTTCCAAGGGTGGACTTAGAAACCACTACAAAGACACTCCAAGTTCTCCTTGAAGCGCGGCAACTTTGAAATGACTGGAAGGAGCTTGCTAACGTTCAGATGTTCATGAAAAATTATTTATCAAAAACTTTCTGGAATTCTAAGTACTGTTGTAATTATCAATGCCAATTTTGGGATGCCACTAGTTTGAAATAATGATAATGAGGTGACTGGGAAAGCAAGATCTCTCCTTTCGAAGGTCTGTTGGCTATATCTAGCTTGTTCCCATGATTGTTGCAATTGGTTTTCTGGTCATTACTAACAGATTTTGAGTTGTGCAAGTTTATTTGGTGTGAAAGTCGGGTCAACTTGTTGCCAATCCAGTCGAAATTAAACTCCTTCACCACGATCAGCACTTCTATAACTTCGTCTCCGACCTCAATTAGCAATTTACAAGGCTAGACAATCCTCCCTTGAGGGTTCATTTGTTATCAGTCCTTCCATTTGTCTCCGCCTCCAACCTTCTGATATTGCAATCATGACATTTATTTATAGAACATCCTAAATTGGACCAGAGGTTACTCGTACATTCTTTGTTTGTATTGTTCTCAGAAGTAATCATTTAAAGCATCATAACCAACTTTTGTTTCTCCTCGGTTTAATCTAATTATCAGCTTTAAGGATGGCCAATTCTTTTTTGGTAACAGTCCATCCTATTTGCAGCAGCTACTATTAGTATGGACAGCCTTGCTACTGACCACAATTCCTGCCAGATGTTAAAATTGGTTGACATCGAGGACAGAAAGTCATGTGCCATTAAATAGGCTGAAAACATGTGTTGAGGCACATACATGCATAAATAATATCTAGCTGAATAAAGTGCCAGAGTCAGCCAACAGCAGAATAAGGAATGAATGCTTAGGACAAGACAGGACAGGACCACAGATTGACAGAATTTATTTTACAACAAGTTAAAACAAACCGCATGTTGATACTGATGCAGCACACTCCATGACTGCTTGATGTCTATTTTGTAAATACTATGATAAAATATTTATTTAAAAATGCACAAGATCAGTGGGCAGCACGGTGGCACAGTGGTTAGCACTGCTGCCTCACGGCGCTGAGGTCCCAGGTTCGAGCCTGGCCCTGGGTCACTGTGGTGTTTGCACATTCTTCCCCTGTTTGCGTGTGTTTCGCCCCCACAACCCAAAGATGTGCAGGGTAGGTGGATTGGCCACACTAAATTGCCCCTCAATTGGAAAAAGTGAATTGGGCACTCTAAATTTATTTTTTACAAACACACAAGATCAACCAAGAACCCTACCAATCTACTCCTGAAAATAGCATTGAACATGGGGAGTCACAACCGTTAGATTTTATTCTTTACATGATCAACCTATTGAGTGTTGGAATCAGACTGCAAGCACACTATCTTAAGAGCTGTGGTTTCAGTAGCCTGTGCACCATCACTGACCAGGCCTCCAAACTCAACATTAGTCACCTAGATACCCACTAGATGCGCTCAGTCACTGGTATATTTTACCGAGAAATATTAAATGTTCTTTTCTATGACATGTACCATCTTAATTACCTATTATACATTTAGTAGTTGGAAACTAAAATCCCCTTCATCTCACTACCTTTAAATAGAATGGGAAGAATGAGTACAAATGCTGCGGTTGTGGCACTTTTCTCCCCCAGGAGCAGTGGCAACTGCTTATTAGGCATTTTTAGAGCTACTGTTTCAGTTGGCAGCAAGTGAAGCCAAAGCATCCCTAGAGGATTAAAAAGAAATTAAGTTGTGAGTCACTTCAATTTTCCCCCACCCACACAGAAAACTGAAAGTTGATTGATCGGGCAGTGCCTACTCTGATATCCGAAACCTCTCCTGTTGCAGACAGAACTAACTGAATTCTTCATCATTGTCGGGTCTTCAGCCTAAAATCAACTGCTAGGACTGGTGTGCACATAAACGCACATAGGTGAACATAGTGGTCCTTCCAAAGTTGAAGAGTTTCTATGACCTCAATCCTTTGGAAAGAGGGTAGCTGGGGGAGGGGGGGGGGGGGGGGAGAGAATCAGCCAGGGTTCAGCATTTAATGGAAATCCAATAAGCCTCTGAAAGCTCTCTGTGCCGAGTGAGAATAGAATTTTGCTCAACAGTGATGCCTTTCACTCTCTTCTTACATAACCACACCCCACCATCAAGAATTTAATTTGCACACTACACAGATTCGCACAAAGAAAAGCCAAATAGTCAAGTACCAGAAGGCTGCCAGCATAATCTTCCAACACCAGCAGCAAAGGGAGAAAACTGGGATTGGAGCAGCAAAAAAATCCCGCAGTCAACATTTCTCACTTCAATAAGTGCAAAGTAAAATTCAAGCAGTAATTAAACTGCAGCGCTATTTAATGAGAATGAGATCACTTTCTCAAAGACTGTCATCCTATGCAGAGACACAAACTGTTAACAGGACGTGTGGCACAGTCAAGTCTAATGGCATTACAATAGCAGCTTTTACATTATCTGCATGACTGCTTCCGGCTGCTTTCCTCAAGTCTGACCACAGTGTGTGCACACAAAGACAAGGTGATAACATCTATTTGCTCAAAGACATACTCAAGTGTTTCTCAGAGCAGTTATATCGCAAGACGGAAATGCAACGCAAGAAACAGGAGCAGGCCATTTGGCTCCTCGAGTCATTCAGCTACTCATGGCTGATTGTATGGAGGCCTGAACTCCACTTTCCTGCTGCCCCCCTCCCCATAACCCTTGACTCCCTTGTCAGTCAAAAATCAGTCAAACTCAACCTCAAATATATTCGTTGACCCGGCCTCCAATGCACCCTTGGGAAATCAATTTCAAACACTAACGACCCTCTGGAAGACGACAAAAAACACAGTCCTGAATTCACTGTGAAAGTAAATTGTTGCCATCAAAGTGCACCATCTTACTTTTTGTTTAAGTGAACACCATTTAAACAGTCATTGCATTGACCTGCTCATTCTGCAATGCAGCACAACATATGCATGATCCAATATTACAGCTCTTAGTAAATAATATGCATTCCTCTCAAGAGGTACCATGAACCACATTATGGCTACCAAGGCAGGTATAACTCAATTCAGACTTGCTTTGATATACAATCCCCCGAATTGCAATATGTTCGCTCGGTTGGGCCCGCGAGTTCCGGCAGCAGAGTGCAGGTGGCCACAAGAGCAGATGAGTGCCAAGGTGGACTGGTTAGGAGGCTCACCTCTGCTCTCTGAAACTTCATCCCAGTTATACCTAGTATCCACATGGGCAGACCTTAGGAGCTGTCTGGAGATAAAAATAATCAATTTCTACCAATCTAATACAGCTCTTACTGATACACACCAGAATGGAAAAAAAACTCCCATTCACAAAACCTATTCAAATTTATTGAGGCTCAAGTGGTTAATCTCCTATAACAACAAAAACATCTAGTCAGCCCCCACAAACACAGCCAATCCTCTAATAGCCGCTTTTGAATAGCCAATCAACAATGAACTCTGGAACCTCTGCTCAGATAATCTCCATTTTGAAACTCAGTCAAGTATTCATAACGACATCATAACCACCCTCGGGAAATGTCAACCAACACCTCTATTGAAACTGCAGGAACAGATGGAAATTTGTTTTGAAACCAACACCAAATACCTTGTCATATCAGCAGCGCAGCAGAGTTTTTTTTTAAAAACTGATAGCTTAAGCCTTTTATTTGCCATGTCCAAAGAAAGAGAGGGATTTATAAAAAGACCTTTGGATCATGACATTTAAACAGACCTCATCTACTCTTCAAAAACATTTAAACCTACTCCACATACTTGTGACTCCCACTCTGCGGGTTAAGGCCCTTGTCAGGGGCCAAATGGGGGTCTATTTGAAGTTGAAATGATCATGCTGAATTCAGGTATCCCAACTGTGCGAATCACATGCAGCTCATACTGCCATCAAGAAATGGGGTGTAAGAAATAGCGGAGGGCATCAACACTGAGTCCCACCCGACATTTTTAAAGGTCTTGGGAATCTTCCAAAACCAGACCGACGCATTCTCTCTTGCCTTTAAATAGATCATAAAAGTCCCATTTTCCATCTATTAATTGTATACAAAATAACAGGTGATTAAAGTCAAGTGACCAGAAGCTGAACTAGACCAGCCACATAATATTGTGGCTACAAGAGTAGGTCAGGGGCTGGGAATTCTGTGGTGAGCTACTCCCCCCTCTGACTCCCCAAAGCCGATCCACAAAGCACAAGTCAGGAGTGGGATGGTATAGTCTCCACTTGTCTGGATGGGTAGAGCTCCAACAACACTCAAGAAGCTCAACACCATCCAGGTCAAAGCAGCCCTATTGATTGGCACCCCAGCCACCACCTACAACTCACACCCTCCACCACCGACACACAATGGCAGCACTGTACACCAAGATGCAGCAAAAACTCACCACGGCTCCTTTGATAGCACTTTGAGTAGCAGACACATGGAACACCACTACCTGCAAGCTCCCCTCCAAGCTCTACACCATCTGGAACTATATTGCAGTTCCTTATCTGTCAAAATCCTGAAACTCCCTTCCAAACAGCTCTGTGGGTGAACCAACAGCACATGGACTTTTGTGGTACAAGGCAGTGGCTCACCACCACCTTCTCTAGAATCAACAATGCAGAAGGAGGATATTTGGCCCATCGAGTCTGCACTAGCCCTTAGGAAAGAGCACCCCACTTAAGCCCACATCTCCATTCTATTCCTGTAACCCAGCAACCCCATCCAACCTTTTTGACACTATGGGCAATTTATCATCACCAATCCACCTAACCTGTACATCTTTGGAGCACCCGGAGGAAACCCACGCACACACGGAGAGAATGTGCAGACTCCGCACAGATAGTGACCCAAGCCAGGAATCGAACCTGGGACCATGGAGCTGTGAGGCAACTGTGCCAACCACTGTTCTAATGTGCTGCCCCAGGACAATAAGACATGGGCAATAAAAATCTGACCTGGCCAGCAATGCCCACAACCCAATAAGTAATAAAATAATTACTTTATGCTTGATTAGAAAGAAGCCACATTGATCATTTTGTCATATGTATGGGCATTCACATTCCTTTCATTATTCTAATTAGACACTTAATTTGCACTACAATTTTGCAGAGTCATGCATATTATTTTTTAAATTGAATATTACTATCCCCACTGAGAATGCAAACTAGCTGAGGAAATACTCAAATTCTTGATCAAAAATCCCCATCATGTGAGAAGCACAGGAACATAACCAAAATGTCTCCTAGAATTTGGCATTGGGTCAGCCATTTTCTCTTATCCATCCAGGCCAGCAACTCACTTATGGCAGACAGCACACTAATCATGCTGAAAAATATCATAAATGTCTGAACTAAGTGCACATGCATAAGATTCAGCTGATGCCTTTATTGACTGCAGTTTCAAGTACACAGATTTGTGGCTGTTGACATAAAAATGGCAACTACTGATCCTTCTGGGAATTCTACAAACACAAGAGGAAAAACTGTCTATAGAAAGTGAGCACTCTGATCTGTGTTCACATTAAAAATCATCTGCAGAGAGCAGTTAAATCCAGAGACCGCACCCAATATACGTATGGAGGTGGGGCATTTAAACAGACAGGACAGTGCTGAGTGAGGTCACCCATGCCTTCCTGCCTCTGCCCCAATTAAATCTGGGGTGGGAAGGAGACCATTCAGTCTATCGAGACTGCACCGGCCCTTGGAAAGAGCACCTTACTTAATCCCATGCCTCCACACCCATAACCCAGTAACCCCCACCTAACCTTTTGGATACAAATGGGCAATTTAGCATGGCCACTCCACCTAACCTGCACATCTTTGGATTATGGGAGGAAACTGGAGCACCCAGAGCAAACCCACGCAGACACGGGGAGAAAGTGCAAGCTTTGCACAGGCAGTCACCCGAGGCCGGAATTGAACTTGGGACCCTGGAGCTGTGAGGCAGCAGTGCTAACCACTGTGCCAACTTTAAACTGAGGCAATAGCTATCAGTCTATATGAATACAAAGAAGTGATTTCAAATATTGACAGTGGAAGCTGGCACAATGCAAGGTCAACAGACATCCATGAACCAACAAACCCAATTCCTCCTAAAATTTGACCTGAAACATCAAATAACCGATAACCGTTTTTGCACAGATGCTGTCTGACCTACAACCATCTCTTAAAGATAATAAATGAACAGATTAACTTAATAGTAAAAAAGACAATAAAAGTTGAAAATGTGCTGCGTGAAAGAATTATCTGCTGCATTTCATATAACAATTGGTTAGGTGGGGTTATGGGGCTAGGGCTACAGAGTGGGCCTAGGTAGAGTGCTCTTTCGGAGCATCAGTGCAGACTTGATGGGCCGAATGGCCTCCTTCTGCATTGCGGGGATTCTAAAGCATATTAGGACACTAAAGCTCATGAAAGGCACTATGCAAGTTCAAGTCATTCTTTTACTGCTCAACAACATGGGCTACACTCACAAAACCTAAAACCAAAATCACTGACTGCAAAATATCTCAGGATACTCCAAGGACACAATACCCCACATAAATGAAAGTTTTCCCAGTATTAACCCAAGACCAGTAATTGCAGCAGAATTGCAATTAAACCTGCAATAATAAGTCAAAAGCATGATAAATATTTGTTGATATTCATCAAATTCATTACATCTCATGTTACTTTAACCTAATTGGTCTGGATGGGATGCACTCCAGGTTACTGGGGGAAGTCAGGGTGAGTCACAAGTCACCAGATTTTATTCCTTCTTGGTTACCCGAGTGACGCCAGAGGACTGGAGGGTTGCCTATGATACACACTATTCAGAAGAAATGAGGGGGATAAATCCAGCAACTAACTTCAGGTCAGTCAAGTGAACGGCAGTGGTCGGGGAACTTTGAAACTTTAATCCAGGACAAAACTAATTGGCATTTGTTAAAAGTATGAGCTGATAAATGAATGAACTTGTAAAAGGCAAATAGTGTTTGACCAAGCTGATCAAGCTCTTTATAAGTTAACAGAGTGGTTGATAAGGGCAACGCAGGTGATTTTGTGCACATGGACCTTTGAAAAACATTTTACAGAGTGCCACTTGCGAGCAAAATTGAAGATCAAAGTAGCAACATATTTACGTTACTGGCTAAAGAAGAAAAGAAAGAATTGCTTGTAGAAATAACCTTTTCCGAATCGCAGGATACTCCAAAGGGCCTCACAACAATTAAGTGCTTTTGATGTGCAATCACTGTTGTAATGTAGGAACCACAACAGCGAACTTGTACACAGTAAACTCCCACAAACATTAATGTGATAATAACCAGATAATCTGCTTTTAAGTGGTGTTGATTGTGGGATCACTATTAAAACAAAAATTTTGCCGCAGTCCCAGAGGACCATAGGCTCCTCACCCCTTTGAGAGCTGACTGGTGATGATTTAACCCAAGGCTCACCAGACCTCAGAGAGGAGCAAAATTGAGAAGATGGTGCCTTCGTGAATAACCACAGGTGGTACAGGAATTGGTTGCTGGTGTCGCTTGGCACCACGAACCATCCATTCAGCCAGGTTACCTCCCCTCCTCTTTAGAATAGTCCCTTGCATCCTCCTGTGAGAGCTGATGGGGCCCAACTTCTAAGGTTTTATCCAAAAGACAGAGACTTTAACAATGAATCACTCCTTCAGCACTGCAGCATAGTGTCAGCCTAATTTTTTTAGTATCTAGTGGGGGACTGGAAACCACAACCTTCTGACTCAGAGACGAGAGTGCTCCAAACTGAGACAACAGACAATAGTTAAGAACATTCAGAATAGAGGGAAGTGGTATTCCCCAGGGGTCAGTATTGTGATTGCTCTTTTTAATATATATGGTTTAATTTAAAAGTTTGCAGATGCAACAAAACTCAGATGTAGTAAACAATGAGGAGGATATAAAGAGGCTTCAAGAGGACACAGAGGCTGGTAAAATGGTAACCAAAAATTGACATGGCAGGTGAAATTTAATTCAGAGAGATATGAAGTGATATATCTTGTTAGGAATAATAAGAGACAATATGGATTAAGGGTGTAATTTTGTCTTAACAGTATTTTTATTGAAGATTTTAATTTTTTAAAATGCAACAAAACCACAGGAATGGAACATCTCAGCACAAACGTCTCCCCATATATGGATATAGAGGGGAACAGCAATGTAATTGGCTCAGTACAATCATTGGACTCAATTTGGTGCCTCTATACCAGGGGTGGGCAAACTTTTCCGTGCAAGCCCCCCCCCCCCCCCATTAACCTTTAAAAAAAAAATTTAAGCATTTTTTTTTTAATGACTTGATCTTGGTGGGCCGCATAAAGACCTTTGGTGTTTGCCCACCCCTGCTCTATACGCACCACCAGAGAATAAGGGAGAGTCGGATAAGGCCATGAAAACATGGTAAAATGGTGCACACCTTCGCAGTGATTTCTCACGAAGACCCGAGTTCAGGATAAAATTATCACGCCACGTTTGGGCACACACCAGAACATATCTCCCTCAACTCTAGCAACACCAGAGGCACCCCCATAATGTAACCCCGTCCCTCCGAATGTCAGGCACATATATAGCCCAGATTCTTAAACTGCATCACAATAGAAAAATACAAAGAAAATACATGAGAACCCGAATTTTAGAAGGATGTTTTAAATATACCACACAACATCACATAATCCCAACCTCAGGCACAGGGCAGAACGACCATTATTCCACATAATCATACAGAGGACCAGCAACTAAAAGTTTGGATGGTCTCTGTCGCCAGCATTTCCCAACACATTAACCAAGCAAGGATGAAAAAGGGAGAACTACCAGGAGCAGTGGTTCTCTGGATAAAAGAGGACCAAGATACAACCATATCCTCCAGTGCATGCACCCCCCCCAAGATAAAGAGGGGGGGAAAGCTGCTCATCATACATAGGGAATGAGTTCCAACCATAAGGGGAGCAACAGGATATCAACCATAGTACAGGACCCAGCCCTCGTGCACATAGGAATCAATAAACCAGGGATATTCAAGTACATCAAAAAAACTCGACCTCTCAGGGTGTCACTGATGGGATGTCCCTTCATGGGGCAACTTAAGTAGAAGAGGGCAACAGAATATGAATCACAGCACCAACTTAGCCTATCCCAACACACTCTGACACAAAGGAGTCAGTACCCCTCAGACACCCAGCACATGCCAGGACCCACCAGCCATGCACCCCCGCTAACCACACACAGGGCAGCACACCAACCCACCAATCAAAGTAGGGCTTATAACAACATGTTGCTCACCCAAATGAAGAGAAAAAAACAAACCACCCCAAGGAAGGAATGCCCGAGTTGCCAAAAGAACGTTAGACACAGACTAGCACTGCATGCTCTTACAAGAAGGATATTAGGGAGAGGGCAGCACTGACTCAACAGAGACAAATACACTGCCTCCCCATTGAAAACCCAGCCACAAAGAGGAGGACATTCAGGAAACCAATATAAAAGAGCACCCATTGGAGGGCTCCTATCTCCCCCATCAAGCCTACCCCAAAACCAAAGAGGGCTCCAACAATGCAGAGACATAACATACAGACTCAGACTTCAACGAACATCGACAAACCCACCAGGCCCAGGCATGCGCCACTATTTATTTACCCTATTCCAATATCGCTAAAATGGCCAACCATAAAAGCAAAGGCTTTTGTAGGAGACATGTACAGATTCTCAAAATAAAAAAGCAAACTGAGATACATTTAGCTCTAACTGGGGGCTGTGCTCAATCAAAATGAGAACTAATCTAACCCTACCACCCACCACCACACCAACCATTCACCCACCCACAACCCCACCATGGCTTCACTCAACTTCTCTATAAACAAAATAAGGAGTGTCTAAAATGCACTAAGGATTACCGCACATATTATAAAAACATAAGACTGTGCACAAATCACATGTCACGTTACCGATTCATAGAATTTAAAGTGCAGAAGGAGGCCATTCGGCCCATCGAATCTGCACCGGCTCCTGGAAAGAGCACCCTACCCAAGATCCACACATGCACGCTATCCCCAAAACCCAGCAACCCTACCCAACACTGAGGGCAATTTGGCATTGCCAATCCACCTAACCTGCACTTCTTTGGACTGTGGGAGGAAACTGGAGCACCCGGAGGAAATCCACGCAGACACTGGGAGAACATGCAGACTCCGCACAGGCAGTGACCCAGCAGGGAATCGAACCTGGGGCACTGGAGCTGTGAAGCAATTGTGCTAACCACTATGCTACCGTGCTGACCTTTATAGATGGTGTTACTCTGCAGTTCATAAATAATCCTGGACTTTGTTCCCTTGTGATTATGCTGTTTTTCTCCTGACCAAGGTGTACGATGATTGAGCAAGAGGGCGAGGGTTGTCTGTTATTCTGTTTTAGAAAAAACCATATTGAAGGGAGGTGTGGTGCAGACTGGTGATCCAGAGACCCAGGGTAATGGGCATTGTGGTTAGCACAGTTGCTTCACAGCTCCAGGGTCCCAGGTTCGATTCCCGGCTTGGGTCACTGTCTGTGTGGAGTCTGCACATTCTCCCTGTGTGCGCGTGGGTTTCCTCCGGGTGCTCCGGTTTCCTCCCACAGTCCAAAGACGTGCAGGTTAGGTGGATTGGCCATGATAAATTGTCCTGTGACCAAAAAAGGTTAGGAGGGTTATCGGATTACAGTGATAGGGTGGAAATTAGGGCTTAAGTGGGTCGGTGCAGACTCGATGGGACGAATGGCCTCCTTCAGCACTGTATGTTCTATGTACAAGTTAAGAAGATTGTTAAAAAAAGGTATACATGCAGGCTTTATGAGTAGAGGCACAGAACGTTATGCTGAGCCTTTACAAACAAAACCTGTTTCAGCCTCAGTTGAAGTGTGTTTGATTCTGGGCACCACATATTTGGAACAACGCCAAGGCCTTGAGATGGTACAATGGAAATGTACTAGAATGGTAACAGGATGAAGGACTTCAGTTAGGTGAAGAGACTGCAGAAACTGGGATTATTCTCCTTAGCACAAAGAATGTTATGCCGAACTTTGTTAGAGATGTTCAAAAATTATAAATGGGCTTGATGGCATTAATAAGGAGAAACTGTTTCCAGTGGCAGAAGGGGCAGTAATCGTAAGACACAGATTTTAGTTAGTTGACAATTTAGCCAGAGATGACATGATGAAACTTTTTTTTAAAAAGCACGTTGTTATGATCAGGGACGGATTACTTGAAAGAGCATGGAAACAGATCCAATAGTGAGATTTCAAATAAATGGATAAAACATGCAGCGAAAAATTACAGTTACAGGAGCTATGGGGAAAGCACAGGGGATGAGGTTAATTGTATATCTCTAACAAAGAGCAAACATAGGCACAGTGGGACAAATGGTTTCCTCCTATCCTCTATTATTCTAACAATGTTATGATTTGCACTTGGCTCTGGGTTTCTTCATCAAAGATTGACCGCATTCATTTGCAGCAGTTAATGCATCCCTCCCTCATTAATCAATTTTGGCTAGCAGCTGCATGTGATACAGTTGAAGCAAGGGTTGGAAGAAAAATATCACACAAATACTGAAAATAAATGCAGTAAGAAAAAAAAGCAAAGCATTTTGCTCGAGCTTTCATCAGCCACCTCTCATGCAGGCAGCAACTAAGATTGGCAAGAGGTTAAAAATGAGTACTTGACAACCCTGTTCTTCCCGTTATCTCAGGAAGTCAATTACAGCGTTAGCAATACTGTATAATTAATTAAACAGATCAGGTAGATGAGCCAAATGTGGGTGAGCACCTTCGAAGCAGTAATCAGAATATATGTGTTATGGGCCAGGATTTAAGAAAACCCCAAAGTGTATCATGGAGTTCACCTGACTCACAACTTTTAATAGATTGCGGTCTGGGGAGCACACGGCGTGGTACAGCAGAAATGGAAACTTTTTAAAAAATAAATTTAGAGTACCCAATTCATTTTTTCCAATTGAGGGGCAATTTAGCATGGCCAATCCACCTAGCTTGCACATTTTTGGGTTGTGGGGAGAAACCCACGCAAACACGGGGAGAATGTGCAATCTCCACACGGACAGTGACCCAGAGCCGGGATCGAACCTGGGACCTCAGCGCCGTAAGGCTGCAGGACTAACCCACTGCGCCACCATGCTGCCCGGAAAAGTATTTTTTAAAGCAAAACAATGTTTATTCTATGAACTCAAGTTAACCTTTTTAAAACATACAGTGAACATCTTAGCAACCATCAATTCAAGTACAATCCCCAAAGAATACAACACTAAGTAATTCTTTAAGCTTTCCTTTTAACATCCATATGACTTACAAATAAAACCTTTATCAGAAGCACATCAGGTTAAAAACACTTCTGTTATTAGTTTTAAATCACCATGATCGATTTACAGTCTTTAGATGACAGAGAGATTCATACACCTTCTGGCTGTGACTGCAGCTATCCAGCTCTGAAAACAAAAGTAAAACACACCCTGCAGCCTAAACCGAAAGTATAAAGCTGACAGCCAGCCCAGCACCACCCACTCTCTGACATCACTGACAAACACCCATTTCTTAAAGGTACATTTATTAAACACCCATTTTTTGAAGGTACTCTCAAATGACATGTGGCTTGAGGTCAAATTAGAAAGGGAAAACCAGTACCAATACCAAAAACACCAATCGGAATTGAGACAGATTTTTGAACTTTTATGAAGCGACCTAGCTGAAGTAACACAAAAGACGAAAAACATTCAACAATTATTTCACACAAAATAAATCCCTTTCTTAAAATAGAGACTACAAAAGGTACACAATAAGTATATTCCATCAATAAAGAAGGAAACTACTGGTAGTTTTAGGATGCCACTGGTAAAGAGACTAAAAACAAAATGAAGTAAAATTGAATGTGAAGGCCTTCGAGCCTCTTAAGGGGGAGAATATGAAAGAAAAGTGATAGGAGAATACAAGAAGAGATTAAGAATATGAAAATGCAGAGTGTGTACTAGGGAAAAATTCACGAACTGTTATGCAGAACAGCAAAGTGTTTTAAAAAGATATCAATAAAATGAAAAAGGTTAAAAGCGAGATGGAAGTTTTGAGAGAAAGGGAGTGGTCCCATTTTTGGATTATGATCACAACGAAATTACAGGCGTATTTCGTAAGTATTTTCCATCAGTGTCCACTAAAGAGAATACTGAAGAGATTAATTGGAAATGAGACGAGAACATGATGAGCAATATTTTGATGGATAAGCTAAAATTAGATATGTGGGTCACGCCAAGCGAAGACAATGACAGGATATGCCATAGGATGCTGAAGAAGGAATTTTCAGACGGCCGAGGTAATTATATTTCAGAGATTTGAGTGTGGTTCATACTAGAGGACTGGAAAATGACTAATGTGGCACCCATTTTTTAAAAGGGAAATATTGTGAGCCTTCGATTAAGGAAGAAATGAGCACGTTCCTAAATAGGAAGTTACAACACTGACACCTACCCAACAATGTAGAAAATTGCTCAAGTACACTGTGTCCACAGGAAGCGGGAAAAGTACATTTCAGCCAATCAGCGCCCCGCCAGCCATCTCTCAAACATCATCAAAGTGATGTAAGGAATTGTCAAAGGGCCCAACATATGACACTTACACAGCAGTAGCCTGCTCAGGGATGCTCAGTTTGTTTCACCAGGGCCACTTCCCTGACCTCGCTACCCTGACCAGCCTCCCCGAACAGGGGCCGGAATGTGGCAACTAGGGGCTTTTCACAGTCACTTTATTGAAGCCTACTTGTGACAATAAGTGATCATTAAAATGCACAGAAGAGCTGAACTCCAGAGATGAGGAGAAAGTGACAACCATTGACACCAAGGCTCTATTTTACTGAGTGTGGAATCGAGAGACCCGAGCAAAGCTGGAGGCAATGGAAACCAGAGGGAAAACTCTCCCTCATATCCGGAATGGAGGAAGAGATGGCTGTTGTTGAAGCTCAAAGGCTGAGAATGCTGCAAAGCATGTCCACCATGCACAAGGCACAAGTCAGGTGTGTGTCAGAATACTCTCCACGTTCCTCGATGACTGTAGTTCCAACACCACTCGTGGAGCTCAACACCATCCAGGACCAAGCAGCCGGTTGATCGGCACTCCATCCACTAACTTAAATATTTGCTACCTTGCACAGTGGCAATAGTATGTACCATATAAAAGATGTGCTACAGAAACTCAAGGCTCCTTCAGCAGCACCTTTTTTAAGGTCAGCAGATGCATGGGGACACCACTACCTTCAGCTTCCCCTCCCCTCTGTGTACCTAAATAGGCACTGGAGTGTGGCGACTAGGGGCTTTTCACAGTAACATAATTGCAGTATTAGACAATAAAGATTGTTATTATAAGCCACTCACTATATCGTCTTTCCTTCACTGTCGCTGGAACTCCCTTCCTAACAGCACTTTGGGTATACCTGCACCCGGCAGGCTGCAGCTCAAGAAGAAGGCACCTCACTAGCACTTTCCCGTGGCCAATTAGGGACAAGCAATAAATGCAGGCCTTGCCAGCGACACCCACACCTCATAAAAAAAATGTTTTTTAATTTAAAACAAATTTCAGAAGGGTTGATCACACTTAATAAACCTCAGGCTCCTTTAAGGAACAAAAATGGGAGTTAACAGAATTTCAGGAAAGCCGTTGGTAGCACATGGGAGATTACCAAATAAGAGTATGAAATTAGTGGGAGGATAGCAAACCAAATTAAAGACAGAAAACAGAGTAGGAATTAAGGGCATTTTTGCCAAGGTGGTTAGAAGTGGGTGGTGACATCCCTTGGGGTTCAGTGGTGGAGTCACTTCTCTTCACTTTTGGATCTAGGCCATGAGAAGAAGAGAGTCTAAACTTGCAGATGATAGAAAAACATTGTTCATTCTTTTAATGGCCAAAAGAAAAATGGGAGATGGACTAAAAAGTGTCAGATGCCATTCAATTTAAGTGTGAGGTAATGAAGTTTACTTAGAGAAAGCAATACAGGAAAGATCTGAATGGAAGCATGTTCAGCTCTGTGAAAGAGCTTGGGGTACAGAGCAATTAAACATTAAAGGCAGCATCCATGTTGACTCTATGAGAAGCTAAGAGAATTCTATGCTTTTCTCTATATGCAAGTATAAAATAAATTTAGACGAAGAACGTATTTTTTCACAATTGAGAGACCATGAAATTTAGTGTGAGTGCATACAGCAGGGAATATATAAACATTCATGCTTACATTGGATGAATGAATAAAGGAAAAGGCGTTGAAGTGATATGTGAACAGAGTGTGATGGAATACTCTCCGCTTGCCTGGATGAGTGCAGCTCCAACCAACTGAAGATGATCAAGACCAGTGAAGACAAAACAGCCCATTTGATTATGACCCTATCCTCCACTAACGTAAACATTCATTCCACCACTGGCACACAGTGGCAGCGATGTGTATCATTTACAACATGTACTGCAGCAACTGGACAAGGCTCTGACAAATACACTTTCTAAAGCAAAGACCTCTAGCATTTGGAAGAAGAGGGGAAGCAGATGCATGGGAAACACCATCTGCAAGTCTGTCGCTAAGCCACCCACTATTCTGACTTGCGACGATATCATTGTTCACGTGTCAAAATTCTGGCACTCCCTCCATGACAGCACTGTGGGTGTATCTAGCCCACACACCTGCAGTGGTTCAAGATGGCAACTCACCACAACTTTCTCAAAACCAATTAATTAGGGCTAGCCATCAGTGTTGGCATTGCCAGCAACACTCACATCCCAAGGAAAAATAAAACAAAAAAGTGATTTAGAACTATTTGTTCATGGGAAGAGTAAATTCCTACATTGGCCAGATGGCCTTATTCCAAGCTGTGCTGAATTTTCTAAATTTGGCAGTAGCATGAACATATGGATTTGAGTGAAGATTCCATTAAGTCCCAGATCTATTAATAGATCAAGAACCTAGAAGCATATTGAGGGACTAAGACAGTTCACAAGAACCTTAAGTCGAAATGCACTTTCACAGATCATCAACGTGAAAAGAGGGAGGGAGGGAGGGATAACGTAAAAAGAAAGTAATTGCATTTATCTAGCGCCTTGCACCGCGGCATGATCTCCTTGAGCGCCTTAACAGCCAACTTGTTCTTTCGCAGGAAACAAGACTGCCAGACGGTATTGGGTAGGGAAAGGTCTTACAAGATGATACATCAGTGTTTAACACTGGGAATGCACATCTTACTAATAAAGCACACGACCATCCATTACTAACTGCCTCCAATTCTAGTGTAGCGGGGGGAAGAACAGCTCACACTATGAAAAAAAAACCATTCCGAGTCTGATCATCCAGAAAAACTTAAAGGGGGAGGGGTGTATATCATTTCTGCAGCCCTGTTGACAAACTTCGAATATTCGATCGGGATCGATCGTCGAATTCAGGAAAGCCGCTTGTTCGCATTTTTAAGACAAGACCGATTTCTCTTCGATAACTTTTGGCTGTTAGCCTCCCCCCCATGATTCTAAAGGCAGTCCCGTCGCCGAAGCTTCCATCGTTCAGCCCCTGAAGGCTAAACCCCCAATTCAGTGAAAACAACGTTCAAGTTCTCAGAACGCTCCTTGCCAATGTGGATGTTTTGGGGGAAAACAAAACGTTAGATTTAAAATCGGGAGAACAAAAGGTTCGCGTTGAAAGCGGCCAGGATCCGGGGGGGGGGGGGGGGGGGGAGTCAGCGGCTGGGTCTGCTTTGAACGCCGAGGACAACCTGGTGTGAGGCAGTTTGCATCGATCAGACATCGAGAAAGTTTTTGCTCTCTCCCCCCACCCCTCGCTGCGCCCAGCATTTATTACCTTTACGTGTGTAAACTTTCTCCCTCTCCAAACGGTTAAAAACACCCTATGATGGATGTACAAAATGGGACCGGGCTCCTTCCCCTCACCCACCCAAAAAAATGCAAACCCCTCAGAGCAGCCGTCTCCTGTCGGTCATCAGGAGAGCTTTCTCCCTCAGTCCCTCCCGCCAAAGGGCCCAGCACAGACTGCCAGCGGCGACTCACGGCACCGCTTTCGCTTCCATTCACTCGCTACCTCTCACGTTTCTCTCACACACACAAACCACCCGCATACATTCGGCAGAAAGATGGGGGGAGGGTCTTTACCTGAGGAACACAGCACAGCCCAGAGAAGTTGGTGGCGCTAAACCCAGCAGGATAGTATCCACAGGCAATCGAACCAATAACGAAGTGATCGCTTTTTTCCCCCTTCCTCCTCCGCCGCCTCCTGCACCACCTCCAGCCCTCCAGTTTAAACTCTCCGTTCGCCAGCCTGAGCCGTGCGAAAAGTGTCACTGCGCATGAGAGCTCCTGGGGCCGCTGAGTCTACCCAGGGAAGTCCCGCCTTCGCGCCGCTCCGATTGGTCTATTCCTCCGCCTTTATCTTTTCCCATTGGCCAGCATATGCTGTCCATCATTCTTCCCCCCTCCTCCTCAGTCTGGACTCGCTACAGTGATTGTAACAAAGTGCCGGCTACAATGGATCAGCCTCTGGCATCCATCCCCGTTGCTGGATCAGGTCCTCTCGCTCTGTGCTCCTGCCAGAGGCACTCGGTTTATGGGTCTGCTCCTTGTTGGTGATTCTCCCGGGTGGGGGGAGGGGGTTTATCTCCCGGTTGGACGGGGAAAAGTTGCAACTTTGTAGTGACGTCATTGCGATAGTCATCCGCAATCGCGGAAGGTAAAACAGAGAGAGCGAGAGAAATGCAGTGCGTGACATTGCCCCAGAAACATTGTTACAGCACAGAGCAAAACCTTCCTTTCTCTAACCGCGACCCACGATGGATTGCCAAGACGTTCTGTGTGGACTTGCAGCATTTGTTCCCTTTCCAGATTGAAGGAAAATAAGCATTTCCTTCATTTCGTGATTTGACCAAGTGGTTTTCCTTAAGTGTCGAGAAAGTAAATTTACCCGCGATGGTAACTTGTAATCGCAAAATAATTAATAATAATCTTTATTGTCACAAGTAGGCTTACATTAACACTGCAATGAAGTTACTGTGAAAAGCCCCTTTGAAACCATGTTCTTGTTTATGCGTTATTAAAAAAAGTTTCTGGTTGAATTACAGTGCAGGATTTTTCCTGCACAAAGCTCATCAAACACAATTGTGATTGCTTTGAACTCGTTCTTCGTTGCATTCAAGCAGGGCGATGGTGCCGGTTGGGGAATGGCCCGCGCTAAAATGAATATGAACCTCTAAGTTTCTCACAAATCCCTAGCTTTGACAAAAGACTCGAAACGTCAGTTCCCTTCTCTCTCCGCGGATGCTGTCGGACCTGCTGAGATCGTCCAGAATGTTCTGTTTTGTCTTTCTGCCTAATACTCCGTTGTTTGCGTAAAATGAACATCTTCTATTGACGTTTTGTGTCGATGTTTACAAAACAAAACGTTTCGCCTGTTAACAGTCAGGCTTTGTCGTCCTTGCATTATTTTGCCAAAGGAAGCACACATAACGTTAACAAAAGCTGTCGATCTGGAGAGGATATTAATCAGACAGCTGCCGAATATTTTCAATTTGAAACGAATTAAGTCATATTGTGTCATTCGTGGGCCCAATGTTTTTTGAAAAAATAAGTAACAACCCTTTGTTTTGGGTAACAAAGGCAATGCACAATTACCTGAAGACATGATGAAAGTGAAATAAACAATGAAGGCAGTCATGGAATTACAAATTGATTATTGATGCTTTAATAATGCAGCATTTTAGGTTACTGAAGGCACGGGTTGGTAGTTTTTCTCTCTGATCAGTACATCCACTGTCACGTTATTCGATGAGCGAATCAATGGAAGCGCTTGCGATATCTTGTCTGTTTCCTGCCCTGCTGCGCACACGTGTGCAGGGCGATGTTTCGCTGCCCTCCAGGGGATCCTTGCAGGCTGCTCACTTATTCCGAGGCTGCAGACTGGCCCATTCGCTCAAATTCGGGAACGGCTCGGAGAATGACTTACCTTCGCGCAGGTATTGTCCAAAGACGCTTGGAGGAGGGGGGGGAGTTCCGATTTTGTAGCGAACAAGCCGAAAATTCTCGACGACACCCCAGTTAACTGTATCCAGCGGGCACGGTGTGACAAGGCGTTGTGCAGTGTATCACCTCCCTGGCGACACTGTTTCAAGAGCGCTGTTTACTAAACATTTTTTAAAAACCTACTCGACGCTATTTCAGCCAGTCACCACGTTGCCAATACGTTTTTGTTTACAGTTCAATAAATACGACAAGGGTTTCACAATGCACGCAATTTAACACTCCAAATCCCAAGATGTTGTGAATCATCAACAGTCATGTCAGTTGAACATGATAACGAGAAATGAGCGGAAGGGGGTTTAAATCAGACCAGCACAACACTTGGACCTTCCTGATCAGAAGTTGAATAGTCGGGAACTTACTCTTCCGCCACACCGACCCGGCGGCTAACAGAATTAACAGAAAATACCACGTGAATCAGATTATGGGCAATGCTGCACCTCGACCATCACCACCTCTGCTGCCCCTCCAGCTGTTTCTGCAGAGATGCCCCACTGTCGGGGCTGGGAAGGCACTTCCTTGTATCTGTCCCCTTGGCCGCTCAATCGATCGGAACCAAATCGTCCATGCGATTGCTCTGGTGTGACATTCACAGTAAAGCAAATGAAATAGGAATGGCTAAGGGAAGAGCATTAAAATGTTGCGTTAGGTTTGCCGAGAAATCGGGTTAACTGTCAGGTTAGGTGCACAAACATCTGAAGAACATGCAGAAAGGTGTTTCAATTGGTTGTTTTGGCCGCACACCCAGAAAAGAAAACGGAATCGACAGGAGACGCTAATTGTTATTGGAAATAAAACAATTCATTTCATCTTGGACACATTTAAAACATCTTGGGGGCAGGGGATATACGTTTCGCAATACGGCGACGATGTCATTACACTGCAGACAGTAATACGGCTGACCTTTAATTTACAGTGTTAAAACCCTTAGCATAACCAGCAGAGCAGTATTTCAGAATAATGTTGTAAAGAGCCTCCAGCACACAGACATCAATCAAATTTACAGCTCCAATCACTGCAAGGGGAGAGAAACACAATCAGTCCATAGGAAATTACTTCTGAGTCCAACATCAAATGCAATTGGGATCAAAGTTGCTGAATTGTTTTTTAATCCAATTCCCTTGGCATCAATCATGGTATCTTAAATGAATGCAATTTTCGAGAGAGTGCTATTTCTTGTTACCATCTATCCATTACGCCAGCGACCTATCTCCTCTATCACCACCACCCCCCCCCCCCCCCCCCCCCCCCCCCCCTCCCCACCCTATCTAGTAAATTAATCCATATGATCGTACTTCATTTCTTCCTCAGCGTACCGGAACAGGCGCCGGCTGGCGACTAGGGGATTTTCACAGTAACTTCATCGCACTGTAAGCCTACTTGTGACAATAATAAAACATTATTATTACTGTTTACTTTCATTTAGTTGACAATGCACTAGAGCAGTTTCATCATTTTGGCAATATATGGGGTTAATATATTTCTCCCTCACTACGAAACTTTCATTTAGTTAACCGTCGTGTCCATGCGATCTGCATGCCCTGATGTCTCCAGCTAAAGTTGAATTTGAAAGACGCATTGAAATTCGGAACGGGCGCCCGCCATCCAGCCCCTCGAGTCGAGAAACTTCCTCCATTCATTTGGATCGTGACTAAATTGTACCTCAACCCAATGGATCCATTTCCATCGACACTTCCCTTCAAAAAAAAAGTCCTGGGCATTCTTCAAAATTCCAATTGTCACAGCATTTTGGGAGAGTTCAAGATTTCTCCGACCTTTTGTGTAAAAAAAATGCTTCCTGGTTTGACTTCTTTAAATGACCTGTCTCTAATGTTAAGATTCTGCCCTCTTCTCCATTTCCCCATCAGAGGAAATTGCTTCTGTGTATCCACTCGATAGAATCCCTTAATCATGTTAAACACCTCGATCAGGTCACCTTCGACCTCCTATACTCAAAGGAATCAAGTCAAGTTTATGAAACATGCCCTCATAATTTAACCCTTTAAACCTCGGTTTGAATTCTGATAAGTGCCTTCCAGGGTCAATATACTCTTCCCGAGGTCAGTGCGGT
The DNA here is from genome assembly GCF_902713615.1 of Scyliorhinus canicula. Lineage (NCBI taxonomy): Eukaryota > Metazoa > Chordata > Chondrichthyes > Carcharhiniformes > Scyliorhinidae > Scyliorhinus > Scyliorhinus canicula. Next base: position 79,641,109 of record NC_052158.1, on the reverse strand, counting down.
ATTCCAGCTGGTAGGTTGTGCTTTCAATTCTATCATCAAGTCGGAATTCTGAAATGTCCTATTGTATTCACGTTTTGATATCAGGAAAGCTTGCTGACTTTCTTGGGCTTCAGAAGGGTTAATTTCATTTTAGTCCTTTTCCCAGCAATGGCCGAGATATTGAATTTGACAACACCATCACAGAGATGGTTGCCGGATACAATTAAGGTGACTGATCACTGATTCCATAAATAATTGGAGGTGTCCATCATATTGTCCCTGGTGGTCTTGTTCAAAGAAGTAGTCTGGTTAATTGATTCTGACATCGCTGGCCGAGCACGATTCAGTCTTTGGCTCGGCACTCACTGGGTGGAATCCGCTCATGGAAGGATTGCGAGAGGACACCCTTCTTGAAAGGTGGGAAATGTTGGATTTCTCTGATTTAGGGAGTATCAGCCTCAGCTGTGACACGTGCCTCACTATTGAAACGTATGGCAAGCAGCAATGCATTGAAACCATGAACCACAACAGGACAAAGTTAGTCCTCAGACGTGGGGAGCGGTGGGAAATGCTGTACTTCGCTTCTTTCATATGAAGCCAGATTCGACCAGGATTGGGTTAACGGAGCATCACCTACTTAAAATCTATTCAAATGCAACCTTCTCTGTAAGCTGTTCTAATTGATTGGGCTCGGTGTTTGCACATTCTAGCTGTATGGGTTTATTTTACGTGTTGGGTTGTACACATTGTGCCGTTACCCCAATTCTTGTTGCAGCGCCAGCGTGCGCTGAGCTGCAGCCTTAAGCTCTATAAAGCTCCCCCCATGAGGCTTCTGAACAGAGGACCCTGGACGTGCTTTGAGAACACAATGACAACACGAATTCTCCGTACTTTAAAGATCCAGGTTTGAATCTGACCTCGCTGAAGGGTAACCCTGGGAATGCTATTACCTGAAGGTGAAAAACGAAGACAGGAAATGACCCATTATTCTGCTTTGGTTGCTGTCCTTAATTTGGCCAGCTTCCCAGGAAGGCATCGACACGAAGCCCCGGTTGTCCCCCCTCATTCACCTGAATCCTCTCCGTGCACCGATGGATGAAACAGCAACAAAAAAAATGGACGAGGGATTCCAGTCAATCTATCAGCTTGTGGCGGTGGTCTGAACACAGGGAACTGCTCGCTTTCCGACGGCCCGGCACAATGACATCTCCCCCGACTCAACAACACATTTCAGTGAACCCCCACGTGGATACGAGACTCAGTCAACACACCAGATAATGACAATCTGTCATCTCAACAGCTGACAAAATCTGTAACATCTCAAGAAATGTGAAGCGACAGAATCGTACAGTGGCGCAGGTTTTAACCCTCAGAATACTAGCAGGTTGCCAGGACATTCTTGCTCTTTTTGTAAAGCTTTCAGCTTCGTGCCCTTACGACATCCAAACAAGCATTAATATCGCACTGTCCTTTACCGGGGGCCACTGATGTTATGTTTATGTAACTATTCTAACATCGAGAGCCTGTGAGGTCACATTCTACCACGGTAATTTTTAAAAATCACTCGTTTATTTCAGATAAAAATCTTGAAATAAAAGTGACGATGAAAATGGTCTGCTCTACTGTAACCCCCCCCCTAACTTGTCCTGTCAAAAGATTCAGTAATGTCCTTGATGGAAGGAAATCTATCACATGGCCCATCAGTAACATTTTATTTATCCCTGCATGGGGCGTGGGCCTCACTGGCTAGGCCAGCATTTATTGCCCATCCCTTATTGGCTTTGAGAAGGTGCTGCCTCCTGAAACTGCTGTGTGTGGTTGGTTCACCCAGGGGTGCTGTTACAAAGGGAGTTCCAGGATTTCTGATCCAGTGACAGTGAAGGAGTGGTGGACAGTTCCAAGTCAGGACAGGTGCGTGGCTTGCGAGGGGGACTTGCAGATGGCGCTGTTCCCAAGCATGTGCTGCCCTACTTATTCTTGGTGGTAGAGGTCGAGGTTTTGAAGGTGCTGCCGAAGGAGCCTTGGTGAGTTCCTGCAGTGCATCTTATAGAGATACACAACCCTGCTACTGTGCTTCAGTGGTGGAACATCCACACCTCTGTCTTAAGCAGCTGAAGATGGCAACATGGTTAGAACCATAGAACTCCTACACTGCAGAAAGAGGCCATTTGGCCCACCGGGTCTGCAGTGACCCTCTGAAAGAGCACTCTACCGAGGCCCACTCCCCAGCCCTATTTTCATAACCCCACCTAACCTGCACATCTTTGGACTGTCGGAGGAATCTAGAGCACTCGGATGAAACCCATACAGACATGGGCAAAAAGTGCAAGCATCACACAGATGGTGACCCAAGGCTGGAATTGAACCAGGGTCCCTGGTGCTGTGAGACAGCAGTGTTAACCATTGTGCCACCATACCGCCCCAACTCTCAGCTGAAGAATAGAGTACAAAAACAAGACAGATATGCTAATCTTCATGAAAACATTGAATGGGCTCAGCTGGAATATTCTGCTTCAGTTTGGGAATTACACTTAGGAACAAGTGAAGGCCTTCCGGTGGCGGGGGGGGGGGGGGGGGGGAGGGGGGGTGATTTAATAGACTAGCAATGTGGATGGGAGACCAGTTGTGTGTAGAGAATGGAGAAGCCTTAGAGCATGAAAAGTTAACAGAACTCTTCAAAATCATGAATGGTTTCAATTGAATAAATAAGGAGAAACTGTTTCCAGAGGCAGAAGAGTTAATTATCCAGAGGATGCAAATATAATGTCATTGACAAAAGGCCTGAGGTAACATGGGGAAACCTCTTTTTCACTCTGCAAGTTGTTGTGACCTGGAATGCCCTGGCTGAAAGGGTAAATTGAATCAGATTTAACAGTATCATTCAAAAGAGAACTGGATAAATGCTTGAAGGGAAATAATTTACAGGGCTATGAAGCTAGCTGCTGAGAGCACCAGATCACTTGATGATACTGGGGGATTAGTTGTTAAAATAAATGGGGATGACCAAATAATAGCTATGCCCTTTTTTATGATTCCTTGAACCATAAAAATGTAATTATTTGGTAAATTGTTTACAGGTATTTCAAGGAGAAAGAGAGCAAATTTCAAACCGCTGGGGAAGAGAGCGAGCTGATATGTTACAGGAAATCTGTCAGTCAGAACTTCGATAATGATGATTGACATCATTGATGTTTGACCAGGTAGAGAAATACATTTGGCAGCTTTTAATCAATTCAGCAGGTCTTCCTGCTCCACTGATGTGGAAATGAATGCTTGAAGATTTCACTGATGGACTTAAGCTTACATGTGGCATTTGTGTTAAGGGGCCTCTGGTCCAGATCAATGCAATTAACAGTTAGTGAAGCAAAGAATCATTTATAATTTTGCGAACCAGACAGTGATAAATTAAATGTTGAAATCTAGTGAAATTGACTGTGTTGACCTTTTTGTTACTGCTTAAATCTTATTTTATATCAGCCTAATTTATGGACGTTAGGATAGAAGTAGATAGAATTTACAGCACAGAAACATGCCTTTCAGCCCAATAGGTCCATACTGGTGTTTGTTTCACATGAACTGCCTACCACCTTGCTTCACCATAAAGGCAAGATGGAGCCTTGGAGTCAACTAAAAGGCAGTGCCAATGGCATTCTGACATGGGAATGTCACTTTAAGAAATGTTTGTCTTCTCAAGTGGCTGCAGTGATGTCATTGTGTGGAGCCCAGTTTTTTACTTCCACTTTGAGCTGGAAGCTATTTTTGGCTCTGAGTTTTAGTTTCACTTTCCGTTGGAGAGCTGCATTCAAACCAAGGAGGTGTATTTTGGCCTCTCTCTCTGCCTGCTAAAGAATGTTTCCAGATCACTTGATGATTTCAAAGTAATACCTGTTTCTGTAAGGAATGCAAGCCTACTGGGTGGGATTCTCTCAGCCCAGGCCGGGCCGGAGAATCGCTGGGCCGGGCGTGAATCGTGTGACGCCGCCCCGACGCCGGTTCACCAATTCTCTGGAGAGTGGAGAATCGGCGCCATTGGCACCAGCGTGGTCGGCGTGGCACCGGTCGGGGGAAGCTCTACACCCCCCCCGGCGATTCTCGCCCCGGGATAGGCCGAACAACCACGTAAAAAAATCTGAGTCCCACCGGCGCCGTTCACACCTGGTCTTACCTGATGGACCTCGGCGTGCAAGCATCCGGGGGTGGCCTGGTGGGGGGGGGAAGGGGTGTCCGCGATCGGGGCCTATCGATCGGCGGGCCGGCCTCTCAGGCTGAGGGCCTCTTTTGTTCCGTGCCGGCCCCTGTAGCCCTACGCCATGTTACCTTGGGGCCGGCGCAGAGACGGGAGACACCGCGGATGAGCGGCAATCGCGACGGTCCCACTGCACATGTGCATGTTGCTGCCGGTCCCACTGCGCATGCGCAGACCCACAGTGCCCATCTGACGCTGGGATCAGCAGCTGGAGTGGCATGGGTCACTCCAGTGCCATGCTGGCACCCTGTTGGGGTCAGAATCGCTGCTTCTGTGGCCATGTTGATGCCGTCAACAAACGCGACAGCGTTTACGATGGCGTCAACACTTAGCTTCAGGATCAGAGACTCCCACCCACTGTCTTTGTTAAAAAGGATCTTTGACTTATGGATGTTGTTTGGAAAGTTACTAAGGGTTACATACAGAGTACTCTATCTTTGCGGGGAGTATCAGTGTTGGTAGTTGATAAGATGTTTACTGTATGTTTATAAAACGTGAACTGGATTCATAGAATAAACATTGTTTTTGTTTAAAAATACTTTAGATCTCTGTTGCATCACACCTATAAGATGGGTCCTTGTGCTCCCCATAACCAAAATCTATTAAACGTTGTGGGTCAGGTGAGCTCCGTGATATACTTTGGCGTTCTCTAAACCCTGGCCCATAATAATTCCCTCAGTGTAACACTGACGTTTCATGTAATCACCATATTCTTTTATTCCATTCTTCCTCATGTACTTATCTCACTTCCCCGAAATACATCTATGCTATTCACCACTCCATGTGGCAATAGGTTCTCACCACTGGGTGGTACGGTGGCACAGTGGTTAGCAGTATCCTGATCTCTGAAGCCAGGCTCACTAACATGTTTAGACCCGACCTTCACAATGACAGTGCTAAGCATGCTCCCCGAACTTCAAAAAATGGCAAAGTGCGAGAAAATCTCATCAGGAAACCTGTTTGTTTCTCACAGCGCCAGGGACCCAGGTTCAATTCCAACCTTAGGTGGCTGTCCATGTGGAGTTTGCACGTTCTCCCCCGTGTCTGCATGCATTTCGTCTGGATGCTTCGATTTCCTCCCACAGTCTCAAAGATGTGCAGGTTAGGTGCATTGGCCATGCTAAATTGCCCATTAGCGGCTAAAGGTTAGGTGGGGTTATGAGATTACAGGGATAGGGCAGGGGAGTGGGCCTAGGTAGGGTGCTCTTTCAGAGGGCCGGTGTAGTCTTGATGGGCCGAATGGCCTCCTTCTGCACGGTCGGAATTCAATGATTCACTGTGACCTGACAGGAAGAATATTATTTCATGATTGAAGACAAGGAGGACATAAAAGTACTTGTCATTTCCACTATGCAAAGTATAGTGACAGTGATGTTCTGTTCAACCCTAGGCAATACATATTATAGTACATTGTGCATATAAGGTCACACTACAATCAATTGGGTGTAAGGGCATAAATGCAAGACTACATCAAGTCAATTTCCTCCATTAAGCTCATTTTAGCTCAACTCCTATCTGGTAAATTCTCCCAGATTCTAGTCCCATCCCCATTACAAAAAGAGCCCCAGATTCTCCAACAGCTCCCTCTCCCGACCCCACCCCACCTCAGGAAGATTTATCTCTTGTAGAATATGTGAAAACATCCACAACCTAGGTAATCCCAGATTGTCATTCCCGTATCATACCCATCCTCCTTACATCAGTATTTACTTAAACCCAACACACTGGGCAAAATTTCCCCAACAAAATGGCAAAGTGTCGATTCAGACAGAAAGCCAGTGGGGTTTTCCCCCAGAGAAACAAACAGGTTTCCTGGTGAGATGTTCTCGCACTTTGCCATTTTTTGAAGTTAGGGGGGCATGCGCAGCTATATCATTGTGAAGGTCGGGTCTAAACATATTAGCAAGTCTGGCTTCAGACATCAGGATGCTGTTTTTAAAGGGTGCCCCACACTCAAACTGAAATTGGATATTGGGACCCACTCCCACTGGTGGCATGAGCCCACATTATTTTATCAGTGTTGCTGGTAGCGTAGTTATGCTACAAAATAACTAATGCATAGTGCAGGAATATTAAGCCCCAAAGGAGGAAGCAGAGATTATTTTCAAGTAAAAGAAAAATGGTCTCCAGGTAGCAGACCAGTTGACCCTGCAGCAGTAATCTTGATGTAAACTGGCACAAACATCGAGGGCCATATTGACCTTCAATATCACAGCCATTGCCATAGAAATGTCAGAAATTGTCAAAAACTCTATCATTTCTGGTAGTACAAATACTGGGGAAACAATATAGATTGGATTAGTTTCAGTGGGTTGAGGAAACTTCTTTAGATTCTATTAATTATACCAGGGTTTTTCAAACTGTGGGTCGCGTCCCGTAGGTGTGTCGCGGGCGGATGACAGGAACGTCACGGTGCAATCGGTCATGGCAGGCCCAATCGCGGGAGAAGCAGCCACCGGCCACAACCGGCTTTTAAATTGAGAATGCCGGCCGCGACCAGCTCTTGGAACAAGGAAGTCTTCCGTCCAGAAGAGGCGGCAGAGAGTAGGTCATTTGCCCGGCACATACACTGACATCACGCGCTCTGTACACCTGTGCTTTTGGCGCAAAATCACAGAGGAGAGATGCCTTCATTTTCAAACTGCCATCAAGAAGGCAACAGGACTGTGAAGAACTGAAGGTGGATCGTTTTGTTATAAGGAAGAGAGTGTCAGAGACACAAAGAGGCCAGGATCACACAACTAAATATGCTGGCGAGAGCTGCGCAGGAGAGTCCACGGCAGGAAAAAGCAGTCCCAGTGTTAGCACTGTACAGAACTCCAGGCCTTCTGGTGTACAGCCAACAAAGAAAAACCTTGGGCGGAATTCTCCGACCCCCCACAGGGTCGGGGAATCGCCCGGGGCCGGCGTAAATCCCGCCCCCGCCGTGGCCGGAATTCTCCGCCACCCGGGAATCGGCGGGAGCGGGAATCACGCTCTGCCGATCGGCGTGCCCCCCGTGGCGATTCTCCGGCCCGCCATGGGCCGAAGTCCCGCCGCTGACAGGCCTCTCCCGCCAGCGGGAATTGGAGCACCTCTGGTGCCAGCGGGACTGGCGGCGCGAGCAGGCCCCTGGGGGGGTGCGCGGCGCGATCGGAACCCCGGGAGGTGCCCCCACGGTGGCCTGGCCCGCGATCGGGTCCCACCGATCGGCGGGCGGGCCAGTACCGTGGGGGCACTCTTTTTCTTCCGCCGCAGTCATGGCCTCCATCATGGCGGAGGCAGAAGAGACACCTCCTACCGCGCATGCGCCGGTGGTGACGTCAGCGGCCGCTGACGCACCGGCGCATGCGCGGACCGGCGAAGGCCTTTCGGCCAGCCCCAACGCCGGGCAGCGGGCGCCAAAGGCCGTTGGCGTCTGTTTTGGCGCCGGCAGGGGGAGAATTCCGCACCTTTGGGGAGGCCCGACGCTGGAGTGGTTGGCGCCACTCCGCTACACCGGGACACCCACCCCGCCGGGTAGGGGAGAATCCCGGCCCTTAAATCGATAACAAAGCAGTATTAAGATGATTTGTTGAGCTATGGTTTTGTTCATTGCTCCAATGCAAATCAGGTTGCAAAGCCCAAGTGTGTTACATGCAGGGAAATACTGACGTATAAGAGTTTAAAACCCTCAAAACTTCAAAGGCATTTGAAGACTAAGCATGGCAGGTTCTAGTGCAAACCTCTTGATTTTTTTCAAAGAATGCTGTGAGAACTTAAGCTGATGACCTTAGCAGAAATGTAACATTGACTGACAAAGCAAGTGAGATCATGAGGGACAAGCAGGCTCACTTGTCGCATTAAAGGTAAGCAAAAATGGTGTGTCGCGAAGGCTGGCTGGCGTCTGTCGCGAAGGTCGGCCGGTGTGGGTCACGAAGATTGGCCGGTGTGGGTCACAAAGATTGACCGGCGTGGGTCACGAAGATTGACCAGCATGGGTCGCAACGATCGGCCGGCATGGGTACCAATGGTCAGCCGGTTGGTAAAAGTGGATCACGGGAAGAAAAGTTTGAAAAAAACTGAGTTATACAAACCGAGGGCAGAATTTAACCCAGGTAAAGGGTGCCTTGTCTGCAGGCTGGAGAGCCAGCAAAAACCTGCAATGCCTCCTTTGGGGCAAGTCTGTCATACTAAGTACCAGTCTGAGTGGCCAGCAGTGACCTTTCATCGGACCAAGGATCTCGGGGGTGAAAATCATGCCACCCAGGAGCTGCTGGCCAACCAGAGCCAGCGGCTCCTCATTGCCATCAGCACCACTGAGGGAGTGATGGTAGCTGCTGCCAATGCATCCTTTAAAAGCTCAGGAAAGCGAGGGACCAAGGTTACAGGTGAGTGAACGTGGAATGGGGGTTGGGAGTGGTGGTCACTGGCTCGGGTGGGAGGGAGAAGGTGGGGGGGGGGGGGGAGGGGGGGGGGGGTCAGCAGAAAGCCAGAAAGCTGACTCTCAGTGGGCTCCCACTTTCTAGATGCTGATTCCCAAGGAACAACCCCCTTTTCGGGATTCCTGTATGTTGACTACATTAACAACCCATGGCGGAATACCAACAACTACAGGGCAAGGCTTTGAAATGGACACTAATTGCCTTGGGGGGGGGGGAGGGGGGGGGGGGTTGGGGGGGGGGGGGGTTCATGAACCTCCACCCCTCACCTTCACAGAGAACCATTTAAGAGCAGATGTTTTTGAAATGGAAGAAAGTAAGAAAAAGTAGTGTGACTGACTGACCGACTTACCCTACACAATAACAACCATTAACATTTTACTTGCCCCAAAAATCATATACCCTGCTGCTATAACACACACGAGTCTTACTAGGACTCTAACATAAAAGACGGCCTAGATAGGAGCCGAGCTAGAGTAGGCCCGGCTGGGGTCTGAAAGTTTTGTGTATGTAGTTTGCTTCAACAATAAACAGTTTTCTTCATATTCTCGAACCGGACTCCTTTGTGACTACGAAACCTGCCATATGTAAATGGAGATTGTGAGACAGGGTCAAAGTGTTCCTGCAATTTCCTTCAAGTCAAGGCCATAACCCAACCATGGGAAATGCCGCTAATGTATAAGTGATAGTTTTTGGGTGGAATTCTCCGTTCCGCCAGCTGCATTTTCCTGGTCGCGCATCCTTGCCGGGAGCAGGATTCTCCGTTCCCTCCACCTATAATAATAATAATCTTTATTGTCACAAGTAGGCTTATATTAACACTGTAATTAATTTACTGTGAAAAGCCCCTAGTGACCACATTCCGGCGCCTATTTGGGCACACAAAGTGAGAATTCAGAATATCCAATTTACCTAACAGCATATCTTTCCGGACTTGTGGCAGGAAACCGGAGCACCTGGAGGAAACCCATGTAAACATAGGGAGAACATGCATACTCCACAGAGACAGTGAGCCAAGCCGGAATCGTTCCTGGGACCATGGAGCTGTGAAGCAACAGTGCTACCCACTGTGCGGGATTTCCCATTGTGGCCACCCCACATTGTCTGGAAATCTGCGGGCGTGGTTGCATTGCCGGCGCAATGGAGAATCCCGCTGGCGGATAATCCAGCCCTTTATATTCTTTCGTAGGTTTCACTGGCAAGGCCAGCATTTATTATCCACCCCTAATTGACCTGGAGAAGGTGCTGGTGAGCCATTTGTTTGAACCGTTCTAGTCCATGTAGTGTAGGTACACACACAGTGCTCTTTGAAAGGGAGTTCCAGGATTTGATCCAGCAACATTGAAGAAACGGCTTTGTAGTTCCAAATCAGGATGGTATGTGACTTGGAGAAGAACATGCGGGTGGTGGTATATGAACAGCTGTCCCCGAGACAGATTTTGCACGGAAGCCATGTTGGTTGAAGTGAAGGCAATTTGTTTTTCGCTTTGGGCTTTGGAGCTTCACACACACATAAGTTTAAATTGAATACAGGAAGACTTAACATTTTGGATCTAATATGGAATTCCCCACTTCCCGTTTTATGAACAGGAGGAGGGTAAGGAAATTGATAGAGCTAATTTGGAGGAACTGGTGCACTGAAGTGATTAAATGGGTTAATTCATAATTTATATATGGATATATGATATTTGACAATGTAAAATGCTTGCGATTTAACTGCAAGTACACATCTATGTCTGATGGAGCTAATTTGATATAGAGGGGTAGAATTTCAGCACAATTGGCAATTGGCTTATCACAATCTAGGCACAAATTGTGGCCAAAATTTTTCTGAAAATAATTTCTCAAGTGTTTAGTCGCTGAGTGCAAAATATACCATAAACATTTTAAAAGAAATACATTTTGTTTCACAAAGTATTCCTTGGTTAATGTAAGAGTGGTAACTAGGTGCAGTTTGATTACATTAGCTGATTAAACAATTGGCTTATCACAAGAAGCATTTTGCAATCACAATGCCAAACCGCCCACAAGTAACCAGATTTTAAATGATTGAAAATTACTTAAAAATATATACAGGGGCAGCATGTGACGCAGTGGTTAGCACTGGGACTGCGGCACTGAGGACCCGGGTTCAAATCCCGGCCCTGGGTCCCTGTCCGTGTGGAGTTTGCACATTCTCCCCATGTTTGCGGGTTTCACCCCCACAACCCAAAGATGTGCAGGGTAGGTGGATTGGCCACGCTAAATTGCCCCTTAATTGGAAAAAAATATTGGGTACTTTAAATTTTAAAAAATACAGAGCCATTTGTTAGCTATACTGATATTCAGTAGTCAGTTCCTTAGTAAATTTTGAAAAATATGTTCAATGGCATTTGAAACAAGTGTATAAATGTCTGGAAACAAGCACATTTGTGGAACTTCCCAACGGTGTTTAATTCATCCTGAGGGTTTGGCCACTTTTGTGGGTGTGGATGCTGGCTAGCATAATGTTGTTTGACTAGTGTAAAAGTATTGAAGAGACTGAATTGTGCTGAACATATCATGCAGTTAAAATGCCACGATCGTTTGCATGGGTTAGATCAATTCTGTAAACTGGAGAGCAACTGCATGGGTACTTACTGTCCCTCTAAATGTATGGTGAAGACAGATTATTTGCATGAAAATATTTATTTTATATTTTTTAATGTTGATTCAAGCTTTGGCATATAATTTGTTGTGTTTATGCGTGTCCTATGTATCTGCTTGTGTGATACATATCTATATTTTCATATTTCGTCTGTTTTGTCTGTGTAGAATTGCTAATGTCTGGTATTACAACTCTGTTGGGGTTATAATCAGCTCTGTCTTTTCTTGCAGGCAATTTCAAAAACCTGACAGTTTCCTGACTTGAATGAGTGATAATGCTTACTGATATCAGCTGAGGATATTTGCTTATCTTAACATCTAACCTTGCAGACTTATTTATTTTGTGCAGTCGGGACAAGCCAATTTCTCAGAAAGCAACAAGGGACATCTGAAGCTGTCTTTCAGCTGGAGCCAGATGTATGAATATAGATTCAACTCCCTTGGAACACAAGAGGAGCCAAGTATTCGGTAATCAATTCAAAATGTATTCACATGAGCCTCAATGATTTTTGTATTTGTAGTACAAAGATTCCTAGGATGTTAAGTGAGATTGATTTCAATTTCTCACAAATGCATAACTCTCATTTCCTCCAGATGTTCCTCACATGGATAATTAAGGAACAGTAAGCTGTTAAAATGCTCTAGGCATATTTATTTTTTACATTTTGAAATTATCCTTCAGAATATATCTGCTTGTCCTCCATCAACATTTATAGTGGTGCACTTTGTTGACTGTTCAGCAGTTGACAATTACATTAAATTCAGAAATACCAATTGTGATAATGTTGGGTTATGGCTAATACCGATCAAACAAAAACAGAAACAAAAACAAAATTGGGTTGAACATATTTTCCTACTTTTAATTCTAACCCTTTAGAAATAAATCCTAGAGCTAGATTTGCTAATTTATGGCCTTGCTAACTGGTGGCACAACCTTTAGTGATTGGCGTATTTGTGGGCCTCCTGGCGGGAAGAAGATAGCAGATGATGGGTGTGGGGGGGGGGAGTGGGTCCTGTAAAATTGAGCACCATCTCAGCAGCCCCAGTTTTGGTGCCTACTTGTGCCTCACCCCTAAGCGGCCAATTGATGGCCACTTAAGTGCCTCTTCCTGCCACTCCCAGGATTTTACCTGTGGCTGGGCAAGGGCACAGGGAATACTCTTTTTTGGGCCCCCTGTGCCCATCAGAGGTTCCCCCTTAAGGCATTACATCACCCCCCCCCCAACCCCTGTGTTTCCCTGCCTCTGCCCCTCCCCCCATCACCTGCCCTGTCAACACCAGCCCTCAAACTCCCCTCCCCTCGGAGCCAGATAGTGAGGTAAGTCTGGGGTCCGGCTTTAAACCCTCCTGATGGAGGTCTTTAAAATTCTGAAAGGGGTTGATGGGGTGCATACAAATAGAATGCTACCTCTGGTAAGGAAAAGCATACTTGGAGACCATCAATATAAGTTAGTCACACTAAAACCCAATAGGGAATTATGAAGCTTCTTTACCCAAAGGATATTGAGAATGTGGAACTCACTAACCCAGTGAGTGGTTGAAATAAATTGTTGAAATGCATTTAAGGGGAAACTAGATAAGCATGTGAGGTCACAAAAGTCAAAGAATTGTTCCAGCACAAAAGGGAGCTATTTGACCCTTCATATCTTCACTAGCTCTCCAAATGAGCAATTCACTTAGTGCCATTCCCCTGCTTCTCCCTGTAACCCGACACATTATTTCTGTCCAAATAAAAATCAAATTTCCTTTTCAATTGAACCTGCCTCCAACATAGTGCATTCCAGATCCTAACCACCTGCTGCATGAAGACGCTTTCTCCCATGTTGCCTTATGTCTATGCCCTCTTACTCTCAATCATTGATGAATGGAAACAGTTTCTTTTTCTCTAGTCTGCCTAGACACTCATGATTTGGAATGCCTCTTTCAAATCTCCTTTCAGCCTTCTCATCTCCAAGGAGAACAGTCCCAACTTCTCCAATGTATGTTTGTAACTAGACATTCTCATCCCTAGAACCATTCTTCCGACTCTTTTCTGCACTCTCACCAGTGCCTTCACATCCTTCCTAAAGTGCGGTACCTCGAGCCCGACACAATACTCCAGCTGAGACTGAAGGGAGAAGGGGATAGAGGGGTTATTTATATGTGGAAAGACAGGGGACACTCGAGTGGAGTATAACCACCAGCATAGACCGGTTGGGGCAAATAGTCTGTTCCTGTGTTTATACTCTGTGTGCTGTGAAAGCTCCATGGTTGATAAAACTCTTTTCTTTGGCTGTACTTGCAGAAAGGCCGCTTAGCTGAGGCATCAGAGAGCCCCACAAAACTCGCTGAAGTCAATGTCTTCGAGGGAAAAATGAAATTCAAATCCTTTCTAAGCAATTGACGAACATTTTGCAAGTACCTGATTGTAATAGAAAAATAGCAGGAAATAGTTGGAAGTAAACATTGTACTGCAAAATCCTTGGACCTTGGACCTTGAGCTTTAATACTGACAAGCGTACTATTTTCTTTCAAACACAAACAATTAGACAGCTGCTTCTATTTGGTCATTTGTCCTGTCAAAAAATGTTTTCTGATCATCTTAAAATTCAAGTGGGAGTACACATGAACGTTTGACTAGTGGAGAGCTGAAATATGATGATGTAAGCAATATAGTTTGTTATATCTATATCTTACATTTACATTTTAATTTATATAAATATCTATAATGAGAGATTATCACAAAATCCATGTAGTATGGGATATTTCTGAGCTACCAAAAAGCTACAACTTAAACAAAAAATGTATTTTTATTACAAACATGTATCAAAATAGATTACAGCAAATAAACACAATGGGAAACATACTACCCAGCAGTCAATTATACAGTCTGTGCTACTTTTTCCCTTTTTTCACACTCCCCCAACCCCCCTCACACTCTCCACCCACCCCCCCTCCCCCCCCCGCCTCAGCGACGAACAGCTCCTCAAACACAGTCATCAACATCCCCCAGCTTTTCTCAAACCCCCCTCTAGAACCCCTTAACTCATATTTTGTATTCTCCAACCGCAGGAAGTTGTACAGGTCACCCAGCCAAGCCGCTACCTTCGGTGGTGATGTCAACCGCCACTCCAGTAAAATTCACCACCTTGCAATTAGAGAGGCAAAGGCCACAACATTGGCCTTCCTCCTCTCCATAAGCTCCGGCTTCTCTGAAACCCCAAATATCGCCACCAAAGGGTCGGGGTCCACCTCCTCCTCCTAGCTAAGACCGCTAACACTCCCGCCCAGAAACTTCCCAATTTTTCACAACCCCAAAACATGTGCCCATGATTCGCTGGTCCCCACCCACACATCTCACACTCATCTGCTACCTCCTGGAAGAACCCACTCATTCTCGCCGGAGTCATATGCGCACCACCTTAAACTGTATCAGGCTCATCCTTGCACAGGAGGAGGTCCCGTTTACCTATGCAGTGCCGCACCCCAAACTCCCCAAATGATCTCCCTTCCCAACTCCGCTTCTCATTTCTCCTTGGTCTTCAGCTCCCTGCTCCCCCAGCTACTTATATATATCCCAAATTCTTCCCTCCCCTTCCACATCCGGAAGCAGCAAGTAGGTATTCAGGGAGCTCCAGCAGGGTGTATCCCGACAACCTAGGGAACTCCGTTCAGACATTTTGCGCAAAGTCCCTAATCTGCAGATACCTCAACTCACTCCCCCTCGGCAGCTCCACCCTCGCCCTTATCTCCTCCAGGCTGGCAACCATTCCTCCAAATACAGATCCTTCACCTTGCCAATCCCACTTCCCTCCACCTCATGTATACACAATCCACCCCCTCTGGCTCAAAGCCATGATTCTCACACAGCGACGTTAACACCAACATCCCTTCCACTCTAAAAAGCCTCCTCTGCTGATTCCAAATCTTCACCGTGGACTGCACCACCGGGCTCCCTGAATACCTACTTTTTAAAAAAAATTTAGATTAGCCAATTATTTTTTCCAATTAAGGGGCAATTTAGCGTGGCCAATCCACCTACTCTGCACATTTTTGGGTTGTGGGGGCGAAACCCACGCAGACACGGGGAGAACGTGCAAACTCCACACGGACAGTGACCCAGAGCCGGGATCAAACCTGGGACCTCAGCGCCGTGAGGCGGTTGTGCTAACCACTAGGCCACCGTGCTGCCCTCCTGAATACCTACTTGACGCCATTGGCAATACTGCCATCACCATCGCCCTCAAACTGGACCCCTTATAGGATTCCTCCTCCAACCTAACCCACTCTACTCCTTCACCTTCCCACCACCACTGCACCATATCCACATTCGCCACCCAGTAATAATGAAGCGGGTTTGGCAACGTCAACTCCCACTGCTCCCTCTGTTGCAGTGTTCTCCCCACACTCGGCACCTTCCCCGCCCATACAATGTCTGAAATGATTGTGTCCACTTTTCAAAAAAAGGCCTTTGGTATAATGATCGGGAGAGCCTGAACAACAAACAAGAACCTCGGCAGAATATTCATTTTCACCACTTGGAGCCTCCCCGCCAACATCAAGTGCAGTGTATCCCACCTCCTAAGATCCTCCCTGGCTTCCTCCACCAGCTTCATTATGTTCCACTTATGGAGCCACATCTACTCCCTTGTTACCTGAATCCCCAAATACCTGAACCTATCCCTCGCTACCGTAAATGGCAGCCCCCTTAAAGTAGCCCGCTGTCCCAGCTCATTCACCAGGAAAATCTCGCTTTTCCCTACATTCAGTTTGTACCTTATTAAATATCAGGAAAAAAGAGCTCTTACCTGTGCAATCGAACAGGAGCTGCCCTGCGTGCGGCCACCCAAACCATGTCTGCCACCGGAAGTCCGCTACAACCTTTTTATATACTTGCCAATTATGTATGGTCTCCCTTTTGCAGACTGATACGAAATTACTTCTTTTAAAGTTACCTAGCAGACACCCTATGATGACAGGTATGGTGACTTGGATGTTAAGCATTTATAAATATGCTCTGGGAAATAGTTGTTAAAGACAGGTGTGTATTGTTACAGGAAAGATTTGAAAAAAGGTTATATTACAAGGGTAGATTTTGGTTTGGGCTTGGTTTCTTGCTTAGACTAACACTGCACGACCAGCAAGTACCAAAACAAGAAGTCTGGGGATCCATGGAACTAGATCCTCAGGCCTCATCGGCATACTCAGCTTGAGCTGCTCTGGCTCCCACACCCAGATCGTACAAGCAAAGACTTCAATGTTGGGTCACCAATCACAGGCAGTGGCCCTTAGCTGGGTTCAGGAAGAAAAGGGGATTTGATTACAAACTCCCTGTGGAGTTGTGAGAAGCATTTCTGCTCCTCCAGCTCCACAGGAAAGTATATTTAGAAATATTTTCATAAACTTACCTGAAACATGTGGCCATGGTGCCACTGAAGAATGCTTAAGGGGCCATGTCTAATGCCTGCCTCAATCATTGCCCATTTATCTCTGTTGGGGGCATTTCAGGAGTGCAGTTTTGAACAAGAAGAGAGTTGGGTGAGTGAGGGAATATTAATCCCTTTCTAAGAATCTAATTTTGTTTGTATTGTTATGGACATCTGGTCAGATCTCAACGCTGGCTAAGAGACTGAACCAGAGCCCTAACTTTTTTAAGTTTTAAGGCGGTGTGGAAAGGTCGATTCATTTCAGGAGTGATAATGTAAGAAAAAGGGATTGGATATTTTATAAACAAATTTATTTTAAAAAGAGAAAAGAAAGTAAAATTTAAACTTTCAAACCTCAACCCTAACAATAACATTGCATGTAGTTCCTGAACCTTAACACTCTAGTTCCCATTAAACAACACTTTAACAGAACATGTAGCTCTCATTCCACTTACACAGTCAGGCAAAGGGAATATTTGCATTTACGAAGCAATTTTTCTTCTGTTGGGGACATTAGTTCTGAACCCTTTTTCCAAAGCCTGCCTCGGTGGCAACTTTCATGACCTCTCTCAGTCGATTTCCAAAGCCTTCTGCTGTACCTGTTCAAAACAGCATTCCTTCTCTCTCTCTAAGCTCCACCCAGCCCCTCAAACAAAGGCTCTCTGCTGGGGTTTCTATGCCTGAACCTATCAGTGTTATCTGGGCTGTTTGATTGACCACACCCGTTTATACAAAAGAACAGAGCCAGGCTATTTATTTGCAAATAACCTCCCATTGACAGACAAGGAAGCCATCAGACTCATAATGGGCTAATAGCTGGTCAGACAAGAGTGTCCCAAAGAATGACGGATCTGGTGCATCCTGTGTATTCCCACTGGCGAGTTTCAGTCTGACTGGGACAATGTAACTTAGCCAGGTGCGGGTGATCCACCTAACTGAATTTTCCTGTTTAAATGTTAAATTTAATCCTGGCTGAAGAAAGGATAAACAAGATGGCTACTAGAGAGCAGTTAAAGGTAGTTGTTTTTCCCCTTATGAATTCATTTTTTCAATTAAGGGGCAATTTAACGTGGCCAATCCACCTACCCTGCACTTGCGTTTATGAAGCAATTTTTCTTCTGTTGGGGACATTAGTTCTGAACCCTTTTTCCAAAGGCTGCCTCAGTGGCAACTTTCATGGCCTCTCTCAGCCGATTTCCAAAGCCTTCTCCTGTACCTGTTCAAAACAGCATTCCTTCTCTCTCTCTAAGCTTCACCCAGCCCCTTTGGTTTGTGGGGGAGAAACCCACGCAAACACAGGGAGAATGTGCAACTCCACACGGACAGTGACCCAGATCCGGGATCGAACCTTGGGACCTCGGCACCGTGTAGCAGCAGTGCTAACCAGTATGCCACCATGCTGCCCTGCAGTTAAAATTAGTTGATTAAATAAACTAGTTTAAACTATTTTCCTTGTGCCTGGGGTGGAGCTGATTTCAGAGCATATAATTTAGGCCTCTCAGTAGAACTTAGCACAGGAGTGTGATTTTGAACAAGAGTGCTGAGAACTGGATGAGTGAGTAAATGAGTGGAAGGGGGTACTCCTTTGAGTTTTCTAACTTTTCACCTTGTAGGAATTGCTTCTTACTTCACTAGAAGGAAAGAAGTGAGCAGTTTGGTGATTGTCTGGTGAGTATCTGATAAGTGATTAAGGTCTATTCTTTCCCAAGGATTAAAATAGCATACAAACTGCTGGTGAAGTTAATAAAATATATATTGAAAAGAAAATGGGTAATTGGATCATCAAGTAGTTAGTTAATATACATTGAAGCTGGCAGGACAGGTGATGTGTTAAGGCCATTGGGATCCAGAGCAAACATTTCTGTAGTAAGTGTTTGTGGCTCGAGGAGCTTTGGCTCAGAATCATTGAGAGGGAGGATGAGCTGCAGACACTGTGATGTGTCAGAGAGGGGGAATGTTAACTGGGGAACATTTTGTACTAGGAGGAAGTCACACCCCTTCGGACAAGCTTTTTTGATTTGGTCAGTGGTCAGGGAGAGGAGGGTGTGAGACTGAAAGGTGCGGAAGATAAGGGGACCCCGAGGGCAGGAATGTAGAAGCTTCAGCCTTTGCAATTGGTCTGAGGGTCTTTCAGCTTGGATGAGAGTGGGGGCTGTAGGCTGGATGAACTGACGGGCCATTGTACCGTGTACAGGATGCCATTCAAGTGGGGCAGCAAAAAAGTATATAGTGATAGTAGGGAACAGGATAGTGTGAGGGATTAGCACTGTTATCTGCAGCAAAGAAGGAGAGTTCAAAATCTGTGTTGCCTGTCTGGGGCCAGGGTTCAAGACATCTGGTCAGGGCTGGAGAGGAACTCGAAGTGGGAGGGGGCATACCCAGTGTCATGGTTCAAGTAGGTTCCAACAAGTAGCCAGCACAAGGAAAGAGATTGCGCAAAGTCAGTATGTGGAGTGAGGCACCAAGTTAAGAAACCAAATCTCAAAGAACATAGGGCGAGATCTACTATTGCGCCCAAAAAGCAGAGCAATGCGTCTGGCAAATATGCATATTAATGAGACAGGTGGTCTCACTCTAATATGCATCCCCGAGATCTGACCAAGGCGTAGGGCCTAACACCCTTGCCTTGTAGACCACGGGCGAGCGCCGTTCAGACTGGTCCCCACAAACGGGGAGCACTCGTAGGGGGTCTTCATTGGGATTGGAGGCCTCTGGGCAGGGCGGCACCCTCGCACTGCTGGTGCCACCTGGGCATCCTTGCACTGCTAGCCTGGAACCCTGACAGTGCCAGCCTGGTACCCTGGCAGTTCCAGCCTGTGTGCCAGCTTAGCACTTCCAAACAGGCATTCTTTGCGCGACGGGGATTGGGCTCGGTGGTGCCCGGCGCAGGTGTGGGGAGGGGCTGAAACCCCCCTTATCGGTCAGTGGGAGCTTGGGGATGTTCGGAGCTCGCATTGGGGTGGCAAGATATTGGGGCTCCATTTAAAAATAGCGTCCGGATCTTTCCCTACACTGAGGAGTTCCGACGAGTGGTCCTCCTCAGCGCAGAAAATGGGACTAAGTGCGGCCTCGGCCGCCCATTCCCCACTGAGGCCCCCGAACCACCCGAATGGCCGTTCGATATGCGTTGTTTCTCAGCTCTCTGAGCGCCGGACACACTCGGCTAATCGCATGCTATGGCACTCTGCTCCCATTCAGGTCGATTGCGGCCATAACCTCTGGATTAATACCTGAGCCACATGCAATTGGCATTGGGCAAGTAAGATTAGAGAAATGAACACATGGATGAAAGACTGGTGTGGCAGAAGAGTAGGTTTGTTTTTTTAAAACAAATAACAATAATAGGGATACTGACACCAGGAATGGGGAAAGCGGGGTTGTACCATTGGAAAAGCCTAGTTGGGACCAGTGTTCCAGTGAGTAACATTGCTAGGGAAGTAGAGAGGATTTTATACAAAATAGTCGGGGCAAGGGATAACATTTGGAAGATGTGATAAATCAAAGAATAGAGATAAGGTAAGAGAGAAAAATACTAATATGGGAAACGATAAACGGACCATGACAAGAAGGGACAGAGAGTAGAAGCCTAAGAGTAAATGAGCAGATAAATTTGGAGATTACAAACATAATAAAAGGACAAAGCTAAATGTTCTGTACCTGAATGCATCTAGCATTCAAAATAAAACAGACAAACTGCGGGCTCAAATAGAAATAAAAAAGTACAATCTGATAGCCATTACAGAGACATGGCTGCAGCATGACATAGGTTGGTACCTGAATCTTGAAGGGTGCATGACATTTAGAAAGGATAGTGTAGCCACCTTGGTTGGCCACTTCCCGACATTAAAATGGAGATTCGCTAAGAATGCAGGGAGAAATGGCCAAACGCAGGAAAACAAGCAGGTGCAAAATCTCCTGCATATTAGAACTTGCAGAAACCCAGACAGCACTGAAACTGACGACCATCTATATATTGATGAGCGATCCCCGGGAACAATTGAAATAGTTAAGATAATCGAGGCCAAGCCAGACTCCTCGGCGCCAGCAGGAGCCAAGACAAAGGAAGACCAACGGACACTTAGGAACCGCCCAGCGTTCAGGGAACAGCATTGTCCAATCCAGTATTGGAGAAATCGATCCAAGTGATCAGAACTCAGTCCAATCACTTGGAACCAGGTACGGGGTCCGCCCAAAAGGGCGCGAAGCCCCTGGGGACTATAAAGTAGAGTCCCCAAGTTCAATTCGTTCTTCTTGGCAGGGTCTCCCAGCAGCTAGAAACAACCCTTGACAGAGACCTGCCTCGCAGCTGCACCAATAAGTAAGTGTCCAGTCAACGCACGCTACGAGATAGGCGCTCCTAACCATTAGTCCATACCAGCTGGAAGCCTGCAGACTCAGGATCGAACGAGAGGCCAATTGTTCCCCTGACCTAGTGGGTCCCTTTTCCAAAGCTAAGTATTGGCCTGTTAGTGTTAGTGATAGCCTAGTGAATAGTATTTTATGCATGAGTAGCGATTAACTGTGTATATAATAAATGTGTTTTGATTTGAACCTTACTAATTGGTGTATTGAGTTATTCATCAGCACTTGAACTTGAACCTCGTGGTGGTATCATAAAGATACCTGGCGACTCTAGAGCAAGGTGATTAAACAGAGCAAATTAAGTGTACAGCACACTTAGCAACATTTAGCAACAATAGGAAGCTAGTAAAATGTGTCACTTAATGATGTTATTAGCACAAAAGAGAGGGGTGAGCCAGGAAACCAGGATATGGAAGCTGTTTGGGTGGAGATGAGAAATGATAATGGCAAGAATTAATTTGTGGGAATGGTGTACAGCCCCCCAGCAGTACCCACACGGTTGGATGGAATATGAAGGAAGAAATAATGGGGGTTTGGAAAAAGGTGTGAGGATAATCAGGGGATTTTAAATCTACCCACAGGCTGGAAAAATCAGATAGACAAATGTAGCATAGGTGAGGATTTCATCTTAAGTTTTCAGGATAGCTTCTTTGAACAGTATGTTCTGGAGCCAACCAGCGAGCAGGCTATACTAGAACTGGTATTGTGCAATGAGCAAGGATTAATTAATTACCTCATAGTGAAGGCGCCTCTCAGTCGCAGTAATCATAATATGATTGAATTTCATATTCAGTTTGCGAGGCAGAAGAGTGAGTTCCAGACTGGTATTTTAAACTTGGAATAAGAGCACATATCAGGGCCTGAAAGCAGGGCTAGCTAAAGTGAACCGGCAAATTGGGTTAAGGTATGGGCCAGTAGAGATGGAGTGACAGACATTTAAGGGGATATTTCAGAAAACATAGAATAGATACCGATCGACAAGAAAGAAATATTCCAATGGGAGCACCCACCATCCATGTTTAATTGAAAAAGTTAAAAGATAGTGGCCGGAATTTTCTGGCCATTCTTTGCCGGTGGGACGGGAATGGTGATGCCCCACCATAGGTTTCTTGGCTGCGGGATGCATAGAACGGGAAATCCCTTTGACAATAACAGAAGATCCCGCCATTGGTCAATGACACGTTGCCTCCCCCTGCGAAGCACGCCACGGGGCGCAAGCGGGAAATCCTGCCAAGTAGCAAACTTAAAGATAACGCATATCATTGCCCAAATGTGGGTCTGAAGATTAAACAGAATATTAAAAACAGAATGACTCAAAGATTAATTAAGAGGGAAAAATTAGGGTATGAGAGAAAGCTAGCTGGAAGCACAAAGACAGGTACGAAGGGTGTCCCCCTGCCCCCCCCCCCCCCCCCCCCCCCCCCCCACGGCATGTTTTGAGGCAACCCGCCATTGGCCGGCAGTGAGGTCTTCTGGTCCTACCGCTGCCAATGGGGTTTCCCATTTCTTGCACCCTCTGCCGCTGGGGGGCCCATGGCGGGGATTGTTGCCAGCAGGACTGGAAAGAGAACGGCCAGAAAATCCCACCTAACAGTTTCTATAGATATTTGAAAAAGAAAATAGTTAACAGTGTGCATTTAGATCCCATTGAACGTGATTATAGGGAATTAATAATAGAAAATAAGGAGATGGCAGTTGAATTGAAAATGTATTCTGCATCAGTCTTTACTATAGAGAATGCAAGTAACATCCCCAAAATTACTGTAAATCAGGAAATAGAAGGGAGGGAGGAACTCAAGAAAAGTATAATCTCCAGGGAAGTGACACTGAGCAAATTGTTGGAGCTGTGAGCTGGCAATCCCTGGGTCCTGATGGACTTCATTTTCGGGTCTTAAAAGAAGTAGCTGGTGAGATAGTTGATGTGCTGGTTTTAATTTTCCAGAATTACATAGTTTTGGGGAAGGTTCCATTAGATTGGAAAACAGCAAATATAATTCCTTTATTCAAAAAGGGAGGGTGACAGAAGGCAGGAAATTATACACCAATTAGCTTAACATCTGTCATAGGGAAAGTTAAAAGCGAAGACATTATAGCAGACCACTGAGATAAATTTAATGTAATCAGGCAGAGCCAACATG
The DNA here is from genome assembly GCF_902713615.1 of Scyliorhinus canicula. Classification (NCBI taxonomy): domain Eukaryota; kingdom Metazoa; phylum Chordata; class Chondrichthyes; order Carcharhiniformes; family Scyliorhinidae; genus Scyliorhinus; species Scyliorhinus canicula. The sequence goes on along the minus strand of NC_052158.1, from coordinate 79,617,954 downwards.
GTTTTGGGAGAGGGAACTCATGATTAAGCAAGTTATTGGAGTTCTTTGAAGAAGTAACATGTGCTGTGGATTTACTGTACTTAGATTTCCAGAAGGCATTTGCTAAAGTGCCACATCAAAGGTTATTGCAGAAAATAAAAGGTCACGGTGTAGGGGGTAACACATTGGCATGGATAGATGATTGGCTAGCTATTAGGAAACAGAGATTAGGCATAAATGGGTCATTTTCTGGTGGGCAAGATGTAACAAGTGGTGTGTCACAGAGATCAGTGCTGGGGCCCCAACTTTTTACAATTTATATAAATGACTTGGGCAGAGGGACCAAAGGTGTAATTTCTAAAATGCTGATGACACTGATGACAGATAGGTAGGAAAGTAAGTTGTGAAGAGGATATAAGGAGGCTACAAAGGGATACAAATATGTTAAGTGAGAGGGTAACAATCTGGCAAATTGAGTACAATGTGGGAAAATGTGAAGTTGTTGATGGTGAGAGATCACAAGCTCTGACTTTCAGAGGAATCTGGGGGTCCATGAATTGCAAAAGGTTAGTATGCAGGTACAGTAAGTAATTAGGAATGCTAATAAAATGTTCTGATTTATTGTGGCGGGAATTGAACACAAAAGTAGGGATGTTATGCTTCAGTTGTACAAGTCATTCGTAAGACCACTTATGGTCTCCCTATTTCAGGAAGGATGTAATGCATTGGAAATGGTTCAGTGATGGTTTACTAGATTAATAATTGGGCAATTGTCTTTTGAGGAAAGGTTGCACAGGGTAAGCTTGTATCCGCTGGAGTTTAGAAGAGTAAGCGGTGACTTGATTGAACCATATAAGATCCTGACATGTCTTGACAGGGTGGATTTGGAGAGGATGTTTTCTCTTGTGGGAGAATCTAGAACTAAGGATTACTTTTTAAAAATGAGGGGTGGCCCATTTAAGACAGGTGAGGAGAAATTTTCTTTCTCGGGGGGTCATGAGTCTTTGGAACTCTCTTCTTCAAAAGGCAGAGAAAGCAGAGTCTTTGAATAATTTTAAGGCAGAGTTACATATATTCGTGATGAGCAAGGGGGTGAAAGGTTATCAGGGTAGATGGGGCTATGGAGTTGAGGTTACTATAAAATCACCCATGATCTTATTGAATGGTGGAGCAGGCTCGAAGGGCCGCGTAGGGCAGCACGGTGATGCTGTGGTTAGCACTGCTGCCTCATGAAGCCGAGGTCCCAGGTTCGATCCCGGCTCTGAGTCACTGTCCGTGTGGAGTTTGCGGGGAGTTTTCCTTCCCGTATTTGCATGGGTTTCGCCCCCCCCCCCCCCCCCCCCCCAACGCAAAGATGTGCAGGGTAGGTGGATTGGCCACGCTAAATTGCCCCTTAATTGAAAAAAATGAATTGGGTACTCTAAATTTTTTTTAAAAGAAGGGCCCAGTAGCCTACTCCTGCTCCTAATTTGTCTGCTTGTATGTTCAACAGCTATTAAGATCATAACTTGTATGCTTAAGATGTCAGTGCTGTTTTAGGTGACCGCTTGAGGCTAAAATGATTGGGAGAGCAGCATCCCATCGCTAAATTGGTACATTTTTGATATGTGTATCATGTTAGAACAGATGCATTAATTTCTACGCTATACATTGGCCGATAGCATCTGTCCTCGATTGGCCTGGGATTTTCCTGTGCTGCAGAAAGTGAATGTTGTTTCGGCTGGAAAGCCAACTCTTCCATTTTCGCTCATAACAGTCCCTCCACAGTGGAGAATCTTGCCCATTGAAGTATTGTTTTCGATTGCTACCTGTTACTAGTGTGGCCTTTTTTACTGTAGATAAATACATATGTAGTTTTATCCCCCTTCACAGGTCAGAGTTACATTAATAATTCTATGCATGCAGTGGGAGGTAGGTGCTGTCTTTTGGATTAAATACATTGAAATGAGGCCCACCTGGCCTCGCAGGTGAACACGGAAGAACACCATTCAAAGAACAGCAGAGGAATTCTTCCTGGTGATCTGGCCAATCAACTAGCAGATTATCAGGTCATCATTCTGTTAGCTTGGTGTGCAAAAATCATCAGAAAATGTCCTACTTCAAACAGTAACTACACCTCAAAGTACTTTATTTTCTGTTATGTGCGTTGGGATATCTTGAGGTATATGAATGCAAGCCTTTCTTCCTTTATTGAAACGTTCCATTTGTCATAATGACACAACTAAACTGACCCATAGGATTGCCTTTCATGTCTTGCAACAGATTAATTCATGTTTTTACCTCGAGGCCTCAGCCCGTCTTAAAAGCTTGACTTAATATTTTCCACAGTGATCGTTCTGTCAACTGAAGGGAGTTACTAATTGCATATGTACCTGTAGTTCTGAGAATGGTTGTGCCTGAAGGTCTGCAGAATTCCTCATGATGTATCAGTAGGATTTTGCCAAGGTGTTTCTCCTCAAGCCTGAACAGTATGGCCGGGGTTTTGTCAACAGTGTGCTCTTCTCAATGTTATAACTGGAACTGTGCGTCACTCTTGCTTTCTCTCTTTTTTTGTCATTTCCCACATGATTGTAATTATCATTCTAAAGTATTAGAAGCATGCATGCAAATACATGTTTGATTTAGTGGCGCGGGATGGTGAAACCTTCCCTCAGCTGACAGTGCTGTATCTATGGGCAACCAATGAGTTTGCTGGTTTGTAGGAAGGCTCTATATCACACTCAACACTTTCCTGCACAACTCCATTGCCAATAACCTAAGGCTTATGACAAATATGGCACAAGTGTTTTTCAAAGTTAAATTTCACTTGTAAAATTGCACATTACGTTGGTTTCACTTTATTCATGTGTGCATCATCGTTTTTTTATTGAGACTAGCTTAGTCTGAGACCTTGTCAGGGCGCCGTTTAGCACTGGTTTTGACAAATATGGACCAGGTATGACGGCATCACGGGGGTCTCTCAGGCCATTAGAGACCCCTGGGTGGTCGGAGACAGGGCACCCTGGACTCCCCCCTGGAACCCAGCCACCTTGGCACTGACAGTCTGGCACCCTTGAATGCCACCTGGGTATCCTGACAGTGCCAGGCTGGCAGTCAAAGTGCAGTCAAGGTGCCCAGCTGCCAGGTTGGGGTGAGGGGGAGGTAGAGGGCCACTGCAAATATTGGGGGCATGAAGGGGGAGAGTCCTGAAAGCCAGGGTGAGCTTAAAGATGGGGTCTAGAGATAAGGGCAGCCTTCCAAAATGGTGCCTTGGTCTGCGGGGTACCAAACCTGCTAGCAAGATCAGCTCGTCAATGCAGGACAGCTGGCTAAGTATGGCCTTGGCAGGGAGAAACACCCAAGACCTAAAAAATAAACGGCAAAGTGCCGGTTAATAGCAGGGTGAATCTCAGCACTGCAGCCGAACACGCCTAAAAGGGAACTTGAACATTTGTCCACTGAATTGCACCCGTTAGTTTTCTGCGTTCATTCTTTATAGAATATTCATGTTAGTGTCGAGTGTTGTACTCATCAGACATGGCTGAACTCGCAGGCTCAGCTTGTCCTCACTTTTATACATTGTAAAGGACATTGTCCAACAGCAACCTCAGTGGGGCAGTTGAAATGATGTAGACAAGCTCAAACCCCTGTAAGGACTCTGCCAGTCAACAATCTTGGATGGACCCATATTTGGACAGTATTGACACTGCCCTCTTGGCCCCTCATTTTCTTACCTTAACTGATTGTCCCCACCAGATCCAGGCCCTTCTCACTTCATTCCTCCATGCCTCCAACCCCACTCTCTGCCCTTGGATCCCCCTTCCACTCCTGCATGTCTACGAGCTGACTCCATAACTATTCCTCACCATTGACTAACCCTTGCTTCTCCCATGCCTCCATGTAAGAGTCCATTCTCCTGCTCTCCTCCCTTGTGCCGTAGAGTTAAACAAGGAGACCCACTGATCTTTCACACAACTATGCAAAGCTGACAGATGCATGCCATCTTTAAACAATTGTGAACTGGATGCCATGAGATTCTTGAGAACTGCTGACTTTATCTTGAAGGTGGGACATCATTTAAAAAGTTTAATGCTAATTCATGGCATGCAAATATATTACAAGGAAGAACTCACAGGCTGCTCGACGCGCGTAAAACACGCTGATGTTGGGTGCGACTTTCCCACCATGTTGCGCGCGGCACCGATCCCATTATGGCGGGAGAGGCCAAAAACGGTATTTGCGCCGGGCGCTAAACAGTTTCCCATTCTCCCGACCTGCTCCCGATGGCATGATCATGAACCTGATTAAACCTAATTTGCATTCATTTAAATGTCATTAGCGAGATTAAAGTCGAATGCAGTGGCCTCCCAGTAGTCACCTGTCCCCACAGCGCAAAGTCACGGGGGCATCATTTTGTACTCCTCTATAAAAACAGGGATAGGTACAATGGATACCGAGGGGGAGCGAAGAGGTGAGTTGCCCCCTCCATTACCAGCATGCAGCTCAAGGGCACCATAGCTGATGCCCTAATGCTGTGTCGGGACTGATGCCAGGAGGAGAGAGGTGGTAACTTACACTTGCAGCTCGCAGGAGGTCATTCATCTTCTTCCTACATTGGACGGCAATCCTCCTAGTTCTGCTGCCTGCACTCACTGCAGCTGCCACTGCCTCCCAGGTGGCATTTGTCGCCATGCTGCTGGGTCTCCTATCGTCTCTGGGTGTACAGGGTGCCCCGCTTCTCCTCCATGGCATCCAGAAGCCTGGCCAGGTTGGGACATACAAATCGAGGAGCAGATCTCTGCACGACCATCCTCCTGGATTGACTGGGAGTGAGTGTTGAGGGGCCATTTAAATGATTCCCCCCACCTCGTTAGCTGCGAGCAGCTGAGCCACGATTCAGGCGAATCAGATGCCTGGAGACACTTTGTCATTTTTGCGTGAATCACGCCCTTTTTTCCTGCAACTCCAATTGCCATCAGGAAATCAAAATGTTGTATCCCGCCAAATTTATATTTACTGCTCATGTGGGCTTCATAAAATCTGTAACCCCCAGCCAGCCACCATGTATTCATTTGTTTTCCTAACTATTTGAAGAAAAGATGAAGGGAAATCAATAATAGATTATTTAGGCCTTTACTGCCTCCTTGTTTATTACATCTCCCACGTTTTGTGCCATGTAAATTTCAAAGTTGTGCATTTGCTCCTCACTTAGTGATGTTAACATTGTTTTGTTTACTGCTCTGTTCATCTGAAATTGGGTAAGTGAGAGTGAGTTAGGTCTTCTAAATATGTCCCACAGGTGGCACAGTGGCTCAGTGGTTAGCACTGCTGCCTCACGGCGCTGAGGACCCGGGTTCGATCCCAGCCCCGGGTCATCGTCCGTGTGGACTTTGTGTCTGCATGGGTCGCACCCCCAGAACCCAAAGATGTGCAGGGTAGGTGGATTGGCCATGCTGAATTGCCCCTTAATGGGAAAAAAATAAAATAAGTGTGCCAGTTTTTTGGGACTACCCAATGTATTGGCGGGGTGGCATATCTGAAATGGTCAGAAGCCTCATGAGTGTATCTAAATCAGGCCTGAGCATTGTAATTAAGGCCAAGGTGCAATTTGATTACCTCTCTGGCCCAGTAACACCACTTATTGTTTCTGTCCACGAACCGTGGGGTGCTTACAATCTCTTCCGAGAATTTCAAATAGCATTCAAAAGAGTCAGGGACTGCCCTCATTCTTTTGTTTTGAAATGTATTTTATTACAAACATGTATCAAAACAGGTGACAGCAAACAAACACCCCAGGAAACATGGTCCCTACAATCAACTCTACAGTCTGTACAGATCTTTCCTCTTTTTCACTCCCCTCTCCCCTGTGACGAACAGCCCCTCAAAAACAGTCACAAACATTCCCCACCTTTCCTCAAACCTTCCTGAAGAGCCCCATAACTCATAATTTATCTTCTCTAATCACAGGAAGTCGTACAGGTCACCCAACCAAGTCGCCAACCCTGGTGGCGATGCCGACCGCCACTCCAACAAAATTCACCGCCGTGCAATAAGAGAGGCGAAAGCCAAGACATCAGCCTTACTCCTCTCCTTGAGTTCTGGTTTCTTTGAGACCCCAAATATCGCCACCAAAGGGTCCAGATCCATCTCCTCCTCCACTATCCTGGCTAAGACTGCGAACACTCCCGCCCAGAATCTTCCCTATTTTTCGCAGTGTAGCCACCGAAGTTGGCCATTCCCTCAATACAAAATGGAGGAACGCAAAGCTTGCAGGGTAAAATGGACAAAGTTTGCAGCACAAGCAGGCTGTAACAAGGCACTGTGTATTCTGTCTGCTAAGAGAGCAGACAGCACCGAAACAAACATTCCAGATACTAATGAGACAATCTCCGGGACAGTTAGCATAGTAATGGAACGATCCCAGAAACAATGGACACAAATAGGGAAGTGATTGCAACAGTGTATGGGAAACCAGACACCCTGCACCAGCAGGGTTCGAAGACAAAGCACCTGAAGGCCCGCCCAGTAGCCAAGGGACAGCTTCAGTATTGGGGGGATTCAAACAAATCGATTGGGAAGAGACCCAATCGATCCCCAGCAGATAGAGGGTCCGCCCAAAAGGGCGCGAAGCCCTAGGACCTATAAAAGGCAGGTCCCAAACTTAGTTCGTTCTTCTTGACCAGCCCTCCTCTCTTGACCAGCCCTCTCGACCAGCCTTTACCGAAGAAGACCTTGACCGAGAGAGAGCAGAGGTTTGGGACAGCAGCCGCCAGCAAGTAAGTGTCTCACAATGATCGCTACCAGAGATAGACACTCCTGACCCCTTTTTAACCCGTACCAACCTGAAGACTGCGGACCCAGTGCAGAGCAAGAGGCCTTGTCCCCGATCCGGCAGTTCCCTTTAAGATAAGTATTGGTTTATTTAGTGGCAGGAATAGTTTACTCATCTTAGCGTGTGCATGAGTAGTTTATAATTGTATTATAATAAACTCATTTGTTTGAACTTACTAATTGGTGTATGGTTTTATTGCTTTGAACTTGACCGTGAAACTTGTGGCGATATCTTAACGATACCTGGCGACTCCAGAGCTAAGTAACGAAACAGAGGCAAATTGAGTGTTAAGCACACTCACCCAGAACGAGCAACATTTAGGGGCGACATCTGCCGGGACTCGATTAGAAGTGGCCCCCCCACTCCGAGAGAACCCAGAAATTTGAATCTGAAATCCAATTGGGAAAAGGAAAAACCACAAGTGTTCAAGTAGTTCAAACCAATAATCATAATTCGGAAGTATGTTTTTGCATGTGTAACTAACAGGGTTGTAAGGTAAAACCGAGAGATTTTTGTTGCGACAAACTGTCGGGAGTTTTATAAGTCGGAACATAGCGAAAGCCATACCCGTATTTTATAAGCATTGCCTTATCATCCCTCGTTCCAAATTAAAAGAGAGCATAAGAGAAAAAGAAATGGCCATGCCGACAATGGAACGCCTCATGAACCCAGAGCAGTTCATGGTCGCAGCGACCAACAGTAGCAGAGGAGGTCAGTGTCCCGTGTGGGAGCTGGAACTCAGGAAGTACCTCAAAGGGAAAGGATGGCCCCTTTGGAGTGAGTTTTGTGTGAATGAGGAGACAGGTTCCCGGGAGTATAGGACATACTCGGTGGGAGAACCTATCTCAAATTCATAAAAAGAGTTTAGGTAAAGCACGTAAGCCGATGGCAATTGTGTCCTGCTTGGCACAATTGCGAGGCACAGAGGAGGTCGTTCGGACGCTCCGCAAAGAATTAGAAGAGAGGAATAGAATGAGCAAAGTCGACATTTGCGATGTCGAAAAGGATAACATAGAATTAAGAAGGAAGTTGGCAGAGAAGGATAGAGAGGTGGATGATGCCAAGAGGGCACATCAGTCCTGTCTAGCCCATCTGAGCAGTTCCCAAGCCCAGTATGAGAAAGCCTATCAGGATGTGCAGCGCGCAGTTCTGATAAGAGAAGATTCAGATAAGCAGGTAGAGGCTTTGCAAAGGCAATGCTCTGACCTAAAGGCAGCTTTAAGGGCACTCCATGCCGCCACCACTGAGCAAAGGCAAAGCACAGTGGACCATGCGAAATGTAGGAAGCAGATTGCGCAGCTGCAATCTCTGCTTTCTGTGCAGAATGGGTTCCAAGAGACATTTAGGACCCAGTTAGATGAAGGAAATGCCCCAGATTGGCAGGAATTAAGCGAAACCGCGCAGCGCTATGTTCAGGGAACATGTGCGCCAGCAGTGCAACAGAAAAGGAAAGCGCCCCAACCCCCCACAGGTCAGATAGCACCCGCACATATGAACCCAGTCACCACCCAAAGAAAAGCAACCGTAGAAGGCGCACCCGAGGTCACCTACACCACCCCCTTAACTGCAACACAACTAAGGGACGCGTGTGAGAAAATCACCCCGTTCCTCCCCACTGCAGACCCCCACCAATTTTTCGCACGACTGAAACAGCAGGCGACCATGTATGGCCTGGATGAGCGAGAGCAGGTTAAGCTCACAGTTTTGAGTTTAGACTCATCGGTAGTAGCAGCCCTCCCCGACCCACAGAACGTTGGCGGAGGCACCCTCGAAGAGATGCATACAGCTATTTTAGACGCGATAGGGTACAACAGAGGAGACCCAGTCGAAGGCCAGAAAAGGACCGAGAACCCCACAGCATTCGCAGGAAGGCTGTGGATTCATTTCACTGCCGTATTTTGGTGATTTAGACCGCGCGCATTTAACCCGAGATAATATGGTTAAATGGACCCGCACCATCATCTCCCACGCCACAGATGCAGGGCAGAATATCTGCAGCAGTTATGACCCCTCAGAAGAGGCCCATAATGAAAAATGGGTATTGAAATGATTGTCCCGCGCTTGGGAGCAATCTGTCCAAGGCAAGATAAAAGTACAGAACCCCGAAGAAGCTCAGGCTGCAGCAGATATTCAGGCAGTGAGAGCGCACCAAAACCCCGCATTGGTAAATGAAGGAAAGAACAGCCCCCCACAGAAGTCGCAGGAATGTTACAACTGCGGACATTTAGGACATTTTGCAAAAGAATGCAACGCCCTGCAGAAATCTCAGAGAGGCCAGCAGACAGGCACTCTGACCAGGAACAAAGCAAAGCCTATCCACAGTATAGGGACGCAGTCAGGACAGACCAATGTGGACGGAACGGACTTACGGTGTTCGTGCTCCCGCACTTGGGTCTGTGACACCCTCTGGGACCGATTCGGAAGACTGGTGGTCACAGCGAAAATTAGAGGGAAGCCCATAGAATTACTTTGGGACACAGAAGGGTCCCGCACTACCATTAATTTCTCCACTACACCACAGGCAGACACGTGGCCCACTACAGCTTCAATTACACTCAGCGGCTTTACAGGCCACTCACAGCAGGGACACATTACAGCCCCTGTATCAATTCAGCTAGGGAATATCTCCACCAGACACCCCGTTGTTTTAGTTAATCTTCCCCGCACAGCAGAACACATACTGGGCATTGACTTTATGAATGCCCACAGCCTGTCGTTCGATCCAGTAAATCAGTGTGTCTGGCGAATGGCGAAACCTGACAGAGCACCCGCAACTCTCACAGTAGGAGAGTATGCGAACAGGATTAGCGCAGTAGGCGACTATTTTTTTGACCCGACCACGCTTAGCACGGACAAACAGGTTAGGGCAGTTTTGAACAAACACAGGACAGCATTTGCCAGTCACCGGCACGACTGCGGCAGAATGACTGGACAAGTTCAAGTTACAGGACCTGACCCGAGACCACAGAGACAGTACCGATTTCCCCTAGAAGCAGAGGGAGAAATTGGAAAAGTTATAGAGAGCTTATTAGAGCAGGATGTACTTAGGACAGTAGCCTCGACTAATAATGCCCCTATTTGGCCATGAGGAAGCCCGACGGATCATGGCGTCTGACCATTGATTATCGGGAACTCAACAAAGTTACCCCAGCAGTAGCCCCCACGGTAGCGACAAGTCCCGAGACCATGCTCACGCAGGGACTCCACTCCAAATATTTCACGGTATTGGACATTAGCAACGGCTTTTGGTCAATCCCATTGGCAAAGGCGTGCCAGTACAAATTTGCCTTCACATTTAAAGGACAGCAGTACACGTGGACATGCCTCCCACAAGGATTCCACAATTCCCCCTCCATTTTCCACCGACAGCTGGCAAGTGGACTAGCAACATTTTCCCGACCTGAATGTCTGGTACAGTATGTGGACGGCCTATTACTGCAGACAGACACCAAGGCAGAGCACATCACGCTTCTGTCCGAACTCCTGGAACTATTGCAAGACATTGGATGTAAAGTTAACCCCAGAAAGGCCCAAATATTGGAGAATCAAGTGATGTATTTGGGTACAGTCATCACGCACGGCAAACGCGAGATCGAGTTTAAAAGAATTGACTCGATCGTCAAATTGCCCCTTCCCCAAAATGTTTCAGACCTCCGGTCGTTTTTAGGACTGGTTGGGTATTGTCGGAACCATATCGATGGTTTTGCGACCAAGGCAGCCCCACTCTTAGACCTCCTTAAGAAAGGAGCCCCTTGGGAATGACTTCCGCAGCATACAGAGGCTGTGGAAGAGTTAAAGAAAGCCCTTAGTGCAGCGCCCGCGCTACAAGTTCCAGACCAACTCTCCCCCTATGCAATAGAGGTAGCTAGCACAGATCTGACCCTCTCAGCCGTGCTCCTTCAGGAACGGCACGAGCAGCTACGACCCGTGGCTTATGCCTCACGACTGTTAGACCCCGTGGAGCAAGGTTTTTCAGCCTGCGAAAGGCACCTGCTCGTGGTATTGTGGGCAGTACAATATTTTTCTTACATTACCGGACTCAACCCCATCACCATTTTGACCGAACACACCCCCACACAGTTACTTTTAGACGGACGACTGAAGGGCTGTTCAGTGAGCCAGATAAGAGCAGCTAGGTGGACACTTCTGTTACAAGGACGGGGCATAACAGTTAATTGGACCAAGACACACACATTTTTAGCGGACAACTTACAGTATCCAGGACAACCCCATGAATGCGAAATCGTAGCACCCCTCCACAACACAGGACCCTTCATTGCTAAGACACCCCCCAGGAAGATAGGGAATTCAAGCCAGAGCCCCCAGCACACAGACACGTGTGCCCCATTGAAGATATATGTGGACAGTTCATCCACAGTTTTAGATGGCGAACGCATCACTGGATGCGGGATTTATGTAGAAGATGCGCAGGGACGTGCACTAGAGGAGATAGCACTAAAGTTACCCGGTCACTTAGGCGCGCAGGCAACAGAGCTCGCGGCCATAGCATACATAGTGGACCACCCAGATTCATTCCCCAGCCCAGCAGCCATATATTCGGACAGTTTATATGTCTGTAACAGCCTCACAGATTTTCTACCCTTGTGGAGGAAAAGAGGTTTTGTCTCCGCGGACGGGAAGCCCCTTCCATCAGCCCCTTCCATCAGCCCCATTACTCCACCATATCCTAGAGAAGGCAAAGGATAGGACGTATGGCATTATTAAAGTTAGAAGCCACCATCGATCATCCCCCCCTGGAAATGTAAAAGCCGACGCAGTGGCTAAAGCAGTTTCCAGGCGAGGTCACTTTTGGACACCCCCAGCTAGCGCACCAGCTAGCGCCCCTGTGAGTTCAGTTCAGGTCTCACAGACTGACATAGAAGATTTAGTACAGGCACAGAAGCAGGACGAAAATCTCCGGGAGATTTTCAAAGGAAACTTTGTGGCCCAGTACGACAAATTCAAACACGCTTTGACCACACATGAGGGTGTGATTATCAAAGACCAGTTGCATGTGGTTCCTGAGAAAGACAGGAATCAAATGATTGCCTTATTCCATGATGGTCATGGACACCAAGGGATCGACCCTACCACAGCACACCTTAGACAACTCTGTTGGTGGCCCAATTTAAGACAAGATGTTACCCACGACATAGAGAATTGTTTAATTTGTGCACAGAATAACCCGGAGAGATATTCAAAGAAGGCACAACTCAGCCACACTCGCCCCGTTAATGGCCCCTGGACTAACCTCCAGATCAATTTTATAGGTCCATCGCCCCCTTGCAGGAATGGCTATAAATATGTTCTGGTGGTCATATACACGTTTACGAAATGGGTAGAGGCATTCCCATCTCGTACGAACACAGCAAAGACAGCCGCAATGATCCTGACCCACCACATTTTTACTAGATGGGGACTCCCGAGAAGTATTGAATCAGATCAGGGATTTCATTTCACAGGACGGGTCATGAAGAACGTCCTGACCATATTTGGAATCAAACAAAACTTTCACATTGCGTATCACCCCCAGTCAAGCGGGATAGTGGAACGCATGAATCGGACTCTAAAATCGACCCTTAGAAAAATGGTACAAGAGAACAATTCAACTTGGGATGTTCATAAGAAATACTGTTTCATCATCTACAGGTTTCACCCCACACACACTCATGACCGGACGCCCTATGAAAGGATCAGAATTCCTTTTAGGACTCGACATGACCAGCCCAGAAGTGACGGCCCTCACACACGAAAAAGCAGTAAACCAATTAGTTGAGACTGTAAGGTTTGCTCAGCTAGCAGCCGCAGTAAAATTGGGTAAAAGGCGGTAACAGAGCAAGGCCTGTTTCAACAAAAATGTCCACACCACAGAATTTCAGGTTGGGCAGCAAGTAATGTTATCTGTGTATAACCCCAGCACGTTTTTGGCCCAAAAATTTTCCGGCCCGTACTCAATTTTGGACAAATTCAGCCCGTTAGTATACCAGATAAAGTACCCCAACGGTAAGACTGCGTGGTTTCATATTAACTAATTAAAGGCTTATGGAACACAGTCAAACCACTCACACCATGTCCTGCTAGACGCAGCAGAACACCTTGCCCCGCCCACAAGAGACACATTTCCACCCTCCTCCTCACAGACCAGTTCCTCATCGGACCCGACCTCGACTCCGCCCACCGACTTTAGGACACGCCCCGGAACGTCCACAAGCTGCCACAGCAGAGACAGCGACTGTGACTTGGACGACAGCCACAGCACGCCTCTCTACTGCCCTGATTCCACAGACACCACACACACCACCTACGACACCGACTACAGTGATTTAGAGATCACTTACATTACAAATCCAGACCCACACCCAAACCCACCGCCCAACTATGACGACCCAGACAACCTTCCTTTAAATTTAGACCCCACGATTTGGCACAGGGACAATTCTTGGAGACTTGTCCGAAATGATGAGAGTGACCCCGGGTCACACAATGCCAAAATTGCATGCCTGATCCATACAAGGGTATGGGATCCGGGAGAAGAGGATGACTTGATGTCTGACTCGCGACACGGCAACCCCTTTGCGACCCTGTTCGCAGAGAATGATGAGAAGTGAGGTGTCCAGATGATGTAAAAAGAGGAACCGCTTGAGAGATAAACGGTGTCCTTTCTGATGGAACCTGCACGCATGTTTGTATGTTGTGTTTGATATGGAGATTGGCCACTCGCTTTTCAGCTGAAAAGCTTGTGACCACCTCACATGCACGTTAGTTTGTCCGCCGATATTTTTGAGAACTTGACTCAGCTGCAATGTCTGGAGCCCAACTTAAGGCTTCACCCTTCACCCCACTAGGAGCATCTTGGCTCCCCCTTTTTTTAGGTGACCCTCTATTCTGGGAATAGAGGCTGCCAATTCCACAATGAATACATTCATGCCCGTTCGTTCCAGGTCGCTCAGGCAGTGGAGAAACGGCACTGAGGACCTGCCCTGTCTGAGGACCCCCCTCTGGTCAGCTAAGCTCGGGTACAGCACAGCACGCCCTACCCGGGGATCCCATTCAACTCTTACCCGTCGCGGCCCATACGCAACTCATTCGACCTTTCTCATTTCTAAAGCTTGGTTTCATTTTGTTTAAGGTAGCCCTTCGGCCGCCACTCCATATGCTATTTACATTCAGGAACGTTTTGGGATGGTAAATTGCAACAGTCTGCAAGATGGCTTGCACTGGTTTAGTAGTTAAGTATATGTCTGGTCCTAAATCCGCTTTTGAAAAAAAAATGTGGGAGTCACATGGAGGTGACCATCATAAAGGGAAATTTGGAACAAGAGGACAGATATACTTAAAGTCAAGATATTAAGCTGAACACTAATAGATAATATGCTTGATTCCATAGCTTTTGGACGTTCGAGAGAGGAACCGAAGCAACAGCACAGCAAGATCCCAGGAAGGAAAGAGAAGAGAAGAGAAGAGACAGAGAAGATGAAGAGCACTCCAATTGCTATGTTTTTATCTTTTGTGGCATCTGCGTGGTTGTGCGTGGACGCGAACCCCCTTTTCCACAGTACAACGTTTGCTAACTTCTCCCAAACCCAGACCACCCCCAGCCCAGTCAATGGTAACAGTACCCCAACCTGGTGTACCAGATTTCTGACATGGTACTCCTTGTCGTACGTTATAGAATCACTTTTAGCAATAGCGATCATCTGTATTATAGTCCAAACCCTCAGGATGAGGAAATGGAGAAGGAGAGCCTACCGCTCTCGTGCCTCAACAGTCTATAGAGCGAGATCCCTATTTTTGGATTCCACCCATCCGCCGAACCCCTGGAAATGTAATCAAGTATTTATTTTTACACTCGATGCCTTTGTAAAATAAAGAGATTCTTTCTGTTAATGATGTACCTCTGAGCTCGACTGCCGAGTCAGAGAGAATGAAATGTAATGATGCTGCTGTGTGAATGATTAAGGATTTAGAATGTTGTAGAATGTTTAAATATAAGATGAGAATAGTTTATTGAGGAGGGAGAGTAGTTTATTGAGGATAGTTAGAGGTTCCCGATTTCAATTGATAATGCATGTCCCCTTTGACATAGCGGCAATCAGAAATTGTTAGTTAAAATTTTTTTCCCATAATTGAGGAAAGGATAGAAGTCATGGAACTCGCTGAGGTGAGGGAACCCAAAGACACCAACCTTGGGTGATCCTTCATGATTTCGCATGAGGATCACAAGGAGGGAGTGTAGCCACCGAAGTTGGCCATTACCTCAATACAAAATGGAGGAATGCAAAGCTTGCAGGGTAAAATGGACAAAGTTTGCAGCACAAGCAGGCTGCAACAAGCCACTGTGTATTCTGTCTGCTAAGAGAGCAGACAGCACCGAAACAAACATTCCGCATACTAATGAGACAATCTCCAGGACAGTTAGCATAGTAATGGAATCATCCCAAAGACAATGGACACAAATAGGGAAGTGATTAGGGAAGCAACAGTGTATGGGAAACCAGACACCCCGGCACCAGCAGGGTTCAAAGACAAAGCACCTGAAGGCCCGCCCAGTAGCCGAGGGACAGCCTCAGTATTGGGGGGATTCAAACAAATCGATTGGGAAGAGACCTAAATGATTCCCAGCAGATAGAGGGTCCACCCAAAAGGGCGCGAAGCCCTAGGGCCTATAAAAGACAGGTCCCAAACTTAGTTCGTTCTTCTTGACCAGCCCTCTCGACCAGCCTTTACCGAAGAAGACCTTGACCGAGAGAGAGCAGAGGTTTGGGACAGTAGCCACCAGCAAGTAAGTGTCTCACAACGATCGCTACCAGAGATAGACACTCCTGACCCCTTTTTAACCCATACCAACCTGAAGTCTGCGGACCCAGTGCAGAGCAAGAGGCCTTGTCCCCTGATCCGGCAGTTCCCTTTAAGATAAGTATTGGTTTATTTAGTGGTAGGAATAGTTTAATCATCTTAGCGTGTGCATGAGTAGTTTATAATTGTATTATAATAAACTCATTTGTTTGAACTTACTAATTGGTGTATGGTTTTATTGCTTTGAACTTGACTTTGAAACTTGTGGCGGTATCTTAACGATACCTGGCGATTCCAGAGCTAAGTAACGAAACAGAGCCAAATCGAGTGTTAAGCACACTCACCCAGAACGAGCAACAGCAACCCCAAAACATGTGCGTATGATTTGCTGGCTCCCACGCACACCTCTCACACTCATCTGCTACCCCCTGAAAGAACACACTCATTCTCGCACGAGTCATATGCACCCTATGCACCACCTTAAACTGTATTAGGCTCAACCTTGCACATGAAGAGGTCCCGTTTACCCTACATAGTGCCTCACTCCATGCTCCCCAATTGATCTCCCCTCCCAACTTCGCTTCTTATTTTTCTTTCACCACCCGCTTGCTTCCCTGCTTCCCCAGCCACTTGTATATATCCCCAATTCTTCCCTCCCTTTCCACATCCGGGAGCAGCAGTCGCTCCAGCAGGGTGTATCCCGGCAACATAGGGAACCCCCTCCAGACTTTTCACGCAAAGTCTAACCTGCAGATACCTGAACTCACTCTCCATCGGCAGCTCCACCCTCTCCCTTAGCTCCTCCAGACTGGCGAACCCTTCCTCCAAATACTGATCCCTCACCCTGATCAGCCCCACTTTCCTCCACCTCCTGTATACACTATCCACCCCCCCCCCCCCCCCCCCCCCCCCGGCTCAAACCCATGATTCTCACACAGCGGCATTAGCACTGACATCCCTTCCATTCTAAAATGTCTCCTCAACTGATTCCATATCTTCATTGTGGACTGCACCACCGGGCTCCTTGCATACCTACTCAGAGCCATTGGCAACGCTGTTGTCACCAAAGCCCTCAAACTAGACCCCTTCCAAGATCCCTCCTCCATCCTAATCCACTCTATCCCTTCTCCTTTCCCACCACCGCCATACCTTGTCCGCATTCGCCGCCCAATAATAATGAAGCAGGTTCGGCAAGCCAACCCCCCTCCTTTGCTGCCTCTGCAGCAGGGTCCTCCCCACCCTCGGCACCTTCCCCGCCCATACAAAGTCAGAAACGATCATGTCCACCTTCCGAAAAAAGGCCTTTGGTATGAAGATCAGGAGAGCTTAAAAGATAAACAAGAACCTCAGCAGAATATTCATTTTCACCACTTGGACCCACCCGGCCAGTATCCCACCTCTTAAGATCCTCCCTAGCCTCCTCCACCAGCTTCGTTAAGTTCCACTTGTGGAGCCCCGTTCATTCCCTCGCTACCTGAATACCCAAATACCTAAACCTATCCCTCTCTACTGTAAATGGCAACTCCCCTATATTAGCCCGCTGTGCCAGCTCATTCACCGGGAATACCTCACTTTTCCCTACATTCAGCTTGTACCCTCCCCAGCAGGCCCAATCCTCCCCAGCAGGCCCATAATCCTTCCCATACTGTCCAACGGATCTGAAACATACAGCAAGAGGTCATCGGCATAGAGCGACACCCAATGCTCCCTCTGTCCCCTCATAAACCCCCGCCATTCTGCTGACCCCCTGAGAGCCATCGTCAATGGCTCTATGGCCAGAGGAGCTGCTCTCATTTGTTGCATTCCAAAGATTGGAGATTATTTTATGCTTTGCACTGTGAGTGGGATTTTTCAAATTTGGGGCTCAAAATTTAAAGCAGTAGGTCTTTATTTCCATCGGGATGCTTCTTGGAATCCCATTCTGGGCGGCTGAAGGGAATGGAGGAGTCAACTAAAGTTGGAGAGTGAGCAATTGGAAGGATCATCACAGGATGTCACTCTGTAAACAACATTGCTGCCATCATGAATTACAAAATAAGCCATCTTGATAAAAGTTCAACTGCAAAGTTACGGCCAGTAGTATATCATAGAGATATATTACCATTTTCCTGGCAGCTGGCATCATGCTTTGTTTTCACTGTGGCACTCATCCTTTTCCACACTGCATTGTTATTCAATTGCCATCTCTTACACATGTGGCTTATATACTTATTTAAAATCCCCACTCATTTTGATACAATCAGATCCCTGCTTCAGTTCATCAAGCAGGTCAGTGGAGTTTCAAAGCAGCAGTGAGTATGTCTGGAAAGATCCGCCAGTATAGCCGACCACAGACAGTGTTATATTTGCTCATGATCTTCTGCATAAATTCACTGTTAAGAAGGACTGCACATGGAGCTACCTCTGCAGGTGAGCCTTCCCTTTCATAAAGAAAAGGAAATAACTTGGGCTTTTATAGCACCTTTCACATCCACTGCCTCCCGTAAATGAAGTACTTTGTTTGAAGTGTAGTCAGCGTTATCGTTGCATAAGTTTGGTGTCCTACAAAGCACTAACCCCATACCCTCTCCATCACAAATACGACCTACTTTCAACTCTGTTATGTTGCCCACTTCTATCCCTACCTCAGGTCATCTGATCCAATTAAATACTTTGAAATAGAAGTAGATGTGATGTAGACATTCAGAAAGGCCTTTGATAAGGTCAGAACACATGGAGGAAAGAAGCAGAATCCATAAGCTGGTTACAAAAAAATGGAACACAGCAGGTTTAAGGGTAGTTACAAAAGGGTTTATACTTTCAAAGTTGTCTATTCCTACATTTCCCTGGCCAATTTCCCATCCTCTAAGCAACCTAAATTTCAGTGCACCTAAGGCTCTGCTGCTCATATTTTCCCCTGCACCAATATACACTTTTGTCTGATTACATATCTGTGAACAGCCTTTGGACATTTTTCTAAACTGTGTTTATATCATTTCACTGGGGCTTTTGCAGATCTTCCACCAAGTTATAGTGGAAGGTCATGCCAAACCCAATGAAAATTCAGCTCAATTATTTCATCAGTTTCTCCTTTATCTTGGGGAGTAAATAATTATTTCATTAAGAAACAGATAGATTCATTACAGGTGCAGGCTGTTGCACTCCATTCTGTTCTCTGGTTTATTGTTGCAGTTAGTGTTTTTAAAATTATTTCACAGCATTTGTGTGTTGTTGGCAAGGTCAGTATTTGTTGCCCATCGCTAACTGCCTTTAAGAAGGTGGTTTCTTGTTCATATAAAAGTACAAAAACAAAGGATGGGCCAATGATAAGCAAATGGGCCAATAATAAAATATGAACAGCTTATACAGTACTTTTGAAATGTTACAATCCCAGTTGAAGCCAGAACAAGACGGGAAGATCCTAGAATGGAACCTATCTCAAAAGACCGTTTTTTGTTTATAAAACATGGAGGAACAGAGTCACAGGACCGCTAATTAGTTTTAACAAGAAGAAAAAATATTTATTAAGCATGAAAAAATTGGATTATGATATAATACCCCTGTAATCCCCCCCTTATTTTAACAATTACATGCAGGTATTAGGATTAATATGGATTACAAAATACATCTTAATCTACAATGATCTCATTAACACAAAGTTTCTTTGAAGTACACAAGATGACTATGGGCAAATACACTTTCCACGCTGAACCCTAAGTGGATGTCTCCTTAGAATGTCCCCAGATGATTGTCATGTGAAATTTTACAAAATGCTTTAAAATCTTCTCATAATAATTCTTTCCCTTTGCGGATGGCATTCGAAACTCCAGTCCAGGTTTTCCAAATGGCACTTTTAAACAGAGTTTCTGCTCCACTTTTAACAGTAAATCCAATCCAGAATTTCACATCAAGCCCTTTAGGATTTGTTTGTCTTGACTGCTGTGCACACTGCTCACAATTGCTTTAACTCTTGATTCACAGACTGTATTAAAATGACATCAAATTTTTCATCAACCTCGGACGTCTGCTGACCCACTTTAAATCTAAATACTTCAATTGTCTCTTTAACTCAGACCACTTTGTTTATTCTTCCTTGAATTCTTCTGAACAATATGGCGGCACAGTGGTTAGCACTTCTGCCTCACAGCTCCAGGGACCCAGGTTAAATTCTGACCTTGGGTGACTGCCTGTGTGGAGTTTGCACTTTCCCCCCCCTGTCTGCGTGGTTTCCTCCAGGTGCTCCGGTTTCCTCCCACCGTCCAAAGATGTTGCAGGTTAGGTGGATTGGCCATGCTAAATTTCCCCTTAGTGCCCAAAAGTTTAGGTGGGGTTATGGGGAGAGGGTGGAGGTATGGGCTTAAGTAGGGCGCTCTTTCCAAGGGCTGGTGCAGACTCAATGGGCTGAATGGCCTCCTTCTGTATTGTAAATTCTATGATTCTATGAATACCTTGGTCTAACATTAAGTGTCTTAAATATTCTTTCTGTCCCAATTCCCTGGTTATCTGGACTGTAACTTTAGGAAGCCTGCCTCTTTGCAGCTTGCATCCTTTCCAGTCTTTTTTCTGTCAGGAAGAAGTGATGTTCACTCCCTGAGGCCCTGTCTCCAAATTCTTTAGCTTTCTGTCGAAAGGAAGAACAAAGGTAAACCCTTCCCTGTGGAAAGTGGCCTCCTGTTGCTAAACAATGCCATACTTCTTCACACCATAGCCTTCTCTAAGCAAAATAGAGACATAATTGGAACTGCACCAACCTCCACACATACAAACACATTTGTCCTGCATGAATCTAACTATAGATTTTACCTTTCCAGGCACAGAAACATTAAATTAAACCCACTAAAATTATACCTTATTTCTAATGCTTACCAATACAAATCTCTTAAAATCATGTTTGTTTTCCAAGCAGAAGTGTAGTTACTTTTAACATAAGGAAATGCAGAAGCCAATTTGTGAATTTGCACACAACAAGCTCCACAAGCAGCACAGGTTTGAGTGGTGGCAATGCTGGCACAATAGGCACTGCTGAATAGACGTGTAGTTACTTTTAACATAAGGAAATGCAGAAGAAGAGGTTCTGGCGGCCAGACTAAAGGTAAGTCTGCAATATTGACTGGACCTGGCGACAGCAAAACAGGTGTGAAGGCCAAGTGGGAGGAGGAGGTGGGCATGGTGTTGGAGGAGAGATTATAGTGAGAGGTGCTGCAGAGGGTTAATGCCTCAATCTCGTGCATGAGGCTGGGGTTGATTCAATTAAAAATAATGCACAATGTGCACTTAACAAATGCGCACTTAACAAAGTTTGAGAAATTTTCGGAGTCAGTTTGAGCACCATATCAGAGGTCCTACACACAGATCTCGAGGGCATATTCTGGGTGTCAGACCTGCGGCGTTGCCGATGGGTGCTGGTTGGATGTCTTAGCCTTCGCCTCGCTGATTGCTTGCAGGTGGGTCCTGTTGGGGTGGAGGTCAACTTCTCCCCTCTCTTGCTTAATGTGGCTGGGAGACCTAATGGAGTTTCTGTACTTGGAGAAGGAGAAATTTGCTCTGAGAGCGGCAGATGAGAGGTTCCACCAGAGATGGGGTTTGTTTATCTTACACTTTGGGGATCTGGTTGCTGTCAAGGAGGAGCAGGATGAATGGGGGGGGGGGGGGGGGGGGTGTTGGGTTTGTGTTTATTCATTGTAAAAATGTTAAAATATTGAAAATTTAAATAAAAATATATTTAAAAAAAATATATTTTAACCCTTAAGTAGTGCTGGATAAATACACATTGCTGCAGGCTGTTCAACATCTGTTACAAGTTGTGAGAGAAAATGGAAATTGGAGCCCTATAACCCTACGGGATTCCAATTTCCTTATTTAAGCAGCTTCCCACCTGTTTCAGGCACACGACTAACTAGCGCATTTACAAACCTGCCTGGAAATCGCAACAGGTCGGTCTCGGGTAACAATGGGGTGGGAAAAGTATTCCCCACTCCATTGGCTTTGAACCGCCGACTGCCCACTTTCCAGGTGAGAAACTGACGTCTCACCTACCCCGTGATATTTATTAAGGAACATCTGAAAGAATTAAGCGTTAATAATATGGCTGTTGATTGGCTGCACTCATCAACAGTAGGCTTGCTATCACGTAGATAGCACTGTTTAAAGGCAGCTTCCACCTATTAAAGGCAAGAGGTATTATGGCAGCAAAATAAATGATGGGAACATTTTCAGAAGGCAATTTGGGCTGTGATTTTTGAGCAATGGTTGAACATGCAATACAGTGAGCACAAGGTTTTCAGACAATGGGCTGGAAATGTCCTGTATCTGCAGATGGAGTAGGAGATCCTACTGGCACAATAGGCACTGCTGAATAGAAGTGTAGTTACTTTTAACATAAGGAAATGCAGAAGAAGAGGTTCTGGCGGCCAGACTAAAGGTAAGTCTGCAATATTGACTGGACCTGGCGACAGCAAAACAGGTGTGAAGGCCAAGTGGGAGGAGGATCTGGGCATGGTGTTGGAGGAGAGATTATAGTGAGAGGTGCTGCAGAGGGTTAATGCCTCAATCTCGTGCATGAGGCTGGGGTTGATTCAATTAAAAATAATGCACAATGTGCACTTAACAAATGCGCACTTAACAAAGTTATGGGACTATATAGTGGTAAGGGGCTGGTTTAGCTCACAAGGCTAAATCGTTGGCTTTTAAAGCAGACCAAGCAGGCTAGCAGCACGGTTCGATTCCCGTACCAGCCTCCCCGGATAGGCGCCGGAATGTGGCGACTAGGGGCTTTTCACAGTAACTTCATTGAAGCCTACTCGTGACAATAAGCGATTTTCATTTCATAAGGGTCAATGCCAAGGGTATTCCCCAGGAACACAGTGCAAGAAAATGTTTAACCATCTCACACAAAGATGTTAATATGTGTGAACATAGAATGTAGTGCAGAAGGAGGCCATTCGGCCCATTGAGTCTGCACCGACCCACTTAAGCCCTCACTTCCACCCTATCCCCATAACCTAATAACCACTCCTAACCTTTTAGGACACTAAGGTTAATTTATCATGGCCAATCCACCCAACCTGCACGTCTTTGGACTGTGGGAGGAAGCCGGAGCATCCAGAGGAAACCCACGCAGACACGGGGAGAACGTGTAGACTCCGCACAGACAGTGACCCAGTGGGGAATCGAACCTGGGACCCTGGCGCTGTGAAGCCACAGCGCTATCCACGTGCTACTGTGCTGTGATTTCATCTTTAAATAATACATCCTATCAACTGGAATCGCCCTGTCCATTTGTATCCCCATTGCCCACAAACCTCAAATCTTTATCAATCAATCCGTAATCAATCCTAAACTTCATATGTTTTACCTCACCCTCACACATTTAATAGTGCTGTACGTTTTGCATCCATTGGTAGCTATTCCTGCCAGAAGTATTTGCATGCAGTTTGGATGCCTTGCTGAGCATTAGGAAGTTGCATAGCATCTAAAAAAGCAGATGCTCCAGAGCCTAATTTCTCTCTCTTACCACTTTGATTTGGGGCTGGAGTCACATATTAGCTAGACCAGGTAAGAATTTATCTAAATTACATCAGTGAATCAGTTGGTTTTTTTTTAATGACTTTGACTGATAGGAGCTTGTTTTATTGCCAGACCTTTTGAACTGTATTATAATTCTCAAACTGGCAAGGTGGAGTTTTAATTCCTTTTCTCTACATTACTTATCCAGTGACAGATCTAATGCAATATCGTACCTTAGGTACAAAGGAGATCAATTGGGTTGCAGAGGGCCGAAGGCTTTAACTGTACTAACCATAGCTTTTTTTCTCAGTGCTTATGACACCATTAGAAACTCTCAATTGGTTCTCTTACAACTGCAACTCCGAAGTGCGATGAAAAATGTAATATAAAAGGTCAGTGAAATGGGCTGTATGGTCAGTGGATAATTTCCAAAATATCAGCTTCCTTTATTATTATTATAACCAGCTTCCATTCACCTTACACCACATCAGTACTAGGAGGTTGCATATGTCATAATATACATCCATGTATATGATGGAGTGCAGACAGGCAGTGATTGACACACAGGATGACCAGTGAGCACACAGAACACAGCAGCCAATCACCAGGCAGGACACGACCACTATAAAGCCAGAGGGCATCAGTTTTCCCGCTCTCTCGGGATCCAGCCTCAGAGACAGTCGAAGCTCGTGAGCATTAGCCAGTGCAAACACCGTGCGGTAGTCAGTTAGTCTGGTCAGGCTAGCCTCAGGTCTCCAGTCAAGTCAGCATAGTGTCAACCCACAGTTGGACATGTAAAATAGTCAGATGTTAAATAAAATCGTGTTGCATCTCATCAAGTGTTGGAAGCCTGTCTCCCTCTACACTGCATCAAACGCAGTCCACATAGACCCAGCTTACCCAACACATCAGCATACATTACAGCTCCTTGTGATTAACTTGCGTAAAGACGGTTGATCCAAAAGCCAAGGACAATCTATTTTGAATTATGTCGGTTGAGGGTTAGATATTTGCAAGGAGACTGGGAGAACTTCACTGCTCTTATTTGAGATAGTGCAATGGAGTCTTTTCTGAAAGACCTCAGTTTACCATCTCATTTAAAAGGTAACACCAAAATTACAGCACCTTTTCAGTACGACACCACCAGTGCCAGCCTATATTATCTGTTCCAATCTCTAAAGTTTGACATGAACCCACTACCTTCTGATTCAGATGTCTGAGCGCTCGCAAGTGAACCATGGCTAACTCCTAATTTGAGATGTAGCTCGCTGAAAAGCTAAGGCCCCACGTTAACTGGGAGGTGTGTGGGAACTGGAGTGGCTGAACATAGCACAGGAAACCTGGAAGCATGTTCAATGTGTCTGTCAATGGCATTTTAACTCTGCCAAGTTATTTTCATTTTCATTTTAATCTACGGTGCATCAAAAAGAGCAGTGGGGAAGTCTTGCTAAAGCTATACAAGACACTGGTTAGACCACATCTGGAATACTGTGAACAGTTTTGGTCCCTTTAAGGAAATGTATACTGGCATTGGAAGTATTCCAGTGAAGGTTCACTGGGCTGAACCCGGATATGGAAGAATTCTCTTATGAGGAGAGGTGAATAGGTTGGGTCTGAACTCATTGGAGTTTAGGAAATAAGAGGCCACCTTATTGCGATATGTAGAATTGTCAGGGGAATTGACAGGGTAGATGCTGAGAGGATGTTTCCTCTTGTGGGAGAGTCTAGGACGAGAGGGCATAATCTCAGGGTAAGGACCTGCCCATTTACGACAGAATGATGGAACTGAATGGCCCACTTATACTCCTACATCAGGCATTGACCTCACACATTCTGGATGAAAGGTTTTCTCTTCCTTGCCTGCTGCTTCTACACATGTTTTCCTGCTCTTGTTACTGTGACACTCTTGTTGACAACCTCTGATTGCCTTAAATATGATAACCAGTAATTTGGCCTTGCAGCATTGCACTTATTTGCACTAAAGTGCACTCCAACACAAGGTGAGCAGTGCAGGGTAGCTGCTCCATTAGCAGGATATTGGCATAAGGGGACATGGAAGTGGGGACTCCACTCAAGGCGCTCACACTTCTCATTCACCTGTCGCGATCCTGCCACCTTGGCCAATACTTGGAAATTATGCCTTCTTTCCCAATGAGGGAGGTCCTGCACCAGTAGAGTAATCTTTGGCAGGGTCTCAATACTTCAAAGTCAAAGTAGGTCAACAAGAGTATTGCAGTAAGAAGAGCAGGGAAACAAGCAGCCTGTCTCCACTTCTGCTGAAAACACAAGGATTACACCATATAGAAGCAGCAGGCAAGGAAGAGGAAAGCTTTAATATTTGACAAGTGTGCACAAATATGTGTATGAGAAAACATTGACCAGGATTTTACAGCTCTTCCTGCCTGGTGGGATATAACTAAAGTAAAGGGCAATTTAAATGGTCCACTGCCTCTGCCAGTTGGGGGGGTGGGGGGGAGACACACCATGTTAGGGCCGTTAAATCCCGGCCATTATATTGTAAAGTTTTCATTCTTTTAATAGAATCACGTTAAAACATATTTTTTTGCACCATTTCAAATCTTGCCCATTCTTGGTGGGTTGAAAGTTGCCTTTTAACTTGCTTGAAGATGAATGGGAAGTTCTGATTATGCAGGGAACACATGGGGATGTGCAAAGTTGGGGGGGGGGGGGGGGGGAGGGGGGCGGGGGGGGGGGGGGGGCTGGATTATTTGCAGGGCTGCCTTGTGTCAGTTATATTATTGGTGGGTGATAGGTACAGTGGCCATTGCGTTGCACTTCTGACAGTGGTCCCCTACTGCAACCTAAGTGGAATAAGAACACACCAGGGGTTGCTCTCATCAGCATCTTCCTCTTCCTCCTCTTCCTTGGGGTTATTCACAGACAGCTCTGCACCTTATTCCTCCTGCAAATCTAAACCTCAATGCAGTGAGAGTCATGCAACGCACAGTGCACCATGACCATTTTGGATAACGTAGCTAGAACATACTGAAGGGCACCTCAAGGTCTGAAGGACCTGAAGTGTATCTTTATCATCCTGTTGACTTGTTCAGTGATGCATTTGGGGCTTGTAGGGCATTCATTGTAGTGCAAGTTGGTTTCACTAACTGTGTTTCTTATGGATGTCATCAATCAAGTTTGAAGTGGGTATCCTTCATTTCCTAGCAACCACCCAGTAAGTATACTTGCAAGGTCTGAAGATGCCATAAAGATTGGACTGTCAAAAGATGAAAGCATCACAGCAACTCCCTGGGAATCTTACACACAGCTGTAGAAACATATTTTTATGGTTGCACAGCAGCTACCAGTTGATGGAATGAAAACCCTTGCTTTGATGATAGCTCTCATTGCTGCGGGGGTACTGGAATTGTCATTTATGCACAATTGGTGCTGCTCTGCATGGCCAACCAAAGATACAAACCTGCTCATTCTATCTCATATGACTGCTGAGAAAGATGTCAACAGACACCTCTCTTTTGCATTTGAGGGCTGTTGAATGGGAAATCATGAATCTATCACCATGATAGCCCTGGAGGGATTCATAGGCAAAGGAGTTGAAAGTTGTTGTCACTGATAGTTATTGCTAGCATGTGACCGAGAGGTCCAGCAGGGAACATGGCTTCTCCTAGAAGGTTGCAGATGTCGGCTGCCACATGCTGCAACAACGTTGAGATTGCTGAAGCACTGCTTTTCCAAAATACAGCCTGTTTGTGCAACTGGTGGTGTAGATAGTGCCTCTCAAAGTTGCACTCCTCTGCCAATTGCTCCTCATCCAAGGTCCAATCTAAACCAGCCAAGGCACCACCCAGCCTCATGTGATTCAGAAAACCTCGGAAGTGTCAGGAATCTCAAGAAAAGTCTCCATAGCAGGAAAGAAGGTAGCTGTGAGTACTGAGTATTTATTGCCCCTCAATTGCCATTGTGTTCTTGGCTTGTTTTCAATGGTGAGTTTCAGAAAGTCTCAGAAAGCCATGGATGTGGAATTGAGCTTTGTGTTGAAATATCATTCTAGCTGAATGTCTCTCCCTCGCTGGTTTCACATAACCAAACCCAATGCTCTAGAGTTAAATGTGGAATTTAGCAGGTTGGTGTTATATTACTTTACGTAATATATATATTACTCTTTGAACCAGCCGAGTTGATTAAATAAACAATAGTGTTCTTTTAAAGATTAGGCCTCACGGTAGCATGGTGGTTAGCATCAATGCTTCACAGCTCCAGGGTCCCAGGTTCGATTCCCGGCTGGGTCACTGTCTGTGTGGAGTCTGCACGTCTTCCCCGTGTGTGCGTGGGTTTCCTCCGGGTGCTCCGGTTTCCTCCCACAGTCCAAAGATGTGCGGGTTAGGTGGATTGGCCATGCTAAATTGCCCGTAGTGTAAGGTTAATGGGGGGATTGTTGGGTTACGGGTATACGGGTTACGTGAGTTTAAGTAGGGTGATCATGGCTCGGCACAACATCGAGGCCCGAAGGGCCTGTTCTGTGCTGTAATGTTCTATGTTCCATGTTCTACCTCATTTAATGAGTAATATAAATAATATTTGCGGGTCCTTTGTACTTGATGCTCAACTAGTAAAATAAATAAAATACAGTAAAGATAACTAACTAACTGTACAATGTAATAATGAAATGATTTATAACTTCTATCTCTTTAGCTATTCTATGTCTTGTCTGTTTACTCTCCTGAAGCACCCTCTCTCAGAAAGAGCAGGAAAGTCTTTCTTATACCATCTGATAGTGAGCCATCTAGTGTTGAATTGACTGTACTACATTTACATACATTGATCATGAAATGAAATGAAAATCGCTTATTGTCACAAGTAGGCTTCAAATGAAGTTACTGTGAAAAGCAACTAGTCGCCACATTCCTGCGCCTGTTCGGGAAGGCTGGTACGGGAATTGAACTGTGCTGCTGGCCTGCCTTGGTCTGCTTTCAAAGCCAGTGATTTAGCCCTGTGCTAAACCAGCCCCTGTATATTATGTATAATCAATATACAGAGATCACTACAGTTGGAATCTGCCTCTTGATGCCTCCCCCTCACCCCATTGCCCACTGAGCTGCAACCAAACTCAAGTGCTCCTCCAGGTTAAGAACATAAGAACATAAGAACTAGGAGCAGGAGTAGGCCATCTGGCCCCTCAAGTCTGCTCCGTCATTCAATGAGATCATGGCTGATCTTTTGTGGACTCAGCTCCACTTTCCGGCCCGAACACCATAACCCTTAATCCCTTTATTCTTCAAAAATCTATCTATCTTTATCTTAAAAACATTTAATAAAGGAACCTCAACTGCTTCACTGGGCAAGGAATTCCATAGATTCACAACCCTTTGGGTGAAGAGGTTCCTCCTAAACTCAGTCCTAAATCTACTTCCCCTTATTTTGAGGCTATGCCACCCAGTTCTGCTGTCACCCGCCAGTGGAAACAACCTGCTCGGACCTATCCTATCTATTCCCTTCATAATTTTATATGTTTCGATAAGATACCCCGCATCCTTCTAAATTCCGAGTACAGTCCCAGTCTACTCAACCTCTCCTCGTAATCCAACCCCCTCAACTCTGGATTAACCTAGTGAATCTCCTCTGCACACCCTCCAGGGCCAGTACGTCCTTTCTCAAGTAAGGAGACCAAAACTGAACACAATACTCCAGGTGTGGCCTCACTAACACCTTATACAATTGCAGCATAATCTCCCTAGTCTTAAACTCCATCCCTCTAGCAATGAAGGACAAAACTCCATTTGCCTTCTTAATCACCTTTTGCACCTGTAAACCAATGTTTTGCGACTCATGCACTAGCACACCCAGATCTCTTTGCACAGAAGCATGTTTTAATATTTTATCATTTAAATAATAATCCCTTTTGCTGTTATTCCTTCCAAAATGGATAACCTCACATTTGTCAACATTGTATTCCATCTGCCAGAGCCTAGCCCATTTACTTAACCTATCCAAATCCCTCTGCAGACTACTGGTATCTTCTGCACTTTTTGCTTTACCACTCATCTTAGTGTTGTCTGCAAACTTGGACACTTTGCATTTGGTCCCCAACTCCAAATCATCTATGTAAATTGTGAACAATTGTGGGCCCAACACTTATCCCTGAGCGACGCCACGAGCTACTGATTGCCAACCAGAGAAATACCCATTAATCCCCACTCTTTGCTTTTTATTAATTAACCAATCCTCTATCCATGCTACTACTTTGCCCTTAATGCCATGCATCTTTATCTTATGCAGCAACCTTTTGTGTGGCACATTGTCAAAAGCTTTCTGGAAATCCAGATGTACCACATCCATTGGCTTCCCATTATCTACCGCACTGGTAATGTCCTCAAAAAATTCCACTAAATTAGTTAGGCACGACCTGCCCTTTATGAACCCATGCTGCATCTGCCCAATGGGACAATTTCCATCCAGATGCCTCGCTATTTTTTCCTTGATGATAGGTTCCAGCATCTTCCCCATTACCAAAGTTAAGCTAACTGGCCTATAATTACCCGCTTTGTGCCCAACTCCTTTTTTAAACAGTGGTGTCACATTTGCTAATTTCCAATCCGCCGGGACCACCCCAGAGTCGAGTGAATTTTGGTAAATTTTGGCACTATCACTAGAGCATTTGCAATTTCCCTAGCCATCTCTTTTAGCACTCTGGGATGCATTCCATCAGGGCCACGAGACTTGTCTACCTATAGCCCCATTAGCTTGCCCATCACTACCTCCTTAATGATAACAATCATCTCAAGGCCCTCACCTGTCATAGCCTCATTTCCATCAGTCACTAGCATATTATTTGCATCTTCCACTGTAAAGACCGACCCAAAACCTGTTCAGTTCTTCAGCCATTTCCTCATCTCCCATTATTAAATCTCCCTTCTCATCCTCTAAAGAACCAATATTTACCTTAGCTACTCTTTTTTGTTTGATATATTTGTAGAAACTTTTACTATCTGTTTTTATATTCTGAGCAAGTTTACTCTCATAATCTATCTTACTTTTCTTTACAGATTTTTTAGTAGCTTTCTGTTGCCCCTAAAGATTTCCCAGTTCTCCAGTCTCCCACTAATCTTTTGCCACTTTGTATGCTTTTTCCTTCAATTTGATATTCTCTCTTATTCCTTTGGATATCCACGGTCGATTTTCTCTCTTTCTGCCGTCCTTCCTTTTTGATGGTAGAATGAGGTTGGTTAAAATCCACCACCTCACCCACCTCATTGTCCCCCCTAAAAGAATTTAACTGACTGGGGAGCTACAGACTTATGATACAACTTTATGGTTCTGGCAACTATATATTTAAACCAAAACTGCTGTACAAATCACATCTCGCTACAATATTTGCAAACCAGATCATGATTCATGCTGTGATGCATTGTTCCATCTGCCTAGCCGTATTCCACTGTATTCTGCATCAGGTTGATTAACTGTGTTGAACTTTCTGCCGAGTGGATTAATGCTAAATAAAGATCACAAACAGAACTA
The DNA here is from genome assembly GCF_902713615.1 of Scyliorhinus canicula. NCBI lineage: Eukaryota > Metazoa > Chordata > Chondrichthyes > Carcharhiniformes > Scyliorhinidae > Scyliorhinus > Scyliorhinus canicula. The sequence goes on along the minus strand of NC_052158.1, from coordinate 79,587,389 downwards.
TGGAAGCAAAGAATTGTTCGGAAGTTGCAAGAACAAAGGAAGGAAATTGGTTATACTTACTAGTCAAAGGAAAATACAGGGAACTGAATAAACATACCACAGAAACCCGATAGCAGGACAGAACTGACTGCCAGTATGTGGGTGTGAAAGAATGTGTTAGCGTTGTGACTCACTTGCTGACATGTGCATGCTACGATTTACTTACACACAGGGGAAATTTTTTAAAAAGTGATAAACCAATCAAAAGGACTGGTTGCAAACGGTACATACAGCATATATTTTAATGCTGTATGGCAGTGCTCACTGCACTCTGCATTGGCAAACATACTGTCGATGACATAACTTGAACTGAATAATCAGTCACACATTTCCAAAACGGGTAAAATGAACAAGCTGTGAAAGTTATTCTTGCTCTGAACTAACAAGCCACCAAGGCTTTAGTACATGCAAACATGAGACAAGGGAATTGGGAGATAGAGCCGTTTATAACCCTGTGAGAATGACACTGTAGGAAGAACCACATGAGCAAATGTAGGCCATTCAGCTCCGCCATTCAGTTTAGATCATGGCCGATCCTTATTTTATGGTCATCTACTTGTTTTGGTTCTGTAACCCTTAGTTGCCTAACCAATCAACCCTTTCTTTGAAATTGATAATTGACCTCACCTCAACGGCTTTTGGGGAGAATGCTCCAATTATCCACTTTCTCATGAGAAAGTGCTTCCAGACATTACCCTTGGACTGCTGAGCTCTGATTTTAAGGTTATGTCCCCATGTTCTGGGTTCCCACATTGTACGGAGTGCCTCTCTATGCTCTCAAAATACGTGACGTGGAATTTCCTCCTTCAGGTACTGTGTCCTGAGAGGGTACTGGTGACCGTGGACTTGCATTGGATTGGTCCATGATTATGCTTGGCAAAGCAGTGCAGGTTTTCTGTTGCTTTCTGCAATATGGCTGATCAAGAAACTACCTTCTTCTTACCACCTGCCAGCAGACATATTGGAAGAATTTGCAGGCTGATCATTAACCTGTGCGGCCTTGTTATGAACATGCCTTCCATGGCCATCAAGTACTGAAGTGGATCTTGAACCCAGAACTTCTGGTCCAGAGGTAGGGACACTACCACTGCTCCACAAGGCGATGACACAAAATGTACAACACAGAAACAAGCTTTTTAGCCCAACTGCTCTGTGTTGATGCATATGTTGCACAAGAACCCACTTCCCACCCCATCTCTTCATAAATTCCTAACAGCATATCCTTCTCTTGCTTTTCCCCCAGATGCTTACTTAACCTCCCCTTTAAGGTGTCCAGGGTATAAATCTCAACTATTCCGAATGATAGCATGTTCCACGTCACAATCACTCTCTGGTCAGATGTTTCTCCTGGAATCTTCTAATTATCTCAAGCAGGTCAATTAGATTGTCCCTTAATCCTCTATATTTAAGTGAATGTAGACCTAGTCCATGCCTTCTATCCTCGTGATTTAACCCTGTTGTCCTCATTATCTAACTGCTGAATCTGTTCTGTTATGAGCTCCAAGCCTCACGGTAGCATGGTGGTTAGCATCAATGCTTCACAGCTCCAGGGTCCCAGGTTCGATTCCCGGCTGGGTCACTGTCTGTGTGGAGTCTGCACGTCCTCCCCGTGTGTGCGTGGGTTTCCTCCGGGTGCTCCGGTTTCCTCCCACAGTCCAAAGATGTGCGGGTTAGGTGGATTGGCCATGCTAAATTGCCCGTAGTGTAAGGTTAATGGGGGGATTGTTGGGTTACGGGTATACGGGTTACGTGGGTTTAAGTGGGGTGATCATTGTTCGGCACAACATTGAGGGCCGAAGGGCCTGTTCTGTGCTGTACTGTTCTATGTTCTATGTTCTAAGCCAGTAACATTCTCCCAGAGCTAAATAGAGGGCTTCAGAAGCATGATTGTTCATGTAACTATAATATAGTTTCCACTCCTTGTTATCCAACCATCTTGAGATCACTGCTGACATTTCAATAGCCTATTAAGTCAATAGTTCTCCAGCTTTTAGTAATATCTGTACATAAATCCTAAATCTCTTTGCCCTCCTCCAGATAAATTCTCACCATTTAGAAAATCCTCTTCTGAAGTCAAAAGTGGATGATCTTACAGCAGCCCACATTAAACTCCATCGAGCACGTTTTAGAACAGTACAGCACAGAACAGGCCCTTCGGCCCTCAATGTTGTGCCGAGCCATGATCACCCCACTCAAACCCACATATCCACCCTATACCCGTAACCCAACAACCCCCCCCCTCTTAACCTTACTTTTATTAGGACACTATGGGCAATTTAGCATGGCCAATCCACCTAACCCACACATCTTTGGACTGTGGGAGGAAACCGGAGCACCCGGAGGAAACCCACGCACACAGGGGGAGGACGTGCAGACTCCACACAGACAGTGACCCAGCCGGGAATCGAACCTGGGACCCTGGAGCTGTGAAGCATTTATGCTAACCACCATGCTACCCTGCTGCCCTAAGTTTTTGCTCATTCAATTTTGCAACTTTATGCTCCCATGTGCACTGATGCACATGTGCATTAACTACTGATCCTCATGCTTCGGGTGGAATATTCTGCTCCCATTTGCGGCAAGAACCATGACAGGCAGGCACAAGATTTAACATGTTGGCAAAACTTTGTTTCCTGCTGCTGGGAAATTAGTTTAGAAATTTGTTCCCCCAACATTGATGGCGGAATAATGCCTGAGTTTCCTGTTGATCTATGGCGGGAACACTACTCATTTGCATCTCATGAATGCTGATTAAAAGGCCAACTTTTTGGAATTGTGTTCTGCCTCCAAATTAAGTGCACCATCAGCATATAATTAGAACCACCTGTTTCCCAACGTGCACCTGGCCAGCTTCACTTAATCTTGAGGTGCATACATGCTGCTTCCATCTAATTTTAAGAATGGTACTGCAAGGTTTCAGGCGCTTGTATCAAAAGTTGCTCCGAGGCTCGACGGGGGAGGCAGGCTTATGAGAGAAGTGAGGCCAGAATGTCTGGAGAAGGGGGGTTGGAGAGAGAATCTCCTGGAAAAGGAGGTGAAAAACTGTCCAAGAAGGGCAGGCAGGGTCTAGGGGAGAGAGGTGTCCGAGAAAAGGTGTTCAGGAAAGGGGAAAGAATGCCTAGGGAATTATGTAGGGGGTGGGAGGGAAGGAGCAGCATCTGGGCAATGGGTTTTGATTGGGGAAGTTCGGGGTGTCTGGGGAAGGGGAGTTTGGGGGGGAACGTGTCTTAGAGGGCAGGGTAAGTGGGGTCCTGGTGGTAGGAGGGAACAATCAGAGGAGGGAGTGCAAATCATAGAATCCCTACAGTGCAAAGGAGGCCATTTGGCCCATCTAGTCTGTACCGACCCTGAAGGAGCACCCTATCCACCACCCGCTGTCCTATCACCCCACCTAACTGTTGGACGCTAAGGGAAATTTAACATGGCCAATCTACCTAACCTGAACATCTTTGGACTGGGTGTTGTGCAATGAGAAATTATTAGTTGGTAATCTAATTGTGAGAGAATGGTGGGCAGCACGGTAGCATGGTGGTTAGCATAAATGCTTCACAGCTCCAGGGTCCCAGGTTCGATTCCCGGCTGGGTCACTGTCTGTGCGGAGTCTGCATGTCCTCCCCGTATGTGCGTGGGTTTCCTCCGGGTGCTCCGGTTTCCTCCCACAGTCCAAAGATGTGCGGGTTAGGTGGATTGGCCATGCTAAATTGCCCGTAGTGTCCTAAAAAGTAAGGTTAAGGGGGGGGGGGTGTTGGGTTACGGGTATAGGGTGGATACGTGGGTTTGAGTAGGGTGATCATTGCTCGGCACAACATCGAGGGCCGAAGGGCCTGTTCTGTGCTGTACTGTTCTATAAATTCTAGAACCCTTGGGGATGAGTGACCATACTATGGTAGGATTCCTTATCAAGGTGAATGGTGAGGTAGTTGATTTTGAGACCAGGGTCCTGAACCTCAATAAAGGTAACTATGATGGCATGGGCTGTCTATGATGAACTGGGAGACATTACTGAAAGGAAGGACAGGGGACAGGCAATGGCAGACATTCAAGGGGTGAATAGGTGAACTCCAAAAGTTGTTTATTCCTATTTTGCGCAAGGGTAGAAAGGGAACTGTGGCCAAACCACGGCTGACAAGGGAAATTAGAGATAGTATTAGATTCAAAGAAGAAACATACAAATTAGCAAGAAAAAGCAATAGACCTGAGGATGGGAACAGTTTAAAATTCAGCAAAGTCAGACCAAGGGATTGATTAAGAAAGGGAAAATACAATTTTAAAGTAGACTGGCGGGGAGCATAAAAACTGACTGTAAAAGTTTCTTTTAAAAAATTTTTTAAAGTACCCAATCCATTTTTTCCAATTAAGGGGCAATTTAGCATGGACAATCCACCTACCCTGCACATCTTTGAGTTGTGGGGGCAAAACCCACGCAAACACGGGGAGAATGTGCAAACTCCCCACGGACAGTGACCTAGAGCCGGGATCGAACCTTGGACTGCGGTGCCGTGATGCAGCAGTGCTAACCACTGCATGACCGTGCTGCCCAACTGTAAAGAGAAATAGATTGATAAAAAACTACAGTCAGAAATGGGGGAATTCATATCAGGGAACAAAGAAATGGCTGAGGAACTAAATTCATACTTTGCTTCTGTCTTCACAAAGGGAGACATGAATAATATACCAGAAGTTCTGAGAAGCACAAGTTTTAGTGAGGAGCTGGAGGAAATTAGTATTAGTAAAGAAATGGTATTGGGGAAATTAATAGGATTGAAGGTGGACAAATCGCCAGGACCTGATAATCTTAAACCCAGAGTACTTAAGGAAGTGACCGAAGAATAGTAGATCCATTGTTTTCTATATTTTAGAATTTTTAATTCAGTACCCAATTCTTTTTTTCCAATTAAGGGGCAATTCAGCATGGCTGATTCACCTACCCTGCACATGTTTGGGTTGTGGGAGTGAGACCCACACAAACATGGGGAGAATGTGCAAACTCCACATGGATAGTGACCCGGGTCAAGGATCGAACCTGGGTCCTCAGTGCCATGAGGCAGCAGTACTAACCACTGCACCACCATGCCGCCCGTAGTAGATCCATTGGTGGTCATTTTCCAAATCTACAGATTGGAGGGTAGTGAATATAACCCCGCTATTCAAAAAAGGAGGTGGAGAGAAACCAGATGAGCCTAATGTCAGTCGTAGGGAAGTTGCTGGAGTTCATTATCAAGGATTTCACAGCATTTGGAAAGCAGTGGTGTAATCCAACAAAGTCAGCAAAATGAAAATCATGCTCGACAAATCTACGAGAATTCTTTGAAGATATAACTAGTAGAGTTGACTGGCAGATGTGGTTTACTTAGACTTTCAGAAGGATTTCGACACAGTCTCATAAAGCAGATTAATATGTAAATTTAAAGCGCATGGGGTCTGTGTAGTTTCTTGAGATGGATAGGAAGCTGATTGGCAGACAGTGACTAATGAGGTACCGCAGGGATCTGTGCTGGGACCCCACCTGTTCACATCATATATTAATGATTTGGATGAGGGAACTAAACATATAGGGCGGAATTCTCCGCATCCGCAAAAAATCGCGAAATTGTCGTAAAAAACGGGCACGTTTTACGACGGTCGGGAAGGGTCCATTTCCCGACGTATTCATGTCCGGGAAATGGGCTAGGAACGCGGCCGCGTCAATCACGTGCGCGATGACGACGGAACACGGCGACGATACGATCACGCCCACGTGACGCCGCCCGACGCCGTAAAAAGGCGCGGGCGAGCACAGAATCTGTAGGCCATGATGTCGGAGCCCAGGAGAGCTGCACCTCGTTTTGTGGAGGCTGATGTTGAGACTCTGCTCGATGCTGTCGAGCAGAGGAGGGGCATCATCTGCCCGCTGAGAGGGCATCGCCAACCTGCCAGCGCGGTACGCCAGGCTTGGCGTGAGGTGGGTGCTGCTGTCAGTGCTGTGGGGCAGACCCCTCGCTCAGCAGAGCAGTGTCGAAAAAAGCTTCACGACCTCACCAGGGCTGCCAGGGTAAGTGCCAAGAAGGTACCCCCTGGTCACAACCATCCCTCCCCCTTTACTTAATCACCCACCTCCCCCGCTGGTACGGGGGGGTGGAGGGGGATTGGGGCAGAGTTATTTGAGGGTGGTTCACAAAGTTGTCACAGACCCAGCGCTCTGGCCCCGTGGAGAGATGCAATCGTCTTATGACAACTTGACCCCCAAACTGTGCCAGTATCTGAACGGACTGCTGATACCTGCCGTATTGTAATGATCTATCTATGTACCCTCCCCCAACAGGCCAAGTCCGCTCACAACACCCGTAAGCGGCACCAGACTGGAGGGGGTTCGCCCAACCTGTACCCCCTCACCACCTTTGTGCAGAGGGCACTGGACCTTGTTGGGGGGTCTGCCACCCGGGATGTCGCGCAATGCGAGGTTGGCGGAGCTGCAACAAGTGAGACAACCCTCCTTGACAAACACCCACCCCTCCCCCATCCTCTGTCCCTTCACACATCCTGCCCACTGGGATACCTCCCCCATCCTCTGTCTCTTCACACACCCTGCCCACTGGGATACCTCCCCCATCCTCTGTCCCTTCACACACCCTGCCCACTGGGATACCTCCCCCATCCTCTGTCCCTTCACACGCTGCCCACTGGGATACCTCCCCCATCCTCTGTCCCTTCACACGCTGCCCACTGGGACCGTCCAGCGGCCTGCCGAGCAAATCTAAATAACCCGTCTCATTCTCTTCCCTAGGATGTGATGCCGAACGACCAGGGCCGTCTGGCTGCAGACGGACACAGGCATCTGCCCCCACCTCACCCGGGGCCGCACGACAGAGGGTGCCCGATCAGCGGGGAGTCCCATCCTCCCCAACCCAATCTGCGGATCAGGACGCCCAGAGGGTGGCGAGACCACAAGCCATGGAAATGGCCAGCGATAACCCTCCGGACTCTGAGCGGCCCAACACCATAGAGGAGACGCTGAATTGCGACAACATCGGGCTTGCGGCACTGCTATCTCCCACAACATCCATCATCCCAGAGACACTCACCCCGGCGGGCCTATTTAGTGATGAGTCTCCTGGGTCACAGTCTGGTTCGCACATCACAGCTGAGCAGGTACAGCAGGTGGAGGTCGGAGCAACCGAGGGCCCGGACTCGCGGAGGCCAGACCAGGCCCAGGATGCAGCTGGCTCCCAGACGTTTTCTGAGTTCCTGGAGTTTCTCAACCCACCCGCACAGCCGATGCATCAAGAAATCCAGGGAGACAATGACGGGATGAGGGCTGTCTTCCAGACTCTGCAGACGCTGTTAGAGGAGTCGAACCGCGTCCACGAGCAGGGAGTGGTGCCGCTCTTGGCAGAGACCCAATCCGACACCGCACGGATGGCATCCGCGGTGGAGGCAATGGGTCAGGTTATGCAAGGCGTTGGGGTTAATGTGCACGCCTCATCCTCGGCCCTGGACAGGGTTGCCCTCTCACAGGCAGCAATGTGCCAGAGGCAAAACGACATTGCCGGCGCCCTGCAGGCCTTGGCCCAGTCTCACCAGGTCATGGCCCAGTCGCAGCAGTCAGTCGCCGAGAGCATCAACCGCCTGACACATGTGCTGGATGGCGTCGTGCACACACAGGTTGAGGTCGCACAGTCCCTGGCGGGAATGTCTAACTCCCTGGACTCCGTGTCTGCAAACCTTCGGATCCTGGTCGATACCGTTGCAGGCCTCCAGGACTGGCAGCGCCAGGTGTCGGTGGTGCGACGGGGCACCTCCCCGCTCGCACCTCTGTCCCAAAGTGAGGCCCGTGGGCCACCAGGCTCCCCGAGGGAGGAGGAGGTTTCGGGGCCCGTCCCATTAAGTCCATCACGGGACGTCCCGGAATTCTCGGCCTCCCCCCGTCCCATCCCTGGTGTATCGGGTGGGCAGCAGGCAGAGCAGGGTGGCACAATGTCACCCGAGACGCCCGCAGAGCAGCCTGGCCCATCAAGGCCGGGTCGCCCCAGGAAACGCTTGGCCAAGGAGAAACGAGTCGAAGGGGGCGATTCGCAGCAGTCCACCTCCACTCCTGCTGTATCATCTGGGGACTCACGTAGACGTAGTGTTAGGGCCCGTAAGGCAACTAAGATAGACACTGAGTAAGTTGGCACGGGTGAAGGGCACAGTTTAGTTGTAGGGGCTAGGGCACCTGTAAATAATTGTTAACATTAAACGCACTGTTCCACCTTACTTGTCATACCGTGTGATTGTTCCACAGCCACAGGAATCGTGCTGGTGACCGAGTGTCGCTGGGGTTGACGAGCGGTGAAACTTTGGTGCCGGGTGTGCAGTCCCTGCCCCTCCCCCCACCCCCTCCCACAGCTAGCCCACGCGGGCACGTGATAGAGTGTCCGTGACGATCTCAGCGACCACCAAGGTGGATGGTTCAGCTATTGCCATGGGTCAGACTCTCTTTAACGATTCTGAGCTCACAGCTCTTCGCAGAGCGGGCTGTCATCATTCCACATGGCACTGATCACACCCGCTGACACAACCATCAATGTTGTGCCATACCGTCTGGACCCAGTGGTAAGGGTGATGTCTAAGTGGAGCAGTGTACACTGAGAGGGGGTTGGGGGAGGGGGGGGGGGGGGGTTGTGGTGGTGGAAGTTGTGTGTTGACCCTCTGCACGACTAGCGATGCAGGTGGTGGTTTGGTGTTCAGCGGGGACGTCACATGCGACGTGAGAACCGTGCTGCCACCAAGGCGTCGCGTGCCCGCCGTCCTCCCCGGGTCCATCGTGCCGCCTCCTGGACATCACCAGCACCTGGGTCGTGTCTGCGTGCTGCGCCTGCCACTCCGCCAGCCTCCTCCTCCTCCCTCTACTCCTCCTCCCTCTCCTCCCTCTCCTCCCCCTCCTCCCCCTCCTCCCTCTCCTCCCTCTCCTCCCTCTCCTCCCTCTCCTCCTCCTCTGTGCTGGCACCACTGCCACTGGCTTCTCCCTCCGCCTCCTGCAGCAGGTCATCTCCCCTCTGCATCGCGATGTTGTGCAGCGCACAGCAGACCACAACAATGCGAGCGACCCTTTCGGCCTGGTACTGCAGGGCCCCTCCGGAGCGGTCCAGGCACCTGAATCTCATCTTCAAGAGGCCAAGGCAGCGCTCCACCACACCCCTGGTTGCTGCATGGGCCTCGTTGTATCGTGTTTCCGCATTGGTCTGAGGCCTCCGTATAGGCGTCATCAGCCAAGACCTCAGCGGATAACCCCTGTCGCCTAGCAACCAGCCCCTCAGCCGGGGGGGACGTCCCTCAAACATCGCAGGGATGAACGACTGCGCTAGTATGTAGGAGTCATGCACACTCCCTGGGAACCTTGCACAGACATTCATGATCATCATGTGGGGGTCGCAGACCACCTGGATATTCATGGAGTATGTACCCCTTCTGTTTGTGAACACGTCCCTGCCCCCTGCAGGCGGGCGCATGGGGACGTGAACACAATCGATTGCCCCCTGCACCCTCGGTATCCCGGCCACGCTGGCAAATCCACGAGCTCGTGAGTCTTGACTTGCTTGGTCCTCGGGAAAGGTGATGTAGCGGTCCGCGATGGCATAGAGGGCGTCGGTCACATCCCGGATGCACTTGTGCACCGATGACTGGGAGATCCCGGAGACGTCCCCGCTCGGAGACTGGAAGGAGCCGGTCGCATAGATGTTAAGAGCGACCGTCACCTTGATGGCAACCGGGATCGCGTGTCCTCCCCCCGTTCCACGTGAGGCGAGGTGCGCCACGAGGTGACAGATATGTATCACCGTCTGCCTACTCAGCCGGAGTCTCCTCCTGCAGGTGATGTCCGTCATTGTTAGGAAAGAGACCCGGACACGGTACACCCTCGGCCTTGGTCGTCGCGTCTGGCGCCGTGACTGCACCCTCACTCTCTCCTCTCTCCTCTTCCTCCTCCTCCTCCCCCCCCCCATGCTGCTCGATGACTGGCAACTCCGCGGCCCTTCGCTCTGCTGCAGCAGCTGGCCCTGCATCCACTGCGGGTTGTGGGTGTGGATGCTGCTGCATCGCCAAATGCAGTGCAGCGGCCCCAACCACTGCGCAGAACATAGGCGTTCTGTTCACAGACATTGTGCTAACCTACAGAAGGGTGGTGGGGGCAGAGAAATGGGACATGTTAGACGGAGGTTAGTCGACAACTCGGCAGCCGCCAGCCACGGGATACTTGTGTGTCCCGGTGGCCTGATCGCGCTGCTGACACGCGGGCAGCCTAACCCCTGGTCACTTTCTGCATCCAACGGCCAGTAAACTATGTCCTCCTCACCGGTGTGTCAGTGGCCTGTGGCCGTAAGCCACAGGGGAACCAGCGGCCGTGTCCTCGTGGCTGGCACGCCATGGCATGGTAGCAGACATTTTGTTACGGGGTTGGACGGCTCACTCGCTCACTCTCTACCTAACCCCCCCCACTCCCACTCCCCCCTCCATCTCCCCCACTGCCCTCTCCATCTCCCCCACTCCCCCCCGTCTCCCCCACTCTCCCCCCTCCGTCTCCCCCCCTCCGTCTCCCCCCACCCCCCCTCCGTCTCCCCCACTCCCCCCCTCCGTCTCCCCCACTCCCCCCCTCCGTCTCCCCCACTCCCCCCTCCGTCTCCCCCACTCCCCCCCCTCCGTCTCCCCCACTCCCCCCCCCCCTCCGTCTCCCCCACTGCCCTCTCCGTCTCCCCCACTGCCCTCTCCGTCTCCCCCACTCCCCCCTCCATCTCCCCCACTCCCCCCCGCTCTCGACCCCCCCCCCGTTCTCAGGGATGCCTTCCCCGTTGTGGCCAGACTCGAGCAGTGCGCTGAGCGGTGCGCTGAGCGGTGCGCTGAGCGGTGCGCTAACCTCCTGGAAGCAGTCGTCAGCCAGCACGACTGGTTGACGAACTTAAAAAGCAGGTGTGTTTCACGCCGTGTAAACAGTGCGCAATTAAGTCGGGACTTCGGCCCATCCGGGCCGGTGAATAGCGGGGGGGGCAATTTGTAGCAATTCTGGTCGTGTCGGGGGCGTAATGGAGGCTTTTGGCGGGAATGGTGACTCGGAGATTTTGCGGGGTTCGGAGAATAGCGAGAGGGCGTCGGACCAGCGTCGCCGTAAAAATTTGCGCCGCCCGCTATTCTCCGACCCGTCGTGAGTGCGGAGAATCGCGCCCAATATCTCCAAATTTGCAGACCATACAAAATTGGGTGAGAGGGTGAGATGTGAGCAGGATGCAGAGATGCTTCAGTGAGATTTGGACAGGCTGAGTTAGTGGGCATATGCATGGCAGATGCAGTGTAATGTGGATAAATGTGAGGTTATCCACTCTGGTAGCAAAATTAGAAAGGAAGATTATTATTTGAATAGCAGTAAATTGAGAGAGGTGGATACTCAACGAGACTTTGGGTGCCCTCGTGCATAATTTTCTGAAAGTAAGCGCGCAGGTACAGCAGGCAGATAAGAAGGCAAATGGTACATTGGCCGTCATAGCTTTTAGGCATCGCGGTCTGATTGAAATGCAAGGAAATAACCCCACATGCTACATGGCACACCTACCCGCAGGAATTCCATGGAAGGTGTGAAGTCCTCACTTAACCATGATTTCCAATTTCCTATTTGCAGTAGGATCATAGAATCCCTACAGTGCAAAAGGAGGCCATTTGGCCTATCGAGTCTGCACCGACCCTATGAAAATGCACACTACCTCTGCCCAATCCTGCAACCTATCCCCGTAACCCCACTTAGGGGCAATTTAGCCTAGCCAATGGGACCTACCCTGCACATATTTGGAGGCCAGAGGCCTCCACGGTCATGGGAGTTATGGGTGGTCAGTGGGACGGACAGGCAAGGGCTGGGGTTGCCCCTCTTATGGGTACTGTGGTAAATCACTGTTACACCTGTATTAGGTGATGTAAGGTAGGACCTTTATTACACGTTCATCGATAGCCTCTGCCTGCTGGCTCCACCCAGTTGGAGGAGTATAAATATGCACGTCCTCGATTCAGCAGCCATTTCGCCAGCTGCTGTGGGAGGCCATACATCTTACTGCAATAAAGCCAGAGTTGTATCCAACCTTAGTCTTTGTACAATTGATCGTGTATCAGGTACACATGATCCAAGGGGTGGTATTGCGGACTCATGGGCACTGCCACCCCTCGCCCAGGAATCCCCCCCCCCAGCAGAGCACTGGAGCAGAAAACCCAGTGCCCCGGGCCCATTGCCAGGGAGCAAAGGTGGCCACTCACTTCCTCAGATTCCCACAGCAGCCATTCCGCCAGCTTCACATTTTTAAAACTGAGTAATAATCAAGGCCCGCATGACTGCTTGCTGAGGAGGTGGTTAGATCACGGGAGTCTAATAGATAGGGGGTCGTTCCCGTTAATTGAATGGAGATTGGCATTAAGTGGTAATTATTGCCACGCCACAGCAGTATCCTGTTTTTGGAAAGTTTGTGAGGGTGAGGGTGGAGCCACGCCCACGAGTGGCAGTCTTCGGGGTATCGGAACAGCCAAAGCTACATATGAGGAAGAGAGCCGACATCCCTGCATTTGCTTCCTTAATCGCCAAGCGGAGCATCCTGTTTGGCTGGTGATCAGCAGCACCGCCCACAGCTGCAGACTGGCTGGCAGACCTGGCGGAATTCCTCCACATGGAGAAGATCAAATACACCATCCGAGAATTGGAAGAAGGCTTCGTCAAAGCGTGAGGGCCATTCGTTGGCCTGTTCCAAGATCTGTTCGAGATCAACAGCGACTAGGGAAACAGGGGAAGAGGGGGAAGAGCAAACAAGAACACATACTACAAGGAGTTGCAAAGGGGAAAGTGGGGAGGAGATGAGGAGGAAACCAAAGGGAGCCACAGAGAGAAGTATAGGGGAAAAGGGGGGAGGAGAGGGAGCAGGAAGCCCGGCCTCCCGAATCTATCGGGTCTACAACAAAAGCTGCAGAAAAGAGGATAGGAGGGTAGCAACAGGGCACCCAGGGCGGAAGAGAGGGCTAGCAACAAGGGGAAAGGGAGGGGGTAGGGAGGGGTAAGGTGGGACGGGGATAAGATATATTAAGAAATATGTATGCAAATAAGAAACTTTACAACATGTAAATATTGGACATATAAAGGTATCACTTTGTAAATTTGATAAACGCCAATAAAATCATTAAAAAAGAACAAAATGCCCTTTAAACTGTCAAAAGTGAATTGTGAAAATAATTCACCCATTTGTGAAATGCATATCTGTCTGTACGGGTAAGTACAAATCTTTTTTGTTTTTCACTTGTGGACAATTGTGTGGTGATTTCCATGTGTGTTTCCTTTTCTCTTGGCCACAGCAGATTTGTCTTATAACATTTAACAACTTACAAAGTGGAACTGTAGCACCATCTGGGGATTTGATTTGGTACAGCGCACAGCGGGGAGATATTTAATGTTGTACATGAGTGTAATTTATTACTACCCTACATTCAGTGCTAAGGTAGGGTTTTACAACCATATTAAATAGGATTAGATTCCTCTTTCCATGAGAAACAGTAAAGCAAGGGCATTTGCAACAAACAAATGTAAGTAGGCCACCTTAAAATTCATCAAAGTTAGTGCTGAAAAAGACATTACTCACAACTTGATGAATTTCTAGAATTACCTGTTTTAATCTTTCACTCCTCAAAATCTGCTAACTAAAGAAATATTTTCTCTGAAATCAGTGAAACAAACAAGAGTAACATAGATTTAAATACGTTTTTTAAAAAGGTGCAATTTAACGTGGCCAATCCCCCTACCCTGCATATCTTTGGGTTCTGGGGGTGAGACCCACGCAGACACGGGGATAATATGCAAACTCCACATGGTCAGTGACCCAGGGCCGGGATCAAACTTGGGTCCTTGGTGCCATGAGGCAGCAGTGTTAACCATTTTGTCACTGTCGCCTAGCGAGTAGCACAGATGAAGTGTTGATTGACTAAGGAAGTGGATTTTTCATTTTAGAATGTACACAGATTTGTTTCATAAATTTAGAGTACCCAATTCATTTTTCCAATTAAGGGGCAATTTAGCTTGGCCAATCCACCTACCCAGCACATCTTTGGGTTGTGGGGGCGAAACCCACGCAAACACAGGGAGAACGTGCAAACTCCACACGGACAGTGACCCAGGGCCTGGATACGAACTAGAATGTACACAGATGATGAACCATTTATTGAAATGGGTCAGTCTCAAGTTGCAACAGAATTCCAATCTGCAGTGTTTCTAATGTATAATTTCAAACTTCCGTAGTTAACTGAATTTGATTAGAGAGAATGTTATCTGCAGTGAAAGATCAATTTATTAAAGTTAGCATTTGTGTCAACCTCATGGTCAGTATGCTGCAATTAACTGAGCTGTGAGCAAGGAATTTCACTGCATCTTACAACTGATTAGAGGATTAAAAACGTTTGTAGGTAGGTGCTGTGGATAAGTTATAGGTTGGCTTATCCAGGAGACAGTTTCACATAATTTTAGCTTTGCGTCAGCTGTGGCAAAACAATGTTTTACAAGCTAATGCTGAAAAGTTATTTTTCAAGGACAGTTCTAATCGATTTAATGCTTGAAAAAACCCCCCACCTGAGTTAGATAGATTTTTGATAGACGAGAGAGTCAAGGGTTATGGGGGAGGGGAGGGGAGGGGGGGGGGGGGGCAGACAAGAAATTAGAGTTGTGATTACAACCCCACACCCATGATCTTATTGAATGCCAGAACAGATCTGAAGGGCTGAATGACCTAATGTTCCTTAGACCTATGGCCTATCTGTTCAATTCTCTTCTGAATGAGGGGATGGTTTAGCTCACTGGGCTAAATCGCTGGCTTTTAAAGCAGACCAAGCAGGCCAGCAGCACGGTTCGATTCCCGTACCAGCCTCCCCGAACAGGCGCCGCAATGTGGTGACTAGGGGCTTTTCACAGTAACTTAATTGAAGCCTACTCGTGACAATAAGCGATTTTTATTTCATTTTTCATTAATTCACGATTTAAGTGCAAACTTTCAGTATTTCAGTATTATTTGGATGATAGAAATCTAAAAGACCTTGAAGTAATGTAGCAGAAAATGTGATTCAGTTGAAATTTTACTTCAGAAGTTGAACAACAGTTAACAAAATACTCTGTGTACATTATTGAAAGGTATTAAATATGTATATAATTGTGAGTTTCCCGATAATCAATAGTTGTTAATGTTTTCCACCTAATTACTTAATCACCTCATACACTGGAACCTATTTATAACGGGGATTTATTTCAAGAGTAATTTTCATACACTAATTGTGCTGGCTTGGGACAGACACTGGAGGCTTCCATTTGTAAACAAAGAAGTTTATTGATGAAAGGCAAAGGCAATTAGATGACAGGCACAGAACGCTATCCAACAGGAAGCTCATGAATGGCAGATACTCAGCGCAAGGCATCTACCATGGCCGACGAGATAGTGGTTCGCATTTCTGAAACTGATAGTCACTTCGAGTGGGCATCAACCAGCACCAAAACATCTTGCATACAAAAGGGGCCCACATAATCAACATGGATCAAGGTCCACAGACGATGTGGATGATCTTCACCCTGAGGTGAGGGTGGTAGAAGACAGCAAAGATTGCTGCATTTGGGAATGGTGGCACTGTTCCACTAGCTCCTCAATGGCTTTGTATGTGCCTGGCCACCAGACGTTACAGCATGCTAACATCTTCATCTTTGTCTGCCCCGATGGACGCTGAGTAACTCTTGAAGGAAGGGCCGCCTAGCCTGAGGTGGGACAACCACCCGTGACCCCCACAGAATCATGCCGTCTTCACATGTCAGCTAGTACTGCCTCATCTGTTCAGACCTCTCAACACCAGACAGGCTGTATCATTCGATTAACCTTTGAAATAATAGGGTCTCTCTGGATCCAGCTGCGGATGTGCCCTGTGGACACTGTCAGAGTGTCCAGGTCGTTTAGAGCTAGTATGATCTCCAGTGGTGGCGGATGCACTTGGGCAGGGGCAGGAACTTAATGCATGTGTGTTAGCAATCTGTGTTGCAGGCTGGTGCTGGAAAGCATAGTTGTAGGCGGTCAACAATAAGGCCCAATGCTGCATCCTCGTTGAGGCTATGGACAGTATGGGCTTATCCTCTCCTAACAAGTCCAGTAATGGCTTCTGATCAGTCACTATGTCAAACTGTTGACCGTACACACACTAGTGGAATTTCTTCACATTAAATATAACCACTAAACCCACCTTCTCAATCTGGGTGTAATTTTGTTCTGCTTCACAAAGGGGCCTTATGACGCTCTGAACCATTTCCCATTTTGTAGGACAAAACAATCCCCTATACCTTAAGGGGATGCATCGCATGTCAACACGATTGATCTTCCCTGATCAAAATGCATCAAGAGGTTTGAAGACTGTAATGCTTGCTTCCTCTTGGGGCTCTCTCCAATGTCACTGCTGATTCTTCTTTAATACCTGAGTATTGATTGTAGCAAACCTCTGAGACTCCTCATCCAACTCCCCAGGTAGATGTGACTGACATTTAGTCTCAAATAGTTGGGGCCTCCCGCCAGCTTGGCGTAGAAGTCTTCAATTTGAAGAATCAGATACCGATCGACCTGGGCTTGATTTATCGTTAGCTTATCATCCCCAGAACCCCTTACGATCGATCAGGTTTAAGGACAGGACAGGGACTATCGGCAGTGCCCACTCTGAAAACTGAAGCAATTTGATTATGCCCAGCTCTTCCAATCTCTTTAGCTCTGCTTCAACCTTCGGATGCAAGGCGTATGGCATTGGCCTGGCTCTGAGAACTTAGGTCTCGAATCGGATTGACATATATCTTGGCTTTTACACCCTGAATTTGGCCCAATTCTTTGTAGACGATGACTTCATACCTCCTTAAGACATCTTGGAGGATCATCTCCCTGGATGCAGAAATGGCCTTCGACAGAGTCGAGTGGAAGTACCTTATCGAGGTGCTGGAGTGGTTCGGGCTCGGAAAAGGATTCACCTCATGGGTGAAACTCCTGTACAACCCTCCCATGGCAAGCATACAGACAAACAACACCAGCTTCCAGTACTTCCAGCTTCATTGGGGCACCAGGCAGGAATGCCCGCTGTCGCCGCTGCTGTTCGCCCTAGCGATCGAACCATTAGCGATGACTCTCAGAGCAGCAAAGAATTGGAGGGGGATCCAAAGAGGAGGCAGAGAGCATAGAGTCTCACTCTACGCGAATGACCTGCTCCTCCACAACTCAGACCTACAAAGCAGCATGGAAGGAATCATCACAGTCCTGGAAGTGTTTAGTGCCTTCTCGGGCTACAAACTCAACATGAGATTTTCCCGGTGAACCCGCAAGGGGGAGGGACAGTACTAGTGGGGCTGCCATTTAAACAGGCCCAGCACAAATTCCACTACCTGGGGATCCAAATCGCTAATGACTGGACCGGGATCCACAAATGGAACCTGACCAGTCTGACAGAGGAAGTCAAAAAGGACCTGCCGAGGTGGAACACCCTCCCACTCTCCATGGCAGGGAGAGTACAGATTATCAAAATGAATGTACTGCCTATTCATACTAAGATCCATCCCGGTCTGCTCACCCACTATGGCCACCAAAGCCCCGGTGTCGACTTCCATTTTAAGGGGTCTACCATTTACTCTTAAGACAATTTCAATTGGAGCCACTTTATTCAATTGGACTGATTTCAACTGATGCGTTACATACTCTTCTTCAGAGTTCTTCCCCAATATGTTCAGTGCTGCGGACTGTTGTTTTTGCTAATTTTTTGTTTTGCATTGGTGCACTTTGCCTCACACAGCAAGGTGCTTGAATGTGCCCCCTTCAGTTGCAATGGAAGCACACACAATCCCAAACATGGCAGCTTTCCTGGGGATGGTATTCAAAAGCAGTCCACCTCGGATTCGGTTTGATGCCCCAATTCCTTTCCACTCCTTGGGTCCTGAGCACCGTGCCTGGCTCTGGGCTATGCTCATTGATCTAGCTGCAGACCTTGCAGCTGTATAATCTCATACTTGTTTAACTTCCCATTCAGCCAGACTTTGAAGGCCACGGGTGCCTTTTTCAGTGCACTCCATCACCTGAGCTATCTTGATCGCTTTTCCCAACGTAATTGTGGTCTCCACCAGAAGCTTCAGCATATTAAGGTTATGCATCCCACAAACCATCCGATCGTGCAACGTGTCACGAAGGGTGGTGCCCCGAACACAGTATTCAGCAAGCAGGCTCTTCATGGCACCTCAAAGCAGTGTTAAAATTATTATTTAAAAAAAATTAATTTAGAGTGCCCAATTAATTTTTTCCAATTAAGGGGCAATTTAGCATGGCCAATCCACCTAGCCTGCACATCTTTGGGTTGTGGGGGTGAAACCCACGCAAACACGGGGAGAATGTGCAAACTCCACACAGTTAGTGACCCAGAGCTGGGATCGAACCTGGGACCTCGGCGCCATGAGGCTGCAGTGCTAACTATTGCGCCACCGTGCTGCCCCCAGAGTTAAAATTATAATGCTTGAGGATAATCGAGGATCTTGGGTTGTAATGTTCTTTAACTAATTTAACTATCTGGTCAAAGGCCTTTGAGTCGGCTGCCTCCGGGAAGGTGAGGTTCTGATCAAATTATATGTTTGGGGCACGGAAACGGTCTGAAGTATCACCTTCTGCTTGCCCTCGCCATGATCCCGTTCGCAGAAGAAACTTAGTAGTTCTATGAACTGACTCCATGACGTAACTCTTTGGTTAAATGCATCTTGTTTCCCAACGATAGGCATTTCCACTTGCGGTTCAAATTATTCCGACTCTTGCCGGAGCTTTTCTGCTTTCTTAACTCTTAATTCACGATGACTGACGGTTGCGATTAAAAATATTTACCTTGTCACCAATGCGGTGGCTCAAGGCACACACACATTGGAGGTTTGCAGTAGTAAACAAAGAGGTTTATTGATGAAATGCAAAGTTAGATAACAGGCACAGAATACTATGCAACAGGCCATTACACTTCAGCTCCCTGGCCCACATTGCCAGCAGTCCTGCTCCCAGGGCTCTACATTAACTCCCCATTGGCCGGGCTTCGCACGCTGCCGCGTAATTGCCCCCCCCCCCCGGGCCGGTCACATGGTCAGTGGAGTTTGTCACATTAAAGGGTTATGCTACCACACTAATGAATTAGACTATAACCTTTAATGTGGTGTTATATATTATTACAGGTTATAGGGTTGTCATAATTTTGAATAGACCTTGAAATATGAATGCGAAATACCCTATTGTTAGGTTTTACTCAGATGAAAAATACACGCAAACATTTCATGAAGTTCCTCTGTATGCATTTGCCTAGATGTTAGAGTGATACTGCTTGTTTTTGATATAGTTAAGCATGCTTTGTATATGCTTATTCAGGGAGATTACATCCCAACAGAGGAAATATCTCACAGGGTTTGATCTTTGTTAGCTGAGGCATAGAGTTTAAGAGCAGGGAGGTTATGATGGAACTCTATGAAACATTGGTTAGTCCACAGCTAGAGTCTTGCATGCTGTTCTGGAATCCACATTACAGAAGGGATGTGATAGTACTGGAAAGGGTGCAGAGGAGATTTAACAGGATGTTGCCTGGGCTGGAGAGTTTTAGCTATGAAGAGAGATTGGATAAACTGAGGTTGTTTTCCTTGGAGCAGAGAAGACTGAGGGGGACATGATTGAGATGTATAAAATTATTAGGGGCATAGATAGAGTAGACAGGAAGAAATGTTTCCCTTTTGGTGGAGGGATCAATGACCAGGGAGCATAGACTTTTGGTAAGGAGCAGGAAGTTGAGAGGGGATGTGAGGAAAAGCTTTTTCACCCAGAAGGTGGTGGGAGTCTGGAACTCACTGCCTGCAAAGGGTAGCGGAGGCGGAGACCCTCGTAACAGTTAAGAAATATTTAGCTGTGCACTTGCAATACCAAGGCACACAAGGCTATGGGCAAAGTTCTGGAAAATGGGAATAGAATAATGAGGTGGTTGTTTTTGACTGGCACAGATGCAATGGCCCAAAGGGCTTTTTCTGTGCTGCAGACATCTATGGCTCTATGTCTCATTATGGGGATTTCAACTGAACAAAAGAGAATCCTTAATAGCTTGTGACGGTATACATACTGACTCATTTTTATCTTCCTTTGGGACAGTCTGAGTGTGTACATTGGGACAAGTGAATAGCTTTCCAGAGCTCCACATTCCTGGTGTGCAATGAGTCACAGGAGTCTGTAGACTCCTTGCTGATCTCATGTGGAACTGAGGTAAGCTTTTCCATTGATTTATGTCAAAGTTCTCTGTCCTATGTTTGTTGTTCAGGGTATATCTCAGAGGCTTTCCTAGTTCATTCAATTGCTCATAATAATTCACCTTGGATTGGACAAGCTTTACAGCTTCAAAAGACAAGGATAGGGTGGTTGGTTAGTGAGGGTGAACTGGTAATTAATTGGTGAACGACCTGATATGATTCGGGGCCATTGTTGGCAGCTTCAGGTACAGTACACACATCAAAACCGGATATTTGTTTCAAGAGAATAAATGATTCTGGAATGTAAATTGTATGGATTTTAGTAGGATTAGGTGAAAATATGGAGTTGAGGTTGATGACCATTCACGGTTTCACTGAATATCAGAGCAGGCTCAAGAGGGTAATTACCCTTCTCCTGCTCATCTTTCTCATGTTCTAATGTGTACTCTTTCTACATTTACCACATCTTCAATGGAAGTATTTGGGATCTGGGATTGGAGGTAAGGGAGAAATGAGAATGGTAGAAAATCTATACATATGGGGTTATACTTGGAGCATTGTGAATGATTGTCCGCCCATTTGATCTTTAATCATGCTGAAGGGGAGACACTTGTTGATCCTCCTGTTGGTTGGGTAGGAGACTGTCATTGTTTAGCCCACCCAATCCCGTGTGAGTTTGTCATGCTATTGGAAGATGTAATAGGTTTTCAGTAGCATTGGCTGCTTTCTTGAGGCAGGTCAGGGGTTTACTTCCTCATTTGATTAGGTGCTTAACTCACTTGAACTCAGCCATGGTGGACATTGGATTGATGGCTTGCAAATCTGGGAACAGACTTGACTAAGCTTGTCAGTGCAGGAAAATGACACCCTGAACTTTGGATTTCCTTTGACTTCCCACCGCACCTCCGGACCGGTCCCCAATGGGCAAACATACCTGTTAGGGGGTCCTCGATCCCCCTCAAAATATCTCATAAGGATAGAACTCACCCAGCCCTATCCCTTGTATGGGAAACCTGGCATCTGGGAATCTTGAAACTGCCAGCCTGGCACCTAGGCAGTGCCCCTGCCGATCAGACAGTGCCACCCAGGCACCCTGGAAGTTCCAAGGTGGTACTGCCAAGGTGCTCAGGTGGCAGTGCCAAGATGCCAAGCTGGAAGTGGCAAGATGCCCAGGTGGCAGTGTCATAGTGTTGGGTTACCATCCTCCCCAGAGCCCAACCACCTGGGTGCCTCTGATGCCCTGGAGACCCCCCCCCCCCCACTTCCAGGTGCCATTTTGCTGGTCCACATTTGTGTGGACAAGTGCTGAACGGTACCATGGCAGGGTCTCCCAGGCACGGGCGTTCGTTACCAGGCCGTGGGTGCATCAGGTGCCGACATATTTAAGTGTGCCTAACTGTTCACTTAAATATGTAAATCTGGATCTCGCCTAGCAAGGGCAAAATCCATGCGAGATCTCATTATATTTTGCAAGGTGATCCGAGCTTCGCAAATCTCGTGAGTGGTCTCTCACGAGATTTTTTTATTTTTTATAAAATGTTTTTTATTGAGTTTTCATATTTTATATCCAACAAATTACAAATTATTAGAGAGAAAAATTAACATGTATATTTACAGGTAGGCATCTTCATAATAACAACTGTGGCCGCCCCCTTTAGCCAGCATACATATTTTACATTCCCCAATATGGCCGAGGCACATGTTTATAGGCATTTATTTACAGTTTGGTTTTGGGCCTTAGCTAGCCATCAAACCCCCATAACAAACCCCTAGCCCCCCCCCCCCCACCCCCCCCGGCTACCTTCCCCCGATTCCCGTCCATTTTCCCCTGATTCTTGGCCACCCGACTATTCTTCCTCTTGTTCGTTGGCCACAAACAGGTCCCGGAACAATTGCATGAATGGCTCCCACGTTCTGTGGAAGCCGTCGTCTGACCCTCGGATGGCGAATTTGATTTTCTCCATTTGGAGAGATTCCGAGAGGTCGGACAGCCAGTCTGTAGCTCTGGGCGTGCTGCTGACCGCCAGCCAAACAGGATTCTACGGCGGGCGATCAGGGAGGCAAAGGCAAGGGCGTCCGCCCTCCTCCCCAGGAATAGATCTGGCTGGTCTGAAACCCCGAAGACCGCCACTATAGGGCATGGCTCCACCCTCACCCCCACCACTTTGGACATAGCCTCGAAGAAGGCTGTCCAGTACTCCACAAGTCTGGGGCAAGACCAGAACATGTGGGTGTGGTTGGCCGGGCCTCTTTGGCACTGTTCACATCTGTCCTCCACCTCCGGGAAGAACCTACTCATACGGTTTCTTGTTAAGTGGGCTCTATGTACCACTTTTAGTTGTGTCAGGCTGAGCCTTGCGAACGAGGAGGTGGAGTTGACCCTATGCAGTGCTTCGCTCCAGAGTCCCCACCCTATCTCCATCCCCAGGTCGTCCTCCCATTTCCTTCTTGTTGCGTCCAGTACGGTGTCGTCTTTCTACCAGTCGGTCATACATGTCGCTACGGTTCCCTTTCTCTAGGATACTTGCGTCCAGTAGGTCTTCCAGTAGTGTCTGTCGTGGCGGTTGTGGGTACGCCCTTGTCTCCTTTCATAGGAAGTTTTTGAGCTGCAGGTACCGTAGCTCGTTCCCCCCAGCTAGCCGAAATTTCTCTGTCAGTTCGTCCAGTGTTGCGATCCTGTCGTCCGTGTATAGGTCCCTGACTGTCAGTATCCCCCCGTCCTGCCTCCACCTTTTGAAGGTGGCGTCAGTCAGTGCTGGTGTAAACCTATGGTTGTTGCAGATGGGAGCCTTGTCCGACATTTTGGTCAGGCCAAATTGCTGCCGCAGTTGGTTCCAGGATTGGAGGGTGGCTGTCACCACTGGGCTGCTGGAGTGTTTTTTGGGTGGGGATGGGCGTGCTGCCGTGGCGAGGGCCCAGAGGGAGGTCCCCATGCAGGAGGCCTCCTCCGCACGCACCCACTTGGCTTCTGGCTCCTGGATCCATCACCTTACTCGCTCGGCTGTTGCCGCCCAGTGGTAGAATTGTAGATTTGGGAGGGCTAGCCCCCCCTGGATTTTGCTTTTTGTAGGACCTTCTTTGGGATCCTAGCATTTTTATCCCCCCTATATGAACGCCATGATAAGTTTGTCCAGCACTTTGAAAAATGCCTTGGGAATGTAGATCGGAATGGATCTAAGCAGGAAGAGGAACCTGGGCAGTACGTTCATTTTGATCGTCTGGACTCTCCCCGCGAGGGAGAGTGGGAGTGTGCTCCATCTTTGCAGGTCCTTTTTCACTTCCTCCGTCAGGCTGGTGAGGTTCCATTTGTGGATCCCTTTCCAGTCATGGGCTATTTAGATCCCCAGGTAGCAGAATTTGTGTCGGGCTTGTTTGAACGGCAGCCCCTTTAGTGCTCCCCCCCCCCCCCACCCCCCTTGCGGGTGTACTGGGAAGATCTCGCTTTTGCTCATGTTGAGTTTGTAGCCCGAGAAGGCTCCAAACTCTTTCAGGAGCGCGATGATTCCGTCCATGCTGCTTTGTGGGTCCGAGATGTAGAGGAGCAGATCATCTGCATAGAGTGAGACTCTGTGCTCTCTGCCTTCCCTTCGGATCCCCCTCCAATTTTTTGCTGCCCTGAGGGCGATTGCTAGCGGTTCGATTGCTAGTGCGAACAGCAGCGGGGACAGTGGGCATCCTTGTCTGGTGCCCCTGTGCAGCTGGAAGTATTGGGTGTTGGTATTGTTGGTCCGTACACTCGCCATGGGAGCGTTGGTCTCTCATGAGATTTAACGGCCTCATCACCGTCACCAAGTCAGGCACGATGTGGCTGTTCATTCACGCCCTCTGTTTCTGACACATCACCCGGCTCTGCATTTGCTGAAATTGTCATCCATGAAAGCCTCCAACCTTGTGTCCTCCACAAGCTTGACCCTCATCCAAACTCTGTTGCCTGTATCCTATTTGCACAAAGTCCCTTTCACCTCGCATTCTTTTGCCCGCTGAACTGCACTGACTCCCAGTCCAGCAATTCAAAATATTTGCCTTAGTTTTCAATTCCCCCTATGAGCTCAATCGTTTCTAACATTTTTTAAAAAATACTTTATATTCTCCTTTTTCACAATTTTCCCAAATTTACACCCACCACAAATAAACAATAATCAGTAACAAATATGTCAATCCCCATATCAATAACAACGATCCCATCCTCCCACCAAACCCCAAACATTAGCCCGCATGTTCACACAAACAAATGACAAAAAGGAATTAGGGATCACCCAAAGTCGCCATTTACATACACAGCCCCCCTCCCGGCAACCCTCCCACCCACCCGCCCCAACTAATGTTCAATGTTATCCAGTTCTTGAAAGTGCATAATGAATAATGCCCATGAATTGTAGAACCCCTCCATCCTTCCCCTCAGTTCAAACTTAACCTTCTCAAGAGTAAAGAATTCCAACAGGTCCCCCTGCCACGCCAGGGCACAGGGTGGAGAGGCTGCTCTCCAACTTAACAGGATCCGCCCTGGGGCGATCAATGAGGCGAAGGCTACAACATCTGCCCCTGCACCCGTTTCCAACCCTGACTGGTCCGACACCCCGAATATGGCCTCCCGGGGGCCCAGGTCCAGTTTCACGTGCACCACTTTAGAAATTACCGTAAAAACCTCCTTCCAGTAATCCTCTAGCTTTGGACAGGACCAAAACATATGAACGTGATTAGCGCCCCCCCCCCCCCCTCCCCCGCAACATTCACAGACATCTTCTACTCCTTCAAAGAATCAGCTTATCCTCGCCCTTATGAGGTGTGCTCTGGATACCACCTTCAGCTGTATCAGCCCCTACCTGGCGCACGAGGTGGAGGTATTCACTCTCCGGAGCACCTCACACCAGAACCCTGCCTCCATATCCTCTCCCAACTCTTCCTCCCACTTTCCTTTGATCCCTTCCAGTGGTGCCTTCTCCTCTTACAAAATAGCTCCGTAAACTGCCGACACTACCCCCTTCTCCAGTCCCCCTGTCATCAGCACTTCCTACAGCAATGTGGAGGCCAGCTCCACCGGGAAGCTCTGCATCTCCTTTCTGGCAAAATCTCGAACCTGCATGTATCTAAACATTTCCCCCTGCTCCAGTCCATACTTCACTTCCAGCTCCTTCAATCCTGCAAACCGACCCCGAAGAAACAAATCTTTTAGTGTCTTAATCCCCTTCTCCTCCCATTTCCAAAAATGTCCATCCCACCTCCCTGGCTCAAATCTGTGGTTCCCCCGAATCGGCATTTCCCTTGGCCCTGCCCCCAACCTGAAGTGTTGGCGAAACTGTCTCCAAATTCTCAATGAAGTTATTCTTACCGGACTCCCTGAGTATTTCCCCGGGGCCATCGGCTGCGGCGCTGTTGCGAGTGCTTTCAATCCCGATCCCCTGCACAAACGCTCCTCCATTCTGACCCACTGGGAATCAACCCCTCTGACCCAGCTCCGCACCTTCTCTACATTCGCTGCCCAGTAGTAATACATCAGGTTTGAAAGACCCAAACCCCCTGCCTGCCTTCCCCTCTGTAGCAGCACCTTTCTAACTCTGGCCACCTCCCCTCCCCATATGAACAAAGTAATCCTTCCCTCAATCTCTGAAAAAAGCCTTTGGCAGGAAAATCGGTAGGCATTGAAAAATAAACAGAAATCGCAGCAGGGCAACACGTTCATTTTAACCGCCTGTACCCAACCCGCCAGTGACAGAGGGAGACCATCCCACCTTGCCAGGTCAGCTTTCACTCTCCCCATCAAACTAGAAATATTGTACCTGCGGAGCCCCCCCCCCCCCCCACCTAGTACCTGCGGAGCCCTCCCCCACTTCAACCGTTTCTAACTTTGTAATTTTTTCCAATCCATTGAGATTTCTGCTCTCCTTCAATTCTGATCTCTTCCATATTCCTGCAGCACTCCATATGATCTATGAGCAGAAGTACTCCAATTCTGCCCTTCGAGTCTGCTCTGCCATTCAATAAGATCATGGCAGATCCAACTTTGCCTCAACTTTACATTCCACCTAACTAATAACCTTTGGCTCCCTTATTAGTCAAAACTCTAACCACTTCTGCCTTAAAAACATTCAATAACATTGTCTCCTCCACTCTCTGGGAAAGAGAGTTCCAAAAATTCATGACGCCCGAGGAAAATATTTCTTCTTATTTCCCTCTTAAATGATGACCCCTTATTTTTAAACAATGCCCCTTGTCCTAGTCTCTCCCATAGGGAGAAATTTCTTTCAATATCCACACTGTCAAGCCCCCTCAGGATCTTATATGTTTCAATAAGATCACCTCTCAATCTTCTGAACTCCAATGGATATGGGCGTAGCCTGTCCAAACTTTCTTCATACGATAAACCCCAAATTATTATGGGCAATATAATAACCCTCACGGAACCTACAGGGTGGGAATGCTTGTCATCCTCCTCTCCTTGCGGAGTGTGAGCTCCGGTGCTCGGGGAAGGATATTTCAATTAACCAATGTATAAAAGGTCAGCCAGTAAGGCACCAACCAGAACAGGAAACCGGTAGGGATCTACTGGGTAGTGCACATATTGTTTGTGTTTCTTATTTTATTCGGTGTGGACTCCCTGTGTTCTTATTAAAGGCATATTGAGATTCTTAAGGAAGACATGCGTTTCATCGAAAGAAATTCAAGCAAAGACACTTAGCAAAAGACGGCTGGTGATGTAAAGTGACCACCTACTGGGA
The DNA here is from genome assembly GCF_902713615.1 of Scyliorhinus canicula. NCBI lineage: Eukaryota > Metazoa > Chordata > Chondrichthyes > Carcharhiniformes > Scyliorhinidae > Scyliorhinus > Scyliorhinus canicula. The sequence goes on along the minus strand of NC_052158.1, from coordinate 79,560,368 downwards.
ATTTGCTATGTGGATTATAGCTGACTGACCAGTCCCAAGAGAATATGGAATGACTCACATTAAAGGGTGTGCTGTTGAAAACTCACCACTATTCTTAGAATTCCCCCATACCAAGAAGGGCCGACATTCTAAATGGTGAACAGGGATTCTCACTCCCTGACTCAGATGCAGGCTTTGGTGGGTGCTATTCAGGTCAAACCATATTTTCAAGTTATCCCTCGGTATAACCCATATCTTCACCAAAGATTCCATCTACTTACCACTTAGTAGCATCGATCCTGGGTCCCGCATTGCTAAGTAAGTAAAGTAGACTTAGGAATAAACCACTGTTTCAGGTTAAATTAAATTATTTTATTATTATATTTTTTATTTTAAAAGCTGCAATCACTTTCTTTACAGAAAGGTAAAAAGATCTTGCTTCTGGATCCTGCTGGTTGGTTGAAGGGACCCTCAGGCCCAACTTGACAATCAATCTTCTTTAAAGTCTGGTCTTCTTTAGATGTATTCACTGGTGAGCTCGGTTGCTCTGTCTTGTCGATCCCATGTACTGAGCTATGAGAGCTGGCTGTGTGCTGGCTATCTCTGAGCTGACTCTGAGCTGACTTTGCCTCCTCTTTAAATTCTAGTCTTTCTTAGATGTATTAGCTGTTTTAGCTCGGCTGCTTGGCTTATCTTTCCCATGACCGAGCTGACTAAGCTGAATATGCTTGCTTCTCTTGTTCCTTCACTCCTTCTCTCTGAGTTCTGGTTCTGGTCTGCTTCTGCTAGTTCCTGCTCTGGTCTCTGGGCTTATATTCTCTTTCTAACAGTTATTAAGTTTTTATTACCTTATTGTAAAATAACTATTATTCCACTTTGATTGTAAAAAGTATCTTTGATCGAAACATTCTAATACAACTAAGTATTCATTTTGAGCATGGCCTCAGCCCTCAGATCTGATTACATTGTCCTTTGTGTTGTTCAAAGTTCCTTTGTGAGGACTTCTTTGCAGGAGAGTGAGCGTCAGCAGGGGGTGGGGGGTAGAGTAGAGTAGGAGGGAAAATATGGCGGGTAGTACCGGTGGGAGAGGAGAGGGCTTGTGCAATATGTTATGATTGAAGTATTGAAAGTACATGGATGTTTGCACATTTTTGCCTTTTTTGCTTTCTTTCTGATTATGTCTGTAACTGTTTATAAAGCCAAAAACTACCTCAATAAAATTGTTTATTAAAAAAAAAGTTCCTTTGTGATATTCAAAAATGCTTTGGTTTCAAGAGGTGTTACTTTTAATTCCTGTCATTTCTATAGTTTTATTTTCCAATTGTGTCCCCAGCTCATAACTTTGACTTTGATTTTGGCTCTAAATTATGTTTCTCATAGGCAGGTTGTCTCCAATTTTCTTCAATTTACCTGATATCGGCAGAACTTCACACTTAGAATTGTCAGCAGATTCAACTGAACCTCATCCTTTCCTTTCCAGCTGTTTACAAAGATAGTTAATTTCAATGAAGGTGTGAAACATTGCTTTTAGCGTAATGCTAAAAATCCACTTGGTTATAACTTGAAAGAACTGCCTGTTTTAAACATTTGTCACTTAATTCAACTGAAACCTTCATCCATGCTTTTCCAGATGCTTACTAAGATAGTTACTTTCAATGAAGGTGTGAGACATTGTTTGTAGCTTCGTACAAAAATCCTGTGTGTTTGCTAAGCTTGCTTGAGAGAAAGAATCTGCATTTTATAATCCTGCTCTTTGCAGCTGCTATTAACCCTTCATGGGATCTTTCCCTGTATCCTCTCATGTTTCTCTCAGACCAGATATTGCCAGAATTCCATGTTTCAAATGACACATCTTTCCATATTATGAATTACAAGTGTCAAGTCCTACTTCAAACAAGACACTGAGAAGAAGAGATGAAATGCAAAAAACGTAACTTTAATCCCCTGTGGTTGCGGAGACAATGGAGTCTGATTGTCACATCTCAGCAAACATCCAAAATTCATCTCCTGTTGAGTTACATCTCAGAGTATGGAAATGGGCTGGGTTTAAAGAACATGGATTCTGGGCAAATTACATGTTTGTTTTTTTCCTTCCAGGAATAAATAGGGAAATGGGTTCAAAAGTCATCTGCGGACCTGTGTGTATTGGTATGCTGGTTTGTCAGAGGGTGAGTGGCACAGAAACAGGAAGAAACAGCAGTTCGTCATTATTGCAGTTGCAGGCAAAAGGCACTCTCTTTCTGTTGCTGGAAAAGAGCTCAGCAGAAGCTATACTTGAAAGATAATTAGGCAGCCTCGTCAGCTATGCCACATAATCCAGTATCCCCAAACTAACTGCAAAACTGCCAAAGTCAGCTCTATCAGAATCACCCAACTTAACAGCCGCAACGTGCCTTCATTGTGCTCACAGACAGCCAAAGACTGCTTCATTTTATTTTGTTCTTGTGCTTGAAAGTTAATTACTTATGCACCAAGTGAGTTCCCCTTCAACTCTCCTGGCAGGCAGGCAGCTGACTCATCCGCCTTTCCTCACCTGATGGGTTCAAAGGTCCCGGCATCATATTTAAATAACAGTGCAGCACACTATTATTACTCTCTCCAGCCCGCCTATCTTCACCAGACCGTGCAGATCATAGACCCCTGCGAAGGAGGCCATTGAGCACATTGAGTCTGCAGTGACCCTCTGAAACAGCACTCTAACTGGCCCAAACCCGACCATATCCCCTTAACCCCACCTAACGGCAATTTAGCATAGCCAATCCACCTAACCTGCACATTTTTAGACTGTGGGAGTGATGTACCATCAATTGGACTCGAGATACGATGAAGATCCAAACTGTGGCTTTAATCAGCTAGTTGTTAGCCCGGTGGTCGACTACAGAGAAAGGCTGACCGCCGGGAACTCTGGGTACTTATATCCCGCCTTGGAGGCAGGGGTCTACTTGCCTCTCGACCAATTGGTGAGCAGTCACATGACTAGTCCCAGCCAATCGGACGAAAGGCACATGACCAGCCAGAGCCAATGCGAAACCCATGCTCTGCACCAATGGCAGTGATCACATTCATACCACCACAGGGAGGAAATCAAAGCACCTGGAGGAAATGCACGCAGTCACAGGAAGAATGTACAAACTCCACATAGACAGTCACCCAAGGTCAGAATTGATCTCAGGTCCCTGACGCTGTGAGGCAGCAGTGCTAACACTGTGCCACCATGCCGGATGTCAGCAACCCACATGGGAAAGGCAAGCAGTCTCATGAGGAAGCCTGTTCCTTGATTCAACCACCTTCCCCCCAAGTCAATCATCTGCAAGGTGTCCACGCCCCACTTTGGACATCTATCTACCACATCTGGAGTCTTCATCCATCCCCTTCCAGTAGACGACATTGTGCCACTTTGATCCCCTTGTTTGTGAGTTTTTCTTGCAGCCTTGTCAGCGTTCAACTTCTCTCCACTCGGTCTTCCCTCTGCCTTTCATTGTTCACCTTCTTCATCCAACTCCTTGCTCCTCTGCATGCTGTCAGGAGCCCTCACCAATCCCACCTCCCTCTGCACAGTTCTCCTGCCACATTTTCCCCTTGCCTTTGTTAGGTCACAGCTCGCCCACCACCCACCCGACCCCCCCATCTCCCAGTCTCACATTGCGCTTTGGACCTTTGTTGCGATGGCTGCATGTGACCCACAGCACAGTTCTGTCCAGATAAATGCTGCTGTGTGGCACCAATGGCAAGGTGACCCCCTATACTCACCAACCCCAGGCGCAGAACGGACCTGATTCTGTGACATAGGAGGGTCCATGGGTCCAGCAGCTCAGTGCTGTCTATGAAGACCAGCTTGACATAAAACAGGAGGGCAGGAACTGGTCTGACCCGACGGAGTGGTGAACAGCGCACAAGGAGCAGCGCTTGCACTCACCTCAAAGTCTCTGGTGAATTGAGGACCGCCTGGTGCGCTGCACTCATCGGTAATCGCGTTTGGCGCCGGCATAAATTACCGTTGGCGTGACACAAGATTGAAAGGCCAAACAGGGTGCCAACAGACTGCTGTTTTAATGAGCATTCATGAGATGCAAATGAATGCAAATGGTATTTGCACCACTTACCAGTGGGAGCAGCAATTTACCATCAATCCACCTTTAGGAGAATTGCAACGTGATTCTGCTCTGGGGGGTTTCTGACGTTTTGGCCCCTGTGAGATTCATCATGTCCATCCGCCACCAAACCCGCTGGGTGAATTCCGCCCTTACTCTTTCTTTGACTCAAGAAAGTTTGATTAAAATTGTTTCTTTGAAAAAATAAGTACATTTGGACAAGGAAAAGGTATCCACAGGGGGAAAAGATCCTTTTTAAATTAACAATTAACCTTGTGACCAACTGAGGGGTTGGATAAAGTAGGGGGGCCAGCTCATTCCTCCTCACATGGGGGCACAACAAAATTGGGATCCTGTTCGGGAATTTAACAAATTAGGTGACATCTTCCAGTCATAACACAGGTATCAGTTGAGTGTAGGGCAGCATGGTGGCAAGTTGGTTAGCATTGCTGCCTCACGGCGCCGAGGTCCCAGGTTCCACCTCGGCTCTGGGTCACTGTCCGTGTGGAGGTTGCACATTCTCCGCGTGTTTGTGTGGGTTTCGCCCCCACAACCCAAAGATGTGCAGGATAGGTGGATTGGTTACGCTAAATTGCCCCTTAATTGGAAAAAAAATGAATTGGGTACTCTAAAATTTAAAGAAAAGGTGTCAGTTGAGTGAACCTTCATTCAACTCCGAACTCATTTATATCCTTTCTGAAATAAGAAGACCAAAACTGTGCACCGCACTGTAGATAGGGGCCCGACTTTCAGCCCACAGCCACCGTCAGAGGGAACTGAAATCAATTCTCTCCGAAGACATCACATTTCCCGATTTTTCCTCGCTGACGATGTCACAAGGTTCACGCCCACTAAGGATCTGGGCCTCATTTAAATAGATTTTACTGAATTAAAATATTATTAATGGGCCATCCGCCACACAATCCCCCTCAGTAAATATTCATGCCTCACCAACATGGTGCCACCTAGCCAACATGAGAAGCAAACTCAGCCGTGTTGATTAAATGCTTTGGAAAGAAATTATACAAATTACTCATTGGGAGTAGCCTTGGAGATTATAGAGCCATGTACACACTGAGATGATCAAATAGTCCAGAAGATTTAATTGGCCCTGTGCTGCTGGAGTGGGAAAGTGCTGTGGAGGATGAAAGGCAGGGCTGAACAGCGGGGATGGGATGGATGAATATTCTCATGTTTGCTCAATCTGAGTATTTTTACATATAATTTCCTCAAGATGTGAAACAACTGGAGCAGAATCCGTGATAGGGCCAACTGTCTGTGGAAGGAACAGGATTGTGTTTAACTTTAATTTTCTCATTTCATAGTGTTGAGAGACATTTTGGAGACCTCCAGTATATTCACTATTTGCTTATGAGGCTGAGTTCTTAATTAGAACATGTGTTAGGTAGACTACAGCTACCATGCAATCTCAAGAATAACTATACACATACATATGAATCATTTTACCTTTGTACAGTAGTCCCCCTTTATAACGCAGGTGTTGGGGTCCAAGACAGCCACCCGCGTTGCAACCGAGCCGCGGATATCCACGATGGGGGTTTTAAATTTATTTAAAAATCTATGCTAGCGCTTCCCATTGAGAGTCTACGGGGGGCGGGGGGAGAGGTCAGACCCCCGTAGACTCACAATGGGAAGCGCTAGCATAGATTTTTTAAAAAATTTAAAACCCCCATCGTGGATCTAATTAAAACAGTGTCAATTTCAGCGGCCGGCTCACTTTGATCCGGAGAGGGAAGCTGCTCTCTCACTGAAACAATCAGCCGGCCGCTGAAATTGACACTGCCCGCTGCTCTCTCCCTCCAATCCAACTTTTAAGTTTTAATGTTTCTGATTGGAGGGAGAGAGCAGCCGGCAGTGTCAATTTCAGCGGCCGGCTGATTGTTTCAGTGAGAGAGCAGCTTCCCTCTCCGGATCAAAGTGAGCCGGCCGCTGAAATTGACACAACTGACAGTTGGGGTCCATAAGCTCCCCCGCGGTATATCGCGAACGCGGTATTGCGGAGCGCGGTATAACGGGGGACTACTGTATCAGCCTAAGAAACCATTAATCCTTGCAGGTGGGGGATAACATGAGGAAAATGGGGATAGAAGAATAAGTGGGACCCTTAAAAAGGAATTAATGGGGAACGAAGCAAGCTAAATTACAAGATCAGGGGCGAAATTCTCCGACCCCACGCAGGGTCGGAGAATCGGCCGGCAGCGGCGTTAATCCCGCTCCCGCAGGGTTTTTAAATCTCTGACCGGCCAAAAACCGGCGCTGTGCAAATCCCGCCGGCAGCCTCTGAAAACAGCTGGCGCCGGCGGGATTTCATTTTTTTTTTAGTTTCCACAAATCTCCGGCCCTGATGGGCCGAAGTCCCGCCGACGTGGCCACGGGTCACGTCGGCGAAAATCACAGTTGCTTTAAAACGGCGTCAACCATTGATGATGGTTGACGCCATTCAGTGTCGGGGGGTGTGTTGCGGCATCAGGGGGGGGGTGGGTTGCGGCATCGGGGGGTGGGTTGCGGCATCGGGGGGGGGGTTGCGGCATCGGGGGGGTTGCGGCATCGGGGGGGGGTTGCGGCATCGGGGGGGGCATCGGGGGGGGTTGCGGCATCGGGGGGGGTTGCGGCATCGGGGGGGGTTGCGGCATCGGGGGGTGGGTTGCGGCTTCGGGGGGGGTTGCGGCATCGGGGGGGGGTTGCGGCATCGGGGGGGGTTGCGGCATCGGGGGGGGTTGCGGCATCGGGGGGGTTGCGGCATCGGGGGGGGTTGCGGCATCGGGGGGGTTGCGGCATCGGGGGGGGGTTGCGGCATCGGGGGGGGGTTGCGGCATCGGGGAGGGTTGCGGCATCGGGGGGTGGGTTGCGGCATCGGGGGGGGGCATCGGGGGGGTTGCGGCATGGGGGGGGTTGCGGCATCGGGGTGGGGGGTTTGGGGGCAGCGGCGTTCAGAGAGGGGGGGCGACGGATGCCCGGGGCCAACGCACCGTCGCCCCCCCCTCTGTACGCCGCTGCCCCTACCCCAACCACCCCCCCTCACCACCCCTACCTCCCTCCAACGCCCCTACCCCCCTCCCCACCACCCCACCCCCCTCCCCACCACCCCTCCCCCCCTCCAACGCCGCCCCCCCATCTCTCGCAACGCCGCAACCCCCCACCCTCAACGCCGCAACCCCCCCCTCATCGCCGCAACCCCCCCCTCTCAACGCCGGGTCCCCCCCCCTCAACGCCGGGTCCCCCCCCTCAACGCCGGTACCCACACCCCGTCCCCCTCCCTCTGAATGCCGGTACCCACACACCCCCCCTCCTCCTCCCCCCCTTCCTTCCTCCTCCCCCCTTCCTCCTCCCCCTTCCTTCCTCATCCCCCCTTCCTTCCTCCCCCCCTTCCTTCCTCCCCCCTCCTTCCTCCTCCCCCCTTCCTTCCTCCTCCCCCCCTTCCTTCCTCCTCCCCCCTTCCTTCATCCCCCCCCTTCCTTCCTCCTCCCCCCTTCCTTCCTCCCCCCCTTCCTTCCTCCGTTAGTGGGGGGGGTGCGGCATTAGTGGGGGGTGGGGGGTGGGGGGGTGCGGCATTGGAGGGGGGTAGGGGTGGTGAAGGGGGTAGGGGTGGTGAGGGGGGGTTGGGGTAGGGGCAGCGGCATGCAGAGGAGGGGGGCGACGGATGCCCGGGGCCAACGCACCATCGCCCCCCCTCTGCACGCAGCTGCCCCTACCCCAACCCCCTCCCCTCACCACCCCTACCCCCTTCACCACCCCTACCCGCCTCCAACGCCGCACCCCCCACCCCCCAACCCCCACCCCCCACTAACGCCACCCCCCCCCCCCACTAACGGAGGAAGGAAGGGGGGGAGGAAGGAAGGGGGGGAGGAAGGAAGGGGAGGAGGAAGGAAGGGGGGAGGAGGAAGGAAGGGGGAGGAAGGAAGGGGGGGAGGAAGGAAGGGGGGGAGGAAGGAAGGGGGGAGGAGGAAGGAAGTGGGGAGGAGGAAGGAAGGGGGGGAGGAGGAAGAAGGGGGGAGGAGGAAGGAAGGGGGGGAGGAGGAGAGAGGGGGGGGTGTGGGTACCGGCCTTCAGAGGGAGGGGGACGGGTTGTGGGTACCGGCGTTGAGGGGGGGGGGGACCCGGCGTTGAGGGGGGGGGGGTTGCGGCGTTGCGAGAGATGGGGGGGCGGCGTTGGAGGGGGGTAGGGGTGGTGGGGAGGGGGGTAGGGGTGGTGGGGAGGGGGGTAGGGGTGGTGGGGAAGGGGGTAGGGGTGGTGGGGAGGGAGGTAGGGGTGGTGGGGAGGGGGGTAGGGGTGGTGGGGAGGGAGGTAGGGGTGGTGAGGGGGGGGTGGTTGGGGTAGGGGGCAGCGGCGTACAGAGGGGGGGGGCAACGGTGCGTTGGCCCCGGGCATCCGTCGCCCCCCCTCTCTGCACGCCGCTGCCCCCAAACCCCCCCCCCCCGATGCCGCAACCCCCCCCCCCCCCCCCAAATGCCGGGTCTGTCTCTCTCCTCCCCCCCCCCAAATGCCGGAACCCCCCCCCCAAATGCCGGGTCTGTCTCTCTCCTCCCCCCCCCCACCAAATGCCGGGTCTGTCTCTCTCCTCTCCCCCCCCCCCAAACGCCGGGTCAGTCTCTCTACTCCTCCTCCTCCAAAAAACGCCGGGTCTCGCCACTTCCGCAGCTGGTGAAACTGACGCGTATCGCGTCAGTCCGCTGCTGGCCCCTCTGGGAACGGAGAAAAGCTGCCTAAAAGAAGGCCCCCACGCCGGAGTCATCTACTCCAATTTTGCTCGCCGTAAATCGGCGTTACGACGGTCTGCAGAGAATTTCGCCCCAGAACAGCAAACAAAGCAGCAGCTTCCCATGGTAATGTAGATTAAGTGCCTTAATTGAAATGTGATGAGGAGTAAAGGAGCAGTTGTAACCTGGTTCAGGGCAGGATAAATGGCACCTTTAGCGAAATTATTATATCATCAAGGCAGTGTAAAAAATAGTCCTCTGTACTGCCACAGTTGCAGTAATAACAACTTCAGCAATGGAATAAAGTGATGGCAGGGGTTATTGACGTGCTGTTAGGTGATTTGGACATTCTGAATCCTCCCTTAGTCTACCTGAATAGATGCCAGAGTGTGGCAACTGGGGGATTTTCACAGTAACTTCATTGCAGTGTAATGTAAGCCTACTTGTGACACTATTAAAGATTATTATTTTATTATTATTATTAGACGGAAGCCTGAGCAAAGCCAGAGCCTTGTGTGTATGCTACTTAGACAATAAAGTGATAACTGTAGATCAAGGGAATATTGGTGAATGTTTGTTCTAGAAGGAGGTATAAAAGGGAATATTAGAGACAGAAGGTGTAGAGGGTAAGCAAGGGTTCAGGCAAAGGGTTTGGAGTCTTGAGGGGGCATCAGGTACTTGTTACTGTAACATTTGCCAAAGGTATAAATGAGGGAACGTAATTCTCAACTATACTTTTTAGACAACTGCCCAGATACTGGAATGTATCGTCATACTCAGATTGGGGCAGCATGGTAGCATGGTGGTTAGCATAAATGCTTCACAGCTCCAGGGTCCCAGGTTCGATTCCCGGCTGGGTCACTGTCTGTGTGGAGTCTGCACGTCCTCCCTGTGTGTGCGTGGGTTTCCTCCGGGTGCTCCGGTTTTCTCCCACAGTCCAAAGATGTGCGGGTTAGGTGGATTGGCCATGCTAAATTGCCCGTAGTGTAAGGTTAATGGGGGATTGTTGGGTTACGGGTATAGGGTGGATACGTGGGTTTGAGTGGGGTGATCATTGCTCGGCACAACATCGAGGGCCGAAGTGCCTGTTCTGTGCTGTACTGTTCTATGTTCTATGCTTGTGTTTAATAAAGTGTAATCACTATAATGTCAACCCATTAGCTACTAAGGTTTATCAAAAGGTAAACCTAACAATATTTATGTTTTTCAGAATTATACTCTGAAGTACTTAAGAAAATATGAAAGTGAAAACTCATTGTTTTTATTGACCCTCTGACTGAAATCCAGATAAAGTTTGTTCTTAGTGGGAACAGTTAGAACATCATACAAACTAATCTGAACATCCAAGGTACTGAGCTATCCAGGATAACTGATGGATCAATCATCAAATCAACCACAGGAAATGTCCTGACACCTGAACAGGTCTATCCATGGTCTATGAATCAACAGTAACGGATAGCTAAAAACAATTAACATGTAGAATTCTCAAACTAAAACGCACAAGTTAATGGTTTTGGGCACAATTTAACCCACCGCGTTGCACCCGCCGTGGATCTGGGTGCACCAGTTAAATAGCGGCAAAGGCTAAAATCGAGATTCACGGCTGGCGCAATCGGTTTGCCATCTAACCGCCTGCTCCCCATGGCGAGTTCTGGATCACGTCCAAATATGGCGTGCATATCATTGATGCTAATTAGCACCAATTTCCTCTCATTAGTGAGAGTGAAGGTGAATGTAACGGCTTCCTGGGAATTAACCGGCTCACCAGTGAGAAATCACGCTGGAGTTCCTTAGTACTCCTTTTTGAAAATGGGAAGCTGGCTGCTGAGGGGATCTGAGGAGGTGAGTAGCCATTTCATTTTTCGGGCATGCAGCTCAAGGGCACTGGAGTTGCAGCCCAGTGCTACTGTGGAGGATGGGGGGTGGGGAGGGGGTGAGGTTGGGGGCCCCTCGGGAGTGTTGGGCCTGGTCAAGGGGCTGAAGAGTTTCAGGTAGGGGGTTGTCCCTGGGCATTGGGGTTGGTGGGGCAAAGGGCTTCTCTTGTGTGAGGCCTTTAAGCCATCTTTCAGTATTGTGGAGACCCATAACAGGGGCTACAGCTGCTGCCTTTCTGTCCTATGAAAAACAGTTTCAGGACAAAGTAGTGTTCTTGGTTATATGACGAAGGTCCCTTTGACCGTGAGCAGCCTCTAGCTTCACAGCTAAAGGCTATTGCTAATAAGGACTTGGTCTTCTTAGTGGTGACATCATTTCAAATGCCCCGCGTCTGTGTGACTTTCCGGTTTGACTTTCTACTGTTAAGAGCTGTGGGATGGGAAGAGATAGGTGGATTGATCCGAATGCAGCTGCAGTTGTTTGGAGGCTGTGTGTTTGTTTGATGCCATCCCTTTGCTTTTGTAGCCTGGAGCAAAGAAAGGGAGGATGTTACATGACCTGCTGCCAGCATTGGACACGGGGAAGGGGAGCCTTTTCTCTCTTCTGGTGGGCTCTGCATTGGTGAGATTTTTCCCTAGCTGAGGAGTCTACTGCTAGAAGCTGCAGGAGGGAGGTAGAGAGGCAGATTGATCCGAATGACCAACGTGATGAAGGTGCTGAAGAGTTTTTGCAGATTGCTGGTGACTTTATTGTATTGTTGACTGTTTCATGTTTAATGCCTGGAGGCCATGTGTTTGTTTGCCGCTGCCTCTTTTGCTTCCGTGGCCTGGAGCGAGGAAATGGAGGATGTATGATGACCTGCTGCCAGCACTGGAGAAGGGAAAGGGATACTCTTTCTCTCTTCTGCCGTGCTCTGCATCGGTGTGACTTTCCGGTGTGATTTTCCACTGTTGAGAGTCTACTGCTGGGAGCTGCGGGAGGGGAGAGAGAGGTGGCTTGATCTGAATGAGCAACTTGATGAAGGTATTGAAGAAATACTTTAGCAGATTGTTGGTGACTTTATTGTACTGTTGGCTGCTTATTTGGTTTCCTTTGTATAAATGAACTGTTGTAGTTTTGTGTTTGTACTGATTTTCTGTAGTAAATAGGTGCTTGTGTGTGCGACACGGTGCCTTTTTTTTTGTTGGTCAGTGGTTGGTGCGATACATGGACTGTTAATTATTTTCTTTTCACCTTTTTTGTATAAAGGTACTGTTGACTGTTTAATAAACAAAACATTCTCAAGTGCATTCTCATGCGTACATATGCCATGTCTCAGATGATGATTATTTCACCGCAATTCAAGTGTGTGTCTCTGGTGGTTAGCACAACCGCCTCACGGCGCTGAGGTCCCAGGTTCGATCCCGGCTCTGGGTCACTGTCCGTGTGGAGTTTGCATATTCTCCCCGTGTCTGCGTGGGTTTCGCCCCCACAACCCAAAAAAAAAAAAATGTGCAGAGTAGGTGGATTGGCCACGCTAAATTGTCCCTTAATTGGAAAAAATAATTGGGTAATCTAAATTTATAAAAAAAAAAATTAAAAAAAAAAAAAAAGTGTGTGTCTGCGCTGGTGGAGGGTGCGAGCGATAGCTGTGATGCCTCAATGGTGGTCTCCTTGGAGCTCCCCTCTGAGGGTTTCTCTTGGGTGGCAGGGGGCGGGACAACTCCAGGTGGCCTGGCCCCATCAGATGGAGATCTTGTGAGAGAATTGACATGTGGCCAGTGAGAGGGAAGGATGATTTTGTCTGACATGAACAACTCACTTGAGACAGATCATCTGGGTGAAGGGGCAGTGGATCCTCACCTCTGTGGTGCAGGCCGATCTCACTGCCAGTGACTGCTGTCTCCTCTGTTAGTCCCACAACCTCCGGGGCCCATTCCTCATAGGGGGTGAGGATGTGGACCTCAGATTCCACCCCCCCCCCCCCCCCCCCCCCTCCAATTTGGCCCTTTCACACTTATTATGGACTAGCTTCTCCTTTGGACAAAGAGAGTGCATTGTGAGTCACATGCTTCATGGATTTGGGGAGTCTAGACCAGGTTGCATGTGTGGGCACTGCAACTGGACATGAAGGGGCTGTGCTGGTGGGAGCCGGGGGTTCGGAGGAACAAGCACAAAGGTCGAATGTGGGGAAGCTGCAAGGTGTCAGCCTGTGATTTGGGGGCGGGATTGGGAATTTAAGGGGTGGCAGGTGGAGCTGATGCCAGGAAAGAGGTGGTAACTTACCCCTGCGGCTCAGTGGAGGTCGTTGGTCTTCTACCGACATTCGACAAAGTGAATGTCACTACCACTGCCTCCCGGGCGGCAATGGTGACCCTGCTGCTGGCCATCCAACCTCCTCGGGGGAACATCTCACCTCCACAGCGTCCCGAAGCCTGGCCAGGTCTGCGTCCGCAAAGCAAAGAGCAGGTCTGCTGCTCTCATGCTTGTGTGTTGACACGGTGGTAAGCACTGCTGCCTCACGGTACCAAGTTCAATTCTCCCTGTGCATGCGTAGGGTTCCTCTGGGTGCTCCGGTTTCCTCCCAACAGTCAATAGAAGCGCAGGTTAGGTGGATTGGTCATAATAAGATGGGGTTACAGAGATAAGGCAGGGAAGTGGGCCTAGGTAGGGTGCTCTTTCAGAGAGTGAGTGCAGACTGGATGGTTTGAATGACCTCCTTCTGCACTGTAACAATTCTATGGTCCTATGGGAGTGAGTGCTGGAGGTGCGCTTAAAAGCAGCTCCCCCTTGTCAGCAGTGAGACCCTGAGGCGTGTGTCCGGCGAATCATACACAACCAGTAATGGCGAGAACCTTGCCAGGGCTAATTTCTGGCATTAAGTGCCGTTAAATATGGGCTGTGATCTCGCCAACACGGCTGTCAGGGAACACCCCACCAAATGACAATTAGAAATGTTTCCATTAAATCGCACCCTTTGTTTCTGGTGATTCTAAAGTGAGGAGTATTGTAGTTCCAACCTTACAATAACAAATTATCTTTAATGACTTTATTAGCAGCACTGCAAAAGACAGAAAGGGCATAATTATCCAATCCCGGGGAACAGAGATAATACAGTAGTTCAGAACACTTCTTCCTATTGAACAGACCCCAGCAATACTACGTGTCTTCATCCCTAACTGCTTAGAGTCAACTTTCTCCCTTTCGAATCACCTTTGAGGTTTGTTTTTCCTTTGCAGTTCATTATGTTCATGAGATACATACATCTGCTTTATGAATGCAGATTATGAGTTAAATTTTACAATCCTTGGGAAGTGTGATGGCAGACAGTAAGAATTGGGTGCCATGGCAGTGCTCATCACCTAGCCAGCCCATACCTGCCCATGTGGGATGGCCTTCTCACCTGTGGGCTGACATGGATTTTGCCTGGAGCTGGGTAGGTTAGTGCCAAGTGCCAAGGCCAATTAGTAAAGCTGGTGCTGGGGGAATAGCCTCCAACCTGGGCATCCTATGCCTTGTCCTTGATGCATTTCCCCTTTGACTCTGCCCTGCCCACCTGCCAGTCTGGTCCCAGCGAAGGCCCAGACACATCTTGGTCTGGGCTCCATTGACATTTCCTCTTTGGGATGGCTCCACTCCCTGTGGCCCAGCTGGGCAAGAGAACTGCCAGTCACTTGATAGACCAATGGGGTTCGTCTGGGATGGGAGCGGAATTTCTACCTCAAGCCAATTAAAGGCTTTGGGGTAAGACAGCCAAGCACGAGTAATCCCGCCCTGGACTTTTTCACAGTATGGCGGTGGCCCCACCCCTCATAAAATTCAGCCCTGGTGCGCTTTGCAATTCAGAATGTAAACATTTTTCTGCCGCCAGTGCCCTTATGATCTCATTTATGCCACAACAAACATTCTTATTTTGCTTGTTGAAAGGCGTAAGATTATAATGATATATTTAAATCATTTGTTCAAATGATTCTTCATTTTATAATTGCACTTCCATCATTTCAGACATTAACGCTACCCAGAAATAAAAAAAAACCATGGGCGGGATTCTTCCGATAATCAGCGCGATGGCCCGGACCCGGTGTCAAAAACGGCATGGATCCCTCCGGCATGGGGCCCCCCCAACCGTCTCCGGGCCCGAATGGGCTAGCAGCGGCGTGACGCCATTCTCGACGGCAACACCCGCTGTGGACGCGGCGTGTCACTTGACGCCGGGCGGTGTAATCAACGCCGCTCAGCGTCACAGCACAAAAGACGGCCTCCCCCCCCCCCCCCCCCCCCTCCTCCGGAAGATCTGCAAACATGGCCGGCCGCCGCGCAGCCCCGAGGTTCCAGGAGCGTGACATCGAGGCGCTCCTGGATGCCTCGATGTCAGGCTCCTGGATGCTGAACAAGAGAGGAGGGAGGCCCTGTACCCCGGACATGGCTGCAGGGTCGCCCAACGCCTCAGCCGGCGCTTGTGGAGGGAGGTGGCAGAGGCCGTCAGCGCTGTGGCTGTGACACCGAGGACAGGCACCCAGTGCCACAAGAAGGTCAACGACCTCGTCAGGGCAGCCAGGGTGAGTCCCCCACCCGCCCCCCCCCCCGGGTGAGCGGCACACCCCCACGTGCAACTAACCCTAACCCTGGCCCTGACCCTGACCCTAACCCTAACCCTGGCCCTGACCTTGACCGTAACCCTAACCCTAACCCTAACCCTACCCCTGGCCCTGACCCTACCCTGACCTTACCCTAACCCTAACCCGAATGTGCTGCGACCTCTGCCAATATACGCGCAACCGCTGTCGTGCAGTCATATACCTGTCTAACACTGTTTCCCTGCCACCCACCCGCCCACCACCCACAGGAGAAGCGTGCACACAACAACAGGGAGCGTCAGAGGACTGGAGGGGGCACAACTGATGGAGACCACTCTCCGTCCATGTGAAAATGGCCCCGGAACAGGCAGGCAGACCTGAAGACCGGGAGGTTGCCGATGCAGAGGTCAGGGGCCCGCCAGCAAGTGAGCCACCCACGGCCCTTCCCCCATATCCCCCATATCCCCCGATGTGTCCAACCATGCTGCTGTATTGTGTATTGCAGGACCAAACGTCGAGGCACCTGTCCCTGCGGATGCCGACCGCCCGCAGGATGCCCCAGGGCGACCACGAGAGAGGAAGAGACCCGGCCCCTCTGGCCTGCGACACCCGCAGGCCCCCCCAGGGCGGCCACGAGAGTGGGAGAGACATGGAGCACCACAGAGATGACGCTCCCGTCTCGTGCGTGTGTGGCGACACATGCGCGCAACACCCAGTGACGAGGGGAGCAGCCACAGGCCCCCGTTGCAGCCGAGCCAGGACACCTCTACCCAGGACACCCCTACCCAGGACACCCCTACCCAGGGCACTCCTACCCAGGGCACTCCTACCCAGGATAGCCCTACCCAGGACACCTACCCAGAACACTCCTACCCAGGGCACTCCTACCCAGGACAGCCCTACCCAGGACAGCCCTACCCAGGACAGCCCTACCCAGGACAGCCCTACCCAGGATAGCCCTACCCAGGACACCCCTACCCAGGACACTGCCACACATGAGACTGGACGACAGGACAGTGACACACAGCGGATGGGTGGAGACGAGGTGCCACCCCAGGGGACCTTGGACTCGGAGTCTGACGATGCGCGCGACACAACGCCACTGCTTTCTCCAACACCCTCCACCATCGCAGAGACACTCACCTCGGTTGGGCACTTTAGTGATGAGGCTTCTGGTACACTCACTGGTGCGCACAACACAGCCATACTGGTACAGCAGGTGGATGTAGGAGCAGCAGAGGGGCCTGGAGGTCGGAGGACATCCTGGCGCAAGCGAACATCTGCCGCCCAGACAGGTCCCGGGTTCCTGGAGTTACCACACCCACCCATAGACACGATGCAGCCACCAAACCTGAGACGAAGGAAGAGGATGATGGCTGGCTTGCAGCGGCTGCAGACGCAGCTGGAGGAGTCCACCTGCGTCCAGGAGCTGGGAGTGGTGCCAATCATGCGCGCCACCCAGGCCGAAACCGCACGGGTGGCGTCCGTGGTGGAGGCAATGGGTGCGACGGTGTCAGACACGGGGAGCAGGATTCGAGGCCTGTGGCGTTCCGTGAAGGCGGCGTGTGTGGCCCAGGACATGACTTCCCTCTCACAGGAAGCCATGAGCTAGAGTCAGCGGCAGATGGCAGAGGCGCTCAATGCCGTGGCCCTGTCTCAGCAGGCCGTGGCCCTGTCTCAGCAGGCCATGGCCCAGTCTCAGCAGTCCATGGCTGAGGGCATCGGCGCCATTGCCCAGGTGCTGGCCGGCGTCGCCCAGACACAGACAGGGATGGCCAACTCCCTGAGCTCCATGGCTGCAAACCTGCAGACCTTTGTCGATACCAGCAGGGGCCTCCAGGACTGGCAGTGCCAGGTGTCGGGGGAGCGTTGGATGGCCGGTCCGTTCGCACCCCCGACCCATGTAGAGGCCCGGGGGACATCGGGCACCCCAAGGGAGGAGGAGGTGCTGGGGCCCGTCCCGGGTCCCCCTGTAGGGGAGGTCCCGGAACACCGCGGCACCTCGGACTCCCCCCCCCTTCCGTCCCAGGTGCATCTGGTGGGCAGCGAGCAGGACAGGCTGGCAGCTCGCTATCCCCGTCACCCAAGCCGCAGCCTGGCCCATCTAGGCCGGGCCGCACCAGGAAACGGCCGCCAAAGGGATCCCGAGTCACAGGGCAGGAATCACAGGAGTCCACCTCCAGTTCTGCTGTACCACCTAGGCGTAGTCAAAGGGCCCGTAAGGCCAAACAGTTAGGCACTGAGTAAGTTGGCACGGGTGCAGGGCACAGACGAGTCTTAGGGGTTGGGGAACATGTATGGACAGTTTGTAATTAAAATCACTTTCACACCTACAGAAGCTGCCTTTGTGCTCTGTCCGAAGCGTGCGGAGGTGTCATGTACGTTGAGCGCCAGTGTGTGTGTGTGTAAGGGGTGGTCTGACGTCGGCTCCAGATGAGTGTGCCCCCTCCACCCGGGTCGCCCTCGCCATCCCCCCTGGCAGAGGTCAGGACCGTGCGCTGCAGTCTCACAGCCGCATGCAGGGATTGTCCGGGTGGATGGTGGTACTGTGGCCATGGGTCAGACATTGTCCAACGATGTAGAGCCAGGAACACATCGCAGAGCGGGTCATCATCATCCTCCATGGCCTGCAATAGACACGCTTCCACCGGCATCCGTGTGAGCCCGGCCCGTCGTGCAATGGAGCGGCGGTGTGCATGCAGGTGGGGTGGGAGTGGTTGGTGGTGGTTGGAGGTGGGTGGGTGATGGGGGGTGTGAGGGCGGTCGGATGTTGCCATGGTGTGCGGCATGTGGCCATACTCGCCGATTCCCACGCCCCCCTAGTCAGTGAACCGGGCGGCTATCAGCCTGCCCCATGCTCGCTGGCCCAGCCGGTAACGGTGGGCAGCCACCCGCCCATGTTCAGCCCGTCTGCCCTGACCATTGCCCCCATCTCCATCATCTGGGGAGGTCTGCGCCTCTTCCTGCTGCTCCTCCACTCCCCCCTTCCTCTGCCTGCGGCACATCACCCCTCTGCTGGGCTATGTTGTGTTGGACACAGCACATCACAATGATGTGGCCGATCCTATCTGGCGGGTACTGGAGGGCCCCCCCAGAGAGGTCCAGGCACCTGAAACGCATCTTCAGCAGCCCAAAGCACTTCTCGATCACACCCCTTGTAGCTGCATGGGCATCGTTGTAGCGATTCTCCGCGTCACTCTATGGCCTCCGTATAGGCGTCATCAGCCACGACTGCAATGGGCAACCCCTGTCGCCCAGCAACCAGTCCCTCAGCCGGGGGTAGCGTCCCTCGAACATCTCAGGGATTTTTTTTTTTTTTTTTAAATTTAGAGTACCCAATTATTTTTTCCAATTAAGGGGCAATTTGGAGTGGCCAATCTACCTATCCTGCACATCTTTCGGGTTGTGGGGGTGAAACCCACGCAGACACGGGGAGAATGTGCAAACTCCACACGGACAGTGACCCAGGGCCGGGATTCGAACCCGGGTCCTCAGCGCCGTAGGCAGCAATGCTAACCACTGTGCCACCGTGCTGCCCTATCTCAGGGATGTAAGACCGCGACAACATGTATGAATCGTGAACACTGTCCGGGTACCGGGCGCGGACGTGCAGGAACATCCTGCGGTGGTTGCAGACCACCAGCATGTTCATGGAATACGTGCCCTTCCTATTGGTGAATACGGCTCTGTTGTCTGCAGGTGGCCGCACGGTGACATGTATTCCCTCAATCTCGCCCTGGACCATGGGAAACCCAGCCACGGCAGAGAAGCCCGCTGCCCGGGCATCCTGGCTTGCCCGGTCCACAGGGAACCGGATGTAGCAGTCTGCAATGGCATATAGGGTGTCTGTCACTGCCCGGATGCACCAGTGAACCGATGTCTTTGAGATGCCGGACAGTCCCCACTCAGCGCCTGGAATGACCCCGTGGCATAAAAGTTCAGGGCCACAGTAACCTTGACAGACACGCGGAGAGGGTGTCCTCCCCCAGTGCCACGCGGTGCCAGGTGTGCCAGCAGGTTACAGATGTGTGCCACGGTTTCACGGCTCATCCGGAGCCTGCTCCTGCATTCCCAGTCCGTGAGGTCCTGGTACGACGAACGGGGCCGGTACACACGGGGCCTCCTCCGGCGACTCCGTCGCCGTGGCACCACAACGTCCTCCTCCCTTTTCTCGTGCTCCTCCTCTTCGTGCTCCCCCTCCTCCTCCTCGTCCTGTCGGGCGGGTGACCCTCCAGCCTGGGCACCTGCCACCTGCCCCTCTGCGACATGCTCCTCTGTGGCAGCCTGCGCCGCCTCACTGGCACCCTCCTCCTCCTCCTCCTCCTCCAGGGCAACATGTAGAATAGCGGCTGCCGCCACGGCGGCCAACATCGCTGGCTGATCAGAAAACATGACGGCCTGTTGGGGGGGGAAGGGGGGGGGGAAAGGGCAACATGTCATCATTGCCCGTATCCAGCCCCCCCCCCTCCCCCCCCGGGCAGCCAGGTGCCATGGGCTGCATTGGCGCGACTGTGGGAGGATGGCACCTGGCCAGGCGGACGACCTCCCTTCCCCCCCCCCCCCCCCAGCCGGCACACGCACTCTCACCCCACTCCCCGGCACTCGCTCCCCTTCCCCGGCTCTCTCCAGCCCCCCCCCCCCCCCCGGCACTAGCACTCCCCCCCTCCCCGCAACTCGCACTCTCAACCCCCGGTACTCGCTCTCCCCCCCCTCCCCGATCGTACTTGCTCTCTCCCCCCCTCCTCGGCACTAGCACTCCCCCCCCCCTCTCCGTCACTCTCCCCCCCCCCCCCCCGGCACTCGCTCTCACCACACCTCCCACCCCCCCCCCCCCGGCACTCACTCTCACCATCCCTCCCAACCCCCCCCCCCCCGCCACTCGCACTCTCACCCCCCTCCCCGGCACTGTTTTCTTCTCCCCCTCCCCGGCACTCCCCCCCCCCCTCATCCCCGTACTCGCTCTCTCTCCCCCCTCCTCGGCACTAGCACTCCCCCCCCCCTCTCCATCACTCTCCCCCCCCCCCACCCCCCCCGGCACTCGCACACTTCCCCACCCCCTGCACTCGCTCTCACCACCCCTCCCAACCCCCCCCCGGCACTCGCTCTCACCACCCCTCCCAACCCCCCCCCGCGGCACTCACTCTCACCATCCCTCCCAGCCCCCCCCCCCCCCCCCCCCCCCCGGCACTCGCACCCCCCCCCCCCCTCCCCGGCTCTCCCCCCCACCCCCCCCGCCACTCGCACTCTCACTCACCTCCCCGGCACTGTCTCCCCCCCCCCCCCCCCCTCATCCCCGGTACTCGCTCTCTCCCCCCCCGGTACTCGCTCCCTCCCCCCTCCCCGCACTAGCACTCCCCCCCCCCCATCACTCCCCCCCCCCCCCCCGGCACTCACACTCTTCCCCGCCCCCGGCACTCGCTCTCACCACCCCTCCCAACCCCCCCCCCCCCTCCCCCGGCACTCACTCTCACCATCCCTCCCAACCCCCCCCCCCCTCCCCCGGCACTCACCCCCCTCCCTGGCACTCGCACTCTCCCCCCCCCTCCCCGGCACTCTCCCCCCCTCCCCGGCACTCGTAATCTCCCCCCCTCCCCGACACTCTTCCCCATCCCCCCAACACTCGCTCTCACACTCAACACCCCCACCAACCCCCTCACCCCCCTGCCCCCTCTCCCCCCACCCACAGACTGCGGCCACGCCGTCACTTCTCCTGCGGCCACCCCCCCACGCCGGTGACCTACCTCCGCGCTGAATGGAGTCAACCATCAGCACTGGTTGATGCCGTTAAATACCTGTTGTGATTTACGCCGACGTGACTTCGGCCCATCTGGCCGGGAGAATATGGGCAGCACCGGGAACCATAGCCTCCCACCAGTCTCCGCCATTCTCCGAGGCGGGCGGCGGGATTGACACTTCACCGACTTTTTGCCGGTCGGAGAATTCGGGACACGGCGGGGGCGGGATTGACGCCGGCCCCCGGCGATTCTCCGACCCGGCGGGGCATCGGAGAATCCCGCCCCTTAGTAGTACAATTACATATTGATATGCAAAATTCTGCTTTCATAAAAGTCAACTTTTGTGGGAACAGAATCATTCAAGAGAATTATCATTAGGAACTATCCTGCTGTATTGAAAAATACTTCTTTGGAAATAATTCAATGAAACTTTTGTTCTATTGATGAAAAAATATCAGAACTCCATCTTAAACTTTCTGTTTCCACACAAATGTTAACTTTAATTATTTAGAAAGTCTGAAATGTTACATAAATATACTGACTTTGATTTACACCAATATATTATAATGGAAGGACCTTAATATGTTTGAGACTCTGGCTAACGTTTAAAGTGACCCTTTGCTGACAACTGCACTTATTAGGCAGGTGGTATTAGTATGTAGGCCGGAATTTTCCCCGGGTTTCCCGGCAGTGAGAGGTGCACTCAACAGGAAATCCCATTGTCAACGGCGGGGTCTTCTCCAGCCAATGGCGAGCCGCCACCGCAAAAAGCCCGGCCCGTAGTTTGAGGATGTCAGTTGCTCATTACTGATAGGCCTCTGGTGCTCAAGTAGGAAAGTGAGTGCTAAAACTGCTCATAAATTGGGCCCACACGTTGTGAGATTTATATATTGTAGTTATGGAGAGGAATCATTGCTAAATACAGCAAGTTTACTGATAACACTTGTAAAGATAACCCAGTAGGTTTGAGCAGATTTTTTCGGCCCGTTTGCTTATACAATGCATCTGGCACAGCTGCCTATCAGCAAATTGCATGGATCGGATATTTAAATTTCATTTCCAAACAAGCGTCAATTTCAAAAATCCAGGGAGCCAATTACATGCTTAAAGTCCAGCTCTGTGAATTTTCTAATGCTGTTTCAACATACTTCAGAAATGCTTCATAAGGGAAGCACGGTGGCGCAAGTGGTTAGTATGATTGCTTCACGGTGCCCAGGTTCCCTGCTCTTGGGTCACTGTCTGTGTGGAGTTTGCACATTCTCCCTGTGTTTGCGTGGGTTTCGGCCCCACAACCCAAAAGATGTGCAGGGTAGGTGGATTGACCATGCTAAATTGACCCTTAATTGGAAAAAATGAATTGGATACTCTAAATTTATTTTTTAAAAAGAAATGTTTCATAAATGTGTTTCTGTTACCTTACGCATAAGGAGAACTAGAGCACAATTTGGAAAACAGAGAGGACCAGTACATCAGCGTCCTTTCATACACTTTTCTTTTAAATTCTGAAGAGAGATTTAACATTAAAAGATCATTGTTGGATGTTTTGTTCTCCCATCTCATGGTCCAGCACGGGTTTTGATTCTCTCTTTAATGTCAGTAGCTACGGAAATGACTTTTCTCTTATTAATCCCACTGACCCACCTAAGACACTGTGACATCCTGTGACTGATCCATTACCATGGAAAATATGTTCTGACTCTGGCATACCTTATTAGTAATTGGCATTGAAGATAGAGCCTGAGACGTGAAAAATCAGAGCCCATAGTAATTAGATATTGTGTTGGCCTCATTAGTGATTTGATCTTGATGCAATGCTCAAATATTCAATCATTTGGTATTAAACATTTTGTATAGGTATGAGGATAAACAATCTTTAATTCAAAACTGATGTGACTTTCCATTTTTTAATTAACTTGTGCTTCTCATGTTTATTTCCAGTCAAATATTTTTATTAAAATTGTTTATTGGATATGTTTCAGCTCTATGTGTATGACTTGAAAGGAACTTACAGGTGGTGTTCCCATGCATAGCTGCCCGTGTCTTTCTAGGCAATTCTCATGTGCAATTGGGATGAGCAACAAATGTTGGCCTTGCCAGCAACGTACACATCCCGTAAATACATTTTAAAAATGGTTTGAAAGGTGCTGTATACAAAGATTTGGCGAGTTGTTGTATTAAATTTCTTATTTTTAAATATCATGGCTTTTTCCCAATTTTTATACACTTTCTCTTCTTATGTCCCTTTTTGTTTTCTTTTCTTGTTTTTTTTTTGCCTTTGCTCTGCTCGTCTTTTTCATCCTTCTTGCAGGGCTTTGGTTCCAGATGCAGTGCTTTACTCGCAACAGCCTCATCAGTGAAAGTTGACAAATGTTTTGCCTACAGGGCCATCACGGCCAAGGCTGATTCTGCGCATCACCCAACATCCACGTCCCCATTTCAAACCAAGTCCATTTGACAAAATCAGGACTACAAAACATCCACATAGTTAATTCATGATAAAGCAGTACGGTATCTGGTTTTGCACAGGGCTAAATCGCTGGCTTTTAAAGCAGACCAACGCAGGCCAGCAGCACGGTTCAATTCCCGTACCAGCCTCCCCGGACAGGCACCGGAATGTGGCGACTAGGGGCTTTTCACAGTAACTTCATTGAAGCCTACTCGTGACAATAAGCGATTTTCATTTCATATAATAGGATATAATTATTGCACAGAAAAACACTTGCTGATGGAGGGCGCAATCATTACAACACTGACCTAGACTGTTACATGAAAGGAAATGTTATTCTTAAATTATTAAAAACATTATAGTCCATTTTAATATAAATCTCTACGCTATTTATTGAATACAATTTATAACATGATAGAAATTATTTAAATTAATTCTATCCAGATGTTTATTTCTATTTCACTGTCAAATTCTTTCTGTCAATTTTCTCCCCTCCTCTTTTGTCTTGAAGGCAATGGCTGCTTGCTTGTGTACAGCTCTGGAGAAACTATATTCCCCTGACAGCTCTCTTAGATGGCTATTTCCCAGCCATCAGCTTTAACAATGAATGGTGTTTTTCTTAAATTACTTTATCAGAATTACAAAGCCAGAGCTCAGAGTGTGGACAGGGGCAAACCCCTAAACCAGCTCCTTGCCTGCTCCAAAAACCAATTCAAATTGAATCCAATGCATGGTTCCCACAAGAGAGACATACCAGATCCAGGCATTGAGAGTACCACAGGCAGCCTGATCTAATTAAGGCAAATGTATACAATTCCAGCCGGAGTCAATTACATTCAAGAGTGGGAGCCTTGGACAAAATTCCATTCCTAACCAAGGGGCACTGATCTTGATAGTTGTGCCCATATAGGGCAGCACAGTTGCTTCACAGCTCCAGGGTCCCTGGTTCGATTCCCGGCTTGGGTCACTGTATGTGCGGAGTCTGCATGTTCTCCCCATGCCAGCGTGGGTTTCCTCCGGGTGCTCCAGTATCCTCCCACCGTCCAAAGATGTGCAGGTTGGGTGGACTGGCCATGATAAATTGTCCTTAGTATCCAAAAAAGATTAGGTGGGATTACTGGGTTCTGGGAATGGGATAGGCTTAAGTGGGGTGCTCTTTCCAATGGCCGTTGCAGACTCGATGGGCCAAAGGGCTTTCTTCTGCACTGTAAATTCTATGATATCAATGATATCTTCAATCATCGGCAAACTCAGCACAAACTGAAGTAACTTAGGATCTTGCTAGTTTTTATGACTCAGTTAATCACCAGATAAATAACTTGAGTCATCAAAGGAGCCAGAAACTAAATGTAAACACCTGGGTGGGGAGACCATTCTGAGCCCAAGATGCAGATGCTAACTTTAAGATGATTTCAGTATTTTGGACCTTAAAGTGCCCACGTGAAACTTAGTTTTTCCAGGATAAGGTGCTTTCCTGATGAAGCTTTACTTCAAAGCTAAAGTGTGCTACACAGACCTAGTACAGATCCTTTCAATGTGCAATTTGTTTCAATATAATGTTATCAAACTTACTGAATAAATTATATTTTTTGAAAGAAGGAAAAAACATTTCAGTCCAAAGATGTGCGGGTTAGGTGGATTGGCCATGCTAAATTGCCCGTAGTGTCCTAAAAAGTAAGGTTAAGGGGGGGTTGTTGGGTTACGGGTATAGGGTGGATACGTGGGTTTGAGTAGGGTGATCATTTGCTCGGCACAACATCGAGGGCCGAAGGGCCTGTTCTGTGCTGTACTATTCTATGTTCTATGTTCTAATTCTGTCGTTGCGATTTTTATCCTCCTTGTCCAATTTGGGGTGTTCTTTTCTGCCATTTCGGTACTTTGTCTCTTCAAACGTTCTATCCTCTGTCATTGAGAGCAAACATAATTTACTACAGATCTCCAGGACTTGACTAACGTCACCCAAAACTATCCGTAAGAAATACATCACATTGTGTTCAGTGATTTACAGATTTCATTCTTTCGTCATGGAAAAAATATTGTCTTGAAGTTTCACTATCCAAACTTAGCTAAGTGCCAAAGACTTTGTGTCTCGCCCTTGCCTAGAGCGCATCCGAGACCTCCCTGATGCACTTATGTGAGGAGACGTGGGAGATGCCACAAAGGTCACTGGTGGAGACCTGAAAGGAGCCACTGGCATAGAGGTTTAGGGCACTGTTACCTACAGGGCAACAGGTAGTGGATGGCCTCTGACTCCATATGTTGCCAACTTTTGGAGAACCTGGAAAAGGTGAGTGACCTCTGACTCCATATGTGGCCAACAATTGGAGAACCTGGAAAAGGTGAGTGATCATGTCCATTTGGAGTCTCCTCCTGCACTGGTTCTCACTTATTTCCAAGAACATCAGCCATTGTCTGTAAACTCTGGTCACCTCCGAGTGACCACTCTCTGTGGGCCAGATTCCAGCAGCTAAGCAGGCCCTGCGCCTATCACCTCTTCTTCCTCCCCCCGGGTTCTGCTGCTGCCTCCGGGAAGCATGTTGACACCAGCATTGTCTCTCTCGCCTCACAGCGGGAAGGGGTACTGTCAATTCTAAGGTTCCATGTGTCTATCTGTGTACTAACTGAAAGGGAAGAAAAAGAATGAGTAACTATTGAAGAGTCCTACCGATGCCCTGACCCAGTGCCCATCCAATCCCTGGATCATCCTATTGATGGTTAGTGACTGCTGTGCTCGCCTTCTCTCTGAACTCCATTCTCTAAAATCTTCCATACTGACCAAGACCCCACACCAGCCTCTCCCTACCCAGTGTGACAGATGGGAATCTACTTCGGAGGCCATCTTTAACTCTCATGAAAATCAAAAGCATGAGGCCCATGTGTTAACTGAGTGGAGCAAACCTCCAGGTGGGCGGAAGGGGCGGGTGAGGGGGTGTGTGCGGAATGGCTGCCACAACATTGCATGGTGCAGGTGGGTGAGCAGGTGAGATATGAAATCTTTGGCACTTATCTTGGATGCAGGACATCTGTGAATTTACAGAATAGGAAGCTCATTATGCAAAGGGTTAACGTGTCAGCAGTAATCAGTAGCACTAGCATACATCTTAACTAAGTAACTGGGCATAATTGGCTCGTTTATTAAAGGTAATGAATGTTGATAGAAAAGTATGTTCATAAACAGGTCAGGGCAGCAGGCGACTGAGGGGGCCCTCCGACCCAACACTGTGCCCCCTACCACAGCTACATTCACAGTTGCGTGTTCCTAGAGACAGAGCGCGGGGTGTCTACTGGCACCGTCGAGGCCTTCCGTGGGCACTGTGGGGACTGGGATGCATTATCGACCTCCGAATCAGGTTTTGGTTCAATGTTTTGAGTTCCATTTGTGATTTGCTTACTTGTTCAGGCAGTATCCCTTTAAGGTGCTGCCCCTTTAATTTTTCCCTCAGTTTATTTGATTCAATTTAGTTGATTATTTGATTTGCTCAAAATAGGACTCACGTGGCAGGCAAGGATGAGTCCATTGCTGTCATGCCTCCATATTAAACTTAGCAGGATCCGATAACATCACTGGAAGTCCCCCGCCCCTCAAAGTTATGGTTCCTACAAGCCTTGTATTTCGCCACCCACCCACCCAGCCAGCTCCCTAGGCTTCCCAGCCCAGTTCCTGGACCCTATAAGATGGCACAGGTCCTTCAGCTGTCAATTCCAGCCTCAGACTGGGTGAGATTTGTTGGTGGCTTTGTTGCGCTTGCATCGAAAATGTTGTTTCCACCTCCTTATGGGGCCAAACCATGCCCCATTTTGATAGTCATGCCAATGGTGCCCCCCCCCCCCCCCTCACCCCCCAAGTATCCCCACTTAAGAACCCCTTGTTCAGCACCATTGCCTCCTACCCCCCTCCATCCCCGGTGCTTTACTGTCCCCCTCCACAACAGACCCCTGCTCTGGCACTGGCCTCTCTGGCCTCCATTTCCTCCGCCCCCCCCCCCCCACCCCCCACCCGCGCCCCCAGAAATAGTGTCCCATTCTGGATCTGGCGTCTCTGGCACAGCATGCTCCAGAACCCGCAAGCATCGCCCTGAACCCACAAATACCCCACAAATTGTCACCAACCCCTTATCTGACTCCACCCTGAACTCTCCAGTGCCCTCTCTCCCCATTGACTCCTTGGCAGACAGTGGCGACCTGTGTGCTCACCTCTGAACTCTCCCCTCGGAAGCGAGGTCGCCAGGTTCATGTTTTTAAAAACGGGTTGTAAACCGTGCAGGTGTGAGGTTAGAATTTACGAGGGAAGTTTGCAGTGGGACTGCTCGCCAATTATATTATAATGCATCCAAATAAGGTTCTCGATATTCATGGGCCTGAACCTCGGTATATCACTGGTAAGGGTGCAGGAACAATGCGATTGTGAGAGCTCAGCAGCGAGATTCTCGTTTTGGCCTCTCACAAGATTTTGCGCCCATGTCGCCATTTGCGTTCGTATCAAACTGGAGCACAAAATTGTGGCTGTCAATTCTGCTCAGTTTTTATGTTTTTTAAATGCGAGTGAGAAACACATGGCTGATCAATTCCTGACTACAGATTCTGGAGCAACAGCATCTTTTTACAGCCTTGTTTTTCATACCTTAATTCAGATTAATAAAAATGGTATCAAGAAGAAATTGACGTCAGAAAAATAAGACAGAAAATATATTAACACATTTGATATAACCTGTGCAGTTATATTAAATAATGATCAGCAGTTGCTTGAGACAGAATGTTCAGTCTTTTCCGTTTGTTTACCTTTTGTTTCCTTGTGAAGATAGATAAATGAAGTGGTACAGTGGTTAGCACTGCTCCCTCTCAGCACCAGGGACCCGGGTTCGATTCTGACCTTGGCTGACTGTGAAGTTTGCACAGTCTCCCTGTGTCTGCCTGAGTTTCCTAAGGGTCCTCCAGTCTCCTTCCATAGTCCGAAGATGTGCAGGTTAGGTGGATTGGTCATGCTAAACTGCCCTTAGTGTCCAAAGGTTAGGTGGGGTTACAGGGTTGTGGGGGAGTTGGCCTTTGTAGGGTACTCTTTCAGAGGGTTGGTGCAGACTCAATGGGCCAATTGGCCTTCTTCTGCACTGTAGAGATTCTATGATTCTATTCTATGAAAAAGATCAGCTGGTCCATCAAGCCGACCCCAAGCAGGAGCATCATGACTGGACACTTCCTTACCTCCTACCTCAAGAAGCACATATCTCCTGGGAGAAACAAAAAAGGAAGATAGAAATACCAAAGGCTATCAAGGGAAAAATACACTGGAAAAATCCTTTCCAAGTTCCTTAGGCAACTGAAACTAGTCCAGGGGATCATATAGATAGAGCATGTGTTATCTGGAAGGCCATTGCATAGGTTACTAGTTAGACCATGTCTAGGTTCAATAAGGTTCCCTTACATGATGAGTAATATAGTGGCCTTCAAAAAGGTTCAGATAATTATTTGCACCAATTTTCTCCTTTCCTTTCTTGAGATATTAACTAGCCTGCAATACCATTCCAAGCTATGTCACCTGGTGGACATTACATGGGGGTCTCTGCAGAGCATGTTGATCATCTAGTTACCTGCAGAAGACATCATAGGGAGACTGTTAACTATATGGAGAGGGCTGGTTAAGCTGAGTTAGTTTGAGGTTAAATCACCACCGGTCAGCTCTATCCCTCAAAGGGGAAAGCAGCCTATGGTCAACTGGCGACTTTCAATGGTAGAATTTCCCATTTCTAGCCCTGGGTCAATTGTAACACCCCAAATGTTCATCTACAGCTGAGATCAGCCAACCCAGCACAGACCAATGATTAAATGTGGATACATCCTGACCTGTTTTGATCAGCTACGCAGATGATCAACTTAATGATCCATCGTAGAGCATTTTTCCAGTTGTCACTAAATTGAAATTGGCGATTTTCTAGTAAATTGGTTAAAAAAAGACTAACACATTAATATGTTTGATTAAAACTCAAATGAATTGTTAGTCTTAAATGGGAATTATCACAAGATTTTGATTGGTGTAACTACAGTAATTACAATAAATCACTTGGATTCCCTACAGATAATAATTAGAATGTGAACTGATTCAGTTGCCTGAATGCCTAAACTACAAATGTAGAAAATTCAATGCCATCATCGTTTGATAAAATATAATTTTAAAAATATATTTAGATCACGACTTAAATCAGTGCCAGAAAGGTGAGTCACCAGTTGTCTGTTGTTATTGTAAAACGACCTCAGCAATTAAGTGTTATTCAGTTGTCATTGTGTTATTGTTAAATTAGTGTTACTTGGAATTAAGATAGTTGGAGCTTATTGTTCGCCAGCCTCATTTTATGTGGGGGGGGGGGGCTGTAAACAAAGAAACACAATAACAAACTGAATGGAAGATTAGGTGGTAACCAAATTTCTGTAACTATATGTTGTATCTTAAATTGCTTGTCCATGGGCTATGTATTCTATCCTCTGGCTATGCAGACTGTGTTGATCTCAGCTGGGCAGCAATAAGAATACTACAGTTGGCCTCAGTAAATTGGGTTAGAAAGGGGGATAATTGCTCCTGATTGCTTTCCAGTCACCCCTGCTTGTGAATGGCAAATGATATTATGGCTGGGCTTGGCTATGGTTTCTATATACTTTGACAGCCTGCTGACCTTTGCTTTTGAGGCTCTTATTTGAGTAGTCACCAATCAGGAATGCCCGTCAAAGAGTTATTAGCTTCAGGAGAGAAGTAGATGAAAGAGACATATTTTCAATTTGGATGATATCTGACCAGATCTGATATTCCAAGGATGCATTTGTGCCGAAGAAGAACCTGGATTTATATAGTGCCTTTAATGACCTCAAGACGTTCCAAGGTGTATCATAGTTAATAAAGTCCTTATAAATTATAGTCCCTGTTGTAGTTTCGGGAAAACTGGCTGCCAAACTGCATACAGAATGGCCACAAAAATGGTAATGAGCTAAGAAAGCAATAATCTGTTCTGCTTCTGTTCTTTGAGGGATAATTGCTGGCTAGGACACTGAGTAAATTCTGCTGCTCTTATTCAAATAATGTCATATATTTACATCCACCTGATAGGGCAGAGTGGACCTTGATTTAGTGCCAAACCTAAACGATGGCGCCATTGATAGTTCAACACTCCCTCAGTACTGCACTTGAGTTTTGTGATAGCTTACATGCTCAAATCTTTGGTTGGAACCTGCTAGCCTTCTGGCTCAGATGCAGAAGTGTTGCCACTGAGCTATTGCTACATACAGTACACCAGTCATAGAGCACTGATTCAACAGGCTGTACAGGTTAGTGTTCTGTTGTTTCAGGATTGAGCTTTTCTTTGTTCTCTGTAAACCAGTGATAGGTGTCTGAATATCAATGAGACATTTATGTTGGTGTGATGATGTACATATGTAACTACAAGTATTTAGGCTCCCTGCAAACTTGCTTAAATGTAAAGAGTGGGATGGACACTAAAATTCCTGGAATCTAGCAAAAAAAACTTTTTCTGTGATAAGCTTTGTCATACACATATCAGATAGTTCTGACATACTGCAAGCTGACAGGTGCTATAACTCCTCAATTATGCCGCAGTTTGAAGAAAGCCCACATAGTGTTCGCTCCTGCTGTTATTATGGTGAGCAGTCAGATCCTATCTCTCTTCTATTCACAAATCTTATCCATGTGTCCATGCATGCAAAGGTAGCAGTATAACTGCAGTGTTAAGCAAAACGGTGATCTAAGCGCGTGTCATGAATATATTCATTCCAAATTAAAATAGGTAAATAAACATGAGGATCCAGATTTTCATTAATCTGGTATAATTTCATTAAGAAACATATTTAATCAATGAATTTTTGAAGGTAATGAATCAGAGTACCTTCTTTCTGAGAAAGCCACTTTGGCTTACTGTAAAAGATTAAATATGTAGAATATTATGCTTGATGCTTTTTAATTAATATTGTTTAATTACCCATGCTTGATATTGAAGTATTGAAAAAGTTACCCACACAAGGCTGTTTAGCACAGGGCTAAATCGCTGGCTTTTAAAGCAGACCAAGCAGGCCAGCAGCACGGTTCGATTCCCGTAACAGCCTCCCCGAACAGGCGCCGGAATGTGGCGACTAGGGACTTTTCACAGTAACTTCATTGAAGCCTACTCGTGACAATAAGCGATTTTCATTTAATTTAATTGTGTAAACACTTCAAACCACCAAACAAAAGTTTGAAACACTATGTATGCATGGATAACATTCAACACCCTTTCAGCCTTGCATGTACGCTAGATTACTTTTCATTAATGAATACAGGCACTTCAGAATTGTCTGCTACACATTTTATTCCACAGAACATTCAGAGAACGTAACAGCAACTGACCATCTTTCGACACCACAGTACAAAAGAACAT
This sequence comes from Scyliorhinus canicula, assembly GCF_902713615.1. Lineage (NCBI taxonomy): Eukaryota > Metazoa > Chordata > Chondrichthyes > Carcharhiniformes > Scyliorhinidae > Scyliorhinus > Scyliorhinus canicula. The sequence continues at coordinate 79,528,556 of NC_052158.1, read as the reverse complement.
TGCACGGTTGACATTTATAGAGCTGCTTGCTCACATTTAATCTTCTGGTTATTTATGACATTATTAACATTCATTTGATGGGGGAATTTGTTATCTCCAGGTAATTCTGTCTGCCATTACGGTTGACCCAGTAAAGCTTATAAGCAGTCAGTGCAAAGACACTGAAGATGATTACTGATCCACCAATTAGGTCATATATGGTTGGAAACATACGGAGGACCAGCAACTGGAGAATCATGGCCACTACGATCTCTAAATGTTGCACTGTGCTAACTAATGCAGGGTGGAATCGATTTAGTGCATAGTAAACACCTAAGAAAGCCACAGTAGAACAAATACAGATCCCTAATAGATATCCCCAGGTTTCCCCATCCAATGGTATAATAGGCTCTTGTAGAATAAACATTGTGGATGCACCCCAAACTGTACCTGTCCATCCAAAGGTGAAAAGAGCAGTCCACATGCTAACTTTTTCTTTGATAGCCCTGTAGATGATCATGGCCAGAGCGGTGGTCAATCCAGCCATTACTGTCATGGTATAGCCAAAAGCTTCCTTCCAAAGGCCCACCAATGAATTATCTTCATCAATAATATTCGGGATCATTACCAGGCAAAGGCCAAAGACACTGCAGACCACTGTGACAATGTCAGTGTAGTCCAAGCGTTCATCTACCAGTAGAAAGGCCAGAATGGCACTGAAGACTGTGGATGTTGCTCTCCACATAATGGTCCCATTGCTCGGGGGCACAATCGCAAAGGAGGTGTAGGCGCAGGTGATGGAGATAACATTGCACACCCCATAAAGAAACAGGCCCATTCTGTATCCTTTGGGTCCAAGAGGATGCTCATTTCCATAGCAGACCACCACAACAGCAAAGATCTGCAGGACAGAACGAATGAAGAGGAGCTCCAACGATGGCACTTTGGACCGATCAGCAGCAAGTCGCGTGACCAATGCAACACAGCCATGGGCCAAGGCAGCCCCGAACAGAGCCACCCAGGTTATTCTTGGCTCAGAGACCACACTTTGTCCAGTATTTTCTGCCTGTTGTTCTATTCCTTTATCTTTCTGTTCTTCTGATAAACTCTGACGAACATCAATTGTCCCAAAGTGTGTTCTTCCTTGTTTTTTCGTGTCACCCAGAAGTTTTTTCTTTGGGTTATCCTCAACATAACTTTCACTGTCTAGGTATGTCTCTTCATTGTACTCTTCTTCAGGCTGTGGGTAATGTGCCGTGTATTTCACAGTCACTGTGTTTGGGTGGATTTTCACTCTTTTCTTCGAAGGCTGTGTTGTCTTAATAGGTGAAGATGCCATTTTTTTGTAGCAGAATCTCTTCCCTGCAGCAAATTTCACAGAAAAGTTAAACCTTCAAATTGTTTGACTTTACTGTACATGTGGAATAGCATTTGTAGTTTATATTATATAGGTAATTGTGTGCCACACCAACTGCTATGTACATTAGAAAGTCCAACTGGTTATTTCAAACGCCTTAATTAAGCTATAACCCTTCCACGAATGTATTAAAACAACAATTCCTTCAACCATAAGAGTACAGGATGCTTCAAGGATCACAATGCTTCAAAGTACCCAATTATGGAAAAGTTTGTTAGTTCATGGGTAGGCATTTCTGGATCAATTTATTACTCACTCAGAATAGGAAAGGAATGAGATGATAAACAGGTGAGTTGATATAGAATATATAAAAACTATAATAATCAACTGGATGTTAAAATCGACACATTTTTAGATATAGATATAGAACATACAGTGCAGAAGGAGGCCATTTGGCCCATTGAGTCTGCACCAACCCACTTAAGCCCACTTCCACCCTATCCCTGTAACCCAATAACTCTTCCTAACCTTTTTGCTCACTAAGGGCAATTTATCATGGCCAATCCACCTAACCTGCACATCTTTGGACTGTAGGAGAAAACCGGAGCACCCAGAGGAAACCCATGCAGACACGGAGAGAATGTGCAGACTCCGCACAGACAGTCACCCAGCAGGGAATCGAATCTGGGACCCTGGTGCTGTGAAGCCACAGTGCTATCCACTTGTGCTACCGTGCAGCCCAATTTTTCAACACTTCATTTTTTGAACAGATCATTCGAGAAATTAATATCAATCAAATGTTAGTGTTAGTAATTTGTAGAAAATCAAGCTACCCTGCCAATACAGCACATTTCGACTGTCCTCTATTCTGTTGCTGCTTGTAGCTGTCCTATCAGGAGATCTGCTGTCATGGTATGCCATGCTCATCTGTCTTGTTCCTTTCTCAGACGTCCACTTTAGCTCATTGGCAACCATGTTGTGACGTTCATCATCCAACTATGTCTAGGCCAACCCTTCCTTCTGCTGCCTCCACTTTGCCCTCCAGATGATCTCTATCTATTATCAGTGTGAGAATAATTTATTATTACATCTTAACAGAGTCATAGAGTTATAGAGATCTTTGGCCCATCATGGTTGCACTGGTCAGAAGCAACATCTAAGTATTCTAATCCCATTTTCCAACAGTTAGCCATTGCCTTGGTATTGCATGGGCACATCTAAATACGTCTCAAATGTATGAAGGTCTCTGCCTTCACTGCTCTTTCAGGCAGTGAGTTTCATACTCCCACCACCGTCTGGGTGAAAAAGTTTCCCTTCACATCCTGTCTAAACCTCCTGCCCCTTACCTTAAATTTATGCCTCCTGGTCACTGATCGCTCCGCCAAGGGGAAAAGTTTCTTTCTGTCTACTCTATCGATTCCCCTCATAATTTTATGCATCTCAATCATATCCCCCCTCAGTCTTCTATGCACGAAGGAAAACAACCCTAGTCTGTACAATCTCACTTCGTAGCTAAAACTCTTCAGCCCATGCAACATCCTGATAATTCTCCTCTGCACATTTTCCATTGGTATCACATCCCTCCTAGCTGTGGCCTAATGTGCCTACCACTCCATTCCCCGACCACACTTTGGCAAATCCGACCACAAGTTGGTATTCCTTCTTCTGGCTTACAAACAGCAACTCAGCGTGCTGAGCCAGACAAGAAAACTGTGCAGGGCTGGTCCGAGGAATCTGAGGACATCCTCTGCGACTGCTTGGAGACTGTGGACTGGTCCATATTCAAGGCCACGGCAGCTAACCTGGATGAGTACGCAACCACCGTCACAGACTTCATCAGTAAGTGTGTCGAGGACTGTGTACCAAAGAAGACAATACGGGTATTCCCCAATCGGCAACCCTGGCTCAACCAAAGGGTTCACTCCCTGCTGAAGACCCGGACGGAGGCATTCAAGTCTGACGACCCTGACCTACATAAGAAATCCAGGTGCGACATACAGAAAGCCATCAGGGATGCAAAAAGACAATACCGCATCAAACTAGAGTCCTGGCCAATGGCACCAACTGACGACGACTCTGGCAGGACCTACACAAGATCTTAGGCTATAAAGCAAGGCCAGACAGAATATCTGGGGCTGGAGCATCCCTACCCAATAATCTGAACAGGTTCTATGCCCGCTTTGAGCAGTCATCCAATGCATCAGTGCCACCCGCCCAACAGCCCTGGACACACCCATACCCACTATTACAGCCTCAGAGGTAGGAGCTGCCTTCTTGAAAGTGAATCTGCGGAAAGCGACAGACTCCAACGGAGTCCCTGGGCAAGCACTCAGAGCCTGCATAGACCAGCTGGCGAGTGTATTCGCAGATAACTACAACACCTCACTCCTCCACTCTGAGGTCCCCACCTCCTTCAAGAAGACCACCGTAATACCAGTACCAAAGAAGAACAAGGTGGCCTCAACGACTACCGACCGGTGGCCCAGACGTCTGTTATCATGAAATGCTTCCAGTCAGGAGACGGATCAATGCCAGCCTCCCAGACAGTCTTGATCCACTGCAGTTTGCCTATCACCGCAACTGGTCCACAGCAGATGCTATCTCACTGGCTCTACAATCAACACTCGAACACCTCGACAACAAGTACACCTATGTAAGACTGCTGTTCACCGACTGCAGCTCCACCTTCACCACCATTATCCCGACAAGACTAATAACCAAACTCTGCAATCTTGGGCTTGACCCCCTCCCTGTGCAGCTGGATCCTTGACTTCCTCACCAACAGACCACAATCTGTTAGGATAGGCAACAACAACTCCTCCACATTAGTCCTCAACATTGGGGCCCCGCAAGAATGTGTGCTCAGTCCTGTACTGTACTCCCTATACACACATGATTGCGTGGCAAGATTTAACTCCAACTCAATCTATAAGTTTGTGGATGACACGACTGTGGTGGGCCGTATCTCAAACAACGCCGAATCAGACTATAGGAGGGAGATAAATCACTTGGTTGCATGGTGTACCGAAAACAACCTCTCTAAATGTCAGAAAGACCAAGGAACAGATAATCAACTTCAGGAAGCGTAGCACGACACAGTCTCCCATCTGCATCAATGGCTCCAAAGTGGAGATGGTCGATAGCTTTAAGTTCCTGGGGGTCACCATCAGTCTGTCCTGGTCCACTCACATTGATGCAACAGTCAAGAAAACCCAACAATGTCTCTACTTCCTACAGAAACTAAAGAAATTTGGCATGTCTGAATCGACTCTCACAAACTTCTGCAGATGTGCGATAGAGAGCATCCTATCCGGTTGCATCACAGCCTGGTATGGCAACTGCTCGATCCAAGATCGCAAGAAACTGCAGGGTGTGGTGAACTCAGCCCAGTGCATCACACAAGCTGGCCACCCCCACATTGATTCTGTATACGCCTTCCACTGCCTCAGGAACGCAGACAGCATTATCAGAGACCCTTTCCACCCAGGCATTGCCTTCTTCCAGACCCTTCCATCAGGCAGAAGGTACAGAAGTCTGAAGAGCCGCACATCCAGACAGAGGAACCGCTTCTTCCCCACAGCTACAAGATTCCTCAACGACTTCCCCTAGAACTGATCTGTTCCCTGTAAGAACACCATTCATGATGCCCTATGCTGCTCTTGCTCATGTATTTGCTTTGTTTGGGCTCTTGTTCCGCACTGTAACCAATCACTGTTTGTTGAAGTACCATTTGTCAATATTCTATGTTGATTATTCTTTTTGTCTACTATGTACGGACTGTGTACGTTCCGTTGGCCACAGAAAAATACTTTTCACTGTGCTTCGGTACATATGACAATAAATCAAATTAAATCAAAGTTTTATACAGTTCCAGCATGACCTCCCTGCTTTTAATCTCTGTACTTCGGCTACTAAAGGCACATCTACCATATGCCTTCTTAACCACAGAGGGAAATATTTTCTCTTCATTTTGCCTATTTCATGTTGCAGGCAAACACCGAGATCACTCAGATTAGCAATAACTGGGGCGTTTTATGTTTATTACCGCAAAGGTATTTAAAAAGGCATCTTCAGAAAACACAAATACTGCCAACTTTGAGCAACCAACTGTTATTGAATCAGGGACTCCAGAAATGCATTATTAAGTATTCCCTCTGCTGGACAGACATCTGGAGAAGGCAGTTGATTGGTGTGGCTTGGTATCTTTATATGGGACTTACATTAGAACCATTTGTGTGGTTATAGATTTTTTGTTTAAAAGTAGTGTTCCCGAAAGCAGTGGGGACCAGTTGGTGGTGATGGTGGGAAGCAGATGATGGAATCATTAAACACAAACTTCAGAGACGCTATAGTCAGCGGCAGATCAAAGGCATCCTCCCCTGAGTTGGAAGAAAGATGCCCGGAAAGATCTAACCATCTCTGTGGCGGGAATTTCCCATTTTTCCAATGGCAGTTTAAATCTGGCACCAGGTTTAGTGGATATATTGGCACTCAGCGGTCTGCAGGATTTCTACAAATAGGTGGACTGAGAAGTTGCTGTCAGTTTCAATGGCTGTGAATGTTGGTAGTTTAGCTGGCATCACCATTGTGAAATCTGTGCCAGAGCCTAGGATTTCCATAACTAAAAAAATGTAATGGAAATTTAAAATGAAATAGAAAATGCAGGGCAATATATTGCAAATATTATCCACTTTAATTCTGATCTGTCTGATATACTGGCTCAGGAGGTGACGGTTGGATCTGAAGCCTTTAATATTTGCAGAGGATCCCAGGGAGTGTGCCATATTTGTATGGAGTGGCAAGGCGTGTGTCAATATGGACAAGGATCCTTAAACAGAATAACATGAAAGCTCCTGGTCTCATTGCAAAAAAGGCATTGATAAGGCTCTCATATGCTTTTTAATCCTGTTCATTCCTCTTTTTGCTTATTTGTGTAAACACTCTCTTGAGTTTTATCTTGACCCTTTGTTCCAGAAATAATGCTGCCTTGCCAGTCTTCCTTTCCACTATGATGTACTTTTTCACTGACATTAGAAAACGTAGGGTTGTCAGCGCTTAACCAGCATTTGAAAGAGTTCATCTTTTCTCATCCATTCTTTTTGACATTCGTTACTTATACATCAAGATTTCTTAAAATAAAACTGACAGCTACGGCTCTTGGTCATTCATTTGACCAGCTGAAAGGCTGCTTCAGGAATCATTTCCTTTGTTTACAACCCCTACATTTGAATGAGGAACAAAAATGTTTGGACACAATTTCAATTATCCACAGATCTGCAAAAGAAACCGTATACACTGACAACCTGGAGTGGTTACCAATCACCTTCCCTCATTCTATAACAGAAATTCATCATTCAGAAATGGAACAAAAAACATTAAAACGTGAATTGTTTCTGATGGAACATTGGATAGCTAACCAGAACGGCAGTAATAAACTAATCCAAGCAATACATGAATAGCTGGTTTCCGCATTCACTGGAGATTTTAAAGTGTGTCTCAATGTTCATGAGGGGGTCCTTCACAACAAAAAAATAAAGTCAACTGTTTCCTAAGACAGAAGTGAGTGCTTGTTAAAATTATGTTTTACTGCAAATGTGAATTATGTTAAAGTTTGCTTTTTATGTTTGTGTTGTCAAGGCAAGTAATTATTTGCCAATGCATTATTTGCCAAGGGCAACACGGTAGCATTGTGGATAGCACAATGGCTTCACAGCTCCAGGGTCCCAGGTTTGATTCCGGCTTGGGTCACTGTCTGTGTGGAGTTTGCACAGCCTCCCCGTGTGTGCGTGGGTTTCCTCCGGGTGCTCCGGTTTCCTCCCACAGTCCAAAGATGTGCAGGTTAGGTGGATTGGCCATGATAAATTGCCCTTAATGTCCAAAATTGCCCTTAGTGTTGGGTGGGGTTACTGGGTTATTGGGATAGGGTGGAGGTGTTGAACTTGGGTAGGGTGCACTTTCCAAGAGCCGGTGCAGACTCGATGGGCCGAATGGCCTCCTTCTGCACTGTAAATTCTATGATCTATGATCATAGTAACTGTTAAATCAGGGAACAGAAACTGGACAGAGATCCCTAAAATGTGACTGAGAAGTCTCAATAGTCAGACTTGCAGGTCACCTCTGTAAGGTTGGTCTTAAACTTAATTATCTCCATTATTTTCCGTAACTGTGCTAACAGAAACCCAAAGTATTGGCTTTCTTTTGTATAATGATGCACCATCACCTGAGGGCTACAAGAGCTGATTCCTTTCAATTCCATGACAGGAACCTTGAGATTAACTTGCAGAGTTCCCCTCCAAGCCACTCACCATCCTGACTTGGAAATATATCGCTGTTCCTTCACTGTCCCTGGGTCAAAATCATGGAACTCTGTCCCTAACAGCCACAACCTTCTCAAGGGGCAATTAGGGATGGGTATAAGGGTTGGCTGAGCCAGCAAAATCCACATCCATGAATTAATTTTAAAATGGCAGACTTACTTAAAATCCATTCGATATTAACTGTGATGAGTTGTGTGTTGTAATTTACTTTATTAAATCAAATGAGAATTGTATTCATAAATGTCGATGTAATGACCGCCGATTGGATTTGTATCGAGGCAGCAATATGGCAGGGAGGAATCCTAACAAAGGTGATGGAACTGGATTGAATCAGTTTTGTTTGTAGGATCTGTTCCTATCCTAACAGGTTAGCACCTGGAATCCCTTTCACCATCATGGAGGGATCTACATCACTGTTCAGGCTGCCAAACTGTGCTTGGGACAGTGCCTTAATCAGAAAATGGGGACACAGGAAAATAATAAGCATAGGCTCTGTTTAACATTGAAAAGAAGCACTGCCTAAATTGAATAAAAATTCACTCTGTGAAATTGTTTTTGCTCAGTTGGCCTCATTACAAACAGGAGTTCCTCATTACAGGGAAAAATGTAACCCAGGCAGAGTCACAGCGGAATATTCCCTGTGGAATAATTTACAGCAGATTTTGAGTGGTGTTGGCGTGTCTATTATGTCAGCCCATGGCTCCATTACTCCATGCATCCTTACATTCTGGTCCTCCAGGTCAAGTGACAATGGTCTCGAAAGCTGAACGCTGAAGCGTGTTTGGGCTGATTGTGTGGTGAATTCTCTTTAAGGTTAAGATCTGTACCAATTATTTTCTTGATCTAGCTTCCTGAGTGCAGGTAAGCAATAAGGAAGCTAGACAGTCCGTGCGATCAAGTGGTGACTACTTGATACATGCACATTTCAGGGGAATAAATTTTTTTTTCTTTTCTTTTTTTTAAAAATTTAGATTACCCAATTATTTTTTCTATTAAGGGGCAATTTAGCATGGCCAATCCACCTACTCTGCACATTTTTGGGTTGTGGGGGCGAAACCCACGCAGACACGGGGAGAATGTGCAAACTCCACACGGACAGTGACCCAGAGCCGGGATCGAACCTGGGACCTCAGCGCCGTGAGGCGGTTATGCTAACCACTAGGCCACCGTGCTGCCCTTTTCAGGGGAATAAATGAGTACAATCGCTGATGATGGAATAATTGCACATTCGATTCAACAGTTTGGGTTTGGAGTGAAGGACAGAATGTTATTTTGCAAAGAAAAGGGCCAGGTATTTATAAGTGTTGGATTTCTCCTTCCTGACACTACTAACACACAGTTGTGCATTTCCAATATTTTCATTTCAAGCAACACGTTTAAATTAAATGTTACAATATGTAAAAAGCAAATGCTGGAAAGACTCAGGAGGCATCTGTGGCAAACGAAAGGTTGCAGCAAATGTTGATCCGGTGACTTGCTGTCTTTCCCCTCTCTCTCTCTCTCTTCCACAGAGGTTGTTGTGTCTTTCCAGCTCTTGCTGTTTTTATTTCAGGTTGCCGGTATCCAGAGTATTCAGCTTTTCTTGTATCGCCTTCTAGTCGACGCAGAGAAATGCTGGGGCAGGCACACAGATTGACACCAGGATGGAGCTGGCCTCTGTCCTGGCCAGTCTTTCTCTGTCTCTCCCGTTCACACAATGGTTTGGGAGCCCCACAGTGTGTGTGTGCTCAGTGGAGACTCCGACTGCACCCAGAAAGCGACAGCACAACAGTTAATTGGCCAGCACACCAATGAATCCGAGCGGAATGAAGACTGTTAAGCTGTAAACGGTCCACTGCTGCCTTGAAAAAGCAGCTCGTCAGAAAATGTTCGAAAATAAGGTGGCATCGGTCACGGTATTCACACCCAACGTGAGGTCCTTACTGATGACTTTAATCTTGGGTGGGTGTCGATACCACAACATCGTCTGCTTTTTGTCCAGCAATCCTGGGCAAATTCCACCGTGTTTGCCAGCTTGTGGGACCCGTTAGAAAATGCACAATGAGGGACTGGCAGCTGACATTCAATTCTGCAAAGAAAACCACTGGAATGTGCACACCTCCAACAAGCCACTTTGTCAGAAGCGGTTGAAGGACTTTGTGCAAAACCGCAGACAATTAGTCAATTATTTTCTATGAAGGGGATGATAATGTCTGCACATTAAATACCATCTTTAGATAATGAGCAATGCCACCTTGAAACAGGTAGCTCGCTAGGAGTTAGGCTGGGGTGCCCTGTCCTAAATGTGGATCACACTGACAAGTCAGCTTCTTCCCCTGCTCCAGGTGGACACGGGGGTTGAACACATTGGTGGCGGCAAGCCGGAGTTGAACGTGCTGGAAGGCGGGCGCCCTTGGAGCAGGGGAAGAAGCCACGCGCCCCGGGAGAGCAGGCAGCAAGCAAACATGCTGTGGTGGTGGTGGGGGGGGGGGGGGGGGGGGGGGGACAGCTCGCTCCAGATGTTCCGAGAGCCCTGGTTACCCCTCTCCTTTCCCCAGGGCAGAGCAGCATGAATTCAAGCAGATCCCCGCACTTCCAAAGCCACTGGGGGAATGAATGAGAACCTGGCTAGCGAAAGTAACACTGACTGCTGAGGTAAAGGACACAGTAAGTGCTAAATGGAATCGAAACAAACGCATAGAGACCCCCCCCCCCTCCCCCCGCTCCGTGCACGGAAGAGGGAGCTAACCCCCCCCCCCCCCCCCCCCTCCCCTCCTCCCCCGGCCCACTGGCCTCTCTCTCCAGCTCTGTCTCCAGCACATTGGACAGTAACAGGGAAACAGGACATTACCTTCCCCTGTCTTGTCGGATCACTGAGGACTTGCAATGGTGCTCAAAGCAGTCGGGTTAAACAGTGACGAGACGGTGCACAGGCTCCTGCCATCACTCCCACAGGGCTGGCACCGAGCAGACAGGCGTTGGAGATGTTCCCGGGACCGGGAATGTGGACGGAGGGAAGGAGGGAAGGGAGAGATGCACCGCGTTTTCTCTCTCTTTTACTCTTTTACAGGTTACCTGAGCAGAAGGCGCCAGGGGGAGATGCTGCACGCCAGAGATGGCCGTGTTTCCAAAGCTTTAACCTCTCTCCCTCTCTTCTCTGTCTCCTTCACCGGGACTGAGGAGGAGCCAAACAGCTGCAAGAGAAACTGGAAAGGGGGGCAAAGCAAGGAGTGCATGCGCACAGGAGGCTGGAGTCCTTCCATTCAACAGCCCGGAGGTGACTGAGAGCATCAGCAAAACAACTTCGCCTTCACAGCCTGATGGAGAGATGTCGAATGTTCCCGGGTCACTCTCATGTCTGCCTGGCAGCATCGTGCACACAAATTCTGTGCAAAAAAAGTTCAGCACTGACCATTCAATCCCAAATGATTCCCAATCCTATCCATTCAGGTAGAAATCCAGAGAAATCCCGAATTCAGTTTGGTACAGGATGTCACTTCGGTCTAATCAAACCCCGGGTCTGTCATTAATCCCGCTAAAGCAACATTATTTGAGAAGATTCATTTTTGATGTATTTTTCTTCAAGCGAAAAATAGCCATTGCAGAATAATTGCAGCGTCACATCTGGCTGGATCACATCAAGCCGTGTCGTCCTTGCCTCGGTCAGAGCTATCCACTATTCCAGGACTATCCTGGAGAGCACAGGTAACCTCCCAGCTCTTTTCCCATCTCCTTCAGCCCCTCTCTCCTGCCTCCATCACTGTCATCTCAAACAGCAAGAGTAAGGAGCTTAGGGATTTCTTTGTCACTGAGATTGAGGCCATTGCCCCAGCTGTCTGTTATTTCTCCATCATTTCCCTGATGTAAGCCCCCCCCCCCTCTCTATCCTCCACTGAACCCACACCTTTCTCTAGTTTCCCTTCTATTTCCTTTCATACCTTACATAGAATTTACAGTGCAGAAGGAGGCCATTCAGCCCATCAAGTCTGCACCGGCTCTTGGAAAGAGCACCTACCCAAGCCCACACCATCCATTCCCCATAACCCAGTAACCCCACTTAACCAACACTAAGGGCAATTTTGGACACTAAGGGCAATTTAGCATGGCCAATCCACCAAATTTGCCCATCTTTGGACTGTGGGAGGAAACCGGAGCACCCGGAGGAAACCCACGCACACAGGGGGAGAACGTGCAGACTCCGCAGACAGTGACCCAGCCGGGAATCGAACCTGGGACTCTGGAGCTGTGAAGCAATTGTGCTAACCACTATGCTACCATGCTGACCTCTGAGTCCATCTTGTCAATGAGACCCATGTGCTGTTCCTTTGTCTCAATTTGCACCGGAATTCTAATGATCTAATTTCCTCCCTGGTCCACATGCTTATTGGCCTTGTAAATGGTTCCACCTTGACAGTGCCAAAGGTTGCAGTGAGGTCATGTAGGACGAGGAGTGATAATGTCCCATAGTCAAAGAGGATGTCACTAGTGAAATTAATTAGGACCATTGTGGGCTTCAGCAGATGTAGAAAACTGATTGGAGAGACTCAAACATGGACTTGTGAGTATGACGAACATAGATTTGAAAAGCAGCAACATATACAAAGACATGGTAGGAATGGAAGGTTGGTGACTCAAGGAATTGTGTTTGGCATCCATATTATATGTTGTATTCTTACAAATGCTGGAATCAATTATTAAAGAGGTTATAGCTGGGCACTTAGAAAATCTCAGTGCAATCAGGTGGAGCCAACAAAATTATGGGGAAAGAAAATCATGTTTGACTAATTTATTGGAGATCTCTGAGGAAGTAACCAGCAATGTGCATAAAGGTGAACTTGTGGACAGAGGTGGACTTACGCTTTAGGGGGCCGTCCTTTCTCTCTTTGCGGGGCCCCATATCATGCCCTGTCCCAATGACATTGAATCCCACTCCAATCATGTCAAGCCCCACCCCAAATGGCGCCAATGCCCTTCTGACCCCACCCACCCTCAGCTCACACAATGCAAGGCACAGAAACCCAAACTCTCACACTTGCTGCCCTGACTAGTTGCTGCCCAGCCCAGCCCATTCGCTCTCAGCCCTGCTGTCAAAATGGCCTCTGGTTCTGGACAAATTGCCCCACTCCCGTAGGCCGCTGCTCCCCGATTTCCTGGGACACAATGCCGGTGCTTCCCTGGCCTTCTTTGCACCTCCTGACAGCTGTCCTGCTCACCTCAGCTCTCACTTCAATGGCTGGGCCTCGAGCCTCGCCGGCCGCATGTTCTCCTGGCTGACTGCCTGGCTGCTGCTGCCTGCTATCTGGTCTGGTCGCCTCTGTTCTTTTCAGTTGGTTTCCCACTCGCCCTCCTCAGCCCTGGCCTAGAGACAGAGAGTCTATCCCTTGCTGCTCCCATCGACAGCCGAAGGCCAGCGCTCTCCAAGGAAAACAACCCCAATCTCTCCTCGTAGCTGCAATTCTCCAGCCCTGGCAACATTGTAGTAAACATCCTCTCCACTCTCTCCAGAACAATTACATCCTCCCTGTATTGTGGTGACCAGAACTGTGCACAATACTCCAGTTGTGGCCTCAACAGTATCTGATGCAGTTCCATCATTATATCCCTACTTTTGTATTCCATACCACTGCCAATGGAAGAGAGCATTCCATATGCCTGCTTTACAATCGTATCTACCCACACTGCTACCTTTAGGGACCTTGCACGCCAAGATCTCTCACTTCATCTTTCAGTACCCCTTTCAGTACATTCCTGTTTATTGTGTATTCCCTTTTACTGTTTGACCTTCATGAATACAATACCTCACACCTATAGGCGTAAATGGATAATTTTCCGGTTGGCAAGATGTAATCAGTAAAGTGCCGCAGGGATTATTGTCAGGGCCTTAGCTGCTCACTATTTATATCAATGACTTGGATGAAAGAATCAAATGTGTGGTTGCTACATTTGCTGATGACACCAAGATAGGTAGGAAAGCAAGTTGTGAAGAGGACATAAAGAGTCTGTAAAGGGACTGTGCTAAACCACTGTTACACCTGTATTAGGTGATGTAAGGTAGGACCTGTACTACAGGTTCACCGGTAGCCTCTGCATGCTGGCCCTGCCCAATGGAGGAGCGTGTCCTCTATTCAGCAGCCATTTTGCCAGCTGCTGTGGGAGGCCACACATCTTACTGCAATAAAGCCACAGTTGTATCCAACCTTAGTCTTTGTACAATTGATCGTGCATCAGGGACATAGGTAGGTTAAAAGAGTGGGCAGAAAATTGGCAGATGGAGTATAATGTGGGAAAACATGAACTTGTCCATTTTGGCAGGGAGAATAGAAACACAGCATATTACCTAAATGGAGAGAGATTGCAGAACTTTATGGTACAGAGGGTTCTGTGTGTCCTGGTACATGAATCACAAAATATAGTATACAGGTACAGCAAGTGATTCGGGGGCAAATGGAATGTTGTTTGTTACAAGGGGAATGGAATACAGAAGTCGGGATATTTTGCTATAGTATTACAGTGTAATGGTGAGACCACATCTGCAGTACTGTTTCCAGTTTGGGTCTCATTTCAGAAAGGACATAGTCACATTAGAACTGGTTCAGAAAAGGTTAATTCAACTGATTCCTGGGATGATGGGGTTATTTTTTGAGCATAGTTTGTACAGCTTAATTGCTAGTCTTAGACCCACTCTTCTTTCCCTCAAAATGAATGTGAAGTTCAGTCATATTATGATCACTCTACCTATCCAATGGAGTTTAGAAGAACATAGGAACATAGGAATTAGGAGCAGAAGTAGGCAATTCAGCTCTTTGCGCCTGCTCTGCCATTCAATCAGGTCATGGCTGATCTCTTCCTGGTTTCAAATCCACCTCTTCATCTGTTTTCCATATCTCTTTAACCCATTTTTATCAGAAATATATCTATCTCCTTCTTGAAACCATTTAATGACTCTGATTTCACTGCACTATGGGGCAGCGAGTTCCACAAATTCACCACCCTCTGCAAGAAATAGTTCCTCCTCATCTCAGTTCAAAATCTATCGCCTCTCAACCTATATCCATGACCACTCATTCTAGATTTCCCCACAAGGGGGAACATTTAATCTGCATTTACTTTATCAATCCCTTTTATTATTTTGTATACCTTGATCAGATCCCCTCTCATCCTTATAAACGGCAGTGAGTATAAGCCCAAACTGTTTAATCTCGTCTCATACATTAATCCTTTCATCCCCGGAATCAATCTGATGAACCTCCTCTGAACTGCCTTCAATGCCACTCCATCCTTCCTCAAATAAAGAGACAAAATGGGACACAATAATCCAAAAGTAGTCTCACCAACACCCTCACCAACAATTGCAACAACATTTCTCTACTTCTGTACTCCAGTCCTTTGGCAATAGATGCTAACATTCCATTTGCCTTTTAAATTACATGCTGTACCTGCATATCGACTTTCAAAGACACCCAGCTCCCTCTGCCCAGATAGATTTTGAATCTGTTTTTCATTTAGATAACTCGCCGTTCTATTTTTTCAGCCAAAATGGGCAATCTCACACTTATCTACATTAAACTCCATCTGCCAAATTTTGACCCAATTTCCTAGCCTATCTATAGCATCTGTAAAATTTTTATCTCCTCTTCACTACCTGCTTTCTCACCTATTTTAGTATCACCCGCGGGAATGTAAGGAGATTTTATTGAAACATATAAGGGGCTTGACAAAGTGGATGCTGAATGGATGTATCCCCTTGTGGGAGAGATCAGAACTAGGGGATACAATTTAAAACAAGGGATCTCCCATTTAAGACATTGATGAAGAGAATTATTTTCTCTTAGAGGTCAATGAGTCTGTGGAACTTTCTTCCCCAAAGAGTGGCAGAGGTAGGATTATTACATGTTTTTAAGGCAGTGGTAGATAGATTATTGGCTAACAAAGGAACCAGAGAGTGTCGGAGGTAGGCAGGATAGTGGCATTAAGGTAACAATCAGATCAGCCATGATCCTATTGAAGGACGCAGCTGATTTCAAAGAGTCAAATGGTCAATGCCAGCTCCTAATTTGTAGGTTCATATGTTAAAAAAAGAGAAAAGGTAAGAAAAGGAATTAAGACATGCCAAGACACAATTTCACAGCCTCGGGAGACAACAGAGCAATGGCATGTTTAAGTTAAAAAAGTGAATATGGGGGCGGCACGGTGGCACAGTGGTTAGCATTGCTGCCTACGGCGCTGAGGACCCGGGTTTGAATCCCGGCCCTGGGTCACTGTCTGTGAGGAGTTTGCAAATTCTCCTCTTGTCTGCGTGGGTTTCACCCCCACAACCCAAAGATGTGCAGGTTAGGTGGATTGGCCACGTTAAATTGCCCTTTAATTGGAAAAAATGAATTGGATATTCTAAATTTATAAAAAACAAAAAAAATAAAATAAAAGTGAATACTTTGACCTCCACTTTGCAATCATACAACTAGGAGTCACTATTTAAAAATAAGGGGTCGTTCATTTAAGATGGAGATGAGGAAAAATTACTTCTTTCAGAGGGTTGTGAGTCTCTGAAACTCTCTTCCTCGAAAGGCAGCGGAGGCAGAGTTTTTGAATATTTCTAAGGCAGAGCTAGATAGATTATTAATTAACAAGGGGGTGAAAGGTTAGCGGGGCTAGGCAGGAATGCGGGGTTGAAGTTGTATTCAGGAGCAGGCTCGAGAGGCCGAGTGGACTACACCTGCTCCTAATTTGTATGTTTGTATTGTCACTGGTTTCAACACTAGAAAAATATTGAGAATACTAAAGTCTGAAAGATAGTATCCAATCAACAAAAACATTGAAAACAAAGAAGCTATTAAGCAGATCTAATTTGGAAAACTTAAAACGTGCAATCATATATTGTGTTTAAGGAAAAGGATAAAGCCGCAAGGCATGTGGAGATGTTAATAATCTATTTAGTGCCTTGGCAGCTTCATAATTGGAGTTAAAGTAGTTGTCAAAACAACTGGAGTAAACGCGTGTTTCAGAGTTAATAGTTAATCTCAGCAATTTGGCTGGTGAGAATGTCTGGAGTGTGAGTACACAGGGCTACTGAAATGTACCAGCACTTGGGCATAATCGATGACCTCAGAGCCGTGGACATTCCAGGATCTGGGATTTAAGAGAAGCTCAGGGAGTTTGGAAGCTGAATTATTTGGAATTGGAAAGCTGTTTGGGTCTAAGAAATGAGAGCACATGATGAGAGGGTGTGTGGCTGGAGGGGAAATGGGAGCACTGTAGGTTGGCATAGAAAATGATCAAAGAAGTAGAGAGAGTAGACCAGTGGACAGAAAGTACAAAGGACAAGGGTAGAACAGAGGACACATGCTGAATAACTTGGGGGGGGGGGGGGGGGGGTTTGTTGGGGTGGCAACAGGGAACAAAATAGCGCCATAGTTGTGAAGAAATGCTGAGGTTTCTCAAGCACAGAGGCCTGAAATGGTACATGTAGATGACCGCAAACAAATCACAGCCTGACGCCCAGCTGAATAATCCAGACTCCGGGGATGTAGCAGAGGGCAAGTCAAAACATTTGAGGGGAGAAGACCTGTGAGGAGAAAAGTTGTGGGAAGTACTGGAAGATCAAATGATTTGATTTATTGATAAATTATGTTTTTCTCCCTTATGATGATTGATTTTTTTTGTGTTTATTAAATTTAAATAATATTTTGGAAGTATATGATGACACAGAGACCAACATGGTACTCAAAGGAATTTTAAATTGTATTTTACCTCTGAAGTTGATAATGGTTTGTCCATACTGGCAATAACTGTTCTTCTTTATAATGGACGCAAGTTCATTGGCAGTCTTCCACACAAAGGTGAGATGGATCACTGGTGTGGGAATGAAAACGATTACATTTGTGCATTTGTGAGGTTCTTCTAAAGATTTAGAGGAAGTGTACATTGTGGGGCAGTGCAGCTTAGCTATGTGGCAACTGCATTTATAAAGACTGATGCTGACACTATGTGCAAAAAACAAAACATGCTCTTTTTTCTGTATCTCTCATGTCAATTATTTTGAGAAGTCAGAAATTGCTCCAAAATAAATTATTACCCTGGTAAATACCATCTCCTATGGCTGAAGGGAACTGCAGTAGTCAAATCCTCCATTCATCACTTTACCAACTGAAAGAATAACAGTTTGAGTATGTTATTGTACCAGAATATTATGTTCTTATTTGAGGTATTAAAGCTGTGGAGTAGATGGGTACAAATTTTGATAGGAAAGATTACGTTCCACTTGCCTTTCAGCAAAATCAGACATTCCATTGATCCCTTCTTTTTTTAAATATATTTTTATTGGTTTTGCATTTATACATTATTCCCTTCTCCGGGGTTATCATACGCCTCCTGGTACTAGAAAATGCCAGGGTGGGGCACGCATGGCATCCACTTGGCGTTGCTGTTGTGGTCACGGTTGTGCGTGTCCCTACTGCTTGTCTCTTCTGCTCCCTACGTAGAGGAGCAAGTCATCCGTGTAAAGTGAGACTCTATGCTTTTCGTCTCCCCTTTGGATGCCTCTCCAGCCCTTCGCTGATCAAAGAGCGATTGCCAGTGGCTCGATTGTCTGGGCAAATAATAGTGGGGATAGTGGGCAACCCTGTGTCGTGCCTTTATGCAGCCTGAGGTATTCAGAACTGGTGGTGTTTGTCAGTATGCTTGCCATGGGAGCACTGTACAGTAGTTTCACCCAGGAGGTGAACTCTAGACCCAACCCAAACTGTTCCAGTACAGTGAGGCACCTCCATTCGACCCTGTCGAAGGCCTTCTCTGCTGCCAGGGATATGGTGTGTCTCCTGGTGTGTCTCCTCCGGATGGGGTCATGATCATGTTCAGCAGGCACCTAATGTTCACTGTTCGTTGTCTGCCATTGACAAAACCCGTCTAGCCCTCTGTGATTACCTCCAGCATGAAACTCTCCAGTCGTCTTGCCAGGGCCTTCACCAGTACTTTGGCTCTGCATGACCCACACTCCGTCGGGTTATGGTCCTTTTTTGGGATCAGAGATATCAAGGCCTGTGCCAGCATGGGCAGCAGGGCCCCTCTCGAAAGTGAGCCATTGAACATCTCCTGCAGGTGCGGGGCCAGCGCTGTCGCAAATTCTTTATAGAAGTCAAACGGGAATCCATCAGGACCTGGCGCCTTTCCTGCCTGCATGGAGTTGATACTTACCATGAATTCCCCCAGTTCTAGTGGTGCTTCCAGTCCCTGCCTCTTTTCCTCCCCCACAGCTGGTATGACCAGCCCATCTAGGAACTGCTTAATCTTTAGGTCGCCCTCAAGGGGCTCAGAGGAGTACAGCTCTTGGTAGAAAATCACGAAGGCCTCATTGACCTCATCTGGTGCTGCGATTAGTTTGCAATTCCTATCCTTCAGCTGCGCTATTTCCCTCATGGCTGCCCGCTTTCTCAGCTGGTGAGCCAGCAGGTGGCTGGCCTTGTTTCCATGTTCATGGCCGAGTTGGTTCACTACTTTTCCTTCACCGGCTGTCGTTCCACGGTCGAGGCCGTAGAGGCCACATCCAATATTGAGTCGACCAGCTGCTGCCTAGCTGCCCTCTATTTCCTGTACTTGAGAGCACTATATGCAATTATTTCCCCCCTTACCACTGCCTTCAGTGCCTCCCAGAATGTGGAGGGTGGGACCTCCCCATTCTGGTTGCAGGTTACATATCTGTCGATGGCCTGTGACATTCTCTCACAGAACACCTTGTCAGCAAGGAAAACTGTGTCCAGCCTCCCTAGGGGACGTTGGGCCCAGCCCTGCCGGCCTCCAACCTCACCTCCACATGGTGTGGAGCATGGTCCGAGATTACTATTGAAGTGTTTTCTGCTCCTACCACCCCTGGAAGCACCATTTCCCCACTACAAAGAAGTCCATTCTGGTGTAGACTCTGTGAACGTGGGCGAAGGAAGAGAACTCCTTCTTCCTAGGTTGAGTGAACCTCCATGGGTTCATCGCCCCTACCTGCTCCATTAAGGAGCTCGGTTCTCTTGCCATTGCCGAATGATTCCCTGATTTGGGGCTGGAACTGCCCGTCCATGGTTCCTGTAAATAGTTGAATTCCCCCCACCAATGATGAGTCGGTGGGAGACTATGTCGAGGATTTCTGCCATGGTCTTTTTGATGAAGTCTGCATAATCTAGTTGGGAGCGTACACGTTTACAGCCACCACCGCTTCCAGAACACCGCTTACCGTGACATATCGCGCCCGTTTCTGTCACGGTCTTTGTCGCTCTGAATGCCGTCCTCTTATTGAACAGTATGGCCACCCCCCTAGCCCTCGTCCCATAGCACACTTAGTACATCTGTCCTAACCAGTTTTCCTTACCCTCAGTTGGTCCTTCTCCCTCAGGTGCATTTCTTGGAGGAAGAATATATCAGCCCTCAGGCTTTTCAGATGGACAAAGTCTCTGGGTCTTTTCACTGGGCCATAAAGTTCCTTGACATTCCAGATGACTACCCTGATGGGGGGGTTTCTGCCTCCCCTCCTCCTGCGGGGTCAGCCATACTCACCATATGGATGTGTCCCTGCACTCCAGGGTTTCCCTTTGTTTGGGGGCCATCTAGGATGGCTGTTATTGATTACTTTGTTCTTGCTGTCTGCTGTCGCCATGCGCGATACTGTTCTCCCCCGCCCCTTCCCCCTCTATTCCCCTATTCCACACCCCCCTCCTCCCCCGCCAGTCTATCCCTCCTGTCCTTCCCGATGCCCCTGTGGGCTCCCCACCCCCTCCGCATTCCCCCCCCCCCCCCACCGAGTCTTCCCCCTCTTTCCCCTCCTCTCTCCCTATCAGGAGCTGTGCCCTCCCACCCTCCCTCATTCTCCACTTACAACCCTGTACTAGCATATTCGCCAACATGGAGGCTCTCCCGCCGGAGTGACTCCTACATTCCCCACCCATTCTTTCTTTATTTACCCCCCTCCCTTCCCGGTTTGGTCCCCTTCTGCCCTCTCCCCAACCTTTTTGGATATTCATTCGCGCCATAGCAAAGTCAATTTATCACTGACAATGGTCCACATCGATCCTTCACTTCTGTGGCATTCCCAACCCGTTCTTGCGGACAAACCCCTCCGTATCTCCTGGCTTGGTAAAATAATGTTCCTTGTTCTAGTAGGTCACCCACGGTTTGGCTGGGTATAACATACCAAATTGTACCTTGCTTTTAAAGGAGCTGTTTGGCCTATTAAATTCTGCCCGGCACTTGGCCAGGTCAGCCCCAATGACTTGGTACATGCGAAACGTGTGCCCTTCCCACACACAGTATCGCATGTTTCACATCCAGCTCAGGATCTGCTCCTTATCTTGAAACCGGTGGAGCCTGGCGATAATGGCCTGCAGTGGTTCTCCTGCCTTGGGCCTCTACTGGAGTTACTTGTGGACCGTGCCCACTTCTGGGGGCTTGGGGAAGCTTCTGGGCTACGTATTCAATCGCGTCCTGCCCTCAGTGTCCTCTGGCACCTCATGATCCTGAGATTCTGGCGGCATGATCTTGTCCCTTGGTCAGTGGTTGCCCTCTCATTACCTTCCCATTTAGCACATCCTGGGCCGCAACCAACCTTGCCACCTCTGCTTCTAGCGAGGTGATCTGGTCTCCCTGGTCAGTGGTTGCCCTCTCGAGTTCTCGCACTGTTGCTTACTGCGCTTCCAGCTGTCGCTTCATCCTCGCCAGTGCTGCTTCCGCGACTGCCGACTTCACCGTTGCCATAATTTTTTGTTTTGTTTTAGGAGCTCCTGTGTTAGGAGCTCCATCCACTGTCCTATTGGTGAGTAAGCCGGAGTTTGTATCGGTGGTGCCTTTCATTCCACCATATCTCGCTCTGCTCGCTCCTCGTGTCCACAGCCTCGTCCTTCTTTTCCTGCCACTTATTCCCTCTCTGGCACTTTTGTTGATTCGAGGACATATCTTCAGGTCTGCGGTGGTTTTCTGGGGAGGGTGGTTTTTATTTGTTGGTTTAGTGGCCAATACTTGGGCTAAATGTACTTAATTTGGAGTTTCCAAGAGGAAAGCCACCTTTCCCGTGATTGTTCAGCACATCCCTGTCCCCGGAAGTCCCATTGATCCCTTCATTAATACAAATCCCCAAATTACCATTCTCGTTTCGAGCCAAGCTATATTAGGGTTTGATGCAGAGGCTGAATATTCCCAGACTTCTGTTCACACTTATGAATTTTGGACTTGGTGAAGACTGGAACATATATTGCCTTGACAGCTTACTATAGAAACAGGGGATACAAATTTGAATTGCTTTTCATTACCTAACTGTTTATTAATGAACACCTCAATTTTCTAACCTCTGCAATGATCTCCATGTTACAAAATGATCGCTGCAATAAGTCAACAGCAGAAAACTCGAACTCCTGCTGGAATACACAGCTTATCTTAGTATGTGCTGGCGCACTTATATGCCAGTAATACTCAACATGATCCTAGTAAGCTTCCTTTAGATACTAGTCTGGAGTCAACATCATTAGCGAGCTACACACTTCTCCCAGACTTCTTCTTTCAAATTGCAAATTCATGAACCAGGCCCGCTAGGATCCTAGCAACACACTGTTATACCCTGTTGATTGGAAGTACATGTTGGTACATGAAGATCAAAGGTTTCTTCCAATGCCAGATCTATTTCTTTGCTTATTATACCAGATGACAGAGTTTTCATGCTTTCCTAATATTATGGGGAAGGATTACATTTTTTCTGTACTGCACAGACGCTGTACACATTAAAGTAAAGGGTTCACAACTTTCTTTTATTTGCGATATTCTTTTCTGCTAACACATTGGCCTGGATTCTCCGCTTCGCGACGTTGGGAACGCGAATCACGATCGGGCGAAGAATTGCGCAAATTCGAAAATCGATGTTTGCATCTGATGCCGATTCCGACGCCATGCTCCGGTCCATAAGGCCATAAGATCTAGGAGCAGGATTCCCCATTCGGCCCATCGAGTCTGCCATTCGATCATGGCTGATATGTTTCTCTTCCCCATTTTCCTGTCTTCTCCCCATAATCCCGAATCCCCTGGTGCCACCTGGTGCGGGTCCATGCAAAATCATAATTTGCATGGATTTAAACCTTATTAGTGGGTTAGACACTTCTTGCTCCACTCTTTCGCGATGCTCTGCCCCTCTTAGACAGAAGTCACTCTGGCGCAAATTGGTGCAAGTATTTACAACTGGGGCCTAGGCATCATGGCTCTTGAAGGGGAGCGAGAAGGTAAGAAACCTCTTAAATACTCTCCAAAATTGTCCGTCCTTCTGGGGAGTGGCTGCCCGGTCTGGGGGGAGTAGCGGAGAACGACTTGGTGCCAGGTCTATGACTTGGGTGTCCCCCTGGGGATTGGGGCGGCCTAGCTCAGACCACCATTGCTGCAGTACGTGTTTTAAACTCACCCATTTGGCGGATCCTGTTAGGGTGGAGATCAACCTCTCCACCCTGTGCACAGGAGTGGCGGGGGAACCTGCTGGAATGCTTGATGTTTTAAAAGGTCAAATTTGAACTGAGGGGAAGGATGGAGGGGTTCTACAATTCATGGGCGTTATTCATTATTTACTACTACTTACAGGCCTCTGGCTTTCATTATGCTGACTGCTCAACATGTCCTGTAAGTGTTCACAGTGCTTCTGATCATTTGGTAGTCCACCCAGGCCACTCCTCTGGAAACCCTCAGAACCCAGCTGCATTAATCGAAAAGCCCACCAGGTGCTGCCACTCCTCACTTCACTCATCAGAAGGATAACCTCACTGCAGGGAAGCAGGGGAATAGCCGAGCTCACCCCAAACAAAGGATTGGCCTTTGGCACTCTCCATGGCACACTCTCAGGGCAGAGGTCTCACGTGACACTATCAGCTAATCCACCCTTCAGGATCACCGGCAGATCCAAGCCCTGCCTGCCCATCGCACCCCTGCTCCCATCCATTCTGCCCTGGACAGGTTATCACAACCTGTGTGTCACACCCAGGACCCACATTAGACTGCAGCTAAGCCCAGCGCCGGCCCTAGGGTTGCTGGCGCCCCGGGCAAGCTGAACTTCGGCGCCCTTGGGGGGGGGGGGGGGGCCGAGAGGGGGGCGGGGCCGAGGGAGGCTGCGGGCGGGGGGGGGGGGGCGAGAGGGGGGGGGGGGCCGAGAGGGGGGCGGGGCCGAGGGGGGGCGGACCCGGGGGGGGGGCGGACCCGAGGGGGGGGGCAGGGCGGGGGGGGCGAACCCGCGGGGGGGGCGGACCCGAGGGGGGGGGCGGGGCGGGCAGACCCGAGGGGGGGGTGGGGTGGGGGGACCCGAGGGGGGGGCGGGGGGGGCGGACCCGAGGGGGGGGGGGCGGGGTGGGCGGACCCGAGAGGGGGGGGGGCGGGGCGGGCGGACCCGAGGGGGGGGGAGCGGACCGAGCGGGCGAGCGGACCGAGCGGGGGGGCGGACCGAGGGGACGGACCGGGGGGGGGGGGGGGCCGCCCTGGGGGAGTGCGGCCACACTGGGGGAGTGCAGCCACCGCGCATGCGCTGGTTGGCGCCGGCCCAACTGCGCATGCGCGGGACCCGAGTCTGGCGCCCCCAGCACATGGCGCCCCGGGCAACAGCCCGAGTTGCCGGTGCCTTGAGCCGGCCCTGGCTAAGCCCCAGCAGAAGCACATTTCCCTGCCTCACCCCCATCTGTAGAACCTGCCCACACACACAAGCATCTCAGCATGAAAGTTATTGGTGGCACATCGTGACCTTCTCCACTGCACAACCAGGTCCACCTTGCTGGCGAGATAACAGTGAGGAGACACACAATCGATCCCACTGGGGGAAATAGGACACGGGCCACAAAACCTATCAGTGACATGGGTTGCGGCAGCCACTGGTTGACACCTTGCCTGTCCCGCCTCTCTTCACTGCTTCCAACTACCCCAGCTTCCCCTTCCCCTTGTGAGAATCCGACCAGCATCACTACAGGGTGTTGCCCTCGGCAGGCAGTATCAGCGGGTCTTGCCCACACGACGGAGAATGATGATGACTCGCTGTGAGATGAGCTTTGGTGCTCTTTCTCATTTGACAAAGTCTGACTCCTGCCTTTAAGATCACCTTCCACTGGTGATCCCTGCATGTGTTCTGGCCAATCCACCCCACGGGCCCACATATCTTGGAGTGGTGGTGGTGCGGGGGTTTGGGAGATGGTGAACAGTTATGGCTCACTCACAGGTAAGCTGTCATACAAGGTGGGCTCACACTTCTGGCCCCATGCCCTACCACCTCTCACTAAGGGTGACACCAAGTGGGACATTCACATGACATGGGAGCTCTGCCCTGTCACATCCTGCAGCACCCCACCTCTTCGACGTTCCCCCCCCCCCCCCCACACCCAACCGACACACCCTCTACACCCAGGCTCAGCCCACCCCTAACATCCATCAGACAGAGGTTGGAGGCAGGTCAGAATGCTGGTTCAAAAGTGTTTACCAGTGACTTTAATAAGGACATGGGGAGTCCACCGAATAAGAGTAAAGAACTTTGGAGGGCAGCACGGTGGCCCAGTGGTTAGCACTGCTTTCTCACGGCGCCGAGGTCCCAGGTTCGATCCTGACCCTGGGTCACTGTCCGTGTGGAGTTTGCACATTCTCCCCATGTCTCCCTGGGTATCACCCCTCAACCCAAAAATGTGCAGGATAGGTGGATTGGCCACGCTAAATTGCCCCTTAATTGGAAAAATAATTGGATACTGTAAATTTATTTTTAAAAATTAACTTTGGTTTATTTACAGTTATCTTATATACAACTCCCGGTAAATCCCTACTGGGTCTCTCCATGGTTGGTGCCTTACTGGTCGACATTTTGTACATAACTGAATGGAGTTCCCCAGCCCCTCGGCAGGGGGGCTCGTACTCCATGAGAACCATGGGGAAGATAATCATTCTCACCCTGTAGGTCCCGTGCATGACATTCCTCCCCCCCCCCCCCCCCCCACCAAAGTTTGAAGACACCCTCGACAACCGTTGAGGAAGAGAAGGAGGAGCAGGTGGAGGACTTCGGACCCTCTTTGGCTCCGGTGAAACGTCAAGCCCCGAAGTACCTGATCAGGCTGCATATACCTCAATAGGGAACATCAACTGCGGCAGGAATGCCATGGTGGAGGCAGCTGAACCGTGGTATCTGTATCCGAGAACGCAGACGTCTGTGTCTCCATGTCTGAATCTGACTATACAATGTCGGCCATGTCGGCATCGGCAGGCAATGGAGTTGGAGGATCTAGGACAGGATGCTTCCGAGGAACTTCACAAAGGACCAACCTCTGTGAGAAAATATGATCCAAATCCCATCCTCATCGCCACTTAGTGTCCAAAGATGTGCAGGTTAGGTGGGGTTACGGGGATAGGGTGGGGAAGTGGGCCTCGCTAGGGTGCTCTTTCAAAGGGTCGGTGCAGACTCAGTGGATTGAATGGTCTCCTTCTGCACTGTGGGAATTCTATCATTCTATGAATTCTCTGAACCCTAACACTACACCTGTGCCAAATTACGTGTTCTCTAACTTTCTCATATTACATTGCCTACTGCTCCTTCTAGGTGTATCTCCAGAAAGCACATCAGAACTGGAGGCGGCCTGATGCATATCTCGCCTTCTGACCTGTGATGTCTTTCACGGCTATTCTCTGGAGGGCCTGGATCTGGATGTGCCCGGTCGATGTTCGGGTGTCACAGCTGACACCATGTTGAGCCTGCTGCCTATCAGATGCACCAGTTCAGGGGGGTTCCGTTCGGAAACGCTGAGACAGGGAAGCACCAGCATGAGCCCCTTCACTTTCTCTTCCCTCAGGAACGGAGGTGAGGCCGGAGTGGGCTCCGGAGGCTCCACCATCACCTAGCATGGCCAATCCTGGAGGCTCACTCTCATCTGATCATTAGTCTCGATGCACTCAACTATGGAGCACTGGGACACATCCCTCAGTGAGTGAGTCATGTCCTTCACTGCCTTGGTCATGTCTACCCTGTACTGAGCAATGTCATAGAATTATAGATTCACAGAATCTTGGATCATAGAATATACAATGCAGAGGCTGGGGCTGGTTTAGCACAGTGGGCTAAATAGCTGGCTTGTAATGCAGAACTAGGCAGCAGCATGGGTTCAATTCCCATACCGGCCTCCCCGAACTGTGACAGAATGTGGCGACTAGAGGCTTTTCACAGTAACTTCATTGAAGCCTACTTGTGACAATAAACAATTATCATTATTAGAAGGAGGCCATGCGGCCCATCGAGTCTGCACCAGCCCTTGGAAAAAGCACCCTACTTAAGCCCACACCTCAACCCTATCCCTGTTACCCAATAACCCTAGCTAGCCTTTTTGGACACAAAGGGCAATTCATCATGACCAATCCAACTAACCTGCACATCTTTGGACTGTGAGAGGAAACTGGAGCTCTTGGAGGAAATCCACGCAGACCCATAGAGGAAGTGCAAACTACACAGACAGTCACCCGAGGCCAGAATTGAACTCATGTCCCTGGAGCTGTGAGGCAGAAGTGCTAACCACTGTGCTATTGTGTCACCTCAGCTAGAACAAGTGTGAGGGAATCTGTCCCTCTGAGACTGTGCCATGTCCCTCTGAGACTGTGCCATGTCCCTCTGAGACTGTGCCATGTCCCTCTGAGATTGTGCCATGTCCCTCTGAGACTGTGCCGTGTCCCTCTGAGACTGTGCCGTGTCCCTCTGAGACTGTGCCATGTCCCTCTG
Source organism: Scyliorhinus canicula (assembly GCF_902713615.1). Taxonomy (NCBI): domain Eukaryota; kingdom Metazoa; phylum Chordata; class Chondrichthyes; order Carcharhiniformes; family Scyliorhinidae; genus Scyliorhinus; species Scyliorhinus canicula. The sequence goes on along the minus strand of NC_052158.1, from coordinate 79,501,201 downwards.
AGACTGTGCCGTGTCCCTCTGAGACTGTGCCTTGTCACTCTGAGACTGTGCCGTGTCCCTCTGAGACTGTGCCGTGTCCCTCTGAGACTGCCATGTCCCTCTGAGACTGTGCCGTGTCCCTCTGAGACTGTGCCGTGTCCCTCTGAGACTGTGCCGTGTCCCTCTGAGACTGCCATGTCCCTCTGAGACTGTGCCATGTCCCTCTGAGACTGTGCTATGTCCCTCTGAGACTGTGCTGTGTCCCTCTGAGACTGTGCTGTGTCCCTCTGAGACTGTGCCATGTCCCTCTGAGACTGTGCCATGTCTCTCTGAGACTGTGCTATGTCCCTCTGAGACTGTGCCGTGTCCCTCTGAGATTGTGCCATTTCCCTCTGAGACTGTGCCATGTCCCTCTGAGACTGTGCCATGTCCCTCTGAGACTGTGCTGTGTCCCTCTGAGACTGTGCTGTGTCCCTCTGAGACTGTGCCATGTCCCTCTGAGACTGTGCCGTGTCTCTCTGAGACTGTGCTGTGTCCCTCTGAGACTGTGCCATGTCCCTCTGAGACTGTGCTATGTCCCTCTGAGACTGTGCTATGTCCCTCTGAGACTGTGCTATGTCCCTCTGAGACTGTGCCGTGTCCCTCTGAGATTGTGCCATTTCCCTCTGAGACTGTGCCATGTCCCTCTGAGACTGTGCTATGTCCCTCTGAGACTGTGCTATGTCCCTCTGAGACTGTGCCATGTCCCTCTGAGACTGCCATGTCCCTTTGAGACTGTGCCATGTCCCTCTGAGACTGCCATGTCCCTTTGAGACTGCCATGTCCCTCTGAGACTGTGCCGTGTCCCTCTGAGACTGTGCCATGTCCCTCTGAGACTGTGCTATGTCCCTCTGAGACTGTGCCGTGTCCCTCTGAGATTGTGCCATTTCCCTCTGAGACTGTGCCATGTCCCTCTGAGACTGTGCTATGTCCCTCTGAGACTGTGCTATGTCCCTCTGAGACTGTGCCATGTCCCTCTGAGACTGCCATGTCCCTTTGAGACTGTGCCATGTCCCTCTGAGACTGCCATGTCCCTCTGAGACTGTGCCGTGTCCCTCTGAGACTGTGCCATGTCCCTCTGAGACTGTGCCATGTCCCTCTGAGACTGTGCCATGTCCCTCTGAGACTGTGCCGTGTTCCTCTGAGACTGTGCCATGTCCCTCTGAGACTGTGCCGTGTCCCTCTGAGACTGTGCCGTGTCCCTCTGAGACTGTGCCGTGTCCCTCTGAGACTGCCATGTCCCTCTGAGACTGTGCCGTGTCCCTCTGAGACTGTGCCGTGTCCCTCTGAGACTGTGCCGTGTCCCTCTGAGACTGCCATGTCCCTCTGAGACTGTGCCATGTCCCTCTGAGACTGTGCTATGTCCCTCTGAGACTGTGCTGTGTCCCTCTGAGACTGTGCTGTGTCCCTCTGAGACTGTGCCATGTCCCTCTGAGACTGTGCCATGTCTCTCTGAGACTGTGCTATGTCCCTCTGAGACTGTGCCGTGTCCCTCTGAGATTGTGCCATTTCCCTCTGAGACTGTGCCATGTCCCTCTGAGACTGTGCCATGTCCCTCTGAGACTGTGCTGTGTCCCTCTGAGACTGTGCTGTGTCCCTCTGAGACTGTGCCATGTCCCTCTGAGACTGTGCCGTGTCTCTCTGAGACTGTGCTGTGTCCCTCTGAGACTGTGCCATGTCCCTCTGAGACTGTGCTATGTCCCTCTGAGACTGTGCTATGTCCCTCTGAGACTGTGCTATGTCCCTCTGAGACTGTGCCGTGTCCCTCTGAGATTGTGCCATTTCCCTCTGAGACTGTGCCATGTCCCTCTGAGACTGTGCTATGTCCCTCTGAGACTGTGCTATGTCCCTCTGAGACTGTGCCATGTCCCTCTGAGACTGCCATGTCCCTTTGAGACTGTGCCATGTCCCTCTGAGACTGCCATGTCCCTTTGAGACTGCCATGTCCCTCTGAGACTGTGCCGTGTCCCTCTGAGACTGTGCCATGTCCCTCTGAGACTGTGCTATGTCCCTCTGAGACTGTGCCGTGTCCCTCTGAGATTGTGCCATTTCCCTCTGAGACTGTGCCATGTCCCTCTGAGACTGTGCTATGTCCCTCTGAGACTGTGCTATGTCCCTCTGAGACTGTGCCATGTCCCTCTGAGACTGCCATGTCCCTTTGAGACTGTGCCATGTCCCTCTGAGACTGCCATGTCCCTCTGAGACTGTGCCGTGTCCCTCTGACTGTGCCATGTCCCTCTGAGACTGTGCCATGTCCCTCTGAGACTGTGCCATGTCCCTCTGAGACTGTGCCGTGTTCCTCTGAGACTGTGCCATGTCCCTCTGAGACTGTGCCATGTCCCTCTGAGACTGTGCCATGTCTCTCTGAGACTGTGCTATGTTCCTCTGAGACTGTGCCGTGTCCCTCTGAGACTGTGCCGTGTCCCTCTGAGACTGTGCCGTGTCCCTCTGAGACTGTGCCGTGTCCCTCTGAGACTGTGCCATGTCCCTCTGAGACTGTGCCGTGTCCCTCTGAGACTGTGCCGTGTCCCTCTGAGACTGTGCCGTGTCCCTCTGAGACTGTGACGTGTCCCTCTGAGACTGTGCCATGTCCCTCTGAGACTGTGCCATGTCTCTCTGAGACTGTGCTATGTTCCTCTGAGACTGTGCTATGTCCCTCTGAGACTGTGCCGTGTCCCTCTGAGATTGTGCCATTTCCCTCTGAGACTGCGCCATGTCCCTCTGAGACTGTGCTATGTCCCTCTGACTGTGCTATGTCCCTCTCAGACTGTGCCGTGTCACTCTGAGACTGTGCTATGTCCCTCTCAGACTGTGCTGTGTCCCTCTGAGACTGTGCTATGTCCCTCTGAGACTGTGCTATGTCCCTCTGACTGTGCTATGTCCCTCTCAGACTGTGCCATGTCACTCTGAGACTGCCATGTCCCTCTGAGACTGTGCCATGTCCCTCTGAGATTGTGCCATGTCCCTCTGAGACTGTGCTGTGTCCCTCTGAGACTGTGCCATGTCCTTCTGAGACTGTGCTACGTCCCTCTGAGACTGTGCTACGTCTCTCTGAGACTGTGCCATGTCCCTCTGAGACTGCCATGTCCCTCTGAGACTGTGCCATGTCCCTCTGAGACTGTGCTACGTCTCTCTGAGACTGTGCCATGTCCCTCTGAGACTGCCATGTCCCTCTGAGACTGTGCCATGTCCCTCTGAGACTGTACCATGTCCCTCTGAGACTGTGCTGTGTCCCTCTGAGACTGTGCCATGTCCCTCTGAGACTGTGCTACGTCCCTCTGAGACTGTGCCATGTCCCTCTGAGACTGTGCTATGTCCCTCTGAGACTGTGCCATGTCCCTCTGAGACTGTGCCATGTCCCTCTGAGACTGCTATGTCCCTCTGAGACTGTGCCATGTCCCTCTGAGACTGTGCCATGTCCCTCTGAGACTGTGCTATGTTCCTCTGAGACTGTGCCATGTCCCTCTGTGACTGGTCAAGGCCAGTCAGCGCCTATCCAATGCTCCCGATGCCCTCAGCCGTGACCCTTTGTGAATGTGCCAAGATCTGGAACGCTGCACCAATGTCCATGTGGGCCTGATACTTGACTGCCTGTGACAGGGCTCCCCTGTCCTGTATCTCAGCCATCAGCTGCACAGTGGGCCCCAAGCCTTGGATGGCTTGACCCAAATCCTGACATCATGCCCCATGCCTTCCATTGCGAATGCCACCTGTTCAGTGTTGGCCTGGGTTCCATGCATTGTTGGCAACATCTCCTGCACCTGAATGACTCTTCCAGCTGCACCTGCAGGTGCTGGAAAGTTGCTGACACCCCCTTCAGAGATGCCTGGCTTTGTGTCTGAGTCTGTACCAGTGATAGGATCATACGTTCTAGTAGTGCAACACCTGCCTGTACTACAGCTGTTGCCTGAGATCAGGCAGCCCTCTGATCACCCACTCTCTTGGAGTCCCTGCCTTCACCTGGTGTGCTTCAGCATGTGTAAAATACATACGAGAAGGTAACTCAGGAGCCTCTTCACTAAAATGCCCCACCTAGATGATAGTATCTGCAATGGCGGAGGGTGCAGGTGATAATAGTGACGAGAAGTCGGTGTCTTCCCTGGACTGGTACTCTGGGGTGCGCTGGGGATGTGGCTGGGGGTAGCGGTGATCCTGCAAGACAAAAGACAAGAGATCTGGTGAGATATTTGGATGGACTGGTCTGTGGGACAGGGGTGATTCACTTGCAGTAGGGACATCAGCTTTGTATTGGGCTCTCACTTGGTTGCCACATGAACTAAATTGGACAGCTCTTTCAGGGATCTGGTACAGGCCAGAATGACACACTTCTGTTCTGCAAAACTAGAATTCTACCTGTTATTGAAGTGGGACACTTTCCTTGTCTCCAAATAAGTTTGTTTTAAATCATACTGCCTGCCATCTGGAGCACTTATTCAGAATATAGACTACACTCTCCACCCTATTATACTTTTTTCATTATATGGTTTAAACAGACTGGTCAGTTGGGACACATCCATCCTCCTATGTATAATTCCTGCAGATGAATGTAAAACACTGTTTAAAAGTGCTTTGACTCTTCTGTAACAGTTGTATAATATCTATAGATTCTCTTTTCCCAACAAATCAGAAGCTTTGAATTTAATTTCATCCACCCAGAGTACCTGACTTCATTGCACTGCAATGAACCATCCCGAAAGACCGCACAGAAACATTGTCAGCCACAAAACCAGGAGTAGAAGTAAACTGTGGCTTTAATCAACTAGAACAGTGCCTGCCTGCGACTGGTCTGTTAGTGAGAGCCGCCTATAGGGCGACTGCTCTTTATACCTCCCCTCAAAGGGTGGAGCCAGGGGCGGAGCCCACACAGGCCCCAACATGCTACATTATAGGTAATAGCTAAAAGCCAAGGTGTTGAACTAAATTGGACAGCTCTAAATTGGACTTATGAGTACTGACACATATATAAATGGTCCATAGGTGGAGCCCACATGGGCAATAGCTTGATACAGATAAGGACATGGCGAATTGTTACAGCAATACATTCACCACAGTACATTTCAGGAAAAGCAACTACCACAAGGTTGCTTGAAGGGGTTACTTGAAATTCCAAGACAACTATCTTCAAGCTTCCTCAGTAGGCAAAGATTAGGTTCCGTTAAAGCTGACCAGTGAGAAGTAAGCTGCCTTTAAACTTTTCATAATTAAATTGGGCTGATTATGAGTACTTTAAAAAAAAATAAAACAATGAAGGGGCAATTTAGTGTGGCCAATCCACCTACCCTGCACATCTTTGGGTTGTAGGGTGAGACCCGTGCAGACACGGGGAGATTCCACACGGACAGTGACCCTGGACCGGGTTCGAATGCTAACCACTGTGCCACCGTGCCGCTCTTGATTATGAGTACTGACACATATGAAATGAACTGAAAATCGCTTATTGTCACAAGTAGGCTTCAAATGAAGTTACTGTGAAAAGCCCCTAGTCGCCACATTCCGGCGCTTGTTCGGGGAGGCTGCTACAGGAATTGAACCGTGCTGCTGGCCTGCCTTGGTCTGCTTTCAAAGCCAGCGATTTAGCCCTGTGCTAAACAGCCCCTTTTAATTCCATTTTAATTCCATTTTAATATTTAAATTCCCCTGGTTGACATGACAATAAATCAATGCTGACAGCACCATTTTTCTTTTGGATACATTTCTGTGCCTGTTATTATTGAGGGTATTTAGTTAACATTAACATTTGCATTCACATTCAGCATATGAATAACTCTGCAGAGAGGCCATGCAAAGCATTTACATTCAAATGATAGAGGAGATGATCAAGTGTCTAGCAATGCAATTGATACTGATAGCATAATGTATGTTAGTTCACTTGATGCTTTAGATGCTTTAGTATAAATGTTAGTGAGTATTGAAATACATCATCTGAGATATTGCTTTAGGGAAACCAACTAATTTGCCAACTGCTAACAACTTCAAAGCTGCAGGATCTCTTTATGCGATCAACATCAAAATGAGTCTGTTTTATCAAACTGATATCAACCACATATAGATGGAGAAGAGGCTGAGGAAGTGATCACATCAATACATTTGTGTTTGAACAAAAGATCACTGTGTACATAAAGAGGATGGCATTAGAACTGCAAAGTAAATGAAAATCAGAAGAGATGTTTAAAACACGGTTACTCTGTTATCTCTCATTTTACACTATTTCCCAAAGTGAAAGTTACCCCTACTCAACCTACAATCTGATGTGAACTGACTGTCACTGTCCTTTTCAAACATGTTTGAGTTCTAGCAGAGTAATTAATTCAGACTGGTGATCTCGCCATTAACTAATATCTGCACTCACTGGTCTCATTCTAGGCCTGTCATTCCTCATTTAGCCTAATGTCACTCTCTGCACTCGGGAATCCCGATATGCTCTTTCTTTCTCCTGTACGTGGTGTGGTTCCAGTTCGCTCTCTGTCTCAATCTCAAGCTTTTGATTCCCTCATTCCTTTGCAATAACTTTCAGCAGGATTCTTTGCCCTCATTTCATTTCATACTCTGCATCCCACAATTCTCCACCTTTGTTCATTGTCTCGCTAACCATCTCACCATTCTCTTTCCTGAAATAGTGTTTGGCTGTGGCTCACTTTGGTGCTTCCTCGTTTTATTTTATTTTATCAACGTGCGATGCTCTAATCCTGTTTGTACTATCCAGTTATTCAAGTCGGAATCTCACTCACCATTAACTCTGCTAAGTGCAGATCTCTACGAGATGCACTGCAGCAATATGCTAAGGCTCGATTGACAACAAATCGCAGATCTTTGGCCTCTGCCATCTTGAAGGCCCCATTCAAGTCGCACATTATACTCCTTGGCTATACATTGCCCTTTATTCTTTGTCATAGGTTTTCTCTACTTTACAAGGGATGGGTAATAAGTAAATAGTAAATATGGGTAATTAGCCTTGCCAGCAATGACCACATCTTATGAATGACTAAATAAAGAAGAAAAAGACGACAAAGCATCATTCAAATATATTTTTTAAAGCAACAGATTTATCAATTCACCAATGTTTAACTATTTAGTGTTTCATTGATATTACACTGTCAACACAAGTTTCTCCAGGCATACTTGTGTATTATTCCTTCAATAACTTGCAGGAGCAAAGTGAATCAGAGAATGTGCTTTGGGGCCGGCCCTGGCTAAGTGTAGCACCAATGTATTGATGCTCAGTGTCACTGGCATGAGTCCAGTGGCGTGCAGAGGTCTGGTGATGCCCGGGGCAAATCTTGATTGTTTGCCCCAAAGACTCAAGTATAAGGCCTAATATACTGAGAAATATTATGAGAAAGGAAAACATTTTGAATATATAAACACAGATGAAACATGAAATAAACGCTTTATTCGATTTTAATATAAATCAATCAAATTTATTAAGTTCTTTTCCCCAAATGATACCTCCTGTCACAAAACACCTGAACTACTTCACTTTTTACATCAGCTGTGAGAAATTCTTTTTCAATGCTTATTAAAGCCAGGTTGGTCAGTCGCTCCTGTGACATAGAAGACCTCAGATATGTTTTTATTAATTTCAGTTTTGAAAATGACCTTTCACAGCTTGCGACTGAAAATGCGATTGTAAGCAGTAATCTGTATGAAACACACAGCATCGGAAAGACATCCCTCCCATACTGCAGTAAAGACTCCAGAGCATCTTTAGGATCAGGGGGAACTTTATTCCCTCCAGCTCGAAGGAGCATCACAAAATCAATAATTTTGTCATATAACTGAATTGCAACCACATCATTGTCATAATAATTTGCAAAGTCTGAACATTCCTTTTTTAATTTCTCTCTTTCTTGTTCATCTTCAATCACTACTGAATTCAAGTTCAGAAGAAAAGAAAATCGGCCACTGAGTCTTTGAAGACGGACACTGCGGTCTTCAGTTTCAGTTTTTAATCTGTTCACAATCTCTACCATTACTCTATTCATTTCTTCTTGTACCGTCAGTCCACTATCTCTTGCTGACTCTCCAGGCATTATTATTCTTCTCCTTGTTCGTGCAATTGGTATTCCCCAATTTTCACAATATTCATTGGCTAAATCTATTGCATTGTGGATAATTTCGTCATTCTTCAAATTCAAGATATGAATAAGTCCTCTCAGATCACAAGAAGCTTCATGGAACCCCATTTTCGGATCCTGCAAACGTTTTGAGACTTTCTCCACTGATGATAAAACTGAGTACCAAAAATTTAATAAAGCTATAAACGGGAACTGTTGAATAGAGTTCAGTAGCGATCCTGCATCAGATTTAGTTTCCCTTGAAAATTCTCCTTCCAGTAGGTGTTGAAGGCTTGCAATAACGTTGTCACACTCTTCGTGGATTACTTGCACAGCATCATGGCTGGAACTCCATCTTGTGTCACACTGTCTTTTCACAGTCCGAGTGACAAACGATTTTAACACTTCCCAACGAGAAGTAGATGAAGAAAAAAAAGTAGAGTTTTTCTAGAATGCCAAAAAATATAACAACAAAAGGTTGCACCTCACTTGCATGGACACAGGCCAAATTGAGGCTGTGGTTCTCGCAGTTCACAAACAGAGCTTTTGGGTTAACTTCAAGAATTTTTTGTTCAACACCTCCTCTCACTCCAGCCATAACTGCTGCATTATCATATGCTTGACCACGACAGTCATTCATGGAAATTTTGTCTTCTTCCAATTTTTCCTGAATTTTATTTACCAGGCTGACTGCATCTTTCTTGTTGACTTGCAAAAATCCCAGAAATGTCTCCTTTAGTTCTACTTTTCTGTTTTCATCAATATGAACGTAACGCAGAATTTCAGAAACCTGATCTTCATGGGCAATATCTGGAGTTGAATCCAGCATTATGCTAAAATATTTTGCGTCCTTAATTTCGGAAATTATATTTTTCTTGACAGTTTCACCAAGAAGATTGATTATCTCGTTTTGAATTCTGTTGGACAAGTAGGTGACACTTTTTGGTTTCTCTTTCCCTCTCTGCAAGTGTTTTGCTAAGATGTCATCATATTAGGCCAAAAGTCTGATTGTTGCTAGAAAGTTTCCTGTATTTTCACTGACTGTCTCCCCTGGCTCTGATAACCCAGATATTCCTTCTCCTCGATGTCCACGGTAGGCCAGATTCTGTTTTGCCAGAAAGGATATAACCTCGACAATCCGTTCAGTTATAGCTTTCCATCTTTTCTTTTCAGCAGACATTTGCTGTTGAAGTTCAGCATCTATCGTAGTTGGATGATGGAGTCGAACTACAAGGTTCAGGTATTCCCTCATGTGAGCTCTATGAGAAGGGCTTTTCTCATGGTCAAGTATTGTTGGATTTAATTTTCTCCAAGTGGAGAAACCGTCTTCCTTTCCAAAGTTTGACACAGACGACAAATGCTCCTTTGAAAACAAAAAGCAAACAAAACAGTAGCATGCTTTCCGATATGGAGTGTATAACAACCATTTTCTCTCCACAATTTCTCCGTTTGTGGAAACTTTATCAAACCACTGTTTGGAAAATGATCTCCCATCCTTCTCAGCAAATGGACCACTTTTATTCTGATATCTTTCAGGGCCATGTTGTAATATTGTCATCTTCAAATGATCTGGAATCGGTTTCTTCAAACAGCCAAAATCGCTTCTTTGCAAAAATATGCTAAAATCTTCTTTATTTTCTTCACATGGATCATCATCCTGACAACGAGACTGAGGAGAGAGAGTATTATGTTCTGACCGAGCTGAATCTGTATCAGAAAAATCCTTCTCTGCACCCACATCATCTTTTACTTCTCCAGGTTCTCCTACTTCTTCTTTACTTCTTTTTATTCATGCATCTAATGCCCCTCTTTGATGGGACTCTTCTTCGACTCTGGCCCTCTTTTTTTTCCTGTTCTGTGCTCCACTCGGTTGTACACGAAATACTCGTAACATTTAATTTTCTATCTCAAAAACCGTAAGACGCATGAGAAAATGGGAAGAAAATGGTAAACAATCGGTCAGTTGCAGGCGGATAAACCATATTTAATTTCTTTGTTCCTTCGTATCAAATTATTTCACACTGATTCTCCACTGATAATTTTGTGCAATTTATATCATAGACTTGCAAATTAGTGGTATCTGTATTCAAATATTAGCATGTTAAGGAATAAATGTCTCCTATTCTGAGATTAAATGCCATAGCAGTCCTGTGATCATCCAGGCTTCACTCTTACTACATCCCACGTAAATATTTCATTAAATATCACCAAAAAACCTATAAAAAACGTAGTTGCACCTGTTCTAGAGCTATTCATTGACCTTAGGTAAAATAACTAATCTAGATGCACAAAAAGCTGAAGAAAAGACGAGTTATGACTCGAGGAAACGCAGGAATGATCAGCCACATCTGCTTGTTGCTTTTGATGGTTGCACCACGTACATCATGCGCATGCGTGTGGGGGGATGGGGAGAAGCACCATTTTCTCTAGACAGAAAGGGTACACCATGTTAAAGGAATAAAGGGCTAACAACTGCCTCTGCAGTGTGGTGAGCCTCCAAAAATTTATTTATCACCGCTGAAATTTTAAAATTACTATCTTATTTCCTTCTCTGGGGCAGCACGGTGGCCTAGTGGTTAGCACAACCGCCTCATGGAACTGAGGTCCCAGGTTCGATCCCGGCTCTGGGTCACTGTCCATGTGGAGTTTGCACATTCTCCCCGTGTCTGCGTGGGTTTCGCCCCCACAACCCAAAAAATGTGCAGAGTAGGTGGATTGGCCACGCTAAATTGCCCCTTAATTGAAAAAAATAATTGGGTAATCTAAATTTAAAAAAAAAAAATTTCCTTCTCTGATTGGATGCCCCCATCCAATGGATGCCCGGGGCCAATGCACCATCGGCTCCCCCCCCTCTGCACGCCACTGCATGAGTCACGTGCATTCTAAAAGCTGCAAAGCTTGGAAACAAACCATTGCATGTGTTAATGTGATTAGATTAATGTTACAAGTTAACAATGGGAACGCAACTCAGGAATTCAGGTATTGAGGTCAACACACCCAATTTGTCATCCTCACGATTTTCCTACCATTAACGATGGTCTCACTCATGTACTTATTTACATTCCCCTTGAAATAATATATATTATTTGTCTCAAGTCTTCCCTCTCTGCTGGCTGTAAAAATTAATTTGGTCGATGTTTGATTGTAGTTACCACAAAGATCTTGGCTCACAAATAAGCCAGTCCCAACTGACACCATGTGGCTAATTTGATCTGATCAATGGCTGTTTGTTTTGAAAAATCTGAAATGCGTCACTGGTATGGTCAGGACTCCTCTTCTGAGGTTGCAGTTAATTTTGTTAGGGTGAATATTAAGGAGTTTTACTGTGCATTTAGCCCACATTCTAGAAGGTTTGATACCAACACTGCGCCGGGGTTATGAGGTGTGTAATTGCCCTGAGGAGGACAAAATGTGCTGTGGGACCTCCATCTTCATTTGCTCTGAGCAGGAAACAATGCATTGAAGCCTATGTAACTCAATAATTAAAAAAATTAAGATGATGGTGTATTGGTATTATAACTAGTTTGCCCTTGAGGTTATACTGAAGGAAAGCATTTACATTTATTTCATAGAATTTATAGTGCAGAAGGAGGCCATTCGGCCCACCAGCTCCTGGAAAGAGCACCCTACCCAAGGTTAACACTTCCACCCTATCCCCATAACCAAGTAACCCCACCCAACACTAAGGGCAATTTATCATGGTCAATCCACCTAACCTGCACATCTTTGGACTGTGGGAGGAAACTGGAGCACCGGGAGGAAACCCACACAGACACGGGGAGGATGTGCAGACTCCGCACAGACAGTGACCCAAGCTGGAATCGAACCTGGGACCCTGGAGCTGTGAAGCGATTGTGCTATCCACAATGCTACCGTGCTGCCTCTTTACATCTTTGAAGTCATCAAGAGTTTCAAAAACCCATTAATCGTCAGTGGAGCATGTTTCAGTGTTACACTGTTGCAAACTTGCAGCCAATTTGCTCACAGCAAGCTCAACAATCCAGGAACAAAATGGGAAATTCAGGAATGTGCCGCATCCAATTGTTTGACCTTTAAGATGAAATGTCTGTGACGTGCGTGCTCAAACCTCTATTTAAGGGTGAGCGAAGGTAAGATAAGGAGCGGCATCAAGATAAATAAAGAATGAAAGCCCAAGAATGAGACCCTACCAGTACAGCCTTGTAAAGTTACCCCCCTTAAACGTTTGTTATAAAGTGCAGAAAAGTTATCAGAAATTGAGGTGAGGGCTCTTTTTTCTACATAAGAGGGTGCTGAGCAGCAATTTAATAGAGAAGTTTTAAAATTTTGAAGGCATTTGATAAGTTACATGTTTCCACTTGTGGTGGCGGCTTTAGTTACGGACCATAAATATAAGATAGGGCTATGATGCTAGGCCCCTTTATTTTTGAGAATATGATTTTTCAACTTTCAACTGACGGGAAATGTTGCAATTTGAACTGTGGCAATGCTAGCCGTTTCAAAATGCAAGGTCACATTCTCAGAGGAAGGTGAGAAACCAACAAATCACCCTCATTGTTGTGTGAAGAGAGAGACATTTCCTATAACCAGAAACCCATCATAACTTGTAACTGTCTAAGGAAACATGAAAATTCAATGTACTGGATAGTGAAACAATGGCTGCCACAGGTAAACCCACCCCAAACCCCTTGGAGTAATAAAATAGATGAAATACTTCAAGGCGAGGCTGTCAGCCACGAGAGGGAAATTGCAAGTGAGACAAGCAGTGTCTAGAAAGGAGAGGAAACAAGCTGAGGGCTGCTTGCTCGATCCTTCCCGCTTTTTTGGAATAAGCACGTCACTCGGTTTGAAATGTGTACTCCTTCAGAAACCTAACAGCCAACCGAGACCTCGAAATGACTGCAACATCTTTGACATCTGACCACATCCAAGGAATCAGCTAACCTAAATTGGCCACAATGTTTAAAATCTACACTTCAAGGACAATCAAAAGGCACTCAATCATATGATCTTTAACATTTTTCTTATATTTCTGCATGCGCGCACATGTCGGCCCTCATGACTGCATGAAGGCCAAATGCTTGACTTTGCATTTTTGTTATTTTTCACGGGTTTAGGGGTTCATACATTTGCCCTTTCTTTGACTCAAGTAAACCTTATTTGATCAGTTCCTTCTTGTTCACAGCTTAAATAGTTAAATACATTCTGATTGGGATAAGGCATATTCTCGTAAAAAGAAACCTAAACGTTTGCAGTTACCAACTGAGGAAGTTGTTTGAAAGAGCCAGTTCACCTCTTCTTGCCTGATTGTAACAACAGTCACTAATAAATCCGATAGGGAATTATAGAGAAACTTCTTTACTCGAAGAGGGTAAGAATTTGAAATTTACTATCACAAGGATTAGTTGAAGAGAATAGTTGGGGCATTTAAGGTGAAATTAGATAAGCATATGGGAGTATAAGGAATAGAAGTCTGCACTGTCAGGGTGAGATTAAAAAGGCTGGACGGATGTTTGTGGTGAGCATAATTGCTGGCACTGACCAGCCAGGTCGAATATCCTGTTTCCGTGCCATAGACTCTGTGTAACTCTGTGTAAAACTAGATTCTAGCCCCCTTAATATCCAGCACCAATCTGGACGGAAGAATATAAACATATACTCTCATTTATAACCTAGGTCAATAGTGCCAGACACATCTTCATTATATTAGCACTTTCATTCTAAAGTCAGTGAACATCAAATTGTTGCCTTACTTCCTCTACAATTAAAAATAACCCACACAGCTACTTAAGTAATTCTGTGGATGGAAACTTTGTGGTTGCAAACTCCATTAGGAGGTTTTAATAATGCTAGACGAGGAAGGAAGAGGAGAAGCGGTCTGAGTGCTGAACTGGAAGCTCAGACTGCTGTCATAATGGTTCTGGATACTAGTTTTCAAAGGGGAATCCAGGACTTCACAGCAGTCCAGCAATCTGTTCTTCAGCAGATTACTTGGATTGCAAAGGTGCTGCCCCAGGGTAGTCCGAATGGTTTCATGGAGTACAAACTCGCTATCCTCTCTCACAATTCCTCCACTCATCCGCTTGCTGTTGTCTGTCAATCAGCCACTCCAGATTGCTGAGGCCCAATGCAGCCAGAGGTTCTAGGCTCAGAGCTGCTGAAGGTCATCCTCCAAGGCATCCAGAGTCTCTTGCTGGACATCAGCCAGGCTTTTGCTTTTGTCATGGATCAGAAATGCTTCTTCCCATGATGGCCAGCACTGTCTCCTCCATGTGGATTAAAACATGCAGGCTTGCTCATTGTCCTCTAGTTCCTTGCTGCTACCTGCAGTGAATGTTCGGCAATCTGTTTGGGTGATGTGGCTGAAATGACTGAATAGCTGCCAATGTGTGTGAGCTGTGAGTTTTGCGTGTGAAGTTTGGAACGGTGCCAAGTGCATATGAATGAGATAAAGCAGACCGGTGTTAGGATTAAGTCATGAGCAATAGAGATTGTTGATAGGTAAATGGGGTTGGTGAATTAAGCAGTGGATAAGGTGTAATTAGTTGAATGCCCCATTTGAAAATGACGTCACTCACGTTGACAACTTGGGTGAGATCATAAAGCTTCTTCCCGCACTACATCCGTTTAGAAAGCAACACTCCCAGAATTATTATCCTTGTTCTTTCTTCCCAATGCCTCTTGAGTGTGTATTCGGAGGGTGACCTTCAACCTCCCACTCCACCTTTCCTCCCCACTGCACCCCTCTCCCACTGAGGCCTCCAATGCATTGCCTGCAAACCGTGATACACTCTACCTTGCATGTTCTGCCATTGATTGAAGTATCACACCACTTGTTCAATTTTGAATTCACTCCCCACGAGTTGTTGCAGCCACATTTCACCTCCCCTTTAAGAAGTGCAGACAAGCTGCTTGTAAATAATAACAGCTGCTTAAAATATTGCCCACCAAATGCCCCTGCCCCCACTCCTTGCCTTCGCATGAGTAACATTCCATTGCTTGGGTAGCTGCTTGCATTAAAATGCCCAGGCACAGGGCAATTGCACACAGTGTCTCTTCGGTGGGGCACCATGGTGGTACAGTGGTTAGCACTGATGCCTCACAGCGCCAGGGACCCGGGTTCAATTCTAGCTTTGTCGACTGTCTGTGTGGAATTTGCACTTTCTCGCTGTGTCTGTGTGGGTTTCCTCTGGGTGCTCTGGTTCCCTCCCGCAGCCCAAAAATGTGCAGCAGGTGGATAGGACATGCTGAATTGCCTCTTGGTGTCCAAAGGTTTGATGGGGTTACAAGGATGGGGCGGGGGAGTGGACCTAGATTAGGGTGCTCTTTCAGAGGATTGGTGCAGGCTGGATGGGCCGAATGGCCTCCCTCTGCACTGTACGGATTTTATATCCATTTTTGGGGGTTCACCAAGTTCTTCCGTATTCTCTATTAAAAATCAAAGAACGAGATAAAGAAACTGATCAAGTGGCATTAACAAAAGACAGATTGTTTACATTTCAGATGTTATTACAATCGGAAAAGTTCACATCAAAATGAGGATTATAGTTAAATTATGAAATAGCTGAATTCAACATTGGACAAGAGGATTGTTGGAGAGCCGAGGAGAAAGATCAGCCGTGGTTTGCTGTTAAATCTATTTCAATTTCATACCTGAGCTGTGTTTCCATTCCTCCCATTTTCCTCAGATCCATCCTACAGACATTCACAGGCACTTTGTTTCTTTGATGTATTTTATTTCTTCAGTGCTTCTGCCTTTCACTTGATGGAGACAGACTGTTCTAATCCAAAAAATTGGGAGAGGTGTAAAATGGGCCGTTGCCTTTTATGACCCAATTTATCCTATTGTGCAAAGCCACAATATACTCCAAATGAACTTTAAAGGAACCAATTATTTTAAACTATAAACAATAAATGAAAAAGACAGCTTGATGAACACAGGCTGGATTTGTGCCTCCATGGTAATGGAGTTCATGTAGGATTGTTTTCCCTTTCATCATAAAGCTGGTACATGCAGGAAAGACCTACCTCAAATGGCTCTTACCTGGCATTCAGCCAGGTTACTTTCTTAATATCAGTGTACTCCCAACCTCTCTAGCAGCTTGTCTCAGGTCCTTTTTTATTTAGTTCTTCTGGCTTCCTCTTCATTAATACTTTTTGCTCTCCTGATTTCTATCTATCCATGACTCCTCTCTCATTTCGTCACTTTCTGCCTTATCTACCCATCATCCACTCTGGATACATTCTATAAATCGCCCATTCACCATGCATTAATTTGTCTCCACTCATTCTACATTTGCCTTCTTCTCCGAGTTATTAACTCTGTATAAACCCTGCTCCCATTCTCGTGTAAGATATTCCGGCCCTCACACTTTACCTCACTGAACAACTCCTTTTCTTGTTTCTGTTGTTTCCTTCTCCCCCCATTCTGTGACCTTTTCCTTCTTCCCCGCCCCCCCAAGCTACCTTCTCCTTCCCGCTCTTCGGCATCTCTCTCTCTTCTACCATGGTGATTTGCTGCAGGGATTTGATATCTATTTGATAACCCATGTTGAAGCATTCAATGGCCTTTAAGTCAGATCCTATTTCCAAGGCAGTGATGGTGTTGTGACAAAACCGATAAGGAAGATAGAACTCTAAGGAATCTGTACATTGAATTGAATATTCGCATTCTAATTATTACTGGAAGATAACCCCAGGTAAATGCATCAATCTAAATCCTGTTTGAAATTAAAATTATCCATATCTCTGATAATAAGGATTGCATTAAAATGTTTAAACCTTTTATGTATAAATCTGTCTGTCTAAGATCAGTAATGCCACTGAAATTTATTCTGACTTTGTCACTTCCTTTTTATATGATCCATTCTAGACAACAGTTGGAAGCTTTCACCCTTTTCAACTTTCTCTGAAGGGAAGATGCCACTCTCATTTAAAAAAAATGAAGGTGTATAACATTGGGGAGCACTATATCTCTGCTGCAAGTGATAGCTTGGTTTGATTTTCAGTTTGTTTGTGAAGAATTGGAAAGCCTTGCCCCACGATTAGGGTCTATTTAATG
Organism: Scyliorhinus canicula; assembly: GCF_902713615.1. Taxonomy (NCBI): domain Eukaryota; kingdom Metazoa; phylum Chordata; class Chondrichthyes; order Carcharhiniformes; family Scyliorhinidae; genus Scyliorhinus; species Scyliorhinus canicula. The sequence goes on along the minus strand of NC_052158.1, from coordinate 79,484,089 downwards.
CACTGGCTAAATAATCCCCAGCTCTGGCTGCGGCTTGACCAGTTTGGTAACTTTCCCACTCCCATGTCCGAATCATGAGTTGAAACGCCACACCAGTAAATGCAAAGGTAATCTACACCGACACCTCAGTGTTTTACTGAAGGAATGCTACCTTTTTTGGATGATTTATTACAGTTTCTGCATTTGTTGTAGTAGTGGTTTGATGCACTTAGTGGTTTACTGGGCCATTTAAGGGTGCAGCTAAGCATCAACAGCATTAAGGAGTCCTGTAGAAGCAGATCGAGGTAAGAATTTAAACAATTCTTTCATGGGATGTGTGTGTCGCTGGCAAGGCCAGCATTTGTTGCCACCACTGTCGTGTTATTCACCCTGGGGTAATACGGACTGCAACACGATGCAGATAAACGATAAAGCATACACCAAACGTAGGCGCTGGTTCAATAAAATTTATTGAACTTCAGTAACGAAGCACACAGCTGGCTGTGGGTTGACTCTTTACTACTCTAAGTAAACTAACTCTAACTATTTAGACCAGGCTAGCTCAGATCCACGTGTAGAAGGTGTTGAATAATTTGTACACCCTGACTGTCACTACAGTTGTCACCAGTGGAAAGAGGCGGAGTGCTGATGCCTCGTGTGTTTTATAGTTGGAAGCCCCCCTCTGGTGTTCCGTCTGGTGATTGGTCGTGTTCTATTCTGTATGTTGATTGGCTCACCTGGGTGTCTGTCACTGCTTGTTTTTACCTCATGATGTGCATGGGTGCATATTATGACAACTCTAATAGTCTTTGAGAAGGTGGTGGTGAGGCTCCCTTCTTGAACAGCTACAGTCCATATGGTGCAGATGCACCCACAATACTGCTGGGAGAGGAGTTCCAGGATTTTGACCGAGTGACAGTGAAAGAATAGCGATATGGTTCCAAGTCAGGAAATGGTGTTCCCATGCGTCTGTTCTCTAAGTAACAGAGGCCATGAATTTCAACGGTGCTGTCAAAAGCAGCATAGGTGAATTGCTACAGTGCACTTGTAGATGAGACACATTACTGCCACTGTGGCTTGGTGGTAGAGGGAATAAATGTTTAAATTGAATGGGGTGCTGATCCAGTCGACTGATTTTACCTGTATGGTGTCAAGTTTCTTGAGTGTTTCTGGCGCATCATTTGTCTAGGCAAGCAGACAGTGTTCCACCACTTTTGAGATATTATTGTAGAAAATGAGGCAACCATAATGCACACAGACAATTCCCAGACAAATCAATGTGATAATGGCAAGATAATCTGTTTTATTTTATGATGTTGATTGAGGGATAAATATTGGCCAGGACAACTGGGGCAAACTCTCTTGGTCTTCTCCATAATCAGCGCCATGGGATCTTTTACATTAAACCTCACAGGCAGGTAGGGTCTTGCTTTAACATCAAGACAGCACATCCAACAGTGCAATGTTCCCTCAGTACTGCACTGGAGTGCCTGACTTTGATTTCTGCAGCCCAGCCCTGACCCTGGAATCTGACTTCAACCTAGAAAGTTGCTATTTAGAGATGGGGGTGCTACCAAAGGCTGTCACCGCAGTGGACACACTAAATTACATAGAACGTGAAAATAGTCAGGGGGGAAGTGGAAGCGGGAGGGGTCAGAATGCACAACTACTCTGAGCCCATTCAGGCAGTACACAGTCTGAATGCTAAATGTTCACTGCAATAATTGCTGTGTTCAGCTAATGTTAACTGTGTCATTCATTAGCTGTTCGCATCAATGCAGGGACCACTATTGTTTACTGATGGCACTACTTAAAGCTAGCCTGCCACTTAAAGCGAAGGTCGATTGTGGGTGCTGAAGATGCTGACACCATTTGGAATGGGGCTCGCAAAAAACAACAATGGTTGATCATGGCAGATAGTGTGCTTCCAGTGTTTTTTGACACTGCATTGGATGCCTTGGTTGAATGGTAGCTACTGCTGCTCCTATTTCTCATGTTCAAAAGATGTCTTGTAAACACAAGAGGTCAGGATGCTCTCTGGAGATACGGTGAAAAGAGAAAATAGCTGTGGAGTTCAATGCCAGGAGTCAAGCCCTGGGACCTCACGTGACTGGTCCAGACCAATCATTGCACCTTCAAACGCCATGTTCTACTAACCGCACCACCAGCTTCAGACACTGCTCAGTCACCTTAACCTCATCACCCACCTCCCAACAACTTTTATCAATCAAGGTTCAACCGAGCACTCACATGCTTCACTTCATCCTCACACCCTTAGCACTGCTGCAAGGCCCACATTGTGCCAATCTGCCAGCTGTCCAATCATGACAGTCAAATCACCCAAACATATTGCACCACACTCAATAACACACCTCTCTCAAGCAGGAGCAGGTTGTACTGGATGCAGCAATAATTAATTAAAGGGGGTGAAAGTATCCTTGTATTTTATAACCCCAATGGAGAAGATATACTGACCATTATGAGAAGAACCATTGTTGATGCCATGGCCAGCAGTAAGTCGGAATCTATCAAAGGTGATGATATCCTTATGCCTAATTCTCTTCATCACATTTCACCGCCCACTCATCCAACAATCTCTTTCAGCTTCCAAACTGCAGTTGGTTTAAGAATACATCTCTTGCTTTCCCCTCTCTCACCATCACCTTACCATGGGCCCTTATTTCTTTCAGCTATAACGGTAACCTGCCAGGCAGTGGTAGACCAGGTTGTCATCCAAAGCCAAATACAGGGCGAGATTCTCCGCAAATGCCTCTGCATTTGCAGCCTCCGCGCCCACTTCCGGGACCCAATTCCCCCCCCCCCCACCCTCCCCCCCGGGCGGGGCTAGGAGCGGGGCCCCGGGCGTCTTGCCGGCGCGGCCTTGACGACGGTCGTCAAGGCCGCACGACAAGCGTCAAGCCGGCTGACGTGCACGGTGATGTCAGCCGCGCATGCGCAGGTTGGACAGCACCAACCCGCGCATGCGCGGTTGGCGTCTTTTCCCTCAGCCGCCCTGCAAGACATGGCGGCTTGATCTTGCCGGGTGGCGGAGGGAAATGAGTTCTTCCGTTACGGACGCAATGCCCCCCTTGGCATGGCCATGGTACTGCCGTGCCAATCGGGCCCCTTGATGCCCCAAACGGGCATCTGGCACCCGTTTCACGACGGCAGCAATGAGGTGTGGTTGGTGCCATGTTGAAACGGGTTTGAAGGCCCGGCCGCTCGGCCCATCGGCCTCGGAGAATCGCCGCTCGCTGTAAAAAACGGCGAGCGGCGATTCATGGCGTGGGGTGGGCATGGGGGGGGGGGGGGGAGAATAGCGGGAGGGCGTGAAAAATGTCGGGAGGCCCTCCCGCTATTATCCCACCCGGCGTGTGGGACAGAGAATCGTGCCCACAGTCTCTCGAGTCTACAGGAGTGTAGTATTAATCAGATCAGTTCATAAGAGGGTGTTTTAGGAGTCTGGTAACAGCGGGGAAGAAGCTATTTTGGACTTGAAAAGGTCACACTTTTCCTTCTTTACTCTCAAGTTGTGGCTCTGTAACCACTTCAGAGTAGCTTCCAGATTTGTCAAGTATTCTTATTCACTTGAATTGGTACTGAGTATGTCATCTAAATAACATTGCACTCCATTCACCCCATGTGGAATTTGATCCATCGATCTTGAAAGAGAGCAGGTGCAGATGTTATTCCAAAAATAAGTCTTCTGTAATGAAACATACCTTAGTGTGACACAATGGTAAGGAGTAGCTGTGATTCGGTAGCCATATTCATCTGCAGTTTTGCCTGCGAAAAGTCAATTTTACTGAATTTCTGTCCTCCAGAAAGTCCAGCAAGCACTTTTTCAATCAGCGGCAGTGGATAATGATCTATGCACATAACGCGGTTAATAGTAGTGTGAAAATCTCCACCAATTCTCACTGTGCCATCCTGTTTTAATACAGGAACGATTGGTGCTGCCCAATCACTTATAGCAACAGATTCAATGACTCCTGTCCATACTAATCTGTCTGGTACTTCTTCAACTTTAGGCATGATAGATCAATTCCCGTACCAGCCTCCCCAAACAGGCGCCGGAATGTGGCGCCCAAGTGCCTTTCACAGTAACTTCATTTGAAGCCTACTTGTGACAATAAGCGATTTTCATTTCAGGGGCTGGTTTAGCTCACTTGGCTAAATCGCTGGCTTTTAAAGCAGACCAAGCAGGCCAGAAGCACGGTTCAATTCCTGTACCAGCCTCCCCGGACAGGCGCCGGCATGTGGCGACTAGGGGCTTTTCACAGTAACTTCATTGAAGCCTACTCGTGACAATAAGCGATTTTCATTTCATTTTTCCATATTGTATGGTTCTAGCTTTGAGACACTTTGGTATGCTCTCTGGTTTGGTTTTTGGATACAGCTCAACTCTTGGAGCCTTGTGAATCTTCAAACACCTTCTCTTACTTCTTCAGAAGTTGTTGCAAGTTGCTCTTCGAATCCACTAATTGATTGATTGTTTATCAACCAACCATACTCTGCCAAATAAAGTAAGAACATTTCCACAGACACCGTGACGAGGAAACTTTGCTGACTGCCCATTTGCTTCTACTTTCACTATAGTGCATCCTTTTAATGGTACACCCTCTTCAGTGTTTGTCCTTAGGATCACATCTTATGGTTCTAAAGGAAGATGTCTCAGCTTTTGATGATAAATTGTCTCAGATATTAGCAATACTGCAGTGCCAGTATACAATTCCATTTTAATTTTATGATCTTCAAGTTTTGGATATGTCCAAATGATCACCTTGCGTGGACAAAACACCTAGCTTTAGCTCTTGCAGTAGCTCAGTTTTGATGTCTCTTGAGAAATCTTGTTTATCCACTAATTTGCAGACAAAACTAGATTGTTTACTTGTTTTCTTGCACCTTCTTGGTGTAGGAGACATTTTCTGAGCCCAACATGCGTTGGCAATGTGGCCCTTCTTACCACAGTTCTTGCATGTATTTGATTTACTCCAGCATTCCCCCAATGAGTGTCCGAGTGTACAACACAATATGTTGGCACCTTTATAGTCTTGTTCTTTGAGGTATCTATTTTGTGGATCTTTGCTCCAGCCCCTGACTGTGAAGTTTCTCTCGTTGCAAGCTCCATAGATCTGGCAACTTCCACAGCAGCATTTCGAGCTAAAACACTTACAGTAAGCAGCTTCCTCTGAATTACTTCACTGCGAAATCCACAAACCAGCCTGTTTCAAAGAGTATCATCAAGTGTTGTACCAAATTCATAATATCTAGTTGATCTTCTTAAAGATGCTACACACTGTAAAATGATTTCACCCTCTTCCTGACTATAGAACATAGAACATAGAACAGTACAGCACAGAACAGGCCCTTCGGCCCTCGATGTTGTGCCGAGCAATAATCACCCTACTCAAACCCACGTATCCACCCTATACCCGTAACCCAACAACCCCCCCCCCCATAACCTTACTTTTTTTTTTAGGACACTACGGGCAATTTAGCATGGCCAATCCACCTAACCCGCACATCTTTGGACTGTGGGAGGAAACCGGAGCACCCGGAGGAAACCCACGCACACACGGGGAGGACGTGCAGACTCCGCACAGACAGTGACCTAGCCGGGAATCGAACCTGGGACCCTGGAGCTGTGAAGCATTTATGCTAACCACCATGCTACCGTGCTGCCCCTAAGTTGCCCCTATGGTGGTGGAATCAGAACCTTTCTGCAATCAGCTAGAAGAGAAATGTCCCTCTAAGATTTCTAGGAATTCGCTGAAGGACTTGTCTCCTGGTTTTTCTGGGTGAGGATTCTGAAGCAGCATAAACGTTTTACAGCCAATTAAGCTGAGAAATGTTGTGTCTTTAGGTCTTCTGGTGTCTGATTAGCTGTTAAAAACAACTGGAATCTTTCTGCGTATGAATTCCATGTTTCATAATCCTCATCAAATGTGCCCATGGCACCTGTTTCTTTCTTGCTACTTTTGGAGCCCGGCTCCTAAGGTCTGCACTTCCTCCCTTCCAATTGTGCTGGAAAGAATGGCACAAACAACCCCTTGAACAACCGACTAGGAAATCTTTCCCTTTTATGCCTGTATTTTTCTACCGAGTAGAGTCAGCGGAATTCAAAATCTTTGTTCCCCGCAGCACGTGTAGCTTCATCACGTGCCTGGTCCCTGCAGCTCAGACCCCACTCAATTCAACACAAGCAATTTTTCCTGACTGTCGGTCTTCTTGCTCACTGTTGCTGCTGAAAACTTTTGTTAGACCTTCATTTTGGCGGCAGTGCTTCACCCAAAGTCTGTCCATGTGTGAGTCCAGTCCTCCCGAGAACTTCCGTTGTTTCCAATGCCGTCCCACAGATAGTCGACGGAAATCTTCTTTGCAGTGATTTTTCTGCCTCAACCCTTGTCAGTTTTCTCTCCTGTTATATTTCTTTGTTGCCACAAGAAAAAAGGTATGGAGGCGCACGTGCTCTGTAATCTTGGTAAACATGATGAGAGGTTTATTAAGGGCGTTGTACATACAATCAATATGGTGAACAGCTAAGGGTGGTGCAATGGTTAGCACTGCTGCTTCACGGCGCCGAGGTCCCAGGTTCGATGCCGGCTCTGGGTCATTGTCTGTGTGGAGTTTGCATATTCTCCCCGTGTTTGCATGGGTTTCACCCCCACAACCCAAAGATGTGCAGGATAGGTGGATTGACCACGTTAAATTGCCCCTTAATTGGAAAAAATGAATTGGGTACCCTAAATTTATATTAAAAAATAGATGCTGATCAGCTCAAAGCCCATGCAAACACTCTGCTAACGTCACTACACATCACATGATGCAGAACCAGCAACAATGTAGTCCCAGATACATACCACTCCCTCTTTAGCTTAACAATTACACAGAGGTTTTAAGATTAACACAGCATACAGAAAGTACATCCTAATCTACAATAGTGTCATTAACACACAAAGTCCCTTTTAAGCACACAAGATGACTGGCCAATTGCACACTCTGCTTTGAACCCAAGTTAATGTTTGTGGATTTCTCCTCAGAAACCCCCCCGCTGATTGCCACGTGAGAGTTTCCAAACTCCACTCCCAAGAACACACTTTAAAATTTTCTCCCATAAGTATGTTTCCCTTAGCAGTTTACATTCCAAAATCCAGACCAGATTTTCCAAACGATACTTCTTTTTTATTCCTTCATGGGATGTGGGCATCGCTGGCTGGGTCAGCATTTATTGCCCATTGCTGAGGGCATTTAAGAGTCAACCACATTGCTGTGGATCTGGAGTCACATGTAGGCCAGACAACAGATATCCTTCCCTAAAGAACATTAGTGAACCAGATGGGTTTTTATGACAATAGTTTATGGTCACCTTTCAGACTTTCAATTTCAGATTTTTATTGAATTCAAATTTCACCATTTGTCATGGTGGGATTTGAACCCGGGTCCCCAGAGCATGTCTCTCTGGATTAGTAGTCCAGTGATAATACCACTACACCACTGCCTCCCCTCCACTCCACTTTAATCCAGTCCAGGATTTCACACCAACTCTTTTAGGATTCCTTTGTCTTGACTGCTGTGCAAACTGCTCACAATTGCTTTAACTCTCAATTTCCAGACTGCAGTAAAATGGCATCGGACATTTGCTTTACTGTCGAAGGCTGCTGTCCCACTTTAAATCTAATTCCTGCAGTCTCTGTTCTTGGAGGGTTCTCTTCATTTCTCTAGTTTCCCTGGCTAGCTGGACTTCAGATTTCTGGCATCTGTTTTCTTAACCATTGCTCCATAATGTGGCTGGGTGAGATGTTCCCTCTCTCGCCTTCTAAACCAACTGCTTCCAGTAGAGTTGTGTGAGCTGACTTCTTACTCACTACCTATTTTAAACTGCAATCAAATTAGCGAAACTAAAAGTTAAAAGCTTCTCTAGCTTACAAGGCCCCAGCTGTTAAGCAACCACTAATCCTTCTGTAGGCTTTATTTACTTTTCATGCTGGAAACCTCTACAAGTACAATAGAATCACAGTTGGAACTTAACCAACCTCCACACATGCAAATATCTTTGTCCTGCATGAATCTAACTAAGGGGTTTACCCTTCCAGGCACAGAAACATTACATTAGAACATAGACCATAGAACATACAGTGCAGAAGGAGGCCACTCGGCCCATCGAGTCCGCATCGACCCACTTAAGCCGTCACCTTCACCCTATCCCCACAACCTAACAATCCCCCCAACCCCTTTTGGTCACTAAGGGCAATTTATCATGGCCAATCTACCTAACCTGCACGTCTTTGGGCTGTGGGAGGAAATCAGGGAACCCGGAGGAAACCCATGCAGACACAGGGAGAACGTGCAGCCTCTGCACAGACAGTGACCCAGCAGGGAATCGAACCTGGGACCCAGGCGCTGTGAAGCCACAGTGCTAATCACTTGTGCTACCGTGCTGCTAAACACTCTTATAACTACCCCTTATTTCTGATGTTTACCAATACAAATATAAATACCTTAAAACTATCTTTGTTTTTAGGTACTTGGGGGTGCAGGTGGCAAAGAACTGGGGGACCCTCCACAAGTTGAACTTTTCCAGACTGGTGGAACAGATGGAGGAGGAGTTTAAGAGGTGGGACATGGTGCCGCTGTCGCTGGCAGGGAGGGTGCAGTCAGTTAAAATGACGATCCTCCCGAGGTTCTTGTTTTTGTTTCAGTGTCTGCCCATCTTCCTCCCCAGGGCCTTTTTCAAGAAGGTAACGAGTAGTATCATGGGGTATGTGTGGGCACATGGCACCCCTAGAGTTAGAAGGGTCCTTTTGGAGCGGAGTAGGGATAGTGGAGGGCTGGCGTTACCCAACCTTTCAGGATATTACTGGGCGGCAAATACATCGATGGTACGAAAGTGGATGATGGAAGGGGAGGGGGCAGCCTGGAAGCGCATGGAGAGGGCGTCCTGCGGCAACATAAGCTTAGGGGCACTGGTAACGGCACCATTGCCGCTCCCTCCCACGAGGTATACCACGAGCCCGGTGGTGGCGGCCACCCTCAAGATCTGGGGGCAGTGGAGGCGACACAGGGGGGAAGTGGGAGGTCTGATAGGGGCACCATTAAGAGGGAACCACAGATTTGCACCGGGAAATACAGGAGGGGGATTCCAGAGCTGGCAGAGGGCGGGTATTAGGCAACTGAGGGACTTGTTTATAGAGGGGAGGTTTGCGAGCTTGGGAGAGCTGGAGGAGAAATTTGGGCTCCCCCCGGGGAACACGTTCAGGTACCTCCAAGTGAAGGCATTTGCCAGACGACAGGTAGAGGGGTTCCCCGCGCTTCCCGATAGGGGGGCGAGTGATAGGGTGCTATCAGGGGTCTGGGTCGGGGAGGGGAAGATCTCGGACATCTATAAGATTATGCAGGAGGTGGAGGAGGTACCAGTAGTGGAGCTGAAAGATAAGTGGGAGTTAGAGCTGGGGGAACAGATAGAGGACGGGGCATGGGCAGACGCCCTGGAGAGGGTCAACTCGTCGTCGTCATGTGCGAGACTAAGTCTCATTCAATTTAAGGTACTGCATAGAGCCCACATGACGGGGACAAGGATGAGTCGGTTTTTCGGGGGTGAAGACAGGTGTATTAGATGTTCGGGAAGCCCTGCGAATCATGCACATATGTTTTGGGCATGTCCGGCACTGGAGGAGTTCTGGAAGGGGGTGGCAGGGACGGTGTCGAGAGTGGTGGGGTCCAGGGTCAAGCCAGGATGGGGACTTGCGATCTTCGGGGTTGGGGTGGAGCCGGGGGTACAGGAGGCGAGGGAGGCTGGAATATTAGCCTTTGCGTCCTTGGTGGCTCGGAGGAGGATCTTGATTCAGTGGAGGGACGAAAGGCCTCCAAGTGTTAACACCTGGTTAAACGACATGGCAAACTTCATCCAATTGGAAAGGATCAAATTCGCCCTGAGAGGGTCGGTGCAGGGGTTTCTCAGGCGATGGCAACCCTTCCTGGACCTCTTAGATCAGAGATAGAAACTGAGGTCGTGACAGCAGCAACCCGGGAGGGGAGGGGAGGGCGGGAGGGAGGGGGGGGGAGGGCGGGGAGGGGAGGGGGGGGAGGGGGGGGGGGGGAGGGGGACATCAACGAAGGAAGTACGGTAGCGGTGGTGGCACGGGCAAGGCCTGCCCGAGGACACTGCCAGAAATGATAAGTTGGTCTGACTGTCGGTTCGCCGGCGGGGGGGGGGGGGGGGGGGGGGGGGGGGGGTGGGTTGGGGGGGACGCGTGAGTAGGGGGTGGGGGGGACTTTTTTGTTAAGTAGGGGGGTTTGACTCTGTTTTGATATAATTTAAATTTAAATGTAGGGGGGGTTAAAATGTTTGTATTTTGAAAAATTTCTTCAATAAAAATTATTTTAAAAAAAAACTATCTTTGTCTTCCTCACACATTATTGTATTTTTCTTAAGCTGTTATTCTGTCAAACTGGCATGAAAGTAAGGCTAAAGCACAACACGTCAAATGAATCAAAAGACACCACAGGAGGCTGTACCCTCAACACAGAAAAAAGCTGTGAAATTCAGATAAAGTAGAATTATGCCGCTAGCAGACAAAACTGATTGAGGAGTCATTTCAAATGAAATTAACATTACACAAATGATTTGATGTAGACTCAGAAAATAATAGAATACGGAGGAAGAGGGGAAGCAATTCTGGAATGTGTTTTGGTTATCAGTATATTTCCAGTCCAACAAGGAAGAAAATGGTATGAATCTGGTTGTGGGGAATGAAATGGAGCACGTTTCAGAATCGCCGTTCATTGTCTCTTGATTCAAGGCTAACCTCAGGGTTGCAAGTTTCTATCATGGATTTCAAGTGACTGAGGAGGCCAATTTTTAATCCATAAATCTTTGGGAATATGGGGCAGGCCATTCCATAAGGTAGTGGGATCCGGAGTGCAGGATTTGCTTTCTCTTTCCTTTTCTGCCATCATTTTGCCTCATCATTAAGGGCTTGGGACTCAAAGATTGTTGCTGCTTGATGAACAGGCTGTTACCATTCTGAGTGAATGGTTGCAGGCTCCACCCATTTATAGTCAATACTTCCTCCACAGAGACCAATAACTTTGGAAAAAAGATTTAAATTCCCACTGACCGACTCAAAAATTCATACCAAAAGATTTAAAGTTTTAAGGCTTTTACTGTAACAAACAAACTAAAATCGATATTAAGTAAACATCACTAAGTCGGCAACTAACACACCAAACTACATAAAATATATTACCCCTTAACTTCCTAATATGACCGACAACCCGATGCCACGGTTAAACATTACACTGCACTCTGCAGAATTGCTTCTCCCCATTTTTCCAAGTTGTTACTCCCAGTGTCTGTTCTGAGAATCCCTGAACTGACTTTCGTCAGCAAGATCCACTTTGGTAACTCTTTCTCCCTGCCACAATGGATCTTGCCAAGTCTTGCATTGTCTCTCTAAACGCCCACAGATTCTGCCACAGATTTGGCCAGGGAATGAAGGCACTATCAACCCACCTGGGTACGAACAGGAAAAAACCTTGCATTTCACAGCAACTGCTGTTTTCTTCTCTCATTCTCTCCCTGTACATGTGCTGAGAATTTCAGGCCCTGCCATGGCAAAATCTGCGTGGGGAATATGGCATGCCAGCCAAAAGCCCATTGATCTTCGGAAGGACTGGGCCATCCTGGTGGTGGACAAGGCTGGAAAAATCTGCACAGTTTCTGAATCATCAAATCTGACAGTACTCAGGCCAGATGCCTTTATTTGCAGCTTGCTTTCAATAGATTTTGACATCGGCTACTGCCCCCATGGCAATGAGGTCACACGGGCTTATCATAGGACCGAACTGGGAGGAGGTCACCCTTCTCCATTACTTCTTTTTACCTTGAATTAAAGAAGACATTTTAAAACATAACCATCTTATAAAATCTTGCATTCGTAACACCAGCAATTACAGGCCAATTAGCCTGTGCAAGTGCAAGGAAGATCTTTAGGGATATTAATCAATGATAGAAGTAATTGTCACTTGGAAAAATCTTGATTAATAAATGAAAGACCGCATTAATCTGTTAAAGGTCAATCATATTTGACGAACTGATTCAGCTCTTTCATGAAGTAATCGGAATGTTGAATAAGGATATTGCAGTTGATATTGCCCAGATAGATTTTCAAAGATGTTTAATAACGTATCCCATGTGATACATCATTGGAGCTTATGGGATTATAGAGGCAGTGGCTGCCTGAATATAAAATAAGGTAAGGGACAGAACTGGTTGTTTTTCAGACTAGAGGGAAATATGCAGTAGTGTCACTCAATGGTTGGTGTTGAGACCACTTGTTTTTTTTCTTGTGATGTGGGCATCACTGCTAAGGCCAATATTTATGCCTGTTCCTTATTGCCCTTGAAAATGTAGTGATGAACCAGCTTCTTCAATCGCGAATACACTAACAATGTTGTTGAGGAGGGACTTCAGGTTTTTAACCCCTTAGCAACCGAGGAATGCTGATGTAATTCCAAGTCAGGATGCTGCATGACTTGGAGAGGAACATGCAAATGGTGGTGTTTCTATGTCTTCATAGCGTGATGAGGTCTGAGGAGCGTGTTGTTCAAGTGCATATCTTGACCGTGCCACCTTTCTTTACTGTGGCCATCATTTGCTGAAACCCATTCTGTGGCCTCATCTATAGGAGTTATGACACCTCATGCTATCATCCAATGCAGCTCATTGACTACCTTCTGCTCCATGGCTACTGGTACTCTTCTCGAAGCTTATACTGTTGACGGTACTGAATCATCTACCCTCATGTGGTGTACAAATGGTAGCTTACCAGTGATGTCACAGTTCAAGAGGTCTTTGTATGTTGTCATCTCTGGGGCCTGCTGCTGTAAAGCATGCACTTCAGGATCAAGTTGAATGAGCCCCAGTATAATGCTGTCCTGAAACCTAATTGTGGTCTTACATTTTGGTCAACTATACGAAGCTTGAAACTGCAAGCATCTTCATCTTCGAGAGTCCTGTGTGACCACTGTGGAGCTCCTTTAATATTGAGCACTGACCAGGGAGAAGGACAACTACCCAGGCTCCCCACAAGATGATGCCATCTTTCACATTGAATTCTTGGCCTTTAGATAGGAAGGATTTCCGGTCCTCCGTAGCGTGTCCCTGGTGTTTGGCGCTTAGGATCACATGGCTTAGTTTCGCCAGCGTGGAGTCTTTCTGGGTCCATGTCTGGATCTGCCTGGTAGACACAGGCAGGGTGTCCATAAAATTCAATGTCATGGTGACCTCATCAATTATGAGCCAGGGCGATGGGGGGGGGGGGGGGGGGGAGGTGACGGGCTTGTGGTTAACAATAGACAACTCAAGGCGCCAGTATTGGCTATGTGCGTTTCTGGACAGTGCTTGAAAGAGTATTTGAATGCGGCCAACAAGACTGCCCAGTGCTGAATCCAAGCCAAGACGAAGGGTGGTATTGACTTGCCCCTCTTAAAGAGGCTCAACACGGGTTATCCTAAAGTGACGACCTTAGATGTAAGGATGTAATTTCTTCACTCCAAATATCATGGACAGACCCTCCTTTTCGATTTGGGCATAACTTCACTACATGTGCCAGGGTACTTGATCCATATGCAATCAGTCACTCAGTGCCATCAATGGGAGAGAACTGTCCCCACTCCAAAGGGAGAGGCATCACATGTAAGTACCAGTCTTCTTGTGGGATCATACTGTGCCAAAATGTTGAGTGACGCAGCTGTTGCTTCCCTTTTGTATGCTTCATCCTGTGGCACCTGTCATGACCACTTCAGGTTTATCTTTAGCAACTTGTGTAGGGGTGGCAACCTGGGTGGCAACTTTGAGGGATCTATATACGTGGACCTCAAGATCCCTCCGTTCCTCCACATTTCCAAGAATCCTGCCTTTAACCCTGTATTCAGCATTCACATTCGACCTTCCAAAATGAATCACTTCACATTTATAAATGTTATGTTGAACAGTTGCTGGCTTTCCAGTTTTCTGCCACTTGCTGTTGCCCCAAAGTTGTGCAAATCATTTCAAGATTAATAAAATCCAATTAATCTGAAGGCAGATTCCAACCTATTGGCATCCCTGTTGCTTTACATCAAGGTGAGCTGCTTTCCTTTTAGCTCCTCATCCAGAGTCCAGCACGAGGACATGAAGAACATTTTGTTCCATCTCTCAATTTAAGTGATTTGATGAGTTAGATTGCAGAAAGTTAAAATGTCATGTCAATTAAGTGGCTCAGTAATATTGAATTTCCAATGTCAATATGACACCGTTTTCTCTCTAACGCACATGTAGTATGACAGGCTTGAAGTTTTCATCTGAGAATAATGATAATTTTGACAAGCACTGATTGAGTTTCAAACAGCAGCGAGCCTAAAACTGACACATTTTTAAAACTTTCTAAAAATCCACTGTTTTTGAATTATTGGGCAGAATTTTCCATTCTAGAGAATAAGTTTGGTGGCAGGTGAGAAAGTGATTCGTGTTGGGCGGCGAGACAATTGAACACGAATGATCTTCTAATTTTCAGCTCATTAATTAAGCATATGGAGCTCAGTGAATCTTGTGATGGGACAAGCAGGAGGTCACCTACCCCGCCATTACATAGAACATAGAACATAGAACAGTACAGCACAGAACAGGCCCTTCAGCCCTCGATGTTGTGCCGAGCAATGATCACCCTACTCAAACCCACGTATCCACCCTATACCCGTAACCCAACAACCCCCTCCCCCCCCCAACCTTACTTTTTAGGACACTACAGGCAATTTAGCATGGCCAATCCACCTAACCCGCACATCTTTGGACTTGTGGGAGGAAACCGGAGCACCCGGAGGAAACCCATGCACACACGGGGAGGACGTGCAGACTCCGCACAGACAGTGACCCAGCCGGGAATCGAACCTGGGACCCTGGAACTGTGAAGCATTTATGCTAACCACCATGCTACCGTGCTGCCCATTACCTCATGGGGTTGAAGATTCCGGCACCATAATTAAACAGCACCAGGACATTCACTCACTGCAGAGGAGTGTTGTGGTGAAGAGGACAGCTATAGCACTCAAGTAAGGCAAACCCTCTGCCCCATGGTTCAACAAGCCACCCTGGGGATTCTCCTGAAGTCCATTCAAGAAAGACCAAAGGTCCTCTTTCTAAGGAATGGGAGCAGACGGTCCTCCCTGCCTGACATACCGCTTGGGAGAAGATCACTGGAGAGGTTAGTACCTGTTGAATAGAGAGAAGAAGCACTCTGCAGTGCCAGAAATGGATGAATAATTTGTTCCACTCTATCAAAGTAAGTCAAAATTCTGCTGACAGCAAATTCAGACTCTCATAAGGGCATCAGGCAGTCTTATAGGATAGAGCCTAGAGGGATGTCACGCATGCAGATCAAACATCAGCACTGAATGGCTGAACTTTAAGCTCACTATTTCATGCAAGTTCTTACACAAACAGCATCTTAAGCCCTTACTGGTTAAAAAAAAATAATAGTAGTAGGGTAATTATATGAGGAAATTTCAACTTCCTCAACATTAATTGGGATAGTCATAACGTAAATATTTTAGAGCGGGCGGATTTCTTGAAATGCATTCAGGAGAGCGGTTTACGTCAATATGTAGAAGGTCCAACAAGAGACGGCACAGTGCTGGATCTAATTCTGAGGAACGAAGCTGGGCAGGTGTTTGAGGTGGAGGTGGGGGGGCATCTTAGTGATAGTGACCACAACATTGTATGGTTTTTTTTGTTATGGAAAAGGAAAAAGATGGTCCACAAAAAAAAGTTTTGGATTGTGAGAAGGCAGATTTTATTAGAATAAAACAAGATCTGGCCAAAGTAGACTGGGAACAGCTTCTCATGGGAAAATCTACAGCAGGGCTGCATTCAAAAAGGAAATGGGGAGAGTACAGGCCCAACATGTTCCCTTTAGGGTGAAATGTAGGAGCAATGAGCCCAGAGAACCCTGGATGTTTAGGAATATTTAGGACAGGATAAGAAAGAAAAGAGAAGCTTTCAGGACCCACAGAGAGAGCAAATCAGCAAAGGCCTGAGTGGAATATTGAAAGTGCAGGGGGATCTTAAGAAAGTAATTAAAAGAGCAAAGAGAGGGCATGAAAAAGCATTGGTGGATAGGATTAGATGTTGAGGAAATTTGTAATTTCTCTCTGGCCACAAGGGAGGTGTGAGAGGATTGGAGGCAGGGCCGGCTCAAGGCACCGGCAACTCGGGCAGTCGCCCGGGGCGCCATGTGCTCGGGGGCGCCAGAGACCCGGATCCCGCGCATGCGCAGTTGGGCCGGTGCCAACCAGCGCATGCGCGGTGGCCGCCCACCCCCAGGGCAGACCCTCGGCTCGGTCCGCCCCCCCCCCTCAGTCCCCCCCCCGCCCCCCCTAGGGTCCGCCCCCCCGCCCCGCCCTCGGGTCCGCCCCCCGCGTCCGCCCCCCCGCATGTCCGCCCCCCCCCCGGGTCCGCCCCCCCCCTCGGCCCCCCCCGCGGCCCCGCCCCGCCCCCCCCTCGGCCCCGCCCCCCCCCTCGGCCCACCCTCGCGCCCCCCCCTCGGCCCCCCCGGCCCCGCCCCCCCCTCGGCCCCCCCCCTCGGCCCCGCCCCCACCTCCTCGCCCCCCCCCCTCGGCCCCGCCCCCCCCCTCCAAAGGGCGCCGAAGTTCAGCTTGCCCGGGGCGCCAGCAACCCTAGAGCCGGCGCTGATTGGAGGACAGCTAAAGTGGTTCAACTGTTTAAGAGACATAAACCAGGGAATTACGGATGAGTGAGTCTCACATCTGTAGTAGGGAAAATATGGGAGAAAATTCTGAAGGATGTTGTGCCAAATTCATCTCCATTTGGAGAGGCAAAGTTTGATTAGGGATAGTCAGCATGGTTTTCTCAGAGGGAGGTCATGCCTAACAAATTTGATTGAATTATTTTGAGGAGGGGATCACATGTATAGGTGAGGGTAGTGCAGTTGATGTAGTTTATATGGATTTCAGCAAAGCCTTTGACAAGGTCCCATATGGGAGACTGATAAAGAAGATAAAGAGCACATCAGATCCAGGGTAACTTGGCAAGTTGGACCAAAACTGGCACAGTGGCGGGAGACAGAGTGGTGGTAGAAGGCTATTTGTGTGTGACTGGAGGCTGGTGTCCAGTGGCATACCACAGAAATCGGTGCTGGGTCCCTTACTGTTCATGATATATATAAATTATATAGATAGGAATGTGGAGATTGGGGGGGGGGGGGGGGGGGGGGGTGGAATCCTAAGTAAGTAAGTAAGTTTGCGAATGACACAAAGATTGGCAGGCTGGGTTAATAGTTCAGAAGAAGGTCTTAGGTTACAGGCGGTTATAGGCGGATTGGTCAGATGGGCAGATCAGTGGCAGATGGAATTTAATCCTGAAAAGTGTGAGGTGATGCACTTTGGAAGGAGAAACAATTCATGCGAGCACTCAATGAATGGCAGGACACTAAGAAGCTCAGAGGTACAGAGGGATCTTGGTGTGCTTGTCCACAGATTCCTGAAGGTGACAGGACAGGTTAATAGGGTAATTAAGAAGGCATACTGGCCCAAGCATGGAGAAAAGAGATGATGTGAGAGTGGTCACCCAAGATATGAAGACAGCATTTAACAGTGTGGTATCAAGGAGCCGTGGTAAAATTGAAAGTGCCAAACCTAGCAAACCATGGATTAGCAGGCATGATTTCTACTGCTCAGCAACTTCAAGAGAAATGCCAGGGGCAACATCATCCACTCTACATGGTTTTCATAGATCTGACCAAGGCTTTTGACTCAGTCAACCGGGAAGTGCAGTGGAAGACCCTGTCAACTTAATTAACTTCCTCCGTCTCCTTCATGACAAGATGCCGGTGACAATCCTCACCGACAGAAATAAAACCTTCTAGGTCAAGGCTGGAGACAAGCAAAGATGTGTCATCGTCCCACCCTTTTCTCCATCTTCATCACCACCATCCTTCACCCTGTCAAAAGATGCTTCCCAGTGGAGTCTAGAATCCAAGGACTGATCCCACCTTCCAGAAACTACTGCCATGTGTGCGGTCGAAGATGCGGCTCTAGAATTGGGCTCATCACTGGTCAGAACCTTAACCAGTAATATGGAGTTTCATTGGTGTACAATCATACTCTTTAGCGAGTGAACGTCGAAGGAGTTGCTTAAGGAAATGCACTCAGCCTCAGATCTCATTTCATCCTTGACCCGAGCATGGACAAAAGATGTAATGTGAGAGTGATTGTCGATGATATGAAGACAGTATTTAACCGAGTGGTATCAACGAGACCTGGTAAAATTGAAGATAGTGAGAATAAGAGGAAAACTCTCCACTGGCTGGAGTCAAACCTAGCACAAAGGATGATCATTGTACTTGTTAGAGGCCAATGATCCCTGCCCCAAAACAATGTTGCAGGAGTTCCAAAGGGTAGTTACCAAGACCCAACCATCTTCAGCTGCTTCTTCAATTACCTTTCCTGCATTATAAGGTCAGAGGTGATGATGTTGACTAATGATTGCACAGTATTCTGTACCATACTCAACCTCTCAGTTACTAAAGCAGTTTGAACCTACAAGCAGAAAGATCTGGTCAAGGTGCAAGTTTGGACTGAAAAGTGGTATGCAACATTCATGCCACACAAGTGCCAGGCAATGGCCATTGTAGACTGAGTGGTCACATGATAATGTGATGATGCAGCTACAAAAGAGGTCATGTGTCAGGAGCATGGGAGTTATCCCCAAGAGTAAAAGCATGAAATGGCTGCTCAGCCAGTGAATAAACTGCTCTACAGAACAAATCCTTGATGTCAGTGATGAGGGAACCCAATACATTCACATGGTGTCAGGAGTTAGCAGTATGGCACAAGGACTTTGCCACATTAACCCTCTCACCTTTGATGAAAACATTTTAGATAGTTGGGAAAGGTTCACGAAGAGGTGGCATCTTTACTGCACTGCTGCATTGTCTGACAATTCAAAAAAAATTACAAGTTTATCCCTTTTGAACTTACCGGGCCCCAAATTGAGAAATTTGTGTAATTTATTTTCATGTTGGAGGAGGAAAATGGGACCCCAAAATAATTCTAGAAAAATTCAAAATCACATGTCTTCCTGTAAAAAAACATAATCGTCTGACATGCGTTCAAGTAAACAAACCAAAGAGCAGATGAATCAATACAATGTTACGTAGCCATCCTGAAAATCTAATTGGATGTCCACCACAACTTCCAGTGCCACGATAGAAAACTTCAGCAATCATTTAGCACTCATAGATCACATATCATAGATCATAGAAAATAGAATAGAATTTACAGTGCAGAAGGATGCCATTTGGCCCATCAAGTCTGCACCGGCCCATGGAAAGATCACCCCACCTAAGCCCACACCTTCACCGTATCCCTGTAACCCAATAACTCCACCTACCCTTTTTGGACACATAGGACAATTTAGCATAGCCAAACCACCTAACCTGCACAGCTTTGGACTGTGGGAGGAAACCGGAGCACCCGGAGGAAACCCACCTCGGCACGGGGAGAACGTGCAGACGCACAGACAGTGATCAGTGATCCAAGCTGGAATGGAACCTGGGACCCTGGAGCTGTGAAGCAACTGTGATAACCACTGTACTACCACGCCACCCACACTCATTGGGATACTGGAGGTCCTCGTGTCCGACAATGAGACCCCTAACACCAGTGGAGAATTCCATGCGTTTGTGAAGTCCAATGAGATGACAGCACTCTACCATGCGTCTTCTAATGGTTTGGCCGAGTGGGTTGTTCAAACATTTAAAAACAGTATGAAGAAACATACCAACGGCTCACTCAACACCAAACTGGCTCACTTCCTTTTCACTTACAAGACCATGCCATATGTGATGACAGAGGTTGCGCCAGTGGAATTGCTGATGGGCCGACACCTTGGGACCAGACTCAACCTACAGTTTCTTTAAGTGGGAAAGTGGAGGGGCAGCAGGGTGGCGCAGTGGGTTAGCCCTGCTGCCTTATGGCGCCGAGGTCCCAGGTTCAATCCCGGCTCTGGGGCACTGTCCGTGTGGAGTTTGCGCATTCTCCCTGTGTTTCCGTGTGTTTCGCCCCCACAACCCAAAGATGTGCAGGCTAGGTGGATTGGCCATGCTAAATTGTCCCTTAATTCAAAAAAATAATGAATTGGTCACTCTAAATTTAAAAAAAAGAAGAAAAAAAAGTGGGAAAGTGGAGTCAAATCAGGAGGCTCACCAGAATAATTATGACAGCCGATGGCCGATAAGACTTTCAGGCCAGGGGATACAATCTATATGCGCAATTTCAGAGACAAGTCTCATTGGATCCCCGGAGTGGTAGTTTAGCAGACTGGCCCCAAGTGTCATACCAGGTCAAGACCAGGGAGCGGACTGTAAAAAAGCATGTAAAGCATTTTCGGAGCCGGGAACCCTTGTCTGCAGAGATTGCTCCAGGTGGGGTGATGCCTCAACGTCCTTCAAACGTACATCTGGGCTGGAGACTCAACCTATGGTACACCCAAGAGTCACTCCCAAGGAGGATGAAGATTGAAGCTGTGACATGGAAACTGAAGTGATGGACCCACAGCTGGAAACCAACATGGGGTAGAACCTCATCAGTGGCCCTTCAATGCTCAAGGAAGAAATGATGATTCCCCGTCCGCTTTACACCCCCAGATTCGACTCCACTGACATGATCTAAAGGCCATTTGTGAAGCTGCAAAGGAGGCCTTGTGGTCAAGGAAAGAGGGGGAGGATCTGGACTGGGGGGTGGGGGAAGAGACGTGATAATCCTCACGAGGATCATGAAGGAACACTCATTGATCTCACTGTGGGGCTCGTGGAATACACGTTCCCATGGTAATGGGCGGAGGCCTGTCCAGCTGGGACTCAGTCTTTTAAAACAAGGTCCAAGACCAGGACCTGAGTTCCTGTTAGTCTCGGGCTGGTATGCTGCGGGTGTGGCTTTACTTTTGAGTTAAAATGAATTTGGTTTAACCTTTATCTTCATGTCTCCTGGATTACTACAGAAGTCCACTCCTTGTTAAACACTTGGCATTCAGCGTCTTCTTTTCTCTTCTTCCACAAACTTGTATTCTATCCCTCCACGGAAGCGCAGCAAAAGCTGCAAATTGAAAACTAGCGTATACCTACTTTTCACCCTCTCCCATGATAAACCATTGGCTGCTATGATTAGCAACATGATCACAGCAACCAATCAAAGGTCTGTACTCTGCACACAGACATTGCATCACCATTGTACAATGTTCACCAATAAAGTACATTTTGATTAAAATGCAACAATCTGTTATTTTTTTTGTCTGATCTGGGAGTTATGGTAGGTCGGACAGAAGCAATATACAGACTGGATCAGGCCCGTGGGCTGTATTTTGCCCAGCTCTGGTGTTGAAACACCCCAGAATGAGACATGACCAATGTATATAATTTGTACAGCAAATATTCTCTGTAATGAAAATAGTGAAATGTTTGTAAGGTTCTCATTACTGTATTGAAGAACTTCAGAGTGCATTTTTAATAATAATAATAATCTACATTAGTGTCACAAGTAGGATTACATTAACACTGCAATGAAGTTACTGTGAAAAGCCCCTGGTCGCCACACTCCGGCACCTGTTCGGGTACACCGAGGAAGAATTCAGAATGTCAAATTCACCTAACAGCACGTCTTTCGGGACTTGTGGGAGGAAACCGGAGAACCCGGAGGAAACCCACACAGACATAAGTAGAACGTGCAGAGACCGCACAGACAGTGACCCAAGCTGGAATCAAACCCGGGTCCCTGCCGCTGTGAGGCAACAGTGCTAACCACTGTGCTCCCATGCCGCCCATTTTAATCTTTGTAGAAAATGCAAATATTCCTCTGGTGCCAAACCTATATGTATCTGACAATTGAACTCTGCATCCTATCAATGGTGCTGGACCCCTGATTGACATATTAAAACAAACTTGTGCTTGTTTAAAATTGGTGGTCTGAAAATTGCATCAGACATCAATGGCTCGACCATTTACCACCTCTCTCCCCACCACCCCACCACCCCCGCCCAACTCTCTCCCGTTTCAGATCAGAAACAGATGGCCAGTTGCTTAAAATAGCCCCCATTTTTCTCCACACATGCATGTCAAAAATCTTCATAAAAATCATCAAATCACCTTATCTCCCACTAATAACTACAATTGTATGCACATTATTGACAATAAGCAACAATTATCTTTTGTCCAAAATTTCCATAATGACATTTTAGCCCATGAAGTAGAATTTGTATAATAATGCTTGAGATAAGCAAATTTTACTTTTTTGACTTGGCCACCCCAGCTGATGAATTAAGCTTCTTTCACACTTTCGCCTTTGAAGTTCTACTAAAATAATTTATTAAAATTTCTCTGATTTACAAAAACAATAGCTCTTGTAGTTTTAACAACAATAACTGTATTTTTCAAGGTGATGGATGATCGTGACGGGTGATAGAATACTTTCCACGCCAGTCAGACATTGCCAGCATTATGCACTCCGAGATCACGTAGAAATTCTCAAGGTCTGGCAATGTGAACATTGAGGTGATTTGGTTTACTTTTGCCTTTTTGAAGTTAATGATGGGTTCACCATTCAGGTCAATAAATAACGAGGAGGTGTGCCGAACCCTCATTTTCTTTGACAATGTCAAAACCACATAAGATACAGATGCAGGAGCTAGAAATTCTAATTTATTCTAATTATAAGTATCATTGTTTAAAAGGTTTAAATGCTTGATACACAGAGATGGTTAAACAGGATATAGTTTCAGATAAATATAAGGATTAAATGTGGGGATTTTGGAAATATCTTGTTACGGGCATATATGTTGCACAGCTTTAGCAGGTTGATTCATTCATTTAAATGTTGCTTGCTAATGTATTCTGTTGAAGTTATAAAAGGAAAAAGCTATATGCTTATAGCTGTCACTCTATTACTCAACCTCCACCTTAATGTGGTTTATGGTTTTTAAGAGGGGGTTTGAGATATTGGGTGAGATTCTCCGTGTGGGAGACTATGGGCGGGATTCTCCGTTGGCTGACGCTGAAATCGGGAAATGTGATTGGGCAGAGAATAAGTTCTGACACCGAAATAACGGTGGGCGTGATTTGACGCCAAATCGCAATTCTCCATCACGTCAACAGCGATGCCAATGTTTCTGGAACGCAGGGACAGTAAACACCGTTTACATATTATTATGACCCAGTATTCTCCGGGGCCTCCGCAATCCTACGCCTCCGATGGGCCGAATTCCCAACGACACGGTTCACTTATGCTTTTAAAAATAGTGAAACCATCGTCGTGGCCGATGAGGGAGAGAGAGAGAGAGGAGGTGGGACACAGAGAAGGTTGACTGTGGGCTGCCGGGTCAGAGACTGGCCAGGCTGACTGGGGAGGAGGTGCCCGGCCAGGGCTGGGGAAGGCGAAGGGCCATGTGACCCACAGGACTGGGCCAGTGCCCAGGCACGGACTGCCATTGCTGCAGCTTGAAAGCCAGCCACCTTGCTGTGCACCCCACTGACCATCCATCTTGGTCCCTGGTTCTGCAGAGTGATACCGGCCTTAGGGGTACCCCCACACCTCCCACGCTGGCACCCCACCCTCTGCCATACCCTCCCTAATCTGGCTACCACCCTCCAGTGGGGCATCAGGCATCCAACCAGGACAATGACCACTGTATCCCATATGAGGGGGCTGTGCGGGGGCTGCAGAGAGTACCACTGGCAAGGGCAGTGCCAGCTGCAGGTTTCCCCTGGCAGCAGGGACAGGAGCCAGGGCCAGAGGACCCCATGGTGCCGGGCAACAACGGTGCCACGGGTCCAGAGATGGGGGGGGGGGGGGAGGCAATATGTGGGAGCAGAGCCCGCAGTGCCAATTGGGTCCACTGTGTAGCCCATTGGACCTGGTTGAGCACAGGAGCACGCACTATGCTAAAATTTCGGCCTTTCACCCCTTGCAGACAATGGATTTTTGAATTCAGCCAGCAATGGTGGCCTTCCTGCTAGTCGCCGCAGCCCTAGGGGATGCTCTGCGGCTATACGAGCTGCCGCTGCTCGAGGAGGAGGAAGCTGCAGCAGCGGAACCGTCCCCAGAGGGACAGGAGGCAGGTGCCCAGGATGGAGAGCCAGTGGCTCACAGGCCAAGGAGGAGGAGGTGCAAAGGAGGCGACGCATTAGGCCTCGTGTGTACCAGCAGCGCCTGTCATTCTAGGTCCTGTCGGACCGGGCATGCCGACGATTACTACAGCTGAGTAGACAGACAGTGCAACTTATCTGCCAGATGATGGCATACCTGGCACCGCAGTGTATGGGGAGGGCACCCACACCCGGTGGCCATCAAGGTAATGGTCGCCATGAACCTTTACATCATAAGGCCCTTCCAGGCGCTGAGTGTGGATCTCACAGACCTCGGTGTACAGGTGCATCCGCGCCGTCATGAAGGTCGTATATGCCCAGGCGGCTCAATATATCTAATTCAATGTGGAGTGATGCCTGAGCAGCGGGGATTCGCCGCCATCACCGGGATGCCCAGTGTCCAGGGGTGATTGACAGGATGCACGTCCCCCCAAGAGTATCTGCAGGTGACAGGCCACTCTACACAAACCGAAGGGGTTCCGCTCGATGAACGTGTAGTTGATATGTGACCATTAGCTCTGCATCATGCACATCTGTGCCCGATACCCTAGCACACTCGACGACTCCTGACATGTTTGAGACCACCCCCCTCTCCTCCCCCCCCCTCCCCCCCCCCCCCCCCCCCCCCCCTCCGGCTGGGGGTTGGCTCCCGGTGTTAGGGGTTATCCACTGAGGTCGTGGCTGATGTCGTCTATGTGGAGGCCATAGACTGATGTGGAGACCCATTAAAACGATGCCCATTCTGCGACCAGGTCCGTGATTGAGCGGTGCTTCAGCCTCCTGCACCCCCGCCATGATGCATACCTCCTTCACTATAGGGTGCCATGCACTGGGTTGGCAGTAACACCAGGTCTGGTCCACGGGATGGAGGACAATGACAACCCACTCCTCGATGTATGACTCCTTCCCAGGGTAACACTTTCCACCATCCACCTGGGTGATCCCTACATACGAGCTGGCCACTCCATCACAAGGTGCCATTGGATCACTGAGGTGATGGTGGTGGGGACGGTCGCGGGAGAGGGTGGGAAGCCCAGGTCATCCACAACACCTGCCACAACACCTGCCCATTCCACCAGCCCCCCCCCCCCCTTCCCCCCGCAACCTCCTCTGGCCAGCCAAACCATCGCGCCCATGACACCCGTCTGACAGAGCACCGAGGCAGGTTGTAACAGTGTTAACAGGTGTTTAATGTGACAATGTATATACAGATTTGTGCCCTAGCCCCGATCACTAAACTACCCTCACCTGTACCAACTTAACTGGTGTCTAACCTTCTTGCCTTACAGGCCCTAATGCTACATCTTTGTGGGTCCCCAGATGGTACAGCAGGAGTGGAGGCCGCCTGCTGGGATTCTCCCCCTGTGACCTGAGTCCCCTTTGGCAGCCATCGTCTGGAGCATCCCAGGGTGCCATCCTGTTCTCCCACTGCCCACCAGATGTGTCAGGGACATGAGGGAGGGATGGGTGTCCAAGGTGCTGCGGTGTTTCGACACCTCGCCTGGGGGGTCACCGGCATGGACCCAGCACCTCCTCCTCCCTCAGGGTGCCCGACGGCCCCCGGGCTACTCCATGGGATGGGGGTGCAAGCGGAGCCATCCCCTGAGGCCCCCCCCCCCCCCCCCCACCACCTGACACTGCCAGTCCTGGAGTCCGGCTCTGGTCTCGACCAGGAACTGCATGCTCACAGCCACAGAGCACAGGGAGCAGACCATCGCCGACTGGGACTGCGCCACATCACCCACTGACTGTGCCACCACCTTCTGGGTTTGCGTCACATCAGCCAAAGACCACCATCTCCCTCTGGGACTGGGCCACCACCCTCTGTGTCTGTGCCATGTCGGCCAGCGGCTGGGCAATACCGCTGACGTTCCCAGCCGTAGCCCGCTGTGACCGAGCTCTGCTCAGGAACGCGCTGCAATTTCCAGGTGGCTCTCGCACATGGTTGCCTGTGAGGTGGCAATCCTTGTCTGGATTGTCATACTCCACTAGAAGTTCTTCTAAATCCCCATACTCCCTGCACACCGTAATGCCTTGCAGTGATTCACAGTGCTCAGGTGATCAGCTATCTTCTGGGATATTTACCACTCGACTCGATTCAGGGATTCACAAGATTTTATCCCAAGTATTGAGTCCACATCCATGTCTACAATGTGAAAGAGTACTGTGTGCTTCATGCCTGCCACTGACAGCACTAGTTCTCTCGCCATGATGACATCGATAAAAAACTGTTCTTCCATGTATAGCTCATCTACTGCATGCCCTGCTTGTGCATGCTCCATGGCGGAACACACAAAGCATTGTTTTGCATAGTGCCCAACATGGCCGCACCTGGAACAAACTATTCCATCTGCCAGACATTGCCGTGGGGCATGTCGAGTGCCACAATTTTGGCACAAGATGGTGGCGGGAGCACCTGTGGGCTGCTTTAAATGGCCACTCGCACTGAGACCACGTTTCTTCATGATGTGCATCAAAGCACTAATGGCGATGGCTTCTTCTTCCATGTTGGCGCCAAAATTGTTTGAGCGGTGTACGCTTATTCTTTGTTCAGCTATCTCGCCCACCTGGCAAATCTTCACTGTCTTTTACAGCGCCAAATCTTCCTCCTGCAATAATAGCGCTCCGAAGCTCATCATCAGGTAAACCAAAGACAATTTGGTCGCGGATTAGCGAAGATTTCAAGTCACTGAAGTTGCATGACTGGGCCTTCAGCCTCAAGTCTGCGATAAAATTGTCAAATGATATGCCATATCTCTGGGCACACATATGGAACATATAGCACTCAAAAGTTTCATTCTTCTTAGGGGAACAATGCTTATCGAAGCTCTTCATCATTTCATCAAATTTCTTGTGATCCTCCCCATTATCAAACACAAACGACTTGTACAGTTTGAGCGACTGTGGACCTGCCACTGTTAGCAGCAACTCGATTCGCCTTTCATCAGGCTGGGCCAGTAGGCCCATGGCCGAAACTTAAAGTTTGAACTGCCGTTTGAACAGCCGGCAGTTCTCAGCTACATTACCAGACATCTGAAGCTGGTGGGGGGGCCTTCAGTCCGTCCATCTCAGGGTTCAGCATTTTCTTGCGCATTGGCTCGCCTCAGGTTGCAGTCCACCAGACCGTTCTTCAAACCGAATGCCTAACGTTGTCACTGCCATCTCTATCTTTAAATCTTCAGCACTCATGGTACCATGTTGAGTATGGCCCTTTGTACTTGTGGTAGTATGACTAGGGAGATCATATGACCTTAGAACCAAGCTGCCATTGGTACAGCAGTCCCGCTGCCCATTGGCCCAGGCAAGTCATGTGCCTCTCTGCCAATTGGCTGTGGCTAGTCATGTGACTCCCTGCCGATTGGCCGAGAGGATGGTAGCTCCGCCTACAAGGCGGGGTATAAAAGCTCGTACCATGCGGCAGTCAGCCTTTCCTTGCACGACCACTGCTGGGCTCACATCTAGCTTATTAAAGCCTAATATTTGGATCCTCCCTACGACTCGTGTCAGATTGATGGTATATCAGTACTTCACGAAGGAACTCACCAAACACTTCGACTTGTCCAAACCAGAATCTTTTATTGAGTCCGTATGGTAATATGGCAATCTGATACCGAGCACGTTATCATGGAGCCTGCTAACTACTCCTCTGGAACTTGCACCTGGCACTGACCATTCACATGTATGTCTTATTATCCTCTCAATCTTCTTCTGAAGATGGCCAGATGTGTCTCCCTTTATATCTGAGCCACAGGTCACATGACCTTAGTCTAGAGAGGGCATGGTGTCTGTACCGCCACCTGCTGGTTGGAGGTCGCACACTTTCCAACTATGATATAGCCCATAGGCATATCACCACATACACTGTACAGGAAGAGATGGATGTGGGCAGCAGGTAGGGCTGCACAGTATTCAGAAAGATGGATGTGGGGAGCAGGCAGGACTGTGGTCTATTTGGAGAGACAGTTGTGGGGAGCAGGCAGATCTGCACTGTATCTGGAGAGACGGATGTGGGGAGCAGGCAGGTCTGCACTGTCTCTGGAGAGACGGATGTGGGGAGCAGGCAGGGCTGCACTGTTCCGGAGAGACGTAACATTAAATTCAGAGGGAGGACGTGTTTGCAGTGAGCTGTGATTTTGATGAGTATTCATTACATGCTAATGTTCGACATGGATCAGTAGGAATGTTGACCCGCCATTAGGCCCCCATGAAAGCCCTGAGGGAAAATTCTAACTTTTGACCTCCCAACCAATTTTGCATTCCCCTCCACCATGATTCCCATCACTGGTGGGTGCAGAATATTCTGTTCATTTATGTTTAGTGGATGATCTTGTTAATAATTTGGGTGCAGCAGAAAGCAAGGCATTTAAAGCAGGCAAATTGAAATAGAATGACTAATAAGGAAAGGACAGAAGGAACATTGCCAATAATCACAAATGGTGAGAGCTAAAATAGAAACAGGGTTCAAAAGGCTAATGATTCTACTGAGCTGGCCATGGTGTCAAGTAATTATTCCTTCAGACTGAAGGTACTTTTATCACCTTTAACAAATATGGTAGCGTAGGGAATCACGGTGGCGCAGTGGTTAGCACAGCTGTCCCACACCGCGAAGGTCCCGGGTTCTATCCCAGCTCTGGATCACTGTCCGTGTAGAGTTTGCACATTCACCCCGTGCAATGGGTTTCGCCCCCACAACCCAAAGATGTGCAGGTAGGTGGATTGGCCACGCTAAATTGCCCTTTAATTGGAAAAAATGAATTGGGTACTCTGAATTTTTAAAAAAAAATCTGGTAGGGTTTGGAGGTTGTCCCATGATACTTTGGCTTCACATTGACTGCAGTGTGAAACGATGGGAGGAATTCAATGCTCCCCCAGTAGTTGGTGACTTTGGAGGTGGGGCATTCAGATCGGGTGGCAGGACACCGGGTGAGGACCCACCGCCTTTCCTATTGCCGCCAATTAGGTGTAGGGTGGGAAAGCAAGTGGAACTCCTTCCCACCTGGACACTAATCGTCTGTCCTATGTTTGTTTTCATGTATGGAACAATCTGCCTGGACTCTATGCAGGACAATACTTTTCACTCTACTTCGGTAGACGTGACAATAAATCTAAATCTAAATTAAGACCCTCAAGTAATAAACCAGTGGCAGGCAGGGGAGTTGGCACTCCGGATTGCTTGTGGGTTCCAAATGTGGGTCGCTTGCTCAGAGGTACTAAGTGCCTGACTGATGGACATGGTACCAGGACGTGGGGCCCCATTGCGAGCCACCCCACTGCCCTTTGCTGCCAAGGTCCTTAATCTTGGGAAAGGCCTGATGGCAGCAACTTAAGCACCTGACAGGTGATTAATACAGCAGGCCTTCCCCAAGGAGACAACATAGTGCTCTGGCTGACTCTCTAAACGGAATGTGGGATCACCGTTGCCTGGATTAAATTTCACCCAAAGTGATAGAAAAGACCTTGGCAGTTAACAGGGCAATCCGGCTTGCAGAAATCCAGCTCCACATACAACTCATTTTCGACATTCACATTTAATTGGCATTTGGGTGATTTTTTAATTTCTCCTAAAGTGCCAGTCATCAAACCTGAATCCCCTCATCCCAGTGTCAGCCCAGCCAGAAAATGATTTGTGATGGCACCATAAGAGTAATTAAGCACTGGCAGCATTGAACAGAGGGTCACTAATGTTTGCTGTAAACTGAATGAATTAATATTGATTTGCTCATCTTTATACTGGCCTGAATTCTGTGATCAGCAGCAGAGGAATGGTGCTTGCCGTTCATCATGCTGACAGCTGGCCACAGATTATTTTTGGGCTTTTGAGCAGCAACTTTTAGTCTGTCAGACAATTTTCTGCATGGTGCTTCTAAGCGGATCCCTGGCTAGGATAGGAGGTGGGGGTTGGGGGGTGGGGGGAGGGGGCGTGGGTGGGGAGTGGGGGGGGCGAGGTGTTCTGCAACTGAGGGTCTCCTGACTCTGACCCCGAAGCATGGAGGTCTGATCCTGTGGAGGTGGATCTTATTCCTGACCCAGGGGTAGTCTGATCCCAGGTGGATCTGATCCCTGTCTCCAGGGGTCTTTGTACAGTGATGATGTCATCTGATCGGGTTGGGAGCAGGGTGGGGGTCAATCCAAAGGAAGAAGGTAACCTTGAGGAGCTTGGGAAAACATTTTACTCCTGATCCATAAGCAGTGTTGTAAGGGCACTTACCTCCTCCGCAAAGCTCTCCTTAGCTCCCTTCAGCTGTTTGGTTTCCCAAGGTCGAGGAACCCTGGTCAGCCAGGGTTAAATATGCAAACAGATTAAAACCAGAGCTTAAATACAATAGTTACATTTCCAACGATTCTCCTGGGACTTTTGATGTCCACTCCTTGCTCTCCCTCCCTTAAACTCATAGAGCATCATAGAATTTACATTGCAGAAGGAGGCCATTCGGCCCATCGAGCCTGCACTGGCCCCAGGAAAGAGCACCTTCCACCCTATCCCCGTAACCCCACCTAACCTTTTTGGACACTAAGGGCAATTTTAGCATGGCCAATCAACCTAACCCGCACATTTTTGGACTGTGGGAAGAAACCGGAGCACCTGAAGGAAACCCACGCAGACACGGGGAGAAGGGTGGGGAGGGAATCACTGAGTCATCATCCCTGCTGAGTCACCAGCGAGTTAACACCAGATTGCGGGAAGTGCTATAAAAGTTCTGGGGAACTGACTCGCCATCAACGTGTTCACTTTGACTCCGCACAGACAGTGACCCAAGCCGGGAATCGAACCTGGGACCCTGGAGCTGTGAAGCAACTATGCTAACCACTGTGCTACCGTGCTGCCCTAGTGGGTGGGTGGATGTGGGTTGAGGTGGAGTTCAATATCTCATCCAGCATGCCATTTGTGATGGTTAAAATTCAGCAGAGTTTAAACCAGAAAGAGTAAGTTAGAATATTTAATTGTTCACAAAATGATGTGAAACATCACAAAGAAAGTGAGGGAAAAGAAGGTGGGGTTAAGAGAGAAAGATAAAATGAATAGAAAGAAAAAGTTGAAAAGGAATCTCTAATGATAATTAAATCCAGAAGTGGTTGTTAATCAGTTTAATTGGCCACTAGCTACTTGGGCGGCTGTTTCTCTTATCCCACTTGCGGGAAAATAACCCAAGGGGAGCATAACAGAACCTGGTAAAGAGGCCACCCTCACCCAGGGAGCTCAAAATCCAGTCCGTTGTTTTCATTCATTTTACCGATTACATTTATTTTGTGTACAAGATGGAATACTGAACAGTCAAAGATGCATTACAATAGTGTGTTGAGGTGGTTTGCATTTGGTATGGTCCTGAGTGGTACATTGATGGCATTGCCATGGTAACTGTGCGTGTCTTATTGCGTAGTTAAAGTGACTCAGTCTTCGAAGGTAGTCTACCGCCATTCGAAAGCAACTGGACAAGAATCAATCAGTTATTTCACTGTAACCCCACTGTATTTTGATCTGATGTTGTTTTCTTTTGTCACTTCAACAACTATAGGCTTTGTATGCAGACAATCTATATATAACCTCCACACTTATTATTAGGGGCAGCATGATAGCACAGTGGTTAATACTGTGACTTCACAGCGCCAGGATCCCAGGTTTGATTCCCGGCTGGGTCATTGTCTGTGTGGAGTCTGCACGTTCTCCCCGTGTCTGCGTGGGCTTCCTCCGGGTGCTCCGATTTCCTCCCACTAGTCCCAAAAGACGTGCTGTTGGGTAATTTGCACATTCTGAATTCTCCCTCTGTGTATCCGGACAGGTGCCAGAATGTGGCGACTAGGAGCTTTTCACAGTAACTTCATCGCAATGTAAGCCTACTTTTGACAATAAAGATTTTTTTAAATAACAAAATATGTATCTATTATAATCTTCCTTATACATACATATAATTTGACACTACACATCGACAGACAATGATGAAAATGTGTAGATGATCATGCATAGTTTTGGTTGCTAAATTCCAGAAGGGTTTTGTCTCTGTAAATCTTCTGCAAAGTGATTACAGAGTACACAAGATTTATACAGCAGAAGCAAATCAAAACTGTAAGGGTTCTCATTAAATGATTGTGTTAATAGAGGTCAGAACAGAAGCACATACTCCACTCCATTCACCAAAACATTAATAGAACAATTAGCACTACATACTGTGGCATTGTAGTTGTTTGAAAAAGCTATGACTTCAACAACAAATCTATTAATACTGCTACAATTAATAGCATAGAAACATGAATCAAATGTCACAGTTAAGTAAAGCTGTCACAGTAAGAGAGGTATTTATAGCGAGACATAAATGACAATTGTAGCCACCTGGGGTGGCCACGGCCT
Source organism: Scyliorhinus canicula (assembly GCF_902713615.1). Lineage (NCBI taxonomy): Eukaryota > Metazoa > Chordata > Chondrichthyes > Carcharhiniformes > Scyliorhinidae > Scyliorhinus > Scyliorhinus canicula. Next base: position 79,451,572 of record NC_052158.1, on the reverse strand, counting down.
GATTACAAAATGGACATTTGCAGAGAATGAAGGGAAAATTGGACAATGCTGAGAAAGCAAGCAGGTGCAAGGTTTGTCTGTGGATTGAAGTTTGCAGCTCCCAGACCAGACCGATACTGCAAAACCATTAGCATAGTAATGAGTTATCTCCGGGGACAAAAGAGAAACATTTAAGCAAACGCTACCAAAGCAGACACCCCGGCGCCAGGGCCGGCTCAAGGTACCGGCAACTCGGGTTGTCGCCCGGGGCGCCATGTGCTAGGGGGCGCCATCAAGGAGTGCGTGACCGGCGTCAGAGACCTGCCGACAGAGAAACCGGCCCACCGATCGGTGAGTCCCGATCATATACCAGGTCACTCCGGCCCCCCCCCGACCCGACCCGACCCCCCCCATCCCCGACCCCCCCACCCCCGCCCCCCCCCCGCCCCCGACCCGATCCCCCCCGACCCTGACCCGACCCCCCCCGCCCCCGACCCGACACCCCCCTGCCCCCGACCCGTCCCCCCCGACCCGACCCGACCCGACCCCCCCCCGACCCGACCCCGACCCGACCCCCCCACCCGACCCGACCCGACCCCCACCCGACCCCACCCCCCACCCGACCCCACCCCTCCGCCACCCGACCCCACCCCCCACCACCCGACCCCACCCCCCCTGCCACCCGACCCCGACCCCCCCGACCCGACCCCCCCCGACCCGACCCCCCCCGACCCGACACCCCCCCGACCCGACCCCCCCGACCTGACCCGACCTACCCCGACCCGACCCGACCCCCCCCCGACCCGACCCGACCCCCCCGACCCGACCCGACCCGACCCCCCCCACCCGACCCGACCCGGACCCCCGACCCGACCCGACCCGACCCCCCCCGACCCCCCCGACCCCCCCTCGACCCCCCCGACCCCCCCTGACCCGACCCGACCCGACCCCCCCGACCCGACCCCCCCCGACCCGACCCACCCCCGACCCGACCCCCCCCGACCCGACCCCCCCGACCCGACCCGACCCCCCCCCGACCCGACCCGACCCCCCCCGACCTGACCCGACTCCCCCCCCCCCTCGAAGGGCGCCGAAGTTCAGCTTGCCCGGGGCGCCAGCAACCCTAGGGCCGGCGCTGCCCGGCGCCAGTGGAGACTAAAACAAAAGCAGGCCAACGGTCACCTAGGGCCCGCCTAGCAATCAGGCAGCCACCCCTTTATTGGAGAAAATCAATACCGATGATTAGGATATGGTCCAATCAATTGGGGCCAAGTTCTAGGCCCGCCCAAAAGTGTGCGAAGCCACTTTGGGGTATAAAGGAAGCCCCCAAGCAAGAATCGTTCTTCTTGGCCTTGGCTCTCAGCGACGAGAGACCTGCCCAGCTTCTTGGACTTGGCTCTCAGCAGCAAGAGACCTGCCTAGCAGCTGCACCAGACAAGTAATTCCAAAGTCAACACACACTACGAGATAGATGCTCCTAGCTACTATTCTATACAAGTTCGATGCCAGCAGCCTCAGAACCGGACAACGACCATTGTTCCTCTGACTGAGTGGGCACCCGAAGCTAAGTATAGGCTTTTACTAGTAGTGATAGTTTAGTTAGTAGAGTTTGTGCATGAGTATAATTGACTGTGTGTAAATAAATGAGTATTGATTTTGAACTTACTAACTTGTGTATCGAGTCTTTGATCAGTATTCAGTTTTGAACCTTGTGGGGGTATCGAAAAGATACCTGGTGACTTTTGAGCAAACATAATCAGAATTAAGGACGGCGACCATATGAACCGCCATAAACAGAGCCAATTAAGGAGGTAGCATTACGAGCAACACAATGACCAATGCCTCATTTTCTACTCTGATTGTCCGAGCTTTTGCTGAGATTTTGTATTATGGGATACTGAGGAGAAAAAGTTGGATAAGTCTGGAAATGAACACCGGGATCATAAACTAGCAATTAACCTGTGTGCATCAATTTCTTCCAATACAGGCAGTGCAAACCTCATGCTACCTGCTAATGTAATTGAAACTAGCGTGCATCCAGTGTTAAACACATTGTTGAGTGGGTGCAGATTTCAGCAGGGGTCCCAAGATTGTGTGAGGCTTGAACCACTTAAAACTTGCCTCTGCTACTTAAAGTCAGGGTGCACCTCTTCAAGAGAAGGTGCAATCTGACTACAGCAGGTCCTGGAAGAGGTTGTGGAACACAATTTAAGCAGGAAGATGAGTGAAAATGGCACAACATGGTTTTCTGATGCAGCGCCAGAGGCCTTGGGGAACTAAATGGACAGGGGTAGTGTGGTCCTACATTCACAGACAGCCAGAAGTCCATCCAGACGAATATTGAAAAAGCAATGGGAGAAGATGGCTATCATATCAATGCAAATGAGTGTAGCCCCAAGAGCCAGTATGCAGTGCAAGAAAACGTGTCATGATCTCAGGTATGTGATCAGGTTTAGTGAATCTTCAAATGTCATATCCTTACTGATGACCCACTAGCCTCACACAATGCTTAATTCACCAGATTGATCTATCAATGTTTTCTATCAAGCACAACTCATGCCTAACAGTCATAGTTTCATCTCACTCTCACACACTGAGCAGATCTGCCACATTCAAACATAAATAGTGATGGGCAATTAAATAACTCATTGGAAAAGGAGGCTCCACACATATCCCCTCCTCAATGATGCGGGGCTCAGAACATTAGTGCAAAGGATAAGGCTGAAGCATTTGTAACAATCTTCAGCCAAAAGTGATGAGTGGATGATCCACCTTGGCCTCCTCCAGAAGTCCCCAACATCACAAATGCCTCTTGTCAGCCAATTTGATTCACTCATGTGATATTAATAAACCGCTGGATAGTGCAAAGGCTATGGCCCAAACAATATTCTAACAATAGTACTGGAGACTTGTGTTCCAGAACCTGCTGACCTACAATGTGGAAAATTGCTCAGCTATGTCTTATACACAAAAAATAGGATATACCTAACTCGGTCATTTACTGCCCTATCATTCTACTCTCGATCATCAGTAAAGTGATGGAAGAGGTCATCAACAGCACTGTCAAGTGGCAGTTGCTTAGCAATAACTTGCTCACTACTTTTCAATTTGGGGTCTGCCACGGTCATGTGGCTCCTACAGACTTGGTTACCTCATTACAAACACGGTTCAAACATGGACAAAGGAGCTGAACTGCAGAGGTGAGGTGAGCTTCACTGCCCTCAACATCGAGGCAGCACTTGACCGAGTATAGCATCAAGGAGCCCTAAGCTAAATTGGAGTCAATGGAAATCAGGGAGAAACTTCTCTGCTGGTTGGAGTCATACCTAGTTTAAATTTATATTATTGGAGGTCAATCATCTCAGTTTCAGGACATCACTGCAGGAGACCCGCAGGGTATTGACCTAGGCCCAACCATCTTCAGCAATCATCTTCCTTCTATCAAAAGGGCAGAAAGGAAGATGTTCGCTCATGGTTGCATAAGGCTCAGCCCTAATTGCGACTTCACAAATACTGACGTCGTCCATGTACAAGCAGCAAGAGCGGGACAATATCCAGGCTTAGACTGACAAGTGGCAAGTAATGTTTGTGCCACACATGTGCCAGGCAACAGAGAATCTAACCATTGTCCATTGATACTCACTAGCATTGTCAACAGTGAATTCTCCACTATCAACATCCTGGGGGTTTACCATTAATCAGAAACTTAACTGGACTAACCAAATAAATACTGTGGCAGGTCAGAGGCTAAGAATCCTGTGGCGACAAGGAACTCATCTCATAAACCCCCAAAGCCTGTCCAAAATCGACAAGACACAAGTCAGGAGTGCAATGGAATACTTTCCCATTGCCTGGATGCTTACAACTCCAAAAATACTCAGGAATCTCAACACCATCCAGGATAAAGCAGCCCGCTTGATTGGCACCCCACTCACAAACATTCACTCACTTTGCTGTCGACGCACAGTAGTAGCAGTTTGTACCATCTACAAGATCCACTGCAGGAACTTATCAAGAATCCTTAGACAGCGTTTTCCAACCCCACAACGTTTCCATCTCGAAGGTCAAGGGCAGCAAGTACGTGGAAACACCACTATCTGCAAGTTCCCCTCCAAGCCACATACCATCCAGACTCGGAAATATAATATTGTTCCTTCACTGTTGATGGGTCTAAATACTGGAGCTCACTCCCTAACAGCACAGCGGGTGTATCAACACCACATGGACTGCAGAGGTTCAAGAAGGCAGCTGACCAGCACCTTCTCAAGGGCAATTAGGGGTGGGGTATAAATGCTGGCCGAGCCAGCGATGCCCACGTGCCATGAATGAGTATGAAAATAAAATGCTGCAGGTCAAGGGGGATGGTAACAATGGTATCCAAAGCTCAGAGCAGAACCCTTGGAATGTAAACTGAGGCCTTCTCATTTGCATTGTTACTCCCTATTGGCTTCATCAACTTTAACGAGCATCAGAAATCTCACAGCTCTTCTACAATTTAGAGCCTGTAGAAATCTATCAGCAATTAATCTGAAAAGTGGTTGATGATCCTTTCGAAGAGGGCTAGTGGGAGTGTTTTTTCTGCCGCTAAAGCTGTGCATACTTAAAAATACTTCAATTTTGTCAGATGTGCTTCACATTTAACTCCTACCGCAAATTTCCAAGTATCAGTGGAACTATTCACTATACAAAGGGACCAAATACTAATGTCCAATTCTACCCTGGTATCTACCAGTAAGCCATCCTGATATATCTCTCAGATGACCTCCTATTTCCTCATGGTACAGTTCCATAGACCATCACTCCAGGGTGTTTGATTAGTTGTCTAACTGTCACATCACTGTCATGGAGTGCTCTTCTGTAGGGCCACAGTGCGCCTTGTTCAGACAAAAATATTTATTACTTCCAGAATGCAACCTCCTGGAAAGATTGGGGCTGTTTAGCTCACAGGGCTAATCGCTGGCTTTGAAAGCAGACCAAGACAAGCCAGCAGCATGGTTCGATTCCCGTAACAGCCTCCCTGAACAGGTGCTGGAATGTGGCGACTAGGGGCTTTTCACAGTAACTTCATTTGAAGCCTACTCGTGACAATAAGCGATTTTCATTTTCAGATTGCAAAATGCGAAACAACTGTCAGTCGAGCAAGGGCTTTCTGCTGGGAAAGACAGACGTATGTCATTAGATTCTCTTTTAGTTACGATGGAAGATCTGGGCTACTAGTGTTGCCAACAAGAAATCTGCAGTATATTTGAAATAGTTAGTTTTGAATGTTGGTTTTGAAAATTGAAAAAAGCATACAGTAGAAAAAGAAAATTATTAAATTGCTTTGAAAGGCCCTGTGTAAATGTTTCACCTTTCGTAAGTACAAATTTAATTTAGGTTTTTTCAGACAGTCTCAAATTTCTATTGCCACATAAAGCACAATTCTCCGGAAAGGTTTTGAAGTGTGGTAGCGAGCGGGAACTGCCGCAAGTTTACTGGTGCTCGGCCCAGCAAGGCCAGCAACACAAAAAAACATTAATTTGTCTGCTTAACGAGGCCCCAAGGACTTCACGCTGGAAATGAAGGCTCGCCAGCCGATTCGCCGGGACCACACTCGCCAGCCCCCCGCTAACAAGGTCGAGCAGCACTGAAACAGCACCTGCACAGCCATCCTCACTCAGCTCAAGGCCATAGCGCTGAGACATATGGCTCCAAGGTTTGGAGATGTGGGCCTGTAGAGGCTTCTAGATGTTTATGAGTCCAGGAGGCATGTCCTGTTCCCCCGAGGATCCCAGAAGGCGCGCCACAGGACAGCCAGTGCCACCTGGGATGAAGTGGCCGCGGCTGTCAGTTCGGGATGCGTGACCAGGAAGACTGGCCTCCAGTGCCACAAGAAGGTCAACGACCTACACCGGGACGCATGCATGAGTTGACACCTTCCTCCCTCCCATCCTTCATCCCCTCTTTCCAGCCCCAACCCTCCCTTCACCCCCCTCCCTTCTCCACCCTCCCCAAACGTCCTTCACGCCAGGCACCCCCACATCCCCCCCCACCAATGTGAACCGCACGTGCGGCTAACGATGCTCTCTCGGTCTCCAAAGGAGAAGCTGCCCCAGAATCGTCAGGAGAGGGCCCAGACTGGCAGAGGGTGCCGGATGTAAGAAACCTCACGACCCTCGAGGAACGGGCCCTGAAGGCTACGGAGGTGGCCGAGGACAGAGTGGACACCAATGTAGAGGTCGCCGCACATCACAGAGATGAGGATCCACCAGGCCCCACCTGGAAGACCTGTCAAATGTGAGTTGTTACTGCCGTACAGACTGACTCATCCCTCCCACTGACCACGTGTTCAATCTCCTGTAGGTCCTCCAGCCAATGGGGCCGGCCCATCCGTGCCTCCCATGAGACCACCTCGGAGGAGAGCTCCGATGATGCCATAATCAATGCGTCACAGCTATCATCCCCACCCTTCACTAGAGCAGAGACACATACCATGGAGGGCAATGTTAGTAGACAGGCTTCTGGGGCACCATCTGGTCAGCACCACACAGTCGCTGATAGAACATAGAACATAGAACAGTACAGCACAGAACAGGCCCTTCGGCCCTCAATGTTGTGCCGAGCCATGATCACCCTACTCAAACCCACGTATCCACCCTATACCCGTAACCCAACAACCCCCCCCTTAACCTTACTTTTATTAGGACACTACGGGCAATTTAGCATGGCCAATCCACCTAACCTGCACATCTTTGGACTGTGGGAGGAAACCGGAGCACCCGGAGGAAACCCACGCACACAGGGGGAGGACGTGCAGACTCCACACAGACAGTGACCCAGCCGGGAATCGAACCTGGGACCCTGGAGCTGTGAAGCATTTATGCTAACCACCATGCTACCCTGCTGCCCTGATGTATATCTGGTGGAGACAGGAACCCCAGGCGAGACAGCAGGCAGAGGTCTGCTGGATCCCAGGTCCCAGCTGGGTCCCAGCCAGATGCTGAGCATATGGAACATACAATCCCTGAGCTGATGGAGACATTAGGGAGCAGCCGGGACTTTCAATGTGAGTGACACTCCAGAGGTTGATAGCCAATTGGAGGAGTCCCAGAGGCTACAGGCACAGGAGATATCATCAGGAATGCATTGTGTCATAATATACACATCAGTATATGATGGTGCATAGACAGACACTGACTGACACACTGAAAGACCATTCAACACACAGAACACAGCAGCCGATCACCAGACAGGACACAGCCACTATAAAGCCAGAGGGCACTAGTTTTCCCATTCATTCGGGATGCAGCCTCTGAGACATGAGAGCCCATAATGAGTAGCACGAACATCTACCATGTGTATCAGTATAGGCTGGTCAGGTTAGCCATAGGTCTTCAGTCAACCTAACATAGTGTCGACCCACAGTGCAAGTATGTTTAACAGCTTATAGTTAAATAAAATAGAGTTGTACTTCTACAAGTGTTGGTAGCCTGTCTCTCTCACTGCTCTGGTAAACGCAGTCCTCGCAGACCCAGCATACCCAACACATCACATGGCACCGAGGCCAACACAGCTATGGTGGCGACCACAGTGGACAGCCTGGTGCACGACATCAGTAGCATTAGTGGAGATGTCCAAGGCATGGCTGACGGCCTCGGCAGAATGTCCGACTTGCTGGGGGACATGGCCCAGTACCAGGCTGACCTTGATGAGGCGCTGAGCAACATGTCCCTCTCTCAGATGGGAATGGCCCAGGTGCTGCAGAGTTTGTCCAGTAGCAGGTGGGCATTGCTGAAGCACTGCAGAGCATGTCCCAGACACTGAGGAGCATGGCTGTAGAGATCTACCATGCGGTACAAGTGAAGTCTCGCAACACAATAGAACTCAGTAGAAATTTGAGTTACACTTCTCAGCTGCAAATAAGAATCCTTTATTGCCTCTACTGATTACAATTGCGAGAAACTTAAATCTATTCTCAGTAAAGTCCGGCTAGCAAAAGACTTAATTTTTAAAAACAATTTAACTTTCAAAATAATACCGAAATGGTTTCTTGCTAATGCAAAACAGCTTGCACGAACTTCAAGAGTTAGCATGGAAAAGTGAAAATATGAAAATAAGGACAGCAAGTAGTTAGATCAAAGTATAGAGTGATCCTGGATAGAAAATGGCTGTGTGGACCCTCATGTTTAGTCAGTCTGAAGCCATCTGCCTAGACCTCTATGTCATCCTAATTGGTTTGGGTAAGTTTCAAATACATTTGATGCGATGGTTAACTGTCAATCCTCAATGTGTAACATAAGTTTTAAATGTTTCATGTTTGAATATTTATGTGTCCTATGGAATGTGATTTTGTGCTGTAATCATGTCTGGTTTTTACTGGTTTTCTGCTGACTTTCACTTTATCCATATTCTGAATAATGGTGGCTTCATATTGCTATGGTGCTTATTTCGACCTTGATCTTGATTACTGGTACAGCTCATTTTTCAATATGAAACATACTTTGAAGAACAATCGTCCGTTCATATTGTCAGTAAAAATGCCGTTTTTATCTCCAATTAGTTTGTGGATGTGTCAGGCTTTGTACCTCTGTTTAAGTTATGTGTTTTGTCATGACCTAAGGTTATACTGAAATCCATATTTTAAAATGGGTATTAAAGACTGGGTTTTAATATGTACATTAAAATAGCCTTTTACCTATCAGAAATAGTTGATTTCCTTCAATCGCCAAGGGCGTCGACACCGTGGTACAGACATGAGAAGCCACCAGGGCCGGCAAAACCAGGTGACTCAGGGGCAGCCAGTGCTCAATCCACCTGCCCCTCCAGGGCCCTTTGGGCACTGAGCGGTGGTGCAGGGTGGCTACCCGGAATCATTCTATGGGCAGGAGATGGTGGCCAACAAGACCCCCGAGATCCACCCCTCTGATGAGGCCACATCTGGTAGCCAGGACCTGGAGCAGGGCGACAAGTGCGCCAGAACCCTCCGGCCCCAGAGCTCCCAGAGGACACCCACCAGGGGCATCGCAGGCCACTGGACGAGGTCAGCTGCTGGCTTCCTCCACCGCTGATATGCATCCTGGGGACACACATAGGCATAACGGTAGAGCAAGGAAAGTTAAGCATATTGAGGATCACTGGGAGGGCAATGGGGGAGGGGAGGGTGGTAGGTAGAGGGCAATGAATATAGTGTGCCTTTAAGGGGAAGGGAAGGGGCATTGGAGAGCATTGGGGGGGAGGGTGTTGATAGTGGGGTGACACAGTCGGGAGTGTGGGGCAGTGGTGTACACATATGCGAGAAACATTAAAATACCCTCACCGTAACTAGTGTGACGCCTCTGGATCTTTGTTCCACAATGCGGGCCAAAACCAATCCCATACCCCATCCCCCTGACATCTCCCCACCCCCACCCCCCACCAATGGGCATGCCCAGTGCCTCCGGGCCTACTGCCTGTGAGCAAAGATGGCTGCCCACTCCTCTTCTCCCCGTAGCAGCCAATTCGCCAGGTTAACATTTGTCAAAAGGAGTTCTAATCGGCCCCACGAGACCGCTGGTGAATCGCGGGAGGCCATTGGATATGAGGTGGCTCTCGTTAATTGTATGGAAATAGGGCTTAAGTGGTGATAATTGATTTCTCACCACGCTGTGGCGGGATCCCGATTTCGCCTATGGAAGCAGGCCGCTTTCATCGCAAATGATTTGGTGCCTGGCATGGTTCTTGTTTTTGGCCCCTCCCGCTATTCACCGGCCACATTGGCTCTCGCTCGAGCGAAACGAGGCCAGAGAATCGGACCCATAGTGTATCTTATATATTAGTGTATTTCTTCATAAAGCGAGTTAACTGAATTAATTTTCTGATTTCCTACTCTACCCTGTAATTAGCATCGCTGGAAATAAAAACAGGAGAAATTTCACCTCCGTCCTTACTACTCCTCTCTGCATGAGAAATTCTTATCAGCTTCTCATGATTTGTCTTTAACAAGCCTGGAGTACTTAACAAGTAATTAGCTTTCTTTAGTATAAAAGCAAATTACTGAGGATGTTAGAATCTGAAACAAATACAGAGGGTGCGGTCTACCGGCCGTGTTGCGCAGGTGCGAAAACAAGCGTGCCTGTTAGATAGCGGGAGAGGCCGAAATCAGGAACCACGCCGGTCCCAGGTCTATCCGAGCTGCTCCCGTTGATGAGATCCCGATTTCGCCTATGGGAGCGGGACGCTTTCATCACAAATGATTTGGCCCCTGGCACGGTTCTTGTTTTTGGCCTCTCCTGCTATTCACTGGCCACGTTGCGTTCTCGCTCGAATGAAACGAGGCCAGAGATCTGGATCTTGCGAAACCAAAAATCACCAATTAAGACCAATCTCCATACCATTAATGCGAAGGACATCATATCAAATGACCCTATCTAACTGCCTTCCCAACGAGCAGTCACGTGGGCCATTTAGTGCACCTCTATAAAAACGTGAGGCAAGTACAATAGCTCCTGTGGGGAATCAAGGAGGTGATTAGCCATCTTTGAAGTCAGCCCAGGGGCTCTGAGGCCCAGTGATCAGGGGGGTGGGAGAGCCCCCTGGGGGGGGTTGGAATGGGGGTGGGTGGGCCACTATCATTGGCTGGGGGGTTGGGGGGTGAGGCGGCTCCGCACTGGGGACCTCCCCGTGTCCATAGAGTGTGTACATGGACCGGGGAGGGAACCAGTGCCCAGTCCAGGTCACATTTCCAGCTCGTGTCTGGGATTTAGGGTTAGGGGTCCAGTGCCCAGCTGCCTTTGCTGCACCCAGGGGTGCATGTGCAGGGCAAATTGAATGGCACCCTGAGGTATGGCAAGAGATGTGAGGGTTGGGGACACTTAAGGATTCCCAGGCTACCAGGGTGGAACCCATCGTTGATTGTCAATCTCACACTCTCTCCAATCCCTTACAGATATTACATTATGAATGATATTTTGGAACCCGCGGAAGTTGCCCTTACGGAGGAGTTGGAAGGTCAGGTGGCCAGATGCTGGGAAGGTGGCAACAGCATTGTTGACAGTGGCAGCAGCCCATGTGCAGGGCCCTGTTCTACACCTTGAGGACCCGGCCGCCCATCAGGCCAGGGTGGGACCCAGAGGGGGAGGCTGATGATGGCCCAAGATGTATAGGCGTCGCTGATCCTTTGAACAGATGATGGACAGCATGTGCAGTAGGAGGAACTACCTCAACAAGGAGACAGTGTGAAACATGCACCATATCTTTGGCACAACGTTGAGGATACCTGCCCCTGGTTACATCTGCCCTCAGAGGATGTCTGCTACCTTAAAGGTGGACAAATCTCCAGGGCCAGATGAAATGTATCCCAGGCTGTTGAGTGAGGAAAGGGATGAAATAGCAGGTGAAGTGGCATTAATCAATTCTTCTCTGGCCACAGGAGAGGTGCTGGAGGACTGGAGGATAGTCAATGTGGTACCATTATTCAAGAAGGGAGGAAGGGATAAACCAGAAAACTACAGGCCAGTCAGTCTTACCTCAGTGGTGGAGAAATCATTGGAAGCAATTCTTTAAAAAACATTTTTTTAAACGTTTAGAGTACCCAATTATTTTTTCCAATTAAGGGGCAATTTAGCGTGGCCAATCCACCTATCCTGCACATCTATGGGTTGTGGGGGTGAAACCCACGCAGGCATGGGGAGAATGTGCAAACTCCACACGGAGAGTGACCCAGGGCTGGGATTCGAACCCAGGTCCTCAGCGCCGTAGGCAGCAATGCTAACCACTGTGCCACCATGCTGCCCTATTGGAAGCAATTCTGAGAGTCAGAATTAATCTGCATTTGGAGAAACAGGGATTAATCAAGACCAGTCAGCATGGTTTTGTTCAGGGGAGGTCATGTCTGACCAAATTGATTGAGTTTTTTGAAGAGATGGCCAGGTGTGCAGATGAGGGAAATGCATTTGACGTGGCCTACTTGGACTTGGCTTTTGATAAGAGCCCCACATGGGAGACTGATAACGACGTTAAGAGCCCATGGGATCCAAGGAAATTTGGCAAATTGGATCCAAAATTGGCTGAGCGGCAGGAAGAAGAGGGTGATGGTCAAGGGTACTTTTGTGTCCAGTGGGGACCCGAAGGGATCAGTATTGGGGCCCTTGCTGTTTGTGCTTTATATAAATGATTTAGATATGAATGTAGGAGGGATAATCAGTAACTTTGCGGATGATACAGAAATTGGTAGGGTGGTTACAGGAGGATATAGACGGGTTGGTCAGATGGGTTGATCAGTGGCAAATGGAATTGAATCCGGTTAAGTGTGAGGTGATGCACTTGGGCAGTTCAAACAAGGCAAGGGAACACATGATAAACGGCAGGACCCGAAGAGGCACCGAGGATCAGAGGGATCTTGGAATGCATGTACACAGGTCCCTTAAAGTAGCAGGTTAACAGTGGTTAAGAAGGCCAGCCAGTCACCCTGGAATGTCCCTCAAAGATGCCGAGAAACTCTGACTGCCCCAGGATGTAGCTGTCGTGCACACTTCCGGGTGGTGGTCACACACAAGTTGCATATTCAGGGAGTTAATGGTCATCGAGTCATAGAATCATACAGCACAGGAAAGTCCCCTTGGCCCTGCGCATCTGCGCCAGTCAAAAACAATCACCTAACCATTCTAATCTCATTTTCCAGCACTTGGCCTGTAGCCTTGTATGTCTTGGGATCGTAAGTGCACATCTAAATACTTCTTAAATGTTTAAACAGCTTCACGTTGTTGAAAAGGAGTACGAAGCAAATGCAAATGAGGGTTAATGATATTCTCGCCATTTTTGGGAATGATCCGGAACTTGCCATCGAGAGTGGGCCGGTGAATTGCAAAATGGTTCGCACCAAGCACGAATCTCGATTTTTCCTTCTCCCACTATTTACCCGGTGTGCCCCAATACACGCCAGGCTCAAAGCAGTCACTGAATCACGCCCAGAAAATGCTGGACAATTTCAACAGGTCTTACAGCATCTGTGGGGAAAGAACGGAGCTAACCTTTCGAGTCTGGAAGACTCTTCATTGACAAAGAGTCAGCCAGACTCAAAAGGTTAGTTTAATTCTCTCTCCAGAGATGCTGTCAGACCTGCTGAGATTGTCCAGCATTTTCTGTGTTATGGGCCAGGGTTTAGAGAATCCCAAAGTGCATCTTGGAGTTCACCTGACCCACAACTTTTAATAGATTGTGGTATGGGGAGCACACGGCTCACTCTACAGGTGTGGTGCAGCAGAAAATGGACCAGTGGTTTTTAAAATAAAACAATGTTTATTCTATGAACTCAAGTTAACCTTTTTAAAACAAACAGTGAATATCTTAGCAACCATTAATTCAAATACACCCCCAAAGAATACAACACTAAATAACCTGCATGCTGTCCTTTTACCATCCAAATGACTTAACAAACCTTCAAACAGGAGCATATTAGATTTATATAAGACTGTTTTTACAATTCTGAGTTCACCCAAATGATCCATAGATAGTCTTTGGATGTCATAAATCAACAGCAGTGCAGCTCAGAGACACACCCAAGCTTTTTTCAAACTGAAACTAAAAAGCAGAAGTGGAGCTCAGCTCCACCCACACTCTGACATCACTCCAGTAACATGAGCAGCTCCATTTCTTAAAGGTACATTTCTTAAACACCCATTTCTTAAAGGGTAATCTCACATAACATCTGTTTCTGAATTAGCTTACTTTTGTGGGTTATTTTATAAACACATTGCATTAGAGAAGGATCAAGAGTCGGGGCGGTGGGCAGTAATGGGGAGATCCTGAGTACTGTCAAGAACAAAACAAGGAGCTGCTCTGTCCATAACCCGTCCAGCTCCTCTGTTAATTTGCACTGAACTTTCCTCACAAAGGAAAATACAATACTTGTGTGCATTCTCCACTTTAAGCAGAACTACTTTATAAAATTGCTGTCAAGCAAAATCAGTGAAGAACAGATTTCATACATCAAGCATGAAATGAAAACTCCAGGAGTGAACAGGATGAAGATTATTGATATTGATCTTGCACTAGTTACAATACAGTTTTAAAAAATCTTTATGATGAAGCATCATTCATTACCCTGTATAATTACAAATAATACTCAACTAAACGGTTTAGTTGTTCAGCAGCCTTAGAGAGAGATGCAAGAACAGAAATATCACAGGCACCTTAATTTAATTTTCCTCACTGTATGAGCCAGCAAATATGTCTAACTCAACTCATAAGAAGACATCATTTTCCATTTCTGCTACATTGCAGTTGCAGGAATGACTTATTTAACCTTCTAGAAAGCTCTGAGCATTGGATCTATTTAATTCATACTTAGAACCGTCAGTGTCATAATGAGCCTCTGGGTATACAGGCATGATGCAATCTGAAATTAGGTCAATTGTGGCATTCAGCAGCAGCAACCAAGATGCCTCTGCCTCTGTGGAAGTAATAGGCCCTGCAATGTTGAGATTTATCTAAAACAGCATACATTTATATAGAACATAGAACATACAGTTCAGAAGGAGGCCATTCGACCCATCGAGTCTGCACTGACCCACTTAAACCCTCACTTCCACCCTATCCCCGTAACCCAATAACCCCTCCTAACCTTTTTTTTGGACACTAAGGGCAATTTATCATGGCCAATCCACCTAACCTGCATGTTTTTGGACTGTGAGAGAAAACCAGAGCACCCGGAGAAAACCCACCCAGACACGGGGAGAACGTGCAGACTCCACACAGACAGTGACCAAGCGGGGAATCAAACCTGGGACCCTGGTGCTGTGAAGCCACAGTGCTAGCCACTTGTGCTACCGTGCTGCACCATTTTGTTCAAAAATATAAATTTAATTTGTGTAAATGTGTAAATCATATTCCGCCCTATTCATATTCTTTGCTGAAGGTTCTTGCACATACTGGGATACAAGTTCTACGGGCATCAGCAGAGTTCCACCTTGTCCAAGTGGCTATTCGTTTGTGGCATAGTCGACAACATCTACAAGGTAAATGGTATCGACTATGCATCACTTAATTCGCAAGAGGGAGCAAGTGTGGGAGGATTTCTGTAATTTTTTTACTTGATTTCAGTCAGTCCAATTTTTAAAAGAATGACTTCTGCTGTCTCTCCGATTATGGCAAGACTACTTATTGTATGGTGACCCATCATATAGTGTATGGAAGGATTTGGATCTAATCATGGGATCCAATAAGAGGTATTAATACAAAACAGATTTCCTTTGTTATACTCAATACCATCAGGTTGCACAAAAAGTTATTAGACAATAGAGTTAGGTTTATTTTCATAGGGGCGGCAGGGTGGCACAGTGGTTAGCAGTGCTGCCTCACAGCAGCAGGAACCCGGGTTCAATTCTGACCTCGGATGACTATCTGTGTGGAGTTTGCACATTTTCCGTATCTGCATGGGTTTCCTCCCGGTGCTCTGGTTTCCTCCCACAGTCCAAAGATGTGTAGGTTAGGTTAAGGGGTTATTGGGATAGGGTGGGGGAGTGGGCTTGGATGGAGTGCTCTTTCAAAAGGTTGGCGCAGACTCGTTGGGCCGAATGGCCTCCTTGTGCACTGTAGGGATTCTATGATCTCAGGGACAAGTGGGGAGGCAACAAGAAGACTCAGATGTTGATATTTCACTTTGCAACTTTTGCATCATCTATAAATAACAGCACGGTGGATTTTAATGATATTGCACTTGACATAAAGGGTCACCTGGCCACAGGTCAGAGAGGGCATCCAGGCAGGGAGTATCATATGCCCGTACGAGAGTTCTGTTGAATGTTTAAATTAATGGCAAGTTCCAATACAGTTGCATGAGCATCCCTAATTATCGCCTCTGCTGCTTATCCAGGAACCCCAAAAGAGGAGAATCTCCCTTCATGTCCTCAAGGTTTACGAAAAGGCATATCATTTCATTCAAAGTGCTGTTACTTACTAGAATCTGCTTGAATCCCATTACATATAATAGACATCAACCCTTTGATATACCTTCAATTCACCGAGAGGCAGAGAGAGCGAATGAACAGTAGGCTTTATTAGTCATGAACTTGCCGAGCCAGAGTCAGTAGTACAGATGAATGCCGCCCACAAGAGGCCGGCCTATATATGGCCCCGGTGTGGGCAGAGCCAGAGGCGGAGCCATACCAGGGTTACAGTACAGTATCTGGAAGCAGTTCATATCACCACTTCCAGGTCATAGGTCACAGGTTATGGTATCATGCATGCATTATGGTGAATACATTCACCACACCTTTGCAGACTGGTGCTGATTTTATTATTTTTTTAAATATTGTATTGTTGCGTAACTTGCTACGAATTTTGAACACAGTGACTAAATCTGCCCCTTACTTCCTCTACTCTGAGGGAGTAATCTAAGCTTCCAGCATCTCTGCTCATAACTGAAGTACCTCATCCCTGGTACTATTGGAATAAATTTCACTTGGATCCTATTAAGATCCCGGACCAGAGCCCAACAGTGGCTGGGATACTGGACAGAAACTCCAGTATTTTATTTTAATTTTGTAAGACTACGAGGAAAGGATGCTTCATTCGATGAGTGATTTCATGCAAAATAGAGATGTATATCAAAACAAACATTATTACTAACACAGCATTAAAATATCTTAATATCATACAGAAAATAGCTTACAATTACCCCTTAAACTATGTTAATCAACAGGGTGAGACAATAACCCTTAACTGGTATCTTTACTTCCTTTCAAACAACAGAACAATCTCAGATCCCAATCCACTTTTAAATAAAGTTAGCACTCAGAAAGACTTGCTGTATAGAGATGTCCTGAAACTCCACTTTGAAAAAAATAGATATTTTGAGGTTGCTTTAAAGAAAGAGACCTGACCCTGTCAGAACAATGCAGGATCTCCAGCTGAAGTCTTCAGAATCTGCTTTCATAGCTTAGAATCATAGAATTTACAGTGCAGGAGGCCATTCGGCCCATCGAGTCCACACCGGCCCTTGAGCACCCCACTCAAGCCCACACCTCCACCCCACCCCCACAGCCCAGTTATCCCATCTAACCTTATTTGAACACTAAGGGCAATTTATCATGGCCAATCCACCTAACCTGCACATCTTTGGACTGTGAGAGGAAACCGGAGCACCCGGAGGGAACCCATGCAGACACAGGCACAGACAGTGGCCCAGGCTGGGAATCAAGCCTGGGACCCTGGAGCTGTGAAGCCACGTGCTAACCACTGTGCTACTGTGCCGAGCTTGACTTCCAGCTCCCAACAAAAACTAAGCCCGTAACACCTGACTACTTGAACCCTTGACTCCTCCCATTAACTGAACCATCTTACGAACTGAACAGAATGTCTCAAATTAACTCCTCCACAGGGAATCCTCTTAACATAAACAAAAATCCACCAGCCCAAACTTCTACGATGCTTGAATCCCACCTCAGGCTCCCAAAAAGCCTAGCTGTCTTGCAAACCAGGATTTGTAAAAACACTACTGCACACCCTAACCCAGGCTTTTAACCCTTACTGCATCAAATACTTATAATACAATGGGCAAAATTCACAGAGAGACTAATGGGCCAGCACTCTTTCCATGTGAATCTATAGCAATTTCCATTCCTGTTGGTGTCGGATTCGTTGGAGCCGGAATTGGCACTGGAGAGCTTGACAAGCTGGATCTGCCGAGAAGCACTCCACTCCTCACACACTCTCACCCCAGCCAAGAAGATTCAGACAATTCAATTCGGACAAAGAGCTCGATCAAATGTTGGATACTGTGGCGGAGGGGGGGGAGGCACCCTCTTCCCCAGGGTGGCAGGGGGGACACCCTCTTCCCCAGGGTGGCAGGAGGCTACCGCTTAGGATCATCAATCGGGCCTGGGCGGAGGTGGCTGAGGTATTCAGCGCAGTGAGCCTCACTCGGCGGACTGGCATGCAGTACCGCAAGAAGATGAATGACCTCCTTAGGGCAGCTTACGTGAGCCACCCACCTCTGTTCCTCTGGCATCACTCCTGTCCCTCACTCCTCACGTTACACCCCACTCCCATAGAGACCAGTCAAAACTACCTGCCCACATCTCCCTCACATCCCACCGTTTACCAAACCACAACACCTAGAATAGAATCATATGGTGGCACCCGAACATCTACAGGCACATCCAGGTCCAGGCCCTCCAGAAGATAACTGCCAAAGACACCTCAGGTCAGAGGGCTAGGTACGCAGCAAGCCGCCTCCACGTCTGATGTGCTGTCTGGTGTCACACTTCGATGTTAGTGCTAGACAAGTTGGCATGGGTGCAGCGCATAGGTGAGATGTAGGGGTGAGGCCACAATAATGTATGTAGTCACTATTAAACACCTTTTCTTCAACATTCCAACCTGCCTCAATCCTCTGTCTGAAGGGTGTGAGGGATGGGCTGGGCTGTGTGCAGAAGGTGTGCAGGGTGGGGGGTGTGAGAAGTTGGTGGTGTGGGTGTTGGAGGATGGCATGGGGCAGGGCCTCCAGGACAATTGAATGTTCCACCTGGAGTCACCCTCAGAGATGAGGTCAGGGGTGTGTGGCTGCCTTGTAGGACAGCTTCCCCAGTGAATGACCCATTACTGCTCACCAGCTGCATTGCTGCCCTGCTGCCACCACCCCTGCCACCCAAAATAATATATGGGCTCGTGAGATGGAATGGCAGCACACCTGTAGGGATCATCCAGGCGGATAGTGGAATGTGATCCTGGAGGCAGGACTCAGACTTTGTCAAACGATGAGGTGCACCAGAGCTCATCTCACAGCGAGTCACCATCATCCAACGCGTCGTGGACAAGACTCACTTGTACTGACTTGCCCAGGGCCAACACCCTATAGTGATGCTGGTAGGACACACTGAGGGGGGGAGGGAGAACTGGGGTGGTGGGGTGGAGTGAAGGGAGGAAGGACAGGGGAGGATGTGACAGGGAGGCTATGAGGAAGGGGAAACATGAAAGTGTGGTGGTGGGCGGGGGGGGGGGGGGGGGGGGGGGGGTTATTGAAAGGTGGGGCAGGGTGGTGGGGCTGCCAGTGACAGGTTTCTTAGTTGGCAAATCTCAGGTGATGAGATTGTCCTGTCTGCGGCGGCCCTGGAGTACACATTGGGTGGCCTGTCCTGCAGGCCCAGGCTCCATGCCTGGTTCATCCTAGCCATCCTCCTCATTGGCTGAGGCCTGGCTTTCTTCCTCCTCCTCCAACATGTCCCTCCTCTGCTGCACAATGTTGTGCAGGACACAGAAGGCCAGCACTATCACATACCTCCCTGGAGCTATATTGGAGAGCCCCACTAGAGCAGTCCAGGCATCAGAAGTGCGTCTTCAGGACACCAATCCACTGTTCAATGATGCTCCTGGTTGTTGCATGGGCATGGTTATAGCGGTTCTCCGCGTCGGTCTGGAACCTCCGGACAGGTGACATTAGCTACGACCATAGTGGGTAACCCTTGTCGCCCAAGAGCAATCCCCTCATCCGAAGGGAGCGTTTCAAAGGTGCTGGGAACTGGTGAGTGTGCCAGGACATGTAGCGTCGTGCACGGTGCTTCAGGATATCGGGCACAGACGTGCATGATGTGCAGTTGGTGGTCATACACCAAATGCACATTCAGGGAGTGGAAGCCCTTCTGACTGATGAAGGGCCGGTGCTCATAGGGGGTCATGTGATCCATTGATCAGACCCAATCCCGCTGCCCGGGCATTCTAGTGGACTTGGTCCAGATTGAAGTTTATCTATTCTGCTGCCTGAGTGCATGGGGCACCCCTCACAGCACAGATGTTTGTGTTAGCCCAGGCAAGTCCCACCTTGACGTCTGTAAAGATACAGAAGCATAAAGGTTGAGTGTGACCATCACCTTGACAGCTACCGGGAGCGGGTATCCTCCTCCATCTTCTGGCACTGTTAGCCAAATCTTTGGTGGCACAGAGCGGTCCGGCATTTCCTCAAAGGCAGGTGTTGATTGTATACACGTGCCCTGATGTGGTGCCTCCTTCGCACCTCCTCCTCACCTGTTGGACAGCCGGCACTCAATCCTAACCGGCTGGCCCCTGCTCTTCTGGGGCAGGCTCTTATTGTGGAGGGTCCTCCTGAGCAGGTCCTGTAGCTCCAACCTCCATGCGTCCGCAACGGCAGCAGCAGCCAGGTAGATAGTGAGCATTCCTGGCTGTACTCCGAAATTTATTCTCTGCAAGGGGGGGGAGGGGGGGGGGGGGGTGAAAGAGAAGACACGTTAGCACGATGAGTACTCCCTTACCCATCCAGATCCAACAGGCTGCATGGTGACCCTGAGTTGTACTTCAGCTCCACCCTTCACATGTCACCCTCCAAATACTACCCCCACCCCTCAGCCATTGATATGTTGCCTTCCACACTGCATCCCTGTCCACTGCAGCGAGTGGCACTAGGGAGCACATATCCTCACCACCTATCCCTGTCAAGAGGGGTACCAGTGGCTGCCACAACCTGTGTCAGGGTTAAAGCTCTGTGCCCCCTATCCTGTCTCCCCAGTGGGATCTACTCCGGGTGTCCTCAGTGGATGGTCCATGTGTTATCCCACCAGCAGGATGGCACCAGGTTGTGCGGTGGAGAGGGTCACTGTTTGCCACCAATTCCCTCCATGCTTAGAGGCCTGTGTGTGGGCAGGTCCTACCGATGGGGTGAGGCAGGGAAGTGTACGCCTACTGGGAGCTTAGCTGCGGTGTGATGTGGGTCCTGCGTGTGACACACAGGTTATGACAACTTGTCCAGAGACAGGAAAGATGGGAGCAAGGGCGCAATGGGCAGGCAGCGCTTGGAGACAGTTAGTGGTCCTGCGGCGTGGGTTAGATAATAGAATCACTGGTGAGGCCTCTGCCCTGAGAGGGGCAGTGTGTCACGGAGGGTGTCAAAGGCCACGGTGCATGTTTCCTTTGTTTGGGGTGAGCTTTGCTATTCCCCTGCTTCACATACAGTGGGGCGGTGCTTCTGATGAGTTCTCTGAGGAGTGCCAACACCTGGGGAAGCACTTACTAAGCTTGGCCACACCCCTCCCGTTGATGGTCAGCTGGGGTATAAGGGTTTCCAGAGCAGTGGCCTGGGTGGGCTTCCAAATGACCAGAGGCTCTTTTACAGAACATTTACAGGACACAGTGACAGTCAGCATAATGAGCAGCCAGGGGCCTGTAATTTGTACTAAATGGGTGCGTTTAAAACAAATACCGCAGCAATGGCAGTCTGAGCCAGGACACCCAGATCCCAAGGGGGATACCCCGAATCCACGGAGTTGCAGGAAATCGCTCCCCACTACTCCCCCCAGCCCTGGCATGCTGCCGTTGACACAGCGCTCCAGGACAGGAGCGCCTGACTTGGGGCCGGGTGTGCGCCTTGAATTTGGCCATACGCCTGATCCTCCACCGCACGCAGTTCGTGTTTTCAGTGTTGCCAGGCGGCGAATTTAGCCCAATATATCCAAAATTCCTTCATTCATCTCAACCCTCTCCCATGGTCTGTAAAGGAAAACCTTTTTTGGTTTTTACACTTTGGCCAGAATTTTATGCCCCCCGGTGGGTTTTGAGGTGAGGGGAACATGAAATTGCATGAACAGGATTCCATCTGGGATCCTGCCAGCTCAGAACTGCAGCAACTATATGATGAGGCAGGCAGGGCCTTGGGGAGGAAGCCCACCCTTGCATTCAATTAAGGCCCCAATGGACCTTTTCCGCCCATCCTCAATTTCTAGGGTGGTAGGCCAATGACAGATCAGATAGGGAAACAGGGGGTCTTCCAGACAGGGGCCTCTCTTCTGGTGGGTCTCTGGGAAGCTTCTTTATTTTGGAGATCCTTGAGAGGGGGTCTCTTTAATTAGGGGGTCTCTGGGAGGAAGGGTCTGGTGGGTTGGGGTGGGAAGATCTTGGACGATTCCAAAGGGATTTATAGCAGAAACTGCATTGTGGGGGGTGGGGGGGTGGGGGGAGGGTGGTCATTCAGTTAACTTTGGGGGCATTCCCTTGGCCCACCGTGAGGTCCACCATGTCAGGTACACGCTTGTCAGGACCTGCACCAATTCTCACCCAGAGGACCGGAGAATCACGTAGGCCCAGAGAATATGGTGCCTGACCCGTTAATTGGATTAAAATTGGTCTTAATGATCCATCCTCCTGCTGGCGCTGGGGGAGAATCTCGATCCCGACACAAGCGGGCGGCCGGAGCATCGGAAATGGAACGGCGCCATGTTTTCCCCAATGTTGGATTCTCCACAGCATCGGGAACTCTGCTCCCAGCAGAGTGCGGCAGAGAATCCAGCACTTTGTAAATGGTTTTGCCTGTCTGACTTTGTTGAGAAAGTTTATTTTCATTTATTTAAAACCTGTGGAATCTGGTGGCTTTCTTTACTGGGCATGAATTTCAAACTTTGTCTCCTATAAACAAAATGTATTGATCTTTACCAGATCTTAACAACTAGTTGGAGGTCTGGCCTAGGATCATGACATCAAATTAATAATGATAGAAATCTTCTTACTGAATCCGATATTGACCTGCCCTCCTCCATTCAAGACATTGTAAGAAATGTACTCGTCCTATAGTGGTAGATTCCAAAGGGAATTATAGCAGAGACTGATAATTTAATGTGCTAACGCTCTCTGGTTTGCAATAAGCAACAGCTGTTTTAGCACACTTCAAGGAATATTATTAATGCTGCATATGGAACCAGATCAGAGGATTGTTTTTTCAATGAGAAACTCATCAACCAGAGTTTGAACCATTAATGAGACATTGAAAGATTCAATTGAAGAGGAAATTAAGAAATCTGATTACAAAGGTAAGCATACAAGTAAAGCGATACCAATACATCCAGTTCAAATTCCACAGCAGATTAGTTTGTCCCAACTAATCTTCATAACACTTTCATCTCTTCCATCACAGCTATTGTGCAGAATGTTCCTACTCTTAACTCCAATGAGAAATTCTGGTTCACCTCTGTAACACTGGTTGTTCATCCTATATAAAATGGGAGCCGTGGTATTTTGATGATTTCAATGACTTAGTTTTTGCTTCAGAGTTGGTCCAGCTCTTGTTAAGTGAAATGCTATATAATCTAATGCACTTTAATGAACATGCTGGCACTTTCCAGCCATTGTAAGCAGCTCATGCATGATTTATATTTACTCTAAAACATTGAAGTTGCTATTTGTTTTGAAGCCTTTTTGATCAATTTAAGATGGCTTCATAATTGGAGCATAGTTAAATGTGAATGCAATAAATCAATCAGTGCCACTACCCAATCTTCATTATGAGTGGCCAATTCTCATTCCAACTCTCACTGTGGTTCAATCCAGATCACACCAAATGCATTGTAAATACAATGAAGAATTCAAATACAATGGGGCGGTACTCCCCCCCCCCCCCCCCCCCCCCCCCACGCCGGGTGGGAGAATCGCCGGGGTTCCGCGCGAGTCGCACCACGCCGCCCCGACACCCGCACGCGATTCTCCAACCCCCACCGAAACCAGCGCCACGAGAATCGCGGCGGGCAGCTCGGAGAATCGCTGCAAACGGCGCGTGCCGATTCTCCGGCCCGGATGGGCCGAGTGGCTGCTCCAATATGACAGGTTCCCGCCGGCGCCGCCCACCCCGGTCGCTGCCGGCAGGAACTGTGCAGGAACGCTTGGGGGGTGGGGAGCGGGGGCGGCCTGTGGCAGGGGGAAGGGGGGTTCCTTCATTAGGGGGGCCCTCCAATGGGGTCTGGCCCGCGATCGGGGCCCACCGATTGGTGGGCCGGCTTCTCCCCTCCCCCCTCCGGGCTTCCTCCTTCCGCGGCCGACCCCAGAACACCGGCGCCATGTTGGTGAGGGGGCGGAGCGCATAAGAAGTTCCCCATGCATGCGCAGGAATGAGCTGCCCAACTGCACATGCGCGGGTTGGCGCAGCACCCATGTGGTGCCGTGTAAGGATGCTGGAGCGGCATGAACCGCTCCAGCGCCGTGCTGGCCTCTTGTGGGGGCCAGAATAGGTCATGCCCGGGCCCTGTTTGCACCGTCGTGAAACGCCACGGCGTTTACGACGGCGTGGGCACTTAGTTCCGGGAGCGGAGAATACCCCCCAATGGTATATCTTCAGTGGGTAGCACTGTTGCTTCACAGCACGAGGATCCCCGGTTCGATTACTGGCTTGGGTCACTGTCTGTGCGAAGGCTGCACATTCTCCCTGTACCAGCGTGGGTTTCCTCTGGGTGCTCCAGTTTTCTCCCACAAGTCCCGAAAGATGTGCTGTTAGGTGAATTGGACATTCTGAATTCTCCCCTCTGTGTACCCGAACAGGCGCCGGGATGTGGCAACAAGGGGCTTTTCACAGTAACTTCAGTGCAGTGTTAAAGTAAGCCTACTTGTGACAATAAAAATTATAAAGATTATAAGGATTGTAAAAGATTCAAGAGAAAAAATGTATTTCTGTAATATGGATGCCAAAGGTCAAGGTTATTAGTCCAGATTTTGCAAATCAACAGAACTCAATTATAAGATGATGCATTCAATTACCTTGGTTTTCAAATGTCATATCAATGACACATTTTCTGACACTGAATTGATCCTTCTGCAGCTGTATGTATTTCAGTGTGTGCAGATGACACGATCAATGATAATAACACTTTTCATATTGATTTTTCTCCATCTCTTTCCTCTTTTCCCTTTAGGACACTATTGGGCTTTTCCTCACTTCTTTCTATTATATTTTTTTCCAATAAAAAAACTTAATCTTCCAGAATCATATTAATGGCTTTACATGCACATGAAATCTGTATTAGTTTCAACAACGTGGCTCATTTCAAAATGTGTGCCAAAGCAAGGTTTAATAGTTCCAATCGGTCAGTATTGTGCGTGTGCTGCAAATGTCAAGTTCATGATTCATGTGTTTTAGAATATTACTTTTAATTTTGGCAATTAAACTTTTGATTGTGGGGAATGAGAGCACGTGGTTAGGAAACGAATGTGCATTCTGGGTTGAATACAATTAAAACAAATTTGGAGTTTATTACACTTGGGGTCGGTTGACATCCAGTGGTGGATGTGATCGGAGGGAATGTACCGGGAGATGCTCTGACCCTAACCCGACTTGTAAAGCACTAAAACATTAGTGCTAGCCAAAAAACATTGAAGAAATTACTGGGG
Organism: Scyliorhinus canicula; assembly: GCF_902713615.1. Lineage (NCBI taxonomy): Eukaryota > Metazoa > Chordata > Chondrichthyes > Carcharhiniformes > Scyliorhinidae > Scyliorhinus > Scyliorhinus canicula. Next base: position 79,426,483 of record NC_052158.1, on the reverse strand, counting down.
GAACAATACAGCTAAGAAAAATGCCAAAAACAACAAAAATAAAAGAAGGTTGAGCCAAGTGTGTTCCTCAGACTCAGAATCTTCCCTGGAACCGGCAGGGGACAAAAATGGCAGCAGTGAGCACCCCCTCCTCCCAGGCGACCGCGTGGCCATCAGCCAAGGACATCAGCCGTATCGTGGCGATGGAGCAGAAAAAGTACCAACGGGAGGTGGCTGGAGAAGTGAATGAATCTCTAAACCAAATTTCAAGCCAATTGGAAGGGATGAACAAAAAGATCGAAGCTTGGGTGACATGGTCCAAATATTAAGGTTGCTCTCTCCGACCATAGAAAGCAGATCACGGCGCTTGAAACAAATTTGTCTTTGGTCCTGGAGTCAAACAGGTTTTTGAAGAATAAGTGCCCTGGGTGCCCTCGGAGAATCGCCGGGGGCCAGCATCAATCCCGCCCCCGTCGTGTCCCGAATTCTCCGGCACCGGAGATTCGGCGGGGGCGGGAATCGCTCCGCGCCGGTCGGCGTGCCCCCCCCACCCCAGCGATTCTCCGGCCCGCAATGGGCCGAAGTCCCGCCGCTGTCATGCTTCTCACGCCGGCGTGAATCAAACCACCTACCTTACCGGCGGGAGCAGGCAGCGCGGGTGGACTCCGGGGTCCTGGGGGTGGGGGCGCGGGCGATCTGACCCCGGGGGGTGCCCCCACGGTGGCCTGGCCCGCGATTGGGGCCCACCGATCGGCTGGCGGGCCTGTGCCATGGGGGCACTCTTTTCCTTCCGCCTTCGCCATAGTCTTCACCATGGCGGAGGCGGAAGTGACCCCCTCGCCTGCGCATGCACGGGGATGACATCAGCAGCCGCTGACGCTCCGGCGCATGCGCGGACTTCCGCCGGCCAGCGAAGTCCCTTCGGCCCCGGCTGGCGTGGCGCCAAAGGCCTTCCACGCCAGCCGGCAGAGTGCCAACCACTCCGACGCGGGCCTAGCCCCTCAATGTTAGGGCTTGGTCCCTAAAGGTGCGGAGACTTCCACACCTTTGGGGCGGCCCGACGCCGGAGTGGTTCACGCCCTCCATCCCGCCGGGAACCCCCACCCAGCCGGGTAGGGGAGAATCCCGGCCCAGGTCTCGAAGACAAAACATCCACCTCTTGGGTTTGTCGGCCGTGACGGAGAGAAAATCCATAACAGAATACATAGCCAGCTTGCTGTTTAAGATGTTGGGTGAGAAGGTTTTCAAATCCCCCTCCGGAGTGTGAGCGAGCTCATCGTGCATTGCAACCAAGACCTCTTGCAGCGCAATCCCCTCAAACAGTTTTCTTAAAGTTCCATAACTTCAAAGAAAAAGAGCAGATACTGCAATGGGCCAAGGGGCATTGAAATGGGAGGATCACTCGTTCTGGCTCTTGCGGGACTTTAGTGCAGAGTTGGTGAGAAAAAGAGAAGCATTTAATGGGGTGGAATCTGCCCTATTCAAGAAGAGTCTGGTTTGGGCTACTATACTCTGCTCGTCTTTGAGTCTCTGTCGAGGGAAAAGGTCATGAGCGGGATTCTCCATCAGCTGACGCCAGGGGCGAAATTCTCCGACCCCACGCAGGGTCGGAGAATCGGCCGGCAGCGGCGGTAATCCCGCTCCCGCAGGGTTTTTAATTCTCTGACCGGCCTAAAACCGGCGCTGTGCAAATCCCGCCGGCAGCCTCTGAAAACAGCTGGCGCCGGCGGGATTTCATTATATTTTTTTTTCCACAAATCTCCGGCCCGGATGGGCCGAAGTCCCGCCGACGTGGCCACGGGTCACGTCGGCGAAAATCACAGTACCTTTAAAACGGCGTCAACCATTGATGATGGTTGATGCCGTTCAGTGTCGGGGGGGGGGGGGGGGGGGTTGCGGCATCGGGGGGGGTTGCGGCATCGGGGGGGGGTTGCGGCATCGGGGGGGGGGTTTGCGGCATCGGGGGGGTTGCGGCATCGGGGGGGGTTGCGGCATCGGGGGGGGTTGCGGCATCGGGGGGGGGTTGCGGCATCGGGGGGGTTGCGGCATCGGGGCGGGTTGCGGCATCGAGGGGGGGTTGCGGCATCGGGGGGGGTTGCGGCATCGGGGGGGGGTTGCGGCATCGGGGGGGGTTGCGGCATCGGGGGGGTTGCGGCATCGGGGGGGGGTTGCGGCATCGGGGGGGGGTTGCGGCATCGGGGGGGGGGTTGCGGCATCGGGGGGGGGTTTGCGGCATCGGGGGGGGTTGCGGCATCGGGGGGGGGTTGCGGCATCGGGGGGGGGGTTGCGGCATCGGGGGGGTTGCGGCATCGGGGGGGGGTTGCAGCATCGGGGGGGGTTGCGGCATCGGGGGGGGTTGCGGCATCGGGGGGGGGGGGTTGGGGGCAGCGGCGTGCAGAGAGGGGGGGCGACGGATGCCCGGGGCCAACGCACCGTCGCCCCCCCCCTCTGTACGCCGCTGCCCCTACCCCAACCACCCCCCCCTCACCACCCCTACCTCCCTCCAACGCCGCCCCCCCATCTCTCGCAACGCCGCAACCCCCCACCCTCAACGCCGGGTCCCCCCCCTCTCAACGCCGGGTCCCCCCCCCCTCAATGCCGGTACCCACACCCCGTCCCCCTCCCTCTGAAGGCCGGTACCCACACCCCCCCTCCCTCTGAAGGCCGGTACCCACACCCCCCCTCTCTCCTCCTCCCCCCCTTCCTTCCTCCTCCCCCCCTTCCTTCCTCCTCCCCCCTTCCTTCCTCCGTTAGTGGGGGGGGTGCGGCGTTAGTGGGGGGTGGGGGGTGGGGGGGGGTGCGGCGTTGGAGGGGGGTAGGGGTGGTGAAGGGGGTGGGGTAGGGGTGGTGAGGGGAGGTGGTTGGGGTAGGGGCAGCTGCGTGCAGAGGGGGGGGCGAAGGTGCGTTGGCCCCGGGCATCCGTCGCCCACCCTCTCTGCACGCCGCTGCCCCCAACCCCCCCCAATGCCGCAACCCCCCCCGATGCCGCAACCCCCCCCATGCCGCAACCCCCCCCGATGCCGCAACCCCCCCCGATGCCGCAACCCCCCCCCGATGCCGCAACCCCCCCCCCCGATGCCGCAACCCCCCCCCAGATGCCGCAACCCCCCCCCAAATGCCGGAACCCCCCCCCCCAAATGCCGGAAACCCCCCCCCCAAAATGCCGGGTCTGTCTCTCTCCTCCCCCCCCCCCCCAAATGCCGGGTCTGTCTCTCTCCTCCTCCCCCCCCCCCCAAAATGCCGGTCTGTCTCTCTCCTCCCCCCCCCCCCCCCCCACATGCCGGGTCGCTCTTCTCCCCCCCAATGCCGGGTCGCTCTTCTCCCCCCACCCCACTGGGTCTCTCTCTCTCCCCACCACACAAACGCCGGGACTCGCCACTTCCGCAGCTGGTGAAACTGACGCCTATCGCGTCAGTCCGCTGCTGGCCCTTCCGGGAACGGAGATTGCCAGCTTAAAAGAAGGCCCGGACGCCGGAGTCATGCACACCACTTTTTCCCGCCGGAAATGGGCGTCACGTCGGTCCGCGGAGAATTTCGCCCCAGAACTGGGAAATGTGATTGGGCGGAGAATTGGTTCTGATGCCAAAATTGTGGCGGGCGCCAGATCCACGCCAAATCGCAATTCTCTGTTGCCTCGGCAACGGTGTCAACGCGTTCCACTGCGCACATTCAGCGGAGTATACATACATAAGCGGGCCTGACCAGATATTTTCCGGGGCGTCTGCGATTCTCCACCTCCAATGGGGTGAATTCCCAACGGCGAGGTTCACTTCTGCTTTTAAAAATTGAGAAACAGGCACTGTGGCTGACAGTCCATGTGGGATGGTACATCATGGTCAGCGGTCCAAGGACAGGACCAGTGGTCCTGGTGAATGTGTACATGCCCAACTGGGACGTCAAGGAAATCATAAAGGCGTACAAAGTAGAAATCCCCCCCACAGATAAGCAATGACGGATCGTGGGGATGGCAGGGGGGAGGGGGGCGGGGGGGGGGGGCACTTTAACTGTGTACAGGATCCACTAGCGGGCAGGTTGAAGCCCAGAACGAGGAAAACGTCAGGCATGGCCAGTGATGGGGGGTGATGCATTATCAATTACGACGTGATGAGAGTAGAGAGTAATCAAGGCTTTATTACGCAGACATGTGGAGCCTCCCGTAGCTGCTGACGAAATGGCTGCAGCTCGGAGAGCCCACACATTTATGCTCCGCCTACTTGGCGGAGCCAGCAGGCAGGGATCTACCCCGTAGCTGTAGTACAGGGGCCTTACCGTAATAGCCTTGTATGCCGTATATAATACAGTGGTGACTACCACATTGACCCCCTGTTAAAAAAGAGTCCAGCGGGGGTGGCGGAAACTATTTACATATAGGTTGTAAAAAAATCTTGAGTCCACAAATTTAGACGGTCGGGCGCCTTGATCCACCGTTACGAGCGCCGCAGGTGTGGTGTTGATGCCGGCGATGGTTCGGTCGTCAGTGACTCCGTGAGCGTGTCGACTTCATCTTCATTCGCGGGTGGGACCATGGGGAGGGTGAATCATCCTGGAGCGGGGCTGTGGTGGGGTGCGCTGGGGAAGGGAGGGTGGTGCCGGGGCAGGTGGGGGGGGGGTATGTGTGGGGACCCAGCTGGTGCCAGGTACCTGAGGGAGACTGTGTCTTGGCGGCCATTGGGGTATTCTATGTAGGCGTACTGCGGGTTTGCGTCAAGTGACTGTAGCCTCTCAACCAACGGGTCCGCCTTGTCCTGCTGGTCGCAGCCGCAGATGGTGACGTTATCCAGGTCAGATGGTGACGTTATCCAGGTACGGGAAAGTGGCCCGCAGTCCGTACCGGTCAACCATTCGGTCCATCTCCCATTGGAAGACCAAGACCCCGTTAGTGACGCCAAAGAGAACCCTAGGGAAGTGACCCTTAAGGTCGACCCACCTTTCCTGTTTGCGAACCTCACCCCGGATTGCAAACCCGTCGCCACCAGGAGCAGATGGTACAGCGCCCAGGACAGGACCTTCATCAGGTCTGAAGTCCAGCGGTTGCTTCAGGAAGGCATCATCGAAGCCAGCAACAGCCCCTGGGGAGCCCAAGTGGTAGTGGTCAAAACTGGGGAGAAAAACAGGATGGTCGTTGACTACAGTCAGACCATCAATCGGTGCACGCAGCCCGCGTGTACCCCCTCCCACGCATATCTGATATGGTCAATCAGATTGCACAGTACCGGGTCTTCTCGACAGTGGACCTGAAATCCGCCTACCACCAGCTCCCCATCCGTAAGGCGGACCGCCCATACACTGCGTTCGAAGCAGACGGCCGCCTTTACCACTTCCTTAGGGTCCCCTTTGGCGTCACCAATGGGGTCTCGGTCTTCCAATGGGAGATGGACAGAATGGTTGACCGGTACGGACTGCGGGCCACCTACCCGTACCTGGACAATGTCACCATCTGCGGCCATGATCAGCAGGACCATGACGCCAACCTTTCCAAAATTCTCCACACCGCCACTCTCCTCAACCTCACATATAACAAGGAGAAGTGCGTGTTCAGCACGAACCGCTTAGCCATCCTCAGCTATGTGGTCCAGAATGGAGTTCTGGGGCCCGACCCCGATCGCATGCGCCCCCTCATGGAACTCCACCTTCCCCACTGCCCCAAGGCCCTCAAACGATGCCTGGGGTTCTTTTCATATTACGCCCAGTGGGTCCCAAATTACGTGGACAAGGCCCGCCCACTCAATCAATCCACTGTTTTTCCCTGACGGCCTAGGTTCACCAGACCTTCAACCATATCAAGGCCAACATCGCCAAGGCCGCGATGCACGCAGTCGACGGGACGCTGCCTTTCCAAGTCGAGAGCGATGCATCAGACGTCGCTCTGGGCGCCACCCTCAACCAGGCAGGCAGGCCCGTGGTATTCTTTTCCCACACCCTCCATGCCTCTGAAATTCGGCACTCCTCCATCGAAAAAGAGGCCCAAGCCATCGTTAAAGCTGTGCGGCATTGGAGGCATTACCTGGCCGGCAGGAGATTCATGGTCCACACTGACCAACGGTCGGTTGCTTTCATGTTTAACAATACATAGCGGGGCAAGATCAAAAACGATAAAATCTTGAGGTGGAGGATCGAGCACTCCACCGACAACTACGAGATTTTGTATCGCCCGGTAAGCTTGATGAGCTCCCCGATGCCCTATCCCGAGGTACATGTGCCAGCGCACAAGTGGACCGACACCGGACCCTGCATGATAACCTCTGTCACCCAGGGGTCACCCGTTTTTACAATTTCATCAAGGCCTGCAACCTGCCTACTCCATCGAGGAAGTCAGGGCGATCACCAGAGACTGCCAGGGCTGAGCGGAGTGTAAACGGCACTTCTACCGGCCAGATCGTGCGCACCTGGTGAAGGCCTCCCGCCCCTTTGAAGGCCTCAGCGTGGATTTCAGCGTGGGCCCCTCCCCTCCACCGACCGGAACATGTACTTTCTCAGTGTGGTCGATGAATATTCCCGATTCCCCTTTGCCATCCCATGCCCCGATAGAACGTCTGCCACCGTCATCAAAGCCCTCAACACCATCTTCACTCTGTTCAGCTTCCCCGCCTACATCCACAGCGACCAGGGATCCTCATTCATGAGCGATGAGCTGTGCCAGTACCTGCTCAACAGGGGCATTGCCTCGAGCAGGACGACCAGCTACAACCCCAGGGGAAATGGGCAGGTGGAACGAGAGAATGGGACGGTCTGGAGGGCAGTCCAGCTGGCCCTATGTTCCAGAAGTCACCTAGTCTCCCGCTGGCAGGAGGTCCTCCCCGACATACTTCACTCCATTCGGTCGCTCCTGTGCACTGCAACTAATGAAACCCCCCATGAACGTCTCTTTGCCTTCCATAGGAAGTCATCCTCCTGGGTTTCGCTCCCGACATGGCTGGCAGCTCCAGGACCCATTCTCCTCCGTCGACACATTTGACTCCACAAGGCAGACCCATTGGTTGAGAGGGTACAGCTACTTCACGCCAACCCGCAGTACGCTTACGTAGTGTACCCTGATGGCCGCCAAGACACAGTCTCCCTCAGGGACCTGGTACCAGCTGGTTCCACACACACCCCCCCCTCTGTCCCGGTGCCACCCTCCCTTCCCCCGGCCCACCCCACCGCAGCCCCTGCTCCAGGACAATCCGTCCTCCCCTTGCTCCCACCCAGGGATGAAGAGGATTTCGACACGCTCCCGGAGTCACCGAAGACCAAGCCGCCACCTGAGTCGCCACCAGCACTGCGGCGCTCTCGAAGACAGATCAAGGCACCAGACTGCCTGAATTTGTAATATTATCTGTAATTTTAAACACAAATTTCTGTATATAGTTCTCCACCACCCCCCTGGACTAATTTTTCTAAACAGGGGGTGAATGTAGCAGTCACCACTGATGTATATGTTGTATATATAGGTGCTTTATGGTAAAGCCCCTGTACTACAGGTATGGTGGTAGATCCCTGCCTGCTGGCTCCACCCAGTAGGCGGAGTATAAATGTGTGTGCTCCCCGTACAGCAGCCATTTCGTCAGCTGCTGTAGAAGGCCACAGATCTCAGTGTAATAAAGCCTCAATTACATCCAACTCTCGTCTTCGCGTAATTGATAGTACATCAAACTTCATTAAAAACAATTTTAAAAAAAGAAACAAACTATTTAGTTCATCATGTGTACACATTCAAATGACTGAACCGACTTTATCTGATGGTAAAACAAAGAACAAAGAAAAGTACAGCACAGGAACAGGCCGATCATGAAGCCCTTACTAGAAAAAAACCTTCTGCCCTTACTCGGTTCGGCATATAGTTTGCTGCACTGGCACCTTGGAGGCAAAACTGAGCCCAGTTTGCACTTATGGGGCTGGATTCTCCGGTTGCCGATGCCAAAATGGCGTTCAGCAAACGACCAGAGAATCGAAGTTTACAACCAAATCGATGGTCGCCCCCTCCAAAGCAGCGTATTATAGGAGTATGCCACGCCACGCCTGAGGCTCCGCCCCCGACCAGCCGAGTTCCCGACGGCGTGGGTCTCTCTTGGTCTCATCTGTCGGGAAATCAGCGTGGTGGCTGCAGACTCAGTCCAGGGCCACCACGGTTGATTGGGGGGGGGGGGGGGGGGGGGGGGGGGGGGGGGCAATCCTCCGGCAGGGGGGAACATTTTGCGGGCCTGGGGGCACTGTGTGGAGGGATGGTCCGGGGCACGCGAGCAGGTCGAGGGGGGGACTATTTTGCGAGCAATTCTCCAGGGCGTATCGGCAGCTAGAGCCAGGTTCTCTACGCTGCTGTCCTGCTAGCCCTCAGCAAAGCGGGAATCGGTGGCCGTTGTACACCAATTTTCCCCACCGTTCCCATGCCAGCGTGGAGACATTGCCCCAGAATCTGAGAATCCGGCCCATGATTCTTAAAAATCGTGGCATATTAAAATTCAGATCTGTCTATCGAAAGAAAGTGCTGCAATACCTCTGTGGAATAGATGTGGAAAATTGTCTTTGTTGCCAATGATTTTTTAAATGATAAAACTGACTCTAGTCAGTCGGAAATGGTGTCTTGAACTAGCTTCTGTGGTGAAATACAGCATGCAAACTTAAGTTAATTACCCATGTGAATTCCCTTAGGCCTGTCTTCCATCTGCCCTTGTCTGTCCCAGTGCTCCGACGCAGTGCTACCTCAGTGGCTGCAGCATACCCAGTGCAAGGCCACTGACTTTCAATGAAGGAGGCTGCAGATGGCCTTGGAGTACATTTTGAGCTGTTCTGGCCTGAAAGCGCTCAACTGTGAACTGCATAATCTTGGCATGGGCAGCAGCAGTCTGGCTGACAGCAAGGTAACAGCAAGGGCACTGATGGAGTGGTAGTGTTGGGAGGACAATTGCTATTTTTGTGAGGGGGGGACAGCAGGTTCATGCTCCCTGAGGTCACTACCAAAGATCGCTGGACTGCTGTGACACCTTGCAAGTTCCTTTGAACATTATAATTCATAGCCATGATGGCAGCAGTCTGAGCTCGAATGGCTGCAATCTGGGTCCAATCCTGGGTGAATGGAGTTGGCCACTACTTCCACGCTTTGTGCCAAGTTGGCGCCAGGCTCCTCAGTGTTCACAAACTGCTTGTCAATTTTCCAACGCACCAAGCATTTTGTCCTGCATAGCATCAGCGATCTTCTATAAGCTGCATCATCAAAGCCCACATTTTAGTCCTCTGCAACACAGCCCTTTGCACACACTGCCAACTATTCGATCAGGGTAACCACATCACTCCGCAGATTTCACCACTCACTGAAATAGTTCCCTCTCTCTTGCAGGACAAGGTGGTTGACAGCTGGTGGCTGCAGGAACTCACCAGTGGGGAACAGGCATGACTGCAAGTCATTACTCCCATGCAGGTAATGGTGCCGGCCATTATTGGGGCTTCCATTACTGAGACGGTGGCCAGTGATGGGGCTGGAATCAGCAAAATTGACAGTATAGGTGAAGTAATTTCAGGAGGCACAGGCTAAAAGACAAAGCAGATTTGTTTTCCAACACAAATAAAGCCACAGTCATGGCGTACAAAACAAATGCCTCAGCCTAGGACTATGGAGAGCTGCCATTCTGGGACTGGGGGTCAATATTTAAGGCCCCACTGGTGAGCCACTATTGGGCAGGCTTCCAACCACTCAACATAGAAACTCATTCTACGACTACCTGGGATCCCCACAGGATAATAACATCTTGGTTTTTCACGAGGAAAAGTTTCATGTTCCTGGGGGATGTCCTCAGATCCTGCCATTGAAGATCATATGGGGTAACTTGCACAAAGTGGGATCCTTCTGAGTCAAAGCTCTAATGTGTTTCTTAGATACTGGCGAGGTATCTGAAAAGTTGAGAGTCATGTTGACTTCTTCCATTGCCGGCAAAGGGGCTAAGCTCGAGGGCAGCTGGAGGCGTCTCAGAGAGTTTGTATTGGCAATATGTTCTGCAGGGCGGTGCTTGAGGGAGTATTCATAGGCTGCCAGTATCAAGATCCAACGTTGGATTTGAGCCGAGTCGATGGAGGAATTACTTTACATTATTTGTAAAGGCCCAGAAAAGGCCACGGGCAGGATTCTCCCGCATCCCCCCGATGGACCGACGCCGGTGTAACAAACGACGCAAACCACTCCGGCGTCGGCCGACCAGAAGTTGCAGAATCCTCCGCACTTATGGGACGAGGCCGGCGTCGGAGAGGTTGGCGCTGCGCCAGCCGGCGTTGAAGGGCTGGCGCGAGTTAGCGCATGCATAGACCGGCCAGAGTATTCTAGCGCATGCGCAGGGGGGTGTCTTCTCTGCGGTGGCCATGGCAGGGCCCTACAGGGGCCAGCACAGAAGGGAGGAGTGCCCTCATGGCACAGGCCACCGTGGGGGCCCCCTTGGGGCCGGATCCCCCCACGCTCCCCCCAAGGACCGCACCAGCTGGCCTACCAGCCAGGTCCCGTCGTGTGGGACCATGCCCAATTCACGCCAGTGGGATTGGCCAGAAACCAATGGGCGCTCGGCCCAACGGGGCCCGGAACTGGCATAGCGTGGCCCCTGCCCGAAAACCAGCGCCGGAGAATACGGCAGCCACATCGGAGCGGCGGGGCAGGATTCACGCTGCCCCCGGGGATTCTCTGACCCGGCGGTGGTCGGAGAATCCCACCCCTGAGGTCTGTCATTGTTACAAAATGTCGTCCGAAGAGATACTTCTTCACACCAAAAATAACAGCCAACCTTTCCTTTTCAATTTGTGAATAACACCGCTCAGTGTCTGCCAAGGTCCTGAATGCATATTCAATGGGTCTCCCCGCGCCATCTTCCTATCAATGTGAGAGGACTTCACCCACACCATATGGAGAGGCATCACACTTCATTATTACTTCCTTTCTGGGGTCACAATTGGCTAGTATATTTCAGAACAGCAGTTGCTGTTTTACATTCATGAAGACTTCATCCTGCAGTGCCTGTCATGACCACCTTTGATGTTTTTTCAGCAACATGTGCAGGGGTGACAATAAAGTGGCAAAATTTGGGATGAATTTCCTATAGTAATTTATCAGGCCTAAAAAAGATTTCAACTCTGTTGTATTTTGCAAGTTTGGCACTGATGCACTTTCAATTACGACGAGACGAGAGCAGAGTGTAATTGAGGCTTTATTAAGCAGAGATGTGTAGCCTCCTGCAGCTGCTGCCAAAATGGCTGCAGCTCGGTGAGCACACACATTTATACTTCGCCTACTGGGCAGAGCCAGCAGGCAGGGATCTACTCCCGTACCTGTAGTACGGGAGCCTTACGGTATTACATCTCCTATGTGATATATACAACAGTGTTGACTACCACAGGCACCAACTTGATGACCTAAACTTTGTCCTCCACAGGATGTAGGCCATTCCTATTTATCCACTACCCAAGGTAGATCACTTTTTCTGCCTGGAATACATATTTCTCTGTCTCGAGATGTACGCCTGTGTTGGAAAATTGCCTCAATAAAAGAACTAGGAGCAGGAGTAGGCAATTCAGCCCCAGTCCGCCATTCAATATGATCGTGACTGATCTCCTCTTAGCCTCAACTCCGCTTTCCTGCTCATTCTCCACTTCAACCCATTACTAAATAAAACCTGTCTATCTCCTCCTTAAATGTTATCAATGTCCCAGCATCCTCTGCACTCTGGGGTAGTGAATTCCACAGATTCAAGACCCTTTGAGGGAAGTAATTTCTCCTCATCTCTGTTTTAAATCTGCTACCCCTTATCCTAAAACTATGACCTCTTGTTTTAGATTCCCCCACATGAGGAACTATCCGCTCTACGTCTACTTTGCCGTACCTTTTATCATCTTATATACCTCAATTGTATCTTCTCTCATTCTTCTACACTTGAGAGAATATAGGCTTAAACTGTTCAATCTCTCTTCATAAGTCAAACCCCTCATCTCTGGAATCAACCTAATGAACCTCCTCTGAACAGCCTTGAATGCAACTACATCCCTCCTCAAATAAAGGGACCAAATTGTACACAGTACTTCAGGTGCAGTCCCGCCAACACCTTGTACAGTTGCAGCAACATCTCTCTACTTTTATATTCTATTTTTTTAGCTATAAAGGCCAAAATTCCATTTCTCTTCCTTATTACCTGCTGTACCTACATATTAGTTTTCTGTGATTCATGCACAAGGGCACCCAGATCCATCTGCACCAAAGCACTCTGAGGTTTCTCTCCATTTAGATAATAAGGTGCCTTTCCATTTTTCCGACCAAAACCATTTTTCAGGATCTCCACTAGTTCAGTGGCCCCTCTGATTAGTACGGCCACCCTAGACAGCCCTTGGTGAATATGTTCCATGCCACACTGAAAGATGGCACATGCGACAAGAGTCCAAAGGGCAGTTATGTATATTCGTAGAGGCCCTTATGGGTGTTAATTGTGATGTATTTTCTGAATATTTCAACTAGCTCAAGCTGGAGGTAGGCCTGGTTTATATCCAGTTTTGTGAAGGTTTGACCACCTGCATACAAATCCTCTACATGTGGCATGGGTACCAATCCAGTTGTGAGGCTTTGTTGACCAAATTGGAAACCTCCACAAAGGTGGACTGACTTTCAGGCTTGAGAACAGGGGTCACTGGCGCAGCCCATTCTGTGAACTGGCCGTATTATTCCGAGGCTTCCAACCGCTCAATTTCTCCCTCGCCCTTCACATGCAAAGAGTATGGGACTGGTCGAGCCATTCTATATTTTGGTACGGCTTCGGGATCCACATAGATCTTGGCCCTCGCTCCTTCTATTTTGTTGAGGCCCACTTGGAATACATCGGGGTATTTTGTTAATAACCTCATACAGTCCACTGATCCATAATTTAAAAATTTCCAGTCAGTCTAATTGGATCTTCTGGAACCAATCCCTGCCCATGAGACTAGGTTCTGATCCTCACATGACTATAAGTGGGAATCGTGCCCACTGCTGTCCATAAGCTACCGGGTGGTCTCCATAATCGTCAAGGGTTCTCCCATGTACGTGGCAGGGCAGAATGTCCATTCAGAGATGCTGGAATATCTGTCCCTCAATGGCAGAGTCAGAGTTCCCATATCCACATCCATCTCGAAGAAATGACTGTTACAAGCAGCCTTATCCTTATCGGAGCGACTTTGGTAGTGACGATACAGTTTAACTGCATTGTTTCATCCTCTGAGAGCTGCTATACTTGCAAGGCATGGGCCTCAGCTGGGTTTGGCCTTGGCCTGGGCTGCACATGTCTGCTGATTCTGGCAGCCTTGCCTGCGTCATATCCTCCGACAGCACCTAGAGCTGCCCTGCGGCTGACACTTGTGATCCTCCAGGAGGTTCTCAAGGGCACATCTGGGGTTATCCTGTCCATTTTTGAAATATCAGGATGCCCATTTGGAAAGTTGTGTTGATAGTGGGAGAGCCATGGGCGGCACGGTAACACAGTGGTTAGCACCGTTGCTTCACAGTGCCAGGGACCCAGGTTCGTTTCCCAGCTTGGATCACTGTCTGTGCGAAGTTTGTATGTTCTCCCAATATCTACGTGGGTTTCCTTCGGGTGCTCTGGTTTCCTCCCACAAGTCCTGAAAGGCGTGCCTGTTAGGTGAATTGGACATTCTGAATTCTCCCTCAGTGTACCTGAACAGGCGCCGGAATGTGGCAACTCGGGGCTTTTCACAGTAGCTTCAGTGTTAATGTAAGCCTACTTGTGACACTAATAAAGATTATTATTATATGTGTGCTTTCCCCGGATACGCTGGCTTCTGAATGCAAGGACCCTCCTTCCAACCTGAGGATGCTACTATCTGTCATTTGTTGAAGTTTGTGCACCCCTTTCTCTGCATTTTCCAGGGACAAAGTTATTTCTGTAGACTTTTTGAGGTTTAGGTTGGGCTCTGCCAGTAATATTTTCTGGGTTGTAACGCTATTAATCCAACACACTAGCCTATTGTGTCGCATCTTGCCAAGGGGTGGGCCAGATTTGCAGTACTCTGCCAACCTCCGTAATCTGGCAAGAAATTCCATAATAGGTTCCCCCAGGGTCCTCACAGTTTTGTTAAAACGGTAGAGTTGGAGGATTATGGATAGCTTTGGGTCGTAATAGTTTCTCACCAGGTCCACTAGCTCCTCAAATGTTTTAGTGTCAGGGGCCACTGGATATGTTAAGCTTTGGATAATGTTAAATATCAGGACCCCACATGTTATTAGGAGGACTACCTTTTGCCTCTCATCCCATTCAATGTCACTAGCTCGAATAAATGTCCATTGGTATACAGGCCTCGGTCCTCTACATTTGCATCATACGGCTCACGTCTTGCAAAGAAAGGCAATTCTGGGCTGTTTTTCTTCTTACAAGTATTGTATTCTGAGGTCTAAAAAAAAGGCTGCTCAGAATGCTGTGCTTGATCCTCGTCGCCAATGTAATAATTCCAGGCGGCACAGACTTTATTCTCCAATGCAAATAAGGCTGTAGCCGCGGTGTCGAAAACAAATGTCCCAGCCTGGGGCTATTGGGAACTGCCAGTCCGGGTCTGAGGGGTCCATATTTAAGGCCCCAATTGTGAGCCCTTTTTGGGTGGGCCTCCATCCGCTCAACACGGGAACTCATATTCTACAAAGCCCACATGGAGATCAGTGGTCTCCTGTTGTCTTCGTAAGGGTTATAACAATAGGCATAACTAATCCTCATTCTCACATCCTACTTCCCCTCATCCCATACTTCCTTCCGATTTACAAGTTGTAGCCACAACCAAAACCTCACCCTTGTGGATTTTTCAGATACCTGGCCAGGCAATAGGAGAACATCAACAAGAGATTGGTAATGAAGGCACAGCATCGTCACTTGTTTTCAAATTTACAGTCACCAGCTTAAATACTGAGGCGTGCATGTTGATGGAATAGCTGATGCTTTGGGACAGAACATGCCGAATGTTGAGTGCTGAACTTCAACCTTGAGGACAAGATTCTCATGATGCAGTTGTCAATTCCCAATGTCAATGTGGAACTCTACCTTTAGTATTCTGTAGGAGACAAATACCTGAGGAATCTTAGCTTTGGATCTTATGCTTAGTTTATGGAGGAAGACTGCCTCTCTGTACTACAGTGAACAAAACGACAATCAGGTTCCTCATCAGTGCATATGTGATTGACTACAAGTAGCCCACAGAGTAAGTCTTCTAATATCATGTCAACTGTCAAACTACATTTAAAATGTTGGGAAAACTCGAATTAAAGCCTCCCGATTTAGATTAACATCCGTATGAGTCATGAACGGAGGACTTATTGAATTTACAATGAAAGCAGACTTCCCAGTCAATGCTGTCCTCCAAAACACAACACGATGATTCATGTTTTCTATGAATGGTAAGCAACACAGTGTTTAGAACATGACTCAACTCACAGAACCAAAGACAGGAATCTTTTTACTGCCTTTCCTGATTCTCATCATGAAAGTAGGAAAATGTCAACTCCTTTTATGAGATGGCTATTTCACTGAAATGCCACATCAATATCTGTTAATTTAAAAAGGAAAAATATGCAGTGACGTGTTTTCAACATACATCCTAGTACAATTACTCTAGATATTTTCAGTGATCAATTAGTAATCATATCTAAATTGTCATTTCTGATTTTCTAAATGAGCACCTGTGTGCCAATCTACATTATATTGCATGGTAACTTACATGAATAAATACAACTTTGAAAAGGTATAGTTAGCCATGTTTCAACTGCACAGATTCAAATTCCAAAGCACAAACATATTGCAAGGTGAATATGCACATGCAGCCTTGTTCTAAATTGTGTGCTCGTTGCATCTTTTTCTGTTAAACTTAGCTCTTCATTGTATGATAATACTTATTGTGTCAATAGAACAATGCAATAAATGAGTTGGTCCATTTTTAAAATAGCAATATGAATGAATCTTGTAATTTTGTGTTTTAGGTTTGTCACTGTGTTTTTAGCTCCCATCCAACTCTTTTCCTCCTACAACAAAGCCGCTTGTCATATACAAAATGTTAAGCATGTTTGCTAATCCCAGCAAGAAGAAGCAATGATTCAGCTGTTGCCTCAGCCTTACAATGTGCTTGGTTTAATACGCGCAAGGAAGCATGGTTGTTACATCAGCTGCCTGCCTGCCAAACAATCTAATTTACGTTTCGGGAGCAGTGAGTTCAATCTTGCTTGTATACTGCGTCAAAGATGTGAACAACAATAGATGTAGCTGTACTACGGACCAATGTTTTTTGTAACAGCATAAACACCAAACTTTGTCTGATTTCAGATGGAATTAAAGTGAGATTTAAGACACTCCTTAAAACCTACTCCCTTGACCAAGCTGTTGACCATCTGCCTTAATATCAATTCATGTGGCTCAGTGTCAAATTTTGTTTAATACTGCTCCTGTGAAGTGCATTGGAACATTTTATGTTAACGGTATTACACAAATAGAAATTGTTCTTATTGCTCGCTTTGTTAGAAAACATGGATATTGCTCTATTTCAATTTCATGTTTGTATAAAATGGCTAACTTCCATAGCATTGACCTGCATAGTGTGTTTTTGTGAACTCATAGCCTGGGTCATTTTACAATATATATTTTTCACGATCCCTAGCAAACCTGTACGCATCTTATAAGTGGGATGATCTCCATTTCCTTCCTTCTCCCGAGACTAGGCCCAAAGCCTGCCACCAAGAAGACTATGTGGTATTATCATAACTATCAGCATTGCAAGGGTTAATGATTGTTGAGAGTAACCATTAAAGGTAGCTACAAGGGCATAATAGCTAATAGGGCAACATGGTAGCATGGTGGTTAGTATAAATGCTTCACAGCTCCAGGGTCCCAGGTTCGATTCACGGCTGGGTCACTGTCTGTGCGGAGTCTGCACGTCCTCCCCGTGTGTGCGTGGGTTTCCTCCGGGTGCTCCGGTTTCCTCCCACAGTCCAAAGATGTGCGGGTTAGGTGGATTGGCCATGCTAAATTGCCCGTAGTGTCCTAAAAAGTAAGGTTAAGGGGGGGGTTGTTGGGTTACGGGTATAGGGTGGATATGTAGGTTTGAGTAGGGTGATCATGGCTCGGCACAGCATCGAGGGCCGAAGGGCCTGTTCTGTGCTGTACTGTTCTACGTTCTATGTTCTACAAATATAACTATATAAGTGATGTTATACCTTAGGGGAGGGGTGTATGCAGCATGAGATGGCTAGTGAAGGTTGTAAGAGCAGATAATGTGAGTGTTAGATTATAGTTTATACCAGTGAGATTATCAGTATTTGAGTGTAGTTAGATGTTATTGATCAGTTGTGTACTCGAAAGGACTAAGTGTCGTATCCCAGTTTAGTAGTGTAAATATAATCATAGCTTTGTTTAAGTTAAAGCTATTTTGTGGTCTTTGTGGAACACTACGCCAACCATCCTGAAATAAGCAACACAAAGAACATCATAAATTACGGCAGTCTCCAGTTCTTCTGAATCCCCTCCTATTGTCACCGGCGCACCTCAAGGGCAGTGGGCAGAAGAGGGTTGCGTGGCGATGCCTGTGACTCTGGGGCCCTCTGGCTCCAGTCCCTCCAGATGTCTGGGTGGGGGGCTGAGGGGAAGGGTGGGTGCAGGGCAGGGTGTTGAGCTGATTGACACAGCCCTCGTCCTAGGGAAATCTGGAGATGATGTGGGCCTCCCCTGTCTTGACATGTCAGACCATCGACGCACCCTGTGCTCCATCCTCCGGCTCCTCCTCGGGGTTGTCCTCTCCCCCTCCTGATCCGCCTCCTCAGATGAGGCCGCATATCCTTACTTTTCCTCCAGCATGTCGCCCCTCTGCTGTGTTAGATTGTGGAGGGCACAGAAGACCACCACAAAGCGGGAGACCCTCTGAGGGGTGTACTGCAGGGCACCATCAGAGACATCCAGGTATCGGAACCACATCTAGAGCAGCCTGACACACCGCTCAATGTCAGCGCGGGTGGAAAGGTAGGCCTCATTGTATCGGTGTCTACCTAGGTCTCAGGCCTCCACATCACTGTCATCAGCCATGACCTCAGCGGGTATCCCTTGTCACCCACGAGCCAACCTGTCACCCTGGGGTGGCACTCGAAGACACCAAGTTCTCTGTGTGCCCAGGATGTAGCTGTCATGCGCAGTCCCAGGCAAACGGGCACACGCGTGCATGATTCTGAGGCGATGGTCACACACCATCTGAACATTCAGGGAGTGGAACCCCTTCCTGTTAATATAAGGCATTCCCTCATGCCCCGGTGCTCGCAAGGTGACGCAAGTGCCATCGATCGCTTCCTAGACCTGGGGCATCCCGATGATGGTGGCAATTCCTGCAGCCAGGGGTTCTTGGTAAGCCTGGTCCACATCGAAGGGGATATAGTCTGATGCCCAGTCTAACCGAGCATCCATCACTTCCAGGATGAACTTGTAGGTAGATGACTGTGATTTGCCACACAGGCCCCCGCTCGGAATGCATCAATAGACGTTGAGGGCTCAAGTGACCTTCAGGGTCCCCGGGGACGAGTGCCCGCCTTCTCCACAGGGTGCCATTACTGCGAGGACACGGCACAGATGCTGAACTGTATCCCTTTTGAGAAACAGTCTTCTGCGGCATATGCTGCCTGTCAGCTTATAGAAGGATCGAAGACACCTGTACACCTTGGGCTGTCGCTGGCCTTCCTTTCTAGTCCCCTCCTCGCCCTGATGGATGGCAGGGTCTTCAGGGTGTGTAGCAGCCCTCTGCAAGTGTTGTGCCACCGCTAGCCTGTATTATCGTTGCCTTGACTGCCACAAGCACAGCGAGGGCAGCCTCCGCGAGAGCCACACCAGCAAAAAATATTTGATCCATAAGGAATTGGAGAAGGAGAAAGACCACGAATCAGTTCGGGCTTCCATCCCGAGACCCTCGAATCTCCCAAGCATCCATCACCTTCATCATGATTTTCATGTCTTCTCTCAGAGCGTCATCCAGTGAGCCAGTTGTGCTGCAAGCCTTGCTCTGCACACTCGTCCTCGGCCACAACAGGAGCTCCTAGACCCCAGACCTCTGCCGGGAACATTAGGGAGGCCGTGCTCAGCTGCCTTCCACTCATCCACACACTAATCCTTGGACTGGGAAAGGATCCTGAAGCCCTGCTCTTTAGTGTTTGATTGTTGGCAGCCACCTCTATGGTGCAGGCACTAAATGTTGCTGGACACTCAGTGCGCTAGTCAGCCTCGGAGACTTGGCACCTGTGCCTTCGAGGAGGCATTTGAGAGTTCAGGAGTGTGAAGTGCTCTCACCACTAACAAGGCTAATGCCCCATTTGAAATAGCCCTTCAGCTGTGAAGCTGGAGGCTACCACAGTCAAAGGGAGTGAAATGGACTTTCAGGGGAGAAGCTGCATCATGGCTCTGTCCTAGGATAGTTTTGTATGCTAAATTGCCCCTTAATTGGAAAAACACCTTGAAAAGAAAATAAATAAGATAGTCACCAAAAATTTGAATAGGGAATTCAGAGGAAATCTTTCAACCAAAGTGTGGTTAGAATTTGGAAGGCAAAGCCACAAGGAATAGTGAAACTTGTGACAATAATAAAGATTATTAGATTATTATTATTCTGCATATGTCAGGTGGAGCAAAACTATGGATGGGTTTTAAAATGAGAAGGGCAATAATGAAATTAATTCAGGGCAGCACGGTGGCGCAGTGGGTTAGCCCTGCTGCCTCACGGCGTCGAGGTTCCAGGTTCGATCCCGGCTCTGGGTCACTGTCCATGTGGAGTTTGCACATTCTCCCCGTGTTTGCATGTGTTTCACCCCCACAACCCAAAGATGTGCAGGATAGGTGGATTGGCCATGCTAAATTGCCCCTTAATTGGAAAAAATGAATTGGGTACTCTAAATTTTTTAAAAATATAATGAAATTAATTCACCTGAACACGGAATTCCATTTCAATTGGATGAAAACAATGATAATATTTGTGTGGCACTTACTCTACATAGAGTCATAGAATTCCTACAGTGCAGAAGGAGACCATACAGCCCTTCGGGTCTTCACTGACCCTCTAAAAGAGCAACCTACCCACTCCCCTGCTCCATCCCCGTAACCCCACCTAACCTTTGGACACTAAGGGGAAAATTATCATGGCCAATCCACCTAACCTGCACGTCCTTGGGCTGTAGAAGGAAATTGGAGCACCTGGAGGAAACCCACGCAGACAAGGGGAGAATGTGCAAACTCCACACAGTGACCCAAGGCCGGAATTAAACTTGGATCTCTGGTGCTGTGAAGCAGCAGTGCTGACCACTGTGGCATCATGCCGCTCCCGTTCAATGGAATTCAAACCAGGTTCAGAAAAGGGAGGCTGTAATATGGATCCTGAAGATGATAATTCTGTAGCTCAGGGTTTCAGGAGTGAAATACGTGAGTTGATCACTGACCTACATGACTCCCAGTTTGAGCTTGATTTCAAAATTCTCAGCCTTATTTTCAAATTGTTCCCTGGCCTTGTCCTCTCCCCACCACCTTTCTCTGTACCTTCCTCCACGTCTGCAACTCCTGAGATCCCAGCACTCCTCGAATTCTGACCTCTTGTACATCCCAAATTTTCACCTAATATTAGCAGGTGTGCCTTCAGCTGCCTCGTTAACTTAAACTCTGGAATTCCTCCATGTGACTTCTCTGCTTCTCCTTTAATGTAATCCTTAAAATCTACCTCTTGCTTCTGGTCATCTGTTTTAACATTACCCTTTGAAGGCTCACTTCCTGTGAAGTGCTTTAGGATGATTTACTTTGTTAAAGGCAATTTGTAAATGTGACATGTTCGTCTGAAGATGGAAAAAGGCTACCATAGCAACGGACCACATGAGGAATGGAACATTTATTTTTGGATGAGTCGGACGAATGTCTGCAAACCGTGGCCTTAATGTTAAGTGGGTGACAGAGTCAACATCAGAGGCAAATATAAAGACGTCAAATTTGCTGAAGCTGATTTGGAAGAAGCTATGACTCATCTGGAACATCACATCCAATAGGCAGTAACATAGTAGTACATCACTCCAAAATCAATGAGGTGAGTTATGTTGATGACCACCAGGGAGGAATTAGATCTTCATAAAATTATCAGGCTTGTTTTTAATGAGACACCCCCTGAAGCTGAACGATGTTCCCTGTAAAGAGAACGGCAAGTTAGAGGAGCCCTGATTCATTATCGTGC
Source organism: Scyliorhinus canicula (assembly GCF_902713615.1). Lineage (NCBI taxonomy): Eukaryota > Metazoa > Chordata > Chondrichthyes > Carcharhiniformes > Scyliorhinidae > Scyliorhinus > Scyliorhinus canicula. The sequence goes on along the minus strand of NC_052158.1, from coordinate 79,405,306 downwards.
ACATTAAGTGCAGTGAGTCACTGATGGACTGTGGCAGAACATAAACAGGGGGAAAAAATGCCTCAGTGAATACAAATTGCCTCATTACCACCACTGATGTCCAGGGTCAGCCAAATCAGAATAAATCAGCAGTTTGTGCCACAGCCTACAGAGGTCTAGCCTTAAATTAGTCTTTGACTACTGAAAACCATCTTAGAGATAAAAGAAGTAGGTCTGTAACTCTCCTGGTGCAGATTTCTTTGTATTTCCCAGTTTTGTGGAACAAAATGAAATCAAATACACAAATAATGCATGGCAGATCATTTATAGTGTGCATGAGCCCTAAAGTGCATACATAATTATCTCTCAAATTCATCTGCCCTGCATTTTATATCTTGCTGACTAAATACAGAAATCTTAGCGGCATAAGCACAGTCATTAATTTATAAAGCAAATATAGTTGTAAAATAAAACTTTAAAGGGTGTGGTTATTAACAGAGTACGTACTCAAAAAACATTGGAATATTTTCTGTTTTTCTAAGTGCTATTTTAAATAAATGCGTAATAGATTTTGAAGCATTGAAATGCTGCACAGAACCTTAATACTGCACATGTTACATGTGGCCATATTGTTGCAGGATAAATATCATAACCACTTTCGGACCAATGCTCCATCTAATTGCAACAGTGCATCCACAAAATAAATTGGGGGAAAAAAATGTAAGTTTACTTTGGATAAAGCAACTGGTCCTGGTTCATATCTAAACTTAAAATGTGCCTCTTGGTTAATGCTCCAGCGAGTAAACGGAAAACATTGCACATGAAATCCCAAAGTGCTTTATAGTCAATGAATTACTATTGAAGTGCCAGCAAACGCAGTTGCCAACTTTCCACAGACAGAAATGTGTCTGGGTGCGATTTAACCACCGCGTTGTGCCTGGTGGTCATCTGGGCGTGCCAGTTAGATAGCAGGAAAGGCCAAAATTGAGATTCACATTGGGTGTGAATCGGTTTGTTATTTAACTGGCCTGCTCCCGATGGCGAGTTCCGGATCTCGCCCAAATATGGCAGGCATATCTTTTTTTTTGGAATAATTTTTATTCAAATTTTCAACAACAAATTTTTATCACAACAGAGAAAAACAGTAACCCCTCCCCTCCAATACTAAAACAATAAATTAACAAGAAAAAGAAATAAGCGTAAAACCATGCGAACAAACCCCCATAACGAACCCGTAGCCCTCCCCCCCCCCCCTCCCCCGGCTACCTTCCCCCGATTCCCGTCCATTTTCCCCTGATTCTTGGGACTATTCTTCCTCTTGTTCGTTGGCCACAAACAGGTCCCAGAACAATTGCATGAATGGCTCCCACGTTCTGTGGAAGCCGTCGTCTGACCCTCGGATGGTGAATTTGATTTTCTCCATTTGGACAGATTCCGAGAGGTCGGACAGCCAGTCTGCAGCTCTGGGCGGTGCTGCTGACCGCCAGCCAAACAGGATTCTACGGCAGGCGATCTGGGAGGCAAAGGCAAGGGCGTCCGCCCTCCTCCCCAGGAATAGATCTGGCTGGTCTGAAACCCCAAAGACCGCCACTATCGGGCATGGCTCCAACCTCACCCCCACCACTTTGGACATAGCCTCGAAGAAGGCTGTCCAGTACTCCACAAGTCTGGGGCAAGACCAGAACATGTGGGCGTGGTTGGCCGGGCCTCTTTGGCACCGTTCACATCTGTCCTCCACCTCCGGGAAGAACCTACTCATACGGGTTCTTATTAAGTGGGCTCTATATACCACTTTTAGTTGCGTCAGGCTGAGCCTTGCACACGTGGAGGTGGAGTTGACCCTATGCAGTGCTTCGCGCCAGAGTCCCCACCCTATCTCAATCCCCAGGTCATCCTCCCATTTCATTCTTGTTGCGTCCAGTACGGTGTCGTCCCTTTCTACCAGTCGGTCATACATGTCGCTACAGTTCCCTTTCTCTAGGATACTTGCGTCCAGTAGGTCTTCCAGTAGTGTCTGTCGTGGCGGTTGTGGGTACGTCCTTGTCTCCTTTCGTAAGAAGTTTTTGAGCTGCAGGTACCGTAGCTCGTTCCCCCCAGCTAGCCGAAATTTCTCTGAAGGTTCATCCAGTACTGCGATCCTGTCGTCCGTGTATAGGTCCCTGACTGTCAGTGTCCCCCCGTCCTGCCTCCACCTTTTGAAGGTGGTGTCAGTCAGTGCTGGTGTGAACCTATGGTTGTTGCAGATGGGAGCCTTGTCCGACATTTTGGTCAGGCCAAATTGCTGCCGCAGTTGGTTCCAGGATTGGAGGGTGGCTGTCACCACTGGGCTGCTGGAGTGCTTTCTGGGTGGGGATGGGAGTGCTGCCGTGGCGAGGGCCTGGAGGGAGGTTCCCATGCAGGAGGCCTCCTCCACACGCACCCACTCGGCTTCTGGCTCCTGGATCCATCCCCTTACTCGCACGGCTGTTGCCGCCCAGTGGTAGAATTGTAGGTTCGGGAGGGCTAGCCCCCCCCGGATTTTGTTTTTTGTTTTTTGTAGGATCTTCTTTGGGATCCTAGCATTTTTACCCCCCCCCCCCCCCCATACGAACGCCATGATAAGTTTGTCCAGCGCTTTGAAAAAGGCCTTGGGGATGTAGATAGGAATGTATCTAAACAGGAAGAGGAACCTGGGCAGTACGTTCATTTTGATCGTCTGGACTCTCCCCGCGAGGGAGAGGGGGAATGTGTTCCATCTTTGCAGGTCCTTTTTTACTTCCTCCGTCAGACTGGTTCCATTTGTGGATCCCTTTCCAGTCATGGGCTATTTGGATCCCCAGGTAGCAGAATTTGTGTCGGGCTTGTTTGAACGGCAGCCCCTTTAGTGCTGCCCCCCCCCCCCCTCCCCCCCCATCCCCCCCTGCGGGTGTACTGGGAAGATCTCGCTTTTGCTCATGTTGGGTTTGTAGCCCGAGAAGGCGCCAAACTCTTTCAGGAGCGCGATGATTCCGTCCATGATGCTTTGTGGGTCCGAGATGTAGAGGAGCAGGTCATCAGCATAGAGTGAGACTCTGTGCTCTCTGCCTCCCCTTCGGATCCCCCTCCAATTTTTTGCTGCCCTGAGCGCGATTGCTAGCGGTTCGATTGCTAGTGCGAACAGCAGCAGGGACAGTGGGCATCCTTGTCTGGTGCCCCTGTGCAGCTGAAAGTATTGGGAGTTGGTAATGTTGGTCCGTACGCTCGCCATGGGAGCGTTGTATAGGAGCTGTACCCAAGCGGTGAACCCTGTTCCAAGCCCGATCCGCTCCAGTACCTCTATGAGGAATTTCCATTCGACTCTGTCGAAGGCCTTTTCTGCGTCCAGGGAGATGATCACCTCTTGTGTTCTCTCCCCGGAGGGGGTCATTATCACGTTCAGCAGGCGCCTGATGTTCGAGGTAAGCTGTCTACCTTTGACGAAGCCCGTCTGGTCCTCTGTGACCACCTCAGGTACACAGTCTCACAGCCTTTTGGCTAGGATTTTGACCAGTATTTTGGCGTCTGCGTTCAGCAGAGATATGGGCCTGTACGACCCACATTCCGTTGGGTCTTTGTCTTTCTTAGGTATCAGCGAGATTGAGGCCTGTGCTAATGTGGGTGGCAGTGTGCCCCTAGCTAGCGAGTCTGTGAACATCTCCCGCAGGTGCGGGGCCAGCGCTGTCGCGAATTGTTTGTAGAAGTCCGCCGGGAATCCGTCCGGTCCCGGCGCCTTCCCCGTCTGCATGGAGCTAATGCTGTCCATGATCTCTTCCAGTGCTAGTGGTGCTTCCAGGTCCCGTTTTCTGCCCTCTCCCACGACTGGTATTTCCAGTCCATCAAGGAACCGGTTCATCCCAGCCTTCCCCATTGGGGGCTCTAAGGTGTACAGCTCTTGGTAGAAGGCCTTGAAGGTTTTGTTAATCCTCTCTGGTTCTGTTTCCAATGTGCCTCCAGTACCCCTGATTTGCACAATTTCTCTGGTGGCTGCCTGCTTTCTCAGCTGGTGTGCCAACAGGCGGCTGGCTTTGTCTCCGTGTTCATACAGGGTCCCGCGTGCCTGGCGGAGTTGGTGCACTGCTTTCCTGGTGGAGAGCAGGTCAAAGTTCCTTTGTAGTTCTTTTCTCTCCGCCAGGAGCTCTACGGTCGGGGCTCTGAGTATTTACGGTCTACCTCCAGTATGGAGTCGACCAGCTTCTGCCTAGCCACCCTTTCCTCCCTATCTCTTTGCGCTTTGAAGGCAATGATGTCCCCTCTTAGTACGGCCTTTAGCGCTTCCCAGAATGTGGAGGGTGAGACCTCCCCGTTTTGGTTGTTCTCCGTGTACTCTGCTATGGCCTGCACTATCCTTTCGCTGAAGGCCTTGTCAGCTAGTAAGGCACCGTCCAACCTCCATGTGGGGCGCTGGGCCCGTCCCGTCTCTAGCCGCACGTCCATGTAGTGTGGGGCGTGGTCTGATATCACAATTGCGGAGTATTCCACTTTGTCTATCCCTGGAAGCACCGTTTTCCCCACCACAAAGAAGTCAATTCTGGTGAACACGTTGTGTACTGGGGAGAAGAAGGAGAATTCTTTCTCCCCCGGGTGGGCGAACCTCCAGGGGTCCACTGCTCCCATCTGCTCCATAAAGTGACTGAGTTCCCTTGCCATGCTTGAGGTTTTCCCCGTTTTGGGGTTTGATCTGTCCGTCTTTGGATCCTGTACACAGTTGAAATCCCCCCCCATGATTAGTCGATGCGTCGCTATGTCTGGGATTTCTGCCATGATCTTTTTGATGAAACTCGTGTCGTCCCAGTTGGGCGCGTACACGTTGACTAGAATTACTGGTGCCCCATCCAGGGCCCCGCTGACCATGACATACCGCCCCCCTGGGTCTGTGACCGTCTTTGTCGCCCTAAACATTGTCCTCTTGCCGATCAGGGTCGCCACCCCCCTGGCCCTTGTCCCATAGCAGGAATGGTAGGTTTGTCCCACCCAGCCCGTTCTTACCCGCAGTCGGTCCTCCTCCCTCAGATGCGTCTCTTGGAGGAAGACTATGTCGGCCCTCATGTTTCTGAGGTGGGTGAGGACTCTAGATCTCTTCACTGGGCCGTTAAGTCCCCTTACGTTCCAGGTGATTATCCTGGTGGGGGGCTTCTGCCCCCTCGTTCCTGTGGGATTAACCATATTTATCTGGTGGACGCGCCCCTGTCCTCCGGGGTTTCCCTTTGTTAGGGGGCCGTCCAGGATGGCGGCGGGCATATATTAACCCAATTTTGCAATTTCAATCTCAATAGCGGGCTTGAAGTCAAAAGTAACTGAGAATTAACTGGCTCCCCAGCGAGAAATTAAAGTGGGCGTCGTTTAGTGATCCTTTATAAAAGGTGAAACTGTCGCAATGGCCACTGTGGGGAACTGAGGAGGCGAGTAGCCAGTTCCATTTTAAGACGTGCCGTTTAGGTCACTGAAGTTGCTGCCTCAGTACTCAGGAGGGAGGGACGAGGGAGAGGGGAAGGACCCCCTCAAGGGGTCAAGCTTGGTCGGGCGTTGCCCCTGAGTGGGGGAGAGAGGAGCTTTTCGTCTGTGAGACTAAGCCATCCTTAAATATTGTGGATGCCCATAACGGGCAACTACAGCTGCTGCCTGTCTGTCCTAGCAAACACTACAAGGACAGAGCTCTGTTCTTGGTCATATGCTGCAGGTCACTTTAACTCCCTTTGACTGTGAGCTGCTTCAAGCTTCACTGCTCCAGGTTATTGTTAGTAAGAATTGGCCTTGTTGGTTGTGAGAGCACTTCACAGCTCCCAAATGGATTCTCATAGGTACACGTGCCATGGACAGCATGATAGCACAGTGGTTAGCACTGTTAATTCACAGCTCCAGGGCCCCAAGTTCGATTCCCGGCTTGGGTCACTGTCTGTGCAGAGTCTGCACGTTCTCCCCCTGTTTGCGTGGGTTTCCTCTGGGTGCTCCGGTTACCTCCCACAGTCCAAAGATGTACAGGTTAGGTGGATTGGCCATGCTAAATCCACCTTAAAATTGCCCTTAGTATCCAAAAAGGTTCGGTTAGGTGAGGTTACTGGGTGACGGGGATAAGTTGGAGGTGTGGGCTTAAGTAGGGTGCTCTTTCCAAGGGCCGGTGCAAACCCTATGGGCCGAATGGCCTCCTTCTGCAATGTTAATTCTATGATTCCATGTCTCAGACGATGATTATTGCATCGCCTTTCAATCAAAGGTTGAAGCCTCTACGCTTTGCCTGACCTCTAGAAGCATCAGCACCATAGACACAGCAGCCAACAATCAAACACTCAAGAGCTGAAGTGGGGATATCTTTTCACTGTAGAGTTAGTGTGTGGATCAAGGTAGAGTACCTGACTACGGTCTCCCTAATGTTCCTGGCAGGTGTCTGGGGTCCAGGGGCTCCTGCTGTTGGTAGGGGTGAGTGTGCAGAGCGAGATTTTCCAGCCCAACTGGCTCACGGGATGGCACTCCGAGAGAACAGTAAGAAGTAATACAACACCAGTTAAAGTCCAACAGGTTTGTTTCAAATCACAAGCTTTCGGAGCACTGCTCCTTCCTCAGGTGAATGAAGAGGTATGTTCCAGAAACATATATATATAGACAAAGTCAAAGGTGCAAGACAATGCTTAGAATGCGTGCATTTTCAGGTAATTAAGTCTTCACAGATCCAGAGATAGGGGTAACCCCAGGTTAAAGAGGTGTGAATTGTCTCAAGCCAGGACAGTTGGTAGGATTTTGCAAGCCTAGGCCAGATGGTGGGGGGTTAATGTAATGCGATATGAATCCAAAGTCCCGGTTGAGGCCGTACTCACGTGTGCGGAACTTGGCTATAAGTTTCTGCTGGGCGATTTTGCGTTGTCACGCGTCCTGAAGGCCGCCTTGTAGAATGTTTACCTGGAGATCAGAGGCTGAATGCCCTTAACTGCTGAAGTGTTCCCCGACTGGAGGGGAACATTCCTACATGGCGATTGTTGCGCGATGTCCGTTCATCCGTTGTCACAGCGTCTGCATGGTCTCGCCAATGTACCACGCTTCGGGACATCCTTTCCTGCAACGTGTGAGGTAGACAATGTTGACCGAGTCACACGAGTATGTACCGCGTATATACCCCCTAGTGGGTGGTGTTCTCACGTGTAATGGTGGTACCCATGTCAATGAACAGGCACGTCTTGCAGAGATTGCCATGGCAGGGTTGTGTGGTATCGTGGTCGCTGTTCTGAAGGCTAGGTAGTTTGCTGCAAACAATGGTTTGTTTGAGGTTGCGCGGTTGCTTGAAGGCAAATAGTGGGGGGGGGGGGTGGGGATGACCTTGGCAAGGTGTTCATCTTCATCGATGACGTGTTGAAGGCTACGAAGAAGATGCCGTAGTTTCTCCGCTCCGGGGAAGTACTGGATGACGAAGGTCCTCTGTCGGTTGTGTCCCATGTTTGTCTTCTGAGGAGGTCGGTGCAGTTTCTTGCTGTAGCGCGTTGGAACTGTCGATCGATGAGTCGAGCGCCATATCCCATTCGTACAAGGGCATCTTTCAGCGTCTGTAGATGTCTGTTACGCTCCTCCTCGTCTGAGCAGATCCTGTGTATATGGAGGGTATGTCCATAGGGGATGGCTTCTTTAATGTGTTCAGGGTGGAAGCTGGAGAAGTGGAGCATTGTGATGTTATCCGTGGGCTTGCAGTAAAGGGAACTGTTGAGGTGACCGTCTTTGATGGAGATGAGTGTATCCAAGAATGCAACTGATTTTGGTTGCTCCATCAAGGACGGTCACCTCAGCACTTCGCTTTTCCGCAAGCCCACGGATAACCTCACGATGTCTACCTCATACGTTGCAGGAAAGGATGTCCCAAAGCGTGGTACATTGGCGAGACCATGCAGATGCTGCGACAACGGATGAACGGACATCGCGTGACAATTGCCAGGCAGGAATGTTCCCTTCCAGTCGGGGAAACTTCAGCAGTTAAGGACATTCAGCCTCTGATCTCCGGGTAAGCGTTCTCCAAGGCGGCCTTCAGGAGGCGCGACAACGCAGAATCGCCGAGCAGAAACTTATAGCCAAGTTCCGCACACGTGAGTACGGCCTCAACCGGGACCTTGGATTCATGTTGCATTACATTCATTCTCCACCACCTGGCCTGTGCTAGCGAAATCCTACCACCTGTCCTGGTTTGAGACAATTCACACCTCTTTAACCTGGGGTTACCCCGATCTCTGGATCTGTGAAGACTTAATGAGCTGCAAATGCTCACATTCTAAGCATTGTCTGGCATCTTTGACTTTGTCTATATATATTTCTGGAACATACCTCTTCATTCACCTGAGGAAGGAGCCGTGCTCTGAAAGCTAGTGATTGGAAACACACCTGTTGGACTTTAACCTGGTGTTGTAAGACCCCAGTCCAACGCCGGCATCTCCACATCATGACTCTGAGAGAAGGCAGGACACATCAGGGTGGGGGAGGCATGGCGGATTTGATGGTCTGAGGATAGAAGCCCTAAATGATCGTCAGTCTCTCTCCTTCTCCAATCCCTTACAGAGACCAAAATGGATGGTAGTGTCTGTCGGCAGAGGATTCCCTTGCAGTGCTGGTGGTAGCAGGATTGACGCTGGACTGAGACGGCACCCCATGTGCGGGGGGCTGCTGCACATCCTGAAGTCCCGGCTGCCCATCAGTCCGAGGAGGAACCAACAGATAGACACCAGCACTGGCCCAAAGTGTTATAGGCTTTGTTGGACTTTGGAGGAGATGACAGACAGCATGTGCTGCAGGAGAATCTATCTCAACAGGTGCATCGCTTGCAACACACCCCCGTGGACCTGGCACCCCGTGGAGGAGGAAAACACCAGTTCCCAGTGGCCGTGAAGGTCACCGTAGCCCTGAACATCTATGCTACCGGTTCGTTCCGGGGCTCAAGCGGGAACATTTGTGGCATATCGCAAGCAACAGCCCACAGGTGCATTTTGAGGTCACGGATGCCCTTTGTGATCAGGCAGCTGACTATATCAACTTTGAACTGGACCAAGCCCATCAAGATGCCCGGGGTGCGGGACTCTCCACCATTGCCGGGTGCCTCTGGTCCAGGGGGTAATTGATGTCACGCATTGCCTTATGTACACTGGGACATCAGGGAATGCCCTTCATGAACAGAAAGGGGTTCCATTCCCTGAACATTCAATGAGTGCCCCTCCCACCACCATCCCTCCCCCCCCACCCTTCCCTGACTACCCTGTTCCACCCTGCCAGGGTCTGTGTAACATCACTCCAGGGTGATGGGCCTGCGTCGACACCAACAGCCAGTCAATATACAAGGCAGCAGAGTGATGATCATTCGCTGTGAGGTAAGCTCCAGTACTCCACAGTTAATGTCAGAGTCTGACTCATGTCTTTCTGCTGACAGCACACTCACACCTATTCTCTGAACGGGGTCTGCATCGGCGGTGTTTGATCGCACCCTGTGGCCTTTGATGCCCTTGGCAAACGTCCTTTGGAGGACCTGGAGCCGGAGGCTTACCGGTGTCATTGGCTTCGCCGTGTCACCCTGTTCTGCCCGCTGCCCATGAGATGTGCCGGGATTCAGGAGGTGGGATTCAGAAGAACTGGAGACTAAACCCTGGATTCCAGCGGACCTCTGACTGCTGATTCCCTTGGATGTTCCTGCATCCACCTGATGTGCATCAACAACTATGTGGTGTCCACCAGATACTGCCCCAAAAGCCTGTCCACTAATGGTACCTACCGAGATGTGTATCTCTGCACTGGTGGGAGGTGGGGGTGATAGGCATTAGTTCGCAATACAAAAAATGTTTTCCAAAGTAACTGACACACACTTCTCCACACAGAAAAGTAATCACCCCCAACAAACCTTCGGCAGACTGATGAATGTCACGGCTATTGCATTTCCACTGCAGAAGCAAAAAGTTGGAAGATTTTAACAAGGCAGTTACTACACTTTATACAGCATCTCAGACTCTAATCTCAGGTTTAAATTTACCAATTGATCGAGCATTGATATTGATCTAACATCAATTTCTGCTTGTGGACGAGAGTTCCAAACTCCTCCCACCATTTGTGTGTAATGTATTTCCTAATTCCATTCCAGAAAGTACTGGTTCTAATTTTAAAACTATACTCCCCAGCTCTCGATGCTCCTAAATTAATTGATCATCTGCCTCACACTTCTTTCATTGATGCACTTCCAAAGTATTTTGTTGATTGGTAAGCATTTTGGGACGTCCCACAGTCATAAAAATTCAAGCCATTCGTTATTATTTGGCATCTTAATTCATGGAAAATGGTTGCATGTTTGCTTCCAGCAGTCACAGTAATTCCCAGTATGTGAAACATTTTGAGATGTGGGGTGGAATTCTACATATCAGAGACTAAGTGCATATAGAGGCATCAAGTGATCTCTCTATGTGATTCACGGAAGATAAGAGCATGGGACGCCGGGGCTCGCCCATTTTCATTCATTTACATTCTCCCGCTGGCATGTGGCGTGGGCCTCAATCATGCCAGCAGCAGGGGGTCGGAGCATCACGATCGGGTTGGTGCCTGGTGCCGATTCTGCCCCGACGCCCGATTCTCCATATAGATCTTTGGGCTAAAGGAATCAAAGGATATTGGGGAAAGCGAGAACAGGTTACTGAGTTGAATGATCAGCCACGATTATATTGAATGGCAGAGCAGGCTCGAAGGACCGAATGTCCTCCTCCTGTTCATATTTTCTATGTTTCTATGTTTGACCAGTGAAGTAACAACTGAGGATGTTAATCCAGGGAGTTAACAAATTGTGAAGCCTGATTCAATGACTCTTTATAGATTTTAAACTGACTGATTTATAAATTAACCAAAATATATCAATGTGCATCATGTATCAAAATTGGTGTTGATTGTGAGCGGCACAGTCGTGCAGTGGTTAGCACTGCTGCCTATGGTGCTGCAGAGTTCGATCCCGGCCCCGGGTCACTGTCTGTGTGGAATTTGAAATTCTCCCCGTGTCTGTGTGGGTTTTGCTCCACGGACCAAAGATGTGCAGGTTAGGCGGATTGGCCATGCTAAATTGCCACTTAATTGGAAAAAAAATAATTGGGTACTCAAAATTTTTTTTTTTTTAAATGGTGTTAATTGCCCACTTTGTAAATTATTACAGCAATTGCAAGTAATGTAATTTGTTTGGTAGTTTGGGCCTTTTTCGTGAGCTTTGTGAAAGAACAAGCTGCTCAAAAAGCCTTTCTACAGGTTGCCGTTCTACCCTGAAGTCCAGTGTTGCTCAACTGTCCAAACTGCACAGACAGTTCATGTAGTAATTACATCTAGATTGGTATTGCAATAATTGCTCTGCCAGAGTTCAACTATTCCATCATTTGAGTTACACTTTAGGTGGGTGAGTTGCTAGTGGGTTTATACTTTCCCTTCTCCTTCCCTTTTTTAAATGCAGTCCACCTATAATAAATTCCAGTTCTGATGAAGGATCTACACCTGAATTGTTAACTTGTCCATTCTCCTCAAAGCTTTCAACACACCTAGACTGAGTCAGCTTTTTCTGTTTTTCTTTCAGTTAATTCTTCTTGATCATTTCACTTTCCTTTTGTGGAGACCTGCTGCACTTCTCCCATACAAATCCTTGACAAGGCCTTAGTAAATAGGCAGATTTATAACAAATGATTCATTGCCAATTTTTGTTTTTTAGAAATTTAGAGTACCCAATTAATTTTTTTCAATTAAGGGGCAATTTAGCCTGGCCAATCCACCTACCCTGCACATCTTTGGGTTGTGGGGGCAAAACCCAGGCAAGCATGGGGAGAATGTGCAAACTCCACACAGACAGTGACCCAGAGCGAACCTGAGACCTCGGCACCGTGAGGCAGCAGGGCTAACCCACTGCGCCACCGTGCTGCTCTGATTCATTGCCAATTGAATTCAGCTTTTGGTACCATTACGATCCCAGACCTGAACAGTGGCAAGGATACTGGACCGAAACCCCAATTTCTTTTTTCTTTTGTAAGTCTGTGTGGAAGGAATACTTTTCTCCAGCAGTGATTGCAAGATGAAATACGGTTTGGTATTTCAAAATAAAACATTATTATTAACACAATATTAAACTTTTTAACATCACATCGGAAAATAGCTTGCAATTACCCCATAAACCTTACTATTAAATGCAGGAAATACAATACCCTTAATTACTAACTCTATTTCCAATTAAACAACAAGAAAGAAAAAAACAACATACAGGCTCTCAATCCATCCTACATCCCAATGGTATAGAGTAATACTTACTTCCTGTCAGAGCCCTTGCAGACTCTAGCTGGATGTCTTCAAAACGCTGTTTAAACTGGTTTGTTTCAGCTTTTTCCTTGTCCTCGGACAAGTCTGCAGAGCTTTAAATACTTTTTTTTTGTGTAACTATCCTACGGTGAGTATGGTGGGGCCCATTGGGTGGTGTGGCCAGCTGGGTGGGTATGGGGCTGATTGCATAGGTGAAGGAGGGACCAGTGGAGGGAGGGGTACTCAGGGGGCATTCCAGTAGGAGTTGCAACTCCAGCAAGTAATGTTGGTGAATGAATGTGAGGTGGAGGAGGAGGTCATGAGAGGTGGCCAGGTGGGGTGAGAGGGGTTGCGACATAGCAGAGTTGGAGGCTGAGCGTGGTCAGCAGCGGAGAGGGGGGCCATCTTGGTTGGGCCCAGTTTAGAGTGGTATTAAGTGAGGTAGAACTGGTGGAGGATGATGGCAGATGGTGGTGCGAATGGAGGAGGGCTTTTACCTCTGTTACTCTGCCAGAACGTTCATTGCACATGTTGATCAGTCTTTGTACGAGCAATAAAGTTCTCATATATATCTGAAAAGTTCTCTTATGTAATGTGGGCCTGTGTTTCAGGTTATATTGTCAAAGTTAAATTTAAAATGATATTTTGGAATAACATTTTCCACATTGTTTATATTTTATACCTCTATAAAATCCACACTCAAGGACACTTCCTGCTGGTAAATTCACATTTCTCCAGTATTTTCACAACACATATCAGACACAAAGATTGGTCCCATGGCTCTTCTCTCCACTGTTTCTGATGCTTAAATGTCTATGTTGTTTCTTAGTGAGCAGAGCACTGTACATTTGATCATTACTTCCTCTGACTTATATTCCACTGTTCAACCTTCTGAAGACTTTGTTGATTGCTGCTTTGCAATAGTCGGACATGTTTTCAATTGGACCTACAGAGACTCATACTTTCAACTTGGTACTTCGTTATTTCAAAAACATTCACAATGTCTGCATGCCATTTATTTTTTTCTTCCTCTGAGTAACACTTTACATGTGTCTGTATCATATTCCATCTGTGGTTGTTTGGCACAGTTACATATTTTGTCAAACTTATTGCAAATTTATGAGCTGCTTCCTCTGATTATATGATGTACCCTAGTGTAATATGCTAATGTTACTGTTTTACAATGGGTTTCTGCATTCAGGTAATTTACACAATTTAAAAGCAGCCATGGACCCAGTACAGAACAGTGAGGCACCTCATTTGATTTTCCCCTCCACCCCTACCCCACTCTGATATAACACTAATACTAGAGTACTTGTTTTCTTTTATCCTGCAACCAGTTTCTTATCTTTTCCTAGGACGTACCTTGAAACCCCACCACTTTGAGCTTAATTATTAGCCTTTTGTGTGGAACTTTCAGAAGTCAAGTTCTACTATGATACAGGATTTACCGCAACCCTACTTGGTTCTCACTTCTGTTCGGGTATCTGGGATCCTTCAGTATATTCACCAGTTGCTTATTCAAATAACTGCTTACCTAGAAAATATATTTGTCACAATACTGCTACCTTGTACCCCCAAGAACATCCATACATGTGTATAGGTTTTGTTCTATCTTTGTATTAACCTCAGAAGTTGCAATGCCTTGCAAGTGGAGATAACCCGAGGACACTATTTCACTCCTGGTAGATGCTGGCAAACCTGCTGAGTATATCCAGCATCCTCTGTTCTGGTGTAAGGGAAGGGAGGCGGGTAGCTGGAAAAGAGGGACACTGAAAAGAGAGGTAATAGCTCAATAAATTAAATTAAAGCAGGAGACGGAGAACATAACAGCAAGCAGAGGTAGTTATGTTCCCAAGTGAGCCAAGGCCAGGTATCGTAATTGGAATGTGATAAGGAGAAATTTGGTGGAAGATATAGAGGGGATGTCAGAGGTAGGTTCTTTACCCAGAGAGTAGTGGGGGCATGGAATGCACTGCCTGTGGTAGTAGTTGAGTCGGAAAATTTATGGACCTTCAAGCGGCTATTGGATAGGTACTTGGATTAGGGTAGAATAAGGGAGTGTAGGTTAACTTCTTAAGGGCAGCACGGTAGCATTGTGGATAGCACAATTGCTTCACAGCTCCAGGGTCCCAAGTTCGATTTCGACTTGGGTCACTGTCTGTGTGGAGTCTGCACATCCTCCCCGTGACTGCGTGGGTTTCCTCCGGGTACTCCGGTTTCCTCCCACAGTCCAAAGATGTGCAGGTTGGGTGGATTGGCCATGAAAAATTGTCCAAAATTCTATGATTAACCTAGGACAAAAGTTCGGCGCAACATCGTGGGCCGAAGGGCCTGTTCTGTGCTGTATTTCTCTAATCTCTAAAAAAACAGAGGGTGCCTCCAGCTGGGGTCATTAGGCATTATTGCCTGTGTATAGGATTGCCTATTGAATTGCCAGTGCTACACTTTAATAGTTTCAACAGTAGGAAAGCAAGTGATATCAGGGAGAGTATTATTCAAGAGTAACCTGTGCAAAATCAGAGCCTACATACATTATATCCCAAAATTGGATAATAAGGTTTATGATATGATATGTGTCAGTGGTTTACCATGCTGCGATGTTGTAGGTGCGTCATGTGCAGTTGCATGATTCACTGCTGCTAATTACCTCACTGCTAAGATGGAGCCAAACACATAAGTCTCTCCTGCCACGACTCAGACTCTGCATCACCAAGACCCCCAGTAGTGCCTCCTTGCAGTGACAGATGGCAACCATGGCCACAGTCTGAATGTCGACAGAGGAACCTTGGCCCTGAGAGATGTGACTTGCAAGCCCACTGGTATGTGAACATGTCGACCTGGCAGACGGTAATTGCTGTGGGAATCAAATCCCAAAATAGGGAAACTTGTCAAACGATCACAACTGTTTTCTATTTGTAATTGATCATGAGAAAATATATGCAAGGAAGTCAGGAGCCACAAATTCTGGGAACATTTTTGGAGAGTTAAAGATGGGTGGCACAGGATGTTGCATTCTATTGGACAGATATCGCCCACCTCAAGCTGAGATACTGACCCACTAACTATACATTGCCATTCGTTTTCATTTATTGTACAGGAAATGGCTTCTTCTTAGGTTTCTCTATTCACAGTCTGTCGCTGTCTGGCTCGGTGTACAATCCTCCCTACACCTCCCCCGAGCTCCCCTCTCCTTAACACCCACCCCCCTCCCCCACCCACCACCCACACCCCCTTTTGCCCTCCCCTTTTTTGTTATAAATGTTTTAAAATGCAGTTTTGTACAAGTTATGGACACAGGCATATACCTTGCAAAGCAAAACACATAGGCTCCAGGAAAATACCCAGATGTGAGGAGTCTTTCCTCCCCTCTCTTCTATTTTCTCCCCTCTCTTCTATTCTTTCCTTTTAACAGCTCATCTAACTGGGCCATTGCTCCTTTCCCCTTCCCATTTTTCTTTGCGTTCCCTCTTCTGGCTCCCCTTTTTTGTTCTCCTCCCCTTCCCCCCCTTCCCCCCTTCTTCACTGCTGCCCCCATTCTTTCTTGCTGGGTTTTGCTACCTCACCTTGCTCCCTCCCAGCCTCCCCTCCCGGGTCCTCCCACGCTTTCCTCTTTCTGTCTTGTCCTGGCTATTTCTCCCTGGTTATTGGCTACTTATTTATTTATGTTGGCCACAGACGAACAAAGAACTAAGAACAAAGAATAGTACAGCACAGGAACAGGCCCTTCGGCCCTCCAAGCCCATGCCGACTATGCTGCCCAACGTAACTACAATCTTCTACATTTCCTGGGTCCGTATCCCTTCATTACCATCCTATTCATGTATTTGTCAAGATGCCCCTTAAATGTCACTCGTCCCTGCTTCCACCACCTCCTCCGGCAGCGAGTTCCAGGCACCCAGTACCCTCTGTGTAAAAAACTTGCCTCGTACATCTACTCTAAACCTTGCCCCTCACACCTTAAACCTATGCCCCCTAGTAATTGACCCCTCTACCCTGGGGAAAAGCCTCTGATGATCCACTCTGTCTATGCCCCTCATAATTTTGTAGACCTCTATCAGGTCGCCCCTCAACCTCCGTCGTTCCAGTGAGAACAAACCGAGTGTATTCAATCACTCCTCATAGCTAATGCCCTCCATACCAGGCAACACCCTGGTAAATCTCATCTGCACCCTCTCTAAAGCCTCCACATCCTTCTGGTAGTGTGGCGACCAGAATTAAACACTATACTCCAAGTGTGGCCGAACTAAGGTTCCATACAGTTGCAACATGACTTGCCAATTCTTATACTCAATGCCCCAGCCAATGAAGACAAGCTTGCCGTATGTCTTCTTGACTACCTTCTCCACCTGTGTTGCCCCTTTCAGTGACCTGTGGACCTGTACACCTAGATCTCTCTGACTTTCAATACTCTTTAGGGTTCTACCATTCACTGAATATTCCCTGCCTACATTAGACCTTCCAAAATGCATTACCTCACATTTGTCCGGATTAAACTCCATCTGCCATCTCGCCGCCCAAGTCTCCAAACGATCTAAATCCTGCTGTATCCTCTGACAGTCCTCATCACTATCCGTAATTCCACCAACCTTTGTGTCGTCTACAAACTTACTAATCAGAGCAGTTACATTTTCCTCCAAATCATTTATATATACTACGAAGAGCAAAGGTTCCAGCACTGATCCCTGCAGAACACCACAAGTCGCAGCACTCCAATTAGATTCCATTGCTAGTCTCTGCCTTCTATGACCTAGCCAGTTCTGTATCCACCTTGCCAGCTCACCCCTGATCCCGTGTGACTTCACCTTTTGTACCAGTCTACCAGAGGGACCTTGTTGAAGTCCATATAGAAAACATCCACTGCCCTACCTGCATTAATCATCTTTGTGACCTCTTCGAAAAACTCTATCAAGTTAGTGAGACACGACCTCCCCTGCACAAAACCATGCTGCCTCTCACTAATATGTCCATTTGCTTCCAAATGAGAGTAGATCCTGTCTCGAAGAATCCTCTCCAGTAAATTCCCTCCCACTGACGTAAGGCTCACCGGCCTGTAGTTCCCTGGATTATCCTTGCTACCCTTCTTAAACAAAGGAACAACATTGGCTATTCTCCAGTCCTCCGGGACATCACCTGAAGACAGTGAGGATCCAAAGATTTTTGTCAAGGCCTCAGCGATTTCCTCTCTAGCCTCCTTCAGCATTCTGGGGTAGATCCCATCATGCACTGGGGACTTATCTACCTTAATATTTTTCAAGACGCCCAACACCTCGTCTTTTTGGATCTCAATGTGACCCAGGCTATCTATACACCCTTCTCCAGACTCAACATCCACCAATTCCAGCCAGTCTGCAGCATTAGGTAGTGCTGCTGACTGCCAAACGAGCAGGATTCTACGGCAGGCGATTAGGAAGGCAAGGCATGGGCGTCCACCCTCCTCCCCATGAAGTGATCTGGCTGGTCTGATATCCCGAAAACCACCACTTTCGGGCTTGGCTCCACCCTCATCCCCAGCACTTTGGACATTGCCTCAAAGAAGTCTGTCCAGTACCTAGCAAGTATGGGGCAAGACCAGAACATGTGGGCGTAGTTGGCCTCCTTGACATCGTTCACATCTATCCTCTACCTCCGGGAAGAACCTGCTCATTCGGGTTCTGATCAAGTGGCAAGGGCCAGTTATCCTGCTTGGTGCTCTCCCAACATCAATACTAATTACTCAAGGCCTTGCAACATCTTTCTAGCCAAGGCAGTTGTGCAGAAGACAGCAAGTTCCATGCCAACAAGTATTGGGATCAAGTTATATGAAGGAATACAAACTGCGAGTGACAATGGTAACGAGGTATAGATTTAAAGGCGGTTTGTAAAAGGGTCAGAGGATATATGAGGTAAACATTTTTCATCCAGAGGGTGGTGGGCATATGGAATTCACTGCCTAAGTTGGTGGTCGATTCTCAAAATCTTAACTCATTTAAAAAATACCTGGATCTGCACCTGAAGTGCTGTAACCTGCAAGACTATGGACTCTGCGCTGGAAAGTGGGATTAAAATGAGCGGCTCTTGGCTGGATTCTCTGCTCCGCCGCGCCATATTTCTGTTTCAGCATGCCGGCGAGATTCTTCGTTATGCCGGCTGGTCAATGGGGTTTCACATTGTGAGGCAGCCCCACGCCGTCGGGAAACCCCGGGAAATTGGCTGCCGGCAAAACGAAGCATCCAGCCAGCGGAGAATCCAGCCTCATTTCTTTTGTCTCTTTTTTGGCTGGCATCGGTATGATGGGCTCCATGGCCTTGTTCTGCACTATAACCTTTCTGTGGTTCTATGGTTTAAATGGCCTGCAGGGTAGAGAATTACACTGAGCGATCCACACACGAGCAAGTTATGTCTCTGCCTGTGCTTGATGATCCTCTGCTTCTACCTGTCAAGTATGAACTTAGTGCACAGCCCTCATTACTTGAACTTGAAAAGGCCCATTGACTCAGAACAACAAGGAAATCACTTGGAAATGGCAGAATAACAATAGAGCTGCTCCAGTATGGAACCCCATCCCCCACATCCATGACCTCTTTCTCCTCCTCTATTGGAGGGAAGGCTTAATTTATCAAAATTAAATCAATGGGGTTGTGGGTGTCGTTGGATAGGCCAATATCAATTGCCCATCCCTAATTTCCCTTGAGAAGGTGGTGGTAAGCCACCATCATGAATTACTGAAGTCCATGTGGTGATGTTAGGAAGGGAGTTCCAGGATTCTGACCCAGCGACTGTGAAGCAACGTCCTACCAGATATATACGATGCAAAAATCATCATGTTATACAAGGACAAAGGTGATTGAGACGATTGCTAGATCTAGCAGCATCATTGGGAAGGCCTTTTCCAGAGTCATTCTAAAGAGGCTCCATTAAATAACTAACAGAATATACCCAGACGTAAAATGTCACTTTAGAGTAGAAGAAGCATGATAGGTTTAATCTTCTCTCCATTTCATCATCAAGGAAGTTCAGAGGGCATCAAATACACCACTTTACCTTGCTTTTATTGATCTCAAAAAAGCATCTGACATTGTGAACAGAATGGGTCTCTACTGAATGCAAGAGAAAATTGGCTTGTTATGACACCCTGGCCTGGGGCACGGTCAATTCAAACCCCCTTGACCTGAATAAAATTGATTTAACCAATAATTCTTATCAAGGGACTCAAAGTCTTTGGTCCTTGGCTGCCCAATAATTACTGTCATCAGATTTGTAAATTAATTTTTATTTATAACAAGAACTATCATGAAATATGCAGCAAGGTAGCATAGTGGTTAGCACAATTGCTTCCCAGCTCCAGGGTCCCAGGTTCCATTCCCGGCTTGGGTCACTGTCTGTGCGGAGACAGCACGTTCTACCCGTGTCTGCGTGGTTTACCTCCAGGTGCTCCGGTTTCCACCCACAATCCAAAGATGTGCAGGTTAGGTGGATTGGCCATGCTAAATTGCCCTTAGTGTCCAAAATTGCCCTTAGTGTTGGGTAGGGTCACTGGATTATGGGGATAGGGTGGAGGTGTGGGCTTGGGTAGGGTGCTCTTCCAAGAGCCGGTGCAGACTCGATGGACCAAATGGCCTTGTTCTGCACTGTAAATTCAATGATTCTATGCAGCAAATACAACTGGTTAACCATTATTTAATTCCTAAACCCAACCTTAACCTGCCCCCCCGCCCCCCCCCCCCACCCTCTACACACACACACACACACACACACACCCAAGACAAACAACACAGAGGGGAAGAGAGGGGTGAAAATAATAAGTAAAAGAAAAAAAGTCTTTATTTCAGATGGTTGTCTTTCAGCAGACCTTCCTTCAAAGTAAGTTTTCCGGTCAAGGTCTTGGTTTTCAGTCTGTAATGGTTTTCACTGCAGATTCTTTCATTCAGATTCTCTGTAGGTTCAGGAGACAGCAGTTCACTGCATTTCTGGAGAGAGATATATTGAGAGTAGGCTTTTAGAGCTCCGTCTTCTTCAATGTCCAGGACCCAACTGCTCCTTGGGTTTCTGAAAATCATTCTAGTCGAGTAGTACCCAATCACCACCTGTTACCCGGCTGAATAAGGCCTTGGCCGGGATTCTCCCCTACCCGGCGGGGCGGGCGGTCCCGGTGTGTTGGAGTGGCGTAAACCACTCCGGTGTTGGGCCGCCCCAAAGGTGCGGACGTCCGCACCTTTAGGGGCCAAGCCCTCACATTGAGGGGCTAGACCCATGCCGGAGTGGTTCCCACTCCGCCGGCTGGCACCATGCCAGCCGGGCCTGAAAGGACTTCGCCGGCCGGCGTAAGTCCGAGCATGCACTGGAGCGTCAGCAGCTGCTGACGTCATACTGGCGCATACGCAGAGGAGGGGGTCTCTTCTGCCTCCGCCATGGTGAAGACCATAGCGAAGGCGGAAGAAAAAGAGTGCCCCCCACAGCACAGGCCCGCCCACCGATCGATGGGCCCCGATCGCGGGCCAGGCCACCATGGGGGCACCACCTGGAGTCAGATCGCCCTGCGCCCCCCTCCAGGACCCCGGCGCCTGCCCGCGCCGCCAATCCCGCTGGTAAGAGAGGTGGTTTAATCTACACCTGTGGGAGAGGCTAGTCAGCGACAGGACTTTGACCTATCGCGGGCCGGAGAATCGCCGCGGGGGGCCCGCCAACCGGCGCGACACGATTCCCACCCCCGCCGAATCTCGGGGGCGGAGAATTCGGGACACAGCGGGATTGACACCGGCCCCAGGCGATTCCTGCCCCTGTTGACCAATTCATTGGCCACCAGCTAACCAATCAAACCAAGTCCTACCCCATCTCTGGGGTGCCACAAAGTCTGAGTTCTCCTATTCAAACATTAGCACCAAATACTATGATGTGGAGATGCCGGCAATTGACTGGGGTGAGCACAGTAAGAAGTCTTACAACACCAGGTTAAAGTCCAACAGGTTTGTTTCGAATCACTAGCTTTTGGAGCACTGCTCCTTCCTCAGGTGAATGGTTCCAGAAACATTTATACAGACAAAGCCAAAGATGCAAGACGATACTTTGAATGTGAGCCTTTGCAGGTAATTAAGTCTTTACAGGCCTAAATGGAGCAACAGGAGAGAGGGATAATCACAAGTAAAGAGATGTAAATTGTCTCAAGCCAGGACAGTTGGTAGGATTTTGCAAGCCCAGGCCAGATGGTGGGGGGTGAATGTAATGTGACATGAATCCAAGGTCCCGGTTGATGCCATACTCATTTATGCAGAACTTGGCTATAAGTTTCTGCTCGGCGATTCTGCGTTGTCGCACGTTCTGAAATGTTTCTGGAACCTACCTCTTCATTCACCTGAGGAAGGAGCAGGGCTCCGAAAGTATTATTCATGATGCTTTTAGCATTTGTGTAAGTTACACCTGGTTATAGATTGGCCTGTAGCCACTGTAGCCACCTAAAATGGACACTGAACCAAACAAAATGGAGAATCGCTAAGACTGTAGGGAAAAACAGTTTAGCCAAGGCAAACAGCCTGCAAACACTCATTAGCATTTTGCAAGCAGCAAAACCAGTTTCTGGCCAGGTGGAAGATCTCCAACCAAAGGTGATAATGGCAGAACGTTCTACATACTAATGAGGCAGTCCAGATCTAGGCACACACAATGGCAACATTTGGGTTTGAATAAGATACTTTAAGTGGATGTCCAGACAGAGCGGCACCAGAAGTATCCACTATAGAAACCGCCCCCACCATCGAGAAAGACCCTCACATTGGAGGAATTCAAAAGATATCGATTGGAAGCGATCCAATCGATACCTAAAGGTAAAGCCCGCCCAGGAAGAGGGAAGGACATTGGGGACCCCTATAAAAATAGACCCCCACACATGGTCCTGTCTGTTGTTTTCGTGCTCCGGCTTTGACCAAGACCTCCAACGTGTATCCTGACTCCAGCCGTTGAGCACCAGCCGCCGAACCGTAAGTGCCAATACGACGCTCGCTACGCGAACCAAGCCCGCTAGACCCCCAGTGACCAGCACGCTTTCTGAAGGTTGCAGACCAAGACCGGGACGAAGGCCTCGCTCCCTGACCTTGCCTGTTCCTGTGTAGTTAAGTATTCTGTTTGCTTAGTTTAGTCATAGCTTAGTCCCTTAGTGTGTGCATGCGTATTTATTATAATTGTATAATAAATATTGATCGTTTGGAACTTACTAATCGGTGTATCGTTTTATTACTTTGAACCTGACCTTGAGATATTTTGTGAGTTGTCTATACGGCAACTGGCGACTCCTGAGCTGAAAAATACATAGACAGAGCCTAGTGGTGTTAAGCACACGGCCTTTAACAGAGGCAAGTTAATACACCCCAATAAACGCGTTTTACACCCATAGCAAAACGTGCAACAGGCCTCCTCTCAAATTCCCCTGCATCTCTTTGTTTCTACATTCCTGCTTGTGTTAAGTGTGGATGCTTCTCTCTGGGTATCAGCATTCCAATCCATCTGTTTGATTGCCTCCTCGACTTTGATCTGTGTGGTCTGAAATTCTGTTCAGTCCCTACTCCTCCCCTTCCACCTGTTTAGTCCTAATAATTTTCTATTACTGTTGCAATGTTTCTTGCATCAGTCTTTTTTATTCTGAATGGATTCCTAAGTTATTTATGAATGCAGTATTGGTCCCTTGCCGTGCTACATGGTTCTCTCAATTATTTTAGTGAACCTCCCTTCTTTCTCAAATATACAAGAAAATACTACTTTACATCTTCCATGTTTGAGTTTCAAAACAATTCTCATGCATGTGGTGTTTAATCTATTATATTCCTCTCTTTTTAGTGTACCAAATTTAAAGGAAGCTAGAAGACCACGGACGAAATTCTCCGCAACGGCCGACACCGGAGTGAAACCCGGAGTGTTTCACTCAGGCGTCGGAGGCCGCTCCTCAGCCCTATTCTCCCCCACCTCCTGGGGGGGCTAGGAGTGGCGTTGCGGGAAACTCGGCCGCCGGGCCTTGACGCTTGCGTCAAAGTAGCGCGCCGAGAATGACGCGGCCGGCGGCGCCTAAGTGACGTCAGCAGCGCATGCGCAGGTTGGCCGGCTCCGACCCGCGCCTGCACGGTTGCCATCTCCCCCTCCGCTGCCCCGCAAGACGTGGCGGCTTGATCTTGCAGGGCGGCAGAGGGGAAAGAGTGTGTCGTTTACAGACGCCAGCCCGACGATCGGTGGGCACCGATCGCGGGCCAGTCACCTCCTGAGCACACCCGTGGTGCTCAATCCCCTCTGCGTCCCCCACAGGCCCCACACTTACCTGTCGCGCGATGTTCATACCGGCCGCGACCAGGTGTGGTTGCCGCCGGCGTTAACCCGTCGGGGTCGTCAGGTTGCTCGGCCCATCCGGGCTGCGGAATCGGCGATCGCCGGGAAAAACGGCGAGCGGCGATTCTCCAAACGCCATTTTGGGGGGGGGGGAGAATCGCGGGGGGTGCCAGAGCGGCCCTCCCGCGATTCTCCCACCCGGCGTGAGCGGAGAATCGCGCCCCACCTGTGGTATTTTGCAAGAACTTTGTTATATTGCCCTCTCTGCTGCCCTTTCTGTTGGGAAGAAGTAAATAACGTTGTTCTTTAATGGTTGCTTGCAGTTGAGTATGTGTTGTCTTAGGGCAAGGCACAACACCACTGTTAATGAAATCCAAAATAAGTGCAAAAGTATTAAAAGGTATGTAAAGTATCAGGCAAGCGACCACTTGGAAGTGACAACTATAGAAAAAGTTTGTTTTATTTCCTTATATATTTACACCTACTCCCCGAAGGATCTCCCATGGCTGGCCCAAGTGTCCCAGCAGACTCTGGTTTAAGGGGTGGCTCTGCCCTCTCATCTGGGTAGATCATAATCAGGTGAGACCACCAGGACTCTGAAATTGCAGATTTCTGGGCCTCCTGTAGGGTTATAACAAAGTACTCCTGTAGCAAAGGCTATTATGTGTTATTCACAAATAGCCATCTTCCAGATACCGAAGACAACTAGGACCAGTATATTTGTTGTGTTAACTGTGCAACACTTACAGAAAATATGTGGTTTAGGTTGATTACGGCAAGTACCAGTAAGGACACTTGAAAATGAATTGTTTTGACACATATTTTAGTAATAAAGAAACTGCAGTAGCTACATAAATTCACTAACAGGACTGCACTGGTGTTGCTAATTGTCAAAATGTACTTAAAATGAATTTACAATAAAAGCAGGAACTTTTTCTGAAGACTAGAGTACATCTATGACAGCTGTGGTCAGGAAATTATAGACTGGATATTTTATTGACAATATAACTAAAGTGCACAAAATCTTCCGGCCATGTATCTGAATAATGGCTATCAGAGCCATGCCCAATCAGGGAAGTGAGGGTGGGTGCCCACTGGGTTGTAATCCTTCCTATTATGCTCTGTAGTCCAGCTCCTAGGCCTAGATTTTCACAGAGTTGTGGAGACTTCACAGCATATCCAAAATGGTACTGGAACACAGATCTGGACGTCTACTCCTCATTTCTGACAGACACTATTTTCGCCAATAGTCTTCACACTGCCCACTCTGACGCATTCAGTATCCACCATGGGGGATATCTCAGCAGCCAAGATGAAATAAAATAAGTTTGAAGTATCTATGCAGACTTCACTATAGAAAAAGCAACCTCATTCATAGATCATTCAAAACATTTTAATCCCCTAAAGTACTTAATCCCTGATAAAACATTTCTATTCATAACCCCACATCAAAGATAGCTAATCCTTTCACAATTGTGAAGCTGTCAGAAAATCCTGAATTTACAGCCCCCTGCTGTGATAATATCAGGTTGTGGAAGCAGCCAAACAGTAAAAATGCTATATTGATCGCCCTTGGGGCTATGTCAACAAGCATCTATTGAACTGAAAATACATTTTTCTTTACAATTCACAGATAGGCGGCATTTTTTTAAATTTGAAGGGTTGGCCAGTTAAATAACTTAACAGCTTGAAGTTTCCACAGACCGTATCTGATCTTTGTGAAAAGTTAAGTCTACGCTAAAACAATTGTAAGTGACCCACTGGTCATCACAGCAATTTTGGTCAAAGTTACGCTCTGGAAAAATTACAATTCCAAACTTTACTGACATTTACTCCTTGGTCCGATGTAACATCATTAAAAACCAGGATGCTCAGATTCCCTAATATCTTATTTGTTAAGTGTGGGATTTACCTGCTCAGACCAGAAAGCTTGCTGGCTGAATCCTTAATGTGTGCTAAATTAAATTATTTGAACTGGGCCATCAATAGAGATACTACAGTTAACTTCAATATATCAAGTTAAGGCTTGAAAACTTCATTATGGGTTTCCATTTTTAATTGCTATGTAGTAACTCTGGCAGGAAAGTGTGCAGATATGAACAGCAGATAAGGGGATGATCATGTTCAGTCATACAGTTTGCCTTCAGTCATCACCTTGGTTCATGCATGATGATGCCGCCTCCATGAGGAAGTTATTATAGTCCTCAGTGAGTCTGCACTATCATGAGTGAAGGATGGAAAATTAGTAATATTTTCAAGGGACAAACTGGCATCCAAATATAAATGAACATTGAATAATAATCACCTGATCTGAATGGGGGAATTCAGTCAGTAACTATGCTTTTGACTTCACACAATTTTCTTTTATGTGGTCACCGGCCATGTTCTTTGAAGCACTGAACACCTGCAGTGAACAGCCCAGGAACCATCAATTTGTTCATTACAGCTGTTGCACAATTCTATAAAGAACAAAGACTCCATGAAAGGAAACATTGTGAACAAGTGGGACCATCTGCTAATCTCATCCTTCTCCTCAGGGATAGACTGAATTTCTAAAAATTGTTTGGCACTCAATTAAAGGACCTGCATTTTCAGTTCTAAATCTAAAATGGATCCTGGAAAATATTGGAATTAAGTAATGATATAAGATTAAGTTGCTTTGATTTTTAAAAAAAAGTAAAACTTAATTGACAAGCTGAATAATACAATGTGATTACATTTGTGAGATTTTCATGAATTTATTAGGTATATTTAGCACAGTGCTAAATCGCTGGCTTTGAAAGCAGACTAAGCAGGCCAGCAGCACATTTCGATTCCCGTAACAGCCTCCCCGAACAGGCGCCGGAATGTGGCGACTAGGGGCTTTTCACAGTAACTTCATTTGAAGCCTACTCGTGACAATAAGCGATTTTCATTTTATTTCATTTTTTCATTTCATATGCAACAATGATGACTCCATTCTATATTCTGGGCCTAGACAGGTTGGGAGAAAATTTTGACTTGGCCACATTTTTTGGCCTCAGAGGTTTCTATTAATTTTTTTTTAAAGTATTTTTATTAAAGTATTTCTATACACATTAAACACAACCAAAACCAGAACAAGAACAAACGGGAATTCCCATAACAAATAAATAACACTGCCGTTCCCCTCCACCCATCCTGCCTTCCCCATTTTTACTCCTTTATCCCCACCCACTGGGGAGGCTTCTTAGGAGCATGGTAAGAAGAGGATCTTGTCATGTACTGAAAATTGCGTTGTGCCTTTTGTCCACTTGAGACTACCATACACATGTGTTACCAGAGGGAGTATGGAAAAGATTAAAGGAATCTCTAGCTTTAACAGCCCATGCATTCCTGATTATGAATGCTTCTGACCGAATATCTTACCAGAACATCACAGATTGGCCGCCTGAACTATGGAGGCGGGAGTCAATTAAGGTCACTGACACCCTAGATTGAGTGAACTGAAAGGCTTCAGGGTCACTGCCGCGTACAAAAACTACCTTCTCAATTGAGGCAACTTACTTTTTTAAAAATTCATTTCCCGGAACATGAGCGTCGCTGGTTGGCCGAGCATTTATTGCTCATCCCTAACTGCTCTCCATTTCTGAGGGTATATGAGAGTCAACCACATTGTTATGGATCTAAAATCACAAGTAGGCCAGACCAGGTAAGGATGGCAGATTTCCTTCCCACTAAATATGTTTTTATGACAATCGACAATGGTTTTATGGTCGCCATTCAACTTTCAATTCCATATTTTTATCAAATTCAAATTTCACCATCCACTGTGGTGGGATTTGAACTAGGGTCACCTGATCATGGTCTAGGTCTCTGGATTACTAGTCCAGTAACAGTACCATAGCACACTGCCTTTCCATAGGCAGACTGCTCGGGTTCGGCTATAATCACAGTTTTTCATGTTCAAGGCACAGTCATTGGGAATGGAGCTTCCAGCTCTGATGGCAACCATAGCCTGCCTATGGGCCTCACTATCCTCAAGGTCTACACCTCTATGGAAGGCAATGTTATGAAGAGTGAAGTAGTCTACCATAATGATTGATATCCTTGCAGTTGTGTATCGCAGGGTGCCACCTGGTAGGCACCAGGACCACACCTTGAGAAGCCCGATGGCCTACTCAATGGTGGTCCTAATGAGTAGAAGGCTTTTGTTGTATCACCTATGTGCCTCTGTCTATGTCTCCTGTTGAGGTGTCAGTAGCCAGCTCTTCAAGGGATATTCCTTTTCCCCAAGGATGCATGAACATACTTTGAAGGTTGGAATGCAAAGCTGTTGCAGCCTGGATTGGTGACTGATGAAGGATCATGGCAGTTGCCAGGAAAGCAAAAGCAAACATGGATGAAGCCCTTGTTATGGTCACAGAAGAGGTGAACATTGAGAAAATGGAAGTCCTTCCTGTTAATGTATCTGAGTGAAAGGTCACAGGTTACCTTGATGACCACATGTACGCAATCGATGATGCCCAACACCTTAGGGAGTGCAGTGATAGCAGAGAAACCCACTGCCCTCTCTGCCTGTGAGGCTGAATCTGTCAGGAACTGAATGTACTGTCCAGTTTTGGAGAAAATGGGGCACCAGTGACTTGTGTGATACAGTTGTCGTCTGCCATTTGTGAATTGCCATCAGGTCCGCAGCTGATCCATGGAAGGAGCCAGAAGCACAGAGGTTCATGGCCATAGTGCTGGCTCAGAGAATAGTTCTGCTGGATGTGAGTCCTTTGGTGATGAGGTTACAAGATATTTGTGACCATCTGTTTGGAGTGCTGCAGTCTCCCTGGAACTGGATCCCAATCATCCCTGTGTCGCTCCGTTTTCACTGGTCAGTCCTATGTTGATGATATGGCCTCCATGTCCCTCCTGCCCTCATCCATCTCCTTTTCCTTCCTGATGCCCAAGGCTCTCTTTTTTTCCTGCGGTTCAAATTCTGAGCGTCGTGTCCCCATTGCCAAATGCTGCCTTGTGATCAGGTAGTCGTGTAGTTGCTAATGATGGTCTCGCCCCAGACTCATAACAACCGACACTGCCTGAATGCTTATTGCTCACTTTCTCCAGTACCTGTGCTGGCCCAATGGCCAAGGCCTCATTTGTGTTTTTCATCCTTTTATGGGGCCCAGGTAATTCCTTGGGGTGAATTTGAGGTTACACAGTGGCACCTTGGTTAGCACTGCTGCCTCACAGCTCCAGGGGCAGGATTTGATTCCAACCTTGGGTGACTGTGTGGAGTATGTACGTTCTCTCTGTGCCTGCGTGGGTTTCCTCCCAGTGCTCCGGTTTCCTCCCACAATCCAAAGATGTGCAGGTTAGATGTTTTGGCCATGCTAAATTGCCCCTTAGTGTCTAAAGGTTGATGTGGAGTTACGGGGATAGGGCAGGGGAATGGGTGTAGGTGGGGTGCTCTTTCAGAGGGTCGGTGTAGACTCAATGAGCTGAATGTCCACCTTCTGCACTGTCGGGAGTCTATCCATCTATGAGTCTATGAGAATATGACTGTGTACTGGCGTCCATATCTGTCCCTGGCCAGACTCAAAGATCCTTCCCATAAAATATTGCAGCATAGAACAACGATCAGAGCCTGGTCCAGCTTTTTTAAACAACTGTCCAATTTCATCTCACGCCCCTGCTTTACCCCCCCATAACACTGCATCTCAGTTCCTTTTAGGTACAGACCCAATTGCCTTTTAAAAGTTCCAATGGAATCTGCTTCCCACTATTCTTTCAGCTCATGTAGACCAGGTCTTAACCACCCTCTGTTTGAAGAAATGTTTTCTCATTATCCATCTGGTTCTTTTGCTAATTATTTGAAATCTGTGATCTCTGGTTACCAACCTCCCCTGACAGGCCTCCCCGGACAGCCGCCAAATGTGGCGACTAGGGGCTTTTCACAGTAACTTCATTGAAGCCTACTCGTGACAATAAGCGATTTTCATTTTCAAGAGGAAATAGTTTCTCGTTGCTTGCTCTGACTAAATCACTGGCATTGTTGAATATGTCTCCTTGTAATCTTTTCTGTCTCAAGGTGAACAATCCGAGCTTCTCCAATTTCTTCACATAACTGAACTCCCTTATCCTTGGCAAAATTCTGGTAAACCTCCTCTGTAACCTCTTCAAGGCCTTGCCTTCCCAGAATTGTACACACAACCCCGAACTGAGGCCTAACAAGTGATTGATAACAGTTTAACACAAATCCTTTAGTATTCAATGCTCCCATTTACAAAGCCATTTCTTAGCTGCATTATTAACTTGTTCTGGCACTTTGAAGAACTGTGAATATACATCCCTCGGTCCCTCAGCTCTTGCACCCTTAATTAATTTTGTCCTTGGTAATTATCTCTACGACTGATGTTAAATTGACAAGCCTGCAGTTACTACGTTTATATCTCTCCACTTTGTTAAATAGGGGTAACATTTATAATTCTCTAGCCCTCTGGTGCCACTCCTATATCCACTGAGGAGTGAAGGATTATCGTCAAAGCTTCTGCTAATTTCTCGAGCTTCCCTCATAAACCAAGTGCATCCCAGCTGAACCAGGTGACTTGTAAGTGGAGTGATGCCAACCTATTTATAGAGCTGGTGTTCTAGCAAGTGAGTCTAAAGTTCATTGCATTTTTTTTAAATAGAAGGACTAGGAATATTTAAAGTAATAAAAGAAGCAGGTGCTTTAATAGTGATATGAAGGGCACGATTCTCCGGCCTCATTACACTCTCGCTCAAGTATAACGAGGCTGGTGAATAGCGGGAGAGGCCAAAAATAAGATATACGCCAGGCGCCAAACAGTGGTTGGGGGGGGGTATATCAATTTGAGTGCAGAGGGAGAAAATGGAGTGGGTGGAGGGCAAGGCTGGTGGGCGGGATTTAGAGGGTGGACAGGAGGCACTCGGAGGCGCCGGAGAAAGGGTTGTTGAAGACAGGCAGAGGCTCAAGATGGAGTTTGGCCTAGTCTCTACAGGGAAGGTGGTAGGGCAGCTACAGAGCAAAGGAGCAGTGTATGAGTAAGGAGAGAAGGTGAGCAGGATGTTGGCCCATCAGTTGAGAAAGCAAGAGGCAGCGAGGGAGATTGGCAGAGTGAGGGATGATAAGGGCAAGGTGGTGATGGGCCTGGGAGTGGGTGAATGGGGTGTTTGAGGCATTTTATTATAAGTTATATGAGTCGGAGCCACCAACCAGGCAGGAGGGGATTTTTCATCTGCTCCACCAACCGAGCCAGGTTCAGCTTGTGCAATTGCGCCTAGCCGCATGCCACCTGAATACCCAAATATCAAAAACACGCCCCCACCACTCCAAACAGCAACTCCCTAACCTCATTTCCCGACTTCTTGTCCCAATCGGGAACACCTCGCTTTTCCCCATATTCAACTTGTACCCCGCGAACCAGCGGACTCTGGACGGGTTGGTTTCCCAAATTAGAGGAGGAGCTGGTTCAGGAACTGGGGCCCCAGTTGAATAGAGGGAGGTGATGGAGAGTAAGGGGGCGATGCAGGCAGGGAGGGTGCCGGGGTCGGATGGGTTCCTAGTAAAGTTCTATAAGACGTTTGGGCAAACCTGGGGCCACTGCTGGTGAGGGCATATAACGAAGCAAGAGAGAGGGGGGAACTTCCCCCTACCTTGTCGCAGGCTTCCATCTACCTGCTATTAAAGAAGGATAAGGAACCGGAGCAGTGAGGGTTGTACTGTCCGATATCACTACTGTAGTCGCCGAGCTGTTGCCGAAGGTGTTGGTCTCGCCAATCGAGGACTGCGTCCTGGGGCTGATAGGCAAAGATCAAAGGGGTTTGATAAGGGGAGGTAGTTGTTGGCGAATGTGAAGAGGCTGCTTAATGTAATCATGATGTCTTCGGAAGGGCAGGGGTGGAGGTAGTGGTGGCGGCGATGGGCGCGGAGAAGGCGTTTAATTGGGTGGAGTGGGCATATCTGCTGGAGGTGCTAGTGTGGTTCGGGTTCAAGCAGAGGTGTGTGAACTGGATCCAGTTGCTATATAAGGCACCAGTCGCGTGAATGTGGACGAACCGAGTGAGTTCGGTGTACTTCGGGCTGCATCGTTGGACGAGGCAAGGGTGCCCGTTCTTCCCGTTCTTCGCCTTGGCAATAGGGCCACTGGCAATGGCACTTAGGGCGTTGAGGGAAAAGTGAGGTGTTCCTGATAGAAACAAGAGGGCAGGAAAGGAGGTTAGGGGAGTTGCTGTTTAGGGTGGTGGGGGCACGTTTTAGATACTTGGGTATTCAGGTGGTGCACACTTGGCGCCGTTGCACAGGCTGATCCTGGCTCGATTGGTGGAGCAGATGGGAGCGGATTTTAAGAGGTGGGATGTGGTGCTGCTGTCAAGGTTTCTGTTTGTGTTTCAGAACCTCTCAATCTTCATTCCCAAGTTAGTTATTTAGAAGGTCAATACATTGGTCTCTGGATTTGTGTGTGTGGGGAAGACTCCTCGAGTTAGGAGAACTTTCTTGGAGCGGGGGTGAGGGGGGGTTGCTGGCGCTGCTAAATATGATGAATTACTACTGGGGGGGTGAATATTGCTATGGTTAGGAAGTGGGCCGTGGGGGAGGAGTCATCATAGGGACTGATGGAGGCGGCATTGTGTAGGGGAACACGTATAAGGGCTTTGTTGGT
This sequence comes from Scyliorhinus canicula, assembly GCF_902713615.1. Taxonomy (NCBI): domain Eukaryota; kingdom Metazoa; phylum Chordata; class Chondrichthyes; order Carcharhiniformes; family Scyliorhinidae; genus Scyliorhinus; species Scyliorhinus canicula. The sequence continues at coordinate 79,373,156 of NC_052158.1, read as the reverse complement.
GGCACGGTATCCAGTAGAGGCAGCATTTAGGGCTGGAGGGTGCCTCGATGTGGGCACCGATATGTGACAATCATTGGTTTGCACTGACGGAGCTGGACGTGAGGTTTCGGGGGTGGTGGCAGGCAGGGATTGAGTGCTTTGGAAATCTCTTTATGGGGGTAAATTTGCAAAGTTGGAAGACCTGGAGGAAGTGTATGAGTTGCCCAGGCAGAATGGCTTTAGGTACCTACAGGTTCAGTATTTCATAAGGAGAGAGATGTTGTCCTTTCCTGGGGAGCCACCCTTGCAGGACAAGGTGCTGTTGAGGGATGAAATAGGGGAGGGGAAGGTGTCAGACGTCTATAAGGAGTTGATGGAATGGAGGGAGCCCTGGTGGGGATGTAGGAGCATTTCCAAGGACTGAGTATTGCACTAGCTTTTACATGGGGTTCCTCCCTCTTAATTATAGCTCAGCTGAACACACAGACTGCAGACGCACATCAGCTCCGGTTAAGATGGCTTTATTTTTCCAAGCTTGGTCCACCAATGTGGGAGAGTGATCTGGATAACTGCCAAAATCACTCTGCCTGACACTGGTACAGACACCCCTGCTATACAGATTTCTAAATATTAATGGCTCAACCCAGTTGGACTTGATCCAATCTTTGGAGAAGTCAATTTTATATTGACCAGTGAAATTTACTTTAAGAAAAATTATGACTGTGATCAACTCATGTTTTAACCCCATCCTGCCATCTGTTGTTTACCAGGATACTGTATCCAATATAAAGTTCTTTTTCGTCCATTCCTATCTTATTTATCGCAGTCAGTTCCTGCCCACCTCATTGTTCATTTAGGGGCAGTTGCCAAAGTTGGTTCCTCTTTACATCATGGATTGTCTGAGACAGGATATTGGGGGCACTGATAATAACTATTTACTGAGCTGACTGTGTTATTGCTGACCACACTATTCCTGTCTAATCCGGTTTGTCTCAAAAACATGGGCACGTTAGCTAGCTTAAATCCCATCATGCATTGTGGTCACTGCTTGTAGCAAGTATTTGAATACATGTTTAATGGTGAATAATGATTACTGTGTCTACTTTCTATGATTAATCTCAATCCTTCATAAACTAACTTAAATAAACTTAATAAACTAACTTAAATAAACTATTGTGAGCAGCATGGTAGCATAGTGGTTAGTACAGTTGCTTCACAGCTCCAGGGTCCCAGGTTCGATTCCCAGCTTGGATCACTGTCTGTGTGGAGTCTGCACGTTCTTCCCGTGTCTGCATGGGTTTCCTCAGGGTGCTCCAGTTTCCTCCCACAGTCCAAAGATGTGTTGGTTAGGCGGATTGGCCATGCTAAATTGCCCTTAGTGTCCAAAAGGTTGCGTGTGGTTGCTGGGTTGCGGGGCTAGGTTGGAATAGTGGGCTTAAGTGGGGTACTTTTTCCATGGGCCGGTGCTGATCCAATGGGCCCAATGGCCTTCTTCTGCACTGTAAATTCTATGATCATCTATGAACTTATGTAGAAATATTCCACTGTTATCCTAGCTATTCGGTTTTAAGGGTATATCTCAGTACACCCCCCTTCAGGTTTCATTAAGCAGAAGTAGGAGGAGGAGCTGCAAGGGGGGTTGATGGCTAAGATGTGGGCAGAGGCCTTGCGGAGGGTGAACGCAACCTCGTGTGCGAGGCTAAGCCTCATCCAGTTCAAAGCGGTACATAGGGGATATATGGCGGTGGCGAGGATGAGTAGGTTCTTTGAGGGGGTAGAGGTTAGGTGTGGGTAGTGCAGGGGGGTGAATCATGTCTCCATGTTCTGAGCATGCCCATGATTGAGGGGGTTCTGGCAGCGGTTCTCGGGCCTGGTGTCCGAGATGCTGGGTGTGGAGGTGTTCCCGAGCACAGAAGTGGCGATATTTGGGTGTCGATAGACCCGGGAGTCACTTGGGTGGGGGCTGGTGGATACTCACATCTGCGATGCAGGCCAAGCATGACATCGGTGACCATTCTGCCCTCGGTCAGGGCCTCCAGGGTCCGTTCCTCGAAGGGGTGAGGGCTCTGTTGTCTGGCACCCTGCTGCCCGTCTGGGGCTTTTTCCGTCTGTTAGGGGCCAACCTCTCCTGTGGGGTCCGAGAGAGGACATCGTGAGCCTCATGCTACCTGCTGGTGTACTGGTGGGTGCCAGGGAGTGCTGAGGCACAGGCATGGCCTGTTTTGGGGGAGGATGGGGGGGGGGGGGGGGGGGGGGGGGTGCGGTGCCAACTGCAGTGTCATTAGGGGGCATGAGCAGCTGGGGGTGGCAAGCAGAACCGGTGCCAGGAGCTTGATGCCAACTCACCCGTGCAACCCTCTGGAGGTCGTTGAGCTTCTTGTGGCACTGGGTGGCTGTCCTCCTGATGACAGTCACTGCACTGACGGCCGCTGCCACTGCCTCCCAGGTGGCACTGGCTGCCCTGTGGCTGACCCTCCGACCCCCTCAGGAGAACAGGGTATCCCGTCTAGACTCCACAGCATCCAACAGTCTGGTCAAGTCCGCAACCCTGAATCACAGAGTTTGTCTGCGCGGTGGCATGGCTGCGTGCTGTCTGGGGTTTAAGAGCAGTTCCCCTCGTTAACGGTGAGCTGCCGGACGCAGTCTAGGCAATCAGCTGTTGGGACAGTCATCCCCGATGTGAAGCCCATGGGGCATCATTATTGGCCCCAATTGGTGTTAAATAATGGTGGCGGTCTCACTGGGTTGGCCTTCAGGAAGCACCCGGCAATCCACTCTCACCACCACACTTAGAAACCTTTCCATTACATCCCGCCCATTGTAAAGCTCAGTGTGATGTTGCTACCATAGCTCCTTCGAGAAGGAAATGATGAGAGGAGATTTGATAGAAGTGTTCAAAATGTTGACGTGTCTGGAATAGATAACGAGCAACTGTTCACATTGGCAGAGAAGTCGGGAACTAGAGGAAACCGACTTATAGTGACCAGCAAACGAATCGAATCAAATTTTGATGCAGCAAGTGATTAGGATCTGGAACGCACTGTCCAAGAGTGTGGGGGATTCAATCGTTGTTTTCAAAGTGGAATTAGATAAGCACCTGAAGAGAAACTATTGAAATGAAATGAAAATCGCTTATTGTCACAAGTAGGCTTCAAATGAAGTTACTGTGAAAAGCTTCTAGTCGCCACATTCCAGCGCCTGTTTGCGGAGGCTGGTACAGGAATTGAACCCGCGCTGCTGGCCTGCCATGGTCCGCTTTAAAAGCCAGCTATTTAGCCTATTTGCAGGGTTATTGGAAAAGGGCGGAGGGAGTCAACTAGCTGAGTTCTTCTTACAGACACCCGGCCAGGATAAAATGGACCAGAGAGACTCATTCTGCGCTGTAACCATTCCATGACTGTACTTTGTTAATAACACGAGAAGATAGTTTGACTGGGGAAAAATGAAAATGAAAATCGCTTTATTGTCACGAGTAGGCTTCAATGAAGTTACTGTGAAAAGCCCCTAGTCGCCACATTTCGGCGCCTGTCCGGGGAGGCTGGTACAGGAATCGAACTGTGCTGTTGGCCTGCTTGGTCTGCTTTAAAAGCCAGAGGTTTAGCTGAGTGAGCTAAACCAGCCCCTAGTGAGCTAAACCAGCCCCTAGTGAGCTAAAGCAGCCAGGAGATGAGAGATTATTTGCCAATGTTAACATCTTCATCAAAACAGCCTTTTCCATTTCTAAATATAATTCATAAGGCTTATAAAACTGTTATCCGTATGATTTAATTTCAAACGGTATTATCAATTTCTAAGTGTAGACAGGATTAGGAAATTGTATTCAAAAAACACTTCACATATTTGATTGACTGACAACTGAAGCTGGGGATATTAAAACACATCAAGGTAGATAAATCCCCGGGACCTAATGAAATGTATCCCAGGACGTTGTGGGAGGAAATTGCCGGCCGTCTAGCTGCGATATTTGAATCATCAACAACCACAGGAGAGGTGCCTGAAGATTGGAGGAGAGCAAATGTTGTGCCCTTGCTTAAGAAGGACTGTAGTGATAAGCCTGGGAACTATAGACCTGTTAGCCTTACTTCTGTAGTGGGTAAATTGTTAGAAGATAGTCTGAGTGACATGATGTACAGGCATTTAGACAGGCAAGGGCTAATTAGGGAAAGTCAGCATGGCTTTGTAAGGGGAAAATCATATCTCACAAATTTGATTGAGTTTTTTTTGAAGGGGAAACCAAGAAGGTAAATGAGAGCAGTGCAGTCGACGTTGTCGACTTTAGCAAGAGCTTTAACAAGGTAGTGTATGGCAGATTGTTGCAAAAGGTTAAATCTCACGGAATCCAGAGTGAGGTAGCCAATTGGATACAAAATTGGCTTGGCGTCCGAAGCCAAAGGGTGGTTGTGGATGTTTGTTTTTCAAACTGGAGGCCTGTGACCAGCAGTGTGCCTCAGGGATCGGTGCTGGGACCACTGTTAATTGTTATATATATTAATGATTTGGATGAGAATGTAGGATGCATTGTTAGTAAGTTTGCAGATGGCACCAATATTGGTGGCATAGTGGATAGTGAAGAAGCTTATATAAGATTGCAACAGGATCTTGACCAATTGGGCTAGTGGGCCGACGAATGGCAGATGGAGTTTAATTTGGATAAATGTGAGATGATGCATTTTGGCAGATCAAATCAGGGCAGCACCTATTCTGTTAATGGTAATGAGTTGGGGAGAGTTACAGAACAAAGAGATCTAGGGGTACAGGTTCTTAGCTCCTTGAAGGTGGAGTCGCAGGTGGGCAGGGTGGTAAAGAAGGTATTCAGCATGCTCGGTTTTATTGGTCAGAATATTGAATACAGGAGTTGGGACGTCTTGTTGAAGTTGTGCAAGACATTGATAAGACCACACATGGAATATTGTGTTCAGTTCTGGTCACCCTATTATAGGAAGGATATTGTTAAACTAGAAAGAGTGCAGAAGAGATTTATGAGGATGCTACCAGGACTTGATAGTTTGAGTTATAAGGAGAGGCTGGGACTTTTTTCCCTGGAGCATAGGAGGATTAAGGCTGATCTTATAGAGGTTTAGAAAATAATGAGGAGCATAGATAAGGTAGATAGTCAACATCTTTTCCCAAAGGTAGAGGAGTCTAGAACTAGAGGGCATAATTTTAAGGTGAGAGGGGAGAAATACAAAAGAGACCAGAGTGGAAATTCTTTCACACAAAGGGTGGTGAGCGTCTGGAATGAGCTGCCAGAGGCAGTGGTAGGGGCGGGTACAATTTTTTCCTTTAAAAAAGTTAGACAGTTAAATGGGCAGGGTGGGTATAGAGGGATATGGGCCAAATGTGGGCGTGGGACTAGCTTAGTGATAAAAACTGGGCGGCATGGACAAGCTGGGCCGAAGGGCCTGTTTTCATGCTGTAAACATCTACGACTCTATGAAGACTATGATTTAAGCCATATTAACAGCAACATAGTCTGTTCTTTGAGATAACGTTCAGTCAACAGCAATAAAACAAGATGGATATTTGATTGATGTTGTGTGCTTTTCAAAAATTTTAAGCTGGCACTCAATGTTGTAAGAATTATTTTTTAAAATTATTTAGAGTGCCCAATTTTTTTTCCAGTTAATGGGCAATTTAGCGTGGCCAATTCACCGACCCTGCACATCTTTGGGTTGTGGGGGTTGATGTTTTAGGCTGTGGACTGCACTCGATGCAGGGAAGTTAGAAACAGACGTCTAACACTGGAGAAGATCCAACACTGTTTTATTCAACCATAGAACTGCCATACATATTCAGCTGTGGGTCGACACTATACTGATCTGACTGGTGACCTTGTAGCAGCCTGACCAGACTTACTAGCTACCGCATGGTGTTTGCACTTGCTAGCTCATGGACTCTGACTGTCTCAGTAGCTGGGTCCCGAGAGCGCGGGAAACTTAGTGCCCTCTGGCTTTATAGTGGGGGTGACCTGCCTGGTGATTGGCTGTACTGTGTTGTATGCTTACTGGTCATCCTATGTGTCAATCACTGCCTGTCTGCATCTCATTATATACATGAGTGGATATTATGACAGGGGTGAGACCCATGCAGACACAGGGAGAATGTGCAAACGCCACATGGGCAGTCACCCGGGGCCAGGATCAAACCTGGGTCCTCAGCGCCATGAGGCAGCAGTGCTAACCACTGCGCCACTGTGCTGCCCTACACTGTCAGTATAATTTAGGGTTAAAAAAAACATAATTCTGCACAGAGTAGAAAAATATCTGAAACTGCCACTTGCAATTGCTTGAGTCACCTTAACTCTGTGTGTCGAGGTTTTCCAGAATAAAAGATGGAAAGAGTAATTCATGACTAGGTATGTCTGTTTATAAATGGCAAGCATCCTTATTCAAAATAAAACTGCACGTCACATTCAAATTCAAACTAACAAAGAATATATTTACTACCTTTGTACAAAACATCATCTCAATACCATTTCCTTCAAACAAAATCAATTTTCTTTCATGACAGGCTTCAATTCGTAAGTAAGAAACTAACTTGTTTTAACTGCAGGCTTAGTAATTCTTCAATAACATATGCAAATTATTTAAACACCACAGTGCGTAGCTCATGAAAGGGCATACATTATCTTGTTGTGATTTGCATGCAGATTATCACCTAATGTGTGCTTTTGGCAATAATGATTTCTAATTAATGAAATCTCTCTTTTTGAAGATGGCGCATTATAAATGGATAATTAATATCGGATGATGAATATGTATTTTTAACTCTATGCTTCAATTCATGGTTGGCCAGAGGAAGGACAGTATGATGTGAACAGCCATTGCTGAACTTGAAACTATTTTTCTCTCTTTGCAGAGAAACTCAACAGGATCAACCACAAAAATGCAATGGCTTCAAAAGCTGGTCAGAGACTGGATTTGCTGCGGCAAGTGACTCATCGCCTGATTTCCCAAAGTCTGTCAACTGTCTACAAACCACAAGTCAAGAAAGTGTTGGAATGCTCTCCACTTATTTGCCTGGAAGAGTGTGGCTCCAGAAAGACCAAAAGAGCTCGATACCATCCAGCAAAAAGCAAAGCACATGATCAGCAGACCACCCATCACTTTTATTCATTCCCTCCAACAGAGGCTGCAATGTGTACCATCTAGAAGATGCACTGCAGCAACTCGACAAATCTCCTTCAATTGTATCTTACAAACTGGCAATCTGTACTACGTGGAAGGACAAGGGCAGCAACCACATGGACACACAGCCACCTGCAAGACCGTCTCCAAGTCACTCGCTGTCTTGATTTGGAACTACATTGTCTTCCCTTTATCAATACTGGACCAACATTCTGGATCTCCCTACCTTACAGCGCTGTTGGTGTACCTTCAATCACACCCTGCTGTGGTTAAAGACAAAATGCTCACCATTACTTTCTCAAGGGAACACAGGAAAGGCCATAAATGCTGGCCACTCTAGAAATATCAACATCCCATGCTGCTACTGTCATAAAAACCAAACCGTTCTGGAAAATACTATGGTCCATATTTTGCTGGAGCAAACCCTAACCTAATGCGTACTCTTACTGTAACCTGACTCCAACCCTGACATTAACCCCAACCATCCTGGATCCATCCTCTAACCACTACCTGCGACGTTATCCACACCCCTCAGCCAACGCTCCCACCCCTAATCCTGATTATCCTGGATGCTGGCCTAGCCCAAAGCGCTCATCCAATATAGCTTCAGCCAGGATGTTTATCCTGATCCTAACCTAAACCAAACTGTTTTTCAATAATTCATCTGATGCCTCTAGTGTCCAACTCTCGATACGGGTTGGGAGAAATGCATTTGAACACTATGGCTTGCTGTATTCATGTGAGTTCTGATGTCACCTTTTGTAAATGAACGTTTCAGGGCAACAATCATTTTCCACACCACATGGAACTTAATATCCTAAGTGTATAGCTGGGATTGAATGCATTTGACAGCTGTAAGGATCAACAGAGAATAATTAAAACCTCAGTCTGTAACTGCGTACAGGAAATGAACTGGGTGAGTCATTAAAGCTCTGAATATTCCGGTATCCGTTCCTGTGGTTGAAATTGGAAATTCTTCCAGTCCCAATGGCAGAATTATGAGATTGCCACAAAGTCGACCAAGAAATCTGAATAAATAAGAGCAGTAACTCTTTAATTATTGCTGGGGAAAGAAAGCGACAAGATGTATTGCACCCTAGACTTCACTGAGGAGAAGAAAAGTCAGACTTGTGACATTGTGGAGGTTTTGAAGAGCCACTTTAAACCCTCCACTAATGTTATTTATGAATGTTATATGTTTAACTCATGCTGTACTGAAACGTCTAGCTGAATCTTGAGAGTTTTGGTAACTGAAGGATGATCTCCTCACGGATAGGATTGTCGTAAGATCAGAGATCCCACCATAAAAGCACATCTGCTGAGCGAAGTGAAGCCTAATCTTAAAGTTATTGACATGTGTAAAAGTTTGAAGTGGTTAATCACTAGCTGAAAGTTATTTATGAGAGAACCGACAAAACTTTGCATCATGCTGAGAGGCAGTTCAAATCTTCCAAACGATTGTCAATGAAGAGGAGGAAGAATTATTTACAGAAGCGCAAGCAGATAAATACTGCTGAGACCATCAGACGGAAGGAAAGAAAGTATGTCCAATGCAGGGAATTCCTACCAACTGTGGTGAATTCATACTGTATTGTAATTCACACTGTATTGCATTGCACTGTATTATGTCCTTGTGGGCTCTGTATGTGAGCCGTTGCGTGGCTCTGCCCGTAGGGGGAGATGAGGAGCTTGTACAGGGCTCCACCCTTGGCTCCGCCCATGGCTCTACCCATGGCCCCTCCCACTACCAGAAGTATAAAGTGCTGCAGCCGTGAGCCTGCCCTCAGTTCTTCTGGTTGCAGGCAGGCTCAGTTGTAAGACTATTAAAACCACAGTTTACTTCCAATCGTGTCTCTAGTGAATTGATGGTCACATCAATTTAATAGTCTTAGAAAACTTGAAGAAAACTACTATGGAATCAGCCTTCAAACCTGATCGACTAGAACTCAACCCGCAGACTGCAGAGGCGAAGGAAATCTTCCTACACTGGCTTCGATGTTTCAAGGTCTACCTGGCTGAATCAAGTACATCCGAGACTACAGAGGAGCAGAAACTCAGCCTACTGCACGCACGGGTGAGCCATCGTATCTCTACGCAACTCAATTGTACCACCTCATATACGGAGGCACTGGCTATGCTCGACCGATTGTACGTGCGGCCGATTAACGAGGTCTACGCGCGGCACATTTTCACGACCCGCCGCCAGCGCCCCGCAGAGTCGCTGGAAGACTTTCTGCGTGACTTAAAAGCCCTTGCTAAGGACTGCAATTTGCAGGCTGTAACGGTCCAGCTACAACCCCAGGGGGAACGGGCAGGTGGAGAGGGAGAACGCGACGGTCTGGAAGACCGTCCTACTGACCCTCCGGTCCAGGAATCTCCCGACCTCCCATTGGCAGGAGGTCCTCCCCGACGCACTCCACTGTCAGCTGAGGCCTGCCAGGCCTTTAGCTGCATTAAGGAGGACATCGCCAAAGCCGCCATGCGGGCGGTGGATGAATCCGTCCCCTTTCATGTGGAGAGCGACGCCGCAGAGGTCGCTCTCGCTGCCACTCTGAATCAGGCAGGGAGACCAGTCGCTTTCTTCTCCCGAACCCTCTCCGCTTCGGAACTTCGACACTCCTCATTCGAAAAGGAAGCTCAAGCCATTGTGGAAGCCGTACGGCACTGGAGGCATTACCTCGCAGATAGGAGGTTTACCCTCATCACCGACTAAAGATCGGTTGCCTTCATGTTTGACAACTCGCAAAGGGGTAAAATATAAAACGATAAAATCTTGAGGTGGAGGATCGAACTCTCCACCTATAATTACGATATCATATATCGACCGGGGAAGCTCAACGAACCCCCAGATGCCCTATCCCGCGGCACGTGCACCAGCGCGCAAGACGACCGCTGAAGGCTATCCACAATGACCTCTGCCACCCGGGGGTCACCCGGCTCGCCCACTATGTCAAAGCACAAAATCTGCCTTTCTCCACCGAGGAGGTAAAAGTCATCACCAGGGATTGCCCGATCTGCGTTGAGTGCAAACCGCACTTCTATAGACCAGACAAGGCCCACCTGGTAAAGGCTTCCGTGCCCTTTGAACGCTTGAGCATCGATTTCAAAGGGCCACCCCCCTCGACCAATCGAAATGTGTACTTTCTTAACGTCAACGACGAATTCCCCTGCTTCCCCTTTGCTATCCCGTGCCCCAATATGACCTCCCACACAGTCATCAGAGCCCTGCACAGTGTCTTCACTCTGTTCGGTTTCCCCAGCTACGTACACAGCGACAGGGGTTCGTCCTTCATGAGCGACGAGCTGCGTCAGTACCTGCTCGACAGGAGCATCGCCCCGAGCAGGACTACCAGCTACAACCCCAGGGGGAACGGGCAGCTGGAGAGGGAAAACGCGACGGTCTGGAAGACCGTCCTACTGACCCTCCGGTCCAGGAATCTCCCGACCTCCCATTGGCAGGAGGTCCTCCCCGACGCGCTCCATGCAATTAGGTCCCTCCTATGTACCGCCACCAACCAGACCCCTCACGAACGACTATTTGCTTTCTCTAGGGGCACTACCACGGGAGCTTCGCTCCCATCCTGGTTGAGGACACCGGGCCCGGTTCTCCTCCGGAAGTACGTCTGGACACACAAAACAGACCCGCTAGTAGAGAGAGTTCTACTGCTTCATTCGAACCCCCAATACGCCTTTATTGAATATCCCGAAGGCCGTCAGGACACCGTTTCCCTCCGGGACCTAGCGCCTGTAGGATCCACCACCACCACCACCACCGCCAAGGTACCCATCACACTACACCCCACCCAACCCCCCATGCCCTGCACCCCTGCGCCTATAGATTCCCTGCCCATGCTCGGCACCCCCGTGCCTATAGGTTTCCTGCGCCCCCCCCATTGCCCGGCCCACCGGTCAGGAATGAAGCTCGGGCTGAAACACCCCTGGAGTCCACCGTCATACCCACACCGATCGTCACCACCCAGCCACCCGAAGAGGCTGCAACCCCGGTGCTCCGCCGATCCCAAAGCGACTTGGCCACCGGACCGGCTCAACTTGTAGACCCATCACCCCTGCCGGACTTGATTTTTTTACAGGGGGTGAATGTGGTGAATTCACACTGTATTGTAATTCATACTGTATTGCATTGCACTGTATTATGTCCTTGTGGGCTCTGTATGTGAGCTGTTGCGCGGCTCTGCCCGTAGGGGGAGATGAGGAGCTTGTACAGGGCTCCACCCTTGGCTCCGCCCATGGCTCCGCCCATGGTCCCTCCCACTACTGGAAGTATAAAGTGGCGCAGCTGTGTGCCTGCCCTCAGTTCTTCTGGTCACAGGCAGGCTCAGTTGTAAGACTATTAAAACCACAGTTTACTTCCAATCGTGTCTCTAGTGAATTGATGGTCACATCACCAACTTTCCGGCTAGAGAAAATTCACACTTCTTTAACCTGGGGTTACCCCTATCTTTGGATCGGTAAAGATTTAATTACCTGCAAATGCTCACATTCTAAGCATTCTCTGGCATCTTTGACTTTGTCTATATATATGTTTCTGGAACATACCTCTTCATTCACCTGAGGAAGGAGCAGCGCTCCAAAAGCTAGTGTTTGAAACAAACATGTTGGACTTTAACCTGGTGTTGCAAGACGTCTTACTGTGCTCACCCCAATGGAACGCTGGCATCGCCACATCAATGCAGGGAAAACAGGTGTAAAAACTGTAAAAAGCTGAACCACTTTGCACGCAAATGTTTTGCTGGAAAGAAGAAAATCAAGCTTATAAAGATGGTTGCTGGAGAGATGCCTGATGATGATTCTGACAAATCACCGTACACCCTAAAATAGGTTGCACCAGCAAGTCTCAAGGTAAAAAAGGCAAACTACACAACAAGATGCAACTGGCTAAGTGCTCCAGGAAGTAGTAATGAATGGATGACCTGAAACCATCAAAGACACAATAGACAGAGAGAGCTGAAGTGATTGCCGAAGATGGCACCTTGTACAATGGAGCAAGTGCCATTATCCCTAAAACGATGAGAAAAGAAATGCTGAATCTCTATTCAAGCCATCAAGGAATCGAGACTTGTATGATGAAGACAAGAGAAGTGCTCTACAGGCCAAACATGAACAATGAGATTAAGGACTATATTAGCCAGTGTTTGTACTGAACATCAAGCTAAGCAAGTTACCTCTAGAGCCACACATGAAATTGGGATAGACTAGAAAGAACAAACAGTTTTTGGTTGATGCATGATGATTTCTTTATTAAACCATGTCTGTGGGTAACTTGCAGCTGTGAATGATAGTGCATGCATTTTTGTATTTTGTTATGACAAAGGGGATGTTTGGAGGAATTCCATTGTACACTGTGGCTTGTTGTACTTATGTAACTTATAGTTTGCAGGCAGTAGCCATTTCATACACCATGTAGAACAACATTAAAGCTAACCCTTAACACTAATTCTGTTGCACTGATGGAGAAAACACCCAAACATAGGGAGTCACCATTTGATGTAGACCCATTCTATAACTCCAGCTAGGGATAAGAAAAACTGCCAAGAACAAAGTATAGCTGCAAGTAAAACACAACAATAGTAAGCAGAAACCAGGCAAAAGTGGCAGACACCACTGAAGTAATTAGCCCATAACTTCTGGCTAGCAGCAGGAAGCCACGGGCTGTCGATTTTAAAAGGGAAATCTGCACACTTACCTGCGCTCCGATGATGTGACAACCCTTCCTTTCCCTTTGGCAATCTTGCGCCTCTGGCATCCCGGTCTGCGCAGGCTCCAGCGTGGCGCAGGAGGAGTGTAGCCCAGTCCCCTTATGACACGGCCAGCTTGGGAACGTTCATTGAGGGCAGGCATTTAAACAATAGATTAATATTGAAAGCAACAGGCAACTTTTTTTTTTAAAATAATTTTTATTGAAAGAGTTTCCATACAGACATTTACCCCTACTAATTTTTAAATTATTTACAACACAATCCCTCTAGGCAAATATCCCTCCCTCGCCCGCCCTCTCGCGCGCACCAGTCCTCCCCCCCCCCCCCCCCCCCAAGCAACAACTTAACAAACAAGGCAGCCTACAGTTTCAGACATGAGCAGCGAGCAGACTTGCCCGCGTTACAGTCGTGCATGTCCCCCCACGACCATTGCTGCCCCCCCCCCCTCCCCTCCCCCCCCCCTCACTTTGATCCGGAGAGGGAAGCTGCTCTCTCACTGAAGCAATCAGCCGGCCGCTGAAATTGACACTGCCGGCTGCTCTCTCCCTCCAATCAGAAACATTAAAACTTAAAAGTTGGATTGGAGGGAGAGAGCAGTGGACAGTGTCAATTTCAGCGGCCGGCTGATTGCTTCAGTGAGAGAGCAGCTTCCCTCTCCGGATCAAAGTGAGCCGGCCGCTGAAATTGACACAACTGACAGTTCAAAATAGTAAATTGAATGTTTCAACAACAAATACAATAGTTTTCTGAATACAAGAATTTCTGTCGTCTGCGCCCAAACGGCCGCGCCAAATTGGCTGCGCCCAATTGTCCCATGGCGCCCAAACGGCTGCGCCCAAACGGCCGCGCCAAAACGGCCGCGCCCAATTGTCCCATCCCCAGGGGAGTGAACCCAGGTAGGGTACTCTTTCAGAGGGGTGGTGCTGACATGATGGCCAATTGACCTCCATCTGCACTGTAGGAATTCTATGGTTCTATTCCATGGTTCTAGGAAACCCATGCAGACACGGGGTGAATGTACCAACACCACACAGTCACACAAGGTCTGAAATGAACACGGCTCCCTGGTGTTGTAAGGCAGCAGTACGAACCATGTGCCATCGTGTTACACGTGTTAAATGTGTTTCTGCCTTGTTTACTTCAATTATCATATTCATTTAAAATGATCTCATAATTAAACATTGTATTCAGTTATTTCAGTAAGACATTTTTAGAAGCTTGTCAGGTTTAATGTAAAACATTTATTAACAAAAATAATGTTATAAATACAAAATGTTGAAAGCAGTTAACATTTAACTAAATTTTTAAGTTTATCAGCTGAACAATGATATAAAACTACCTCGACCTTTACAAATTTCTTGCAATAAAATATATTTTCTCACTTAAAAACAACGGTTCCATCTATTTTTAAAGGGGAGGGAGGAAAAGGGGAGCGGGGGGGGAGGGAAGGGGGAGGAGAGGGAGGGAAGGGGGGAGGAGAGGGAGGGAAGGGGGGAGGAGAGGGAGAGAAGAGGGGAGGAGAGGGAGGGAAGAAAGGAGCAAAGAGGGGTGAGGGAAGGGAGGAAGAGGGGAGGGAGCGAGGGAAGAGGGAGAAGGGGAGGGTTTTAACTATCAATTGTTAATTAACAAGCTCAATGTCTGAAAGCAGCAGCGGCTGAAGTGCAGTGTCCAGGCACACACCTCCTCTGACATCATTTTGGGATATCCTTTGGCTGTACACTCTTAGGGGTGGGTGATTGATTCACTGCAATACTTGTCAGAGAGATAGCTCACATTAGCTTACAGGAGACTTGCATATATCAACTAAGGTATAAAACGTTGTTAAAGTATTTGAAGTAATCAATGAGGCTTCTAAAAATGAACTCTACATCAGGAGGACTTATAAACTCATCTTAAAATACACTGCAAAATCCAAATGTACTTTAGCTCTGAATCAGCTGGGAGGACAGGTGTGCTAATATTAGCATCCTTGAAGGAGTCAATAGCACCAGTATCGAGCCCATGATCATCTGAAATCAACTCCGCTGGGCCGCCCATATGCGTAGGATATCAGAGTCCCGCCTGCCAAAGCAGATCTTCTTCACCCAGCTCAAGGAAGGATCCTGAACAAGAGGAGGAAAAAGGAAGGTCTTCAAAGACACACCCTGTAGACTTCCCTCAAGAAATGGAACATAGATGTCAATGCCTGGGAAACCTTTGCTCAGAAGAGACCTACTTGGAGGAACCTCCTGGTTGAAGAGTCACAATTCTTCGAGAACACCCAATGGCAAGAAGAGGCCCGGAAAAGGAACCTTAGAAAGGAATATCCACGACTTAGCATCAAAGGATCGATCCGATCTTTTGTAAACTCTTGCCAAGTGATTGATTGAAGATGCGTCTCTAGAATCAGGCTCATCAGCCACGCAAGGACCCACAGAACCCGTGACCAGTAAAACTGAGAATCTTAAGTGGACAATCATACCAGTTAGCGAGTGATCACCAAATTCTTTTTTAAATATAAATTTAGAGTACCCAATTCTTTTTTTTTCTAATTAAGGGGTAATTTAGCGTGGCCAATCTACCTACCCTGCACATCTTTGGTTGCGGGGGTGAGATCTATGCAGACACGGGTAGAATGTGCAAACTCCACATGGACAGTGATCCGGGGCCGGGGTCGAACCTGGGTCTTCAGCGCTATGAGGCAGCAGTGCTAACCACTGTGCCACCTGCCGCTCAACCAAATTCTATCCATTATAGTTCCTTCAATGGAATTAACAGCCTTATGAACCAAAGTTTAAAACTAAATAATTCTTACACCTTCTGTAATTTCAAACTCACTTTATACAGTAAAGTATCCTTTTCATGGAATTAACAGCCTCACGACAAACCAAAGTTTAAACAAATCTTCCTTTCAATTTATTTCAGTATTAAACATTTTTATAAACGCTAAACACAAATATTAGAAAATATTAACCTACCAAAAAGTGTCTCAACAGGTCTCTTGCCTCTGCTTGACTGAAAATTTTCAGTGTAAATAAAACGGTGTAAAAACACAATTAAAATCCAGGTAAGTTGTCCACAATTGCGTTGTAGCTGGATTTTTCATTCAGCAGCTCCAGCACAGCACAGGGCATCAAGCTGTTAAAAAAATACCCAGCCGGGAGTATGAACGCCATGTGCTTCCAGCGAGCATGCCTGTATACCTGCACTTCCAGGTCGTCACGTTGCGCATGTGCAGTGCACCAGCGAGAGGAATTTATGGCCATTTTCTTCATCATAGAATCATAGAATTTACAGGGCAGAAAGAGGTAATTCAGTCCAACGATTATGCACCTTGGAAAGAGCACCCTACCTAAGCCTCCACCCTATGCCCGTAACCCAGTAACCCCACCCAACCTTTTTGAACACTAAGGATAATTTAGCATGGCCAATCTACTTAACCTGCAACCTTTGGACTGTGCACCCGGAGGAAGCCCAAGCAGACATGAGGAGAATGTGCAGACTCGGCACAGACAGTGACCCAGCGGGGAATCGAACCTGGGCACCCTGGAGCTGTGAAGCAACTGTGCTAACCACTATGCTACCATTCAGTCCCCACCACAAACTTTGTTCTCTTGTCACCGACTCCACCCTTTTTCCTGGCAGCTGTCTGTGCTTGAACCAGACTGTTCACAATTGCGATGTTATATTTGATCCTGAGGAGGGCTTCCAACTACCCATCTGTGCCAGACCTAAAACTGCCTCTTTCCTCCATTTAATGTCACCTGATTCTGCCCTGCCTCTGTTTATCTGCTGCTCAAATGCTTATTGATGCCTTTGTTACCTCTAGACTTGATCCAATGTTCGCCTGGTAACCTCCCACTTTCTGCCCTCTGTGAACTGTGACATATCTCACACCAAGTCAGGTTCATCTATCACCCCTGTGGTCATTGAATACCAGTGGTCGAGAGGGGATTCAGCATCCAGGGAGGTAACCGAGCAAACACTATTGGATTTTCCAGTGGCCTATGCGGCAGGGTCCCTTGTCCATGAGCACCTCTGTCCAACTGAGGACCAAACATTGAAAAGGCAGATTCGTGCAAGACACCACCCATCAGCCTTTATATTTGCACCCCCCCCCCCCCCCCGCCCCCCCAGCCGCCTTACCTCGCCTTTTGGGTTCACTCCCCATAACCCAGCAACCCCACCTAACCTTTGAACCCTAAGGGGCAATTTATTATGGCCAATCCACCTAACCACCGCATCTTTTGGATTGTGGGAGAAAACCAGAGCACCTGGAGGAAACCCACGCAGTCACGGGAGAACATGCAAACTCCACAATGACAGTCATGCATGAATTGATCCCGGGTCCCTGGCGCTGTGACGCAGCAGTGCTAACCACTGTGCTGCCCTCTGTCTGGAGATCCATTAGCAATCTTCCTGGTAGGCCTGACTGTCATTACCAGCAGTGGCCACCGCTACTGGTGGCACTTCCGATACTGAATGGCTGTGGCTTCTGATTATCAGCTCTCAGGGATGAGATTTCTATCCTATTGGAGGCCCTTAATCGGATGGAAGGCCCAGTACTGTCCAGGAAATTGCCTGATTGGAATTAACTAGCGTCGGGCCTCCCAGAAAAAAAGGATGTGGTGCTCCCACTGGTTCTCTTACTAATGGGCGTGACCGCCCGTCATCTACATTAAATCCTGGCCTGTATTTCTTATTGTGGGTTAATCTAAATATTTATCATTTATATTCTATCATGAAGGAGAACATATATGGAAATCTAGAACATATATTTGTAAAGATTCAAATTCTGAAATTATTTTATGTGCTGTGGCTGATAAAAAATATTTCCTTCATTTCCAGCCACAAATGAAAGGTGTTAGCTGGTTGCCAAACTCAACAAAGGTTATTTGTCTGCATTATCTTCTAACAGCCATTTACGACAGAGTTAATGATGTTTATACGGCAAGCATCAGATTACAGTAGGTTAACCTGTGTGAATCACCAGCTGCAGGTAAAATTTTTAAGCGATTTTTCAAAGTAATTGTCCAACATCTACAAAAAAATTGTGATTTCAATTTCAGTCCTATCCTCTCGACCCATTTTACTTACAATGACGAATTTACCTTTTCTTCAGTAGTTGAATTATTTTGTGCCGCATTGATCTATTGCCCTTTTATGTTGCATCTTTCTCAGTGTGGAAACAGCATTGGTGTTATCAGAGAGCAAACTGCAGTACATGTAAAAACCAATAATTACATATAGACCACTCAGTTAACTTCCTTTTCAAACTGCACTGATTTTTAGAACAACTAAGTTGACTGTTTAATGTTTTTTTAGTATTTGAGATGAGAAATAATTCCAAATAAAAAACTTTTAAGAAGCTACATGTAAAATAAGATATCATCAGGAAGCTGTGGAAAACCAGTAGAAAGATTTACAAGTTGTAGAAGATACCATCGATCAGAGTAAGGTATATTTGTGATGTAAACCTCATGGAGGCCCCGCCTTCCCAACCTTGTCCCTCGCCTGAAACGTGGTGATCTGCAGGTCAAATCATCACCAATCAGCTCTCCCCCTCAAATGGGAAAGCAGCTTATAGTCACCTGGGAAATGGTGACTTTACCTTTAAACCTCAGCACTTAGTTACTCCGAAATAGCTGCTAAAAATTCAGGAAATTTGCAGCTGTGGCAAAATGCAGCATTTTGACATATTATTCTGTCTTTTGTTGTAGTCCAAGTTCAGTTAAACACACAAATGTCCAAGAATCATGTCATATATTTAAGTGAGACTTTAATATGTAAATAGTATAGATTACATTTGTTTAGGCACTGCTATTTACGACTGCACAATTACTTTGTTCTGATTGCATCAGACAGTAAAACATGCACAGGATGTCGAAGACAATATTAGAACATCTACTTATAGCTGCAGCATGCCCCTGAAACTGTGCACTATCAATTTCGCTGTAGTGTTATTCTTCCTGCCAAACTATGTAGGGCGCGATTCTCCCTAAACATTACTAAAGACGCGATCGAACGGCCTCGTCGCACCCGACTTGGTGATGCAACCTCGCAAGATTTGCAAAGCTTGGAATGCCTCACGGCTGGGAGACCTCGCCATGGTGCTGTTTAGGACTGGTCCACACAAACGTGGACCAGGCATAACGGCACCTGTGGGGGATTCTCAGGTCATCAGAGGCTCCCAGGTGGTCGGGCTCTGGGTGTTAGGGTGGTATCCTGGCACATCCGCCACCTCACAGGCACCTTGGCACTGCCACCCAGGCACCCTGGCAGGAGGGGGGGGGGGGGGGGGGGGGGGGGTGAAAAAGGGGAAAAATCTGTACAGACTGTATAGTTGATTGTTGAGAAGTATGTTTCCCGGTGTGTTTATTTGCTGTAACCTGCTTTGTTCCATGTTTGTAATAAAATACATTAAAATAAAAGAAATGTTTTTATTAGTGGGGAGCTGAACTCACCAGCGAGTCCGTCTCCTCAGAGATTGGAGCAGCATTTTTAAAGGATGCGCTGATCTCTGTGAGCTTAAGGGTCCTCCGCAGCTCCTGCCCACGGGCAATGCAACCACCCCCCCCCCCCTCCCCTGCAGACATGGGC
This sequence comes from Scyliorhinus canicula, assembly GCF_902713615.1. NCBI lineage: Eukaryota > Metazoa > Chordata > Chondrichthyes > Carcharhiniformes > Scyliorhinidae > Scyliorhinus > Scyliorhinus canicula. Next base: position 79,353,754 of record NC_052158.1, on the reverse strand, counting down.
ATTACTTTCCCCTCAACCTCCAAAGTGAGGACACCCTGCTATGGAATCGCTGAGCGGCCCCGCTTTAAGGCTCCCCACCTCCTCCTTTCACGGTGCCTCAGAACTCCAGGGTCCCGGGTTCAATTCTGGCCTCGGGTGACTGTCTGTGTGGAGTTTCCACTTTCTCCCCCTGTCTGCGTGGGTTTCCTCCGGGTGCTCCGGTTTCTCCCACAGTCCAAAGATGTGCAGATTGCCCCTTAGTGTCTAAAAGGTAAGGTGAGGTTACAGGGATAGGGTGGAGACGTGGGCTTCAGTAGGGTGCTCTTTTCAAGGGCTGGTGCAGACGCGATGGGCTCAATGGCCTCCTTCTGCTCTGTAAATTCTATGATTCTATGATTCAGGACCCCCCTTTCATGATACCCCCATCATCACCACAACTTTTCTGAAGCTCCTTCATGTCCCTCTTCTCAGGCATTGACCATTCACAGTGCCAACCTGGCACCCGGACCCCATGGCACAGCCAGCCCGGCACCCAGGCAGTGCCCCTGCCTCCCTGGTAGTGCTAACCCAGGACTTCCAGGGTCCAAAACTGCCAGGGTGCCATGGTACTGTCCTGTCCCAGACCACAAAGGGGACTCTAATGGCGTTCGAGACCCCTCCCCACCCCGGAGTGGCCATCATGCTATTCTCTGCTTGTGGAGACCAGTACTAATTGGCGACTGGTTGAGGCCTCGCTAGTGCGACTGGTGACCCTTGGGCACTGGGAGAACGCGGCCTCAAGCTTTAATATGATTATCTGGATCATTCCCTGGGAGGGCGTTATCCAGATCATGTCGGGGGTCAGGTGACTCATGAGCAGTTTTGCACACAGCGCCAAGAACGATTTGGGCCTCTCCCGCGATGGTCTCAGCACGCCCAGATCAGCGCCTAACCAATGTTGGCCATAAACCCACATTCACGTGCAGCAACCTGGAAGTAACTGTGCAGGCCACTCACAAGTGGTCCCTTTTAAGAAATGCACAGCCATGCAAAATGAAAGGCCACCATGGAAGACCTTTCAGTCAATGTACATCAAGGGCTGGCAACTATGTAAAAGCCCTCAGATTGTAAGCTTAACCCAGACTGTGGTTGGAATTTTCCCGTTGTTGCGATTCACTTTTCCCGCCGGTAGCTTACTCCCGCCTGCAGGTTTCCCAACGGCATGGGGTGGTTACAATGAGGAATCCTATTGACAAGTGGCGGAAATATAGAATCCCACTCCAGCGGACAGTGCATGGCTGAGAAACACGCAGCTCGGCACCCGGTGAATCCAGCCCTGTAGTAAATGTAACAATGTTGAAGCACCTCAGAGTGTATCTTGTTCTCTGTAAAGACTGTGAACATCATTGCACTTTCTTGATCTGACTATTTGAAATGTTATGTAATGTTTCTTTCAGACATTTTATGAATAAAGTATATTTTTGCAAAAAAAATTAACATTCTAAATGAAGAGACTGTGTACAACCAAAAAAAAATTAAAGGTCACATCAGTCCCAAATATTTTGTGGCCAAAATCCCTTTCAAAGAAACACCACTGATTGGGAGAATATCGAAGTGAGATATGGTGAAGCAGGAAGCTTTGCTCAAGTGTATGGAAGGTACCATAATATTCACGTCCCTAATCCGACTGAATGATGTTCACAGAATCATTTTCATTTCGCAGAGAGTAAAATCAATGAAAATAGTGTTGCAGGTGATTATTTCACGCAGCATTTTCACACTCTAGTCTCAGGAATGGGAAAAAAATAATGCATCAGTGAATTCTATAGTGTGGAGTATACTTGCTCCACATTATCATTCCAAATAAGCACCAACACAGGTACAACCAACCCAGAAGATCAAGGACTTTGGGTACCATAAGGCTATTTATAACCTGTTCTGTTTTGCTACCCATGATGTATACTGTTTGGGCACTATGAAGCAGTCTTGTGCAAATCACAAGAGTTTTTATGAACATTACTGAACTAGGAACATATTTACAATAGTGGGCGACGATATGGAGAGGACCCAATACAAGGTCCATACATGTTGCCACCTACCTCTAGATTGTCCTTAGCGTTAGATCATGTGCCTCCTTGGATCACCTTGTGGACAGCATTGTACTCAGTCTCATGTTAACCCTTTAGGTATTAGATCTTCTACTACAATCTACAGGAGACGCTTGTGCCTGTGCAAAATACATTGCAAGATCTAGTTAGGAGCATGGAGTAGTTCACCATTCATAAATGTGCAGCCACTGAAGAATGATGTAATGAACAACACACTCTGCCGTGGAACACTTGACCATTCCTATGGCACCAACGGTGGAGAAACCACTGGTATAATTTCCTGAATACATACAATGCCGATATAGCGACATTAGGCTCCAGTTAAATTTGGCCTTTCCCGCTATTCACCCCAATCTGTGGCAAGTGCAACGCAGTGGTTAATCGCACCCAGGAGCAATCCAGAGTAAAAATTGGAGGAGGGTAAATTTCAATGTGTTGAGAACATCTGCCCAGGGTAAATTGGAATGAAAAATGAATTGGCAGGCAAAACTGGATTGGAACAATGGGCCGTGATGAGCGGTGATGGTTCAGGTACAATTAAAATACATTAGGTAGGATGTGAAGGCTTTGGAGAGGGTATAGAAAGGATTTATGATAATGAGGTAATTTGGTTATACAGATGTATTAGAGAAGTTGAGATTGTTCTCCTCAGAGATGAGAAAGTCGACTGGGGATTTGATAAACATGTTCAAAATTGAGAGGCTTAGACACAGTAGATGAGCAAAACTGTCCCTTTTGGTAGAGAGGTCAAGAACCAGAGGACACTTATGTCAGATGATTTGTAAAAGAACTAAAGGTGACATGAGAAAACATTTTTTCATGCAGCGTGGTTAGGTTTGGAATACACCTGAAGCCAAAAGTATTGAAGCAAAATAACTCCACTAGACTTCTCTGAATTGAGCCATCAGATCTTTAATGTTCACCACAGAAGTAAATCACTGAAAAGGAAGCATTTTCTGACAGTGCGGGAATACTCTCTTAACACTGAACAAAAATACTCAATCAGCGGAGTTGGGTCTTGGAGGCAAGGGTGCTACATCTGAACCAAGGCTGATACTTAAGCAAAGCATTTCATTAGTGAGCAAGATTTTCCAAGGTCCTTACATCTACAAGAGGGAAAATTATGTTGAAATGTCATATTGCACATCTATCGTCATTCACCATGTTCCTATTTGGTATCTGTAGCTAGTTCATAATGACTCATTTCACAATTTAACCTTTTGCTTCAACACACAATTGCCGTGTGCAGTGTAACAGGGACTGGAACACATAAATGACTTGCTTGTAAAACATTGGAAGTATTGTAAAACATTTTCCATTCCTGTGACAACTGTAATTTAGGACCTTCTCCTACTAAAGCTGCAAAGCCATTAAGAATTTCTTTATTGAAACAAGAAATTCCTGTTTAAAGCCACATTTATAGTGCTAACCTAGATGAGTATATCAAAGTTTCAAAATAAATATTCGAATGGACACAGCAGGAGACCTTTTTTTACCCCAAAGTATGTTTATTTTTAAAATGCAGTGGTTGAATTAATTATTCATACACTGTAATCAAGCTTAAGCACAATAATTTTTATAGTTCAAGTCTTGCTGTAGAAGGACCGTACGTCTGATGAATTAAACACAAAAGACTCCTGCGAGCAATTGTACAGATGTACCAGGAGTCAGGGATCTTCTCGAGCCAAGTGCTCGCTCCAATCATTTTGCTTCAATTAAAGATAGGTCATTTTGAATTTAAATTTGTAACAGAATTGAATGTATATGTTTTAAAATATGTCTCATTTAATTGTGTACATATCATTGTTCAGAAATGGTGGATGGTTCCTCCCCCCCCCCCCCCGCCATGCACCAACAGAGGTGAGTTTGGAGGTAGTGGAACGTGAGGGAACTACTGTTGGATCAGGTAGGTGTAGGGTGGGATTTCCCACTTCCCAGATTAAGGGCAGCCTTCCCGACCGAAAACCAGTTAAGGCCTTTAAAGAGCCGCTTAAGGGGCAAAGGCCTCATACCACCACACTGGTGACCAGTGTGCCTTGCAGGGAGACCACCCTGAAAACCTGTCAGATTTGAGAGTGACCCACGATGGAGCAGAGTGTGGCGGGGCATGGGGAGAGGATCCCTCATCCAGAGGCACTCAGTGCTAAATTCAGGGACTCTGCATTGGGAATGTTGGGGGCAATGAAAGCCACTTCCTTGCCCTTTCTTCCAACCACCCCCACCGCACATTGATGCCACCTTTCCTGCAGCCCCCAAACCACCTCACTTACCTCGCTCCAGAGATCCAGCGTGGATCCCTGGTGAAGACCTGTGTATTACCGGCCGTGGCCATCACTCCTATTACTGATATTGGAAGGCGGTCCGTGGTGGCGGGATTTCTAGCCTGAGAGCTCGATTACATGGGACACCCGATGTTATCCAGACAAGTGGGTGATTACCTGGTTATTGCGTCAGGCCTCCCAGAAAAAAAAACCACTGGGTTCCCACCAGTTCTTTTTTAAAAATTTAGAGTACCCAATTCATTTTTTCCAATTAAGCAGCAATTTAGCATAGCCAATCCACCTACCCTGCACATCTTTGGGTTGTGGGGGTGAAACCACACAAACACGGGGAGAATGTGCAAACTCCAAATGGACAGTGACCCAGAGCCGGGATTGAACCTGGGACTGTGGCGCCGTGAGGCAGCAAGGCTAACCACTGTGTCACCGTGCTGCCCTTTTCCCACCAGTTCTCCAAATCCATCACCAACATTAAATTCCACCCAGTGTTAGTTTATGATCCAATTTATCCTGTGTACTTGTGTCATTGTTGATACGTTTTTGATCTTTTCAATAAATGATCGCAAAGTCCCAAAGCAGAATTCCAGGAGAAACAGTGTGTGGTCTTGGCATTTCACACTGATGTATTAGATTTGTACACCAAGTTAAGGCAGCCCTTTGTAAAAAAAAAAGACTGGAGCTTATTGCCAATAGCTCCTGATAATGGCAGTCCAAGCCATGTGATACTGCAGAAAATGAACTTGTGTGCAAAGCCATCCCACTTCATTCAATTTATGATATTAATGCATTAGTTTGTGTGCCTGCTTACCACTGGCTGGGGACTAATGGCAATCCCACAATGCTTTGGGAGTATGAGCTTCCCCAATGAAGGGGGCAGAGAAATCATTAGCAGATTTAATGCATAAATAAAGCTGGCCAGTTTGGGACCAGTTAGAGAGGAGTGAGCAGCATCAGCAGTATATATATATATTATTATAAATAAATGTTATTTCTTTCTATCCTTCAACTCGTGCTGGATTCTTCAAGGCCCTCACAAAACTGGCGACGAGGGTTAAAGTGAATAGCTGCCTACGCTGCTGAAGCCACCTCCCTGGATTTTTGTTGGATACAGGTTCGCAGTTGTTTTTCTCTTACACCATGCCTCTGTATGGACGTTTGGATGTTTTTGACGCTGCGCTGGAAAGATGGAACCAGTACGCACAACGGACGTGTTTCTATTTCCGGGCAAACAACATCACCGAAAACAAGCGCCAGGTGGTCATTTTGCTCACTGCCTGCGGCCCGCATACGTTTGGGGTGATTAGGAGCCTTATGCACCCAACTGCGACAGACACCAAGATGTTTGATGAACTTGTGAACTTAGTGGGGCAACATTTTAACCCAACCCTGTCCATGATAGTCCAACGTTACCAGTTTTATACCGCTGAGAGGACCCCAGGAGAATCCCTTGCAGAGTTTCTATCCAGGCTACGCAGGATTGCGGAGTATGACTATGATGAGACCTCGTCAGAAATATTACATGACCATTTGGTTTGCGGTATTAACAATGCGGCCACCAAGAGAAAGTTGTTAGCTGAACCAACATTGACTTTTCAACAGGCCGTTCAAATAGTATTGTCTCGAGAGAGCGCAGAACGAGGAGTGCAGGAGCTACAGGGAATGGAGGTGCATGCCTTGGGCGCAACCCCTTCCATCCAAAAGCGTCTCCCTGCACTCCTGCAGCACCTTGGGCGAGGCGACGTCCAGATCGACGCCAGTGGCCATCTGATGTTCTTCCCCGAAGGCAGCCATCCCCAGAATCAATACATGAGGAGCCATGTTCGTGTCGGACTTGTGGGCTCCGACCCCATCGCGGAAGCCAGTCCGGGGGCGCCAGAGGCACCGTAGTTCCAACAGAAACTGGAGCCAGCCCAGGGGCCTTACCTTCCTTTGGATGAACCTGTGGCAACTACTCCCAAGGACATGGAGGCTGATGACGACTGACTGCAGCTTCATTGTGTAGCAGCTGCCCGTGTGACCCCCATTAAGGTGACGGTATGGGTCAATGCTCACCCGCTTGAGATGGAGTTGGACACTGGTGCAGTGGTCTCCGTGATTGCCCAGAGGACATTCGATCGCATCAAGCAGGGTATACAGACCTTACATTAACTGACACATAGGCCAGGTTGGCCACCTACACTTGGGAACTATTAGACATTGCAGGAACTACAATGACCCCTGTTATTTATGGATATCAGGAGGGGCCTTTCCCACTTATCGTGGTGCGCAGCCATGGGCCCAGCCTGTTGGGTCGGGACTGGTTGCGCCTTTTGCATCAGCAGTGGCAGCGCATCCTCCAAACAGATTCTGGAGGGTTGACTGAGGTGCTAGGACGATACCCAGATGTATTCCAGCCCGGTTTGGGGAAAATAAAAGGGGCCGTAGCCCGTATCCAAGTCGAACCAGGAGCCACGCCGCGCTATTTCTGGGCGCACCTGGTGCCTTACGCCTTGCTCGAGAAGGGGAGCTCACTCGTTTGGAGACCTTGGGTATTATCAGGCTCGTGCATTTCGCTGACTGGGCAGCACCAATTGTACCTGTAATGAAGCCAGATGCCACAGTTCGCTTGTGCGGCGACTATAAACTTAGAGTGAATACGGCTTCCCGGCTTGACCAATATCCAATGCCTCGCATAGATCTCTACGCGAAGCTTGCAGGTGGACTCTCATTCACGAAATTAGATAGGAGTCACGACTACCTAAGGTTGGAGCTGGACCCTGCCTCCTGGCCATATGAAACTATTAATACACACAGGGGCCTGTATGAATATACACGCTGCCCTTTGGGGTATCCTCTGCCTGCGTTATTTTTCAACGCGTCATGGAGGGCATCCTGAGAGGTTTACCGCATGTCGCTGTCTACTTAGACAACGTTTTGATTACAGGGACGTCGGAGCAGGAACATTTGGAAAATTTGGAGGCTGTCCTTAGACACTTTTCAGAGGTTGGAGTCCGTTTACGTTGCACAAAGCGTGTCTTTCAGGCCAAGGAAGTAGTCTACCTGGGTTATCGGGTGGACCGCAAAGGTTTGCACCCCATCGCAGAGAAGGTGCGCGCGATTCAACAGGTCCCCATCCCGACTGACACTTCGCATTTCCGTTCTTTTCTTGGCCTCGTAAATTATTACGGGAAGTTCCTCCCCAATTTGGCAACTACAGTGGCCCCGGTGCACCTTATGCTAAAGAAGAATCACACCTGGGTTTGGGGCCAGTCGCAGGAAACCGCTTTCCAGCGGGTAAAACAACAATTGTCGTTGTCTTGGTTACTAACCCACTATGATCCTGGAAAGCCTTTGCTCATCACGTGTGATGCATCCCCGTATGGTAAGGGGCCATCCTGTCCCACAAGATGGAGAACGGCGACGAGCGGCCGATAGCTTTCGCCTCCTGCACATTGACTGCAGCGGAAAAGAAGTACGCGCAGATCGAGAAGGAGGGCCTGCCGGTGGTCTTTGCGGTGAAACGCTTCCACCAATATGTGTAAGGCCGCCACTCCGTGACTGATCGTGACTGATCATAAGCCTCTGCTGGGACTTTTCAGAAAGGATAAGCCAATACCGCCCATTGCTTCCTCACGGATCCAGCGCTGGGCTTTGTTGCTCGCTGCATACCAGTATTCTCTGGAGCACAAACCAGGAACACAGATAGCGAATGCCGACGCACTGAGCCAATTGCCTTTATCGACCGGCCTCATGTCAACCCCCACGACCGGTGAGGTGGTTGAAACCCTAAATTTTATAGACATCTTGCCTGTCACGGCATCACAGATCCGTGAGTGGACCTAGACATAGCCAGTCCCGTCAAATGTTAGGCACATAGTCCTGTATAGTGGGCAGCATCGACAGCTCCCAGGCGAGTTGCGGGCATTTTCCTCCAAGCTGTCAGAATGTAGCGTGGAAGACGGTATCCTCTTGTGGGGGACGCGTGTGATTGTCCCGGAAAAAGGACAGGAGCTGATACAAAGGGACTTGCACAATGGGCATCCGAATGTGACCAAAATGAAAATGCTGGCCCGGAGTTATGTCTGGTGGCCAGGCCTCGACACCAACATTGAGAAAGTGGCCCAAAACCGCTCCATTTGCCAGGAGCATCAGAAGCTTCCGCCGGCCGCCCCTACATCACTGGGAATGGCCAAGGCGGCCTTAGGCACGCTTGCGCCGGCCGCCCCTTTTCAAGGATCCATGTTCCTTCTATTAATCATGCCCAGTCTAAATGCTTAGAGGTGCATAAGATGGTAGTCACAATGTCCTGCGCCACAATTGAGAAGATGCGTTTGCCTTTCAGTACGCATGGCCTCCCCGAGGTGCTGGTCACGGACAATGGCACTCAGGTCACAAGTGAGGAGTTTGCGAGGTTCATGAAGATGAACGGCATATGCCATATCCGCACCATTCCATACCATCCGACTTCCAATGAGTTGGCAGAGCGTGCAGTGCAGACATTCAAAAGAGGCCTAAAGAAGCGGACTTTCGGGTCTATGGACACGAGACTGGCTCGTTTTATGTTTTCATATAGGACCACTCCATCTGGGGTAACTGGGGTAGCTCCCACGGAACTCCTAATGGGCCGGAGACTTCGCACCCGCCTTAGCATGGTTTTCCCGGACATTGGCGCAAAAGTACGCTGCACTCAAGAACAGCAGGGACATGGTTTTTCTCGGCCTCGGCCGATTTGGCAGTTTGCGCCTGGTGACCCAGTGTTCTTTCAAAAGTTTGCTGGTGGTGCCCAGTGGGTCCCTGGAGTTATCCTTCGCTGAACGGGCCCTATCTCTTTCTGGGTGCAAGCCCAGGGTCGTCTCCAACGCAAACATGTAGACCACGTTAGGTCCAAAAGACCATCTCTTCCAAAGATTCCCCGCCTCCGGAGCTAATTTCTACAGCCACAGAGACCAGATACAGTGGAGAGTATTCCTCACAATCTTCCTCTGGTGCCGCATTCAAAGCCTGTGCAGGACGTTGCAGAACCGCGTGGCGATAGAGACGCCGAGATGACGGAGGCAGCAGACTCCGACTCCGAGATGGAGACACAGGACGCCTCAGAAGGGGAGTCCTCAGGCCCACGGGCTGTGGATGTACAGCCGTTTCACCGTTCATCACGGAAGCGCCGTTCTCCATCGCGTTACACGCTGCCCGATCCAGCGCCTCGTGCAAATGGTGTCCGGCCTGGGTCTTTGGTGGTTTCCTTGGACTTTGTGGGGGAGGGATGTTATAACCTGCCTGCTTACCAGTGGTTGGGGACTAATGGCAATCCCACAATCCTTAGGGAGTATGAGCTTCCCCACTGAGAGGCGGGGGGGGGGGGGGGGGGCGTTGTGGGGGTGGCAGGGGCAAAGAAATCACTCGCAGATTCCCTGCATAAATAAAGCTGGCCAGTTTGGAATCAGCTAGAGAGGAGTGAACAGCAAGGGAGTTGCTGCTGCTGCTGCTGTTTTGTCTGTGTGTGTGTGTATGTATGTGTATATATATTTATATATATGTGTGTGTTATTGTAAATAAATATTATTTATTTCTATCCTACAACTCGTGCTGGATTCTTTGTGGCCCTCACAAAAGTAAGGTTTTCTTTCCTCTCGGTAGTCCGTCCAAAAATATTATATGAATAATTTCGAGACTGAGAACCTTAACTTGTGTGCTAGTAGGCAAGGGTCCCATCCAGCAACATGAAAGCAACAAAATATTGCCTATTTCACTGGGCAGGTAGGGCGTTGCCTAACATTAATGTTGGTGATTGGCCAAGTAAGCACTATTCTGCACATTACTTTTCTACTCTTCACTGAGGTTTCCCTCTCACCCTTACAGTTGATTTCTCATCTTTATTTCAGATGCGACTGCCATACTAAGAAACAGAATAATTAACACTAATCCTTAATACCCTTATAATCAAGAGATATTTGAGCAACACAGCAAAGTTATCCACTCTGCACAGGATTTGTTACTCAATTTTTCCAGTTCACAGTCCAATTCTGTTTATGTTTCGCTGCAGTGACTCACTGCTCTGTTACCTCAGCTCATTTTCAGATGGGTTTTTACTCTGCTAAATGTGGTATCAGCAGCCATAGCGATTCATTTTGATGACCCATCAGATTATTGATTTTTAAAAGCAGAGAATAGTGTTCTTTTGTAACTTGTCTTCATTAATTCATTGTATTTTCTAAACAAAATGTTAATTCTATTTTTCTCGCTCCATAGATACTGCTGTCCTTTTTCCAATATTCACAGTTCTTATTTCAGATTCCCAGCACACACTGTATTTTGCCTTTTTGTCATTACGTTTCATTGCTTTAGCCTGTTCAGTCCCTTTTCAGGGTGATAGCTTTCTATTCTGGTGTCATAGCCCGAGTCCACAGTTAATTTACTAAGTATAGAACCTCAGTTCGGACACTTTTTTAATCTGCAGGGTCGATGCAATATGCAAGAATAGAAAGCAACAGCATGCAGATTCCACATCTTAAAGAGAAATTTAAAAAGCTCAGTGCAAAAGGAAATACAGCAGAAATAAAAATGCTGTGGTAAAAAATATAGAATATCTAACATTATAAGCTTAAGTATGGATCTAATTTAAAAGAATGTAATCCTGGAGGAAGTGACAGTGCATGATGGGTGCGATTTAATGGAAATCAGAGTCCCGGGTCGGTCACGTTTAGTCGGGTGTTTGCTGGCACGCCCAGCACTGAGAACGACCCCGCTATTAAATGGAACTCTGCTTCATTCCCGGGCCTCGGTGAGGAAAACCCTGCCGAGGCCACACCTAGTCCCATTTCCTGCACTAACTGATCTTCAGAGATCTCTGAACTCCCACCATGGCCTTCAGATCCCCCCAACTTAACACTGAGGGGTCCTCGAACCCTCCACACCCCACTTCATAAGGTTTTGCAACGCCATGCCCAATCCCCAGCGTGGGTAAAATGCCCCCCGAGCACCTTGACACTGCCAGCTGGTCAGTGCCACAGTCCAAGCCAGCAGTGCCACAGTGCCCAGGTCGCATCAGGGTGACTGGGGTACCACCCTGTCCAGAGCCCAATCACCCAGAGGCCCAACATAGCCTGAGAGAGAGAGAGAGAGAGAATGCCCCCTCTCCCCTCCTTCAAAGGTGGTGGAAACCAGTGCTAAATGGCTCAGAGTCTCGGACTCTCGGAGGCACGGGATATAGATCCTGTGCCTTGGGTAATTCTAGCAAGAGCGTATTCAAGTGGGCCTGACTGCACATTTGAATATGAAAATCTGGATCCCAACCTCAATGGGCGCGATCCAGATCTCGTGAGGTGTGATGAGGCCGGTAGAGCGTAGCCGAGATTTTTTAAAATTATCCTTTTGTGGAACGTGGATATCCCTGTCTAGGCCATCATTTATAGTCCTTCCCTAATTGCCCTTGAGAAAGTGGTGAGCTCCCTTCTTGAACTACTGCAGTTCATGTCACGGTGCAGTTTTGGAGGGATTTCCAGGATTTTGACTCCGCAATTGAGAAGGAACGGCAATATATTTCCAAGGCTGGACATTGTGTAGCTTGGAGAGGAAGACGTGATGGTGTTCAAAAGCATCTGCTGTCCTTGTCCTTCTAGATGATAGAGATCAGTGGGTTTGGAAGATGCTTTCAAATGAGCCATGAAGATGAGTTGCTGCAGTGCATCTTATAGATAGTACACACTGCTACCACTGTGTCAGTGATGGAAGGCAGTGAATGTTTAAGGTCATGGGTAGGATGCCAATCAAGCGGGCTGCTTTGTCCTGATGGTGTCAAGCTTCTTGAGTGTAGTTGGAGTTGCATTTATCCAGGTAAGAATGTTCCATCATACTCCTGACTTGAGCCATGTAGTGGCAGGCTTTGGTGAGTCAGGAGGTGAGTTACTTGCCACAGAATTCCCAGCCTCTGTCCTGCTTTTGTAACCAATGTATTTATATGGCTGATTCAGTTCAGTTTCTAGTCAATGATAACCCCTAGGATTTTGATTGTAGGGGATTCAGCAATGATAATGGCATTGAATGCCAAAGGTTTGAATCTCTCTTGTTGGAGATGGTCATGCCTGGTACTTGTGTGGCATGAATGTTATTGCCACTTATCAGGCATGCCCGAATATTGTCTAGGTCTTGCTGCACGTGGACACGGACTGCTTTAATATCTGAGGTGTTACAAATGGTGCTAAACTTTGTGCAATCAGCAGTGAAGGTCCCAAGGCTGAAATTTCTACAGCAGCAAGGCACCAAGAGACTTGCTAAGAACCTTAGTGACTTCAAGGTGGCAGCAGCTACTTCAGTAGGTGCCTCAAGAAACAGCCTGAACAGTATTATTTCACAGGACGTCCTACAATGTGGTGGAACTATTGGATCTGTCATTATATTAAAAAATAGCAATTCAGAGTTTGTGCACTGCATCAGTATCTCCAGAGAATAGCAATTGGCTTACTTCCTTTATAGATTTTTCATAGATTTTCATAGAATTTACAGTGCAGAAGGAGGCCATTCGGCCCATCGAGTCTGCACCAGCTCTTGGAAACAGCTTCCTACTTGAGCCCACACCTCCACCCTATCCCCTAACCCAGTAACCCAACCCAACATTTTTGGACACTAAGGGAAATTTAGCATGGTCAATCCACCTAGCTTGCACATCTTTGGACTGCAGGAGGAAACTGGAAAACCTGGAGGAAACCAACGCAGACACGGGTACAAAGTGCAGACTCCGCTCAGACAGTGACCCAGCCGGGAATCGAACCTGGGACCGTGGAGCTGTGAAGCAACAATGCTACCCCTGTGCTACTGTGCCACCCATTATTATGGCCTGCTCCAACTCCTCGACATAGAATCATGAAGTCCCTGCCTCTCTCTCTCTCTATGGAATCTTACCAGCTCACATGCTGTCCAAAACATCTTGATCAAGTGTGCAACTAAGGCTGATTCATTGCAAACTTAAATCCGTAATCATATCATGAGCAGAGCGACCAGACAGCATCCCTTTGTGCTTGATCAGAGAATTTATAATCAGTGTATTGCTGACATGTATTTTTAACACAACATATCACAATGGCAAGATCACCTGCCAGTGGAAATGAGCGATTATTACCCCAAAGTCAACTTTAATGGCTGTTAAGAATATGTGTCCCAAAGTCCTCTCTGATTTTTTATGCCAAATTAGGCAAAAGCTTTATTGCCAAGTGAACAATGTATGAAGAAACATTTAGACCATCCGTAGATCGGTGATAGAAAGGGATTATCCACAATCTATTCTTTTGTGGAACTCTTCAATCATCTGTATCTTAATGCCGACAAACAGAAAACATCAACAGTTGTGTCAACTGATTTTAGAAAAGCATTTCGCCATGTAGAAATTGCAATCAACAATCTTGTTCAATTAGGAGTGAGCCTGTCACACAAATGCTGCATCTTGGACTTTCTCAAAAACCATAACAACCAGTTCAAACACGAATCGAGCACCTCTAGTTCAATCACACGTCTGGATATTGTTGCTGCTCAGTCATTCAGAGCTGCCCATAATTAGTGAAAGAAATCTCCTATGTTGCCTTCCCTCAGATAACTCCAGTCTAGACTCTTCCATATATTTGCCTTCTTTGTCTTGAAAACTTGGAAAATCTAAAAACTGTACTTGCTGCAGAAACTACTAAATATGATCAAAGAAACATGTTAAAGGAATTTCTAAAGCTCCAAATAGCCAAACAAAAATGTGCAGGCAAATTAGCAAAAATCTTCAACACCTGCAAATAAGATGCCCTCCTCCAATTTCAGTTATGATTCTGCTGTTGAAACTGCTGCATATAGTGCTGATTTTATTTGAGTCAGGATTAGGATGGAAGTTGGTCGTGCCCATTTGCCCCTCTCTAATGTAGCAGAGCAAATTTCATACGGAAATATTTGGAGAATTGTGTTGATGCCAGGTCAGGGTTCATGGAGTTCTATGACAGCAGGCCCGAGGAAAGAGCAGTTGCAGGGGTGGAGGTCACCACAGGAGGAGGAAGCGAGATCCCGCTGAGATGTGGTTCCGCATGACAACCCACCCCCACAGCACCCTCACTCCCACAACAGCCTCACCCCCACAACACCCTCACCCCCACAACACCCTCACACATCCCCTTCACACAAACAAAACCCTCACACCACCACCACACCCATACCACACTCACACCCCCGCTCCACCACCCCTGCAACCCCAGTCCCCCCCCCGCCCACAGTCTAGTCATGCATCTTGTCTTGTATCTTGCAGGACCTGCTAGTGATGGGCAGGCACTTCTGGTGTCCCCCACCTCAGCAACAGACATAGGCAGCACGGTAGCACAAGTGGATAGCACTGTGGCTTCACAGCGCCTGGGTCCCAGGTTCAATTCCCCGCTGGGTCACTGTCTGTGCGGAGTCTGCACGTTCTCCCCGTTTCTGCGTGGGTTTCCTCCCGGTGCTCCTGTTTCCTCCCACAGTCCAAAGACATGCAGGTTAAGTGGATTAGCCATGATAAATTGCCCTTACTTACCAGAAAGATGAGGAGGGCTTATTAGGTTATGGGGATAAGGTGGAAGTGAGGGCTTAAGTGGGTCGATGCAGACTCGATGGGCCCAATGCCCCCCTTCTGCACTGTATGTTCTATGTACTCTATGAAGGCCCGAGACACGTCAGAGCTCGAGTCACAGGATGACACGGATTTCCCGTCACAGCTATCTCCAACACCCTCCACCATCCCAGAGACACTCACCTCAGCTGGGCACCTGGGACACTCCCTTGTGCGCACCACACACCTGCTCCAGTACAGCAGGTGGAGGTAGGATCTCCCAAGGGGGCGGATGGTCAGAGGGCAGGCTGTCCCCAGGAACTAGCTGCCATCCAGATGGGTTTTGGGCTTCTGGAATGGACAGTCCCATCGATCGTGGATATGAAGTCGCAGAGCCAGGGACGAGATGAGTGGTTGTCAGCGAGCACCCAACACCTGCAGGTACATGTGGAGGAGTCCAATAGCATGCAGCAGCAGGAGGTGGTACCAGCCATGCGTGCCACCCAGGCCACACAGGTGGCATCCGCAGTGGAGGTCTTGGGATGACGGTTTCAGCTATGGATCAGCATGCCCAAGGCCTGGGCCACTCTGTGCCAGAGCCACCTGGACACTGCAGCGGTGCTCCTGAGCGTGGCCCAGTCACAGCGGGCCAGTTATTGCAGTCACTGAGAGCATCGGTGGCATTGCCCATGCGCTGGCCAGCACATCATCTTGCCCTGTCCCAGAGAGAGATGGCGCAGTCACTGTCTGATGTGGCACAGATCCAGAAGGTGGTGGTATAGTCACAGCATAGGTGGTTCACTCCCAGTGCTCCATGACCGTGTACATGCAGACCCTGGCAGCAGGCCTGCAGAACTGGCAATGCCAGGTGACGTGGGAGCTTCAGGGGATAGCTCCGCTCACACCCCCATCCTGTGGTGTAGCCCGGGGCATCAGGCACCCCGAGGGAGCAGGAGCTGATGGGGCCCACGGCGGTGACTCCCACATGGGAAGTGCCGGAACACCGCAACACCTCAGACTCCCCACCCCCGTCCCTGGCACATCTGCTGAGCAGCGGGCAGAACAGTGCGGCACCAGGCCACCTGGGACACCGAGCAGCAGCCGGGCCCATCCAGGCCCAGTTGCCCCAGAAGATAGCAGCCGACGGGGAAACCAGGTCACAGAGATGGGAATCACAGCAGGCCCCCTCCACTCCTGCCTCGGGATCCACCTAGACGTACTGTTAGGGCCCGTTAGGCCAGAAAAGTAGACACCAGTTAAGTTGGCATGGGTGCAGAGCAGTTTAGTGATAGGGGCTAGGGCACATATCTGTATATATGTTTCACATTAAACACCTTTTCACAGTTAAAACCTGCCTCGGTGCTCTGTTAGATGAGTGTGAGGGGTGGGCTGGCTTGGGCTGGTCGGAGAAGGGGATTGCCATTATCCTCCATCCCATGGACCAGGCCCGCTGCTACTACCAACCCAGGGCCCACACCCCGTAGTGCGGCAGATATGTATCATGGAAGGGGTTGCAGGCGGGGGGTTGGGGTTGGCTGGGGTGGTGGAGGTGCGGTGTGGGGGTGGGATGCTGTGTCCATGCCCCTGGTCAGTCCCTCTTCTACCCCCCTCTTGGAGAACTTGGAGGCAATCAGAGCGCCCCGTGCACGTTGGCCCAGGCGCACACATTGTATGGTTTCCTATGCCTGCCTGGGCCACATGTCCTGCCCATCTTCGCCCTCCCCCACCTCTTCCTTGTCAGTAGGACTGATCTTCATTCTCGAACTCCAGCACATCTCCCCTCTGCTGCGCAATGTTGTGGAGGACGCAGCAGGCTGCCATGTAGTGGGCGACCCTCCCAGTATCACACTCCCCAGAGTGGTCCAGGCCTCAGAACCGCATCTTCAGGGTATTGAAACACCAATTGATCAGGCTCCTGGTCGCTGCATGTGCATCGTTGGAGCAGGTCGCCGCCTGGGTCTGTGGCCTCTGAATAGGGATCATCAGCCACCGCCGCAGTGGATAACCCCTGTCGCCCAGGAGCCAACCCCTCAGCCAGGGGTGCACCTTGGAGAGGCCAGGAATCGTTGAGTGTGCCAGGATCAAGATGTTGTGCACACTGCCCGGATATCAGGCACAGATGTGCATGATGTGCATCTGATGGCACCAGCTGCCCGTTCATCAAGTGGAACCCCTTTCAGTTTTTACAGAGTAGCCTGTCATCTGCAGGTGCTTGAAGGGCCACATGCATCCTATTGGTCACCCCCTGGACCCAGGCCACCTTGGTCATGGCGGCGAACCCCGCTGCCTGGGCATCCTGGTGGGCTCAGTCTGCAGTGAAATTGATGTATTGTGCCAACTGGGCATATAGGGCCTCCATGACGGCGTGGATGCACCTATGCACTGAGCTCTGTGAGATCTCGGACAGGTCCTCGCTCGGCGCCTGGAAGGACCCCGTGGGTGTAGACTGTCAGGGCGACCATCACCTTGACGGCCAGTTGGAGTGGGTGTCCTCCCCCATTCCCCCGGGATGCCAGGTGCGCTATGATCTGGTAGATATGTCAAACTGTTCCCTTGCTCAGCCGGAGACTTTGACGGCATGCCCAGTCCGGCTTGTCCTCGAATGACAGGTGCTACCGGTACATGCGAGGTCTCATGCTGCGCCTCCTCTTCCTCCTCGGCCCATTTAACAGCTGGCTCTCCATCCTCATCGGCTGCCTCCTGTTCCTCTGGGGAATTCTCCACTGCTGCAGCTTCCTCCTCCTCTAACAGCACCAGCTTGTGCAGCCGCAGTGCATCCCCACTGGGCTGCAGCACCTAGGCGGAAGGCCACCATTGCTGGTTGAATTCCAATATCCATGGTCTGCAGGAGGTGAAGTCGACATATTAGCATGGTGTGTACCCGTGCCCAACCAGGTCCATTGGGCTACACGATGGCCACAGTGGGCACTGCGGACTCTGTCCCTACGCATGCCCCACTCCATCCCTGCACCCCTGGCTCTCTTGGTGCTAGGCACTGTGGGAGCCTCTAGCCCTAGCGCCAATCACCCATACGGCCGGTGTCACTATGAAGAACCAGGGACCAAGGTGGGTGGTCAGTGGGATGCACAGCGAAATGGCTGCCTTGGAGGCCACGGCAATGGCGGTCCATTCCTGGACACCACCCCAGTCTCGTTGGGGTCACCTTGGCCCCATACCCGTACCCCCCTCTGTCAACCTCCCCCCCACCCTTGAGGCCCCTGATCACCACCCCAGCCAGCCCAGCCAGTCCAGCCCAGTAGCGCACCATCACACCTCTCCGTGTCCTACCTCCTCTCTCTCCCTCATCAGCCACAGCGCCTGTTTCTCGATTCTTAAAAGCACAAGGCAACCTGCCCATTGGGAATTCCCCCCAGTTGAGGCGGAGAATCGCGCAGGCCCTGGAGAATATTGGGTCAGGCCCACTAATGATATGCCAATGGCATGTGCTGTACATGCGGAGTGGAATGCATTAACGCCGTTTTCGAGGCACCGGAGATTCGCGATTTGGCATGAAACCGGCGCCAGCCATGATTTTGGCGTCAGTACTGATTCTCCGCCCAATCGAATGTCCCGATTCCGGCGACAGCCGACGGAGAATCCCGCCCAACTCTTTTTCGAGGTTGGAGAGTTTGGTGCAGTTTTAACATCTCCAATCTGTTCAAACATAATTAGAAGCAAACTAGCCCTGGTGCTCTTTTTAATTTATCATAATTGGCGATGGAGACAATAGTTTCCTGTTGAGAGTGTCTGACTGCTAAAACAGTTTTAGTATTAGGATATCAATTACCAAAAATAACTGAAACAGAAAAGCGAGTTATTTACTCAAAAAGAACTTTAAAAGACGAAGATCTCATGACAAGTGCATCAATAGTTTTTCCAGGACTTAACCCAAGGTCAGGCATTTTACATTCAGGCATTCCTGTATGTCCATTTTTTTGTAACATTTCTTCTATTGAGACATTTAAGCAGTGTATTGTGCATTTACTCCTCACTGGGGTTGTATCCATGACAACTGACAATTCAGTTTCCTCAGGGATAATGTTAGTACAGTAATAAATGTCTTCATCTGTTCTGGCGAAAACTCCGAATCTGTTGAAGACATTATCATTTTAATGCAAACATACTATTTGCAGGCTGCAGACTACAACCGCTAATTTTTATAGTTTGTTTTGTGATAGCAATCGGTAATGGAGCAACATTATTTATTATACAACCTTTCTCCAGCAAATCTTACCAATAATGTAGTTGGAATGGTTTTCAGGATTCCATAGAACAAAAATAGGATAACATTACGAATGTAAGGACCACTATTTGTCAAGGTCTTTTTTTACTTTATACCGATAAGTATTTAAACAAAGTCGAGTAAAACCAAAGCCAACGCTTTGTGTCTGTAAAATGCGAGGGCCTTAAACAAATGCTCAAATATAAATGCAGGAAATTAACTTGTGAGACAGGCCTGTAATTGAACACGAGTCCTCTTGCTCAGATTTAGATGCAAACTCTTACAAACTATGATTTCAGGGTACTTCAGTAAGTAAATTATACACCGCGTATTCCTTCAATGATGTTCAGTAGTTTTTTTATACATCACTCCTACACTAACATAGTCTTTTGATTGCTAAAACATTTTTCAGCTACTTTAGGTCACAAAAATGAAGACTTTGCATAATTATTTGAATGTTGCATTTTAATTTCAAATCCACTCCAAATGAAGTGCTGGTGGAAGAATCTGCAAAATTCCTGAATTACTGAATAATCTCAACAGTATACTAAACTTTCCCTTTTCAAACATGTATAGGTTCTTACTTCTTGTGAAAAGTTCCCTTAAAATTGCTTTCCTTCCTTTTCGTTTCCATCCAATTGTGAACTATTGAAGATTTCATTCAGCATTCTCTCTCACATAGTTTAATTCTCGAGGACAAAAAAATCAGGGTGCTAACTAACGGCCAACTACAACAGATCCACTATTAGACCACCAGATGTATCCATTGGCTCAAATACAGCAACCTGGAAATGTATAGGAAAAATCTGTCCCCACAAAACACAGGCTGAGAGAGAGGTAATATTAGAACTGTCACATCTGCTTCAAAAAGATGTGCAGCCAATCTCCATTATAGACACAGCTTTCTATGGACAGATTAGTCAATACGTTAAAACATAGGAGGGAAGATATTGAAGTGGATTAGCAACTGGCTGCATCAAAATGGAAGGGCAGTTTTAATCAGAGCTGGTGTTTGGGCAACTAAATACCATGATGATCTTCTTCAGTTATGTACATTCCTGTATTCTTATCTCATCATAAATGCCATGCTCAAGGAGGGAGATGTTAGTGCTGCAGAGTGCAGTAGTCTTCCATTTTGTCACACAGTCTGATCAAACACTCACAGATTAGGTATTGTTTATAGCCAGATGAGAAGCAAAACCAGTTATAATCCATCCACTTTAATTTCTAAAACACCCGCTATTGCACACGGTTTGCTTATTCCATTTCCCCATACCAGGCCGTGAGAATTGAATGGTCAATTCAGAGACAATGGCTGGGATTGTCCGTTTGGGAGACTTCCTGGCAGAGCTGAAATGCACCTGAGTTGTGCTCACGCTGGGAGGGCAAATCAGGAAGTGATTCCCAACCCTTAGCCATGCAAATATATGCAATGCAAGGGTTGCAAGGGATTTCCTGGGGAATCTCGCTATGGGGCCGCCCAATAGCTAGGCCCAGCGGCTAGGCTCCCCCGCAATGCAATTCAACACCCCCATCCCTATCCACAATGCCATTCAGCCCCACCCCATGATTTTCTGGGTCACCCACTGCCCCACACACAGTATGGTGATCACCCAACCCCTCCCCCCCCCACTTCACCAGACTACCAAATTAAAGAGACGCCCACCAGAGACCCCTTAATTAAAGAGACCCCCATAACAGAGAGACCCCTGCCTGGAAGGCCCCCATCAGAGTGACCCCTTTCTAGAAGCCTCCCAGAAGAGAGACCTCGGTCTGGATGACGCCCTGAAGAGGATCTAACAGAAAGCACTTAACTCTCTTCGATGTGGTTGAGTATCTGTCTATCAAAGCTTGATGTTTATAAACATTGTGGTTAGTTTAACAGCTGACTATTTCAAAGTCACACAGGGATTAAGGGAGGTGAATGAAATAATGCAGACAGCTGGGGTGTGAAAAAGGTTTCAATCACAGCCTAGAAAAATGAACGAATGGCTTGCAGATCAAAGACCTGCAGGGGCCGGTCCCTTAAACCCAGTTGACTTGTTTTCTCTTTCCAGAAATTGACAGGTGGTGCTTCCTCTGCCTGTGCATTGCACAGGTGAGTTATAAAGCAGTTTTTTTTGCAACTGCCTCTGTCAGAACTACTCTCCATCTCCACACAGGGGTCTCTCTTTTAGGGGCTTCCAAGCAGGAGTCTCTCTTCTTGTCGGTTTTCAAATGGTGGTCTCTCTTCTAGGAGGTCTCTGGTGTGGATCTCTTTAATTAGGGGGTCTCTGGTGGGGTATCTTTAATTAGTGGAGCGGATAGCTTTATGCTGAGACCACTGTTCATTAAGAATTGGACTGATACTGTTTAAAATGATTCAATGTAGAAAGCTGGCAGAGAAAGGGAATACTTTCATACCATCAAATTGGGATGGCTTTGACTCCAAGCCCGAGAGATAAAACTAAAGCACAGCAAGCAATCATCCTTACCAAATTTATATTCAATTAATTCCAGTGAAATAGCTTTTGCAATACAATCTAGCTCCCCTTGTTTTGAATTCATCCTGCTGTGTGCCAAACATAGACTGCGTGCAGCAATAAAAAGGTATATTTTCTTCACATGGAATCTTTTCCAAATGATATTAACTGACTTGCTTATTTAGCATGTGGGAGCAACTGACCATTAAATGAAGCACTCAAGTTCAAAACTTTACGTTCAAGCTCGTCATCATTTCATGGGCTAGTTTCATTGGTTCACAAGCTCACAGAATATGGCATAGGCCTCATGTAACACAACATCTTGGGAGGAGGAGGAACAGAGATGAAGATATGGCCTACAAAGCACCTTTCTGCCAACCAGTGTCAAACCATATTTAAAGGGGATATGTTGGGAGAATGTTTGTTTTTGCTATTTAAGTTAACTATGTGGAAGATCATACTATTGAGTATTTTCCCATCTAAAAACAAATTGTAAGAAATTTACAATTCATATAGATTTAGCTTCAAATTCTCCTTCAAGCCATGCTCATATTATCCTGATGGTACAATATCGCCATTCCTTCATTCCACTGGATCAAAATCCTGGACTTCCCTTCCTAACAGCACTGTAATTGTACATACAGCAGATGGACTGCCGCAGTTCAAGAGGTTGGCTCAGCACTATCTTCCCAAGGGCAATTAGGGATGGGCAACAAATGATATCCTTGCCAGCAATGCCAACATTCCATGAAGGTTTTAAAAAATATTAGCTTCTCGCAATGGCATGTACGCCATTGTCACTTGCTTTCTTTTTATTGTGTAGGATCGTGCGAGCCATTAGCATTGTTCCTCTATTATCTGAGTTATTTCTGTCAATTCCTTGTAGTACCATTTGTAATACCTACAATATTTAACTTGAATAATAGTTAACCAGAAAGGATGAAAGGAAATGATTCATCATAAAAATCTATTCAGACTCATTTTACTATACGCTGAATAGTTTACATCAGGGGTCCCCAAACATTATTCACTGCATAGCTCCTTTCAAATCTATAAAATACCTCATCAACACATCAGTTTAATATTTTAACCCATTTGATGCCCTAGCTTTGTACAAAATGTATAAATCAAAAATATACATATATACACGCATACATGTAAAACTTAAACAGTGGGCAGAATTTTCCGATTTCTTGGCAAAGTACCGTTTTGGGCGGGAACAGTGAGTAGCCCGTCAGTGGCCTTGGCTGGTTTTTGCTTTGTGTTTTAGGTACTTTGAAAAATAAATTTCTGCATGGGTTTCACGCCACCTCCAGGGAGGGCGGCCTCTGATTCGGCCACTTCCTGTCATCCCTGCCACATCTTCATGGTCCCCAGGCAGAGAATGTCTGTGAAGAAGACAGCCCCAAACTTTATGGAGACATCCCTTGGTGGATTATTGGATGACGTGGAAGAATGTCATCACATCTTGGCCCCGCAGGTAGGAAGGAGACCCTCGAGGAAAGTTAGCAACCCCTCATGGGAGGCAGTGGCAGCGCTGGGGTCTGCTCCCTGCACAGGAGACAGTGGCTCTTGGGCCACAAGAGGATAAATGATCTCCATTCAGCCAGGGTAAGTCACTCTTCCCATCTATCACCACACACTCACACACACAACCACCACGCATCCACAGGAGCTCACTCAGTGCCAGCTCAAGGGACAGCATCACTCATTCTCCCACACACATCTTCATTTCCCCTGTGGCACATTTCCGCACACCACTCACACATGCCAGGTATGTCAGGACCATCTGTCCTGGCATCTGTCCTGGTTACACTCTTCCCATATTTTTAAATTCAGGACAAGCTGGCACATTATTAACGGAGGAGATCCCACACAGGTGGAGGATGCCCAAACTCAAAATCCTCTTTCAATTTGAGGAGAGAGCCTGCCGGCTGTCCAGAGAAGAAGACAACCGTGCCAGCACCAAAGAAGACGTGGACACCAAAAAACTAAGTGAGGACCCAAAACACCATCATCCATCACACCAACCTAAAGTCAGTCCTGTCACTTCTATTGTTATGCCCCTGTCATGAACTCATGTCATTTCCTTTCTCTTGCAGGCACATCATGGAAGCAGCGCAGTTCTCCACCAGCCAGCCACAAAAATCTGTCCATGACACTGTAATGTTCTTGTCAGTTGGCCTGATTTATATTACAAGAACACTTGTAGCTAAAACTATAAACAATTTATTCACATTAACTGTGGGTAAACTATATAAAAAACAACAGATGAATAACAATAAGCACAAGCAACCTCTCTCTTCAGCTTCCTCCAGCCAGTCTGAGAGGTCACCTGACTCTAACATTCACTTATTCACTTATATACTAATGAGATTTCTAGTGGTCAGTCGGTGAATTACAACACAACCATGATATCACTTATATAGCCTCAGAACGACATCCCTGGCCTTGTATTCTAGCCCTCTCGACATGAATGCTGACATTGCATTTGCCTTCCTAACTGCTGACTGAACCTGCACGTTAGCCTTAAGAGAATCGTGAACAAGGACTCCCAAGTCCCTTTGTGCTTCCGGTTTCCTAAGCATCTTCCCATTTAGAAAATAGTCTATGCCTCCATTTCTCCTTCCAAAGTGCATCACCTCACACTTTTCCACATTGTATTCCATCTGCCACTGCATTGTCCTCTCTCCTAGCCTGTCCAAGTCCGTCTGAAGCTCACCTGCTTCCTCAATACTGCCTGTCCCTCTACAGACCTTTGTATCATCTGCAAACTTAGCAACCGTGCCTTCAGTTCCTTCCTCCAGATCATTATTCATCAAATTGTATGCTAAGGTTGGGCTAATGGAATTTTGTTTATATTAAGAGTGTTCGCTGAGAAGTAGATAATTAGAGGCATTGTGTTCAGTTTAGTAAGATTATGTAGTTAATGGGAGGAGTCATGGGCTGAAACAGTTTCTGGAGCTCCAGTTCAGTTTTGATCGGTCTGTGAACAGACTAGCAGCTGCTCCCCAGCAGTTCAGTAAAAAAAAGTGTTTGCCTGTGAACAGAACAGAGGTTTCTGAAAAGGCTGGCAAGTATAAACAGTAGTTTGACACAGGCAAGAATCTGTAGGCAATTTCCTGGACGATCCTCCTCCTCACGGTAGCATGGTGGTTAGCATCAATGCTTCACAGCTCCAAGGTCCCAGGTTCGATTCCCGGCTGGGTCACTGTCTGTGTGGAGTCTGCACGTCCTCCCCGTGTGTGCGTGGGTTTCCTCCGGGTGCTCCGGTTTCCTCCCACAGTCCAAAGATGTGCGGGTTAGGTGGATTGGCCATGCTAAATTGCCCGTAGTGTAAGGTTAATGGGGGGATTGTTGGGTTACGGGTATACGGGTTACGTGGGTTTAAGTAGGGTGATCATGGCTCGGCACAACATCGAGGGCCGAAGGGCCTGTTCTGTGCTGTACTGTTCTATGTTCTATGTTCTAAAGTGGTTTATCCACTTTGTAACTTTACAGAAAGCATTCCTGGGTTGGCTAACTATATTTTAAAAGTTGATTTTGACCTGAGGTGGGTTTTGCTTGAGTGGAGATAAAATATAGCAGTTAGGAATTAGTGTTTCATTGTATTGTTATGCATTGCTTAACTGGTAATTGTAAGCTATTATCTTTATGATATTAAAGTTAGCAATGCTGTGTTACTAATAAAGTTTGTTTTAATATACCATATCCCTATTCGAGCATGGAATTACTCCTGGAGCAAAGTATCCTTTCTTCACAGTCTTACAAATTAAATAAAGTTTTGAGATTTCTGTCCTACATCCTAGAAACTATTGGAGCCTGATCCGGGATAGTAATACAAGCCTACCACCCAGTTCCTGGGCCATGCTGCATCATTTGGGAAAAATACAGAGCAAACATCCACCAAGGAACAGCCTAAATTTTTACACACACACACACGTACACACTCACACAAAATGCAAAAGTAATGAATTTAAAAAATAACCAGGAAAAAAGGTTAATGTTTGCCTCAGGAATTAAACTCACCATTTAACAATTTCTCCCTCCTCCAACCCCCCCCCCCCCCCCCTCCCCCCCCCCCCCCCCCCCCCCCCGGTCACCCCGCAGATGGCTCCTGTATCCAGAGGGGTACATGTATCACAGCTTGTGAAGCCCTGCTCTACATGAAAGATTTTTATATTCAGTCATAGAAAAAAATAGATTTCTGGAGTTCCATGCTCTGTGATGAGTCACAGTATTTGTAAGGTCACATAAGATAGAGAGAAATGAACAGACACACGCACACACACACAATCAGATTCCATAGTTTTGCAGTGATTAGGTCAGTTCCACTACTACATAATGAGAAGATCTGGCATTTTAATTGGATCTACTTTTCTTTCTAATGCATAATGGCATGACGCACAGTCCATAACCTTTCCATATCTATTATGGTTACATATAATGATTCAGGATGCAACATTAAGGATGGTAAATTAATCAAGCGATTTATGCAGACCGATTATATTGTGTGTGTCGGTCATGAAAGTTTTCAGAATATATGCATGTAATTGAGTCTGATTATAAATTTATGAACAAAATGAAATATGCTGTGAAAAATGTATTCCTCTCACTATATTCTCAGTCTAAGTTGGATGCTTTCAGGAATCCTTTGGGGGGCGGTGGGGGGAGGGGAAGAGAGTAATTTGGGCAACCTATGAAATTGAGCCCAAGGCCTCGCAATGCACAATTACCACACTTCTGGATCCCATCTGTGATGCATTGTCTGATGCCAATGTCACAGTTTCCACTTCACCCAACGTGTGGTGTGTGGTAGTCACCACTGTTTGTGGGCGCTGCCATCTTCGACGACATTTTGGACGGCGCCTCAGGGCCCCTGCTCGTCAAACACTTCATCTGGCCGCTCATCGCCTGCCACCGCCGCCGACCAGCCCAGGGCCTACCAACACCAGCCGCAACTCGCCTCCATCATGCTCGACCAACCGCGACGACGACGGTAAAAGTTGATGGACATGAGACATCCTGCCTTCTGGACTCCGAGAGCATGGAAAGCTTCATCCACCCCGCTATGGTAAGGCGCTGCTCCCTTGCGGTACACCCCGTTACCCAAAGAATCTCCCTGGCCTCCGGATCCCACTCCGTGGAAATCCGGGGGTACTGTATCACCACCGTCACCGTCCAGGGCGTAGAGTTCAGCAACTTCCGTCTCTAAGTCCTCCCCAGCCTCTGCACTGCCTTGCTATTCGGCCTGGACTTCCAGTGCAACCTCCAAAGCCTAACTCTAAAATTCGGCTGATCCCTACCACCCCTCACCGTTTGCGGCCTCACGACTGTTAAGGTCGACCCACCTTCCCTGTTTGCAAACCTCACCCCTGATTGCAAACCCGTTGGCACCAGGAGCAGACGGTACAGTGCCCAGGACAGGATCTTCATCAGGTCGGAGGTCCAGCGGCTGCTGCGGGAAGGCAGCAGTGAGGCCGGCAATAGCCCCTGGAGAGCCCAAGTGGTAGTAGTTAAGATTGGGGAAAAATACAGGATAGTCATTGACTACAGTCAGACCATCAATCGGTACACGCAGCTCGAAGCGTACCCCCTCCCATGCATATCTGAAATGGTCAATCAGATTGCACAGTACTGGGTCTTTTCCACAGTGGACCTGAAACCTGCCTACCACCAGCTCCCCATCCGCAAGGCGGACCGCCAGTACACTGCGTTCAAAGCAGATGGCCGCCTTTACCACTTCCTTAGGGTTCCCTTCGGCGTCACTAACGGGGTCTCGGTCTTCCAATGTGAGATGGACCGACTGGTTGACCGGTACGGATGCGGGCCACTTTCCCGTACCTGGATAACGTTACCCATCTGCGACCACGACCAGCAGACCACGACGCTAACCTTTTCAAATTTTTACACACCTCCAAAGTCCTGAACCTCACGTACAATAAGGAGAAGTGAGTGTTCCGCACCAACCGCTTCGCCATCCTTGGCTATGTTGTGGAAAATTGAGTTCTAGGGCCCGACCCCGACCTGCATGCACCCCATCATGGAACTCCCCCACTGCCCCAAGGCCCTCAAACGATGCCTGGGGTTTTTCTCCTATTACGCCCACTATGATCCCTAACTATGCGGACAAGGCCCGCCCACTCATCCACTCCACAGTTTTCCCCCTGACACCTGAGGCTCGCCAGGCCTTCAACCGTATCAAGGCTGACATCGCCTTTGACCCTCCCCTTTCAGGTCGAGAGCGGTGCATCGGATGTGGCTATGGCCGCCACCCTCAACCAGGCAGGCAGACCTGTGGCATTCTTTTCCCGCACCCTCCATGCCTCCGAAATTCGACACTCCTTCGTCAAAAAAGAGGCTCAAGCCATCGTAGAAGTTGTGCGGCATGGGAGGCATTACCTGGGCCGGCAGGAGATTCACTCTCCTCACTGACCAACGGTCGGTTGCCTTCATGTTCAATAATACGCAGCGGGGCAAGATCAAAAATGATAAAATCTAAAGGTGGAGGATCGAGCTCTCCATCTACAATTACGATATTTTGTATCGCCCCAGTAAGCTCAACGAGCTCCCCGATGCCCTATCCCGAGATACATGTGCCAGCGCTCAAGTGGACAGACTCCGGGCCCTACACAATGGTCTCTGTCACCTGGGGGTCACCCGGTTCTTTGACTTCATAAAGGCCCACAACCTGCCCTACTTCATTGCGGAGGTCAGGGCTGTCAGAAGAGACTGCCAGGTCTGCGCGGAGTGCAAGTCGCACTTCTACCGGCCAGACCGAGAGCACCTGGTGAAGGCCTCCCGCACTTTGAAGGTCTCAGCATGGACTACAAAGGGCCCCTCCCCTCCGCCGACCGAAACACGTACTTCCTGAACGTGGTCGATGAATACTCCAGATTCCTCTTCGCCATCCCATGCCCCGTTATGACATCTGCCACGGTCATTAAAGCACTCAACAGCATCTTCACCCTGTTTGGTTTCCCCGCTTACATCCACAGCTGCCGGGGATCTTCCTTTATGAGTGATGAGCCGCGTCAGTTCCTGCTCAGCAAGGGCATTGCCTTGAGCAGGATGACCAGCTACAACCCCCGGGGAAACGGGCAGGTGGAGAGGGAGAATGGGACAGTCTGGAAGGCCGTCTAGGGTCTAGACCCTAAGGTCTAGGGCCCTGCGGTCTAAAAATCTCCCGGACTCCCCGAAGCGCTCCACTCCATCCGATCGCTACTCTGCACTGCGACTAATGAACCCCCCCCCCCATGAATGTCTCCTTGCCTTCCCTAGGAAGTCCACCTCCGGGGTTTCGCTCCCTACGTGGCTGGCAGCTCCAGGACCCAACCTCCTCCGCAAGCACGTGCGGCTCCACAGGGCGGACCCGTTGGTGGAAAGGGTACAGCTGCTGCATGTGAACAGTGGCGTACCCTGACGGCAGCCAGGGCACAGTCTCCCTCAGGGACCTGGCACCAGCTGGATCCCCACCCACGGCCCCATACCACTCGACACGCCCCTCCCCCCCTCCAATTGCCCAGGCGCCTCCCACCCTCTCCCCAGCGCACCTCACTACAGCCCCCGCCCCACGGGATGAAGATGAGGACAACATGCTCCCAGAGTCACAGGCGATCAAGCTGGCGCCTGCATCACCTCCGGGACTGCGGCGCTCACAGCGGAGGATCAAGGCACCTGACCGGGTAAATTTGTAAATTTTCAAAAAACTGTAAACTTTAAATTCTCACATACTTGTAAGTTGTTTTTCCACCACCCCCCGCGGGACTTTTTTAACAGGGGGTGAATGTGGCAGTCACCACTGTTTGTATAATACGTGTATTAGAGGTAATACGGTAAGGCTCCTGTACTACAGGTACGGGGGTAGATCCCTGCCTGCTGGTTCTGCCCAGTAGGCGGAGCTGCTACCGTTTCTAGTAGCAGCTACAGGAGGAAACACATCTCTGCTTAATAGTGGCCCAATCAGGGAACCCCTTTCTCTGTATATAACCATGATGTGGAGATGCCGGCGTTGGACTGGGGTGAGCACAGTAAGAAGTCTTACAACACCAGGTTAAAGTCCAACAGGTTTGTTTCAAATCACTAGCTTACAGAGCACTGCTCCTTCCTCAGGTGAATGTGGTTCACCTGAGGAAGGAGCAGTGCTCCAAAAGCTAGTGATTCGAATCAAATCTGTTGGACTTTAACCTGGTGTTGTAAGACTTCTTACTCTGTGTATAACAGGGAGTGTCAGATCCCCCCAGTGTAGATAGCAAGCTGAATGCACCTGGTTATTTGGCTGTTGGTTTTGTAAATAAAAGAAATTCTGGTGAAGGGACTTTTGCTTCCGTGAACTCATTACACATACACTGCCAGTTAGTCAACCATGACAGCAACATAACTCAAATAGATTGCGAGAAGTCACTTTTCTCTTTGACTGGACAAGATGGCAGACAACTGGAGGCAACAAGAGCTAACCTGGGGTGGGGGGAGGCTGCTGCCATCACAAAGGGTGATACAAGGGTTTAAACGGGCTTACAGAGTGTCACAGCAGTCCAGCAATCCATCCGCCAACATGTTTTTAGGATCACTGTGGCACCATCCCATGTGAGTGCCAAAGATTTTGTGGAGCAAAAATCAGCTGTCCCCTCTCAAGTTTTCAAAGTTTACCCTTCCACCACTGCCACTTTACCAGTTCCCCTGTTGCCTGTCAATCAGTCAGCCCATACTGATGTCAACCACTCTGGGAGGGTGCACTCTGAGGCCGAGCTTTCCAGGGCACAGAGTTCTCCAGGGTATCCTGCAAGGCCACCTGCAATCTCCTTCACTGAAATTCAGTAACCTTTTACTAGTAGCCACTGGGATCACACCATGGATGAGCACTGAGACAAGAAGGTAGGCACTAAGGGAATGCAAAAGAATGATTAGTTTACATTTGGATGCAATATGGAATGCTTTTATTTATAATTTTGGTGTGGAATATTTATTTTGCGGTGGCTTTTATAATTGCTTTGTGACCAAGTGGATGCTGTGATAGTCAGTGATGGGGGAAGATATGGTTAATTTTCTTTGGGAAATGGAAAATTGGGAATTGGTTGTTGATATCGCAGGTGGATAAGTTGTTCACAGTTGACATGGCCAGAAAGAAGCTCGGTTTCCTCTTTGCTTCATCGTTTTTTTCTCTCCTTCCTCATATTCCTCTTCCTGCTCCACGCAGGAGCTGCATGCAGCAGAACATCACAAATTTTGACACCTGCTCAGGGATTCGCCAGAGTGCCCTGCTCTGGGTTTACAGATATGGCTGCATTTCAGTTAGGAATCCTTAAAAAAGAATGATATTTCATACATTGTCCCTCGCTGAGGTTGAGGTAGGAGAATTGTTCCCTGGACACTCGGTGTGAATATACTCTCCTGCGGAGAGCCCTTCATCCCCTCCTCCCCCATCCCCTTCCAGCATCTTGAGAAGAATCTTGCTTCAAGCACCTTGAAGTAGCTTCCTAGTCTTGAGTATATTAGCAGCAACTCTTTATTAACAACACATAACTATATACACATATATAACACAGGTATGGTGTTGACTCCATCCTAGATCTTTACACATCTCTGCCCATCTCTAGACTACCCTGAGTCTGGGTCATGTGCATTCATACACCATTGTGTGGGTGGTACTGTACTCGGACCCACATTAGCCCTGCATGTACCAGACTCTATGACCTATTTGTCCTGGTGTGTGCCGCCTCAGTTCATTCTCCTAGTCCAAGGAGAATGTTACTGCACCAGAGAGCAACTGGCCTTGAAGTCAGGATAAAGTCCTTCAGCATCTGTCACACCACTCCCTGTAAACTTTGACACTTTAAAATAACTTTATAAAACATCAAACATTTGTACACAATAGCTGGTAGGAATCAATCAGCAACTAAACTAAAAATAGTTAATGATCACTTTAAGAACTGCTGAGATGTTTAGTTGATATGTTTCATGTGTGATGAAGAGAGGGCGTAGATGGAGAGCTGAGCACCAAAGTGGCAGAGCTGGCATCAAATTGGCATTACACATTGTTTGATATCATAATTTGCCTATTCTGTATACTTCCAGCAAACTCACTATGCGTGTACTAACACCCTCACACTATTATGATATCTGGGGCAAATTGCACCAGAAATGTGCCATTTTGAACCTCTAAAGGCATTCTATTGAAGCAACACATTTGAATTTCAAACCCATTTGGCTTTATATGTCAGGTTCAATCAATTCCCTATCTAAAGTTTATCATTGTATAAACTGAATTCAGTGTTTTCCAATTTAGGATTGAATTTTTGGTTGAAATAAAGATTTGCACTGTGCCTTTTCAAGGGCAATTTCAGTAGACATTATAGCCTGGTTTTGCTAGCAACGTTCACATGCAATGAACAAGTAAAATTAATTCAAAAGAAGCAACAGTACTATATTTATTATATACTATACTATATTTGTCAATTATATTTTATTTGTCCTTTCTATTATTAAATGGCCTAATATGAGCACCACTTTATATTGAAGCATTTTACAAACAAAAACAAAATTCACCCTATTGCTGTGCGTAACAATAGAACAAAAATTAAGAGCATGCAATTATATGCACTAGCATCTTTCATGGCTTCAGGATGTCCCAAAGTGTTTCCCAGTCAATTAAAAATGTTACTATCATGAGGCAATTTGTAATTCCACATTTAATAAACAGGAAGCTTAATTGCCTTGATTCAGAGGGGGTTTAGTAAATGCCCCCATATAGGTCTGGGCACAGCTATCTTCCAACAGTTAGCAATTTACATATTTTACAGATCTGGAGTAAATAATTACTTCTCTCTAAACATATCAGTTAAGATAAAGTGGGGATACAAAAATTATCACAAAGGAGGGGAGGTGAATTTTGAATGAAATGAAATGAAAATCGCTTATTGTCACAAGTAGGCTTCAAATGAAGTTACTGTGAAAAGCCCCTCGTCGCCACATTCCGGCGCCTGTTCGGGGAGGCTGGTACGGGAATTGAACCATGCTGCTGGCCTGCCTTGGTCTGGTTTAAAAGCCAGCTCTTTAGCCCGGTGCTAAACCAGCACCAGCCCCAATGTTCTTGTTGGATGGCCTGATTTATATTACAAAAACACTTGTAGCTAAAGCTATAAATGATTTATTAACATTAACTGTGAGTCTACTATATACAAAACAACAGATGAATAACAGTATAAACATGCACAAGAAACCGCTCTCTTCCAGCTCCATAGTAAATCTGAGATCATCTGACTCTAACATTCACTTATATACTAATAAGACCCCTAGTGGCCAGTCGGTGAATTACAACACCACCGTGATATCACTACAGACTGGGCACAGGAGTGGAGTTCAGGCATTCCCAAACCATTTCACCAATTGTGTTTAATTCCAGCTAAAGCAGAACCAACAACAATGAAAGAAGCAGCCGTCCAAAATGAGCAGACGATCTTAGAACTTTCTAACCCTGATTATGTGGATGGTGTTGGCAAGGGTAGATCTTGGGCCATGACACCGCCATCCTGCAAGCACCTTCCATTTAGCCTTAACATGGACAAGATCCAGTTGTTAGAAACGCCTCCGATTAGCAGTTCACCCTTTCGGGAACAGAGTGCCTTTGTGGCATGTAAAGATCTGTAGCACCTTAAAAGAGACAACACTGTTGCGCCCAAGCATGTTATTTTGCTAAAAATGTCTGAGGTCAACTGTAGCACAGAGAGCCATCTGCTTCTTCGATGCATCTGTGAAAGTGTTACCTCAGGAATTCAGGCCGAGGAGCACGGCACTGTTTGGAAAAGAAACATGTTGACTCCTAAGGAGAGCTGTTAAGTAGCAGTGAAAAGTGAGTAGCCACGGAAATGAGTGTTAATTCCAGTACCCTATGTAGTGGTATGAATGTGAGCACTGCCATTGGTGCAGAGCATTGTTTCCCCATTGGCTCTGGCTGGTCATGTGCCTCTCGTCCGATTGGCTGGGACTAGTCATGTGACTGCTCACCAATTGGTCGAGAGGCAAGTAGACCCCGCCTCCGATGCGGGGTATAAGTACCCAGGTTTCCCGGTGGTCGGCCTTTCCCTGTCGTCGACCACCGGGCTAACAACTAGCTGATTAAAGCCACAGTTTGGATCTTCATCGTGTCTCGAGTCCAATTGATGGTACATCACCCTATGTCGAGCAAGAAATAAACTATTATATTACCTGACCAGTAAGACAAAATGAGTCAACTACAGTACTAAGTATTTTTCCTTACAATTACCTCCCCCCACAATGTAGAAAGTATTTTAGCTGTTCGCCAACAAATCCCATTGCATATCATGTTGGCTTTTATGCACCAACCTTAATTCACAAGTGTTTCACCAACCTTAATTCACAAGCAGCAGGATAATAATGGCATCGTGCTACCCCTCTTTTTGAACCCATATTACCTGTTACGATATTGCTTGTGAATGATTGGAACCATGAAGCACTCATTTTGCATCTTCTGCTGAAAGTAATGGGCAAGTTTTGCTCCACAGAAAACCTCTCTACCTTTTCATCTCCTGGATGTACAAAAACATTATCGCACCTGTGTGTATATGATTAATTGTTCCATTTTATTTAAATATTTAATTTGTTTCCTACAGTAAGTCATGGGAATTAAAAATCCAAATGCACCTGTGCTTATTATTCATTTCCCATGAACGGAAGTGAATTGTCTATTTTGTTTATTCTTACTATCCTATTCTTTCTTCTCAGCATTTTACATCACCATAACTTAACCAAATAATTTGTGTATCATCCAAAAAGATTTCTGTAATACTGCAGAAAATGCAGATGTCTGCTCTTTTTAACACAGTGGGCTAAACAGCTGGCTTGTAATGCAGAACAAGTCTAGCAGCGCGGGTTCAATTCCCGTACCAGCCTCCCCGAACAGGCGCCGGAATGTGGCGACTAAGGGCTTTTCACAGTAACTTAATTGAAGCCTACTTGTGACAATAAGCGATTATTATTATTATTATTAATTACAACATGTATTTATGTCACACAATTAACAAAATAAAACATCCCAAGGTGCTTAAGAGGCAATATAAAACAAAATACAATATTGCCATGTAAGAAGATATTAGGGTGGATTAAGCTTGATTAAAGAGGTAGGTTTGCTGGATTGCCTTAAAGGGGAGTGCCGATCTGCGGGCAGGGGGGTACTCTATTAGGGGCTGGGGCACTATGGGGGGTGGTCCAGGGTGCGCAAGCCGGCCAAAGGGGGGCACTATTTAGTGGGCCAGGTCTGCAAGCAGCCTCCACAATGTAGCACGGCGCGGCCGCAGCAGGCGGCTGCCATGCGCATGCGCGGCCACAGACCCAGCAATTCTCCAAGGCGTATTGGCAGCTAGAGCTGGGTGCTCTAAGCCGCCGTCCTGCTAGCCCCCAGCAAAATGGAGAATCAGTGGCCATTTTGCACCATTTTTTCTGGCGTAAAACACCACCATTCCCACGCCGGCGTGGGGAGATAGCCCCAGAATCGGAGAATCCAGCCCAAGATATCAAAATGCAATTCGCTGTTCCATAAACAGTGACTGCAGCAGACATGGATTAATCAAATTCCTCTGGAATATACAGTCAGCAGGATACTTTACGGACTGGTTACCGAGCCAGAAGGATTGGAATGCTGTACTGGAAACAGGCTGAAGCTGTTTTTCCCCCTCTCTCTCTCAAACATATTGTGCCCAGATTTGCAAAGTAACCATCCTAAGAAGGGAAATCTACTGCAAATCGAGATCTCTTGAGAATGAAACATGGAAATCTGCTCCGTACAAGTTCAACCTGGAAGACAATTAATAAAATGGCCACCACATGGAATTGCCGCTTAGAGACCAGCCAAAGAGCAGCTAACGGTTTAGCCCTTTGATTTATATTTTTCATGAACTGGAAAAAATGTTTATGCCAATCCTGTTATTCTACCATCTGTGTTAGTGTGTATGCAGCCCTGGGAATATGTGACGTACGAATAGTGGTTCCGATTTACCAAGCTTTTTAAAATTTGGTAAAACTTGTCTTGCTCTTTGTTTAGACTCAGAAAACCTGCCTGGCTAATTATTTATAATCTGAAAGCATAAATAGTTGGACTTCCACAGCATTGGCAAAGCAGGTCCTCTCTAAATTCACACAAAAATACCCTGTTACACTCAGTCCTAGAATGGTAGAAAAGGGGAATAATTTCATCCCTCCTCAGGTGGCCATAACATTCTTCCCATATCGTTTTATTGCCGTTGTCTTAGTGCCATGCTGAGTGGTGTAGGTGACTACAGTCTGCTAAATTTTCCAATCATAGCAACAGTGGATGAACCCATTGTTGGAGTTCTGGTTAAAGCAGTCTTTAATCATATCTGATTGCGTCCTTCACAGACTGCCACTTGCATGTCTTCCATTAATTCTACAGGCAGTGATAATAATAATCTCCATTAGTGTCACGAGTAAGCTTACATTAACACTGCCATGAAGTTACTGTAAAAATCCCCTTGTCGCCACACTACAGCGCCTGTTCGGGTACACTGAGGGAGAATTCAGAATGTCCAATTCACCTAACAAGCACGTCTTTCGGGACTTGTGGGAGGAAACAGGAGCACCCGGAGGAAACCCACGCAGACACGGGGAGAACATGCAGACTCCGCACAGACAGTGACCCAAGCCGGGAATTGGACACAGGTCCTTGGCGCTGTGAAGCAACAGTGATAACCACTGTGCTACGTGGCACTCCAGGACTCTTCTACGGCGATCACTCGCTAATGAGTTTGATTATACACCTAAGAAACTCTGCGTTACTGGTCAATGGTTCTGTGGGTTCTTGCATGGCTGATGAGCCCAATCCTAGAGCAGCATCTTCGACCTCACATTTGTGGCGAAATTCTCCGACCCCCAGCAGGGTCGGAGAATCGCCCGGGGCCGCCGAAAATCCCGTCCCCGCCGCGGCAGAAATTCTCCGCCACCCGGGAATTGGCGTGGGCGGGAAACGCGCCGCACCGAGCAGCGAGCCCCCTGCAGCGATTCTCCGGCCCGCGATGGGCTGAAATCCTGGGGGGTGCCCCCACGGTGGCCAGGCCCACGATCGGGGCCCACCGATCAGCGGGCGGGCCAGTGCCGTGGGGGCACTCTTTCCCTTCCGCCGCCGCCACGGCCTCCACCATGGCGGATGCAGAAGAGAATCCCCTAGCGTGTATGCGCCGGTGGTGACGTCAGCAGCAGCTGCCGCTGAGGTCACCACCGGCGCATGCGCGAACCGGCGGAGGCCTTTCAGCCAGCCCCGGTGCCGGGCGGTGGGCGTCAAAGGCCGCTGGTGCCGGTTTTGGCACCAGTCGGCGTGGTGCCAACCGCTCCGGCGCGGGCCTAGCCCCTCAATGTGAGGGCTTGGCCCCCAAAGGTGCGGAGAATTCCGCACCTTTGGGGAGGCCCGACGCCGGGACCCACTGCCCCGCTGGGTAGGGGAGAACCCCGCCCTTGCTATGTGTTTCCATGAGGTGGGACCAGTCCTTGGACTCTAGATTGCTGGTATTCCTTTTTCAGGCTCCTTTTTAGGCTTGCTCTTGCCGTCGGTTGTCCTATAAAGAATTGTGTATCTTCAGTCAGGTGGTTCCTCCAAGTAGGTCTCTTCTAAGCAAGGGCCTCCCAAGCATTGACATTGAAACGCTTCCTTTGTCCTCTTCTTCGGATGCCTTGCTTGATTTGGGCAAATAAGATTTGCTTTGGAAGTCGGGGCTTGCGGTGAATCAATCTCAGATAGCATTAATGGTATTTCTCCAAGGCCTTGAGATGGCGTCTGTATGTAGTCCAAATTTCTGAGCCATATAGAAGAGTTGGGAGTACACGAGGATCGTGGTATCAGCATGGATGTTGCAGTCATTAAAGACTCTCATTCTTAGGTGACCGAAGATGGCAGTCACGGATTGGGTACGATGCTACGTGCCTCAACAACTATTGTCCAGTGGCCTTGCCATCTATCATTATGAAGTGGTTCAAGGGGTAGCAGGGCGGTGCAGTGGCTAGCAGTGCTGCCTCATGGCGCCGAGGTCCTAGGTTCAATCCCAGCTCTGGGTCATTATCTGTGTGGAGTTCGCACATTGTCCCCGGGTTTGCATGAGTTTCACCCCCACAACCCAAAGATGTGCAGGTTAGGTGGATTTGCCATGCTAAATTGCCCCTTAATTAGAAAAAATGAATTGGGTACTCTAACTTTTTTTTAAAAATGAAGTGCCGGTTGCTGGTTCCAACCCGCACATGCGCGGATGACTTCATCGCGCAGACGGCGCGAACCGCGCATGCGCGGTGGCCGTCTGTCTCCTCAGCCACCCGGCAAGACGTGGTGGCTTGATCTTGCCGGGCGGCGGAGGGGAAAGAGTGCGTCCGTTTTGGACGCTGGCCCGACGATCGGTGGGCACCGATCACGGGCCTGTCCCCTCCCGAGCACAGTCGTGGTGCTCCCGTGCCAATCGGGCCCCTAGATGCCCCAAACGGGCATCTGGCACCTGTTTCACGAATGCAGCGACCCAGGTGTGGTTGCTGCCGTGTTGAAACGGGCATGAAGGGCCGGCCGCTCGGCCCATCGGGCTCGGAGAATTGCCGTTCGGCGTGAAAAACGGCGAGCGGCGATTTTTCCGAGGGGTGGAGAATCGCTGGGGGCGCCAGGGGGCCGTGAAAAATGTCGGGAGGCCCTCCCACGATTCTCCCACGCCATGTGGGGAGTGGAGAATTCCGCCCATAAACTCCATACTCCCAGAATGCCTTAATCAACTGCAATTCACAGATCGCCATAACCGGTCCACAACAGGCGCTATCTCCCTGGCCCTACATTCATCCGTGGAGCATCTCGACAACAAGGACTCCTACGTCATTCATTGACTACAGCTCCGCCTTCAACACCGTAATCTCAGCCAAGCTCATATCAAAACTCCAAAACCTAGGACTTGTCTCCTCCTTCTGCAACTGGATCCTCGACTTCCTGACCCATAATAGAATCTGTCCTGGTCCACCCACACTAACGCTATGACCAAGAAATCACAACAGCATCTATATTTTTCAGGAAACTAAGGAAATTCTGCATTTTGACTCTTACCAATTTTTACAGATGCACCATAGAAAATATCCTACCTGGCTGCATCACAACCTGGTATGACAACTGCTTGGCCGAAAACCGTAAGAAACTTCAGAACGTCATGAACACAGCCCAGTCCATCACGCGAAACCACCTCCCATCCGTTGACTCTGTCTACACCTCTGCTGCCTTGAGAAAGCAGGCAGCTTAATCAAAGACCCCTCCTACCCAGGTTATTCCCCCTTCCAACCAATTCCATCAGGCAGGAGATACAAAAGTCTGAGAACACGCACTAACAGGTTCACAAACAGCTTAATTCCTGCTGTTACCAGACTCCTGAATGACCCTCTTATGGACTGAACTGATCTCTCCACACATTATCTCTGCTGAGTACTAATACACTCTGTATGCTTCACCCAATGTCTGTGTCTATGTATTTACATTGTGTATTTATGT
The DNA here is from genome assembly GCF_902713615.1 of Scyliorhinus canicula. Lineage (NCBI taxonomy): Eukaryota > Metazoa > Chordata > Chondrichthyes > Carcharhiniformes > Scyliorhinidae > Scyliorhinus > Scyliorhinus canicula. The sequence continues at coordinate 79,314,676 of NC_052158.1, read as the reverse complement.
ATGTCCAATGTTTTTTCATGTATGGAATGATATGTCTGGACTGTACGCAGAACAATGTTCCTCGATGCACATGACGATAAATCAAATCCAAATCCAATCCAATGTTGGATCTTCGCATCAGTGTCAACCTTAGAGGAGAGGTCCCCAGGTATAGGAAATATTCCCCATTTTTGAGGGTTTCTCTTTTGATCTTGATTGAGGGAGAGACCGGATCTTGCCTTGGGGCGGGTCGGTAAATGACTTGACTCTTCTTAACGTTGAGGCTGAGAACCGTTTCCTTGGTATGCTTTCGCTAAGGTGTCAAGCCTAACTTGGAGATTCTCTTCTCAGAGGGTGGAGATAACAATGTCATACTGAAGATTCATGAGTGATATCAGTTTCACTTTCTCCTTGGATTTCAATCGGTTAAGGTTTAAAGGTTTTCCGTCCATCCTGTAGATGATGTCCACTACACTGGGAAGCTTGTCTTGTCAAGGTGAAGGTTGGTGGCAATGAAGATGGAGAAAAGAGTAGGGGCAATGACACATCCCTGCTTTACTCCAGTCTTAAATTTGAAGGTTTTTGTCTTATTTCCGTCGGTGAGGATTGCTGCCGACATCTTGTCGTGGAGGAGTCAGAAGATGTTGATGAATTTCTCTGCACAACTGGCTTTTGACAGGGTCTTCCATAGCACTTCCCAATTGACTGAGTCAAAAGCCTTGGTCAGATTGATGAAGGCCATGTAGGGTGGTTAAATTTGCTCCTGGCATTTCCGAGCAGTGAAAATCATGTCCGCTGTTCTACGGTTTGGTCGGAAGCCACACTGGTTTTCTGGAAGGATTTCTTCAGAGGCTGAGAAGGCAGCTAGCGAGGATTCACGCGAAGATCTGCCCTATGATGGAGAATAGAGAGATTCCTCCATAGTTCCCACAGTCTGCTTTGTCTCCTTTATTGAAGATGGTGGCGATGACGACATCCCTGAGGTCAGCAGGAACTTCTTCTCTGTCCTAGATTTTCAGCAACAGCTGATGGAGATGACGGGTGATCACTTCTCCTCCAGGTTTGATCATTTCTGCTGGAATCCTGCTGCTTTTCCATTCTTCATGTGTTTAATAGCATCTTCAACTTCATCCACGATTGGTGGGAGTCCAATATTATCTTATGGCAAGTTGGGTGTTTCCTCAAACACGTCCGCATGTATGGTTGTATCAAAGTTTAGGAGTTCTTTGAAATATTCTCTCCATTGAAGACCTATGGTTTCTCTGTCTCGCAAGAGGGTTCTGGCCTTACTCCGCACTGGTTTGGGGCTAGATTATTGGGTCCATATATTGCCTTGGTGACACTGAAGAAGCCGCGGATGAAATGAAAAATGAAAATCACTTATTGTCACGAGTAGGCCTCAATGAAGTTACTGTGAAAAGCCCCTAGTCGCCACATTCCGGCGCCTGTCCGGGGAGGCTGGTACGGGAATCGAACCGTGATGCTGGCCTGCTTGGTCTGCTTTAAAAGCCAGCGATTTATCCTGGTGAGCTAAACCAGCCCCCAGATGTCGTGCTTATCAGAGAGGAGTTGCAGCTCCTTAGCTTTCTCAGTCCGCTATTGGTTCTTGATTTCCCTACTTCTTCTTTGTACCTCCTCTTTAGCTAATTGCTGAACTCTTCTCTTTGCCATGATGGTTTCTTCACAACTTGAGATAATGGCTGTCTTCAGCAGATTTTCGCCACTCCATTAGAATGGACAGTTTGGATATTTTGGAAACGACATTGCTGGACGTTCACTAGCATGCTTGGCTCTTGAAACTGCTCAGTGTTGATCTTTTTTCTGAGCTGTTTCTTCATCTTTCGCTGCTTCTGGTGGAGTTTGATGGACATAGGGGAGCGGATGAGCCAGTGGTCTGTCAAGCAGTCATCTACGCTGATCATTGCTTTGGGAATGAGTGCATCTCGGGATCGCACAATGACAAAGTCTTGAACTTGAACTTGTCCTTTTGGTGGAACAGTGTGTCAGTGATGACAAGCTGGTGTTCGTGCATTTGGGGAGCAGGAGAACCCCGTAGGAGTTGCAACGCCAAATTCCTTCCTTTCCGATGGTTCCTTTCCAGACTCTATTTGCCCTGACTCCAGGAGTACATGTCATAAGTACTTCATTTGTCTCCTTTTGATATTATTTAAGGCATTTCTGGCCTCTTCACTACATCTTTGTTAGTTCTTTTCTCCATCCAGCTCAACCATAAACACCAAACTCCATATCATCTCACTTGTTCTTCGAAAAGAACAAGGGGCAGGATTTTCTGTCGGCTGATGCCCGATTGGGCGGACAAACGGTTCCGACGCTGAAATCACGGCAGGCACCGATTTCGCACCAAATCACAATTCTCCGTTGCCTCGGCAACGGCATCAATGCATTTCAGAATGCATGTACAGTAAACACCGTTTGCATATCATTAGCGGGCCCAACCTGGTATTCTCCGGGGCATCCGCGATTCTCTGCCTCCAATGGGTTGAATTCCCGACGGTGAGGTTCACCTGTGCTTTTAAAAATTGTGAAACCGGCGTCATGGATGATGAGGGAGAGAGGGGGGATAGGGTGTCCAGAAAGTGTCCAAACTCGCCAGTTTGCTGACAGTTGTGCTGTTGGCTGCAGGGATTCCGCCAGGGCCAGCAGGAGTAGTAGGGGGGGTGGCCAGGAGGTGGACTGTGGGGTCGGGGTGTACGGGCACGGTGAATCATTGCCGCAGCCAACAATGCAGCTATGCAGCTGCGCACACCGCTGACTGCCCACTGTGAACTTAGGGCCACGGGTCAAATAGGTGTCCCCCCTGGCCACCTCCCTAGGTGCCCTCTGGCCCCAGTCAATCCATCAGCAGGATGGGCTCGCGCCAGTGCAACCAGTGCCATGTTATTGGCTGGGATGAGTGTGTGAGGATTGTAATGTATTTATGCAGCTTGTCAGCCTCCCAAATGTCAATCGCGGACCTGGTGAATCCTGCACCATTTCCCATTGGAATTGATGTGTTCTACTTAGCGGCAATGTTAGCCCTTTCACAGTCGCTGAATTGGTCCAGGTTCGGCGCCAGTTGTGCTGTCGTGGAAGTCCACGAATCCTGCCCCAGTGTCAACACTTAGTCTGAGGAATGGAGAATCCCACCTAAGATGTCTGAGGGAATTTTAAACACAACAGGACCAAATCTTGCAAGGTAATCCCAGCTTGCAACATATTTTCGACTTTCCTGTGAACAAATTGTACTTTGAAATCAAGTCACATTGCTATCTACTGAACGTTAGCTAGCAGGCTTAGTTGTAACCAAGGTACCTTGCTTGACTGTTCCTAGTAATCTGGAACGCCACTAACAATCACTCTGGCAATACACAACTGAATATACAACCCAAAACATTGTCTAAATAAAGCGGAGTCAAACAGTCCTATTTACTGCCACTGAGTTCTAAGCCTTCGGCACATCAGCATCTCTGCATGGACTACACCCGTCGTCCCGTGTGGCCTTGTGCGGTAATTAAAAAGGAAATGCGTCAGCTGAGTGTCCATGATTTGCTTTTTAATGCCTCTTTTGAAAGTCCGGGCAGCCCTTTCTGCCAGGCCGTACAGATTCCCGCTGCCCCCTGAAAAACCTGTTGCCAGTTTAAACAAAGAACTCGTAATCAGTCATGCCTAAGCAAATTAGGCCGCAGTTTCATACCACAACCAAGGCAAGATGGATTGACTGTTGTCCATGTGTTACTGGAGCTACGGTGGTCCCCACGATGCTCAATGGCTTGCTAGTATAGGTCACCAACCCCACCTTGGTGTTGGGCAATGTCAGCGGCATGATTCCTGCTCCAAGTCGAAAGGTCTGATGGTCCATGATGAAGGCAGCAGCTCCAGTGTTCATTTCCATTACCACAGGATGATCATTTACTTGTAACGTGACAGGGAGTGGCTCTACCTTCGGGGCCGTGAAGCAGTTCAACTGCATGAAACAGTCTTCCTCATGTGTGGGGACCACATGGAAGGCCCTGGTTCGCGATGATCTGGGCAGCTGCCTTGGACGGCCTATTCTGCACCGAATGTGGTGGCTCTGGCCACCAAATGTGCTCCGACCACACATTTAGCAATGTGGGCGGCTCTCCCCCGGTCCTGAGGGGAGGTGTCCGACAGGTCAGGCGGTGGCTCCCGAGTGCTTGGCCCGGCTGTGGAACTGCCTCTGGGGTTGCCCTCTAGGAGGTGTTCTGACCCGACCAGCGTTGCCTCGTGATGCAGTGGGAATTCGAAATGGAAGCAGGCTAAACTATGGGTGCCATAATCCATGGACCCCTGCAGCTCCTGCACTGCTTTCTCTACATGCTCATGTGACAGTAACAACTAGATGGCTCATTGTAAATCTAAGGTGGGCTCTGCCAACAGCTTCCTCTGACCACAAACCAGCCTATCCCTCAACATTTTGGAGAGGGACAGCCCATACTCGCAATGCTCTGCCAGCCACCTAAGGCGGGTGAAGAAGTAAGTGACCGATTCACCAGGAGACCACATTGCCATATTAAACCTATATCGCTGCTTGATAACGGGAGGTCTAGTCATAATGTTAAGCTATCAATGTGACTAGCTTGTCAAACAATTTGGTATCTTGTGCGGCCGGGTAAGTGAGACTCTTTATAATTCCAAAAGTCAGGGACCCGCAGGTGGATGACTTTCTGACGGTTTTCCCATAAAATACCGCTAGCCTCGAAGAAGTACCTCATGCGTTCAGCATACTGGTTCCAACCTTCCAGGCCTGCATCGAAGGCTTCTAGCTTACCGGACAGTGGCATCTTAAACTTTTATATTCATACGTTCCGGGATAGTGATTGTCCGGGGCGGCTAGGCGGTTCCACAAGCATGTTTGGAGTCTCCTTTGTCCTCGTTGCCAGTTTAGTACTTAAGGAAGCCAGCAGTAGTGGAACAAGGATTTATTGAATTATGTACAATACTCTGCCCATGGCAGTAATTCTCTCCCAGTCCAATCCTTCTTGGGACAACCAACAACTCTGGGCCCTGCTTAGACTGGCTTTTATGTGTAGGTCTTCCAACGAGCTCCAGCTCCAACCCCTACTTGGGAAGCTCTTCTCCATGAGTACCACGGGGAGATCGACAATGGTTTCTCTGTGGTCCTTGCGGGCGTTATGACAGTATCAATGTACAACAGGTACAGCGTAAAATAGTGGTCATGGAAGAATGGGATCAAATAAGACCGGATGAATCAAGGACAAAATCACCAACATATTCTCTTCATGGATTTAGGACTCGTCTGCACCAAAACAGGATACAGTCATGATCACAGACTTACATCATACCCACAACTGCAGAACAAAATGACAGAAGGAAGAAAACAATATCCTGAGAACCCCCAAATTAAAGGGGAAAACGACTAACACTCACAGCGCAAATTAAACTCTTCTCCAGGCCCAGGCTAGAATAGATAGACATTATATAACGACAGAACGAAAAGGAGAGGACCAGACACCACCAAGCGTCAATTCTAGCCAAACAAATACCAGTCCTCAGCAGGATAACACACAGACAAAAGAGAAAATGCTGGAAAATCTCAGCAGGTCTGGCAGCATCTGTAGGGAGAGAAAAGAGCTAACGTTTCGAGTCCGATGACTCTTTGTCAAAGCTAACAGACAGAGAAATGGGAAATATTTATACTGTGGAGTGAGAATGAAAGATGAGTCAGAGCCACAGAAACCCAGGGAAACTGTGTGCTAATGGCCACAGAAACCAAGGGGAAAGAGTGTTAATGGCAGTCCCCAGAGAGGACAAAAGATGTGAAAGGCCAAACAGCAGAGAAACTAACATCAGAGAATGAACTGTAAATGTGGCGGAAGGGGAAGGGGGAAGCAAAGAGGAGAAAGGTTAAGGAAAGGTGGATAGGATTGTGGGGGGTTAAATATATTAAGAAATAAAGAAATGGTAAAAGACAGTTAAAATGAAATGGGATGAAAACAAATGGGTCGAGGTGGGGTGGAGCTGATCATATGAAGTTGTTGAATTCGGTGTTGAGACTGGAAGGCTGTAACTGTCACAAATCAATGAGGATTTAAGCATTTTGTCCCGACTTCAGTAGTGCTAAAATATTGACCAACAAATCTCAGGACAAAGTAAAATCTATGTATGTCAAGAAAATACATAAAATGTGCAAACGGATTTTAAAAATGGGTTAAAAGACGAGCGGAGCCGTAGCTCGCCAAAACACAGCCGCTCCCGCGCTCGCATCCCTTCACAGAGAGGTTAATCCAATGTCTCCAACAGATGCAGAATGTAAATGAAGAACCCTAAATTACCCTCTGGGCCCATATTAATAATCATAGTTTATAACTTTCAAAAGATGAAAGATGATTTAATCCTCAAAAATATGAGCATGTGTCATGAACTACATTCATTCCTTTCACAATAAAGCTCAATTTCTGTAGCACACACATTTTAAAAAACTGTACAAGACATACAAAGGGACCTAAAGGTCTTGTGTAAACATAATGGACTACAAGGAAGTGATGATATCTTGAAAGATTAGAGGACTGACCTTGCTGATACACTGTCAGAGTGATGTGAGCCATTTACAGCAAGGAATTATTAAATTGAGAAATGATAAAATCATCCAGAATTATTGTATCCACATTTCACTGAAAGGTTTCAGGTTGAAAAGTCATTTCTTCCAGTAAACATTGTTTAAAATTATCAGATCACAGTTAGCAAAACAAGTTAAAGAGGTAGAAATTGGAACACAACAGCATAAAATGTACACAGGGATTAATTTTTTTAAAATGAATTGACAGGATGTGGGCGTCGCTGATTAGGCCAGCATTTATTGCCATCCCTAGTTGCCCTTCAGAAGGTGGTGATGAGTTGCCTTCTTGATCGGCTGCAGTCCCTCAGGTATAGGTCCACCCATTATGCTATTAGGGAGGGAGTTCCAGGATTTTTCCCAGCGACAGTGAAGGAACGGCAAAATATTTCCATTCCTGTTGGGGGGGGGGGGGGGTTGAGTGACTTGGAGGGAACCTCCATGTGGTGGGGTTTCCAGGTATTTGCTGCTCTTATCTTTCTAGATGGTCGTGGTTATGGGTTTGGAAGGTTGTCTAAGGAATCTTGGTGAGTTACTGCAGTGTATTTTGTAGATGATATACATTGCTGCCACTGTTCATCGGTGGTGAAGTGTTTGAATACTTAAAGGAAGGATGAGCAATCAAGCAGGTTGATTTGACCTAGATGGTGTCGAGCTTCTTGAGTGTTGTTGGAGCTGCACTTATCCAGGCAAGTGGAGAGTATTCCATTACACTCCTGACTTGTGCCTTGTAGATGGTGGACAGGTTTTGGGGGTCAGGAGGTGTCTTACTCACCGTAGTATTCCTAGCCTTTGACCTGCCCTGGTAGCCTCAGTATTAATGTGGCTAGTCCAGTTCAGTTTTTGATCAATGGGAACGCCCAGGTTGTAGATTGTGGGGGACTGAGCGATGGTAATGCCATTGAATGTCAAGGGGTAATAGTTAGATCCTCTCTCGTAGGAGATGGTCATTGCCTGGCACTTGTGTGCCGCAGATGTAACTTGCCACTTGTCAGCCCAAGGCTGGATATTGTCCAGGTCTCGCTGCATTTTCCTTCTTGCTCAACCATTTTCCTTTGTGCTCAGTATGACTCCGACCAGCGGAGAGTTTTCCCCCTGATTCCCATTAACTCCAGTTTAGCTAGTGCTCCTTGATGCCATTCTCGGTCAAATGCTACCTTGATGTTAAGGGCAGTCACTCTCACCTAACCTCTGGCATTCAGCTCTTTTGTCCATGTTTGAATCAGGAGCTGAGTGACCCTGGCAGAACCCAAACTGAGCATGTGAGTAGATTATTGACGAATAAGTGTCTATGTTGATAGCACGGTTGATGACTCCTTCCATCATTTTTCTAATAATGGAGAGTAAACTGATAGGGCGGGTAATTGGCTGGGTTGGATTTGTCCTTTTCTTGTGTAAAGGACATAACTGGGCAATTTTCCACATGGAACAGCTTGGCTAGGGGTGTGGCAGGTTCTGAAGCACTATTGCCAAAATATTATCAGGACTCATAGCCTTTGCAGTATCCAGTGCTTTCAGCCATTTCTTGATATCACGTGGAGTGAATCGAATTGGCTGAAGACTGACTTCTGTGATGCTGGGGACCTCTGGAAGAGACAGAGATGGATCACCCATTCGGCACTTCTGGTTGAAGATTGTTGCAAATGCCTCAGCCTTGTCTTTTTCACAGATGTGCTAGGTTCCTCCATCTTTGAGGATGGGGATATTTGCGGATCCTCCTCCTCCAGTGAATTGTTTAATTGTCTACCACCATTCACGGCTAGATGTGGAAGGACTGCAGAGCTTAGATCTGATGCGTTGTTTGTGGAATCGCTTCGCTCTGTCTATTTCTTGCTGCTTATGCTGTTTGGCACGCAAATAATCCTGTGTTGTAGCTTCAACAGGTTGACACCTCATTTTGCGGTCTGCCTGACGTTGCTCAAAGATGCTGAGAAACATCTGACCGATTGGCTCATTTTTGAATCGTCCGTGTCAACCACTTGAAACAGGCATTCGGCTCCTCATGTGACAGACCCCTCCATTAATTAGCACGGCAATGAGCAGAACAGCTGTCTTTCCTGTATCACTCAGGATTGCTCATAAGCAATTTTACAAATAGAATTAGCAAATCTGCAATTCAATTCAAGGCTACAGATGTTTTCTTTAGATTGAAAAATCAATGAGACCTTGTCAGAGCTACAAAACACCCAATTCCTTTGTGTGTCCAAAACCGTCCCTGTTTATGTTAGCATTAAAGATTAGAATGCCCTGGCATAAACTCTATCCTTCAAGGTAAAAGTGGCTTCAGATAATCTGAGCTTTCAACCAACTCAATGTGAAAGTAACTTTCTACTCTTTTTAACTTATAAATTTAGTAAAGGAGCGATTGGTGCTTTGGTTGCTTTTTCGTTGTCTGTAGTTGGTGAGCCTTGATATTATCTGTTTAAAACAAATTAATCAAATGAATTTAAACTAAATTATTCCATTTAACCAAGAGAGTTCCATGTGGATTTTTCCATTTTGTAATTCAAGCGTTACTGATTTTTAAATCCACAATATCTGGAATCTTCCCTCTATGCAAATTGCTTAACTTTCTCTGAGCAATAATTTGTTCTGTCAGCAGGATAGAAATGCCTAGTGACCCACATAACATGTACAATTTCCACAATTCCAGTAATACTGCAGAGTTTAAAAGTTTTTACCTAAATAACAAAAGAATAATTCCAATTTTGGAGTCCAATAATGATTTTAAATTATTTTAAACTTGGCCCACATTGTTTTGAGTGTGCCATCATATCCATAATACCCCAGACAGTGAGTTTCCCTGGTTGTGTAGGGCAGAGAAGATTTACCGAGTGTCTGTAATTAGAAATATGATTCACATTGATTTACAAATAGAGCTAATTTTGATTAAAGTTATTAATTAAGACTCAATTTATTTACATTGATTTTCATTTACCTCTCTCACCCAATATCATTAGTTGCAAAATATGTATCATTATTAAATCATAGAATTCCTACAGTGCAGAAGGAGGCCATTCAGCCCATCCAGTCTGCACCGACACTCTGAAAATGCTCCCTACCTAGACCCACTCCCCCACCCTATCCTCATGATCCCACCTAATCTTTAGACACTAAGGGGCAATTTATCATGGCCAATCCACCTAACCTGCACATCTTTAAACTGTGGGAGGTAATTGGAGTAGCTGGAGGAAACATACGCAGGCACAAGGCGAATGTGCAAACTGCACACAGACAGACTGATTAGTCATGACAATTTTTGCCACCTTATTAATGGCATCTGAAAGATCCAGTCAATCGTCGCAAGATTGTGAACAGTTTATAGTTGGAAAATCATGGGCAGTATACTTTCATCCTCCTAATATGCAAAGTCTGCAATTTCTGTGGCATGGTGCCCATTGGTGGTGCATCCACAAGTATCTGCTTATCTTCACTCACTGCCTTTTGAAAGTAACATTAGGTTAAATATTTGTTTATATATGCTCTATTTATTTCATAGGGCAGAAACAGCCAGAAAAAATGGGATGCCATAGAATATATTCAGTCTTGCATACCATTATGAAAAATGAAATGAAATGAAATGAAAATCACTTATTGTCACAAGTAGGTTTCAAATGAAGTTACTGTGAACAGCCCCTAGTCGCCACATTCCGGCGCCTGTTCGGGGAGGCTGGTACGGGAATGGAACCATGCTGCTGGCCTGCCTTGGTCTGCTTTCGAGGCAGTCTTTCAGATCTAAGAGCACAGAAAAAATTAAGCATCTGATTGACCATTGCACTGGTAGTTTCTTAAGCCTTTCTTGCAATCTAATATGAGTATAAATTTGACAATCAAGCTGTGATTAATATACTAAAGAGAGGAAATCTCGCATGTTTTTGCACCAGGCAGGGTGTGACATTTATTTGTACATGATGGTTTGCAAGTTAAGTGTCCCACAAGGGGGTGTTTCTGGTGGGGTGGGGGAAATAAAATGGGATGGGTGTCCATGTGCTCACCCTACCACCTTCCCACCCACCCCAAAGTTAATTCCTGTCACAACACCCTGGGCTAGTGCGCAGTGAATTCCAGACCCATTTGACCCAGAGTCGCAGCACAGGTAAAATTAGATTTTATTTTAAATGCCACACGTCCTTGGCTGAGCCCAATAAACTGCAATCGCCAGATTTGTAACTTTAACACAAGTAATCTTTAATTATGTACACTATTATAATTAAACTGGCAGAAAAATGTATTTGACTATCTCATACCCCTTTCCCAGCCCTCCCTTTTCAACTACTTCCACTTTATAAACATACAGACTGACAAATAACACAGAGGGAAAAGGGTAGTTGGAAGGTAAAGACATATTAATAAACTAAAAGAATAAAGGATCTTTGATGCACAAGAATGGATTCCAGTTAATGTCTTTCTGAATTTCAAGCTTTCATTTTGGTACTTCTTCCTTCTCAGCTTCAGATGATTTTCTCTGGCAAGGTTGCCGACTTTCTCCGTAAATTCACGATAATTTCAACTTTGCAGCCATACTTTCAGCAAGAGAGAGAGCACATTCCTTCTGCTTCCAAGGTCTAATCATTTCTGCCAAACTCTCAGAAACCATCACGAAGGAACCAATCACTGACCGTTGTCAGGCAGGACACTGTTCCTGGCTAACCCACCAGTTGCCAGTTAGCCAATCAAATCTACCTCCTCCAAAGCCAGTTCCTCAGATTCACTTGGCGGGTCTGGTTTCTCCTCCACAAACTACAAAACCTAGGAACACACTGTCCTGGCAAGCACTCTTCTGCTAAAAGGCACATTCCAATTATGGATCCATGGACCAAAAATTATAAAATAAATAGCAACAAAGAAAATAACAAGAAGGACTCTTACAGTCCTATAATACAAGGGAGTGGGCAGGTTTCAAAATTGGCATACCACCCACCATTTTCATATAGGTCATTAAGCGTCAAGTATGCTTGTTGCCTAACTGACCCTGATAATGTGCTGCACAAGGCATAAAATGCCTTTCTTCCTACCCCCAGCAGCCTGAAATGCAAATCCTGCCACCACCGCCCTCCCCCCAACCTGCCGACTAACCCCTCCCTGCCCAAGAACCTGTACTTACCAGCTTTTGGGATCCATTGGGTCTGCTTTAGGTGGAATCTTGCCAAAAAATGACAAAGGGTCAATTCCGGTGAGACCAACGGTACAAATCCCGCCGACGCTGTTGGATTTCTCACGGAATTTTGAGCTTCTCAAGCAAGGGTTTCTTCTTCTTCGTGAATCACATGGTGGCATCCTGCTGATTCACTTGCCCCAGGGGAACTTAATCACTGCAATCACTGGAGAGTTACACATAAATGCCTCCCCAGCTCTCCCCACCACTTGTTCCAGATCCATTGCAGGTGAGATGGCAGCCAGGAAACCTGTTCCAATATTTTCTGAGGGATACTTGACCAGACGTCTGGATGGAGTCCAACAGAGACAGGCAGTCTAAGAAGCAAACCACCAGTCACATGTCCACACTCGCCTGGCAGGGTATTGCAGCATTACTAAGTGCCAGCTCCCTGTCTCCCAATACACACCCTCACTCTCATACCACCAAAGTGATCTCTCACCCAGTCACCCCGTGGGGTGACTATCTGCCACCCCTTTCCCCCCTCCCCAAGCACCTTGGTGTCCCCAGTCTCAACTCAGCTCTTTACATACCTGCTCCCACTCCAGCCCCATGTTCGCCACTCCTCAAACAGCTTGGGCTGGATTCTCCATTTCAGGAACTATGTCCCCACACTGTCGTGAAAACTGTGGTCTTTTATGCCAGAAAAACTGGGGCAAAAGGCCACATATTCACAGCCCTGCAGGGGGCCAGCCGGGAGCTGTGGTGGAGCGTGCAGCTCCAGCTGCAGATATGGTCCCCCGCACCTCCGGGTTAAAGGCCGCGCATGCGCATGGCGGCGGCCTCCAGCAGCCACGCCGTGCTCCATGGCGGACTCAGACCGTGGGCCTGGACTGTGGAAATGGTGCCCCCAATCAGCAGCACGTACGATCCAGACCGCCCGCCACAATAAAGGCCCAGTTCCATATGAGGCTCCCCCGCCCTCCGATCAACTCGCCCTGACCATGACGGCTGCACACTGAGTCCGCAGCCAACTCGTCAGTATCCCAAACGGCAGGACCAGATTAGAAATACGCCGTGGGGACTTTGGCCTGTCAGGGGCAGAGAATAGCGGGGCGGGCCTCCAGCAATGGCCGCAGGTGGTGGATACGTGGGGTACTCGGCTTTTCGGGGGCCGGAGAATCGAGGTACCGCCCCCGAGCCCGATTCCATGCGTGAAACTGGATTCTCTGCCCAGGCGCCAAACGCAATTTCAGCATTGGGGTGCGGAGAACCCAGCCCCTTATCTGGCTGGACTCCTGCCGATAATCTCCTCATCTGTCTCTCTGTCGGACAAAATTGAACACAACTGGCATGAGATGACACAGCCACCAGGAGTCATGTGTGAGCTCACCCACTACCCCACCATGAGAAAAGATCCCTTGAGCTGGCTGGGGAGGAGCAGGACCATACCTGTGCTGATGGCAAAATAGGGTCAGCGAAAATAGTGAGAACCCTAAGGACAAATAGTTATTCCTCAAACTTCAGGTGAGTAAACATCTTGCATCATTTACCCGCTGTGATGTACTAATGCCATCTCCTTTCCCTTGCAGGGTAATCAGGAGAGGAGCCCGGAAAATTCTGGAAACCAAAGATCTGAGCAGCTCAGAGGGGGAATTCTTGGACATAACCATGGAAGAGGCATCACGTCTGTCACCCGCACCCTCCACCACCGCAGATACTCATATCTCTGTGGGACTGAGTGGTAGGCAGGCTTCTGGGTCACTCATTGGTGAGACCCTCACAGCTGATGATCGACAGCACATGGAGGTAGGGATTTCCCAGGGATCCGGCACTCGGAGTGATACTGAAGCCCAGACTCTGCTGAGCCCCTGGCTGGTGACGTGCCCCTGCGTCTGGTCATCCCAGAGCTGATGGAACTGCAAAGGCAGAGTCACAAGAATCAGGAAGGGATGACAGCATCCATTCTTGGGCTGCATGGCCGGCCAGGGTCCAATCGCCTCTGATCAAGGAGATGGTGCTGTCAATGCAATGCAATGAGGCCAACTCAGCGAGGGTGACATCTACAGTGGAGCCCCTGGTGCAGGGCGTGCATTCCATGGCAGGAGACGTTCACCCCATGACTCCGCTTATGACATCCATGACAGAGGGCATGAGCTTCATGCGGAGGGCTTCAAATTCATAGATTTCACTATGAAGCCTTGCATTGGGGTTCACATCAGTGTATCCTGTGCGATGTAAACTCTTGTTTGAGCATTAGGGTTCAAATATTTTGCATAAAACAATTAAACTAAATTAAACAAATTGTTTCCAGTGACAGGGATGTGTTGAGCGGACGCAGGAAAGTTGATTCTCCTCCTCGAAGCCTTAGGCGCTAAATACAGGAAAACCCAACCCCCACCCTCCTCCAACACCACCACAACGAACGAGGCATGCCAGGCAACAGGCTGACAAGCTGAAAAGACGACAGAATCAGTAAAAGTTTGGAGAGGAATAGTGAGGCGATCCCGAACACGCGGGGTGATGAAGATTCGGCCACACCCGAAAGCAAAACACAAATGAGACTTAAAACATTAAACTAAAATGTGATTAAAAGGGTCAATAAAGCACCCGGGACCCTGCAGTTCTGACCAAGCACGGGAGGCCTAGGTAATCCCCGTAGGCACCAGATGCTCCCTCTCCAGGGACCCCCAACCGCGAATGAAGTCACGGATCAGGGGCAGACAATCAAGTTGGACAATCTCCTCGGTCACCCACTGCCTGACCTGTTTATGGCAAATTGTGCCATGCCCAGGAGCTGATTAACAAAGCGGCCCTCCTCCTTCTCCGCCCCTCTCCAAACCATTGGTACTCCAATCAGTGACAGCTTTGCATATTTCATTGGCACAATTGGCTTGTCAATGAAGGGTGAAATGAATACATTCCATGTCAGATACGGCACAACTGATTAAAATGAAGCCTCCAATTAGCATGACAAGCACATATCTAGAGATCACCCTCATTCCCCCATTTCACAGCCCTACACAAATATTCCTGAGAGACAAACCTCCTGGACAAGTGGAATTGAAATTCAATAGAGCTTAACAGCTTGGTTCTCAGAGTGCTGCCCGAATGTGGGGCTGAATTCTCCGCCGTCAGGATTCTCCATTTTGCCGGCAGCCCAGGGGTTTCCCGACAGCATGGGACTGCCCCACAATGGGAAACCTCATTGACCAGCCGGCAAAACAGAGAATCCCGACGGCGTGCCGCTCCAGAAATCTGGTGCAGCAGGACGGAGAAACCTGCCCGTGGAGTTCTACTAACAGTTCAATTGTACTTCCCCAAGTGAGAGGGTATTCTTTCCTCATTAGGCAGAGATGCAACCCATTCCTGAAAACCCAACTTTTCCCTTGCAGTCTGGCCTCTCATGGGACCCCACCCAGGAGCCTCACAGTTGACCCCAGTGCTGACCCTCAGTATTCACCACCTCCTACCCACGTTCCAGCATCATTGGCCTAATCCCACAATTTACAATTTTTCATTCCCTTAATAAATTTATATACCTTTCAGAGGATTATATCTACGACATATCCTTCCCAGGCTCAAATGCCAGACACTCCAGATTTTTCCTCAAACTCAGATCCCAAAGACTAGGGATCATTCTCAAGACTCCTCTCTCATTGCCTCCAGCACTTGACTGTCCCCTCAGTTTTGCAGCGACCAGAACTAAGCACGGCGCTCTAGGTGTGGTCTCTTTAAAGCCCTAAACAACTTGACCATGACTCCTTCTGGTTATGCTTGGTTATGGCTATCTTGTGCAGAATTTAATTGGCACTCTTTTGTTTTAAATTTAGAGTGTCAAATTCTTTTTTTTTTTGATTAAGGGGCAATTTAGCATGGCCAATCCACTCACCCTGCATATCTTTTTGGATTATGGGGGTGAGGCCCACGCAGACACGGGGAGAATGTGCAAACTCCGCACGGACAGGGTCGGGATCGAATCCGGGAGCAGTGCTAACCACTGTGCCGCCCTTAATTGGTATTGTTGATTGCACTGTTGACTGTGGTTGGACTATTAAATTTACTTAGATTTCTTTGAAATTCTATTGAGCTACATCCGCGCCATGCATTCAGATATATGTTCCTCATATTTCTTTATGACATGCAGTATTTTACAATTGTCAGCATTAAATTTCACTGGTCATTGATATCCCAATTGTTGAATTTGAAGAAGGGTGACAGTTGAACCACTTTAAGATTAATAAGATAGATCTGACAATATTTGCTTCAATGTTGCAGCAATACTTACCCTACTGTCAATTACATTTTCAGTAAAATGAATGGATACAATGTGGTTAATTTCCTCTGCAGGATTTAACGAATTAGAAATTTATGAAGTACTCTCCATTGCTTCCGGCTATCAATCTCATTATCAGATCTGGAGCGGGCTTTTAGTGGCATGAATACATAAACAATTTCAAACCTGCTTTCACTCAAGTTCAGTTAAATAAAACAGTGAACCACATAATTGGATAAGCATACTGTTTCCAATTGATAAAGAATTTAGGGGCAAAAGAAGCACTCTGTCTGCTGGAGATTTCACCAAAAATGCAAATTCACAGAGGGAAATTGACTTTGGCTGTTATCTTTTGGGTGCAAGATGGAACTTTAATGGAAATTACACTGCAACTATTGTCCTGCACCCAGGTGAAACTCTTTCCTTTATATGGGAACAGACACACCAAAGGTTAGCAGTCACAATAGTGGTAATAAGGTTTGCAGCAATAATGGACGGCATTAACTCCAGTAGCTAAGAGTAAATGGGAAGTTGTGGGTACTGCCTCCAGTCACTGCACTGCAAAAAAATGTTTATTGCAGTAAAAAAAAATTGGAAAGAATCAATTCAAAAGACCTTGGAACATCACATTAAATGAGAGGTTAGAAAATCATATTTTTAGTAGAAATAATTAATTTTACAAAATTAAGATTTTATACATACTTGTTCCAAATTAATTAAGTGCAATAATTTTGATCAAATAAATCATTTTAAAATGTGACATTTAAAAAGTCTAATTAACGTCAAGTTCAAAATTGATTTTACTTTTTAAACAATAACTTACCAGAATTTTAAAGAAGAAAAATCAACAATGCTGCGATGTCCTCATAAAGTGTTCACAAATCAAGAGGTGATCCCTTACAACCAGTCCCAGGGGGAGATTGACAAAGATTTACCCATGGTCCTTGTGGGGGTCATGACACTCCTCCCCCTCAAAGTCCGAAAATCCCCCTTCTGCACCAATTGTCCACGGATGTGTTTCAGTTTGTGACGGTTCTGAGTCAGGCGGTGTGTATCAGTTCTGGCCGAGGTCTGAAGCGTTATCGCTGGAACCTCAGACCCGGTCATCGCGTCACCCATCTGCACGGATGCTTCCATGTCCATTTCTCAGATGGAGTCATCCTCATCCTGCTGGTCAGTGCACTGGGACATAGACAGCTGTGTCCCCGAGCTGAGGGGCTGTTCCTGGCACAGGGGGGACGTAAATGCTGCCGGTTGAGCATCATGTAGCGCGGGCTCCTGCTACTTGATGTGGTCCAAATGCTTCCGCTGAACTCTCCCTTGAATCCTATCTTTGTAGGAGACCAGTTCTGTTCTCTCCAGCAGACACTTCGGAGCCAAAGTGCCCCACCTCCAAAGTTGGCCCCGACATCCTCTGGTCATGCTGTTTCTGCGCCTACTGCTGCACTTCCACTTTCCTACCGAGGTTCGGAAACGGGAGGCTCAACCAGGTTCTAAGAATTTGGCCCATCAGCAGTTCTGCAGGAGTTATTCCCGTCGTCACGTATGGCATTGTACATTAGTTAAAAAGGAACCACGCTAGTCGTGTGTCAATGGGGTCCACATTTTGTGTTTTAATACCCCTATTTAAAGTCTGGACCACCCTTTCCACCAGGCCATTAGATGAAAGATAGCACGGGTCGATTCTGATATGCCGTATGCCAGCAAGGCAAACGCCTCATTCATGAAGGCCGTTGCATTGTCCATCACCAGGACCTCAGCTTTTCTACCGTGGCCCGAGACATCATTGGGGCCAGCATGTACACGGCAAGCCACTTCGAGCGGGCGACCACGATGACGAGGAACATGGACCCCATGAAATACCCTGCAAAGTCCGCACCCGTGGGTGGCCCGGTCATTTCCATGAATGAGGGGAATCCATCGGCGGGAACTTCTGATGCTCCTCGCACATTGGGCAGCTGTGTAAGACTTTCCCAATGTCCCCATCGATGCTGGGACACCAGAAAAAAGTACGGTCCAGCATCTTCATCTTAGAGGCGACCACTGTATAAGTTCTTCAGCAGGGTCTCCTGAGCTCCGAGAGCTTCTGAGCAAAAGGCTGTAGGGCTACAGGAGTATGTGGTGGTGTTTCGCCAATCCCGGATCCCGCTGTGTCCATGCTTGCACCTGAGCTGCCGTCATTGGCAAAGTATCCATAAAATTAAGAATTGCAACCGCTTCATCCGCCACTGATGGGGATGGGGAACTCATGGGCAATGTGGACAACTGAGAGGTTTGGTGTTGGCAATCTGCGTACCTGGACAGCGTTGAAACAACCGCATGTCCCACCCCTCCTGTGCATCATGGACCCTGCCAGAGGCCACCTCATTGTGGACCCCATCAGCGACCGCCTCCAGCCAACCAACCCTGGGGGACCCAAGTGCTACTTCTGCGGACAGACAAAACACCCCCGGCAGCGCTGCACGCCGCGGATGCTCTGCAAGGCCTGTGGCAAGAAAGGACATTTTGCTGCAGTGTGCCAGGCCCGCTCAATCACCGCTATTGTCCCGGCAGCCCCCACGTGCAGCCAGTGGGCGCCGCCATCTTCCTCTCCTCAGACCACGTGCGACCACGGTCGTTGGTAAAATTCTAGAATCGATCGTTAAGGATGAGATTTCTAAATTCTTGGAAGAGCAGGGTCGGATTAGAACAAGTCAACATGGATTTAGTAAGGGGAGGTCGTGCCTGACGAACCTGTTAGAATTCTTTGAGGAGGTGACAAGTAGGTTAGACCAGGGAAACCCAGTGGATGTGGTCTATCTGGATTTCCAAAAGGCCTTTGATAAGGTGCCACACAGGAGGCTGTTGAGTAAGGTGAGGGCCCATGGTGTTCGAGGTGAGCTACTGGCATGGGTTGAGGATTGGCTGTCTGACAGAAGGCAGAGAGTTGGGATAAAAGGTTCTTTTTCGGAATGGCAGCCGGTGACCAGCGGTGTCCCACAGGGTTCAGTATTGGGGCCGCAGCTGTTCGCCATATATATTAATGATCTGGATGAAGGGACTGGGGGCATTCTAGCGAAGTTTGCCGATGATACGAAGTTAGGTGGTCAGGCAGGTAGTGCTGAGGAAGTGGGGAGGCTGCAGAAGGATCTAGACAGTTTGGGAGAGTGGTGCAGGAAATGGCTGATGCAATTCAACGTGAGCAAATGTGAGGTCTTGCACTTTGGAAAAAAGAATCCAAGCATAGACTACTTTCTAAACGGTGAGAAAATTCATAAAGCCAAAGTACAACGGGATCTGGGAGTGCTAGTCGAGGATTCCCTAAAGGTAAACATGCAGGTTGAATCTGTAATTAAGAAAGCAAATGCAATGTTGTCATTTATCTCAAGAGGGTTGGAATATAAAAGCAGCGATGTGCTACTGAGCCTTTATAAGGCTCTGGTTAGGCCCCATTTGGAGTACTGTGTCCAGTTTTGGGCCCCACATCTCAGGAAGGACATACTGGCACTGGAGCGTGTCCAGCGGAGATTCACACGGATGATGCCTGGAATGGCGGGTCTAACATATGATGAACTGCTGAGGATCCTGGGATTGTATTCATTGGAGTTTAGAAGGTTAAGGGGAGATCTAATAGAAACTTACAAGATAATACATGGCTTAGAAAGGGTGGACGCAAAGAAACTGTTTCCGTTAGGCGAGGAGACGAGGACCCGTGGGCACAGCCTTAGAGGGGGTAAATTCAGAACAGAAATGCGGAGACATTTCTTCAGCCAGAGAGTGGTGGGCCTGTGGAATTCATTGCCGCGGAGTACAGTGGAGGCCGGGACGCTAAATGGCTTCAAGGCAGAGATAGATAAATTCTTGATGTCACGAGGAATTAAGGGCTATGGGGAGAATGCTGGTAGGTGGAGTTGAAATGCCCATCAGCCATGATTGAATGGCGGAGTGGACTCGATGGGCCGAATGGCCTTACTTCCACTCCTATGTCTTATGGTCTTATGGTCTTGTGGACCCGTGGGCGCCGCCATCTTACTCCACTCACAACACATGCAGCCAGTGGGCGCCGCCATCTTGCTTGCCTCAGAACCAATGGGCGCCGCCATCTTGCCTGCCGCAGGACACTTGCGGCCCAAGGGCTCCGCCATCTTGCCTGCCCCAGGACACGTGCGGCCCGAGTGCACCGCCATCTTACCCGCCTCAGGACCCCTGCCCGTCGGGCACCTCATCGCCTGCAACCGCCGACGACCAGCCGCGTCTCACCTCGGTCACGATCGACCAGTCTCGACCGCACAACCGCGTCGACAAAGGTGAAGGTCGATGGGCTCCGGGAGCACTGAGAGCTTCATCCACCCCGATACGGTAAGGCGCTGCTCCCTCGTGGTACACCCCGTTAACCAAAGAATCTCCCTGGCCTCCGGATCCCACTCGTGGCGATCCGGGGGTACTGCATCGCCACCCTCACCATCCAGGGCATAGAGTTCAGCGGCTTCCGGCTCTACGTCCTCCCTAACATCCGCGCTGCTTTGCTACTCGGCCTGGACTTCCAGTGCAACCTCCAGAGCCTAACCCTGAAATTTGGCGGGCCCTTACCACCCTTACTGTTTGCGGCCTCGTGACCCTTAAGGTCGACCCGCCTTCCCTTTCTGCAAACCTCAACCCAAATTACAAACCCATTGTCACCAGGAGCAGACGGTCCAGTGCCCAGGACAGGACCTTCATCAGGTCTGAGGTCCAGCAGCTGCCGTGGGAAGGTATCATCAGCCCCTGGAGAGCCCAAGTGGTAGTGGTGAAAACCGGGGAGAAAAACAGGATGGTCGTTGACTACAGGCAGACCATCAATCGGTACACGCAGCTCGACGCGTACCCCCTCCCACGCATATCTGATATGGTCAATCAGATTGCACAGTACCGGGTCTTCTCAACAGTGGACCTGAATTCTGCCTACCACCAGCTTCCCATCCGTAAGGCGGACCGCCCATACACTGTGTTTGAAGCAGACGGCCGCCTTTACCTTTAGAGTTCCCTTCGGCGTCACTAACGGGGTCTCAGTCTTCCAATGGGAGATGGACCAAATGGTTGACCGGTACGGACTGCGGGCCACCTTCCCGTACCTGGACAATGTCACCATCTGCGGCCACGACCAGCAGGACCACGACGCTAACCTTTCCAAATTTCTCCACAGCGCCACGCTCCTCAACCTAACTTACAACAAGGAGAAGTGTGTGTTCAGCACGAACCGATTACCACCCTCGGCTATGTGGTTCAGAACGGAGTTCTCGGGCCCGACCCCGACCGCATGCGCCCCCTCATGGAACTACCCCTCCTTCACTGCCCTAAGGCCCTCAAACAATGCCTGGGGTTCTTTTCGTACTACGCCCAGTGGGTCCCAAACTATGCGGACAAGGCCCACCCACTCATTCAATCTGCCGCTTTCCCACTGACGGCCGAGGCTCACCAGGCCTTCAACCGTATCAAGGCCAACATCGCCAAGGCCGTGATGCACACGGTCAACGAGACGCTCCCCTTCCAAGTCGAGAGCGATGTATCAGAAGTCTCTCTGGCCAACACCCTCAACCAGGCAGGCAGGCCCATGGCATTCTTTTCCCGCACACTCCATGCCTCCGAAATTCGGCACTCCTCCATCGAAAAGGAGGCCCAAGCCATTGTAGAAGCTGTGCGACATTGGAGGCATTACCTGGCCGGCAGGAGATTCACTCTTCTCACTTACCAACGGTCGGTTGCCTTCATGTTTAACAACACATAGCGGGGTAAGATCAAAACTGATAAAATCTTTAGGTGGAGGATCAAGCTCTCCACCTACAATTACGAGATTTTGTATCGCCTCGGTGAGCTCAATGAGCCCCCGATGCCCTTCCCAAGGTACATGTGCCAGCGCACAAGTGAACCGACTCCGGACCCTGCACGACGATCTCTGTTACCCAGGAGTGACCCGCTTTTACCACTTCATTAAGGCCCGCAATCTGCCCTACTCCATCGAGGAAGTCAGGGCCATCACCAGAGACTGCCAGGTCTGCGCCGAGTTTAAACCGCACTTCTACCGGCAGACCGTGCACACCTGGTAAAGGCCTCCCGCCCCTTTGAATGCCTTAGCGTGGACTTCAACGGGCCCCTCCCCACCACCAATCGCAACACATACTTTCTTCATGTGGTCGACGAGTATTCCCGATTCCCCTTCGCCGTCCCATGCCCCGATATGACGTCTGCCACCGTCATCAAAGCCCTCAACACCATCTTCGCTCTGTTCGGTTTCCCCGCCGACATCCGCAGCGACCGGGGATCCTCATTTATGAGCAATGGGCTGCGCCAGTACCTGCTCAACAGGGGCATTGCCTCAAGCAGGACGACCAGCTACAACCCCAGGGGAAACGGGCAGGTGGAGCGGGAGAATGGGACAGTCTGGAGGGCTGTCCAGCTGGCCCTATGGTCCAGAAATCACCCGCCCTCCCACTGGCAGGAGGTCCTCCCTGACACACTCCACTCCATTCGGTCGCTCCTTTGCACTGCGACTAATGAAACCCCCCATGAACGTCTCTTTGCCTTCCGCAGGAAGTCCACCTCCAGGGTTTCGCTCCCAACGTGCCTGGCAGTTCCAGGACCCATTCTCCTCCGCAAGCACGTGCGGCTCCACAAGACGGACCCCTTGTTTGAGAGGGTACAGCTACTCCATGCAAACCCGTGGCGTACCCCGATGGCCGCCAAGACAGTCTCCTTCAAGGACCTGGAGCCAGTTGGGTCCCCACACCCACCCCCCTGCCCCGGCGACACCCTCCCTCCCCCAGCGCACCCTACCACAGCCCCCGCTCCAGGACGATTTGTGCTCCCCTTGCTCCCAGCCGGGGATGAAGAGGATTTCGACACGCTCCCGGAGACACCGAAGACCAAGTCTCTTTTTTTTTTTATAAATTTAAATTACCCAATTTTTTTTTCCAATTAAGGGGCAATTTCGCGTGGCCAATCCACCTACTCTGCACATTTTTGGGTTGTGGGGACGAAACCCACGCAGACACGGGGAGAATGTGCAAACTCCACACGGACAGTGACCCAGAGCCGGGATCGAACCTGGGACCTCAGCGCCGTGAAGCGGTTGTGCTAACCACTAGGCCACCGTGCTGCCCTACCGAAGACCAAGTCGACGCCTGAGTCGCCACCAGCATTGCGGCGCTCTCAACGCCAGATCAAGAAGCCCGATCATCTAAATTTGTAACCTTCTCTGTAATTTTAAAACCAATCTGTATGTATATAGTTTTCCACCACCCCGCTGGACTCATTTTTAACAGGGGGTGAATGTAATAGTCACCACTGTTGAATTATATTGTATATATGGGTATTACGGTGAGGCCCCTGTACTACAGGTACGGGGGAAGATCCCTGCCCGCTGGCTCCGCCCAGTAGGCGGAGTATAAATATGAGCGCTCTCCGAACAGCAGCCATTTCGTCAGCTGCTGTAGGAGGCCACACATCTCTGTGTAATAAAGCCTCGATTACATCCTACTCTCGTCTTGTCGTAATTGATAGTGCATCACTATCCACCCCTCCCCCGCTCCGAACCTGCTGCGGATATTGGTGGGGGTGGGGGGATGGGGGTGGAGGGGGGCGTAGAGCATAACATCCTGGCAATTATCTATACAGCTTCCTCTTATGTCAGCGCTCCAGGCATTTATAGCCCCAAATTGGAGTATGATTGCTTCAGCTATGTTTATTCCAAGCAGCTTAATTCAGATGAAAAGTCTTCCTATGAATTTAGGCAAAGCAGAGCCGAGCTTTAACCCTGAACAAACTAATTTTTTTACAACATTGTTACTCCTTTGAAGTGACACGTCAGAGATTTGATGTTACCCATGTGGCTGATTTATCAACCAATTCACAAAAGATCATCTTTCATCTGTTTGTGACGCACCTTTAGTACACAGTTTAACATTTCCTACTTACCATCAGAGATTTATGGTTTGAAACCTGCAATCACAACCAACATCCCCCACTTAGAGATAATTGCCTTTTCTGTTATTTGCGGAGAGCTTGGCACATCAATCAAGATAAATTCACTATCCCCCATGGTTACAAGATTAGAGCATACTTTCAGGCCTCAGCATAAAGGCATAGATGACCATTTTATTATGTTGTATGACAAAACCAGACATTTTATTGAACAAATCACTGCTAGATGCAACTATTGAGACTCCATTATGATGTGGGGGATAATATATTCAAACTTAATAAACTGACTATTGCCTCATCATGCATTTTGGAAGGTCTAAAACAGATGGGAAATATACAGTAAATGGCAGGACCCTTAAGAGTATTGATAGGGAGAGGGATCTGGGTGTACAGGTAGACAGGTCACTGAAAGTGGAAATGCAGGTGGAGAAGGTAGTCAAGAAGGCATACAGCATGCTTGCCTTCATCGGCTGGGGCACTGAGTTTAAAAATTGGCAAGTCATGTTGCAGCTGTATAGAGCCTTAGTTACCTGGAATATAGTGTTCAATTCTGATTGCCACATTACCAGAAGGATGTGGAGGCTTTGATGTAAAGAGATTTACCAGGATGTAGCACAATCCCCCGGAGGCTGTGTGGAGGGGGGATATCTCAACGTGTTTTGTTTTATCTCTCTTGAAATTTTTTTTTCAGTCCAATCTGGTTGATTTTATTTGTTGCCTGGTATTAGCTATAAGGAGAGGTTGGAGAAACTTGGTTTGTTCTCACTGGAATGATGGAGGTTTAGGGGAGGGGGCAACCTGATAGAAGTCTACATGATTATGAGGGGCATGGACAGAGTATAGTCAAAGCTTTTTCCCAGGGTGGAAGAGTCAATTACTAGGGGGCATAGTTTTAAAGGAGATGTACGAGGCATGTTTTTTACACAGAGGATGGTGGAAGCCTGGAACTCCTGCTGGGGAGGTAGTGGAAGCAGATACGATAGTGACTTTTAAGGGGCGTCTTGACAAATACATGAATAGGATGGGAAAAGAGGGATATGGTCCCTGGAAGGGTAGGGTTTTTTAGTTCAGATGGGCAGCATGGTCTGTGCAGGCTTGGCGGGCCTAAGGGCCTGTTCCTGTGCTGTAAAGTTTCTTTGTTCTTGAAGTTTTTCTCAAAATAATTATGAAACGTAATTTGACATCTTTTCCACTTTTAAAAATGTGTTCATGAGATATGTTATGCGCGTGTCCCTTTAAGAAAGGTTTAGTCTCTTATCACTTTAACTTTAAAGACATAGTTGCTTTCCGGAAGGAGTTTTGAATCTGCTGTTTGGAACTGGATCAGAATTTCAGGGAAAGGACCAGTCCCATTCAAGTGAGAATACAGTGTGCTAGGCCATGCCCTTGAAAAGGGGTTTTGGTTTCATTGGATTTTGTTATTGAATTGGAACAGCTAAGGGGGAATTCATGAAGTGTTATACATAGATTACTGTAGCTGTGTGGTGCCTTTATGTTTGTAATTGATCAAAATTCTTGCTGTGTTTATATATATGTGTGTTAACTATATTCTTAGAATAAACCTTGTTTTGATTAAAGAGTCTAGGAAGTCTGATGAATCACACCTGAACGGAAGGATTTTGTGCTCATCCTAGCCAAATTCAACATAAAAGTTATAGTTCAGGTGAACTTCATAATACAATTTAGAGTTTCTAAACCCTGGACCATAACAGATACGAGACGCTGCATTTGTTGACCATCCCTAATTGCATTTAGGAAGCTGGTGGTGAGCTCTTAAACTGCTGCAGTCCACAGGGGTGTAGGTACACCCACAATGCTGTTAGGGAGGGAGTTCCAGATTTTTGAGGTTGCAACACTGAAGGAACAGCAATATAGTTCCAAGTCAGGATGCCGTAGGTCTTTGAGGGGAATTTTCAGGTGGTGGCGTTCCCTTGCATCTGCCATCCTTGTTCGTCTTCCTGGTAGAGGGCACGGGTTTAGAAGGTATTGTTGAAAAAGGCTTGATGAGTTGCAGCAGTGCATCTTGTAGATGGTACACACTGCTGCCACTGTGTCTCAATGACGGAGGGAGTCCAAATCAAGCAGGCTGCTTTGTCCTGGATGGTATTGAACTTATTCAGTTATCTTGGAGATGTACTCAATTAGACAAGTGGAAAGTATCTCATCACTCTCTTGTCTTGCACCTTGTAAATCTGAATTTGTGAAATATATGACTGCTGTGGAGAGTTTACTCCTGATTCTACTGACTTCACCATGGCACAGTGGTCGGCGCTACTGCCTCATAGTGCCAAGGACCCGGGTTCAATTCTGATCTTGGGTGTGTGCCCTTTCTACCCTCTGTGCTTAATTCAAGTGGTGTTGCTGAGGGAGGGTAATATGTAGTAGTCAGCAGGAATTTTCCTTGTCTATGTTTGACCAGAGATCATGATATTTCACAAGGTTCAGAGCCAACATTGAGGAACATCCAAGGTCACTCTCTCTCAACTGAGGATCATTATGCAGCCACCTCCAATGGGTTGTCCTGCCAGTTGGACAGGACATCCCCAGATGTGGCGATGGAGGAGTCTGGGCATTGACTGGAAGGTATGATTTGTTGTGTATGGCTATGTTAGGCACATTTCTTAATTTTGGTACAAGTCCCAGATGTTAGTGAAGAAGACTTCACGGAATCATGTGTGTCTTTGCCTTTTCCAGTGCCGAGGTCAATGCGGGGTCATCTGCCTGGTGTCATTTTTCAATGTTTCTGTAGTGGATTGATACAACTGAGTGACTTGCTGGGCATTACAGAGGGAAATTAGAGTCAACCACATTATTATGGGTTTGGACTACAAGTAGGCCAAAATGGATAAAGATAGAAGATTTTCTTCCTTCAAGGAAAGCAGTGAACTTGAGGGGTTTTAGGACAATCAATGTCAATTTCATGGTCACCACTACTGAGATTAGCTTTCAATTCCTGAAGCTGTACATAAAATTCCCAAAGTGAACTACAGGAACTTTGAAAAGTGAATCAATAATCTTATCAATGCTCGGAGAAAGTTGACTATTAGTTTCAGATGACTGCGTGCGTGCATGTTGAAACTAATTTCTGGATGACAAATATAATCTACAGCAACAAGCATCAGCAATATAACTCCAATCTGCCAACTGCATATCAAACTCAACCTTTCGAAACTTTAATGCATTATTAGAATTCTCAGAATTTGTTTTTGTGAAGTTGATAGAGGGGAAATAGGGGCCCCATAGGCTCCCCTGCTGCTCTTCAAAACAATGCTTTGACATCTTTTAGGTCCACCGAGGACAGAGAGCTCCTAGATATTTGGTTTAAACTCTCATCCGAGAGACACCTCCAACTGTGCAGCACTCCATCGGTGTTCAATTGGAATGCCAGCCTGGATTTTGTGTTCGAATCTCAGGAGTGAGTCTGAAATGCACAAGCTTTTCAGTCAGAGGCATTTGAGCTGCCACCAGCAACCTTGACTGACATTTTATTAACATTTGCTGGAAAATTGAGACTTCTAGTGCCGGTGATGTGCTGAACAGAGGCACATCAGGTAACATGATGGTTAGCACTGTTGCTTCACAGCTCCAGAGTTCCAGGTTTGATTCTTGGCTTGGGTCACTGTCTGCACGGAGTCTGCATGTTCTCCCCGTCGAAAGAGCACCCTCCCCAAGCCCACAAAAGAACTGTTGCATTTACATGAGATCCCGGGCCTCCCATGGTCATTCACAGCAGCTGAGATCTTTGAATGGAATGGTACTCAGCATTTAGTCTTAGTTGTTTTGTATTCAGAGAATAGAATCCCTACAGTGCAGAAGGAGACCATTCGGCCCATTGAGTCTGCACTGACCCTCTGAAAGAGCATTCCACCCAAGTCTACTTCCCCACCCTATCCCAATAAACCCTTAACCTAACCTACACATCCCTGGACACTAAGGGGCAATTTGTCATGGTCAATCCTGCACATCCTTGGACTGTGGGAGGAAACAGGAACACCCAGAGGAAACCCATGCAGACACTGGGATAACGTGCAAACTCCACACAGTCACCCGAGACCGGAATTGGACCCGTGTCCCTGGCGCTGTAAGCAGCAGTGCTAACCATTGTGCCAACGCACCACCCACAATTCCGGTTGTTTGAACTCAACATCCGTATTCCGGGTGGTTTGAACTCAACTACCTGCCAAGGCGGGTAATACAGTCATCATCAAGCTCAAGAGACACTTCGCGACATATGGCAACCTGCAGAGATTCATGACAGACAATGCTCATCAATTCGTTTCCACTGAATTTTGTAACTTTGCACACTTGGGACTTTGAGCATATCACGTAAAGTCCCCTGTATCCGGAGTCAAACCATCTGGCGGAACAGGCGGTAGCACCTTCTGGAGAAATGTGCACATGATTGGACTATGCTAAACACCTCAGCCTGCGAAGTCTACCAGGACAGGGCCTGCACCTGTTAGCACAACAATTCTTTTCAGGTGTACCTGATCACAAGTTAGAGTCCTCGAGCTAGCAAGTACAAACACCATGCGGTAGCTAGTAAGTCTGGTCAGGCTACCACTAGGTCTCCAGTTAGTTCAGTATAGTATCGACCCACAGCTGAATATGTTTATCAGTTCTATCGTTGAATAAAACAGTGTTGGATCTTCTCCAGTGTTAGACATCTGTTTCTAACTTCCCTGCATCAAGTGCAGTCCTCATCGAACCAACCTGCCTTACACATCACGGTGCCAGAGTGATCCTGATCTTGACGGACCTACCTCGAGTGAATCAGCGTTGACCAGCAAGCAGCCATCCAGCGAAATGAAAACATCCAGCCTCCTCCACAACTCCGCATCTCCGGCAACCTCGGCGCCAACTGGAAAATCTTCAAGCAAAAGTTCCTCTTGTACATCAAGGCCTCCGACCTCGAGGCAGCATCGGATGCCAGGAAGATGGCGCTATTTCTCTCCACTGCGGGGGATCACGCCATCCATAATCTACAACTCCCTTATGTTCGCCAACGGCGAAGACAAAACGAAATTCAAAACAGTCCTGCTGAAATTCGACAGCTACTGCAACATTGATGTGAATGAGAGCTTTGAACGGTACATCTTCCAGCAGAGGCCTCAGGGTAAGGATGAACCTTTTCACTCCTTCTTGACCCATCTCCGCATCCTAGCGCAGTCACGTAACTATGACTCAACGGCTGATTCCATGATCCGGGATCAGATCGTTTTCAGGGTCCACTCCAACTCCCTGCGGCAGCAGCTCCTTAAAATCAAACAGTTGACCCTCTCTGTCGCTATTGAGACATGCGTTGTCCATGAGCATGCGAAGAATCGTGACCTCTCCATGGTCCAAAGTAGGTGTAGACCTTTTCCACGCCAAGGAGCATGACTACCTACTCCTGGTCGACTACTTCTCCAGTTACCCAGAAGTGGTGCAGCTGTCCGACCTCATGTCGAAGGCGGTAATCAAAGCCTGCAAAGGAACGTTCGCCAGGCGTGGGATATCACTCACGGCAATGAGCGATAACGGTCCTTGCTTTTACAGCCAGAAATGGTCTGATTTTGCACAGTCCTACAACTTCCATCACGTAACCTCCAGTCCCCACTACCCGCATTAATGGGAAGGCCGAGAAAGGGGTCCATATTGTAAAGCGGTTGCTGTGCAAAGCTGCAGACTCAGGCTCCGACTTCAGCCTGGCGATGCTGGCATACAGGCCAACCCCACTGTCCACTGGGTTGTCTACAGCACAGATGCTCATGAATCGCACTCTGAGGACCACAGTTCCAGCCATCCATATTCCAGACCTTGACTACCTCACGGTCATACAGAAAATGCAGCAGTCACGGGCCCAACAGAAGGCCACATATGATGCTGATGCCACGGATCTACCCGAGCTGGCCCCAACTGATCATGTTCGTGTCCAGTTGCCTGAGGGTGGCTGGTCAGCCACAGCTGTTGTGATCAAACAAGTGGCCCCAAGATCGTTCCTTGTCCGCATGGCTGATTACGGCGCAACAGACGGGCACTGCGAAGAGTTCCACACACGCTACCTGACCAAGTGCCCCGCCGCCTATGATGCTTCCTCCGGAAGTACCCTGCCACGAGGCCACCGATCTACCAGCAGTCCTGCCGGCCCCCGCGATCCCGCGATGGCAGTGATCCCGCCTATCCACGTGCAGGCGGCTCCTGATCCACCTCTGCGGCATTCGACAAGTTTTGTCGCCCACCACAAGGACTGAATCTGTATACTGAACTTTTGTACATTTTGTGACTTCATCGAATTAACCTCTGTAAATATTGTTTCGTTTGCCATGTATCTGCACGATCGACTCCTTCCTATGTATATACGTTCATTTAGACACCTTTTGTATATAGTCAGGCATATGTATATATATATATTACGCACGCACACCTTAGTATTTATTTATCGAAACAAAAAGGGGAGATGTCATAATGTCTACTCATGTATATGGTGAGGTGCAGACAGGCAGTGATTGACACACAGGATGACCAGTAAGCACACAACAGAGTGCAGCCAATCACCAGATAGGACACTACCACTATAAAGCCAGAGGGCACAAGGTTTCCCGCTCTCTCTGGACCCAGCCACTGAGACAGTCAGAGTCCGTGAGCTAGCAAGTGAAAACGCCATGCGGTAGCTAGTAAGTTTGGTCAGGCTACCACTAGGTCTCCAGTCAGTTCAGTATAGTATCGACCCACAGCTAAATATGTTTATCAGTTCTATCGTTGAATAAAACAGTTTTGGATCTTCTCCAGTGTTAGACGTCTGTTTCTAGCTTCCCTGCATCGAGTGCAGTCCACATCGAACCAACCTGCCTAACATCATTATCTACCTGCCCTGCTGACTTCAGGCATTTGTGGATATGCAGTCCAACGTCCCTCTGATCCTCAGTGTTTTTCAGGATCCCCCAAGATAAATTACCTTACACTTTTCTGAGTTGAATTCCATTTGCCACAGCTCTGCCCAACTGACCAGTGACAAGTGATCAAGCGTGGGAGTTAACCCCGAGAGGGGGCGGGCAGAGCACAAGTATGAAGTAGCTGCTAAGCCAGCAAATAAATTACTCTTCATTATAAATGCTTGTTATCTGTGATTTGGGAACGCAACACATTTACAAGGATGATCCCTCTCAGCCTCGTCCTGAGGTTCCCACCATCACTGAAGGCAGTCTCCAGACAAATTGAGAAAATACTGGACAATCTCAGCAGGTCTGACAGCATCGGTGGAGAGAAAAGGGAGCTAATGTTTCGAGTCTGGATGACTCAAAATCATCCTGTACAGCAACAACACTGGCATCTACCTGACAAAGTAGAAAATAGCCCAGGTATCTGGGCAAATTGCTGCTGCATTAATCTACTCTCAATCATTAACAAAGTGATGGATGTGTCATCGACAGTGCTATCAAATGACACTTACCACAAATAGCCTGCTCTCCGCTGTCCATTTTGGATTCTACCAGAATCACCCAGCTCCTAACTTAATTAAATCCTTAGTCGAACCAAGTACAAAAGAGCTGAATTCTAAAAATGAGGTGATAGTACCCTGACATCAAGGCAACAGTTGACCGAGTATGGTATCAATGAGCCCTGATAAAATTGAAGCCAGTGGGAACCAGAGGGAAAGTTCTCCATTGGGTGGAGTCCATTCTAGCAAAAAAGAAGATAGCTGTAGTTATCGGAGGCCAATTGTCTCAGGCCATTACTGCAGGAACTCCTTGGGAGAGTGTTCCAGGCCCAACCATCTTCAGTTGCTTCATCAATAACCTTTCTCCCATCATAAGATCGGGAGTCGGGATAATCACTGATTTTTGACGTGTTCTGTTCCATATTTTATTCCTC
The DNA here is from genome assembly GCF_902713615.1 of Scyliorhinus canicula. NCBI lineage: Eukaryota > Metazoa > Chordata > Chondrichthyes > Carcharhiniformes > Scyliorhinidae > Scyliorhinus > Scyliorhinus canicula. Next base: position 79,282,942 of record NC_052158.1, on the reverse strand, counting down.
AGGTAATGAAGTCCATGTTTGCATGCAACTAGACATAGATAATATTCAAGCATGAGCAGATAAGAGGCAAGTAAAATTTGTGCCACATAAGTGTTCGGCAAAGGTCATGGGCAGGATAATCCGGTCAGCCAGCCGCGTTTTCCAGCATGGTGCACACCCGCCAGCAGCGGGATTCTCCATTCCCGCAGCCAGCCAAAGGGGTTTCCCATTGTGACCATCCCACGCCGTTGGGAAATCCGCAACCATGTGTGCGCTGCCAAGGGACCAGAGGATTCTGCCAACGACATATACAACAAGACAAAGTCAAACCACCTCCCCTTGATATTTAATGGCATTACCATAACTAATTCCCCCATTATCAACATCCTGGGGCTCACCACTGCCCAAAAACATGACTGAGCCATCCATACAAATACTGTGGAACAAGAACAGGTCAGAAACTCAGTGCCTGACTGCTCACGTCTTTCCACCATCTACAAGGCACAAATCAATACTCTCCATTTGCCTGGATGAGTGCAAGACAGCATGGATGAAACATCTGAGATACCTACCAGGACAAAGCTTTGTCACCCATCCACCACTTTAAACATTCACTCCCTCCACCACTGGTGCACTGTTACAGCATTATGTTCCATCTAAATAATGCACTGCAGCAACTCGCCAAGTCTTCTTCAACAGCACCTTCTAAATCTATGGCCTCTTTCCACAGAAAGATTTTGAAAAGCGCAGCAGCAACATGGAAACTGCCATCTCTTAAGTTCCCCTTCAAGCTATACACCATCCTGACTTGAAAATATATTGATGTGGAGGTGCCAGTGTTGGACTGGGGTGTGCCATCTTATTTCTAATGTTTACCAATACAAATATAAATCCTCTAAGACTACCTTTAATTTCCTCATGAGTAGAACTTATGGGGTCTGACACAACAGACGTCTGCTCGCTCTTTTTGCACAACAGCTTGATGCTGAGAGAGCCCTGCTTTGCAACTGGACATATCCATGGTCTAGGTCCCTCGATGGCTAGTCTCCATTTTGCTTAATAAAGTATCTGTTTCACTCTGTTCCAGTTTTAAAAAGTCTAATTCTTCACTTTTCATTTTGAATAACCCTCACGAGACCAAGGACACCCCAATTGATCTCCCCATGGAACTCATGGAATGTGAACTTCCCCGCTAGTGGGCGGAGGCCCATCAACTGGGGCTCGTGGAAATCAACCTATAAAAGTCGGCCCGGACTGGGTCCGGTTAAAAACGGTAGTCCAGTTTGGGACTTAGAGATGTAAGTCGCATTGTGGCTTTTACTTTTGTTGTTAGATTAAACCTCTTTTGGATTTACTTTCTTGGGCCTCCTGAGCTTTCATACATTTAATTCCAACTTTCCTAACACATCCAAAGTTCATTCAGCTTTCATCTCAAAAATATTTTGAGATATAAATCAACAAGAGATGGGTTTTGGATGTCTGATGGAACGTAGCTAGCTGGGGAAACAGATACCATTGTCCTCACAAACACAGGAGATTAAAATCCATCTTTTTGCATCTTGGAGTGGGCTTTGACATCTCTCCAGGTGCAGAATTCCACGTCCTCTAAGATCAGATCTGTCAGTATAATCCACATCGGAGTTTTCCAGTTTTCAGTCACTTTACTGCATTGACCATCTTTCATCAGGATATTTACATTTATTTATTTAAAAACCACATGTCTTCACTGGACAGTTCAATATGTGTGTAGCTAGTTAGTGAAGTTGTAAAATATACAGACATTGAAAAATAGGAGCAGGGGGAGGCCATTTGGCCCGTCAAGCCTGCTCCACCTTTCATTATGATCATGACCGATCATCCAACTCAATAGTCTAATCCCACTTCTCCCCCAGATCCTTTGATCCCCTTCACCCTAAGTTTTATATCTAACATCTTTTTGAAAACATACATGTTTTGGCCTCAACTATTTCCTTGTGGCAACAAATTCCACAGGCTCATCACTCTCTGGGTGAAGAAATTTCCCCTCATCTTTGGCCTAAATGCTTACCCCATATCCTCAGACTGTGACCTCTGGTTCTGGACACACCCACCATTGGGACATCCATCCTGCATATACCCTGTCTAGCCCTGTTAGGATTTTATAAGTCTCTATGAGACCCCCACCCCCCCTCCTCATTCTTCTGAACTCCAGCGAATACAATCCTAACCGATTCAATTTCTCCTCATGGAAGTTCATGGTTGCCAATGCTCACTTAGGACATAGTACCTGAAGGACAAAGATTTTAAATGGATTGGTGCAATCTTCAAAATAGAAAGTGGAATAATTTCCAATGTATTAATTAGTTTTTTACATACATCTCACAGGATCATTTAATTGCAAGAGAATTATTTCAACTAATCTAACAGATGATGAACTGAGAAATAACTAGTAAGGGAAGAAAACTTAAGGGGATAAACCAAACTATTGTATTCATATGTAGCTTCTTCATGGCAGAAAACTTTAAACATTTATTTACCATCTCAGTTGGAGAATTACATGGACAAGACAATCTTGAGAGAAAAGGGTAAGAAAAATAGGAGTTTATAAATATATATACTTAAATGCAATTAACCCTTCAATGTGGAGGCACATTCGGACAATGTATGGGACAACTTGAAGTAACAAGGTTCAACAGTGTGGTCTTTTTACACTCTTGGGAATTTTCAGTGAGCTGAGAGACAAAATATGCTATCTCTGTAATTAGAAATATCTTTACCTAAAGAAAACAATTACTTTCTTAGATGACACTGGAACCAATGTAAAACCAATTCTGATACTGCTTTATCACCTATTGACCATACCACTGTTTTCCACCGCAATATGAACTACATTGCATTGTTTCCCTCAGCCTGACTAAATTACATATTTTGATCTGTATGTCATTAAATTGAAGCATGTTCTGGACGCAGAAAAAAATGAAACAGACAATGTGCTAAGAAGTAGTCTGCCCTTTATCTTGAGAGATTCTTGAGGAATTGCTAAATGAGGCTGAACACTGATTGTCATGAGTTTAAATATACAATAATAGGTAACTGGAAAAACAACAGGCTGTAATGTAATAGAAGGTTTCACAAACGACGTCCATGTCTGCATTCATGCAGGTTCAGTGGTGTAGAAACACCAAATGACAACTTCATCTGAATTACATTTTTGAATTGTTACTAATTCATTCCCTGGTAAGCTATAACAAAGATAACATTTCGGGTGAAAAGTATGCAAAGGCATTGAAAGCCATGTGAATAATGTTTGGTAGCTTTTTAATATTATTTCAATCCTGGGACCATTTGTGCCTTGAAATGCCAGCCAATTTATGCCATTCTTGCATTATGTTTACAGATGGTCCTTCTGAAGAGCCAATTTATTCTGATTGCAGCTATCTTTTAATGTTGGCAGATGTGTGTAATTTAAGATGATGAGAGTTCATAGAGAATAAATAAATTTGATTCTACATAATATTTCAGTTTGATAAAGATTAACCACAAGATAGAAAAGAAGCTTTCAGTTTAGTACGTTGTGTAAACAGGCAGCCAATTATTTAAATATTAATTTTATAGTTTGGCACAATACAATGGAAGCAAATGAAATGTTAGCACCCTCTGTTGGCGCAATTTGGATACTGTTGTAACTGAAAGAAGATACCATGATCCGAGGATTGACTGTAGTTTTCTGTTCTTTTCTGGTTTGATATGTCAACTCAGCTATAATTGACATTATGGCCTTAGTATTAAAGCTCATGAAAAACAGCATTGTAACAAGCATACTTAGTCCCACTGTATAAAGGCTATATTCATTGCTTTTTCCGAATGGAAGAGGCAATTATAAATTGGTCATCTTTATCAAACAATATTTAGCCTTTTACATGTTAAATTTTCTTAATTTTAGAAATTATTTCCTGAATATTTTAGACATTATTTCCTGAACGCTACCAATGAGATCTCGGAGGGGGGGGGGGTCCATTCTGGGAACGCCAGTGACATAATGTGGATCCCGCCATGAAATGTTTACATACAAATGTGATTAGCGGGCTTCCCCGCTGTATTATCCTTCCACGTAAGGATTTCTCCCCCACCCCCTGGTGGTGTTCAAAACGGGTCCCGACATACGGGGATCTGGTGAACGGTCCCCACCGGGGGCGCACACGTAGGTACAGCACCCCCTCACCCCCCCCCCCCCCCCCTCCAAGGGGGGTGAGGGTCATACCCAGTTAGTACCCTGGAAGTGCCTGGACACTATACCCGGCACTGCCAGGGGCACTGCCCGTGGAGGGGGGGGGGGGGGGGGGGGGGGGGATTCCCAGAGGGAGGGGAGGAGAGGTGCCAAATCCGTGGGGTGGTTCGCAGGTCCGTGAGGGAAGGTTGCTGGGAAGGTGGGAATCCTGCGTCTGTGAGGAAGGGGATGGGGAGGAGGGTTTCTTGGATAATCTGTGAATTTCAGATTGCTTGTGGACATGGCTTTTTCCACCTGACTTCACACATGGTCAAAAAAAGAAAAAATCCGTCCCTAATCTCCAGACATATTAAAAGGTTCATGGAAGGTCTTAGTTCATACTTGGACAGCATAGGTGGGCATCAAAGGCTCTCGGGAACCAAGTCTGAAGCTGATGTTCACATTTATTTGCATATTATAAGTCGCAGCTCTCGGTCTAGACTAGAGCTTGCCTATAAGACAACAGAGCCAGCAAAAGTCATTTCCAAATGTCACACCTTTAATATTCAAACAGTACAAACAGCCGGATAAGAAATAAGAATAGAACTTCCAATAACTGACTGGACAGGGTTCATGGACTGTAGCTTGGACACGCTTCTCCACATGGGTACAGATATCAAGTCTGTATAAACTGTATAGACCTGGACGTTTAGCTTTGATTCCTAGTCTGAAATGAATTAACTAATCCCAGCTCCAGCAGCAATTGAGGCACAATAATAAAAGTCACTATGCAGCAAGATCACAAGTGTATTCACAAAGAAAATTGTGCTAATTTATTGGGGGAAAATATTTTATTGAGGTATTTATATGCACAGCAAACGCAACCATGAAGCAAAGCAAGTTAACAGGGCTACTCAAACCCACTAAATACCTAACACCCCACCACCCTGCCTCCCATTCCCCAACTCCTCAACCTCCCTGTTTACCACTCCCCCCCCCCCCCCCCTCCCCGGCTGACATCTTAACTGTTCTCGAAGAAGTCGATTAATGGCTGCCATCTCTGGGCAAACCCCTCCACAGACCCTCTCATGGCAAACTTTATCTTCTCCAGCTGAAGAATCTCTGCCAGGTCACTCACCCACACCCCCAGTTTTGGCAGCCCTGAGTCCCTGCATTCCAATAAGATCTATCTCCGGGCTACCAGGGAGGCAAAGGCCAAGACATCAGCCTCTCTCGCCCCCTGAACCTCTGGGTCTTCTGACACTCCAAAGATCGCCACTTCTGGACTCTGGACTACCTTTACCCTCAAGACCTCCAACATATCGTTGGCAAACTCCTGCCAGAATCACCCAAGATTCGGACAGGCCCAAAACATGTGGACAGGATTTGCGTGCCCACCCGTGCACGGCCCACACCTATCCTCCACCCCTTCAAAAAACCTGCTCATCCTGGCCATAGTCATGTGTGCCCTGTGAACCATCTTGAACTGTATAAGACTAAGCCTAGCCCACGACGAGGATGTGTTCACCCTCCTCAAAGCTTCGTCCCACACCCCAGCCTCAACATTTTGCAATTTTGCTACACAAATGGGTCAGGGTAATTCTTCTCCTGTGATGAGAACCCAACCCCTGCTGTGTCATTACAAGAGGTAACATGGGAAAGAATATTATGCTTTTTACCAGTTCATTAGGAGCAAGGGCCAAGCAGTGGTCAAGATCTCTTGTGGATCTCACAGCTGTCAAACAAAGTGTACCATCGGCTGAGAATTTGATGCCAAATCCCTCTCACCTAACCACTTTGGAATGGCACAATGGGAAATGTCATAAAGAGGCTGAACATTTCCCACTGAGTGCAAGCTAGCAATTACTATTCATTCTCAAACAAGCACCTAGGAATAAGCAGACATTTGGAAACTGACATGCCACTTCACATGTACTAACTACACTATACATTCACATGTAACATAGTGGCTATATGTTGAAAACTATGATCATCAGTTCTTACAGTTATCGTGATGGTCATTTGGGATTACAAAACCACAAGACATGAGCTAGCCAAAGGCTAGAGTAAAAACTAAAATGCAACTTAATACTTTGCAAGTTAAAAATCAATCACGAGGAGGATCAGGTGATGCAGGTGCAGGAATAGCAGCATTTCCATGGGCTCTGGTGCTACTCATCATTTAATTCTCTCATTTATCCTGTTTACCCGGCAGATGCTACCTAATCCAAGAATGAATACTCCATTGCATGTCCCTAGAAAATTGCTGGCTAAGTGATGTTGAAAAAATGCCAAGGAATGCTAAAAGAAATTGTAGATATAAGGGAGTAGCTGGGGTGGAGCCAACTCCTCAACATGGTGACTTGATCCTCTAACGTCTCTTGATCTGGCACTCACAAAGGCATTGCACATGATGGCTGCGAACATCATTAAAATCATTGATGATAAACGTGGCTTGTTAGCAGAGAATATTAGCACTCATAAGACTAAACTGCAGAACACTAATAAGAGGCTCGATGAAACGGAGGAGAGAATCCCAACTGTTGAAAATGCAAGTTCCTCAGCTGAGGCCTACTTACAATCCTTGGAAAACCAGCTTTGTAGTATGTCAGAAATCCTGGAAGACCTGGAGACAACCAATGCCTTCGGCCTATAATGATCCTTAAGAAAAAGGCCGGGGTATCAATTTGCCGCTGGTTGCTATGCTTTCTTAAGCTGGATACGAAAACTGGACACACTAAGTTGGAAAGGGCACACTGTAATCTGTCATTGAGGCCTGGGGACAACCAATGCCTTCGGCCTATAATGATCCATTTTCATAACTTCGGAGATCACCAATGAGTGTTGGAAGGGCAAGATGTGGTAGAATCTCACTCTATGAAGGGTGACGGTCTCTTCCAAGATTTCACAGCAATGACGCAGCAGACGCATAAGGGCTTTAATGAAGTGAGAAAGCTACCCAAGACTGTTGGGTGAATTATATCCTGCGACACTGTGGGTGGTACCAAAATGACATTGGCTTATGTGAACTCCATGGAAGACAATAACTTGGAGTAACAATCTGCAGCTCATTGTAAAATCCGGACTCTAACCCTGTTATAATGCTTCTTGTCTGATTGCATGTTGCTATATATCACGTTAGCAGGGATTGTGTTGAATGTTTTATCCTTCAGAACCTCAGCGACTTCCATTAATTTTGAATGGAAAATATTCTTCAGCATACTCCTTCTATCTAAGGGGTGCACTGTGTAGGTGGTATAGCAGTGGGGCTGTGTGACAGATATGCGTCTTTTCTTTTTCTTATCTGTACTTCATGATGGTAATCTAGGTTTTATGGTCTCTTTTCTTTAATCATGATAAACACGAGTATCACCACTGCTGGGAAGTGGGTGAGTGGTTTAAGTCTTCAGGGGTGGGTTCAAAATGCAGGAGGGGCGTTTGGTGCCTATTCTTAATCTGGCTTATCTTTCCTCCTCTTTTCTGAAGAGTATATCTCCTGAATGTAATGCAAAAATGGTGTCGGGATTGCCTTCACAGGTCCTCACTTGAGTTGAGGAATGTTCCCTTAGAATTCATTTTGTCACAAATATTTTGTATTTATTTTGTTTTGGGTTTTTAAAAAATTGTTAGCTGGATCCTGCAATGGTACGAGCAGGTCTTTATCTGAGAAAAAGACGTTATATTGTATCTATGATGCCGGTGATGCGACTGGAAATTGGGAAGATCTATTTTGGTACACACCTGAGCGTGGCGCGAAAGTCTTATCCTATATTTTCTCTAGCAATGGCAGTAGCTTGTAACATTATAAATTTGCTGCTGGAATGTGCAGGGAATACATCATCCTATGAAGAGAAAAAAGATTTTGGCGTTCCTTAAAAAAGAGAAGTTGTAATAGTTTTGTTGCAGGAAACTCATTTAGATGACTAGTGATACTTGAAGTTGAGCGGGACTGGTTGGGGCAGGCACGTTTCACCTCATTCCCGAGCAGTATTCGGGACATAGCAGTATTGATCCATAAAAATTTCAAAATAAAGAACTGTGTGAAGGACAAGGGAGGTAAATATGTGATTGTCAGGGGCCTTTTATATGGGGAACTTGTCTCAATAATGAACGTGTATGGTCCTCCAAATTATTCCCGATTTTGTTACTAAACTGGACTCCAATTGTTCGAACTGGACTCTAAATGTTCCGATCATCGGAATCTGCCAGCAGATTTTTTTTAAAGTGGGCGGCACAGCACAATGGTTAGCATTGTTGCCTTACAGATCCAGAGATCCCGGTTCAATTCCGGCCTCAGGTGACAGTCTGTGTGGAGTTTGCACTTTCTCCCCGTGTTTGCTTGGGTTTCGTCCGGGTTCTCCGATTTCCTCCCACAATCCAAAGATGTGCAGGTTAGTTGGACTGGCCATGATAAATTGCCCTTTAGTGTCCAAAAGGTTAGGTAGCGTTACTGGGTTATGGAGATATGGTGGAGACGTGGGTTTAAGTAAGATGTTCTTTCCAAGGGTCGGTGCAGACTCGGTGGGCCAAGTGGCCCCCTTCTGCACAATGATTCAATATTATGAAGTCTTCATGGACTTTGCTGACCTGGCATTTTTATAGGTGGTAACTTTAATTGTCACCTTAACCCCTTGATGGACAAACTCCCAGTAACCCTCCCACCCAGCAGGCAAAGGTTCTAGCATTGGTTTGCAAGGAGGTGAGTTAATAATAATAATAATAATCATTTATTGTCACAAGTATGAAGTTACTGTGAAAAGCCCCTAGTTGCTACATTCTGACACCTGTTCGGGTAAGCTGGTACAGGAATTGAACCCGCGCTGCTGGCCTTGTTCTGCATCACAAACCAGCTGCCTAGCCCACTGAACTAAACCAGCCCTTAGATGTGTGGAGAACACTCCAACCTCGGCATAAAGAATTAATTTTTTTCTGCTCATTATCAATGCCATGCTAGGATAGACTATTTATTCGTGCCAAGAGAAATTCTGCATTTGGTGGCTTCCTGTTCATGGGCAGTACAGTGATTTCCAATCATGGTCCTGTTTTTCTAGAGTTTTGGGATCTCGCCTGCTCAATCTAGGTCATGGACATTTGACGCATGTCTCCTCATGGATAAATCTTTTTGCCACATATTTTAAGATGGAACTTGCCATTTCTACTCAGTCAATTCCCTCTCTGATGTAAACCCCGCTATCCTGTGGGGAACTTAGAATCATAGAATCATCGAATTTACAGTGCAGAAGGAAACCATTCAGCCTATCAGGTCTGCACCGGCTATTGGAAAGAGCACCCTACCCAAGCCCACACCCCCACACCCCAACCAATCCCCGTAACCCAGTAACCCCACCCAACCCAACCTTTTTGGACACAAAGGGCAATTTGGCATGGCCAATCCACCTAATCTGCACATTTTAGGACTGTGGGAGGAAACCAGATCACCCGGAGGAAACCCACGCAGACACGGGGAGAAAGTGCAAACTCCACACAGACAGTGACCCAAGCCGGGAATCGAACTTGCGACCCTGGAGCTGTGAAGCAACTGTGCTAACCACTGTGCTACTGTTCTCCCCCCCCCCCCCCCCCCCCCACCCCACTGGTAAGGCTTATGCTAGGTGGTTAGTCATTTCATATATGGCCAACAAAAGGCGTAAAATACTGGAGTGGCAGCATCGGTTGGCAGTAAAATTGGCCAAAGCAGAGAGGAAGATAGTAGACGTCAGAACCGCTGGTTGTTGAAAGAAATTTGTGTAACTCATGTTGAGCTGAATACCTTCCTGACTCAGTGGGCTGAGAGCAGTTCAAAGTTTGCAAACCACAAGTTGTATAAATTTGGAAACAAACCGAGTAGATACCTAGCCTTTTTGACCCGGAAAAAGGCTGACTCTGGAACTATTCCTTCTATACTCGATTCAAAGGACTAGTCAAAACTGAGGATATCAACAAAGCATTTAAGGAATTTTAATACTGATTTATATAAGTCAGACCAGTCTGGGGATGCACTGACACTGAAGGAACACTTCTTCTCATAAGTTCCCAGCAATTTCTGAAGACCAAAAGTTGGTTCCTAAATGCTCTTATTTCTTCTTTTTTTAGCTTAGAGTACCCAATCCATTGTTTCCAATTAAGGAGAAATTTAGTTTGTCTAATCCACCTAGCCTGCACATCTTTGTGTTGTGGGAGTGAAACCCACGCAAACATAGGGAGAATGTGCAAACTCCACATGGACAGTAACCCAGAGCCGGGATCGAACCTGGGACCTTAGCGCCGTGACTAAATGCTCCTATTTCTAAAGGAAAAGTGGTTCTTGCATTGAAGAAACTTCAATCTGTTAAGGCCCCAGGGCCTGATTATTTTGGATGTGCGTTTTACAAGGAATTTAAAGACTTGCTAATAGATCTGCTAATTGGTATATATAGTCACTCATTTGAAGCAGGTCTGTTGTCACAGATGCTCCAAGAGGCGAATATTTCCTTAATTATGAAGACAGGCAAGAACCCTGAAGAATGCATCCTATAGCCCAATTTCGCTCTTGAATGTAGATTTGAAGTTGTTGTTTAAAGTGTTAGTGCAGTGCCTGGATGGAGTTTCCCGTTGGCTGTCAAGGGCAATCAGACTAGGTTCCTAAAGGGTTGTAATTCATATAACAATGTTAGGAAACTATAGAATGTTATTCAGGTATTTCAAAAATGCACGTTGAATGGGTTAGTGATCTCCTTAGATGCATAGAAAGTTTTTGACCAAGTAGAGTCAAATTATTCATTTTACACTTTGCAGAAGCTGGATTGAGAGGAGAGTATGCTAAGTGGATACAGATGCTGTATAAAAGTCCGACGGCAGTAGTGCTTATGGGTGGTTATAGGTCTGAGAATCTTTGTCTCTAACGAGGGACTAGACAGGGGTGCCCGTAATCTCTGTTTGCAATTGCCCTGGAGCCCCAGGCAGAAGCAATTAGACAGGACCCTTTGGTTTTGGATTACATTGTGGAGGAAAGCAGCATGAGATCATCCCATATGCAGACGTGTTGCTGTTTGAGTCTAAGCCGGGCATTTCTGTTCCCGCTATTATTGACGTAGTGGATAAATTGAGCCTTTTCAAAGTCTGAGACTATGCCATTGGGTGGGCTCAGAGGGAGTCCTTTCCCTTTGCCTAATTTTCCATTCAAGTGGTCCTCTCCAGGTTTTACTTATCTAGGAATAGTGATTACCTCCTTCTTTAAACATTTGTATGGGGCAGATTTCCCCATATTAGTTTCATCAATTTGGTGGGACCTGCTCTGTTGGTCATCCTTGCCGATTTCGTAGTTGGGCAGGATAGCGTTGATTAAAGTGAATGTGTTGTCTAGGTTATTATATCCTCTACAGTTGCTGCCAATCTTGCTTTCTGCTATGGCCCTGAAGGAAATTAACAGGATGTTTAGTTCTTTAAATGGAACAAGAAAAAAAACTTTAAAACTAGCCAAACTGTAACCTCCCAGTCCAAAGGGCGCTGGGGAGGTGCGGTGGTGGGGGTGGGGGGGGGGGGGGGGGGGGGGGGGGGGGGCATTAGGGGTGTTGAATGTGAAAATGTATCAATTAGCATCACATCTTGTTTGTAAGGAATTCGATCAAAGAGGACCTCTCCTCCATTTGGCTCAACTTTGAAGCAGGTCAGTCTGTATATTCCTTACAATCCCTGTTGTTTTCAAACGATTCCAAGGCTGGGTTTGTCAAGTGTGAGAATCCTATAATTATCAATATTCTTAGAGCATGAGCATCAAAATTAACTTCTGCTCTCTTTCCCAATTAGGGCAACCCAGATTTTCCACCAGGTCTTATGGACCATGCATTCAATACCTGGAGAGATAGAGTTATTTGTAGGCTGGGAGGTATTTTTGGGTCTGTCTGGGAAGGGTAAGATGAAGTGTCGAAAGACCTCTAGGGCTCCTTGCAATTTATACTCACCTGTTGGTGCCTCTACAGTGGACAGGGTCCAAGTCAATTACAAAGGACTCAGAGTTCATTTCCCAGGAAGCAAGAGCAAACCAGATTTTTAATTTTGTGTTATGAACTAGATCGGCACAACTCAATAGACTCACATCAAATTTTGGAAAGCTACATAGTGGAAGGCAATAATGTCGCCTTCGGGGTGAAGACTATAGTCAAGGGTAGAGCTGCATCAATTCTGCCATCACATCGGTGAAGGGGAGTCACAGGTTAACAATTAATGACATTCATCGGTGGGCAAATGGATTCCATTCGTTCACCATGAGCAAACAAATGCTCAGTTATGTCAGTCAATGCCGTAATTGGTTCAATGGGAGGAACATTGCGATCCGAGGTGCCAAAGCTGAGCTGCCCAACTTTTCCCATAGCTCTCTTGTTCACGCCTTTGTACTCAGCACCCATTACCCATTATGGTCTTCAATATCTCTTTTCAGAGAGGACCCAAAAATGAGAATGGATCCAGGAGTCCTGAGGGCTTTTCTATGAAAAGGCGAAGGAAGGAAAGATGACTGCAGGTGCAGCTCCAGCAGGAGGCGTTGCATGTGGGACAAGGCCAGGGGGAGTGTGAGCATTAACAGGAGGCTGAGGAGCAGAGATGCAGATTATAGGGATGACTGGCGACATCAAGAATCTATTGTCCATGTGTCTCCTTTCTACAATTGAGTGAGTGACAGTTCAGGACAAGGCTGGGGTTGTCCAGTGCTCTAGTTTGCCACCTATGCCACTTGCTTCAAGAAGACCTGACACAATGTGGGTTTAGAGGCTACCCCAGCATTGGCCCTGAAGTTGACAGCAGCACTAAATTTATTTGCCTCTGGGTCTTTCCAGAGAACAACTGGGGCCTGTGTGGCATTTCACAGTTAGCAACACATTGGTGCATTCAGGAGATCCCATCATTATGAGAGTTTTGCTGTGGATGAGGAGTGCCAGGCTCAGGGATTCACAGGCTTTGCAGCTATCCCTGGGATTTCTAGGTTGCAGGCTATAAAGGCTCCCTGGCAGCAGGCCTTGATGTTCACCTCTCTGTATAGCCAGATTATGAAGAGCTGCAATGATGCGGCAAACCCTCTAGTGCATATTGCAGAGAGCCACCTGAGCGGTCCAAGCATCTGATTTTCATCTTCAGCAGTCTGTATGAAGGAGCAACTGGGCACCCTGGCAGAACCACTCTGTCCAAGCGAATGGGCTCAGAGGGCCTTGCCAGGTAGTGAAATGGTTCCGGGGGGGTCCCCAAGTTTGGGAAGGTGTGTACAAAAAAGTAGGAGGGGGGCCTAAAAAAGCACTGGGGGGGGGGGGGGGGGGGGGGGGGGGCAACCGATCAGGTCAGCCTTCCAAAATGGTGGCCTGAACTTTGAGGAGCCTTTCCTGCTGTCGAAAGCCACGGCCGGGAGAATCTCCCTGAAGCCAAAAAATCGCCAAAGTGGCATTGGATAGCGGGTTGTTTTTCGGCGCTGCAGCCGCTGCTAAACACCACACTAATCATGCCATTCTGCGGGCTTTAACATGAGTCCACTGAATCACGCCCATTAACAGCATCCACAGATGCTGCCAGACCTGCTGAGTTTATCCAGTATTTGTTTTTATTTTACATAGAGGAGAGGTACAATGCTGCTCAAGCCACCACACACTCCCTCACACAGCAGACCATTAGAGGTGTTCTCCAGAAAGTGACGCCGAGCCTAACCTTGAACTACCACTCCACTGAGGTTTGTGCCTCTGCACTGGTGGAGGGTACGGTAAGGGCTGTGATGGTTCGTCCTGAGTCATCCTCAGGGGTGCTTCCAGGACTGGGAGAACTGCTGAACTGGCTAGCTGGCCGTGGTCTGCTAGTTCCTGCAAACGACAAAAGATAAAAGGACAGTTTTAGTGGATCAGTTGAAGCTAATTCAGAGTATATTGCATTCAGTCTGAATTGCAGGATTAGGTGATGTGATGGAGCTGAGATCCGTACAAGGTGAGAGGCCAAGCTCTGCGTCTCCATAGGAGCAATCCCGGTCCTCGCCGGCGAGCTCTGCAGCAGCCTCCTCAAACTCAGTGAGGCCCATGGTCCCAGCCATCTCTCCTCCAGTCTGGCTCTCTCTCTTGTTTGGCCTGTATGAGGACAAAAGAGGTGTGATGAGAGGGGATGGAGCAGATGTTGGATGAAATGCATGTCCCTGAATGTGGTATTCCCTACACGGAAGGGACAGAGAATAAAGCAAGAGCAACAAGACAGATGAGATGACGGTGTTGTGAAAGTCTTGTTGAGAGAGTGGGTGTCGTATCTGTCACCCGCTAATAGATTTGTGAGATCCATGAAGAAGTAACCATTTGAGTACATGATGCCATGCTGAGCATTTGATAGTGGAGGGAGCTGAGAGAGAACTTACTCTGGTGGAGCAGATGAGATCATTCATCCACTTCCTGTACTAGATGGCACTTCGTGGGCAGGTGGCAGCTGCACTGACTTCCTGGGCAACTACATCCCAGGCTGAAGAGGTGAGGTCAGTATGCTACTTTGAGCCATCCCTTGGGAAGAGTATATAGGGTTGGTCCACACTCTCCATATAACCCCAAACGCTGGTGCTGCATACTTATTGAGACTGCTTCCCTTTTGCCTCTAGGTTTTGGATATGTTGGAGAGTCTGGTGAAGACATGTGGGCTGGAGAGACTAATATGTCAGTGCTGGACTGGACCAGTAGAAACTTTGAACCCGCCAGCTGAGGCTGGGCAGCCTAATTAGCTGCTGGCTCACCAGGGGAGTTGGAGGGGAACTCGCCTGTGCATAATTAATGAGGATCCAAGCACTGAATCTGGCACGAGATCCCGCTATCCTGGTCGGCAGGACAGACTCCACCAGTCACTGCACTTCGTCCGGAAATATGAGAATTCCACCCTTTGTTTAGCATGAAAGAAGACACCAAAGTTGTTTGCTTATTCTCAGAATATGAGGTCAAGAGTACGAATACCTGTTGCAAGAGTCAGGGAGGAGCTATGCCTGTGAAGAACTGGAAGGAATTAAATTTGTGGTTTTAAATTCTCGTCTTCCAACTCAGTCTCCAAATAATGCCACTGTTGAAATAAAAATAGATAAGGCACTGAGGAAGACAAATGGAATGCTTTTTTGTAGATCTCAGCATGGAATAAATGACTAAATAAAGTTGAGATTGTATCCAACCTTGGTTGGGCTAAATTTATGCATAGTTCTATGAAAGGAAGATAATAAAACAGCAGAAAAGGTGCAGCATGTTAGTTATAAAGTTTGAAATGTTAGATTCTGAAGATATTTAAGCATTAGATAATTTTTACTTCAGATGAGAAGTATGATGAATGTTCTGATGGAGATCTTTTAAGATTTTATAAAAGATTATGATAAGTAAACAGTGAAGGATTTTTTCTATTGTTTGTCAAGAAGCATAAATCCCAAACAAATTAAAGAGGCAAGATTTATTTTACACTTTGGGTGGTCAGAATATGGAATTCTCGGTCATAAATCTTCATTGAAGCAGAATTCATAAACTAATTTAAAATGGATCAAACAATTGCTTGAAAAAGGGGAACATTAAAAGATACGGGAAACGATCAAAAGTGGGTAAGCAGAGAAGGTGGCTCATGTACTTAAGAGTTAGGTTCAATTCAGCTGATCAGTTGGGGTTACAATTGGCCTATTAGCACATTATCTGCTTTGAATGAATTTGGTCACTGTCCTCACTTCTGACTGCTGTCCTGGTGAAAAATGTGCTTCTGGAACCATAGCCAAGAATAGAATTGAGCTCATTCCTAAAACCTCCCATACTTGCTGGCATACTAACTGACTAAGCCCTCATATGAAGAATCACTACTTGATGGAAGTAAAGCAGGTTGTTAGTGCTTGTGAAGCCAAGTAAGAGTCAGTATTTTCCAGATGGAGAGAGGAAATTGAAATGCATCGATCATTTTATAAATTAAGGGACTCTGCTGATTCTACTTCATAAATAGAACAAACACTTTAAGTCTCCTGTTTGCAAAATGTCTCTACTACTTGTTTGTCAAATAACCAAAAATTGATTAAACCTATTACAGATATCAGTCCTGCTATGATGTTCTTGCTGCATAGTGATAGGAGTGAGTCACAGAATCAAAGAATCCCTACAATGCATAAGTAGGCCATTCGGTCCATTGGGGTGGCACAGTGGTTAGCACTGCTGCCTCACAACTCCAGGGTCCCGGTTCAATTCGTGCCTCAGGTGACTGTGTGGAGTTTGCACTTTCTCCCCGTGCTTGCGTGGGTTTCCTCCAGTGCTCCGATTTCCTCTCACAGTCCAAGATGTGCAGTTGACAGAGACAGTCAGAAGGCTATTTTCAATATGGGTTGCTTCATAGCTGAACCCAATTCTGCCTTTGTCAAGAAGACATCATGATCAACTCAAACGTGGGGCTCACCCGAGATCCCCAAGTCACAAGTCACAGGAGAGTCTTCTTCTTAGGCAGTCCCTCAGCATCGAGGATGACCTGTTTCCACTCTGGGGAGCTGAGTTCTGCGGTGGCTGAGAAGTCCGATCCTGGATCCGCAGACGCACCTTAGAATTCTTAAACCCATTCATGTGGTAGTACTTGTCCTCTCATCACTTGCAATTTGACCAATAAAGAGGTCGCAATGATGCATGTGTAACACTGTGTAATGTGTTAAAGTT
This sequence comes from Scyliorhinus canicula, assembly GCF_902713615.1. Classification (NCBI taxonomy): domain Eukaryota; kingdom Metazoa; phylum Chordata; class Chondrichthyes; order Carcharhiniformes; family Scyliorhinidae; genus Scyliorhinus; species Scyliorhinus canicula. Next base: position 79,266,142 of record NC_052158.1, on the reverse strand, counting down.
GCTAAATTTGTAGTGGGAGTGAAAGTTTCTGTAGAACCATATATCAGCTGACTGCTGATTTGGGAGTTTGTGCTGTTATGGAGGCCCTCAAATTACAATCGGACAACTGAAAGCTATGCTGCTGGTTATTAATACAAGGTTTTGAGATCTGTGTGTTTCTATTTTATTATGGGAGTGTTTGAATAATATATGTTTTGTTTTTTGCGTCATCTGCCTTACACCAGCAACTTTTAAAGGAGGAACAGATGCTCTTGACTGCCTTCGGGCAGGCACAGTGAGGAGGCTGGTAGAACAGAATTCATGCTGAGAGTTTAGATTATTTTCAAACTGACATTAGCTTGTAGGAAAACTCCTTTATGTTTGAGTTTTCATATTGCATCTATCTATTATATTAAGGGATCGCCTGTGTCATTGCAAATGTCAGGTTGGAAATATCTCACCTTCAAACATTGATGCACTGTTGACTGACTCATACTGACGTCCTCAGCAGCAGCCTGAAAGGCTCTCCTCTGGTGGTTACATCAGTTTAGCAATGCTCTCCCAAATAAGCTGCAAGGATCTCAAGGATGATGGTGATCTTGTTTATGTTTACCTTATCGAGAGCCCCCATCCAGAAGCAGAGTCACTTCATTTATGTTCTTCCTCCTCCGCTTCTTCTAAGTGTGTTATATCTTGAAGAGAGGATGGGCCCCTGAGAGGCAAAAATCATATGTCACTTTTTATTTTGACTAGAAGTTATCTGAGCTTTTCTGATTCAGTTTGGTGACCAGACCAAAGCAGACCAAATCGCTTATTGTCACGAGTAGGCTTCAATGAAGTTACTGTGAAACGCCTCTAGTTGCCACATTCCGGCACCTGTTCGGGGAGGCTGGTACAGGAATTGAACCGTGCTGCTGACCTGCCTTGGTCTGTTTTAAAAGCCAGCGATTTAGCCCAGTGTGCTAAACCAGCCCCTGACAGAAAATGCCCAGCACCAAAGATGAGATGCATTTGTTGACAACAACAACTTGTATCTATACAGCATATATAGAGGGAATGCACCTCACAGGAGCGGTACTCAAATTTAAGGAAAAAAAACAATAGATTTGTTTTAAATTCTTTACTTACAATGCAGTAAGTGGTTATAAATCAATTTTGACAGGTACATATTCATAGTCACAACAAACAACTTGCACATAGAGCTTTTAATGAAACAAAATGTCCCAAGACACTTAAAAATTAATTTACGGAATGTGGAAATCAGTAGCTAAGTATACATTTTTTGCCCATACCTAGCTACCCATGAGGAGGTGGTGGTGAGCTGCCTTCTTTAATCACTGCAGTCCCAGTACTGTTAGGTAGGGAATTCCAGGATTTTAACCCAATGACAGTGAAGGAAAAGCGATATATATCCAAGTCAGGCAGGTGTGTGACTTGGAGGGGAATCTCCAGGTGGTGGTGTCCTCAGGTAACTGCTGTCTTTGTCCCTCTAGATCAGGGGTGGGCAAACTTTTCCGTGCAAGGGCCACATTCAGAAATTCACAATTCACAAAGGGCCGCATAGTATATTAAGTAAAATAATTACTTCACCCGGTTATGATTCTGGGCGCCTCATATAGAACATAGAACAGTACAGCACAGAACAGGCCCTTCGGCCCTCGACGTTGTGCCGAGCAATGATCACCCTACTCAAGTCAACGTATCCACCCTATACCAGTAAGTAACCCAACAGCCCCCCCCCCCATTAACCTTAAAAAAATTAAAAAAAAAAAAAAATATTAAAAAAAAAAATGACTTGGTGGGCCGCAGAAATACCTTTGGCGGGCCGCATGCAGCCCGCGGGCCGTAGTTTGCCCACCCCTGCTCTAGATGATAGTGGTTGTGGATTTGAACGGTGCTGCATAAGGAACCCTGGTGAGTTCCTGAAGTCCATCATGTAAATGGTGCATACTGTTGCCGCTGTTCATCGATGGTGGAAGGATTGAATGTTTTTGGATGGGGTAGCAATCAAACGGGCTGCATGGTGTCAAGCTTCTTGAATGCTCTTGGAACTGAACGCATCGAAGCAAGTGGAAAGTATTCCATTACACTCCTGATTTGTGCCTAGTAAATGATGGACAGGCTTTGGGGGGCAGGAGGTGAGTTGCTCGCTATCAGTTTCCTCGCCTTTGACCTGTTCTTCTAGCCACATTATTTATATGATTAGTCCAGTTCAGTTTCTGACCAATGTTAACACCCAGCATGTTGATAGTGTGGGATTCGGTGATGGAATGTCAAGGGACAATGGTTCGATCCTCTCTTGTTGGAAATGATCATTGTCTGGCACTTGTGACATGGATGTTACTTGCCACTTGTCAACCTAAGGCTCGATATTGTCCAGGTCTTGTTTCATTTGGACATGGACTGCTTCAGTATCTGAGGAGTAATGAATGGTGCTAAACATTCATCAGCAAACATTGCCACTTCTGACCTTGTGATGGAAGGACGGTCATTGATGAAGCAGCTGAATTTGGTTGGGCCTAGGACACTACGCTGAGGAACTTCTGAAATGGTGTCCTGGAGCTGAGATGATTGACCTCCAACTACCACAACCAAATTTCTTTGTGTCAGGTATGACACCTACCAATGAAGGTTGAAGTCTGACTTCATTTTCATCGGTTCCAGTTTTGCTAGGGATGCTTGATGCCATACTTGGTCAAATGCAGCCTTGATATAAAGAGCAGTCATTCTCACCTTCCCTCTGGGGTTCAGCTCTTTTGTCCATGTTTGAACCAAGGCTGTAATGAGATCAGGAGCTGAGTGACCCTGGTGGTACCCAAACTGAGCATCAGCGAGCAGGTTGTTGCTGAGTAAGTGTCACTTGATAGGGCTGGTGAAGGCCCTTTCCATTACTTTATTGATAATCAAGAGCAGACTGATGGGGCAGCAATTGGTCCACAAGAATTTTCCACATTGCCGGGTAGATGCCAGTGTTGTAGCTGTACTAGAACAGCTTGGTTCTGGAGCACAAGTCTTCAGTACTATTGTTAGAATATTCTCAGGGTCCATAATCTTTGCAATATCCAGTGACTTCAGCCATTTCTTGATATCACATGGAGTGTATAGAATTGACTTAAGATTGACATAAGTGATACTGGGGACTCCGGAAGAGTCCTAAATGGATCATCCACCCGGCACTTCTGGCTGAAGGTTGTTGTGAATGCTTTAACCTTATCTTTTCCACAGATGTGCTGGGCTCCTCCACCATTGAGGATGGGGAGATTTGTGGAGCCTCCTCCTCCAGTGAGTTGTTTAATTGTCCACCGCCATTCACGGCTGGATTTGACAGGACTACAGAGCTTGGATCTGATCCAATGGTTGTGGAATTGTACAGCTCTATTACTTGCTTCTTATGCTGTTTGGCACACAAGTAGTCCTGTGTTGTAGCTTTACCAGGTTGATACCTCATTTATACCTATGCCTAGTGTTGCTCCTGGTATGCCCTCCTGCACTCTTCATTGAACCAGGGATGATCCCCTGTCTTGGTGGCAATGGCAGAGTGGAGGAAATGCCAAGCCATAAGGTCACAGATCATTGTTGAGTACAGTTCTACTCCTGCTAATGGTCTGCAATGCCTCTTAGATGCCCAATATTGAGTTGCTAGATCTGGGCCGGGATTCTCCGAGCCTCCACGCCAAAATGGTGCTCGGCGAGGGGGCGGAGAATGGGGCCTCTGACCTGACGCTGGGACGCAATTCTCCGGCGACCAGAGAATCGCCGACAGTCACGCGCGCTCTGTCGACGCGGCGACGATTGGGGGCCATAGAAAGAGGCCTCCGCGGCGATTCTCTGCGGTCGACCGGCCGGGTTCCCGCCAGTGTGGTTCACATATGGTTCCACTGGGCGGGAGCTCGGCGTCGCGGCTGCGGTGGCCATCCCAGTGGGGTGTAGGGGGTGATCAGTCTCCGGGGGGGGGCTTCCATGATGGCCAGACCCGCAATCGGGGGCCACCGATCGGCGGGTGTGCACAATCTGGGGGGGCCTACCTTCTTCCGCGCCGGCCCGCTGTGTGGCTCTGCCATGTTGTGTGGCACCGGCGCCGGAGCGGAAGCGGCCGCCACGCGCATGTGCGGTCCCGCGGCCAGCAATGCACGGCCGCGTACTGCAGCTGGAGCAGCATGGAGCACTCCGGTGCCGTGCTGGCCTCCTGTGGGCCACAAGATCGCTGGGCCAAGATGCCCGTTGACGCCACCGGGAAAACTCCGGTGTTTATGCTGGCATCAACACTTTGCCGCCTTTTTGGATAATCCCGACCCTGGTCAAAGTCTATAACCATTTAACTCGGTGGTAACGCCACATAACATGATGGAGGATACTCTCAATGTGAAGATGGCACTTTACCTCCACAAGTAGTGTGTGGTGGACCTGGCGAGCTCGGTCTGTGGTCGTACTACCGAGCCACGCTTGGTGACGGACATTGAAGTCTCCCACCCAGAGTACATTATGTGCCCTTGCCACCCTCAGTGCTTCCTCCAAATGGTGTTCAATGTGGAATACTGATTCATCAGCTGAGGGGGGATGATATGTGATAATTAGTAGGAGGTTTCCTTGCCTATGTTTGACATGGTACCATAAGCCTTCATGGGGTCCAAAGTCAATGTTGAAGACTCGCAAAACAACTCCCTCCCGACTGTACATCACTGAGTCGCCACCTCTGCTGGGTCTGTCCTGCCAGTGGGTCAGGACATACCCAGGAATAGTGATGGTGGTGTCTGCAACATGATCTTCAAAGTATGTTTCCGTGAGTATGACTAGGTCAAACTGTTGCTTGGCTAGTCTTTGAGACGCCTCTCCCAATTTTGGCACAAGCCCCTAGATGTTTGTAAAGGGGATTTTTCAGGGTTGACAGGGCTAGGTTTGTCATTGCTGTTTCCGGTGCCCACATCGCTTCCAGTGGTTTAAAGAATTTTAGTTTTCTTTGTAGAAGTGGGATACAACTGACTGGCTTGCTAGACGGTTTCGGAGGGAATTTAAAAGTCAATCACATTGCTGTGGGTCTTGAGTCACATGTCAGCCAGACCAGGTAAGGGTGACAGGCTTCCTTCCTTAAAGGGCATTAGTGAACCAGATAGGTTTTTATGACAATCAACAAACATTAGACTTTTGGTTTCAAATTCCATCTGCCATAGTGGGATTTGAACACTGGTCTCCAGAGCACTAGCCTGAGTCTCCGACTAGTCCAGCGTCAATTCCACTGTGCCACCGTCTCCCCAGAGTGATCACCTTCTCTTCCTGGTTTCAACTTGCCACTCGCGGCAACATGGAACAAGATGGCACCACAAGCAGCCACTTTGGAGGGCCCCTGAACAAAGGGAAACTGTGGAGTGCAGGTGCTCACCCACGTGGTGTACACAGAGTTGGCAGGGGCCCGGCCTCATGGTGAGCACGATGACCGTGGCCATTTTGGATGGCCTCCTAACAAAGGGAAACTCCGGTCCTGTACAGAGACGGCACTCCGAGCCCTCACCATGGCAGCACTCCCATCCCTGTCAGCCAAACACACAACAAGCCCAGTGGTGGCAGTCACGTCCAAACCTGGAATCAAACGAGACAGCACTTCGACCTACCCAAAATGTCCACTGTGGCCCCCTTCTGCGTCAACCACAGGTTTGCGGCAGCCACAGGTTTGTGGCAGCCATGTTGGACGCCACCTTTATGAGTGGAGGCAGGACGGGGGGGGTGGGGAGGGGAGCACACTGACTGTTAGGCACTTCTATACAGAGGACAGGTTAGCAACTTTAGAGAAACTGATACAGGTAAAGAAAACTTCCTCCGCAAGGAGGACAACATCATACCCACGGACTCCGAGACATTCAATATGAGAGGAACTATTGAACGCGGGTAATCTGGGAGAAGGGAACTGCAGGGACCTGTATGGGCAACTACTAGCAAGGGCATGCGCACCACTGGAGAAGACACGGGAAAAATGAGAGGAAGAACTAGGGGCGAAATTCTCCGCCCCCCACGACAGGTGGGAGAATAGCGGGAGGGCCTTCCCGACATTTTTGCCGCCCTCCCGCTATTCTCCCACCCCCCCGCCGAAGTCCCGACCCGAATCGCTGCCGCCGTTTTTTTACGGCCGGCAGCGATTCTCAGCTGTTAGATGGGCCGAAGTCCCAGCCCTTTCCGCCGTTTTTACGAACGGCAAACACACCTGGTCTTGCCGTTCGTAAAAACGGCGTCACAAACTCGCTATTAATAACCATGGCACCGATTGGCACGGCCGTACCACGGCCGTGCCAAGGGTGCCATGGGCCCGCGATCAGTGGGCACCGATCGTGGGCAGCGGGCCCGATGCCCGCGCACTACTTGTCCTTCCGCCGCCCCGCAGTATCCATTCGCGGGGCGGCTGAGGGGCAACCCGGCCCGCGCATGCGCGGGTTTCGCGCAAAAACGCGATGACGTCACCCGCGCATGCGCGGGTTGGAGTCTTCCAAACTGCGCATGCGCGGCTGACGTCATATGACGCGTCAGCCGGCGCTAACTCCGGCAAGCGGGTTTAACGATTTTCGTTAAGCCCGTCTTGCCGGAGCCTACGGCGTCGGGCTGCTAGCCCCGACCGGGGACCAGAATCGGTCCCCGGTCGGGAAGGGGCGCGCTGCCGTAAAACCCGCCCGGGTTTTACGGCAGCTTTACGATTTCTCCCGTTTTGGGAGAATCTCGCCCTAGGAATTGAAATAGGGTGGGGACTCTGGAACAGAGCATTGGACAGGGCCAACTCCGTCTCCATTTGCAAAAGGATAAGCCTCGGGCATTTGAAAGTGGTGCACCGAGCGCACATAACAAAAACCCGAACAAGCAAGTTATTCCCAGAGGTAGAGAACAGATGCGAATGGTGCCTGGCAGGCCCGGCCAACCACACCCACATGATCTGGGAATGCCCCAGACTTTTTGGGTTCTGGACAACCTTTTTTGAACCAATGTCCAAGGTTGTGACGGTAAGGGTGGAATCAAGCCCAAAAGTGACAGTCTTCAGAATATCAGACCAGCCAGAACTATTTATGGGGAAGGAGGGCTGACGGCCTTGCCTTTGCTGCCCTAATTGCCTGCCGAAGAATTCTGCTCGGCTGGCGATCAGCAGCACCACCACCCAAAACTGCAGACTGGCTGGCTAGCGTGTCAGAATTTCTTCACCTGGAGAAAATCAAATCCACCATCCGTGGGTCGGAGGAGGGCTTCCACGTCTTGTTCCAGGATCTGTTTGAAGCCAACGGAGCGAGAGGGGAAGGGGTGCACAGGAGCCAACAAGACACCAAAGAATAGGAAGAGAGAGGAAAGGAGGGGATGGGATGGGAACAGCTGGAATAGGCAACCGGGGGATGGGGGGGAGGTGGGGGCAAGAACAAGGCCACAAGACAGGGCCCTGCTGCAGGGACGAAGGGCCCGAGGACAAAGTGAGGGCCAGCCAATGCCGAATTGCCCAGTATTTTGCGGGGCAACAACATCGTGCCCCCTCTCGGGTGAAAAGCTCCATGAAATTTCACCATATGCAGTGGCGAGATTTGAACCTGTAACCCCAGAGCATTACTCAGGGTCTCTGGTTTACTAGTCCAGTAAGCATAAAATGATTACTGATCATTTACCAGTGCCACCATCTCCCCCTTTTCTCATCTAAATCTACCATCATAATCATCTATTCCCTTGTCTTTCAAATGCTTGTCTAGCTTCCTTTTAAATGCATCTCTGTTATCCTTGCGGAGCGAAGTTCATATTCTTATTGCACTTTTGGCAAAGAAGTTTCTTCTGACTTTCTGATTGTGACTATCTTATATTGGTGGCTCTAGTTATGCACTCTGGAGCATGAGCAACAGAAATTTGGATTATTCAAGTTTACAGGGGTAGAATCAGATAGGTTGGCAAGGAGTGCAATAGAGTGGCAAAGTCTAGAGATAGCAAAGGCATGAATGAGAGTTTCAGTAGCAGGGGTGAGACGGGGTGAGTCAGGTGACGTTAGAGAGGTGGAAATAGGCAGTCTTAGCGATGGTGCAGCTATGTGGTCAGCAGCTCATCTTGAGATGAAATATGGCATCAAGGTTGCAAACAGACATGTTCAGCCTCAGGCAGTTGCTGAGGAGAGGGATGCAGTTACATAGAAATATAGAAGCTAGGAGCAGGAGGAGGCCATTCGGCCCTTCAAGCCTGCTCCACCATTCGGCATGATCATGGCTGATAGTCCAACTCAATAGCCTAATCCTGCTTTATCTTCTCATTCGCCTCAAGTGCCATATCTAGCCATCTCTTGAAAGTATTCAATATCTTAGCCTCAATTACTTCCTGTGGTAATGAATTCCACAGACTCACCACTCTTTGGGTGAAGAACTGTCTCCTCATCTCTGTTCTAAATTGTCTACCCCGATGTAATGATATGTGGACAGACATGTAACTAAGGGTTAATCACAACTCCCAGCTGTGGCATAACCACCAGAGGGCATAACATGACCCACTATATAACCGCAGCTCATACAAGGGGCGGGATTCTCCATTTTAGCGCCAGAGTTTTGACGCCGTCGTAAACGCCAGAGCTCCAGCTGTTGATACGTGCCCCAGCAGGGCTGGAGCGGGTCCGCGCATGCGTTACATGGCCGGAGTGGGTCCGCACAGCCGCGCCACGACCTGCGCGCATCTGCATATGCGCATGGGTTGCCATCTCCCCGCCAGCCCCACACAACATGGCAGAGACCTACAAGGGCCGAGCGCAGAGGAATATAAGCCCTCCCCGGAATTAGCCCACTCGCTGATCGGTGCCCCCGATCGCGGGCCTGGCCTACGTGGAGGCCCCCTCCGGAGTCGGAATCCCCCTCCCCCGCACCAGATGGCCCCGCTGGCAGAACGGCGAGGTCCCACCGGGTAGGATCACACACAAATGACGTTGGCGGGACTCCGCCGAACTCAGCAGGCACTCGGCCCATCGAGCGCAGAGAATTGCTGAGGGGAGCCTCGTTCAGCTGTCCCCCACCCGGCGCCGGCCATGCCGGCGCCATTGGCGCCGATTCTCTGGTCGGTGACCCGGTGTCAGAGCAGCGTCGCGCCCCCTCTGGCGATTCTATGACCCTGCGCGGGATCAGAGAATCCCACCCAAGATCTCTTTCTCACTCCCAGCAGCAGCAGCAGGAAGAACATCAGTATAGCAGAGAGATCTCAGTTAAGCCACCACATGTAGCTGAGATGCAGCTTGTACAGCTAGTCATTCTCACTTTGTTGCTAGAGTTAGATCAGTAGAGTGTCGAACTCATTTATTAGTTTTGTCATTACTTAATAAATTCTTTCAGCTTACTTTGAAGACTTGAGTATTCTTCAACATCGTCTACAGTTAGTAACGACATATATTACTTAAACAACTTAATATAATACCCGAATCCTCTTCATGACCCCTAGTTCTGGACACACCCACCATCTGGAACATCCTGCCTGCATCCACCCTATCTAGTCCTGTTAGAATTTTATAAGTCTGTATGAGAGACTCTCATTCGTCAACTCTAGCGAAAACAATCCTAACCTAGTCAATCTCTCCTCACATGTCAGTCCCGCCATCCCCGGAATCAGCCTGGTAAACCTTCGCTGCGTACCCTCGAGAGCAAGAACATCCTTTCTCAGGAAAGGAGACCAAAACTGCACACGGTATTCTAGGTGTAGCCTCACCAAGGCCCTGTATAATTTCAACAACACATCCCTGCTCCCTTTACTGGAAATCTCACACAATGAAAGCAGCTAGGGAATTGAATTTGGGGCAGGAAATGAAAACAATGCCTTTGCCTTTCCAATATTTAATTGGAGGAAATTTCTGTTCATCAGTACTGGTTGCCGAGTAAGCTATCTGCCAATTTAGAGACAGTGCAGCAGGAGAGAGAGGTGGTGGTGATGTAGAGCTGGATGGCCTCAATATACATATGGATAATGTCACGAAGAGGTTGCATGTCGATAAGAAATCGAAGGCAGCTAAGGACAGATCCTGATTGGCATCAGCAGTAACAGTTCAGGAGCAGGAAGAAAAGTCATTGTAGGTGATTCACAGATCACAATTAAAGAAGAATAAAACCAGGCGATGCCAGTCCCATCCAGCTGTGTGGCCTGGAGAGGAGGAGGATGGCATGGTCAACCATGTCAAAGGTTGCAAAGGTTGAGAAGAATGAAGAAGGATTGTTTATCTTACACCGTCACATTGGATGTCATTCGTGACTTTGAAAAGAGCCATTTTGACAATGTGAAAGGAGCAGAAACCATATTGAATGATGTCATGATGAACCGGCAGCAAACACTTCCCCTCCCGCCCTTCTGTTTTTTTTTCATTCTGTTGGCTGTCTGTTATGGACAGGGTTAAAATGTAATTTAATCCCTTGAGCACTGTCGCTTTAACAGACACAAAACAGGCTTTCTTGTAAGTTTACTTCAAAAAGATAAACATTTATTTCTCACATCCAAAAAGTAATCACAACATACATATTAGATATACACAGTGTTGCGGAGCAAGTACAGCAATTGGACTTTAGTGTAATTCACTCTTCTATTCACGAGTAACCAGATGAAGACTCTTGGAGTTTAAAAAAACTAGTCCTTTATTACAAGCTATAGTAGGGGTTATTGGCATTCCAAATTGGGGTGACAGAGCACAGATTCAAGGATAGTACAGACAAAGTTATACTTTGAGATCAGTTTACAATAAATTAGCATGTACCAATAGTTATCTCTTCCCATCATGACTATTGATTAAGGATACATCATGCATAGTATCTGAGAATAATTAACAAATCAAATAATTAAAGCTCCACATGCTCAATTAAACTATCCAATCACTACAAAGGCACGTACGTTGTCTTGCAGTTAGTGATATCAGTGGTCCAATGTCAATCACCTTCCTTTCTGCTGCTTTATGGCTCTTCTTGAGGTATGGATGCTATATATCATCCCTCCCGATTGTTATCAGCAGACACCCTGGAGCCAGAGTAAATGGTAAGTGTTCCATATTGTTATACAGACATTACCTTTTAACACCTGCAGAGCTTTCGGCATGGATGCTGGCCCCAACTAACAGATTGTCCTTGCAGTGTCTTTTACAAATTAGCAGCTTGTCTTTCAGTCAGAACTGAAGATTTTAACTTCTCAATGGAAATAGAGCTTTTTTGAAACTGACTGTAATATCTAAAGATGCCCAAATTGCCCCATTCGGTCCTTCCTGTATGGCCCAAACGGGCTAATTCGGTGTTTAGGGACAGCACGGTGGCCTAATGGTAGCACAGCTGCCTCACGGCGCTAAGGTCCCAGGTTCGATCCCGGCTCTGGGTCATTGTGCGCGTGGAGTTTGCACATTCTCCCCGTGTTTGCGTCGGTTTCGCCCCCACGACCCAAAGATGTGCAGGTAGGTGGATTGGCCACGCTAAATTGCCCGTTAATTGGAAAAAATGAATTGGATACTCTAAATTTAAAACAAAATGATAAAAAAATTTGGTGTTGAGACTATCTCTTCGAATCCTTCAGCTAGCTAGTCCTTCAGATACTGGGAGGCATCCTCAACCACTATTCCTTCCCCCTTTCCATTTGTAAGGGTGCCATGGGGACCTGATGTGATGTGACTGTGGCCTTCTGCTTTTTACATTGCAGGCAGCACAGAATGGTTGTCCATAATAGCAATATTCCCATGCCAATTGACATTCCTACCCTGGTTATTTCCCACCAGCTAGTTAAAGGATTCCCTGTCATTCCCTGAATAGATACATCCTACCAATGATCTGTCCCTGATTATTTCAGTCTGGGTGTCTAGGTTCACCTGTAATCGTCCCTTATGGGTCTGTTTTTTTGAGTGCCTGACATATTCCTGAGCAATTTCTGTCGCGCTCTGCTTGGCTTGTCGGACCACCTGCCGTCGATATACAATGAGTCATCCTACCAGGCATCAAACAAGTAGCCTGAAGTTTCCCAGGCAGGTGGAATTCTCCCACAAGTTAGTGAATCTGTAACCTTTGTAGACAAAAACTGTAATTGCCTTCACAGTGTAAGCCTCCAGAAGATTAACCCAGTAACTATGCATCATTGGGTGGGGCCCACCTGCACTGCTTTAAATGCCTCCTTTATTGGGAGGATGTCAACGGTTACTTTGTTGTTGTTGTGTAGAGGCTCTAGGGACCAAAAAGCAAATGCTATATAATGTTCCGATTTTGTACAGCATCCTGAAGTGCCTTCCTACATGGGCTATGTATCCTTTAGACTGTCATGTGAGAGTACCCTTAAGAAATCGGTGTTTATAAATGGGTATGTATAGGGCAGCACGTGGCCTAGTGGTTAGCACAGCTGCCTCACGGCGCTGAGGTCCCAGGTTCGATCCCGGCTCTGGGTCACTGTCCGTGTGGAGTTTGCACATTCTCCCCGTGTCTGCGTGGGTTTTGCCCACAACCCAAAAATGTGCAGAGTAGGTGGATTGGCGACACTAAATTGCCCCTTAACTGGAAAAAATAATTGGGTAATCTAAATTTAAAAAAATAAATAAATAAATGGGTATGTATATAAATATCTGTAGTGAGAGTACCTTTAAGAAATGAGTGTTTATTACTGCAGTGATATCAGAGAGTGGGTGGAGCTGGGCTGTCTGTCAGCTTTTTACTTTCATTTTAGGCTGTTAGCTTCGTTTTCAGAGCTGAATAGCTGCAGTCACAGCCAGAAGGTGTATTAGTCTCTCTCTCTGTAATCAAAAGACTGTAAATCGATCTGGTGATTTAAAACTAATAACAGGAGTGACTTTAACCTGATATGCTTCTAGTAAAAGGTGTTTTAAGTCTTATGGATGTTAAAAGGAAAGCTTAAAGGATTACTTAGTGTTGTATTCTTTCCGGGTTGTATTTGAATTAATGGTTGCTAAGATGTTCACTGTATGTTTTAAAAAGGTTAACTTGAGCTCATAGAATAAACATTGTTTTGCTTTAAGAAATACTTTTCCATTTCTGCTGTACCACACCTGTAGAGTGAGCCGTGTGCTCCCCATACCACAATCTAGAAAAAGTTGTGGGTCAGGTGAACTCCATGATACACTTTGGGGTTCTCTAAACCCTGGCCCATAACAAGACCCAGCTCTGTAAAGCCAGCCCACTTCTTCTGTCCCCGGTGATTCAAATCTATAACTGTCCTCATGGATCCTGTTCACTGCGCTCTCCTGTGGAACAGCAGTGATACATTTTATAACTCCTTTCTCTGTGCCCCCACCTGGCCGAGAGACTACTGTCTCAGTTTGATGTTAATAAAATTTAATTTGTACAAGGAGTCAAATAAATGTTGGGGAATAGTTCTGAATCTTAAATCCTCGATGTCTGAACGAACACTCACTATTAGGTCTCGGGCCAGGTTATCGCACGTCCTTCTCTGGGCCAGTGTTTCCATAGCTTTAATTACCCCGTAGATGTTCGGTTACGCGTTTGTAAGAGTCCTTCACCCTGTAAATCTACAGTGGTCAGTGCGTACTCTGTCCCATAAGCTTCATACCGTAGCCCCTTTCTGACATTCCCTAGAGATTCAAGAGGAGTAGGTGTTTAATTCAGACGGCTGTACGGAGTTGACTACCGAGTTCACACCTTTTGTATCTTATTCGGGATTCTGGAGCAATCCAGTATGTGTAACCATCAATGAGTCCCTGGAGCTGGACTCTAGCCCATTCTCTAGCTTTGGGGTGTTCGCTGCATTTACAATGTAATACTTCCAATAATTCAAAAAAACATTATACGTTACCCCTTGCAGACCTAAAAGATTCCCTCTTGATACACTGAACAAAATAAAGGTTGCCAATTTCATCACCAGAAACTGCATTGGTTCACCCCAACCAGCAATTACACATATTAAATAACCTTGCAAAGTGGAAATTAACACTCAAATTAAGTAATTTTGAATTTAGAGCCGATCATATTAAAAATGTGTTCTAATAAGAATTCTTCATTATAGACACAAGGATGAAGCATAGATTCTCTGTCAAACAATAAGTTATTTGAAAATGCCAATACTTTCTAAAATATTCTGCTTCAATAGAACAGTTGTACTATACATTTTTCATTGTTAAGTGGTGTGAAACTATCTCAAGGAGGTAGTCCAATGCTATTTCAATTTCATACCTGTTGTGTTATGCTGCTTCAGACAACACAGGCAACTACTTGATGCAGTCTTAACTAAAGGATGCTCCAGACTCTGAAATGAGTTCAATGTGTTTATTGAACTATTAACACAGTTCTCAAATGAGTTTGATTCTCTGCTAATCTAACTGTAGTAACTCAGTCTAACTGTACCAGCTTGCTCTAAGCCACGTGCTGGGGTGTGATGCTGCTGATCGACCCTGTCAGACACTCTATATGTCTGTCTGTGGAAAGAGACAGTGTGTGAGTGCCTGATCCCTTTTATAATGTTTATGTCACGGCCCCTTGTGGTGATGCCACCTCTGAGTGTCCTGACTGCCCATTGATTGTGTCCTATTCTGAGTGTTTATTGGTTGCATGTTTGCATATCATGACATCTCCCCTTTTTTTTTAGATGGAGTGAATGTGGCAGTCTAATGTGACTGACTGAGGAATACAGAACAGAACAAACAAAACAAATGCTCATAAGTCCAGTCTCTGAGGCTTGCATCTGATCCTCATCGACCGGTGGAGAGGTGGTGGAGGGGATGACGGCGTCTTGACAGGCGAGTGGAAGACATGACTGGTGGCCTCGTGGTTCGAGTTGTCTGTAGGTGGCAATTCAACATGAGGAAATGGAGGCGAAAGTAGTTGTGGGCAAGCAACATTTCGCAGTGCCCTTCAATTCCTTTGCACAATGGAGCCATCAGCCATACGTATGACATAGGATCTGGGCACGGCAACGACAGCCGGAGCAGACCACCCACCATCCGGTATCTTGATCCTGACTGTGTCTGCCGGGGATAGCACGTCCAGATTGGTGGCATGTGCGTCATAGCCCTGCCTCTGGCTGTCGTGAAGCTGCTGCGTCTTCTGCAGCACTGGGAGGTGATCAAGGTTGGGCAGGTATATGGCTGAAAGCGTCGTCCGCAGGTCCCTGTTCATCAGCAGTTGAGCTGGTGACATGCCAGTGGACGAGGGAGTCACCCGTTACGCAAGTAGTGCAAGGTGTATGTTGGAAGAGGAGTCCGTAGCATTGCGGATGAGCTGCTTAATGATGTGCACCCCTTTTTCGACTTTGCCATTGGACTGCTGATAGTGCGGACTGGAGGTGACATGCCTGAAATTGTAGCTCTTGGCAAATGAGGACCATTCTCGACTGTGGAAGCATGGACCATTGTCGCTCATGACGGTGTTTGGGATGTCATGCTGTGAGAATGTCTCTTTACACGCTTTGATGACGGTCCGTGAGGTGAGGTCTGGCAGCTTCAGCGCCTCAGGATAGTTTGAAAAGTAATCAATGATTAAGATATAGTCGCGACCATTCGCATGGAATAGGTCAATGCCAACATTGGACCATGGAGAGGTCTCTAGGTCATGTGGTTGGAGCATCTCCTTGCTCTGCGCTGGTTGGAACCTCTGACAGGTTTCGCAGTTCAGGACCATGTCCATGATGTCCTGGTTGATGCCGGGCCAGTAGACAGCTTGCCGGGCCCTGTGTCTGCACTTTTCTACGCCCAGGTGTCCCTCATGAATCTGCCGCAGCACCATGCTCTGGAGACGTAACGGGATGACTATCGTGTCCAGCTTGAGCAGGACGCCGTCAATCAGCGTCAGCTCATCCTTGACGTTGTAGAATTGAGGGCATTGCCCTTTCTGCCAGCCATTGCTGAGGTTGTGGATGACTCGCTGCAACAGGGGATTTTTGGCCGTCTCTTCTCGGATGAGAACGATCTTCTCATGTGTTGCCGGGAGAGTGCTTGCACACAGTTGTACCTGTAATTCAATGTGCTGGATGATCTCCAGTGGTTCACTGGGCGAGGTGACGGAGCGGGACAATGCATCGGCAATGATGAGCTCCTTGCCAGGTGTGTACACCAAATTGAAATCATACCTCCTGAGTGTGAGCAAAATTCTCTGCAACGAGGCATGTAGTTCAGGTCCTTTTGGATGATGTGGACCAGAGGCCTATGATCCGTCTCAACAGTAAATGTTGGCAAGCCGTAGACATGATCATGAAATTTGAGGATGCCGGTGAGAAGACCTAAACACTCCTTCTCAATCTGTGCACAGCTGGTCTCAGTGGGTGTCATTACCCGTGACGCATATGCTACTGGTACCCAGGATGACATGTCGTCTCTTTAAAGCAACACCGCCCCAATGCCATCCTGACTCGCATCTGTGGATATCTTGGTCTCTTGGTCTGGGTCAAAGAATGCAAGGACGGGTGCAGTGGTGAGCTTGGCTTTCAGCTCCAGCCACTCTGTTCAGTGCTCCGCCTTCCACTCAAAGGCGGTTGATGTTTTTACCAAGTTGAGTAGGGCCGTGGTGAGTGTGGCCAAATTCGGGATGAATTTGCCAAGGAAATTGACCATTCCCAGGAAGCGCAGTACTGCATTCTTGTCCTTGGGGACTTTCATTGCCTCGATGGCTTTAATTTTGTCTGTGTCCGGGCGCACACCGTGTTGCAAAATCTGATTGCCCAGGAACTTCAGTGTGGATGTCCCAAAACAGCATTTGGACCTGTTTAGCTTGAGGCCATGTTCATGTCTGCGTTGGAATACTTTCTTGAGTCTCAACACATGTTCCACTGGGGTTGTGGACCAGATTATGATATCGTCAATGTAGACACAAACCCCTTCTATTCCCTCCATCATCTGCTCCATGATTCAATGGAAAATATCTGATGCCGAGATGGTGCCAAATGCCATTCGGTTGTAGCAGAATCTGTGAAAAGGTGTGTTGAAGGTGCAGAGCCTACTGCTGGATTCTTCAAGTTGGAGTTGCCAAAATCCTTGGGACGCGTCCAATTTTGTGATGAAGCGCGCTTGTGCCATCTCACTCGTGATTCCTTCCCTCTGCGCAGTCTGATTGACCATGTCAGGTATGCGTAGGAGCTGCGTGGACCGATTGATGGTCTGATTGTAGTCAATGACCATCCTGTGCTTCTCCCCAGTCTTCACTACCACCACTTGAGCTCTCCAGGGGCTGTTGCTGGCCTCAATGACCCCTTCCCGCAGAAGCCGTTGGACCTCCGACCGGATGAAGGTCCTGTCCTGGGCACTGTACCGTCTGCTCCTAGTGGCGACAGGTTTGCAATCCGGGTGAGGTTCGCAAACAGGGAAGGTGGATCGATCTTAAGGGCCGTGAGGCCGCAGACTGTGAGCGGGGTAGGAGTCCGTCGAATTTTAAAGTTAGGCTTTGGAGATGGCACTGAAAATCCAGGTGAGTAACAGGGCAGCGCAGAGGTGGGAGAGGAAGTAGATCCAGAACTTGCTGAACTCTCCACTTTGGACGGTGAGGGTCGCGACTCAGTACCCCCAGATTTCCAAGGAATGGGATCCGGAGGCCAGGGAGATTTTCTGGGTGACGGGGTGTATGGGGGGGAGGAGAGCAGCGCCTTACCCTCGTGGGGTGGATGAAGCTCTCTGTGCTCCCAGAGTCAAAAGACAGGTCGTCTCATGCCCATCGATCTTCGCCTTCATCGTCACGGTCGCGAGGTTACAGGGCTGGGTTTGATCCAGGGTGATAGAGGCAAGCTGCGGCAGATGCTGGGAGGTCCCGGGCTGGTCAGCGATGGCGGAAGTAGCGGCAGGCGATGAATGGCCAGATGAGCAGGGGTCCTGAGGCGCCGTCCAAAATGGCACCGAAGAAGGCGGCGCCCACGGGACGCACATGCCGGGCGGCATCAAAGATGGCGGCACCCACGTGTCGCACATGGCTTGCGGTGAGGAAGATGGCAGCGCCCACGGGCCGCACGTGGCTTGCAAAGGGGAAAACGGCGGCTCCAATGGGTCGCACGTGGGGGGGGGGGGGGGGGGGGGTGTAGGAACACTGGGCCTGGAAACAACGGCAACCGACCCGGCCTGGCAAACAGAACCGAAATGTCCTATCTTCCCACACTCGTTGCAGGTCGCACTCCGCGCCAGGCAGCGCTGCCTGGGGTGTTTGTTTCGCCCACAAAAATAACACTTGGCCCCCCCAGAGTTGGCTGAGTGCCGCGCGGCGCAGCCTTGTGGTGAGCTGGAGTTGGCAGCTGGTGGGGCCCACGATGACCACGAGGGTGCCCCGCGGTCGGGGGCGTAGGACTGAACGTTACGGGAGGCCACTTCTAATGAATTAGCGAGCTGCATAGTTTCCGCAAAATCAAGCGTACCCCCTTCCAATAGCCGCTGGCGGACGTACACAGACCTCATGCCTGTGATGTAAGTGTCTTAAATTAAAAGTTTGATGTGCTGGACTGCCAAAACTGCCTGGCAGTCACAGTTCCCACCTAGGATGTGCAGAGCATGCCAGAAATTCTTTAAATGCTGTTCTGAGGTAGCTTTCGAAGCAGGCTAGCCAGTGGTCAAAGGCGGACGTAGCGTTAGCTGCTTGAGGGCTCAGCTGCAGGCGATCAGGCTTGATGCGGAGATCCATCGTTTTAAAAATCTTGCTCAATAAATTTTTTTATTTTTTTTTAAATAAATTTAGATTACCCAATTATTTTTTCCAATTAAGGGGCAATTTAGCGTGGCCAATCCACCTACTCTGCACATTTTTGGGTTGTGGGGGCAAAACCCACGCAGACACGGGGAGAACGTGCAAACTCCACACGGACAGTGACCCAGAGCCGGGATCGAACCTGGGACCTCAGCGCCGTGAGGCGGTTGTGCTAACCACTAGGCCACCGTGCTGCCCTTGCTCAATAAATTGATGCACCGTCAATTACCACAAGACGAGAATGGTGGAACAATCAAGGCTTTGTTGAGCAAGATGTTGTGCCTCCTGTAGCTGGAACCAGAATGGCTGGAGCATCGGAGAGCACACACTTTTATACACCGCCTGCTGGGCTGAGCCAGCAGGCAGGGATTTACCAGCGGGCAGTGCCGTAATGCATATAATATGCCACTAGTGGTGACTACCACACTCCCCTCCCTCCTATTCTCTTCTTTTGTGGTTTCCTTCCGTCTCCCCCCATCCCCCTCCGCCCCTGGGTTGCGCGGTCCTTTGGTTCCTCATCTATCTTGGTTTTTTATTAACTTACTCCTCGTTGATGGCCTCAAACAGGATTTGGAACAGGTCGACAAACTGCCCCCAAAGTATCCAGGAAGCCTTCCTTCGACCCTAGGATGGTGTACTTAATCTTCTCCAGGTGGAGAAATTCCGAGAGGTCAGTGAGCCAGCCTGCAGCTTTGGGCGGTGCTGCAGATCGTCAGCCGAGCAGGATTCTCCGGCGTGCGATTAGGGAAGTGAAAGCAAGGATGGTAGCCCCCTTCCCCATGTGTATTTCTGGCTGCTCCGATACCCCGAAGATTGCCACTATCGGGCATGGCTTCACCCTCACTCCCACAACCTTGGACATTGCTTCGGAGAAGGCTGTCCAGAACCCAGCAAGTTTGGAACAAGCCCAGAACATGTGGGTGTGGTTGGCCGGGCCCCTCTAGCACCGTTCACATTTATCCTCCACCTCTGGGAAGAACCTGCTCATTCGGGTTCTGGTCAGGAGTGCTCTGTGCACCACTTTGAGCTGCATTAGGCTGAGCCTTGCGCAGGAGGAGGTGGAGTTAGCCCTGCTCAGTGCTTCGCTCTAGAGTCCCCACCCTACCTCTGTCCCCAGTACACCCTCCCACTTTTGTCTGGACCCGTCCAGTGGTGTTTGGGCTCTGTCCAGTAACTGTCCGTATATTTTCCCACATAGCCCTTGTGCTTATCAGTTCCTCTAGTAGTGTGGTTTCTGAGGCCCCAGGAACCCTACTGTCTTTTTGCGGAGGAAGTATTTTATTTAGAAGTGTCTAATTTCCTGTCCTTTTGCTAGTTTCCAATTCCTCGTCAGTTCATCCTACATAGAAGTCCCCGACCATCAGTGTGCCCCTATCCCGCCTCCATCTTTTGAAGGTGGTATTTAGCATGGCTGGGGGGAATCTGTGAATGCCGCAGATGGGGGCCATAGGGGACATTTTAGTTATCCCGAAGTGTTGTCTCAGCTGGGTCCACGTTCTCAGCGTATCCGCTACCACTGGGCTCGTTGTGTACCTTGTTGAGGGGGCTGGGAGTGCTGCTGCAGCCAGGACCCGAGAGTCGTTCCTTTACAGGATGCCTCCTCCATTTCTACCCAATCTGTGCCGGGTTCTTGTACCCATCCCCTCACTCTTTCTGCGTTGCTGCTCAGTGGTAGTATTATAGGTTTGGTAAAGCCAAACCCCCTTTGATTTTCCTCCTTTGTAGTGTCAGTTTGGGAATTCTCAGGATCCTACCGCCCCCACACAAAAGGCATGATTAGATTGTCTAAATTTTGGAAAAAGGCCTTGGGGATGAAGATCGGAATGGATCTAAACAGGAAGAGGAACCTTGACAGTAAGTCTCTGTCTCCTCTCCGGATTCCCTTCCAGCTTTTTGTGTCCCGCAGGGCTATCTCCAGGGGTTCGATCGCTAGCGCGAACAAGAGTGGGGACAGGGCCAGCGCTGTCTTGTTCCTCTCCAGCTGGAGGTATTCAGAGCTCGTAGTGTTAGTTCGGACATTCGCTATGGGAGCATTGTACAGGAGCCTCACCCAGATGGCGAACCCCGCTCCGAGCCCAAACCATTCCTGTATCTCGAAGAAGTTATTCCATTAGACTCTGTCGATGGCCTTTATTGTGTTCAGGAAGACGATCACCTCTGGTATTCTCTCCCCGGGGAGGGTCATTATTACGTTCAACAGCCGCCTGATGTTCGCTGTGAGCTGCCTACCCTTGACAAAGCCCGTTTGCGACCACCTCTGGTAAGCAGCCCTCCAGTCTTTTGGCCAGGACCTTGACGAGTACTTTTGCGTCCACATTCCGTGGGGTCTTTGTCTTTTTGGGTTTCAGGAAATTGTGTCCTGCACTAGCATGGGGGGCAGGGTGCCCCTTGCCAGTGAGTCCGCGAACATGCCCCTTAGGTATGGGGCCAGGACTGGTGCAAATCTTTTGTAGAAGTCCGCCGGGAATCTGGCGGATCCCGGTACCTTCCCTGTCTGAATGGAGTTGATGCTCTCCATGATTTCTCCGGGATGTATTGGTGCTTCCTGCTCCCCTATCTGTCTTCCCCCACCACTGGTAGTTCCAGTCGTCTCGGAGACGATTTCATCGCCGTGTCCCCGTTGGGGGGCTCGGAGGTGTACAGTGTGCGGTAGAAGGTCTCAAATGCCCGATTGACCTCCTTTGGCTCTGTTACAAGTTTGCCTCTGCTATCCTTTACCTGCGCTATTTCCCTCGTGGCTGCCTGCTTTCTCAGCTGGTGAGCCAATAGGCGGCCAGCCTTGTTTCCGTGCTCGTAGGAGGTCCCCTATGTCTGGCGGAGTTGGTACACTGCTTTCCTAGTGGATAGCAGGTTAAAGTGCATTTGCACTTTTTCCTCTACGCCAGCAGCTCCACGGTTGGGGCCTTGGAGTATTTTCTGTCGACTTCCAGAATGGAGTCCATCAGTTGTTGGCTAGCCACCCTCTCCTCCCTATCTCTGCTTGTCTTGAAGGCTATGATCTCTCCTCTAATCACGGCTTTCAGTACCTCCCAAAACGTGGAGGTTGATACCTCCCCGTTTTGGTTGTTACTAATGTAGTCGCCTATGGCCCACGATATTTTTTGGAAGAAGGCTTTGTTTGGCCAGGAGGCCTGTGTCCAGCCTCCACATGGGGCGCTGGGCAAGGCCTATCTCCAACCTCACACCCATGTAGTGTGGAGCATGATCGGAGATAGCAATCACAGAGTATTCCACTCCCGTGATCCCAATTTCCCCACTGCAAAGAGGTCGATACGGGTGCACACCTTGTACACTTGTGAAAAGTATGAGAATTCCTTTTCTCCTGGGTGCAGGAACCTCCATCGGTCCACTGATCTCACCTGCTCCATGAAAGCTCCTGTTTCCCTAGCCATGCCAGTCTTTTTCCCTGCTCTGAGGTTTGACCTGTCAGTCAATGGGTCCTGCATGCAGTTAAAGTCGCCCCCCATAATCAGTCGGTGTGTGTCCATGTCGGGGATTTCCGCCATGGTCTTCTTTATGAATTCTGTGTCGTCCCAGTTGGGAGTGTATACATTTACCAGTACGACCGGTGCCTCTTCCTGGACACCGCTGACCATGACGGACCGTCCCCTGGGTCTGCAACCTTTCTGTAAACCTCGTCCTCTTCTTAATTAGTATTGTTACCCAGCGCCGGCCCTAGGGTTGCTGGCGCCCCGGGCAAGGTGAACTTCGGCGCCCTTGGGGGGGGCGGGGTGGGGCCGAGAGGGGGCGGGGCCGAGAGGGGGGCGGACCCGAGGGGGTGGGGGGCGGGGGGGGCGGACCCGAGGGGGTGGGGGGCGAGGTGGGACCGAGGGGTGGGGGCGGGGCAAGGGGGGACCGAGGGGTGGGGGCGGACCGAGGGGGGGGGGCGGGGGGAGCGGACGGAGCGGGGGGGGGGCCGCCCTGGGGGGGGGGGCGTCCTGGGGAGGGAGGCCACCGTGCATGCGCTGGTTGGCACCGGCCCAGCTGCGCATGCGCGGGACCCGAGTCTCTGGCGCCCCCTAGCACATGGCGCCCCGGGCGACTGCCCGAGTTGCCGGTGCCTTGAGCCGGCCCTGTTGTTACCTCCCCTAGCCCTCGAACCATAACGTCTGTTCCACACAGCCCTACCTTACCAGCAGTCGGTCCTTCTCCCTCAGGTGCGTCTGCTGTAGGTAAATTATGTCTGTTTTTAGGCTTCTTGGGTGGGCGGAAACTCTGGATCTTTTCACTGGGCCGTTGAGTCCCCTTATATTCCTGGTAACAATCCTGGTGGGGATTTTCTGACCCCCTGGTCCTGCGGGATCACCCATACCTACCTGGTGGACGCGCCCTTGCACTCCATGGTTTCCCTTTGTTAGGGGGGTGTCCAAAATGGCCACGGTCGCCGCTCTCCATGAGGTTGATCGCCCAGCATGGCTGCCAGCTATGTGTATGCCACATGGATATGCTCCTGCACTCTGGGGTCTCCCTTCGCTCTCCCGCGTGGCTGTTTGCGGCGCCATCTTGGTTCCTTGCCCTGCTCCATGCCTGCCGAGGCCTGTGTCCATTCTGTTTCTCTACCTCAACCTTCTCTTTGCATCTCTTTTGTTCTGTGGTCCCCCTGACCCCTCTCCCCCCCCCCCACCTAGCCCCTGTCCCCCCGTCTTTGTGCCAGGCGCTCCGTCTCCCCTGCGAGGCACGCCGCGGCCTTTCTTCCTGCCGTCCCGTGTTGGCCCTCCTCGCTAGTACGGTGGCTCCCCTCCCAGTACTTGCCCAGCTCTGGCCTTGGTTTACCTTCCTCCTTCTAGCCCTTGTCTCGTCCTCCTGTCTGCTTTTCCAACTCTCGCTTCCCTTGCTCTGCTCCCCCCATTGCATTGAGAGACGAAACGAGCCCAAAAATGAGGCAGCACAGTCCCGCCCAAAACAGAAAACAAATGTGTACAGTTCCTGCTATTATTGTCTGTTTGCGGTCTATCCTCTGCTCTTTGTTCCAATTCTTCTCTTCTTTTCCGCCCCTGTGGCTTTCATTACGGTTGCGGCTGTTGCTCCCCAGTTTGTTCGATTTAACAAACTCATCAGCCTCCAATGGGGTGTAAAATACAGTTCCTTTCCCTTGAATGTTACCCAGATTCTGGCTGGGAATAACATCCCAAATCACACCCCACTTTTGTAGAGTGCTGATTTTGCTCTATTGAACTAAGCCCATCTTTTTGCCAGGTCCGCCCCAATGTCCTAGTACACCCTAATATTCTTCCCTTCCCACGTGCACGACTTCATCTGACGGGCCCACCTAGGATTTTTTCCCAGTCATGGAACTGGTGCAGCTTTGCGATAATCGCTCTGGGCTGCTCCCCGGCTTTGGACTTGGATTGAAGTGATCTGTGAGCCCTGTCCATTTCTGGGAGGTTTGGAAATCCCACCTTTCCCACTATTTTGCCCAGCATTTGGGCCATGTAGCTCATTGGGTCTCTGCCTTCTATACCCTCTGGCAGACCCACTATTCTGACATCTGGACCTGTTTTCCTGGGCCTCCATTTTCCCTCTTAGGCTCCCCTGGGCCGTTACCAACCTTCTCACCTTAGTTTCCAGAGCTACAATCCTGTCGCTCTGGTCCGAGGTGACCCTCTTCAACTCCAGGATCGTTTACTCCTGCCTCCACCTTCCTTCCCAGGCCTTCGATGGTTCGCTGCATTTTATCTGTCTCCTCTCTTCCCCCTGTGCGGGGAGGGGGGGGGGGGGGGTGTGCTGGTCGCCGCTGTTTGGTTCACCAGCTTTTCCCCTTCCAGGTTCGTCTGAACCTCCGTCCCGTCTCGTGGGGCCGTCTGCCTGCGCGCCCGCCGCTCTGCACTTTTCCTTCTCTACTGCCCCTTACATCTCGCTGTCCCTTCGATTGGTTATTCTTTCCAGTCATATTCCTCTTGTGTGCCTTTCACCTGTGGCTGGGTTTTGGTGGGCTTTTTAAACCAAAATTCCTGATAAATTGCCTCTGCTAGGTTCGTTTGGGAGGAGAGCCACCGATGTGCGTCTGCTTAGCATATTGCTACCACCGGAACGGACCAACCTTTAGACTTTTTAAACACAGACTAAAAAGTATGATTTGAGCACACAATAAAGATGGCTGCCCTAATTTGCATCACGTACTTGTGGAAGTGGATTACATTTATTGTCTTGTTATAACCTTGCTGCTATGTTTAATATTAAGGTTCTGAAATGTATCTGTGAAAAAGAGGTTAAAAGGTTGAGGGAATGAAATGAGAGCAGATCTCTGTGTCTGTTAGTGCAGAGACAGCAAAGATGAGTGTGTAAAACCTTGTCAACTGAGACAATGGACATTGGAATGTGAAAGAGCTGACTCAGGAGCACGAGAGGGAAGGAGATAAGGAAGTTGGACCTGATGGACGGATAGGATAAGAAAACCGTTAGCTGCAGCAGTATTAGTGAACCGTGTAATGATTATGTCATAGTCACCAGCCTACCTCGAGGATAATAATTCCATATAAGCACATGTTCTGGATCCTTGCCAAATCATTGGTGTATCTAGGAATTTAAGGGGACCACCTCTAAGCTGTGATTGTATAAAGGGACAGTCCGTACTCTGGGACTTTGGCACCTCTCGAAGGTGGTTCCCCGACTACTTAGAGATTTGTCCCGGCCATGAATAAACGAATATTCATTACTAACGTGTTCGAGTGTTTTACTTCTGGACTGACAGACGGCTATGTGAAAGCGCAATTCACATACTCTCCACCTTGCAATCCACTTAGAAAAAGGCACCACATCTGCAATGGTCTCAGAAGATGAGTGAACCATATACCCTGTCCCCCATTAGCTTGGCATCAAGACATTACTTTGCATATTCAACAGGCCATTTCCAAACTTAAACTGATTAAGTTACAAGGTGATTACATTAGTCACACCCATTTTGAATCATTGGTTGAGCCATGTGACAGGTTCACCTTCTCTGTGTTTAAACTTCTGATTTCTATATGATAAGCAAGACAAGCAGTTGAGATGAGAGAAGATGCAAGTGGATGTCCGTCCTTCCTCCCACTCTTTCTGAGCCACTTTGCAAACTTTGAACCTTGTTTAATGACTGTGACCATTCAGGGACAACAATATTGCAGATTTCCTAAAAAATTTCAATCCAGCCTTACCGCCTACAGGAGAACAGCCAACTTAGCCATTTGCATCTTTACATCTGAAACATCAGGACCACTGAGGGAAAATCACAAGGCCACCAAATTCAGCCTGAAACCAGTTAGAACATAGAACAGTACAGCACAGAACAGGCCCTTCGGCCCTCGATGTTGTGCCGAGCAATGATCACCCTACTTAAACCCATGTAACCCGTATCCCAACAATCCCCCCATTAACCTTACACTACGGGCAATTTAGCATGGCCAATCCACCTAACCCGCACATCTTTGGACTGTGGGAGGAAACCGGAGCACCTGGAGGAAACCCACGCACACACAGGGAGGACGTGCAGACTCCACACAGACAGTGACCCAGCTGGGAATCGAACCTGGGACCCTGGAGCTGTGAAGCATTGATGCTAACCACCATGCTACCGTGAGGCCCAATAAATCACCTACCTACACCTTGTTTTTTTATGACTGTAATTTAACCAACCGATCCTTCCCAACTCTAATGTGTGTTAATGTGTCAGCTTTGAGCTTGTTTGTAAATGTTGGGGCATATATTATTGTACTTATATCAGTATAAGTATAATAAAGCTAACCTTTATTTGTTAAACTCGAGAAAACCTGTCCAATCGGTTCATTTATGATCACAGCACGTAAACAATTAAGGTACACATTAAATTGGCAAGTGTCTAATAATAATCTTTATTGTCACAAATAGGCTTACATTAACACTGCAATGAAGTTACTATGAGAAGCCGCAAGACGCCACATTCCGGCCCCTGTTCGGGTACACAGAGGGAGAATTCAGAATGTCCAAATTACCTAACAGCACATCTTTCGGGACTTGTGGGAGGAAACTGGAACACCTGGAGGAAACCCACGCAGACACAGGGAGAAGGAGCAGACTCCACACGGGGGCACTGTCTGTGCGGAGTCTGCACGTTCTCCCCGTGTGTGCGTGGGTTTCCTCTGGGTGCTCCGGTTTCCTCCCACAGTCCAAAGACGTGCAGGTTAGGTGGATTGGCCATGATAAATTGTCCTTAGTGTCCAAAAAGGTTAGGAGGGGTTATTGGGTTACGGAAATAGGGTGGAAGTGAGGGCTTAAGTGGTTCGGTGCTGACTCGATGGGCCGAATGGCCTCCTTCTGCATTGTATGTTCTATGTTCTTCTATCAGAGGATAGTGAACGTGAAATTCTTTACCGAAGGGGGCTAAGAGGCTGGGTCGTTAATTATGATCAAGGCAGAAATAGACAGATTTTTAATCAGTAAAGGATTCAAGGGTTATGGGGATACGGCGGGAAATATAAGTTGAGGATTCACAACAAATGGTCTAATTGAATGGCAGAGCAGACTCATTGAACCAAATGGTCTACTTCTGCTTCTACTTCTTATGGTCTCAAGAATTGAGGACTAGTTTGAATTACTGCTAACCTCTCAAGGTTTGGTCCCTGCTCAGGTGCAGCCATTCAACAGCATGCTTTG
This sequence comes from Scyliorhinus canicula, assembly GCF_902713615.1. Classification (NCBI taxonomy): domain Eukaryota; kingdom Metazoa; phylum Chordata; class Chondrichthyes; order Carcharhiniformes; family Scyliorhinidae; genus Scyliorhinus; species Scyliorhinus canicula. The sequence continues at coordinate 79,238,954 of NC_052158.1, read as the reverse complement.
CTCTGCCTGCATGCTACAAGAATTCAAATTAATGAGCAACACAAGGTTTGTGTGCTGCCAACAGCAGAAGAAACAAGCACACATGATCATACAGCGTGACCCCATGCATCATGATCCCCACACCCAGTTGCGAGAGTTATTGAATTTCATGGCAAAATTGTACGAAGAGCAATGCATAATAATACAGGGTGAACTGGAGGTTTATAGTATTTTGTAAAGAAACAGGTATAGTCAGGATTACTGAGCCATGGCTATAGATAAATCAGGGGCTGGATTCTCCTCACCCCGACACCAAAGTCGCGGGGGCTGAGAATCCATTTTCCCACACGGAATCGGGACCGGCACCAGTTTCCCGATTCTGCGTGCCCCGAAAATCGTTGTACTCGGAGAGTATGCCGCGCCGCCTAGGACCTACCTGAGGCCATTGCTGGAGGCCCGCCCCACCATTCTCCTCCACCGACCGGCCGAAGTCCCGGCGACGTGGATCTAATGTGATCCAGTCGGTCGGGAAACTAGCGTGGCGGCTGCGGATTCAGTCCCCGGCCACCCTGGTCAGGGACGGGCCGATCGGAGGGCAGTGGGTCCTTAAACGCGGCCGGGAAATTTTTTTGCGGGCAGACAGGGTCGGGTTACGGCCGATCAGGGGGGTCTAGTTTCAGGGTCCAACTCCGTGGTCCGTGTTCTACATGGAGCATGGCGCACCGCTGGAGGCCGCCGGCGTGTGCATGCGCAGCCCCCGACCCGGAAGAGCGGGTGCCCGTATCTGCAGCAAAAGCTGCTAGATTTACACAGGGCACCTGCTAGCCCCCTAGCCCTGCAGGGGGCTAGCAGGTGCCCTGCGTAAATCTAGCAGCTTTTGATACCGCTGGAGGCCGCCGGCGTGTGCATGCGCAGCCCCCGACCCGGAAGAGCGGGTGCCCGTATCTGCAGCAAAAGCTGCTAGATTTACACAGGGCACCTGCTAGCCCCCTAGCCCTGCAGGGGGCTAGCAGGTGCCCTGTGTAAATCTAGCAGCTTTTGCTGCAGATACGGGCACCCGCTCTTCCGGGTCGGGGGCTGCGCATGCACACGCCGGCGGCCTCCAGCAGTGCGCCATGCTAGATGCAGGGCTAGGAATAGGAGGCCCTTTCACGCCAGTTTTTCTGGTCGTGAAACTCCACAGTTTTGATGCCCGTGTGGGGACATAGTCCCAAAAATGAAGAATTCAGCCACAGGACTGAGAATTAAACGCAGAAACTCATTCTTTCATTTTCTAGAAACAGTTCTAGATTTTACAGACACAATATCATTCAATCTGTTGTTAGTTTTCATTCCTTAAACAATGATGCAAGTAATTTGCTTCCAATTAAGCAATAATTCAAACAGCTATTAGGAGACACAGAGAAAGGGACCCAACTATCAAATTTCCCTCTCTCATTTGGCGAAAAATCCGAACTCTCAATCCTTAATGTTGACTGCAAACCATGCAAGATTGATTTGGTTTAATTTTAATTGCAAGCTAATTAAATGGTGATGAATATTATTTAGGGCAGGGTATCTGATATTTTGAAATACATTAATAAATAATCAGTTTCTGTGCACTTCAGCAGATCACCATCTTGCAAATATGATTCAAAAATCATACCAAGATTTGAACAGTGCGATGCTAGTCAAGCAAATAAGAACACTGTGGTGAATGAGTAACCACTATAATTCACATTATACATTACTGTGTCCCTGTGGGCTCCTTCTGTAAGCCGTTGCGCGGCTCTGCCCACAGGGGGAGATGAGGAGCATGTACAGGGCTCCGCCCTTGGATCCGCCCTTGGCTCCGCCCCCATCAGGAAGTATAAGTGCTGCGGTCCTGCGAGTCCGCCCTCAGTTCAGCACAGTCGCAGATAGGCTCAGTTGTAAGCCGATTAAAGCCACAGTTTACTTCAACTTGTGTCTCTGAGTGAATTGATGGTCGCATCAAACATGAAATGAAAAATACATTTACAGTCAGCTCAGTGGGACCGTACATCAATGTGCCTACACACTGCTACATCACAGACTAGTAGAACAGAGGCTTATAATCAGATGGTAATTCTGATATCAGCTAACTTGTCTGAATTTCATAAAAATTGCAAGGAGGCACATTTTTTCTGATAAAGTGTGTGAAAATTAAAGGCCAAGTTGTACACAGCGTCTATGCTAGCTGAAACTTTAAAATGGTGTTTTGAGGTGATTGGTTGCATTTTGTCCCTGCCCAATCATTCACAAAAAATGTTGCACATCTTCACTTAGAAAACCATTTTTACAAATGTTCAAAAAATTAATTCACAGGATGTGGCATCACTGGCTAGGGCACCACTATGTTGTCCCTCCCTAATTGCCCTCAATAAGAGCATGGTGAGCCTCCATCTAAAAATGCCGCAGTTCATTTGGTGCAGGTACACCATAGTGATGTTACCAAGGGAGATCTAGGATTTTGGCTCAGTGACAGTGAAGGAATTGTGATATAATTCCAAGTCAGGTTGTTGTGTGTCTTGGAGGGAAACTTGGAGGTGGTGGTGTTCCCATGCATCTGCTGCCCTTGTCCTTTTAGATGGAAGAGGTCGCAGATGTGGAAAGTACTGTCAAAGGAGCCAAGTCTGGCACTTGCGTGATGTGAATGTTACTTGCCACTTATCAGCTCAAGTCTGAATATTGTCCAGGTCTTGCGGCATATGGGCATAGACTGCTTCAATTTAAGCTGGATACCTATAAAAATGTGAGCAATGCAATGTTTTCTATGAAACATCTGACAAATAGATGAAAAAGGTATGTGTGCCATTATTTCATAAAGCAGGAGCAAATGAAATGAAATGAAATTCGCTTATTGTCACAAGTAGGCTTCTAATGAAGTTACTGTGAAAAGCCCCTAGTCACCACATTCCGGCGCCTGTTCTGGAAGGCTGGTACGGGAATTGAACTGTACTGCTGGCCTGCCTTGGTCTGCTTTCAAAGCCAGCTATTTAGCCATGTGCTAAACCAGCACACATTGGGAGTTAAATTTCACACAAATGGCACTGTACCAGGGCAGTTGAGAACACAAAATGGAGGATCATAACTGGGGTATGCAACACGTTTTATCTTTGTCAGAATCTGTAATGCTCTGAAAACTTTGAAGTAAATTGCATAAATCTAGTTCCTGTAATTAACATCAAAATGCATTGTCTTTCTGTTTGGGGGTTATGGTGAAATTAAATACTGATTAGACAGTCAACTCTGAGCGATGTCTTTCTCTTTTGTGAGGGCCACGAAGAATCCAGCACGAGTTTGTCGAGTCAAACAGAAAGTAATTTTATTTAGAACAAGATGTACACATCAGCAGTTCACGACTGCTTCCTTCTCTAGCTGATACCACACTGGCCAGCTCTATTTATACAGCTGCAAATACTCGTGATTGCCCCCCCCCCCCCTCCCCCCGTCATTGGGCGAGGTCATACTATCCAAAATACATCATGGGATAACCAATTGTCTCCAGCCAATAGGATTCGGGCAGGTTATAGCATCCTCCTTTTGTTGAAACTATAATCAAGAGCCAAATTTTGTCAGAAGAATCAGTAGGTTTCAAATTAACTGCTACTATTAGATATGTTCTGTCACTACAATATCACTATAATAATGTATTTGTATTTCAGCAATGTAGAAAGGAACATTGTCAGGGTTGGGATGACAGATAAAACCTTGTTATTTCCTTTGAAGTGTCCATACAATAGAGACAGATTAAAATATGACTATACAACAGAATCTAAAAGACTACAGATGAACAATAGAACAACGGCAGTAACATCAGAAAGAAGGAATGCACTTTCAGAGTCTAGAGAAGGGGAAATTATTAGCTCTGGATCAGTAGGGAGTGTTTATACAGATGGAAAATAACTCAACCTTTTACTCAGCGTCCATGAATCTGGGTCAATGTGCTTTTTCTCCACATTATGTGTGGATTTATTTGTCTACAGCACCAACACTGGGGATTTTATTGGCTGTCAAGGGCAGATATCCCATAAATATGGCTAAATTTAATTGAAGTGAGGATACTAACAAAACAGAACATTTTAAAATGATGTATACGAGTTTTTTAATTAATTACCCTGCTAATTTTTGTACAGGGAGGTTGGCTTTGTTGCAAGAAATAAAGACAGTTTAGGCGGCAGACCTCAGGTGAAAATAATCTTTTGAAAATCCAAATGAATCACATTTACTGTATTACCGCTATCTATTCTCTGTTCCCTTCTCAAAAAATTCAATAAGGTTGGTGATGGACCTCTGTGTCTATTCGGAACCCTGGATATCCGTTATCCCTTCGCAATTCCCAAATAAGAGGTCAAGTCTGTGCTTTTTGGCAAAGTCCACTTGTACTTTATTTGTCAGCTGTGCCACTGGTAACCTTATTTTCAATACAACATTCAGGAAGTTCCGACTAGCCCTGTAGCAAGCTAGTCAGATTGATTGTCTTTAGTGAATACAGTAGTTGAGTTTTCATTCAATTACAGGTTGTGGTAATTCTGCAAATCATAATACACGGGATAACATAACTAAGTGATTTAAACAAAAGAAAGATGGTGATTAGCAAAAGCAAGCAGCAAGAAATAGGTTTCAGAAATATTGATAGGGTGATTCCAGAATAAGTTTTTCCACCCCGGTAAGTGATTCCTAAGGAGATTATTATCTTAAGGTCTGGCCTTCTTTTCACTTATGATTGGCTGTAACTAATTTATAATTTACTCAATTCTGCCAAACTGTCTGTCCATTAATTTCAGGTATTTTTGTATTTAAATATATTGGTGCCAACTTCCCATTCCATAGCTTGCCAATTTAATTAGAACAACACAGTTTTCGTTAAGAAATTATCAGCCCCAGACTGGCTGTCACTATAGAAATGGGACTACTTGTACTGGACAGCCGCCCAGTTTTTACCATACAATGGGGCCTTTTAGCTCGTTGATGTCACTGACCTTGTACTTGCAAAATGTGAAACCTAAGACATTGAATCAAAGAGTATTATCTGGATTTACCCTCAGTGGATTCCCAGCTAGTGTTGCACTGAAGTAATGCTTAATATGATTATAGTTAATTATTCTTAATGAGTTCTCAATTAAACCTCTGTCATCTTCCCTTACTCTCATGGTTATAGCTGACTAGAAAAGCCAATTTCTATCAGATGGTTAAGTCCAAAGATGTGCAGGTTAGGTGGAATGGCCGTGCTAAATTGCCCCTCAGTGACCAAAAGATTAAGTGGGGTAACGGGGATTGGTGGGGTGTACTTTTCAAGGGTTGGTTCAGACTTGATGGACTGAGTGGCCTCCTTCTGCACTGTAGGGATTCTAGGAGCCAATATTTTCCTTCTTTAAACCCATGGTGAGTGACTATTCATTATTATATTTCACATCTTGTTTGATTTCCTATTTTCTCCTTTAGTCTGGATTCCATTATTTTTCCTACAACTACTGATGTTAAGCTGACTGGTTTATAATTCCCTGAACATAGAATTCCTTTAAGGGGGACAAAACATTAGCCATAATGAATTATTAAATATGTATTAATGTCTCAGCTATCTCGCCAATAGAATTAAAAATAAATATGTGGGTGAAATCCATCCAGAGCAGAAGCCATTTTTTTGGTAACTCTGATAGAAATATCACGGTTCTACATATTTTCTTATAGAAATTCTCCATTGGGTAAGATTCTAGTGTGTGGCATAAATGTGTGTAAATGAATTGCTGTGAATTCAGCACATATATATTCTTCATTATCTGCAATTATTAAATCACATATTTCTTCCCTCCTTTCCTTCGTTCTGGCATCAAAAGCCAAATTGTATTCAACCATGATTTAAAACCTCAAGGATCAACATATCCCTCACTCTACCCTCACCATTGAGCCAAGGGATCAATCCTTGTTCAATGAAGAGTGTAGGAGAGCATGCAAGAAGCTGCACCTGGCATACCTAAAAATGAGGTATTAATCTGGTGAAGCGATGAAGGATTCGAATGCCAAACAGCAGAAGCAACCAATGATAGAGCCAAGCGATCCCACAACTAATGGATCAGATCAAAGCTCTGCCACATCCAGTCATGAATGGTGGTGCACAATTAAACAACTAAAACAGGAGTCTCCACAGGTATCCCCATCCTCTCCAGCACATCAGTGCAAAAAGAAGCATTTGCAATCATCTTCAGTCAGAAGTGTTGAGTGGATGGTCCACTTGAGCCCCCTAAGGTCCTCAGCATTAGATGCCAAGCTTCAGCCAATTTGATCCATGCCACATGAAATTGCTGAAGGCACTGGCTACTGCACCTGGCAACATCCCACTGATTGTACAAGTCTTCAGAACTAGTTGTGTCCCTAACCAAGCTGTTCCGGTACATCAACAACATTGGCATCTGCCCAACAATGTGGAAAATTGCCCAGATTTGTCCTATCCACGAAAGGCTGGAAAAATCCAATCTGGCCGATTATTGCCCCATCAGCCTCATCTCAATCAAAAAAGAGATGCAACGTGTTGGTGAATATGCTATTACATTGTACTCAGCAATAACCTGCTCAATGAGGTTCAGTTTGGGTTCCGCAGGGCCATTCAGCTCCGAACTCCATAACAGCCTGAGAGCAAACATCTTTTTCTCTCTCTTTTTTAAATTTTAAAGTACCCAATTATTTTTTTCCAATTAAGGGGCAATTTAGCGTGGCCAATCCACCTAGCCTGCACATCTTTTGGGTTATGGGGGCAAAACCCACGCAAACACGGGGAGAATTTGCAAACTCCACATGGACAGTGACCCAGAGCCGGGATCGAACCTGGGACCTCAACGCAATGAGGTAGCAGTGCTAACCAATGTGCCACCGTGCTATCCACTAAAGGTATGAAGGCACTGCTGAGATACAAACTGTTTACTAGACAGGTGCTTTAACCATCTAAGCCACAGCGCCAATCTCACCTTAGAGAAAACATGAATAAAAATGCTAGAAATAAGGCGAGAATGATTGCCCTTGACGTCAAGACAGCATTTGACTGAGTGTGGCACCCAAGGAGCACGAGCAAAATTGAAGCCATTGGGAATTGGGGGAAACTGTCTACTGGTTGGAGTCATTCCTACCACAAAGGAAGATGGTTGGAGCCCAATCATCTCAATCCCAGGACATTGCTGCAGGACTTCCTCAGAGTAGTGCCCTGTGCCTAACCATCTTCAGCTATTTCATCTATGACTTTCCCTCTATCATAAGGTCAGAAGTAGGGATATACGCTGATGACTGCACAATGCTCACCTGCAACTCCTCAGATAGCAAAGCAGTTTATGGCTATATGCAACAAGACCTGGACAACATTCAGGGTTGGACTGAAAAGTGGCAAATGACATTAGTGCCATACAAGTGCCAGGCAATGACCACCTCCAACAGAGAGAATCTAACCATTTCCCATGACATTCAATAGCATTACCATCATTGAATGCCCTTGCTGTCCTGGAGACAATCAATCACCAGAAATTGAACTAACCAGCCATAAAAATACTGTGGCTACAAGAGTAAGTCAGAAACTGGGAATTTGGAGGCAAGTAACACACCACCTGACTGTTCATATCCTTTCCGAAATCCACAAAGCTTAAGTCAGGAGTGCAATGTAATACCACCTGAATGGATGAATGCGGCTCGGCTCCAACACTCAAGAAACTTGACACCAGGCAGCACAGTGGTGCAGTGGGTTAGCACTGAAGCCTCACGGTGCTGAGGTCCCAGGTTCGATCCTGGCTCTGGGTCACTGTCCGTGTGGAGTTTGCATATTCTCCCCGTGTTTGTGTGGGTTTTGCCCCCACAACCCAAATATGTGCAAGCTAGGTGGATTGGCCACACTAAATTGCCCCTTAATTGAAGATGGAAGAGTCCTGGGGAAAATTCATGTACAGAGAGATCTGGGAGTTCAGGTCCATTGTACCCTGAAGGTGGCAACGCAGGTCGATAGAGTGGTCAAGAAGGCATACAGCATGCTTGCCTTCATCGGGCGGGGTATTGAGTACAAGAGTCGGCAGGTCATGTTACAGTTGTATAGGACTTTGGTTAGGCCACATTTGGAATACTGCGTGCAGTTCTGGTCGCCACATTACCAGAAGGATGTGGATGCTTTAGAGAGGGTGCAGAGGAGGTTCACCAGGATGTTGCCTGGTATGGAGGGTGCTAGCTATGAAGAAAGGTTGAGTAGATTAGGATTGTTTTCGTTGGAAAGACGGAGGTTGAGGGGGTACCTGATTGATTGAGGTCTACAAAATTATGAGAGGTATGGACAGGGTGAATAGCAACAAGCTTTTTCCAAGAGTGGGGGTGTCAATTACAAGGGGTCACGATTTCAGGGTGAGAGGGGAAAAGTTTAAGGGAGATGTGCGTGGAAAGTTTTTTACACAGAGGGTGGTGGGTGCCTGGAACGCTTTGCCAGCGGAGGTGGTAGAGGCGGGCACGATAGCATCATTAAAGATGCATCTGGACAGATACATGAACGGGTGGGGAACAGAGGGAAGCAGATCCTTGGAAAATAGGCAACAGGTTAAGATAAAGGATCTGGATCGGCGCAGGCTGGGAGGGCCGAAGGGCCTGTTTCTGGGCTGTAATTTTCTTTGTTCTTTGTTCTATTTCCATTTGGTAAAACTGAGAAGAAATGTTACTGCACCACGCTGACCAGTAGACAGCCTTTATTTGAAAACAATTTTTATTTAAACACAGAGCTAAGAACATTAGCAACAGAAAAATAGCTTTACAGCCAACAGGTACAACATCTTAACTTGATTCCTGAAACCTGCCTCTACATTCCAATTAAGCAACCCATATATTTCAAATTCCACTTATGCATAAAGTTAACAACCATGTTTTACTTGCTAATCTTGCAGAGTCCTTGGAGAGAGAAACCTTTCTAAAGGACCATGCTGAAAACCTGCTCAGCTTAAACACTGGAATCAACTTCTTTTTTTAAAATAATATTTTATTAAGGTATTTGAAAATGTTTATAACAGTAACATAAACAATGATATCAACATGGTAAAATAAACATTTCCTCGCCCCCAGCCCAATATTCACGCACCTCAACCATACAACAGCAATCCGCCTGCGCTCCCACCGCCCCCCCCCCCCCCCCCCCGCCCTTTGGAATACTGCATCTGCTGACATTTTAATTTTCCCTGAGAAAGTCGACGAACGGCTGCCACCTCCAGGAGAACCCTAACGTTGACCCTCTTAAGGCAAACTTTATTTTCTCGAGACTGAGAAACCCAGCCATGTCACTAACCAAGGTCTCTACACTCGGGGACTTCGAGTCCCTCCACATTAACAAGATCCTTTTTCGGGCTACCAGGGAGGCAAAGGCCAAGACGTCGGCCACTTTCACCCCCTGAACTCCCGGATCTTCCGACACTCCAAAGGTCACTACCTCCGGACTCGGCAACACCCGTGTTTTTAGTACCGTGGACATTGCCTTAGCAAAACCCTGTCAAAACCCTCTAAGCTTCGGGCATGCCCAAAACATGTGGACATGATTGGCTGGGCTTTCCGCGCAACTCGCACACCTATACTCTACTCCGAAAAACTTACTCATCCTTGCCGCTGTCATGTGTGCCCGGTGGACCACCTTAAATTGTATCAGGCTAAGCCTGGCGCATGATGAGGAGGTATTAACCCTGCTTAGGGCATCCGCCCATAGCCCCGCCTCTATCTCTCCTCCTAGCTCGTCCTCCCACTTGCCCTCAAGCTCCTCCACTGGAGATTCCTCTGCCTCCGAAAGCTCCTGGTAAATATCTGATACCTTTCCCTCTCCCACCCAGGTACTGGAAACTACTCTATCCTGTAAACCCATGGTGGCAACAGCGTAAAGGCCAGCATCTGTTTTCTCAGGAAGTCTCGCACCTGCAAATACCTAAAACTATGCCCTGCTGGCAATTTGAATGTATCTTCCAAAGCTTTCAAGCTGGGAAAGCTCCGGTCTATAAATAGATCCCCCATCCTTCCAATTCCTGCCCTCTGCCAACTCCGGAGCCCGCCATCTTGCCTACCCGGAACAAACCTGTGGTTATTATAAATAGGGGTGCAAATCAATGCTCCCTCCACTCTCTTATATCTCCTCCATTGCCCCCAGATCCTCAGAGCCGCCAACACCACCGGACTTGTGAAGTATCGGGCCGGCGAGAATGGCAGAGGTGCCGTTACCACTGTTCCCAGGCTGGTGACTTTACAGGACGCCGCCTCCATCCGCTCCCATGCCGACCCCTCCCCCACTACCCACTTCCTAATCATGGCTATATTAGCCACCCAGTAGTAATTGCAGAAGTTCAGCAGCGCCAACCCACTCTCTCCCCGACTGCGCTCCAGCAAAACTTTCTTCACTTGCGGGGTTTTACTCGCCAACACAAAGCCCGAAATAATCTTATTCACCCGCTTGGAAGAGGCCTTAGGGTTGAAGATGGGGAGGCACTGAAAGACAAACAGAAATCTGGGGAGGACCGTCATTTTCACAGTCTGTACCCTCCCCACCAGTGATAGCGGGAGCATGTCCCAGCTCTTAAAGTCCCCTTCCATTTGTTCTACCAATCGGGATAGGTTTAACTTGTGTAGTACCTCCCATTTCTGGGCCACCTGGATTCCCAGATATCGAAAGCTCTTCCCTACCATTCTAAGTGGCAGCTCTCCCAGTCTCTTCTCCTGTCCTCTTGCCTGGATCGCAAACAAATCGCTTTTCCCCATGTTCAATTTATACCCCGAAAAATTGCCAAATTCCCCAAAGATTCGCATTACTCCCACCATCCCCTCCAACGGGTCCGAAATGTACAAGAGCTGTCATCCGCATAGAGCGAGACCCGGTGCTCCACCCCCCCTCGAACCAGCCATTTCCAGTTCCTAGAGGCTCTTAACGCCATGGCCAATGGCTCTATGGCCACAGCAAACAGTAACGGGGAGAGGGGGCACCCTTGCCTCGTCCCTCGGTGTAGTTCAAAATACTCCGACCTCAGCTGGTCCGTATGCACACTCGCTACTGGTGCCTGATAGAGCAACCACACCCAGTCAATAAAGCCCTCACCAAATCCAAACCTTCCCAACGCGTCCCACAGGTAATTCCACTCCACCCGATCAAAAGCCTTCTCCGCATCCATCGCTACCACAACCTCTGCCTCCTCTCCTTCTGAGGGCATCATAATAACATTTAGAAGCCTTCGAACATTGGCCTTGAGTTGCCCGCCCTTACCAAATCCCGTCTGATCTTCCCCTATCACCCCTGGGACACAGTCCTCTATCCTTGTGGCCAGTATCTTAGCCAGCAGTTTGGCATCCACATTCAGTAGAGAAATCGGCCTGTATGATCCGCATTCCTCCGGATCCTTTTCCCGTTTCAGGATCAATGAAATTGATGTCTGCAACATTGTTGGGGGGAGGACTCTCTTCTCTTGCTTCGTTAAATGTCCTCACCAGCAGTGGGCTCAAAATCTCTGAAAACTTCTTATAGAATTCCACCGGGTAGCCGTCAGCCCCAGAGCATTGCCCGACTGCATGCTCTCCAGCCCCTTGATTATTTCCTCAATCTCAATTGGGGCTCCCAGCCCCTCCACCAGGTTCTCCACCACCCTCGGGAACCTCAACTGATCCAGAAATTGCCTCATCCCCTCCACCCCAGCCGGGGGTTCCGACTCATATAATTTACTGTAAAAGTTCTTAAACACGTCGTTCACCCCCGCTGGGTCCAGGACAGTGTTACCGTCTCTACTCTTCACTTTACCTATCACCCTGGCTGCCTCTCTTTTCCTGAGCTGGTGCGTCAGCATTCTGCTTGCTTTTTCCCCGTACTCATAGATTGACTCCCCCCCCTTGCCTTCCTCAACTGTTCCACTGCTTTCCCTGTGGTCAACAGTCCAAACTCCACCTGTAACCTCCGCCACTCCCTCAGTAGCCCCACGTCCGGGACCTCCGAGTATCTCCTGTCCACCTGGAGTATCTCCTCCACTAATCTATCCCTCTCAGCCCGTTCCACCTTTTCTCTGTGGGCTCGTATAGAGATTAATTCCCCTCTGGCTACTGCCTTCAAAGCTTCTCAGACCGTCGCTGCAGAGACCCCCCCCCCCCCTCCCCCCCCCCCGTGTCCTTTGTTTCCAGGTAGTTCTGGATGGACTTGTTAACCCGCCCACAGATTGCTTCGTCCGCTAGCAACCCCACATCCAGTCTCCACAGCGGGCGTTGCCCTCTCTCCACACTAACCCGTAGATCCACCCAGTGCAGCACATGATCCGACACTGCAATTGCTGAATACTCAGTATCCACCACCTTTGGTATTAGCGCCCTGCTCAGAACAAAAAAGTCATTGCGAGAGTATACCTCGTGGACATGTGGAAAAAAAGGAAACTCCTTCGTCCTCGGCCGTGCAAACGTCCATGGGTCTACTCCCCCCATCTGTTCCATGAAACCCTTCAATTCCTTTACCGCAGCTGGCCTCCTCCCTGTCCTGGATTTTGACCGTCCAATTCCGGATCAATGACTGTGTTGAAGACCCCACCCATGATCAGGTTATGTGACTCTAAGTCTGGGATCTTACCTAACACCCGCCTCATAAATTCCACGTCGTCCCAATTCGGAGCAGATATGTTACAAGTACCACTCGGACCCCCTCTAGCTTCCTACTAACTATTATGTACTAACTCATTTTGTCTGACACGATTCTCCCTGCCTCGAATGCCACTCGTTTGCTGATCAAGATTGCTACCACCCTGGTCTTTGAGTCCAGTCCTGAGAGGAACACTTGGCTAACCCACCCCTTCCTCAATCTCGTCTGGTCTGTAACCTTTAGCTGTGTCACTTGTAGCATTGCAGTCCGCCTTCAGTTCCCTTAAATGCGCGAACACACGAGCCCTCTTGACCGGCCAACTCAGTCCTCTCACGTTCCATGTGATCAGCCTGGATGGGGGGCTTTCCCCCCCCCCCCCCCCCCCCCCCGGCGCCAACTAGCCATCACCCTTTTTAGGCCAGCCTCGAGCTCGCGCCCTCCACTTCCTTGAGTCCCCATTTGGGCTGTCGCCGTTCCCGACCTCCCATTTGCCCCCTAGTAACAGTTCCTCCCCTGTCAGCAAAGCAGCTCCCCCCCCCCTCCTCCCACCTAGCAACAACACTAGAAACCCAATCCCCCAAGTCAAGCTCCAGCTTAACACCTGCTCACCCCCACTGCGCTTCCGAGAGTCAGCCGACCCATGCTGACCCAATAGCTCCCGCCCCTGGCACCAAGCAGTCTGTCTCCCTATTGTACTCTCCTCTCTTCTCCCACATGAATAAACATTTTAAAAGCATCACATTCCCCAGTAAACAAACAACAGAAAAAACAGTGATGAAATAGTCACTTTAGAAAAATAGTCACCCAAAAAGCAGAACTAAATTCAAAGCCCCCCCCCCCCCCTAACAAGGTCCCCACAAGTCAGATCAACCGTTAACCATCCATACAGCCCATTATTTCACATAGAGCTACTTAAATTTATACAATCCAGCACCACAAATCGCTGCCACAGTTCTTCTCCAAGACCCAAGTGTCTTTTAATTTGACTCCAGCTTCATTTCTTTAATAAAGGTCCATACCTCATCTGGTGTTTCAAAATAAAAGTCCCGTTTCCCACGTGTGACCCACAGACGGGCTGGGTACAGCATCTCAAACTTCACCCCCTTCTGAAAGAGGGTCGTTTTTACCCGATTGAACCCAGCCCGTCTCTTGGCCAAATCCGCTCCCAGGTCCTGATCAATGCGCAACTCCCAGTTCTCCCACTTGCTGCTCCATTCTTTCTTGGCCCACCGCAAAAGGTGTTCATTGTCCATGAAACTGTGAAAATGTACCACCATGGCCCTCGGCGGCTCGTTCGCTCTGGGCTTCCTCGCGAGGGCTCTGTGTGTCCTGTCCAATTCCAGGGGCCGAGGGAACGCCCAAACCCTCATCAACTTCTCCAATATGTTCGTCACATAGGCCCTCAGATCCAATCCCTCACTGCCTTCAGGGAGGCCAACAATTCTGAGATTCTGCCTCCTGGACCTATTCTCCAGGTCCTCCAGTTTCTCCTGCATTCTTTTCTGGCGGTCGTTCATCATCCCCACCTTGCTTTCCAGCAAGGTTATATACTCCTTGTGCTCGGACAACTTTTGTTCGACCTCCTGGATTGCTCTCCCATGGGTTTCCTGATTCTGAACCACTTGATCAATCGAAGCCTTAATCGGGTCCAGGTGTGCTTCTTCAGCTTGGTGAAGCAATCCTCGAAAAACTTAACCAGCTGCTCGGTCGATCACTGTGCCGTCTCCCCACGGCCCTTGCTCTCCACCATGCTGTCCTGTGTTACCAGCTCTGCTTGCGTCTCCCTTATTGGACTCTGTCGTCTCACAAGGCCACTTCTGGTCCAATTCTCCATACACTGGAGGGGGATTTCTCCTCACCGTCTCACTCTTCACTGATTTATCCCATAAAATCCGAAAAAACGGGGGAAAAAGGTCCAAAAGTCTGTTACAGGTGGGAGCTATCAAATGTGCGACCTGCTCCTCCATGGCCTCCACCGGATGTTTTTTCCCCCTGGAATCAACTTTGTTGTCCATACAGACCTGGCCCCTCCCATTAGCTACAGAAGCTGCACTCATTCTTTTGTCTCTTGTTGCAACTTGCAAGATATGCCTTGATTTGTTCAGCTAGGCTCAAACTGTTACAACATTGCATTTAAAAAAAATAAATTTAGCATACCCAATTCATTTTTTCCAATTAAGGGGCAATTTATCATGGCCAATCTACCTAACCTGCACATCTTTGGGTTGTGGGGGCGAAACCCACGCAAATATGGGGAGAATGTGCAAACTCCACACGGACAGTGACCCAGAGCCGGGATCGAACATGGGAGCTCGGCGCCGTGAAGCAATAGGGCTAACCCACTGCGCCACCGTGCTGCCCACATTGCATTTGCTCCCTATCTGCAAACAGGTAAAACGGCTTTTAATATCTATTAGCAAATCACTTCCCCCAGCAAAATCACTGAATTACCTCACTTTTAATCACACCTCTAGCAGACATGCAAGCATTTTAACCTAGGTTTTAAAAAACATTACTGCAAAAATGCAAACGATAAAATGACAATTTTCTTACATTCATCACAGTACCTTCCAGCATTCAGATCCATACAGCAGGACTGAATTTACAATACTGTTGTAGAGTCTGATTTTGGTCTTAAGACTATATTCCAGATGGTTTGACGTATGCTAAATGCACCTCGAGCTTTATTCAGCAAGGCCGTGATGTTCTTAGGACCGGTCATTGCTAATCAGACACCTGAGGTGGGTGAAGTCCTCGATAAGCTCTAGCTCTTCGCCATCGATGGCAATTCGAGGTGCTGGTTTTGGATGATGCTCATGGCTTGTATTTTCTGCTTGTCGATATAAAGACCTGTCTATTTGAAAATGAAAATGAAAATCGCTTTATTGTCACGAGTAGGCTTGAATGAAGTTACTGTGAAAAGCCCCTAGTCGCCACATTCCGGCGCCTGTCCGGGGAGGCTGGTACGGGCTGGTACATGTATTTTGCATACATGTTGAGCCTGATAAGATTTCTCCTGGAGTTGACCGTACCTTGAAGAGATGGCAGCAAATTAGAGGTCCTCCAGATACGAAAAAAAAGAGGGTCCACTAAATTCCCCAGAAAAAGTCTGATGTTGTTTCACACATGACCCTTGTCGATGGCGACAAGAAATAGAATAGGAGGGAGGATGCAGCCCTGTCGCACTCCGGACTTCACTTCAAAATCACTCTCTACATTGCCAAGAATAATACTGCATTCAAAGTGCTCACAGAACTTCCCAATGACTTTGATAATCTTGAGCGGAATTCCATAGGCTCCGAGTATGATCCACAGGATCGCATGGTGAAAACTGTCAAACATTTTCTTGAAGTCTATGAAGTTGATGTAGAGAGCCAGATACCATTCAAGTCATTGTTTTATGCTGCTGCACAGAACAAATATCTGGTCTATACATCCTCTGCCCTTGCGGAACACTGCTTGCTCTTGCCCAAGCTTGTCATCAATCCACTCGAGGAGAATTCTGCAGAAGTTTCTGGTGGGGATGGAAAGTGTAATTCCTTGCCAACCTATATTTTGTTCTTAATCTAGGAGTTGGGTTTGAACCCACAATCTTCTGACTCAAAACTGAACTCCAACTGAACTACAGCTGGCAAAGTATAACAACAGCTTTATGCTTAAACAAACGTGGTTAAATTCAGAATTATATTCAAGCTGTTCTACGTAACCGGTGAAACGGAGGTGTCGGGTCCCCTTATGCCATCCAACTCAAGCTCCATCCTCTTCTAGTGCGTTGAGTCGCCTCAGGCTGCAGTTCACCAGATCGGTCTTCTAGCCGAATGCCTAATGTTGTCACTGCCATTGTTAGCTTTACATCTTCAGCATTCGTGCTACCATGTTATGTTTGATTTTCTATACTTTGCAAAAGAATCCACTAAACTTGACCAAACCAGGATCTTTATTGAATCACACGTGGTAAGATAGTGATCTGTTGCAGAGAAAGTTATCATGGAGTTTCTTTGTACTCCTCTGGAACTACACCTAGCATGACGGTTCATCTGTATGTCTTATTACTATCTCCTACAACCATCTCCTGATGGTCATGATGTGTCTCCACTTATATGGGAGTGCCTGGTCATATGACCACGGTCTTGAGATCGCATGATGTGTCTACACTGCCACTTGTTGGTTGGAGGTCGCACACCACCCATCTATGATGTTGCTCACAGGCACATCACCACAGTGTGCATGCACATTCATGAAGGTGCTGGTAAAAGAAATTGGGACAGGATGCTCATCCAAGGACTTGAGTGGATTCTCTCTACATTCTGCTTCCCCTGGCAAGGAAGAAGTTTCTGCTGTCCTCCACATCATCTACCTAGCTGTTCCTCACTCTCTTTGTCCAATTACTGTAGTAGATCTGCAGGAAGGGAGGGTCTAAGAAACAAAGGGTATGCATAACTTCCTTGGGATTAAGGAGACAGTAATATGATCCTTCTGGAGACAAATAAAATCAATTTGAAATTCCATTTAATAGCTGAACAGACAATATAAGATCTCATGATTTAAGGTGTTTACTGTAATGAAGACTAAGAAGCACTTGACAATTTTTGTAGGCAACTTCTCAGAACTTTTAACAACACTAAAAAAGGGTGACACGGTGGTGTAGTGGTTAGCACTGCTGTCTCACGGCGCCAAGGACCCGGGTTTGATCCCAGCCCCGGGTCACTGTTTGTGTGGAGTTTGCATATTCTCCCTATGTCTGCGTGGGTTTCACTTCCACAACCCAAAGATGTGCCGGTTAGGTGGATTGGCCACGCTAAATTACCCCTTAATTAAAAAATGCCAAAAAAAAACACCATCAAGTAGACATTCAGTTCTCCCAAAACATCCCAAAATGGTGCTTAGCTCTGAAAGGTTTATTTCCAATCTGTTCCTTTCCCACCTTGTGCCTTCTGTAAACTTGAGCTTATCCTGAACTTTGCCGCCCATGTCCTAATTTGCACTAAAGTCCTGTTTATTCATCACCCTCTGTATAAACAGGCAATGTCTCACTTTTAAAATTCTCATCCTTCAAATTTCTCCTCCCTATTTTTGCAACTTCCTCCAGCCATACAACCCTCTTGGATCTCTGTGCTCCTCCAATTCTGGTCTCTTGTACCCCTGATGTAACTATGACTTCAGCTGCCTAAGCCCCAAGTTCTGGAATTTCCTCCATAAACCTATCTTTTTTTAAAGCCTTTGCGTGCTCAATAAATTCTACCTCTGGCAAAGCTGTTGGTCAAGTGTTCTTACATTTCCTTATGTGGCTTGGTATCAAATTGGTTTTGATAACCACTTCTCTCCACATGACTCCAGATATTCTGTTGGTGTTTGCTTCCCACACAGACCCAGCAGTTTCTATTTCCTTTGAGGAGGATTTGGAGATTACACTTACTACAATTGTGACCTTTTTCCTAATTAAAATGCTCTTGTCCCTCTTTTTGGCCATATGTCTGTGCCAAGCTCATCAGTGGAACAAATAAGATCCATCCCTTGCAGTTGCCTTAACAGACAAGTGAACTACTGATCCAAATGTTTTCTCCCTAGCCTGCTGCTGCCACCTTCAGCCAAACTAGGCTTTTTAAGGGCTGCACTCTAATTGAAGGATACATATTTGAAAGGAATTCTTGCAGGGCTCTGGGGTAAGGGACTATTTGGATAGCTCTTTAGTGGTTAGCACAGTGGTTAGCACACAGTGCCAGGGTCCCAGGTTTACTTCCCGGATTGAGTCACTGTTTGTGCGGAGTCTGCAAATACTCCCCATGTCTGCATGGGTTTCCCTCAGGTACCCAGTCCTGAAAGACGTGTTTGTGAGAATAGGACATCCTGAATTCTCCCTCAGTGTACCCGAACAGATATCCGAGTGTGCCGACTAGGGGTTTTTCACAGTAACTTCATTGCAGTGTTAATATAAGGCTACTTGTGACATCAATAAAGATTATTATTATTTTTAAAAATTGCAGTTACAATCTGTTTCTATAATAAACTCAAGTTGGGTGGCAAGGTGGCACAGTGGTTAGCACTTCTGCCTCACGGCACCGAGGACCCGGGTTCGATCCCGAGTCACTGTCCGTGTGGTTTGCACATTCTCCCCGTGTCTGCGTGAATCTCACCCCCACAGCCCAAAGGTGTGCAGGGTAGGTGGATTGGCCACACTAAATTACCCCTTAATTGGAAAAAATAATTGGGTACTCTTATAATTTATTTAAAAACACGTAAGCTGCATGAGTTTGATTCTCCCATCATCTTATGGAGCTATATTTGCATCTCCCCACCTCAACTCCTCTCGACACCCGGACTAGAATTGGTAACTCACTCTGAGTTTGTAGTGATATTGAATTTGCTGCACTAGGAAATCCTCAAAATATGAAAAATGTAAGCAAGTTGCTGACAGTTGCTTCAAACAGCAATCCAATTTGCTCCACTCCTCCATATCTCTACAACCTCTCACCAAGTATATATCTTTTTGAAGAATATTATTGAATCTGTACCTACCACAAAAATCTGTGCCCTCTGGTCAGCAACCCTTTAAGCTACTGGAAACAGTTTCTCTTTATTTTTACTCCCTTCCATGCTCTCCCCAAAAGTCGTGGTGTTCTTCCTAAAACCTGATGCCCAAATTGGATACACTACTCAAATTGGGTTCAGCATTTTATAGGTTTAGTATAACTTGTTAATTTTAGTACCCTATGTCTCGATTCATAAAGCCAGCATGTTTTAGTAATAGCTTGGTGCAAAATGCGTACCACTGCTGATCTCTGTCCAGTCCAAAAAACAGCCATTAACACAACTGTTTTCTATCTCGTAGCCAATTTTGTGTCACTGCTACCACTTCCACTTTTATCCCAATGGGCTTCAAACTTGCTAACAATCTAACCATAGCGCTTTATCAATTCTTCCTCATTAAAAAGTGAATGCACTCCTTGTTAACTATTAGTTGGTGTCTCGTTGGCAGATTCTAAAACAAGTTTGTGGTTATAATAATAATCTTTATTCATGTCACAAGAAGCTTACATTAACATTGCAATGAAGTTACTGTGAAAATCCCCTAGTCGCTGCACTTCGGCACCTGTTCGGTACACTGAGGGAGACGTTAGAATGTCCAACTCACCTTGGGTAGCAAGGTAGCATAGTGGTTACCACTATGGCTTTCCAGCACCAGTGTCCCAGGTTCAGTTCCCGGCGTGGGCCAGTGTGTGTGCGGAATCTGCACGTTCTCCAAGTGTCTGCGTGGGTTTCCTCCGGGTGCTCCGGTTTCCTCTCACGTCCTGAAAGACGTGCTATTAGGCAATTTGGACATTCTGAATTCTCCCTCTGTGTACCCAAACAGGCAACAGAATGTGGCGACTAGCTTTTTACAGTAACTTCATTGCAGTGCTAATGTAAGCCTCCTTGTGACAATTATTATAACAAGCACATATTTCTGGACTAGTGGGAGGAAACCCATGCAGGCACGGGGAGAACGTGCAGACTCTGCAAAGACAATGACCCAAGCTGGGAATTTAACCCAGGTCCCTGGTGCTGTGAAACAACAGTACATAAAGGCTGACATTCACTGCAGTACTGAGGGAATACCAAGTAGATCCTTACTGGTAGAAGGGGGGGGGGGAGAGAGAGAGAGAGAGAGAGAGGGGGGGGGGGAGAGAGAGATAATTGTGAACATTTCCCTTCCCAAAAGTCTTGTATTCAGTACTTTGAAAATACCATAACCCAAATAGAATAAAGTGATGGAGATCAGTAATGACTGCACATAATCATTGCTATTAAACTAAACTTTGGTGAGATAGTTATCAAGTGGTCCTTAATGTCTCGTGTCACAGGCAGAGTAGAAGCAAAGCGCAAAAAATAAAGAAAAAATGGATGCTGTAACATGGAATATGAGATTGAGCCAAATAGCTTTCTTCATTCATAGATATCTTGTAAGCTAACTGGAGTTGTTGCTCCTCCTTGGTGGAGATATTCTCTGGCTACGTCCCCCCATGTTGTGGGGAAAACCTTCTGCTTGTCTCAGATTCATTGAAAAAATTACTAGAAAAATCTAGTATAAAATATTTTAGTACAAGTGCAAAAGAATACAACCATGCCATTATCATTCACACACATCATACAGCTGGCAAGAGACGTCTTTGCTGCCTGCATCACATTAAAGGTATATCCTGGCAAGATAAAATTATAAATGTGGCAGTCCTCTCAGGCAGAGCTCCCAACTTTGTTAACACTCAAGCAGGGGCAGCTTCATTGGCTTGGATACATTGTCAGGATAGATGATCACGTACCTAAGGACTGTATGGTGAGGTAGATAGAGCCAGATGGCCAGGATGTCAAATATGCTTGAAAATGTGGCCCTAGACATCGATTACCACAGCTTGGAGTCACTAGCTGAAGATAGAGGAAAATGGTGACACCTCCTTAGGGCTGGTGTGCACCACAATGACCATCGGCTACATATAAACAGGCAGACCATTCAGCCCCTCAAGCTTGCTGTGCCAATAAGATCATGGCTGATCTGATAGGGAGTCTCACAAATGCACTCTGCCTACCCCCAATAACGTGGGTTTCTTCCGGGTGTTCCAGTTTCCTCCCATAGTCCAAAGATGTGCAGGTTAGGTGGATTGGTCATGTGTCCAATAACATTAGGTGGGGTTACTGGCTTACGGGGATAGGGTGGAGGTATGGGCTTAAGCAGGCTGCTCTTTCCAAGGGGTGGTGTAGACTTAATGGCCTCCTTCTGCACTGTAGCGATTCTATGATTAACCTACTATCCCCTTGCTTACTAAGAATATATCCACCACTTGCTTTACAAATATTCAAAGACTTTGCTTTCACAACCTTTTCAGGAAGAGTTCCAAAGACTCTCAACCTTCTGAAAAAAAATTGCCCGTTTTAAATGGGCGGCACCCAACAGACTCCCTAGTTCTAGATTCTTCTGGAAAAGGAAACATCTACCTGGTCAAGACGTCTCAGGATTTTACGTTTCAATCAAGTTGCCTCTTACTCTTCTAAACTCCAGTGGCTGCAGGCCTAGCCTGTCTAACCTTTCCATAGGTATTGGTCTGGTAAACTTTCTCTTAACTGCTTCCAACGCATTTACATCCTCCCTGAAATACAATACCCTGTGCTCCAAATCTGATCTTAGTGACCTGTACAACTAAGCAAAATCTTCCCACTTTTGAATTCAATTCCACTCACAAAATGATAATATTCTATGAGCTTTCCTACTAGCCTTTGATTCATGCATCAAGATGCCCTGATCCCTCTGAACCCCAGAGCTCTGCAAGTTCCCACCATTTAGATAATCTGCTTCTTTTTTCTTCCAGCCAAAATGGGCAATTCCACATTTTCCCACATACTCCATTTGCCAGATCTCTGCCCACTCACAACCTACGTTTTGGTAGTCTCATGTTGTCTTCACAACTTGACACAAACCTATCTTCGTGTCAATAGTATTTTGCAACCATCCCTTCAATCAAGTATTCAATCAAGAGGTACTTCAATAATTTAGATAAAAATTGTAAACAGTTGAGGTCCCAGCACCAATCCCTGTGGCATACCTTGTGGTTCCATTTTGCTAACGGGGAAAAAAAGACCAATTTACACCTACCCTTTCCTTCCCATTAGCCAGCTAATCGTCTATCTATGCCAATAGATTACCACTTACAACACAAGCTTTTATTTTGCAAGTCAATAGAACAGCGCAAGACACTGGATCATAGAATTTACAGTGCAGGAGGGCATTCGGCCCATCGAGTCTGCACCGGCTCTTGGAAAGAGCACCCCACACCCCACCTAACCCAAGGGCAATTTAGCATGGCCAATTCACCTAACCTGCACATCTTTGGACTGAATCACTGAATTACCTGGCCTGGGTGGACTTACACAAAAAGTATGAAGTCTTACAGCACCAGGGTAAAGTCCAACAGGTATATTGATGAAGGAGTTACACTCCAAAAGCTAGTGATTCCAAATAAGCGTGTTGGACTTTAACCTGGTGTTGTTAGACGTCTTGCTGTGCTCATGCCAGTCCAGCGGCAGCATCTCCACATCATGATCACACAAAGGGGGGGGGGGGGGGGGGGGGGGGGGGGGGGGGGCAAGAAAGAGAATTAACTTGCTCAAATATTCGGAGAAACGAATAGATGTCAAACAGTTAGCTCCCTTATTTTTTTTAATTAAAGCACAGCATGATGCATTGTTTACTGTGACATCTCAGGCAGACAGGTGGGCCCAAGTGTGTCGTTCAAAGACTAACTCGCCAGGCAAATCGCGCTTTTTGCATGGGATACAAAAACGCTTACATCTGTAAGTGCAATGTACACGGGAGTCACCGTGGAAATGGGAGGAAAATTTTACGGGCTGGGTTGTCTCCTGCACCCCAAAAACAAAACCTCTGCGTTTCACACACGCTTTTATGGTGGGCGTTGTGAAGGCGAATGCTGACAACACACTGCCATCTCTGCCAAACAGCCGCCATTACACACTCTCCCCTCCCTTCTTCTCGCTGAGGCGGCTGCTGATGGCGGCGGCTTTTCAACCACAAGACGACGCTCTCCCTCATGTGGCGCGACCGAAAAAAACCTAAAATAATCAACAACAGCAACGAAAATGGCCTCCTACAGATGTCTCCGTCTTTTTTAAAACTGCCACGAAATAACTAACGCCTACCATTACTCTCCTCGCTGGACTGGCCTATCTTTGTTTTGTACATACAATATATTTTTGTGTGTGTTTAAAAAGCAGCCGCATCACCAGCGCCAGCGCCACCCCCCCCCCCCGACCTTTCCTGTTCCAGACGGGTGGAGAGCTCAGCGTCATGACGCGCAACTCCGCGATTGCGCTGCGTGCGTGCGCGTGAGGGAGGGAGTGTGTCAGCCAAGGTGCGCGTGCGCGCCTCACGCCCGCCGCCGCACGCGCCCGCGATATCTTTGCAAGGGGCCGCTCGCCAGCCCGCGCGCGGGCACGGGTCAGGCAGCGGATGGATGGTGGCCGCCAGAGGGCAATCTTTGTCTGGATTTGCATTGCGCCATTCGATTGTGGAAAATGCCACCAGATGGCGGCTTAGGATTGTTCGTCCTGTGAAGACGTGGTGTTAACTATTCCCATTTTTAATTTAATCAATTTTAAAACTCGATATTTCCTCACGCAGTCGAACGGAAAGTGAAAATCGGTTCCAAAATGGGCAGGAACGGTTAGTATTTTTGAACTTTTGTTCTATTTTTTAAGTGAAAAGAGGCGACCGAAGTGCGGATCTAAGATGGAGGACGGGAGTCGGATCGTGTGTGTTTGGGGGAGGGGAGCGGGAAATGTGGTTTCAGTTCGAGTTCGCATCTTTTAAAAAGACTTTCTGTCCCTTGTTTATTTTGTGCTTTGTAAACTGTCATGCGCCTTTCAAGTGGCGGAATTTAAATCAAAGTTTTATTTTCGGCGGAGTGTGTAGGTTTTCAACGTTTGCAAGTCACTTCATTGCACGTAAATAATTTTTGAGGGGTGGGGGGGAGGGAGAGAGAGAAAAAAAAGGTTAAAACACAAATGTTGTTTAATTGCCAAGCAGACGAAGGACGTGCAAGGATACAAAGGCAAGCCTGAGTGGGAAGTTGGAGTGTGTGCTTTTTCTCTCGGCTCGCTATTTTTGTTTGATGATGAAGCGACTGTTTGTACATAAACGACTAATACTTGTTGGATTTTGATATGTTGAAAAGCAAAGTTAATTTGGTAAACAGGGAAAAACCGGTTTGTAGCCTTCAGTGTCTGATCTCACGGGTTATTTTTTGTTATTACACTATTCTGAGTGGAGTCAGGTGACGACATGCTGATGACTGTCCTTGGTTTTTCTCACGCAATCCATCCGCCCAGCAGCCAGTTTTACAAGTACAAGGGAGAGGGAGAGAAATTCTTAACGAATTTGTATTATTTCAGGTGGGGGAAGGGTGAAATTTCCTGTTGTTTTCACTGAACCATCGTCTGTCTGTTTGGCAATGTTAAATCGGCAGCGTAGTTAGCCTTCTAAAAAAGAAAGCTGTGCATATTTCAGTTGTAAAAGCATATATAGACGAGATTTGTTTACAAAAGGCGCTGGCTTAATGGTATCAAATGGAGGTCTAGGTTACTTGAAATCTCTGGGCAAAGTGCAGTAACTTATCTGCCATTTAAGTCATTAAAAGAAACTACATGTGTGTGTATATCTACGCGCATGTGTAAATATACAGACAAACCTTGGACGTGGTAAATGTAAATATTAGAATAGCAAGATGAAGGGAAGGTCCAAATTTGAAACAATTCAAAATATAATGCAGAACTTCCAATTTGAAAGTACCTGAATTTTGTTTTTTGAAGAGTGGGAACATTTGACATAAGTGTAACCTCGTTCTATAAATTGTTTGGCTATAATAAGAAAGATAAGATATTTGAATGTTTCCATTCATTGAGGATGTTACTGCTACTCAGCAAGAAATGTACAGGAATAGTGCAAAGTAAATTTGTTGTGGGGTGTGTTTCCCACTAGAATATATTTGGAAATCCAAACTTATTTGCATTCCAGATTTCCTTTCATGCTACTTGTTGCGTGCTGTAAAAATATTATGGTGGCATTGTGGATTTTGATCAGTAAACCAAAACAATTTCTTGTTTTGAGATGAAGCATGGGTATGTCTGTTCTTGTGCATCAGGGACACAACACTTGCAGCTACATTGATGTAGATGACAATTTTTGTTCCCTCTTTCCCCTAAAGTAAAGTGGTTGAGTGAAAGAAGTAGCTACTGTATTGGGAATGAGTATATGTTTGGAATTAATTTTGGATTTGGATAATGTTTACCACTTGATCTGGTTTATTTGATCTGTATTTTATTGCCTTGAATGCATATCAATGCATCCATCTTTAGATTCAGCTGTGTGAAATACTGTCCAGAAAGAGACAGAACTCAAATCAGAATTTTCAATGTGGTCCTTTTGCTTGGTATCTATAATGAAATGAAAATCGCTTATTGTCACGAGTAGGCTTCAATGAAGTTACTGTGAAAAGCACCTAGTCGCCACATTCCGGCGCCTGTTCAGGGAGGCTGTTACGGGAAACGAACCGTGCTGCTGGCCTGCTTGGTCTGCTTTCAAAGACAGCAATTTAGCCCTGTGCTAAACATCCCCTTTTAATGTGAAATTAATGTGGAAAAATCCATTCAATTTAATGGAACTTTGGTGACAAAATAAGTAGCTGGATAGATGTCCCTTTTAAGATGTTGACTAGATATTTTATCAAATGTTGGTGGAATTCTTCACTTCATTGCTGAACAAACCCAAATGTTGAACTCTTGTTATGCATGCTGCTTACCAATACAGAGTCACTTTTCAGCAATGCTCTTGTATTTTCAGTAATACTCCTGTGCCAACTTGTTGATGTTTGTTGTATAATTGTGCTGTCAAATAACATTTTATGGTGTGTTAAATGTAGATTTAAGGGTCAAAAGGTTGGTTGCCTTAGTAGGAATTGTTGGCTGAGCACTCCAGCTGACTCAGGAATTGAGTGAAAAACTGGTGTTGAATTGTTCATGAATTGCAGTTGTGGACATATGGAGTAGTAATTGCAGTAGGGACATTATGCCTGTTGTATGAAATAATGTAGTGTTAGGCATTCTATTTTATTCTAGGCGTCAGCCATACCCAGGATGTTTGTTCATTGAGCATGACTTTATTGGCAAACAAGAATATTTTCTCTTTGTTTAAAAACTTACACAAACTACTCTGAATGATGGCAAAGTCTTAATTGTTGTGTATGAAGTTTAACTGGTTCTAACAAATCTAGTCTTTGTGACTGGTGCTAGGTAAATTAGATTTTGTGAAACCTCAAACAAAAAATGATGCTTCTAAAATTACGCTTGGAAAGCCTTCACTTTGTTCTGGTATAACTGGATAAATTTTCCACATCTTTATTCTCATATGTGATGTAGAATTTTAGATAATAAAAATCTCAATGACTGCTTTGTATTTTTGTGTGTAGACAAAAATCTCCCAAGTGAGCAAACACAAGACTAGACCAGTGGCAGATATGACTTGGCCCAAGAAATAGTATGCCAACTTCAGTTGTAAGATAAACAATGCAACTTATTTGAATACAGTCAGATGTAATTCTGTTATTTGCTCCTTTATTGGAGTAATTGGAGGTAACAATCTGATTTGCCATTTGGAATTTATTTCCTCAAATAGTGCTATTTCTCATTGATTTCTGAGAGCAGGAGCATTGCCAATAGAACAACCAAAGGTACTCATTGTAGCAAATTGCTTCAAGATCAGTATTATTGTAGCTCCAGGAACAAAATGGGGTTTGTTTCTTTAAATTGGGCCTGTGTTTGTAGCCTGCTTGAGCTCAGTGTTGTTCCAAAGGGAAGAACTCTCTTTTTACAACCATGCTTACTAATGCATGTGTTTCACTTGTAACCAGTTCAAATCTCAAGCAAAAATCTTGTGGAAAAATCTTAAATCAGTGCATGACGTTATTAGTCATTTCTGTGATATACAAAAGCAACTCACATAAAGGTGCCTTTAATGCAATTAAATGTTCTTGGAGGTTCCCGGGAGGGTTATAAAGCTTGGTCATGGAAGTAGGTTTCAAGGAATGCCTCAGAGAAGATGGTGTGGAGGCAGAGAGATGTAGGGAGGAAGTTCCAGAGCTTAACAATTGAAAACATAGCCATCAGTGGTGGAGCACTTAAAATTGGGGATGCTCGAGAGGCAGAATTAGATGAGTGCGTATATCTAGGGTTGTTGGGCTCAAACAACCCAAGCAAAATATTTACATATTGGTAAAAGCTATATAAAAAGCAATGTAACCTGTTAATTGATGTGCAAATGTTTGTACCTCATTTCAAATGCATCACTGGCTATTTTCAGGTCCCATGACAGAATTCTAAGTCTTGAATCAAAAACAGAATATGCTGCAAAGTCCTGAACAGCATCTCTGAAGGCCAATATTAGAAATATTTCTGGTAGTTTCTGTTTTTGCTTCATAATCCTCTGCTTTTTCCCCCAGCCCTGAACCATGCATTTATAATAATAATCACTTATTGTCACAAGTCGGCTTCAATTAATTTACTGTGAAAAGCCCCAGACGCCACATTCCGGCGCCTGTTCGGGGAGGCCGGTACGGGAATTGAACCCGCGCTGTTGGCATTGTTCTGCATTGAAAGCCAGCTGTTTAGCACGCTGTGCTAAACTAGCCCCTGTCCATTGTTAGACAACCATTTTCATTTCTGATTTCCTCCAACACAATGGAGGCACAGTGGGTTAACATTTAGGGTTGATGACCTGTCATCAAAAGTTCCTTCCATATTCGTGTTTTGCTTGTTGACAATGAAATGCCCATTCAAAGCTTGGGAAGAATGTTTTGCATGTTTAAAAAAAAACCTGAACAAGCTGGAAAAACATAGGTCCACACCTATAGGGAAAACTGTAGGCTGCCTGGCCTACTGTTTTTGGTCTGTCTCCGAACAGTTAGACCCACCCCATTGGAGTTGGGAACTTGAAAGTTAAATAAATTAATTGCATTCATTACAGAATCAATGATGGAAATGTCATTTTTTAATAATGCAATAATCAGTTATCCAGATGGTTATTCAAACCATCAGGGGCTGGTTTAGCTCACTCGGCTAAATCGCTGGCTTTTAAAGCAGGCCAGCAGCACGGTTCGATTCCCATACCAGCCTCCCCGGACAGGCGCCGGAATGTGGCGACTAGGGGCTTTTCACAGTAACTTCATTGAAGCCTACTCGTGACACTAAGCGATTTTCATTTTCATTTCAAAATAGACTGAAATGTTCTAATGTTTCGAGTCTGGATGCCTCTTAGTCAAAGCCAGTCATTTAGAGTCGAAGCGTTAGCTCCCTTTTCTCTCCACCGATGCTGTCAGATCTGGTGAGATTGTCCAGTAGTTTCTGATTGAGATTCTAGCATCCACAGTAATTTCCTTTTATCTGACATGTTCGACACTTTTTTTAACAAAATAGTGCAAATTGAGAAAAAAATATTTTCAATTGCATATTCTGTGTTCCAGTACATGAAAGGATGAAGCACTGTTAATGTCTGCATAATAGATGTTCAAACAATGCATTTGATGAGCAGGTTAATAGTGGAACAATCCATATGATACAGAGGTTGTTTTGTACATTTAGCAGTGAAGGAATGATCATATGAATATTTGGCCTGACAGGGGAGTAAGCAAGAAGTAAATACCATTCCATTGTATGATATAATGGATACAATGGTATAATGGATATAATGGTAGTTATTTTAAAAACTAAACTATTAATCTTCTGTAAACACCTGGTTTGTAAAGTACAGGGAGCAGATTTTGTTTCATGTTTGCCAAACTCATGGTTTTTGCTCTGGTTGAGCCCTTAATAGCTTGTCCTCATGCACAAGAATAAATGTCTTCAAATATAATTAAATATGTGCATTTTTCTCATTCTGGCTTTTGCAGTGTCCCAAAATTTAATTTGCACCACTATTGGTGGCTGCATCTAAATGCTGGAATACCCTTTGTCCACTTTTCTTCCTCCATCTTTTCAACCTTAAAACCTATCTCTTTGACCAAGCTTTTGGTCATCTGATAATATCCGCTTATGTGGTTCGGTTTTAAATGCTTTTCTGAAGTGCCTTGAGAGGTTATATTATGTTAAAGGCACAGTATGAATCAATGTTGTTGAGACCTGTAAATTGAAAATTAAATTTTCTGTGTTACTTCAGAGCTTTATTTGTAACTTTTCTATGTCATTAACAATATGCTTCAAATTGTTTGCAATAAATTTATTATGGCATAGGATATAAGTCTGTAGAGTATTCTTTTTGTACTTTGGTACCGTCAACCCCATCTCCCACCATAGCTTGTCACTATGACAGGTAACTTGTATGGATGAAACTTGGTAATTACTGCATGTTTACCCTGGTCACTACTGTAACAAAACTAAATATATTGACTATAAAAGCAGACAATTAATTAAGTATCTGCATGTTCTAGAGCCTCTTGCATATTCTCAAATAGGTTTTTTTGGGCACCAATCCAAGTTGTTTAAAATATTTTCACTTTGCTTTTGTTCAGTGTTTTAGTACCACAGTAGTTTATAGTGTGCAATACATGGACCTAATTGATTATTTAACAAAATCAGACCCATCCAACCAGCTCCTGGATTGTGAGAAGGCCCTGTTCTATTTGTATGTTAAGATGGATTATTTTGGTGCTTCTGGTAAACCCTGAACCAGTACTCTTTGGCTGTTAAGGAATCTTCTGGAATTTGTATATGTTCTCACTACTTCATGAAATAATAATCTGTCTGGTTCCTTGTTTGAGTAAATCCATGTTCTGGAAAAGTCCAAATCCTGTTCTTCCCTTCCCCCACTCTTAAGAGGTTCAAATGTGTGGCTTCAACAGGCAGTATTCCGTTTGTAACTACACTATAAACAATGTAGAAGTTCAAATCCTGAATTAAGATATGTAGGATTCCTAGTTTTAGGAAATGAAATGCAACTTAAGAATTCATAAGTGAAATCTATTAGTTTAAACTATACATTGTTTGATATCCTTTGTATTTAAGATGCTTTATATCGGTGCCAAATCAATAAGTTTATGTTTTAATTAATCATCTCTAAATATCACATGAATGTAGAACATTTTGAGAATCTGACATTCTGCAATACATGGTTTTCAGCAACTGTATAAATCTTAATGGGTATGTTTTCTTAATGAGCTTTAATATAAAATATTAGTGAATGAATTGTGAAAATTATATTATAACAATATTTGAATAATTGATTAAGGAGAATGTTTAATGATCTAATACAAATAAAGTCAAAATCTTTTATAAATGTTTTGTGGTATGGTTGCTTCCTGGAGAAATAATGTTGCATTCTTCCATCTTTTTAAAAAAAAAATTCTAACTTAAAAAAGTGGACTGCAATAAATTGCAGCCTGAAGAATAGTTTTTGCATCTTAATGAAAATTATAATTTTAAAAAAAGGTTCATGATTCAATTAATCTGTTATGGTCTGATTAGGGGTGATTGACTTTTTGATTAAAACAGCTAAAATTTGAAATCCTTGGTACCCAAAAGGAAAATAAAAGCACAAAATTCCACGGTTTCAAACAAATAAAATATATTTTACTATAAAAGTCAGAAAAGTAAAACAATCGAGAATAACTATTTCATTGTAATTTATATTTGCCTCCTATAACTTTCAGAATTAGCATGTAAATTGAACAACACATTGCACATTATATGACTGTTAAGATCCCATTCAGATGTCAGTGACCACTGTGAGTCACATTATCGCATTAAGACTGAATTCCCTCCAAAAGCACTTGAATTGCTTCAACAACTGCTCCTCTCCTGATGGTTCAGTCGCACCTCTTGAGACTGCGTTCCACAAGATTCACAAAGCAGCACTCCCGCCTCTTGGCGCACTTCCAACTCTTTCACAAATCGCTAGCTTCACTTAGTTGGCACTCCACTTGGGTTTCTCTGAAATTCAGTCTCCTCACTGCCCCCAGGGCTTTCAAGCCCTAACCCTCTCCAGCAAGGAACTAGTGACTGTCTGCCATCATCTTGAGCTCCCCAGCACTTCTCCTGAGCCTTAAATGTATAAATTGGCTCCCAGGCCTTTTCTGTGTGCTGCAAGCCACACAAAGTCCAAACCGACTTTCATCTGCACTGAATGACTTCTGGGACTTTTCTTCTGAGCCATAACTTCTGGAATCTGCTAACATCACCTTTTTGTATCCAACATCTTACCCTGCTGAAGAGCCCTCTGATAAATTGAAACCAGAGTACCCTCTTACGCTCCACTCATCGTTATGACAAAGTAGCCTTTCAGGGTTCACTGAACATTAATTTAGATCTAATTTCCAAAGCAAAACATCTCTCTGGACTGCATTTCTTTGCAAAACTGTGTAGACATGTCTTCTGCTAAGTAAGCCCACCAGCTGATTTCAGACTTTACTAGCTGTTGATGTCTTAAGTCAACATGACCCCAACCTTAAGTTTAATATACTCCAAGTTGCTTTAGTTGCATCTATTGCAGTTTCTACAGTTAAACTTTAATCTTCCCAGAACTAAAGATTACCTCTAAAATATGAACTAGATATCCAACATAAATAAAATATTCTAACAATGTTACACTGGTCTATCTATCAAGCATTTAAAATCCTTGTCTCTGTGCCTGATGTCTGAGTTGGTAAATGTATTTCATTGTTTCAAACAGCTATCATGAAAATCTTCATTTCAGTGCCTGGTTTCTGTTTGACACGTGATTAGCTGTCACTGTACTGATTTTGAAGCATAAGAGGTACTTATATAAATAGATGCTTTAAAATTAAATGTTTTTGTATCCCATTAATTCCAACGATCAAGTATTTAATTTGACATTTCTATGAAGTTGCCTGTTACTTTATATTATATCAGCACTTACAATTTTCTGTACTTTCAATATGCTAACCGAGAATAGCTGAGCTAGGATCACTTCAGTTAGGTGGGTCTGAGATGAGCCAACTCTACCTTTATTGATTTTTCCTGTTGAAATCTGGTCAAATCATTTTCCAGTTGTTTACATTTAAGTATTTATCTTCTGCTAAACATCCTGCAGTGAAACACATTCAGAATGCCATGGAATTGAACTTGGCTCATTGCAGTATTTGATTTATTTTTAAATCCAGAATATTGGTTCTCCCAGAAACTCTGGGTGCTGAGCAGTGAACTTGTGACCCTTTGGACTTGGGTGTCAAATGCCTTAGGTTTTCCTGTTTTCTGTTAATAGCTTTTGATAGTGCTGAGGATGTTCTGTAATTTTAGAATTGGAAGAGGATATGCAATAGTAAATAGTTTGCAATGGCTAAACATGGATGAATGGAAAGAGATATCAAGAAAGTTTAAGCAGTATGTCTGCTAAATGTCAATGTTAATACTGTACACTTAAGCAGCATTTTGGAACAAACTAAATGACAAGCGCTATTTATTATCTTTAATTGCGATCATAGGCAGTTGAAATCATTCTACCCTCAATGGCCTGGAGGGTAGATGATTACGTTGTGTAATATCACGCCATATAAATCAGGGTGCTAGGTTTGAATCCCAATCTACTTTCAATTAATTTATGCTGCTTAGAGCATCAGCTGGGATTACTCTAATTGGCTGATGCTTCTGTGGAGATGAAAGGTATCAGCCAGATTTCCTAATGTAGGTTATTGTGACTATATGACCTTACCTGAAAATAAAGTGTACAAATATTCGGTGCAAAAAGGATCTGGCTTGATTTTGGCTGGATTTTGAAGTTATAGAATCACAAAGTTTCCCGTACAGAAAAAAGCCATTAGGCTTGTTGTATCTGTTATGGCTCTGAAGGAGCAATTCCCCAAGTGCCATTTCCTAGCTTTTTCCCTGCAACCCTGCACATTCTTCTATTTCAGAAATTCCAATTTCTTGT
The DNA here is from genome assembly GCF_902713615.1 of Scyliorhinus canicula. Taxonomy (NCBI): domain Eukaryota; kingdom Metazoa; phylum Chordata; class Chondrichthyes; order Carcharhiniformes; family Scyliorhinidae; genus Scyliorhinus; species Scyliorhinus canicula. The sequence continues at coordinate 79,205,916 of NC_052158.1, read as the reverse complement.
TCAATGCCTTGGTTGAACCTGCTTTCACCAGACTCTCCGGTAGTGGATTTCAAATCCTAACTACTCGCTGTGTGAAAATGTTTTTCCTCCTGTCTCCATTGCTTTTGTCAGTTACCATAAATCTGTGCCCTCTGGTTCCCAATCCTTCCACCAATAGGAACAGATCAGCAGCGAAGCAGTAGCATTCGTTGATCTCACAGAAAGCTGCCCCCAAAGATATAGTATCTCTGGCATGATTTTTTTCCTGACAATAGTTTGAATCTGGCATCATGAAGATCTGCAGGCGTGAGAAAGCAGGGTAAGCAATCAGTCACGCTGAAGTGTTCTCACAGGAAGAGAAACAGGAAGTTAAAAGTACTGAATCTCTACTTTTAATTTAAATATTTTGCATAGTGGAAGTAAACAATTGATTGGATTAACATAGTAGATGACGTATCAGAAATATATAAAAAAATATTTTTTAAATGTGTAGTTGTTGTAATGGAGAAGTTCAACATTCCATAAATATAAAATTAGCTTTTCGTGGCCAGTGAGAATGTTTACCATACCAGTGATTATTGTATGCTGCAAAAACCCAATTACACTTCATTCAACAAGGTGTCAGTGTCCAGGTGAATATACATTTAAGTGAAATGCTGGAGTGCTATTGACATCTTGAGTCTACCCCTATCAAAAGTCAGAGGTAATTTTGGGGTATATTTCCATAGTAAATGTAATTTTCAGATGAATAATCTTTGTTCCTCTCAAAATGTTGAAAGCTGATTTTGCATACTTCCTTGCCCCTCCTAAGAGTATTCATGAATTTATGAATGAATCCCAATGGATTTGGCTATCTGTGTAGCATATTTAATTCAGTTACATTTCAAATATTAAAAAAAATATTCTTATAGATTTTCATGAGCATATTTATAAAATATTATGTGCTGTGTAAGTGGAAATAATATAGTACAAATTGTCCCCTTTGGCACTTCCTTGTCCAGTTTATACCATTGACCAGTAGGTAGATAATTAAATGATTTAAGATGAGTTATGTTACTGTGGTCATTGTGGACTGACTTCAGTCATATAACTGACATTTCAGTCGTGCAGACTGTTATAAAATTGGTCAAAAATATGAAGTACAAAGATGCTTAATATCTTTGCATCTCTGAGAGGTGATGGACATGCAGCAGGTGATCCATTTCAGTTGGACTTCTTCAATTGGTTCACTTCTTGATTATGGCTATCAAGGCTAATCGTTGAGAGGCAGGTGGTGCCAAAAGCACTGCACGTGAAACTGCCAAAGTATGTTGCAGATTGTTGTCATTGGTCACACCTGTTGCCAAGCTGCTGTAGGCACAGGTCCTCTTGATAGTAAATGCTTGCCCGCGGGAGGGTTTGTCACCATTTCCCGGTTTCTCCAGTCAGTGTCTTCCATATGCAAGAGCCAATCTTTGAAGCCTTAATGTCACATTTGCAGACATGCTCGAAATGGAGCCTTGGGGGCCTGCTGGTTGTTTTAGCTGTGGTTACCACATCCTGCAGAAGGTCCTTGGGTATGCAAATTCTTTCTATCCTGTGGATGTGTCTGATCCACTGAAGCCTGATTCTCTGGTTAATGCTGCCGCACTTTGGGAGCCCTGCCTTTGAGAGGATTGCCGAATTTGTGATTTATGGCCTGCCAGGATATACCTATAATGCACCTCAGACAGTGAAGGTGGAAATTATAGATCATCTTTTTCTGATTACTGTAAGGTAAAGTCGTCATAGTCTCACAGATGACCATAGACTGCCGACTGATGGGTGATTGTCACCTGAGGATCACAACACCTCAGATGAGGGGCAAGGTTGAGAAGCTGGACCAATAACCTTAGCTGGTGTGGGAATTGAACCCATGCTGCTGGCCTTGCTCTGCATCACGAACCAGCTATCTAGCCTGATTACTCTTCACCGCCTATGTTCCACAGCTGTACAGCGAAGTACTGAGAACAGAAACTTTACAAACCATTAACTTGGTCCTAAGCTTGGGAGGTAGGCTGAATTGTCTACTCCTGCTCTTAGTTCTTATGTTCTTATCTCTTCCATGTTCTGGGGGTCACCTGAGGTAGCTGCTTTTCCTGTGCAAGTATCGTGCTCTGCATTGAGAGACGGGTTGTCTGTTGTCATAGACCCATGGTGGGTGTTACTGATTGGGGAGGAGAAACAACCTTGAAGGTTTTCTTGAGGCTTATAGTCCGGGAGAACAAGTTACAGGCATGGGAAAGACAGTTGATGAGCCTTTGTAGCTGAGTTGGTGTGTGGGCGACTAGTGCAGCATTGTCAGCGCAGAAGAGTTCCCGATTAAGACGCAACTTTCACTTTCATAGACTTAGCTTGCTGTCTGACCTAGTATGCCAGTAGACTCTTGTATCTGTGGGGACGGCAAAGGTCAGAAACATGGAGATGCTGAGAAGATGTGAAACAGAGTGGGGGGTTGAGGACATAGCCGTGTTTCACTTCATGATTCAGTCTGATTTCTATCAGAAATGGAGTCTTCAAACTGTACAGAGCAGTGTACATTGTCATGGAAGGAGTGGATGAGACTGAGGAGCTTTGGTAGGCAGCCAATTTTTCCAAAGATCTTGTAGAGTCCTGTCATGCTGATGGTGTTGAATGTCTTATTGAGGCCTACACAGTTTGGGTAAAGGGTATGTTCCCTACACTTCACTTGCAAAAGTATAATAAGTGAATTTCAAGGCAAGAAATGGAGTCCAAAAGTTCTACACATGCCCAAAAATGTTCTTGAAAAATAAAGGATCATGTGCTGATTAAAACTAAGTTTTATTTCCCCACAATTAGCTTTCTGTTCTCTATTACTGCATAGAGCCTTTGTATTCATATTTTATGCCTACAACTGTTTAATAATACCAATCTTTCAAAATTGGTATTTTTAAGTAATAGTTTTATTTATTATCTAAAAAGATATTTCACTGAAAGATTTATGATCCAGATTCTGTACCTGGCTAATTCTTCAATTCTGCTGTAGTTTGAAATCTTGAGCTCCCAAGATAGCAGACAAAAGTGACAGTTTTTACTTTTCAGTTTGTTGCACTTAAATCTAATTCTGCAGTAGCAGAGCCAAACAGTTTAAAGTAGTCGATGTTCCGGGCAGCACGGTGGCCTAGTGGTTAGCACAACCGCCTCACGGCGCTGAGGTCCCAGGTTCGATCCCGGCTCTGGGTCACTGTCCGTGTGGAGTTTGCACATTCTCCCCGTGTCTGCGTGGGTTTCGCCCCCACAACCCAAAAATGTGCAGAGTAGGTGGATTGGCCACGCTAAATTGCCCCTTAATTGGAAAGAAAATTGGGTAATCTAAATTTAAAAAAAAAAAGTAGTCGATGTTCAGCAACCTCAAAGAAGTAAAGTATGAAAAGTAGCTCTGCTTGGACTCTGCTGACCTAATGTCTGCAAACAATTATTTTAATGGCATTCTAAGTCCCTTTTCCTTCTGGTATTTGTATCTAGACTTTCCAAAAACTTAAGTCCCTCATGATCAGTCGCAAAACTCAAGGCTGCATAGAGTCAGAATAAACCCTGGAATGTTGGGGGACATCACCGTTAGTTATTTATGTAGTTGAGATGGACTCTCGAAGTAAAATAGTGGAATTGGAAGAACCAACTCGCTACAATAAATTGGACAAAATATCAATGGCATATAAAATTTAATACATGCAAGTGCACACAAGATGGAAAATGAAGTAATACAACACGTAGTCTCTGGATAGTGTTGAATTAGCTTAAAATGAAGTCGACAAAGACATATAGGAGACTTGATGGAATTAGAAATAAACATGGCCATCCAGTGCTGTGTAGCATCCAACATAATCACCAGAACTTTCTACATAAACCGTAGAATAACCGTCAGATTAAGTCTGATAAAACCGTACAGTGCTTTGGTCACAATGCGCCTCAAATAGTGTTTTTCAAATAGTCTGTTCAGTTCTTGTTTCCAAACTAGCGGAAGAGAAGACCCACAACAAAAATTCCTGGATCTGAGCTGTGAGGAAAATCTGGCCAGACTGTAAGTTTTTATTTTCTTTAAAAAAAATAAATTTGGAGTATCCAATTCAATTTTTCCAACTAAGGGACAAGTTAGCATGGCCAATCTACCTAACTGCACATCTTTGGGTTGTGGGAGCGAAACCCACGCAAACACGGGGAAAATGTGCAAACTTCACATGGACTGTGACCCAGAGCCGGATCGAACCTGGGACCTCCTCGGTGCCATGAAGCAGCAATGCTAACCACTGTACCACCGTGCTGCCACAGACTGTAGGTTTTTAGCCTGGTATGTGTTTGAGAGGTCATCTTAGGAAGTATACAAAATCATAAATGAGGCAGTCCATAAATAGTATACATTACATTAACTTGTAGGACTAGGATAAGGATCCAGATTGATGTCAATAAATTCTTTGCATAATTATCAGCCTTTGGATTGGGCTGCTTAAGAGTGGTGGAGGCAATATCTAAGGGCACTGCAATGGGGAAAATGGTATTGCGCTTCTGAATAAATTAACTAATCTGAATGATCTTCCTAACATGTAGTTATTATGCTTAACTTTGTGCTGAAACCTGCACAACCAGAAGTACAATAAATAATAGCAGTGGGCCTGATAAACCTTTTCCAGTTCTGTTATTGCAAATGCGCAGAGGTATCAAAACTTTGGCTTCATATTACCACCGCCATCCCTCCACTGTCATTATATATCAAAAGACTTGATTAGAGCAAAAATTGCAGATGTCAGACTCAAATCAGTCCAGGTTGGTTCTGGGGAAAAGTATGCAGCCTTAAAATTTTTAGATTTTTTAAAATAGTAAATTTAGAGTTCCCAATTCATTTTTTCTCTAAGGGGCAATTTAGCGTGTTCAATCCACCTACCTTGCACATCTTTGGGTTGTGGGGGCAAAACCCACGTAAACATGGGGAGAATGTGCAAACTCCACACAGACAGTGACCCAAAGCCGGGATCGAAAGTGGGACCTCGGCGCCGTGAGACTGCAGTGCTACCACTGCGCTACCGTGCTGCCCAAATTTTTAGAATTCTAATTATTTCTGTGCTCTGACATCTAGCTGATTCATCATTACCGTTGTTTCTTCAGAAAATGTTCTACTATAACTACTGTTGGCTTAGCAACAGACTTCATTATAGTGTGGCTGAAGTCCAGCTTGAAAGTTGCATTGCTAATGCCATTTCTCACAATGTGATGACTGTAATATTGTTCTAAACTTTAGGTCTGAATAATACCAAAGTGTTAAAACATTTAACCCTATTTCCAAGATGTGATGAAAGCAACCTTATTTGACTAGAGAGGTATGAAAATAACATGAAATTAAATTGTGGTACTGAAGTTGATTGGATGCACACATGCCATACTGATGGTTCTGCATTCTTTATTGCGAAGCAAAATGTATTTCTAGCAATATTGTTTAATAGCTTCAGTGAAAGTTATTGTAAGTGTCATCAGCACAGAGACCTGAAGGAAAATCACCGTGTTGTTTTGCAGTCAAAGAGTTTAATTCAAGAATTTAATTGGAAAAGACCCGCCATGAATATTCAAAGTTTGGTTATTTTTAGAAGGCTCAGTGATCAGCATTGACTGATGGCACAATATTGATAGTGGGGGAATGTCCCAGGACATGTTTGCTAATTTCATTGATTTCAGCTGGGTTCCTAATGCTAATCACTGTGAAGTGATCTTGTAATAAAGTATACATATATGAATGTTAGTAGAGGCAAAATTTCTTTGGTTATGATGTCCCTCCAAATCAATAATCTGCATACATATGAAGGGTGGCAAATTGAAAAATTGTTTTTAAATGTGTTGGCAGGAATCCATGAAAATTAACTTGATTATTGTTTAAAAAGTGATACATACTGAATTGGACAAATATAATGGTATGTTCACTCTTCACATTTAGCTGTGGCTGCAAAATGATCCTAAATTTGTGTCCGAGTAAGCAGTTATTCCTTGGACAACATCACCAAAGCATCTTGCTGCAGTTATACAGGGTCTTTGTGAGACCACACCTGGAATATTGTGTGCAGTTTCAGTTTCCTTATCTGAGGAATGATGCTCTTGATTTAGAGGGAGCAGCGAAGGTTTACCAGGCTGATTCCTCAGATGGCAGGACTGACCTATGAGAAGATATTGAATTGGCTATGATTATACCCGCTGGAGTTTAGAAGAATGGGGGGGGGGGGGGGGGGGAATTTCATAGAAACCAATAAAATTTTAACAGGACTAGACAGGATAGATGCAGGAAGGATGTTCCATATGATGGGGAGTCCAGAACCAGGGATCACAGCCTGAGGATACCGGGTGGACCATTTAGGACTGCGATGAGGAGAAATTTCTTCACCCAGAGGTGAATAATTCACCACCGCAGAAAGTAGTTGAGGCCAAAACATTGTACATTTTCAAGAAGGCATTAGGTAGAGCTCTTGAGGGGAAAAGATAGGGTGGGGGGGGGGGGCAGGTTACTGAGTTGGATGATCATGATGAATGGCAGAGCAGGCTCGAAGGGCCAAATGGCTTACTACTCCTATTTTCTATGTTTCTATTGCTGTTGCACTGAAATCAGCTGCTGCCTTACAACAGTGACTGCACTTCAAAAATAATTCATTAGCTGGATATACTTTGAGACATTCTAAGAATGCAAAAGGTGCTTCATTTAAAAAAAAATGAATTAGAGTATCTAATTCGGTTTTTCTAATTATGGGGCAATTTAGCGTGGCCAATCCACCTATCCTGCACATCTTTGGGTTGTGGAGGCAAAACCCATGCAAACTCCACATAGAGAACGTGCAAACTCCACACGGACAGTGACCCTGAGCCGGGATTGAACCTGGGACCGTGGCACCGTGAGGCAGCAGTGCTAACTACTGCGCCACCTTGCTACCTCAAAGATACTTCATGAATGTAGTTCCAAGTAATGTTATTCAGGTTCAGGCCTAAATGGACTGAATCAAAGTGGAGTAAGACAGCTTCCTCCCTGTCGTCAAATTCAGGTAACATCTACACTCTTATCACAGCATCGATTCAAAACTAACCTGCTTTGCATTGATATTGTTGTCAACATACTTAAAAAGCAACTTGGCATATTAATCTTGTTCCTTCTGGTAGTGGCCTTTTTGGACACTAATATGAAATTTACAAGAAAAACCTGCTTTTATATAATAGTACTTATGGAGCAGAACATTCCAAAGTGCTTGAATGAAAATGAAACTGCTAAAGTATTAAACACATTCAGCCTTTTTCCATGATATAAAAATCAGACTTTTTACATTAACATTGAAGTGATTTGGGCAGTGGCAAGACAGATTATCCATTCAATTAAAGGGAAACTCTACTAAAGATTTGAAACTAGAGTTAAGAGCACTCCAAAGAGATCTGCAAGGCAGTTTCTTGCATATTCCAATCTATGCTCTTTCCATTTTGCATAAAGAACCACACAAGTGTGTTATGTCCCATTTCGCATTTCATATTTTTGGATTCTGTTAGCACTGGCTGGGAAAGGTTCCCTCTCTCTCTCTCTCTCTCTCTCTCTTCCCCCCCCCCCCCCCCCCCCCCCCCCCCCCCCCCCCCCCCCCTCAAGCCACTGTCTCTGGCTGAACAAGACTATTGCAATCTCTGTCCCCCTTGCAATCTCAAACTGAACAACTAAACCATATCCTCTCTATCACAAATATTACCTCCATAACAGCACCTAATTCTGCTGCTAATACTTCAACATTTTTAAGTCTGCGAATTACAATCAAGTTTTCTGTGGAAAGAAATCTTTACTTGAGGATTATGTGACATTGATTGATTTTTGTAATGATTAAATTGGTTAAAAAAAAGGGGGTAAAAAAAAATTCTTGCCTATTTTTAGCCAGTGGACAAGCTGTTGGCTAAAAATTCTCACCTTGTTTTAAAAAAACAGTTAATAATGGCCTGAAGGCTAGTGCTTTGTTTAAAGCTCATGTTACAGTTAAGCTGTTTTTGGGAGGGGGGGGGGGGAGACATTGGGAATCGTGGGGTAGTGGTGGAATAGTAGGTATGGAAGTATACAAATTTTGAAAATGTGAGAGATGTGATGTTTTTACATCTATTAGCAAAATGCACACATTTAATTCAAATGGCACTGCCCATGTGGTTATTTTACAGTAAGCAACAGTACCTTCCAATCTTAGGTAAAGCTCTAGACGTTGCTTTGAGCTATTTTTATCGACAATCAGGAGCTTAATTCTGGACTGCATACCAGACTGTACCATTTGATCAGTTATATAAAATGGGAGGAAGCATTTCTCATTCAAAGAACAATCCGTTTAAAAAATATAAATATTCTATAGGATTAACTTGAAAAGGTTTCTAATTATGTATTTTTTGTGAAGAGTGTTTCTGACCTGTCAATTGACTTATTTTGGTGCAGACTTTTATATTGTTTGTGTGTCCGGAAAGCACTTAACATGCATGACATGTATTCCAGAAGGCAGATGTTACCATGGTAACCCTCTGGTAGGTCATAGCCAGCTTGGCATATTTGATTGGCTGACAGTAGAAAATGATATTCTGGAAAGAAAAATGAGTGGGTTTAAGGGCGGGAGTTTGGGAGAGACAAGGTCATTAAAAGATTGTTTTTAGCACTTCTGTTAACACAGATTTTACTTAAAAACAAATTAAATTTTGTCCAAGATAGGCTTAGGTGTTTCAAATTTCAGCAATAGAGCATTTTCTGTTAGATTCATCGCAGAATGTTTGCTGTGTTTATTTTGTCAGGCAGAAGAATGAATGTGTGGAGGCTTTATAGTGTATTTGTGAAGAGGGTTGTATGCAGTTTAACCGGGGTTACATAAGGCAGCTGTAATTCGGGTATCATGAAGGAGTTTTGAATTATTATTGAAGATTTCCAATTGTTGTAGAATTCATATTTGTTGTAGGTAATGCAGTTGAAAGTATCAACAGAGAATGTGATGTTGCACGTTGGATATTCTGCACCACAGAAAATGTTAATTATTTTTCTTTGTTCTTTTCTGTGCTTCATTTGTGGGAAATCAAAACATCTTTTGAGGTTTATAAGAGATGAAAAAGCAGCTGGTTTAACAGATATAAAAATTACTAAACCCAATATTGTAAGTACTTAAAAATATATTGAATATTACATTTAGTTGACATAAACAATTTTAAATAAGTTTTCAATTATATATTTAAGTACTGTTTAAAAATATACCTTTCTGCAAATTTTATTCCAGATTAGGTTATAACACGGGTGTGTAGGCTCTCAAGCTGCGCTCATGAACTCCATATGGGATGCTTGCTCATAAGATTTCTTTGTCTGGTATTGAACATAATTATACATCTAAAACATAATGAATGTATCCATTAATACATTGGGACTATTTTCTACTAATCAGATGTATTATTTTTGTTGCACAGTTGTCTCTTGAGTCTCAAACTTGTGGGTTTAATCCTTACTCCAGAATCTTGCCAATGACACTGAGTAATGCCAAAGATGTTGTCTTTGAGATTAATAGTTAAACTGAGGCCCTTCTGCCCTATCAGATGCTCATACACAACTCCATGGTGGTCTTTGGAAAATCTGAGGCATTTCCTCCATTAATGTAGCTAATATTTGCTTCTTGATTGACACTACCCAAAAAAAGTCACCTGGTCATTTATTGCTATTTGGAGATCGCGTGGTCATGTGACGGGAATGTAGGTGCTCTCCTCTGACACGCAGAGTATAAGTATGGAGTAGCTGCTGAACTACTGATAAATTTATTGTTTGTCACAATTACTTGGTCGCCAGTCTTTTGGAACCCAGCACTTCTGCATGGTGTCAGGAGCTGGCAGTATGACACAAGAACTTCGCAGAATCGACCGCTCTGATTTGAAGAAAATATCACAGAAAACTGGGCCAAGTTTGAAAAGGGGTGATGTATACATTACGGTGCCGAACTAGGAGATAAATCAAAAAGATACAAGCTTACACCTTTCGAAATTTAGCGGGCGCAAAGGCCGCCAAGAAGTTTGAGTCTTTTGTGTTCCAAATGGAGGCGGAGAAAGAGGACCCCAAAATAATTCTAAAAAGATTTGAGAATATTTGCCTACCAGTGAAGAATATAATATTTAGGGTGGCCAATTCTTTTTTTTCAATTAAGGAGCAATTTAGCGTGGCCAAGCCACCTACACTGCACATCTTTGGGTTGTGGGGGTGAGACCCACGAAGACTCAGGGAGAAGTACAAATTCCACAAGGACGGTGACCCAGAGCCGGGATCGAACCCGAGTTCTCGGTGCCGTGAGGCAGCAGTGCTAACCACTGCGCCGCCGTACCGCCCTGAAGAAGAACATAATACTTGACAGGTAAGTATTTAACTCTACAAATCAAAGATTTGACAAATCGATACAATCCTTCATGGCAACTTTGAAAATCTTAGCGAAGAAATGTGCAGTTGGCACTCTTACTGACGAGTTAGTCAGAAATTGAATAGTATGTGGGGTCCACAGTTACCTAGCCTGCAAGCAGTTGTTTTGAGGGAAAGATTTGACACTACAAACAGCATATCACAAAATGCTGTAGATAAAAATCACAGCAGCTAGGCAGCACGGTATAGTTGACCAGAACGCAAGGCCACTGCTACGTCTTTGTGACAGCCTCACACTGGGGCTCATCCAACCTGGTCCAGAGGTACGTGCTCTGCAACATGACCCAGAAATGTGAGCGTGCAAAGACCGCTTCAACTGCAATGCTATTGGTAAGCTACTAGTAATATACCACATGAGAATAGATGACTCAGTGCCAATAGTTTGTGCTCAGAGAAGAGTGCCAATAGCAATGGAGCAAAAAGTAAATGAGCTGCATCGGATGACTACACAGTGTGTCATAACTCCCATAGATGAGGCCACTGAATGGATTTCAGGAATGGTGGCCCCTGTAAAGAAAGATGGTACGGTGAGGAAATAAATTGACCCAGTTTACTTAAAGCACTGCTCAGACCTTATCATCCTATGAAGACATGCCCATCGCCAAGGTTTTCAGCATCCTGGATGTGAAATGCAAATTCTGGCTGATCTTGCTGATGAGGAATGTTCTAAACTTAACATGTCTCCAGATAATATATGCCTTATAGAATCTCCACTTCCTGCAAGGTCTTCGAACACTGCATGGAGCAACTCTTTGCAGGCCATCTCTGCAAAATCATTGTTGATGGCATCCTGGTATCTGATCATGCTGTTGCCGTGAAGTTTGCACAAAATGATTCCTGGCATCTTGGGTACAGCACGATGGTTTATTCTTCCATCATATGGTGGGAGAGAGCTACATCAGAGAGTCCTCCGAGGCAGTGCTCTCCCCGTCTACAGAATTGCAAACTCCTTTATACACTGATAGTTACTGTATGCAGTATTTTGTAAGATTACATGGTTCAGAGGCAGGGTGTCTCCTAGCTTAGAGGCTTCAGAGGCTGCACCTAATCTCTGTTTTCAATGTCTCCCTTCTGTAATAAACAGCACCTGTCCCTTCTATAATGAATAGTCACAGCCTTGCATTGGGATGTTTTGCTAACTCGGGTCTGTGAAGAGTACAAGGCTAGTCTGGGAAACTCGTCCTACTAATATGAGCTTGTGTAGTGAATGTTCAATGGTGTAAAGTTGTCTGCTTATGTAAATATACAGTTAGTGGTGTATTTTATTCCAAGTGCATGAATATTGGTTATAATCCATTTTAATACGTTCATATTAGTTTAGTTACTGTTCTTTATAAATGCATTCAATAAATTGATTATCAGGTTTCCTATGTAGGTCACTTACACAGATGGTGTGAAGCCAGATCCAGACAAGACAACGGCTATGTGACATGGCCATTCCCATGGACAAGCCCAGTTTACAGCACTTCCTTAGTATGACAGATTATCTTTCTAAATTCATCCCGTGTTACAATGAGGTCACTGGACTTTTTGTCAGCTCCTGAACAATTAGATTTTGAATGGTGTTGGCAGGAAACGGGCATTATCAGCCCTCACCTGTGCTTTGATGTTTGAGCATCCGTACTTCTATCAGCAGATGCCTCCCAACATGGATTTGAACCAGTCTGCAGACCATGGCAGACCAGTATCCTTTGCATCAAGGTCCTCACTGAGGCTCGTTATGCATAAATCGAAAAGGAAATATTTGCTCTAGTCTTTGCCTGTCAGAAATTTCATGACTTCATATATGGTCATCCTGCAACTGTTCAAACTGATCATTATCTACTCGTAGCTATCCTAAAACATCCTCTTTACACTGCACTGCATGGCTGCAGTGCATGATGCCAAAGCCACAATGCTAAAATCTCAGCGTCTATAAATGTGGTAAAGAACTACACTGGCTGATGCCCTGTCGAGAGCCACTACAGACTAGGCAAATTGTGAGGTAGACACAGACATCATGACAACTGAGGAATTGTCCTCTTGTAGCAGCCAGGAACTCAAAGATGCCTTCTTGCTGGCAGACATTATATGCTAACAATTGCATTAATAGTCATAAGGAGCTGACCTAAGTCCTCAAGGAGATCCACGAGCTCCATGCGTTCTTCACCATCAGAGATGAGCAGACCATTTATGATGGACTGATACTGCATGGCCAGTGATTCGTCATTCCTACTTCTCTTCAGAACTACCTCATCCAATAACTTTACCTGGGGCATCCTGGGTTGGAAACAACAAGGTACATGTCCAAGGAATTATTAAACTGGCCCTCCATGCATGCAAACATGGAGAGGGAAGCCTCCAGGTATGCACCATGCAATCAAACAAACAAACCACTGCTGTCCCAAACCTCCCATGATCATTCACAGCAGCTGACATTTTCAAATGGAATGGTAAACATCATTGTGTTTCTGTTGACTTGTATTCTGGATGGTTTGAAGTTGACTATCTAGCAAAAATTACAAGTAACACAGTTATCAAGCTCAAGAGATACTTCGCCACTAACAGCATCCCTCAGAGACTCATGACAAACAACGCTCACCAATTCACCTTCACTGAATATTGTAACCTTGCGCACACACATTAGACTTTGACCATATCACGAGCAATCTCCCTCCCCGCTCCCATACCCCAATGGCTTGGCAGAACAGGCTCAGCCAAGCATGTTCTAGAGAGGTGTGCCCATATGGCACTCCTCAGCCTGCAAAACATCCATGACACGGGCTTCCTGCGTAAGCACAGTGACTATTCTCCAGGTACAACAAGACTACAATTCCTACTGCCAAGGTGCAGTCCAAATTCAATACAAGTGTGAGTAGAGCAATCATGGAATGCCAAAGAGGGAAACAGCACTATGATCGTAATGCTCACAGACTCTGTGCCTTGACACTTGGTCAAACAGTCAAGATCCAGACCACATATGCCCTGCAGCCTAACAATTATGTGATAGCCTTGGATGTTACCCACTATGTAGAAAACAAACGTCATCTACTACAGGTATCAGAACCAGCAATAGCAGAAGCCACAGTGCTCAGCCATCCAGCCTACAACACCGGTCTCCTAATAATGGAAATGGAGGTCCTCCAGAAGCCAATGCAATAAGCCCTTAACCCACTGGGCACATCAAAGAGCGCTCCAGATCGTCCACCATGTGGACACGAGGCCCAAGAACACCTAGAGCTCAGCCAACTGGCATAATCAATCGTTAGGGCATGTGACCAAACCAAACACAAGGTTCCAGGACTATGTAATGAGCTAGTCTACAGATGGCCCTTCATCTGTCGTCTTTGCAGAAAACCAGGGTGTGGGGGGTGTTATGCACCTGCTAACACAATTCAATCCATGTCTCACCCTATGTAAACAGTCATGCATTGTTAGCCTGTTTAATCTGTATGTTTAAAAAAAAATGGTTTGTAGACAATTGACATTGCACACTGTTACATCTCTATCACCAGTTGTCGCAACTTAAACGGGAAGGTGTAGACAGTGGTCACGTGATGATGTGGGTATTTCAGAGGTCACATGACAGAAGCATGGGAATTATAGAACAGCACAGAACAGGCCCTTCGGCCCTTGATGTTGTGCCGAGCATTGTCCGAAACCAAGATCAAGCTATCCCACTCCCTGTCATTCTGGTGTGCTCCATGTGCCTGTCCAATAACCGCTTGAAAGTTCCTAAAGTGTCCGACTCCACTATCACAGCAGGCAGTCCATTCCACACCCTAACCACTCTCTGAGTAAAGAACCTACCTCGGACATCCCTCCTACATCTCCCACCCTGAATCTCATAGTTATGTCCCCTTGTAATAGCTGCATCCATCCGAGGAAATAGTCTCTGAATGTCCACTCAATCTATCCCCCTCATCATCCTATAAACCTCTATTAAGTCGCCTCTCATCCTCCTCTGCTCCAAAGAGAAAAGGCCCAGCTCCCTCAACCTTCCCTCATAAGACCTATCCTGCAAACCAGGCAGCATCCTGGTAAATCTCCTTTGCACCCTCTCCAATGCTTTCACATCCTTCCTATAATGAGGTGTCCAGAACTGCACACAATACTCCAAATGTGGTCTCACCAAGGTCATGTATAGTTGCAGCATAACCCCGTGGCTCTTAAACTCAAGCCCCTGTTAATAAACGCTAACACACTATAAGCCTTCTTCACGACTCTATCCACTTGAGTGGCAACCTTCAGAGATCTGTGGACATGAACCCCAAGATCTCTCTGTTCCTCCACATTCCTCAGAACCCTGCCGTTGACCCTGGAATCTGCATTCACATTTTTTCTTCCAAAATGAATCACCTCGCACTTAACAGGGTTAAACTCCCATCTGCCATTTTTCGGCCAAGCTTTGCAGCCGACAACAGCCCTCCACCTCATCCACTACTCCACCAATCTTGGTGTCATCAGCAAATCTACTGACCCACCCTTCAGCCCCCTCCTCCAAGTCATTGATAAAAATCACAAATAGCAGAGAGACACAGCACTGATCCCTGTGGTACGCCGCTGGTAACTGGTCTCCAGTCTGAAAATTTTCCATCCACCACCACCCTCTGTCTTCTATGTCATAACCAGTTACTTATCCAATTGGCCAACTTTTCCTCTATCCCACACCTTACTTTCTTCATGAGTCGACCATTGGGAACCGTATCAAACTCCTTACAAAAATCCATGTATACGACATCAACTGCTCTACCTTCATCGACACACTTGGTGACCTCCTCAAAGAATTCAATCAAATTTGTGAGGCAAGACTTGCCCTTCACGACGAATCTGTGTTGACTATCCCGGATTATGCTGCATCTTTCCAAATGGTCATAAATCCTATCCTTCAGGACCTTTTCCATTAACTTAGCGACCACCGAAGTAAGACTAACTGGCCTATAATTATCAGGGTCATTCCTATTCCCTTTCTTGAACGGATCTCCCTGAAGCACAGGCAGCATACAAGTATGGAGTAGCTGCTCAGCTAGTGAATAAAGTATTGTTTTGTTACAAACCCTTGTCGCCAGTGCCGAGGACTCTGGTTCGATCCTGATCCCGGGTCACTTTCCATGTGGAGTTTGCAGATTCTCCCTGTGTCTGCATGGATATCACCCCACAACCCAAAAAGATGTGCAGGATAGGTGGGTTGGCCATGCTAAATTGCCCCATGGAAAAAAAAAATTGGGTACTCTAAATTTATTTTTAAATTCTTGGACGTCACCAACCTTGGGAACACAGCACATCTACACTATTTGTAGGATCTAAATGCATGCAAATTGGCAGCCATATTTCCCAATCTTACAATAATGACTGCAGTACTTTGGAGCATCCTGTGGTCATAAGCAGCAGTAAATGATTTGTTCATTCTTTTGTTATTGCACTACAACTGTTAATTTTGTAGTGAGCACAACCAAAATAAAACTGTCTTTTGTGTAGTGCAAGTATGTAGGCTAATTCCTGCAACACCTTCCTATTACACCTATCTCTGTTTTTCACACTAAAGCCCTTCTGTTCGTTTTATTTACCTGTGATCTCCAAAATAGGTGGTATTATTGCATGCTTAACTGAGACCCCCCATCTCTGTCTCCAAGGTGTGCAGCACAATTGTCCATATTGCCACTCACTTTGGAGCCAGAAAAAAGATTTGCTGCCTTGCCTAAGTAATTTTAAAATAAGAACTCAGTCCAATTTATTTTGCATATTGAGAAAATCTCTTGATCATGGCGAGTAAGAAGATGAACTGTTTCATAAGAAATATTTGACATATAGGGAGTAACATTAATGCCCTTAGATTGTAGTAATTAGATTAAAATCCATTAATAAAATTCCAAGATTTTAATGGGACTTTAGAATAGAATTTTATTCCTGTCCATGATTCTGTGAACATTATGATCAGTGGTCTTTATTTCCCTTATCTTTCATTACCTATTTAATATATTTTCTAAATTTAAGGCTACACATATACCAAGATATTATACAGGCTGTATCAGCCATCTTGATTGTCCTGAGTTTTAGGTAGTACTGGAATTATTCCTGGATTTCGGTTGCACTTGGATATTGTCCTAGGTTTTGATACACTGAGGAAATTGGACGATACTTGGAAGACCTAGAATGGGGGTCCTGGATTTGTCAATATTCTAGTGGTCTGCTGGGGTTTGGCATCTGGTATTCTTTGATCAGCCTTGCCTGCAGAGAAGGATTCAAACCTTTGATAGAATTGTGGAACACAAACCTGAAATTTGGCACCACTGGAGGTGCACTGTGAGATTTGGTCACAAGTGGATTCCTAGTTTATATCAGCAATGCAGGGAAAGTGGGGCTGTGGACCTGTTGTGGATGAGTTGAAGGAAGAGTGTGGGGTGGAACTACATAAGAAGCAGCATCATACGTTCCGGTTTGTAACTTTTGAAGGAATATCAGGAAAGACTAAATCTGTCATTTGCAAACGAATCCTGAATGTCCGACTGTGTCTTTGTCTTTTCTTTCCTACAGCTTACAGCTATAAAAAGAAAACATTTTTGTGACTCTTACTCAGATTGCACAATCTGAATTCGGCTAACAGCATTACAGCTCTGGGCAAAACTGTCAAGTCCAGGCTTTCAGGAGAGGCTGAGAACTTCAAGTGAAAACTTGAACCAAGGCATTAAAAGAAATGCAACATAAAACGTTGGATAAGTCAGTCATGTTATTGTGAAATATGCATTGTTTAATTCAAATTTTACTTAAACCTGTATTTTTGACACAACCTATTTTGTTACTAAGAAAACGTAATGGATCAAAAATATTGTTGGCAGAAGATAATACAGTATCACATAGCCAGACATAGTTGCATAGTGACGGTGACGAGTATTTTCCATTATCAATGTGGACATGGGTATTTATTTTAAAATGTGACAATAAAGATACAGCAGGACTTTGATTCTTGTGTGCATGCTCAATGCTCTCGCCCCATTTCTAATTATTGTACACAGTTTCCTGCCCTGCTAACTACTATACCTCAGTAAATTATGCTCACAATATTATCAGAACACAAAATGCTGATACTACAACTGCCGATCCACACAGCATACCCTTTTCCTGGAACTTGGAATGCTTTCACACTACACCTATTTCTGATCACTGCTATCATGTACTCTCACCTCAGGACTTTTTTAGTAAACCAACATGCCCCATTACTCCCCTCATTCCCTTCCTATTGTTCACAATTATTTTAAATAACTTTTATTTCCTAAGTCACACTTGCAGATTAATTTTAAGCAATCCTCTATATGTTTTCCCTTTCCCTTAACCAGACTGGTCTTGACAACTATTCTTGCTCTGCCTACGTAGCACCCTCCAGTATTTCTTACATTCTGGAAGAATTTCCTTAATATTCATACACCCCAGTCCCTCAGTGTCGCAGCTCATAATCCCCTCTTCATTACTCATCAAAAATAACCAGTGTTCAAAAATTTTGGATACCTGTTCCACATCTTCCAATAACCCTTTGCACAATTGCTACAAATCGCAGACCCTGAAGCATTCCTCTTACTCCTATATCCCTTGGTCTCGACCAGCCATTGCATCCTTCAGAAACAAGTTTCCAGTATCTTGAACAACTATAATCCTCTTTGTAAATGAGACTCAACCCCCCCTCCCATGCAAATGTTTAACTGAACCCTCAATCATTACCATAATGTCTCTTTATGCTCATACTACCAATCTTGTGAACTAATCATGGTACTCTCTTTACATACTTCTCATTCTCAGCATTACCATTCAAGATTAGTAAACTCATTGTCACTTCTCTACAGTCTCATTCTTTTGTGTTCCTTTGAGTCTGTTTTCTATCTCCTCACCATTCAACTCCAAACTCCTATTTCATCCTCCCTTAAGCCCCCCCCCCCTACCAAATCTAGCTTTGCATTCACTTAAGGCGGAGTTTTTCAAATTATGGGGTGCGGGCAGGTGTTGGGCGGGTTGCAGAGCAATCGTTCGTGCCTTGCCTGCAGTGGTCCTGATCGCGGGAGAAGCGCCCATCTGCCACGCCGGCGTTTACAATGAGCATGGTGCCGCTGCCGCCTTTTAAATTAAAATAAATGAGGGTGTGGGGAGTCTCCCGGCCAGAAGCATGACTCACCCTGCATTTACACTTGACGCCAAGCGCTTTGTACGTGATTTTGGTGCCAAATTACACTGTAGAGTTGTTTCAATTTTCCAGTTGTTGGTTAAGAGGACTGTAAAGATGGGTCATTTTCTTAAAAGTAAGAAATGGCCAGAGATTCAAATAGGCAGTGTACCTACTGGACAGGATCTCACAATAGAATCTGATTGAGAGAGCTGCACGGGAGAGTTTGTTATCTCTGTGCAGAGCTCCAGGGCCTCTGGTTAACATCCTACAAAAACAAACTTAACACTTGAACAAAGCTCTATAAAGATGATTTCTTTTGAGGCATAGTTTTGGCAATTGTGCCAATGCAAATGAGGATTATTCAAAATTTTTATAATTGTTTATAACATTTCCAGAATAGTTTTTAATATTTTTTCAAATTTATACATTTGATATTTATGTAATTATTCCACATTATTCAATGTGTTCTTTATTTTAAACTGGCATATTTTATTTCCTGAAACTTACCAAAGAATCATACACTTTCCATTTTGCTACATTATTGTCTATTACCAAATTACCCATGTATGGAACTATGAACATTTACAGAATTTAAGCTTGAAAATATCACTGATTCCTTAAATACTTTGAATAAGTCACTG
Source organism: Scyliorhinus canicula (assembly GCF_902713615.1). Classification (NCBI taxonomy): domain Eukaryota; kingdom Metazoa; phylum Chordata; class Chondrichthyes; order Carcharhiniformes; family Scyliorhinidae; genus Scyliorhinus; species Scyliorhinus canicula. The sequence continues at coordinate 79,186,718 of NC_052158.1, read as the reverse complement.
AACGTAAATCTGCGGTCTTGATTGTGCGTTACATTGGATAAATATCATACCCTCTGGCTCACCGATAAGTAATGCCACAGGAGATCTATTCGAAGCTATTCGTCTCTGTTTGATATGTGGAGCAATTCCAAGGCAGTGCCATTTCAGCATCTGGTTTCTGTTGAGGTGCTCAAAATTCATTAACACATTTGAGCTCCTCCTGAGAATGCTACCTGTTAAAAGATCCTTGATATTGTATGCAATGCTGAAGTGCAGAATTTTATCTTTTCATTAATGTAATTAATATGAATTCATGTAAAAATTAGAATAAATCTCTGATGTAATTAGATGAAATCTTAAAATGAAATGCAATGAAAGTGCTGTATGTTTTCTTAGTGTTACAACACTGAACTAGATTTGAAAAAATGTTTCCTTGACATACTGTGAACTTGCACAACAAGCCTTGCCAATGATATATGAAGATGCAACGGTACAAAAGAAAATATTAAAAATGCTTAGGTAGCGTTCGTTACCAGACTGTATAGTGCTGAGGATGTGATAAGCACATAATTGTAAGTTGACACATAAGGTTGGAGTGCTGCATTGTGAAGGTGCTGTCTTTCAGATGATACATTCAACAGAGGCCCCCTCCGGTGCATGTAAAAATAAATCCATGGCAACTATTTCAAAGAAAAGTAGGGAAGTTTCTAAGGTATCCTGACCAATATATATTCTTCAACCAACGTCACTAAAACAGATAAATACAAGCAAAATACTGAAAATGTTGGAAACCTGAAACAAAACAGAAAATACTGGATAAACACAGCACAGGTCTTTTATGTTGAGTGTTCCACATGCATGACACGTCACTGCCGACTGAGGGGCCTGCCTTTCTATGCCATCGCCAAAAAAAAATCATACTGCGAGTCCTGTTACATTAACACCCTGGAGCAATGTTCAGTCTGCTCCAAGCCCATCATGGACAGGATTCTACGCACCATGGGCCGTGCCTATCACCACAGTGCTTCACCTGTGTTGTGTATCATTGGTGTCTGGGTGGGTGGTTCCCCTTCACTGTGGATGCTTCCAGCCAGATTCAATTACTTCTTCAGAGCTGAACATTCCACGCCTCTGAAGAAATGTCATACGAGTCAAAACTGTTTCTCTCTTCACAGATGCTGGCAGATCTTCTGAGTTTATCCAGCATTTTTGTTTTTTATTTCACTAAAACAGACAATCGTATTATTGTTTGTGGGACCTTGTGCTGTGTTTCTAATAGTGACTTCACTTGAAAAGTGCTTTGGGATCTGCGATTTGGAAAGGTGCCAAATAAATGCAAGAGTTTTTTTTCTCATGTTTTTTTATTTGTTTCCCTTAAGTCATAGAGAGCTAGTCAGTTTTTTTACAGTATGGAAAGAGGTCCTTTGACCCACCGCATCAGTGTCAGTCATCAAGCACCTATTAATCCTAATCCCATTTTTCAGTACTTGGCCTACAGCCTAGCATGCTTTGGCATTTCAAGTGTTCATCTAAGTACTTACACTCTGTGGAGGGTTCCAGCCTCTAGCATCCTTTACGTAAGAACTAGGAGTAGGCCATCTGGCCCCTCGTGTTTGCTCCGCCATTCAATAAGATCATAGATCTTTTTGGACTCAGCTCCACTTACCCACCCAATCACTGTAACGTTTTATTCCTTTACTGTTCAAAAATCTACCTACATTTGCCTTAAAATCATTTAACGAGGTTGCCTGAACTGCTTTACTGGGCAGGAAATTCCACAGATTCACGACCCTTTGGATGAAGAAATTCCTCCTCCACTCTGTCCTAAATCTTAATTTGAGGCTATGCCCCCTAGTTCTAGTTTCACCCGTCAGTGGAAACAACCTCCCTGCTTCTATCCCATCTATTCCCTTCATAATTTTATATGTTTCTGTAAGACACTCTCTCATTCCTCTAAATTCCAATGAATATAGTCGCAGTCTACTTAGTTTCTCCTCATAAGCTAATCCTCTCAACTCTGGAATCAACCTAGCAAATCTCCTCTGCACACCCTCCAGTGCCAATACATCCTTTCTCAAGTAAGGAGACCAGAACTCTACACAGTACTCCAGGTGTGGTCTCGCCAGCACCCTGTACAGCTGCAACATAACCACCCTGCTTTTATACTCCACCCCTCTAGCAAGGAAGGACAGAATTCAATATGCCTTCTTAATTACTTGTTGCACCTACAAATCATGCCCAAGGACACCCGGGTCCCTCTACAGGTGTGGTGCAGCAGAAATAGAAAACTATTTTTTAAAGCAAAACAATGTTTATTCTATGAACTCAAGTTAACCTTTTTAAAACATACAGTGAACATCTTAGCAACCATTCAAATACAACCCCCAAAGAATACAACACTAAGTAATCCTTAAGTTGCCCTTTTAACATTCATAAGACTTTAAAAAAAACTTTTAACAGAAGCACATCAGGTTAAAGTCACTACTGTGAGCAGTTATTAGTTTTAAATCACCAAAGGATTGATTTACAGTGTTTAAATTTCAGAGAGAGAGACTAATACCCCTTCTGACTGACTGCAGCTATCCAGCTCTGAAAATGAAACTAAAACACACCCTGCAGTAAACGGCCTAAAACAAAAGTAAAAAGCTGACACAGCCCAGCTCCACCCACTCTTACATCACTGCAGTAGTAAACACCCATTTCTTAAAGGTACTCTCACTATAGATATTTATATACATACCCATTTATAAACACCCATTTCTTAAAGATACTCTCACATGACACCAGGCAACATCCAGGTGAACTGTCACTAGTGCGAAGACATCCTTCCTATAGTGTGGTGACCAGGACTGCGCACACTACTCCAGCTGTGGTCTAACCAGTGTTTTATACAGCTCTATCATAACCTCCCATCTCATATATTCTGTCCCTTGGCTAATAAAGGAAAGTATCCCATTATTTTTTTCCAATTAAGGGACAATTTAGTGTGGCCAATTCACCTACCCTTTGGGTTGTGGGGGCGAAACCCACACAAACACTAGGAGAATGTGCAAACTCCACACTGACAGTAATCCAGAGCCGGGATCGAACCTGGCACCTTGGTGCCATGAGGCAGCAATGCTAACCACTGTGCCAGAGTTCTGCCCTTCCCCTATTCCTTCTTAATCACTTTATCTACCTGTCCTACTGTTTTCCAGGATCTCAGGACATGCACACCAAGATCCCTCTGATCCTCTACTTCCTAGGATCCTGCCATTCATTGTGTATTCCCTTGCCCCGTTAGACTGCTCAAAATGTATTACCTCTCACTTTTCAGGGTGATGTTCCATTTGCCGCTGTTCTGTCCCCCAACCAGCTGTCTACAATTGCCTTGCAATCAAAGGCTTTTTTCTTTCCTTTTCTCTGTTTTAACTTCTAAAAGTATTACCAACAAATATTGTCTTTTAGATCTTTGATCCTTTAATCTCTTCTGGATAGTATTTTAGATAACTATAAATCGAGTGTTTCATCAAAATGGAAATTGCGTATTGAGTACTTGCAATATACCAGCAAGCTTTTTCGTTAGATAGACAAATACAAGGACCCCCCCACCCGGCAAATTCCTCATTGTAAACATTGGCACCTTTTTGATTATGCCGCCATCCGAGAAAGGGACTCAAGGATGTCATCACCCCTGCTGTGGCATAGGCTGATGACTGCTGGACCAACCATCATCTAATCTGGGCTGTGATCTCCCATCAACTTGGATGGAGCAAAATGGCAGCAGAAGCAGGGAAATCTATATAATTGGATTTGACGACTTTGCAAAAAAGACCCACTCCGACAGGGCCAGTGACCTGACAAAGCACAGCAATTTGGAACCATAGAATGTCCACAAAATCTGGTCGGCCCTTAAAACCAGCATAATCAGCACCAGCAAGAATACTCTTGGTTTCTCCACAGGAAACATCAAGACGGGTTTGATGAGAATGTCCAGGAGATCCAGGAGCTACAAAATCACAAGTGCAAGGTATTTCTGAACTGAAAGCACCACCAGTGTTTTCAGAGAACAACAGCAAGCTGACAGATAAATTAAGGCAGAGGAATAACAATTATCCTGTGAACAGGTGGTGTGAAGAGCGTAGGAAATACACTAATCCGCTGACAGTAATAGCATGCCTGGATTCTCCAGTGCAGTCGACCATTTACGACCCAAGGGCATGCCCACCGAGAACTAAGAATGAAGTGGCGTCATCAAGGACAGCGAGGCAGAACTTGTTGGATGGAGTACCTCGAGGATGATCTCAACCAAGATTCAGTCCTGAACTACAACCCACAGCATGTTACCCACCTCAAACTCGGCACAATTGCAGCCTGACATGAAGATGAACATAGAACAGTACACCACAGAACAGGCTCTTCAGCCCTCTATGTTGCGTCGAGGTTGAATAGCTAAATACTGCTGCCGAAATACGAAAATACAGTGGAGTAGTATCTTGATATGAATACATGATCTCACATGTCCATCATCTGGAAGGAGGAGAGCATGCTGCGGATCTCCGAGACGTTGAAATTGTGACCCTCTTCAAAACAGGAGGCACCACTGACATTGGTAACTTGTCACGGGGAAGGTCATTGCAAGTATCCTTCTTACCTGCCTTTGCCCATGACTGAAGAGCTCCTCCTAGAGTCACAATGTGGATTCCGTCCATCAAGCGGCATAGTGGATTTTGACAGCAATACCCAATGAAAATACAGAGCAGCAGCAAACTCTATTCATGGCTTCCTTTGATCTCACAAAGACCTTTGACTCTATCAACTGGGAGGAACTGTGTAGCGCCCCCCTCAAATTTACCTGCCCACGGAGTGCAGCATGGGTCAGTGCTGGGATCTCAACTATTTACGATCCATATCAATGACTTTGATGAAGCGACTGACTGCATTGTAGCCATGTTTGCAGATGAAACCAAGATAGATAGGAAAATAAGTTGTGAGGAGGATACAAAGATATAGATAGGTTAAGTGAATGGGCAAATATTTGGCAGATGCAGTATAATGTGGGGAAAATGTGAGATGTTCACGTTGGCAGAAAGAATAGAAAAGCAGAATATTATGTAAATGGAGGGAGACAGCAGGGTAATATATTGCAGAGGGATCTGAGTATCTTTGTATCTGTACACAAATCACAAAAGGTTAGCATGCAGGTACAGCAAGTAGTTAGAAAAGCAAATGGGGCAGCACGGTGGCGCAGTGGGTTAGCCCTGCTGCCTCACGGTGAGGTCCCAGGTTCGATCTGGGTTTGCGTGGGTTTCTCCCTGGGTTTGCGTGGGTTTCGCCCCCACAACCCAAAGATATGCAGGGTAGGTGAATTAGTCACACTAAATGCCCCTTAATTGGAAAAAAATGAATTGGATACTCTAAATTTCTTTAAAAAAGCAAATAGAATCTTGTTGTTTATTGCAGGGGGATGGAATGTAAAAAGAGTGAAGTCTTTGTTACAGCACATTGGTGTGAACACACCTGGTGTACTGTGCCCCAGTTTTAGTTTCCTTGCTTTTGTTTTGATCTTGGGAAAGACCAGTAACATGTTTACTTCCTTTTTAGAATAGGAAAAACCAAGAATGAAGACACAAGAATTTTACAAAACAAAAATCAAAGGAAATGAATGTGTATAACTGCACTCCATCTTTGTTGGATCATTTGTGTTAAAAATATTAAAAATAATATTTTTTTAAATATTAAAAATACAATGAAAACTGTTACTTATTTTCTGCACTACTTTATTCTAAATTTATTATGCACTCATTTGACTTAACCCCCAAAACCCATGTCAAGTACTTAATCAGAAATTGGAAGATTAATCACTGAATGATCTGAATGCTACTTCAAAGATTACTTAAAGGGTTCAGATTTCTTGGGCTACCCGCTTGCTTCGGGTAAAATGTTATTTTTCAATCTTCTTTTGTAGACCCTCAGTTCAACACAGGAACAGGCAGTCATCAAATGGAGCCACCTTGGGTCAGATCCCATCTTGTTCAAAGATTATTAACTCTGGAGTCTTGTATCTAGATCTGACCCCAGCCTCGCTGTCCAGCCTCTCTCTCTCTCTTCCTCTTCCCAGCCCATCTAACTAGTCCCTCATCCAACTCATCCCCTTGCACCCCTCCCTCCCTTTTTGGTATGCTCCCCCTCCCACTCTCGGCTCCCCTCCTCCCACACTCGGCTCCCCTCCTCCCTCTCTCGGCTCAGATCCCCTTCCCCTCTTGGCTCCCCTCCTTCCCCTCTTGGCTCCCCTCCTTCCCCTCTCGGCTCCCCTCCCCTTCTCCCCCTCTCGGCTCCCCACCCCTTCTCCCCCTCTCGGCTCCCCTCCCCTTCTCCCCCTCTCGGCTCCCCTCCCCTTCTCCCCCTCTCGGCTCCCCTCCCCTTCTCCCCCTCTCGGCTCCCCTCCCCTTCTCCCCCTCTCGGCTCCCCTCCCCTTCTCCCCCTCTCGGCTCCCCTCCCCTTCTCGGCTCCTCTCGGCTCCCCTCCCCCCGCTCGGCTCCCCTCCCTCTCCCTCTCGGCTCCCCTCCCTCCCCCTCTCGGCTCCCCTCCCTCCCCCTCTCGGCTCCCCTCCCTCCCCCTCTCGGCTCCCCTCCCTCCCCCTCTCGGCTCCCCTCCCTCCCCCTCTCGGCTCCCCTCCCTCCCCCTCTCGGCTCCCCTCCCTCCCCCTCTCGGCTCCCCTCCCTCCCCCTCTCGGCTCCCCTTCCCCTCTCGGCTCCCCTTCCTCCCCCTCTCGGCTCCCCTTCCTCCCTCTGTCGATGCTTTCCCCTCCTCCCTCTGTCGACTCCCCTCCTCCCTCTCACGGCTCCCCTTCCCTCATCCCCCTCTCGGCTCCCCTCCTCCTCCCCCTCTCGGCACCCCTCCTCCCCCACCCCCCTCTCGGCTCCCCTCCTCCTCCCCCTCTCGGCACCCCTCCTCCCCCACCCCCCCTCTCGGCTCCCCTCCTCTTCCTCCCCCTCTCGGCTCCCCTCCTCCTCCTCCCCCTCTCGGCTCCCCTGCTCCTCATCCCCCGCTCCTCCTCCCCCTCTAGTCTCCCCATCTTCTCCTCCCCCTCGGTTCCTCTCCCCTCCTCTCCCCCTCGGCTCCCCTCCTCCTCCTCCCCCTCTCGGCTCCCCTCCTCCTACCCCCCCTCTCGGCTCCCCTCCTCCTCCTCCCCCTCTCGGCTCCCCTCCCCCTCCTCCCCCTCTCGGCTCCCCTCCTCCCCCTCTCGGCTCCCCTCTTCCCCCTCTCGGCTCCCCTCTTCCCCCTCTCGGCTCCCCTCTTCCCCCTCTCGGCTCCCCTCTTCCCCCTCTCGGCTTCCCTCTTCCCCCTCTCGGCTTCCCCCCCTCCCCCTCGACTCTCCTCTCTTTCTCCCCCCCCCCCTCATCCCCGTCTCGCCTTCAATCCCCATCTCCTCTCTGCTCCCCATCTCCTCTCGGCTCCCCATCTCCCCCTCGGCTCCTCTCCCCTCGCTCTCGGCTCCTCTCCCCTCCCTCTCTCGACTCGGCTCCTCTCCCCTCCTCCCCCTCGCGGCTCCCCTCCTCCCCCTCGCGGCTCCCCTCCTCCCCCTCGCGGCTCCCCTCCTCCCCCTCGCGGCTCCCCTCCTCCCCTCTCGCGGCTCCCCTCCTCCCCCTCGCGGCTCCCCTCCTCCCCCTCGCGGCTCCCCTCCTTCCCTCGCGGCTCCCCTCCTTCCCCTCGCGGCTCCCCTCCTCCCCCTCGCGGCACCCCTCCTCCCCCTCGCGGCTCCTCTCCCCTCCCTCTCTCGCGGCTCCCCTCCTCCCCCTCGCGGCTCCTCTCCCCTCCCTCTCTCGCGGCTCCCCTCCTCCCCCTCTCGGCTCCCCTCCTCCCCCTCCCTCTCTCGGCTCCCCTCCTCCCCCTCCCTCTCTCGGCTCCCCTCCTCCCCCTCCCTCTCTCGGCTCCCCTCCTCCCCTCCCTCTCTCGGCTCCCCCTCCCCCTCCTCCCTCTCTCGGCTCCCCCCCTCCTCCCTCTCTCGGCTCCCCTCCTCCCCCTCTCGGCTCCCCTCCCCTCCTCCCTCTCTCGGCTCCCTTCCCCATATCCCCGTCTCGTTTCCAATCCCCTCCTCCCCCTCTCGGCTCCCCATCTCCCCCTATCGGCTCCCCTCTTCCCCCTCTCGGCTTCCTCCCCCTATCGGCTCCCCTCTTCCCCTCTCGGCTTCCCTCTTCCCCCTCTCGGCTTCCTCCCCCTCCCCCCCGACTCTCCTCTCTTTCTCCCCCCCCCCGGGCTCTCCTCCTCCTCCGCTCCCCTCCTCCCCTTCTCGGCTCCCCTCCTCCCCCTTCCCGGCTCCCCTCCTCCCCCATCTCGGCTCCCCTCCTCCTCCTCCTCCCCCATCTCGGCTCCCCTCCTCCTCCTCCCCCATCTCGGCTCCCCTCCTCCTCCTCCCGCTCTCGGCTCCCCTCCTCCTCCTCCCGCTCTCGGCTCCCCTCCTCCTCCTCCCGCTCTCGGCTCCCCTCCTCCTCCTCCCGCTCTCGGCTCCCCTCCTCCTCCTCCCGCTCTCGGCTCCCCTCCTCCTCCTCCCGCTCGCGGCTCCCCTCCTCCTCCTCCCGCTCTCGGCTCCCCTCCTCCTCCTCCTCGCGGCTCTCCCCCTCCGTCCTCCCCTTCCTCCTCCCCCCTCGGCTCCCCTCCTCCTCTGCTCCCCTCCTCCCCCTTCTCGGCTCCCCTCCTCCCCCTTCTCGGCTCCCCTCCTCCCCCTTCTCGGCTCCCCTCCTCCCCCTTCTCGGCTCCCCTCCTCCCCCTTCTCGGCTCCCCTCCTCCCCCTTCTCGGCTCCCCTCCTCCCCCATCTCGTCTCCCCTCCTCCCCTCCTCCCGCTCTCGGCTCCCCTCCTCCTCCTCCCGCTCTCGGCTCCCCTCCTCCCGCTCTCGGCTCCCCTCCTCCCGCTCTCGGCTCCCCTCCTCCCCTCTCGGCTCCCCTCCTCCCGCTCTCGGCTCCCCTCCTCCCGCTCTCGGCTCCCCTCCTCCCGCTCTCGGCTCCCCTCCTCCCGCTCTCGGCTCCCCTCCTCCCGCTCTCGGCTCCCCTCCTCCCGCTCTCGGCTCCCCTCCTCCCGCTCTCGGCTCCCCTCCTCCCGCTCTCGGCTCCCCTCCTCCCGCTCTCGGCTCCCCTCCTCCCGCTCTCGGCTCCTCCCCTCCTCCTCCCCCTCTCGGTTCCCCTCCTCCTTCTCCCCCTCTCGGCTCCCCTCCTCCTCCTCCCCCCTCGGCTCCCCTCCTCCTCCTCCCCTCGGCTTCCCTCCTCCTCCCCCTCCTCGTCTCCTCCCCCTCCTAGCTCTTCTTCCACCGACCCCCCCCTTCCACTTCTCACTCGCTCTTCTTGTTCAACATCACTATCCGAGAACTGTTCTTCACTATTAACAGTTTGTCAGTTAGGAAGAAGCTTAACTTCTTACCAGCACACCAAATGTTAAATTAAATCTGCTGGAAATAAATTTTCCTTGCTCTGTAGATAGTTCTAATAAAACAAAAACCTTGCTTGAAGCCTGAGCCACTCCATAATTTGGGATGGACAGTGAATGCTAACTAAGCCAGAGGTGTCTGCATCCCTTAAATTAATTTTTAAAAACTCACTGCTATAATTAACTTCTTGTTGACCCTTTGCTATTCTATTTTCATCATCCAGACAATGTGGTCACATGATGACTTGAAGCCAGGTGTTTTATCAGAAATCAACTCTCCAAACAACCTAGTTCTTCAAGGGACCAACACCCCAAAATAAAATTTCTCCCCGAAGCACATTGGGCATCACTGCTTGCATTGGAAGCAATTCCAAGAAGGTTCATTGGACTGATGCCTGGATGGAATGTTTTGTCTCGGAAAGTTTGAGTAATTTGAGTTTATCCAGGAAGAAGCTAATCCTCACAGACCAAGATTTAATTCTTGATATACTGATTTTGGCCTGAGAGATGGTTGGGGTTAAACAACAGAATAAAGAAAAGAAATGCTGGTCAGTATTTCTCGTTTTCTCATTGCTACCCAGTATATCTTTCTTCTGATCTGCATGTGTGGAAGTCTGGTGAGAGTTTCATCAGACTTGGCTGTGATTGGTGGCTGCTGACACTTGCTGTCAAAGGTCACAAATGTGCCTCATGAGGTAGTGATCTGTGCTCAGTAAATTTGCAGGGCAGGGAAAAATACACAGAGGACATGAAGCAAAGAAAACTATTTCTTGTAGTTTATTTTGCAAGTTTGCCCCACTAGGGCTGCATACAAAGAAATCCAGTAATATTTTTAAAGGTGCTATCGAATCAAGCTTTCAAAGGAATGGCAGATGCAAACATGTAGTAGTAGATTGTGTTCTGTGTTCTTCAGGCTGCGAATTTAGAATAATGTGGAATCCACATCAGAGTTTTCAATAAAGATCCACCCACTGGTAATCTTTTTTTTATAAATGTTTTTTTATTGAGTTTTCATATTTTATATATGACAAATTACAAGTTATTAGAGAGAGAGAAAAAAAAAGGAAAACACAAAAATTTAGCATGAATATTTACAGGTAAGCATCTTCATAACAATAATTGTGGCCGCCCCCTTTGGCCAGCATACATATTTTACATTCCCCAATATGGCCGAGGTACATGTTTATAGGCATTTATTTATGGTTTGGTTTTGGGCCTTGGCTTGCCATCAAACCCCCATACCGAGCCCGTAGCCCCCCCCCCCCCCCCCCCTCCCCCCGGCTACCTTCCCCCGATTCCCGTCCATTTTCCCCTGGTTCTTGGCCACCCGACCTTTTGAAGGTGGCGCCAGTCAGTGCTGGTTTGAACCTATGGTTGTTGCAGATGGGAGCCTTGTCCGACATTTTGTACAGGCCAAATTGCTGCCGCAGTTGGTTCCAGGATTGGAGGGTGGCTGTCACCACTGGGCTGGTGGAGTGTTTTTTGGGTGGGGATGGGAGTGCTGCCGTGGCAAGGGCCCGGAGGGAGGTTCCCATGCAGGAGGCCTCCTCCGCACGCACCCACTCGGCTTCTGGCTCCTGGATCCATCCCCGTACTCGCTCGGCTGTTGCCGCCCAGTGGTAGAATTGTAGATTCGGGAGGGCTAGCCCCCCCCTGGATTTTGTTTTTTGTATGACTTTCTTTGGGATCCTAGCATTTTTACCCCCATACGAACGCCATGATATGTTTGTCCAGCGCTTTGAAAAAGGCCTTGGGGATGTAGATTGGAATGGATCTAAACAGGAAAAGGAACCTGGGCAGTACGTTCATTTTGATCGTCTGGACTCTCCCCGCGAGGGAGAGCGGGAGTGTGTTCCATCTTTGCAGGTCCTTTTTAACTTCCTCCGTCAGGCTGGTGAGGTTCCATTTGTGGATCCCTTTCCAGTCATGGGCTATTTGGATCCCCAGGTAGCGGAATTTATTTCGGGCTTGTTTGAACGGCAGCCCCTTTAGTGCTGCTGCCCCCCCCCCCCCCCCCCCTTGCGGGTGTACTGGGAAGATCTCACTTTTGCTCATGTTGAGTTTGTAGCCCGAGAAGGCTCCAAACTCTTTCAGGAGCGCTATGATTCCGTCCATGCTGCTTTGTGGGTCCGAGATATAGAGGAGCAGATCATCCGCATAGAGTGAGACTCTGTGCTCCCTACCTCCCCTTCGGATCCCCCTCCAATTTTTTGCTGCCCTGAGCGCGATTGCTAGCGGTTCGATTGCTAGTGCGAACAGCAGCGGGGACAGTGGGCATCCTTGTCTAGTGCCCCTGTGCAGCTGGAAGTATTGGGAGTTGGTATTGTTGGTCCGTACACTCGCCATGGGAGCATTGTATAGGAGCTTTACCCAAGCGGTGAACCCTGTTCCAAGCCCGAACCGCTCCAGTACCTCTATGAGGTATTTCCATTCGACTCTGTCGAAGGCCTTTTCTGCGTCCAGGGAGACGATCACCTCTTGTGTTCTCTCCCCGGAGGGGGTCATTATCACGTTCAGCAGGCGCCTGATGTTCGCGGTAAGCTGTCTACCTTTGACGAAGCCCGTCTGGTCCTCTGTGACCACCTCAGGTACACAGTCTTCTAGCCTTTTGGCTAGGATTTTGGCCAGTATTTTGGCGTCTGCGTTCAGCAGAGATATGGGTCTGTATGACCCACATTCCGTTGGGTCTTTGTCTTTCTTAGGTATCAGCGAGATTGAGGCCTGTGCTAACGTGGGTGGCAGTGTGCCCCTCGCTAGCGAGTCTGTGAACATCTCCCGCAGGTGCGGGGCCAGCGCTGTCCCACTGGTAATCTTAATGTGGCTTTGAAAATCAGATTTGTTGATTGTTTGGCTGTGAAAGGAAAATTTCTAAATAAACACGTATGAGTTTTTGAAGGTAACTTAATATGGAAGGGCAACCTCTGAAGTTTGTGGCTTTATTTTCTTTTGCAAAAACACAAATGTATCAAGAACATTAAGAGTAATGCATCATGAATCTTTTGGACCAAAAGTCCTGTTTTTACACTATTATAATTGCATATAATGTATGCATATTCTGTTAGTCTCTGGTACCTCCCCACAAAATCCATTCTCCTGACACGTACTGCATTCCTCGCCCTCGCAATTGCCTGAGGAGGAATCAGCTATTTTTTGATCTTGATGTTATACTTGACCTTGAAATGATGCCCGACCACATGCCCATTCCTCTACCAAGACCATCGAATTCCACCTGACTTTGTCTGACTCCATTTCTACTGCTGCAACCCTTATCCATGTTGTTGTCACCTCCAGAACGGTCTTGTCCAATCTTTTGGCTTGGGGACCATTTACATAATTCCCTTGCTTAAGGGGCGAATTAGCAAATTTCGGAAAGATAAAGTTTAGTGTGTAATGGGATACTTTTCACTTGCCTGGATGAGTGCTGCTCCAACAACGCTCAAGAAGCTCAACACCATCCAGGACAAACTGGCTTGATTGCTCCTACTTCCACAAACATTCATCCTTCCACCACCAACGAATAGTGGCAGCCATGTGTACCATGTACAAGATGCACTGCACTAATTCGGCAAGGTTCCTTATGCTGCAACTTGCATGACAATCAGCATCTCGAAGTGGGTAGCAAGGTGGCACAGTGGTCTGCCTCACGTCACCGAGGACCTGGGTTCGATTCTGACCGTGGGTCACTGTCCGTGTGGAGTTTGCACATTCTCCCCGTGTTTGCGTGGGTTTCGCCGCCAGAACTCAAAGAATTGGCCATGTTAAGGTCGGGGGAGGTGAATTGTGCATGCAGGCACTCTTTCTCACAAAGCCGTACCTCTGCAAGATGCTGCCTCCACCTGCGCCCACAACGACACCTCCCCACAGCCCATTTCCTGACCAGTACTATGTTTGCCACCCAATAATATTGGATCATGTTCGGCAATGCCAGCTCCCCTCCCCCGCAGCTGTTCCAAGGAAGACATGTTGAGTCTTCCTGGCCACTCACACCCAGAGAGCAGCTTATTAACCATCCTAAAAAAACGACTTGGGACAAAGATTGGAAGGTTCTGAAATACAAACAAAAACCTCGGCAGCACTGTCATTTTCACTGTCTGCTCCTGCCCTGCCAGCGACAACCCACCTCTGAAATTCCATCTTCATCTGCTCCACAAGCCAAATTCAATTTATGCAACGGCACCCAACTGGGCGGCACCTGGATACCCAAACACCTGGAACTCGCCCCCACCACTCTAAACAGCAACTTCTGGCCTCAATCGGGAACACCTCGCTCTTTCCCATATTCAATTTATATCCCGAATACCGGCCAAATTCCTCTAGGATCTCTGTCTCCGGTACTGCCCACCGGGTCCAAAATACATAACAGGTCGTCCACATATAATGAGGCCCTGTGCTCGATGACCCACCCACCCCGTTCAAAAGTGCCATTGCCAGCTGCTCTGTTGCCAAGGCAAAAAGCAACGAAGAGAACAAGCACCCCTGCCTCGTCCCATGATTCAGTCCGAAGTGACCCAGTTTGTCTCAGCCAGACCCAATCTACAAACCCCTGTCCAAGCCCGAACCGCCCACCACCTCCAACAAATACACCCACTCCACCCTGAAAGATACCTTCTCCACATCCATCACTACCTCCATCTCCCGCCACTCCGAAGGCATCATGATTACATTGAATAGCCTCCTCACATTTGCCGACAACCGCCTCTCCTTCACAAAACCAGTATGATATGTGCCAACCACCCCGGCACACAATTCACAATGACAACACCTTCGCCAGTAACTTGGTACCCACATTCAATAGTGACATCGGGCAGTATGACCCACATGCTCTGGGTTCTTGTCCCTCTTCAAAATCAGGGAGATGGAAGCCTGTGACAGGAGAGTTCCCTCCTCTTTGCGTCCTTATTTGCCCTCAACAGCAGTGACCCCAGATCCACCACAAACTTTTTATATAACTCAACCGGGAACCCATCTGGTCCCGGAGCCTTCCTTGCCTGCATCGTCCCCATACCAGATCCTCCTCCACTTTGGAAACTCTAAGCCAGCCAGGAACCGGTGCACCCCCTCTTCACCGGTTGGGGACTCCGACTCGCAAGCCTTTGATACAACCCTCAACCACCCCATTCACCACCTTGCCTTTATCATCCCTAACTCTACCGATCTGCCTCACCGTCTCATGCTTCCTCAGTTTTTTTTTCTTTATTTTAAAATAAATTTGGAGTACCCAATTCATTTATTCCAATTCGGGGCAAATAGAATGGCCAATCCACCCACCCTGTACATCTTTGGGTTATGCGGATGAAACCCATGCAAACACGAGGAGACTGTGCATACTCCACACGGACAGTGATCCAGAGCCGGGATTGAACCTGGAATCTTGTGCCGTGAGGCAGCGGTGTGAAACACTGCGCCACCGTGGTGCCCTTGCTTTCTCAGTTCATGGGCCAACATCCTCACCTTTTTCTCCATACTCATACACTGCCCCTCTGGCCCTCAGCAGCTTCCACACCACCTTCCCTGTAGAAACTAGCCCAAGCTCCTCTGAATATCTTCTGCCCAGCCTCAAAACCATGTCCACCAGCCTTGCCCTCTCCTCCCACTCTGATTTCTCCCTAAGCGCCCAAATTAACTCCATCCTGACTTGTGTGCCTCCCAGAGCATGGCAGCTGTGACCTTCCCCAGTGGCGTTCAGCTCCATGTAGCCCCGAATGGCAGTACTCACCCACTCAAACTTCGTGCCAGCAACCCACACCCAGCCTCCACTGCGGGTGCCCCCCCCCCCCCTTTAATAGGGGAGAATTATCTGTATAGAAAAATATATTCTGATTGCATAAAAAATTATTTACGAGGGCATATGATGGCGCGGAGGTCCGAGGTTTGACCCGGCTCTGGGTCATTGTCCATGTGGAGTTTGCACTTGTTTGCATGGGTTTCACCCCCACAACCCAAAGATGTGCAGGGGAGGTGGATTGGCCATGCTAATTCGCCGCTTAATTGGAAAAAATGAATTGGGTACACCAGATTTATTAAAAAGAAATGCATTTACTTAAATAAACTGGGCTACTGTTGCTTCACAGTGGCAGGGTCCCAGGTTCGATTCCCGGCTTGGGTCACTGTCTGTGCAGAGTCTGCATGTTCTCCCCGTGTCTGCTTGGGTTTCCTGTGGGTGCTCCGGTTTCCTCCCACAAGTCCCGACAGAGGTGCTTGTGAGGTAAATTGGACATTCTGAATTCTCCCTGTGTACCCAAACAGGCAGCGGAGTGTGGCGACCAGGAGCATTTCACAATAACTTCATTGTAGTGTTAACGTAAGCCTAATTATGACAATAATAAAGGTTATTATTAATCCGATTAAACCCGGCCAGGCTCATCGCCAGCTCCCCACCCACATCCTTGTACACCTGCAGTTCACTTTTCCCAGTTACGTTTCTTGGTCTGCCTCGCCTATCAAAGGATCATCTTCTTGTGCAGAAAGCGATGCAACCGCACCACCTTTGCCCTCGGCGGTTCGTTCGCCTATTGACTCCTCCTCAGCACCCTGTGCATTCAGTTCACCTCCAAAGGCCCCTCCTCCATCAGTTTCTCCAGCATCCAGGCCACATACACAGCGGCCTCCGCATCTTCAATGCCTTCAGGCATCCCGATAAACCCGATAATCCTTAAATTTTGCCTCCTGGAGTGATTCTCCAGATCCTCCACCTTCTCTCAGCCTCTTTTGGCTCTTCCTCATCCCTCCCAGCTGCACCATCAACAAGGCCAACTGCTCCTTGTGCTCCCCCACTTCCTCCACTTTCTGGATTGCTTGGCCTGGCCCTGTGACTCTAGCCTCTGCTCAACCCGCTCTCCCAGATCTCAACGGTTCCACCATCTTGGTTAGGCCTTCCAGGGCCCCTTTCCTCTATTGCTGAAATTTATTGTTCAGGAACTCTACCAACTGCTCCGTCGTCCACTGGGCAGGCAGCGCGCCTCTTTTGTCCTCCGCCATCTTTTCCTGTGCACACCAGAAAGCCTCTTCTGCTCCTGCTGCTCTTTCTTTCCTGCACACTAATTGTCCTCCATCCACCAACCACACCAGAGGAGTATTACCTTCCCCAGCTGCTACTGTACCTTTTGCCCTCAAATACCATGCCCTTCGAGCAGGAAAAGACCAAACAAGGGACCAAACAAAATCCGTCTCGAATGGGAGCCAACTGTGGACCACTCACTCCATGGCCGCCACCGGAAATCCCAGATTCTCTTTTTTTATATAACAATTGATGCACAAATGTTATCTAGGAAAGCCAGGAGGATACATTTTGATTTATTTGTGAAGTGGCTTTACCACAAAGCACCTGTGAGAAAGAATGATTTGTGAGGTAGACTTCAAACTACAAGATTAGAAACAATCAGTTCTATTAAGTTTCTGTAATATTTCAATATGAATTTTAGTTGTGAATTTTAGGCAACATAGCCATATAACCATTTGAAACCTTAATTCAGTGACATTTAATTTTTAAAACATTTCTGTATAATTTATTAAAATAAGCTCCATTGTTATGCAAAACATGTTGTTTTCGTTTGATTAACTGTGCATGCCTTTAGTTACTAGAAAAAAGTCCAACTTTATACTTGGCTCATGAATGAGTGTTGGTGGTCGATTTTCATGAATTGCTGCAAGTTGTACTCAAAAGATTAGAACGTGGTGCTATGTCTGCTCGAGTGACTGTGTAAATAGAACTCAAATTCCCTGGGTCAGCTCATATGGATCTTAAGCACAGATCCAGTTGTCGTCTTGATCAAGTGTAAGGAATACGTTAAATGTTATGCATGGGAAATTGTGCATCAGTGACTTTCAAAGCGATGGGAACAATTACAGTAAAAGATGTCATGATGTGGAGATGCCGGCGTTGGACTGGGGTGAGCACAGTAAGAAGTCTTACAACACCAGGTTAAAGTCCAACAGGTTTGTTTCAAACACGAGCTTTCGGAGCACGGCTCCTTCTTCAGGTGAATCACCTGAAGAAGGAGCCGTGCTCCGAAAGCTCGTGTTTGAAACAAACCTGTTGGACTTTAACCTGGTGTTGTAAGACTTCTTACAGTAAAAGATGTGACATTCAAGGTCAAAAATTCTGAAAACCAAAGCTCCCAAGGTATCTAATTTCATTAGCACCCTTTGTTATGGCTGAAGAAGAGAATAACCAAAACCAAAAATGATTTTGAGGTAAGCTCCGCCAATGAGCTTGAGGCGAGAGCTGTCTTATGCATTAAAGGGCATATTAGCACGGTGGCCTTTGAGGAGATGAGATAACTCAGCATATGATTCTTTAGCCTTGAAACCTCCTGAAGATCCACCTAGCATAATGGTTATTTGGACTTTAGTGCGTGCTGAAAGCGGGAAACAGCATGGAGAGAGACTGATTGGGCAGTGCCTCCTGAGATGGAGAGTCAGCATGGACAGAGATGGACCGGGCGAGGTAAAACAGAAGCTTCAGAGTGATAATCAGCAGGGAGAGAGGCAAAACAGTGGGGAAAGGGAGAACAGCTTCCGAGCAATAAACAGCGTGGAGACAGCCGGAACCGGCGAATTGAAACAACGGGGGAAGGGTGAGCAGCTTCAGAGTGAGAAACAGCACGGTGAGAGGCCGACTCGGTGAGTTAAAATAGCAGTGAGGAGGTCCTCACTGGGGAAAGAATTAAAGAGTAGCATGACAGAAAAACTGTAAGTTCATTTGTTGGTAAGTAACTGCTAATATGAATTAGCTATTCTAAATTGCTTTCAGATTAAAGGAGAAATATTTTACAGACAAAAACTGAAGAGCAGTCGGAAATTTAAAAAAAATTTAAATTAATTAAATAAATTAGAGATGCGGGGCAAAACAATATATTATACCTGCATCATGTGGGAGCTGGTGGACCCCATTGTGGTTTTCAGTGACTACATCTATAGAAAGGATTTGTTGCTCAAGGAATTCGGGCTCAGAGTAGATAAACTGGAATCTGAGCTTCAGACACTGCGAAATAACACTGCGAGAGGGAGAAATACTGGATGCTGTGTTTCAGGAGATGGTTAACTGCCTTGAATTCGGCCCGTGATCAGGGACAGGAAGGTATGACTACGAGTGAGGCAGGTAGAGGGATCCAGGAGGTAGGGTTGTCCAACAGGTTTGAGATTCTTGCTTCTTGTGTGGGTGAGAGCACGGACTGTAGGGAGGATGAGCAAACTGACCATAGAACTGTGGTACATAGTCAGTCAAATAGGGGGAGAGAAGAGAAATGTAGTCTTAATCAGGGAGAGGACAGTCAGGGGCATAGACACTGTTCTGTGTGTCCAGGAACAAGAGTCCTGAAGGCTGTTTTACCTACTAGGTGACAAGGTTTGGGGGTACCTCATCTGGGCTGCAGAGGCACTTAGAGTGGGATGGGAAAGTTCCAGTTGTCGTGGTCAACATAGGTACCAGTTATATAAATAGACCAAGGATAGAGGTATTGCTGAGGGAATATGAACAGCTTGGGCTAAATTTAAAAAGTAGAACCAAAAAAGTAGTAATCTCCAGATTACTACCTGAGCCACAGACTAATTAAAAAAAAAAAAAAAAAATTGGAGTACCCAATTATTTTTTTTCAATTAGGGGGAAATTTAGTATGGCCAATCCACCTACCTTGCACATCTTTTGGGTTGTGACACGGGGAAAATGTACAAACTTCACACAAACAATGACGCTGAGCAAGGATCAAACCCGTGTCCTCAGCCGTGAGGCAATAGTGAACTAATTGGCACAGGATCAATCAGTTGAAAGAGGTAAATGCGTGGCTCAAAGATTGTATGGGATAAATGGGTTTGAATTCATGCAACATTGGCACCAATACTCGGGAGTAAGGGAGCTTTCTGACCGGACAGGCTCTACCTGAATCATGCTTGGATCAGTGTTGTGGCGAATCGTATAACTAGGGCTTTAATCTAAATAGTGGGGTGGAGGTCCAGTTGCATGGAAAATTAGAAAATCAAAGTTAAAGATGAAGGTAGAAATGCAGTTTAGTGATGGGGCTTATTGTTACCAGCAATTGAAAGGAAGGGACAGAAAGTGTGAGTGTCATATTGCACCAAGGAATCATACAAGAGTAGGGAAATTTGATAATAGGACAAACTTTAAAAAAATAAATTTAGAGTACACAATTATTTTTTTTTCCAATTAAGGGGCAATTTAGCGTGGCCAATCCACCTATCCTGCACATCTTTTTGGGATGTGGGGGCGAAACCCACGCAGACACGGCGAGAATGTGCAAACTGCACACGGACAGTGACCCAGGGCCGGGATTCGAACCCGGGTCCTCAGCGCCGTAGGCAGCAATGCTAACCACTGTGCCCCCGTGTGAACAAACGTAAAGGCTTTATATCTGATTGCATGAAGCATTTGGAATACAATTAATGAGTTAGTAGTGCATAGAGAGTCAAAGGAGTATGATTTAGTGGCGATTACTGAGACATGGTTATAAGGATACCAGGTCTGGGAGTTTGATATCCAAGGGATCGACTTCAAACTGATCTACCAACTCAAGACTGGGCATCCATGATGTGCTGTGGGCCATCAGCAGCAGCAGAATTGTGTTCAACCACAATCTGCAACCTCCTTACCTGGCATATCCCCCACTATACCATTACCACCAAGCCAGGGGATCAACCTGGTTCAATGAAGAGTGCAGGAGAGCATGCCAGAAGAGCAAGGTCAGGCATACCGAAAAATGAGGTGTCAACCTGGTGAAGCTGCAACACTGGACTACTTGAGTGCCAAATAGCAGGAGCAGCAAGTAATAGACAGAGCTCAGCGATTCCGGAACGAATGCATAAGATCTAAGCTCATCCTGCCACATCCAACCGTGAATAATGGTGGACAATTAAACAACTCACTGGAGAAGCAGGCTCCACAAATATCCCCACCGTCAATGATGGAGGAGCCCAGCACATATGTGCAAAAGACAAGGCATTCGTAACAATCTTCAGCCAGAGGTGCCGAGGGAATGCTCTATCTCGATCTCCTCCGGAGGTCCCCAGCATCACAAATGTCAGTCTTCAGCCAATACAATTCATTCGACGGGATATCAAGAAACGGCTAAAGGCACTGGATACTGCAAAGACTATGGGCCTGACAATAGCCCAACAATAGTACTGAAGAGTTGTGCTCCAGAACATGCCACACCATTAGCCAAGCTGTTCCAGAGCAGTTACAACACTGGCATCTACCCAGCAATGTGGAAAATTGTCCAGGTGTGTCCTGTACACAAGAAACGGGACAAGTCCAAACCAGCCAATTATCGCCCTATCGACCTACTGTCTATCATCAGCAAACTGCAGGAAGGAGTCATCAACAGTGCTAACAAGCGGCACTTACTCAATTTACCTACTCACGGATGCTCAGTTTGGGTTCTGCCAGGGTCACTCAGCTCCTGACCTCATTACAGCCTTCGTTCAAACATGGACAAAAGAGCTGAATGCCAGAGGTGAGAGTGACTGCCCTTGACGTCAAGGCAACATTTGACACAGTCCTTGACATCAAGTAGCCCTAGCTAGACTGGGGTCATCCTCAACCACCGGTGCCCCGTGGGCAGCACAATGGCGCAGTAGGTAGCACTGCTGCCTCATGGCGCCGAGGTCCCAGGTTCAATCCTGGCTCTGGGTCACTGTCCGTGTGGAGTTTGCACGTTCTTCCCGTGACTGCGTGGGTTTCGCCCCCACAATCCAAAGATGTGCACGGTAGGTGGATTGGTCACACTAAATTGCCCTTTAATTGGAAAAAAATGAATTAGGTACTCTAAAATTAAGAAAAAAGCACCGGTGCCCCACAAGGCTCAGCCCCTACTATATTCCTTACACACCTCTGACTGTGGACAAATTCCCCTCCAACTCGATTTTCAAATTTGCTGATGACACCATTGTAGTGGGTCGGATTTCAAATAATGAAGAGACAGAGTACAGGAATGAGATAGAGAATCTGGTGAACTGACAATAATCTGGTGCGACGACAATAATCTCTCCCTCAATGCCAACAAAACTGAGGAGATTGTCATCAACTTCAGGAAGCGTAGTGGAGTACATGCCCCTGTCGACATCAATTGGAAAGAAGTAGAAAAGGTCAAGAGCTTCAAGGTGTTCAGATCACCAACAATCTGTCCTGGTCCCCCATTCCGAAACGATAATTAAGAAACCCACCAACAACTCTACTTTCTCAGTGATCATAATCTGTGATTATTCCTCTCTCCAGTCTACCAGTCTGGACCTGGATTACCTACAAAGATTCTCATTCAAAGACTCATCTTGCGTCATTGGCTTTGTCTTTGTATGCTGTGTTTGTGTAACCTACCTCACTCACCTGATCAAGGAGCTGTGCTCCGAAAGCTACTGTTGGACTTTAACCTGGTGTTATAAGACTTCTTACTGTGCTCACCAAGGTTCGTCAGACAGCATCTTCCAAACCCATTACCACTACCATCTAGAAGGACAAGAGCAGCAGATACCTGGGAACCCCTCCAAGTCACTCATAACCCTGACTTGGAAACATATTTCCGCTCCTTCACTGCCGATGCAGAAACATCCTGGAACTCTCTCCCTAACAGCTCAGTCAGTGTACCTACACCTCAAGGACTGCAGCGGCTCAAGAAGGCAACTCACAGGCAGCACGGTGGCGCAGTGGGTTAGCCATGCTGCCTCACGGTGCCGAGTCATCAGGTTCGATCCCAGCTCTGGGTCACTGTCCGTGTGGAGTTTGCACATTCTCCCTGTGTTTGCACGGGTTTCGGCCCCACAACCCAAAGATGTGCAGGATAGGTGAATTGGCTACACTCAATTGCCCCTTAATTGGAAAAATGAATTGGGTATTCTAAATTATTTTTTTTTTTAAAAAGAAGGCAACTCATCACTACCTTCTGAAGGGCAACTCGGGACGGGCAATAAATGCTAGCCTAACCAGCAATGCCCACATCCCGTAAATGAATTTTTAAAAAGAGTACTCAGCATTTCAGAAGGGTAGGCAGGAAGAAAAAGGAGGTGGCGTCCCTTTGTTAGTAAAGGAAGAGATCAGTGCTGTCGTGAGAAATAATATAGGCACTGGATATCAAGACGTAGAATCAGTCGGTGTAGAGATAAGAAATAGCAAGGGAAAGAAGTCCCTAGTGGGCGTAATCTATGTTCCAAACCAGTAGTTCTACAGTGGGGCACATAAACCAGGAAATTCTGGAAGCTTGTAAGAAAGGTTTGGCAATAATCATGGATGATATTAAAATGCATCTAGACTGGATCAATCAAATTGGCAAGCGTTGCCTCAAGGGAGACTTAATTGAATGTATTAGAGATTGTTTCTTGGAGCAATATTTTGTGGATCCAACCAGGGAGAAGGCTATTCTGGATTTGGTATTGTGTAATGAGGAGGGATTAATTAATGATCTGATAGTGAAGGATCCTCGAGTGAAGATTGATCACAGCATGCTAGAATTTTAAATTCATTAAAAAAAATTTAGAGTACCCAATTAGTTTTTTTTTCAATTAAGGGGCAATTTAGCGTGTTCAATCCACCTACCTTGCACATCTTTGGGTTGTGGAGGTAAAACCCACAACACGGGGAGAATGTGCAAACTCCACACGGACAGTGACCCAGGGCCGGGATTGAACCTGGGACCTCGGTGCCGTGAGACTGCAGTGCAACCACTGCGCCACCGTGCTGTCCTCAAATTCAGTTTTGAGTGCGAGAAACTGGAATACCACTAGCGTTTTGGAGTTAAACAAAGGTAATTACGTTGGCATCAGGACAGCTTTAGCCCAGGTGGACTGGGCAGGAAGTCTAAAAAGTAGGACAGTTGATGAGCAGTGGCAATCATTTAAGGAGATATACAATTCCTCCCAAATAAAACACATTGCAGAGAGAAAGAAAGATTGCAAGAGGGGGGAAACATTCATGGCTAAGCAAGGAAGTTAAAGATAACAAAGACAAAAACTAACGTCTACCATATTGCAAAGGCTGGAAGGTTTGGAAACTTTTAAAGATAAACAAAGGGCTTAAAGATAAACAAAGGGCTACTAAAAAAGTAATAAAAAGAGACGGCAAATTATGAAAGAAAGCAAATGCAAAATATCAAAAAGCTTCTGTAAGTATATAAAAGGAAAGAGCGGAGCTAAAGTGAATGTTGGTCTCTTGGAGGATGAGACCAGGGGAGTTAATAGTGGGGAACACAAATGGCAGAGACAGTAAATCAGTATTTTGCCATGGTGGAGGACACTAGTACCATCCCAATAGTAACAGGTAATTCAGAGGTAATGTAAAGGGAAGAATATAGAATAATCAATGTCAGTAGGGAAGAAGTATTGTGCAAATTATTGGAATTGAAGGCAGACAAGTCCCCAGGGCCTGATGGCGTACATCCTCGGGTCTTAACTGAAGTGGCAGTGGAGATAGTGGATCCATTGGTTACAATATTCCAAAATTCCCTGGGTGCAGGAAAGCTTCCAGTGGATTGGAAACATGCTACTGCAATACTCTTACTTACTATAGCGCTCTTACTCAAAAAGGGAAGGTGGCAGAAAGTAGGAAACTACAGGCAAATTTGTTTGACATCTGTCATTGGGAAATTGTGAGAATCCAATATAAGGAAGTAATAACAGGGCATTTAGAAAATCAAAACTCAACCCATCAGAGTCAGCATGGTTTTAAGATGGGTAAATATTATGACAGGCGGCATTATAGCACAGTGGTTAGCACTGTTGCTTCACAGCGCCAGGGCCCCAGGTTCAGTTCACGGCTTGGATCACTGTCTGTGTGGAGTCTTCGCATTCTCCCTCGGTCTGCATGGGTTTCCTCCGGGTGCTCCGTTTTCCTCCCACAAGTCCCGAAAGGCATGCTGTTAGGTAATATGGACATTCTGAATTCTCCCTCGGTGTACTCGAACAGGCGACATAGTGTGGCGACTAGGAGATTTTAACAGTAACTTCATTGCAGTGTTAATGTAACAGTGTATATTGTGACTACAATAAAGATTATTAAGATTGTGAAATCGTGTTCGGCTAATTTGCTGGAGTACTTTGAAGATGTAACATGCCAAGTGAATAATGGGGATCCTGTAGATGAGATATATCTGGAGTTCCAGATGACCTTTGTTAGCTTGGATGGAGGACTGCTAACCAAGAAAAAGCAGCGAGTCTGGATAAATGGGTCTTTTTGTATTTGGCAAGATTCAATGAGTGGGGTGCCACAAGGTTTGGTCCTTGAGCCCCAACTATTCCCAATCTATATTAGCAGATACTAAGGAAGGCAAATGGATTTTTGGCAAATATTGCTAAAGGAATAAAGTTTAAAAGTAGGGGACTTTTCCGGAACTGTGCAAGGTATTAGTGAGACCATACCTGGACTATTGTGTATTGTTTTGGTCCCCTTATTTGAGGAGGGATGCAGTTGAATTGGAGGTAGTTCAGAGGAGGTTCACTAGGTTGATTCGAGAGATGAGGGTTTTGTCTTATAAGAGAGATTGAGCAGTTTAGGCATATACACTCTGGAGTTTAGAAGAATGAGAGGAGATCTAATTGAGGTATACAAGATGAGTCTGGGGATTATCAAAGTAGACGTAGAGGATGTTTCCTCTTGTAAGGCAACCTAGATTGAAAGGTTATAGTTTGCAAAAGGCATAGTAAATTTGCAACCGAGATGAGGAGAAATTTCTTCTCTCAAAGGTCGTGAATCTGGATTTCATGGAGTGCGGTGGAAGCCAGGACATTGAGTAAATTTAAGGAGGAGATAGACAGATTTTTAATTAGTAATAAGTTGAAGGAGCTGAGGCCGAACTGAGATCAGCCATGATCGTATTGAATGACGAAACTGAATTGCCGGCACTTGTTCCTAGTTCTTATGTTCTGTCGCAACCCAAATAATTGGAACCTGCCGGCACTAATTCTGTGCCAGTGTAATACGAAGCAGTCACTTATTTCAACAGAAGCAGTTGTGTAGCTATCAATGAGCTATTAATATACCTCCAATATATTATGACTTGCTATTCTCTGGTTTTCAGTATCTCACTTCAGCCGTTCACATTGATAACTGTAACATTTCTGTGACAACTAATTTGAACTCAGCTGTCAAGGATTTGTGGGTGCGAAATTCCACAAGAATGCTCAATGTGTGATCATTTCTCTGCTCCTGTGGGGCGGACAAAATGTCAAGAGAGGAAGGAGATGTGATACATCTCAGAATCATGCTCTTGCATCATATAAATATTGCAATTAAGCTTTCTGCTTTTTTGGCAAGAGCTTTCTGTTTTCCACTCAGTCAAAATAAGTATTGTGTTATTGGGCAAAGTCCCATTCTTTTTTATCATAGGGATGAGGGAAATTGGTCCCTAAACCAACTAACTCCATTATCGTGATGACCAGATGTCGATGTAGTTGGAGAAGATTTTCCAAATTATGTGAGATAATGCTATTCAGCATCTTGAAGAATGGGATGGGGATCTTGAAGTTGATTCTCTGTGATATATGGTCCCAGTAGAGCTGGGAAAGAGTAGAATGACTGACATGAGGGTCTTTGTGTGGGGAAAATCCTTGGGCAGCTGTTAATTATAAAAGGGTGTACAATAAAAGTTGCACTGTAAAATAAATGGTCATTTAAAAGTTTAAAAAGTTGAAAATTCATTTGTGCTATCAGTTCTCAAATTGAACAATTATTGCATTACGAGGTATTGATGCAACAACTTTTCCTGAAACATCAGGCTGCAAAACCCTTAGGGAGGTGTTAGAAGGATCTGTCCCATGAAATAGGCTTTCAGATATTAAGTAATGGAAACAAAACTACTTTATTAAAATGCCCTATATTGCAAAAAGGATTACAGTATTTATGCCATTCAAAGGTAACGATTGCATATATATTTAATGGGTATTTATTTTCAAATTTAGTGTAAATTCATTTTTTCCAATTAAGGGGCAATTTAGCATTGCTATTCCACCTAACCTGCACAACTTTGGGTTGTGGGGACGAAACCCACGCAAACACGAGGAGACTGTGCAAACTTCACATGGACAGTGAATCAGAGCTGGGATCGAACCTAGGACCTCGGCGCAGTGAGGCAGCAGTGCTAACCCCTGCGCCATGTTTCACATTTGATGGGTATTTTAAAAATAAAACACGACTGATTTGAAGCTCTTTAAGTATCCTATACCTCATTTTTCTTATTTTTGCGCATTCTTGAATATGTTGAGTTCTGCCAGTGTATAGTCCTATAGATGTTCACAACCCTGCTGGACCTTTTCTGAATGACCACTCTTCATGTAAAAATCCAGATCATTGTTAACAGGTTGGCATCAGGGGCATTATAATCTGGAATGCCCTCAAATATTCACAAACGCACTTTTGGCATCATTGGTTATTGGATTCTGATTTGGAATTTACCTCTAGCCAATGTGTAATAAAGCCAAGTGTGAACTGTAAATTTGAGTGGTTCATGGCAAGCATGCAATTTTTCTTTTGTGGCTATCAGTAATTATTGTACAGAATCTGGTGTTTATGAGCCAACAAGAAGAAAGCTAACAAGGAAAATGGACCACAAATGACTGTTTAAAGCTTTACGTTGTCACTAAGTAAATGCAGGAGAATGGTTAAGTGTATTTATACTCTTAAGATGGTCCCCAATAGTACACTTAAAATTCAAGATTTGTTCAGATTGAAGCCTGCTTTTACTTTAATTGTGTCGGTATTAAAGACTAATATCTGCACTTCGCCAACGTTTATATGTGTGGCACTAGTTAAAATGGTGCTTCCGATAATGAAATCTTATAAATGGAAATAATCTAAAAATGGGTCTTCAAGATTTAAAGTTATGGGGCTCTGTAATTTTCTTTGTCAGCTTGTTCCATTGTGGGATGTCCTAGGGAAGAAAGATTGCTGATATGCTGTCTTGGATGTTGTGTGGATGACTACCTCGTGTTTTGCCATTGCTGGAAGGCAACAGATACTTGTTTCTGTCAATTCTCACCAGTCCATTCCATATTTTATATATAACAGCCTTATGGTAGACCTTGCTTTTCAGGAAGAAAGATCCTTTAACTGTTCTGGCTGTCATGTAATTACTTAGCTATATACCTGTCCAATGACAAAGTCTTAATTGCATTGATGTCAGCATTTGCAAAAGATTTATGAGACTTAATGTATCTCAATGAAGATGTCTTCCAGGTCACCCATCCCATTAATGTAATTGAGACCAAAAAAACATGCAAAAATAGTAACAGTCATCCTACTCGGACTGCAACCGCAGAAGATAATATAAAAGTGTCAGTAGTGTCCCGGTTGAGGTAACTTGGGATATCTTGAAAAGAGTGAGCATAATTTAATAGAACTTCATATTGAATTTGAGAATGGGGGGTAAGTCCGAACCCAGAATATAGAAGTTAAATAAAGCCAATAGATTAGGTTTGATAATGTGTTGGCTAAGATAAATTAGAAACTTAGAATTAAAAGTATGATCATCGGTATGCAGTAATGACTGTTTAAAGAAGTATTTCATAATTCTCTACAAATCATAGGCTGTTGAGAAATAATAATTCCATGGGAACAGTGATCCAGCCATGGTTAACTAATAGTTTTAGATTAAATGATAATATTGATTAAGTTAATAATATTGCAGAGAAGTGCAGCAAACCAAGTACAAGAATACAAGAATGGTGTTTTAAGATAGTTTGTGGTGAAGATGCAAAATTAGGTGTTACCGTTACAATTTGGATGATCATTTTGTAGTGGACAGTTTAGTAATGGGGGAAAATTGCCAAACTTGCTTTAAGTTGTCCAGCAAGATCTGGCAATGAATGGTTAAACCATTTGTTCGCCCAGGAGATTCAAATCTTCACCTATTGGACTTGAGGGGTATGCCATTTAGGACTGAGATGGGGAGAAACCTCTTCTCTCAGAGGGTGGTGAACCTATGAAATTCTCAATCACAGAAGGCTGTGGAGACCAGTTTGCGGAATATATTGCAGAGGTAAGTAGATTTTGAGACACTAAAGGCACCAAGGGGTAGGGGAAAGTGTAGGAGTATGTCGTTAAGGTAGATGATAATGAATGGCAGAGCACGCTCAAAGGGCTGAGTAACTTACTCCTATTTTCTATGGTTATGGGGTCTGTGAAATTTTGTTTAACAATTCTGTGAAGTATATTAGGATATTTTTATTATGTTAAAACTACAAGATCTTTTGACAGTAGAACAAGGAGATGTGTTCAAACATGTGATGGATCAATTTAGAACTGATATGACAAAAAATCCGTTGTATTCAAATTGTAATAAATACTTAAAGTAATAGAGCAAAAAACCTTGACATTCAGGAGCCAGTTGTTTGCTGTATTGGGGCATGCATGACTATTTATGTGTGTCTTAAATTTGCAAGAAGCAGTCAATTCTACTTGG
Organism: Scyliorhinus canicula; assembly: GCF_902713615.1. Lineage (NCBI taxonomy): Eukaryota > Metazoa > Chordata > Chondrichthyes > Carcharhiniformes > Scyliorhinidae > Scyliorhinus > Scyliorhinus canicula. Next base: position 79,157,944 of record NC_052158.1, on the reverse strand, counting down.
TTCTACATGAAGCAAAATGTGGCTCTGATTTTCAACAGATCTAGCTGCCAAAATATATAAACTCCGTTTAGTTTCCTGTGCTATTAACAATGTTTCTTGTAAAATATTAAATGTGATCTTGCTAACCATTAAATGTAAATATGAATCAGTCCATTAATAGATCAATTTATTGTTCCAGATGTGTACATATAGCAAAAAAACTTGCAATTTTTTCCTATTTTTGAAATAAATATGAATCAGGCACTAATTTGTTGTTGTGAAACCGAAGTATTATCCTACAACCATTATTCACAAGGACACTTAGTTGTTTAAAGTAAAGTGTAATTAGTTAACTAGAAAATGCAAAATAACTAGTACATCCAAAAGGTACTGCTACAAAGAGCTTTGATTATAGCCAGTTTAGCTCAGTTGGTTGTATCGCTGATTCGTGATGCAGTGTGAAGCCGACACCACGGGTTCAATTCCTGTACTGGCTGAGATTATTCATGAAGACCAGCCGCCTTCTCAACCTTGAACCTCACCGTGTGGTGTGGTGATCCTCAGGTTAAACCACCACCAGGCAGCTCTCCTCCTCAAAGGGGAAAGCAGCCTATGGTCATCTGGGACTATGGTAACTTTTCTTTATAGAGAAATGGTATCCCATGTAAGTTATATGTACCTATACATCAAACATAAAACTTTCGTCATGGTTATGCCCTGTTATGTATCTGTGGCAGTATAAGTTTAAACCTTTGCTGTTACTACTATTAAAAGGGAGCTTTTATATGTCTGGCTTTAATAAATATTAAATACAGTTCTTGATGTCTTATGCCTTGGTTTGAACTACAATGTTCAGCTTGATTGATCGTCAATTCAACTTGATGCCTGGTTGATGACATCAACAGCAGTTTCAGTGGATCACCACATCTTGAAGAGGTTTCTTATTGGTGATGGCCATCAATTTCTTGGATCAAGTTTCAAATTCAGAATGACAGAATCCACAATTCAGTGCAGGCTTTAACATTCTTTTACTGCCAGAAGCAGTAAATCTTAGTAGTACATGTTTCAATGGCTTGTTCACGCAAATTATAGAATGTTAAAAACACATTCAAATATGCAATTATATCAATGTTTTTCATGTTCCAGTCTTAAGTTCTAATGTTGTTAAGCAGTTAACTGGTTAGATGCTGTTTGTATAGTTATTGATAAGGAAAGAGGATGTCCTGTTGTAAAGCACTGTAATCTGCAAAGGATTGAACAAATCGGCAGGGAAAGTTGACATTGCAATCAACAACATTAACCCTCATGTAATTGAAATATTCATATTGTTCTTTGCTGTCTCTTAAAGATATAATTGCACATATATACCATCGTATTTACTGATGGGTATTTGTTAGAATGTCGGCACAACTAGGACTAAATCTTATTTTGCTGAAACATGCTTTACTTCCAGTGGGCGGATGCTCTTTGAGCCTGGGAGAGCACATTTGCAATGAAATGATCCACTAAACCTGATGAAGTATATTTATTTTATCCTGGACAGCAAATAGTGTTTTCCTACCATTACAATACAGATCTAATATAAATACAGAAAGGGCGGCACGGTAGCACAGTGGTTAGCACTTTTGCTTCACCGCGTCAGACCCAGGTTCGATTCCCGGCTTGGGTCACTGTCCATGTAGAATCTGTACAGTCTCTCTGTGTCTGCTCGGTTTTCCTCCGGGGGCTCAGGTTTCCTCCCACAGGTTCAGACGTGCTTGTTAGGTGAATTGGACATTCTGAATTCTCCCTCGGCGTACCCAAACGTGCGGCGTAGTGTGGTGACTAGGGGATTTTCAAAGTAACTTATTTGCAGTGTTAATGTAAGCCTACTTGTGACACAAATAAAGATTATTATTATTATTATGTTAGGGTGGGTTCAGAGGTTAAAATATTTTATCCATTGAGACAAACCAAACCTCAAATCTGTCCACTTCCAATTTTTAATGGGGTAGGCTTCCAAATCATGAGGGCAGAAAGTCTGGTCATTTAAATACTATATTGAGGTTTTCTGTCCTCATTCATGGCGGCTGGCTTGCTTAGTCCTCTGGAAACCCAGCAGGTGAAAGTAGGAGAGGAGGGCTGTAATCATGACTTGTGGGTCAGAACAAACAGAAATGTTTTCTCCAGCCTAAAGAGGCCAATCCTGCAATCTGTCTGTATTCAACCTCTTCCTACTCTATCTCCTGTCCATCATCGAACATCCCCACTCCACCCATACCAAACTATCACCTGTTCTCCTGACTTGATGATGAGACCATGTCCTCAAACCCTTGCACCAGTCCTGCGTGCTTTCCTCATCTGTGGCCATGTGCTGTGGGCTTCCATGTCAAATAGATCTCTAGCTTGTCAATGGGGAACTTACAGAAAAAAATAAAGGAACCCTGCAGTTAAATTTGAGGATCTTCTGGAAACCATTTTCTGGGTTTCTTGACTTAAGAACCCACGCACAGACCTTGCCACCATGCTAAAATCCAGGCCTCAGTTTAATTGGTGCACAATCTTAAAGCACTGGAGCAAAAGTATATTTCTATCGATGCTTTCCTCACATCCTTGATAAACTTATTCAAAAGCTTTTATTCTAATTATAATTCTCTAAATCCCAAAAGCATACAGAATCTTCAGAGAGAAAATGAACACATACATGTTTGTTCTTTACAATAGGTTGTATTAAATAGCTTCACATCTGCTCCAAGTCATCTAATAATGGATTGAATTCTGTAATAAGGAACTCAAATTTAGGGGAACAGATCTGTAGCAGTAAATTTTACCTGGTTGCTTCATGCTGTATGGCTGTGATTTTGTCTGGCGAGCAGAAAGTACTTTATTTCCAATGATTTGATAACTTGTCAATAACATTTTGATTTATTGATTCTGCCTCCTTTCTGTAACTTTTTGGTTTTGTTTAAAATAACTTATTCCCAGAAATTGTCATATTGGAAAATTTCAAAGGTTGCCCAGAAAGATCTTCCTTGGTATGAGCTTTGTAATTGATAATCCCTTCATAATATTGGAGCAGTATAACTGATTTTTATTTCCTTACTATATTCATGTGCAAAAATAAATGTTATAACTTAACTTAAGCTTTCAACTGTTCAAAAGTCATTCTAAAACACAGCTCAGACATTTTTTTTAATAAACATTTTATTGAGGTATTTTGTGGTATAACAACAACACACTAAACAATGTACATGAAACTATAAACAGTGCAAAAGCCGTCTCCCTCCCTTACAGGTCCCACCTTTATTAACTCCCTACTCTAAGCTAAACTAACCTCCCTCCCCCTTCTGCTGACGATTAATTTTCCGTAAAGAAGTCAACGAACGGTTGCCACCTCTGGGCGAACCCTAACAGTGACCCTCTCAAGGCGAACTTGATTTTCTCCAAACAGAGAAAGCTAGCCACGTCAGAAAGCCAGGTCTCCGACTTTGGGGGCTTTGAGTCCCTCCAAGCTAATACAGTAGTATCCACCTCCGGGCTACCAGGGAAGCAAGGCCAGAATGTCTGCCTCTTTTTCCTCCTGGATTCCCGGGTCTTCCGACACCCCGAAAATCGCCACTTCTGGACTCAGTGCCACCCTTATTTTTAACACCATGGACATGACATCCCTGCCAAAATCCCCTAAGCTTCGGACATGCCCAGAACATGTGGACATGGTTCGCTGGTCCTCCTGCACATTTTGCATACCTGTCTTCCACCCCAAAGAATCTGCTCATCCGGGCCACTGTCATGTGAGCCCGGTGAATGACCTTAAATTGTATCAGGCTGAGCCTGGCACATGTTGCGGATGCGTTGACTCTACTCAACGCGTCTGCCCATTGACCATGCACTATCTCTCATCCCAGCTCCTCCTCCCACTTGCGCCTCAGCTCTTCGGTCTGCGTCTAGCTCAGACATTTAAAAGCAGCAAGATTGTAAGTAAGATATTAAAACAATAAATGCGTAATTTGTTACTGAAATTATTAATCTGCTGAAGTGAACTGTTACAGTCTCAAAAAACGTTTGATGGGGTAAAACATGCCGAAATTTGAGAGCTTAGCACAAATTAAGTGTACATGTGCTGTATATTAAATGTCGTGAAACATCCCAAAGGGCTTGCTTCATGAAAGATATAAATTCAGATAGTAAGCTGAAGTTGGGAGTTAATCAATGAGAAAGTTAGAGAGGAAATTTTTAAGGTGTCTTTTAAAGATAGAGTGAAATGAAGTAGGGGTGGGTTTTTGAAGGGAGTTTTAGAGAGTAGAGCCATGATGGGTGAAAGCTATGCCACAAATGGCTTGATGAGGGGTAGAGGCATGCACTTGTCCATATTTAGAAGAGCAGCGGATACAAGAAAATCCAGAATATATGATGAATGTAGGAATTTGAGATATTGTATTAGATGTATTTTGGTGCAGTAAGGATTAAAAGCCTGTTAGTGTGTGTATGACTGCTGTAGTGGTGTTTTTTAAAAAAATCCTGCTTTACAAGGCAGCTCAGAATTTTGAAGCCAGAGGATGGATACACAATGTAAATCCATAGTCTTCAGGTGAAGCATATGGAGTGTAGTATTGCACAGTAGAGAAGATGCATGGAGAGATCAGTTCAACCATAAGAAAGCCATTCAGGAGTCTGGTAGCATGCGGGTCGGCCCACAGATGGCGGACGATCTTCAGGACTGTAAGTAAACATGGAAGATAAAAGTTAGAGATAATAGTGCTAGAATTAAGTTTTAAAAGGTTAGTACGGTTATAAGAGATGTTGGAAGAGGATTTGTAAGAGAGAGCTTGCAGAGAGTCGCTACGCACTGGTGCCATCTTGAGAAGACTGTAAAGAGATGTTTCCTGCAGTGTAGCTAATTAGAAATACTGGACGTGATTCTCTTGCCGCGTGGTGTTGGGTGAGAGCACCACACAGCTGGTGAAACCTGTGAGAGCCCTCTAGCGGACCTCCCGACAGTCTCCGCACCTCGCGAGTGTCACACAAGTCCCGTGAGACGTCAGAATTGGAAAAGGAGCGGAACCAAATGATGCTCACGGAAGAAGAAAGTCAGAAACCTACTTATGACCTACCTGCCCGGGATTCACCAGCTCAGGGAGGCCGTAGCCAAGCACCGTTCAGCACTGGACCACACTAACGTGGACCAGTCGGAATGGCACCCGGGGGGGTCTCTTGGGTCATTGGAGACCACTGGGTGGTCAGGGTCAGTGCAGAGTGGCTCCCTGGCCTTTCTCCTGGAACGTGGGCACCTTGGCACTGCCACCCTAGTACCTTGGCACTGCCACCCTGGCATTGCCAAGGTGCCTGTGGCACTACCAAGCTTGACAATGCAAGGATGCACAGTTGCCAGGGTGGCACTGCTAAGGTTCAGGGGCTGAGGGAGGCTATGCCCACGAAATGAGGGTTGGGGGGGGGGGGTTGAAGGGTGGGGGAGTGCAGGGCAGGTAAGATGGGTGGCAGAGAGGGGGTGCTGTAAGGGGGCTTGGGGGGCCTGAAGAGGGGGGCTCCAGGACCCCATAGCGGGGTGTCCTCACTTGGTGGGGGGGAGGGGGGTAGTAATAATAATAAAAATTGCTTGTTGTCACAAGTAGGCTTCAATGAAGTTACAGTGAAAAGCCCCTCGCCACATTCGGGCGCCTGTCCGGGGCGGCCAGTACGAGAATTGGACCCGCGCTGCTGGCGTTGTTCTGCATTACAAGCCAGATGTTTAGCCCGCTGTGCTAAACCAGCCTCCTACGTAGTGTCCGTGGGGGGGGGTTTAACATTGCCCATGGGTGGGGGCTGACCCACAAGCTCACTTAGAGATCGGGGCACCCTTTCAAATTTGCAGCCCGATCTGAGTTCAGCTCCCCAGTGCAAATTATTTTTTTGAAATGTGGGCTAAACCAGTGAGAAACTCCCAAGCGCCCAAAAAGGTGAATACGTGCCATTGAATAGCGGTGGATAACTTGCCGGCAGAGTAGGCAGGAAACCCCCTGATAAACATAGAAATTTTTTGGGAGAATCATTCTCACTATGTTCAGTTTAGTAAGATGATGCAGTTAATGGGAGGAGCCAGATGTTGAAGCAGTTAGGTGTTGAGATTCAGTTTAATTTTTTGGCTGGAATGTGGACTGAGAAGATTTCTGAAGAAATGCAGCCAGAAATTTTGCGTTACTCTGAAAAGATTTATCTTTCTCAAAGTGGAGTATTCAAGACACCTCGATACAACAAGTATAGAGTTGTGCGAACTGCATTTAAAAATGGATTGAGATCTGATATGGTTTTGTTGTTTGAGTGGAAATAAAGATAGCAGTTAATGGTTATTGTGTCACTATTGATTAGCATTGTTTAAGGGCTAATTGTAAGCTATTTTCTTGTGTGATTTTAAATATTTTAATACTGTTAGTAATAAAGTTTGTTTTAATATACCATAATCCCTATTTTGCATGAAATGATTCCTGGAGTGAGATATCCTTTCCTCACAGTCTTACCAAATTAACATAAATGATTGGGCTTTCTGTCCAGTATCCTAGCCACTGTTGGGGTCTGGTCTGGTATCGTAATAAATTACTTGGGGCAGGTCTGAAGCAAAAAGAATTGTAAAGAGGTTGTTGAGATCAAATGAAGCGAGGTCACAGAGGGATTTATGGATGCGAATTTTGAAGTTTGAGAGTTTGATGATGGGAAGCAGCTGAGTTGCAAAAGCAGGGTTATTTGAAATGACGGTGAGGCTGCAGGATGTTTAGCTTTATTTTTCAAGCTTGAAAAACTGTAACATCACTATAACTCTTTGGAGGCATTATCTATGAAAGATGAATGTTAAATTGGTTTCAATTGACTGTTTGAAGGGATTTTGGTTGTCTTTGTGTGTAGGGGTGGGGGTGATGCAGTCACATTTTGTCTACAGTAAATGTTTGGCACAAAGAATAGGCCATCTTTGTTTATAGTAAGTACTTCTGACAGACTCTACCAGGACCGAATAGGCCTCACTAATTCCTCAATACGTGCAAGATTACTTCTGTAAGAAATAGACAGAGCCATTGTCTGGAGTTGCTGTTCCTCTTGATATCCTACCAGGGAAGTTGTTTGTCTCAAAGTTTGCACCTGCGGCATGAAAAGTATTTCTCTGATTGACCTTAGGAGAGCGTGTCATCCTGTTTGTGCTGTACGTTCAAATCACTCTGGTGAGAAGCTTCTGTTGTATATTTCTAAATATACTGTTGTAAGGACTTTGTATTTCATTGTCTGAAATTGTTTAAATGAAATGTGCTGCTATTTTATCTAGCAATTCCGTTTCGTCTGAAATATTTTGTCTTACAGCAAGGTATTTTTCTGCTTAAAACCTTTGTCTTGCCCATCTTTATTTAGAAAATGTTCGTGCTCATTCACAACTCGTTGAACAGTGTGAAATCAAGGATGAATGGCAAAGTTGAGGTTGATTTTGTTGAATAGATTTAGATTTCAAATGCTAAATTTGCAAAAATAAATGCTAATTTTGATGTGGAGCTTTAATAGGTGTAGTGGAACTATCAATATATTTGTTTTCGCTTTTGGCAGAGTTATGGGCTGCTGTTTGATTTGAGATATCAGACATTGAGGATAAAATTAATTGAAGTTTCTCTGAAAAAATGTCTCGTGTGTGCATCAATAAAACACCTTTACTTTAAAAATCTTGAGAAATTTTAAAAATAGGCTAATCTTAATAAAATGAGTACCGTACTTTCCGGACTATAAGCCGCGACTTATTTCACACGTTTCGAACCTCGCGGCTTATACAACGACGCGGCTTATTTATGGATTTTTCCCGCTTTCTTTTCACTAAACCAATGAAATTGCGTAATGGGTCAAGGTAAAACAATGTAACTTTTTAGTTTACTGTTTAGATTAAATCGAGCGCGCTCAAACATCCCATCATTCTGATTACGGTAGTCATTTTGTCACCCTCATCATGGCAAAGACACGGAGAAATGCATATGATGCAGCTTTCAAGTTGAGGGCGATCGATCTGGCTGTTGGGAAAGGAAATAGAGCTGCTGCACTAGAGCTTGGTCTTAATGAGTCGATGATAAGACGTTGGAAACAGCAGCGTGAGGAATTGACTCAGTGCAAAAAGACAACTAAAGCTTTCAGAGGGAAGAAAAGCAGATGGCCCGAACTAGAAAATGAGCTCGAAGACTGGGTCAACATGCAGAGAGCAGACGGCCGAGGTGTTTCAACTGTACAGATCCGACTGAAAGCCAAAACAATCGCCACCGCAATGAAGTTTGAGAATTTTAGAGGTGGACCATCGTGGTGTCTCAGATTTATGAGACGTAAAGGCCTGTCCATCAGGGTACGGACGAGTTTGTGTCAGCAGCTCCCTCCCGACTACGAGGAAAAAATTTCAAACTTCCGCAAATTCACTGATGCAATGATAGCAGAGCATTCCATTGGCCCACACAATATCATAAATATGGATGAGGTTCCTCTGACATTTGACCTGCCTCTCACTCGGACTGTCAACAGGAAAGGTGAATCATCCGTCATGCTGAAAACAACTGGGCATGAAAAAACGCACTTCACCTGTGTTCTGAGTTGCACGGCATCGGGAGAAAAGCTTCCACCGATGGTGATTTTTAAACGCACGACGATACCAAAAGAAAAATTCCCTACAGGAATTGTTGTGAAAGTCAACAAGAAAGGATGGATGACGGAAAGCCTAATGCATGAATGGCATACGGAGTGCTACGGCAAGCGACCGGGAGGATTCTTTCACAGGAACAAGGCATTGCTCGTTTTGGACAGCATGAGGGCCCACATAACAGATTCTGTGAAAGAAGCCATCAAGAGGACAAACTCAATTCCAGCTGTGATTCCTGGGGGCACAACAAAGTATTTACAGCCACTCGACATCAGTTTAAATCGTGCATTTAAGGTGGCGCTTCGTGTTCAGTGGGAGGCTTGGATGACAAGTGGGGAGAAATCCTTCACTAAAACGGGCCGCATGCGAAGAGCAACTTATGGTCAAGTCTGCCAGTGGGTCCTGACAGCGTGGAGCATTGTTAAAAAATCCACTATCATCAGCGGGTTTCGAAAAGCTGGATTGCTGCGTGTTGAAGAGGGCAGCATGAGCTCAGCGGGAAATTTGCCTCCGGATGAAAGTGATGAGAGCGACAATGAAAACAATCCAACATCGGATGAAGCAATTCTGAGGCTATTCAACTCTGACACTGAAGGAGATGACTTCAGTGGTTTCAGTGCACAAGAGGAGGATAGTGACTCTGATCACCTGGGTTGGTGATACCTTGATTACGATCAGTAATAAAATACTTCTTTTTACACATGATTTATTTATTTTTAATGTTTCAAACTGATGATTCTATGTTAATCTTAAGAGCTTAATCGGATTGATTTCGCTCCACAGTGACCAATGACTTTCTTGGTAGGCTATTCTTTACCGCTAATTTTTTATTTTTGTTACAAGCCGTATTTCGTTAAAGCCTGTGTAAAGCTCATTTGTTTCAATGTACCGGTAAGCACCTGCGGCTTATATACGTGTGCGGCTTATTTATGTTCAAAATAAAAAAAAATTTCAAAATCAGTGGGTGCGGCTTATAGTCAGGTGCGCTTTATAGTCCGGAAAGTACGGTACCTAAGTATTTGAACATGACTGTTTCCTTCTATCAGTGCAAATCCTGCATTAAATATATCCATGGGGACGCACAAACCATAGTGCAGGTATTTCATATTTTTAGATGTTCATTTTACCAAGTCCCAAGAGGCTATTGGTGATTTGCCCAGCTTTCATTGTTTCTTTACCTGCTCCTTGGCCTTTGGATTGATACTCAGTTAAGTATTGGAATGTCAATTTAGTTTTTAACCTAAACATTGATTATTTTGGGAAAGGAAATCTGACTTGAATTTAAATGATGTTGATATTATGTTATTACGGAGATTTCAAGATTGATATACATGCCTTTGTCATAAATACAGAAGTAGAGATTCCAAAATATTTGTAGGTTAACATGTACTGACCGATATAATGGAGGATTTAAGCTTTGACGAAAAAGATCTGTAATTTAGTTAATTTCTTATATCAGCAGTCGTGCTTTTTCTCTCTCTAGTTTCACTGTTTTTGCATATTCTTTATCTGTATAGTTTTCTCATTTTCCCTCTTGTATATGTTGTTTCATCTTTTTCTCACCATCCATTTTTTTTATGTCTCTCTATCTAAGACCAATTGGTAAGGCTTGAGGTCACTCAATGCAGGGTTGTGAGGAGATTGGGGGTGTAGGGCACTTTAGATTGTTATTGGAGAGGTGGTATAAAAGGAGGGCACAAAACGTTGAATTACGATTTGGAATTTTGAAGAATACAGATACAGTACCTCAAATTTGGCAACCTCGGGAGTGAGGTTGTGCTAAATTTCAGATATTGCTAGATTTTGAGTGGTGGCAGCTTGGCTCAAGCTGAAATAAAAATAGAAAATGCGAGGAAAACTCAATAGGTTTGGCAACATCTGTGGAGATAGAAATTGTTAATGTTTTGCACCATTTGACTTTTTCTGAGCTGGCGTTGCATGGGGTCAAGAGGTTTCTTGGAGTGCGGGATAGAGCAGAGTGCAAAGTGACAAAGCTGATGACTAGTCTGGTACCACACCGCAACAGTGCAGTGACAAGTTGAATTGTTCTCAATTCTTTAATTTTATTCGGTTAAAATTGATGCATGAAATATTATTAGAAGTGTCTGGTTTTGGTACAGCTCTGGTTTTTGGATACTTTACCTGCACTCTGGTAAAAACAGTTTGTCAGGAATAACATAATTTTTAAAAGAGGCACCAATTTAAATGTGCTGAGCTGGTGAATGCCAGATTTCACCTACTGAGCTGAGTGGCTCCTGCCCTGTAGAATTCAGCCAAAATCTATTTCTCGATTGGGATTGCGGAGCAGAATTTCTCTTAAAATTTTTAACCCACTTATCTACTACTGTTCAACTGACCGTGATATCAGTTTAGAACCACTGATATCATAGAATTTACAGTGCAGAAGGAGGCCATTCGACCCATCGAGTCTGCACCGGCTCTTGGAAAGAGCACCCTACCCAAGGTCAACACCGTCACCCCATCCCCATAACACAGTAACTCCACCCAACACTAAGGGTAATTTTGGACACTAAGGGTTATTTATCATGGCCAATCCACCTAACCTGCACATCTTTGGATTGTGGGAGGAAACCGGAGCACCCGGAGGAAACACACACACACACACGGGGAGGATGTGCAGACTTCACACAGACAGTGACCCAAGCTGGAATCGAACCTGGGACCCTGGAGCTGTGAAGCAATTGTGCTATCCACAAGGCTACCGTATCCCAAAAGACAAGGTTACCTTTGAAATAGAATGTGCTTGTGGCCACACCTTTTCTCAGAAAATTGTCCTTGAAGGACTGCTTACACCTCCCCATTATACTTCTCAGCATTCTTGATTCAGGGTGGGTGCAGGAGGGAGATGTCTGCACACTCTTATTTATTGCTTCACCTTTCGCACCAAACAACGCTGTCGACCTACAAATGGACTGCAGAATTTCAAGAAAGCAGCTCACTGCCCCTTCTAAGGGCAGTTAGAGATGGGAAATAAATGCAGGCATTGCTAGCAACACCCTTGTTCCACGAACAAATAAAAACTCTCAAACTTGCAAGTGTCAGGCTTAATATTATTTTTATCTCACTGCAGGGTTTAAAGTTTTAAGCTGAAGATAATTGCTTTATTTTCAATCTAAAAGGGGCCTGTACACTGCCAGGCCAAGGACCATAGATTGGGACTTGGTTCAGTTGATGGGGGATACAGAGAAGGCCATAGGAGCAGACTAAGGGCAACTCAAACATAGTTGCTGAAATCTTTTTGGCTGAAAGTGGGTTTCTAAGGCAGCATGTTGACTGCGCAGAGAAACTCGGAAGGCATAGTGAGATAGTGATCAAGTAAAGAGATGGTAAACAGACTACTCCAACATTGAGCATTAGCGTTAGTGTTTGGAATCGAGCGTTATCACACTTATTTGGCAAAAGATTTGCGATCCCGACTGACCACAAGTCACTGGAAAGGATTTGGTGAAAACCATTGACCAGTGCATTGTTAAGATTGCAACATCCAGGGCAGCACGGCGGCACAGTGGTTAGCATTGCTGCCTGCAGCGCTGAGGACCCAGGTTTGAATTCCGGCTCTGGGTCACTTTCCATGAGGAGTTTGCATATTCTCCCCGTGTCTGCATGGGTTTCACCCCCACAACCCAAAAGATGTGCAGGTTAGGTGGATTGGCCACGCTAAATTGCCCCTTAATTGGAAAAAATAATTGGGTACTCTAAATTTTTTTTTTTAAATTGCAACATCTTTTGATAAAGATTCAAAGTTACGACTGTGAGATTAGGTTCAAGCCAGGTAACTCGGTGATCGTATCGGATACACTGAGCAGATTGCCTAACCCAGCAAAAGCAGAAGATAAACCCTTAGATCTACAAGTTGAATTCATTGACATGTACTAGAAGGTATTCTCAAAACTTATCGGGTATATTTTGCACAATGTGAATGCCAGCAGCTACAAAGGTAAAAGATTCCACACTGCAGAAGCTAGGGAAAACCAGAATTGAAGAATGCCTGATTCAACTCAGCATGTCCACGAACATGAGACTATTTTGCTCTTCCCGGGATGAGCTATGCATCTCCTGGGAAGTCATTTTTAAAGGTAGGCAGGGCATCCTGCCAGAATAATTGTGATGTGATATTGTTCATCAATTCATCACTCTAACACATGGATGTAGATCAGATGAGAGGACTCGCAAGAGAAACAGTCTGTTGGCCAGGTGTAAACAGTGACAGTGAAGTCGTTATCTAGAAAGATGAGGCATGTCTTGGGGTTGCAGTGGAGCCGGGAATGCAGGAGGCGAAAGAGGCCGGTGTCCTGGCCTTTGCGTCCCTAGTAGCCCGGCGGAGGATTCTTCTTCAGTGGAAGGATGCGAGGCCCCCAAGCGTGGAGGCCTGGATCGATGATATGGCGGGGTTCATCAAATTGGAGAAGGTGAAATTTGCCCTGAGGGGATCAGGGTTCTTTCGGCGGTGGCGGCCTTTCCTGGACTTCCTGGCGGAACAGTAGGGAGATAGGCCGGCAGCAACCCGGGGGGGGGGGGGGGGGGGGGGGGGGAGTGGTGGTTCGGTGGGAGGGAGAATTGTGTACATGGGTTTGTGAGATGTGGCGGGTATCTCTTTCTCTTTTGTTGTTTGCTTTAGTAGTTGGGTGGGTGCTGTTCTTGGGTTTTTACCATGGTTGTTTTGTTAATATTGTTTTGTTTATATTTTGTGAAAATCTTAATAAAAATTAAAAAAAGAAAGAAAGATGAGGCATGTCAAGAGCTTATGCTAAGCCAAGTTAGAACAAAGAACCACTGATTCCATATGGTTCCTACCCATCTTTGGTCCACAATCGCATCCAGCCTCATTCATGCCCATGATACTGACTGCATCACCATAGCTAATTACTTTACCACGTACCCCATTATTTAATAATTGCACACCATGTCACGCGATGTTCACCATTCCTTGGATACTGAAGCAGTCCATGGTCAACATTCAGGCTTGGGCTGATAAGTGGCAAGTAACACTCAAGCCACACAAGTGCCAAAGACCATCTCCAACAATGAGAGAATCCAAGCACCTCTCCTTGATGTTCAATAGCATTGCCATCGCTGAATCAATTGTTATCAACATCCTGGGGTTACCATTGACCAGAAACAGAATGAACCAGCCTTACAAATACTGTGGCTAGAAAAGCAGGTCAAAGACTGGTAATTCTGTGGTGAGTAACTCACCTGACTCCCCAAAGCCTGTCACCACAATATAGGATGGAATGCTCCCCATTGCCTGAGTGAGTACAATTCCAACAACACTGAAGAAGCTCGACACCATCCTGGACAAAGCAGCCCACTTGATTGGCACCACATCCACCACCTTAAAACATTTCTCCACCACCGTAAACATTCCTCCACCACCGACACACAGTGGCAGAAGTGTGTATCATTTCCAAAGTGTACTGTGGCAGCTCACCAAAGTTCCTTTGACAGCACCTAACAAACCTGTGACCTCTACCGAAGAGAAGGACAAGACTAACAGGTGCATGGTATCACCACCACTTGCACATTCCCTTCCAAGCCATCCTGACTTGGAACAGAATGCCATTCCTTCACTGTCGCTGGGTCAAGATCCTGGACCTCGCTTCATAAAAGTCCGCCGATGTACCACAGCCGTTGAAGACGGGGGCTCACCATCACCTTAAGGGCAATTAGGGGTGGGCAATGAATGCTGATCTAGCTAACGATGCCGATATTGAGTGAAAAAATTGTGAAAAAAATGTAGAAGTTCTTCATGAGGGCAGCATGGTAGCGCAATGGTTAGCACAGCTGCTTCACAGCTCCAAGGTCCCAGGTTCGATTCCTGGCTGGGTCACTGTTTGTGCGGAGTCTGCGTGCGTTTCCTCCAGGTGCTCCGGTTTGAAATGAAAAAAGTGGTTTCCTCCCACAGTCCAAAGATGTTTAGGTTAGGTGAATTGGCCATGCTAAATTACCCTTCATGTCCAAAAAAGGTTGTGTAGGGTTACAGGGATATGGTGGAAGTGTGGGGTAAAGTAGGGTGCTCTTTCCAAGGGCCGGTGCAGACTCGATGGGCCGGATGGCCTCCTTCTGCACTATAAATTTTATGATCCAAGACTTCCCCTGCCATATCTTTGCAACAACCTCTTGCCTGTGCCCTCAGACTGTACAGCCTTATGTACAGCACATTTTCTCTACTCAATTAATGGGAGTTGTCAAAGATGTACTAATGTATCCTTTGGATATAAATCTAAAGTACCATCAATTGCATAATGACCCATGCCTGAGAAAATAATTAGAGTTCAGTGAAACTTGCCACGTTCAAGGTATTAAACCTTTTGGTTTTGGTCAATTTCCCATGGCAGTAATTTATCAATTTCTGTAAGTGCACTTACTTCTGCAAACCTGAAGCGGTATCTTTTCAATCATCATCTTTTGTAGAGTAGTCCCATTTGCCATAATATGCATACTAAATTAAACAATCTCTACTACGCTCAACTTAACTACGTTAATATTGTGTAATTGCAGATCAGAGATCTAAAACACAAAATATTCCACCAATTTCAGAAAGTCTGAATAGAAAATATCTAGAAAATGTGTGTATTAAGTTTATTCTGAGTTAATTACCCAAACTTTACTTTTGTAGAATTAGAGCCTTTTTTCTATTTTTGAAAACCAAAATCTTGGTAAAGAAATTTCAATAGATTTTGTATTTTTTGCAACTGTCAATATAAAGTTCCACAAGCAGAGTTGAAAGAGAACTTGTCATTTGCGCAAAAAGAACTTGTCAAAAATAGAGCTGTAGCAAAGTCTAGTGTTTATTCACTTAATTCTCCAGATGTCTGGTTTCCACCCAAACATAATATTTGCTTCGAGAAAGAATACGCATCACTGTGATAAACTCAAATACCTGAATAAAATTTATCAATAAAGTTATTGAACTGAATAGGATTCGCAAACTACCATTAAAAGCCTTTCAAGCATAAAGAGCAAGTAGATAAGTCACCGCTATTCGTATCAAATGTATCCATATGCAATCTCAGTAGAGCAATCTTTTTAAAAAAAATTTGGAGCACCCAATTTTTTTCAATTAAGGAGCAATTTAGAGTGGCCAATCCTGCACATCTTTAGGTTGTGGGGGTGAGACCCATGCAGACACGGGGAGAATGTGCAAACTCTCTGGACAGTGACCCAGGGCCATGATTGAACCAGGGTCCTCGGCGTCGCGAGGCAGCAGTACTAACCACTGCGCCACCGTGCCGTCAATTAGTGTAGCAATTTTAACTTGACCAATTGATTCCTGCTCATCAGTTCTTGTTAAGCTATCACCAGTCCTTTGATTTAAATAAATAACTTTACAACAGGCAACACATGTAAAAGAGTTTGAATGTCTTTCAAAACTCTGCATTGCTGTGTTATTGCTGCTTTGAAGTTATAACGGGTTCTTTAACACAGGGCTAAAGAGCTGGCTTTTAAAGCAGACGTAAGGCAGGCCAGCAGCACAGTTCAATTCCTGTACCAGCCTCCCCGAACAGGCGGCGGAATATGGCGACTAGGGGCTTTTCACAGTAACTTCATTTGAAGCCTACTTGTGACAATAAGCGATTTTCATTTCACAAACAGTGACATGGAGTACAATGTG
This sequence comes from Scyliorhinus canicula, assembly GCF_902713615.1. Classification (NCBI taxonomy): domain Eukaryota; kingdom Metazoa; phylum Chordata; class Chondrichthyes; order Carcharhiniformes; family Scyliorhinidae; genus Scyliorhinus; species Scyliorhinus canicula. The sequence continues at coordinate 79,141,709 of NC_052158.1, read as the reverse complement.
ATCTAAACTGTTTATTAGACATGATCATTTATTGGACATTTGTTTTCATAAATTTAGAGTACCCAATTTTTTTTTCTCCAATTAAGGGGCAATTTAGCGTGGCCAATTCATGTACCCTGCACATCTTTTTGAATTGTGGGGATGAGACCCACGCAGACACTAGGAGAATGTGCAAACTCCATATGGTCAATGATTCCCCCCCCCATGCCATTCCTCGCAAACCCTCTAGCCAAGGTAGCTTTGGTGTTGGGCTCTAGTTATTTCCGTTCTTTCTCTCTTTCCACCAATTGGAGAGTCATGCATGTATATAATTTTTAAAAATTATTTCACAGGATGTGGACTTCACTGGCTAAGCCAGCATTGATTGCCCATTCCTAATTGTCCTTGAGAACAAAAAACAAAGAAAATTACAGCACAGGAACAGGCCCTTCGGCCCTCCCAGCCTGCGCCGATCCAGATCCTTTATCTAAACCTGTCTCCTATTTTCCACGGTCTACTTCCCTCTGTTCCCGCCCCTTCATATACCTGTCTAGATGCTTCTTAAATGATGCTATCGTGCCCGTCTCTACCACCTCCGCTGGTAAAGCGTTCCAGGCACCCACCGCCCTCTGCGTAAAAAACTTTCCACGCACATCTCCCTTAAACTTTCCCCCTCTCACCTTGAAATCGTGACCCCTTGTAACTGACACCCCCATTCTTGGGAAAAGCTTGTTGCTATCCACCCTGTCCATACCTCTCATAATTTTGTAGACCTCAATCAGGTCCCCCCTCAACCTCCGTCTTTCCAACGAAAACAATCCTAATCTACTCAACCTTTCTTCATAGCTAGCACTCTCCATACCAGGCATACCAGAAGCTGATAGTGAGGTTCCAAATCAATCCACCAACCTATCGGAACAGTGCAGCAGACATAAACTGCATATTATTTTTGTTAGAGATTAATTCACAAGTTAATAGAATCTTTTAGAATTGCCTAAATGTTTAGTTAGCTCAGTGACTCCAATTTCACCATTGCATGAAGTAGAAAAAATCTGATTTGGTTCTGTCATAGATTTTAAATTGCGTTCTAATTAAAGAAACAGACTGTGATATTCAAACTGAAGTTTAGAGTGGTTAGCTTCAGTAATAGATTCTGTGATTAGTAAAAATTGTTTTGGATATTTGGATCAGTGCAGGCACACATTTTTAAGATTGATTTTATTGTGTATCTGGTGCTTTTGAAGTTTGTAAGATGCACATCAAAAGACATCCTGTGTAAATTGTGCACATGGTAGTTGTTATAAATCATGCAGCTCCATGAGCAGAGGTAGACTTCCTGGATCATGATGAAGGACAGGACATGTTGAAGGAAACTAATCTGAAAAATATGAAGAGGGAGTGAGTACTGTGGAAAAACCCAAAGTGACTTTCTATATAAAATACCTTTCAACTTGAGGATTGGGTTGGGTTCGTGTAAGGTAGATTTAATGATTGTGAATCTCAAGAAATCAAGTCTTAACTGAGAAGGTTGTAGAGGTGCCTGTCTCTTCCTTAAAAGCGACGTAAGACTTCCATTTATATAGTGCCATTCACGACCACAAGACCTCCACAGCCAATTAAGTAAATTTGAAGGGCAGTTATTGTTGTAGGAAATGTGGCATTCAATTTGTTTAAAGTAAGATCCAACTAACAGCAATTTGATAATGACCAAATTATGTTAATGTAGGGTGCGATTCAATGGCCGCATTGCACCCTATGCGAATCCGGGCGTACCGGTTAGGAAAGGCCAAAATCCATGCGGGAGCGAATCGGTTCCCGGTTGAACCGGCCCGCTCCCAGTGGCAGGTTCTGGATCCCACCCAGATGTGGCGAGACACCATTTGGCATCAATTAAGACCAATCTCCATCTCATTGGCGAGATGGAATTCCAATCTATTTTTTTTTCATAAATTTAGAGTACCCAATTCTTTTTTTCCCAATAAAGGGGCAATTTAGTGTGGCCAATTCATCTACCCTGCACATCTTTTTGAGTTGTGGGGATGAGACCCTCGTAGACATTGGGAGAACGTGCAAACTCCACATGGACAATGACTATGGGCTGGGATCGAACCTGGGTCCTTGGTGCTGTGTTAACCACTGCGCCAACGTGACGCCCAGTAGTCCAGTCTAACGCACTCCTGGGAACTAACCGGCTACCCAAAGAGTGGTCACACAGACGCCAGTTGATACTCCTTTTTAAAAGTGGGAAGCTGAAGCAATGGCTGCTTTGGGGAACCAGTGTCAGGAGGGGGGATTCGGGTGAGATGGAGACAGCCGTTGTCTCTCTGGTGGCAGGTGCCGGGTCGGCCTCCTGTGCTCGCTCCACCTGGACGGCACCCATAGGGTCCTGGGGGTCTCCAGAGGCCCCTCAGTCATCCGGCTCTGCCGGTCCTGGCGCCTCCCCATTGCCTGCACCATGGCATTGACACCTCAGTGATGCTACCCGGTGACTGGGACATGCTCCGGAATGCCTTGGCTATGCCCACACACGTCTGGATCATGTTCTGCAGTGCCTCAGTAATGTCCACCTGAGTCTGGGACACGTTCCTCAGCGACTGGGACCTGATGTTGAAACCCTTGGCCATAGCCACCACTGACTGAGCCATGCCTTGGACACCATCGCTCAAGGCTGACCAGGCTTTCCACTTCGGTCACCATCCTCCATTGTTGGCCTCAGAGCCACGCATTGTCAGCGATATCTCCAATGCCAGTAGCGTTTGCGACTCCTCCAACCGTCTATGCATTCACCGAGTGTCACTGACATCCGCACAATGAATCCCACAACCCATGTCCTAGCATCTGCATTAGCTTTGGGATAACCTTGCTCAGAGGATTGGCATCTGACTATGACTCAACTGAGTGCTGGGATCCAGCGGACCTCTGACTGCTGACTTCCTTAAATGTTCCTGCCTCCACCTGATGTGCATCAGCATCTGTATGGTGCACATCAGATTGTGCCCCAGAAGCCTGTCCACGAGTGTGACCCACCGAGGTGTGTGCCTCTGCATTGGTGGAGATGACATCTGTGACTTCATGATAGTGATATTCTTGGAGCCGTCGTCCTAGTTGTTCTCGAGGGTGGCTCTGCGAATCAGGTGGAGATCTTGCAGGAGAAGAGACATGTGATCAGTGGGAGGGAAAGATAATTATCTGACATTAACACTCTCTTGAGGCAGGTCATCTGGGTGAAGGGGTAGCAGATCCTCACGTCTGGTGCAGGCCAATCTCGCTGTCAGTGACTGCTCTCCTCAGCCAACCCGCAATCGCCAGGGCCCATTCTTCATAAGGGGTGAGGACTCTGTGTCTGGAACTCCGCCACCCATCTGGGTCCTTTCATGCTTATTATGGACTAACTTTTCCTGTGGGGACAAAGAGGGGGCGTCGCGCTTGGTGCATCAGTGGGGTGTTTATGCAGTTGGCATGTGTGAGCACTGCGCCTGGACATGGAGGGTGTCAGGTTGTGTTATGGCATAAATTGTGGCATAGGTACAGTGATCTGATGTGGGGAGGGTGAGAGATGCCAGCTGCTGACCTTTTGGAGTGCCTGAGGTCAGATGGGTGGCAGGTGGAACGGATGCCAGGGGTCTGGTGAAAACTTACCCTTGTGGCCCCGTGGATGTTCATGGTCTTCCTGCACTATACCGCGGTCCTCCTGGCCACACTGCCCAAACTGACTGCCACTGCCTCCCAGGCAGCATTAGCGATCGTCCGCCCTCTCGGATGTCCCGTCTCGCCTCCACAGTGTCCATAAATCTGACCAGGTCGGCATCCCCAAAGCATGTGGCTGACCTGCTCGGTGCCATGCTCGTGTGCTGCCTGGGAGTGAGATTGGAGGGAGTGGTGTGCTGCCATGCATGAGTCTGGAAAATCAGCTGGGTGGACAGCCAGTGCTGGCATGAAGCTCGTGAGGATCATTTTCAGCTCTACTGTTAAATATAGCCTGCGGTCCCGGGGTCGGTCATCGGGAAACACCCAGGAAGTGACAGCAATATGATACTTCAAATTTATTCCATTAAATCGTGCCAGTGATGCCAATTGAGGGATAAATTTTGGCCAGGACACTGAGGATAATTCCACTGCTGCTCTTCAAAATAATGGCATGATATCTTTGGGGTGGGTTTAATATTTCACGTGGAAAAACAGCTCCTGACAGTGTAGCATTTTCTCAGTATGCCAATGAAATGTCAACCGTTATATTTGTTTCGAAGTATCTTACTGTAATATGCATTCTTCCTGGATTAAATGAAGCAAACAATGAACATTGGTGGGCTATAGAACTGTGGATGGGATCTCAGCTGATCTTGACACTATTCTCATCCAACATGCTCACTTGACAATAGGTCATCTCTCGATGATGATGAGTATTCTGACTCACTGATTTATTTGCCTTCCTAAACTGTTGGTATTGAGACTGGTTCTAGGCTACTGCTGCCCAGCCTGAGATTATTACATCTTGTGGAATATTACCGTGCTCAAAGTGGCATTTTGCTCATTGCCCAGCTCTTTCGAAGAGCTACTAAACTAATCCTAATCACCTGCTCTTTCCCTGTAGCCTGGCACTGTTTTTACTTTCAAGTATTTGTCCAGTTCTCTCATGAATATTAAGACTAATCCATTCCCAGTACCCTTTCAGGCAGTGCAGTTCTGATCATCAACTCCAAAAAAAAATGGTTTCCTCATGTCGCCTCAAGTTCTTTTGCCAATTAGCATAAATCTATGTCTTTAGGTTACTGACCTTTCTGTCGGAGGAAGCGGTTTCACTTGTTTTACTCCGTCAAAACCATTCATAATTTTAATCACTTTTCCACATTACTGAACTCCCTCATGTCTGGTACAGTTCTAGTGAATCATTTCTGCATCCTATCCTAGGCTTGTCAGTGTTTTAGCAAAGTTTAGGATAACCTCCTTGCATTCGTACTTTATCCCTTTAGTAATAATGCCAAGGATCCCTTTTGCTGTTTTAACAACCGTTGCAACTTAGCCTTCCACATTTGAAGCAACAAAAACTCTTCATGCAGTGAATGGTGATGGTCTAGAATTGTGGTGGAGGCAGATTCAATAAAAGCATTCAAAACAAAATTCGACTGTTTATGAAAAGGAAGAATGTGCAGGCGATGGGAGAATGGCACTAAGGGAATGACTCATTCGGAGAGCTGGTGCAGATGCAACGAGTGGAGTGGTCTCCTTCTGTGCTGTAACAATATTGTGATTCTATGTCTGCATACATTCCCAGGCGCCTCTGTGTCTGCCTTTCCTGCAAAGGTTGTGCCATTTAGATCATATTGCCTCTCTTTGACCTACCTACCAAAATATATCATTTCATATTCCTCTACATTAAACCTCATCTGTCGTGTGTCAGCTCATTTTATAGGTCTTTGTCCTTTGCTACTATCCATTTTAGTGCTTATTTTGTTTCTGAGTTTCATGTCATCTGTAAACTTTGAAATTGTGCCCCATATACTCAAAGCAAAGCAATTAGAGTCATCCAAAAGAACAGTGTCGTGAACTGATTAGCAAGCTTGTGGATGATACTAAGATTGCAGGAGTTGCGGATAGTGATGAAGATTGTCAGAGATTACTATAGGAATAGATAGGCTACAAAATTGGGCAGAGAAATTGTAGATGGAATTTAACCCGGACAAATGCGAGGTGATGGATTTTGGTAGGTCCAATTCAGATGGGAACTATAAAATAAATGGCAAAACCATCAGGAGCATAGAGACACACAGAGATCTGGGCGTGCAGGTCCACAGATCCTTAAAAGTGGCAGCACAGGTGGAAATGGTGATGAAGAAAGCATATGGCATGTTTGCCTTCAGAGGACGGGGTATTGAGTATAAAAGCTCGAAAACGATGTTACAATTGTATAGAACGTTGGTTAGGCCACATTTGGAATACTGTGTCCAATTCTGGTCACCGCACTACCAGAAGGACGTGGTGGCTTTGGAGAGAGTACAAAAAGAGTTTTACCAGGATGTTGCCTGGCATGGAGGATATTAGCTATGCGGAGAGATTGAATGAACTGGGATTGTTCTGCCTAGAGAGACGAAGGCTGAGGGGCGACCTGATAGAAGTTTTTATAAAATTATTAGGAGTATGGATAGGGTGAACAGTTGAGGCTTTTTCCCAGGGCAGAAATGACGATTACAAGGAGGCACAAGTTCAAGGTGAGGGGGGGGAAAGGTTAAGTGTAGATGTGTGGGGGAAGTCTTTTTACACAGTATGGTAGTAGCCTGGAATGCACTGCCAAGTAAGGTGGTTGAGGCAGATAAGTTAGCAGCCTTTAAGACTAATGAATGATATATGTGCAAAGATGAAGATGAAAATTTAACAATTTTCTGTGAATCGGAGTCTTTCTGGAGCATATGTTAGCTTTTAGAGGAACCTTCGACTTGCCAATTACATACCAGAAGAAACTTTGTGCGACTTTCATGTTGTCAAAAGTACCAGATTCTGAGAGAGAGTCGCATTCATCAATATAATGTTGTGCCATTACTCCTGCATCATTTGTAAACTCAGTAAAGTAAATTGAGAAAGTTGTAAAGATTGATGCCTCTCTTGGGGAAATGGAAACTTAGACTAATGGTTTAGTTGGCTGTTTCAGTGTTGAACTAAACCATGCTGACCAGACTCAATTTCTTATACTGAATTTGCTAATGTCAACCAAATTCAGTACAAGCAAGAAACTGAGTCTGGTCTTCATGGTCCAGTCCAAGAGAACCAAGGAGTTCCCTGAGGTCCCGCTTGATAATCATCAGTTTTCTGTTTTAGATACTAGCGAGGGCATTGGCTCTTCAGAAGAGTGCAGTCAAACCAAGTTGTGGCTCCATGGGCCACTCAGCTGTACAGGCTGAGAGAAAGGGAAGAGTAGTAATGATAAGGGAGTGGATGGATTTGTTTATTGTCACGTTTACCAAGGTACAGTGAAAGTATTTTTCTGCGAGCAGCTCAGCAGATCATTAAGTACATGAAAAGAAAAGGAAATAGAAGAAAATACAAATGGGGCAACACAAGGTACGCAATGTAACTAGATAACACCGGCATCGGGTGACGCAAACAGGGGTGTAGTGTTAATCAGGTCAGCCCATAAGATGGTTGTTTCGGAGTCTGGTAACAGTGGAGAATAGTCTGATCGTGCGTGTTCTCAGACTTTTGTATCTCCTGCCCGATTGGAGAAGTTCGAAGAGTGAGTAGGGTGGGTGGGAGGGGTCTTTGATTATGCTGCCCGCTTTCCCCAGGCAGCGGGAGGTGTAGATTGAGTCGATGGATGGGAGGCAGGTTCGTGGGATGGACTGGGCTGTGTTCACGACTCTCTGAAGTTTCTTGTGGTCTTGGGCGGAGCAGTTGTCTTACCAGGCTTTGATGTAGCCAGATAGGATGCTTTCTATAGTGCATCTGTAAAAGTTCATAAGAGTTAATGTGGACATGCCGAATTACTTTAACTTCCTGAGGAAATATAGGTGCTGTTGTGCTTTCTTGGTGGTAGCGTCGACTTGGGTGGACCAGGACAGATATTTGAGATGTGTACCCCCTAGGAATCTGAAACTGCTAACCATCTCCACCGTGGCCATGTTGATGCTGACAGTGGTGTGTACAGTACTTTGCTTTCTGAAGTCAATGACCAGCTCTTTAGTTTTGCTGGCATTGAGGGATAGATTGTTGTCGCTATACCACTCCACTAGGTTCTCAATCTCCCTCCTGTGTTCTGACTCGTCATTATTTGAGATCCGGCCCACTATGGTCTTATCGTCAGCAAACTTGTAGATGGAGTTGAAACCAAATTTTGCCACGCAGTCGTGTGTGTACAGGGAGTATAATGGGGGCTAAGTACGCAGCCTCGTGGGGCCCCGGTATTGAGCACTATTGTGGAGGAGGTGTTGTTTATTCTTACTGATTGTGGCCTGTGGGTTAGAAAGTCGAGGATCCAGTTGCTGAGTGGAGAGCCAAGTCCTAGGTTTTGGAGCTTTGATATGAGTTTGGCTGGGATTATGGTGTTGAGGACTCTGATGTAGGAGTCCTTCTTGTCGAGATGCTCTAGGCATGAGTGTAGGACCAGGGAGATGGCATCTGCTGTGGACCGGTTGCGGCGGTATGCGAATTGCAGTGGATCAAGGCATTTTGGGAGTATGACGGTGATACGCTTCATGACCAACTTCTCGAAGCACTTCATTACGACTGAAGTCAGGGCCACCGGACGGCAGTCATTGAGGCACGTTGCCTGGTTTTTCTTTGGCACCGGTATGATGGTGGTCTTCTTGAAGCAGGTGGAGTAGGGACAGGTTAAAGATGTCCGCCAACACATCTGCCAAATGGTATGCGGAGGCTCTGAGTGCAGAACCAAGGATCCCGCCTGGACCTGTTGCCTTCTGAGGGTTCACTTTCAGGAAGGCCGGTCTGACTTTGGAAGCTGTAGTGGGTATGGGTGTGTTATGGGCTGCTGGGGCACTCGACAGCAGATAGTTGGTCATTAGTTAAAGGAACAGGCAAACATTTCTATGGCTGTAGATGTAATTTCAGGATGGTATGTTGCTTCTTCATGCCAGGGTCAAGGATGTCACAGAGCAGCTGCAGGCTATTTTCGTGGTGAAGGGTGAAAAGCAGAGGTCACAGGAAAGTGGACGAGGTCCTGAAAGCAGATTTCAGAGAGCTAAGTAGGAGCTTGAAAAGTTAGACTTCTAAATAGGTCATCTCAGGATTACATCCAGTCCCCATTACCAGTGAGTATAGAAAGAGGAGAATTGAGTGATTGAATCGAGTGATTGAACACCTGGCTTTTGGGGCATTTGGACTGGTTCTTGGGCAGGTGAGACCTGTACAAAATGAGCAGGTTTTATCTTAGCTGTACTGAGACGTCTGTCCCCAGAGAGATTTGTCAGGGAAAGTTTAAACGAAATTGGCAGGGACCTGGGAACCTGAGAGAGACCTCTGATTTCAAGGGAAGCAGAACTGGTAAAAGGAAGTAGAAAGCAAAAATTGGAGACAATCGAAGCAAAGAGATGCATCAAATAAGATCGGAATAGAAAATAATGTCAAAAAGACAGAAGGAAAGGCATGCTATCTGAGTGCACATACCATTTGCAAAAATGTTGCTAATTCAAAAGCACAAATTTAGCTAAATGGGTATGAATTGATTACCATTACAGAGACATAGTGATCAAGATTGGAAACCTGCAAAGATGTTCAGTATTTAAGAGGGATAGGCAAAAAGGGTAAGGAGGTGGGGTAACATTTAATAATGGTTGAGATCAGTTTATTGAGATCAGTAAGAGAGGATCTTAGACTGAAGGGTCAAAATAGAATGAGTTTGGGTGGAGCTAAGAAACAGCAAGGGGCAGCAAACGTTGTTGGGAGTTGTTTACCAGCCACCAAACTGTAGGGTTAATATTGGACATGGTATAAATCAGGAAATTAGAGGTAGATGTAATATTGGCAATATATTAATAATGGGCGACTTCACTCTACACAGATTGGGTTAACAAAATCAGCACTAATACTGTGGAGGAAGAGTTCCTGGAGTCTACATATGGTGAGTTTCTGGAGTAGTTTTTGAGGAGCCAAGTAGGGATCATGCTGTTTTTGTGTAATGAGAAAGGGCTAATTAATAACCTTGTTGTGAAGGAGCCTTTGCGAAATAGTGACCATAATATAGCATTTTATATTAAATTTGAATGTGATATAGTTCATTCGGAATCTGCAGTCTTAAATCTGAAGAAAGAAAATTAGGAAGGTATGAGGGACAAGTTGGCTATCGTAGATTGAGAAAAGACACTAAAAGATTGGACAGTAAACTGGCAATGGCTAATATATATAGAAATACTCCACGGTCTGCAATAGATATACATTTCTCTTAAGGCACAAATACTTAAACAGAAAGGTAAATTAATCATGGTTAACAAAAGAAGTTAAAGATTGTATGAGATCAAAAGAAGTGTCTTATAAGGATGCCAGAAAACATGGTAAACCTGCAGATTGGGAACGATTTAGAACCCAGCAAAGAGAATATGAATGCAAGCTAGCAAAGAACATGAAGGTGGACTGTAAAAGCTTCTTTGGGCATGTGAGAAGTAATAGATTAATTAGGGCAAATATGAGACAAGAGGGGACAGCAGAATTAGAGTGGAGAAGAAACTAAGTAGTTACTCAGCATCTGCCTTCATGGAAACTAAGGAACTAGAAGAAATTAATATTAGCAAATAGGTAGTACTTGAAAAGTTACTGGATCGAAGGTTGATAAATCCCCTAGACCAGATTAGCTTCATCCCAGAGTGTTGAAGGCGTGACAAGAGAGACAGTGGATACATTAATGGTTGTCTTTCAAAATTCTATGAAATCTGGAAAAGTTCATGTGGACTGGAAAGTAGCAAATGTAACCCCATTATTTAAGGAGGGAGGAAAAGGGAGAATTGGGAACTGCCTGTTAGTTTGACATCAGTAGGGAAAATGTGAGAATTTATTATAAAGGATGGGATTAACTGGACACTTAAAAATTATTGGGAAAATTGGACAGAGTCAACATGGATTTATGAAAGAGAAATAATTTTTGACAAGCTATTTGGGAATTCTTTGAGGATATTATTAGGTGGATTGGACATGATAAATTGCCCTTGGTGTCCAAAATTGCCCTTAGTGTCCAAAATTGCCCTTGGTGTTGGGTGGGGTTACTGGGTTATGGGGATAGGGTGGAGGTGTTAACCTTGGGTAGGGTGCTCTTTCCAGGAGCCGGTGCAGACCCGATGGGCCGAATGGCCTCCTTCTGCACTGTAAATTCTATGATCTATGATTATTTGTAGCATTGATAAAGGAAAACTAGTGGGTATGCTGATCAGAAGGCCTTTGATAATGTTCCACACAGGAGGTTAGTAAATAAAGTAAGAGCACATGGGATTGGGGGAAATATAACAGTATGGACTGCGAATTGGTTAACAGACAGAAGGCAGAGAGTAGGAATAAATGGATCATTCTCAGGATGTCAGGCTATTAGTAGTTCGGTACTGCAAGGAATCAGTACTAGGTCCACAGCTGTTCACAATTTATATAAATGATTTGGAAGTGGAGACCAATTATAATATTTCAAAATTTGCCAATGACAACAAACTGGGTGGGGAACCTAAATTGTGAGGAAGATGAAAGGAGGCTTAACAAGGACTTGGAATGAATGTGACAGATGGAATATAATGTGAAGAAGTGTGAAATTATTCACTTTGGTAGAAGAAACAGAAAATCAATAATTTCCTAAATTGTGAGAGGTTGGAAAATGTGAGTGTCCAAAAGGACCTGGATATCCTTGTTCTTGAGTCTCCAAATATTAGCATGCAGTGCAGCAAGCAATAAGGAAGGGAAAAAAGGGGGTGGCAAAGTGGTTAGCACTGCTGCCTCACTGCGCTGTGGACCCAGGTTTGATCCTGGCCCCAGGTCATGACAGTGTGGATGTTGCACATTCTCCCTGTGACTATGTGGATCTCACCCCTACAACCCAAAGATGTGCAGGGTAGGTGGATTGGCCACGCTAAATTGCCCCTTAATCGGGGGGGGGGAAATTATAAAATTTATTTAAATTTTAAAAAGCAAGGCAAATAGGGTCATTGCAGGGGATTTGAGTAGTGGGGTAAAGATGTCATGCTGCAGTTGTACAGTGCCTTGGTGAGACACCTGTAGTGTTGTGTACAGTTTGGTCCCCTTATCTAAGGAGGAATATACTTGCCATAGAGGTATTGCAGCAAAGGCTTACCAGATTGATTTCTTGGGATTGTGGGATTTTATGAGAAGAGATTGGGGAGAATGAGTCTATATTCCCTGAAACTAACAAAATTATTCCACAATGTGACAGGGTGAATGTGGATAGGATGTTTCCCCTGGGTGGCAAGTCTAAAACCAGGTGTCATAATCTCAGGATAAGGGGTAGATATTTTAAGACTCAGATGAAGATAAATTTCTTCACTCAGACAGAGGTGAATCTTTTGAATTCTCCACCTCAGAGGACTTTGGAAGCGCAATCATTCAGCGTGTTCAAAGCAGAAATTGGTAGATTTATGGAGACTAATGACATCAAACGACATGGAGATAGCACAGGAAAGTTGGGGTAGATCAGCCGTGATCTAATTGAATGATGGAGTAGGCTCAGAGAGTGAATGGCCTGCTCCAATGATGATGGGTCAATGCACTGAATTGCGAGTCTTTGGTCGCAAGTATAGTTTTGGTGTTCTGCAAAGGGAACAATAGACCATGGTCATGTTCATCTGTTCTGGTCATTCAGTTGGTAATTGAATAACTGATGGCACTATTTGACAAGAGACCAAGCATTTCCCTAGTGTTCTTTGGTCGACACTTCTGATCCCACCTTAACATCGCTAACATTGTTTTCCATCAAATGTTGTTGGCAAAGGACAGCACAGTGGCGCAGTGGGTTAGCCCTGCTGCCTCACGGCGCCGAGGTCCCAGGTTCGATCCCAGCTCTGGGTCACTGTCCGTGTGGAGTTTGCACATTCTCCCCGTGTTTGCGCGGGTTTCGCCCCCACAACCCAAAGATGTGCAGTATAGGTGAATTGGCCACGCTAAATTGCCCCCAAATGGAAAAAATTAATTGAGTACTCTAAATTTATTTTTTAAAATGTTGTTGGCAGAATGTTATTTGTATTTACTTAATTGAAGGTCACTGCATTTCAACCAGTTGTGAACTCTCAACTTTTTCTAGTTTCTCTCCTATCTTCCCATATGACCTCTCAAGTTCATTGTTTCAGCAAGATCTGCCCCATCAACCCTATTCACACCAACATCTGACCATCCAGCTTCCCTTCCTGGTTTCCATGCTAGCTGGCCACAAAATCTGTTCCTTAGGTGCCGATTCCATACCACTCCCTAACCACTGTCACTGAACCAGATTATTTGCAACTTTGGTACCCCATATCCAGAGCTGAGCTTCTGACCCCATAGCCTCTCCATCACCAAGACCGCTTAATTACTGATGGAACCCTCATCTAAAGCTTTATTATCTCTAGCCTCAATAATTCTAATGCTATCTTCAGCTAATCCTAAACTCTGCTGCCCATATCCTAAAACTCACCAAGTCCTGTTCATCATTATCCCCTGTGCTTGCTGGTCTGCATTGGCTCTCTGTCTGAAAAAAGCTTTGAACTTTCGGATCTCTGCATCCCTCCAATTCTTTAAAAAATATATACTTTTTTAAATTTAGAGTAACCAATTATTTTTTTTATCCCATTAAGGGGCAATTTAGCATGACCAATTTGCCTTCCCTGCACATCTTTTTGGGCTATAGGGGTGAGACCCACGCAGATACAGGGAGAAAGTACAAATTCCACACAGACCGTGACCCGGGACTGGGAGCGAGGCTGGGTCCTCGGTGGCGTGAGACAGCAGTGCTAACCACTGCGCCACTGTGCTGCCTATCTCCCCCAATTCTAACATGTTGTGCACTGTTGATTGCCATTGTTGCTCGAATAGCCATGCCTTCAGTTGCTTTGCTTCTAAGTTCTGAAATTCTCTGCCTAAGCGTCTGCCTTTGCTTATCCTTCTCTCTGAAGAGGCTCTTTAAAATCTATCTCTTTGACCAAGCCTTTGTCACTTGTCCAGATATCTTTTTGGGAGTCTCGGTGTCAAATTTTGTGCAATAATACTCCTGTGAAGCTCTTTGGAATATTTTTCTCTGTAAAAGACAGTACATAAATGCAAGTTGTTTAAGATATTTGAATGTGAAAGCCTTTTTAATTTTGTGCCTGTCCCTGAAGGGCAGTGTAAATTCATATAAGACGTAATGCCCATGAAGTAATTTAAATTGATAAACATTGCCTCTAATTGTAACCAACGCCGTATTCTGTTCAATGTTTGTTTGGACAACTGTATTCTGTGAGCAGCACCATGTGTGAAATGGCAATAGACTCTGCTTTTATGTCCAAGCTCTCTAGAATTTAAATATGCCAACACAAATTACTCAATTTAGTGAATTTGACAGTGCCTAAACAAGACCATAAAATATCAGTAAGGAAGGATAGCAAAAAGCTGATTTAAAACCATTGCAATGTACAGCAAAAGGTGTGGAAAAGAACAAATATATAGCACCTTTCATTACCTCAGGATATTCCAAAGCACTTCGCAGTTAATAATTTCAAATAGTCACTGCTCTAATGTAGGGGAAACAGAACAGTCAATTTGCAAGTAGCAAGGTTCCACTAACTGTAACAAAATAAACACCAAAATAATTTTATTTTGTGGTTGTTAGCTTAGGGATAAATATTGTCCAGGATACCTGGTGAACTCTCCTTCTCTTTGAGCAGAGACATAGGATATTTTATGTTTGCATCCAAAGATGTGCAGGTTATGTGGAATGGCCATGCTAAAATTGCCCCTTCGTGTCCAAAGATGTGCTGATTAGGTGGAGATAGGGCAGGGGAGTGGGCCTAAGTAGGGCCATCTTTCAGAAGGTCGCTGCAGACGTGATGGGCCGAATGTCCACCTTCTGTGCAGTACGATTTCTATCTGGGTGGGTGGACGGAGGGCTTACTTTATTAGCTCATCCAAAAGACAGTACTCTAATCATGCAGCATTCCCCAGAGCTACATTGAAGAATATGAAGTAGTGTTCCTTGATCTATGTGTACAAAGTGGTGACGTATGTTGAACTTGACATAGAATCATGAGGGTTACAGATATTCCAAACAAAGCGTAAACATCATGGGTTTCCTTTGTAAGCTATGTTTTCGAGTGTGGAATTTCTCAATTTACTCATTCCAACAAACGCTCAACCATCCTGTGACTTTTGTTACCCAGGAAGCTGAGCATACATGATATATGAAAAGAGCAATGTCAATAAGTATACTTGCTCCCGTAGAAATTGTGTCCTGGGAAAAAAATAAATCTTGTTAACTGTGAATTATGCAGCCACTGTTCATGTTTATCTAACTTCGTTTTCCCACATCCATGGTTTGGAAGTTTCCACAAGTAGAAGAAGGTCTTTTATGAACTGAACCATGTCCTTTATTCTTTGTGGCACTGAATTAGCATATCCCCAGTTTAATAATTAACCTCAATTGTGATAATTGTTTATTGGAAAAAACAGAATGTCCACTCATCTCTTGTTAAAGTATGCTGCAGCCATGTTCTGATTTCAATAAAATATTTGGAAGCCATTTTCCTATTTTATTTATTACATTTATTTTTGTCACGACTACTGTTTAAAATAAAATTCTTTGTTGCCATTGCATCTGTACTGCAAACTTCAGAGGCATCATTCTGCAGGTCAAAAAATTGTCATTGGCTCAAATAACCTAATATCTGTCAAGTTAGCCAGTCTGGTCGATTTACATTTAGTCAATCCGAAAATAAATTATTTTATTGGCAATGTAGAAAAGACTACCAATCAGCACTCTTAAACAATTTTACTTCATTTTCTTTGGGCACTTTTGTTGCTTTCTGAGCCACAACATCGTAAAGGTGTAAAAGGTTAAATTTGTCACTCAAGAAATAAATGTTTTCAGAGAAATTATAAAACTTAACTTTCCAGCATGTTTTATCTTAGGAATTTTTGTAGCAACTTTCCTCTGCTCAGACCCAGTCTCTTCTTGGGGGTGGGGGATGTGTGGAGTTCTGTTAAGGTCCCATATTTGTATGAGCATTTCTTATTTTTAAAAATTTTTTTAGTGTACCCAATCATTTTTCCAATTAAGTGGCAATTTAGAGTGGCCAATCCACCTAGCTTGCACATTTTTGGGTTGTGGGAGCGGAACCCACGGAGACACGGGGAGATTGAGCAAACTCCACACGGACAGTGACCCAGAGCCGGGATCGAACCTGGGACCTCAGTGCCGTGAGGCCGCAGTGCTAACCCACTGCACCACCCTGCTGTCCGTGTATGAGCATTTCTGACAATTGTTTCCAACTTCTGAGTGTGAGTTATATTAGTTTCTGGCCAATGACAATCGGAGATTGCCGTTTTTAAACCCGATTTCTTTTTAAAATACCACTTGCAAGTATTAGCGATCTGCTGCAGCAATTAACTATGTGAATAAATTAATGACATTTGTACAACCTGTTGTTTTAAAATCTGCTTTATTGGGTGGGTTTGGGTGGTGAGGTAGGATTGGGTAGGGAGGACTGTGATGAAGGCCTAAAGCCTTCAACTACCACATCTCTCTCCACTTACTTCCCACCCACAGTCATCTCCCCTGCACACACCACCATCTCCCTCAGACGTTTGCCAAGGCCTCCTGCGCCTTGTATTTCTATTCATTTCCAGTCTGCATTCCAGTCCTAGTTGATTTCTGCCCATTTGGGGTGATCTCAAGTTCCATCCTTCTGTTGTTCAGTAGTCCTAGAACTGCCTTCACCAGCACCGCCAGAACACACAGATTCTGTAGTTCCTGCCTCAGGAAGTGCCAAATAGCAATCTTCCAACTGTCACCCATTGAATATTGAGAGTCCCAGTCCTGTCCTATGTTGCAACTCAAGGCAACCTAAACATTCACCCAGGATCCCACTATCTCACCACTACATTCCACTTACTAATTTAAGGCCTTCACACTTACAACTCATTTTCCCCACAGCTTTGTCTCAAACTCTGGTTTCACTTATACATGTTGTATCAGAAGTTCATCGCTTATGTTAGTTGTCTTTAGTAAAGGTATGGAATAACGATAAAGGTGAATGTACAAGTGTCATACGGAGATATTAGATATGTCCGATAGGTTAAAAAAGTAAAAGCCAATGGCAATGTGGCAAACTGGATAAAAAGTTGGCGTCATTTCAGGAAACAACGGGTAAATAGTCGAGGGCTGCCCTTGAAAATGGAACGTTGTTTCAAATTGTTCCACAGGGTTCGATGTTTGACCTTACTGTTTGTGGAATATTTTAACGATTTTGATGTGATCGTGGGGGGCACAATTGGGAAATTTCCGACGACCCAAAGGGTGGTCAAGTGGTAGACAGTGTAGAGGATAGCTATAATCTCCAGAATTATATGGATCGGTTGGTTGAGTGGACGATAAAGTGGCAGATGGAATTCAACATAGAGAAGTGTGAGGTCATACATTTAGGGAGTTATAGGGAGTACACGATAAATGAGAATATACAAAGAGGGGTAGATGAAGTGGAAGATCTTGACAGGTCCCTAAAGGGAGCAGTTCAAGTAGACAAGGTTGTAAAGAAAGCATATAGAATGCTCTCCTTCATTGGCAGCCGTATATAGTATAAAAATATGGTTATAATGTTGGAATTGTATAAAATACTGGTGAGGCCACAGCTGGAGTATTGTGTGCAATTCTGGCCACCACATTACAGGATGGACATAATTGCTTTGGAGAGAATTCAGAAGAGGTTTACAAGAATGTTGCCAGGGCTAGAAAGGTGTAGCTAGAAGGACAGATTGGTTAGGTTTTGGTTATTATCCTTGGAACAAATAAGGCTTAGGGGTGACTTAACTGAGGTGTACAAAATTATGAGGGGAAGAGAGAGTTGGCAGGATAAAATTGTTTCCCTTGGTGGAGAATTCTAGAACCAGAGGGCATAGATTCAAGATAAGTGGCAGAAGGTGGAGAGAGGGCATGAGGAAGAACTTTTTTATGCAGAGGGTAGTGGGAGCCTGGAATTTGCAGCCCGAGTTGGTGGTGGAGTCAGAGACTCTAAATTCTTTTAAAAAGTACCTGGATCTGCACCTAAGTGCTGTAAGCCACAGGGCTATGGACCGGGTGCAGGAAGATGGGATTAGAAGGGACACCTGGGTGCCCTTGGGCTGGCCTGGACAAGATGGGCCCAATGGCCTCCTGTACAACAACTTTTCTCTGGTTTCTATACAGGAACAAGAGGAGAGCGAAGAAGGGAGGTCTTGAAAGAAAACATGCAATCTGACAGCAGCAGAGGTGTACAGATAGCACAATGATTGAAAGTACGCTCGCAGACAAATGGTCTGAAACATGGGTAGAGACAAAGCAGGATTGAGAAGTAGCTGTAGGAAAAGGTAGAGGAGGGTTTTTGTATATAGTGCTTTAACATGTTGGAATGTTTTGAAGTGCTTCACACAAGATGAATTACATTTGATGTCCAGTAAAATGTCAAATACTGTACAGTAGATACTCTCTGCCAGCAATGTGTACCACAAAGAACAGTGAAATAAATGGCATAACCTGTTTCTGATGCTTTGGTCAAGGAGGGGAATGTTGGCAAGATCAGGAATAAAATACTAGGCTTCATTTTGAATTGTGCCTTGATATGTTCACTAAAATAAGCAGACATGACTTCAGCTCACTACAAAAGCCAAGTGCAAAACAAATTTCAGTGTCAGCTCAAGAAATAGCACTTCACCTTTTCATTTGGCATTTTTCAACCTTCGAGACTCAACATTTTCAGGAATTTCAGATCAAAATCACTGCTCCCTTTCTTTTTTGCATGGTAGCTTTTTGGTGATGATTCTGCTTTTCCTATTTACACCTATAGGCCCAGGTTTTGTTTCTTTTCCTATTACCATCTTCTTTTGCATTACACCATCAATTCATTGATCTCTCTTACCTTCTGCACTATCATAAAACTTCCCTTTCATTCTTTTCTCCCTTTTCCTGCCTCTGTACTTATTTAAAACCTGTTACATTTCCAATATTTTCCCATTTTGTCAAAAGGTAATCATCTATCTGCAACATTAACTCTTTTTCTTCTCTTCACAGATGCTGCCTGACCTTGAGTAACCTGTTTTCATTTTATCTCAGTTCAGTAGTTCCTTTTGTAGGTTAACAGGTTGAATGCTTTGACAGACTGGAAGAATAACCTAGGTTATATGATCAAGGAGAGAGTTTTAAAAAATATCCATGAGCAGCGCTACTGAATTTGAGCAGCACAGTAGCACAAGTGGCTAGCACTGTGGCTTCACAGTGCCAGGGTCCCAGGTTCAATTCCCTGCTGGGTCACTGTCTGTGCAGAGTCTGCACGTTCTCCCCGTGTCTGCATGGGTTTCCTCTGGGTGCTCCGGTTTCCTCCCACAATCCAAACGTATAGGTTAGATGGATTGGCCATGCTAAATTGCCCTTAGTGTCCAAAAACTTTAGGAGGGGTTATTGGATTATGGGGATAGGGTGGAAGTGAGGGCTTAAGTGGGTCGGTGCAGACTGGATGGGCCGAATGGCCTCCTTCTGCACTGTATGTTCTATGGTTCTATCATGCTGTCAACTGATGCCTGTGTTTCACTATTAGAGCTGACTCAGTCTCTATATTCTGTTGTGAACTGTTTCCAGGTTCCCAGGCCAGCACCAACTTTGTGCTCACAATCTCCCGCTCACTTTTCCCATAACCAAGTGCAAACTCCCTCAGTTCACCTCCTCTCACTTCCTTCATCACCATGAATCCTTTGTGGTCTCAGAGCCTTGCTCCTTACCCAACAGTCCACAAATTCCAATATTGCCCTATTTTTCCTGATTCCCAGCCTCTTGGATTTCTCTTCTGTCCTCCTTGGATGCGCTTATTCTCCTCTGAGTACTCCTGGAGCCTTCTCCCTGCGCACCAAACTGGGGGGACTTGTATGCAGAAACCCTTCCTGACAGCTGCAGGACCCATGCTTCCCTGAAGCCCACAAAGCTTCAGGATTATTGACAGGTCCCAACATCCTTTTGCACTGTCTACTGCTTCCTTGAAATGGGCCCAATGTATCACCTTCTCTCAATTATCCATGATGTAGTCATGCTCATCTCAACACACATATGCTCCTGTTCTCCTTGTGTATCCGAACCTTAAAATAGATGAGAATTATATTGAATAGATCAGTAAATTCACTTGTTATGAATAATATTTATTAGAAATATGTCAAAAAGAAATGAAGCAAAGACTTGCAGAGTGAGTAAAAGATAAATGAGAATGAAGCTGGGATAGACACCACATTATGTGTGGCATATGAACATAGAAAGAAAGACCAAGTGATGCAAAAGAGATTAGTGGGACAGAAATAGTACCAGTACAGCGAAGATTATTGGTTTGTGGTAAATATTGTCGGTAATCAATTGACTTGCCTTTTATTATGTAGTGCAATGCTTTTGTCATTACAAAATACAGTATCATCCAACTCATGTGTGCAATATGTCTGTACATGCGCATTCATATGTGTATGGGTTTTCCTATGTACTTAATTTCAATTTAAGGTGAATAATTTCAATTTTCCTGTCTTAACACGTTTGTACAAGTATGCATCACGGTGTAGTTTATAGATACTTAATTATTCTGTTTTTGCTGAACAAGTGATACTGGTTTGATTTTCTAAAGTTTGAAAAAGTATCAGATTGATTTCAATTGATAGTCTCGGAATAAGGGGTAGCAAATTTAAAACAAATCTGAGGAAAAACTACTTCACCCAAAGGGTCGTGAATCTGTGAAATTCGCTACCATAGAATGTGATGGATGCTGAGACAGTGAGTGAATTTAAGGAATTAAGACCATTTTTAATAAGTAATGGGTTTAAGGCTTACCGAGTACAGACAGGACGGTGGAGTTGAGGCCATGGTGAGATCAGCCATGTTCATATTGAACGGTGGAACAGGCTCAAGAGGCTAAATTGCTTCCTACAAAGCATGGAGGCCATTCGTAGGCCTGTTCCAAGACCTGCTTGAGGCCACCAGCGACGAGGGAAAGAGGGGGAGGCGGGGAAAGCAGACAAAAATGCATACAATGAGGAGGAAGTACAAAGGGGGAAGGGGGAGGAGAGGAGGAGGGAACCCAAGGGGGCAACAGAGAAGGATATGGGGGGGAGGGGAGGGTAGGGGGCAGGAAGCAGGAAGCCCCACCACCACCCCGAACCCACAAGGTCCATAACAAAAGCAGCAGAAAAGAGGAGCGGAGCTCAGCAGTAAGACACCTAGGGCGGAAAAGGGGGCTACCAACGAGGAGATAGGGAGGGAGCCAGGGAGGGGCCAAGGGAGGTGGGAAGAAAATAAGTTAAGAAATACCTATGTAAAAAAGAAACTGTACAACATATAAATATCAGGTACACCATTCATTAAAAGCATCATTCTATAAAATTTAAAAATGCCAATAAAAACCTTTAAAATATTTTTTTCAAAATAACAAATTGCCTACCCTGCTCCTAGTTCATGTGTTCTAAGAAAGAACTATTCTGTCTAATTCCACCTTTCAGCTCTTGGTCTCTAGCCCTATCGGTAACAGCACCTCAAGGACAAATCTGGTGTTCTTGCTTAATAAAGAGATCAGGGATTATGGGGAGATGACAGGAGAATGGGGGTGAGGAACGTATCAGCCATGGTCGAATGACAGAGCAGACTCGATGAGTTCTAGTTCTACTCCTGTATCTTATGGTCTATATTGCCATTGCAATATATTGCTTCCTTGTTTGTGAGTCCTGAAAAGTAAGCCCAAGGTGTGTTTCTGTTTTGGAGCACAGCTGCAGCTTGCAGTTGGCAAGATGAACTGATCCTGACGTTACACATTATACTGTATAAAATTTATGCCAGAGCCTGATTCTTATTCCTTGCGGCCTCTACGCTAGTTGGTTAAGTGTTATGAGTTAAACTCAACAGATATAATTTCTGTCTGACGAAAATGATTTAAACACGTTTTTATTATGTGTTCATATCAGTCTAAATATCGTAATCAAACCTTTAGTTTCAACAATATATGATGTAGAGGATAGTGTTCTCTGAAATAGAATATTCTTTAAAAGTTTACTTGTGTGGTTAAAAAGAGAAAATACTGGACAATCTCAGCAGGTCTGATAGCGTCTGTTGAGAGAAAGGAAGCTAAGGTTTTGAGTTTCCAGACTCGAAACGTTAGCTCCCTTTCTCTCCACAGATGCTGAGATTGTCCAGTATTTTCTGTTTTTGTTTCAGATTCCAGCATCCACAGTAATTTGATTTTATTTACTTGTGTAGTGTTCTGCACTCATTATTTTCACAAAACTATGCAAAAATAATTCCTGGTTGTTTTGACACTACATCCAAGAGTGTGTCACCTAACCTGCTGAATTAGTTCAACATATAAATACAAATGTCTGCTCCTGGCACAAAAGTTATCCCTCGATTAAGAAATCGATTTGTGATCTTAATCGGAGACTATTGAAATTACGTGAATGCATGCTGTTTTAAAGTAGACAGTTCTCAGGTTTAACCTTCAGTCTGCATGTGTCTCTGGTTTGACACTATCTCTTAGTTCTAGTCCCACAATTTAAAGTAATATTATTGCCTAACTTTTCTCATATCTTTAACAATCACCTTTACTCTGAGGCACTGAAGGAATAAATCCTTGAATGGGTCCCCTCCCTCTCAATCCAATTTGCAGGTTTTGAACTTCGTTTGCTGATTTTGAAAAAGTATCCATGTGCCACAGCCAGGGAATTTAAAAATTAATTCAGCCCAGCGACTGCTATTTTCAAGACTATGGGCCAAGTGCTGGAAAGTGGGATTAGTGTAGATATAGTGTAGTTTTGTCAGTGCAGACTCAATGGACTGAAAGGCTTCTTCTGTACTCTGACTCTAAGATCACCTCCATGTTGCCTTGTTTTCAGGCCGATGTTTCTCTTATCTTTTCTCCAAATTAAGATCCTTGAAACTCTGAATCAGCAACATGTTCTTCCCTTCAGTACTGGAATATCTTTTTTGTTTCTTGGTGATCAAAATTCGATGCAATATTCATGGTGCAGTCTATTTTTTACTTTGGCTGTATATTTCAACATCCTATTATTTTTGTAGATTGTCACGTCTCTTTCGGTTTCATTTCAAAGTAAGTATGTATGCCATATATTTTTCTGTGGATGGAGCTTTGCATTTATTTGCATTAAATTTTGTCTGTTATTCTATCTATTTGAATTCTTGTTTAATTCATTCTTCATCTCCCAGTTAGCCCTACTAATTTTCCATGTGCTGCCAATTCGTTCAGTTTGCATCGAGTTTCTGATTCCAGATTCTTTATGTAAATTAGGAACAACAGTTGTTCCAGCACTATGCCCTGAGGCTCCCTCCCACTTGGTGCTTCCTCATTCCGAAGAATTGCCCTGCACCCAACAGTTTAATAGATTGGACATACTTTTGTGTGGAACTTTGTTAGAAATCTTTAGGAAGGTAAAGTGCATTACGTGATCGGGCATGCGACATTCCACTTAGGTGTGATTTTCTGAAACAAGGCAAGGAGGTGGTCAGGCAGGATATTTTGTGGGCACCATGGTAGCATAGTGGTTAGCATTATGGCCTCACAGTGCCAGGGTCCGAGGTTCAATTCCTGCTTGGTCACTGTCTGTGCGGAATCCGCATGTTCTCCCCGTGTCTGCGTGGGTTTCCTCTGGGTGCTCCGGTTAACTCCCACAAGTCCCGAAAGACATGCTATTAGGTAATTTGGACATTCTGAATTCTCCCTCGTGTGTACCTGAACAGGTGCGGGAATGTGGCAACTAGGGGCTTTTCACAGTAACTTCATTGCAGTGTTAATGAGAGCCTACTTGTGACAATAAAGATTATTATTCCCTTCCTGAATCTATGCTGAGCGTTGTTAACATAGTAATTGTTGTACAAGTGGTCTTCAAGTTTACTCCAAATAATTGATTCCAGCATTTTATTTTGAAGTGTTGAAGGGGTCTTTGGTTGCCCTTGTCTTTTGTCACTCTTTGGAAATGGGCACATTATCAGTATGCCCAATCTTTAGGCTTAAGTGCAGTGTTCAGTCAATCTCTCTTGATTGTCAGTGCTTCACAATCTCTTAGCTGTTCTCTTTGGCTTGCTGGGATTTATTTATTTTTAAAAAACTTCTTATTTTTTACATTTTTCCAATTAAGGGCAATTTAGTGTGGCCAATTCACCTATCCTTCATATCTTTGAATTGTAGGGGTGAGACCCACTCAGACACGGGGAGAATGTGCAAACTCCACACGGCTGCAGTGAACCTGGGTTCTCGGCGCCATGAGACAACAGTGCTAATCACTGCACCACCGTGCAGTCTGGCTTGCTGGGATTTATGCCATGTATATTGTTTATTATTTCTGAATTTTGCTGCTTGATCTTGGTAACTAAAATGGGCTAATTAGAGATCCTAATTTTCAACTGTAGTTGAGCTTTCGGAAAGGATTATGCTTTCAATATTATGTGGGCAGGAGTCATGGGATGTCCCTGTGATATTACTCGCATTTCTATAAGTACACTCATTGGAACCTGAAAGTTTTAAAAAGAAAATAACATCTAGATTCCCTTTATCTGCTTTCCCTGACTCATCACCAGATGAAAAAATAATCTTCAAGTGCAGCTGACCAATTTAATCAAAAGTATGTTAGAAGGGCCATGATTTAAAACTGAATTAAGGCAAAATACTGTAAAATACATAAGATGCTGTAAATCTGAAATTAAAACGGAAAACTCAGCATTCATGCAACATTTGTGAAGAGAGATAAACCGAGTTAACATTTTGAGTATAATATGACTCTTCATCAGAACAGGATTTTAAACTGGTTGCAGAGAGAATCACAATCCAGCAGAGCAGTTATTGAGCGTAAGGGGGTTTAGCAGTTCAGTAATGTGGTTAGATGGTGAATTGCGGTTTGGGCTTGAGGATTTTGTGACTCGGAGCTGCTATAAATATTCTGTGAATTCCAATGACAAAAACAGATTCTTACAGCAGTTTGAGAAAAATATAGAGCTCATTTGCCAGGTGGGTAGCACAGTGTCATATAATCTTTCACATGTTGTAGGGTAATCTTTCAGATGGGTTGTTTAACCGAACCATGATCTGCCTTTGGTAAACATAAAAGATCCCATGTACTGTTGAAATAACAGATGTGCCTTCCTGGTGACCTGGCCACCATTTCTCCTTGAACCAACGGCGAAAAGCAGATGATCTGGTTATTGCAATGTTGCTGTTTGTGGGGCATTGCTATGTGCAAATTGGCAGCTACCCCCTAAGTGTCTACACTTCAAAAGTGCTTCATTGGCTGTAAACAGGGATGACAAATATCTGCCAATTGATGAAATTCCAACTTTTGGATCACAAAATTCAATCTTTTAGGAAGTGCTGAGGATTTTGGCCTCCGGTGGTATCATGATCAGTATAGGATTGGAGGGCCTGTTCCTGTGTTTCTTTGTTCTGACCTTCCCCCTGACCCGGGGAAGCCACCTCTCTCACTTTCAGTGATTGGGGATGCAAAGGCTGTACCCCATGTTGAGTTCTATGGCTCTCCTGATCATGAAGGCACACATAGAACATGAGGATCTGTTTGTAATAAGTGTTTATTCTTGACACAAAGGATGATTACCATGCAATTCTATGTACAAAAAATTATGTTTAAGTTACTGTGAAGCGAAGGAGAGATTTAACTCTCCATTGTCCGTCCTACTACCAAGTGCCTCTGTCTTGTCCATCCATATATGTCTGTAGAGTGTCTCGCAGGAGGTCATGACTGTCACTACGTGTATTAATCAATGTATACTGATGATGTTATATACAAATATATACATTGGTACAACTACGTACGGTTATGAAAGAGAAAATTCCTTTGGTCCTCACCTGGGCTCCTCTTCTGCCCGATCAACTGTGCATCGGCGAGCAAAATGACAGTTTTAACAATTTCTGTTGAATGCCAGGTGTCGAGTGTCGGTTGCCACAACTTTGGCACAAAATGGCGGACGTGGCCTGTTGCTCAAAATGGCCACTCCCAACGAGACCACGTTTCTTTCGACATTGCGTAGCGGTGCGCTCAAAATGGCCACCTGCACTCGGACCAAGTTTTCTGTTCGGCTGTATACCAGCCTACTCATAATGGCTGCCTGTATTGAGATCATGAACTGTGCCTCAGCATTTTTGGCGCCAGCATTGCTTCCCAGATTGACACCAACCCTTACTGTGCTGAAGGTCCCGATCCTCTGCGCAGCGAGCTCACTTGCCTGGCACGCTCTGACCGTGGCATCCAGCATGAGATTGTCTTCCTTTATCCACTCTTTTCGCGGCACAACATCCGAGATCCCATAAATGATTTGGTTCCTTGAGGATTACAACTGTCCAAAATTGCACGGCTGGGCCTTTAATCGCAGATCCATCGTAAAGTTGTTGAAGGATTCCTTGTCTTTCTTATGCGGAAACGGAACACGTATCGTTCAAAAGTTTCATTCTTTGAGGAGAACAGAGCGATCAAAACGTTGAATCACCTCCTTGTAGCTCTGCTCTTCGTTCTCAAAGCCGAACAAATTGTACATTTCAAGCACTTGAGAACCTGCTAACGTTAGCAGCACCGCAACACACCTTTCATCAGGCAGTGTCTGTAGGCCATGGGCCAAAAGAAAGAGTCCAAACTGCTGTTTAAAACCGTTCTAGTTTGAGTCTAGATTGCCCGAGTGGACTACCTTCGAAGTATCCATCTCGTGCTTCACCATCTTGCATTGTGTGGAGCCGCAAATCCTTAGATCACCAGGTTGGTAGGGCAGTTGTTTGTCTAGTTTCTTCCATTCCACCACATGGTTTGTCTTTTCTGGTTAACTCTATAGTTCTTCAGCACACCTGGTACCATGTTGTGTTCCATGGCTCCCCTGATCATGAAGGCACACATAGAACTTAAGGATGTGATTGTAATAATTGTTTATTCTTGACATTCAGGATGGTAAGCATGCAATTCATGTACAAAAAATTCTGTCAAAGTTACTGTGAAGCTAAGGAGAGATGTTCCGTTGTCTGTCCTACTACCAAGTGCCTCTGTCTCGTCCATTTCCTGGTATATGTGTCTGTATGGGTGTCTGGTTCCACCTCCTGGAATGACTGTCACTCCATATATTAATCAGTGGCTATGTACACTGGTGTTATATACAAATATATAGATTGGTACAACTATGTACAGTTATACATGGATATGCCTAAGCGCATATCACACCCGCAGTAGCTGTACTTCCCATATGCAGTAGAGTACCTTCCTGCTAAGGCCTCCTCCTTTTGCCAACTTCATGCTGGTGCAATTTGCTGCTGGAATGTGGAAACTAGAGGGGGAACGTGAAGGAAGAGCGGGGGCAGTGAGGCCGAGATTAGGTTTAGATCCTGGCACTCAAGTCTCTTGCATTGTTCAATGTTTTAAAAAGGTTCAGGATTTGAGTCTAATTTTAAGTGTAGATAACCTTTTATCCATCATCATTGTTCTGCTTTTCCACTCCAGCTGGCCCATATCCAGGCAGTGTGGAGAAATGTGGGTAGAGGGTGGGTGAAGAAGATGAAATGGGGATGTGGGGGTGGGTATGGAGCAGGAGGGCATATGAATGGGTGGGGATAGGAGGGATGGAGGGTGTGAGTGAGTGGGATTGAGAGGGCATGAATGCAAGAATGCAGGTTGAGTGGGATGGCAGGAAGGGCATGAGTGGGATGTGATGGGTTGGGAACAGGTACAGGTGTGCAGTGGAGGGAGAGGAGCTGATTACAATGTGTGAGAGAGTGCGGTTAAGGGACTTCACTGAGTCTTATGTCACCATGAAATCTGGAAAGCTTGGCTGCAACCCACATTACATAAAATAAGACTTTTACAAAGTACTTTGTAATATTTCACTTTTATATGATGTATTATATGTTGATCTACAATGTACAAACTTTAATCATAACATACCAAATGTTACTTTGTTTTTTATCACTGTTCTGTTTTTGTTGGTACCTTGGGGTCACGTTAATTTTCAAGAGTTTTTTATGGAGTTCATGGAGACAATGGCAGATTAGTATTGGAATGGCTATAGATTGAGAGAGGGGAATGTGTAATGAGACCTGGGTGTCCTTGTACACCAGTCACAATGCAAGCATGCAGGTGCAGCAGGCAGTAAAGAAGGCAAATGGTATGTTGGCCTTCATAGCAAGAGGATTTGAGTGTAGGAGCAGGGATGTCTTGCTGCAATTATTCAGGGCCTTGGTGAAACCACAACTGGAATATTGTGTGCAGTTTTATTCTCCTTATCTGAGGAAAATTGTTCTTGCTCTAGAGGGAGTGCAGCAAAGGGTTACCAGACTGATTCCTGGGATGGCGAGACTGATGTCTGAGGAATTATTGAGTTTGTTAATATTATGTTGGCTGGAGTTTAGGAGAATGAGAGATCTCATAGAAACCTGCAAAATTCTAAGAGGACTAGACAGGGTGGATACAGGATGCTCCAGATAGCGAGGTAGTCCAGAACCAGGGGTCACAGTCTAAGGATACAGGGTTGGGACTGAGATGAAGAGAAATGTCTTCACCTCAAGGAGTGGGCCTGTGGGCTTTGCTATCACAGAAAGCAGTTGAGGCCAAAACATTAGATGCTTTCAGGAAATAACTAGATTTAGCTCTTGGGGCTAAAGGGTTCAAAGGATCATGGGGGGAATATGTGAACATAGTGAATGACGAAGCAGGCTTGAAAGGCCGAATGGCCTACTCCTGGCTCCTGTTTTCCCTGTTTCTAATTGCCCTCGAGATGGTGGTGGTAGTGAATTAAAATGGGTCACATTGGAAAATAGTTTGCAAAGCACTGCTGTAGTCCTTTGCTTCGCTTCGTATGTACATAATCCAATAAGGTCATGTTTTGTTGTTAATATGGACTTCATCCTGCATTACATGCACTATCTGCATTGAATGCTGAGGTCACTGATGATTTTATGTAAGTACATTGGTCCACTGTCATGTCAGTAATAGAAGGTAGACAAATGGAAAACTAATAATTCTGCCCATTTGGGGTTTATAATTCCACCCATTGGAAATGGCCTAGAAGCATTTGCATTTCACTGCAGATCGTAAAACTGCTATAATTACAGGACTCCTTGTTGCAAGAAATATTCAGGCTCTTTTGTCTTTGACCACTTACTCCTGCTGTAAAACATTTTGATACATCCTGAGGTTATGAAAGGATTTAGATAAATACAAATATTTCTTTCTTCATCTCTGGGGTTCATTCAGTTTGAGCTCACATTTATACTGGAATTGGTGATTTTACTTGAAAAATGCATTTGTGATTATTCATTCAAAATATTTGAGCTCAATTTCAACTCTGCCTATTTAATGTTTTTCATTGACTGCAGTCTTTCTGTAGTTGAACTGAAACAATTTTCAACAGCTTGGCATGGATCCATCTGCTTCGTATGCTTTTCAGGTATGACTGCCCCTCTGATCATCTTTTTAAAAAATAAGTGTAGTGGACCCAATTAATGTTTTCCAATTGAGGGGCAATTTAGCGTGTTCAATCCACCTACCTTGCACATCTTTTGGGTTATGGGGCGAAACCCACGCAAACACGGGGAGAATGTGCAAACTCCACACGGACAGTGACCCAGAGCCGGGATCGAACCTGGGATCTCGGTGCCGCTGATCATTTTTTTAGTATACACATTTTCTTGTATTTATCCCACAGGATATGTACAAGTCATTTTCCCTCGTTATTTCATTTTTAATTTGTTAACCTAATGCGGGTCGCACTTGTGTCATTTGAGCTTTTTTGTTTTGGGAATGCATACACAGCATTAAATCTTAAAGGGCGTTCCATCTGACTTCTGAAGAATTGTTGAACAGCCTTTCCCAAATTATTTGTTTAGTGGTCTTATTTCATCAAAGTTATCCCTTTTAAAACCTGACACTTGGTTGTAAATATTCTTTCTTCTCAATCATATTTTATTTTCAACGTTACTCATGTTCTGTCTCTTGTTAACTTCACTGACTTATTGTCGGAACTAGATTCTGGGATGTACTTGAAAACATAGAAACAATGAAGATATAGCGCGCGATTTACCAGCCTTGGCGCGCTCAACTTGGTGACTCGACGAGGCCAGTGTATCTTGCAAGAGGCCTCTCGAGACATTAACCCCTGAGACGTCTTGCAAGATTCGCGACCCCCTAAGACGTCTTGTGAGATTCATCTGCCCCTCGACCGTCGTCGCGATCTGGATCTCATCCGCATTGGGTGAGATCCAGATTAACATCTTTAAATGAGCCGTAATGCTTATTTAAATATGTCTGTGCTGGATTCTCCCGGCACCTAGGAACTAATGGCCTCCCCAGCGAGACCAGGACAGAGCGTTGTTCAGAACTGGCCCACACGAACAGGCCGAATGGCACCGTATAGTGATTTCCCAGGCTATTTGAAACCCCTAAGTGGTCGGGACAGGGCAGGGTGGCCCCCTGGCTCTCCCTGTAACACCTGGGCACCTTGGCACTGCCAGCCTGGCATCTTGGCACTGCTGCCCTGCAGTGCCAGGGTAGTTCTGCCAAGGGTCGAGGCCTGATAGCCATGCCCATGAAAGGGGGGATGTTGGGGGTTTGAGGGTGGTATGAAGGAGGCTCATAAAGGTTGTGGCAGTGTTAAGGGTGAGGATCCTGAAAGGGGGGCCCATAGCAGGGTATCCTCACTTGAGTGGAAGTGGGGTAATGCCCATGTGTGCGGGGATGACATTGTCCATGGGTGGGGGACCCTCAAGCTCACAGAGATCAGGGCACCCTTTCAAAACGGTGGCCTGATCTCTGAGGAGCCGGTCTCGCCGGCGAGTTCAGCTCCCCAGTGTTCAAAATATTTATTTTTTTAAATATAAATTTAG
Source organism: Scyliorhinus canicula (assembly GCF_902713615.1). Classification (NCBI taxonomy): domain Eukaryota; kingdom Metazoa; phylum Chordata; class Chondrichthyes; order Carcharhiniformes; family Scyliorhinidae; genus Scyliorhinus; species Scyliorhinus canicula. The sequence continues at coordinate 79,111,212 of NC_052158.1, read as the reverse complement.
AGTACCCAATCATTTTTTTTCCAATGAAGAGGAAATTTAGTGTGGCCAATCCACCTAACCTGCACATCTTTGAGTGAAACCCACGCAGACACGTGGAGAATGTGCAAACTCCACACGAACGGTGACCCCCGGGATCAAACCCCGGTCCTCAGTGCTAATCATTGTTCCACTGTGCCGGTCATGAAAATATTTCTAGTGTGGGCTTGACCAGGTAGAAATTCCCCAAGGTCCAAGGAATTAAGTGTGGTTCTCACCCAAAGTACTGGTGAGAAACACTCCACCAACCGCCCAAAATCACACGTAGAAATATTTTGGTTGAATCTCGCCCATAATGTCTCTTGACACTGATTTTTATTACTTGATATCCCAGGGCCTGTACCTATTTATCATTTGGAGGCTATCATTTGGCAATGTCATTTTGAAGCACATGATCAGTTTCCTGATATCAAACTCAACACAACAATATTTGGTCTTATTAAATTCTCCATCATCTTTCTGCACTCTATTTGCATGATCCTTTGCACCATAATGTCCAGCTGAAAGATCCACTCCCTCTGATTCTGAATTACTGCTTGTTCCTTGGTTCTTTTGCTTTATCATTGGTGGCTGATTACTCAATCATTGCATCCTGGCTCAAATTCTTTAAATCAACTTTGTCTTGCTATCTCAAAAAGCCAAAAAAGCATCATACATGGCTTGGATATTTTCCCCCTTCATCCCTTACTTGCCTAACACACTCTTTAAAAGCATCCTGATATATTTTTTTCATATTAGAAGCTTAATGTAGGTACAAGTTGTTGAAAACCAAAGTAAAATTTAATATTTGAAACAAAAGTAATTTCAGATTTTTAATGTAATCTATTCATACCTAGAACTCTTAGGGCAGCACGGTAGCATTGTGGATAGCACAATCGCTTCACAGCTCCAGGGTCCCAGGTTCGATTCTGGCTTGGGTGACTGTCTGTGCGGAGTCTGCACATCCTCCCCGTGTGTGCGTGGGTTTCCTCCGGGTGCTCTGGTTTCCTCCCACAGTCCAAAGATGTGCAGGTTTAGGTGGATTGGCCATGATAAATTGCCCTTAGTGTCCCTTAGTGTTGGGTGGGGTTGCTGGGTTATGGGGATAGGGTGGAGGTGTTAACCTTGGGTAGGGTGCTCTTTCCAGGAGCCGGTGCAGACTCGATGGGCCGAATGGTCTCCTGCACTGTAAATTCTATGATCTCTCTAGGGTGTACAAGTTTTTGATTTTATTTGGAATATTTATATTTGGTGACTGTGTTTCACAACACAATGGTGTTGGCTGTGCACATGACTGTAGGGATAATTGAATTACATAGAGCACATGGTGATATTAAGTTTAGAATTGGAATCCCTGAACATTTTTATTGCAGACTGAAAATACCGTGAAATGATTAGTGCACCTCCTTTTAAAATTTTTTTAGAGTACCCAATTTTTTTTGTTTCCAATTAAGGGGCAATTTAACATGGCCAATCCACCTAACCTGCACATCTTTGGGTTGTGGGGAGAATGCAAACTCCACATGGACAGTGACCCAGGGCCAGGATTCGAACCCGAGTCCTCAGCGCCACGGTCCCAGTGCTAACCACTGCGCCGCTTGCCGCCCTTAGTGCACCTCCTTAAGAGAATTAAAGAATCGTAAGATGCTTTTAAATTATGTTAATAACATCAACAAGTGGAAGCCTTACGTGACTGACTGCAGCCAAATGCAAGATTCTCTGCCAATGACTGTGGGACAGATCTGTTTTGGAGATTCTTCCAGGACAGAGGTCTTGATGAGTTCTGGAAGAGATTGAGTTAGTGCAGAAAGTAGCTGAACAGCTCATTGTGTCTGTACTGGCTCTTTAAAAGAGCTATCCAAATAGTGCCACACCCCTTTATCCATAGCCCTGCAAATATTTCCAAGTGTTTATGCAATTTCCTTTTGAAAGTTGTGTAATCGGTAACCCTCATAGCCAGTGCACTGAAGATCTTCATAGCTTGCTGCATACAAATAAAAATTCTTGTGTTACTTCAGGTTCTTCAATTATCTTAAATCTGCGTCTTCCGATGACTGACTCTTCTGCCATCGAAACAGAATAAGTGAGGAAGAACTATCAAAACATTTTGAAAAGCTCTGAGACCTCCCCTTCACTTTTCCTTCACTTAGGTGATCAACTCGAGTTTTGCTCCATCATTTCACATAACTTTCAATCCCTAGTATCATTTTAACAAATCTCTTCATCCTTATCAAGGCACTGACGTATTTTCTAAGGCAGTATTTTTCAAAGCGAGGGTCGTGACCCGCAGGTGGGGAGGGGGGGGGGGGTCACAACATTCCCGTGGTGGTCCTGATCACGGGACAAGTGCCCAACAGCTGCTATCGGCATTTAAATTGAAAATGGCGACCCCTATCAGCTGTTAAGTGACAAGGAAATTAGTCTGTGTGCAGTCTTCTAACCGTAAGCGGCAGCACTGAGCAGGTCACGCCCCTTGCATGTGCACTTGACATCAGCCACCCTGTACTTCGGTGCTCTTGGTGCCAAATCACTGAGGAAAGCTTCTTCCATTTTCTAGCTAATAGTAAGCAAGGCAAGTGGACTGTGAAGGTGGATTATTTTGTTACAAGGAAGAGACGGCCAGAGAGACAAATAGGCAGTGTACCTTCTGGCCAGGATCTCACATCTGAATCTGTTGGAGGGAGCCGTGCCGGAAAATCCATGGCAGGGCAGAGCAATGTTAGTGTTAGATCTGTTAGTGTACAAAGCTCCAGGGCTTCCAGTGAACAGCCTACAAATAAGAAATTTATATCGCGAACAAAGCAGTATAAAGATGATTTTGTGAGGTATGGTTTTGTCAATTGTGCGAGTGCAAATAAGGATGCAAAGCCCATGTATGTTACATGCAGGTAAATACTGGCAAAGGAAAGAAGTTTCAGATTTTGAAAGAGAAAAATTGGTGAAAAATTACTTTTTTCAGAACTCCAGAGTCCGTTAGTAACCTACAGCTGACTCCAAATGAAAAGACTAATCTGCTGTATCTGACCTGCGCCAGCACATCAAAAACATATCAGTGGTCCATGAGGCTTTCAGCATTCTGGAGTAGCATCTCCCAAGAGTATCCAGTGCTGTATAAAATGAGCATTTTTTTTGTTATTGCCCTTCACGACACCCTACGTGTGCCAGGTTGGAATTTCTGTTCTCACAACGATGAAGATGGTATCAAGGAACTGACTGAACTCTGCACCTGATATGTGCATTGCCATTCCTCCTGCGAACCTGACTGGAATGAGACCGTGAGGACCAAGCAGGATCCCCTTTTGCATTAAAGGTTAGCGAATGTGGTGTGTGTCATGATGGCCAGCCAGTGTGGATCCCAAACCTCAGACAGTTGGCAAAAGTGGATACCAGGAAAAACGTTTGAAAAACAGTGCTCCTTGGTGTGTGGACGCAACACTTCGCCTGGAAGTAACCAGTGCTGTATTAAGATTTATCATAACTTCCTTACTTTGTACCTTGTTTCACTGTCTATAAAGTCAAGTGCTCTTTTTAAAAATAAATTTAGAGTACCCACAGTATTAATATGGCTAGTCGAGTTCAGTTTCTGATCAATGGTAACCCCCAGGATGTTGATTGTGGGGATTCAGCGACGGTAATGCCATTGAATGTCAAGGGACGATAGTTAAATCCTCTCTTGGGAGATGCTCATTGCCTGGCACTTGTATGGCACGAATATAACTTGCCAGTTGCCAGCCCAAGCCTGGATATTGTCCAGGACGTGATGCATTTGGACATGGACTGCTTCGTTATCTGAGGAGTCGCGAATGGTGCTCAACACTGTGCATTCATCCGCAAACATCCTGACTTCGGATCTTATGATGGAAGGGTCATTGATGAAGCAGCTAAAGATGGTTGGGCTTAGGACACTACCCTGAGGAACGCCTGCAGTGATGTCCTGAAGCTGAAATGATTGACCTCCAACCACCACAAACATCTTCCTTTGTGCCAGGTATGACTCCCAATGGAGAGATTTCCCCCTGATTCCCATTGGCTCCAGTTTGCTCGGGCTCCTTGATGCCATACTCGATCAAATGCCGCCTTGATGTCAAGGGCAGTCACTCTCGCCTCACCTCTGGCATTCAGCCCTTTTGTCCATATTTGAACCAAGGCTGTAATGAGATCAGGAGTTGACTGACCCTGGCAGAACCCAAATTGAGTGTCCGTAAGCAGGTTATTGCTTAGTAAGTGCCACTTGATAGTATTTTGAATAGTACTGTTGATGACTCCTTCTATCACTCAGTTTTTGTACCTAAAAACTGATTCTCAGTTTGGCTCCACCAAGGCCACTCAGTTGAAGTCAGTGGGGAGTCCACTGCACACATCACTCCAGTCTGAAAAACAGCCATTCACCATTACATCTGCTATCTGTCGCTTAGCCAATTTCATATCCATGCAGCAAAACATTTGACTTTGCACTTTTTCTGGTCAGGGAAACTAGTGTTTCAGGTACAATATAAAGGGATCTGTAAATTAAAATTCAAAAAATTAATTCAGTTTAGATAAGCTACATTACATGACATCAAATGTGGCTGTGTTCAATCCCACTTTTGCCATTCATTACACCTTAAACTCCAGAAAGTCTACAACACTAGGGACAAATGTAGGCATGGTTAAAATGAACTGGATAGCTAATTTTACTTGCCCTCTTTTTCTCTCTATGCCTGTTATTCTCCAGCTCTGTGGGTTTACTCTCCGCCTCTGATTACCTGTTTCACTTTTTTCTCATGCTCAAAAGTTCTGCATTTAGCTTTAGTGCCTTTCCCATATAGTCCAACTTCACATATGAGTTCTGTGCCCAATTGTCATACTTATTGCACGCTTATAGAGAAAAAGATTTTAAACAAGACTTTGTTGACATTTGAAAGAAGGTCTGAGAAAATCAGCAGTGTTTGAACAGGTATGTGGGGAAAGGCAAGGAAAACTGAGACTAGTGGCCCAAGGTCATCGGGAGGGAGAATGATTGTCAAGAAAAACACTTACAGGAAAGAGATGAATAAAAGTAAAATTCCAGGGGCAGCACTGTGGCACAGTGGTTAGCACTGCTGACTATAGCGCTGAGGACCCGGGTTCGATCCCGGCCCTGGGTCGCTGTCTGTGTAGAGTTTGCACATTCTCTCCGTGTCTACGAGGATTTCACCCCCACAACCCAAAGATGTTCAGGTTAGGTAGATTGACCATGCTGAATTGCCCCTTAATTGAAAAAGAAATTGGGTAATTAAATTTTTTTTTAAAAAGTAAAATTACAAAAGGAGAAGTGAAGATGTACAAGGTATTGAAGGGAGACAAGGGATCGAGTTGCAACCAAATCTTTTCGTCAGTTTGAGGAATTCGCATAGGAAAAGTGTTCTTTTGCTGCTACAGTGTCCAAAGCAGACTGAATGCACAAAGTAATATATTCTTCTTCATTCTCTGCCCAAAGGCAGGTCTGACCCATAGCATCATGGCTTCCACCACAGGTAGGGCAAGGAAGCACCCCAGCTGGAAGAGGGATTGAACCCTTTTGACATCAGTCTGATGCACACTCGCTGATCAGCCAACTAATCCCAAGGAGCCTGAGTTACGTGTCAAAATACTTACATGCATTGTTATAATCCTGGAGCTATAAAAAGTGATGTAGAGGCACCTAATTTTCTTTCCAACACATGGCTGACCAAGAATCACTCCTGCTCCCACCTCCTGTCATTGGCGTATGTTGGAAGGATTTGCAGGTTGATAGTCAACCTATCTGGCCATGTTATGAACGTACCTTCCTTGGCTGTCAAGTCTTGGTATGGCACTTGAACCCAGAAGTTCTGGTTCAGAGAGAGGGGTGCTACATGTGGCACAGTAGCACAGTGGTTAGCACTGTTTTGTCACAGCGCCAGGGATCCGGGTTTGATTCCCGGCTTGGGTCACTGTCTTTTCGGAGTCTGCCCATGTCTGTGTGGGTTTCCTCCGGGTACTCCGGTTTCCTCCCACAAGTCCTGAAAGACGTGCTGTTAGGTGAGTTCTCCCTCCATATACCCGATCAGGTGCCGGAATGTGGTGATTAGGGGATTTTCACAGTAACGTCATTGCAGTGTTCACATAAGCCTACTTGTGACACGGGTAAAGATTATTATTAGCACTGTGCCACGATACCACATCAGTGATGTAGCTTAGTAATCTCATGAATAGCATCAGAACTAAATAAGACAATTCAGAATCTAAAACGAAAATGGATGTATGGACTAACTTACAATAAATGGTTAAAAATTTTGTTGGACTTGCTGATGCACTGTGTAAGAAGTCCAGAAAGAAAATCACAGTATACAAAGGAAAAGAAAACTTTAACATGGCTTTCAACTAAACACTGTGTTACTGTCCCAACCAACAAAGAAATATAGAGTACCGACTGGGGTTTAAGGAAACAATGGCCCGTAACTTCTGGCTAGCGGCAGGAAGCCACGGGCTCCTGAGTTTAATAGGAAAATGTGCACATTTACCTGTGCTCGGATGATGCGTCCAACCTTACTTTCTCTGCGTCAACCTCGGGCCTCTAATGTCCCAGTCTGTGCAAGCCCCAGCTCAGCGCAGGGGGAATGCTCCCACCCCCTTATGGCGCCTCCAGCTTAGCAACATCCATGTGGGCAGGCATTTAAACAGTAAGGTAAAGTCGCCATTGCCCCCAGATCACCATAGGCTGCTTTACCCTTTGAGGGAGAGAGCTGACTGGTGATGATTTAAACTGAGGATCATCACACCTCACGCGCGCGGCAATATTGAGAAGGCAAGCCTTCATGAATAACCTCAGCTGGTACGGAAATTGAACCCACGCTGTTAGCATCAATCTGCATCACGGACCAGCTGTCTGGCCAAGTGAGCTAAACCTGAAAGGACTTTGTATGTTCTCCCTGTGTCTGCATGGGTTTCCTCCCACAGTCCAAAGATGTGCAGGTTAGGTGGAATGGCCATGCGAAGTTGCCCCTTAGGGATGCACTGGTTATGCTCCGAGGATAGGGCAGTAGACCTAAGTAGGGTACACTTTCAGAGGGTCGGTGCAGACCTGATGAGCCGAAAGGCAGAAGCACTGTAGGAATTCTATGGTTTTATCCCATGCTTCTAGGAAATCCATGCAGACACGGAGAGAATGTACCAACATAACACAGTCACCCACGGACCGAATTGAACATGGGTCCCCATTGCTGTGAGGCAGCAGTGCTAACTATTGTGCCACTGTGTTACCTGTATTAAATCTGTTTCTACCTTCTTTACTTCAATTATCATTATTCATTTATAATTACCTCATAATTAAATGTTGTGTTCTGATGTTTTAGTAAGACATTTGTGGAAGATTGTAAAGTTTAATGTAAAACATTTATTAAAAATAATTTTATAAATATAAACCAGTTAACGTTTAACTTTTATCATCTGAACAATGACATAAAACTACCTCCACGTTTACAAATTTCTTGCAATAAAATATATTTTATCACTTAAACACAGCGGTTCTAGGGCGGCACAGTGGTTAGCGCTGCTGCCAAGGTCCCAGGTTCGATCCTGGCTCTGAGTCAGTGTTAGTGTGGAGTTGGCACATTTTCCCCGTGTTTGCGTGAGTTTCGCCCCCACAACCCAAAGATGTGCAGTGTAGGTGGATTGGACACGCTAAATTGCCCCTTAATTGGAAAAAATGAATTGGGTACTCTAAACTTATTAAAAAAACACTTGGTTCCATTTCTGTAAAGGGGAGGGAGGGAGGGGGGAAGGAGGGAAGAACGGACGGAGAGGATGTAAGAGGGGAAGGGGAGGGTTGAGGGAGAAAGGAGGGGAGGGTTTAACATATCTTTTGTCAATGTTACAAGCGCAAAGTCCAAAAGCAGCAGCTGCCGAAGAGCAATATCCTGGTACACATGGGGTGGGTAATTGATTAGCTTCCTTGCCAGGTGGAGATGTAGCCTGACTACAGATTTTGAACCTGCATTGAATTCTGCAATATCTGTCAGAGAGATAATTCACATAAACGTATGGCTTGCATGCGTCAATTTTGTTAAAGCATTTGAAGTAATCACCGAGACTTGTGAGGATGAACATTATATCAGGGAGATTCTTAAACAACACAGCTTAAAATACATCACTAAATTCAAATTTACTTTAGCTCTGAATCAACCAGGAGGCGTGCTAACGTTGGTGTCCTTGAAGGAGTCAATAGCACCAGAATCGAGGCCGTGATCACCCAAAGCCAAATCCGCTGTGCCGCCCATATGCTTAGGATGTCAGAGCCTCACCCAGCTCAAGGAAGGATACCGAACAAGGGGAGGGCAAAGGAAGCTCTTCAAAGACACCTTGAAGGCTTACCTCATTGTTTCTAAGTCAATCAAAAAAAATGAGCCATAAAGCCTAGTCCTACTTTCCAGCACTTGGTCCAGATCTCTGCAGGAGCATTTTCAGACTCCTTTCACATGTTTGGAGGGTTCCTTCCTCTACTACCCTTTCAGGCATTGAGTTCCAGATGCCTTCCACCCTCTGATGTGGTACATCTTGATAAAGGTGGAGCACAAAATAATTGCCTGTACTTGCATAAAAACAAGACTATATGAAAATACTTTTTAAAAGTACGTTTTTCAACTCTCTGCCAGTGAGAAGTACTTTTAAATGAATGCATGATTTTGTTATTGCCCGCAAATAAACATTACTTCCCACCAAATCAAAGAGTTCAACTTTCTGTCCCTTTCAGTTTCAATTCTAGGTCACTAGTATTCATTGTAGTTGACTTCTCTTGAAGCCAGTCTGGAAGACAGGATTATTAAGGAATGATACTTAAAATAGACTTACATTCCAAATGAACTAATCAGACTGACCAAAATTATACGAGTGAACACCTACAAAATAGCTTCAGATTCTGTGCAACAGCAGAAATAAACAGCCAGATTTTCTTTTTCTGAACTTAGTGCAACTCATGACCAACGGTTTGCAATACATTCTAACAGTCAATTTCAGTCCTGTTTCATGCAGGTTTACATTTTTATGACTCAGTGTTTATCTCCAGAGACAGCTATACCAGAGGCTTATGTGCAACATTTGCCTTTGAAATTCATGAACTGCACAATGCATTCTGGGCAGATATAAAATAATGTATAATGAAATTACAGGCTTGATTGCATAGTACTTCCTCTAACAGTTCCACTTGCAGATTGCATGAACCAGGGGAGAGCTTAATTAACACGGTGATATTGTTCAGTAACCCAAATATAAGTGCCATCTTGCTGAAGGTATATTGGAGTAACATGACCATTTTACTTCAAATTTAGAGACCAATATGTTCATACAGGTATTTATTCATACAAAGCACTAGATATGTCTCTTTTAATACTGACAATATTTTAATACATTTGTTGCATCAGCATTTCAGCTGATCATTGAATCTGAATGATAAGGTAAACCATTTGCTTGGCAGCGTAATTGAAGTTAAGATTCTGTGTTTACTAATATATATATAATGAGAAACCCTGTATCTACCCTACTTAAAACGTTGAACCACGTCTGTGGTTGTGTTTTCATTTGATGTATCTTGACCATTGTCAGTGGTCTGTCGAAGATTTATTTTTAAAAAAAGAATAAATTTAGAGTACCCAATTCATTTTTCCAGTTAAGGGGCAATATAGCGTGGCTAATTCACCTACCCTGCACTTACTTTTGGGCTGTGGGGGTGAAACCCACACAAACACGGGGAGAATGTGCAAACTCCACACGGACAGTGACCCAGAATCGAACCTGGGACCTCGGCGCCATGAGGGTGCAGTGCTACCCACTGCGCTACCGTGCTGCCCTTTGTCGAAGATTTATATGCAACTCATTCATCGCTTCACTGTTTAGTGACTTTTATGTGTCTCTTTCTCTTCTCATGTAAACAGTTAGGCACAAGTACCCTTCTTTAATCGTATTATATGTTGTTTGCTTCTTCGACCATTCTGTTGCCCTGTTCTCCAGTTACCCAGTGTTTCTTGGTGGCGTGCTGTTCTCTGGTGGTAGGATTCTTTCCTCCCACCGCTTGTCAATGGGATTTCCCATTGAAACCACCACACGCCGCCAGGAAACCCTGGGGGGGGGGGGGGGGGGGGGGGGTTGCCGCTGTCAGCGGGAAAAGAGAATCCCAACTGTCGGAGGATTCCGGCCATTATTTGTCGGTTTTGAATGTTTTGTGGGGGCTGCTAAACTTCTGTCATTTCTCCCAAATTATTCACTGCTGCATTGAACATAACAAAATATTAAAATAAAAGCAAAATACTGTGGATGATGGGAATCTGAAATAATGGAACTCTCTGGCAGCATATCTGGAAAGAGAAACAGGGGCAGCACGGTGGCACAGTGGATTAGCCCTATCGCCTCACGGCGCCAGGTTCGATCCTGGCTCTGGGTCACTGTCTGTGTGGAGTTTGCACATTCTCCCCGCGTTTGCGTGGGTTTCGCCTCCCACAACCCAAAGATGTGCAGGATAGATGGATTGGTCATGCTACACTGCCCCTTAATTAGAAAAGTGAATTGGGTATTCCAATTTTTTTTTAAATGGAAAGAAAAACAGAGTTAACATTTCTGGCAGCATATCTGGAAAGAAAGAGTTTTCTTTTAAATTTAGAGTACCCAATTAATTTCTTCCAATTAAGGGGCAATTTAGCGTGGGCAATTCGCTTAGTCTGCACATCTTTGGGTTGCGGGGGCGAAACCCACGCAAACACAGGGAGAATATGCAAACTCCACACACACACTGACCCAGAGACTGGTTCGAACCTGGGACCGCGGTGCCGTTAGGCAGCGGGGCTAACCCACTGCGCCACCTTGCTACCCTGAAAGAGAAACAAAGTTAACGTTTCGAGTCCATATGACTCTTCAGCTTCATTCCACGTCCGAACTCGAAATGTTGGGCAGGATTCTCCATTTGGGAGACTATTTTTTCCTGCCGGAGGTGAGTCGCCTCTTATTTGCATTCGCACTGGGAGCGGTGCCCAGAGGCGATTCAGTATCCCTTGCCATGTAAATCTATGCATGGCAGGGATTGCAAGAGAATCCCACTATCAGGCTACTATTTTGGGTGGGAGGCCCAATAGCGAAGTCCAGCGGCTGGCTCCCCTTCACCGTAACGTAATTCTGACGACCTCCACTTGATTTGCTGAGTCACCGACAGTGCAAGGGTGACCAGACCCCATGCCCCCAACCAGGCTCCCTAACTGAGACCCCCACAACTGAGACCCTCCCCACCAGAGACTCCTAAATAAATATTGAAAAGCACTGACCAGCTTTTGATGTGGTCAAGAGTTGTCAATCATAACTAAATGTTTGTAAATATTGCAGTTAGTTTCACAGCAGGGTACTTGACATCCATTCAAGCGTGAAGGTAAATGGAATTAAACAATCCAGACATTTGGCTGTTTGGAAGCTATTAATCACAGCCTATTAAAAGCAATTCCCCACAGATGTGAATAAATAAGGATTTGTGGATGATTAAACCCTGGAGATATGTTTTTTGCTTTCTAGGAATTTACAGCTGCTGCTTTCTCTGCCTGAGGCAGCACTTGTAGGGGATAGATGACTTTTAAAGTAGTGATTGTTTTCACTCTTTGTCTCGTCTGCTCTCTGGCTTCCAGGCAGGGTCTCTATTGTGTGTGTGTGTGTGTGGGGGGTGGTCTCTGTAATGGGGGTCACTAATGGAGTTCCGTTATGGGATTGGGGTGGGCAGGATTTTGTGGGGAGGAAGGGATCCTCCAATGGATTTTGGGGGCATTCACCTTAAAGACTTAGTCCCTTGACCCACCATAAGGTGTATCGTTCCCAAGCCACGCTGACAAATACTGCACCAATCCAGGCCCACATGAATTCTGGAAAAGTGGACCTGAGAATCACAGAGGCTTGGGGAATCCAATGTCCAGCCCATGAACAGGATTCAAGGCGCGAACCTCGATGCCACCACCATAGGGGGACCGGAGCATCTGAAACGGATCGGCAACTGACGGCAATCCTGTTTTTTGGACAATGCCGGATTCTCTGCCAGATCGCAGATCTCCTGTCACATCACAGATTTCCCTGCAGATGCTGCCAGACCAGCTGAGTTTTTCCAGCATTTTCTATTTTTAGAATCAAATAGTTGGTTTGAAATGTATGGTCAGAATTCTTATCCTAAATTGTTGTTTTATTATCTACTATCCAGACTTGCTCTTTTGTCATTCTGTATCTTTTAAATATTGTTTGCCCTTTATCTTACCAATCAATTCAGGCAATTTGGCAAGGTGCAAGATTACCTTCTTTCCTCCCAGTCGTATCTCATTTAAACAAAATCAATTTTTCAAAAAGTTGTTTCTCTAGTTTTTCTTCATGCAATTTTTTCAATTGATATTTTCAAACCAGCTTTTACCACTGTGGTGTTCAAGTTTGTTCAGGTATCTGGCATAATTAATTCTGTACTCGTGGTACCAGTGACCAATACATCCAATAGGATGAAACCAAGTTCTTCTGGATTGTTTTTGATTTATTGCTAATACTCGTATTTTTCTACCCAAGTCCTCCTGTGAATACTGTAGGAAAATGAAAAATTATCTTTCTCTATCCCTTCCTCAAACATAGTCTATTAAAAATTATTAATTTATTACTGTTGTTTTGAATGACTTGTTGGTTCATGCTTCCATGTTTTCTCTCCAGATGGATTTGGCAGTGGGTAGGCATTCAGAAGATATTTTCTAAACGTAACCTTTATCCATGGGAAGAGAATTGAGCATGTACAATATTCTTCAATGTCTTGAAATACCCTCAAGTTAGGGGTCTTACCTATTCGGCACAAATGTAACTGACTAAAACAAAAATGCTGTAAGTGGAGGCTCATGAAATTACGTGCAAGCTAATAAACTTTTATATCTGTCACTTCTGGCAGCGCTTCAAATCCCAGGAAGTCGTGAACAATATTCTAGCACAGCAGTGGTAGGAATAGAACAGGTATCTGAATGTTCAGATGAAACTGATGCAGAGTCCAGTGTACTGAATGATAATGAAGTTAGGTAATAAATTACTGTGAACTTAAGGGTGATGCCTCGAGTGCATTAGATTTGAAATTGAATTTCTCTTCTCGGTAGTGAGAGAATGGTATTGTTGCTCGTTGTGCTAAGTATGCTTTACACTTCATTGCTCTGTTTTATAACCTTGCTCTAGAGTCGCCAGGTATCTTTATGATACCACCACGAGGTTCAAGTTCAAGTGCTGATTAATAACTCAATAGACCAGTTAGTAAGGTTCAAATCAAAACATATTTATTATATACACAGTCAATCGCTACTCACGCATAAAATACTACTCACTAGACTATTTCTAACACTAACAGGCCAATACTTAGCTTTGGAAAAGGGACCCACTAGATCAGGGGAACAATTGGCCCCTCGTTCGATCCTGAGTCTGCAGGCTTCCAGCTGGTATGGACTAATGGTTAGGAGCGCCTATCTCGTAGCGTGCGTTGACTGGACACTTACTTGGTTGGTGCAGCTGCTAGGCAGGTCACGGTCAAGAGTTGTTTCGAGCTGCTGAGAGACCCTGCCAAGAAGGACGAATTGAACTTGGGGTCTCTACTTTATAGTCCCCAGGGGCTTTGTGCCCTTTTGGGCGGACCCCGTACCTGGTTCCAAGTGATTGGACTGAGTTCTGATCACTTGGATCGATTTCTCCAATCCTGGATTGGACAATGCTGTTCCCTGATTGTTGGGCGGTTCCTAAGTGTCCGTTGGCCTCCCTTTGTTTTGGCTCCCGCTGGCGCCGAGGTTTCTGGCTTGGCCTCGATTATCTTAACTGTTTCAATTGTTCCCGGGGATCGCTCATCAATATGTAGATGGTCGTCAGTTTCAGTGCTGTCTGGGTTTCTGCAAGTTCTAATATACAGGAGATTTTGCACCTGCTTGTTTTCCTGCGTTTGGCCATTTCTCCCTGCATTCTTAGCGGATCTCCATTTTAAAGTCAGGAAGTGGCCAACCCAGGTGGCTACAGTATTGTCTTGGGAGTTTGTTTCCCCTTGCTACCAAATGTTCTGAATGAATGCCATATAGAACTGCTCCATGAGGAAAAACGATGGCATGAGTAGATATTTAAGTATCTGAAGCTATCCAGATGGCTGATCTTGGGGGAATACTAGATGAGGTTTCTGTCAAGAATAATGTTTCATTTGTACTTGCAAATCAAATTGAAGACCTTCAGTGCAAGTAGCTTTTGTCATATGAAATGGCAGGATATACATTACGAATTACTTATTGCAGGTAGCTGTTTGGACAATTGCACTGAGTGGACTGAATGTAGACAAGTTTATATTCCTGTATATAATGTGAATTTTATCTAATTTTAGATTTACTTAAGGTATTTATATTTTTGTGCAGTGTTGCATATAGTAATATAACACCATAATAATCAGAAAATATGACCTGGAAACAACTGTGGGTAAAGGGTTTAAAAAATTGAGAAATTATTTTGAACTTTTTATGATGCACAAAATGAATGAATTTTGTACTATATTTTGAAACACTGTAGTTAATGTGATACACAGTTGCATGCAGGTTTCAGGAATGAATCTACTAAACCTTCCATGTCAGCAACTAGATGTTGCAAATGTGTGGACATGTTCATGATGGTTTGAAATTGAGTTCAGGCATACTTAAAAGCAAGTTGCCATTTAATCCTTCCGGTCAATTATCTGTTTTATTTGCTAAATGGCTACATTTGATATAAAGAATATATTATGCTTTTCTATGAATTGCATGCAGTTTAATCATTCTATAGCCAGGCATTGCGAAAAAGAATATATATTGGGCAAAAAGAGACATGTTGTCAAAGCTTTTGAGACAAATGCAAGAGTGCCAAATTTTAAATGATCACAACAATTTATACAGGGGAAAAGCGTGCTGATTGATTGTCACGTCAGCTCACCGTGAGTATGGAGAAAGCGGGAACTATTGGCTGCTCAAGCACTGAGGATAATTCCGAAGAGACACAAGGCTGAAAGATATTCCTTTTGTTTGCAGAGAATTAGTTCCTGTGCATGAATGTATATCTCTTTGAGCAAGCGTAAATGAGTCATATTATGAGTTCGACTGATTATCTTAAATTGGTTGTTAGTATAGCTTTAGCATATTCAGAAATGTCCAAGTGCTACCCAATCGCAGAATCACATCTAACAGATGCTATGAAAATCGCAGTTATCTTATCAGAGCGTGAAAGATCAGGAGCTCCAAGTCCTCATATACAGGGTCTTTGGGCCCAGCTCACTCGTGCATGAAGAAAAACAGTGTGAAGACCTGGGTCATGTGACAATTAAAGTTAAGTATCTGAGGCAGGGAGAGATCCCAAAAGAAGGGTCCCAGGGAGTGGACAGATAAAAGAAGAGGTCCCAGTTTAGTTAAAAAAGTAGGAAAATGGTTGCAGTTAGTAAATATGAAGTGTAGAGGATTCAGGGAAAGCTTTAATAATCAAAGAGGGGTTCAGGGAAGCCCTCAAGATCCAAGAAGGCAGACAACGGTTGGTAACTCCATGTTGTAGGCTGTTGGGGCAAAGGTGCTCCATTTGAGCAGGAGTGTTCTGATTGGTGCTGATGTTGTGTTTGTGACTTGGTGCTTGAATACATAATTGGGAATCCAGGGGATTGAAATCTCGGGAAACAAGTTTGAAATTTTGCAAGGTGGGCTGCCATTCTGGAATGACTTATGGAGAGACTAGGTGAAATCTTCAACGGTGAAGATGGGTTTCCCTCATGTGAGAGACAGTGTTTCAACGAGATTAGTTGACAGTGATTGTTTCCTGATGCCTGAGTGGATAGTTGAGCAATCTGTGGACTGTATCTTGGTCACATTTGCTATTTAGTGCGCAATGTGATGGAACACAACCGGAAACCATGGCTCAATCGCGAGATTGACTCCCTACTGAAGGATAGATCTGAGGTGTTCAAGGCAGTCGATCCTGACCTATACAAGAAATTCAGGTAGGACCTCCGCAAAGCCATCTGAGATGCCAAGAGAGAATATCAAACCAAGCTAGAGTCACAGACAGACTCTTGGCGGTTGTGGCAAGGACTAAACAACATAGCAGGCTACAAAGAGAAGCCGAGCAGTATCACTGGCAGCAGGGCATCCCTCCCCGATGAACTCAATGCATTCTATGCTTGGTTCGAGCAGGTAACCAACAATCCGCTGTCGAGTGCCCCAGCAGCCCATAATTCACCCATACCCACCATCACAGCTTCCGAAGTCAGATCGGCCTTGCTGAAAGTGAAACCTCGGAAGGCGACGGGCCCGGACTTGATCTCTGGTCGTACACTCAGAGCCTGCGCGGACCAGCTGGCAGAGGTGCTCACAGACATCTTTAACCTGTCCCTACTCCACTCTGAGGTCCCCACCTGCTTCAAGAAGACCACCATTATACCGGTACCAAAGAAGAACCAGCCAACGTGCCTCAATGACTACCGTCCGGGACTTCCGGTGGCAGTTATGCAGCAATAAGCCACACATGTGGGAGCTCCCGTTTTAAAGAGATTTTTCGGCTCTTTTGAGAGCCCAAAACGGAAATTTTTCGACGTCTCCCGGTGGGGGAAGGCGTGCTGAACGACTTTCCCTGCAGTCCATGACTCGAACTCGGAGTGGAAAGGTGGAAAAAACAGCAGCAGCTCCTCAGAAAAAACGGGGGAAGGGATCCAAGATGGCCACCGACAAAGCTCCAGGGGAGTGGAGACTCTGGGCCCAGAAACAACAAACTGATCTCCTGCGCTGCTTTAAAGAATTCAAGGATGAAGTACTGAGCTCTCTGCAGGAAACAAACAGAAGGCTGTCAGAGATTCAGTCCACCCAGGGTGCTGCCATCAAGAAGTTGCAGACGCAGGCCATTGAACGAGAGGAGGAGGCCGTGGTCCTCGTGAGTAAGGTGGAGGGGCAAGAAGCACTCCACAAGAAGTGGCAGGAACGCTTCGAGGAGCTGGATCACCGCATGAGGCGGAAAAACCTGCGGATCTTGGGCCTTGCGGAGGGGCTGGAGGGATCGGACCTGACAGCCTATGTGGCTGTAATGCTGGGTTTGCTAGTGGGGGCCGGGTCTCTCCATCTGCCCCTGGAGCTGGAGGGAGCACACAGAGTACTGGCCAGGAGGCCTAAGGAGAATGAACCCCCGCGTGCGGTGCTGGTGAGGTTCCACCGGTTCAGTGATCGGGACTGCGTGCTGCGCTGGGCCAAGAAGGTGAAGAGCAGCAATTGGGAGAATGGGGTAGTGCGGATCTACCAGGACTGGAGTGCGGAGGTGGCTAAGTGGCGGTCCGGATTTAATCGGACGAAAGAGGTGCTTTATAGAAAAAAGATAAAGTTTGGAATGTTGCCGCCCGCGCGCCTGTGGGTAACTTATTCGGACCGGGACCATTATTTCGATTCCCCGGAGGAGGCGTGGGCCTTCGTGCGGACGGAGAAACTGGACTTGAACTAGGGGTTGGGGGTTGCGAGGTCGGCTGTAAGATATTAGTGCTGGATTCGGCTGTTGCTGTGTTCTCTTTTTCTTTTTTTTTTCTTCTTGTTTTAGTACTTTTGCAATTTTGATATGGTTATTTACGGGGGGGTTGTTCTGCTATGTTTTTGTTTTTGTGCTTGGGGCATTGTTTGGGCTGTGTATCTTGCGGGGAGGGTCGGGGGGGTATGTTGTATTCTATGTCGGAGTGGGGGTATGGAGGGGGGCTGATATTTGGGAGCTGCGTCAGAAGGGTGTGGTGGGGCAGGGCGAAAGCGCGGGCTTTCCTCTGGTTTCCCGCGCTGCGGGGCTGGGGGGGGGCGGAGATGGTGACGGGGGAGGTGGGGCCTTAACTGGTTCTTCCCCGCGCTGGAGCGGTGCCAGGAGGAGGGATAGATTGGGGGATGATCCCACTTCGGGAGGGGTCGGGCTATTGGCGGGAGTTTCCGGGGTCAGCAGAAGTTAGCTGACCCACGGAAGTACAATGGAGGGCGGTTCGCGGCTGGGAGGGTTCCTAGCCTGGGGGGGAAGGGAGGGGGGGAAAGGGGAATACCGGGTTGCTGCTGGTAGGGTCAAGAAGGAGCTGGTGGGGGCTGGGGGGACAGAGGTGAGGGGTTGTCGCTATGGGGACGGGGTCGAGCAGGGGACGCTGGCCTGGGGCGGGCAGTCGACGGGCTATGGCTAGCCGACGGGGGAGGGGGGCGGGACGCCCTCTGATCCGGTTGGTCACCTGGAATGTGAGAGGGTTGAATGGGCCGGTGAAGCGGTCAAGGGTACTGGCTCACCTGAAGGGGCTAAAGGCAGATGTGGCAATGCTTCAGGAGACCCACCTGAGGGTGGCGGACCAGGTCCGCCTGAGGAAGGGATGGGTGGGGCAGGTTTTCCACTCGGGGTTGGATGTGAGGAACCGGGGAGTGGCGATTCTGGTGGGGAAAAATGTGTTGTTTGAGGCATCGGAGGTGGTGGCGGATAAGGGGGGTAGGTATGTGATGGTTAGGGGCAGGCTACAAGGAGAGAAGGTGGTACTGGCTAGTGTGTATGCCCCAAACTGGGACGATGCGGGCTTTATGAGGCGTATGTTGGGACGGATCCCGGATCTGGAGGCGGGAGGTCTGATCATAGGGGGGGGACTTTAATACGGTGTTGGATCCTTCACTGGATCGGTCCAGCTCTAGGACGGGTAGGAGGCCGGCGGCGGCCAAGGTACTGAGAGGGTTTATGGATCAGATGGGTGGAGTGGATCCATGGAGGTTTGTGAGGCCGAGGGCACGTGAGTACTCTTTCTTCTCCCACGTACATAGGGTCTACTCTTGGATAGATTTCTTCGTGGTGAGTAGGGGACTGATTCCGAGAGTGGAGGAGGCCGGGTATTCGGCCATTGCAATCTCTGACCACGCTCCGCATTGGATAGAGTTGGAAATGGGGGAGGTGCGAGACCAGCGTCCGTTGTGGCGGTTGGATGTGGGGTTGTTGGCGGAGGAGGAGGTGTGTAGGAGGGTCCGGGCAAGTATTGAGGGGTACCTTGAGGTGAATGATACGGGGGAGGTTCAGGTGGGGATGGTCTGGGAAGCCCTGAAGGCAGTAATTCGTGGGGAGCTGATATCCATCCGGGCACACAGGGAGAGGAGCGAGAGGAGTGAGAGGGATAGACTGGTGGGAAAGATGCTGGAGGTGGACAGGAGGTATGCAGAGGCACCAGAGGGACTGTTGGGGGAGAGGCGCAGCCTGCAGGCTAAATTTGATTTGCTGACCACTAGAAAGGCTGAGGCACAGTGGAGGAAGGCACAAGGGGCAGTGTACGAACATGGTGAAAAGGCGAGTAGGATGCTGGCTCATCAGCTCCGTAAGCAGGATGCGGCTAAGGAGATTGCTGGAGTGAGAGACAAGAGTGGGAATGTGGTGCGGAAGGGGGTAGAGGTGAATGAGGTCTTCAAGGACTTTTACGGGGAACTGTACCAGTCGGAGCCAACGGGGGAGAGGAGGGGAATGGAGAGGTTCCTTGACAGGCTTTCTTTCCCGAAGGTGCAGGAGGAGAAGGTGGAGGGGCTGGGTGCGCCGATTGAGCTGGAGGAGCTAGTTAAGGGGATCGGGCAGATGCAGTCAGGGAAGGCACCGGGGCCGGATGAGTTCCCGGTGGAATTTTATAAAACGTTCGTGGACCTAGTGGGCCCCTTGCTGGTGCGGACACTCAACGAAGCGTGGGAAGGGGGGACTTTGCCCCCGACGATGTCACGGGCGCTGATCTTGTTAATTTTAAAGAAGGACAAGGACCCCCAGCAGTGTGGTTCATACAGGCCCATATCTCTCCTCAACGTGGATGCTAAGGTGCTGGCAAAAATCCTGGCCACCAGGATAGAGGACTGTGTGCCAGGGGTTGTGCATGAGGACCAGACAGGTTTTGTGAAGGGAAGGCAGCTGAACACGAATGTGCGGAGATTGCTGAATGTCATTATGATGCCGGCGATTGAGGGGGAGGCAGAGATAGTGGTGGCGCTGGATGCGGAGAAGGCCTTCGATAGAGTGGAGTGGGGGTACCTATGGGAGGTGTTGGGGAGGTTTGGATTTGGTGAAGGGTTCATTAGATGGGTAAGGCTGCTATATGAGGCCCCGATGGCGTGCGTGGCCACGAATGGGAGGAGGTCGGAGTACTTCCGGCTTTACCGAGGGACCAGGCAGGGTTGCCCCTTGTCCCCCTTGTTTGGCCTGGCAATCGAGCCGCTGGCGATGGCATTGAGAGATTCAGAGAGGTGGAGAGGCTTGGTGCGAGGTGGAGAGGAACATAGGGTGTCGTTGTATGCCGACGACCTGTTACTGTATGTGGCGGACCCGGTGGGAGGGATGCCGGGAGTGATGGAGTTACTAGCCGAGTTTGGGACCTTCTCAGGTTATAAATTAAACTTAGGCAAGAGCGAGGTGTTTGTGGTGCACCCTGGAGACCAGGAGGAAGGAATTGGTAGGCTCCCGCTTAGGCGGGCAGGGGAGAGCTTTAGGTACCTGGGGGTGCAAGTGGCCAGGGACTGGGGGACTCTCCACAAGCATAACTTTACCAGACTGGTAGATCAGATGGAGGAGGAGTTCAGGAGGTGGGACATGCTGCCATTGTCGTTGGCGGGGAGGGTGCAGTCCGTCAAAATGACAGTGCTTCCGAGGTACTTGTTCCTTTTTCAGTGCCTGCCCATATTTATCCCCAGGGCCTTCTTTAGGAGAGTGACCGGCAGTATTCTGAGCTTTGTGTGGGCACATGGGACTCCGAGAGTGAGGAGGGTATTCCTGGAGCGAGGAAGGGATAGAGGCGGGCTGGCGCTGCCCAACCTTCTGGGGTACTATTGGGCAGCCAATGTGTCAATGGTGCGTAAATGGGTGATGGAGGGGGGAGGGGCGGCGTGGAAAAGAATGGAGATGGCGTCATGTAGAGGTACAAGCCTGGGTGCCATGGTAACGGCACCGTTGCCGCTCTCCCCCAAGAGGGTTACCACGAGCCCAGTGGTGGCGGCGACCCTAAGAATCTGGGGACAGTGGAGACGGCATCGGGGGGAAACAGGGGGCTCGATGGAGGCTCCACTGGGTGGCAACCATCGGTTCATCCCGGGGAACACAGATGGGGGATTCAGGGGATGGCAAAGGGCGGGCATCAGCAAATTGAGGGACCTGTTTATTGGCGGGAGGTTTGCGGGCCTGGGGGAACTGGAAGATAAATTTGGCCTTCCCCAGGGGAACATGTTCAGATACCTGCAGGTAAAGGCGTTTGCTAGGCGACAGGTAGAGGGATTCCCTTTGCTGCCCTCGCAGGGGACGATGGACAGAGTGCTTTCGGGGGTGTGGGTAGGAGAGGGGAAGGTGTCTGACATCTATAAGGTAATGCAGGAGGTGGAGGAGTCGTCAGTGGAGGAGCTGAAGGCTAAATGGGAGGAGGAACTCGGGGAGCAGATAGAGGATGGGACTTGGGCGGAGGCCTTGGAGAGAGTCAACTCCTCCTCCTCATGTGCGAGGCTTAGTCTCATCCAATTTAAGGTGCTGCACCGGGCCCATATGTCCGGGACTAGGATGAATAGGTTCTTCGGGGGTGAGGACAGGTGCACCAGATGTTCGGGGAGTCCTGCGAACCACGCCCATATGTTCTGTGCATGCCCAGCACTGGAAGAATTCTGGAAGGGGGTGGCGGGGACGGTGTCGAGGGTGGTTGGGTCCAGGGTCAAACCAGGGTGGGGACTCGCGATTTTTGGGGTTGGGGTGGAGCCGGGAGTGCAGGAGGCGAAAGAGGCCGGTGTCCTGGCCTTTGCGTCCCTTGTAGCCCGTCGAAGGATTCTGTTACAATGGAAGGATGCAAGCCCCCCAAGCGTGGAGACCTGGATCAGTGACATGGCGGGATTTATAAAATTGGAAAAGGTCAAATTTGCCCTGAGAGGATCAATACAAGGGTTCTATAAACGATGGCAGCCTTTTCTGGACTTCCTGGCTCAGAGATAGGTAACTGGGTCAATAGCAGCAGCAACCCGGGGGGGGGGGGGGGGGGGGGGGGGGGTGCATTATTGTAGTGTTTATTCTGTAACTTTATAGTGTGTTAATTTGCGTTGTTGTTAAAATGCTGGGTTGTTCATGGGGATGGGGCGAATGTAATTGATTGTTAATATTATTGTTATTTTCGGTATTTTACTAAGGTGCGTTATTGTTGTATAAAATCAAAATTTCTCAATAAAAATTATTTAAAAAAAAAAAAATGACTACCGTCCGGTGGCCCTGACTTCAGTCGTAATGAAGAGCTTCGAGAGGTTGATCATGAAGCGCATCACCTCTATACTCCCAGAACGCCTTGATCCATTGCAATTCGCATACCTTTGCAACCGGTCTACATCAGACGCCATTTCTCTGGCCCTACACTCATCCCTGGAGCATCTCGAAAACAAGGACTCTTACATCAGACTCCTATTTATTGACTACAGCTCCGCCTTCAACACCATAATCCCAGCCAAGCTCATATCAAAGCTCCAAAACCTAGGACTTGGCTCTCCACTCTGCAACTGGATCCTCGATTTTCTGACGAACAGACCACAATCAGCAAGAATGAACAACAACACCTCCTCCACAATAGTCCTCAATACCGGGGCCCTGTAAGGCTGCGTACTTAGCCCCCTACTCTACTACTCCCTGTACACACAACTGAGTGGCAAAATTTGCTTCCAACTCCATCTACAAGTTTGCTGACGATACGACCATAGTGGGCCGGATCTCGAATAACGACGGGTCAGAATACAGGAGGGAGATAGAGAACCTAGTGGAGTGGTGTAGCGACAACAATCTCTCCCTCAATGCCAGCAAAACTAAAGAGCTGGTCATTGACTTCAGAAAGCAAAGTACTGTACACACCCCTGTCGGCACCAGCGAGGCTGAGGTGGAGATGGTTAGCAGTTTCAAATTCCATGGTGTGCACATCTCCAAAAATCTGTCCTGGTCCACCCACGTCAACGCTACCACCAAGAAAGCACAACAGCGCCTATACTTCCTCAGGAAACTAAGGAAATTCGGCATGTCCACATTAGCCCTTACCAACTTTTGCAGATGCACCATTGAAAGCATCCTATCGGCCTGCATTAGAGCCTGGTATGGCAACTGCTCAGCCCAGGACCGCAAGAAACTTCAAAGAGTCGTGAACACCGCCCAATCCATCACATGAACCAGCCTCCCATCCATTGATTCCATCTACACCTCCCGCTGCCTGGGAAAGCGGGCAGCATAATCAAAGATCCCTCCCACTCGGCTTACTCACTCTTCCAACTTCTTCCATCGGGCAAGAGATACAGAAGTCTGAGAACACGCACGAACAGACTCAAAAACAGCTTCTTCCCCACCAGACTCCTAAATTACCCTCTTATGGACTGACCTCATTAACACTACACCCTGTATGCTTCATCCGATGCCAGTGCTTATGTAGTTACAGTGTATATCTTATGTTGCCTTATTATGTATTTTCTTTTATTCTCTTTTCTTCCCATGTACTTAATGATCTGTTGAGCTGCTCGCAGAAAAATACTTTTCACTGTACCTCGATACACATGACAATAAACAAATCCAATCCAATGTGTTTGACCACAGTTTGCCTGTTAATTCACAAGTACCTAATTTTAACCCCAAATGTTAGATTTTAAGATTGTTAAAATTATTTTATCTTTCTGACCTTGGGACAGTAAAGTTAATTTGTTCAAAACCCGTGGAATCTTGAGGCTTTGAAGTTTTGATTTGAGTTTAGCAAATGCAGGTTGGTTCAGTACGGTCTGAACTCTACCTACTGCAAACAACCAAATGAACGTGCTGTTTGATTTTATTAGCCAATCGCTGGAACATATGGCCTAGGTACCTGATACCAGCACTGAAACCTTCAGCAATAGTCAAGTTTTGTGCTAACAAGTGACTAAATATTTTATACTTGATGCAAATTAAGACTTGGCAACAAAGTCCTCTTTGCTCAGAACTCTGAACTGAACTTCCGATACGGCAGCATCTCAATTTTAAAGTTCTCCTCCTTGTCTTCAAATCCTTCCATGGATTTGTCCCTTCTTATTTTTGTAATTTATGCAGGCCCTACAAGCCTCTGAGACTATGCATGCTTCCAATTTTGACATCTTAGACATCTCGGTTTTAGTTATTCCAATCTTTTGGTGGACAGTTTTCAGCTGCCTCAGCCCTAAACTCTGCAATTCCCTGCCTAAACCTCCCTCCTCCTCTATCTCTCACCCTTTGCAAGATGCTTTTTAAACCTTACCTCTGATAAATCTTTTGATCATCTGTCATGATATCTCCTTCTGCAACTTGATGTAAAATTTTGGTTGATGCTTCAATGAAGTGCTTTAGGTGCTATATAAAGGATAGTTGTTGGATAGTGTTTTGCATCCTGGGCGCACATTTATTATGGTTTAGATTGTAAATTGTTGGCTTAATGATTACATGCAGGTGCATTAGGGTAGACCAGTGGATCCTTTTGTATCCAGGAATTTTAATAGTTTGGCTGAAAATATGTCTTTTTAGAAGTTAAGTAGTTAAGAATGAGAATTTACTGATGTTATTTTCTGCATTCAAAGATTTAAAAACAATGGCCACTCAGCATGATGCCTGTGTTTAAATCATTGCAATCAGGTATCATTGACAAAGTCTAAAATAAGATGAGAGATATAACATGGGCAGAATTTGCCAATTCAGGAATTGAATAATTTTCCAAAAGGATTTCTTTTTAAAAAAAATTCCAATTAAGGGGCAATTTAGTGTGGCCAATCCACCGACAGTGCACATCTTTGGGTTGTGGGGGTGAGACCCACGCAGATATGGGGAGAACGTGCAAACTCCAAATGGACAGTGACCTGGGGACGGGATCGAACCCGGGTCCTCGGCGCCATGAGGCAGCAGTGCTAACCACTGCACCACCCTGCCGCCACAAAAGGATTTCTTACATATAGTAACGCAATAAGAATTTACCATATATCTGTATTTGATATTGGCATTCACAATTTCAAAATTCTACTATGGTCCTTTTTTGACAAGTAAATAGGGAGCCATGTTTAATATTTCCAACTTTGCAAAGTGACATGGCTCAGGTAATAGGAGATGATAATGGAGCAAGAAATAAAAGATACGTCTAATGGAAGTATAAATAGAAAAAGCAGGATCCTTACCGACAGCTGCCGTCTGAAGAAACAGAAACCAAAACCAAAGTGATGGGGAATGAGGTCAGCATCTGAAATTGCTGAACAGGTGTGGAGTCAAAGGTTGTGAAGTACCTAAGCGAAACATAAAGTGCTGTCCATCAAACTTCCATTGAGCTTTAATGGAACAGTGTAGGAGGCTGAAAAAAGATGGGTCAATGTGAGGATGGCAGAGAATGAAAGAAACAGGTGATCAGAAGCTTGCAGTCACCGACGGAATGAACAGAGGTGTTCTGCAAAACAGTCATCCGATCTGTATTGGATCTTGGCATGTAGATGAAACTGTACCTGGGTATTGTACACTAAATTGCAGAAAGTACAAATGAAGCACTATTTTACCTAGATGACTAGTTTGGGACCTTGGGGGTGGGAGAAGGTAAAATAGCAGGTGTTGCATTTCCTGTGCTCGCATGAGAAGGACAGGGCCTACAGAAGGGGTGTGTCACAGAGAGAACAGTCTTTTCAGAATGTTGAAAGGGGAGCAAGGAAGAGAAGTTAGATGGTTACATCATGCTGATGATTGTGGGAATAGACCGGATGCTTTTCTGTTGGAAGGTGAGGACAATGGAAATGCCATAATAGTTCTGGGAGGAAGAAGGAGGCGTGAGAGCAGAAATGTGAGTAACAACAGACAGCGTCAACCAAGTTGGGAGTGGCGTCTCCTTCATTGAGGGAAAACGGAAGACATATTGGAAGTACCTGTGTGATAGGTGGCATTGTCAGAGCAGATCCAATGATGACTGCAGAACAACGCAAACTGGAAGAATAGATTAGAGTCCTCACAGGAAACTGTGGGCAAGATTGTTGTGGGAAGTATTAAGATTATAGTGGAATAAAAGGAAAACACTACGGATGCTGGAGATGTGAAGTAGAAAATAGGAAGTGCGACAAAGTGTCAGCATGTCTGGAACATCTGTGGAAAGAGAAATGGAGTTAACATTTTGAGTTCAATATGACGTCTTTGGTTCCAAAGGAATTATAGTGGATATCGGTTGATAGAAATGGCGGTAGAGAAGATGAGACAGGGAAGAATCACGGACAGAGTATGCGAAGAGAGAGAATGGTAGAAATTGAAAAGAAGGTTGATGAAAATTTCAGGTTCATGGTGAGAGCAGGAAATGGTCTTGATTATAGTTATTTTTGAAAAAATTAATTTAGAGTACCCAATTATTTTTTCCAATTAAGGGGCAATTAGCGAGGCCAATCCACCTATCCTGCACATCTTTGGGTTGTGGGAGTGAAACCCACGCAGACACGGGGAGAATGTGCAAACTCCACATAGACAGTGACCCAGGGCCGGGATTCGAACCTGGGTCCTCAGTGCCGTAGGCTGCCGTGCCGTGCCACATGCTGCCCTCGATTATAGTTATCAATATTCTGAAAAAGAGGTGCAGGAGAGGACCCGAGTGTCACAGAATTGTTGCAGAGCTGAAGGGGGCCATTTGGTCCAACTTGTCTGCACTGGTTCCACAAATAAGCATCATTTTTTTTCCTTTATTTAAAAAATTTTATAGTACCCAATTCATTTTTTCCAATTAAGGGGCGCGTGGTCAATCCACCTAGCTTGCACATTTTTGGGTTGTGGGGGCGAAACCCACGCAAACACGGGGAGAATGTGCAAATTCCACACGGACAGTGACCCAGAGCTGGGATCGAACCTGGGACCTCAGCGCCGTGAGGCCGCAGTGCTAACCCACTGCACCACCGTACTGCCCTCACAAATAAGCTTCATGACTTAATGTCATTTTCTGCCTTTTCCCCGATCCCCTGCACATTGTTTCTATTCAAATAATCATCTAATGTCCTCTTGAATGCCTTAATTGAAACTGCCTCCACCACATATGCAGGCAGAGTAATCCAAATCCAAACCACTGGCTGTGTGAATTTTATTTTCTTACCCACATTTACTTCTTTTGCAACTCACTTTAAATCTATGGCGCCTCATTCTTGATCCTTTTACGAGTGGGAACAGATTCTCCCTATATGCTCTGTCCAGCCCCCTCATAACTATCAATCAAATCTCATTTTAACATTCTTCACTCCAAGGTGAACCATTCTAATCTCTCCAATCTATCCTCATAACTGAAGTTTCTGATCCCTGAACCATTCTTGTAAACCCCTTTTGCACTCACTCCAATTTGTTCACATCCTTCCTATAGTGTGGCAACGAAAATTGTACACAAGTACTCCAGCTGACGTCTAACTAGTGTCTTGTATAAGTTAAGCATAACCTCCTTGCTCTTATACTCCATGCCCCAATTGTAAAACCTAGAATACTATGCTTTATTGATTGCTCTGTCCACTAGTCCTTCCACCATTAGTTGTCAAAGCACATATACAGACAAGTCCCCTGCTCCTGCACCCCCTTGAGAATTTTACCTTTTATTTTATATTGCCCCTTCATGTTCCTAACAAAGTGCATCACCTCACACTTCCGCATTGAACTTCATCTGCCACCTATCTGCCTACTCCACCAACTTGTCTATGTCCTTTTGAAGTTCTACACTGTCCTCTTCACAGTTTGCTTCCAGGTTTTGCATCATAGGCAATCTTTGAAATTGTCCCCTGCTCACGAGTATCTAGATAAATATACATCAGGAAAGGCAAGGGTCCCAATACCGACCCCTGAGGAGCACCACGACAAACGTTCCTCCAGCTTGGAAAATATCCATTGACCGTTATTCTCTGCTTGCTGTTATTCCGCCAATTTTGGATCTACATTGTTACTGTTTTATTCCATGCGTTATAACTTTTCTCAAGTCTGCGACATTATACCAAATGCCTTTTTGGAAGTACATGTACACAGAGCGGCACGGTGGCACACTGTTGCTTCACAGCGCCGAGGGCCCAGGTTCGATCCCGGCCCCTGGTTGATCTCTGGCAAATTCTCCCCGTGTCTATATGGGTCTCACCCCAACAACCCAAATATGTGCAGGGTAGGTGGATTGGCCATGCTAAATTGCCCCTTAACTGGGAAAAAAAGAATTGGGTACTTTAAATTTGAAAGAAAAAAAAGGAAGTACATGTACACCATCAACAGTATTACCCTCATCGACCCTTTGTGTTGTCTCCTCCAAGACTCCAGAAAGTTAGTTAAACATGATTTCCCCTTTAGAAATCCACACTGGCTCTTTCTAATCAAACCAGGTTCCCAGATCCCGGGTCTGGGTCACTGTCCAAGTGGAGTTTGCACATTTCTTTTCTTCCATTTGTTTAATACAAATTTAGAGTACCCAATTCATTTTTCCAATTAAGGCACAATTTAGTGAGGCCACTCCACCTACCCTGCACATCTTCGGGTTGTGGTGGCGAAACCCACACAAACATGGGGAGAATGTGCAATTCCATGTGACTGCTAGTTCTATCCCAAATAGAAGCTTGCCCAACACTGATGTTAAATTGGCCGGTCTGTAATTGCTGGGGCTATCCTTACAAGCTTTTTTGAACAAGGGTGTGGCATCTGCAATTCTCCAGCGCTCTGTCACCGAATCTAGAGAAGACTGGAAGATAATGGCTGGCACTCCTGCAATTTCCATTCTCACTTCCTTCAATATCCTTGAATGGATCTCACCTAGTCCTGGTGCCTTGTCAACTTAAGTACCGAGGGTCTATTCAATGCTTTCTCATTATCAAACTTGAACCCTTCTGGAGACAGAATTTCTTCGTCTGTCACCATGACCTATGTTGCATCTATCTCCTTGGTAAAGGCGGGATACAAAGCATTAATTTAATACCTCAACCATGCCCCTAGCTTCCATATATAAATTTCCTTTTAGACCCCTAATAGACCCTAATACTTTTACCACCTTTTTGCCATTTGTATGCCACCTTGACTGTGTCTGGGCCATTTCTGTTTTGAATTTAGTCCATTGTTCAGCTACAGTTTTTCCTGTCAACCTTTCTTTTCCAGTCTAACTGGCCCAGCTCTGATCTTGCCCTATTTATGTTGGCTCTCCCTAGTTAATTATTTTTTTCTTGCCCAGTTAATTTTTTTTACTCTGGATTGCCTATTATACTTTTCTATCATCATCCTACACCTTATGATAGTGATCACTGTCTCCTAAATGTTGCCCCATTGACACTTGGTTTACTTGGCCCACCTAATTTCCAAGAACCAGGCCTTTCTTGTTGGACTGGATGCAAACTGCTGCAGAAAATTCTCCTGATCACAATCTCGGAACTTTTGCCTCTCTCTTGCCCTTTATCCTACCACTGTCACAGTCTGCACTCATGCAATTAATGTCCCCCATTTTTTTTTCTTCCATTTTTTAAATACAAATTTAGAGTACCCAATTCATTTTTCCAATTAAGGCAGAATTTAGTGAGGCCACTCCACCTACCCTGCACATCTTCGGATTGTGGGGGCGAAACCCACACAAACATGGGGAGAATGTGCAAACTCCACTTGGACAGTGACCCGACCCGGGATCGAACCTGGGACATTGGTGCCCTGAGGCAGCAATGTTAACCACTGCACTACCATGTTGCCCCTAATGTCCCCCATTATAACTACTCTATAAAGTTTGCATCTCTCTGTAATTTCCCTGTAGATTTGTTCTTCTACATCCTTCTCAATAGTTGATAGGTTGAATGAGTAGGACGGGAACATGGAATGTTCGTTATATCCGACAAAAAGCAGACAAAGGAACAAATGGTTATGGTGACATTTGCGATATAGCTAGAGCTTGCATTTATATTGCACAATTCATAGAACATAGATAGAGCATAGAACGATACAGCGCAGTACAGGCCCTTCGGCCCTCGATGTTGCACCGACATGGAAAAAATCTAAAGGCCATCTAACCTACACTATGCCCTTATCATCCATATGCTTATCCAATAAACTTTTAAATGCCCTCAATGTTGGCGAGTTCACTACTGTTGCAGGAAGGGCATTCCACGGCCTCACCACTCTTTGCGTAAAAAACCCACCTCTGTCCTATATCTATTACCCCTCAATTTGAGGCTATGTCCCCTCGTGCTAGCCACCTCCATCCGCGGGAGAAGGCTCTCTCTGTCCACCCTATCTAACCCTCTGATCATTTTGTATGCCTCTATTAAGTCACCTCTTAACCTTCTTCTCTCTAACAAAAACAACCTCAAGTCCATCAGCCTTTCCTCATAAGATTTTCCCTCCATACCAGGCAACATCCTGGTAAATCTCCTCTGCACCCGTTCCAAAGCTTCCACGTCCTTCCTATAATGAGGCGACCAGAACTGTGCGCAATACTCCAAATGCGGCCGTACTAGAGTTTTGTACAACTGCAACATGACTTCATGGCTCCGGAACTCAATCCCTCTACCAATAAAGGCCAACACACCATAGGCCTTCTTCACAACCCTATCAACCTGGGTGGCAACTTTCAGGGATCTTTGTACATGGACACCGAGATCCCTCTGCTCATCCACACTACCAAGAATTTTACCATTAGCCAAATATTCCGCATTCCTGTTATTCTTTCCAAAGTGAATCACCTCACACTTCTCCACATTAAACTCCATTTGCCACCTCTCAGCCCAGCTCTGCAGCTTATCTATGTCCCTCTAACCTGCAACATCCTTCCGCACTGTCTACAACTCCACCGACTTTAGGACCACTAGGTGTCTTGAGGCAATTATATAAAGACAGAAACTCATTATGCTTGTAAACATCTTGGTTAGAACCTAAAATTTTAACATTTGTTTTTAAAGATAAAGTCCTTAAGAAACTTTTACTTCTGAGGCAAAAGATTGTTTTAGTGTAACTGATGGATTGGGCGCGGTTCAATGGCCATGCTGCATCGGTAAAGCATCGCGCCGCGGTACGGCATGACCGATGAAAGCCGGAAGACCCCGCTCCTGGGATCTACCTGGCTTGCCACGTCTCGTGAGATCCAACGTGATCTCGCGAGACTTTGCGATGTGAGTCCCGCTCATTTTGGGCAGGATCATTTTTTGACATCTGCATATTAAAGCGAGTAATTAGTCTGATTCCAATGTGTAGATTTTCAAGACATCTGAGGATTTGGGATTCATCCCCTTCGCCTCAGAGACCTCAAACGAGTGCCGTTTGGCACTGGTCCCCATTTATGGCCGAACACCACTCGTGGGGGCCTCCCAGGCGATCAGAGGCTCCCGCGGTGGGCAGGGTGGTCCCTGGCACTGCTGATGCCACCTGGGCACCCTAGTAATGCCAGCCTTGCACATTGGTGGTTACACCAAGGTGCCAGGTTGACACTCCAAAGGTGCCAAGCTGACATTGTTTGTGCATGTATAATCGGGCCTGGGATGCCCGGCATGGGTGTTGGAGGGGATGCAGGAGGGGGGGCGGGAGAGGCCATCACATAGTGTGTTCGGGCTCAGAGGGAGGTCGGGGATTGTTTTTGGGGCCTTGGAGCTCCCCACTGTACAAAATAGGGCTACGTGCGGCCTCATCCACGCGTTCCCCGTTCAGGTCCCTTACACGATGTGAGTCCCATTGAATAGCCATATGTTTCCTGGCAGTGCACGCTCGCTAGGGAACTTTGTTTCCCTGTGGAATAATCGTTCCTAATGTGAATATTTTTATCGGTGTTTTCAGTTATTGAACTTTGCTCTTCATTTTCATGTAATATAAAATATATTGTTTTAGCTTATGCAATTTGGTATCTATATATATATGATTCCGTGTTTATTAGCATAGTGTAATATTAAATTTAATCGATAGATGGGTCACTGCAAGTAGGATGATCGTTAATCAAAAGGTTACGTAACATGTAAGTTGCGGTTAGTAGGGGTATGGTTCAGTTATAGATGCTGCTGGGAACTTGGTGAGTGGGACAAAACCCAAAAAACATACTGAATTAATCAATGTAAAACAAGGCACAGTAAAGTGGTACACTATGGCTACATGTGTATGAAAAATGTATACATTCTTGTATTTTTTGAAGGGGATAGCAAGTTGTTTAAGTCCATAGAATGATGGAATTATGCAGCACAGGAGGATGCGATTTAGTAAAACTAGATGAGGGAAGTGGTTATGATGTCATTTTGGGTTAGAGCTGGAGAAGGAAGCAATTGTATCAGGATGGGTTGGCATTGTGTGTCTTAGAATAACTGATTTTTAACCCAAATGCAATGGAGTACTATAAGCCCTACACAATATAATAAGTTCCTTTTTTAAGATTTTCTTGTGCAATTGAGATGAAATTTAATGTGAAATGGATCCCTTCTAAGGAAATCTTGTTTGCAAACCGTATCCTTTTGGTTGATGAAATCTATTCTGTTTGAAACTAATTATCATGGAGTCATAGAAAGTTCCTCGACTGTTTGGTCCGTTATGTTTGCACGTTGCTAACACTACAATGTGATTCAGATTACACTTATCTGCATTGTTCCTGTATCTTAGAAAGTTTTTCTTTCAAGGGAGGACTTTGCCCCAGACGATGTCGCGGGCGCTGATCTCTTTAATCTTAAAGAGGGACAAGGACCCCCAGCAGTGTGGTTCATACAGGCCCATATCTCTCCTTAATGTGGATGCCAAGGTACTGGCAAAGATCCTGGCCACCAGGATAGAGGACTGTGTGCCAGGGTGGTACACGAGGACCAGACCGGTTTTGTTAAGGGAAGGCAGCTGAACACGAATGTGCGGAGGTTGTTGAATGTCATCATGATGCCGGCGATTGAGGGGGAGGCTGAAATAGTGGTGGCGCTAGATGCGGAGAAAGCCTTCGATAGAGTGGAGTGGGGGTACTTATGGGAGGTGTTGGGGAGGTTTGGATTTGGTGAAGGGTTTATTAGATGGGTGAGGCTGCTGTATGAGGCCCCGATGGCGTGTGTGGCCACGAATGGGAGGAGGTCGGAGTACTTCCGGCTTTATCGAGGGACCAGGCAGGGTTGCCCCCGTCCCCCTTGTTGTTTGCATTGGCAATCGAACCGTTGGCGATGGCGTTGAGGGATTCAGGAAGGTGGAGGGGTTTGGTGCGGGGTGGGGAGGAACATAGGGTGTCGTTGTATGCCGATGACCTGCTACTGTATGTGGCGGACCCGGTGGGAGGGATGGTGACCCGGTGATGGAGCTGCTAGCTGAGTTTGGGACCTTTTCGGGCTATAAACTAAATCTAGGCAAGAGTGAGGTGTTTGTGGTGCACCCTGGGGACCAGGAGGAGGGAATTGGTAGGCTCCTGCTTAGGAGGGCAGGGGAGAGTTTTAGGTACCTGGGGGTGCAGGTGGCCAGGGACTAGGGGACTCTTCACAAGCGTAATTTCACCAGGCTTGTGGATCAGATGGAGGAGGAGTTCAAGAGGTGGGACATGCTGCCATTGTCGTTGGCGGGGAGGGTGCAGTCCGTCAAAATGACGGTGCTGCAGAGGTTCTTGTTCCTCTTCCAGTGCCTGCCATCTCCATCCCCAGGGCTGCCTTTAGGAGGGTGACTAGCAATATTTTGAGCTTTGTGTGGGCGCATGGGACTCCGAGAGTGAAGAGGGTTTTCCTGGAGCGAGGGAGGGATAGGGGCAGGCTGGCGCTGTCCAACCTTTTGGGATACTATTGGGCGGCCAATGTGTCAATGGTGCGTAAATGGATGATGGAGGGGAGGTGGGCGGCGTGGAAAAGAATGGAGATGGCGTCTTGTAGAGGTACGAGCCTGGGTGCCTTGGTAACGGCGCCGTTGCTGCTCTCTCCTAAGAGGTATACCACGAGCCCGGTGGTGGCGGCGACCCTAAGAATCTGGGGACAGTGGAGACGGCATAGAGGGGAAACGGGGCTCGATGGAGGCCCCATTAGGTGGAAATCATCGGTTCATCCCGGGGAACACTGATGGGGGATTTAGGGGGTGGTGTAGGGTGGGCATCAGTAAATTGAGGGACCTGTTTATTGGCGGGAGGTTTGTGGGCCTGGGGGAACTGGAAGATAAATTTGGGCTCCCCCAAGGGAACATATTCAGGTACTTGCAGGTAAAGGCGTTTGCTAGGCGACAGGCGGAGGAATTTCCTTTGCTGCCCTCGCGGGGGGCGATGGACAGAGTGCTTTCGGGGGTGTGGGTCGGAGAGGGGAAAGTGTCTGACATTTATAAGGTAATGCAGGAGGTGGAGGAGTCGTCTGTGGAGGAGCTGAAGGCTAAATGGGAGGGGGAACTAGGGGAGCAGATAGAGGATGGGACTTGGGCGGATGCCTTGGAGAGAGTCAACTCTTCCTCCTCATGTGCGAGGCTTAGTCTCATCCAATTTAAGGTGCTGCATCGGGCCCATATGTCTGTGACTCGGATGAGTAGGTCCTTTGGAGGTGAGGACAGGTGCACCAGGTGTTCGGAGGGTCCAGCGAATCATGCCCATATGTTCTGGGAATGCCCGGCACTGGAAGAATTCTGGAAGGGGGTGGCGGGGACGATGTCGAGGGTGGTTGGATCCAGGGTCAAACCAAGTTGGGGACTCGCGATTTTTGGAGTTGCGGCGGAGCCGGGAGTGCAGGAGGCAAAAGATGCCGGTGTTTTGGCCTTTGCGTCCCTAGTAGCCCGGCGGAGAATCTTGATGCAGTGGAAAGATGCGAGGCCCCCAAGTGTGGAGACCTGGATCAGTGACATGGCGGGATTTATAAAATTGGAGAGGGTCAAATTTGCCCCGAGAGGATCAATACAAGGGTTCTATAAACGGTGGCAGCCTTTTCTGGATTTTCTGGCTCAAAGATAGGTATCTTGGTCAATAGCAGCAGCAACCCGGGGAGGGAAAGGGGGGTGTTCTTTATTATTGTTTCTATTTTTTCTATGGTTATTTAACTTAATATTGTGTTCATTTAAGTTGTTGTTAATATGTTTTGTTCATTGAGCATGGGCGAATGTTTATGACTGTTATCATTATTGTTATTGTTGGTATTTTATTGCGGTTCATTGTTATATAAATACAACATTTTTCAATAAAAATTATTTAAAAAAAAAAAAAAGTTTTTCTTTCCAAATAACCTATAGATTTGAAATGCAGATTATTTGTAAAGTGCTGTGCAATTTTAAACGTAAACTTTGGATGTACTTATAATAAGTTTGGAACTAACATATAAAAGCATAACTCATAAAGGGCTGGATTCTCTGATTTTGTGGCTATGTCTGGGGGAAGCGTGTGGTCTAACGACCAAAACGTCGTCACCATCCCCGCACCGATGCTCCGTCCGGTGGAGGGGCTAGCAGCCGCACCAAGTGAAGCCCCGGCTTTACCTGAAGATATGGATATACAATGGGCAGGTCTGTGGCTGCGCGTGCACACGGCAGGCAGCCTGCAGCAGCCGCGGCATACAACATGGTGCCAGCTGCGCGCGGACCCGGCTTGCCATATAGTGCCGCCCTGTAACACCCCCCCCCCCCCCACCAGTCCCCCCAGCCCCTGCTGAAGACCCCCGACCAGCGTAGCAGCTCCCCCCAACCTGACTGTGGCGGCGCTGGACACAGTCTGCAGCCGCCTGCGAGCTCCCCGTAAACTGTGAGCACATGCGACCTGTGCCATCGGGAAGTTGGCCCATCGGGGCAGAGAATCGGGGGAGGGCCTCAGGTGACATCCCGAGACAGTTCCGACAGCATGCGGCGTACTCAGCGAATACGCCATTTTTGAGGAGGCAGAGAATCCGAAAAACTGTGCCGCCCCGATTTTGGCGTAAAAACGGATTCTTAGACCAATTGCCAAATGCGATTTTGGCGTCTGCAATCGGAGAATCCAGCCCAAAGTTTTAAAATATAATGTTTAATGCTGTGTAATGATGCTGAAACTAACAAATGGAAGAAAAAATTAACTCTTTGAAAATCTGATTGAACGATGTGTCACTGAAGATAGCAATTATATTGAAGCCAAGAAATTTGAACTAATATAGCATTATGTATTAAGCTTAATATGTCATTGACACTTTGATCATATCATGTGTTCATCCCAAGTTATTAAAGTTTAAAATTGCACATGGATTTCATAAACAACCGGTGTTGTGAAGACCACACATTCAGTCGCTGCTTATGGCAATGCTTTCCCTATTCTATTTTAACAAAAAAAAGCAAAATACTGCTGATGCTGGAAATCTGAAACGAACAGATAAAGCTGGGAAATAGTCAGGTCAGGTGGCATATGTGTAAAGAGAAACAGAGTTCATGCTTCCAAGTTGATGACAAAATGTCTGATGCAAATCCTGAAACATTGACTTGCTCTCTGTCTACAGGTGCTGTTGATTTATTTTCAGCATTTTCTGTTTTTCCAGCCTATTCTCATAACTCCTTGTAAAATTATTCCAACTTCCTCTTTTAAGCTTCTAGTACTAATTAGAAATTCATGTCTCTTTGTTGCCCATCCACTAACCAGGGAAATAACCTGTCAGTCTTTACCTTGTCATGTCAGAGGTAGGTTCTTTGCCCAGGGAGTAGTGGGGCATTGGATGCACTGCCTGTGGCAGTAGTTGAGTCGGAAACATAACGGACCTTCAAGCGGCTATTGGATAGGTACATGGATTATGGTAGAATGATGGGATGTAGATAAATTTGTCCTTAATTTAGGACAAAAGTTCGGCACAACATCGTGGGCTGAAGGGCCTGTTCTGTGCTGTATTTTTCTATGTTCTATGTCTTTTCAATTTTATGGTCAGTCTCTAATTGCTTAACAATACTGGAAGGGTACTGCACGGTGGTGCAGCAGTTAGTCACTCTCCGTGTGAAATTTGCACATTCTCCATGTGTTTCCGTGGGTTTTGCCCCCACAAAGATTCAGGGTGATTTAGCAGTTTGGATCAGAAATTGGCTAGCTGGAAGAAGACAAAAGGTGGTGGTTGATGGGAAATGTTCAGACTGGTGTCCAGTTACTAGTGGTGCACCGCAAGGATCTGTTTTGGGGCCACTGCGGTTTGTCATTTTTATAAATGACCTGGAGGAGGGCGTAGAATGATGGGTGAGTAAATTTGCAGGTGACACTAAAGTCGGTGGAGTTGTGGACAGTGCGGAAGGATGTTACAAGTTACAGAGGGACATAGATAAGCTGCAGAGCTGGGCTGAAAGGTGGCAAATGGAATTTAATGCAGAAAAGTGTGAGGTGATTCATTTTGGTAGGAATAACAGGAAGACAGAGTACTGGGCTAATGGTAAGATTCTTGGTAGTGTGGATGAGCAGAGAGATCTCGGTGTCCATGTACATAGATCCCTGAAAGTTGCCAGCCAGGTTGAGAGGGTTGTTAAGAAGGCATTCGGTGTGTTAGCTTTTATTCGTAGAGGGATTGAGTTTCGGAGCCATGAGGTCATGTTGCAGCTGTACAAAACTCTGGTGCGGCCGCATTTGGAGTATTGCGTGCAATTCTGGTCGCCGCATTATAGGAAGGATGTGGAAGCATTGGAAAAGGTGCAGAGGAGATTTACCAGGATGTTGCCTGGTAGGGAAGGAAGATCTTATGAGGGAAGGCTGAGGGACTTGAGGCTGTTTTCATTTGAAAGAAGGTTAAGAGGTGACTTAATTGAGGCATACAAGATGATCTGAGGATTAGATAGGGTAGACAGTGAGAGCCATTTTCCTGGGATGGTGATGTCTAGCACGAGGGGACATAGCTTTAAATTGAGGGGAGATAGATATAGGACAGATGTCAGAGGTAGGTTCTTTACTCAGAGAGTAGTAAGGGCGTGGAATGCCCTGCCTGCAACAGTAGTGGACTCGCCAACACTAAGGGCATTCAAATGGTCATTGGATAGATATATGGATGATAAGGGAATAGTGTAGATGGGCTTTAGAGTGGTTTCACGGGTCGGTGCAACACCGAGGGCCGAAGGGCCTGTACTGTGCTGTGATGTTCTATGTTCTAAAGATGTGCAGGGTAGGTGGGTTGGTCATGCTAAATTGCCCCTTATGTGGAAAAATGAATTGGTTACTCTAAATTTATTATAAAAAAAACAACATTACTGGAAGGAACCCAGATATTTTGAAATGTTCCAATCACTTCTTTATTTTATCCTTGGAGCCAGATTTCATTAGTGTATCCGTATGCAATGCTGCATACTTCATCTCTTATCAAGATGCAATCAACCTGCTATGCAGTATCCTCATTGCCTTCTGTCAGCACAAGATTGATTGGTTTATTGTCATTATGCCCTGTATCAATCGAATTTGTCAGTAAGTCTCTAAAATAGTCACTTGATTGGATAGTTCAGATATAAACAAATGACAGCCTTCAGTACCGAAGGCAGGTTCTGTACCGCTACTTTATGCATTTGAAGGGAATATGAATAATTAATTTTGAATTTACACTCCTGAGGATTATGTAACTCTGAATCCAAACCCATTTTTTAAACCTTCTCATTTTTGCACACATTTCATGCATTTCCTGAAGTACGGATCTTACAGCAACTTGGTCTGTACCAATTTAACTCTTTATATGACATCAGAGACATTTGGAAGAATGGGGTTGGAGGGGGGAGGAGGAGGAGGGTGTATATTTGAAATTGAACATGAAAATGTGAGCCCAATGTTGTGTTTGGTAATGTTGGCATAAACGTGACTGGAAATCAGAGCCTAGAATTTGAGTCTTTTTTGACAGCGTATTGTCAGCTCCCCAGGTGTGACCAAAACTTCAGGAATTAATGCGAAAACAGATTGACATGAAAATCCTGAAGTTACAGTCTGTCATTCTCTGCTGGACCATAGACTAGGATGTAGTCGTCCTACCTACACTCCAAACCAAGCTGGGAAATGCAGTGAAATCTGTTGGATTTTGTTCCAATGTCACTGTTAGATTCATTCATTCAAGTATGTTCTGCCTGAAGGTAGATCCTTGGCTCATTTTCTGTTGGTGCTTGATCCTGAACTGCTGATGTCACTATTTAGATCAGTGGTGTTTTTTCATTGCCTTCCACTCAAGCATAGAGCAAGAAGACTACAGCAGCTGGAATGGGAACTGAGCCCTTGCTGATGGCATTATTCTGAACCATGTGCTAGCCAACTAAGTTAACCAGCCCCCTACCAATGTTAGAAACCTTGCTCAGTAAAGTGTAACTGTTTTTAACACCAATCGGAATAAAACTACTGCTGACAACTGATCTGGCCTGAAAAATAATTTTATTTGTGCAATTAAATGTTTCCATTATGATTAATTGCAGGATTTTAAAAATTAGGACAAGAAATTATTTGTTCAAGACATTGCTGCTTCTACCTTAACTTCATGTGTACACTCCAATCTTTCATTAGCTGCCTGTACATTTTTTAAAAAATTGATTGCCAGTGCTTTTCATTTGAAAAATGAAAATCGTTTATTGTCACGAGTAGGCTTCAATGAAGTTACTGTGAAGTTGCCACATTCCGCCACCTGTCCGGGGAGGCTGGTACGGGAATCGAACCATGCTGCTGGCCTGCTTGGTCTGCTTTAAAAGCCAGCAATTTAGCCGAGTGAGCTAAACCAGCCCCTGGTTTCTCATCTGAGAGAATTCTTTAAAGTGATTGGTGCTTTTGCAGTTTGATTATATCACTGCAGTTCGATGTAGAGAATCCCCATTTAATTATGCTACTTGAGAGAATTAAAGTTCTCGCCACAGAAATTGGGAGATGTCAGCATAGCATTCTTTAAAACCAGCACTGAATGCCCTTGCTTTGTCATTGATAGCAAAATCCTGGCCCATGTTAGTGCTGTCATAATTGCGTATTCCTTGGGGGAAGTGAAGGAAACTAATAAATTGATGGGTTGAGGATTGACTCAAGCTTGATAGTCGAGATACACCTCCCAACGAGTTTAGGCAATATGTGACGAAGTAAAACGATCGTAGCTTCAAAATGTTGCCACCTGTTAATATTTTTCAAATTCTGTAAAATGGATGAGGAGAGCTGTATAGTTGTAGAATTGAGGCGGGCCGTTTTAGCTCAATTGGTTGGACAGCTGATTGCAGAGCGAGGCCAACAGCATATGTTTAACCTTGCCCCTCACCTGAGATCTGGTGATCCGTAGGTTAAATCACCACCAGTCAGCTCTCCCCCTCAAAGGGGAAAGCAGCTTATGGTCACTTGTACTATGGCTCATATTTAATGCTTGCCTGTGAAATTGTCACCTCCACTCCATTCACTTGTCTTCTGTGCTTTAAATTCTCTACTCACTGATCTGTATTGCTAGCCTCCATAAGAGACATTGAGCTTGGGGTAAATGCTTAATCCTGTATTACACAAAACATCCAACCCTCAACCATCCAACATTTTGAAATATGACAATATTTCAAAATGAGACTATTCCAGAATATAAAGGAATTCCCAAAGGTATTTGGTAATAGTATTTATTCCATTCTTTTGTCTAGATTATTGCTGGATACATAGAACATAGTTATGGGCAATTTGGACTGCTCCTTGTTGGCTATCTCTCTCAATCCATAGTATCTCCCCATTTCTTCCCGCATTAAATTTAAAACATTGACAAAGCCCACCATCTGCTCTTTTTTAAAATGTATTTTATTCCAAACATGTGTAAAAAAAACAATAACATTCACAACATACTGCACAATCTGACAGTCCACAGTTTGTGCAATTTTTCCCCTTTCTATCCCTACCCTCCTCCCTCCTCATCCCCGTGATGAACAGTCCCTCAAACATTGTCAAGAACAACCCCTACCGTGTCTCGAAGCCCTCTTCCGACCCCCTCAACTTAAATTTGATCTTTTCCAACTGGAGGAAGTCATTCAGGTCCCCCAGCCAGGCAGCTATCCTCTGAGGCGTAACCGAACTCCAATTGAGCAAGATCCTTCACCGGGAAATTGAGAGGCAAAGGCAACAATGTCAGCCCCCTTCCCCTCCGGCAGCTCCAGCATTTCCGATACCCCAAAGATTGCCACTTTTTGGGTCCGCCCTCACCTCCACCCCTACATCCCAAACACCACTTCCTAGTATCTCTCCAGCCTCCTGTAACCCCAAAACATATGTGCATGCTTTGCTGGCCCTCGCCCATACGTCTCACACTCATCAGCCACTCTTTGAAAGAATCCACTCATCCTCGCCTGGGTCATATGAACTCTATGCACTACCTTGAACTGAATCAAGCCCATCCTCGCGCAAGAGGTGGTTGAATTCACCCTTCACATCACCTCAAACCACAGTCCCCAGCCTATCCACCAACCCCCCCAACTCTCCTTCCATTTGCTCTTGGTCCTCACCACTTGCAACCACCGCCCCCCCCCCCCCCCATGCTTCTCCAGCCACCCCCCCCCCCCCCCATGCTTCTCCAGCCACCCATGTATGTCCCCAATCCTAACCTTGCCCCCACTCATCTGGGAGCAGCAGTTGCTCCAATAGGGTATACCCCGGCAACCTGGGAAACGTCCTCCACTCCTTTCTTGCAAAGTCCCTCACCAAGTACCTAAATTCACTCCCCCTCGTCAACTCAAACCTCTCCAGCAACTCATCCAGATCTGCAAACTGCCCTTTCAGATACAAGTGCCTCATCCTCACCAGTCCCACTTCCCGTATACCACATCCATCTGCCCCAGCTTAAACCTGTGGGTCCCGCACAGCGGTGTCAA
Organism: Scyliorhinus canicula; assembly: GCF_902713615.1. Taxonomy (NCBI): domain Eukaryota; kingdom Metazoa; phylum Chordata; class Chondrichthyes; order Carcharhiniformes; family Scyliorhinidae; genus Scyliorhinus; species Scyliorhinus canicula. The sequence continues at coordinate 79,069,569 of NC_052158.1, read as the reverse complement.
CACCGACATCCCCTCCAACTTAGTGTCTCTGCAGCTGATGCCACACGTTAGCCATCGACCGCGTACCACTCCCGCCGACCATTGCCTCACCGTCTCCACATTTGCTGCCCAATAGTGGTGCATCAGGCTCAGGAGCGACAACACCTCTCTTTGCCTCTGTAACAGGGCCCTCTTAACCTTGGCACGTTCCACGTCCATATAAACTCAGAAATCACTATCTCCAATTTCTGGAAGAAGGCCTTCGGGAGAAAAATTGGGTGGGTCTGGAAGACGAACAAGAACCTTGGCAGCACATTAATTTTTACAACCTGCACCCTCTCTACCAATGTCAGGTGCAATGTATCCCATCTCTTAAAATCCCCTATCTCTCCTCAATCAAGGTTGTCAAATTCCACCTATGCATCATAGCCCATTTCCTCGTCATCTGAATCTCCAAGTACCTGAACCTTTCCCTAGCTACTTAAATGGCAACATCCCCAAGATGGCCCTCAGCCCCGCCACATCCCAAGTTGGCCCCCAACCCCGCCACACCCCACCTGCTCATTTTGCCTCATGCTAGCCTGATGATCCAACTTTGCCTTCCCAGTGATAAATTAACTTCTCAACCTATCTTTATTCTTTGTATCAAACTTTACAGCTTGCAGAAATGTTTTTTTTTTCTTTTATAAATTTAGATTACCCAATTATTTTTTTCCAATTAAGGGGCAATTTAGCGTGGCCAATCCACCTACTCTGTACATTTTTGGGTTGTGGGGGCGAAACCCACGCAAACACGGGGAGAATGTGCAAACTCCACACGGACAGTGACCCAGAGCCGGGATCGAACCTGGGACCTCAGCGCCGTGAGGCGGTTATGCTAACCACTTGGCCACCGTGCTGCCCTAGCTTGCAGAAATGTTAGCATCAACTCCTTCCTGCAAATAAACCAACTCTTATTCCATTTTTCTCCAACTGCTTCTACATCCTCAATCTTCCCTTTCTGACTGAAGTCCTGGAATGCATAGTTGCATTACAACCAAACTCAATTTTTCCTCCAGGTCCCTATTTGAAGTACTTCAATCAAAGTGTGCTGCTTTCCATATTACCAGGATCACATTGATCAAAGCCACCAGCAACAACACCCTTACTCTACAACTGCAACTTACTGCTTTTCGACTATCTTACACCGAGGATTATTCCACCCTTCTTAAAATCACTGCTGTGGAAATATTGTTGCCTGATTTCACTCCTGTCACTCAGACTTTATGCCATGGAATGCCATTCTCTTAAAACCTAAGATAACAGATATTTCTAGAAACATGAGTTCACTCTGCCATTCTGAAGCATGTCACATGTGTCTCAGTGACTCTTGCATATGGGCAGCACAGTATGGGTGGCACGGCAGCACAGTGGTTAGCACTGTTGCTTCATAGTGCCAGGGACCCGGGTTCAATTCCTGGCTTGGGTCACTAAGTGCGGGGTCTGCACGTTCTCCCCATGTCTGTGTGGGTTTCCTCCGGGTGCTCCGGTTTCCTCCCACAAGTTCCGAAAGACGTGCTTGTTAGGTGAATTAATTGGACATTCTGAATTCTCCCTCAGTGCACCCGAACAGGTGCCAGAGCGTGGCCACTACGGGATTTTCACAGTAACTTCATTGCAGTGTTAATGAAAGGCAACCTTTTACACTAATAAACATTATTATTATATCCCCCAGAGATGGAAAACCAACAGCACTGCAACACTTGTATGCCTCATTTATCCAAGCTGCCTGCTGCAGCAGGATGAATTAAAACTATTCCAGAAAATACCTCGACCCAGAGCTTACTGAATTTAATGTTCTCAAAACTAAGAACAATAGTTTTCATAATGATATTCATTCAAGCTGAGTTTTTAAATCTATTTGGGAGTTTAAAGAGTATCTTTAATCAAATACTCTGATTTGCACTGGGTGTGGTTAAGTATCTGAATTTTTAATGCTGTTTTATTTTTCACATGCATGTCCTACAGTTCAGCCATTTATTTTGCAGCCTAGATTCTAACAACAGGTGACTGTCTCATTATTTTGCAGCCTACAACGAAGCTTGAAAACCAAGAGTAGATGGAGGAAGGGCTTTGAATCCATCAGTTGTTCATTCGCAATGTTTTGTCTCCAGTGTATGAACCAATTTGAACTGACGAAATGTAAATGAAGTCATTCCAGAGATTTTGCTATTTGAGCTGTATCAAATTAAGTCCAAATTCTGTTGCTTTTAGTTTTACTTTCAATTCAAATACGCTTGGATTTTTACAATACAATTTTCTGATTTGTACATTTAATGAGAGTTACAGTTGTAGAGAAGTTGCACTCCAAGTTGAATGCATTCAAAAACCAATAAATATTAGCTGAAGAAAAACACGACCTGTAAATTTTTTTGAATAAATATTTGTTTTGTTTGCTCTCTCAAGATGTAAGTTTTTTTTTCTGAAAGGACTTCCACAAGTTGATTTCATGTAGTAGATGTGAGCTGGCTAACTGTAGAATGTTGGAGGTTTACTAGGCAGTTACTTTTGGATAGTTGATGGAACATACCCATGGACATTATTAATTTACAGTGACTGGGTGAGATACAATTTCAACAGGATCAATCAGTTTGGGTCAGTTTTTCATTCAGAGAATGGTTGTATTCTGTTTCCACTCCCAGACTGATTAGCAAAATGACTCATCTGGCAAGGTAATTTAAAGGACTTTTATCTAACAAGCACGTCTTTTGGGACTTGTGCGAGGAAACTGGAACACCTAGAGGAAACCCACGCAGACACTGGGAGAGCGTGCAGAGTCCGCACAGACAGTGATCCAAGCCAGGAATTGAACCCGGGTACTTGGTGCTGTGTAGCAACAGTGCTAAGCACTGTGTTACCGTGTGTGGGAGGGGGGGGAGAGAAAGAACAAAGACAGGAGGGGGGCCCACAGGGGCATGGGGGGGGGGGGGGGGGGGGAGATAAGAGGGAAGGCCAGACCCAAGAAGGGAACCCGGGAAGGGGGGGGGGGGGAAAGCAGGTCGCACATGGTGGCAGCAAAGACAGTGGCACGGAGAGCAGCCATCCTGGTAGATCCCTGAAGCAAAGAGAAACCCCGGAGTGCAGGCGGCCAGCCACATAGAATGAATGGCAAGGACAGCCATCTTGGATGGCCCCTGGACCAAGGGAAACCCCGGAGGGCGCTGCCACATGGAAAGTAATGTGAATGCGGCCATCTTGATGGCCCCCAAACAAAGACAGACCCCGGAGTACAGGGGCGCATCCACACATAAGTATGGCTGATCAGACAGGAGAGGGAGAGATGACCCTCCCCCCACACCGGTCAGGATAGTCACCTGGAATGTCAGGGGACTTAACAGTCCAGTAAAAAGATCCAGAGTCTTCACCCATCTGAAACGTCTGAAGGCTGATGCTATCTTCTTCCAGGAGACACCCCTGAGGGAGATGGACTGAATGCGGGTAAGGAAGAGCAGGGTGGGTCAAGCTTACCAATCATGTTATGGGACGAGGGCTCGGGGGGGGGGGGGGGGGGTGGCCGTACTACTGAACAAAAGAACAGCCTTCGCGGCAACAAAGGTGGTTACGGAGCCAGGGGGACAGTATATGGTGTCCTGGAAGGGGCACCAGTGGTCCTGATGAACCTGTAAGCTTCCAATTGGGACTGTATGGATTTCATAAACGAAATCGCCGACAGAAACGCACACAGAAAATCCAGCCCCAAATCAGGGAAACTAATGAATATAGCACGGGAACTGAACAACTTCAAGGAGCAGATGGGGGCATTGGAACCTTGGAGGTTTATGCACCCAGGGGAGAGAGTACTCCTTTTCCCAGTTCCACAGGGTCTACTCAAGGATCAACTTCTTTGTAGTGGGGAAATTGGTGCTTCCAGGGGTACTAGGAGCGGAATACTCCGCAATTGTAATCCCGACCATGCTCCACACTACGCGGATATGAGGTTGGAGACAGGCTGGGCTCAACTCCCCCCACCCCACCCGCCAATGGAGGCTGGACACAGCCCTCCTCATGGCAAGGCATTTTGCGATCGTGCATCACAGGCTATGGATGGGTATGTAATCAACAACCCAAATGGGGAATTATCACCTTCCACATTCTGGGAGGCAGAAGACGGTGATTAGGGGGAAAGTTATTGCATTTAAAATGCACAAAGACTGAGGCGAGGACAGGCAGGCAACACTGGTGTACTAATAACAATTTAAATGTTTATTTTGAATTAATTAACTAGTGCATAAATGTCACTCGGTGGGGTGCATTGCTCTAACTATGAGATGTGGCCAATCCGTGACCCTTCCAGCGTTCCAGTCGACTACGTCTGCAGGAAGTGTAACTAATGGCAGCTCCTCACACACACGTGGCTCGGTTGGAGCAGCAGTTGAATGCACTTAGTAGCATGCAGGTGGCGGAAAGCATCATAGATAGGAGTTACAGAGATATGGTCACACCCAAAGTGCAGGCAGACAGCTGGGTGACCCCTAGAAAGGGCAGATGGTCAGTGCAGGAATTATCTGTGGCTGTCCCCCTCTTTAACAAGTATTGGAAATTGTTGGGGGGGGAATAGCCTATGAGAGGAAAACAACAGCAGCCAGAACTGTGGCACCACAACTGGCTCTGTTGCTCAGCAGGGGAGGGCAAAGTGCAGGAGAGCGATAGTTATAGGGGACTCTATAGTAAGTGGCACAGATAGGCTCTTCTGTGGAAGTGAAAGAGACTCCAGGATGGTGTGTTGCCTCCCAGGGTTAAGGATGTCTTTGAATGAACACAGGACATCCTGAAGGGGGAGGGTGAACAGCCAGAGGTTGTGGTACACATAGGCACTAATGACATAGGCACTAATGACATAGGCAGGAAGAGTGATGAGGTTCTGCAGAAGGAGTTCAGGGAGTTAGGCAGTAAGCTAAGAAGCAGGACCTCACGGGTTGTAATCTCATGATTACTCCCTGTGCCATGTGCCAGTGAGGCTAGAAATAGGAGGATAGTGCAGCTAAACATGTGGCTAAACCAGTGGTGTAGGAGGGAGGGTTTCAGATATCAGGACCATTGTGATCTCTTCCGGGCCAGGTGCGACCTGGACAAGAAGGACGGGTTGCATCTAAACAATATCCTGGCTGGGAGGTTTGCTAGCGTCACTCGGGAGGATTTAAACTAATATGTCAGGGGGGTGGGAACCAGAGCGTTAGCTTAGAAGATATCATAACTGAAGGGGAATTAGGGAACAAAAATAACAGAACAACATCACCCTCAGGCAGAGCAAAAAAGGTGACAAGTGTGAGAAGGGAGGTGGTCAATGCAGGACTGAGGGTATTGTACCTTAATGCGTGCAGTATATGAAACAAGGTAAATGAGCTTATTGCGCACATTGAAATTGGCTGGCACAATGTTGTGGGCATAACAGAGACGTGGCTGCAAGGGGTTTGGGATCTAAATATACAAGGATATGTGTCCAATCGAAAGGACAGGCAGATTGGCAAAGGGGGCAGGGTTGCATTGTTGGTAAGGAATGAAGTTAAATCGATAGCAAGGAGCGATATAGAATCAGAAGGCATAGAATCTCTGTGGGTAGAGTTAAGGAATCGCAAAGGTAAAAAGACCCTGATGGGAGTTATGTACAGGCCCCCCAGCAGTAGTCAGGATGTGGGGCAGAAAATAAATCAAGAGATAGAGAAAGCATGTAAAAAAGGTAATCACAATAATCATGGGGGACTTCAATATGCACATGGACTGGGAAAATCAGGTTGGTAGTGGATCCCAAGAAAATAAATTTGTGGAATGTTTAAGAGATGTCTTTTGGAGCAGCTTTTGGTAGAGCCCACAAGGGAACAGGCAATTCTGGATTTGGTGATGTGTAATGAGGCAGACTTGATTCAGGATCTGAAGGTGAAGGAACCCTTAGGGAGCAGTGACTACAATATGATAGAATTAACCCTGCAGTTTGAGAGGGATAAGCTGGAGCCCAATGTAACGGTATTACAATTAAATAAGGGTAATGTCAAAGACATGAGGGAGGAGCTGGCCAGAGTTGATTGGAAAAGGAGCCTAGCAGGGAAGGCACTGGAACAGCAATGGCAGGAGTTTTTGGGGGTTATTCGGGAGGCACAGCAGAAATTCATCCCAAGGAAGAGGAAACATGCTAAGAGCAGGACAAGGCATCTATGGTTGACGAGGGAAGTCAATGACAGCATAAAAGCAAAAAAAAAAGCAAAGTGGCAAGAATTAGTGGGAAGCCAGAGGATTGGGAATCCATTAAAAGCGAGCAGAGGACAATTTAAAGAAAGCAATAAGGGAGACAAGATCAATATATGAGTGCAAGCTAGCTAGTAGTATAAAAGATAGTATAAAAGATAAGAAGAGTTCAATATATAAACGGTAAGAGAAAAGCAAAAATAGACATTGGACCACTGGTAAACGTGGTTGGAGAAGTAATAGCAGGAAACTAAGAAATGGCAGACAAACTGAATAGTTACTATGCATCAGTCTTCACAGTGGAAGATACCAGTGGGATACCGGAGCTCCAGGAGAATCGGGGGGCAGAGGTGAGTGCAGTGGCCATCACTAAGGAGAAGGTTCTGGGGAAACTGAAAGGTCTGAAGGTGGATAAGTCACCTGGATCGGATGGACTACACCCCAGTGTCCTAAAAGAGATAGCTCAGGAAATTGTGGAGGCATTGTTGATGATCTTTCAGGAATCACTGAAGGCAGGAAGGGTCCCAGAGGACTGGAAAGTGGCTAATGTAACACCAGTGTTTAAGAAGGGAGGGAGGCAGAAGACGGGAAAGTTATAGGCCGGTTGGCCTGACTTCGGTCATTGGTAACATTTTAGAGTCAGTTATTAAAGATGAGATCGTGGAGTACTTGGAAGTGCATGGTAATATAGGACTGAATCAGCACGGCTTTGTCAAAGGGAAGTCATCCTCTAACTCTGTTGGAGTTCTTTGAGGAGGTAGCAAGGAAGTTAGAAGGTCTGGAAGAAGGAACTGAAGGCACTGTTGCTAAGTTTGATGATACAAAGATCTGTAGAGGGACAGGTAGTATTGAGGAAACAAGGGAACTGCAGAAGGCGAGAAAAGTGGGCAATGAAGTGGCAATTGAAATATGATGAAATGAAAATTGCTTATTGTCACGAGTAGGCTTCAATGAAGTTACTGTGAAAAGCCCCTAGTCGCCACATTTCGGCGCCTGTCCGGGGAGGCTGGTACGAGAATCGAACCGTGCTGATGGCCCGCTTGGTCTGCTTTAAAAGCCAGTGATTTAGCCCAGTGAGCTAAACCAGCCCCAGGAAAAGTGTGAGGTTGTGCACTTTGGAAGGAGGAATTTAGACATAGACTATTTTCTAAATGGGGAAATGCTTCAGAAATCAGAAGCCCAAAGGGACTTGGGAGTCCTTGTTCACCATTCTCTTAAGGTTAACGTGCAGGTTCAGTCAGCAGTTAAGAAGGCAAATGCAATGTTAGCATTCCTGTCAAGAGGGCTAGAATACAAAACCAGGGATCTACATCCCTAAGGGCTTTTTTAACATAGTCGACAAACTATGACGTTTGTGTGAAGTGGGGGGGGGGGGGGGGGGGGGGGTCTTACAAAGGAGAAGAAATGTGGGAGGCCTGGCCCGTGGGAACCTACAGTTCTACCCCTGGGCAGCCACCGCAGAAATAGTACGAGAATGAATTAAGGAACCGTGGGCAGAGTGGGTGAAGATGGAAGAGTGTTCCTGCACAGGGACTCCCCCCCCCCCCCCCCCCCCCCCCCCCGAGTCCTAGTCACAGCTGGTCTCTCATCCTCCCCTGGCCAAATACTCGAGGAGCCCAGTGGTAGTAGCTACGCCCTGGATGTGGTACTAAATAAGGCAACACTTTGGAATAACCAAAATGGCCACCATCTGCAGCAATCACAGGTTCACTCCTGCAATAATGGATGCCATCTTCCAATGGTGGAGACAGGATGAGGGCACTCTGCCAGTAGCGACCTGTACACGGACAATAAGAGTAGCGACCCTGGGGGAACTCACTGAGAGGTTGCAGTTGCCAAAAGTGAACTACCCCAGATATATTCAGGCCAAAAACTTCCAACGCAAAGAAACAGCGCGTACCCCCAGATACCAGGACACTCTTTAGTCGAAGAACTGCTGGATACGGGTGACCTCGGGAAGGGAAACTGTGAAGATGTACAGCCGACTGTTGGAGGAGGCATGTTCCCATCTGGACGAGACAAGGAAAAGGTGGGAGGAGGAACTCTGTATAAAGATAGGGGGAGGATTCTGGATTGAAGCATTGCACAGGGGGATCTTCCCGATCCCGGCCTTGGGTAACTGTCTGGTGTGGAGTTTGTATGTTCTCCCGTGTCTGCGTGGGTTTCCTCCGGGTGCTCCGGTTTGCTCCCACAATCCAAAGATGTGTAGGTTAAGTAGATTGGCCATGCTAAATTGCCCCTTAGTGTCCAAAAAGGTTAGATGGGGTTGCAGGGTGCTCTTTCAAAGGGTTGGTGCATACTTGGTGGACTGAATGGTCTCCTTCTGCACTGTAGGGATTCTATGATTGTATTCCACATGCGCAGGGCTGACCTAATGCACCTAATAGTGGTACACAGAGCAGACCTAACCAGAACGCAAATGAGCGTTCTTCCTGGAGGTGGAGGACAAATACGAACAGTGCCAGGGAGGCCTGGCCAACCACACTCGCATGTACTGGGTCTGGCTCCGATTTGTTGGGTACTGGACGACTTTCTTTGAGGCCATGTCCAGGGTTGTGAGGGTGAAGCCATGCCCAAAAATGGTGATCTTTGGGGTATCAGTTCAACCAGAACTCTTCATGGGGAGGGTGGGGCCTCCCTGATCACCCGCCAGAGAATCCTGCTCGGCTGGTGACCGGCAGCACCATCCAGGGCTGCAGACTGGCTGTCTGACCTGGCGGAATTTCTCAGGCTGGAAAAAATAAAATTTGCCATTGTGGGTCGGAAGAAGGCTTCCACAGGACGTGCAGGCCATTCACCGACTTGTTTCAAGACCTGTTTCAAGACTTGTTGTAACCAGCAACCAGTACGGTAATTGAAGGAGAGGGTGGGGTGGAAAGACAAAGACGATACACGGGACAGAGAGGACAAGGAAAGAGGGGGGGGGGGGGGGGGGGGGGGAAGGAAGGAAGGGGTAGAAGACACACAAAAAGAATGCGAGGGACAAGCAGGAGGGGCAAAGCCGTAAGAGCAAGCCGAGGCCCAAACCATACTGTAAATAGATGCTTGTAAATATGTGTCTTGGCCACATTGGGGAATGATGTAACACATATATGTATGCCGATTAAAGGGAGGGGGAGGGCCACAAACAACAGTTGTCGTGAAGACACTTGCTTGTGAATATATGTGCTGGTTTTTGGCGTAGTTTTCTAATTTATAAATTGGAGATAAAATGTGCAAACACAATAAAAACGTATTTTAAAAAAATATATTCCAGTGTTCTCCTGGCCAGTCTTCATCTGCCATCCAATCTAACCTTGTTCATCCAAAATTCTTCTGCTCATCCTAACAAGTTTCATTCACCTATTATCTCATTGATCTAAATTGGCTCCTGGCCTCACAAACCTTCAGTTTTAAAACTCTCACCCTTGTTTGCTCCGTTCCCTCACTTCCCCCTATGCCTGTAACATCCGGGCTTCTCCAGTTGTGGTCTTCGGCACATCCCCGATTTTGAATCACCTTTGCCTTCAGCTATCGAGACCTTAAAATCTGGAATCCCTCCTTGGACCTCACGTCGTCTCTACCTCTCCACTTGTTATACCACTTTCCTCTTTTAAGGTGCTCCTTAAAAATTATCTAATGTGTTCTAAAGTCACTTATGTGGCTCATTGTCAAATTGCATATGGTTAAAGCTCCTTTGGATGTTTTTCCAGGTAAAAGTTGCAACATGAATGCAAGTTGTTATATTGCTACATCAGAAATATAACCACAAGTTCTATACAATATTTGTTCCCATACCACCTAGACAATCGAATATTTTTCCTTCGATGCTAAATTCTGCTGGTTTCTACAGGACAATTTGATGTTGGGAAAGAGTCTTTTCCTGCTTAAGCATATTGACAAACCACAACCAACAATGTTGACTTTCTGAATGCAATCACATAACCTATTTAAACACAGGAACTTTGATGTTTCAATTTATTCTTTTAATCCCCTAGAATTTTATCTTTTTACAATGCTTCTGCCTTTTCAGTTGCTTGTTTTACATTTTAGTTTTTTGAAGCTTAGTTTCTTAAGTTCCCCTTTCTACACCTTCAGTGATATTTTATTTTGTGGTGAATTTTTCTGTGCCCACCTCCATCCAGCTTTGCCCCCTGCTTTTTTTCATCAGTGGTCTCCCTGCAATATTACTCACAATGGTGAGCTCAGTTTTCACATGTACTATGACAGCCCCAGCTTTTATTTCCATACCACAATGAACTCCACAACCATTCCTGTGCTATCCAAGATATGTCTGAACAGAGCCATTCAATTCAGCTATTGCCAGAAACTTGAAACTTTATCCCTTGTTTTTATCCTCTTTCTTAGATGCTTGCTTGAGTTGAAAAAATGTGTTTGGCTCTGAGCTGAGGTTCAAACTTCCTATCCTATTCATTATCAAGATTTGCTGTTTCTGCCTTCACATTATTATCTGCCTCCATCTCTACCCACACCCCATGCACCCACTCACCACAGAATGTGCACAAACGTTGGTGTTTTCATCCATACAACTTGTTACTTACAGGCTCAACTTCTCCACCCTCTTCATTGCCACTATATCTGCAAATATACTTGATGATAATGCTATGTATTTCACATAGTACTATTAAAATAGAAACATGTTCCAAGGCATTTCACAGACTAAACTTCGTAGAATCTCTACAGTGCAGAAGGAGGCCATTCAACCCATCGAGTCTACACTGACCCTCTGAAAGAACCTAGGTCCGCCCTATCCCTGCAACCCACATAGCCCCACCTAACCTTTGGGCAATCTAGGCAACCTTGAAAACTAAATTGTGATCAAACTTCCATCACTTAGATCATATACAAATTTCAGTGATTTGGATCATATACCAAGTTCAGCTCACCTAATTGTCTTGTCCTCATTAAACTACAGTTTTTTCACCTCTATTCCATTCCACCATTAACAAATAAGTCTTCAGCCATCAACTTACACTAGAATTGTCCTGCCAAAATTTGTGCATGGTTTGGTGTCTCCATCTTAGAAAATGCTAACATTTAACCCTTCAGCCATTCATTTTCTCTCCTCGCCATTGTCTTTCCTTCTTCTGGCATGTGAGACATTTGGGTACTTTAAAGGCACTATGTAAGTATGTGTTGATTGTTGATGAAAGTATAGGACAAGTACTTGAAATTGTTTTAATATAAGGTTAACAACTAAGATATAGGGATGTGATGGTTATTGTTGAGCATTATTGGGCCACTGTCGTAAACATGTGGACTCGCTATGCTTAATTTTCATGAAAAAGATATATAAAAGGGATGTTAGGTGATGTATGAGTAGGTGTGTTGTATTTTAGTTTGAGATATTTGTGTAAAGCTATTCTAGATGAATATGCTGCATTTTTGTTCTCTGCAGCTCTCTGATGCTTCAGAACATTAAGTAGGTCTTACTGATTCAGACAGACCAAAAAGCTTTACACTTGTTCACTAATATATGTTGAGTAAGCTGACCTCGAGGCTAAGGAGCTTTTTTTAAACTGACTAAGGTTTCCTGCATTTGAGTACACGGAAGAGGTTTTAATTGCAAAGCTTGCAAGTGTCATTGTTGAGTATGGACATGATAGAACTTGGCCATGATATTTTCTTCCACCCCCACTCATCCACAATTAAGCAGACAATTTTATGAGTTTAGATTTGAAGCATATCCTGGACAAATTAGCAATGTTTTATTCTATACATCTGGGAGTGCCTAATGATGAGGTTAGTCTCTCACCTTGAGCACGCAGAAATGGCAGAATATGTGATTATTTACAACTTCACTTCTACAATTATACATGTAGTAGTTGCTATTTGTTTCTACACTGTCACAACTCAACTTGCAAAGCAGATTTGAGTAAAATAAGAAGGTGCTATACTTGGTTAGTATATATAGAAAATAAGATTGCAATCTAATTGTTAGATATAAAACTTGTGGAGGAGTTGAAATATTCAGCACATCATTAAGTATCAAGACATTTATCTTTACTTGCTCTTTCTCTCTCCCTCTCTCTCGCTATCTGAGATGGATGAACCGGGACTGCAGACCTTTTGTTCTTTGAGTCACTGATAATTGCAGAGCTCAAACTCTGCATTACAGCCTGAAACTAATGCAGTTCTTCCGTGGTGAGGGGAAATATCTATTTTTAAAAATTTAATAAATTTAGAGTAACCAATTCTTTTCTTCCAATTATGGGGCAAGTTAGCATGGCCAATCCACCTAACCTGCACACTCTTTTGGGTTATGGGGGTGAGACCCACGCAGGCACGGGGAGAATGTGCAAGGAAATATCCAACGTTAGTTTATTCTCAGAAAAGGAGAACGGTATTGATACCCTAAAAATAACCTGACGAATTTGTGCATAGTAGTCTAATGTCTGTTTCCTTGGGAGAGAAGAGAGACTTGTTCTTATGTGCTTATCTCATGGGTTGCATCCACCAAACAAGTGATGTGTGAAAGCTTGTTTTAGCACAGCTACATTATATTACCATTTAAAATCTAAACTCAGCCAGGTATGCACAATGTTGGACACATAAATGTTTACTTTTATTTGCAAAAGCAATATACTCTTGCCTGCGTCAAGAACAGGATTAGAATCATAGAATACCTGCAGTGCAGAAGGAGGCCATTCGGCCCATCAGGTCTTCACCATACCGCTGAAAGAGCACCCTACCAAATCCCACTCCCCACTCTATCGCCATAACCCCACCTATCCTGCACATCTTTGGACACGGAGGGACAATTTAGCGTGGTCAATCCACCTAACCGACGCATCTTTGGTCCAACCTTTTTGCGCCGGGGCAATTCAGTTTTTTCTCTCTCGGGATTGAAGAACTGTTTCAGAAAGATAGATTTGGCACTTATCATGAATTTTAAAAAGAAAAGATGAGGTATAAAGAAAAGAAACAACTTGTTGAGTTAAAATATTGTCAGAGAGAGCCAGGCACACACATGTACTCTCATCAAACACACGCACTCTCTCTCAAACACAAAATCTCACTCAAACACAAATACACTTTTGCACTAGCACACACCCACACTCACTCTCTCACAGTCACTCACAGACGTACTCATTTACTTACATGCACACACTCGAGCTCATTCACGCACTCTCTCTCACTCACTCACTCACACACACACACACACACTCACACACTCACCCATACATTCTCCCTCGCTCTCACATGCAAATATTCTCTCACATACAAACATTCTCTTTCTCACTGTCACACACACATTTATTCACTCATTCAGTCGCTCACTACCACGCGCACATTCATTCTTTCGCCTGCGCTCATTTATGCCTGCCAGGCCCAGGTAGTTTGGAGATAAAAATGCTGAGGTGACACTTGGGACACATGAAAGTACCAAGACTTTTTTGCCTGCCCGTCTTAACACTACAGCTGTCCCGGGTCCCACTGTTTTTATGACTTGCATTGCCACCTTGCCTCCTGTAGTCCTTCTCTCCCTTCCTTGCACCGACCCCCAAGCAGACGGTCTCACCCGGCCCCCACACCTTCACAGCAGGCAGCCTCTCTTTTCTCTCATCGGCACCACTCCCTCATTCCCTGCTCAATGCCTCTATTCCTTCCTAGCAGAGTCACTGCCGCTTTTGGTGTTGAGGCCTTAGGCTGAATATAGCCACTCCACTTTACAATTTGCTGCTCCTCCAAAACTGCCTCTCCCACATTTGCTGCTGATAGACTGTGATTGGAGGAGCAGCTTCTTGCAAGATCTTTCACTTGCACTGACCTGTATTTTGAAGTGGAGATGCTGGCGTTGGACTGGGGTGAGCACAGTAAGCAGTCTTACAACACCAGGTTAAAGTCCAACAGGTTTGTTTCAAACACGCGCTTTCGGAGCGCAGCTCCTTCCTCAGGTGAGGAAGGAGCTGCGCTCTGAAAGCTCGTGTTTGAAACAAACCTGTTGGACTTTAACCTGGTGTTGTAAGACTTCTTACTGTATTTTGAACACTGGCTTCGCAGACAGGCTGGAGTGGCATGACATGATTGTGACCTACCTGCCATATGTTGAACAATTCTGTTCAAAAATTGGTAGCTATGTAGCAAACTAGAAACAATGTTTTGAATTTTATTAATTTGGTTCTTTAATTTCTTTTCACATTACTTTCAAATAATGCTAAGCAACTTCCTCCTTTAATTGATGATGTAACATGGGTAAAAGCATGAATTCTGGGTTTTTACATTTTTCCAAAGTATATAACCTAGAACAAAAACACTAGCCTTTCTTTTCCCATTGCCTGCCGATTCTTTTGGATACATATCAAAATTCATTTTTGTTAATCTATCAAGTACTGAAATTAGTTCAGCTATCATTAGAACAACTCTCTGATTGCTGGGAAAAGTAATAAAAATATTCCTGTTTGTTTCGGGTTTTAATTATTTTGTAGAATGTGGCATTGCTAAGGCCAGCATTTGCTGTCCATCCCTAATAGCCCTTGAACTGAATGGTTTGCTGAGCCATTTCAGAGGCCTGTTAAGAATAAACCAAATTGCTTTGGGTCTGGAGTCACTTGTAGAATAGACCAGATAAGGATAACAGATTTCCTTCCCTAAAGGCCATTAGTGAACCAGGCAGGTCTCTAAGACAACCAATATTCTCATGGTCGCCATTATTGAGATTTCAATTCCATATTTATTCATTGAAATTAAATTCCACCAGTTATCTGGTGATATATGTACTAATGCCCCCAGGGTCTTAACCTGGGCATCTGAATTACTTAGTCAAGCATCATTACTACTACTTCAGCATCTCCCCTCGAAGTGGAAATTCAATAAATCATTTTGATTAATTTCAAGCAAATAAATTTTTTAACTGTATTTGCGTGATGGTTTAAAGCTGAAAGATGATTTAGACAATTGAAAATTGTGCACAGTAACTTTAAATGTTTTCAAAGAAATTGAGACAATATATTATCGCAGATATTTGAATTTGGTGTGGTTCATGAAAAAAAATGATCAACCTGAAATATTAATTCCAGGGACAATTTAGCGTGGATAATCCACCTAACCTGCACATCTTTGGGTTGTGGGGGTGAAACCCTTGCAGACACGGGGAGAATGTGCAAACTCCACACAGACAGTGACCCGGGGCCGGGATCGAACTCTGATACTCAGTGCCATAAGCAGCAGCGCTAACCACTGCGCCATTGTGCCGCCCCATTATTTACAATATATATTAATGACTTGGACAAGGGTTGTGAATGCACTATTATCTTGTTTGCGGATGACTCAAAATAAGTGGGACTGCAAGTGTTGGGGATGACGCAAAGAGACTAAACAGGTTAAGTGAGTGGGAGAAAACTTGACTGATGGAATATAGTGTAGGTAAATGCAAAGTAATGCACTTGGCAGGAAGAATAAAGTAGTTGAATATAATCTTTATCATTGTCACAAGTAGGCTTACATTAACACTGCAATGAAGTTACTGTGAAAATCCCCTAGTCTCCACACCTCGGCGCCTGTTCAGGTACACTGAGGGAGAATTCAGAACGTTCAAATTACCAAACAGCACGTCTTTTGGGACTTGTGGGAGGAAACTGGAGCACCCGGAGGCAACCCACGCAGACACGGGGAGAACGTACAGACTCTGCACAGACAGTGACCCAAGCCTAGAATCAAACATGGGACCCTGGTGCTGTGAAGCAGCAGTGCTAACCACTACTGTGTCGCTTATTTAAATGGAGAAAAACTGCGAAGTGCTGCAGCATAGAGTGATTTGGGAGTCCTTCTGCATAAATCTGTCCAGGAATCTCGGGTTATTGGGGGAAAGGAGGGAAAGTAGAGTTTGGGATTATCACATTCATCTCATTGAATGGCAGAACAGACTCGATGGGCCCAACTGACCTACTTCTGCTTCTATGCCTTATGATCTTCCCACAGATCTGCATGACCTGTTGAGTATTTCCAGGATTTACTGTTTTTATTTCAGATTTACAGCACCCATAGGATTATTTTTGATTGTTAATAGCTTTCTAACTTAGTTGGGTCTTTAGCTTTAGGGTGTTCATAATTGTTTGAGAGAGCCATGAATTATGATCCTTCGAAGTTCTTAATTTATCCAAGTAAAGCAGAAATAATAAAGTTTGTCGAAAGCATATTGGTATCACGGCTAAACTTTTAGCCACCATCCAAGTGTAACAGAAGTATGTCTAATGTTTTCTAAGATAAGTTTGCAAAGACGCATATGTTAAAAAGACATCTGAGTTCAATCAGGAAGAATAATTATCAACCTATGAAGTTGGGGTGAATGGAGTTTGAGGTGACACAATGAAAATTCTACACACAATTTTTTATATTTATGTGGCAAATTATGAGGCACGTGACAAAGATGAGTGGGGAAAGTTGATACAAAAAATTAATATACGGGATACAAATTAAAAATTAGGAAGTTACAAGAGAGGAGATGTGGGACAAATGTGTGTTTTAAAAAGAGGGCTGAGAAATGCATGTGGCATTTGGATTAATCAAAAAGCCTTCTCCATTTTAGTTTTATAATCTAGTCAGCAACTAAAGTACAGAATTTGCACAACCTGCTGGAGCCCCATTAAAATTATGTTGAAGGTTCCAATTTTATACTGAAAGTATTCATAATCAGTCCACTTTTTAGTGTCATGTGCAAGCTCGAAGATCATATTAAGGTTTAAACATTTGCTTACTGTGTAAAGTCACTTAGATAATTAAAAAAGCATAAATGAAACAGCATTTTTGGCTGCAGCTGCAGTATTTCATGTAAGCAGAAAGGTTCTTGGTATCCCATTCAGGAATCGTAACTTTTTACCCAATGCTTGATGAGAGCTGTATGTTGTCTACATATAATAGGAAATCAGAGTTGAAATATTTTGAATAATACACCAGTTTAATTTTACTGTTCCTAAAGAAATAATTTATGACCAATTGGGGGTGAATCTTAAGCTACTCTTAAAAATTTGTTAAACATTAGTTTCAAAGCTAGGTTGTCATTTGATGAAATATGTGAATATTGAGTATTAATTTGTGAAAAAGACATTGCTCGCGTTAACACAAGTTTCTGTTTTAAATAATAAGTTTTGTTAGTTATGAATAAAATTAAGATTTTTTTTGCAAGGAAAGTGATAGATGATCAAGTCTCAAGAAGTGATCTTTTAAAGATGAAGTAATGTTGCTTTTTTGGTGTTAATTGAGAAGTGTAACTCAGTGTTGCCTTTTTACCAAATTGAAAAAAAGGTTTGCACTACCTCCTGCTGAGAAAACACATTAGACTTGAGAATTCTCTGATCGCAATCAAAGTATACATAACCACCTGCACCCATTTGGTTGGGTGAATTAAATGCTTCCTCTGTATTTAAACCCTGAGAACTCTTTCATGGGTCAACTATTCAAAGGCTAGGTTTTGTATGATTTCCTCCAAAAACATGTGTTTTTATTTAGCAGCTCACTTGGAATTTATCTTCTAGATTTTTGTTTAAAAAGGCCAGACCAGTTATGTAAATTAAACCAAAATCAAGATGAAAAGATTTTCTAAGTGATGTGCTTGTTTACCTACATAAATAACCGCAATTCAAATGCAACAAAGCAGTATGCAAGTATGTTTTTTTCAGGGTTTTTAAAAAATCTATTCATGGAATTTGAGCATTGCTGCCAAGGCCAGCAATTTATAGCCCATCCCTAACTGCTGCTGAGAAAATGATGGTGTGCTGCCTTAATAACTGAGTGGCTTGCGAGGCTGTGACCTATATAGTTATGTATAGGCCAGGCCTTTTAAGGACATCAGATTTCATCCGCTAAAGGTCTTTAGAGAAGCAGATGCTTTTTTTTAATGACAGTCCAGTAGTTGCATGGTTGCCATTACTGAGAGGTTTTTAAAAAAATTCCTCATTTATCTAATTAACTGAATTTAAATTCCCCAGTTGCCATAATGGGATTTGAACATGTGTCTCAGTTGTTAGTCCAAGGTCTGATTATTTAGTCCAATGGCATAGCTACTGTGTTATTCGTCCCTTGTTTGCCTGAACTTTATAAGTGTACAAATAGTAAATTTGTGTCACCTGGATTGTAGATTATATTTTTAGTGTTCGGAATGACATTTCTACATGCAAGAGATCTGTTGAGTTCTGTAAACACTGCTGAGAATCCTCCATGTCCTAGTATCCTAAATAGAGGTGATCTTTTTCTTCCATTTATGAAAGCATCTCTGTATTCTCATTTTACATATAATGTTCTCGCGTTCCATTACTGATGTGCAGTGACATGATCTAAAGAAATCAAAGGTATTTAAAATTACATGGTCTGCTATATTTCTTTCTTTCTGCTGACCTTTCAATTTCTCCTGTCCCAAACGTGTTAGTTTCTTGTAGAGTTAGTTAGACTGCTAATCTTTACCTGTGAACCTAGACAGTCATGAAAAATTGGTCGGGAGGGTGTGGAGCAAATGGAGCAAAAAGGTCAGGGAGAAATCTTTCCTGAGCCCCCACCTATCCGTGACCTGCTATTTTGCTCCAATCCCTCTCTTCAGCGGTATAAAAACCATTTGAAGAGTCATACAGACTCAACGCTAATTGTTTCTCTCTCCGTACATGCTGCCAGAAGTTCTGAATTTTTCTAGCAATTTTTGTTCTTCAAATTTCCAGCAAAGCAATATTTTGCTTTTATGAAAAACTGATGGGTCGCACAGTTGTGAAAATATCAGAGCTAAGCACAGTCTGTTCACATCCTGTATTCTCCTCAACATTTCAACATTGGGTACCTCTCCACTCCTTATTGCTGTAACAGGTTTTCTGTTCTTCAAGGATAGCAATAAGTGTGAAGTTTGTTTTAAAAGTACAATTAATTCCCAAATTGTGAAACAACGCGACTTCTACAGGTAGACATGCCTGTTATGGATTAATTGTACTGTCTACAACCAATAACACAATCGCTTAACTGCATATTGCATTCAAGATGTTGGTAATTTCTGTTCTAAAATGTTGGATTTTAGTGAAATCCCCTCTTCAGATGCTGGGTTTTTCTAATAAACACAAATTGTTGTTAATAACACGAACCTCTTGCATACACTCACACAATATACTATATATTATTCTGCCTTTGATCTAGGAAAACGTCCCACAGAGCTTCCTAGGATGCTGAACCAAAGGAAAATATATTAAGAAGAATGACTTAAAAAAAAAAGTTGGATAAGCGGCATTATAGATTTTCTTCATACATCTTCAAGAATTCAAAGTCATTTCATTTCTGTTGAAAATACATAGGAAAATTTCAATTAATTTAACTCAACTTTTTTCTGTTCTCAGAACATACAGGTAATAGAGTCGGGGTGGGGAGGATGGGCATTGCTATGTGTTCACTGTGTAGCAAGATTGGCTTCACTTCACAGCTGTGTTGTCAGGCTTTGTCACATAGGAAACAACCAGCTGAGGATTTTGGTTATCCAGGGAGCATGCAAGAATGCCAAAACAATTTGCAAACCAAAAAAATACTCAACTAGGCACAGCAGTACATAATGACATCTATCAATTTTCTGAGCCAGATTAAAGTGAGACCAGTAGGAAAGTGCATCTAAAGCTGTTAAATGATTTATAAAGTCCTGAATTAAGAATTTTCCGTTGTTGATTTGTAATGTCTGTTGTAATTCTGACTTGAATGTTGATGATCTGTGAGTGAGATTGTTCGTATTATCTAGCAGAACCCTCTGCTGGTAACATGCTGCACACTGTCTGTGAAACAATATGCGTACCATTCTAAGTTACAGAACTTAGAGGCTGCAGGCTGTAGCTTCATAACGTTGAAGAGTTCACTACAGCTGTTACATCCAAGCTAACCTTATACCAGCTTATCTGCAATGCAGCCATCTAGTGGCAGACTAATAAGTTATTTAATTTGTGTTTTTATAAAATAGAACAATGTCGAATCAGATGCATGTTAAAAGAGGTTAATCAAATATGTTTCTTCAAAGAATATTGAAATGATAGTGACTCAGGGTTATTTAGTCCTGTTTATAACTTGTGCAGAAATGAAACTAATCTAGCAGTAGATTTCTTTTTGTATTGCTCCCTGCTGTTTCCTAACTTGTCAAAATTTTAATGTTAATGTTTTTGTCATTCTGGTGGTGTCTTGAGTACAAGAGCCATAACAAACCAGAGTATGAATATCCTTTTTAGAATGGAAGTTGAAATATTTGAGTTTAGTTTTAGAAAAGTAACTGGAGGGTTAATGTTTTCATCATTTTAAGCTTGTGGATAATACTGCCCCTGGTGGCGTTATCGAAGTACAAGCTACATTGGGGTGAGAGCAAGATCAGTTTGCAACTTCTTCCTAATTCAAATAGCTAAGCTCCGTGTTCTTATTAAAGGTTGCTTTAAACCTTATACTGTGGATGGAATATGTAAGAGCAGTACAAACACAATTTTATGAAAACACATTTCAATTAATGTGTTTTACTCAACAGTGTGATTTATTTCAAATGATTAGGCAACCTATGTTACATATACATCCTGCAAGTGATTTTGACTCCTTCCTTTGATAATACTATATTAAAACATGATATATTGTCAAAATAAAATGTATTGCTGTCGATGTAAACGTGCAGAATTTAGATAAATGTTACAGTATGCAATACAGAAGTATTCCTGTGGGTGTCTCTTTTCCCTAGTGATTTCACGAATCCAAGCAACAGTGAGTTCCAAACCAAGAAAGCATAAATCGACTTTATTTTCAGTTGTACCTATATATAATTTATTTCACCCAGAATAAAAATACACCCAACTTTAAAAAAATAAAGTAAAGTTATTGAAGAAAACTTAAATAAATAAAGATTTAAAGTTATGGACCAATTCCTTTGTGGTAACTGAATTTATTCTTGATCAAAGAACAATATAAGAAGACCGGAACAGGCCATTCGGCCCTCCAAGCCTGCGCCGACCATGGTACCTTCCTAAACTAAAACTGTAAGTAGTCTTACAACACCAGGGTAAAGTCCAACATATTTGTTTCAATCACTAGCTTTCGGAGCACTGCTCCTTCCTCAGGTGAAGGAGCAGTGCTCCGAAAGCTAGTGTTTGAAACGAGCATGTTGGACTTTAACCTGGTGTTGTAAGACTTTTTACTGTGCTCACCCGAGTTCAACGCTGGCATCTCCATATCATAAACTAAAACTGTATGCACTTAGTGTCAGTATCTTTCCATTCCCACCTTATTCATATGGTTTGTCTAGATGCCCCTTAAAGGCCACTATTGTAGCTGCTCCCACCATCTCCGCAGGCAGCGCATTCCACGCTCTGTGTAAAAATACTTGCCTCGCACATCCGTTCTAAACTTTCCCCCAGGGTAATGTCCCCTAGTACTTGACTCTCCCATGCGAGGAAAGAGCATCTGACTATTCACTCTGTCCATGCCACTCATAATCTTGCAGATTCAGCTTTTGAAAATGTCATGTATATTTGTGTAACTAGATATTGGTTTTTGCAAAAAAAAATGTGGAATGTTTATAATTTAATCAGTAAAATCTGGCTGTGGGGGTGGCACGGTGGCGCAGTAGTAGGCACTGCTACCTCACAGCGCCGAGAACCCGTGTTCAAACCCAGCAACGGATCACTGTCTGTGTGGAGTTTGCACATTCTGCCAGTGTCTGCGTGGGTTTCACCCCCCACAACCCAAAGATGTGTAGGGTAGGTGAATTGGCCACCCTCTATTGCCCCTTAATTGGAAAAAAAGAATTAGAACATAGAACAGTACAGCACAGAACAGGCCCTACGGCCCTCAATGTTGTGCCGAGCCATGATCACCCTACTCAAACCCACGTATCCACCCTATACCCGTAACCCAACAACCCCCCCCCCCCCCTTAACCTTACTTTTATTAGGACACTACGGGCAATTTAGCATGGCCAATCCACCTAACCCGCACATCTTTGGACTGTGGGAGGAAACCGGAGCACCCGGAGGAAACCCACGCACACAGGGGGAGGACTGCAGACTCCACACAGACAGTGACCCAGCCGGGAATCGAACCTGGGACCCTGGAGCTGTGAAGCATTTATGCTAACCACCATGCTACCCTGCTGCCCCTGATTACTTTTTGGATACTCTAAATTTAATCTGGCTCAGTAACAAGTCTTACAACACCTGGTTAAAGTCCAACAGGTTTGTTTCAAACACTAGCTTTCGGAGCACTGTTCCTTCCTCAGGTGTTCCTTCACCTGAGGAAGGAGCAGTGCTCCGAAAGCTAGTGTTTCAAACAAACCTGTTGGACTTTAACCTGGTGTTGTAAGGCTTCTTACTGTGCTCCCCCAGTCCAATGCCAGCATCTCCACATCATGGCATTAATCTGGCTGTAAGTTTAATTAACTCCGAAATTACAAGTCGACAAAAATGTGAAGACTTTTCAAAACTTTAAAGATTTTTAATTAATCTCATTTTATTATAGCTTGCTAATTGATTGGGGGGGAGGGAGGGGTGTTGCGTTTCCAATATTTTAATTATGAACTTTGAAGCAATACAGAATATTAATTATTCCAAGTATTTCAGTTGTCTCTGCTGGTCAGAAAGCACTGAAAGCAATTATAGGCAAGGTAGAATTTGGATAGACTTGGGTGAACAGCAGTAGGCCCACTTTGCAACGGTTCCAAAATATAATAATGTAACTTGATGTAAATAACCTTCAGAAAGTAATTTGTGTTGAGAAATTTATGAATTATTTTTAAAAATGCCTTGTAGTATCTGTTTTATTTAAGGACTGTCACTTATGCTTTTATAACACGGCAATCACTTCTAATTTCAGAAATTGCCCAAATATGTCTTTTATAAAGACAAATCAAGAAAAGGGAGGAGAAAACACTTTTCACACAATCAAGTTAATTGAAAGATTACCTAAAAGCAAAAGGAGAAAATTGCAGGATTCCGTCCGAGATTTGTTGGCAGCAACGGTGCTGAAGAGATGATCACTCCAGAGATACCAGTGTTACAGTAAGTGCATTTTTAGATGATCAGAGCATTGAAACAAATATTTCCAGTATCTCATTACACAAGTACATGGGAGAACCTTCCAGTGGCATCTCTTGAAATTAAAAAAAGTGGCTTTTCTTCCTGTGAATTAGAATAATGCTTTTTAATTTAAAAAAAAGGTTTTGTGCATTCGTGTTTACACTTTGCATCCAAATGCATTGAAAACAATTTTGTTACTTGACCAGTGTTGTAAAAATTGCTAATAAAAACATTCAGAAAGGTTGTCAGTCAATTTCGAAAGGAAAACGATTTATTTGTTGCAACCACATGTGTAAATTTTCAATGTGTCCAAGTGACTTGATCAGTATTAATTTTTTAAAATCTGACCATTTCCGAGAATCCGTTTCCATTATTTAAGTTTTTATGAAATATGTTTTACTACTGAATATTTTTTTTAATAAACATTTTATTGAGGTTTTTTTGGGGATTATAACAACACAATAAACAATGTACATGAAACTATAAACATAGTGCAAAAGCCGTTTCCCCCCCCCCCCTTACAGGTCCCACCTTTATTAACCCCCTACTCTAAGCAAAATCTGCTGACAATTAATTTTCCGCGAAGAAGTAGACGAAAGGTTGCCACCTCCGGGCGAACCCTAACGGTGACCCTCTCAAGACGAACTTGATTTTCTACGAACAGAGTCCCTCCAAGCTAATAGTATCCTTCTCCGGGCTACCAGGGAAGCAAACAGCAGAACGTCAGCCTCTTTCTCCTCCTGGATTCCCAGGTCTTCCAACACCCCGAAAATTGCCACCTCTGGACTCAGCGCCACCCTTGTTTTTAACACCATGGACATGACATCTGCAAGCCCCAGCCAAAATCACCTAAGCTTCGGACATGCCCAGAACATGTGGACAGGGTTCGCTGGTCTTCCTGCACATTTTGCATACCTGTCTTCCACCCCAAAGAAACTGCTTATCCGGGCCACTGTCATGTGAGCCCAGTGAACAACTTTAAATTGTATCAGGCTGAGCCTGGCACATGTCGCGGGCGCGTTGACTCTACTCAACGCGTCCGCCCATAGACCATCCTCTATCACCCCTCCCAGCTCCTCCTCCCACTTGCGCTTCAGCTCATCGGTCTGTGTCTCTGACCCCATAAGTTCCTTGTAAATGTCCGAGACGTTCCCTTCTCCTACCCACCCTCTGGAAACTACCCTGTCCTGAATCTCCCTTTGCGGTAGGAGCGGGCCTCGCCAACCCAAATTTCTCCTCTCGCGCCCTCATACTTGGAAAGCTCCCCTCTATAAACATATCCCCCATCCTCTCAATCCCTGCTCTCCGCCATATTCAGAACCCTCCATCCATGCTTCCAGGGGCAAACCAGTGATTATTACAGATGGGGGACCGGATACTACTGACTATTTTTGTTCAAAGAATAAATGGCCACCAGTTCATCAAGCAAACATTTTGGATTTGACTTCCACTTAGATTTTTCCATGTCTAATGTCGCTTGAGGCAGACAAAGCGCATGCTTATGTCTGTTTCCATAACTTGCTTTTCTTGGAACGGACTGCTAGCCTGTCGCCAGAGGCTATAGCTTGAGGAGTGCCATTCTACATCAAGCATGGCTGACCAAGAAACTCTCCTGCTCTTACTGCCTGCCAAAAGCATAGTGGAAGGATATACAGATTGATTATCAACCTGTTTGTCCTTGTTATGAATGCAGCTTCTGTAGCCATGAAGCCCTCGAACATCGAGCACTTAGAGGTAGGGATATTATCCACTGCACCACAAGACCTCCCATCCTTTTCTGGATTGCATCAGCTCAATTTGAGGATGCATTTGTAAGTTACATGCGAGGTGCAAGTCTAGGGTTAAGGTTTGGCCTGATTCAGAAGCAAAGATACAAGATTATCTTTTCACTGTTGGGTCAGACCAAGATACTTGATTCAATTTGATCTTCCCCTGCTACTGAAAGTTGATTAATGTGACGCAAAACCACTTTGAGTTAACACAATGCTCATTTGAAATTGAAGCACCTTGTGTTCCTGACATTAATTGAATGTTGTTACACTCCTGTGCTCAATACCTCTCTCTATCTGGATAATTCTCTTAATTGTCATTAATGTTTTATTCTCACAGGAAACATTCCAAAAATTAAGAAAAGATAATCTGAAGTGCTATACATACTAAGTACCCATAGCCCCATGTAACCATCTGTCTTTTAATGCAATGCAGGCATTGTATTGTAATCACTCCTTCAGTAAATAATGTTTGCTGTGAAATCTTTGGAGTAAACTTTTCAATAATATTAGCAAGAGGAATCCCCTGAAGTTGAGCCTCTTCCTAGTTTTGCCATTATTTATTGTGCATTAAATACTGCTTCTGCTAAATTCAAAAGATGAAATTTTAAATAATCAGATCTGGAAGCAGATTGATCATATTGATGCAAAAGAACAGATTGGATTTATGAGGATCCCCTACGTTCCCGTGAATCAAGCAGGTTCTATTCTTTGCTTCACTGTATCACTTTTCCTATAATTGTTTTTATATGCCTTCAGTTCATAGACAAAACCCTCAATTACAATTTTTTCACTTCATCACTTGGTTGCACAGAACTTGACCATTGCTGGAAAAGCGACAAATATTGTCAAAGCTTTTTGTCTCATACCCTTCAGGATAGATGCAAGAATACCAAATTTCAAATGGGCCACATGAGAAATATTGGTTGACAAGTTTCCTCCGATTAGTTAAGGGAGCTATTGCTTCCCCCACCATCCCACCCAAGATACTTGAACCCCCACACTTGTATTTATTAATAAAGATACAATGTCTGGACAGATTTCTTTTGCTTGCAGAGGACAGATCCCTGCATATGAATATATGAAGCTTCTAGCAAGCGTAAGTGGAGCTACATTGCAAGCCTGACTGATAATCTGAAATTGATTGTTAGTGTAATCCTTGGCACACTTGGGATTGTTGGGGCTCATGATTTTTCCATTGAATTTAAGAAATAAAAATACTATGTTAAACATATCAAGAAATAAGGAGTTAACATTTGTAGAATTTTATCCTTTTCCTTCTGATTCTTTGTAACTTTGATTTTTGTAGTTCCTGTAAAATAATAACTTGATTGTGCTCTTTACTTGTATCTTGCGATGTTTCACAATTTCAAACAGTGTCCTTATTTGTATAATAATGCATTACAAATACATAATATTAAATATGCATACTGTAATCTTATATTCTTTAAATATGCCCACTTTAGATAGAGGTGTTTGCACTGAATTTCAATAACTTGTACAGTAAGTCCTCAGTTAGACTTGTACTTGTGTTCCTTACAATAGCGACTTTAAGTGAATAATCAATGTTAAAGCCTGAGTTGTGTTTCTGCGGACATTTCTTGCCTAGAACAAAAATGTGCAAGTTGAAATACTGCACCGTGCGCGTGCAGTATTGCGTATTCCTAGTAAAAATAACTTATAAAATAAAATAAATCACTAAATATCAAAGAAATGCTGTATAAATTCAAATTAAATGATACTCACCAGTCTCTATTTCTTCTTAGGCAGTCCTTCAGATTTGGGAATGACTTGCTACCACCAGTTTGATGGGTTCTGAAATGGTTGATCAATCCAATGTGCAATTTGCAATCTCTTGTCATATACAGGCAGGTGGGGCTTGGAGAGTCAGTTAGATGAGTTGTTCAAAGGTTATTGCACTCTCTCCACTGCCTTGACTCTCCGTTGCCTTGACTTTGTCTCTGACTGTTCCTGACACAATCTCGGTGTTTGGTGCCAACCTTCCTTATTTTGGTCGGTCACCAGATTTAGATGTTTGACCTCTTCAGAGGTGCTTTGAGGCCAGCAGCATGGTTCAATTTCCGTACCAGCCTCCCCGAACAGGCGCTGGATTGTGGCGACTAGGGGATTTTCACAGTAACTTCATTTGAAGTCTACTTGTGACAATAAGCAATTTTTATTTTCATCTCTGAAGCATTTCAGTGGAGGTTTCTGTGAGTGATTAGTGCTGGGCATGTTGTTTTGGGTGAAGCAAATGGTTCTGTCACTGACTTTAGAATGGACTCTTTGCCTCACTTACATACATAGAAGATAAGAGCAGGAGGAGGCCCATTGTCCCTTCGATCCTGCTCCGCCATCTATCACGATTGTGACTGATCATCCAACTCAGTAGCCTAATCCTGCTTTCTTCCCATAACCTATGATCCCATTCGCCCCCAAGTGCTATATTCAAGCCGCCACTTGAATATATTCAATGTTTTAGCATCAACTACTTACTGTGATAATGAATTCCACAGACTCACCACTTTGGTTGAAGAAATGTCTCCTCATCTCTGTCCGAAATGGTTTACCCTGAATCCTCAGACTGCGACCCCTGGTTATGGACCCACTCACCATCGGGAATATATTCCCTGCATCTTCCTTGTCTAGTCCTGTTAGAATTTTATAAGACTCTGAGATCCTGCCTTAGTCCTCTGAACTACAGCGAGAACAATCTTAGCCTAGTCAATCTCTCCTCATATGCCAGCCCCGCCATGCCTGGAATCAGTCTGGTAAACCTTCGCTGCACTCCCTTGAAAGCAAGAACATCCTTCCTCAGAAAAGGAGACCAAAACTGCACACAATATTCTCGGTGTGGCCTCACCAAGACCCTGTATAATTGCAACAACACATCCTTGCTCCTGTACTTGAAACCTCTCGCAATGAAGGCCAGACCATTAGATTTCTTTACCGCCTGCTGTACCTGCATGCTTACCTTCAGCGATTGGTGCACAAGGACACCCAGGTCCCAGTGCACACTCCCCTCTCTCAATTTATAACCGTTCAGGTAGTAATCTGCCTTCCTGTTTTCACTTCCAAAGTAAATAACCTCACACTTATCCAAATTATACTGCATCTGCCCACTCGCTCAACCTGTCCAGATCATGCTGTAGGATCTCTCCATTCTCGTCACAGTTCACCCTCCCACCCAACTTGGTATCATCTGCAAACTTTTTGATATATTTTGTTCCCTCATCCAAATCATTAATATATATTGTGAATAGCTGGGCCCAGCACCGATCCCTGTTGCACCCCACTAGTTACTGCTTGCCAATTTGAAAAGCATTCATTAATCCCTACTCTTTGTTTCCTCTCTGCTAACCAGTTTTCTATCCACCTCAATACAGTTCCCCCAATCCCATGAGTTTTAATCTTGTACAATAATCTCTTATGTGGGACTTTACCAAACGCCTTTTGAAAGTCCAAATGTACCACATCGACTGGCTCCCCCTTGTCAACTGTACTAGTTACACCTTCAAAGAATTCCAACAGATTTGTCAAGCGTGATTTCCCCTTCATAAATCCATCCTGACTGCCTGCCACTGCTTTCTAAATGTTCCGCTATAACGTCCTTGATAATGGATTCAAGAATTTTCCCCACTACCGATGTTAGGCTTCCTGGTCCATAATTCCCTGTTTTCTCTCTACCTCCCTTTTTGAATATTGGAGTGACATGAGCTACCCTCCAATCTGCAGGGACAGTTCAAAAGAGTCTATAGAATCCCGGAAGATGACCACCAATGTATCCACTATTTCCAGAGCCACCTCCTTAAACACTCTAGAATACAGATTATCAGGCCCTGGGGCTTCATCCGCCTTCAATCCCATCGATTTTCCCAGCACCATTTCTCTACTAATATTGCTCCACAGCGAGCACACCTGGCTCCAAAATTAAAATGAGTTTGCAGAGTTAAGAAATGGGCCTTTTCTGCACAGAAGTGAACAGCCCAGACTTCACCTACTTCCTTGTAAAAAAAATAAAATCTTGTTGCTTGGGATATTCTTCTTCTGTTTCAGAGTGTTTGAAAAGAATTGTGATACCTTTACAGTTGAATGCCTCTCTCACTCAAGTCAGAATGGCGCCAATTGGGTCATGGGGTGACCCATGACAATGAAGTAAAATGATGCTTAAGCAAATTAAAATCAAAACAAAATACTTGAATCAGAAATATTGGCCCTAAAAACTGTGCGACTTTAAATTGAAATAACATTGAATGGGAAATTTACATTGAGGACTTACTGTATTGAAGAATGTAATTTATTCCATGGTACTGATAACTGATAGATTTTTTTGCTTTATCTGTTGTTTGGTGGTGGTGTTGATTGGAAGAACTGAAATACAAAGTATTTCCTTAATTGGAAATTATATTTCATGATCCTTAACTTTCAGGGAGTCAACTAATGAAACAACCATTCATCCCGATGTTACTGGTGAATTCGAGGATCCAGAGGCAAAAGGACGCAAGCGCAGAGCTCGCGGTCCTGGCAGGCCCCCGGTATGAATTTCTAAACTAGCATTGATATTTTGTTATTAAAAATCATGTATTAAGTGTGTCCTGCATTTATAAGCACTTACACTAGAGGCATCGAGAGCCAAGAAAGAGATGAATCTATCAATTAAACAACAGACAAATGCAGTTCATATAAAGGTAAAACATTCCAAATATTATTATTTTCAAAAAGTGGAAGAAAGATCTTTAAAAATGAAATTTTTATACCAAATTTCCCAGAAGTCATTCCATGTTTTTAGTGCATTTGTGATTTTGAGAGTTGTGTGGATAGAATATTTTATCCATTACTCCTGTCCTCTCAAACCATCAATATAGATTGTAAGTAGCTGAGGCCCCAGCACTGATCTTTGCAGCACGTCACACCTGCAACTCCAGGAGCCCTTACTTTGTGCATTAACCTTTTGAGTGGTATTTCTTTTAGAAATCCAAATGTACAATATCTACTCTTCCCCTTTATCTACCCTACTCAGAAATGAGGTTGAGCAATTAGGCCTTTACTCACTCATGTTTAGAAGAATGACAGGTAATCTAATTCAGGTATATAAGGTGCTAAAAGGTATTGACACAGTCGATGTAGAGCAGATGCTTTCACTTGTGGGGCAATCTAGAACAAGAGGTCATAGTTTTAGGATAAGGGGTAGCAGATTTAAAACAGAGATGAGAAATTACTTCTCCCAATGGATCATGAATCTGTGGAATTCACCACCACAGAGTAAGTACGATGGATGCCTAGACATTGAATAAATTTAAGGAGGAGTTAGACAGATTTTAAATGTTTATTTTTCAGTTAAAAATTTTTTTTTAGAATGCCCAATTCATTTTTTCCAATTAAGGGGCAATTTAGCATGGCCAATCCACCTCCCTGCACATCTTTGGGTTGTGGGGGCGAAACCACGCAAACACTGGGAGAATGTGTAAACTCCACACGGACAGTGACCCAGAGCTGGGATTGAACCTGGGACCTCGGCACTGAGACAATAGTGCTAACCACTGTACCACAGTGCTGCCCTAGGCAGATTTTTAATTAATAATGGGTTGAAGGGTTATGGAGAGCAGGAGGGGAAGTAGAGTTGAGACCGAGATGAGATCAGCCATGATCGTATTGAATGGCGGAGCAGGCTCAAACGGCTGAATTGCCTACCCTCCCGCTCCTAGTTCTTATGTACTTGTTACATCCTTCGAAAAACAAATAATTTGACAAACACCATTTCTCTTTCATAAAACCAGGCTGATTCTATTTCTAAACATTTTCAAGTTTTTTTTAAAACTAAAAACCAGTCGGAAATTTTAAAAATATATATAAACTAATTAAATAAAATTGAGATGCTGGGCAGGTGATGTGTTGTACCTGCATCATGTTGGAGCTGGTGGATCCCATCTGTAGCAAGTGTTGGTTGCTCAAGGAACTTCGACTCAGAGTTATCATAGAATCCCTACAGTGCAGAAGAAGGCCATTCAGCCCATCGAGTCTGCACCGACCCTCTGAAAGAGCCCCACCCTATCTCCATGATCCACTAACCCACCTAACCTTTTGGTGACTAAGGGGCAATTTAGCATGGCCAATCCACCTAACCAAATCTTTGGACTGTGGAAAGGAACTGGAGCACCCGGAGGAAACCCGTGCAGACATGAAGAGAAAGTGCAAATTCCACACTGACAGTTACCCAAGACCGGAATTGAACCTGGGTCTCTGGCTCTGTGAGGCAGCAGTGCTAGTCACTATGCTGCCCCTGATGAACTGGAGTCTGGGCTTTGAATGCTGTGACACACTAGGGATGGGGAGAGTCAGCTGGATACTGTGTTTCAGGGGCAGTCAAATCTCTTGTGTTAACTACTTTGAATTCAACCAGTGGTCAGGGGTGGGAGAGTGTAACTATGAGTGAGACAAATATAAGTATCCAAGAGGTAGGGATGAGATAACTGACCACAGCACCGTGGTACAGGGAAGCATTCAAATGGGGGGAAGAAGAGAAATGTAGTCGTGTGATAGAAATGTAATTGGGGATATTATAGTTACAGACATAGACACTGTTCTCTATGTCCAAGATTGAGAATCAATATTGCCTCGCTGTCAGGGTTTGGGATATCTTATCTGGGCTGCAAAGGAACTTGGAGTGGGATGGGAAAGATCCAGTTGTTGTGGTCCACATAGGTACCAATGATATAGCTAGAATGAAAGAGGTTCTGCTGAGGGAATATGAGCAACTAGGGGCTAAATTATAAAGCAGAACCAAAAACGAAATAATGTCCGGATTACTATCTGAGCCACTGGCTAATTGGTCAATACGATTAAAGAGGTAAATGCTTAGTTCAACGGTTGGTGTGGAAGAAATGGGTTTAAACCCACAGGACATTGACACCAAAAGAGAAAAGGAGGAGGCTGGCACCAAGGAGGGAAGGAGGAAGCTGTGCCAGTGGAACAGCCTTCGCCTGAATCGCGCAAGGACCCTCGAATCGCATAACTAGGGCTGTATATGAGGCTTTAAACTAAATAGTGGGAGGTGGGTAGTTGCATGGAAAATTAGAAAATCAAAGTTAAAGGAGAAGGTAGGAGTTTAGGTTAGCGATGAGATGGATTATTACCAGAAAATAAAAGGAAAGGACGGAATCTGAATCGGACAAGAGTTGGTAAATTTCATAATAGAACAAACTTAAAGGCTTTGTATCTGAATGCACAAAGCATTCTAAACAAAATTAATGAAGCAGCACAAATGGAGACAAGGGCTATGATTTGGTGGTGATTAATGAGACAGTTACAAGGTCTGGGAGTTAAATATCGAAGGGTACTTAGTGCTTCTGAAGGATAGACAGAAATGAAAAGGAAATGGTGTAGCTTTGCTCGTAAAGGAAGGGATCAGTGCTGTAGTGAGAAATTATATAGGCACTATATGTCAGACATGAAATCAGTCTGGGTAAAAATAAGAAATTGCAACGGGAAGAAGTTCCTTGTGGAAGTAATCTATATGTCTGCAATGGGGCACAATATAAACCAGGAAATATTGGAGGCTAGGAAGAAAGGTATGACAATAATCATGGGTGATTTTTAATAGGCATTCGACTGGATTAATCAAATCGGCACGGGTAGCCTCAACGGAGAGTTCACTGAATGTATTGGAGATTATTTTGTGGAGCAATATGTTGTGGAACCAACCAGGGAGCAGGCTATTCTGGATTTGGTATTGTATCATGAGGATGGATTTATTAATGACCTCACAGTTAAGGATCCTCTCGGGGAGAGTGATCGTAGCATGATAATTTCAAATTAGAATTTCAAATTCAGTTTGAGGGCGAGAAACTGGAGTCCCCTGTCGCATTCTAAAGTTCAACAAAAGTAATTATGTCGGCATCAGGACTAATTTGGCCCTAGCGGACTGGGAAGAAAGTCTAAAAGGTAGGACAGTTTATGAGCAGTGGCAGTCGTTTAAGGAAATGTTCAATTCCCCCCACCTAAAATATATTCCAGCGAGGACAAAAGATTGTCAGAGGAGTGACACATCCATGGCTAAGCAAGGAAATTGAAGATAACATAAAGACAAAAACTAAGGCATACCATGTTGCAAAGGTCAGTGGCAGTCTGGAAGATTGGTAAACTTTTAAAGATCAACAAAAGGTTACTAAAAAAAAGTAATTAAAAAAGAAAAGATAAATTATGAAAAAACTAACAAAATATCAAAAAAGATAGCAAAAGCGTATATAAATATATAAAAAGGAAGAGAGTAACTAAAGTGAATGTTGGAACCTTGGAGGATGAGACCAGGGTGACCATATTGCAAAGGTATAGTGGGAACACAGAAATGGCAGAGATACTAAATCATTATTCTGCCACACAGTGGAGGACACTAGTACCATCCCAATAGTAACAGGTAATGCAGGGATAATAGTAAAGGAGGAACTTTGAACAATCATCGCATGAGGTACGGTTGAGGGCTCTGGGTCTGTACTCATTGGAGTTTAGAAGGATGAAGGGGGATCTTATTGAAACTTACAGGATACTGCGAGGCCTGGATAGGGTGGACGTGGAGAGGATGTTTCCACCAGTAGGAAAAACTAGAACCAGAGGGCACAATATCAGACGATCCTTTAAAACAAAGATGAAGAGGAATTTCTTCAGCAGAAGGCTGTGGAGGCCAAATCACGAGTGTCTTTAAGACAGAGACAGATAGGTTCTTGATTAATAAAGGGATCGGGGTTATGGAGAAAAGGCAGGAGAATGGGGATGAGAAAATATCAGCCATGATTAAATGTGGAGCAGACTTGATGGCCGAGTGGCCTAATTCTGCTCCTATGTCGTATGGTCTTTTCATCAATAGGGAAAAAATATGAAACAAACTACTGGGATTGAAGGAAGACAGGTTCCCAGGGCCTGATGGCCGACATCCGAATGTCTTAAAGTAAGTGGCAGCGAAGATACTGGATCCATTGGTTATAATTTAAAATTCCCTGGATGGGGAAAAGATGCCAGTGGACTGGGAAAATGCTAATGTAAACACCCTTATTCAAAAAGGGAGGGAGGCAGAAAATAGGAAACTATAGACCAGTTAGTTTAGCATCTGTCATTGGGAAATTGTTCAAATCCATCATTAAGGAAGTAACAACAGGACATTTAGAAAGTCAAAACACAATCCATCAGAGTCAGCATGGTTTTATGAAGGGTAAAATGTGCTTGGCTAATTTGCTAGAGTACTTCGAAGATGTAACAAGCCAAATGAATAAATGGAATTCTGTAGATGTGCTATATCTGGACCTCCAGATGGCATTTGATAAGATCCTGCATAAAAGGTTAATACACAAGGTAAGATCACATGGGATTAGCTGTCATTTATTAGCTTGGATAGAAGACTAGCTAACCTATAGCAGGCAGAGAGTAGGGATAAATGGTTTTTCTTCTGCTTGGCGCAATGTACCTAGTAGGGTGTCACTATTTACAATATATGTTAATGACTTGGATATAGGGATAGAGGTACTATAGTCAAATTTGCAGATGACACTAAAATAGGTGGGATAGGAAGTTTCAATGAGAAAATAAGAAATTTATGAACGGATGTAGGTAGGCTAGGTGAGGGGACCAAAATTATGCAGATGGAGTTTAATGTGGATAAGTGTGACGAAAAATGGAAAGGCAACGTACTCTCTAAATGGAGAGAAATGTCAGAATGCTTGGTTGCAGAAGGACCTGGGTATCCTTGTGCATGAATCACAGAAAACTAGCATGCATGTACAGCAGGTAATAAGGAAGGCAAATGCAATTTTAGCCTGACTAGCTAAAGGAGGAGAGGGTAGAGGTAGGAAGTGCTCCTTTAACTGTACAAGGCATTGCTGAGATCGCACCTGGAATGCTGTGCAATTTTGGTCCCCTTAATTGAGGAGTGATGTCGTTGCAATAGAGGCAGTTCAGAGAAGGTTCACTAGATTAATTCTTGAGATGAGAGGTTTGTCTTATGAAGAGAGATTGAGCAGTGTAGGCCTATACTCTCGTGTTTAGAAGAATGAGAGATCTAATTCAGTTATATAAGATGATAAACGGTATTGACAAAGTAGACGTAGAGTAGATGCTTCCTCTTGTAGCGCAACCTAGAACCAGAGGTCATAGTTTTAGGATGAGTTTTATGATTTAAAACAGAGATTAGGAGAAATTACTTCTCTCAAAGGGTCGTAAATCTGTGGAATTCACTACCCCAGGATGGGGTGGATGCTGGGACATTGAGTAAATATAAGGAGGAGACAGACAGATTTTTAAATAGTAATGAAGGGTTATGGAAAATGGGCAGTATATTGGAATGGAGGCCAAAGGAGGTCAGCCATGATCATATTGAATGGTGGAACAGGCTCGAGAGGCTGAATTGCCCACTCCTACCCCAAGTTCTTATGTTCTAATACCATCAGTTTGTAAGTGCATCGTTAAATCAATCTTGATCATAGATTCTAACATTTTCCGGACAACTGAATTCTTGCTAATTGATCTGTAGTTTCCTGTTTTCGTCCCTGCTTTCTTGAATAATGTTGTTATATTTGTCAACTTTCAATCTGCTGAAACTGTTGTATAATCTAGAGGAGTTTGGAAATCCATAACCAGTACATCCGTTATTTCTATCGCTACTATCTCTTATTGAACCCTCGGATGTAGACCATCAAGTCCCTTATGTTTCTCTGCTGATACTAATTACCTCAGGCCCCTCACTTTTATTCGCTCCTTGGTTACCCTCCCATTTCTGGTATGTGATTTCTGTCTTTTACAAAATATTTGTCTAATTTCTCTGCCATTTCCTCATGTCCCATGATATTCTCCAATGTTTACTTTGACTTCCCTTCCTTTTATATATTCATGAAAACTCTTATAATCTATTTTTTATGTTGCTGGCTAGTTTACTCTTCCAATCCTCTTCGCCTCCTGTCAGGTGGCTTTCTGGTTCTTGATACTTCTCATGGAAGAGCTGATGCATAAATGGTCAATTGAAGATATTCATCCATAGAGAATCCAACCTTTATAAGATAAGTCCAATAATATTTGAGGAAGTCATGTGATTTCCTGTCTATAGTGTCAATGTATCCTGTGATCAAACTTCCAGGAATACCTTCAACCAAATGTGGCATTCCTATTCTATCCGCATGTCATGTACTGATGATCTGAAAGCCCCTTTCTACCCCCAGCATTTTAAACGTTACCAGCTGCAACACAGGAGTAGAAGGGGCCCCTA
The DNA here is from genome assembly GCF_902713615.1 of Scyliorhinus canicula. Lineage (NCBI taxonomy): Eukaryota > Metazoa > Chordata > Chondrichthyes > Carcharhiniformes > Scyliorhinidae > Scyliorhinus > Scyliorhinus canicula. Next base: position 79,033,363 of record NC_052158.1, on the reverse strand, counting down.
GATCAGAGCATCCTACCCTCAATGAAAAATGGTCCTAGGATGGAAATGTGTCAGCCGTGGCTCAGTTGGGAGCACTCTCTCCTATGAATCAGAAGGATCTGAGTTCAGGTCCACACCAGGATTTGTGCACACCAAATAAAACATTTCAGTGCCGTACTGTGGGACTACTGCACTGTTGGAGGTGTTATCCTTCAGATGTAGAGTTAAACCGAGGCTCTGTCTACCCTTTCAGGCAGGCATTAAAGACCCCAAGGCACAATGTCAAAGGAAAGCAGGAGATTTGTCCCCAATGTCATCACAAACAAATGATTATCTGGTCATTGTCACATGATTGTTTATGGAAACTTGCTGTGTGCAAATTGGCTGCTGCACCGTGACACAGTGGTTAGCACTACTGCCTCACAGCACCAGGGACCTGGGTTCAATTCCGACTTTGGGTGACTGTCTGTGTGAAGTTTGCACTTTCTCCCCATGTCTGTGTGGGTTTCCTCCGGGTGCTCCAGTTTCCTCCCATGGTCCAAAGATGTGCACGTTAGGTGGGTTGGCCATACTAAATTACTCCTTAGTGTCCAAAAAGATTAGGTGAGGTTATGGGGATAGGGTAGAAGCGTGGGCTTAAGTAGGGTGCTCTTTCCAAAGGCCTGTGCAGACTTGATGGGCTGAATAGCCTCCTGCACTGTAAATTCTATGAAATCTATTAAATCTATTTCCTATATTAAAAGTAACATTTCAAAAGTACGTTCTTGGCGACAGAGTGCTTTGAGAAGCCTGGTGGGCATGAAAGGCACTGTATAAGTCAAAATCTTCTTTCATTCAATGAATTATGAATCCCAACAAACAGAACTGAAATCGCACCCTGCTGGCAGGGTTGCAGAATTAGGGATGACCTCGGGTGAGCTCAAGAATACGGAAAATAGTACAGCAATGGAATATTTTAGTTCATATTTTTGCTCTACATACAATGGTAATTTGGAAAATAAGTACACCTGCAGATAAGTGACTTTATATTTGGTGTCTAATTTACAGGTTTCACTGTATTACTTTGCCAACAGAGGCAGTGTTCTGTCTGATCCAAATTGTGCTTTTCAAAACCTCATATCCCAGTCATCACAAAGACTGCACATTTTTACCTTGGTACTATCATCTGTCTCAGCACATCCAATCCCCATTGAAAGCTATCACTTCAGGCTTAATTGCTGCAACCATTTTCAATGGACACTCAAGTGCCATCAGTCATCAACTCCAGCTTGTCAAATTCCACTATTTCACACTATGTTCTATTATTTTGCCTCTGCATTGCTTACGCTCAATGATGCCCTGCTTCCCAACATCTTGAACTCAAAACCTCATTCTCATTTGTAGTTTGGCCTACGGCCTGGCCCCTCATTCTTTTGCAACCTTTCTAGCCTACTTTGAATTGCAATGTCATTTTTATTATATACATCTCTTTTTATGTTTTTCTTGTATTCCTCATCTGCATTTAATGCCTCAGAGAGTATAATGAATCTTATTATCTCATGGATCAGAATGTCACTACCTTTTTGATCATGTTTGGCAGATTTCTCTCTCACTTCAGATGGTTAGCAGTGTGACTAGGCCTGGGGTTTGAGGGAAAGACAAGCTGGGATCAAGATATGATAATGATTCTGCTTGATGTTTCAGCTCAGAGAGTTGAGCAAGGGACAGCTAAAGACAAAACTGAGTAGGGAACTTGGAGGGGTGAAAAGTGTTTGAAGAATACTGCTACGGAAGATGGAGAGCTGAAGATTTATCAGCATGCTTATACTCCGACGCATTTACTGTTAGATTCCCATTGGACCAAGGTAAAGGTATTGCTGCCTGTTGGTGGGGGAAGTTATTAATCATAACTTCCTGGTTTACCAGTGTTGCATTTAGGGGGTACCCCAATAATGTGCTGGGAAATCTCTCTCGGAAGTTTCTACGTAAGGGTTTACCTGGCAATAGCCCCGAAGTGCTAACTTCCTCTGGACAACTACGCTGGGCTGGGAACGATCTGACAGAAGCGATTTAAATCACTAACTTTAGCTGGTTCTGCCAGTTTTACCCTGATAGTTACTGAAAGAGTTGATGGGGAAAAAATCACTTCTAACTCCAGAGTAACTATTTAAACATCCAGACCAGCCTTGCATGAGACCACCCCCCACCCAATTTAAACATGCAGATCCAGCCTCACATGAGATCCATGCGCACACAAACAACAGCCCCCAGTGGACCCACCATACTACCGCTGACACCCACTCCCTTTACATTTCCTTTACACAGCTAGTGCGGTAAAAAGGTGGGGTTTCTTACCTCTCTGCGCCCCAGTTACTCTACACCAATACAGCCAGGAGCACGCTTAGCTGTTCTTGTTTCACCCAACCTGAATGAGGAAGATTGGGCAAGACGGTGGATTTGGAATTCCAGCGTGGGTAAATTTGTCGAGAGTAACAATCTGCCAGAGATTGCCACTCACGAACGAATTAATTTTGCATTTTGCAATGGGTCATGGAGGGCTTGCAAAGTAGAATAGAGAAGTTTATGGATATCTTTCACGTCGATGACCTTTCATCAGAACTAGGAAAAGTTAAAAAAATCAAGTTGGTTTTCGGCAGCTGAAAAGGAAAAAAATGGAAAATGACAACAGGATAGGTTTGCGGTAGGCCAGAAGGTGGGAGACATTAAATGACATAAGAGCTGTATGTGCTAGGTCAAAGGAAGTGCGATTGGAACAAAGCTGAAATTGTTGAACTCGATGTTGAATGTGAAAGGTTGCAAACTGTCTAATTGTGGATCAGTTGATAGCGTTCTTGTCTCTGAATCTCAAGATGGTGGGTTTAAGTCCCACTTCAAGACATGAGCACAAAAATGTCCAGGCACGCACTGAGTGAGTGCTGCACTGTTTAAGGTGATGTCTTTCAGAGGAAATGTTAAACTGAGGCTAACTCAGCTATAACTGACCCACTGGTGGTAGAGACAGTGACTTCTGGTTCTACAGTTTGATAGAAGTGAAGAAACACAAGACAAAACATAAACAGATAGAATATTTAAAGAAGTACATAGATTGTTTTTCTGGTTTCCAATCATCTAATTCCTTTGAAAGCCATTTATTAATAAAACGCACAAGCTTGTTGGCCTTGGTTGAAGGAAGGTTAGTATGTCCTCTGACTAAAATTTAACAGGCTGCCTTTTATTTCATGGTCGGATTAATTACTTCACAGCAATGATAAGTTTGCTTTAATGCTCACTTTAGCTGTAACATTCATTTTTGTTCCTAAATTAATTCTTCAGCTCATGGTGGAAATAGCCAGTCAGTGTCCTTTGACTATACCTTTTTCAAAAAAAAATGTAACAACTGAGCTAAATAAATATTTAGAAGTGAAAATATACACATTTTGAATGTGCTATCTTTAATTTAATAATGCCTCTTTGTTCTTTTCCAAGACTGCTAAGAAGGCAAGACGCATTACAGGAGAGAAAGGTCGTGCAGGAGCTGGTGGTAGAGCAAGTCAGGGAAAGGCTAATGGTCACCATCAGCAAAATGGAGATATTGAGCCAGTTACGCTGTTTGAGGTGGTGAAAATGGGAAAGAGTGCCATGCAGGTAATTGAAAAATAAAGTATCCTACGGTCCTTTCCTTTTAATCTGTCCATGTGGAAGGAATACGCACATTATTTCTAAAACTTGTTGATCAATTTATGTGCCTGTTACAAGACTAATTGAAAGTTGTATCAATTTCTGTGCACATTTGAATGGCATGAGACATGACTTATATCTTCAGTTGGAATCCGACCTGATCATTCACTTCTATGTTTTGTGGTTAGACCAGAAGTGTTCTATATAGTATAGCATTATTTATTTTTTTAGAATAGCTATTTTTCTTTTTTTTTATAAATTTAGTGTTCCCAATTATTTTTTTCCAATTAAGGGGTAATTCAGTGTGGCTAATCCACCTAGCCTGCACATCTTTGGGATGTGGGGGCGAAACCCACGCAAACACGGGAAGAATGTGCAAACTCCACACAGACAGTGACCCAGAGCCCGGATCTAACCTGGGACCTCGGCGCCGTGAGGCTGCAGAGCTAACCCACTGTGCCACTGTGCTGCCCGAAAAGCTATTTTTTAATAGCTCATTACCTGCAATTCATTTTTTTTACCCAATGAATCAAATTATACTGTCTGAAGAGATCTACCGTGTAGAATTAGTGAAGTCTTACGACACTAAAACTCGGTCGAAATTTGAGTTAAACGTCTCGGATGTAAACTAGAATCTTTAATGCCTCTATTTGATTACAATTAGGAGAAACTTAAATCTATTCTCAATAGAGTCCGGCTAGCAAAAGTTCTTAAAGAGAAGCAACTTGTAAACAATTTAACTTTCAAAATAATACAGAAATGGTTTCTTGCTTATGGCAAAACAGCTTGCATTTACTTCCAAGAGTTAGAGTGGAGAAGTGAAAATATGAAAAATAGAGATAGAGACTAGTTAGATCGAAGTATCGGATGATCCCGGAATAAAGATGGCGTACGGACCATCATGTTTAAAGGAAAGCTTATCAGTCTTGAGCCATCTATCTACACCTCTGTGTTGTCCTAATTGGTTTGGTTTAGAATCAAATACATTTGATTTGATGGTTAACTGTCAATCCTTAAATGTGCAACATAAGTTCTGAATGTTTCATGTTTGAATATTTGTGTATGTTATGGAATGCGATTCTGTGCTATTATCAAGAGCGGTTTCCACTGGCTTTCTGTCGGCTTTGCTTTATCCACATTATGAACAATGGTGCCTTCATATTGCTATGGTGCTTACTTGGCCTTGATCTCATTACTGGTATAGCTCATTTCTTAATGTCAAACTGACTTTGAAAATATGTTTATTGGAACGATAGCTTTTTCATCTTGCTGAGTGAAAATGGTGTTTTTATCTCCAATTAGTTTATGCATGTGTCAGGCTTTTTGTGTCTCTGTTGAAGCTATGTTTTTTGTCATGGCCTGAGGTTATGAGTGCTGAAATCCTCATTTTAAAATGGGTATTAAAACTGGGTCTAAATATTTACACGAAAAAGCCTTCTTTTACCTATCAGGTCTATCAGGAAATAGTCGATTGCTATCACCATCTTATCATTCTGCTTTGGAAGAATCTTTTAGCTGTATCGCTAATAATAGCAGGGTTAATAATCTTTATTATTGTCACAAATTGGCTTACATTCACACTACAATGAAGTTACTGTGAAAATCCCCTAGTCGCCACATTCCAGCGCCTGCTCGGGTACACTGAGGGAGAATTCAGAATGTCTAATTCACCTCACAAGCACGTCTTTTGGGACTTGTGGGAGGAAACCGGAGCACCCGGAGGAAACCCACGCAGACTCGGGGAGAATGTGCAGACTCCACACAGTCGGTGACCCAAGACTGGAATTGAACCCGGGTCACTGGCTCTGTGATACAATACTGCTAACCACTGTGGTACCATGCCGCCGCATTGCTAGCTGAGGGACTCAATCCCCATATTTATGCTACGCGGAATAACATTATTAATAATGTTGCAGTCATACCTAGCCATTCCGGGAGCAGAATATCCCCTATATGTTGAAGCAACCTATTTTAAATTAAATGGAAGCTGTCTTTTAGGCAAGAATTTAAAAATGGATAAGATTTTGTGTGGCACTAAGGATTAAGACAACTGTTTATTACTACAAGTTCCTAATCTTGACAAAGGAAAATGTGAACAGGAATGCAGGAGGATCCAAGAATGAATTATTATCTTGTGCTTTGACAACAGATTTCAAAAACTTGCTTTATATAGCGATCTAAAAATGAAGCAAAATCAACAGTTTGCAAATGTTTATACTTTGAATGGGGATTATTGCAATCCGCCCTTATCCTTTAGTCATGAGCAGAATAGTAATGCGTCATAAATGGAAATTCTGTAGAAACTTTCTGTTCACAATTAATTGACAGTACATTTCTTTCAACAGTCTGTCGTTGATGACTGGATAGAATCATACAAGCAGGACAGGGACATTGCACTTTTGGATCTAATCAACTTTTTTATCCAGTGCTCAGGATGTAAAGGTAAATCTAAAGACCTTGAAGTGTTCACTGAAGAATTGTTCTATGTTATAACAAAATGCAATGCATCAGGATGGTTTATTCCAACTGAGGACTATTTTGTACTCAATGGTAGAATTGTATTTTTGTATCAGCTAATTATTTTAACAAAAGCATGAATCACAAAAATAATGATATGTAATAAATAACTTATCTCTGACTTTGTTAGGATACTCCTAAAACTATAACTAATTTTATACACATGGCTTATTGTTGAACAGTAAAATACAGTTATATCTTGGCTTCCGTTAACAATGCTTGCTCAAACTAACTCACCAGCTCCCCCTATGTAAGGTAAACAAAAGAGCTTTACAAAATTCAGTGGCCTTCATAGCAAAGGTAGTACTTTGATAAGTCAGTGACATATAATTGACAGTTTTTTCAATATTTTTCCAGTCATTTATTTTGAATTATTGTTTGATATTTATTTCATTTTCCGTTGTTCATCAGGTTTGATAAAGCATAGTGCGCTTATTTTGCGTTATCTACATAAATTTTCCATGGATATATTTTGAATGCTTTTTAAATTAATTTTCACAGTATTTTAAGCAGCAATATTGTTTCTAAACTTAACTGCCAAGTGGGATGAAGAGGCTAGAGTTTTTTTGTAGAATATTAAATGCATTGTTATAAAAATATTTATTACACTGTGAATTAGCATGAAACTCTATGCAAGTTGCACGTTGATAGATTTTTTTAGTTTCCCTCTTTGGTACACTTTTAAAAAAAATTTAGAGTACCCAATTTATTTTTTCCAATTAAGGGGCAATTTAGCATGGCCAATTCACCTAGCCTGCACATATTTTTGGGTTGTGGGGGCGAAACCCATGCAAACACGGGGAGAATGTGCAAACTCCACATGGACAGTGACCCAGAGCTGAGATCGAACCTGCAACCTCAGCGCCGTGAAGCAGCAGGGCTAAACCACTGTGCCACCATGCTGCCCCTCTTTGGTACACTTGACCATTGGCTGAAAGCATGTCTAACCGTAAATTTTGAGTCAGTACAACCAATAGATTTTAAAGCAAGGAACATGTATAATGTTGGAAACACCATTGTGTTTAAAGATGCTCCTAACAGTGCAGGAGCATACATTTGTTTAGTACAGTTTTCTGTAATAACAGTAGTGCTTCTTTTGCTCAATTATTTTGTTGTTTGTTAAATCAGCTATCCAAGTGTCTGACTTTGTAACATATATTCTTTTTAAAAAGCAATTGAGTCTGCTTTGGTTATGCCAGACTTGAAATCAGAATTTGACATTGGTGTTTTGTGTGGCTAGTCATTGTTATATTCAGTGACCTGCCTGTAGCATTGATCTTTCTTTATTATCTTTATATTCCCTTTACAGGCACTGTAAGAATTGAGATGTTTCGAAATATGCAGAATACAGAAATAATTAGGAAAATGACTGAAGAGTTTGATGAGGTGAGTCCCCAGAAATTCAGTGAATAATGCTCCATGCCGAATATACAATATTGGAATTGTCCCAGATTTGATAACTGGTATGTTATGTCACAATTATTAAATGTTCTTTTGCAGTGAAGTTGAATATTGTGTACAGTAAAGTCTCTTGTTTTGATTGTGGAAGTTCAAAATAAGTTTTGAAAAACTCACTAGGGCAAAAAATAAACACCTACTTATTTTGCACCTAAGCAATGGGAGATTAAAAGTTCAAATATTTATAGTTTTAATATTGGTGTAAGTTCAAAGGTATCAGGGAATCCTGAGTTGTATGTTCTTTTCCAAAGAATTAAAACTGTAAAGGGCAAGTCAGGGAATTATTTAAAGGCCAGACTATGTTAAATGAGTTTACTTAGCAGAGAGCCTGTTTAGTCACTATGTTAGAAAATGGTCCCAGGTAGTCACAGTCATGATTTGGATATTCCAAATTTAATTGACGGGTTTGTTTAGATGCTGGTTGGGAATATCAATGGGAAAAGAGATTGAGTAAATAAAGAACAATCTTTTTAAAGAGCCTGGCAAACTGGATGAATGTAGCACCAATGAAAATGATCTACGCCTCTCGAGCAAGATTAACATTGAGGTTCATGGTCACCTCTTAGGCCATATCTAAAGAAAGAGGGACTGTTTGTAATGTTTCCCTTCAGACTTATTACCCCTAAGTCCTGTACTTATGAATTTGCAAGTTATGGGCAACCAAATTGAACATCCCAGGAATTGTGAAATAGCAGTGAACTTAAATATATTTTTATTTTTGAAAATATGGCCAACCAAAGATTTTTAATGTCCCTAGCATTTTAATCTTAACGGTAGAAAAAGTTTCATTCAGATGAAATCCGTCAATTAGACTTAATATATTGTAAAGATTATAAATGTCACATTGAAATGTAACACAGGCAGTCCTTAACTTTGCGGCATTCAACTTATGACGAACGACACAAAGCTTATAAATTGACACTGGAGAAAAGCAAATTACTGCGGATGCTGGAATCTGAAAGGAAAGGGAAAATGCTAGAAAATCTCAGCAAATCTGGCAGCATCTGTAGGGAGAGAAAAGAGCTAACGTTTCGAGTCCGAGGAAGCTAAGCTTTGACAAAGAGTCATCGGACTCGAAACGTTAGCTCTTTTCTCTCCTTACAGATGCTGCCAGACTTGCTGAGATTTTCCAGCATTTTCCCTTTCGTTATAAATTGACACCATGGTTTGAATTTACGATGTTGGTTCTAACTTTGACTCCTTGCAGTCCAGTGGATCATGGGTTTTCGGAGTTAAATTGTCCGGAATAGATTCTGACATCAATTAAAATTTTATATGTTTCACTATTCCAAACCTTAGATCATTGCTTTCCTCAGAAGCCACATGGTAGCATTTCTACCAGAGGTTCCCTGGAACCTGAAATAAATACTCTCGGAACATACTAACTGTGGCAGATTATATGGTTTATTTTCAATATGCCTCAAGCAGGGCTGGAGAAACAGTGTGATATAATCCAACATTCAGTAGTACAATATTGGGTCGTTGACCCCTAACGAGCCCGGGAAAAAATGCTGCCTTAATCCGCTGACAGAAACTAACCCTCTTTTTTAATGTTGTTCCTATGGTAAAATTGGCTCCTATTTCGGACATTTCAACTTAAGACATAGTTCCCAGTTGTGTCTTAAGTCTGAGAATTGCCTGTTCTCTGCTGATATTTTGATTCAATGATGATCTATAAATGATTTTAAACAGGTTAGACAGTTTAATTTAAGTCAATCTCAGAGTTTGTAAACTTCCTCAGCAGTTTGATGATTGAAATGATTATGCATTGGACTTGATTTATACACACGTTTATAACTGTTATTTTGCAAAAATGTGGATTACACATAGAAAAATAATTGCTATGTATAGAGTAAATAAAACTTTATTGCTTCACAACAGTAAATTTACAAATCATTTATTGACATTCAATTAGATTATAGTTTTGAGTATATTTCTTTACAGGACAGTGGAGATTACCCTCTAACTATGCCTGGTCCTCAATGGAAGAAATTCCGAACAAATTTCTGTGAGTTTATTGGAGTACTCATCCGGCAGTGTCAGTACAGTATTATTTATGATGAGTACATGATGGATACAGTGATTTCTCTGCTAACTGGGCTTTCGGATTCCCAAGTTCGAGCCTTCAGGCACACCAGCACATTGGCTGGTAAGTTGACATTTTGTTCACTGAAAGATACTTCTGTTTCGATACTGAGGGACATTTACTGAAATGTTTTGTTAAACACAAAATAAATTATTTTGGGATATAATTGTAGTTATTTTCGCGCATACTAAATATTAATCTTATTTCATTTAAATGGCTACATGAGCTTTTTGCAGGTTCTTATCTGACAAATTCAACACCCTTTGTATGTGAGTTAAATTATGGTTCCAATGAACCTACCTTTGCAGGGTTGGAGATTAAAGCAACTTGCCACTTCCTGAACAGAACAACAACACCTTCCACTTGTAAAGCACCTTTAGCACAGAAAAAACGTCTCTGGCATAATTGGACAAAATTGACCACTGAGACAAAGGAGGAGATATTATGAGAAGTAACCAAAAGCATGTTCAAAGAGGTGGGGTTGAAGGAGGCTTTTAAAAGAGAGTGCAGAGATAATATGTAGAATTTGACTAGGTTACAAAGATAGAGTAGGGCGTGAAACCATGTTTTCCACAGAAGGATGATAATTTTGAATTGGCGGCATTGGGGAATTGAAGGTCGAAGTAGGCCAGCAAGGGCAGGGGGTGAAAGATGAGGGGGATAGGAAGGCTGGCCACGAGAGCATCGGAACAGTCAAGTTTTGAAGTGACTGTCTGGAAAACAACTATACTTAGTGCTGGGAAATGGATGCATTCAATTTGCTGTTGTCACTAGAACTTAGCATTTCAGTTTTTTAAACATGAAGTTAATCTCGCTTGCGAAATAGATTTGCAAATTTATTGGGAGGGCAAGGTTAGCGCTTTCAAATTTACCTTCAGATCTTTAATAACAAAAAGCTTGGGTGGTGGATTGAATGAACATACTTGTTTCACGTTTTGGGCCTCAATTTGAATAGTTTTTTAAAAAATTCCAATTAACAGGCAATTTAGCGTGGCCAATCCACCTGCCGTGCACAGCTTTGGGTTGTGGGGGTGGGACCCACGCAGACCCGGAGAAAATGTGATCGCACCCGGGTCCTCAGCGACGTGAGGCAGCAGTGCTAACCACTCCGCCACCGTGCCACCCTCAATTTGAATTCCGATTTGTCTGGGAAGTTGAGAGTGGCTTTGTTAGCTAACTGTAAGATGTCTTTCTGCAATGTGTTTGTGCAGTCTTGACCCAACTCTCAGCGGGTCTGTACCTGACAGTTGAAAATTTTCTGTGGTACAGAACAAGATGGTCTATTCCAGTTTAGATTTCTTCAATTTAAAAAAAAAAAATGAATACAGCAATAAAATACATCTATAAGACAGGGAGTAGATATATTTGAAGCAGAGGTTATTGAGAGGGGAATAAATAAATGTGCACTCAAAAAATGTTTTTTCACTCATGGGATGTGGACGTCGCTGGCTGGGCCAGCATGTAGCCCTTCCCTAATTGCCCTTGAACCATTTGAACCCTGCCCTTGGCCATTTCAACCATATTATTGTGGACCTGGAGTCGCAGGGGCTGGTTTAGCACACTGGGCTAAATAGCTGGTTTTTAAAGTAGACCAAGGCAGGCCAGCAGCACAGTTCAATTCCTGTACCAGCTTCCCCGAATAGGCGCCGGAATGTGGCGACTAGGGGCTTTTCACAGTAACTTCATTGAAGTCTACATGTGACAAGCGATTTTCATTTCATTCATGTAGGCCAACTCAGGTGAGGACAGCAGATTTCCTTCCCAAAAGGACATTCGTGAACCAGATGGGTTTTTAACGACAGTCGACCATGGTTTCATGGTCATCATTAGACTTATAATCCAGATTTTAATTGAATTCAAATTTCACCATCTATCTTGGTGGGATTCAAACTGGGGTCCCCAAAGTGTTACTCTGGGTCCCTGGATTACTAGGCCAGTGACACTAGAACTGAATGTGAAATTCTATCATGTTATGATCACTCTTCCCCCGAAACAATGAAATAATGACTTAAATCTTACCTCCTTAGACTTCATCGCATCTAAAATAGCTTGTTTTGTGATTGTTCCACACTGTATTGTTCTAACAAACTGTCCCGAATACATGATATGAGTTTAACCTCTAGACCAGTGCTTCTCAAAGTGTGGTACGCGTAACGGTGCCGGTACGCGAGCCATCGTCTGCCGGTACTTGGACTGTTTCCAGAAAAGAAAGAGACAGTAATCCTGGATTGGCTTGTTTCACTCACCGGTCCCTGGCACATTGAAAAAAAAACTGCCGGTCTGCCACATCAGATAGTTTGAGATACACTGCTCTAGACTATCTTTAGATCATTACAATCTCCAGGCTATCGAATCATAACCATTTTTTTTGATTTGCCAGGACACTGGTCCCAGCAGGGTTCAAGTGAAACATGTCCTATTTGAACAGCTCCCTCTTTTCATACAGTGTGTGTCAGTGTCCCATGATTCAAAACCTATTTCCCCCACTCTAACCTTTGAACCATGCAATCAACTCTCTGATCTTACTGATCCAATGCCAATTTGCTGGTGGCTCAGATAATAATACACAGATTATTACCTTGATGGTTTTGCTTTTTAATTTAATTCTTAATACTCCCTCAGCAGAACCTCTTTCTTTTTTTTTTATGATGGTATTAGAGACATTATTCACCCTTTCCCACAGAAAGCTCACTTAACAAGCCAGTCACTCTAACACAAGAAATGGAACATCAAGCCCGAGCACAGCGCGATCCCAGTAACAGGGTGTCCCAGTCAATGAGGATAGGACCAGAAGATGGAAGCTCACTGGTACCGAAGACATTTGCACTGAGATTTTTCTGCCTCCGTTATAAACACACACAGGCCACAGACAGACGCAGGCGTGACAAGAACTGGAGGGCAAGAACCTCTTTCTTAAGTACCAATGACACAGGTAGAACTGTAGAGACTGCAACAATTAAATCCTTCCCCTCCAACTCCAAGTTCCTTTCCAGCCCTGAGGATGTGCTCTTAACCTTGTTACTGGGCAGACAACACAGGTTTCAGAACTTATCAGCTATAGGGGGCTACACAAGGCGGCACAGTAGCACAGTGGTTAGTACTTTTGCTCAATTCCCACTTGGGTCACTGTCTGTGCGGAGTCTGCACGTTCTCTCAATGTCTGCATGGGTTTCCTCCAGGTGCTCCAGTTTCCTCCCACATGTTCTGAAAGACGTGCTTGTGAAGTGAATTGGACATTCTAAATTCTCCCTCTGTGTATCCGAACAGGGGCCGTGGTGCGGCAACTAGGGGGTTTTCACAGTGACTTCATTGCAGTGTTGTTAGCCTACTTGTGACAATAATAAGGATTATATCATTATAAAAGGACAGTATCTCTCTCCCTAACTATTCCGTCCGATATCTCTGCTCCATTCCTTTTTACGCCCCAAATTGAATGGCTCCCTGTGCCAAGATTTTGTGGTCAGTTTGCTCATCTTCCCTGCAGTTTCTGCTCCACACAGGTTGCAAGAACCTCGTAACTGTTGGACAAGAGCAAGTGCTGAGTTTCTTTAGTGCCAGTGCTACCTCCTGATTCCCCATACCAATCTCACTTGTAGTCACACTCTTCTATGCATGACCACAGAACAAACCTGAAATATTTAACCTAAAGAATGTAACTGCCTCTTGGAACAAAGTCTCCATGTAAGTTTATCTTCATTGTCTGAAGCTTGGAATCCAGCTCATTAACTGTGAGCTGAGGTTTGTTGAGCTGCAGACATTTACTGCAGATGTGGTTGTTGTGGATCACATGCTACAGCTGCGACAGATCACCTGCAAAATCTATTGTATTTTGTTTAACTTAATAGCGGCACAGTGGTTAATACTGCTGCCTTGTAGTGTCAGGGACCCGGGTTCAATTCTGACCTTGGGTCACTGTGTGGAGTTTACACATTCTCCCTGTATCTGCGTGTGTTTCCTCCGGTTGCTCTGGTTTCCTTCCACAGTCCAAAGTTGCGCTGGTTCGGTGGAATGGCCATGCTAAAATTGTCCCTTAGTGTCTGAAGATGTGCAGGTTAGGTGGGGCTATGGGGATAGAGTGGGGCAGTGGGCCTAGGTAGAGTGCTCTTTCAGAGGGTCAGTGCAAACTCAGTGGGCCCGAATGGTCTCCTGCACTGTGGGGATTCAATGGAACATAATTAGGTTTTCAAATTTTGAAATATTACTCCCATTTTAAATTTAGGTGATAACCTTGTTTAACTTATTAAATATAGTTACATACTTTAGCTTTAACTCAGCCCACAGTCCTAACTTAATCCTATTTGTTTGTTTAATTTTTATAGATAAAACAATAAGTCAGCCCCGCCTCACTGAATTGCCACATTTATGAAATTCCCTTTTACTCGGGTGAAATCTGCACTCAGATGAAGCTGTTATGTGCTAACTTACTTGCAGTTTTTCATATCCCAATTGAAAATTTTAATTTCCTGGCTCTTAGTTTCAACCAAGACCTTAATTTAGAGAGGGCAAATAAAGAGGAATACTCACCAACCAGTCACTTAACTGCTTGTTTCAGAGGTGATATTTAAACTATTCTATTAAACCTTGCCTTACACAAGTCTTATTTTTATACACTGCAAAGAGAGATAAATATGACTCGGCTTGGCCATTTGTGCAATTCATTTACAGGTTATGTTTATGCTTGTTTCCTCATAGCTATGAAGCTGATGACTGCATTGGTGAATGTGGCCTTAAACTTAAGTATACATCAGGATAACACACAAAGACAGTATGAGGCTGAGAGGAACAAAATGATAGGCAAACGAGCTAATGATAGGTTGGAGTTGCTTTTACAAAAGAGAAAGGAGGTAAGGCTGTTAGTGTGCTTTATTCATGTTGCAAATGTTTCAATTTGGGTATATGTAGCAACAAGTTCAAAAAGTCCAGAAAACTGTCTAAAATGTGTATATGGCAGAAAGGGGATGATTTTTCTCACAGAATATGTTGTAACCATATTAATTAATTAACACGGGATTCATCCATAGCCAAGTACACTGTACTTACGTTAATATATAATTACTAAGATTCGTGCATTTGCGTTGTAATATGATTGATCAACATGAAACTCTACAGACGGAAACTTTTATTGATCTTGAACTTATTGACCCGTAAGCAAATAGTAATCTAAAATTGAAAAATATATTACTTTATGCAATCAGAGAATATTAGTTGACAAGTTTCCACATTTTGGTAGTATTTTATTCCCAAACAACTTTTATTTTTGCCATATTAAATTTGGCTCTTTGATTTAAGTCTTTTTATTGCAACATGAAATAAACCTTGATCAATAATAAGTGAAAATAGGAAAAAGCTCTAATGCTGGATGTTTTAAATAAAAGTTTGTAAATTCTAAAAACAATTGATGGTCTATCAACACGTTAAATGAAAAAGTCAAGTTTTGAACATCCGAACAGAAGGATAATAGATTGGGAATGTATTAATGAGGTTGGATAAGTAGATGGTTCAAAGAGGGAGAGAATCAGGAAATACTCCAACCTGAAAGAAAGCGAATGGGTTGATTGACCTACAAATTGCTTGATAGAAAATTGTTGAATGACATATTAGGTGGTCACAGGTGGTGGAAATTCAAACAAAACAAGAAAATATAAAAGTGGAAGAAAGATCCACAAATACAGCAAATGTGAAACAAAACAAAAATGCTACGAAGGCACATTGTAAAAAGTGAGCAGCAGGTTCTGGATTAAAGGAGTTAGATGACTGCTTTCCTGAACTCCTTGTTTGTGTCCCTTACTTCGCTGTGGTATGTTACATTAACCTCCCATCCTGTTCTCACTGCAGCATCGCTGCAGTGCATGTTTATGTATGTATGGACATGGAATGTGTTCTGCTACGAGAGCTCTAAAATGGTGTCCACAACTCGCTGGCACTCTTTGGCTGCAAGTTTCACTGGACAGCATACTGGTGAGCACCTGCAGACCAGAAAGATCATGGCAAGAATCAGAGTATAATACTGATTTGATGTCAGTGCTAACCTTTTGCAGTTCAACACTCCAGCTGACACTCTCTCTTAAACATGTCTGACTGAACACACATTTGGCAGCAGGAAGGGCCTCCTATTTAAATGGATCATCAATTACTCAAGTTAGTTGCTGATTTGATTTCTTCCAACCGTTGCTATGATTGCGCAAGTTTTTGGTGTATTTTAAAGTTCTTGAAAGTTGCTACAGATTATAGGAAATGGCGTGGCAGGTGCAGAAAGACTTCAAAGCTTCTGCACAAACCAGGAACGAATGCAAAAGTGGGCATTTCCCTTGAAAATAGCGAAATTTACTTCGGAAAATACGCAGAGCAGGCAAACTGCGAGAAGAGACGGAGTAGACAGAAGCAAGGGCTCTCGGCAGGAGGCCATACCTACCCAGGCTGAAGATGGAGCAATGCCTAAACCTAGGGGGAAACCGGTGTGTGAGACATCTAGGTGATACTCAAGAGGTCATTGCTGAAATCTGCCACCTGCTGCAACCAACACTGCAATCTCAGAGTAAGGACAGCACTGCGTTTTCAGTGGCTAGGAAGGTGATTGTGCCCATGAACTTTTATGCATCTAGACCATTCAAGGCTTGAGCTGGATATATGTACAACAAGGTGCAGTTCTTCCTCCATTGTTGTGTAAGAGAGGTCATTGAGGCTCTGCAAAACTTAAAAAGAATAAGATGTTTCCCCTGACTGGTGAGTGAAACCAGAGGCTGTAATCTCAGAATAAGAGGTAGGCCATTTAAGACTGAGGTGAGGAGGAATTTCTTCACTCAGAAGGTGGTGAATCTTTGGTAGTCTCTACCTCAAAGGTCTGGAAGCTGAATCGCTGAGCATGTTGAAAACAGAAATCAGTAGATTTATGGCGACATCAAGCAATCTGGAAATAGTATCGGAAAGTGGTGTTGAGATAGATGATCGGCCATTACCTAATTGATTAGGTTCAACAGGCTGAATGGTCTATTCCTGCTCCTATGTTCCTATTCCAAGAAAGCCAACTACATTTCATTCTCTTTTGCTAGAGGACAGCAGGTAGAGGGGGCTCCAGTTGCTCCAGTGATAGCCAGGGAGTGAGGACATCAAACTATGTCTGCCCTCACTGGTTAACACATGCTGTTACTGGTTGTGTGTCATGTCATCCTGAGTGAGAGTGCAGTATGTCATGGTCTGACATAACTGTCATGGTCAAAAATGTGCCATTATTTGTTCAAGCTTTCAGATGTGAGTGAGGCGTGCAGCTGTGCGTGAGGGGGAGTTGAAGCTCTGAATGTTAGATATGGACCCATAACTTCCTGGTTCCTCCAGGGGGTACTCCAATGATGCGTTAGGGAATCCCTCTTGGAGGTCCCCATGTGAGGGTTTATGCAGCAACTGCCCAGAAGTGCTCCCTTCCTCAGACAATTGTGCTGGGCTGGGAACCATCGACCGAAGCGATTTAAATAGCTAACTTTGGATGGCTCTGCTAGTTTTACCCTGATAGTTACTGTGATAGAGTTAGAGGGGCAAAAAAATCACTTCCAACTCCAGAATAACTATTTAAATAACCAGACCCAGCCTTGTACAGCCCCCCCCCCCCCCCCCCCCCCCCCAGGACACACCATGCAGCCTCACCTTTTTTTTTTAAATTAGAGTACCCAATTCATCTTTTCTACTTAAGGGGCAATTTAGTGTGGCTAATCCACCACATTGCACATCTTTGGGTTGTGGGGGCGAAACCCACGCAAACACGGGGAGAATGTGCAAACTCCACATGGACAGTGACCCAGAGTCAGGATCAAGCCTGGGACCTTACCTTGGCTCCGTGAGGCAGCTGTGCTAACCATTGTGCTACCGTGCTGCCCCCCAGATGACCTGATCTGACCCCCACTCAGCCCAACCTTTTCCGACCCCAGGTGTGACTTGGACCCCCCCCACACCGGACTGACCGCCGCTCTCCCCTGACAAACTGACACCCCCCCAACTGAGCCCCACTGCCGACGGGACCCCCCCTCCCCGCAGACGGACGTCCCTCACAACGTCACCTGCATATACCTGAAATGTTCACTCCACGCCAGCCCAAATTTCTTACCCAGCTCCTCCAAACTCTCAAATCACCCTCCCATAAACAGATCCTTAATTTCCTTAATCCCCTCTCTTCCCGTCCCCCGGAACCAGGCATCCCTATAATAATACATTAAATTTGGAGTCCTAGCACCCCCAGCACACACTCAGCCTGCCGTTCCCTCTGCAGAATCACCTTCCTAATCCCAGTGACCTCCCCCGACCAAACAAACAAGGAGATCAGCCTGTCCACCCCCCTCTTTTAAAAGAAAAACACTGTTTGAAAGAAAGCCAACAGGCATTGAAACATGAACAAGCATTGCGGCAAAACATTAATCTTTTGATGAATGCGCCTGGCCCGCCAACAGCAGAGGGAGATTGTCCCACTTCAGGTAAACAGCCTGCACCCTCCCCACCAGGCTAGTGAAATTAAGCTTCTGAAGCCCTACCCAATCCTGGGCCACCTGCACCCCCAGATACCTTAAATGAGACGCTGCCAGACAAAATGGCAGCCACCCCCACTCCCGGAGGGGACACCATCAAGTCCTCACTTTTCCCCAAATTCAATTTGTATCTTTAAAACATCCCAAATCTGTGAAGCAACCCCATTATGCTCCCCACCAAAGAGCTTGGCTCCAAAATATTTGCATATAAGGACACCCTGTGCTTCACCTCTTGCTATCCCCTTCTACAACTCCAAGCTCCTCAGTGCAGTGGCCATGGGGAACATGGGGCATCCCTGCCTCGTAACCCAGTGCAATATGAAATACCCCGAGTTCATAAGAACATAAGAACTAGGAGCAGGAGTAGGCCATCTGGCCCCTCGAGCCTGCTCCGCCATTCAATTAGATCATGGCTGATCTTTTGTGGACTCAGCTCCACTTTCCGGCCCGAACACCATAACCCTTAATCCCTTTATTCTTCAAAAAACTATCTATCTTTACCTTAAAAACATGTAATGAAGGAGCCTCAACTGCTTCACTGGGCAAGGAATTCCATAGATTCACAAACCTTTGGGTGAAGAAGTTCCTCCTAAACTCAGTCCTAAATCTACTTCCCCTTATTTTGAGGCTATGCCCCTAGTTCTGCTGTCACCCGCCAGTGGAAACAACCTGCCCGCATCTATCCTATCTATTCCCTTCATAATTTTAAATGTTTCTATAAGATCCCCCCTCATCCTTCTAAATTCCAACGAGTACAGTCCCAGTCTACTCAACCTCTCCTCATAATCCAACCCCTTCAGCTCTGGGATTAACCTAGTGAATCTCCTCTGCACACCCTCCAGCGCCAGTACGTCCTTTCTCAAGTAAGGAGACCAAAACTGAACACAATACTCCAGGTGTGGCCGCACTAACACCTTATACAATTGCAACATAACCTCCCTAGTCTTAAACTCCATCCCTCTAGCAATGAAGGACAAAATTCCATTTGCCTTCTTAATCACCTGTTGCACTTGTAAACCAACCTTCTGTGACTCATGCACTAGCACACCCAAGTCTCTCTGAACAGCGGCATGCTTTGTGCACACAATCGCCATCGGCTCCTTATATAACAGCTACACCCACGCCCCAAACTTCGGCCTAATCCCAAATTCCTCCAATACCACCATCAAATAACTCCACTCTACCCGATCCAACGTCTTCTCTGCAACCAACGCCCCAACTCTGTCTCCCATCTGCCATAGAAAGCACCGCATTCAACAGTGTCCTCACATTCAACGGCATCTCTTTGCCCTTTACGAACCCAGTCTGATCCTCTCCAATCTACTTCGGGAGACATCCCTTTAACGGCAACACCTTTGCTAATATCTTGCCATTTACATTCAGCAGAGATATGGGCCTGTACAATCCACACTCCACCAGATCCTTATCCTTCTTAAGCAACAACGAGATGGAGGCTTGCCCCATCGTTTGCAGCAAGACACCCCTATCCATCGCGTCCTCAAACATTCCCACCATCAACGGTGCCAGCCTATCCTTAAATCTTTTTAAAAATTCGACTGGGAACCCATCAGGCCCTGCTGCCTTCCCTGCCTGCATCCTCCCAATCGCCACCTTCTCCTCCTCCACCCCCACCGGCTCTCCAACCCTTCCCTCTTTGCCTCCCCCAAAGTCGGGCACTGTAGCCCATCCAGAAGCTCCCTCATCTCCCGCTCCTCCGGTGGCTCTGACTTGTATAAGTCCCTATAGAACTCCTCGAACACTTTATTAATCTGTTCCGGAGCCACCTCCAACGCCCCCATCCTGTCCTGCACCCAAACTATCTACCTCTCCGCGGCCTCCCTACGAAGCTGACCTGCTAATGTATGCCCTGCCTTCTCCCCATACTCGTAAACAGCCCCTCTCGCACTGCGCACCGCTGCTTTCTCCGTGGACAATATTTCGAATCTCTCCTGCAATTCCTTCCTCTTTGCCAGTGGCCCCGGGTCCTGGTGCCCCGCATACATCTCATCCACCTCCACTCTCTTCTATCAGTCGTTGGCATTCCTCCCTCCTCCCTGTGCACCTTCGTCTTAAACAAGATCACCTCCCCACTCACCACTGTCTTCAGAGCCTCCCAGACCAACGACCATGAAACCTCCCAAGTGCAATTAAACCCCACATGCTCCTCAATTACCTTCTCTATCATGTCACAGAAGCTCCGATCCGCCAATAACCCCACATCCATTCTCCAACCCAGCTTCGGAGCTGCCCCCTTCTCCAATACCACATCCATCCAATGCGGAGCGTGATCTGAGATCACTATTGCCGAATACTTTTACTTTTTTAACTCCGGTCAACAGTGCCTTTCCCACCACAAAAAAGTCAATTCTTGAAAATACCTTATGCATCGACCCTTGTGTGTAAGAAATCACCACGGGTCCACCCCTCCCCCAAATAAGCCCTGCCAACGTCTTTCTCTTCCCCCCCCCCCCAAATCCCCGACTGGGTCAGCAAGTGCAGCTGGGACTTGCAGGATACTGCGAGGCCCGGATAGAGTGGACATAGAGAGGATGTTTCCACTTGTAGAAAAAACTAGAACCAAAGGACACCATCTCAGACTTAAGAGACGATCCTATAAAACCGAGATGAGGCGGAACTTCTTCAGCCAGTGTGGTGAATCTGTGGAACTCTTTGCCGCCGAAGGTTGTGGAGGCCAAATCACTGAGTGTCTTTAAGACAGCGGTAGATAGGTTCTTGATTAATAAGGGGATCAGGGGTTATGGGAAGAAGGCAGGAGAATGGGGATAAGTAAATATCAGCAATGATTGAATGGCGGAGCAGACTCGATGGGCCTAGTGGCCTAATTCTGCTCCTATGTCTTATGGGACCTGCCCACGCTCGGTTCCAGCATGATGTTCCAATTGCCCATGTTTTCCAAGATGGCACCCAACGCTCTCTTCACGAACTCCACATCATCCCAATTGGGGCCATACGCTCACCAGTGCCAGCAACCTCCCCTCCAACTCGTCACTATCAAGTACCTGCCCCCCGATCTGCCACCACCTTCTCCATCTGAAATCTCACCCTCTTGCCCACCAAGATCGCCAACCCCCAAGCCCTGCTATCAAACCCCGAATGAAACACCTGACTCATCCACCACTTCCTAAACCTCAGCTAATCCTTTACTCTCAAATGGGTCTCCTGCAGCTTTTAAACCCTTCAAGTGTAAAAACACTCGCTCTTTTCACCGGTCCCCCCAACCCCCTCACGTTCCATTTCATCATTCTGACCTGGGATCTCTTCCCCTCCCCCCGCCACTCCTATCCGTCATTACCGTTACCCCGGGCCCTGCCCATCCAGCCAGACCTGCCTCATCCTTTTGTTACCGTCGATCACCTCTCCCTCCTCCCAGAATCAGCCCATCCACTTCCTCTTGCAAACACCTCACCCAGTATAGATCCCTTCCTCCCACCATTCCCAGGTCCTTCTAAACCTACCCGATCAGGCTCCAAAGACCACGGCCCCTCCCCCACCGAATTCCCGTTCACATGGTGACCTCTGCCAGCGCCCCAACTCCTTCCTTTCTCAGTAAACTAACCCCACATGTCCAAAACTCAACTCCCTTAAACCAAGAAACAATACAGAACCACACCCATAAGGAAAAAAGAAAACCAAAATCCAAAACGCACGTAAACAACCCCCCTCCATTCAAGAGACAGAAACAAAACCCTCAATAAGAAAACACAATCCCCATCCCCACCAACCAAGTCCAAATCCCAACTCTTTTTTTTAGCCCCAGTTCTTCAGCCTTAATGAATACCGCCGCCGCCACTACCGTCTCAAAATAAAAGTGCTTTGAATTGTGAGTCACCCTCAGCTTCGTTGGATAGACCACTCCAAATCTCATTCCACTGCTGTATCACACTGTCTTCACCCGTCAAAATGCCGCCCCGCCTTCTCGCCAGCTCCGCCGTCAGATCTTGGTATATCCATATACCAATGCCTTCCCACTTCACATCTCATCTGAAAAACTTCACCCAGCTAAAAACGTACTCTTTCACGTGGTAACTGTGAAAGCAGACTACAACTGCTCTTGGTGGCTCATTCGCTTTAGGCTTCGGCTTGAGCGACCGATGTGCCCTGTCCACCTCGTAGCGGGAGGGTTCTTTTTCCCCTCCCACCCCCCCATCAACTCCGCAAACATCTTTGCAAAGTAATCAGTTGGCCTTGGGCCCTCCACCCCCTCAGGCATGCCCACGATTCTCAAGTTTTGCCTCCTCGACCTATTCTCCGATCCTCCACCTTAGCCCTGAGCCCTTTGTTGAACTCTGCCACCTTCCGCAGCTCCTCGCCAATCGAAACGAACTGGTCGCTGTGTTGCGACAATGTCTCCTCCACCCCCTTGTTGAGAGCCCAACTCTTTCATTTTGGAGCTAAATGGACAGATTGAAGCCAGAACTGTTTATTTTGTATATTAATTTAGAGCACCCAATTATTTTTTTTCCAATTAAGGGGCAATTTAGCATGGCCAATCCACCTACCCTGCACATCTTTGGTTGTGGAGATGAGACCCACACAGACACGGGGAGAATGTGCAAGCCACAGTTTATGACCCAACATTTTGAACACTTTTCTGAGATTTTGGAGACCCAGTCTCCACTGTTAATACACAGGCTGCTCCCATTTTTCCCGTAAAACAATCCAAAATTTTCTTTGACCTCTAACAATCAAATCACCTGGACTTACCATTAGGAAGACTTCAGAACATGTCACATGATTCCCTTCATTTTACCTTAAATGTATAGACACAGTTCCAAAACATAACAATCATGCAAACCTCATAATTGTAACACCTTAATGTACTATTGTTACAACACCCTGGGCTAGTACATAGTCAATTGCAGGCCCACAGGCCCCGGAGTCCCAAAACAAGTGAATTAACCAATAATTTGTACAAAACGTCCCAAAACCATTGGCACTTGGCTGCCCAATAGTTGTTTTTTAATAATCTTTATTGTCACAAGTAGGCTTGCATTGCTTTACTATTAGCAAGTTTGTAAGTTGAAACACAATTACTGTTTATTTGTAACAGAAATAAAGATGAAATATGCAGTGATTACAAAGGAATAATGGCAAGCTAACCTATTTCCTCCCCCTCCCCTTTACTAACCAACCTTCTACTCACACACAAGACAGACAAATACAGAGGGGTGGAAAGGGGTAAAGATATTAAGAATTAAGGGAAAAAAGGTGATCCTTGCTTTCAATGTTGGATTCTTTGCAACAGGCAGTCCTCTCAGCATGCTGATTGATCAAAGCCACCAGTGTACAGATGGTAATAGTCCTCATCCAGAAACAGTTATTCATTACTCACGGGCAGTAGGATTTCTTCTGGAGGGACACTTCAGCATTTATTAAACCGGGCATTCAGCTTTTGAGACTACTTCTCTCTTAAGACCCTTTGTCTCAAGTCAAACACAGCTTCCAGCCCGAGTTTTGATCTCAATCCTTTGTAGTTTCAATAAAATGACATCCAGCCTTACTAGGAGAGAGAAGGGTTCTTTCACTTGATTTTTAGAGATTTCATCATATCAGGGAGAGAAAATCAGAGATGCTCCTTCCAGCTTCAGAATCAAAAGTGGAACTAAAAACAACCCAGCCTTATGACACTGAGAAACATTCCAAAGGAATCAGAACCAATCATCACCAAAGCCTAACATATCGAGCCAGTTCATTGGCCGTCAGCCATGTCAGTCAAGCTGAGTCATCACTGATCTCTTCAGCTTGAATTAAAGGCAACAGCTGCACCTCTCCTTGAGTTAAAGGCAAAGACTACACTAAAGACAGAGGTCCATTAAATCATCCATGGATCAAAATTATAATAGCAAAAAAAGAAAAGAAAAGGAAAAATAAGGGAATAAACAGGGTTTAAACAGGAGGATCCTTACACTATAAAAGCAATTCCTCATGCGTCACAAATTCAGTAAGTTTACATGATGAAGCTGGAGAAGAAAGCTATGCTTAGCAGAACTTTCATTTACCTCTTCTCCATTTCACATTTTTGGCATATTAAAATGCACCGATCATTTCAAATATTTTTTTACTCTGGCTTCATTTTATGGTTGCAATTCCTATGTTCTTAAACATGGATTTTTAAAAAATGTCTGGTCAAATAGAGAGCATGTGGTTTATTTGCTTTTATTATATTTCCCTTTAGCTTCAAGAGAACCAAGATGAGATAGAAAATATGATGAACTCTGTTTTTAAGGGTATATTTGTGCACCGATACCGGTAAGTGCAAGACTGGGTTGAGAAGCAAATTAGAATAATTGGAAATATTGCAGTAATCAATGATTGTACTGTCATGGTCTCCAATTTAATTGGGAAGAATGCAGCAATTGTGTTCTCAAACTTTGCTCCCCCCCCCCCGTCCCCAAATTCCATCCCTCTCTTTGGCAACTGTCTGAGTATGAACAAGAGAGTTTGCAACCTTGGTGTCATATGATGAGCTTTAAAACACTTGAGTGCCCTCACTAAGATCACTTATTTCCACTTGTGTAACATCATCTGTCTCTGCCTCACCTCTGCATTTCTGCTGCTGAAATCCTTATCTAGGCTTTTGTTCTGTCTAGACTTGACTATTCTAATGTATTCCTGGCTGGCCTCCCACATTCTGCCCTTCATAAACTTGAGGCCATCCAAAACTCTGCTGCCCCAACTCACATCCAATCTAGTTCAACTGTCACCCCTGTGCTGGCTGATCTACTTTGTGTCCCAATTAAATAACACAATTTTAAAGTTCTCATCTATGGCCTTGGTCCCTCTCTGTCTCCGCAGTCACCTCCAACCCTCCAAGGTATCTGCAGTCCTATAATTCAGGTCCCTTCCGCATCCTGGATGTGAATCACTCCACTGTTGGTGACCATACCTATAGCTGCTTAGGCCCTAGGTTCTGGAGTTCCCTCTCTAAAACACTGAGGCTCTCTTTTCTCCTTTAAAACAATCATTAAACCCGACATCTTTAACTTGCCGTAATATCTCCTTATGCCTTTTTTATTTCTTCTGATTAATCTCGGCAGTTGCCAATAAAAAAGTACTATGTGCTTCTTTTGAAAGGGACACAGGAACAACAAAAATCCAGAAACTTCAGATTAAAGTGACATTCCCAAGAATGATGATTCATTCCAATCCCCTGGTCCCGAAGCACTTTAAAACAATTTATTATGTTAAAGGTGTTATATAAATACTAATTGTCACTTGTTTTAACTCAGTGTGTATCAGTCAAGATTCATTTATAAGTGGATTCTGTTATATATAAGGAATTTCAAAAAAATTTCTTGTTAATCCTTGAGATTAAGTAGAGTTCTAAGAATAATTAGCTGCTTACTCAGCATTGTCTTTTTTTATAGTTACATATGTTAGATGATTACATATGACATTCATTTAAAAATACCGATCAAGCAACTGATAAACTTTCAGGAAAAACAAGAAATAGAAAATTTGAGAGTTTAAGATTGGATTATACTTTTTTCTAGCGACGCAATTTCGGAGATCCGAGCAATCTGTATTGAAGAAATCGGTGTGTGGATGAAAAGTTACAGCGATGCATTCCTCAATGATAGTTATTTGAAGTATGTGGGATGGACACTACATGACCGGGTAAGGATTGTCATTAGAAATTATTTTTTGGGGTGTAGGAAGAGAATATTTCTATTGCTATTCTATAAGTGCTTATGCATTGAACCATATTACTCTGGGGAAATCCTCCTTCAGTTCTGACAGCAGCTGGGTTCACCCAAGTCTTGTGCTAGCAGTAAGTGGTATTTTATGCTTTGCAAAACATGTTAGAGACATCTAATGGTGAGAAAAGGAAATACTTCCATGTGATGATCATTACTACTAAAGATGCAGAACATTCACATTTCTATGCATCATGGCGTTAATGTAAAATCTGTGGAACAGATGGACAAAAGTAGATCATTGTGTTTCTCGAGCATGTGTCACCATTCAGTTAGATCATGATTGAATTGCGAACTAATCTCCACCTGCCTTTGCTCCATGTCCCTTAACATTTTGGTTGGCAGAAGTCTCTCGGATTTAAAATTAACAATTGATCCAGCATCAATTTCAACATGCATCTCCATTTGTGTGTAGAAGTCTTTACTCCTGAAAGCTCTTAGCTCTAATTTTTATACTGTCTCCTACCCCGAAACTCAGCAACCAGCGGAAATAATTCCTATCCATCTACTCTATCATTTCCCTTTAATTTCTTGAAAGCTTTTTCAAGCCAATCCTCTATCATCCAGATTCCACAGAATGCAACCCCAGTTTGTTTATTCTCTCCTGCTAATTGAACTTTTTGGAGTCCAGGTTTCATTCTGGTATGCCTTAGCTGCACTCTATTTCAAGGCAAGTACATTCTTCCTTGGGTACGATGCCCAGAGCTGCTCTCTGTACTCCCAAGTGTGGTTGAACCAAGACTTTTCTGCAGCTGCACCATAACTTCTCATCCCTCAGTGGGTTAGCACTGCGGCCTCACGGCGCCGAGGTCCCAGGTTCAATCCCGGCTCTGAGTCACCGTCCGTGTGGAGTTTGCACATTCTCCCCGTGTTTGCGTGGGTTTCACCCCCACAACCCAAAGATGTGCAGGGTAGGTGGATTGGCCACGCTAAATTGCCCCTTAATTGGAAAAGAAATGAATTGAGTACTCTAAATTTTAAAAAAAACTTCTCACCCCTTGTATTCGAGTCCACTAGATATATTAACATTCCATTAGCTTTTTGATTTGACCTGTTCATGATATTTCAATGATCTATGTACATGGATCCTCAGTCTCTTTGGACCTCCAGTGCTTCTAGCTTTTCACCATTTAGAAATTACTCTGAAATATTACTTTTTGGTCTAGTGGATGCCTCACACTTGTCAATATTGAAATCTAGTTGAACAGTTTTTTCCCCATTACCTTAAACTATCAATATTAGAGTCATAGAGGTCTACAGAACAGAAAAGGCCCTTTGGCCCATCACGTCTGCGCTGGTCAAAAATAACCACCAAACTATTACTTTGCAAGTTTGTGTCTATCTACAGTTATGGGCGGCATGGTAGCACATGCTTAACACATGGTTAGCACTGTTTCTTCACAGTGCCAGGATCCCACGTTCTATTCCCGGCTTGGGTCGGTCACTGCCTGTGCAGAGTCTTCACATTCTCCCTGTGTCTGCATTGGTTTCCTCCGGATGCTCTGGTTTCCTCCCACAAGTCCCGAATGACGTGCTGTTAGGTGAATGGGACAATCTGAATCCTCCCTCTGTGTGAGCAGGCACCACCGGAATGTGGCATTTAAAGAAGAAAGCTACATTTTAAACTTTTTGATTGTTCCTGAGAAAATTTACTTCCCCTGAGAATGAGATTGTGATGAGAGTCAAATTGTTTCTTTCACTTTTGCAGTTAAAGTTGTGTTATCCGTTGTACTTTCCTCCTCAAGATGATAATATTTTCCTTTCTACAATTTTAGCATTGTTATTTCTTCAGGGTTTTTTTTGGGAGCAAGAGCATATTTTTTTAAATTGCAAGTTTAACTGTTGGGCAGTATCACATTGATTATGACCTGCCTGCTTACAATTCTACTTAATCTGTTCAACAGTATTTCATGTTTTTTTGAAAATATAGATGCAAATTAATTTTATCCATTAACTTCCCACACTTGGCATACTATAAAAATACCTTTTCAAATCTAGCTACATATTCAGTTGAGCTTTTGCTTCAGGTAACTTTTTGGAACAAAATGAAATTTTTACTTAATGCAGAAAGCAATTAGCTACTTTATAAAGCTTCCTCTGCTCCATGCATTTCACAGATTTCCTCTAATAATACAATAAAAAAATTGTAGATATTCTGTCATAGACCATGATGTTTTGCACAATGCAATATCTCTCTGATACTTCAGTTGATGCTTTCACTATTGAAGTGTGAATACTAAATAACGGTGGTCTGTTTTTCAACAGTTTTATGAAAACATAGATTTTTCACATATATATGTAATTAGAATTTGTCTTACAAGTTTAATTAGAACTGCAAATTAGTTATTAATGAAGTATTATTGATGAGTTACACCACTTCTGGATAAAAATGATCCCTAATTCTCAAGTTTTGCAGGTGAATTCTGATTTGATTTCTTAAGTGGAGAAACACTTACGATTCCTGGTCACAGATGAGAGATTTTGTTCAATGATTGTGCATCTTAAATAGGAATGGCAGGAGATCTGTAGTTTCTGCTACCGCTGAGTCATTTGTATTAATTTATATTATCCTACATACAGCTTCCAGTTGAGATATGAAATAATTTTGGGGAATGAGTACAAAAATTATTTTCATTGTTTTCCTCCATTATTTTGTACAGTTTATCAAGTATGTTAAGCAAATTAATTAAGTATGTTTTGCCTCATTTGCATTTAGCAAGGTGAGGTGAGGCTGAAATGTCTCAAAGCTCTGCAGTCACTGTACACTAATAAGGAGCTCTTCCCGAAACTAGAACTCTTCACCAACAGGTTCAAGGTAAGAATGTCCTCATTCTAATAGATTTAAATTTTACTGGGTATATTTGAAGAATCATTTTCTGGATTTTCATTTTGTACAGTGGATACAGTCTTGATTTAATGAGCTTGCTGAATGAAAATATGAAATTAAATCTTGATGCTCCTATGGCCCTTTCAATAAATATGTAGTGCAACTTTATAAATTCAGAATGCATGGACAGTGCATTTATTCAAATCTTAATTCATGCAATGAACAGTTAATTAATCACTTTTGCAACATTGCAAAGCAGTTTTGATGCAGACATGGTAGTGTAATTTGAGAGTGGGATCATTCATATGTGATTCGACACTATGCCAAGGCCAAGACTGAAAATACCAGAGCTATTTATCGCCAATCATTTAAAGTTACTTGAGTGTAGAGGAGTGTGCAACAGAACAGCAGATAATTCAGATAATACTACCCCCCCCCCCCCCCCCCCCGCCCCCGCCTTATTCAGACACATTTGAGATGAGTGCCATTGATATATTTATAAAAACTCTTGAGTTTTAATTAGTATTTTTAAAAGGTTGTGGCATAATCTAATTTAAAAAGCCAACATCTGTAAGCTGCTAACCTTTTATGTTCATTTGCTTTTAGTCTCTGCCTCCAGAAAACAATAGCCATTTCCTATGAGATGCACTGCTCAACAATATGTATTATATGTACAATGATGTATTAGAGCATGTGCACTTTTAGTAATATTTGAGTGAATATGCAATGAGAAGCTTTCAGCAAAAGTATTGTAGGTATCTTGAAGATAAAACTACTTTTTTGAATTATCTTCATTGCATTATCTGAAACTTAGTTGATGTTATGCAGAAGCTGCTGACCAATGAATGATATAGGTCTTTACAATATTCTTTATATGTGCTTTGCCTTTATTTGTGGGGCATAAACTAGGATTCGATTTCTGATCATTTCCGATTTGTGATGTGTTGTATAGGCTTTTATAATCACCAACATTGTATTTCTGTGTTAGCTTAACTTGATTAAAATAAAATGGTTCAGTACTGAGTGTATAATGTTTCATTTCCAACCCAGAGACTTATGATTGAATTCTAGCCATGACTGACCTGAACTATTATTACACAACTTTAATCATGTCATGGAGTGATGCATATCTTCTATTAGTAGTCAATCAGACCATGACTTTAACTGCTGCTGTGAAGAGGTTTGTGTATATTTAGAGCTTCCTGCAGCTGATGTTCAGGAATGGTTTGGAAAAGAATCAAAAGTATTTGCTTGTTTTGATTTTACATTGTTTGATAAAGCTCCTGTCATTGTTGACAAATTGGCTTGACACTTTTCTCAATTTCTGTTGAACAAACTAACGCAACATTGCTTTGTTATGTAAATCATTGACTTGTGACTTGAATTCTTTCTTTAGGATCGTATTGTATCTATGACATTAGACAAAGAGTATGATGTTGCTGTGGAAGCTATCCGGTTGGTCACTTTGATACTGCAGTGAGTAAAGTTTTTCTTTCTTTTTGCGTTAGCATCTGTTTTTTTAGCTTCTTAATTGTGAGAATTAGATAGCTAGCTCTAGTGTAGTTGTGCTGTTAAAAGGAATGCTGATTTTATTTTTGCGAAGAACCTATATAATCATAATTTCTAGAAATTGTTATCCAGCACTACATTGTAACTTTAAAGCACTTTTTGTGCATGTGGACTTTATAACATTTTGACTATACCTTGCTTATATGAGAAAAAGGAAGATGGCTTTGCTAATTCATGTTGTTTTGACCCACATAGGATTCAGTAGATTAATCTAATAATGGTGTTCCAATTTTGCAATATATATATGCTTGCTTTTATTGGCTTTCTAATTGTTTTAGGGGAAGTGAGGAGGCATTGTCCAATGAAGATTGTGAGAATGTGTATCACCTGGTATATTCTGCACATCGTCCTGTTGCTGTGGCAGCTGGGGAATTCCTAAATAAAAAGTAAATAACTCAATTGTATATTATCTGCCCTTTTTTATTATTTTTCAATAAGGTATTGTATTCTGTTCAAAAGTCTGTACTTTATCAATAAACCTATGTCAAGGTCTTTGGATTGGCTGAAACATGTTCAACTGCACTTCAGTTGGAACCACAAATAAATCAAATATCTCATTCAAGTTTATTGGCAAGGGAAAATTTAAGCATGCAGCGGCATTTCATTTTCAAAGGACCAGGATTCAAGTTGGAGTCCATTTCAAATAGCCTTGTCTCAGTGTTTGCACCCCATGGGCGGGATGTTTTGCTCCCACCCTCTGTGGGAATCGTAGCGAGCGGGACAGAAAATGAGAGTTCAAATCCTACTCCAGAGATTTGAATTCAGAATTTGGGCTGACATTTCAGTGCATAACTGAAATAATGCCGATGAGTTAAAATGAGGTCAGGTCTTCCCTCTCAGGCAGATGTAAAAGGGCTTATGGCACTGTTTGACGAAGAGCTGTGGAGTTCTCCCAGTGATCTGGCCAAGCCCTGAGCAAGCATCACTAAAAAAGTGTTGTAATTATCTTATTGCTGGAATCTTGTTACTGGGAAACAGTGACTAAACATCAGAAATACTCAGTTAAGTGCTTTTGGCATCTTGAGGTCACGAAAAATGCTCTATGAATCCAAGTTTGTTTATTTCCTTTACAATTCATCGACTTTCTGAGAATTCAGTAACTTGCAATGTCAAATCAGTACAGCAGATGGCAGCACTGAGTAAAACAAGCCACAAGGTGTCCACAAGGTGGCAACATTGAGTGAAAACATTTAAACAGAAAATAGTAAGCAACTTTTGTTTACAGTTTTTTTTTAAGGAGTGCACTTCATTTTTTAAAAATAATTCTGAACTTGAGGTAGAAATATGTTTCTTCATTGTGCCAGTGCGCTATCATAAGACTAGCCAGTTGTATGGAGCAAGGGTGCTATTTCTAACCTATTCGACTTGATCTCAAGTGTTATTTGAATTTATCTGTAAATCTATCGGTGGCTGGCTATGACTTCAGCTGATTTATGTTGCAAGTTGGTTACATGCTCTTATGTCAACATGCCCTGCAACTCGAGTGCTTCAGACAAACAAAGATTACATAGCTTTTTAAAAAACATCATTTTCAATCTGACCTTTTCTGTACCAATTTGTCTCTTGTGTATGTTTGCCAAATATTACAGGGTAAACTATGAAAAGTTTTGAGGGATCATAATGTGCTTTCTGCCAACTTCTCTCTTCTCCCCCATCCCCAACTTGTTAAAGCCAATTGTAGCTGTGTAGAATGAGTAAACAGAAAATTTGACCTGTTAGAAACAATGTCATAGCCCTTTTAATTGTTTGTTTACATGGGCAGAATATAATCAGCTTACTGTGAAGCAGGAGGGAGAGTTTTACAACATCCTAATTTTAAATTTTTAGGTTGTTCAGCAGACACGATCCACAAGCAGAAGAAGCCTATGCTAAGAGTAGAGGAAGGCATAGTCCAAATGGGAATCTTATTAAAATGCTGGTACTTTTCTTTCTTGAAAGTGAGGTAAGATCTAAAATAATGGAATAAATTACTTCACAGAAAAGTGAGCTACAAATGGAAAAGAGTACAGCAGTGATGAGAAAATATCAAAAAAACATGACATTGCAAAGTGCGGTAATACTTGTCCCTTTTAGTAGGGTAACTTGGTGCCATGGATCTCTTTGTGGCTGAAGGGTAGGGAATTTGCATAACACTAACAAATGGAATAATTTTGCTGAAATGAACAGCGAGGAATAGTACCATGAGGTAAATGAAGATGTGACCCCGATCGGTAATACTACAGTCATTAAATGTACTCATGTGTCATAACATGTGGTCTACAAATTCATCAGGTCTGCAAATGGTTTAAAGTACCATTGCAATGTTATATTTTTGCGATATCTTGTTATATTCATTGTAAATGCAGAAAAATATATATTTCTTTCAAATATTTTTATATGATTGCTTCAAAAAGATGGTGGAATGTAACACAACCCAGTGATGTCTGATATCCGTTCCACAAAGGAATAATACCTTTTTTACATCAGTGTTTGGGACATAGAATTAGTGATTCTCCACTTCCTTTGCCTGTCCCACCTGCTCTACCCAAAATGATAAAGTTTTAGTTTTTGACGATTTGTATGCATTTACGAATAATGGCAAATATTGATTATATGTTTGCATGTGAAAATAATGTTCATTGTAGTCAACATTTCATTTTCACTGTAATATCTGGTATCCATTTGGCGGAAAGAAAGCATGGAATTGTGGTCTATTACCAATTTTGCTGCTTAACTCAAATGTAATACCTATTTGTTTAAATGGAATTTAGAAATTTGTGTATTGTAATCCAGCAGTTTAGTTCAATGGATAATGCCCTTTGTTTTTCAAATTGTAACATTTCAGTTGCATGAGCATGCAGCCTATCTGGTGGATAGTCTGTGGGAAAGTTCCCAAGAACTTCTCAAAGATTGGGAGTGTATGGTAGAACTGCTACTGGAAGAGCCTATACAAGGAGAGGAAGGTAACTTTGGGAATGCTTAAAATATTAAGTGTTCAATTTTGGAAAATATATTATCTTATGCATAATAGAATTTAATGGTGCAGTGGATTTTATACCTTCTCTAAATATGAGTTGATTTTCACGATCCGAATTTGAGAACACGCTTTACAAGTTTTTACTGTCACCTGACTAATAAAAGATTATGACAGTGGTTTCTGAAAGTTTACAGTGGATGGAACAGTTTGAAGTCTTATTCACAAATATCTTGTCAGAAATACATGCTTTGGTACCCAGATGGGGAAGCATTAAGCTTCTCATTCACAACCCTGAGAATGATGTGCTATGGAAAGTGCATTAGTCCAAACGATGATTTACTTGTTGATATTAAATTGGGAACATTTTTCAAATAAATTATTTGATCACCATTTCTCGTCTATTGTGCCTGCATGTGCCACCATAATTGCCTGTGTCACATACCTTTTACTGTGATATTAGTGGTTATTGTAAGGGTTAAATCAATTGGAAGAAATTAGCCCTTGTGAAAGGTTAGAACGCGAGTCTGGTTTATGTGGTCAGCAATGAAGTGACTACGTTCGCTGATGACCTCGAGAAAAACTGCCCACATAGATCTGACAATCTCTGTCTCATAGATGTCACTTTTCCCGGTGGTGGTTTGTATCTGGCACCAAATCGAGGGCTTTCCCACCGTTCAGCAGCATGTCATCTGGCAGGGCAAGCAGCCCAGCTCATTGAAGTATTCTCACAGACAGAGATAAAGTGCACTTTTTCTCCTAGGCCATTTATTACATTTTACAGAGAATAAAATAAATGATTGGGATATACATAAAAGAAGCTGAAATATTGTAAATAATCATTAAAACACAAATTATAGTTTGAAACTTGAAATATTAATCAGGCCAAATTTGACATTAAACAGCTATAAAATTAGTTTTCCAGAGCCAAAGAAGCTCTTTCACAGTGGTATGAACATGGTTATGCTAATTTAAACCCAGTTACATTTCATTAATATTGGGTAACTTTTGAGGGAGATAAATTAACAAAACAATTGTGCAAATACAGATTAATTTAAAAAGACCATCAACTTATTAAGGACAAAACATGTTTAACTAACTTGAGTTTATCTGATGAGGTAGCAGAGAGGATGGATGGGGGTAATGCCGCCGGTGGTGTATGTGCACTTCCAAAAGGCATTTGATAAAGTACCACTTATCTGACTTACAAGCCGAATTAGACCTTATGGAATAAAAAGGACTGTAGTAGTATGGATAAGAAGTTGGCTGACTTAACAGGAAACGGAACAGCAGTGAATGGTTGATTTTTGGACTGGAGGAAACTCGTAGTGGGATTCCCCAGGGGTTGGTGTTCGAACCTCTGCTTGTCTTGATATATGACCTAGATCGTGGAATGCATGGCACAATTTCAAAATTTGTTGGCACAAAACTGGGAAATATTGCAAACAATGAGGAGGATTGGGTTAAACTTTGAAAGGAGATAGGCTGGTGGCAGATGAAATTAAATACAGAGAACTGTGGAGTGGTTAATTTTGGGAGAAAGGATTAAATCAAGCACACAATTCTAAAGGGGGTGCAGGAGCAAAAGGCCCTGGGCGTATATGTGTGAAAATCATTGAAGGTGGCTGGGCAAATTTGGAGATTGGTTAATAAAGCACATGGGATCCTGGATTTTATAAATGTGGATACAGAAACAAGGACATTATGATAAACCTATATAAAACACTGGTTCAACCTCAAACTAGAGTATTGTGTCCAGTTCTGTGCACTCCCTTTAGGAAGGATATGAAGGCAAAGAAGCAACGGCAACAAAAGGAAATAATACTTCAAGCAGTTAGGATCTGGAATGCACTTCCTAAGTGTATGATGGAGGCTGATTCAATCATGACTTTCAAAAGGGAATTAGATAGTTACCAAAGAAAAGATATGAAGGACTGTGGAGAACAGATAGGTAGTGGGACTATGTGAGTTGTTCTTGCAGAGAGCTGGCACATACAATGCAAGCTGCATGATCTCCTTTTGTGCTGTAACTATTCATAGATAGAATTTACAGTGCAGAAGGAGGCCATTCGGCCCATCGAGTCTGCACAGGCTCCTGGAAAGAGCACCCTACCCAAGGTTAACACCTCCACCCTATCCCCATAACCCAGTAACCCCACCCAACACTAACGGCAATTTTGGACACTAAGGGCAATTTATCATGTCCAATCCACCTAACTTGCACATCTTTGGACTGTGGGAGGAAACCGGAGCACCCGGAGGAAACCCACGCACACACAGGGAGGATGTGCAGACTCCGCACAGACAGTGACTCAAGCTGGAATCGAACCTGGGACCCTGGAGCTGTGAAGCGATTGTGCTATCCACAATGCTACTGTGCTGCCCTCCACAATGATTACATAATTCATTGATGGAAATCTCTGGATTTCCATTTTTAATTATGCATGCGCAGACTCCAGAACATTCTGTCAGTGTATGGAGTAATGCCAGCAAGTGCCAACAGTGTCACCATCATTACCACTGCAAAATCTGGGGCATTGCATATTGCCAAAATAAAACAGTAATTTTTTAATTGTTTCACATGTTCTATATTTTAGCAAGGGCCGATCCAGGTATCAAGACCAAACTGTGATTTTGAAGCTATTTCATCTTTACTAGGTATGACTGACAGGCAGGAGACCGCACTTATAGAGCTTATGGTCTGTACAATTCGGCAAGCTGCAGAAGCACACCCTCCAGTTGGAAGAGGAACTGGCAAAAGGGTATGTATCATTACTTTTTACCCACCCACAGAGAGGAACTGTGTGGCAGGGAGGGGAATAAGTTTGATATTTTTTAAAAGTCAGATTCCTTTTTCCTATTTTTTTTAAATATAAAAATCTCTAATATTTTTGTACCTCAGATGTACTTAATGAAAAGCCAAACTCTGTGGGTCTGAGCAAGTGTTGTAAGTCATTTTGTTAGGTTAATCACATCTGAGAGGAAGAAACTCTATCAATCAAAATCAGACCAAAGTTATCAAAGTGTCTAAATCAAAACATCAGTCATGACTCAGTTGATCTGAGTCACAAGTTTATGAGTTCAAGACTTAAGCACAGAACTCGAGACTGACACTCTGGTGCAGCTCTGAGGGAGTGCTGCACTGTTGGAGTTGCCATCTTTCCGATGAGACGTTGAACCAATCTGTCTGCTCGAGACGTTTAAGAACCCAAAGTACTATTTCGAAGAAGTGCAGGAGTGCAGTACCCGCCCTGGCTAATATTTATCCCTCAGCCAACATCACAAAAACAGATTATCTGGTCATTATCATATTGTTGTTTGTGCACAAATTGGCTGCCTCGTTCACAACAGTGACTACACTTCAAAAGTATTCACTGACTGTAAAATGCTTTGGGATGCCTTGCTGTTGTGAAAGGTGTTGTATAAATGCATGTCTTGGCTTCTGGTGTGAGCATACATCTGAGAATATATTATAGATGCACTCAGAATCTCTGATGCAAAATCTGAAATTTTCTTGCTTTTTGTGTCTGACCTGTTGCCAAAGTTTAGTGTAAAGTCTTTATCTGTTCTTTTGGAGTAGATTAGGTTCTACAGCTAATTTTTTGTTATTTTTGACATATGGAAGTTTTCTGATGTAGGACGTGATTCATTCTAGACATTTAACTAGGCCATAGTTTCCTATATGAACATAAATGCTTATGAGTTAGATTTGAAATGTTCCAAATGAATCTTATTACAGGTCTTGACAGCAAAAGAGAGGAAAACGCAGATAGATGACCGGACTAAATTGACAGAGCAGTTCATAGTGGCACTTCCTATGATGTTAGGAAAGGTGAGTAATTTGTGTAATTAATATTTTTGTGCAATGCCCTTCTGAGTGTACAGATAGAATTAATATGCTTTAAGATTGTACATTATCTTGGGAGTGAAAATGAGATTGAATTCAGACATTTATTCTATATTCTAGTACTCAGCTGATTCTGAGAAAGTGGCAAACTTATTGCAAATCCCTCAGTTCTTTGACTTGGAACTCTACAGTACAGGAAGAATGGAAAAGGTAAATGGTGACACGAATTATTTTGTAATGCATATTGTCTTCCAATTTACCTCAGAATCACTTGGAATAATATCTGCCTGTGTATGACTTGCAAAGCAGCAATACCATTTCTGAGATGGCATAAGCTGACAGTGTGAAGCTCCCCTCTATTCATTAGGTATTTCAAGATGTTGCATTAGCAAAAAACTTAACCAAAAGGTTTCCTATAGTGTACTTCAGCAGATGTCAAAATTTTGTGCACAGCATGAAAAGATCTTGTGCTTTTTCTTAGAAATGAAGCACAGGGGCAGCACGGTGGCCCAATGGTTAGCACTGTTGCCTCACGGCGCCGAGGACCCAGGTTCGATCCCAGCCTCGGTTCACTGTCCGTGTGGAGTTTTCACAGTCTCCCCATGTCTGTTTGGGTCTCACCCCTACAACCCAATGATATGCAGGATACGTGGATTAGCCAAGCTAAATTGGCCCTTAATTGGAAAAATTTAAAAAAAGAAATGAAGCACAGCACATTAATTTCACTTCTGTCATGCCAAAGTAGCTTGTGTGATGAAATTGGACATCGTGTTTTGGGGGTAATGTCCTGGAAGAGAACAAAATGGATCAGTGTCTCTCCAGCAATACTGTGTCTCCATTATTTAATGTTTTTTTAGAATGGTTGAAATAAAGTATGGTCTTAAATTAACCCAGCTAAAGAATGTTGCAGAGTAAGTGCAAGGTTATGTTCTTTCAAGCTAATTTGGCACATTGGATCTCCAACTCGCTATCCATTGTGACTGGATGCACTTTGCCCGCAGGGGTAGATGCTGAGTCAAGGCCATCAATTTCCCTTCAAGGAGAGTGAGTGAGGCAGACATTTAGAGTATCCCAAGAAAAGGAAAAAGAGTGGCACAGTGGTTAGCTCTGCTGCCTCACAGTGCTAGAGACCCGGGTTCAATTCCAGCCTTGGGTGACTTGTCTGTGTTGTGTTTGTGCTTACTCCCCGTGTCTGAGTGGGTTTCCTCTGGGTACTCTGGTTTCCTCCCACAGTCCAAAGCTGTGAAGTTTAGGTGGATGGGCCATGATAAAGTTGCCCCTTGTCCACGGATGTGCAAGTTAGGTCGGGTTACGGGGATAGGGTCTGAGAGTGGGCCTAGGTAGGGTGCTCTTTCAGAGGGTCAATGTAGAATTGATGGGCCGAATGGCCTCCTGCACTGCAGGTATTCTAGGATAAACAAAAAGGAAGTTGATAACTGTAGGTCCTGCATGAGATCGAGTGACTAGAAATTAAGTGCTAAAAGAAAAATGCACGTTCCTGCCTTGTTAAGAAATCTATTTTTAATGAAAAACACGTACACTTATGTGATTTATTTCCCCCCTCCCAGCACCTAGATTCATTGTTAAAACAAACCAAGTTTGTTGTTGAAAAGCACATTGAATCAGATGTCTTAGAATCATGCAGCAAAACATATAACATCCTGTGCAGTGAAGAGTACACAATCCAGAACCGTGTGAACATTGCACGCAGTCAGATGATTGATGAGCTGGTAGAGCGATTCAGTCAGTCAGTTGAAGACTTATTACAGGAGGTGAGTGCAAACTACATCAATAAATAAATCATCTTCTTAGAATCCAACTCATTCTAAATATTTGCTTTACAATCCTCTGCATTTTCTATTAATATATAATGCATTTGTTTGATATGATCATATCTTATGTAGATAAAAGGACTACATTGAAGGTGGTGGTGAACTGCCCTTGCTGTGATCTTTGTGATGTAGGTTCACTCGCAGTGATGTTAGGAAGAGAGTTCCAGGATTTTGATCCAGTGACAGTGAAGGAACAGTGATATGTTTCTAATTCGGGATGTTGTGTGACTTGGAGACAGACTGCCAGGTGGTGGTGTTCCGATGTATCTGCTGCCCATATCCTAGAATCTAGGACCTAGATGATAGAAGTCACAGGTTTTCAAGGTGTAATCACAGAAGCATTGATGATTTGCTGCAATGCAGCTTTTGACACACTACTGCCACAATTTGCCAGTGGTGCAGGAAATGAATTTTTAGGTGGTTGTTTGAGATGCCGAACAAGTGAAGTGCTTTGTCCTGGATGCTGTCAAGCTTCTTGAGCGTTGTTGGAGCCTCATCCATTCGCACAAGTGGAGAGCATTCCATCACACTCTTGACTAGTACGTTCAAGATGGCAGACAGGCTTTGAGGAGCCAGAACATGATACACTTGCCTTAAAATGCTCAGTCTATGACCTGTTCTGATCAACAGCAATGGTCATGCCGTTGAACGTAATGGGGAAATGGTAAGATTCTCTCTTTTTGGAGATGGTCATTACGTGGCGTACCTGTCGCTTGCCACTTATCCACCCAATCCTGACTGTTGTCCACATGTTGTCTGCACGTGGACATGGACTGCTTTCTCCCCCCCCTTCCCTTCTCCCCCCCCCCCCTCCCTTCCTTCCCCCCCCCCCCCCCCCCTCCACACACACACCCACACACACATTGCGATCAATATTGCTCGGACTCCTAGATGCTACACTCAGTCAAAGGCTGCTTTGAAGTCAAGGGTGGTCATCCTCATTCTATCCCTGGAATTTCGACCTTGTGTCCATGTTTGGGCCAAGGCTGTAATGAGATCAGGCCCTGACAGAACCCAAACATCAGTGAGGGGGTTTTATTGACTGGGACAAACTGTTGTAATGAGCAACGATCAAAAATTCTGTGTTGATGTTCACCTTCTAAATTGCACTTTCTTTATATTCAAAAGAAGCTCCTTTGTATCATTATGAACTTGATACACGACTTTAATATTTGTTAAACTACGGCAGTTTTATAAGCGGCTGGACTACAGTCCTTGTCTTTATTTCCTGTATTGTGTAATATATTTTTAATACTGCATCAATTTGATCTACTTTTATAGGGAGAAGAAGCAGATGATGATGACATTTATAATGTTCTGTCTACTTTGAAGAGGTTAACCGCCTTCCACAAGTATGTGAAAATCTGCCGCTTCTACGTACAAAGCACTTTATTCTTAGGATGACACAGTGCATGAGAATTTTCTATCCATATGTTATAGTTTGATGAAATGTACCTTTGTCCCTTTAGTTCTTCAGATGATGAGCTCTCCTCTTAACATTGTTATCCTGGAGCGGTGTTAAGTAAAAGATAGCTTCCCCATGGAAAGGGAAGAGATACTGGAGCAGTAGATTAGCTGCTTTCAGACCACTCAGTATCTAGCACTAGAGTGGCATTAGTTGAACCCCTGAAAGGGAGCACATAGTCTGGAATTTCAGTTGGAGAAAATATGCCATCGGGCAATTTTTTATTGAAGAGGGGACAATCAGGTGTATTCAGTCATAATCTTCAGATTAAGGACATGATCCTTTTAAACACTTGGGACGGAATTTTCCCCTCATTGCACTAAGTGCAGCAGGCATGAAAGCCCGTCTTTTTCCTGCCAGCTGCAATGGTGGGTTTTAGCACAGTATCGTCTGCTCCCCACCTCATTAATTATGCACCCACACGAAGCTCAATGGGTCGCTGGCGGGAAGCCTCTGATTCACCTCCTCTGAGGTCAGTTCACTGTTTCATCACCTGGGGCACCATATTTAAACAGCACCCTTGCATAGCTTTGTCAATGTCTGCAGCCTAGGACTGATCTATGGAAGACATGGCTCCCAAAAGAAAGAAGCATGCTGCTCTGAAATTCAGTGACTCCTCACTTGAGCGGCTGCTGGTCAGTCTCAGCCTGCCGCGATGTCACCTACCACTGCTTTGGCCTCAGGAAGTCCATAAGGTCACAAATCTGGTTTTGGTAACATTGGCAAAGATGGTCAGTGTCAACGGCGTGCAGAAGAGTTCAGCGACCCAGTGCGGGAAGAGGATGCATAATCTCACCCATTCCGCCAAGGTAAGTCAACCGTTTCATCACTCTCAGCTCACACATTCTCAAGCCCATCACTCATCTGTCGACATTTTACTTGTTGCCAATTTCAGAGACATTACCACTCGTTCTCAGACATACTCTCACATCTCCATCTGGCCTCACCGTTGGAGCTTCCACTCTTGTCCTGTCCATTGCTCCTACCATACACTGATAATCACCCCTTTCATAGGCACCTCTGGAAAGCTCCCATGGACATTCACAAGCCTTGCTCTAAGTTCTAGCCCCAATGGGACCTCGGATAAGGAAGAAGAGGACACCACATTAGAACACCTGTCGCAACGCTCACCCACAATCTCCAACAGCACAGAGTCACTGATTTTGGTGGGACCAAGTTCTAGAGTAGTCTTGGGGTCATGATCTGGTGAGCACAGTGCACAATGTGGCCTGCAAAGGCAGGGACATCCAAAGTTGCTGGCACTCTGAGAACTGCTGAAGGCTGTGATTCGTCTGAGTCAGATGGCGAGCCTCCTAAATCAGTTACTGGAGCTGCAGAAACATGCGGGAGGGTTATCAGTTGCATTCCTCAGATTGTAATGGGCAATGGAGGAGTTCACCTTCTGTCTTAAGCACCGTGATCAACATTGGCAGGTTGGCGGCTGCTGTGGAGACCTTGGTCCAGGATATTGGTCCTGCACTGCTGCAGGAGCAGCACTTCATTACTGTAGCCGTTGGTGGCATCCATCAGTGACTACATGAGTGGAGACAGGTATCTAGATCTTACCCCAACTGTCTCTTCTCTTAAAGGAGTCAGCCCTCGGGAATCCACTCGGAAGAGGACCTGAAACTAAAATGTGCTTTTTAGTAGCAATGACGTACACCCTCAAGGGCTTAATGTTGTATGTGCGTTTTGTCATGAGCCAGAGCTCACCATGAAGGAACAATGTCATAGTTTAAGTAGGAGGCATTTTAATGTATGGCAGCAAGTGTTTGACGTCGTGTTTAAGTGGTCCACAACTGGTTCAACAGCGGAACATCATCGGCTGCCATGTTTCCTAATGATTCACTATAAATGTTGCACCAAGTGTGTAGTTCGCTTGCTTGAGATGGATTTTTGAAGAGTCTTGTCACATTGAAGGCATAAAGCTACGAGACTACAGAGGGTTGACTAACAGCTCTGGGCTTTTGTGGAGTGCCTTTCCAACTGATATGCTGTGGAGATGCTTGAAGAGGCAGCATCTTCTGCTGTGGAACTCCATTGTCCTATTAGCATCTCATCTCAGCAAGGATAAATGCTGCTGAGGATTCATCATGCTTCAAAGGATCAGGACCATGTGAGCCTGATGTGTAACTATTCACTTCCATCTTGAAGTGCATGGGCAGTATCACATGAATAGCATGCTGGTATTCATGCTGGCCCATGATGGAGAGCATTTGTCCAAGAGGGTACCAACAACAATTTATCATCCTCCTGGTGAAACCTGATGGCTATCAGGGCATCACCCACACACCTGCCTTGTCTGTCCCATGCTACGGCCTCTCCCCTGCAGCCTCATCTTCCTCAAACTCATCCCCTTTGAGATCCTTCTCATGAACAGTTCCTCCATGTCAATACGTGGCAAGTTCTCCATCCTTTGCAGTGTAGAATGTGCAGCAAGTGACAATGATCCATGATACTCTGGGGACTGTACCGGAATGTTCTGCCAAATCTGTCAGTCATCAAAAACGTATTTTTAGGATCCCCATGGTGTGCAGCACCAGTGCTTGGCTACCGGCATGAGCTTCATTGTACCTTTTCTCTGTAGAGGTCTGAGGCCGCTGTACCGGTATCATCGGCCACTTCCTTTGCGGGCATGTTGTGTCCTGGAGATGCCAACCCTGAATCGGTGTGTATTCTCGAAGATATCTGGGATCTGCATTCTACTCTAGATGTATGGGGCATGGATGTTTCCTGGTTATCTGATGCCAACGTGCATGTTCTGCCCCTTACAGTCTCAGACATTGAGCGAGTGGTAGACTTTCTGGTTGATGTATTTGACTGCCTGTTGCCAAGCAAC
The DNA here is from genome assembly GCF_902713615.1 of Scyliorhinus canicula. Lineage (NCBI taxonomy): Eukaryota > Metazoa > Chordata > Chondrichthyes > Carcharhiniformes > Scyliorhinidae > Scyliorhinus > Scyliorhinus canicula. Next base: position 78,990,106 of record NC_052158.1, on the reverse strand, counting down.
TTTTATAGCCACCTGAGGCTCACAGAGATGTTATGCGTAGACCACTCTCAAGACCCAGGGAGACTAAACTCAGATCTCTTATCTGCAGATGAGCAATAACAGTGTTACCAACAGTTCTGCATTACTGAAATCGCATGACTCATATTTGCCTCGTTCTGCAGGAATTTGGCACCTGTACTTGTGGGAATCCGGCAATATCAGCAAAGCCGAGTACTTTGGTGCCCTGATTTGCTTATGCACTCTCAAAGTTGACGTAATTGTGGCCCTTGGCAAAAGGGATATCTGTGATTTCATAAATGCATTTGTACATCAAAACTCGAGAGAACCCGCTGTGAACTCTGGAAGGAACCACTGGCATTAAAATTCAGAGCAGTTATTATAGAATCATATAATTACAGTGCTGAAGGAGGCCAGACGGCCCATCGAGTCTGCACAAGTCCCTGGAACGAGCACCCTACTTAAGCCCATACCGGGGAGAACGTGCAGATTCCGCACAGACAGTGACCCAACCAGGAATCAAACCTGGGACCCTGGAGATATGAAGCAACTGTGCTACCGTGCCGCCCAGACTTTCATACACATCAGTAATGGATACCTTCCTGGTCCCTGTGGCGCCAAATTCCTGCAGAACGAGGCAAATGTGAGTCATGAGATTTCTGTAATGGAGAACTGTTGGTAACACTCATCTTATTATTGCTCATCTGCAGATAAGAGACCTGAGTTTAGTCTCCCTGGGTTTTGAGAGTGGCCTACGCATAACATCTCTGTGAGCCTCATCCACTGCATCTGGCGGAGTCCCTGCTGGCCCTTGATCTTCAGGGCATTGCTCCTCCCTTTGGTGTTCCAGGTTCCTCTTGCAATCTTCTTCTTCTCTCTTGTGTGTAAACAACTGAGCATGCAGCGATAAATCTAGCCTCCATCTCCCTGACGTATCCTCTCTGCAATGTCAATGAGAAACATGCAAATGTCAGCATTAGTTTCTAAGGATCCTCCTTCTCTCAGTGACTCATCAGTGAATGTGGGATCAAGGGTTTTGTTCCTGCGTGGGAGAATACTCGCCCTGAAATGATGAGCATTGTGGAGTACACATCAAGGTCGTCGTTCCCCCACCACATGACTGTTTGTTATGATTTTGCTTTGGCCAGGAGCTTGGATGTGCTGCTTTCAGCCATGTGCTGGGAGCCTCATTCACTGGATTCCAATTCTACATTCTTGTGCATAAACATGACAGTACATGTTCATCCAGGAGATTAGATTGCCAGAGGGCGGGGGCAGTTGAGGACTCTCTTCAGAAAACTGTCCAACTCTAACTTTCTAACAGGCTTCTGGACTTTTTCATTCGCCCAATTATTCTGCAGTTTGTTATTACTCTGGGGAATTTTCACACTGCAAACAAGGGGTTAAAACCAGGATTAGTGTCGGTTGCGGGATTAGCCTCGCATGAATGTGCATCATTGCTTCACTTTCCCTGCACTGTCACTGAAAAGTTGCTAACATGTCTCAACTGTCTTTCTCCCCTCATTTGGGAATGCATAACTCAGTTGCATGCAAATGTAATCAGCACCTCCCCTCTCACCCTGTGCATGCAGCTGCCCTCCAATCCGCCACAGAGCCCACATCAGTAGAGCTTCTCCTCATTTTAATTTAGCACTGTGCCTTTGCTGCAGACCAGCTTGAACCCTCCCAGTGTGAGTATGGAGAACCTTCCCATTGTCCCAGAGGAGCTTCATGTTCAAGTTTCCTTCCCTCACCGACCACGCACCTGTATTTCTTGACCCCATCATGCTTCTTGTGCATGTCCATTTATTACTCCCCAAACGTTTTGAAGTGGATGTGCCTATGGCGAGGTGGACCTCACCCACCCCCATATAAGGCCATTTACATTGTTTAAATACCCTAACCATCCCTGGCACCCGCCCCCAGTCATGTGTCTGAGTGCAGCCTTCCCCACTTGTACAGGCCTGGCCCCTTATCCTGCCTGAGGACACTTACCCCCTTTTCCCCAGTTCAGGCCTAGCCCTGCAGCTCATGAGAAGCCACCCCCCACATTACCACTGGTCTGGTAGGTAGAGACCTGCCTGTGACCACCCCTACAAGTGAAGCAGTGGTGCACGCAAAGGTAGACAAAGTAACCTCGAAGTGAGGAGCGGCGTGCATGTCACCAGGTGACATCACGCTGTGAAACACGTTGTTGTAACTGCATGCAGGCTTGCCTGGATGGTCCAGCGTTGGATGATGATTCTAGCGAGGAGACCTTATATTATAATGACATGCAAAAATATTGATAGAGGCGGCGCAGTGGTTAGCACTGCTGCCTACGGCACTGAGTACCTGGGTTCGATCCCGGCCCCGGGTCACTGTCCGTGCGGAGTTTGCACATGCTCTCAATGTCTGCGTGGGTCTCTCTCTCTTTCCCCCCCCCCCCCCCCCCCCCCCCCCCCCCCAAACAACCCAAAGATGTGCAGCTTAGGTGGATTGGCCATGCTAGATTGCCCCTTAATTCGAATAAAAAATAACTGGGTTCTCTACATATACAAAACAAATGTAAAAATATTTATATGGCATTCCTGATATTCGGCAGGAGAAAATGTGGCCCGTCATTCATTGTTGGAACGACGCATTAAATAGATTTTCTGGTATTCTCATGATATTTCCTGCTCCTGGATCACCATAACACCTGCCACAAACGGTGAAAAATCCCAACCTTAGTCTCTCAATATTCACTTGTTTCAGACTATTTCATACAGAATGACTGTTCTGATAATGAAATAAGTATAATAAATACTGCATTATATATGTGTGTATATATATATATACGGTCATTTTGAGAATTTTTTTGCCCTTCATATTAATTAATTTTAATAAAATCTTTGGTGATGATTAACTTTAATTCTTATAGTACTGATTTATAGGGTGCATTTCATGATGGAAATAGTTTAACATGTTTTTATTTCACAATTTTTTCACTTTAATTTATTCGCACCACTGGTATAATAGTTCATTAGAAATAAAGTGAATGCTTAGTTACTCTATGTATGAAACTTCATGGCTTTCTTAAACTCCACCCCTTGTACATTGAATAATTCATGACAGATCTCAATAAAGCCGAGATCACATTGTTCCATTGAACAACAGTGTGTTTATTTTTAATGATTTTTATTGAGTTTTTGGTACAAAACAAATATAAATATGAACAAACAGTGGGAGTTGAAAAAGAGAAAAAAAGTAAAACTATTTACACATAGATTGGCGTCAACTATTTCCAAAGATACACCACAATTTCTCCTTGTTTTAAATTCCCCCCTTACAGTGTCTGCAGTGGCGATTGTGGTCCCCTGCGTTTCACTTCCCACTGGTTGTCCCTTTGCTTTTCTTCCCTTTGGTTCAGGTTGTTATTGCACCTGCCCCCCCCCGCGCCCCCTCCCCGTATTGGGCTTGGTTGAGTTCTGTGTTCCCGCGACTGCATCCCCCCCCCTCCTCCCCTCCACCACCCCTCCTCCTCCTCACTGTGTTGTGGCTACTCCCTCCTGATCTTTGGCTTCCTAGTTGTTGGCTGCAAACAGGTCTTGGTACAACCGAATGGCTCCCACGTTTTGTGGAAGCCTTCTTCCGACCCTCGGATGGCGAATTTAATTTTCTCCATTTGGAGAAATTGCGACTGGTTGGATAGCCAGACTGCAGCTTTGGGTGGTGCTGCTGACCGACAGCCGAGCAGGATTCTCCGGTGGACAATTAGGGAGGCAAAGGCACTCCTCTCCATAAATAGATTTGGCTGTTCTGATACCCCAAAGACTGCCACTCTCAGGCATGGCTCCACCCTCATCCCCACCACCTTGGACATTGCCTTGAAGAAGGCTGTTCAGAACCCAGCGAGTCTGGGACAAGACCAGAACATGTGGGTATGGTTGGCCGGGCCTCCTTGGCAGAGTTTGCATCTATCTTTCACCTCTAGGGAGAACTGCTCATTCGCATTCTGGATAAGTGGACCCTTTAACTTCATTAGACTTAACCTTGCGCATGTGGTGGTGGAGTTGACCCTGTGCGACTCCAGAGCCCCCACCCTATTTCAAACCCCAGGTCCTTTTCCCACTTGTCTCCCTTGTCTCGTCCAGTTGCGTGTTGGCCCCCACCTTAGCAGTTGCCCACACATGTCAGTGGAGTTCCCTTCTACGATGTCCGCGTCCAGCAGGTCCCCTAGTAGTGGTTGTACGAGGTTTACCCTCAGGAAGTTTTTGATTTGTAGGTACCAAAGTTTGTTCCCCTCCCCCACCGTCAGCTGGAATTTTCTGTCAGCTCTTTGAGTGTTGTTAAACTGTTGTTGGTGTAGAAATCCATAACTGTCAGCGTTCCTCCTCCTCCCCCCCGCCCCGTCTCCACCTTTTGAACTTGATGTCCATAGTCACCGGTGTGAACCTGTGGTTGTTGCAGACATTTCAGTTATCCCGAAATGCTGTCACAGTTGGCTCCACGACTGGAGTGTTGCTACCACCACTGAGCTCTTAGGTGAGGATGGGAATGGCGCTGTGACTAGGGCCCAGAGGGTGATCCCTCTGCAGGAGCTCCCAATCGGCATCTGGCTCCTTTGTCCACCCCTTTACTCTCTGCGGTCATGACCTAGTGTGGTTATATTGCAGGTTTCGGAGGGCTATGCCACCCATGGGCCTCGTTCTCTGCAGTATTCTCTTTGCGATCCTTGCATTCTCTCTCTCTCTCTCTCTCTCTCTCTCTCTCTCTCTCTCTCTCTCTCTCTCTCTCTCTCTCTCTCTCTCTCTCTCTCTCTTCCTCAATACAAATGCCATAATCCGTTTGTCCACTGGTTTGAAAAATCCTTGGGGATGTAGATCGGGTTGGATCTAAACAGGAAGAGGAACCTGGGCAGTAGGTTCATTTTGAGCGCCTACGTCCTCCCCGCCAGGGGGAATGGGAGGGTGTCCCATTTCTGCAGGTCCTTCGTAACTTCCTCAGATCGGCTGGTCAGGTTCCACTTCTGTCCAGTTGTGAGCGATTTGGATCCCCAGGTAGCGGAATTTGTGCTGAGCCTGTTTAAATAGCAACCCCTCCTCTGCCCATCCCCCTTGCGGCTTCACTGAGAAGATCTCGCTTTTGCTCAAGTAAAGTTTGCAGCCCAAGAAGGTTTCAAACTCTTTCAAGAGTGCCGTGATTCCTTCCATGCTGCTTCCGAGATGAGCACGTCATCCACATAGAGCGAGACACTGTGCTCGCTGTCTCCTCTGGATCCCTTTCCAATTCTTTGCCACCCTAAGCGTGATCGCTAATGGTTCGATCATCGCTAGGGCAAACAGCAGCAGGGTTAATGGGCATCCCTGCCTTGTGCCTCTATGCAGCTGGAAGTACTTGGAGCTGGTGGTATTTGTCCGTATGCTTGCTGTGGGTGGATTTTCACCCAGGTGGTGAACCATGTTCCTAGCCCGAACAGCTCCAATACCTCTATGAGCTACTTCCATTCGGCTCTGTCGAAGGCCTTTTCAGTGTCCAGGGAGACAATAACCTCAGGTGTTCTGTCCCTGGATGGGGTCATGATCACGTTCAGCAGATGCCTGATGTTTGATGTTAGCTGTCTACCCTTGGCAAAGCCTGTTTGGTCTTCTGCAATCACCTCTGGTACGCAGTCCTCCAGCCTTTTGGCTCGGATCTTGGCCAGTATTTTTGTGTCTATGTTTTAGCAGCGAGATGGGTCTGTAGGAACCACATTATGTTGGGTCCTTTTTTAGGTATCAGCGGGATTGAGGCTTGTGCTAGCACAGGCAGCAATGTGCCCCTCGCCAGCGAGTCTGTGAACATCTTTCGCAGGTGCGGGACCAGTGCTGTCGCAAATCTTTTGTAGAATTCCACCGGGAAACCGTCTGGTCCTGGTGCCTTCCACACTCTCCATGACCTCTCCCAATTCTAGCGCTGCTTCCAGTCCCCGTTTCCTGTCCTTCCCCTGACGTTCCAGAGGTTTTTTTTATCCTGATGGGGGTTTTTTTGTTCCCCCACTCCTGTGCGATCAACCATATTTACCCTGCACTCCAGGGTTTCAATTTATTTGAGGGGTGTCCAAAATGGCCACGGTCACTGTTCTCCCCATGAGGTCGGGCCCCTGCACTCCATTGTTTCCCTTCGTCCAGGGACTTCCCAAGTGGTTGGTTGCAGCACCATTTTGTTCCAAGTCACCGGTGTGGTCTGTTGTCACCAGTCTAATGGCCTCCGTCTTCACCTATCTTTCCCTGATAGTGTCTTTATCTCTCTCTCCCTCGGCTATTCCCCGGTTTCGGACTTGGGTCGGAGCAACTGGTGGGCTCTGTCGATTTCTGGTGGGTTGGGGAAGCTGTCCCTTCCCACCCGGTTACCCAGCATTTGGGCCACATAGTCTGTGAGGTTCCTACCTTCGATTCCCTCCGGTAGGCCCACGATTCACAGGTTCTGCCACCTCGATAACTTCTACGGATCCTCAACCTTTCCTCTCAGGTTGACTTGTGTCGTGACCATCCTTGCCACCTCCTTTTCCAGGGCGATGATCGGGTCACTCTGGTCCGTTGCAGCCCTCTCCAAATCTTTAATTGTTGCCTCCTGGCCCTCCAATCTTTTTTCGGCCTTGTCCAGGTCCACCTGCATGGCCACTGCACCCTTCACCGCAGCTTGTATGTTCGATTTTGTTTCTTCTCGATGTTCCTTCAGCTCTCTTGAGAGGAACATCCTCCATCCATCTCCTGGTGTGTGTGTGTGTGTGTGTGTGTGTGTGTGTGTGTGTGAAGGGGGGGGGAGGGTTCTCGACGGCGGGTCGTGTCCCCTCGCTCTGGCAAAGTCTGACTTTCACCACCTCGTGCGCTGGTCAGTTCAGACTATTGTTGTTTGTCCAGACTTTTTCCGGTCCTGATCTCCACTCGTTCTGGCTGTTGTTTGGCATCTTTCCCTCTTTCTTCGTTTTGTCAGTGGTGTGAGGATGATTTGTATCGTTGACCGGCATTTTTTGAGCAAAAAGTGCCTATGTTCAGGATTGCGGGAGGAGAGTCTGCGACTTCTCAGCACATAATAATAATAATTGTTTATTGTCACAAGTAGGCTTCAATGAAGTTACTGTGAGAAGCAACCCTGTCACTGGAAGTCCCACTGTGTTTATTTTCTAACTTTCTGCTGTATGGAAGCTATGCTGAAACTGAAAAAACTAGTGTATGTCACAACTTAAAATTTATTTTTATTAGTGCTCATGATCTTACAAAATGGGAGCTGTTTGGAAACTGCTACAGGCTTTTAAAAAGTGGGATTGAACTTGGATCTATGCCAGAACAGGTAAGGATTTGTCCAAAACGTTACAAAAAAACTTTACTCAAGCACTTCATTTATGAAATCTATTTTTTTTTTTTCTCTGCAGATTTATTTGAGCTTTCAAAGTAGTTGAATGGTTTACTGCTGGTTTTTCAGTAGCTTAAGTGTGATATACATCCGGCGTTTGTAGCACCAAGTTGGATTTGACCAGTCGACATCAATAAAATTAGCAGAAATGTTCTTGTAATGCTTTTAAACTTGTGTATATTTATTTGTTCTTTAAGATCTTGAGTTGGACAAATCCTCAGTAGCTATAGACTTTTTACTGCTCAATATATTTTTTCTGTGGAGTCCATCATTTGATTTTCCAATGGAGAAATTCTTGAGATTCTTTTGATGTTTTGCCCCCTATCCGTTGGGCTGCTCAACTTAATAATTGTGAGTCTGTTTATTTTATTGGTCTAGATAGTGGTCCAGGCACTTCAGTGCTGTCATTACTCAATTCTGTGGCAGCTTGTCAAGACAGCAGAAGGTTCTCCTACTAAGGTGAGGATACACTCTAATGTCAGCAAAATTAATGTGATTAAAAAAAATAACTCTTTACAAATTTAAAAGAGCTGGAATTATTCCAGGAACAAGAGATTGGAAGGTAGGCAAATTTTTCAATTTCATCTAGTCAGGCAAAGTTCATATCCTTTAGAACATAGAACAGTACAGCACAGAACAGGCCCTTTGGCCCTCAATGTTGTGCCGAGCTTTGTCCAAACTTTACTTGAAAAGTTGTACTTGTAAATAGGTACCTTCTAAAACTGTATTGTTCTGCATATGATGTTTTCAACTTGATACTTAGGAGGTGACGTACCCAATTATTTTAAAGTGTTATAGTACTTGTAAGATTACTAAACAGATGTTAGATCAGTGGTGGTTCTGGACAAAAGTACTTCAGATTGGAAGTACTTATTGGAAGTAGTTGCTTACTTTTGGATGAATTGTTCTATTTTGATTGGAAAGATTTTCAATTCTTTGTTTTCTTGTGGATGCTTTTACACTGTAAAATATCTCCACCATTTGATAGTTCATTGTTCATGTTCTATAAGGAAGTAAATCTGTCCTGCCATTAAAAAACAACTTTCTAGTAAATCTTGTGCATTAGATATTGGCATCACTCTACTAAAGGGACAATTTCCTCATTTACAGCGGTGGCTGCACTTACACAGGGTCTTAACCAGGTAAATTCTTAAAATGTAACTTTAATCGTGCTCAAGGCATGTTGGGGAAAAGTGATTTTAGAAGTGACTGTAGGCACATGGTGATAGTCTATAATTAAATTATTTCATTGCAAAGCCACTCCCTTTAAAGGTTAACCAGTCATTACAGTTCCCCCGTGTAGAGATTTTATCCTAAAGGGAAAGGACGGTTTTGAGAAATCACTATTAAGGGACAAGGTCTACAATGCAGGACATCACCAAGGTTGAAAACAGTTAAAGGAAAGATGATGTAAGTCAAGATATAGCAATTAAATGACTGAGGACTTAAGTTTTAAAAGATCGACAAAGGAAAGTTTGAATGGGGATGGGAAAATCCTCCTTTTTGAAGTGCTGGGAACGAATACAGCTTTCGAAGTTCCATATTTTTTTTGTGTCCTGCTTGTTCATGGAATGGAAAACTTAGACTCTATTTAACTGGAGTTCAGTTGTTGTTTTAGTTGGCTGTGGTCAGTGGTGTATCTGACTCACTAGATGGCTAAACCTTGAAATTATAAATTATAACTGGAATTTTTTGAGGCAACATTGCAGTTCCTTCTTCAATTGTAGGCTTCAATTGTTTTCTTGCAGTATTTCCTTTAACTTGCCTGTTTTCAAGTTTTGATGAGTAGCTGGAGCCTGATCTGGTTAGTAGAAATAGATTCCATTTAATATTGCAATGCTGGAAGAGCAGTAAGGAGCAACCCCCAAGTACAGCAACTGATTAAATGCACACTGCTCCTCTTGTACTGTGGTTATTAGAATAACAAGTCTCAATGCCTGCTTCATGAATGTGTTAATTTAATCTGGGAGATAGCAGGGTAGACAGGAGATTTAAAATCTGGGCCGAGTAATTTAAATTAATAGGGAGGCCACAAAATGTGGAACAGCTGACAGGAATATGTTTTGGAATACCTATTCAGGAGAATGTTTTGTGATAGTTTTTCTTAAGTATTTGACATGTTGCACTGAGCCATTCTCGTACTTGTGCTACCGATAGTAATGGAGGGGAAATTGGAAACATTTTTGTGTTGATAGACACTTATTAGCCATGTGGAATATGCAATAGTAATGTAATACTACCTAGCTAATTAAAAATAATACGATTTAATGTCTTTTTGGCCTCCAGCTTGATGTTTTACAGTACTAAGTATCTGCACATATGGGTAGAAATGAATAAATACAGCTGTTAAAAATGTCTCTTCCAGGAAGAACAACTGGGCTTGAGAAAAACATTGAAAGCATTTTGTATCGTCTGTCAGCACTGTTTAACAAATGTCAACCCTTCTGTCAAAGAGCAGGTAGATAATTCCATCAAATTGTGTGTGTATGGCATTTTCTGTAAATAATAACAACAGTAAATTGGTGGATGATTCAACATGGTTAAGTAACACTTCCCCTGAAGTTGCCCGGCACCAAGTAAAATAAATGCTAAGAAAGGATTGTGCAGAACTTTGTTTAAGTTTATGCTTCTAGGACAGCTTGGTGGAGCAGTGGCTAGCACTGCTGACTCACGGTGCCGAGGACCTGGGTTCGAGCCTGACAATATGGAGTTTACACATTCTCCCAGTGTTTGCGGGGGGTTTCACCCCCACAAACCCAAAGATGTGCAGGGTAGGTGGATTGGCACGCTAAATTGCCCCTTAATGGGGGGAAAAGGAATTGGGGACTCTAAATTTATTTTTTAAATGGTTTATGCTTCTGCAGAAATTATTTCCAGTAGGAATGAATTAATTTTTGAGACAAGTTGAATCTAGCTAAAACATTGATTCCAAACGATGTAATTTCAATACGAACTGTAGAACTCTGCGTTTTCAAAATTTATTTTCTCATATTATAGGCATTCATGTTGCTTTGTGATCTCCTAATGATATTCAGCCACCAATTGACAACTGGTGGTAGGGATGGGCTCAAGCCAATTGTTTACAGCCCAGATACTGGGCTACAATCGGAGTTGCTCAGCTTTGTAATGGATCACGTATTTATTGATCAAGATGAGGAGAGCCAGAGCATGGGTAAGGCTGTCCACATGAAAGTAAATTTCTGCACTCATGTTAAGTTGTTATGATTTGTTGGGAATTGTTCAGGGTTTTGTCATAGTCAGTTAACCAAATTGGCATAATTTATTATACTCAACCTGGCAGTATCTAGATTATAATGTTATTCATAGGCGCCAGGATTTATACTTGCAACACTCATCAGTAACGACCACATAACATATATTTAAAAATAACCTGCATCAACAGCAGGTTGATTGCAATAGATGTCAAGTGAGTAAAATTTTTAATTTGAAAAAAACAATGAAGCTATATGGTTAACTGTAGATAGTAGATGTAGTAGATAGCTCCTTCTGTTCAAGGAAGAGACTGGCATTTTAACACAATATAAGTGATCATATTTTCTTTCTCATGCGCAGAAGGAGATGAAGAGGATGAAGCCAATAAGATTGAAGCCCTCCATAAAAGAAGAAACCTCCTGGCAGGTTTTTGCAAGCTTATAATTTATGATGTTGTGGATATGAATGCTGCAGCAGACATTTTCAAGCACTATATGAAGGTAACTTTAGGCAATAGAAAACTGTTTTTTCAAAGTAGAATGAAGCACTTTGTAGATTAAATAACTTATTGGTAATTTTTGTTTTGGTTTTGCTGTATGCGGAGCTGTTAAGCATATTCTTCCTTTCTTGTAGTCATTTATTTCTGCTTGGGTATGGTTCCAAGAGAATGAATGTTTTCCAATGCCTTGACCAAACATCATTTTTCTTGTGTGAGCCTACACAATCACCATTCCTGGGTATGCCCTGTCTCACGGGCAGGACAGACCCAGCAGAGGTGGCTGCACAGTGGTATACAGTGGGAGGGAGTTGCCCTGGAAGTCGTCATATCGACTCTGGACCCCATGAAGTCTCATGTCTTCAGGCCAAACATGGGCAAGGAAACCGCCTGTTGATTACCACCTACCATCCACTGTCAACTGAAGAGTAGCTCGGTAGTGCCACTACTGACCAAGCTGGCTGCGTCCTAAAGGACATAACTGCTAGACTGAGTCTGCGCCAAGTGTTGAAGGAACCAAAAAGAGGAAAAACATACTAAACCTCATCCTCACCAACCTGCCTGACGCAGATGCATCTGTCCATGACAGTATCGATAGGAGTGACCACTGTTCAATTTTTTTGGAGACAAAGTCCCGTCTTCACATTGACGATATCCTCCATCTAGTAGTGTGGCACTACCCTGGTGCTAAATGCAATAGATTCAGAACAGATCTTGCAAAACTGGGCATCCACGAGATGCTGTGGGCCATCAGCAGCAGCAAAATTGTACTCAGCCACAATCTAATCTCATTGCCCAGCATATTCCTAACTCTTACCAAGTGCAGCAGATGCATGGGAACACCACCATCTGAAGTTTCCCTCTAAGTTACTCACCATCCTGACTTGGAAATATATCCGCATTCCTTCACTACCACTGGGTCAAAATCCTGGAATTCCCTCCCTAATAGTGCAGAGGGTCATTCCTGATCCTGAGCTAATGTCCCATTGCCTATGTGCATGTTCCAGCAGAACTCACTGGACAGCAGTCAGGAACACGAACCCCTAGTCTTCCCTCCCTAGCTCAGAAAACTTGCACCCAGTTGTCACACTGCTTGAGATCAACTAACTTAGCACGAACCGTGAATCGAACTTGTGACCACTTAGTCCATGTGGTTTAGTAGCTCACTGGGATGTGCCTTTTTACCAAGTAAACGTCAGGGGAGCCACTGATTTGTTTTTTAAGGCTAACTACTTCAATTTATACAATGCATGTTGAACTACCAATCAGCTCTACTAGGTAATATAGTACTAGTCTATGTGCTGCTGTTGAGGAGAAGTAAGTTTTGTGTTAATTGAAATTTTGAACATTATATATATCCTAGAAAAAAAGTAATAGAAAAGGTCTGTATTCAAGAAGGCAGCATTTTATCATGTTTCATGCTCTTTTTAAAACAGTATTACAATGACTACGGTGACATCATAAAGGAGACATTGAGTAAAACCAGACAAATCGACAAAATTCAATGTGCCAAGACACTTATTCTGAGTTTACAGCAGGTGAGACATTTCTGATGTTCAATATCAAGCAGAAACTTATTGTTGAGTAATAGTGAGTTAAGTGAAGTGCTAACTTTCACTTTAATTTGTTTTAGCTCTTCAATGAGCTTGTCCAGGAGCAAGGTCCTAATCTTGACAGATCATCAGCCCATGTCAGTGGTATTAAGGAACTTGCTCGTCGGTTTGCCCTCACATTTGGTCTGGATCAGATCAAGACAAGAGAAGCCGTTGCTACCTTACACAAGTGAGTAGTAGCCCAATATTAAAAGTACTACAATATCAAGATTTACAAACACACTGCCAAATGGTGACACTGCTGTTTGTAGCAGGTTTAAGAGCACTCATTCTGAAATCTGCACCCCTTCATTCTGATTTGCCAACCAATGGAAACAGTTTTTCACCATATTATCATCTTTGAATGTTACATAATTCTGAAAGGTTTCATCACATTTCCTCTAAGCTCATTTTTGAATCTTCCTCCATAACCATAACCTCTTATTCATAGTATAATGTTGGTGAATCTCCCTGTTTGTGTTACATGCAGTGATATTTTTCCTATAATAGGGTACATGATACACTAAACATGTGTGGTGAAAGTTCATCATCACTTCCTTTTTATATTTAAAATCACGTCCCCTATATCTAAAATCCAGAGTGCCATTTGGCTTTTTTTAATGCTCTTTTCTAGCTGAACTGTCACACTTCAAGATCTGTCAATCAGCACTCTGAAAACTCTCCACTCTAAGAATTTTACTGTTTAGGATATAGTTTCTTCGAATATTTTCCCCTAAAATGTACTCTGTATATTTTGCAAAATAGGCATTGGGTGACAAGCAGAAATGTCCTTGGACAGTTTCTCATATATTGGTGATTTGCTTGATTCATGAGACCTGTTGCTTTAAAACCTAGGCCTGTACTCTACCTGTGACAAATATTTATCTGTTACTACAGGGATGGCATAGAATTTGCTTTTAAATATCAAAACCCAAATGGACCAGAATACCCACCACCAAATCTTGCCTTCCTTGAGATTCTTGGTGAATTCTCATCTAAACTTCTGAGACAGGACAAAAAAACTGTGTAAGTAAAATATTGATCATTACATTTTGAAACTAGTGCCATAAATAACTTACATTTTGTTCATGTTTCTGTCGTGTTGTTTTTAATTGTTTTTTTTAAAGAATAAAGTATTTATGAAACCAAGCGACCACAAGTAATATTATTACTTTTTTTTAAACTCTAAATCGTACAGGGGACTATATATTCTTCAATATTGTTTAGTTTCAATATATAAAATATAAACCTGGAAGAGCAGACGCAAAGTAAATGATTTGAACAGATAGGAGGAATGGTTGACCAGTAGGCTTATGACTAGTCCAGATCGGACAGTCCCGTGATCATCGAGTGTAGTAGACCAGGGACTTCATTAAAAAAAACTAATTCGAAGGAAATGTATTCTCAGTGTGCCTCTGTGCATTTGTGTATTATTGTCAGAAATATAATTTTACATGTGTTGTCCTTTTTTAATTGTGTGCTCAGTTATTATACTGTGCTTTCTTTAGTCATTCATACCTGGAGAAATTCATGTCAGAGCAGATGATGGAGCGAAGAGAGGATATCTGGCTGCCTCTGATCTCTTATCGCAACTCGTTGCTTACTGGTGGAGAGGACGATAGGATGTCGGTGATCAGTGGAGGCAGCAGTAGTAAAGCTTCCTCAATACGCAGTAAGAAAGGGCGTCCGCCACTGAACAAGAGGCGGACAGAAGGCAAGTAACAAACCTGTTAGGGTCAGCATGCTGAGTCCAATTATTGAGGAAGTTTAGTTCATATTCGACAATCGTTTCTTTATTCTAACCTCTGCATAGCTGAGAAAACAGCTTCACTGTGCTGCTTTTGTCTACATCACAATGCTTTTGTAACTTGCATACATAATGCAATGTTTACAGGCCAAGCTCCAATACTCCCATTAGGACCACGGGAGCAAACATTTACAAATGCTGAGTCCCAGGTCCCAGGTTCGATCCCGGCTCTGGATGACTTTCCATGTGGAGTTTGCACATTCTCCCCGTGTTTGCATGGGTTTTGGCCCCATAACCCAAAGATGTGCAGGGTAGGTGGATTGGCCTCGATAAATTGCCCCTTAATTGGGAAAAAAAATGAATTGGGTACTCTTTTTAAAAGAAAAAAATTTAAGTTTACAGTGCTATTTGTGTATATTTTGAAACAAATCTTTCGATTTTGGCTTTGTAATTGGACTTTCCCTGAATTATAATGTGGCATAATAATTGTAGATTGCAGCGTTATGTTGAACAAATTTAATACTATTTTGAAGAATTGGCAGCACATTGACAAAAGAAACATACCTGTGGATGCTGCGTAATATGCGTTTTCAGAGGTGCCGCCTGCCCACCGTCACGTCAGCCCTCCTTCCCGACCCACGCTTCATGCCTGCCATCCCGCTGGCCCTCCCATCAGCCAGCTTCCCACCCTGCCCGCAGCCCTCCATCCCGCCGCCTGCTTCATCACACTGCCTCCTCCCTCCATCTGCCCCCTCCCGCTGCCCCCTCTATCCCTCCTGCTGTTGCCTCCCTCCAGCTGCGTCCCTCCCTCCCACTGCCATCACCATTTCTTGCCGTCTCCTCCCTCATGCCGTTTCCCTCCCTCCCACCGTTTCCCTCCCTCCCACCGTTTCCCTCCCTCCCACCGTTTCCCTCCCTCCCACCGTTTCCCTCCCTCCCACCGTTTCCTCCCTCCCACCGTTTCCCTCCCTCCCACCGTTTCCCTCCCTCACACCGTTTCCCTCCCTCCTGCCGTTTCCCTCCCTCCCTCCTGCCGTTTCCCTCCCTCCCTCCTGCCGTTTCCCTCCCTCCCTCTTGCTGTTTCCCTCCCTCCCTCTGCCGCCTCCCTCCCTCTGCCGCCTCCCTCCTTCCAGCTGCCTCCTCCCTCCAGTTGCTTCTTCCCATCCCACTGCTGCCTCCTCCCTCCAAAATTATCTTTTTAGAAATATTCCACTTCAGTAAAAACCCCTCAATCATTCCATACATAAATATGTTCTCATGGAGACATGTTGAACTTCTACTCCGTTTATTCAGAATTGGACCATTCAAAAATAATACAGGTCACCACATTATAGGAAGGATGTGGAAGCTTTGGAAAGGGTTCAGAGGAGATTTACTAGGATGTTGCCTGGTATGGAGGGAAGGTCTTATGAGGAAAGGCTCAGGGACTTGAGGTTGTTTTCATTAGAGAGGAGAAGGCTGAGAGGTGACTTAATAGAGACATATAAGATAGTCAGAGGGTTAGATAGGGTGACCAACACGAGGGGACATAGCTTTAAATTGAGGGGTGGTAGATATAGGACAGATGTCAGAGGCAGTTTCTTTACTCAGAAAGTAGTAGGGGTGTGGAACGCCCTGCCTGCAACAGTAGTAGACTCGCCAACTTTAAGGTCATTTAAGTGGTCACTGGATAGACATATGGATGAAAATGGAATAGTGTAGGTCAGATAGGCTTCAGATGGTTTCACAGGTCGGCGCAACATCGAGGGCCGAAGGGCCCGTACTGCGCTGTGATGTTCTATGTTCTAGAACCATAATATTTTTTATATTAATATGTTCTTTTGCTTGATATTGCAGAAGAGAATGTGGACAACTCATGGATGAACAGGAATGATACTATTCAGACTCCAGGAATCCTGCATCCTCCACAGTTGACTTCCACAGTCATGCGGGAAAATCCTCGGCAACCAGCAGAACACAACATAGAAGATCAGGAATCCGAACGGGGCTCTGAATCTGATTTTGTGCAGAAGTAAGTGAGCTTTACTTATTGCCAGGTTGTTAGTTCATTTGCAGCATTGGAGACGCAAGGGGAAAGTAAAATGCTGACTGTATCTAGCTCATGCTTTCTGTTTTTTTTCAATCCAACTAAATGGCTTAAGAGATTCTCCTCCTGTACAGAATCTTACCAATTTGGAAAAAAATGTCAGTTTTTTTTTAAACTGAAGCACTTTTCTGTTTAGCCCTCAAATGCAAATACCTTGGTTGGGTCAACACAAGCTGGAAGAAGCGCACCGAAAAGATCGAGTGGCCATGAACTACATGAAAGCAAGAGGTGGTGTAAGGCAATCAGTGTAAGTTATTAAGCTGTTTATTAACGAACTTTGGTTGTCATATTGAAGTACTCAAATAGATGTGAAAGGTGATGCCACAATACCAAATGAATTGTGGTCATATCTGATATTAACTGTTGATATATCTTTCTCACATTTGAACTGTTGAGATTAATTTTAATTAAATTATGGTTTGAAATAAAATCAGGTAATCCCTTTATGTTACAGCTCGAAGGTGCGTGCAACAGTATTATCGGAAATCCAGTCACACATTAAAGCAAATATTGAGATAAGGAATTCATTACCAGAAGTCACAAATGATCCTTGGACTTGAGGCGACCTGTTACTTTAAAAGAGAATTTGTAGGATAAGTGCAAGGAATGATGTTTAATTACGCTGCAGAAATCCTTTATTAATCTATTTACAATCAGTTGCAAAGCTTGTAGAATCTTGCATATGTGTATACAGGTCCTTTCATAGAATAGGGGCACTAGGGTGATAACAAGCTTTGGATTTTGCTGCAAGTAATTTTTTTTTAAGACACTTAGCGATACTTCCATTGAATTCAAATGGAAATGGTTGGGTATGGCCTCCCATACTTGCTATTTAATCCGTTATTTAATCTTGCCTGCCTCTACAGTCGCAGCCACAGCCACAGTTTAATGGAGGATGATGCTGAACCAATTTTTGAAGATGTAATGATGTCATCGAGGGGTCAGTTGGAAGATATGAATGAAGAATTTGAAGACACTATGGTTATTGATCTGGTCAGTGGTCATTTATATGTTTAAAATGTATGTGCATCTAATATCAATCAATATTCCATTGGAATAGTCCTTTCCAAGATTTTATTGAGGAATCCAAGAAATCCATAAGTCAGCTTCTGAGGACTGTCTTTTAGTTTGCTTTAATACAAGTGAAAGAACTGTCAGATCACAGAATCACCATTTTGACTTGTTAGTTACTGAGCTTTTCATTTACACACAACAATATTAACTGCTGATAAACGTAACAACTATACATGTTAAATGTCAAATGGTGAAAGTATTAATTGATTTATTCTTTAAAAGTGAATTTGTATCTTAGTTTCCATGTTAAACAATGTAGGAATTTCAGCTTGCGCCAGTCAGTGTGAAGTTCAAGTCAAAGATTCATTGGACTTAGAGCCTTTGAGAGATTTATATTTAATTGGTGGTGGCAATGATGGCAGTAATGCACTATCACTGAGTTCACTGAAATATAACAGTAACCAGGGAAATATACCTAGTAATTCACTGGGGTGGTGAGATTAATTTCAAAACTATTTCATCAAAGTTGGGTGAGATATTTATATTAATATCATCCATCTTGGAGATGAAAATATACTGTAGATGTAAGAAAACCATACGTAGCGATAGAACAGCGCTTTATCTGCTTCATAACTAATCATGGCTGTGAAGCTTGAAAATTGCCCGAATTTTACTCCATTTTAATGCATCAGGAGCGATTAGTATTATTTGACAAACCAGAAAAATGTAATCAGAAGAATAGCTGTCATATCAAAAAATGTTTCTGTTGCTTTCCACTAATTTATGTTGATGCCTTATCAATCGAAATAACTTTTTGCCTGTGAAAGTAGCAAAACCAAACAGTGGATCCTGTGCTCAGCAGAATTTAGTCTTCAAATTTAATTTGATTTATAGACTATAGTAAACCAAATTTTGATGGAAATCAGACGATGGTTTGTTAATTGTCCCCAGTGGCCGATAAGTGCCTGTAAGCCTCCGGATCGGAGTTGCCATTACACTTCCCAAATGTGCTCAACTTCTGTTCTCCTGTTACAACAAAAGTGATTTGTCTCCACTTGTGTTTACATTCTTGATTTGAATGCAGCTTCTTATCTGTGCTCATCGATTTTGCGAGTAGACTGTTTACAATAATTGTGAATTTTTTTCCAGCCTCCATCACGAAACAGACGTGAACGTGCTGAGCTCAGACCAGATTTCTTCGACTCCACTGCCATAATGGAAGATGATTCGGTGTGTATCAAGGAATACTTCAGTCTATGATACATCCTCTAATAACCATAATAAATTAAGTTTATAAGTACTCATGCCCATGTAGCTGTCAAAATATTGATAATAGCCACAAAAACCTGAATATATAATGTAATTGGAAAAGGTTAAAGATCTCAGGATTTTTTTATTCACTCCTCAACTCAACCAAAAATTTTATTTTTTCCAAATTTGGTAGTGAAATGCAATTGCCATACTCAAATTTTAAATATTTACAGCTGCAGTTGTCTAAAGGTACATCAGTGAAGTGAAAGGCTTTTTTTGTAATATTTTCCTTTAACATTTCCTGTTGTAATGCTAATATAATGTGAATGATGAACTGTTTTCTTGACTAATACTGTACACCATTTAAGTGTATATTGTAAAAATCCTAGGGAATGTGGCTCTGAGAATCTGGGCTCGAGGCTTTTCCCTCTCCCCTTCCCTGGGGTGGGAAGTGCCACAGCTCCATCTTCCCATCGCCAAGCATCTTGTAATCACTATGTTTTGTATATACTATTTAAGTGTCAATTACAAGTTGATTTTGATACCAGTTATGTAAATCATTGACACAGTTACTTTTCTGTTCACTGTGTACTTTTTTAATAGTAGAAATCTTTAAATTTCCCATCCTTATTTATTCCTCTGGTTATATATTCTGTAAAAAAAAAAAATCTTCGATACACTCTTAAATGTATTTTTTCAACTGTGGAACGTCTTTCTTATATATAAACTTTAATCATCTTTATGTACTGTTCCGTTGTGCATCGTGAACTTTTTAAATGTGGCAACTATTTATAGTGGATCAAATTTAAAATTCTATCTTCTTTAATTTATGTGCTCAAAATTAACACTAACCAGAATTGGGGGTACAGTTAGTTATCCTGCTTAGAATGTTTATCATCTGTTCTGTATTAAATGTTGTAATTTATACCAGTGCATTTGTAAATTCAGTTTTTGTATTACTGCACACTTGTACATTGATTAGAACATCAAATGTTTTGAATTGATAGATTTGAAAATGTTCTGTGCTGCTTAGATTTATTTCCTCCCACTCGTCTGAAGATGGATTTTTTTTTATTTTTTTCCCTTTAGGGCTTTGGGATGCCTATGTTCTGAGACACTGCTGGAAGTTTTATATTTTTAAGAACTCCATCGTCTAAAGAGAATCCAAGATCTAAATACTGTGACAGCAACTTTTAAACTAAATTTTACATACTCAAGATCTGATTTATTTTTTATCAAAGGATAAACTTGATGAAGATTTGATTATGATAAATGGGGAAGCCTGAAGGAGGAAGCACTATAATGGTCTGTTACTGAGACAGATTTTCTTATGGACCGAAAAACGTGGCATCTTCATGGGAAGAATTACCCCTCCCCCAAAAAATTGATCTGACGCACGGACTGTAGCACTACTGAAAAGTGCTACAGTAGGATTTTTAAAAATATATATATCAACCAAGAGTAAATTGTATTAAAATCATGAAGGCATATTTAAAAAGATAGGGTGGCACATACAGCAGATGACACCAAAAGGACAGATGAGTTCCCTGAGTTTTTGTAATTTTTTTCTGCTGTACAGTTTAATATAAAGAACTTTTGAGATCAGCAGTTTATGTTATGTTTTTTAATTCAAGCTTATAAATTTTTCAGAAGGCAGCGATGCTGAAAAACTAGTTTAGGAGCAAAGCAATTTTCTCACACTGGAGTTTGGTTTCTTTGTGGTACGCATTTATTTTATTGAGGGGGTGGGGTGGGTAACTGGAAATCAATTGAAAAAACTTATATACAGTACATGTATAAATGGGTAGTAGGTTCTGTGGGGGCTTTTTAGAAATGTGAAATATTGCTGCCGCAAATCACAGGTAACAGAGTAATCCAGAGATTTCTTTTCTTTTTATTACTAAGGTCTTATACGTACGCCTACAGCAAGCTACTTCCTTTCATAATAAAAGCTGCCTTATTTACTGTGAAGACTACTCATTAGCTGCTTTAAGTTTGACTTCAGCAAAGAGTTGAGATGTACACTTTTATCATTAGTCCTGTGCATTTTGCTTTTAGTTTTAATGCTCAGAACCCAACAGGTGAAATTTAGAAGCTTGGGATAGCTTCCTAAAATTCAGTTGGTCAAGAAGTGTTTGTTATTAGATGACACTTCACAATAAAGTACATTTTATTAAAACCAGGTTGTATAAATCAATGCTGTACACTCCCAAAAGTGTAAAGATTAGGTCAAGAGCACATTTCATAGTCAAATTTTGGTATGCAGTTGCCCTCAATTCCAGATTTACTCTATACAGTAGTAAGCAATGCCCACTTTTGACTTTCTCAATTGTCTAAATGTACTTTTACAGATAATGTTAATTTTATACAGAACAGAGTTCAGTAATTGACTAAGTGGAGGATTAGCCCAATGTGCTAGAATGTGTGTTCCATCTGTCGTGCTTCTGATTAGTTACCTGCAGTATTGAAATGTTCTTTTAATGCCATTTTTCCATCTAGTCATATTTTTAAGGGATTGTCAGAAGCAAATTAATTTTGTAGACTACAATTTTAACCAATTTTAATTTAACTGTTCAATGGACAGTTTCCAATGTAGAAATTGACAATTTGACACGCGAATTTCACAGAACAAAAGGTAATCAAAAAATATTGTGAAATTGTTTGCAGAAAATATTTGAAAGCTATTGTAGTAAATGGAAAGAATATTGCTTTATAAATTTTAACTTTTGCTCACATTTTGAAAGTGGTTATAACTTTAGATTTTAAATTTTAAGGTCATACAAGTCATTTACTAATCTACCAATAACTAACTTAGCTGAACAAAAAAATCTGATTTTAAAGGTCTTGACTTTTTGGTATTGCTATTAAGCAGTTGTGAAAATATGCGATATTGGTTAATTTTGTACAGTTTTCAGGCTAAATTGTCAATGATCTGAAAATAGTTCTGTGGATTGAGTGGCGCGATGATAAGTACTGCATGGTTAGAATCATCTCTGCATCAACTTACGCTGTGCAGTCAACTATTTAAATCTGAATTCTTCGGCAGTATTGTAGCAGAATGTGAAACGATGGTTTCATGTCTGGATACCTCCACGCTGGGCTTGAAATTGAGTTTGAAGTTAATAAGTTTTATATTTTGAGTGTTACCTTGATTGGTTTTACTAGTAATACTGTAAATTGTACATTTTCAGTATAAAATTTCTTTTTGTACATTTTAAAGCTGATGCTTCACCTTTCCTTTAATAAACTGTTTGAAAATAATTGGCTGCAGAGGTTCTGTGTTTTTTAAAACTTAAATGTCCTTATATAGATTGATTGCTGCCTTTAAATTGATCATTTGAATCTCCATTTTGAACCCCAGAGTTGAAGAAAGCCCTAGCTTTTCTGAGTACAATATAAGTAGGTTACACGTTTTTATAATGGTGTATACGAGAGTATTACACAAGAATATCCTTTTTTCAGAAAAATGTCAGTCTTAGCATGGTTGTTGTTATGGGTCAATGCACATTGGCAACACAGCTTCCATTTTTAAAGTAGTTTCCATTGCACAAGATATAAGAAGGACAAGGGAATCAATGGTTAGAAATACCTTCTGTTTCCACTGCTGCACCAGTGCTTTTGGAGCCCCAAGGATTTTTCCGTGATCCCTTCCTACTTCTCAACCACATGTTGCTCCTCAGCAACTTCATCCATAATCATAATGTTAGGGTCCACATGTACATTGATGACACTCAACTCTGCCTCACCTCTACGTTTCTCAACCCCTCCACTGTCTTTAATTTGTCACACGTTTTTGACATCCATTAAGGATGAGCAGCAATTTACACCTGCTAATCACTAGGAAAATGAAGTGTTTGCCTTATCGCCACAAACTCTGTTTCTTTGCTATCCACTCCATTCTTCACCCTGGCAACTGCCTACGGCTGAACAGCCCATTCGGAACCTGACAGCAAAATGAGTTTCTGACCACATATCCATTCTGTCATCAAGAGGCCATATTTTGACTTCCTGAGCTGAGCCCTGGCCTCTGCTCAGCTGCGACTGAAACCCTCATCCATACCTAGGACACTAAACTGGGGAACCCTTGTGATAAAGTACTGGGGCTAAGATGATTGACTTCCAACAAGTGGAGTGTTTCTTATTGACTTCAATTTTACCAGGGAGGGGATGCTACATTCGGTCAAATGTTTCCTTGATGTCAGGGCAAATCACTCATCTCTGGATCTATGTTTTTCATCCATGTTTGGTTAAGGCTGTAAAGAGGTCTGGGGCAGAATGGTCCTAGTGGAACCCAAACTGTACATCAGTGAGCAGGTTATTGTTGAGTAAGTGCTGCTTGCTAGCACTGTGAATGACACTTTCCATCACTTTGCTGATGAATAAGTGTAGACTGATTAGACCGTAATTGGCCAAATTGGAATTTCTTTGCCTTTTGTGAACAGGACATGTCTGATTTTCCACATTGTTGGCTAATACTGATGTTTTAGCTGTACTGGAACAGCTTGGCCAAGGGTCTGCTAGTTCTGCAGCACAAGCCTTTAGTACTACAGCTGCATGTTGTTAGGATTCATTACTTTTGCTATAACTAGTGCCTTTAGCCGTTTCTTGGTTCCACATGGAGCGAATCTAATTGACTTATGACTGGCATCTGTGATGGTGGGGACTTAAGGGCAAATCTGATATGAATCATCCATTTGGCACCTCTGACCTTGCCTTTTTGCATTAGAATGCTGGGCCTCCCATTATTGGTGTGGATGTTTTTGAGCCTCTTCCTCCACCACCATTCACAATTGGATGTGGTAGGACTGCAGAGCTGTTATTTTCACTTTACCCTTTCCATTAATATATATTTTCTGTAGTGATGAGCATTATCTGTAGAAATATGTTAATGTGTAGAAATATCAACGGGTTATAAGAATGTTCTTGTCTTACTGGTTATCAATGTTGATGTATTATTTTATAACATTTTCATAATTCCTTCCTATTCTGCTCCCTGGCTTAGTACTTCACACCAAGGAAATAGATTAATAAACTTAAATTAGCTCCATTCAGTGTCTTTTTTCAATACATTTAGAGTACCTAATTATTTTTTTCCAATTAAGGGGCAATTTAGTGTGGACAATCCACCTATCCTGCACATCTTTGGGTTGTGAGGGCAAAACCCACGCAAACACGAGGAGAACGTGCAAACTTCACACGGACAATGATCCGGGGCGGGATCGAACCTGGGACCTTGGCACTGTTTGGAAGCAGTGCTAACCACTGCGCCACCATACTGCCCAAGCTCAATACAGTGTCAACAGTTGGGCACTAAAGCTGCAGGTCTGAAGGGTCCATCTTACCTGGAATGGTGTGATAGGGCTGTACTTTACTGACCCCTAGCCAGTGCATTTGAAGCTGGGAAGGGGATCATAAAATAAAATGGATGGCCTTCCCATTGTCTTCCTGCCAACCCCTGACCTGCCTCCCATATTATGGAGGGCGGGGAAGACGTCAGGCTGCCCGCTAACCCTTTGGCCTATTCAAACCTTTAAATAGCCATTTAAGGGCCTCATTCCATTTCTATCACTATTTATGTACGGCAGGATAAGGTTTTCACTGTGTGGGTTACTGTCAGGAAAAAGGGGAGGGTAGCCCCTCTCTCTCCCCCCTCCCCCCAAACAAACACACAAGATTAAACCCCACTCTTCCAACACCTTCCCAACCTGGCCTCAACCTGGTTGCTGGGGTCTTCCAACCAGGGCCATCTAAAATACCAGAGTTTGCTCCTGAATCCTGGCTTTGTGACTCTTATTCCTTAGGAAATGCCTGTAGTCCCATGCTGAATCCGAGCACTGCTCAGTTTACAGGGCTGTTGGCCAAATTAGATTGACCAACAGCTCTCTAGGGCAGGATTTCCTCCCAGATGGAAACAAAAGTCTCACCCTGACTCAATTAAGGCTGCTCCCAATGTATTATTGCTATGGGACAGCTGACTTTTGAACCAGCACACTGAGAAGTGTCTCTCGTCGATGGGGGCGTGGGAGCTGGGAAGCAGGGAATCCATCGCCACATAACATCCACCCCATTGTCTCACAGGTCTATCAGTCCTTGTTGAATTTTGATAATTGATTTCAATGTTCCAGTTCCTCTCAACACTGCCTCAGGAAACTCTCTGACCATAATTTTGAAAGGAATGCACCCGTGTGACTTGTGGTTCGATTGGGCAGACCCATCAATTGTATACATAGCAGTGAGAAATACTTGAATGGCTGAGTAGTGGCTTGGAGAGAACAGCAAGGAATAGGAAATGATGCCAACAAGAAGCATCATGTAGGGGGGGCGAGTGGGAGTGCAGTCCACCAGTGAGCCAAACAAGTGAGTCAGACACACAAACAGTTTTTAAAAAGTGTTGACAGGTATTCAGGAGGGAAAGGGGTTTTGTTTTGACCATTTTATTAGTTCAAAATGCTGAACTGATTGAATGGGGATACTGAAAACTGGAAAAAGAATTGACCTTCAGGTGTGTCAGGTTTCTGAAAAGACTGTCTCATAGTTTATGCACAGTCTCTCTACTAGCACATACTATTGATGTGAATTAACAGAAGCATTCACATCCAATGTAAACAACAAATGGCATTACTTCAAACTGGTTTGAAGGCTCCTCCTGCGTTACTCAGCAATTAGATCTTTGTTGCTTCTATCCTATTAAACTATTTGTTTCTTTCTAGCTAGGAGCATGTCGGGTTAAAATCAGATTCTGTTTGAAGAAGTGACCCAATCCAGCTGACACACGGCAATATGGGAACAGGTGATTTGTTGATAGGCAGTGTAACTGTTTTTAAGAATATAATACAAACTTCTATCCAGAAATGCCCTCTCATCTAATGATTACCAATATTGTTATCCAGCATTATAAATATGAATTGAGATGGGGCAACTAGTTGACAATTTGAATGTTGCAGCAACTAGGAGCTGGTTGATGATCTGCCCCTTTATGTGATACATGTATATATTTCTGGTCACCTGTCAGATTTGAGCAGCTTCTTGAGTCAAGTTTCCAGGGAACTGAGTGCCATTTATCATCTTCGCCCTGTTAATATTTTTCAACCTGACGTAATCTTGAGAAATACATGCTTCAATTAATTATCTAAATGAAGCTTCGAAAGAGGTGGGCATGGGGTACAAAATTCTGTAAATGGCAAGCGACGAATAAGCTGAGGACTTTGTTTCAAGGTCCAGGAGTGGGGAATGCATCACTGTTGCTTTCTATATTCCAAGGTGGAATATCTGTATTTTGTATATTAACATAAATTTGCTTATGTACCTGTTAATTTGTTCCAGGGGTATGAAGGCACACTCCAAGCCAATCCATATGGCGGGACGGTCTTTGGTGCTGTGTGGGAGAAAAATACGAGGTAAAAGTGCAAAAGCTTAATTCATGATATTTTTATCTTGTAATGTCAGCTGAGGTGTTCCTCATGCCATACACGACAACATTCCTGAACAGAAATAGCTTGGCTTGTTACTTTCCAAATACATTTTATTTCTGATTCTCCAGCTTGGACAACTTTCCGCCACTTATTGAAACCGAACAATGTCACCCGACTGCGGATCATAATGTTATTACCTATAGGTACTGCTGTATTAGAATTGTAGAATTCCTACAGTGCATTGGGCCCATCGTGTCTGCGCCGACGATCTGAAAGAGCACCCTACTTAGGCCCCCTCACTTGCCCTATCCCCATAACCCCATCTAAGGTGCACATCTTTGGACACTAAAGGGCAAATTAGCATGGCCAATCCACCTAACCTGCACATCTTTGGACTATGGGAGGAAACCCACTCAGACATGGGAAGAATGTGCAATCGCCACACACACAAGTCACCCAAGGCTGGAATTGAACCCGAGTCCCTGACGCTGTGAGGCAGCAGTGCTAATCACTGTGACACCTACTCAATCATTCTCTCGCTCAATCAGCCCTTTCCTAATTTTCAACACTAATTGGCTACTTATTTTGCACTAATATGAGAGATACCAGTTATTTCCATTGAGTGAACTGGAGACATTTTTACAACTTTCATAGCTAGTTTTTATAATCGCTGACTGAAAAATCAGAAAATAATCATGGAGAGCTGGTGTGTTTTTTTTGTTGCTGATGTCTAATCAGTGTGACCAGACTGTCGCACACATTTAATGCTTCATCAGGTCCTTTACAGCTTAACAGGGTTCTAATGGCTGAACATAAGCCAACACACTACTCAAATCAAATGGTTTCTAAATAATTTCTACTGATTGCTTATAGAGTGTGATTATGTCTCAAATTTATTGGCTTTCTAACCGAGGAATCTGTGTCATTAAAAAAAATTAATTCAAGGACTGTGGACCAGCATTTATTGCACTTTGCCTAATTCCCTTGAGAAGGTGGTGGTGAGCTACCACCTTGAATTTCTGCAGTCCACGTGGTGTGGGTACACCCACAGTGCTGTTCAGGCAGGACTTCCAGGATTGTGACCCAGTGACAATGAAGGAAAGGCAATATAGTTCCAAGTCAGGATGATGAATTTTTTGGCAGAGAACTTCACATGGTGGTGTTCCCCATGTCCTTCAAATGGTAGCGGTCAAAAGTTTGTTTAGTGCTATCTAAGGAGCTTTGGTGAGTTCCAGCAGTGCATTTTGTGGATGGTACACACTTCTTCTATGGTGTGTCGGTTGAGGAAGGAGTGAATGTTTGTGGATGAGGTGCCAGTCAAGCGGGTTGCTTTGTCCTGGTGTTGTCAAGCTTCTGAGTGTTGTTGGAGCTGTGCTCATCTGGGACAAGTGGATAATATTCCACCGCAGTCCTGACCTCATAGAATTCACAATGCAGAAGGAGACTATTTGGCCCATCGAGTCTGCACCGACCCTTGGAAAGAGCACTCTACCTAAGCCCAGACCTCCACCCTATCCCCGTAACCCAGTGCTCTGTAGATTCTGGGCAGGTTTTGGGGAGTCAGGAGGTGATTTGCTTGCTGCAGGATTCCTAGCCTCTGACCTCTTATAGCCACAGTATTTGTACGGTTAGTCCAGTTCAGTTTCTGGTCAATGGTAACCCCAGGATTTTATAGTGTGGGATTCAATGATGGTAATGCCATTGAATGTGAAGGGGTGATGATTAGATTCTCTCTTGTTGGAGATGGTCATTGCCTGGTACTTGTGAGGTGCGAATAATATGGGAACCGTAGAAAACAGGAGAAGGCCATTTGACTGAGTCTGCTTCGCCGTACATTGTGATCATGGCTGATCATCAAGTTCAATACCCTGATGGTGCCCCCCCCCCCCGATCCGTTGATCCCTTTCGCCTCGAGCTATATATAATTCCTTTTTGAAATTACGCAATGTTTTGACCTCAACTACTTTCTGTGGTAGTGAATTTCACAGATTCACCACTCTCTGGGTGAAGAAATTTTTCCCTACCTCAGTCCCAAAAGGTTTACTCCTTATCCTCAAACTATGACCCCTAGCTCTAGATTCCTCCACCATTGGGAACATTCTTTCTCAATCTACCCTGTCAAATCCTGTTAGAATTTTGTAAGTTTCTGTGAGATCCTCTCTCACTCTTCTAAACTCCAATGAATATAATCCTAACCGATTTAGACTCTCCTCATATGACAGTCGCACCATCCCAGGAATCAGCCTGGCAAACCTTTGCTGCACCCTCCATTGCAAGAACACCCTTCCTCAGATAAGGACACCAGAACTGCACACAATACTCTGGGTGTGGTCTCACCAATGCCCTATAGAATTGCAGTAAAACATCTCTATTCCAATACTCAAATCCTCCCACTATGAAGGTCAACATACCATTTGCCTACTTTAGTGCCTGCTGTACCTGTGTGCTTAGTTTCACCAACTGATGCACAAGGACACCAAGGTCTCGCTGAGTATTCACCTCTCTTGAAAACCTCACATTTATCCACGTCATACTGCATCTGCCATGCATGTGCACACTCACTCAGCCTGTCCACACCCCGCTTGAAGCATCTCTGCAATCAACTTTGTATCATCTGCAAATTTGGAGATAATACATTTATTTCCCTTGCCCAAATCATTAATATATAATGTGAACAGTTGGAATCCTCGCACAGATCCCTATGGTACCCCACTAATGACTGCCTGCCAATCAGAAAAAGACCCATTTATTCCAACTTTGTGCTTCATATCTGCTAACCAGCTTTTTATCCATTTCAAGACACTACCCGTAATCCCATAACTTTACATATTAATCTGCTATATGAAACCATGTCGAAAGCCTTCTGAAATAAACCACATTTATTAAACCACCAATTCTCCTGGATCAACTCTACTAGTTATATCTTCAAAGAATTCTAGTGGATTAGTCAAGCATGATTTTCCTTTCGTTAATCTATGCTGCTTTTGTCTGATGACACAACTGCTTTCCAAATACTGTGCTATGAAATCCTTGATAATGGACTCCAGCAGCTTCCCTACTACCGACGTTAGGCTCAGTAGTCTGTAGTTCCCTGTTTTCTCTCTGCCTCCGCAATAGCGGAGTTACATTCACTACCCTCCAATCTGTAGGAACCATTCCAGAGTCCAAACAATTTTGGAAAATGACCACAAATTGGATCTACCTTTTCTAGGACCACTTCCTTAAATGCTCTGGGATGAAGATTATCAGCGCTGGAGATTTGTCCGCCTTCAATCTCATTAATTTCCCCAAAACCATTTCTTTGCTAATACAGTGATGTAGTGGTATTGTCACTGGACTCCTAATCCAGAGACCCAGAGTAAAGCCTTGGGGGACCCTGGTTCAAATCTCATCACAGCAGATGACAAAATTTGAATTCAATAAAAATCTGGAATTAAAAGCCTAATGATGACCATGAAACCATTGTCAATTGTCGTAAAAACCTATCGGCTTCATTAATGTCCTTTAGGGAAGGAAATCTGCTGTCCTTACTTGGTCTGGCCTACATGTGACTCCAAACCCAAAGCAATGTGGTTGACTCTTAACTGCCCCTTCAAGGGCAATTAGTGATAGGCAATAAATGCTGAGCCAGCCGGCAACACCCCACATTCCATCAACAAATAAATATACAAGAAAAAACTTGCCACTTATCAGTCCATGCTGGATATTGTCCAGTTTTTGCTGCATTTGGACATGGACTACTTCAGTGTCTGAGGAGTCACAAATGAGGCTGAACATTGTGCAGTCGTCAGCGAACATCCCCACTTCTGACCTTATGATGAAAGGAAGGTCACTGATAAAGCTGAAGATGATTGTGCCCAGGATACTTGTGAATGTATTACGGCAACCATTCACCACTGTATTACATTACATTACATTGTACTATGTTGATGCCCTTGTGGGCTCCATCTATGGACCATTGTATTACGTTACATTGCATTGTATCATGTTGGTGCCCTTGTGGACTCCGCTCCCTCGGGGGAGGTATATAGATCTGCTGCCCTGCAGGTGGCTCTCAGTGCAAAGCAGTCGCAGGCAGGCACAGTTCTAGCTGATTAAAACCACTGTTCACTTCAACTCTCCGTCTTGTGTGAATTGATGGCCGCATCAATTTAATCAGCTACAACATCGCGATGGAAGCAGCCCTCAAACCTGATCGACTGGAACTCGACCCACAGGCCACTGAAGCCAAAGGGATTTTTTTGCACTGGCTCTGCTGTTTTGAGGCCTACATCGCCACATCCTCCTCGCCCTCCGTCACCGACGAACAGAAGCTGAGCCTCCTCCATGCCCGGGTGAGCCACAGAATCCCCGTGCAGATCGAGGAAGCAACCACTTACGCAAATGCGGTCGTAATCTTGAAAAGGCAATACGCGAGGCTAGTGAACGAAGTGTTCACGCGGCATCTCCTCAACACTCACCGCCAACGCCCGGGGAATCGCTGGAGGAATACCTACGCGACCTGAAAGTATTCACGCGAAGCTGCAACTACAAGGCCGTCATGGCCTCACAACACATGGAACTCGCCATCCGGAACGCCTATGTGGCTGTAGTCCGGTCCACCTACGTCAGACAGCGCCTGCTCGAAAAGGGTGCCCTCGACCTAGAAGAGACGGTAAAACTATCAACCTCCATAGAAGTAGATTTTCAGAGCCTCAACGCTTTCCCCTCCGACCATGCGACCCTCTCGTGGACACCCGACCAGACAGTGCCCCAGGCCTGTGCCGCACGGCTGCCCGCCCAACCCGGGGGGCTGCCCTGCTATTTCTGCAGCCAGCACCAGCACCCCAGGCAGCGTTGTCCGGCTCGGAACACGACCTGTAGGGACTGCGGCAAGAAATGACACTTTGCCAATTTTTGCCTGGCCAGATCCAAAACCTCCAAATCACAGGCCCAATTTTCAGACTCACAGGCCCGCAGACCGCACAGCATGGCTGTGTGCCTGCCGGCACCGCCCCCTCCGGAAGCATCATCAGCCTCATGCTGTCTGTGGGGGCAGCCATCTTTGACTCTACGCAAAACATGCGACTCACGGGGGCCGCCATCTCCCACGCGGCCTGACACGTGCGACCGACGGGGACAGCCATCTTGGGACTACCCCACCACCTCCGCCCACGCCGGCTACCCGCAACTCGGCGCGGTCACCTTTGACCAGTCACGCCCCAAGCACCTCAGGAACTCGATAATGACCAATGGGCAGGAAACGCCCTGCCTGACTCCGGAAGCACGGAGATCTTCATACATCCAGACACGGTAAGGCACTGTTCTCTCCAAATTTCCCCCACCTTCCAAACAATCTCCCTCGCTTCCGGATCGCATTCAGTGCAGATCCGGGGGTACTGTGTCGCGAACTTCGTGATACAGGGCGCCGAGTACGCCAGTTTTAAACAATATGTTCTCCCTGACCTCTGCGCTCCTCTCTTGTTGGGACTGGACTTTCATGCAATCTCAGGAGCCTGACCCTGAAGTTTGGCAGACCGCAACCCCTTCTCACCGTATGTAGCCTCACGACCCTAAAGGTCGACCCTCCCCCGCTCTTCGCGAACCTCACCGTCGACTGTACACCAGGAGCAGGCGGTATAGTATCCAGGACAGGACTTTTATCAAGTCCGAGGTCCAGCAGGGCTTGAGGGAAGGGATTATCGAGGCCAGTAATAGCCCCTGGAGAGCGCAGGTGGTGGTCGTCAGGACTGGGGAGAAGAACCGAATGGTTGTAGACTACAGCCAAACCATAAACCTGTACACGCATCTCGATGCGTACCCCCTTCCCCGAATTGCAGACATGGTAAACCAGATCGCACACTACCGGGTGTTCTCCACAGTAGATCTGAAGTCCGCATACCACCAGCTCCCAATCTGCCCGGAGGATCACCACTACACGGCCTTTGAGGCAGACGGCCGCCTTTTCCACTTCCTCCGGGTCCCTTCGGCGTCACCAACGGGTCTTCCAAAGAACGATGGACCGAATGGTGGACCAGTACGGGCTGCGGGCCACATTTCCGTACTTGGACAACGTCACCATCTGCGCCCATGATCAGCAGGACCACGACGCCGACCTTCAGAAGTTTCTCCAAACCGCCCAAGCCCTCAACCTCACTTATAACAAGGAGAAATGCGTTTTCCGCACAACCCGACTGGCCATCCTCGGCTATGTCGTGGAAAACCGAGTGCTAGGGCCCGACCCCGACTGCATGCGTCCCCTCCTGCACTCCCCCTTCCCCACTGCCCCAAGGCCCTGAGAAGATGCCTCGGGTTCTTTTCATATTATGCCCAGTGGGTCCCCAACTATGTGGACAAAGCCTGCCCACTTATCATAGCCACCATCTTCCCCCTGACGACTGATGCTCGTCAGGCCTTTAGCTGCATCAAGGCAGACATTAACAAGGCCGCGATGCGTGTGGTGGACGAGTCCACCCCCTTCCAGGTGGAGAGCAACGCGTCAGAGGTTGCCCTCGCCGCTACCCTTCATCAGGCAGGCAGGCCCGTAACTTTTTTCTCCCGTACCCTCAACGCCTCTGAGGTTCGACACTCCTCAGTCGAAAAACAAACTCAAGCCATTGTGGAAGCTGGGCGGCATTGGAAGCACTACCTCGCTGGTAGGAGGTTCACCCTCGTCACCGACAACGGTCAGTAGCCTTCATGTTCGACAATACACAACGGGGCAAGATCAAGTATGATAAAATCTTGAGGTGGAGAATCGAACTCTCCACCTATAATTACGATATCATGTATCGTCCTGGGAAGCTCAATGAGCTCCCAGATGCCCTGTCCCGCGGCACATGCACCAGCGCGCAAGATGACCAACTCCGGGCCATCCACAACGACCTCTGTCACCCAGGGCTTCTCCACTACATCAAAGCCCGCAACCTGCCTTACTCCACCGAGGTCATGGCCATGACCAGGGACTGCCAGATCTGCGCGGAATGTAAGACGCACTTTTATCGACCAGATAAGGCCCACCTGGTGAAGGAATCCCGGCCCTTCGAGCGCCCCTCCCCTCTACCAATGCAACGCATATTTTCTCAATGTCGTTGACGAGTACTCCCACTTCCCCTTTGCAATCCCTTGCCCCGACATTACCGCTGCCACTGTCATTAAGGCCCTGCGTAGTATCTTCACCTTGTTCGGTTTCCCCACTTACGTGCACAGTGACCGGGACTCCTCGTTTATGAGCGACGGACTGCGTCAGTACCTGCTCGGTAAGGGCATCGCCTCGAGCAGGACTACCAGTTACAACCCCCGGGGAAACGGACAGGTGGAGAGGGAGAACGCGACGGTATGGAAGGCCGTCCTCCTGGCCCTACGGTCTAGGAGTCTCCCAGTTTCCCGCTGGCAGGAGATCCTCCCCGACGCGCTCCACTCCATTAGGTCTCCTTTGCACGGCCACGAACGAGACCCCTCATGACCGCCTATTTGTTTTCCCTAGGAAATCCACCTCCGGGGTCTCGCTTCCGTCCTGGCTGACGACACCGGGGCCTGTACTCCTCTGAAAACAAGTGAGGAGCCATAAGTGCAACCCCCTGATCGAGAGGGTCCAGCTCCTTCACGCCAATCCCCAGTCTGCCTACGTGGCGCACCATGACGGCCGACAAGATACAGTCTCCCTCACGGACCTGGCACCCGCAGGTTCCCCTACGACCATCACCTACCTATGATGCTGGAGATCTCTGGAGCAGGCCAAGTTGGATCATCCACTTCTGGCTGTAGCAGACATTTCAGCCTGGTCTTTTGCATTGATGTGCTGGGCTCCCCCATCATTGAGAATGGGGATATTTGTAGAGACTCCTCGAGTGTGTTGTTTAATTGTCAAGCCCCATTCATGACTGGGTGTGGCAGAACTTAGATCTGATCTAATCCAATATCTACACCAATTGATCTTAGTTTTTGATTTCAACCTACACCTAAACACCTTTTAGCCCTCTCACATCTGCCCCAAAGACTTTTCTGCCTTTCTAACTTCATTAGTTTTTTTTTAACATATAAACTCTCCTACTTAAAATTGCAGCCACGTGCATGACCTTGAACATTTTGTGGCCCACCCTTGTGAGCTCTTGATTATTGACGCTACCTCTGACAACTTCCTCATCTCCTGACCAGATCTTCTTACCTTCCCTACAGCTACTTCTATGCTGTAAGATTGCCTGTGCTGACATTGTCATGAGTCACTATTGACAGAGAGTGTGGTTAATTTAACTAGTCTTTGGGAATTAGGATGGCATGTTGAATATTATCCCATTCTTTTATGGGATGTGGGTGTTGCAGGCTAGGCCTGCAATTGTTGCCCATTCCCAATTGCTTTTGAGATGGTGGTGGTGAGGTCAGTACCTGGAACCTCCTGTAATCAGTCTGGTGCAGATACACCCTGACAGGGAACAGTGAAACAATGGTGATATAGTTCCAAGTCAGGATCAATGTTCCCTCAAATTTTACTTTGTACTAGGCAGATTACTTATTCCTCTGAGCACCACTATCTTGTCTATGAGCAGCTTACGTTCTAAATGTCACTGAGTTCCACAAAGTTGAATGGGCAGTTTACTTCAATGCAGTACATGTTAACTTGCCTCACCTGCCCTATTCTCCCACTTTCCCTCTCTTCACCCACCCCATTCTTCTTCTTCCCCCCTCTTAGCTGTCCCATCCTCCCTCCTCACCCCCATTTTCCCATGTCCCCATCACCTGCCCCGTTTTCCCATGTCCCCATCACCTGTCCCATTCCATCTATGCTCTCATCTCTGCTCCGTGGTTGCGTTCTCCCTCTCCTCACACATCTCATTCTACGGCATGGTGGCACAATGGTTAATACTGCTGCCTCACAGCGCCAGGGAGCCGGGTTTAATTCCGACCTTGGGTGACCGTCTGTTTGGAGTTTGTACATTCTCCCCGTGTCTGCGTGGGTTTCCTTGGAATCTGAACTTAGATCAGAATGGATCTTAAATCCATTCACCTTGCTGAAGTAAAATAATTCTTTCAGTCAGATGATCTCTCATACATTATAACCTAGAGAGCTTGAATTGACCTGCAGTTTCCAGACTTGTATATATGGTTCAGCCACTATTAAAGGTGGCTGAATGCTCCCTAGAATAGTGTCTTAAACTTAAGGCAATTACAAGGGGATAAAGATGAAGTTGGATAAAGTGAACTAGGAAAATAGGTTAAAAGGTAGGGCAGTAGAGGAACAGTGGCAGACATTTAAGAAGATATTTCATAACTCAGCAAAGATGTATTCAAATAAGAAATAAAGATTCTATGAGAAGGATGTACCTACCATCTGTGGTGAACTAAGGATAGTATCAAATTGAAACAAAAATCAGACAATACTGCAAAAATCTGGGGTAGGTCAGAAGTTTGGACAGGTTTTAGAAACCAGCGAAGAATGACTAGAAAATAATGAGGGAGAAAGTGTATGAGAGAATGCCAGCTAGAAAAAAAAATTGACACGAAGAGTTTCTAGTTATATTAAGAAGAAAGTAGCTAAAGTGAGCATTGGTCCCTTTGAGGAATTAATAACGGGAAACCAGTCATGAAGTTCCAAGTTCTCAACCTTTCCCTTCGCCTGAGGGGTGACGATCCTCAGCTTAAATCAACTCTTCCCCCTCAAAAGTTTCCCTTTTAAGAAGCCTATGGTCATCTGGGACTGGGGCGACTTTACTTTCCCTAATGGGAAACCAGGAAATTTCAGAAGTGTTGAACAGATATTTTGTCTGTCTTCACTCTGAGCAGGGGTTCCCAAACTATGGATTTGGGACAAGCAATTCGGGTTGAAGGCTGAGGCAGCTAAGGACTGAAGACTCAGATTTGATAGTCCTGGGATCAACTTCAAGTCCCTCTAAATGTGCATGGCTTTCTGCCTGTGGGCTTGGCTTAATCCAATGAGCTCTGAGTCCCAACCACTGACATCAACAGAGCCTATAAGATGATAGGTATCTGGGTTGTTGAATATATTTGAGTTGGATTTTTTTATCAGAGAATGTCAAGGCTTATGGGGGCAGACTGACTTTGAGGCCACAACAACGTCAACCAGGATCTTATTGAATGGCAGAGCAGGCTCAATGGGCCGAATGGCCTTCTGCTCCTAATTCTTGTGTTCTTGTAATCTAGGGCTGGTAGTCAAATGTTCTGTTGGTGCACTTCCACAACACTCATTTGATTCAAGTCTGCCCTCTGTTCTCCGAACAAGTTGACCGTCTACTGGAGTATTTGCCTTAGTCTCTCCCCGCTGCCTACAACCCTTGACCTGTGAATGTGGAGCACTCTCACCTTACAAACTTAAGGGGTTCTGAGATACTCTCCAGCCCCTCACTTTGCAGCCTTCATCTCAGGATACAAGGTCACGGTCACCTCTCCCCCCACACACACACAATTTGACCTTGTGGCTTGTCCAATCAAAGCTGCACCATCCTCTTATCAAATTCCCTGTCTCCCGTATTCCAATCACAGCTACACTTTTTTCAACTCCAGCTTTTGTACTTTTGCAGTTCAGGTTTAATACTCAGCTCTGCCTCTCCTGTCTTCTTGCCTTTGATGTTGTGCACACCTGTTTATTACAATGCGCAGGGCATTCCAGATAGCTGTATGTGAAGGGGAACATTGGTATGATGATGTGTGGTATGAAGGTGTACTTGCAGGTGGTGCTGTTCCCATGCATCTGCTGCCTTGTCCTTTGAGGTGGTAAAGTGAATATTCGGAACCTGCTGTAGGAGGCCCGGCAAGTCACTGCAGCGCATCGTGTATATGGTACACATTGTTGCCATTGTGTGTAGGGGTGGAGAGAGTGAGTGTTTTTAGTGGTGGATGGGGTGCCGATCAAATGGGCTGCCCTGTCCTGGATGGTGTCCAGGATCTAAAGTCATCCAAGAAAATGGAGTGTATTTCATCACATTCT
This sequence comes from Scyliorhinus canicula, assembly GCF_902713615.1. Lineage (NCBI taxonomy): Eukaryota > Metazoa > Chordata > Chondrichthyes > Carcharhiniformes > Scyliorhinidae > Scyliorhinus > Scyliorhinus canicula. Next base: position 78,953,021 of record NC_052158.1, on the reverse strand, counting down.
TGACTTGTGCTTTGTCGATGCTGGACAAGAGGTTAGTAAACAAAATTAGAACACATAGGATTGGGGGAATATACTTGCCTGGATTGAGAACTGGTTAACAGACAGAACACCGAGATTAGGAATAACTAGGTCATTTTCAGGTTGGCAGGCTGTGACTAATGGTGTGCCATAAGGATCAGTACTTGGACCCCAGCCATTCATAATATATCAATGAATTGTATGAGAGGATTATGTAATATTTCCAGGTTTGTAGATGACACAAAGCTAGGTGGAAGTGTGAGTTGTGAAGAGGATACATGCGCCGAGTACCCGGCTTCGATCCCGGCCCCGGGTCACTGTCCGTGTGGAGTTTGCACATTCTCCCCGTGTCTGCATGGGTTTCACCCCCACAACCCAAGGATGTGCAGGTTAGATGGATTGGTCACGCTAAATCGTCTCTTAATTGAGGAAAAAAGAATTGGGCACTTTATTAAAAAAAAAAAAAATTTTAAATGTCAAAAGTGAAGAGAATGCATAGATGCTTCAAGATGATTTGGAGAGGCTAAGTAAGTGGACAAAAATTTGGAATACAATGTGGTGAAGTGTCAGGTTATCCACTTTGGTAGGAAAAACAAAGTATTTCTTAAATGGTGAGAGGCAGGAGGTTCTAAACTTCAAAGGGATTGAGTGTCCTTGTTTATGAGTCACTGAAAGCTATAATACAGATACAGCAAGCAATTAGAATGCCTTTGTTACAAGAAGAGTACAGGAGTAAAGATGTCTTACTGCAATTATATTGAGCCTTGGTGAGACCACACCTGGAATATTGTTTGGAGTTTTGGGCCCATAATTCCCTGGTTCCCTATTTAGGGGGTACCCCAATTATACTCAGGGGAATCCCTGTGGGAGGTTCCCACGTGCTCACATCCCCTGGACAATTGCGCTGGTCTGGGAACCATCCTACAGACGTGATTTAAATCGATAACTGAATGCTTCTGACAATTTTACTCTGATAGTTATTCTGAAAGAGTTAGAGGAAAAAGATCATAACAGGAGGAGGTTGTTGTTGTAGGTCCTCTGGGAGGTTTGTGTGTCTGGGGGTGTCCTGTGCAAATCTGGGTTTGTTTGTTTTTTAAATAGCTATTCTGGAGTTAGAAGTGATTTTTTTTTTGGTCTGTTTCAGAATAACTATCGGTAAAACTGGAGGAACCATCCAAAGTTAGCAAGTTAAATCACTTCTGCCTCACAGCGCCAGAGACCCAGGTTCAATTCTGGCCTTGGGTTATTGTCTGTGTGGAGTTTGCACATTCTCCCTTGTCTGCATGGATTTCCTCCAGATGCTTTGGTTTCCTCCCAGTCCAAAGATATGCATGTTAGATGGATTGGCTATGCTAATAATTGCCTCTTAGTGTGCAGGGTTAGGGCGGGGGGAGTGGGCCTAGGTAGGGTGCTCTTTCAGAGGGTCGGTGCAAACACAATGGGCTGAATGGCCTCCTGCACTAGAGAATCTATTCTTCTATGGACATTTACCCTGGCTGGGAGGTCTAGTACCAGGGGACCCAGTCTCCGAATAAGAGGCAGGCCATTTGGGACTGAGATGATGAGAAAGGTCTTCACGTAGAGGGTGGTGAATGCTTTGTGTTATTTGCCCCAGAGGACTGAGGAAACATGGATATTGCGTATGTTCAAGTCAGAGATCGATTGATTTCTAAATATTAAAACATCGAGGGATTTGGAGATAGTGCAGGAAAATGGTGTTGAAGTAGATGATCAGCCATGATATCTGGCAGAGTGGGCTTGAAGGGCTAAATGGCCTATTCCTGCTCCTATTTCTTGATAATCTCATAATTTCATGGTAATCATTAAAGGTATTAATTTTTTTATAACCGATTTTGGCATGAACACTCACCTTTACTGGATTGTTATATTTACAAATATTTCCTTTAACTTTTTTTTAATAAATTTAGATTACCCAATTATTTTTTCCAATTAAGGGGCAATTTAGCGTGGCCAATCCACCTACTCTGCACATTTTTGGGTTGTGGGGGTGAAACCCACGCAGACACGGGGAGAATGTGCAAACTCCACACGGACAGTGACCCAGAGCCGGGATCGAACCTGGGACCTCAGCGCCGTGAGGCAGTTGTGCTAACCACTAGGCCACTGTGCTGCCCTTATTTCCTTTAACTTAAGGTAAGACAGAACATTCTGAAGAAGGATGATGAAGTCATGATAATCACCTCGGTTTGGAGAAATGCTCATGTTACCATTGGTAGAGAAAAACTCAAACAAACCCATTGCAGGGTCAGGTCCCTGTTTTGTTGTTTTAACCCTAGTGGCAAGGAGACGATAGGTATGGAGGTACAAACACGATGAGAGGTTTTATTAGATGTTGCTCATACAATCTAAGATGGTGAACTGAAAGCCCACACAAAACATTGCATATCACGTGATCAAAAAGAAAATGCTGGAAAATCTCAGCAGGTCTGGCAGTATCTGTAGGGAGAGAAAAGAGCTAACGTTTCCAGTCCAGATGACCCTTTATCAAAACTTTGATGACAAAGGGTCACCTGGACTCGAAACGTTAGCTCTTTTCTCCTAACAGATGCAGCCAGACCTGTCGAGATTTTCCAGCATTTTCTTTTTTTGTTTCAGATTCCAGCATCCGCAGTAATTTTCTTTTATCCAGTGCATATCATGTGATGTTCCACCAGATGGGATGTATCCTCTGATACATAACACCCCTCCCCCTTTACTTCACTAGTCCAACAACTTTCTTAACATTTTTACAACAGACCCAAATATGCATTATTTCTTTACCTGTATGCAACTTAATTTGTCCCTCAGTGGACATCTATTCCTTTTGGATTGTACACTATGCCTGGAACCTGGCTACTCGAGACCTTGGACGTGTCCTCTTTTCCTTCAGTAGGTGGTACTTGCTGGGAGGTTACTCCAATATCCGCCTCTGTAGGTATTGGAAAGTTCTCAGAAACAGTATCTGAACTTGACTCTGTATTTTGTCTCTGTTCAGAAGTATCACTGTTTAGATTTTCCAATGGAAATACTTCGGGAAGTTTGGGCAATTTCACTTCGCGAAGTTAGTATTTGGTCATTATGAGCTCACCAAACTATCATCATCTGTTGTATGATATTGGATCTGTTTTGATAGGATAACAGTAGGTACCTATTTCTCATCAGTAGTGTATCTTCTTACGAGGACTTGCTCTTGTTAAGTGAATACTCGAGTATTAGAGTTTTGTTCCCTCCCAGCAATCTGTTCTTGTGGTCGTTTGACAATCTCTGAAGTACCAAGTGGTATCAAAAGATCAAACTGTGTACACAGTTTCCTTTCGAACAACACCATTGCTGGTGAACTCTGTGTCGTTACGTGCAGTGTTCCGGTAATACGTTAAGAATTGTTCACTCTTGTCAGTGTACATTGGTTCTTTGATGTTTTTATGGAATGTTTAAGTGACTGTACGAATCATTCGGCCAATCCATTTATTGCAGAATGGCATGCTGCTGACTTTATGCTATACCATTTCCCTAAGTAATCTTCAAACTCTTTCGAAGTGAAGTGAGTTTAAGGGCAGCATGGTAGCAAAAGTGGATAGCACTGTGGCTTCACAGCGCCGGGGTCCCAGATTCGATTCCCCGCTGGGTCACTGTCTGGCTGGAGTCTGCACATTCTCCCTGTGTCTGCGTGGGTTTCCTCCCAGTCCAAAGACGTGCAGGTTAGGTGGATTGGCCATGATAAATTGCCCTTAGTGGTCAAAAAAGTTGGAAGGGGGTTATTGGGTTACGGGGATAGGGTGGAAGTGAGTGCTTAAGTGGGTCGGTGCAGACTCGAAGGGCCGAATGGCCTCCTCCTGCACTGTATGTTCTATGAGTACTGTCGTCACTTACAACCTGCTCCAGTGTATTAAATCTTACGAATATTTCGTTTAGCTTCTAAATAGGTTGTTCAGTCGTCATGCATTTCATAATTACTACTTGCAGCCATTTAAGAGCATACATCCACAATCACTCAGAACATGTCACCCTCCACTGGACCAGCATAGTCTATGTGTATTCTCTGCCATGGCAGTGTCAGCCATGCCCACGGATGTAATGGTTGCAGTGGTGGAGTGTTTCTTAATTTTGCACAGGATTGACATTGTCCCACTTTCTCTTCGATTTGAGCATCTAATCCTGGCCACCAAAAATAACTGCATGCCAGTTCCTTCATCCTCATCACACTAGGATGTCTCTCATGTGGTTGGTTAAGGACATTATTACGCAAGCACAGAGTAATAATCACTCTGATTCCTCATAATAAAACTCCCCTCTGGACTGTCTGCTGAAGTCTGCTTGTGATGTAGGGCTTGTGGTCTGGAGTTTTACAATGTATGTTTGTCATAGTTTCTTTTTGGACCATATCCATCACCTCCCCCATGTGGAATTTCAGATATATATTTTATATATGTATATAGTGCAATAATGGTTAAAAGCCAGGGTTAGTGTGTGTATAGAACATAGAACTTACAAATTGTGCTAACCACTATGCTACCTTGTTGCCCATTCTTGTATGCTGTTAAAGTTAGTTTGATACTGTGTTAATAATCAGGCTTGTTTTAATATACCATATCCCTATTTGTGCATGGAGTCACTCGTGGAGCGAAGTATCCTTTCCTCATAGTCTTACAAACTAAATAAAATGTTTGGATCTGGTCTGGGTTCGTAATACCCAACCGGATCAGTTCCTGTCTATCTCTGAAATTGAGATGAAGTCACAGGTACATTGTCCACCAATGAGAAAAAAATGGTGTTGACTAAATGTTCTTCAGGTTCTTAGAATCCTAGAATCCCTTTGGTGCAGAAGGAATCCATTCAGCCCATCAGATCCACTCCCCCCACCCTCTAACCTAACCTGCACATCCCAGGACACTAAGGAGCAATTTAGCATGGCTAACCCACCTAAACTGCACATCTTTGGACTGTGCAAGGAAACTGGAGCACCCAGGAGGACACTCATGTAGACACAGGAACAACGTGCAAACTCGTCACCCAAGGTCGGAATTGAATCCGGGTCCCTAGCACTGTGAGGCAGCAGTGCTAACTAATTGTAATGGCAATCTTGACAAAGTATTTGCATGTTGCTCCAACTTACAATATTGGATATCGTACCTGTGTGTCTATAATATCAAACACCATCCTTGTAACCTACTAGCTGCTAAAGAAGGAATACCTTTATATGGTCCAAAGACTGTCATCAAGGGTTGTGATCCATCTAATAGAGTACGATGACATCCATAAAGGCAGTGCTGAAACCTTATCCCAAAAATGATGCTCAAAGCCTTTTTCTAGCTGAGCGCGATTCGTTTGAGTTTGTGAAGCAAATGCTTTCATTCATTCCTCTCCTGAAGGCATAATGTGCATGACAACTGCACCAACCCCAAAGGCTGATGCATCGCAAGCAAGTTGTGCCTTCAGCTTGTGATTGTAATGAACCAATAGCTCTGACATCTTCAAGGCATCTTTTACCTCATTATATACATTTTCATTTTTCTGACCAATGCCATACCTGTTTGGCATATAAAGTGTGTAACAGCTTCAACCATGTTACTAAATTTGGCATGAATTTGCCATAATAGATCAATCCCAGAAACAACCTCAATTATGTACGTTTTGAGGACATGGCGCTTCTACCATCACTGTCATCTTTGTTGGCTCTTTGTGTAAGCCAACTTGATTGATAACGTGACCCAGCTCATTTTATGGATGTCTTGAAAAAGCTGCCTTTTTTAAAAAACTGAGATTGTGGTTATGTAGATATTACAGAGTAGCTTCCAAGTTCTTCAAGCATTCTTGTTCACTTGAACCAGTGATGAGAATGTGATCTAGATAACATTGCACCCCATTTTGCCCCCTCACAATTTGATCCAGGGACCTCTGAAAAAGAGGAGACGTTTTCTGTAACGGAACAGATCTTTATGCACCACAAGCAGGAGCTGTGATTTTTCAGCCATAGTCATTTGTAAATATGCCTGTGATAGATCAATAATACTAAATTCTTGCCCTTCAGAAAGTCCAGCAAACAAGTCTTCCATCAGCAGCAGTGGATAGTGACCTGCACCACAATAATTGTTGTAAAATCTTCACACATTCGTACTGAACCATAACATTTCAATACAGGAACTATTGGTGTTGCCCATTCACTTGTAGCAAATGGTTCAATCACTCCTGTTTGGACTAGCCTTTCTAGTTCTTTGGCCTGATGGCATATGGTATGGTTCTGGCATGCATGTCCCCTCGGGGATCCGGCAGTGCGAAGTCCAGCGGGGCAGACTGCCATCTCCTGACCTCTGCATGCTGCCCCAGTACCATCTCCTCCTGATGTCAACGCATTGTTTCAGGACCAAATTTATTTCGAAAAATGGCAGCGTCTTCCCCACAGAATTGGGTCACAGGCAGTCCATTCTTTGGGTGCGAAATCAGGGAGAGATTCCCCCATTTTGTAGCTGCCAGCAAGCAACAATCCCGGGGTCGGATCACCATTTCTGCTTCACACAGTGAAGTGCGAAGTACTGAAGATAGATCATTTTTTAAATAAAGGAGAGAGGGCCAGACACAGGCCAGGATCTCACAACTGATTCTGCTGGAGAAAGCTTCTCAGAAGAGTCCATGAGAGGACAAAGCAGTGCTGGTGTGAGCTCCAGGGCCTCTGATGAACAACCCATTAAAAAGAAACTGAAATCGGGAACAAAGCAGTATAAAGATGATTTCTTGAGGCATAGCTTCATTAATTGGGCCAATGCAAATCAAGATGGCAAAGCCCATGTATGGTATGTGCAGGGAAGTACTGGCAAATGAAAGTTTAAAACCCTCAAAACTTTAAAGGCCCTAGAAGACGAAACATGCCGAGTTCGAGGACAAACCTCTTGAATATTTTCAAAGGATGCAGCAAAAACATAAATCACCAGCTGAAGTTCTTTGCATTAATGTAAAATTGAGTGACAAACCAAACGCGATCATGAGGACCAAGTGGGCTCACACGCGTTAAAGGAAGCAGAAATGGCGATCCTGACCCCGGGTCACTGTCTGTGTGGAGTTTGCACATTCTCCCCGTGCCTGCATGTGTTTCACCCCCACAAACCAAAGATGTCCATGTTAGGTGGATTGGTTACGCTAAATTTTCCCAATTGGGAAAAAAAAATAATTGGGTACTCCAAAAAAACAAAAGTGGTGTGTTGCAAAGTTCGGGTGAGGTGGGTCGCCAAAGATCAGCCTGTTGGTAAAAGTGGGTAGCGGGGGGAAAAGTTTGAAAAACACTGCTCTAAATAGCTTCACTGCAGAGTCCACATACCAGCCTATCACAAAGGTTGTTGTCTATTGTTGCACCAAACCCACAGTATTTTGTCAATCTTAAGGTTGCTACAAATTTCCTGGCTAAGGCAGAGGAAATGAAACCTTTCTGCAATTAACAATAATCTGGGTGAGAATTGCCCTTCTAAAATCTTCATTAGCTCGATATAGGTATTTTCTTCCAGTTTTGTTGGATGAACTAAATTTTGTAGTTGCATAAAAGGTTTTCTCCCTGCTGGACTGAGAAATGTTGCTACCTTTTAGGTCCTCCAGTGTTTGATTATATTATGATCCCAGACCAGGCAGACCTCAATAGTGGCTCAGATACTGGACCGAAACCAGTGCCAGTTTCTGAAGTTCAAATTCTCTCCTCCATTCCTGATCCCTTCTTTTGCTAATCTTTCCATTTCTACCTCAACCTTCCTCCTTTCCATTTCATTTTGAAAAGCCCTCTTTTTCCTTTCCCACCCTCTTTTTCTTTTTCTTATGCCAGTGCCAATCTGTTTTTCTTTCATTTCCAATTTCTTCGGTTCTATTTTTTCCTGTTTCATTTGTAATTGAATTCTAGCTAATTCTAACAATTCAGGCTGTCTCCCTATGAATTTAAATGTTGTGCTATAGCTTGTATTATCTCTACCTTCCTCACCCCTTTTGATAAGGTTAACTGAAGCTTCTCTGCCAAACCCCAAAGTTTTGCTTTAGACTCTCTTTGTTAACCATCCAGAGTAATCGCTTCCATACCCAGTAAAACATTTGTAACTGAAAGAGCCATCTCCAGTCACTCCCTATTTCAATTTCAAACCCTAAAAAAATGAAATCGTTCCACAAATACACTCACTGGCCTTAAATTCAGTACCCCAAGCCAAACAAGGAATTATACTTAAGAATCTGATCCCGGACCCAGATTCTGATCTCAGATGAGCCCCTGATTTTAATAGGACCCAAAACAAGACTCCCAACAGTGGCTAGGATACTGGACCAAAACCCTTTTATTTTAGAACTGTTTGGAATCATTTGCTCCAGGAGTGATTGCATGTAAAAAATGGGGCTTTGGTAGTTGAATCATATCATAGAATTCACAGTGCCGAAGGAGGTCATTCGGCTGTTTTAAAACAATAATTTATTATGCATACAATATTACTTTTAACTTCACACCCGCGGGCAGCACGGTGTTGCAGTGGTTAGCACTGCTGCCTCACGGCACCGAGGTTTAATTGGAAAAAATAATTGGGTACTCAAAATTTTATAAAAATTTCACACCCGCAAAGAAGAGCTTACTATTACCCCTTAACACAATGATATAATTTCCCATTAAACAACAAGGAAAATACAGCTCTTAACCCTGCTTAAAAATAGCAGGGCATAGAATAATATTTTATCAAACAGATTTGGCTCCGGTTGGAACCCCTTCAGACTCTGGCTGAATATCCTCAAATAGGTGCTTCAATGAGGTTGTTTCAGCCTCTTCCTTGTCTTCAGACATGACTGCTCTGCTTTAAAATGTTATTACTCTTTTTTGAAACCATCCTACATGGAAAGAATTGTGGACTCGAGTTAGGTAGATCAGAACTCAGCTCCTCTCTCAAAGCTTCTCCAAATTCGCTGCCTTAGAGTTCCAGCCAGCAATGATCTCATCTCCCCAAGCTGAAAAAAACATATTGGGCAGGATTCTCCGTTAGCAGACGCTGAAAATGGGAAATGAGTGGGCGGAGAGTAGCTTCTGCAGCAGTTACTGATGTGATACCAAATCGCAATTCTCTGTCACCTTGAAAATGGCATCAGTGCATTTCACTCTGTACAAACAGTAAACACCGTTTGCATATCATTAGCGGGCCTGACCCTGTACTCTCCGGGGCCTCCATGATTCTCTGCCTCCGATGGGCTGAGTTCCCGAGGTGCGGTTCACTTTTGCTTTTAAAAATCATGAATCTGGCGTGGTGGCTGCTGAGGGAGAGAGAGAGGAGGTAGGACCCAGAGAGGAGAGACTGTGGCCTGGCAGACTGGACACTGGCCCAAGTGGCTGGGGTGACCCAACCCCCCCCCCCTCCCTAAGGGGACATGGGCAGTGCCCAGGCATGGTTTGCCATTGCAGTGGCCATCTTGCTGCGAACCCACTGGCCATCCACCTTGGCCCCTGGTTTTGCACAGCGACACCAACCGTATGGGTGTCCCCCACCCCTCCCCTGCCCGTCAGCAGCCAGTGGTGACCCACCTATAGCAACACCCACAGTAGCCACTGGCGAGGGCAGTGCCAGCCAACAGTACCCCTGGCCTCAGGGACGAGCGCCAGGGCCAGAGCCCCCCAAGGTGCTGAGCACCGATGGGATGGGAGCAGGTCCCGGAGTGACAGTCAGGGCCACCATGTAGCCCGGTGGACCTGTTTGGGCACAGGGTATGCACCATGCTAACATGTTAGCCTTTCATCCCATGCAGACAGTGGATATTGGAATTCAACCAGCAATGGTGGGTTTCCTGCTAGTTGTTGGAGCCCTGGGCGATGCCCTGCGCTGTATTAGTGGGAGCTGCTCCAGGAGGAGGAAGCTGAAGCAGCCACCCAGGTTGGAGAGCCTGCTGCCTAACAGGCAGAAGAGGAGGAGATGTCAAGGACGTGCCTCATTGTGGCAACCTGCTGTGTCCTCCACCTGTGATTAGAGCGCAGGTCAGGGGTGGTGAAGGTGGCGTGGGGGTGCTGTTTGGGAGGGGGGGTGTTGGCACACGTGTCATGGTGAACCACAACTCAGTGGGGTTTCATTTCCTCACCCAAGGCCAAACGCCATCTCCCTGACCTCCCTTTCCTCCAGGCTGCCAGCCACATCCAGGGTCCTTTGCTCTGCCATGGTGAGCGGCCGCAGATCTGGTGGCCCACCTCCTGTTTTGTCCTGCGGCTGTGTGTGGCCTTCTCCTGGTGGGGGGGTAGCACAGAAAACAAGTGTTACACAATTCGAAGCATGCAGCCCAGGGGATAGCTGGTGGCCTCGGTGGCCAGGGCACCCGGCCAAGGTGGTTGGTATGGGTGCAGGCATGTAGGACAGGGTGGGCGTTTGGTTGTCCTCTGGGGGTTGTGGGTTAGTGTCAGAGGCACAGTGCTGCCTACTCCTGCCTATTTTACTGCTACCTGGCTGCCCTGAGGAGGTTGTGCAGTTTTTTTCCAGCACTACGTCCTGTCCGGGTGACGTGGCACTGGCCGCCTCTGCTACCTGCCTCCTTCCCGGGCCAGGGTTCGCTGGTACATAACACAACTGCTGTGGGAAAGTAATTGGGTTATTCTGTGCTGCCGACCAAGCGTTCATAAGAAGTACCTCAGTTGTATTAGTAATGTGAAAGTATATTACGCTTAGTTTGATACATTGGTTGCCTGTTAAGAAATGTTTAATCTATGTTGATTTTAGCTTGCCACATTAAAAGTCTTAATGTGAAATCTTATCCCGAGGTTCTTTCCTTCATTCTGAAATTCATATCTTAAGTTATCAATCTGTATGGAATCATAATTAGCTTAAATTCCTTAGTTACCATAGTGAGATTTGAACTTGTCTCAGGTGGTTTAGTCCATACCTCTCAATCACTGTACGAGTTATCTCAAGTGTTTACAACTAACCTAGGGAATCACAAAAGATCAGATAATCTGTTTTTGTGATGTTGATCAGAATTCCACTGCTCTTTGAATCGTGGGTGTGGGGATCTTTTCATGGCTGAAGTAGGACTTAAACCCAATGATCTACAAATCTCCCACACAAACAACACAATACCTTTGACATCGGCAGGACCATTCGGCCCTGATGGTGAGTTACTGCCACTGCTAGAGGGATCTTGCACAACGTTTAAACTATTTTCCATTTTTCAGGTTTTACAGCTTACTGTCAAAGCTGTTTCAGTTGTCCCTGCTGATTTAATACTATAATTGTTTTTGCAGCATCATACTGACCCAAAACTGTCAGATCCAGAGAAACAGTTATTTTCCTGCAGTACTGGCAATCTTGTATAATTGGATAAGTTGAAAGCTAATACTGAGATTTAAAAAGGCATAAAAGTAATGAGTGCCATTTTCAACTTTTCAAACAAGTTTATTAAAGAAAAGTTAAATTATTCATGGCTCTTTCAAGCTATTATAGTGTGTTGCTATCAAAGACTTGAACTTTAACTTAACCTACCCAACTGGAATCAGTTAAGCAGCCGATTTGCATTATGAATATATGACACAATCTGGTTCCCGTCAGATATGTTAGGTTACAGTTAGAACTCAACAGTATCTCGATTCAAATTTACTAGAGTCGGTCCTTCTCATCACTTGGTATTTTTCTGCCTGTTGATATTGATTTATTTCCTTGAGGTGGTAAAATAGAGATTTTAGTAAAATGCTACCAATGAACTGAAATGGCTGTGACATTGATGGAATCAAATTCTTATTCTTGCAGAGTATTTCAATATTTACTGATTTAACATATAAAAGCATTGCCCATCAATTCAGGTAGAGAAAATAGTATTATTTTGTAGCTAATTCTCAATGAATGATGTGGGGATTCCAGACAGCATAATTTGTAACGTGTGAATAAACACTTCTTGTGGGCATAAATAAAATTCTGTATATATTTTACAGAGGAATATTGCCATGTTTTTTCCAAGGGTTTGTCTGTTTCTTGTTTGCCAGCATCTCCAGGTCTCGACAAATACGCATTCTAGTGGTTGCCGGTTCAATTATGTCATCAACAAAACCTGCGTGGACACACAACGAGATTAGATTAGTTTTTGCAGGTGGAATATTTAAGTATAAAAACATCTGCCTGATGCATTAATTGTCCTACACTTGGCAAAATAGTGAAACAACAAAAACAAACAACAGTAATCTCCCTGCTTAAGGTTGTAGCTGCATTCCTGAAAAGTTCAACTTTAGGAGTTAGGATCTATCGAATTGTAAAAACATTATACCCTGTAATTTGAAATACCGTACATTCCTAAATTAATTTAAAATCTTTATTCACCTCCCTCTTCTAACTCTGCTAGCAAGGACCCGGGGGAGACCGCTCCAAATTGGCACTGTCATCCCTGCTTTGAAACTGCTAAAGTAGAAATCCCGATGTTAACTGCACATAACAACCCGTAGCAGGGACTTATTGTATGGTAAATGTATGCTGAGATCAATACTGTTTTTATAATCAAGAAACTTAAATTAGAAATCAAAGCTCTTTTTTCCAAACTGTGCAGGAATGGTAGTAAGAAAATGAACTTTTGCAATATAGAAGTTATTTATTTTACACTAGCTGTAAACAACTTATTATTTTGACTCAATTGGATAGTGCTCAAAAACAACAGGGCAGTTTCAAATTCCCATTTATCCTGCCTTAAATTACTTTCTAATTTTGTTCCACGGCGCAGCAAAGCTTATCGAAGCACTGAGAGCTCCAAGATTCATTGCAGCATGACAGGGACAACATTTTCTACCAGTAAAATAAAAGCAAAATATACTGAAGCTGTTGAAGGAGGCCATTTGGCCCATCAAGTCTGCACTGACCCCTTAAGCCCTCACTTCCACCCTATTCCCGTAACCCAATAACCCCTCCTAACCTTTTTGGACACTAAGGGCAATTTAGCATAGCCAATCCACCTAACCTGCACATCTTTGGACTGTGGGAGGAAACCCACGCAGACATGGGAAGAACGTGCAGACTCCTCACAGTGACCCAGCGGGGAATCAAACCTGGGACCTTGGCGCTGTGAAGCCACAGTGCTAGCCACTTGTGCTACCATGCTGCCCTTCAGTTGGAAATCTGAAATAAAAATGGAAGTCCTGGAACACTCAGCAGCATCTTTTTTTAATCAAATTGAAGGGCAATTTAGCATGGCCAATCCACCAACACTGCACACCTTTGGGTTGTGGGGGTGAGACCCACACAGACACGGGGAGAATGTCCAAAACCCACACGGACAGTGACCCAGGGCTGGAATCGAACCCAGACCCTCGGTATGGTGAGGCAGCAGTGCTAACCACTGTGCTGCCCTACTCAGCAGCATCTTTGGACAAATAAACAGAATTATTGGTTCAAGTCAAATATGACTCTTCTTTGGAACTGAAGATGTTCCAGACCTGCTGAATATTTTCAGCACTTTGTTTTTATTTTCTACTGTTTTTAAATTTCAAATATTTCAAACATGGTTGCAAACGGTGAGAGGGACACACCAGTCCTGCCTGCTGTGCCCCATGTCTTACAATATTACCTACAAAGCTCAGCCACATTGTATCGTTACATTGTGTCACAATACTGTGCTGTTTATTATATCATGTTGGTTTAAAATCCTGAATTTTAAATAAAATTGGTAGTTTTGCAACCCTGAGCAAGATATTTAAAATATTTTCTAAAGTGCAGAACATATCCTTCCTCTGGCACTTGCCTCTCACAGCTGCTGGGAATGGATTTGCAAATGTCTCCACATATTCTGCCTCCGCCTCAACTTCATTTCCTTTCCCTTTAAAGATAATCTGCACAGCACCCTTTAAAAGAAAAATGTTAAACAATGAAAGACACAACTTTACAATAGCATTATCTTGTATGAACAATATGCTTCATGGGCTGCTGCCCAGTTTAATTTATAGGCCACGATTCTCCGGAAACATTTCCATGCTGTAGCGAGTAGGAATAGCCACGAGTTGCTCAATGTTAGTTGGTCCACAGACTTCCCACCCCGAATGCCGGCTCGCCAGCCTCCCCACTAACAAGGGCAAACAGCACTTGCTCAGCCAGCCCGCAACAATGGCGCTAAGGAGACTGGCTCCAGGACAGGGTGGAAGCCAGCAGGGATGCCCTTTCCCCAGAGGGTCAGCCACAAGGTAGCCAGCCAGCTGCCTCCACTTCTGATGTGCAACCAGGGGACACAACCAGATGGAGTGGTAGAGCAAGGATCACCAGGGGAGGGAATGCACCATTGGGAGAGTGGGAGCATATATTGAACAATAAATATCCTTGTTCACAACCAGTAGGAAGCCTCTGTCACTTTCTTCCGCAATGCATTGCCATGTGCAGGTGATGGGTGTGAGCAAGTACTCAGCAGATAGACAGGGGTCAGATTATGGTATAGATTGAGGAACACCCAGCTCTCTGTGGGTTATCATCCCACCCCTGCCCTCAGTGACCCATGGACAGTGCCGATACAGTCCCAGCACCCTGGAATAATGTGACACATACCCTGGGAGGGTGGGAAATGTGGGTGCAGGTGGTTAAGAATGCACTGATGGACCAGGCCACATCCTAGGAGAATTGGGCCAGTACATGGGCCTCCCTAGGCCTCCCTAGCCCTCCGGGCAGGCCAGGCCGTCACCGCCGCTTCCTACATCCTCCAGCTCGGCCTCAGATTCCTCCAGGCCGTGTTGGTACGGCACCTCCTCATCATCCTTGTCCCCTTCCTCCTCTGAGATGGCTACATGTTCCTCGTCACCAACCTCCAACTCGTCTCCCCTCTGCTGTCCAAGCTTGTCGAAAACACAGCAGACCACAACAAAGCGGACGACCTCCGGAGGCGGTGTACTGGACTGCCCCTCCAGAGCATCGGAATTGCATCTTGAGCACCGCTCAACGACAGTCCGCTTGCTGCATGGGTCTCGTTGTAACGGTCTCCGCTTCATTAGCCAGGACCTCAGCGGATATCCCTTATCTCCCCTCTCACCCCCCCCACCCCCAGAACCAGCTGTCCATCATGAGGTGCCTTATCTGCAATTGGTGATCTCACACGAGCTGTATGTTGAGGGACTAGAACCCCTTTCGGTTAACATAGGGCATCCCCAGATGGCCTGGCGAGCACCATGACTCCCTGGACTGGGGCATCCTGACGATGGCAAAGAAACCTGCTGCCCCAGCATGCTGTTGGGCCTGGTTCACTTCAAAAATAATGTAGTCTGCAGCACGAGCATACAGGACATTCGTGACCTGCGGCCTGCGAGATACCACACAGGTACCCACTCAAACCCTGTAATGATACCGTGACATAAAAGGTTCAGGGCTGCAATGACTTTGATGGCTACCGGGAGCAGGTGTCCTCCTCCACGTGGTGTCAAATCCACGAGGATATGGCACAATTGTCGCACCATTTCCTCGTTGAGGTGAAGCCTCCTGCGGCACATGCTGTCCATCATTTGTTCGAATGACCAGCAGCGCCTGTACACCCTGGGACGTCGTGGGACTCCCCCCTCTAGGTCCCTTCCTGGCCTGAGGGTGTGGGGCAGGGTCTGGCACATGGGCTGCTACCTCGCGCCTGGTCACAGCATCACTAGGGCAACTTCGAAATCCAAAATCCCTGCTATAAGCGTTCAATATCTGTCGGGCACTGGGAGAGGGTGTTAACTGACAAACAGCGGTGGCTCCCACCCCGGCAACCTCCATATCCCACTGATTTCCCCCATCCCCCAAACCAGAACATCCTGCTTACATACTCCGCCCACAGCAGGTCCCTCTCACTAGGCCATAGATCTGTTCACAACACCACCGGGACCAGGTGCTGGCCCCCACCCCGTGCCACTCACCCCTTCCGGCCATGGACAAGGAGCTGTACCCCATCCCCTGGGTGTTCGGATGTTGGCTGCTGCAGCGCTCAGATATACTGTCCAGGCATCACTGTCTGTTTGAGATGCCAGACAATGACTCCCACATGCTACATGGACACACCCATCCACCCACAGGAATACTCTTGGGTTATGTGACGTCCTTACTTAACCACGATTGCCAATTTCCTAGTGGCAATAGCCTTCAGCTACATAACCAGAGATGTCCGGGGGGGGGGGGGGGGGGGGGGGGAGAGCAGGAGCAAGCGCTGCCCCCAGAACGAGTACACACGATCTAGGGATTGCTATGGAGGTACAGGGTGCAGTTACCTCTGCAGGCCCCCCCCCCCCGCCGCCCCACCCTTTCCCCCCGGCGACAGCCCACCCCTGCGGAGGGTCCCCCTATCCCCTGCTGAGGGCCCCATCCCCCACTGAGCACAGGGGAAGCAAGCCCAGCACCCCAGACTCTTTGTCTGTGAGCAAAGATTGCTACTCCCCACCTCGGCTCCCCACAGAAACACTTCCATTAGGTTCACGTTTTTAAAAAGGAGTACTAATCAGTGCTAGCGTGAGCACTTGCTGGGGAGGCCGGTGAATGCTAGGAGGCCATTGGATGGCGGGTGGCTCTCGTTGATTGTATGGAAATGGGGCGTAAATTGTGATAATTGGTTTCTCACCATGTTACAGTGAGATTCCGAATTCACCTACCGGAGCAGGCCAGTTGCATCGCCAAGTGCATCGGCAACTGTTTGGCGCTAGGCGGGATTCTATTTTTTGGCCTCTCCCGCTATTGAGCATAACGAGAAAAGATTGCGGCCATAGTCTCTTTATAACTCATTAGTTTGTTTGATCCCTTTGGTATTCCCACTTTTTCCACTAAACGGTCAGAAGCTTCAAGATAGATGGAATCACACCCGCAATGCTCGCTGCAACACTAACTTCCAACGCTGGGGAAAATAGAGATTTCTAGTTTTCTAGGATGAAAATTGCAAAAGTCCTGTGCTCCATAGTGTAAGCTGAACAATCTAAACGATTAATCTTTCTAAATGTATTGGGCTGATAATATATATGGTCACATAGACACTAGTTGACACTACACAAGTCAAAACAAGCTCATGATGTCCTTTATTAACGTTACCCAGACAGCCAGCAACGCTGCGGATCAAATCTAGACCTGCTGCCTTTCTGAATCATCTTGAAGGGCAGGCAAAAGAAAAGGCAGTAGGACAAGCATGTTTTCCTATCCTTTCTTCCATGGCCAACTTTTTGATCATTGTTCAGGCTGCAATAGAACTGAACAAACTAGCTGGAACTTGCATGATCCCTACTCTATCTTGATTTGCGAGAAGAGACCTGAATTCATATTTAAATTGATCAAATACTGATATACTTTCCAGAGAAGGATGATAAGGGAGGAAATCTATGTTGATTAAGTTATTCATATGACTATCATGCTTCCCCTAAATTAGAGGGATTTAAATTTCATGCCACTAAACTGCAGTCTCTGCAAATTGCCCCACATCCCATCACACAGTAATAGTGAATTGGTTAACCTCATGTAGAGAATGCCAGCAATTTAATTGACTTGCAGGACATGCATCTATCTACAGTTGCAAATGTAAATATGATCAGAAATGCAGAGGTGTCACTTGCCTTAGCACCCATAACTGCAACTTCAGCTGTTGGCCAAGCATAGTTCAAATCGCCTCTCAAGTGTTTGGAGCTCATCACATCATATGCACCGCCATAGGCCTATTAAGAAAAGCATATTACAGCATTTCATATAAAGTAGTCAATGAAAAAGTCAACATTTTCTTCATTATGTAACTAGGGCTATTTTTGGATGGTCTACTCATTATGTGCAAAGAGATCAGTGCTTTGTTAATATGTCACTTCACCATTGTTTTGGCAAGGACCAAATGGCAGAAAATCAAATATGTAAATCATGAATATCTAAGTTTCAGAAGCAATCTCCAGCTGTGATGGTCAAAAAAATAACTATTCTCTTCTGACATACAATACAAGTTAGATTATTTACACTACGTATTTGGAATTTTACTTATTTTGAGGCTGAGGATAATGCTGAAGGCTACAAGTTAAATCTGCACCTACTCTATCTCAAAAATGTACAGGAGCTTAACCCAAGAACAGAACCCAGTGGGGATATGCTTAAGTTTACACAGACCCTACCAAAATTTGAAGAAATGGAAGTAAAAGCATTTTTCATGGCATTTGAGGAATAAAGCAACCCAAATGGAGTGGGCAAAAGAAAAGTGGACATTACCCATGCTAAGTAAATTGATGAGGTGGGCACAGGAAGTTTATGCTTCCCTTTCAGAGGGAGTGTCTAAGGATTTCAACAAGGTTGAAAAAAAAAGCTATTCTAGGTGCATATAAATTAGTTCCAGAGGCATATATGCAAACGTTTCAGAATTTAAGGAAACAGCTGGGACAGATATATGCTGAATTTGAAAGGGTTAAGCAAAACAATTTTAACAGGTGAATACAAGCATTGTGAGTTGAAACTAACTATGAGGCTCAGAGGAATCATTCTTAGAACAATTTAAAAATTCACTATCTTTTGTGATAAGAATTTATGTTGAAGACCAAAGGGTTATGGTTGCTAGACAGACAGCAATAATGGCTGATGATTATGTGATGATCCATGAATTTAAACCTTTGTTCCGTCGCCCCCATAATTTTGAGAAGGATAGGAACTGGGAGAGTGAAAGGAAGGCAGGTAGGCAAGATAAGGAATGATAGCTGGGAACATTCCATGATCTCCTTCTCAGACCAGAAAGGAAGGTACTAAGGGTAAAGGCGAGACTTGAAGGCCTAAGTGTTACCATTGCAATAAAGTGTTACACGTTCATTCAGCATGTTGGAAGTTACGAGGATTTTGAAAAGAAAACAAAACAAGAGAATATTGCAGGGCAGCCTGTATCTCTAACTGGATTTCGGAGACCCAAGGTAAACACAGTGCTGTGGGAGCAAGTGTGATGAACGAGGTTGATGAAAGACATGCAGGGTTTTTGACTCGGGGGAAGATCACCCCATTTTCATCAAATGATGTAGCCAAACCCATAACTATTGAAAGGTAATCGTTTTCAAACTCAGGAACACAGCCCGCAGATGGGTTGCGGGCAGGTGGTGGGAGAGCCGTGCGACCATTGGTCGCAGCGTTCCCAAACATGGGAAGTAATGCCCAGCTGCCGCAACCGGCTTTTAAAACAAGCCGGCCCCTCAGCAGTGCACAGGCCTGGAGCCCAGTGAGGCAGACTGCCTCCTCCCGATGTCAGCTTGCTGACCCAGGAACAGATTCTTTTTTTTTTTTTTTTTTAAATCGATGGAGTCTTCTCTCCAGAAGCAGCGGCAGAGAGGTCACGCTGACATCACCTGCTCTGGGCACGAGAGAGAGAGAGATTCCTTCATTTTGTAGTTGCCAGCACTGCTGGTGTGAGCGCCAGGGTTTTTTTGGATTTCCCAAGAGCAAACTGAAAACAAAGATGATTTCTTGAGGTATGGGTTTATTAATTGTGCCAATGCACATCAGGATGCAAACTTCACGTATGTTATATGCAGGGAAGCACTGCCAAATGGAAGATTAAAACCCTCAAAACGTCAAAAGCATTTGAAGACTAAGCAAGGCAAGTTCAAGCAACGACCTCTCGATTTTTGTCAACCGATGCAGTGAGGACCAAGTCACCTGTCACATTAAAGGGAGCAAAATATGGTGGGTCACAATGGTCGGTCAGCATGAGTCCCAAAGGATGGCCTTAGATTTAATCCCCCCCCCCCCCGCCCTGGTGCAGGAGGGAAAATCGATCTCCGGGGGGGGAGCGATCGGGTGTCATGGACCCAGGGGCGCACACGATCTCGCTGGGGTTGACATTTTGGATGACGATCCGTGGTCCGAGTCCACCATAGTGCACGGAGCGGCCGCCGCCATGCGCACGCGTTGAATCCTGACCGGAAATGCAGGGCCTCGTATCCGCACAGAGCTGCGAGGAGCACTCCAGTGCCCTGCCAGCCCTCTGCAGGTAGGAGAATCGCTCAGCACCTTCTTAAGGAAAGTTAAGAGTGAAACGCCAGGGTTTTTACACTGGCGTGAGGACATAGCCCCATTTTTTGGAAAATCCAGCCGAACGGGTTAGCAAATGGGATAAGTGGAGATTAAATCCCAGTTCCATTGGAGTGTGATTTATTGCCAGGTTCAAAAGTTGGAGTGGTTAAGAAGTTACCAATGAACCCGGAACCCAGTGGGATCATTTTAAGCAACAGTCCTACAGTCTACCAATATACCAATGCCCTACTAAATGGTTCTTCAAACAGTGGTATAGGTGCCAGAAGTGGTGCCATTACCAACACGCCTAACCTCGTCTCCCTAACCGACTCCGATTCCATCTGCAGCCAGAGGGCCCTTGGGTCCCTACACCACCCCAGCATCTGTGTTAGCAGTCCAATAGTAATATAATAAATTTGGCAACAGGAGGCCCCCTGCCCATCTCTCCCTCTGAAGCACCCCCCTTTGAATCCTCAGGACCTTGACCGCCCAGATAAATCAATCCAGACCATCTCTTAAAAACCAATTTGGGCAGAAATACCAGGAGGCACTCAATAGAAATAGGAATCTAGGCAATATATTCATTCTAACCGGCTGAAGTCAACTAGTCAGCGATAGTGGGATGCTGTCCCACCTCTGCAGGTCTGCCTTGACCCTCCCCACCAAGCTCATAATTCAGCTTCCGTAGCCGTCCCCAGTCTCTCCCCACTGTACCCTTAAGTACCGTAAGCCGGCCCCTGCCAATCGAAATTGCCCCCTCAATTTAGTTCCCCCCACCTCCCACTGCCCCAAACACAAAATATTCCCTTTTCCTTATATTCTGCTTATAGCCAGAGAAAGCCCAAATCATCGCAAAATCTCCAATATTTTCCCATTAGATATCTCCGGATCCCTTACGTATAACAGCAAATCATCAGCATATAATGTTCAACGCTCCCTCCATCCCATTCCTTTGAGGTCCTCAATGCCATTACCAATGGCTCACTTACCATTACAAAGAACAAAGGAGATGACGGACATCCTTGCCTCATGCCCCAATGTAACCGAAAGATCTCAGAAGTCATGTTATTAGTACGATCACTAGCAAACGGTATGGGCAGCACGGTAGCATAGTGGTTAGCAGTGTTGTTTCATAGCACCATGGACCAGGTTCTATTCCCGGCTTGAATCACTGTCTGTGCGGAGTTGCACTTTCGCCTTGTGCCTGCGTGGGTTTCCTCCCACAAGTCCTGAAAGACGTGCCGTTAGGTAATTTTGAATTCTCCCTCGGTGTACCCAAACAGGTGCCGGAATGTGGGGGCTAGCGGCTTTTCACGGTAACTTCATCGCAGTGTTAATGTCAGCCTACTTGTGACAATAAAGATGATTATAAACAGCGCCACAGAGAGCAGCTGCACCCCCAGGACACAAATCCCGGACCCAGCACAAATTTCTCCAATACTGTAAAGAGGTATCCCCACTCCACCGAGTCGAACACCTTCTCTGTGTCCAAGGATACAATAATCTCTGGCACCGGATGGGTCGGAGTGGCAAGCACCACATTAAGCAACCGTCGCACATTCTCCGACAGCCTCCGTCCTTTCACAAACCCCATCTGATCTTCCTCTATCAACTCTAGGAAGCACGACTCCAGTCTTAAAGCCAACACCTGGCCAGCAATTTGGCATCTCCATTCAACAGGGAGATTGAACGATATGACACGCACTCCTTGGAGGTTTTGTCCTTTTGAAACAGCAGAGAGATGGGCACCTGCCCCAATGTCCCCAGAAGGGCTCCCCACTCCAAGAGTCCCTAAACAAGCCCAGCAACAATGAACCCAACTGATCCATGAACTTTTCATAGAACTCCACCGGGAATCCATCTGGCCCAGGTGCCTTCCCTCACTGCATCTGCTCCAACACTCCCTGGATCTCCTTCAAACAAAATGGAGCCTCCTGCTCCTCCCCCACCTTGGGAAACTGCACTCTCCAAAAACTCCACGTCCATCCTTTGGTGGTTCTGACTGATATAACTTCTCAAAATAAACCTTGGACATATCATTCCCCTTATCTGGATCAGAGACCAACTTACTGTCTCGGTCCTCAACTTCCCTATCCTCCGCCTCAATTGATCAAAAGTCAACTCGCCTTCTCCCCATACTCGTAAACTGCTCCTTTTGCTCGTCTCAAACTGCGCACAGCTTTGTCCATTGACATCAAGACGAACAGCGTTTGTAATTCTTTCCTGCACATCAACAATTCAGGGGTTGAATCCCTCGCATATCTACGATAGATCCCCAAACTCTTATCCACCAATTTCTCTCGCTCCTCCCTAGTTTCTGCATCTGCATGTGTCTTAATTGCTATAATCTTGCCCTGATCACCACTTTGTGCCTCCCACAGAATAGAGGGTGAGACCTCTCCATTATCATTATTCAGAATGTATTCCTATATGCCCCTCAAAATCATCCCACAAACCCCCCAATTGACAACAACCCAACATCGAACCGCCAATCCCTGCAGCACTCTTGACCCACTCCCAGCGCCAGGTCCATCCAATGTTGATCCAAAATCACTACTGCCGAATATTCGGCCGCTGTGACTCCAGTAGGTTGAGTTCTACTTTTAAGGAAGTAATCAATCTGCAAATATATTGTGTAACGGGGAGAAAAATGAGAACACCCCTTCCCCGAGTGCTTGAACCTCCATGTGTCCGTCCCTCCCACCTCTTCCATGAACGTAGACAATACTCACAATCCTAACCGGGGCCAGCAATCTCAAGCTAGATCAATCTGCCTTGGGTCCAGCGCACAATTCATATTGCCCCCTTAATTAGCTGGCTTCATGAATGACACATCGTCCCAATTTGGCGCATATACGTTCACTATTACCACTGGTTTCCCCACCAAGACTCCTACCATTTTCACATATAGCCACCCCTGATCTGCCATCACTTTCTCCACATAGAACTGAACCCGCTTTTTGATAAGGATCGCCACCTCCCCCACCCTCCTCCGGCAAAGCTCAAGTAGAACACCTGCTCACCCAGGTCTTCCAGAGCCTAACCTGGTCTCATTCCACATGTGAGCCTCTTGCAAAACCACGTCGACTCCCAAACTCTTGAGATGGGCAAAAACCCTCGGCCCCGCACATTCCAAGTGAGCAGTCGTGTGGGGAGCTTTGCACCCACCTGCAACAGAGTCAGCCATCACTGCCTCGGTAGGTCAAACACTCAACAATATCCAGTGCCCAAAGATGACAACCTGCCCCACCCTGAAGATGAGGCCAAAAAAAAATCTGAACGCTGCTAGCACACCCCCCCCCCCCTTATCCCTCAGGTTGACAGAGAATTTTCCACCTCTATTAACCCCGTGACGTTCCCAGCCAATTGAGACCCATCAAGCCAGACATAACCCCCAATATATTTACAGTTGCCCCAGCTCCACTTGTACAAACAGAAAATATAACAAAAAACAGCCAAACAGCTTGACCCTCCTCAAACTACTCAGTCCTCATTCCTTGACAAGGGCCTCTGCGTGCCACTCTGAACTGCTCACCCTTTTTGTACAGTCCCACCTTCACCTGTTGAAGGCTGCCCTTCTTGCCAGTTTGGAGCCAATGTCCTGGTAAACGCGCACCATGTTGCCGTCCCAGTCAATGTTCCATTTTGCATGATGCACTCCAGGACATGCTCCTTCCTCTGATGACTGTGGAATCAAATGATTGAACCACCATGTACAATATTCGGCTTTGGCTTCTGTCCCAGGTCCCAGTGCGCCCAGTCTAATTCCGTTGGAGCAAACTCCTCATTGCTGCCGAAAGAGCATGGTTGAAAAATATTCGATTTGCTTTGTGTCCTCCAATCCCTCCAGCAGGCCCACGTTTCTAAGGTTCAAGTGCCTCAATTGGTTTTCCTAAATCCTTGGTTTTCAGGCCCTTGCTTTTTCCACCAGAATCTGCACTTTGGCTTCCAGTGAAACCAGTCAGACTTCGTGGCTAGACAGTGCCTTTTCAGCACCCTTTAGTGCCTCACCCTGGTCCTTCACAGCTCTGGTAGTTTTGTCAAGCCGCTCCCGGAGCAGACCCTAAACGACTCCTTATGTTCTCGGTCTTGCCTATCAAAACTGCCATCCATTTATCATCCAGGCTTTTACCAGGCTCCCCAGCTGAGATTTCTTCCCCATGCTGTATTCAACATCCTTTCAGCAATTTCTCCCTGGTAAGCTTCTGCGTTAAAACCTAAAAACATCATGAGCAAAAACAGACAAAGTGGACAGAGATATCAGGAGCCACCTTTGAAGTGACCTCCCTCTTCCATCACACCAAAGTCCCCGCATGTGCAGATTCTAGAGGAAATTTGCACCCAACTTCAGTACCATAGCAGTATCTTTGACTAACGTATTGTGGAAACAAGCAAAAATGGTACGGTCCGCAGAAAGCCAAACAGTATTTGAGAAATTGAGGGCCATGTTGGTAAGCAAACCAGTGTTGGCTGTCCCAGATTTCCAAACCCTTTAAAATAGCCACAGACTCCAGCAACCTGGGATGGGGGCAATGCTAATCCAGGACAACAAAACAGGAATAGAGAAGCCAGTGTGATACTTTCCAAAAAACTAAGCTTGTGACAAAGAAGGTACTCCATCATTGAGAAGGAAGCCTTAGCATTGTTACATGGCCTTCAACATTTTGACGTATGTGTCCGGCATAACAATAAACATAGCATCGAAACGGACCATAATCCACGAGCATTTATAGAAAAGTTCTACACTCTGAACAGAATTTGTTCAGTTAGAGGTTATTATTACAATCATTCAAAGTTAAAAATATGCACATCCCCGGAAGGGACAATGTGACAGCGGGCACTTTTTTTTAGTGGGTTTACGGCTGATTAGTTTCCAATGTACAAACTGGGGTGAAGGATCTCTATAACCTTCATGTCTTACATATCTCAATGAAACATCCGTACCATGACGTTTCATTCCTTTCAGAGCGGGGTTCGTTTCGATTGGTTGGATGGTGGCCAATGGATTGACAAGGAACTGGCTACCGACAGTGATTGGTTCTTGTCAGATGGGGTTTTTCAGAGAGAACACTGGGTAGCAAGGTAGCACAGTGGTTAGCATTGTTGCTTCACAGCGCCAGGGATCTGGGTTTGATTCCCGGCTTGGTCACTGTCTGTACAGAGTCTGCATGTTCTCCTCGTGGCTGCGTGGGTTTCCTCCGGTTGCTCCGGTTTCCTCCCACAGTCCAAAGATGTGCAGGTTAGGTGTATTGGCCATGCTAAATTGTCCCTTAGTATCCAACGGGTTGTGGGGTTAATGGGTTACGGGGATAGGTGGGAGATGTGGGTTTAAATAGGGGGCTCTTTCCAGGGCCGGTGCAGATTTAATGGGCCGAATGACATCCTGCACTGTAAATGCAATCTATGATTCTACGAGAAGCCACTAACCCTCAAGGTGGAAGCACCTCTCTCTCTGCTGGCTACTGTCTGAAGATAGATGATGTCTGGCTCCCTCCCGAATGCTGGCTGCCTGCTACTTCTGTGTCTACAGTGAAAACCAACATCCATCTGGAAGCCTAGTCTGAAGAAACAACTAACTGGAGATGTCTATCTGAAACAAAGACTCATCTTTTTACTTTCCCTTTCTATTTGTCTGTGTGTATAGTAAAAGAGGTTTAGAGATTTGATAGTAGTTAACCAGTTATATTTGTTGCCCGTTTAAATTATAGTTACGGTTAATAATAAAAAATTGTGTTTAAAGTTACAAACCTGGTAACTAGTTATTTAAAAATACTCAAGGTCTTTGGCTGCTCAATGAGAGTACATTTCAACTGTGTTGCAACTCCAGGTCAAGTGGGGCTAAGTGGCGCGGTAGCACAGTGCTTAGCATTGTTGCTTCACAACGCTAGGGACCCAGGTTCAATTCCCAACTTGTGTCACTGTCTGCCGAGTCTGCACGTTTCCTTGTGTCTGCGTGGGTTTACTCCGGGTGCTCCTCAAACAAGTCCTTAAAGATGTGCTTGTTCGGTGAATTGGCCATTCTGAATTCTCCCTCTGTGTACCCGAACAGGCGAGACGACTATGGGATTTTCACAGCACCTTCATTGCAGAATTAATGTAAGCATACTTGTGACACTAATAAAGATTATAATAAATTGGCCACGCACTGGACCAGGGTGTCATAATACTACCCATCTCTAAACTTTCCCAGTTCTGACGGAAGTTCATCAACTTGAAATGTTGATTCTTTCCTCTCTCCACAGATGCTGCCTGACTTGCTGAGAATATACAGCATTTTCTCTTTTATTTTATAGAATCACTGGAACTTACACATTACTTTCACATTACCTAATAAATTCAGTGTTGGTTTAAAAACTGTCATTAATACAGCCAATGTTGGTGCATGGAGCATATCTGAATTTAATCCATTCCATGCACTCACTACAGTTAATTATAACACATTTTAAATTACTTCTAAAATTAGCTTGCCATAATCTCTGAATGCAGTAATGCCATGAACTGACTTGGCTTTTTTCCCCCATGGATACTGCAAACTGCTCATCAGGCACACAGTGCGTAAACATCTCAAAGGACAAGGGCAGCAGATGCATGGGAATGCAACCACGTGCAAGTTCACCTCCAAACCAAACACATCCCGACTTGGAACTTTTCCCTCACTGTCGTTGGATCAAAATCCTGGAACGCCCATCCCAACATCACTTGATTTATGAACACCCCATGAACTGCAGATATTTAAGATGGCGGCTCACCACCACCTCGAGGGCAATTCGTGATAAGTTATAATACTGGCTGAACTAGCAACACCCACATTCCATGAAATAATTTTTTTAAGGCAGTAGAATTAACATAACCAGGAATTGCTCTCTAGGCCACACATCATAAGGGCATGGAGAACCAAATAAAGTAGAGATCTGGCCATCCCAGATCTTCTGCACCAATGGGAAATTCTCTCTTTTCTTCCAAACATGTGCAGTAAGATGACAATTCAGGCGACCCACCTATTACATCTACCAGAGCAGAATTTCAGCACATCAATTGGGGCAAGACTTGAACCCGTGTCCCAGAGGTAAGGGAACAAGGTTTAACTCACTGACAATCAAGTCTATCTTACTGCATTCCTGTACAATTTCAGTTCGAGGAAGTGACGAAGATGATTGAAGGTAGGGCAGTAGATGTTGTCTACACAGACTTAAGTAAGGCCTGTGACAAGATCTCTCATGGCAGACAAGTACAGAAGGTGAAGTCATGTGGGATCAGAGTTGAGCTGGCAAGATGGATACTGAACTGGCTCAGTCAAAGAAGACAGAGGGCAGCAGTGGAAGGGTGCCTTCCTGAATGGAGGGCGCTGACTAGTGGTGTTCCACAAGGAACACTACCTTGACCTTTGCTGTTTGTAGCATAGATAAATGTAACTGGACTGATTAGTAAGTTTGCGAACGACATAAAGGTTGGTGGAATTGCAGATAGTGATGAGGACTGTCAGAGGATACAGCAGGATATAGATCGGTTGGAGACTTGGGTGGAGATATGACAGATGGCGTTTAATCCAGGCAAATTAGGCAATACAATTTGGAAGGTTTAATACAGGTGGGAAATATACAGTAAATGGCAGAACCCATAAGAATATTAACAGGCAGAGGGATTTGGGTGTACAGGTCCACAGGTCACTGAAAAGTTGCAACGCAGATGCAGAAGGTAGTCAAGAAGAAATACAACATGCTTGCCTTCATCGGAGGTTGAGGGACAATCTAATAGAAGTTTACAAAATTATGAGGGGCATGGACAGAGTAAATGGTCAGAAGTTTTTTCCCAGGGTGGAAGAGTCAATTACTAGGAGACATGTGCAAGGGAAGGTTTTATTTTTATAGCAGAGGGTGGTGGGTGCCTGGAACTCACTGCCGGAGGTGGCGGGCACCTTGACAAATACATGAGTAGGATGAGAATAGAGGGATATGGACCTCAAAAAAGTGTAGGTTAGATGGGCGGCACAGGCCTGGAGGGCCGAAAGGCCTGTTCTTGTGCTGTACTTTTCTTTCTTCTTTTAAGTATGCATAATAAAATGAACATCACAAAATCAGTACAAAAAAGGTATTCTTTGAGACTTCACTTAAAATTGATAGGATTGGAGTAGCAACTGCAGTCTAGATTGACCAGGCCAAGTTTATTTCAGGTAGAAGTTCAGTAGTCACACCTCTTACCTTTCGTGTTATCACTGTAATTTTGGGCACTGTAGCCTCAGCGAACGCATAGAGCAACTTTGCACCATGTTTGATGATTCCACCATATTCCTGGCTAGTTCCTGTATGGTCACATTAAATAAATCAGCAAAAGGAACTATAACTGATAAAAATCTAGAAAAAATAAGTCAAGATCAGTCAGAAAAGGGATAATGGGCCAAATTTTGCAGTCAGCAATGAATGAACAGTACCTTCCCTTGCACGTCTCCTAGTAATTGACCTGCCCACACCTAATTCTGCATTGGAACTTGTTATTAGAAAGGTTTTTTAGAGCAAGAGGCTATAGGGGCACTAGGACCTACGTTAACAGCAAAAGGCCACCAATATCCTCGCTTTTGTTTTAGTGCAAAGTCCAGGGCAATGTTTTCAGTGGAGAACCTTATTCTGAATTGCTAAAGGATTTCATTCAAAAATGTTAATTCTTTTCTCTCGCATTCAGATGCTTAGCCTGTACATTTCCACTTCCATTATGCCAAAGCACACCATGCAAGTGGGAGATGAAAAATTCCAGCAGTTCTCCCATGTGAATCAGCTACAATGTGGATCTTTGTACACAGCCTGGCTGCTACAGTTTGGACAGCGGTATGCACAAAGTACTGACGTCATGACATGGATTAAGCTGTCACCAGAACAGAAGATGTACAGCATCCAAGATGACCTACTTTATAAAAAAAAAATGCTTCTGGCCAACAGTTGGAAAAGAAAACCCAAGCTGTTTAGTTTGCAAGCGCCAACAGCAGAGGAGACCTGGCAGTTTCAGCTGGTCCAGTACAAGGGTATAGCAATGTAGTTCTTTACTGATATTTTAGGTCATGAGTTCACGCATCAATCTACAGATAGAGAGTTATGCCTGGCTGTTACGATACTGCAGGTAGGCAACATATAGTTAGTGTAATACTGGTGTGAGTTGCCCATTGGTCATGGTTAGACTGGGGAGAAAAGTACCCTTGAATAAAAATGGATAATAAGCTGCCCACAATTCTTCAAGACTGCATGCCAATAGGCAGAATAAAATGATTATTGAAGCAGCACTAAGTTATTTGGCGCCTGAAAAGTAAAACATTACTTACTTACTCAGAATTACTACAATACAAGCAAGGGATTTGCAAATTTGTAGATTACAGAGAAGCTGAACTGGGTAATAAAACTGGGGCTAATTAAGGTATACCAGAAACACTGCCCTCTGATTCACCTTGACAAGCGCATGCAAATTAACAAATTAGATTTTTCAATACAGTAGCATATAACGCCTTTTTACTAACAGAATGGGAGTGATTATCTGGAACCATGGTCAAATATGGACATTGGTCATAGGTCCTACCTGGCAAGAATCCGGGTACATCCACAAATGTAATGATGGGGATGTTGAATGCATCACAGAATCTGACAAAACGAGCTCCTTTTACTGAAGCATTGATGTCCAGACAACCTAAAACAAAATAATAAAATTACAAATCCGCCCCAAGTGAATCAGATTAATCTTATTACTCCCCACTTGTGTTAAAATTGAAAATCTTCAGTGATGGGCAGGATACCACAAAGGAATCAAGAGATGATAAAAGTCTCGCCGGCATCTCCATAAAAGTAAGAGACTTGAGGCACAATGGAGCGGGAGAGAGCATGCAAGAGAATTCGGGGACACAACAGCCAGAGAGAGGGAGAAAAAGAGAGTGCGTAACAGGATTCGGAGAACACCAGGCATATATGAGAGCGAGAGAATTTGGAGACACGGAGGGAATAGTGGAGCGAGAGAGAGAGAATGCAGTGGCATGGCAGACATTTAGGAGCGAGAGAATTCGGAGACACAGAAGCCATTAAGGAGGGGGGAGCGGGTAGGAGACATAGCGGCCATAAAGGTGCGAGAGAGTACCAGATAATTCTGAGACACAGCGAGCATAAAGCAGCAAGAGAATTGAGAATTCGGAGACAACGGAGCGAGAGAGTGAGAGAAATCGACAACAGCGAGCATAAAGGAATGAGAGTGTGTGCGCAAGAATTCGGAGGCAAGTGAGCATAAAGGAGCGAGAATGCACGCAAGTATTCGGCAACACAGCGGGCATAAAGGAGTGAGAGAGAATTCTGCGACAGTGGGCAGAACGGAGCGAGTGTCGAGGGACCTTTTTGACAGTGAAGCTGCTGCCTGGAGCCTATCAGGGTTCAGAAGCAAAAATCAAGGTGCAACATCACAGGGAAGTAGGTAGGTGATTGACTGGTGAGTATTTTCTATTTATCTTATCAAAACTAGAGAATTTTATTTGGAATAATTAGAAATTTATTGAAACAATAAAAACATAAGCACAAAACACAACTCGACGGATTCATTAACAAAATAAATAACAAGTTAAACAGAAAGATGTCAGGTGATGTGTTGCGGCTGCAGTACATAGAAGCTTGTGGACATCAGTGTGATCCAAGGCAAACATATCTACAGTAGTGCTCAGAGTCATTGGCAATGCATTAGGGAGTGGGAAAGTTACCTGGACACTTGAGGCTAGGGTCACCAGAGTTACTCCATGGTCAAAGACAGGATGTTCCGGAAAGTGAGGCAGATATGGGGACCCAGAAAGTAGAAGTGGAGGAGGCTTATCCCTTATAATTGTCCAACAGGTTTGAGGTTCGCGCAGCTTGTATGGATGAAAGCGGATGCTACAAGTTGGATGGACGAACTGACTATGGCATTGTAGTATAGGAGGCCATTCAAGCAGGGTCAAGTTAATAGTTTGGTAGTGATAGTGGGCAACCGTGTAACAGGGAGACACAGTTTTCTACAACCGAGAACGAGTCCAGACTGTTTGCCCAGTGCCATGATTCTGGACATTTGCTCAGGCTAGAGAAGAATTTGCAATGGGAGGGGGAGGATCTTGTTGTCATGGTCCACGCAGTTACCAAAGGCATTGAGAGGGCTAGGAAAAGAGGTTTTGCACGGGGTGTATGAGCAGCTCTAGGGGCTAAATTAAAAAGCAGAACCTCATAATTAATAATCGCTGGATTATTACCAGAGCTGCAAGAAAACTGGTGTAGGGCAGGTAGGGAGTTGAATGTGTGGTTCAAAATTGGTGTGGATGAAATGAGTTACTATTTATGGGAAAGTGGCACCAGTGTTGGGGAAACAAGGAGCTGTGCCAGTGGGATGGTTTTCACCTGAACCATGCTGGGACCACTAATGTGGCAAGTTTTATTACAAGTGCAGTTTAGAGGACTTTAAACTAAATGGTGAGAACAAGGGATCACATGAGGTAAGACGTGATAAATCAAAGGAAAAGGACAAGGCGAGAGAGCACGGTAGGACTATGGTAATAATAATCAGAGTATGGCAGGAAGGAACAAACGTATGACAGCAAATAAGATCAAAGTTTGTAAATAGGAAGATAGAACTAAAGGTCTATACGAATAGCCATAGCATTCGTAATGAAACAGATAATAATCAGCTCAAATAGAAACAAATATGTATGATCTGATAGCTTTAACAGAGATATGGTTGCAAGGTGACCAGGGCTGGGACCAGAATATTCAAGGATATATGTATATGTGACATTTCAGAAGGACAGGATACAGGATACTGCCACCTAGGCAGAGAAGACATTTTAGGTCTCTCAGCATTGTTTCTGACAAATATTGGGGGGGGGGAACGGCCTAAAAGTTTTGCAGATGACAGATTTGTGTCAACACTGGAACTTTAAAATTATAATCAGACCTCGATGTGATGGGGAAATAGGTCTGCATCTGGTAAATGGCAATCAATATCGATAAATGTAGTGTAATACACACAGGTTAGGATAATGCCAACCATATGTATACCACGCAATGCTCCAAAATAACGTGTGTTGAGTGGGAGAAACGTACAGGTGTAGTAGTTCATGATTCTCCAAAGATTCATGGTCACTGACACAAGGCTACAGCATAATACAGAGTGTATTTGAATACAAAGCAACACAATATGAAACAAAAAGCCCTATAATCTCTTCATGCAAGACAGTGGTTGAACTTTATTCAGTGTCCAGCATTGGTCCCCTCACATGGTAGGGATACAGGGCTTGGAAACAGTTCGGAGAACCAACATCAATAATAAATAATCTTTCTTAGTATCACAAGTACGCTTACATTACACTGCAATGTTGTTACTGTGAAAATCCCCGAGTCGCCACACTCCGGTGCCTGTTCGGATACACTGAGGGAAAATTCAGAATGTCCAAATTACCCAACAGCATGCCTTTTGGGACTCGTGGGAGGAAAGCAGAGCACCCGGAGGAAACCCACGCAGACACGGGGAGAACGTGCAGACTCCGCACAGACAAGGACCCAAGCTGTGAAGCTATAGTGCTAACCACTGTGCTACCGTGCCGACCGATATTCTCTTGAACCATGAGGGTGTGCATCCACAAATCTGGAATAGGCAGTGCACAAGCAACAGTACTTTAAGATGAGTACCCACTTTACCCTTACAGGGCAAAGTGCAAAAAACCAGACAGATACAGCAAACAGAAATTAGAAGGAATGTTAACGACTAGATGGGATACTGGTTTTACAAGACCACTTCACAGCTCCAGGGTCCCAGGTTCGATTCCCGGCTGGGTCACTGTCTGTGTGGAGTCTGCACGTCCTCCCCCTGTGTGCGTGGGTTTCCTCCGGGTGCTCCGGTTTCCTCCCACAGTCCAAAGATGTGCGGGCTAGGTGGATTGGCCATGCTAAATTGCCCGTAGTGTCCTAATAAAAGTAAGGTTAAGGGGGGGTTGTTGGGTTACGGGTATAGGGTGGATACGTGGGTTTGAGTAGGGTGATCATGGCTCGGCACAACATTGAGGGCCGAAGGGCCTGTTCTGTGCTGTACTGTTCTATGTTCTATAATTACCACCAAAGGCTCAAGGCAGCTGGTCTTTTTTACTCTGGAAATATTGACCTCAAGGAGATTTGATTGAGCTGTTTAAAATAATGATGCAACTATATACTGTCCCCATTTGGATTGTGATGTAAATTAGATAGATTAAAGAGAATCACTTACAAGAACTCAGTTAAACATTGGGAGGATAGTTTCTTGGCATAGTTTCTTGGCATAGAGGTTCATCGACGTTTTGAACAAAGCTCCTGCTTTGAATGTGGATTCACTACTACAGTCTAAAAGGGAACTAGACAAACTGCTGGCTGTGGCAGATATTGGTGTACAAAAAGTAGGTGAGATGTTGGATCATGTGCCTCATGGTCATTGATCTCTTGGAATATATTTTGAGCATCTTCAGACTTTTCCTGAATGGAGTAATTTATTTTTAAAACTACTCCCAGAATATAAAAGGGCTGTTTTTGGGTAGGTAGCATTGGACTCGTGATACTCAGTTGGAGTATGACCATGGGACAAGCTCAGTGGGCCAGCTGGTCTTTGCCATCCATCATTTTGTTATCTTCACACATCCATGGAAAGAGCCACTGAAATGGCTTATTTTCTAAGATTACTCCCATTGCTGTGTACAAATTCGGTGGGGTTGAATTAGGATTTTCTTTTTAAAATGTTGTTCCTTTCTCAGAGTTACAAAGCCAATGAGCAGAGTGGACAGGGCACGCCACTTAATCCATTTCCTTGCTTGCTCCAAAAACGAATTCAAACTTCAAATTGAATCTATCCAATTCCTGGTCCCCACTTAAAGACACATACTCGATCCAAACTGGCAAGAACAGGCATTACAGAATTGATCCTCCGCTTGATCTCAGCCAAAAAGGCTGAGAGGGTGAAATGGGACTCTTCATACAATAGTAACAAATTTTTATTATGGCCATTAATGATGGGGAGAGACGAGACAGGAAGCCCAGCACAATGTAGATTGCAACAAACTTAGCCAATGGAGAGCTGTGGGTGGGGAGAAAAGCAGAACAATGTTCATCGAATCTCTTTAATATTGTTCTCACCAAGACAGGACGTTTTTGGGTATACTTAATTAAACACTCACCTGAAGCCACTTTAGGTTGATTACCCACAATTCCTACTGTGCATCCATTCATTCTGGCGAATCCGATAATGATGTTTTTGGCATAATTCGGCATGAGCTCAAAAAAATCCCTTTCATCTGCAATCTAAAACAGAGTTTCATCGATATTTTTTTGAAATGTGCTGTATAAATGTTGAATGGTTAGTGCTGTGAAGAGCCTCAAACTACATCCAAAGACCAAACCAAGGCCATGTGTTGAGAACAGGATGGCTCATCACGGGGGTCACTGAACACACCAGGGATAATTCCATGAATAGCAGCAGCCTGGAAAGCATTGACCACAAAGCCTGATTAAATGTCCATTTAAATTAATGTCCAATGTTCAGCTACAATTCTAAAAGGACTGCCCAATGTGAAAGATACATTATATACCCGTTCCAATAAATGTTCAAGTCTGGAAAATAGTGATTTAGAATTTTTTATTTTCTAAATGGCAAGAACGTAAGTACTGTGGATGGGCTGAGAGATTTAGGGATACAAGTGCTGAAATCAGTAAAAACTAGTGGACAGATACAAGAATTAAGTACAAAGGATTACATAACGCTGACCTTTATCTGAAGAGGGCTGCAAGTTATATTATAGTTGTACAGAGCTCTGGTTCGACCGCATCTGGAGTACTGCGTGCAGTTCTGGGTATTGTACCTTAGGAATACATTGGCTTTGGAAGGGGCACAGCAGATTGACCAGAATGATAGTGCCATTCCGATATTCTTTCACTCTAGCCCTGCAATCTCTGTCAAAGTATTTATACAATTCCCTCTTGCCAGTTATTATTATTCTAATAATCTTTATTAGTGTCACAAGTAGGCTTAAATGAACACTGCAATGAAGTTACTGTGAAAATCTCCTAGTCACCATACTATGGCCCACCACCTTGTCAGTCACTGGATTCCAGATCATAATTCACTGTATAAAACAAAAATCTCACTGTCTCTTGTACTTCGTCAATTACTATTAATCTGTGCCCTCTAGTTACTGAACCTTTTGTCACTGGAAAAACTTTCACCTCATTTACTCCACCAAAAAGCTGATGATTTTGAAAACCTCTATCAAATCTCCCCTATCCTTTTTTACCCCAAAGAGAACAATCCCAGTGTCTCTAACTTCTCCACATGGCTCAAGTCTTACAAAAGAATAACAAAAGGAATAGGCCATTTGGCCCATCAAGCCCGCTCTGCCATTCAATAAGATCATAGCGGATCGGATTGTAACCTTAATTTCACTTTCCTGCCAATGGCCTATAACCCCTGCCTCCCTCGTAGATCAAATATGTCTACGCCAGCCTTGAATACCTAATATCATTCTAGTATTTCCTCTGCTCTTTCTCAGGCCTCAAACATTCTTCCTAAAAGATGGTGCCAAGAATTGGACACCATACTCCAGCTAAGCCTAATCAGTGTTTTATAAAGATTCCATGTGATTTTATTGCTTTTGTACTGAATATCTTTCTCACAGCCTTCTCAACTTGTCCTGCCACATTCAAAGGCTTGTTTGTGTATGCCCACTCCCAGGTCTTCTGTCCCTGCACTGGCTTTATAACATGTACCATTTAGCTTAAGTTGCCTCTCCTCATTCTTCCTATCAAATCACTCGCTTCACATTTCACTGTTAAAGTTAATCTGCCACATGTGTGCGCCCATTTCACCAATATAAAATATATTATATATTTGCCTTCCTGCAAGCGGTTCACGGTTTACTACGTTTCTGAATTTCAGGTCATCTGCAAACTCAAAAAATTACGCATAGGTCATTAATAAAAATCAAATGGGCAGTGGTCCCAACACTGACCCAGAAAGAACACAAATGTACACTCCCCTGCTGTCCCTTAGCTGATTTCAATCCACCCAGTGACTGCTCCTTTAATCAAATGGGTTTCGATTTTATGAACATGTTTATTAGCTGGTAGTTTATCAAACCATTTGAAAGCTTGCATGCACATCCCCAATCAAATGATAGTCACCAATTCTCCAATTCATTTTTTAAAAAATCAATCAAGTTAGTCAAATATGATTTCCCCTTAATAAATCTGTTATTTTTGCTATACTTTTCCTACGGTCAAGTAATTTTCTCCCATATTATTGCCTCTAAAAGCTTTCCCATTTCAGGTTTATTGGGCTGTCATTGTCAAATTTATCCCTTCCATTTTTTTGACCAACAGTTCACAATCCCCCAAACCTCTGGCACCATTCCCATATCCAAGGAGGACTGGAAGATGGTGACCAGTTCCCTTGCAATTCAGCAACCTCAGCATCTTATCCAAAATAAGTAACTTTTCAAATTGAGCCCTGCCATCTTTTAAGTACTTAATATATCAATTTCTATCCAATTCAATTTCCCTACTTTCAATGATATTGGCAGAATCTGCGTCTCTGGTGAAGACAGATACAAAGTACTTAGTGCATCAGCCGCAATCTCTGCCTTCATAAGATCTCCTTTTGGGCCCTGTATCGCCCCAACCATTCCTTTAATTTTCCTTTTGCTATCAATAAGTTAATCATATTCTCTCTCTGCTCTACTCATTTTTTTTTTTCAGTTCTCCCCTCTGCTTTTTGTTATCAGCTTGGTTCTCTGCAGAATTATGAATTTGATATTCCTTTTTCCATCTCTTGTTAATCTTTATGGCTCATAAATTCTTGGCACCCTTGCGTCGTCCGATTTGGGAGGTACCCCAAAGATGCTCTGGGTAACCCCTCTTGAAGGTTCCCAGGTGTAAGGGTTTAATGTGGCAAATGTCCAAAAGCAGCAACTTTCCCTGGACAAGTCCACAGGGAACCATCCAACAACATTTTATATTGCCAACGTCCGATGTTGCTGCCAGTGATCCGTTCAATGTCTGTGTGGGTTTCCTCCGGGTGCTCCGGTTTCCTCCCACAAGTCCAGAAAGACATGCTTGTTAAGTGAATTGGACATTCTGAATTCTCCCTGTGCGTACCCGAACAGACACGGGAGTGTGGCAACTACGGGATTTTCACAGTAACTTCATTGCAGCGTTAATGCAAGCCTACTTGGGACATTAATAATAAAGATTATTATAATAGTTACTCTGAAAGAGAAGAAATCAAAGCACTTCTAACTTCAACGTAGCTATTTTAAAGACCCAGACCGAGCCTCGCATGTGACACACCCCACAGTCCCAAACCCCCAGGGATTCCATATTCTCCAACTCCCAGGGGACCCCACATTCCCCAAACCCTTCCCGCTCCCTTACACAGGAATCCCCATGAACCCCCAAGACCAGAACCCCCCCCCCCCCCCCCCCTCATCTCCTTGGCCTGTGATTTGAAATTTTGAGACCTTTAAACTCACATGCTTACACTTCAACACTGGAGCCGGGAATGCACTATGGCGCCTGCATCTCGCCTGGCCTGCACCGGCATTTAAGAATTTTGGCGCAGGTAGGTGGGTACGGAGTGGCAATCTGATGTTTAGTCATCGAAGGAGCTCTAACTTTGGATGCCCTTCCTTTGTCTGTCCAGGCTGTGCCTGAACTGTCTCCTCTTTGAAGGCTTCCCATTGCTCACTTACTGTTTTATCTGCCAGTTTTTGATTTCAATTTACCTGGACCAGATCTCTTTTCAACTCATTGTGAAAATACTTAACTGGAGGTAAGCCAACCTCATTGAATTTTCCAGGTCCTTTTCAACACAATCTAAACCTAATGACATTGCATGAATTTTGTTGCACTAATAATGGTGAGGTATCAGAAATCACAGTTAGTACAGGATAAAACTGACAGCAACCTTTGCTGTCTGCACGTGCAGAGTTAAACGGGGAAATCTAAAAGGTTCCTGTCACTAATACTCTACTCTTCCACAGGCTGCACTGCTGCAGTCTGAAAAACTGCAGCTCCGACAACACTCAAAAGACACTCAACACCATCCAGGACAAAGAAACCCACTTGATCGGCACCCCATCCACCAGATTAAACATTCACTCCCTCCACCACAAACATACAATAGCAGCAATATGTACCATTAATAGGATACACGGCAGAAACTCCCAAACCAGCAAACCCCATCATCTAGAAGGACAAGGGCAGCAGATGAATGAAATGTCACCACTTGTACATTCCTGTACAGGTCTCACAATATCCTAACTCAGAACCTTCCTTTGTGGAACCCAATCACAACTCTTAAACTTCTAACAGCACCGTGGGCACACCTACACGACATGAATAACAGCAGTTCAAGAAATTCGTTCATCGCCACCCTCTTAATTTCAATGCGAGGTAGGCAATAAATGCTGTGCTTACCAGTGATATCCACATTCCACGAGACAGCAAAAAAAAAAACCAAGTCTTTGCCAATGGAATCTACACAAAAACTGTAATGGCATAAACTTAAGGCAATTGATTACCCACTAGTCTCGCCCTGGTAGCAGATTAAAGTTAGGGTTAATGCACTCAGCAGCAATTGAGTTTCTATTATTGCTGAAAAACCTCACCCTGGACCTGACAAATTGAAGTATGGAGTCCTCATTCTCAAAGAAAACTAATGTTGCAGATTTCATTTTTTTGAACTTTCTCTCAAGTCTTTCCCTTATTTTTTTATGTATAATCCCAATTTTATTCTGTTTCCTCTACAATGATTTCAACGTAAGTTATATTTCTTGTTTTTATTTCCTGCTTTGCAATGAGCTGCTCAGTGAAGATTCTTTAATCTGATTGGTTGAAGCGTGTCTCTGTTTCTTTTGTTCTCAAAGACCACAGATGTCCTGCAGAGGGCGCTTGTTGCACTGGATCAGACAGCAGATTACTGTAAAGCACAACGAAAAGACCACAAAGTATCTCTGAGCAACTACACTCAGCTCTCCACCACATGCAGCAAAGTTAGGCTGTTGTGATCATCAAATTGCAGCACGATAGCACAGTGGTTAGCACAGTTGCTTCACAGCTCCAGGGTCCCAGGAATGATTCCCAGCTTGGTAACTGTCTGCGCAGAGTCTGCACGTTCTCCCCGTGTTTGCGTGGGTTTCCTCCGGGTGCTCCGGTTTCCTCCTACAGTCCAAAATGGTGGATTGGCTGTACTAAACTGCCCGTAGTGTCCAAAACAGGTTAGGTGGAGTTACGGGGATAGGATGGAGGTATGGGCTTAGGAAGGGTGCTCTTTCCAAGGGCCATTGCAGACTCGATGGGTCGAATGGCCTCCTTCTGCACTCTAAATTCTATGATAAATGTTCTCCAGCTGCAACATGCTCCACTTCATTCCCGTTGCATTCAGCACTGTTTGGCTGGAGCACACTGATCAAAGGTTTCTCCTGTATAAACTTCAGGAATTCCTCCCTCTCGCTTTCCACTGTTGTCATCTCAGTTTATATAATAAAGACCCCATTATCTCAATGATAAATGCAGCAGTTTTTGCAATTTGCTTTCCTGTCTCCTTCCTACCACTTGGAATTCTCCCAAGCCCCTGGCCATTCTGTTCAATGGTAGGCACGGGCGAGAGGGCGTGGGGGAATATGGCAGGAGGCCCAGAAATCGGTTTCATGCTGGCGTGATTACAGCAGGGTCTTTCACTGGTGCCTATCATAGTGGGTAGGAAAACCTGCTAGAGGCTGGTGTGTACCTCATTTGCATCCAGTTAATGGCTGCAGATGAAGGCCAGGCCCCCTTGCCAGATTTTGTGATACACCAGCAGGAAAACACGGTCGCATGAAACACATTCAGAACAATGTGGCATGAAGGCGTAATTACTCATCTGAACAATGGTTGGGGTTCACAACGGAAGCGGCAGGCAACCCTGAAACACCACAGCAGGGGGTCGGGAGGACCTTCCAGATTAGGTGTCCTGGACGTGATCCAGTTTCCAGCCTCAGAATGTTTCTGGAGTTCTCAGGTGGCCCACCTTCTTTCTTCAATAACGAGTCAGTGATGTTGGGCGCCTTTTCAATTCGGCACCTGAACACGAGGTTGAACACGCACGATCCAGGCCTGTCCCACTACTGAATACAGCACAAAACACCCAGGTGCATAATTATGGAGGTTGGAGCTGGAGGATCTGGTACATTTTCCCAATGTGGAAACACTCCACTTTCCCAGCCCCGCCACAGCACTCTCAAATTTGGAGAATTGCACCCTTAGTGGCTGATAGTATATACTCAGCAGTGTAACAGCTCGTCTTTTGTCCATTAGTTAGTACCAAGTAGAGTTTTTGAATCCCCAACTACAACATACGGTAACTGCTTAAAAGACAGATCAGCATTGATCCATGAACAGCAGGTTTGAGAATGGCCCATTCCTGTTATAGATAACCCACACCTGCTTTACAAAGTACATTCTATATAAAAGCAAATTTGAACTTTTTCCTGAGGTTATACTTCTGATGTTTTACAATTTGCTAATGTGCAGAAAAGGGAAATAATTGGCAATTCCTCTCTCTTGATATAGAGACAATTTGAGAACACAATCTCTTCAGCAAACAACCCTGCACACTGTTTTAAAATACCTGTATTTTACAGGTATAATGAGAAATTAAAATCAAGACTTCTGGTGGCGGCCTTGGTGTGAGTGGTTGCACACAGGGCAGCTCCTGTTTGAAGGCATGGAAAAGAGCTTTTAACCCAGAATTGGGTTTAACTTTGATGAAAAAGTGTAACTTAAGGTCGGAAAAGTTCCCCCTGGGAGCGGCAAGTCTGCTGATTACCAAACTCAACAGAAGGCTAAAGATCTGGCCACGGAGCTGGAAGAGACCTGTGGCACAGCAGCTAGTGGAAAGATGGCCATTGCAAGTTTGAAAGCCCCAGGTGGAACATTTGATGGTCTTCATCAAGGAAGAGT
The DNA here is from genome assembly GCF_902713615.1 of Scyliorhinus canicula. NCBI lineage: Eukaryota > Metazoa > Chordata > Chondrichthyes > Carcharhiniformes > Scyliorhinidae > Scyliorhinus > Scyliorhinus canicula. The sequence goes on along the minus strand of NC_052158.1, from coordinate 78,912,121 downwards.
TCTGCTAGTCGAGGAAGGAGTTGCAGCAAGACCAATCGAAGGCTATCGAAGGGGCTGGGGCACCCTGAAGGGATCAATGGAGGGGGTGGAAAATGTCTGAAGGCTCAGGGGTTGCAGATTTGAGTGATCGAGAGGATGATCTCTGAACAGAGTGGTGGCACTGGAGGTGGAGCTCTTAGGAGACCTTTGCAAGACGTTGAGAGCAAAGGTGGAGGAGCAGAAAAACAGGTTGAGGAGGCAGATTCTGCAAATAGTTGGCCTGCCTGAAGGAGTAGACGGTGCGAGTGCCATGAGGCACGTTTTGAGGATGCTGGTGGGGTTGGTGGCAGAAGGAGTGCTGGACAAGGCCTCTGAGATGGATAGAGCGCCCAGGTCTCTGAGGCAGAAGCCAAGAGTTGGGGAGCCGCCACGGGCGGTGATCGTGAGACTCCACAAGTTTGTGGAGAAAGAGAAGATCTGGCAGTGGGCCAGGGATAAGCAGAACAGCGAATGGGAGGGTAACAAGGTCCAAATATACCAGTAAAAAGTCTTTCAACACCAGGTTAAAGTTCAACAGGTTTGTTTTGAATCACTAGCTTTCGGAGCACTGCTCCTTCCTCAGGTGAATGAAGAGGTAGGTTCCAGAAACATATATATATAAAAATATATATATATATATATATATATATATATATATATATATATATATATATATATATATATATCTTGCATCTTTGACTTTGTCTATAAATGAACCCATTAAGACTTTATCCTGGTGTTGTAAGACTTCTTACTGTGCTCACCCCAGTCCAACGCCGGCATCTCCACATCATGTATTTTTTCTGTTTGTTTTTGGGGAAGGTGACCTGTGGTTCAAGAGGCGTCTTTGTTTGGATGGGGGAGGGAGAGGTCACAGAACAATAGTGAGGGTGGGGAATAAGTTGGAGGAGGAGTTGCCACACTGGCAGGTAATGCTGGTGAGGTGGGAGAGATGTCCAAGAGAGGAGGGGGGGGGGGGGGGGGGGGGGGGGGAGATGCGTCGTGGCAAGGGTGGAGAAGAAACATGGTCGGGGCAGAGAAATGGGTTTTCTTGGATGGGCCAGGTATCGGGTCAAACTAACGGCGGTAGAGCCAAAAGGGGAGGATGATGAAAGGTAGAGGGGAATGGAGGCGTAAGCTCCAGGTACAGCTGATAACATGGAAGGTGTGAGGGCTCAATGGACCAGTGAAAAGATCTTGGATCTTTGCGCACCTAAGGAGTTTAAAAACTGAAGTGGTTTTTTTGCAGGAGACACAGCTCCGTGTGAAGGACCAGGTTAGGATAAGAGGGATTGGTGGGACAGGGTTTCCATTCGGGGTTTGATTCAAAGTCACGGGGGGTGGCCATTTTGATGAGCAAGAAAATGGGGCTTGTGAGCGCAAAGAAGTGAGGGTCGGAGATATGTGTTGGTGAGTGGGGTATTAAAAGGGGCAACAGTGGTATTAGTGAATGTATATGCTCCAAATTGGGACGATGTAGGTTTTGAGGGGGTTGCTGGCAGCGATCACAGACTTGGCCACACACCAGTTGATTATGGGAGGAGATTTTAATTGTGTCCTAGAGCAGCGGGTAAATAGATAGATAGATAGGCCAATGGGTACGATATGAATGGCAAAGGAATTGGGTGGGTTTATGGAGACGATGGGTATGGTGGACCCCATGGTGCTTCAAGAACCCAGGGGGAAGGGTATTTATAGGGTGTATTCAAGAATTGACTTTTTTCTGGTGAGCCAGGAGGTTTTGATTGGGGTGGAGAGAGCAAAGTACACAGGGATAGTAATCCCAGAACTGCATCCCATTGGCCGGAGATTCAGCTTAGATCGGGACGTGACCAGAGGCCGGGGCGGAGAATCGATTCGGGTTTTGCAATAAAGTGTGGGCTGTGATTAAAGATTATGCGGAATTGAACCAAAATGGGGAGGTATTGGCGGCCACATTTTGGGAAGCACTAAAAGCGGTGGTCGGGGGGGGATTATCTTGTTCAAGGCTCATGCGGATAGAGAGATGGAGGTATATGAACAGCTAATGAACAAGATAGTTGACGTAGATAGGGAATACTTGAGGGCCCCCACCACGGAGGGATTGGCGAGGAGGAAAACTTTATATGAGCCTTTTGATAGGCTGACGACAGGAAGGGCGGTAGGACAGCTGCATAGGGCAAGTGGGATGCAGTACACATATGGGGAGAAGGCGAGCCGAATCAGCTACGGAGGCAGGCCACATCCAGGGAAAATTGAAGATACAGACTGGTGCAGGGGATGTGGTGGAGCCGGGGTTAATAAACGAGGCATTTAGGGATTATTATAAGGAGCTGGACAGGGCAGACCAGATGAGTGAAGAGGGTGACATGGGATGGTTTCTAGACGAACTGGAGTTTCCATGTTTGGCGGAAAAGAGGCGATCGCGAGAGGAGCCCTTGGGGCTGAGAGGGGGTATTGGACGGTATGAAGTCGGGGAAGGCCCCGGGCCCGATATTTACCTGGCGGAATTCCATAATGAGTTCATGACAGACCTGACAGTAATAAAAGGCGGCTATTAAATGTGGTCATGACCCTGTCGAAAGCTCAGGTACCGGAGGTAGTGGTGTCCATGGACATAGGGAAGGCATTTGACTGGGTAGAGTGGCAGTACTTGTTTGATGTCCTGGGAAGGTTCGGGCTTGGGCTGAAGTTTGTGGCATGGATGCACCTGTTATACATGGCACCAAAGGAGAGTGTGCGGACCAACGACATGGGCTCACAAAACCTTGAACTGCACGGGGGAACAAGGCAGGGTACCCGCTGTCGCCGATGTTTGCGCTAACGAGAGCTCCGCTGGCAATGGCTCATAGGGGGTCGGCAGAGTGGCAAGGGATTATGAGGGGAGGAAGGGAGCACCGGGTGCCGCTGGAGAGCATGGAAAGGATCATGGACCTATTGGGGAGTTTTGTGGCATTCTTGGGATATAATCTGAATGGAGAGAAAAGAGAAGTATTCCTGGTGGATGTGTTGGGTCAGCGAGCCAACTAGGGGGGTTGCCATTCAAGGTGGCCAGAGGCAGGTTTAGATACCTGGAGAGGCGTGGGAATGGGCGACGCTACATGAATGGAATCTAACAAAGCTGGTGGAAGAGGTTAGGGAGGATGTGAAGAGGTGGGACACATGGCACCTGACACTGGGAGGGAGGGTCCAAATGAGGAAGATGAACATTCTGCCGAGATTCCTGTTCATATTCCAGACACTCCCGATCCTTATACCAAAGGCTTTCTTTCAAAAACTGGATATGATTATCTCAGGCTTTGTATCGGCACGGAAGGTGCCACGGGTTAAGAGGACCTTGTTACAGAGACAGAGGCAGATGGAGGGTTGGCGTTGCCGAACCTGCTTCACTATTACTGGGTGGCAAACGTGGAGAAGGTGAGGCGATGGTGGGAAGGAGAGGGGGCAGAATGGGTTAGGGTGGAGTAGGGATTCTATAGGGGGTCCAGCTTGAGCTATGATGACGGCGGCATTGTCAATGGCACCAAGGAAATACACGGAGAGGCCAGTGGTGCAGTCCACAGTAAAAGTCTGGTACCAGCTGACGAAGCATTTTAGGATAGAAAGGATGTCGGTGCTGGCACCACTGTGCGGAAACCACAGTTTTGAGCCGGGGGGGAGGGGGGGGGGGGGGGGGTAGATGGTACGTAGAGGAAGTGGGGCTGGTTAAGGTGAAGGATCTGTACCTGGAAGAGGGGTTTGCCAGTACAGAGGATCTGAAGGAGAGGGTTAACTCGCAAGAGGAAGTGAGTTTAGGTACCTGCAGGCAAGGGACTTCACACGGAAGTTTAGGAAAGAGTTCCCCAGATTGCCGAGGTACACTCTATTGGAGCGACTGCTGCTTCCTGTGGAAGAGGAGGGCAGGATCGGAGACATAGTGGTGGCTCGGAGAGCAGGGAAGTGAGCAGGTGATGAAGATTAAGGAGAAGTGAGAGGGGGAGGGGAGCTGGGAGGGGAGATAAACTGAGGAATATGGAGTGAGGCGCTATGAATGGTAAATGCAACCTCCTCGTGTGTAAGGATGTGCCTGTAGTTCAAGGTCGCACAGAGGGTACATATGACTGGAAAGAACGAGTGGGTTCTTCCAGGGAGTGGCAGACAAGACTGAAAAGTGTGGGCGGGGACCAGCGAATCATGCACATATGTTCTGGGGCTGAAAAAAGTTGAAGGGATTCTGGACTGGAGTGCTCGTGGCACTAACAAGGATAGTGGGGGAGAAAGTTGAGCCGGATCCTTTGGTGGCGATATTCGGGATATCGGAGAAGCCTGAGCTGATAAGAGGGGAGGAAGGCTGACGTTGTGGTCTTTGCCTCTCTGATCACCCAGCGAAGAATTCTGTTGGAGTGGCGGTCAGCAATGCCGCTGGGGGTGGCAGCCTTGCTGGGGGATTTATACGACTTTCTTCGACTGGAAAAGATGAAGTACAAATTAAGGGGTTCAGCGGAGGGTTTTGAGGCAAGGTGAGCAATGTCCGTAGCTGTTCGTCACGGGGAGGGAGCAGAGATTTGTACAAGCTGTATAGTTATGTGTTGGGGAGTTTGCTCCCCAAATTGTTTATGTTCTGTAAGCTTTCATAGAAGTTTGGAATAAAATACATTAAAAAAAAATTTAAATCAAAAATCTTACCGCACTGACGATTTCCAACATATCATATGCTTTTGTGGATTCCAAAGGAACCACTGTATCCAAGCTTGGCACCAACCGATCACTTTATGAGGAGCAGAAGGACAAAAGTAGAATTTTACTGTCTTAATTTTTGTCAACCATTTGTACAGTGAAATATATTAATTATTCACACTTCAATGATTCACCTTCCTGATTATCCACCATCACTTTCGAAAGGACAAAATATTGCACAAGGCTTTTCCTCACTGCACAGCATGCCAATAGCAATCTTGTCCGAGAGTCGGCAATATACAGCATAGGAGGCCATTCGACCATCATGGCTGTGCGAGCTCTTTTCTCCTGTAATCCAAAATTAATCCCACTGCCCTGCTTGCCCCCCCCCCCCCCCCCACCCACCTCATCATCCATTGGTTTCAAATAGGTTTCCAATTTTCTCTCAAAAAGGTACAACAGTCTCTGACTCAGTCACTCCCTGTGGAATACCATTCTATTCTCCAACAATCCTGGAAATAGATATTTTCCTGATCCCTATTCTCAATCTCTCAGGGCCATTTTGTACATAACTTCTTTATAAATTTGCAGAATTTTCTCACTGGCCATCTACTTCAATGGAAATAGTCCCAGTGTCTCTTTTCATAACTAGTTTCCCACCCTTCTCCTGGTGCATCGACAATATCCACACTGTGGCAGTTAATTATCTTTTGATAAGGAGACAGGCAAAACTTCACACCGTACTCTTACTGTGGCCTAGCCAATCTTTTGTACACTTATTGCACCTGTACATTAAAAAAAACACTTTTGGTTTTATAAAGGCTTCATCTAACTGCACTTCCACATTCAGAAAATTAAGTACTTGAACCCTAGGTCTCTCAAATCTGTTCCCATTGTCTACTCCCAGCCTTATCTTTCCTCCTGAAGAAGTGTTTTACCTCACATTTAACCGCATTAAACATATTGAATTCCTCCTGAGCATACAAAACCTTTATTAAATTGGTTTCTGCTTTGAAAAATTCTATTAAAGTTGTCAACTCAACTTACCTTTAACAATTCCATGTTGGCTGTCCTTGAAATGACTCATGCATTTCTAAATGCTCATTATTGTAATTTATATTGAATTATGGATTCAAGTAATTGTAAACTGTTTTATCCTCTCCCTCCAACAACAATCTTGAACAAAAAAGGTTCAGGTCTTTTAAAAAGTGGCCCAAGATAATGATTTTTTTTGATAATTCAGTCTTAATATATTTTAGCAAGACACTCAAGCTTTCCCACCAAATCAATCCACGTCAGAGGGAATGTTCCAATTTGACACTAATGATACTACATTCCTCAGTTCATTCAAAAGGGAAGCACTGCAACCCGAGAAACAGAGCATGAGCAAATTGTTCATTACTCTAAAAGAATGCTGCTAGATTACAATTTAGAATTATTCTGGACCACCTCATATGAACGAGGAGCAGGAATAGGCAATTTAGTCCCTTGAGCATGTACATGGAACCCAGGCAACTGAAGGTACAGCTACCAATGGCAGGAAAAGTGTCATCCCTCAGCTAAGTTTCCATTAAGGGTATAATGTCGATGCAATCATCCACAAGTTCAGAGATCAACAAGACCCACACCATGCAGGAAGCCCAGCATGTTTAGCTGCACAATAGGATGGGGAACAGTCTCCTTTTGTTGATCCCGTGATCCACCAGATGCATCCCCCACCTTCCAAGATCATTCCTCATCCTTCCCCAGCCCCCTCCCCATGTCCCAATCTCTTGAAATTGCTCCACCCACCCCATAGCAATCCTTACTTCCCCCTCACAGAGACCCAACTGAGCTTTTTGGCATGATGGGACTGCCTGTAGCCCTAGCCACAGCTAATGACTCGTGCTGCCGGGTCTACAAAGCTGCCAGACATCTGCTTGGCAGGCATCTCTCAAAGGCAGGACTTAAATTGCCTTAAATTGCTGCGGAGCAATTATTGGGATGGTGGGCACGATCCAACCGTGAGCAATGGCAAATTTCCACCAAATATTTATTCTTTTTATGTGAATAATCGGTGTGCATCTATAGAAGTCCAAGGCTACAAAAGTTTTCTTTGTTTTCAAAGGGAGTTAAAAAGGGTCATCTCTACAAAAACTCCAGCCACAAACTGGTAAAAGTGTACAACTCAAATGGCCACTAGGTGACATCCTTTCCCATATAACTGGTAGGAAAGCACCAGACCTTCGGACACCAGAGACATATTTTTCCCAGCAGCCACTAGAGGGCAACATTTTACCATGCGCCAGTCCGTTCCTAAAACAAGCTACCTGTGAACTCAGTGACAAGACATTCAACTTGAGTAAACATCAAACCCTCCTATGATCTACAAGTTCGCTTCTTAAAGTGCAATAATGAACATAAAATGAATTAAAAGTATAGTACTTCTAATTGTAGCTGACAATTGAATTTCAATGTATATCTATTAAAAACACTTTAAATACACTTTAACCATCGGCCTTCCTAAAAGCACAGGTTTGGTATTTTTAGTAGTTTTATGAGAAATATCAATATTTCTTCATACACCATCAGCAACATACTGCTTCAAAATTCAGTTTACTTTGTGGCACTGTTTGAAAGTGGGGCTGTGAGTCTCTTTCAGGAATAAAAAGCTTGCACAATCACTGCAATGAGGAAGCAAAATTAAAAATAGCTGAAAAGCGACCAAGAGTAAAGCAAAATGTACTGATAAGTTTTCAAATGAGAAATGTTGAATAGGTGGAATGATTATAAATATTGAGGCAGGTTTATCCAAGGGCTCTGCAGGTAAACCACGTAGACTAGAAACTGCCTCTGGGCTGAGTTAATGATACCAACTTGTGCAGTAGGAGGTAGATAAAAATTGCCTCGGGTGCCCCTGGCTAAAGGTCAGGGGGACTGAATCAGACAACCAGCCCCAGTTCCCAGAGTTTTACACAAAACTGTCTCACGAGGAAAGGTTGGACAGGCTAGGGTTGTATCCCTCCGGAGTTCAGAAGAGGCAACTTCATTGAAACCTTTAAGATCCTGAGGAGTATTGACAGGGTGGATGTGGAGGGGATGTGTCCTCTTGCGGGAGAATCTAGAAACGAGGTCACTGTTTAAAAATACAGTTTAAGATAAGTTTGATAAATATATGGATGATAAGGGAATAGTGTAGATGGGCTTTAGAGTGGTTTCACAGGTCGGCGCAACATTGAGGGCCAAAGGGCCTGTACTGCGCTGTAATGTTCTATGTTCTAAGACAAAGATGAGATTTTTTTTCTGACGGGAGGAGAGTCTTCGGAACTCCCTCAAAAGGCGGTGGAAGTAAATAGATTATTGATAAACATGGGGGTGAAAGGCTTTCAGGGGTAGACAGGAGGTTAAAATCAGATCAGCCATGATCTTATTGAATGGCACAGCAGGCTTGAGGTGGCTTACTCCAGCTCCTAATTCCTAGGTTTGTACAAACTTTACTGGAATCGTAATTACATACAACAGGGGTAGATCGCACAGCCCCTCAGAACAGTTTTGCCATTCTGATAGATCACAGCTCACCTGTACCGCAACACCATTTACCATACTTTTCTTCATATTCCTTACCCCACAAAAATCAACTGATCTCTGCCTTAATCATTTCAACTGACCTAGTTATAAGGCACAACCCCTTACTCTCATGAAGATTTAGCCAAATTTTCAAAGGTGTATTCATATGACAGACCAGAAATTTTAGCGAATTAATGTTAAGTCCTGGCAGAATTGCTGTACATTTAATGACATCTGCAAGCAGCTACCCATACTCGTCGTTTTTATTTTCCGTATTTTACCAGAAATCTATTTTCTCTTTGGTCAATCACATAATTTACACCCTGGATATACAAAACATTTCATACCTTATTTGCCAGGTCACCATCGATGCTCCCTTTCTAATTTCACTGTGTGCATCATCGCGTGCGTGTCTGAACATTAATACAATGACAAATTTCCCCATGGCTAACAGAGTAATTGGACAATATATTGTGTAAGGATATGAGCATTATACAGTGCAACAAATTATTTTGTTTCTAAAGGGTCACAGCTCCACCTTAAGGTCAATTGTTGTTTATATCTGGAATGCAATCTACATAGAAAATTATTATAATAAATGTAAATCATGTGGATTCCCCATCAGAAAATTAACCATAATTCATATTCAGGACAACAGAACATTGTTTGTGACATCGCTGCAATTCAAATGCTAGGAAATCATTTTGACAAACCAACGTATTGCACTAAATCTTCCATAGCCTTGTATTGAAATATGGAGTATCATGTCAAACTTGGTTCTTTTACTTACCATGGATCCTGACACTCCCTGATAGGACTGGATTCTTTATTATTCAGAGGTATAAAATTATAAAACTCTCTCAGATTCAATAAGGCATCAACATCGTTTTCAAAAGCCTTGTGTGCAACACCTGCAGCATAAACATACTTAGTATTACTAAAAATCCAGCGCTTAAATCTTCACAATAAAGAAACGGTTACTATTACCACAAAGACAACGTACATTTTATTTTTCCAAGAAAACAAAGCTCAAAGAAAATTATACACCTCCCTCCAGGTTTTTTTCTTCCCTCTCTTTAGAATAGTGCTGTTTGTTACATTAGCAATGTATATCATGGTCTTTGCAATACTTTATAATGTCAAGAAATTGAAGCAGAGGGGCAATAATGCCAGTCTTTTACCTGTAACTGATCACTTTTCTATTAATAATAGGACCAACCTAACCAGTGACATCACACCAGAATAACACTGATGCTGATAAAGTCTTTGTGAACTACCATCTCTGAATATTGAGATGTACATGAAACAGATGTCCATTTTACATTGCTCTTCCTGTAATTTCCAGAAACAATGATCAGCACTTGTGATGTTTAAGAGAATGTTTCACAGGTTAGTGCACCTTCTGATTCAGCTGGTAGTAACCTTAAGTGCAGGTATTTATGATCATTATTGAAATTTTCTCATCTGCAACAAAATAACATTAGAACTACAGGAATGGTCCTGGATCCAATTGGAAACAGTCTTAATTGGAAACAGTATTGGCTGAGTCACAGCGTTGCCTACGTCATGCGCTGCAGGAACGGATGTTCCAAAGCGTGGCACATTGGCGAGACCATGCAGACGCTGCGACAACAGATGAACGGACATCGCGCAGCAATCGCCAGGCAGGAATGTTCCCTTCCAGTCGGGGAACACTTCAGCAGTCAAGGGCATTCAGCCTCTGATCTCCGGGTAAGAATTCTCCAAGGCGGCCTTCAGGGCGTGCGACAAAGCAAAGTTCCGCATACGAGTCTGGCCTCAACCGGGACCTTGGATTCATGTTGCATTACCTTCACCCCCACCATCTGGCCTGGGCTTGCGAAATCCTACCAACTGTCCTGGCTTGAGACAATTCACACCTCTTTAACCCAGGGTTACCCCTATCTCTGGATCTGTAAAGACTTAATTACCTGCAAATGCTCGCATTCAAAGCATTGTCTTGCATCTTTGAATTTGTCTATATACATATTTCTGGAACATACCTCTTCATTCACCTAAGGAAGGAGCAATGCTCCAAAAGCTCGTGATTTGAAACAAACCTGTTGGACTTTAACCTGGTGTTGAAAGACTTCTTCCTGTGCTCACCCCAGTCCAACGCCAGCATCTCCACATAATGAAAAGGGAATGGACGGACAATTCTGGTAGTAATGGGAAAAATCTTTTTCACTATCCTAGAAGTCGAAAGACCTTCAAAGATTATTGCTTCGGACAGCACGGTAGCACAGTGGTTAGCATTGCTGCCTACGGCGCGGAGGACCTGGGTTCGAATCCCGGCCCTGGGTCACTGTCTGTGAGGAGTTTGCACATTCTCCCCGTGTCTGCGTGGGTTTCACCCCCACAACCCAAAGATGTGCAGGTTAGGTGGATTGGCCACGTTAAATTGCCCCTTAATTGGAAAAAATGAATTAGATATTCTAAATTTATGGGGAAAAAAGATTATCCAGGACAGATTTAGAAGGCCTGTGGAGTCTGGCAGATACTGAACAAGCACTGAACATCAAGTCTTTACTCCTGATGAAGATACTCAATTTACAGCAGTTAACAGTACCACTCTAATATTAAACTACATGAGGATTCCTTCTCAAATAAAGGAATTAAAATAGATTCAAATTAATCCAACTGCCTAGATGGAAAATACAAATGGACAGTGCCAGGACCCTTCCTGTTGATTCCCTTATTTACCATTGTTTTTTACTTTGTTGCTGTTATTTTTTGATCCATGGGTATTTAATGGGCGTAAACCTTTAGGTTGAGCAAAGCCAGTGAGAACTCGAAAGCTGCAAAGTAGTTTACTGTGCTATGAAGATTTAGATTATTTTTTTTTGAAATAATTTTTATTGAAAAATTTTGAATTTATACAACGAACCATAATAAAATACCAAAAACAATAATATTAGCAATCATAAACATTCGCCCACCTCCATGAACAACACAGCATTTTAACAACAACGCAAATTAACACAATATTAAGTTACATAATAGAAACTACAATAAGGAACACCCCCCCCCCCTCCCCGGGTTGCTGCTGCTATTGACCCAGATATCTAATCGTTGAGCCAGGAAGTCCAGAAAAGGCTGCCATTGTTTATAGAACCCTTGTATTGATCCTCTCAGGGCAAATTTGACCCTTTCCAATTTTATAAATCCCGCCATGTCACTGATCCAGGTCTCCACACTTGAGGGCCTCGCATCCTTCCACTGTAGCAAGATCCTTCGTCGGGCTACTAGGGACGCAAAGGCCAGAACACCGGCCTCTTTCGCCTCCTGCACTCCCGGCTCTACTGCAACTCCAAAAATCGCGAGTCCCCACCCTGGTTTGACCCTGGATCCAACCACCCTCGACACCGTCCCCGCCACCCCCTTCCAGAATTCTTCCAATGCTGGGCATGCCCAGAACATATGGGCGTGGTTCGCTGGACTCCCCGAACATCTGGTGCACCTGTCCTCATCCCCAAAGAACCTACTCATCCTAGTCCCGGACATGTGGGCCCGGTGCAGCACCTTAAATTGGATGAGACTAAGCCTCGCACATGAGGAGGAAGAGTTGACTCTCTCCAAGGCATCCGCCCAAGTTCCGTCCTCTATCTGCTCCCCGAGTTCCTCCTCCCATTTAGCCTTCAGCTCCTCCACTGACGACTCCTCCACCTCCTGCATTACCTTATAGATGTCAGACACCTTCCCCTCTCCGACCCACACCCCTGAAAGCACTCTGTCCATCGTCCCCTGTGAGGGCAGCAAAGGGAATCCCTCTACCTGTCGCCTAGCAAACGCCTTTACCTGCAAGTATCTGAACATGTTCCCTTGGGGAAGCCCAAATTTATCTTCCAGTTCCCCCAGGCCCGCAAACCTCCCGCCAATAAACAGGTCCCTCAATTTACTGATGCCCACCCTTTGCCACCCCCTAAATCCCCCATCCCTGTTCCCTGGGATGAACCGATGATTGCCACCCAATGGAGCCTCCATCGAGGCCCCTGTTTCCCCCCCTATGCCGCCACCACCGGGCTCGTGGTAAACCTCTTAGGGGAGAGCGGCAACGGCGCCGTTACCATGGCACCCAGGCTCGTACCTCTACATGACGCCATCTCCATTCTTTTCCACGCCGCCCCTCCCCCCTCCATCACCCATTTACGCACCATTGACACATTGGCCGCCCAATAGTACCCCAGAAGGTTGGGCAGCGCCAGCCCGCCTCTATCCCTCCAGGAACACCCTCTTCACTCTCGGAGTCCCATGTGCCCACACAAAGCTCAAAATACTGCTAGTCACTCTCCAAAAGGAGGCCCTGGGGATAAAGATGGGCAGGCACTGAAAGAGGACAAAGAACCTCGGAAGCACCGTCATTTTGGCGGACTGCACCCTCCCCGCCAACGACAATGGCAGCATGTCCCACCTCTTGAACTCCTCCTCCATCTGATCTACAAGTCTGGTGAAATTATGTTTGTGAAGAGTCCCCCAGTCCCTGGCCACCTGCACCCCCAGGTACCTAAAGCTCTCCCCTGCCCGCCTAAGCGGGAGCCTACCAATTCCTTCCTCCTGGTCTCCAGGGTGCACCACAAACACCTCACTCTTGCCTAAATTTAGTTTATAACCTGAAAAGGTCCCAAACTCAGCTAGCAGCTCCATCACCCCCGGCATCCCTCCCACCGGGTCCGCCACATACAGTAACAGGTCATCGGCATACAACGACACCCTATGTTCCTCCCCACCTCGCACCAAACCTCTCCACCTCTCTGAATCCCTCAACGCCATCACCAGCGGCTCGATTGCCAGTGCAAACAACAAGGGGGACAGGGGGCAACCCTGCCTGGTCCCTCGGTAAAGCCGGAAGTACTCCGACCTCCTCCCATTCGTGGCCACGCACGCCATTGGGGCCTCATATAGCAGCCTTACCCATCTAATGAACCCTTCACCAAATCCAAACCTCTCCAACACCTCCCATAAGTACCCCCACTCCACTCTATCGAAGGCCTTCTCCGCATCCAGCGCCACCACTATCTCTGCCTCCCCCTCAATCGCCGGCATCATGATGACATTCAACAATCTCCGCACATTCGTGTTCAGCTGCCTTCCCTTCACAAAACCTGTCTGGTCCTCATGTACAACCCCTGGCACACAGTCCTCTATCCTGGTGGCCAGGATTTTTGCCAGCACCTTGGCATCTACGTTGAGGAGAGATACGGGCCTGTATGAACCACACTGCTGGGGGTCCTTGTCCCTCTTTAAAATTAACGAGATCAGCGCCCGCGACATCGTCGGGGGCAAAGTCCCCCCTTCCCACACTTCATTAAGTGTCCGCACCAGCAAGGGGCCCACTAGGTCCACAAACTTTTATAAAATTCCACCGGGAACCCATCCGGCCCCGGTGCCTTCCCTGACTGCATCTGCCCGATCCCCTTAACTAGCTCCTCCAGCTCAATCAGCGCACCCAACCCCTCCACCTGCTCCTCCTGCACCTTCGGGAAAGAAAGCCCGTCGAGGAACCTCTCCATTCCCCTCCTCTCCCCCGTTGGCTCCGACCGGTACACTTCCCCGTAAAAGTCCTTGAAGACCTCATTCACCTCTACCCCCTTCTGCACCACATTCCCACTCTTGTCTCTCACTCCAGCAATTTCCTTAGCCGCATCCCGCTTGCGGAGCTGATGAGCCAGCATCCTACTCGCCTTTTCACCATGTTCGTACACTACCCCTTGTGCCTTCCTCCACTGTGCCTCCGCCTTTCTAGTGGTCAGCAAATCAAATTTAGCCTGCAGGCTGCGCTTCTCCCCCAACAGTCCCTCCTCTGGTGCCTCTGCATACCTCCTGTCTACCTCCAGCATCTTTCCCACCAGTCTATCCCTCGCACTCCTCTCCCTGTGTGCCCGGATGGATATCAGCTCCCCACGAATCACTGCCTTCAGGGCTTCCCAGACCACCCCCACCTGAACCTCCCCCGTATCATTCACCTCAAGGTACCCCTCAATACTTGCCCGGACCCTCCTACACACCTCCTCCTCCGCCAACAACCCCACATCCAACCGCCACAACGGGCGCTGGTCCCGCACCTCCCCCATCTCCAACTCTATCCAATGCGGAGCGTGGTCGGAGATTGCAATGGCCGAATACTCGGCCTCCTCCACTCTCGGAATCAGTCCCCTACTCATCACGAAGAAGTCTATCCGAGAGTAGACCCTATGTACGTGGGAGAAGAAAGAGTACTTGCGTGCCCTCGGCCTCACAAACCTCCATGGATCCACCCCACCCATCTGGTCCATAAACCCTCTCAGTACCTTGGCCACCGCCGGCCTCCTACCCGTCCTAGAGCTGGACCGATCCAGTGAAGGATCCAACACCGTATTGAAGTCCCCCCCATGATCAGACCTCCCGCCTCCAGATCCGGGACCCGTCCCAACATACGCCTCATAAAGCCCGCATCGTCCCAATTTGGGGCATACACACTAGCAAGTACCACCTTCTCTCCTTGTAGCCTGCCCCTAACCATAACATACCTACCCCCCTTATCCACCACCACCTCCGATGCCTCAAACGACACATTTTTCCCCACCAGAATTGCCACTCCCCGGTTCTTCACATCCAACCCAGAGTGGAAAACCTGCCCCACCCATCCCTTCCTCAGACGGACCTGGTCCGCCACCTTCAGGTGGGTCTCCTGAAGCATTGCCACATCTGCCTTTAGCCCTTTCAGATGAGCAAGTACCCTCGACCGCTTCACCGGCCCATTCAATCCTCTCGCATTCCAGGTGACCAACCGAATCAGAGGGCGTTTCGCCCCCCTCCCCCGTCGACTAGCCATAGCCCGTCGACTGCCCGCCCCAGGCCAGCACCCCCTGCCCGACCCAGTCCCCACAGCGACAACACCTCACCTCTGTCCCCCCAGCCCCCACCAGCTCCTTCCTGACCCTACCAGCATCAACCCGGTATTCCCCTCCCTTCCCCCCCAGGCTAGGAACCCTCCTAGCCACGAACCGTCCTCCATTGTACTTCCATGGGTCAGCTAACTTCTGCTGACCCCGGAAACTCCCGCCAATAACCCGACCCCTCCCAAAGTGGGATCATCCCCCAATCTATCCCTCCTCCAGGCACCGCTCCAGCGCGGGGAAGAACCAGTTAAGGCCCCGCCTCCCCGTCATCGTCTCCACCCCCCAGCCCCGCGGGAAACCAGAGGAAAGCCCGCGCTTTTGCACTGCCCCACCATACCCTTCTGACGCAGCTCCCAAATACCAGCCCCACTCCATACCCCCAACCCGACATAGAATACAACAAACCCCCCCAACCCTCCCCGCAAGATTCAAAACTCAAACAATGCCCCACAGCAAAAAAACATAACAGAACACCCCCATAAATAACCATATCAAAATTGCAAAAGTACAAAAAAAAAGAGAACACAGCAACAGCAGAATCCAGCAATAAAGTATTATAGCCGACTCCGCAACCCCCAACCCTTAGTTCAAGTCCAGTTTCTCCGTCCGCACGAAGGCCCACGCCTCCTCCAGGGAATCAAAATAATAATGCCGGTCCGAATAAGTTACCCACAGGCTGCAACATTCCAAACTTAATCTTTTTCCTGTAAAGCACCTCTTTCGTCCGATTAAATCCGGACCACAGCTTAGCCACCTCCGCACTCCAATCCTGGTAGATCCGTACTACCCCATTCTCCCAATTGCTGCTCTTCACCTTCTTGGCCCAGTGCAGCACACACACTCCTGATCACTGAACCGGTGGAACCTCACCAGGCACCGCATGCGGGGCTTCATTCTCCTTAGGCCTCCTGACCAGTACTCTGTGTGCTCCCTCCAGCTCCAAGGGCAGATGGAAAGACCCGGCCCCCACTAGCGAGTTCAGCATCGTAGCCACGTAGGTTGTCAGGTCCGACCCCTCCAGCCCCTCCGCAATGCCCAAGATCCGCAGATTTTTCCGCCTCATGCGGTGATCAAACTCCTCGAAGCGTTCCTGCCACTTCTTGTGGGGTGCCTCGTGCCCCTCCACCTTACTCACGAGGATCCTGGCCTCCTCCTCTCGTTCAGTGGCCTGCGTCTGCAACTCCTTGATGGCAGCACCCTGGGTCGTCTGAATCTCCGAGAGTCTTCTGTTCGTTTCCTGCAGAGAGCTCAGTACCTCAGTTTTGAAGTCTGCAAAACAGCGCAGAAGAGCAGCTTGTTGCTCCAGGGCCCACTGTTTCCACTCCTCTGGAGCTCCGCCGGCCGCCATCTTGGATTCCTTCCCCCGTTTTTCCTGGGGAGCTGCTGCCATTTTTTCCCCTTTTCCACTCCAAGTTCGAGTCATGGACTGCGGGGAAAGTCGATCAGCACACCTTCTCCCACCGGGAGACGTCGAAAAATTTCCGTTTTGGGCTCTAAAAAGAGCCAAAAAGTCCGTTTAAAAGGGGAGCTCCCAAATGTGCGGCTTCTGACATTATCGCCGCCACCGGAAGTCCCCCGAAGATTTAGATTTTTAACAGAAGAACTCAGACAGATACCTGAAAGATCAGAGGGATTTGGTTTGATTGGTTGGCTGATGGCCAAAGGATTGGCCAAAGACTGTATTCTGCCCCACAACAGACAGTAATTAGCTTCAGTCAGGTGGGAGGCTTCCAGAGGACCCAGGAAGGAATCAGAACTCTCCTCGACGCCAAAAGAAGAAGCTGCGAGTTCCCTCTCTCTTTCATCAAAACGGTTTCGGAATCTGCAGAGAAGTCTCGAGATCCTGATAAATCTACGGTGAAAACTATTACAGACGGAAAGCAAGGACCTTGAACTGAAGGCCTAGAGTAAAAGATGTACTGGAAGACATCCATCAAATAGAGACTGCTATCCTTTCTACTTTTTGTATTATTTTCCTTTACACCCCTCTGTGTTGGTCTGTCTTATGTGATATATATAATATATACACACACACACACACACACACACACACACACACACACACACACACACTAGCCCAGGGTGTCATAGCAACAGATGTGTTGCCCATACCTTTAACAGCTTGCTGGAGTCAGAAACTGGCTCCAAGGTTGGAAGGATACGAATATAGTATTCCAATTTATAATACGTGTGACAAGGCAGTGTCAGGTAACTACAGGCCAACGGTTTGACCACAGTAATAGGCAAGATGATCAAAAATATCAGTAGAAAAACCTTATATGGCCGCTTAGAGGGGACATAACCAGAGGCAGTCAATGTTGTTTCTGGGAAAAGGTCGAATGCAATATAATGCACCCAACAGGAAACGGAATTGAAGGTGGCAAAATATATAAGAATTAATATAAAGTTAGTGTTATTGACCACTGCTGAGAAGCTAAATCTCAGGAAAGCAGAGGTTGAATTCACAGAACAAATCAGTACTAAAGTAAACATGTCATTTTCTCCTTGTACAAAACTTTGTTGCTTCACTTCCTACACCTAGTTGTACACAAGGAAGACTTTCATCTGTTCCCGTAGCAAGATTTTTCTAGGAACATGTTGCTAGACTGTCACTAGAGGCTTGTAGCTTGAGGGGTGCCACTTTGCATCAAGCATGGCTGACCAGGAGTCTCTCCCATTCTTACCACCGGCCATTGGTGTGTGCTGGAAGGGTTTTTCGGGTTGATATTCAACCTGTTGACCGTGTTGTGAACACACCTTCCTTGGCCATCAAATCCTGGGGTGGGGCTCGGTGAGGCATGGATGCTACCCACTGAGACTTTGAAAAATTGTACAGAAGAGGGCCATAGGATTAATTCCCAGTTTAAAGCGCCTTAGCTACCCAGATAGGCTCAAAAAGCTGGTTCACTATATTTTAAACTTAAGAGATCTGATCGAGGTTCATGAAACAATGAAGGGACTAAGCTGTGTCTCTGTGGAGAAATTATTTCAACTTTAAAGGTTGCTTCCAAGTGCAGGATGAGGTTGGATGTTAATCAAATCAATTTTCCTGCGGATGCGCAGGCGGTTGCAGAGCTAGAAGTTGACGGGCTGAAGGAGCGGCAGAGAAGACTGCTAGACAGAGTGGAGGAGCTGGAGAATAGAGCCCGCAGGAACAACCCGAGGATGGTCAGCCTCCCGGAGGGGGCTGAGGGAGCTGCCGCAGCGTTTGTAGCAGACCTATTGATGCAGCTGATGGGGGCCGAAGCCTTTCCGCGACCGCCGGAGCTGGAGGGGGGCATACAGAGTGCAGGCGAGGCAGGGGCGGCCGGGCGGACCCCCCCCTGCCCGATGGTGATTAGGTTCCACAGGTTCGTGGACAAGGAGCGGGTGCTGCGGTGGGCAAAGAGCGCCAGGAGCAGCTCGTGGAACAACAGTGTCCTCCGCATTTACCAGGACCTAAGCCAGGAGGTGGCTCGGCAGCGAGCAGCCTTTAAGAATGTCAAGGAGGTGCTGTTCAAGAAGCACATGAAGTTTGGTCTGCTGTTCCCGGCTCGTTTATGGGTCCCGCACCAGGGTCAACACCACTACTTCTCAGAGCCTGAAGAAGCGATGGACTTTGCGAGGGATCAGGGGCTGGTCCCGAAAAGAGGCCCCACGGGCGCGAATTAGGGCCCCGAGGACGACCGTAGGAAGGTATGCCAAATGGGCCTGGACTGTTGTTCAACGGTTTGCTAGGTCAAAGGTGCCAAGCGGAACATTTGGGACTCTTTCCTTTGTTCATGGACATTGGTTTGGGTTTTTTTTCTTTTTTTTTTCTCTTATGTTTTTGTTTTTTCCTCTTATTTCAGTTTTTTTCCTTTTTGGGCGGATTTGTACTTTTTGTGCAGCTCGCGGAGGACACTGGAGCCGGCACGGTAACGAAGGGGGTCCGGTCAGCAAGGGGGGCCAAGGACGTGGGTTGGGGTTTTTTTTTTGTTTTGTTGATGTCCATGCCTTCCTGTGCCAGTGAGTTTGCTCCAGTGGGTTGGAGAGGGGGATGGGGCGCCGGGGAGTGGGGAGGAGGACAGGGAAACAATGGGAATGAGACAGGAGGGCGCCGGAGTGTTGAGTCACCAGGCTAGCAGATTGGCTAATCAAGGGAGTCAGGTTTGGGGGGGGGGGGGGGTGTTGTGCCCCCCCCCCCCCCCCCCCCCCCCGACCAGGCTGATCACCTGGAACGTCAGGGGACCGAATGGGACGGTTAAGAGGGCGCGGGTGTTCGCGCACTTGCAGGCTCAGAGGGCGGACGTAATTATGTTGCAGGAGACACATCTGAAAGTGTCAGACCAGACCAGGCTAAGGAAGGGCAGGATTAGCCAGGTCTTCCACTCGGACTTGGACTCGAAGTCCAGGGGGGTGGCAATCATGATCAACAAGCGGGTGCAATTTGAGGCGGAGGGCATAGCCGCAGACAGGGGGGGCAGATACCTGATGGTACGGGGCAGACTGGAGGGGAGAAGAGTGGTGCTGGTGAATATATATGCCCCGAACTGGGATGACGTGGACTTCATTAAAAGAGTGCTGGGGAAGATCCCGGACCTGGACTCTCGCAGGCTTTGGATCAGTCGTGTCCCAGAACGGGTAGACTCCCAGCAATGGCAAGGGAGCTGAAAGGGTTTATGGAGCAAATGGGGGCAGTGGACCCCTGGAGAGCCAGACAGCCGACAGGAAGGGGCTACTCGTTTTACTCGCACATCCATAAAGTATATTCTAGGATAGATTTCTTCATACTAAGCAGGGATTGTATAGGGGAGGTAAAGAACACGGAATATTCGGCAATTACTATCTCAGATCATGTCCCGCACTGGGCAGACCTGCAGATCCGGCGGGGGGGGGGGGGGGGGGGGGGGGGGAGAACTACCAACGCCCGCAATGGAGGCTAGACATGGGACTGCTGTCGGAGGAGGGGAGCTGTGAGAGGCTTCGGAGGTGTATGCAAAATTACTTGCAGGTGAATGACACGGGGGAGGTCTCAGCGGCAACCCTGTGGGAGGCGCTAAAGGCAGTAGTGCAGGGGGAGCTGATTTCAATTGGGGCCCACAGAGCCAAGGCAGACAGGCAGAGATGGATAGATTGGTCAGGGAAATGGGTCGGATAGATGAAGAGTACGCGGAGTCCCCAGGGGAGGTTTTACTCAGGGAGAGGCAGAGACTACAGGCAGAACTGGGGGCACTATCCACGATTAGGGCCGTGGAACAGCTTAGGAAGGCGAGGGCCGTGGTGTACGAGCATGGGGAAAAGGCTAGCAGACTTGTTAGCGCAGCAACTCAGGAAGAGGGAGGCGGCCATGGAAATAAGTAGAGTGATGGATGGGGAGGGGCGCGAAGTGGAGGACCCGGCAGGATTGAATAAGGTATTCCGGGACTTCTATCGCAAGCTGTATACTTCGGAGCCGCCGGAAGAACCGGAGGAGATGAAAAGGTTTCTGGACGGGTTAACCTTCCCAACAGTAGGTGGGGGGGCGAGTGGATGAGCTGGGGGCCCCGATTAGAGTGGAGGAGGTATTGGGGGGCCTAAAGGCCATGCAATCGGGGAAAGCCCCGGGGCCGGATGGATACTCAGTAGAGTTCTATAGGAAGTTTTCTGAGCTGGTGGGCCCGGTCTTGGCGAGAGTTTTCGATGAGGCAAGGGACAGAGGGACCCCGCCGCCGACAATGTCGCAAGCCACTATATCACTGATATTGAAGCGGGGTAAAGACCCGGAGGCTTGCGGGTCCTACAGGCCAATCTCCCTGATTAATGTTGACGCCAAGCTCCTGGCAAAGGTACTGGCGGTTAGAATGGGGGACTGCGTATCGGAGGTGATTAGGGAGGACCAAACTGGGTTTGTGAAAGGTAGGCAGCTGGTGGCCAACCTGAGAAGATTACTTAATGTGATAATGATGCCCCCGGCGAGCAGGGAGGTGGAGGTAGTGGTGGCGATGGACGCCGAGAAGGGGTTTCGGAAGACCCGGGAGTCCAGGGGGAGAAAGAGGCTGATGTTTTGGCCTTTGCTTCCCTGATAGCCCGGCGATGAATACTATTGGCGTGGAGGGACTCAAAGCCCCCAAAGACTGAGTTGTGGCTTGCGGACATGTCGAGTTTCCTGGGTATGGAAAAAATTAAGTTCGCCTTGAGGGGATCTGTACAGGGGTTCACCCGGCGGGTAGTACCGGTGGGAGAGGAGCGGGCTTGTGCAGTATGTTACGATTGAAGTATTGAATGTATGTGGATGTTTGCACATTTTTGCCTTTTTTGCTTTCTTTCTGTTGATGTCTGTAACTGTTTACAAAGCCAAAAACTACCTCAATAAAATTGTTTATTTAAAAAAAAGAAATACCTATATTATGATGCATAAGGCATCCAACAGAATGGTAGACCTAACAGACATGTTTGTTTGTCAAAATTGAGTAATACACAGTCACTTGAACCTCGGATCCCAAAAGAATTGCTACAGTGATACCGGATGCATTGATTGTAATTTTCCAAAAATTCTTGGATTCTGGAGAAATACCAGAGGACTGGAAAACTGCCAATGTGACACCTCTATTCAAAAACGGAGAGACAAAAAGCAGCGAACTATAGGCCAGTTAGCCTACTATCTATTGTTGGAATCAATTATTAAGGAAATAATAGCAGTACATTTGGGAAACCATAATCTAATCAATCAGAATCAGCCTGGCTTCATGAAAGGGAGATATTGTCTAATTTATTAGAGTTTTTCAAGGGGGGTCTCAACCAGAGTCGAAAGGGGGAAACCAGTAGATGTGTTTAATTTGGACTTCCAGAAGGTGTTTGATAAGCGACCTCACAAAACGGTAAGTCAGAAGACAAGAGCCCATGGTGTTGGAGATAGTATATTGGCATGGATAGAGGACTGGCTAATGGGCAGGAAACAGCAAGCGGGATAAGGGGTTCTTTTTCAGGTCTGCAACCTGTAACCAGTGGAGTTCCACAGGGATCAGTGCTGGGACTGCAACTGTTTACAATATATATTAATGATTTGGAGGAAGGAAGCGAATGTACTTTAACGAAATTTGCAGACAGCACAAAATAAGGTGGAAAGGCAAGTTGAGAGAGGGAGAGTTTGCAAAGAGATATGATAGGTCAAGTGGGCAAAAATGTGAAGATGTTTATTTTGGAAGGGAGAACAAAAGAATTACATTTTGAAATGGGGAAAAGCTGAAAAAGCTACACCATAGGGTCTTGGGGGTACTTGTGGGCAAAGTACAGAAAGCTAGCACGAAGGTCGCAGCAGGTAATCAAGAAGGATAATGAAATGTTGGCCCTTATTTCAAGGGGGTTGGAGAGTAAGAGTGGGCAGTCTTGCTGCAACTGTATAAGGTATTGGTGAGACCACATCTGGAATACTGAGCAGTTTTAGTCCCCTTATTTAAAGGAAAGATATTATTTCATAGGTGGTGGTTCAGAGAAGGTTCACTAGAATGATTCCCAGTATGGAGAAATTGTCTTATGAGCAAAGGTTAAACTGGTTGGGACTCTGGAATTTAGAAGAATGAGAGGTGATCTCATTGAAATATGTAGGATTCTTAAGGAGTTTGTCAGGGTAAATGCTGAGAGGATGTTACCCCTTATGGCAGAGTCTAGGACCAGAGGGCATAGTCTCAGAATAAAGGAGTGCCTATTTAAGACGGAGATGAGGATGAATTTCCTCTCTCAGTGGGTTGAGTGTCTCTGGAACAGGGAGCTTTGGGGACAGAGTCCTTGAAGTATATGTAAGGCTGAGAGAGACAGATTCTTGATCAGTAAGAAAATTGAGTGTTACGGGGAAAGGGCAGGAAAGTGGACAAGAATGTCAGATCAGCCATGATCATATTGAATGGTGGATTAGGCCTTCTCCTATTCCTATTTCTTATGGTCTTATTGTGCATCAATCTCAAAACTCGGAATGCTGGCACACTCCTGTGGATCCCAACGTTACGTTCCAAAAGACAATAACAGCCATACAAATGAAAATTGCACCTTTATTGTGGAAACAATTACTCGCTTGCAGCACCATGCCAGGATAAAAATCTGACATCCTTATGAACCTCCATCACCTCCTTGTGAAGAGGGCGGCACATGGCCCAGTGGTGAATACTGCTGCCTCACGGCGCTGAGGACCCAGGTTCGATCCTGGCCCCAGGTCACTGTATGTGTGGAGTTTGCACATTCTCCTTGTGTTTGCATGGGTCTCACACCCACAACCCAGAGATGTGCAGGTTAGGTGGTTTGGTCATGCTAAATTGTCCCTTAATTGGAAAAAAAATAATTGGGCACTCTTAAAAAAAAAAAAAAAAAAAAAATTTAAACTCCTTATGAATGTCCTAAATTAGCAGAATCCCTGCTGAAAACCTATTATATATTGCAATCAGCAGCTAAAATCCCCTTTTATACTTACTTGCTGAAATCCTGTGACAAAGAGTGATTCATGCTCCAGAGATCAGTGTGAAGTGCTCATTCAGTATCTCGGTCACACCCTGACTGCCCTTACTTTTTAAAAAATAATTTAGAGCACCCAACTCATTTTTCCAATTAAGGGACAATTTAGTGTGGCCAATCCACCTACCCTCCATATTTTTGGGTTGTGGATGTGAAACCCATGCAAAGACGGGGAGAATGTGCAAACTCCCCACGGACAGTGACCCAAGCCGGGATCGAAACTGGGACCTCGGCACGGTGAGGCTGCAGTGCTACTCACTGCCCCACCGTGCTGCCCCTGACTGCCCTTTCTGATCTGTCCCAGATAATCTTTGTGGCAGGCCTTCCCGACTGTGAGATTGCAATACGGGATTTGGGGGTCATGAGCTCAGAGGCAACAATGGCCGTCCTGGAGCTTGGACTGATTTCTGACAACTGAGAGGCCCTTTCAAATCCTCACAATTTTGTTCTATCGGTGAGCGTGGCCTAATGGACTGCTGTATGATGCCAGAATGCTGCTGCAGTAAAAAAAAGGTGTTTGATTTTTTAAAAAGATGAGAATCAACTGAAGTCTCTCTCCCACCCTCCCACAATTGAACCCCCCCCCCCCCCCCACAAACAATTGAACCCCGCCCAGAAACTGAAGCCTTTCTCTCTACTCAATGGCTCTCATACACCCTGCATATTCACTCTGGGATCACATGAAGTCTGAGGGATTAAAACGCGGTCATACCAGGCAAAGATTTGGGAAGCTCTACTGTATGGCTCATGGTCCATTCTCCACTGAACAAATTTAAATATCAAATTAAAATCAAAAACTAAATGCAGCTGAAATAATATCTGAATTTAAAAGGATGTGATAACCCCAATGCCCAAGCAAAATCAATGGCAACCAAGAATTCAGCACATTTCAGGTCCAAAGTATAGATCATCCAATGTTATGTTGACACTTTAGAGTACAGAATAAGCCTAGTAAAAAGATTCCCTCGATAAACTAAGGCCATCTAACCTGAGATTGCAGTGTGTGTTTTCGCACCACCAAGATCTTCCTGAGTCACATCCTCATTTGTAACAGATTTCACCACATCAGGGCCAGTGATGAACAAGTAAGAGGTATCCTGCAACATGAAACAAACCACAATACTAATCTAATTATTGTCAACTCTGACAAAAAGTGCTACGTGAATATGCTGACAGTTCTTAAAATAGAGGCGTGAGAATAACAGCACCATCCACCTATACAGTCTAATCACATTTTCTTTGTTTAAAAAAAATGTAATTCTGGTTCGTCATCGCAAAACAATCCTTGAAGATGGGCTCAAAATTGTACAGTAAAAATGAGGCACCAACAAACCGTCATTGCAGCAGACCCCATGTTGACATTTATGTGCAAGTGAGCATCACAAGGAAAGTCTGGAGTATAAAAGTCAGGAGAAGAACATCAATAATACAGGTCAGTGGAACCAAGAAAAACTCTAGATCCGGCTTTTGCAATCAAATATTAAGCCGATGCTAAATAGTGGATTACAACTTGCCCTGCATTTTCACAAAGCACTGCTGATCCCTATATTTCCCTGCCAGGCCTGTCATTTAATTTAGATTATTTTGTACAGTAATTAGACCTTGCAAAAGTAGCCAAATCAGTATGTTACCCAAGAATGTTTTGTATGCAAAAGCAGACATTTGCTTTCCTTTTATGCTCCACAGCAGTGCAAAATTCCAAGAAGGATTAACATTGTTATGCAGAAGTAAGCAATGTTGACAAAATGCATTGCGCGAAAAGATACAGGGCCAATGATCCGTATGAAAGATGCTAAACCATATTCCAACCCCTTAGGAGTTAGACTATTTGGCCCTTTGATCTTGCTCTATCATTCACCATGATCATGGCTGACTGTCCTGCTCAACCTGACCGTCTTGCACTATTTGATTGGACTTGATTCCCTTTGTATCCAAGAGTTTATCAATCTTTATCATGAAAAAACTGAACATCCACAGTTCTCGGTGATAGAGAATTCCAAAGATACACACCCTTTGAGTGAAAACAATCCTCACCTCTGCCCCAAAAGGTTGACCACTTACTGAGTTCTAGACTCCCGAGCCAGCGAAAACAACCTTCCAGCATCTACTCCGTTAAGCCCCAAAGCACTTTGTTTCAATCTTCTACACTCTACAAAATAAAGGGCTTGGCTATTTGACCTCCCCTCAACTAGGAATCAATCCAGCCTTGTTGTAATCCCGGAAAGGCCCTTTTCTTTGCTGTTGATACCTAGCTATAGTATCCCAGGTCTAAGTTTCTACATTATTGCACTAACACTTTATTCTTGTTCCCAAATCTTTTTTCAATAAAGGCTAATATATTGCTCACTTCCCTAATTGTTTGCTCTCCCGAGATACTAACGTTCTGTGATTTGTGTACAAGGACACAGAAGTCCCTCTGACTGCCAACATTTCCAAGTCACTCTCATTTTGCATATTATTCTGCTTTTCTTTTTTTCCTTCCAAAGTGGATAACTTCACAACTCGATTTTGTTTTCATACATCTGTAATCACATTGCTAATGATGAACTCTTGCAGTTTCCCTACAAATGAAGTCCTTTAAAACTTTATAGTGTCGGGTGTAGAGTTCACAGGATTTGTCGTGTTTAATCCCATTAATTTCTCCAGTATCAATTCCTTACCAATACTAATTTCTCTTACACCTCCAATCTGAGTAGACTCTTGGTTCCCCAACTTTTTCTGGAATGCTTTGTGTGCATCTGTCTTCATCATACAAGAAAGTATTTTTTTCATGTCACTGACATTTCCATACTCCCATAATTTTTCCAAACTATGTCAGCACTTACTTTCACTAATCTCCTTTTTACATACATACTGAAGCTTGCTGGTCTATTGGTACCTGTTAAAATCATTAATTGGTATTTGTAAATCTCAGGCTGGGAAAATACAAGTAATTTTTTTATATCAGCATTTTATTTCATGAGGGTTTAGGTTGGAGCTGAGACAATCTTATCACTGACCCTTAATTTCCTACTTCCCCAATTTCCATCCCTTTTTAGCTTAAGACAGTGATTCTTAATAGAGTACAGCAGCATGGGTATCAGCAGCTTGCAACCTAGGCCCATAGTAACTATCCTTCATGTATTAATGTGGACAGTGTCATGGTTATGTTTGCCAATTTAACTCCACCCCTTCACCAACATCCCCTGCACAGATCTAACCATGTGAATGGTTGGTATAAATGAACTATTCATATTTTCTCAGGTATCAAAGATCGACAAAGAAGGGCAGCAACGGTGGCGCAGTGGTTAGCACTACTGTCTCACCGCGCTGAGGACCCAGATTCAATCCCAGCCCCAGGTCACTGTCAGCTTGGCGTTTGCACATTCTCTCAGTCTCACCCCCACAACCCAAAGATATGTAGGGTAGGTGAAATGGCCACTCTAAATTGCATGAAGGTATTGGGTACTTTAATTTAGAAAAAAAGATTGGCAAACGAGTTTGAGTTATAACAAATACAAACAATACCGCTTAAGTATTTCACCCAGCTGAAGCAGGAGGGGTGGGGGCAAGGAAAAACGGGAAAGTCCATCGAACTGCTGAACCTTTCTTCAAATTGTCTCTCATTTGACTCTTCCATTAATTTTTTCGCCCCTGCTACATTAGCATCCAACAGTACAAACAGTTTGGACATCCTAGGAGACACCAGTGGTGGCACAGTGATTAACACCGCTGTCTCTCAGCGCCCGGTACCCAGTTCTGATTCCCACCTTCGGTAACTGTGAAGTTTATATATTCCCTCCGTCTCTGCCTGGGTTTCCTCCGGGTGCTCCGGTCTCCTCCCACAGTCCAAGATGTGCAGGTTAGCTGGATTTGCCATGCTAAATTGTCCCTTAGTATCCAACGGAAAGGTGGAGTTACAGAGATACGCAGGGGAGTGGGCCTAGGTGGGGTGCTCTTTCGGAGATTTGGTAATGATGCTATGGGCCGAATGGCCTCCTTCAGCACTGTAGGAATTCTATAAGAACCGAGTCTTCCTTTCAAAAGGTCATGACATCATGGGTTATTTCAATTCAAAAGAAAAACTTAAATCTTCAGGTTATTTCTTTCTCTAAAGCACATTTACTTCAACAATCCTTCTTTTAAACCACTGAGCATGTTCTTAAATTGAGAGGAGCCAGAACATTTTACAGGAGAACAAAATCAGGGACCACTCCAGATAACACAATTTCCTTCAGAATGCTCAGCTGCAAAGCCAATATCATTGTGTGGTACGCTGCCGTGCATAATATGGTAGAGAAAATCAACCTGTTTCACAAATGGCAAATTTACTTTCGGTTATCATCTTGGTTTGCCAAGAAAACAAACAACGCATCTAGAAATATTTGATATGATGTCCTGGCTATTGAAGGCACAGTAAATAGCAAAGGGGCTTTTGTAGTTGAATCTCGAACCAATGTACATTACCTTCACCATAAATGTAAAGTCTGTTAAAGCAGGCGAGTAGACAGCACCACCAGCACAAGGACCCATTATAAGGGATATCTGCGGAATGACTCCAGAGGACAGGACGTTTCTCTGTAACATATTAGGAACACCTTCTTTATTATTGCACTGGTAAAATTAAGCCAAGTTAACTATTCTGCACAATCCATGCAACAGTCTAACACTCTGGAAAAATTATTTCATTGCCCTAGTTGATAAAATAAGTTTTACCTGTCCATAAACTCTATGTGAAGTGCATCACCAGGACCATGAAAAGTAGCTATCAGAAGTGCTGTCATTTTTATGTATTTTTTAAAAATGTTTGCGAACTTTTTAATAAATTGAATGACAAAATCAAATAGTATATTAATTTTATAGACATGGTTAAAACGAGGTGAGAAAAGGTGAAATAATGATAATATCACCTGTCTCTTTATTTAACAATTGTACTTTGTAGCCAAAATGGACACAACCATATTACCAGCAGAATATATTCTGTGTTACATTATGTAACATGACTGTATGATCGGACTTAGCAAACAATGCCATGGGACATCCGCTGGTATGTGACAAATTTCACACCCCAAAAGTAATTCTGCTCTGGTGGCAGAGCATACTTCAATACTGGATTTACAAAGAGATTCTTAAAATGTGACAAATGCAAAGATATCAAAGTGGTAATATTTCCACAGCACAATTCACATGGAATTGGGCATGGGAGCATAGTGACTATATTTTTGGGCTGGTAAACTACAGCCTGAGCTGATGACCTGGAGACCAAGTTCATATGCCGCTTCAATAGTTTTGAATTTAAATTCAGATAAATAAATAAATCTTGAATAAAAAGCCAGTTAGTGGTGAGCATGGAACTGCTGGATTGTTGCAAACATCCAACCAGTTCACTGCTGTCCTTTAAGGAAAATTATCTATTGCCCTTGCCCTGTTGGTCCACTTGTGACTCCAGACTCTCAGCAATGCAGTTGTCTCTTAACTACCCTCTGAAATGACCAAGCAAGCCACTAATGATGTTGGCCTTGTCAGCTACACCATGACTGAATAATAAATTTTTAAAACACACAAAAAGATTTCCTCCTGTCTTTGGCAAGTTTTAGTCCAGGCCATTGAGGGTTGATTTGATGTTACCCAGACCACTCGAGATAGTGGCTGCAGAGCAGCACCAGCAGAGACCATGAGGGGACATAACTATTCTTAGAATGAACTTGAAGAAATAAGCAATCACATTTAATAATGCCCACCACCACCGTCTCAGGGGAATCTAAGAATGGGCAATAAAGACATCTTGCCAGTGACACCCAAATTCTGGAAATAAAAATTTTGAACTATGATCTGAGGATGGAGTGTGAAAATAGGTCATTAGCTCCGAATAGAAGATGACAGCGATTTTTGTATTTACAAATTATGAATCTGCCTGATGAATCAGGTTAAGCAGAAGCTGTATGCAAATACCTTGGATTGTACACTTAATATTATTCAAAGTGTACTCTTGGAGGTGGGATTAAAATATAATAAATAGAAGTTACTTTTTCCATTCTTCCTCCCACACAAAATAAAGTCTAAAACCAGATTTGAAAACCCAGAAAAGTGCACTGGTAGTGAGAAAAATCTTTTCAACCTCACCAGGAAAATGTCCGCATAACCAGCTAAGGACTCTATGCCTTCCTGAATACGTGCTCCTCCGGAGTCATTCAGTCCGATAACAGGAGCTCCCACCAACAAAGCTTGGTCCATAATCTAGAAAGAGACACAAATAACATTTATTGAATTAATACATTTAAAATTGGTGGCCATAAGTATTCCCACCCTCTTGTATTCAGTGGTTGCATTCAAGCAAGATATAGTAATTGTGTACAAATAATATCAGTGGTTCCCCACGTGCTGCTTGGGACAACTGAACCCCAGCAAGCCTTTTAAAAGCAAAGTACAGAAATGTGCAGCAAGTATATATTAAGCAAGTGGATGTGGGCTATCTTAATGAATGGTGGTTGGGAAGAGGAAGGAACTGCAAGTAGGGCAAATAAAGAATGAGGCCTAAAAGATCATATTTGTTACACCACCCTTAGGACTACTTCTGTGGAAAGAGAAACATAGATAACTTTTCAGTTCAATGATCTTTCATCACTTCTAAATGTAATTGGCTTGAAATGTTAACTGTCTCTCTCTCTCTCTCTCTCCACAGATGCTGCCAGACCCGAGTATTTCCACCATTGCTAATTTTATTTCAGATTTCCAGCATCCACAATAATTTGCTGTCACTGTCCTAGCAAAGCTATAAAAGAATTAGGGTATTTTGCTTTGACATGTCTAAAACTTACATTTAATCCATCCTATATGTGTAGCACCTCTTTTCCATGCAGTTGAGCCAGCTCTCAATCACACAAGCTACATCTACATCAACAAGGGCCCACTCGGGCATTACTGAACAACCTGTGCTCAAACTGAATGTCGCTTCCATTCATTTATTCTTTTACCTTGCTGACCTTCTGTGCATGAGCTCCTGACAAACTTCCTCCAAACACTGTAAAATCCTAGCAAAAGAAACAAGAATTATACTCCAAGTAACATGTAATGCACATCAATTTGATGAAATAATGTGAAGTTGCTTTGTTTTTCCCCCCCATTGTATAACTAGCAAGTTTGGATACTGCAATACTCTTCCCCAACATTTAAAAGACAAATACTATATTTTTTATATAAACTCACCTAGGGTGGCACAGTCATGCAGTGGTTAGCACTGCTGCCGCACAGTGCCAGAGACCCGGTTTCAATTCCGGCCTTGTCCATGTGGCGTTTGCACGGTCTCCCCGTTTCTGTGTGGCTTTCCTTCGGGTGCACCGTTTTTCTCCCAGTCCAAAGATGTGCAGATTAGGTGTATTGGTTATGCTAAATTGCCCCTTAGTGTCCAGGGATCTGAAGTTAAGCTACGGGGATAGGACGGGGTGGCTGTGGAAGTGGACCTCGGTGGAGTGCTCTTTTGGCGGGTTGGTGCAGGCTTGATGGGCCAAATGGCCTCCTTCTGCACTGTCGGTATTCTAAAACGCATCTTTATGCAGTAGCTTCGATAATATACAAAACTTACTAGGGCACATCACAAGTGCGGATACACCCCAACAGGGCACAGAAGACAGGGTCAGGAAGAAGCTAGAGATAGATCACTAAGACAGAGGGGTTTGAAAGGCAAAACCTATCTGAGCAGGATCAAGACAAGTAGATATATTTTGAAATAAACGGATTATACCACTAATATTTATTTTGTTTGGCAACCGATCATTTTTGTTAGAAGTTGGCAATGGAAAATATTTACTAATGGAATAACCGGACAATTTTCATTAATTCAGCAAAATGTGCAATTCAGAATTTCTCATATCCTCTACTCTTACAATAACATCTCCTCATGCACCAGATAATAATTTTCATTTTTTGTAACTATGAGGTCCAGAAAGTCAAAAGGGTCACGGTTTTCTGACATTCAGTTCCAGGTTATTGAAAATAGCCTCACATACTGGAAGGCTATTCAAGTCTTAACACTAAAGGTATAGAATGTTTTCAATATTTCACTTCAAAGGGAATGGAATCAGGCACGGTGGAGAAATAGGGAATTCATGCTCATATTAATTGTAAAAGGAAAGTCAACAGGCTTGCTGACCTTTCCAACTGAGATACTGTGGTAACACTCAGATTATTCATTTTATTCAAATTAAGTTACACGCCACACTTCATTTCACTGATGCAACCAAAGACAAAAACGCTATCACTCCTGCATTTGAGATTTCAAGCAAAACCTTGTGACGGTTCTCCACCTTGAACTATACAAGACAGGTGTATGAAAAGAGACTCGAATGGTGTCTTTCATGACTACCGTATGTCTCAAAATGCTTTGGAGCTAATTAAATACATTTGAAGTGTAGGCAGTGTTCTAATGCAAGAAATGTGGAAGCCAATGCACACGAGCCTTCCTAAACCGACTGTCCAAGACATGCAGAGCACAGTGTTCCTCGGAGAATACCACCAGAATTGGGGGAAGGCGAGACAAGCCCTTTACAAGGCACTAGCTGCCGTTTGGCAAGTTTGGATTTGCACAAGCGAGTGATTGAAGGAACAAGAGTAAGCAAGTAGTCGAGGTGTTCCCAGGGGGTAGTCAGGTCAAAGTATCTTCCTGGGCAATTCCCACAGAGGTCCACACATCGGAACTTCCACGGGGTCCCAATATGCATCTCAATCATACATCCAGTCTCAAACGATCCGGAAGCTGGACAGTTTGGTCCAGTGCTATAAAAAGTGTTACCAAAGAACAGGTGAACTCCAAATCATCTGCATGTCTCAGACTTTTTAAATTATAGCTCAGGATGTAGCTACAGATTGTGTATAAATGGCTTATTGATGCAACTGCAAATGGTGTATTGATCATATTGACTGTATCGTGAATGGTGCAAGTCAATTGCTTTTAAAAGTTATGGTAGGGGAAATCCTGAATACCAGAGCTAGGAGAGGCATAGAAAATGCTCCCCAAAACAGTCAAGTACAGGTTGCACAGGTTCACAGAAAAACAAAAGAAACTGAAAAAAGGAGTCAAACCTAATAATAATGTGCTTTGACCTGTGCCCAGGCCGCTCCAGAGAGTAAAGGCCATGTGTGACTCAAACTACAGTCTGGCTGTTAAGTATTGCTGTATTATTTTTTAAATCCTCTTTAATTTGTTGCGCCGAAACTTCTGTCTGCCAACTTTTTATTTTGTCAAGTACGCAAATGAAGGGTTATGTTATTTTATAGAACCGGAAACTCAGCACTGCACTGGAGAGACAGCCCTAATTTTTAGGAGGACTTAAAACTCAATTTTCTGACTCAGAGTCAAGGGTGCCAGCAACTGAGACACAGTTGACACAATGTGGCAACAATTCCCACTTCTTCATGATCCCCAGATACAATGTGAAGAAAAATCAATCGAGGAAAGGGCCACCCTGTTTCCAGTCACAACACCAGCCCAATCATTAAAATTACCCTGACCATCCTTTTTAGGCAACCCAGAAGCTGGTCTAGTATGTTCTACCTTCTACCGGCCTGCTGATCTGGGGTGACATCACCCCCCCCACCCCCTCCGTGTTTGGGTCCATAAAAAAAAAGAGTAATAACCCCTGTAATTTTTTAATTCTTAACCCTTTCAAGATGAGAAACTAAATTAAAACACAAATTTAATTACCTGGCTGAAGACATAAACGAGTCGTCCATTAATCCGGCCCTGACCAGTCACCACACTGTCACCGGGAAACTATGAAATGGTTTAAAAACAAAGAAGAAACTAGAGTGAAGTAACATCCAAAATATTATCATAACAGGTATAGTGAAATTAGATGCTTGACAAGTAAAGGACCATAAGAGTTTAGGACTGAGATAGCACCCACTCAGATTCTTCAATGCTTCGGGACACGTTCGGGAATCTGACTGAACATGGTGAAGAAAGTACTAAAAGCAATTACAGTTTACAAAAATATTTTGCAAAGTGATGGATTTATTAAACTTTATGCACTGTAATTCACTTCTCTGCAATTAACTTCTCTGCATAGCAAGGCGAGGGATGTCATGGCTATGATTGGAATGCTAACATGCCGACATCAGCATTAAGCAATTCAATTTCAGGAAAAGCACTTCTGAATGCAGAAATAAAAGTTCCCTCTTACCTTTCCTCAACAATGCAACTTCAGCCCAGCTAGGGTACCCCTAGCAATATAATTTTATTTTATTTTAAAATTTGCATGTCAGCCATACATCTCTGTGGTCACTTGTGAGCAACTTAGTAGGACTATGTGGGACCCCTGACATTCAAATGCGGGATGGGTCACCTCCAAAACTGATTCTCCTGAAAAAACCTGAACACCGGTCACAGTTTGATATGAATTAATCGCTAAAGAAAAGAAGGCAATATATTAACTCACTATAGCCTCTCCCCACCACAATTTTTGTTAAACAAGTAATTCCTTGAAAAGTCTTCCTTCAAAGATACTGACAATTGGGAACACGTTTAAGAAAGCCCTTATATCAACTCACTGAGGATATATTTTAACCAATCCTGGTGTTCCATTTAGTTGAGAGAATTGAACTGCACTTTAAAACTTCTTACATCTATTGAACAAAGGCTATGGCTATTCTATTTAGTGATGGATGTGTCAAGTTATAATAATGTATTGAACCAATAACAAAAAAGTTTCAGATTCTTTTTAAATACAGTCCAGCAGTAAATCAATGTTTTAAACATGTGAAACTGTTCAAACAGAAAGCCTCTACAAGATGAACCATCACTGTAACTTTTAAATAGCTTTGATTTAAAATGTCTAGATGTAATAATTGAAATTAATGTGTGCTTAGTAGTTTCCAAGAGTGTAGCTTCTAAGAACGATAAAATGATTTTGCAAATAATTACCTGTAACACTCGATCTCAGAAGGCAAGATATTGTGCAAGTTAAAATATTAGATAAAGGATGGGCTTTTAACTAAATTGCAAATTTAGCACAGTGTGATTCACTGTTCTTGATACCCTCTCCAAAATGATAAACCATAAACCTTGACGAATAATTTTTGCATAGCTCTTTATTCGCGGCTTTATAGAACAGCTTGGTGAATTATTCAGTTCTCGTAGTTTTCAGTAATTGATCCTTCATTGTAATTGATGCTTAAGGAAATCAAGGCAAATGTGCTGGGACTCTCAAGTGCCCATACTCCATATTCCCAAACAGAACGTTGAGCCATTCCGTTCCCAAATACGGCTTTGCACCAGTAGCACTTGATGTATCGTAATGATAGCTAAACCGGGGCAGCACAGTGGCGCAGTGGGTTAGCCCTGCAGCCTCACGGCG
Organism: Scyliorhinus canicula; assembly: GCF_902713615.1. Lineage (NCBI taxonomy): Eukaryota > Metazoa > Chordata > Chondrichthyes > Carcharhiniformes > Scyliorhinidae > Scyliorhinus > Scyliorhinus canicula. Next base: position 78,877,254 of record NC_052158.1, on the reverse strand, counting down.
CTGAGGTCCCAGGTTCGATCCCGGCTCCGGGTCACCGTCCATGTGGACTTTGCACATTCTCCCCGTGTTTGCGTGGGTTTCGCCCCACAATCCAAAGATGTGCACAGTAGGTGGATTAGCCACACTAAATTGCCCCTTAATTGGAAAAATTAATTGAGTACACTAAATTATAAAAGAAATTTTTTTTTAAAAATGATAGCTAGACCAACAATGGTTTTAAGATTAAGTTTTTATTTTTATTTGAAGATATTTTACAGAGGTAAGGAACAGATGATGAGCAGTAGAAGACCAAACATACAATTGAAAGGATAGGTTTTTAAGGAGGGCAAGTGATAAAGTGAAGCAAATCGTGCAGAGGGTTGAACACTGTTGTCTCGTCTCTTAGATCTGGGTTCAAATCTAACCTAGACTAATGGGACCTAGTTCTGTCAAGCTAAGTTTATTTAGTTAAATAAAAAGCATCGATCCAATTCATTGTGTGCATATATAAGACTACTCCTAATTTGGCACTATTTAGCACACATTCACAAAGGTGACTGGATGCTAGTAAAGTGCAATTTCTGAATTTGACATTGAACTATGTTGTTGCAATCTACCGCTGCTCAAAATGGACTCATGCCCCGCCCAATCAACATCCTCACCAAAGTAAGCAAAAAGTCACAAAAAATGTAAAAGAAAAAAAAAAAACTTGAAACCAACTTCAAATCAAAAATAAGAATCAACTACAGTCTGAAATTGGGATCATTGGATCACAAATTCCAATGGCAAAGTTAGGGCTTTTTAAGAGTGATGTGGAGTTAGGTTAAGTTTACCCGATGAGGCTGAGGGTTGCGCATAAGGCCATTGACCACTCCTTCGAGACGACGGAGGAAGCAGAGGCTTGCATTAAGGCTCAAGGACTCGGACTGAACCGAGTGGGCCTGCAAGAGACTTTGCTGGTAGTTGGGACGGGTTTGTATGGGGACATTTGCTGTAAAGAAGTGTAATTTGTTTTACTTCTTCCCTGTTCCCTTTCCCCCTTTTTTCTTGTATGCACAGGGTTATTGTTAATTGAAATTGATGTGGTTTGTTTGGGGCTTTTTCTTTTGGTTGTGGTGTTTCCTTTTTTTTTAAAGAGGGCATTAGTGGTTTAGAGGGAGTATTTGGTTGGGAGAGAGGGAGGAGTATGGGCTAGATTCAGGGTTGAGGGAAGGGGTGGGGGTTTCGGCTCTTGGGTGCTATGATGTGGGTTTTAGTTTTTCTTTTTTTGGATTGTTTATTTGTGTTAAGTGAGCACTGGCAGGGTGTCTACCTCGCTAGCTGGCGGAGTTTGGATAGCGAATAGGTGCGATGTGTTGGGGGGGGGGGGGGGTGCTGCGGATTGGCTGGACCTGTTTAGGCAGTTTTGATGAACATGCGTGTGATTGGTGGATGGGGGATTGGGGTTGGTTCGCGAGAAAGTGGCTGGGGGAATTCCTGTGATGGGGGTGGGGTTGAGTGCTGGCCATTGTTCTTTATCCCATTATGAGGGTGGGACTTGCTGACATCTTGGGTGAGCTCTGGTTTTAGAATTATGGGGACTGGAAGGGAAATTCTCTCAGTGGAAATGGCGGACTTGATTGGGGGCTGGGGGGGAAAACACCCAGTTCAATTGGTTACGTGGAATGCGCGGGGGTTGGGGGCCCAGTGAAGCGAGGGAGAGGGCCCAACACATTTGAAGAGTTTGAGGGGCGATGTAGTGCCTTTGCAGGAAACCTACTTGCATGATCAGATTAGGCTCCTTAAGGGTTGGACGAGTCAGGTGTTCCACTCGAGCTTTGACAGTAGAGCCCGTGTGGGTGGCGATACGTATTAACAAAAAGAGAGTTTGGTTCCAGATGGGAACGATGGTAACGGACCAGAGTGGCAGATAAGTCAGCGATACAGGGACATTGGAGGGAAAGGCGGTGGTTTTAGTGAGCATGTGTGCCCTAAACTGGGACCATGTAGAGTTCCAAAAGAGGATGCTGACGGTCATACCAGATATGGACACACGTACCAGCTGATTTTGGGGGAAGATTTGAAATGGAGCCCGAACCCCAAGTTGAATCTGTCTAAACCAAAGTTGTTGGCCCCTTCAAGGTACTGGCAGCGTTCATGAAGGAGATGGGTGGAGCAGATCCCTGGCAGTTATGCAACCTGGGGGCATGGAATTCTCTTTTCATCGATGCACAATGTCTACTCGCGCATTTACTTTTTTGTGATGGGAAAGTCTCTGCTGTCAGGTCAGTTGAAGCGACAGAAAGCCTCCAGAGAGATTGTCCAGATTCAGGTGGAGAACTGAATCTTGTGTCGGTGCCAGGTAAAATTAATGGGGCTTTTTGAGGTGTTATACAAGAACCTCAGAGTTGCCAGTGGAGGAGTCGAATATGCGGCAATTTCTGGAGGGGTTGGAGTGTCCCAAGGTAGAGGAAGAGGACTGGGAAGGGTTGGAGGATGTCCAGACAGCAATTGGGCACAAACAGATGGGTATGGCACCAGGGACAAATGGCTTCCCGGTGGAATTTTACAAAAGGTTTGTTTATCAACCAGTGCTGCTATTGGTAGAGATGTTTGAGGTTTTCGTAGCACGGGGGTCTCTCTTCCAGAGACGATGATGCAAGCATCCATCTCGCTTCTGCTAAAGGAGGGTAAGAACCCAGTGGAGTGTGGGTCGTACCTCACGATCTCTTTACTAAATGTGGATGCCAAGATTTTGACAAGGTTTTAGCACTGAGGCTGGAGGACCGTCTCCCTCAGGTTATTGGGGAAGATCAGACCAGGTTTGTGAAAGGGTGGCAGTTGTCATCAAATGGGAGGCGGCTTTCAAACATTGTTTTGTTTCTGGCTGAAGGTAGCGAGCAGGAGGTTATTGTGGCATTGAATACTGATAAGAGGTGCAGGTAGCACAGAATTTGCCCAGGGTTTTTTTCTTTAAAAAAAATTTTTTTTTTTTTTTTTTTATTACAGTACCCAATTATTTTTTCCCCCAATTAAGGGGCAATTTAGTATGGCTAATCCACCTAATCTGCACATCTTTGGGTTGTGGGGGTGAAACCCACGCAGACACAGGGTTAATGTGCAAACTCCACACGGACTGTGACCCAGGGCCGGGATTCGAACCGGGTCCTCAGCGCTGCAGTCCCAGTGCTAACCACTGTGCCACATGCCGCACACTGGTGAGTTTCAGTTTGAGAAGAGCTTGGATATGTCTGTGTTTTTCAGGGAGCTGCATCTGAAGTCTGTCATCCAAAGACTATCTTAATCATTTGGTGAATTCAGAATTATAAATGATTTCAGTACTGAATGTAAACCCTAATGTGCTCCTGTTTAGAGGAGCACATTGGGTTTGTTAAGTTTTTGGATGTTAAAAGAACAGCATACAGATTACTTAGTGTTGTATTCTTTGGGGGGGTCTATTTGATTCACTGGTTGCTAAGATATTCACTGTTTGTTTTAAAAAGGTTAACCTGGGTTCACAGAATAAACATGGTTTTGTTTTACAAACCACTGGTCCATTTTCTGCTGGACCATACCTGTAGAGTGAGCCTTGTGCTCCCTATACCACAATGTATTAAAAGTTGTGGGTCAGGTGAACTCCATGATACACTTTGGGATTCTCTAAACCCTGGGCCATAACAATTTATAGAAGAAAATTATATTCTTCCCATGAATATGTTTCTTTTTTAATTCTCAATGTATTCATGCCCATAAGATAAAGGCTTGAAAAGTCTGCATCTTCAAGCAGTCAGATTGTTCCTGAACAATCTTCAGGCCAGTTCAAAGTTACAGCCATTGCCTCTTTGGAATACAATCAGTAATTGGCATCACACTCGTGCCCACGCAGGAAAAGGGACGGACCTTTTTAACAACAGAATTTATAGCTGGATATTTGTTCTGCTATCAAAAAAAAAAGAGCATGCCTCATTCATAATAAATACAGTGTTGCTTTTACCTTATTGTCTTCTGTGCCCATACCAAAATCCGAACACCTATGTTCCACAAACTTGTCATATTCTACAAAGGAGTCAGGATCCAGGAGCAGCTGGACACGTTCCCTGGCCGTCAACTTTCCCTACGTAGACACAACCATAAGTGGCTTTAATTAATCTATAAAAGTGACTATTTCAAGGAATACATTTCAAAGAATACAAAAGAAAACAGGAAAGGGGAAAAGGAAACAAAGATGTTTCATATCCAAAGTACTTACGAGGGTTTATGTATATGTTGAAATTACAAAGAATTTGGCATGTCCTTAAGATCCAGTTTGAAGCCTTTTTTTAATGGGTCAAGCTTCCTCAACAGAAAAGAAAGGCACAGTTTGTCTGCCCAGGTACTAACAGGCAATGCAACTGTTGAAATCCTACTTCCAGAGAGTTTTCTGCAAGTTTCATAAACTACAGTAGCTTACATAAACTCATAAAACTCACCACCTAATTTAACCAGACAACTGAACATTAAAATTTGCAAAATTCTGAGTATAATTTTGTGACTGCAGGCAGTTACAACATCCTATACAACAATTTGTATTCACATTGTGCTGTTATGTGGAAAGGCACTTCAAGGCATAATCAGGCAAAACTGGATACCAAAACAAAGTTGGAGATACTAGGAGGGATAACCAGATACTTGGTAAGGATGGCACGCTATCACAGTGGTTAGCACCATTGCTTCACTGCATCAGGGTCGATTCCCAGCTTGGGTCACTGTCCGTGCGGAGTATGCACGTTCCGGTTTCCTCCCACAAGACCTGAAAGACGTGCTTGTTAGGTGGATTGGACATTCTGAATTCTGAACAGGCGTCGGAATGTGGCGACTGGGGGATTGTCACAGTAACTTCATTGCAGTGTTAACGCAAGCCTTGTGACAATAATAAAGATTATATTATATTTTTATATTAAGGAGTCATGTTATGAGGACCTTAAAGGAAAGGTTGGTACGTTAGAACGGCTTAGAAAGGGAATTCCAGAGATTGTAATCATAATAAAACTAGAGACACAAATGGATTGTGGCGGGGAGGGGAGGGAAGGGATGCACAAAAAGCCACAGTCACTGAAGCAGTAAGGATATGCAACCATACAAGCTTTTGTTTGAAGTCTGGGTTTTTTGTTTTCACACAAATAACACACACCCAATAAGCAATCATTTACTCTATTGGTTTAAGTCATATTCATGAAACAAACAGCCATATCTGCAGGGGCTGTGCACACGCTGATGAACAACTTACAAGCAGGAAGAAATACCAAAAAATAAAATTGTCAATAAAGGACTAGAAATAATAAATGACATTTAAAAAAAACTAATAAATTTGCTCCAAATTCTTTTTTAAAATGCTTTCAATTGTTATCTTGGCTTTGCATGAAAATCAACAATTCAGTGCTCCAAACAAGACTTGTAACATAATAAAGACATAGAAATATTCAAAAACTTAGTACAGTTGTAACTTGTGTTGAATGATTTCACCTGAATGTGTGTTCCCATATCATAAATGGAACACTCAAATTGCATGGGCAGGATCCACAGGGTAATAAACTTGTAAAATTCTCTAGCCTACAGCTTACTGCACCTAGAGGGCAATTTTAATAATTTCACAGCAGAACTGGCCATTTAGAGCCAGAGCTTGACATTTGCAAAAAATGTCACTCCTCAGCAATAGCTGTGATTAAGAATACTGTATTTTTTGTATAACAATATGAAAATAATATAAAGCATGAACCTTTGAACTTTACTTGAGAAAAAGTAAAATGTGAACTTGAAATTTTATTATTTAATTTTTAGTTACATGTTATGACTAGTTACAGCAGTTGCCTCTATTTATTAATCAATCTCTTATAGAGCATAAATACTGAGGTTACAGGGCACAGGATAGCTGGACCAGGGCATGTAGTTGTCATCGGTGTTATAAAGACACAGCAGGGGCCGGTTTAGCTCACTTGACAAGACAGCTGGTTTGTAATGCAGAGCAAGGTCAACAGCACATGTTCAATTCCTGTACCGGCTGAGGTTATTCATGAAGGCCCCACCTTCTCAACTTTTCCCCTCGCCTGAGGGAATAGCGATCCTCAGGTTAAATCACCGCCAGTCAGCTCTCCCCCTTAAAGTGGAAAACAGCCTCTGATCATCTGGGGCAATGGTGACTTTATTACAGACACAGCAAGTGCACGTAGGTGTAGGATTTTCACAGAATAAAAACTCATATCAGCAGAGAATACAAAAAATAGCGTTATTCCAAAAGGGTTATTCCACAAGTTGGGTGGTGTGCTGTTCAAAATACAAATGCTGGATTTTAACTCAAACTATTTGGAAATAATCTCATCTCAACATCAAGTACTTTTAAGTACCTTTACAACTTTATAAAGAAGTAATAAGAAAATCTAGTTTAATCTTTCCTTTAGTTTTATATGAATATATAGAAGACAGGAGCAAGAGGAGGCCCTTCGAGTCTGCTCCATTTATCACGATCATGGCTGATCATCCAACTCAATAGCCTAATCCTGCTTTCTCCTCATAGACTTTGATCCCATTCGCCCCAAGTGCTATATCTAGCCACCTCTTGATTATATTCAATGTATATCTTTGTCCTCAATTGAAAAAGAACAGATGGTGTTAGTAATGTCTGTTCATTAATCGAGGTCAAAAACTAATCAGATGTTGAGTCTCTCTCAAGGAAACCGTTCAAAAGGAATAACAATTTGTATTTTTTGGCTTAAAGCATTGCATCTTAAACCTCTAACTAGACCAAGGATGGAACAAACAGTCATACAAAATATTAATAAACTTCTCTTTAAAATTGGAGGAGAACTTGGTTCAAAAACAGATGTAATGGAGTGTATATATTTTCCAAAATTAATTTGGACTTTTCAGCCTCCTGTGAAGAGATCTATTTCCTAACCAGTTTTAATATTCCAGCTGATAGTGAAGGACTGGCCACAGGGTTTTCACCTTTGTGCCGAATTGTTATTCTAACCACAGCTGGCTAACTCCTAATCCTAATAGACTACATGATTGGGGTCAATAATGCTGGAGTGATTAAAAACAATAGTAAAAACTACACAAATAGTGCAGAAAACCTTAATGGAAAGCCAAATGCCCAGTTTTATCCTAAGATTGGAAGTGCTACTCCGCCCCATTAAAGTAACTATGTTATGCAAGGGATCAAATGTATTTCTTTACCTACCTTCAGTGGGCAAAAGAATATTTTCTTTCCAGGAGCCAAGTCAAAAAAATTACTTACTTTCACCATCTCTCAAATACCCATTTCTAAATCTTTTAGAGATCTCGTATCACAGCTCCTTTTCATAACAACGTAACTTTCAACTGACCATAAGCAATGCCAAGAGAAATCACCACATCTTAGACTTTGTCAGATAACCTTCCAGCAACAGGTTAATCTTCAAATTCTATATCTAAAGCATTATTCTGATGTTTAGGATTCATCATGGAGCCATGTTTAACCTGACCACTCTGACCCTTAAAGACCTTTTTTTCAGGGATTTACTTTGCGAAAGTGATCTGAACCACACTGAGATCAAAGGAGGTTTATGTCTCTGGACAGTCCTGTAGATTTGAATTACTGGTCACTGCACTTAACTAGGGCAGAGATCAGCAGGAATTGGTCTTTCTTTTCTCGAATGTAAGTTTGACTTAAAATTTTGGATTTTATAAGTTGTTACAAATGCAAAAACAATGGTAAAAATAAGAGATGAACCACCCAATATTAGCAATAGTACATCATAATCATGCTCCAAATCACAAATTATTCAAAAGTGAAGGCTCAGGAAACCCAATGATTAAAATAAAAGATGGTGCATTGACCAGAAATGCTCTTGGGAAAGGACAGCACCCCCCAGAAACAAAATCTGCTGCAAAATAGAAACCAACAGTGATTGCATCCTGCGGCAGCAGGATGCAAATTCAAACACCCCACGCTATAATAAGAAAAATGGGTGTGGTTAGATTGGAAATTTGCACAAATTCAGGAACAGTAATCTATAAATAAGCCTCCATGCTCAAAATAAAAATACACGGTGGTGTTGAAAATGCACACAAGGATTAGGATCTTGAAAATAAATTGCTATCGTGCTGGCAAACTGACAGCAGTGATCCAAAAAGGAATTTAGTCATAAACATCTGATTGGAGCTCACATGGTTGTGTTTTATTTGTTCAAGAGATGTGAACATTGCATCCAAGGTTTGCATTTATTGTCCATCCATAAATGTACTTGGCAAGGTGGTGCTGTGTTGTGGGTACACCCACAATGCTGGTAGGGAACGAGTTCGAGGATTTTGAGCCAGCAGTGAAAAAGAGCAGGGATATAGTTCCACGCCACGGTGCCTTGGGAGGGAATTTTGCAGATTTGGTAGCACTACCATCCGTCTGCTGCTCTTGCCTTTCAAACGGTGAAGATCACAGGTTTGGAAGATGTTCAAGGAGCCATGGCGAGTTGCTGCAGTGCCCTTTGTAGACAATACGCATTGCCGCCACTGAGAAAGAGTGAACATTTAAGGTGGTGGTTGGGTGCCAATCAAGTGAGCTGTTTTATCCTGGATGTTGTGGAGCTTCGAGCATTATTGGGGTCAGAGTTATTCAGGCAAGTGCAAAGTATTCCAGCACATGCCACGCAACAAAATGTGTCCTTTGCCAGTGATCATTTAAACCAATTAACTTGAGACACAATCAAATGAAAAATATTCTCAGGAGTTCACTACCATGGGCAGCACATGGCGCACATTCTCCCCATGCCTGCGTGTGTTTCACCCCACATCCCAAAGATGTTCAGGTTAGGTGGATTGGCCATGCCAAATTGCCCCTTAATTAGAAAAAAAGTAATTGGGTACTCCAAATTTTTAAAAAAGGAGTTCACTACTAAAGTATTCTAAGCTGTTGGTCTGGTTAAATTTGACATATTAACTCAGTTGAAGAGAGTTTTGGAAGTTAGATGCTTTTTACAAATACTTTCACACAACAGCTCCAATACGTCCACTTCTAAAGAATGTGGCTGAAATGCCTGGAACAGTTCTGATCTGGTTTGTCTCGAACATGCCAATAAGTGATCCCTCATCACTTGTTAAATCGTGAATGCGTTTACTAGACGCATAGTAAATCTATGGCTTGTACCTTGATATCCCAAAACGATTTTTCTAAACAAAATGCTCCTGGGAAAGACCAGTTGCAAAGACAAAATATTTGTTTTACTTGCTTGCAGAAACTTTTTTTAAAAACCCGGATCATAAAACCTGCACTGGAGTGGAATGTGATTCCCAATCCAATGGAGCTTGACAGCAGGTTAGAATATGAGAATTTCCACCGCTGCGCAAGATGAAAGTCAAATACATCTGGCTCTATTGAATTTAATCCCATGATCTGTGTGCTCAAGACAGTGGATATGAAACATGCTGTACCTTGCAAAATAGAAAACAAAAGACACAAGAACAACAATGCCACACATAAAAGGAGATAAGGACTGCACCATGCAAGAATTAACAATAATGTCAGGACACAAAGTCAATGTAGGAAGATATGATAAAATAAGGACACTGAGATTATCGTGGCCCAAAACAAAATAGAAAAAAAAACTTGGGGAATTTAAAAAATGTAATTTTAAAGAATCAGACTGGCTTAGAGGCATGGAAATTTAAGATTCCTTGTAAAATGAAGCAACCAACAATGGCACGTGTCAGAATGACACCACGCTCAGATTTCTAGTTGCTGGTGAATATGGCGTGCAACATTTGTAGATTATGCAGATTTCTAAAAACTGTCAAATCATGAATAAAACCAGACCTACAAAGTCAAAGTTACAAGAAATTTAACAGACCATTCCCACAGGAAACAATGTTTACAAACAGTACAAGAAACAGACGAACAGTACAAAATATCAGTGCACTCCATGTTATGGGGCTGTGAGACAATGGTTAGCACCCAGGGTATTAACAAGATACAGATTTGATTCTTTCCAAGGGCCGACGCATACTCAATGGGTCGAATGGCCTCCTTATGCACTGTAAATTCTATGATAACTCTATATCTATGAAAATGTAACATACAAGATCATACAGGGATAGAATATAGGAAAGTGGGTGGGACAGTGATGCAGTGGTTAGCACTGCTGCCTCACAGCACTGAGGGCCTGGGTTCGATCCTGGGTTACTGTCCGTGTGGAGTTTGCACTTTCTCCCTGTGTCTGCATGGGTCTCAACCCCACAGCCCAAAAATGTGCAGGGTAGGTGGATTGGCCACTCTAAATTACCCCTTAATTGAAAATAATTCGGTATTAATTTTTTTTAAACTAGGAAGCTACTATGCAACATATATCCCATTATTTTTAATTGCTACACCCAGTCTATAATTGTCATAACTTTTCCTTGCACTCTTTTCTCCCCAAAATAAAAAAGCCTCAATAAAGATCCATATTGCGCAACTGACGTTTTAGAGGTACAACAGAGTATTCAGCCAAAGATATCAGCTTCCGACATGTTGTTACCCATGGCACCTTTCCTAAATTCTAATTTCAAACATTCCGTGTGAAACTCCATGGCTTAGCAGTAGAATTATCATTTCTCAGTCCACAGGTTGAGAATACAAGCCCAATCCAACGACGGAACATGGACCTTAAACATCAATACAACTCAAAAGTACACTGTCATACAGCGAGATCCCCAATGTGGATTCCTTTTTGATTTTAAGTGGCAACCAAATTGATATTTGTATTGCAGAATAGTTCCAGCGATATCCCAGTGCAGCACAATATCAGTTGTACATTATCACCATGAGACACATGAACTACAGAAAATTGTATCAAATACTCTTGCAAACCCATCTTGCAAAACTTATAAACCCATTTTATTAGCCTACCATTCCTTGTCAGCTTACTTATTTGTTTCTATTACTGTATATTTGTGAGGTGAGCAGAGAAAGGTCATTAGGTACAACAATTGAACAGGAAGAGGCCAGTCAATCCATTAAACCGGTCCATTCTTCCACGTTATATTCATCAAACTCTCCCTCTTAAAACTCTTTAAACTACCTACATAAAATGCTGTATGTTTTCTCTCCATTTCTTATCAGAAGCTTCATTTTTATTTGACCATCTAAAAACTTTCACAATTTCTGCAAGGAAACAGCAGCACAAAAGTGACCCAAGCCTGACATGCAGCGTCTTACAAACTGAGACCTTACACAGCATTGAAATAAAGATAACAGGGAAGAATCACAAAGATAACAAAGTGAAGAAATTGTTACTGGATGTTGATATAAACCATAAGCTTCTTTCACACTATTTGTTACCGTAATTGATGATCTGATAGGCTGCATTGAAGAGAAAGGGCGCTCTGTAAACAGTGAGGTTGCATCGAAGAGAAGGGTGCTTTGTAAACCCTGAAAATTTGAAATATCAGCTACGGTTATAACGTTATTGAGTTTTCAAGATGTATCTGGGTCACTGTCTGTGTGGAGTCTGCACGTCCTCCCCGTTTGCGTGGGTTTCCTCCGGGTGCTCCGGTTTCCTCCCACAGTATAAAGATGTGCAGGTTAGGTGGATTGGCCATGCTAAATTGCCCGTAGTGTCCTAATAAAAGTAAGGTTAAGGGGGGGTTGTTGGGTTACGGTATAGGGTGGATAGGTGGGTTTGAGTAGGGTGATCATGGCTCGGCACAACATTGAGGGCCGAAGGGCCTGTTCTGTGCTGTACTGTTCTATGTTCTATGGTCGACTGCTTGGTTAAGCACAACTTTTGATAGGGAATAATTCATTACTGAGTAACTATTAATTCATCGCAGCTGTCCATTGATTCAAAGGTGACATGCACTCAGGGTATTAAACTATTTAAATCATTGTATGGATAGTTATTTAATGTTTCTGCCACCAAAAGATCCAATTGTATATTAGAGGTTCACCAGCTAAAAGCGGTGCACAAACTGAAAAGTTTAACCCTCAAAGGCACACTGACACAAAACTTACTTGTCTCAGGATTTAATTAAAATGTTTCCATGGTTACATCCGAGGCTTTTCATTAAGCTGAGGGTAGCTTGCCAGCCAAAGTTTATTTTCAGCCATTAAACTTCTCAAATTAAAGTTGATGCCACCTCCAAGTGACAGACCCATATCTAAAGCTATGGAAATAATTTTTTAATTAAATTAGATTTTAATTCATTAGTAAATAATAAATTGGGTGGCACAGTGTCTAGCACCGCTGCCTCACAGCTCCAGAGGCCCAGGTTCAATTCCGGCCTCAGGTGACCGTCTGGGTGGAGTTTGCACTTTCTCCTCGTGTCTGCATCGGTTTCCTCCCACAGCCCAAAGATATGCAGGTTAGGTGGATTGGCCATGCTAAATTGTCACAGTGTCCAAAAGGTTAGGTGGGGCTACTGGGATAGCATGGAATGTGGGCTTAAGTTGGGAGCTCTTTCCAAGGGCCAGTTCAGACTTGGTGGGCTGAATGGCCTCACTCTGCACTGTAAATTCTATAATATTGATTTCCACAACTGAGCTGATAGCTTCAATGGGCAAAACTTACAAATGAATTTAAATGTATGCAAAAGCAAGACCAGTTTGGGCCCAAAAGGAATAGAAGAGGGCATTTCCTAAACGATCATAAACAAGAAATAGTGGGACTCCAAGGAGACTTGGAGATCCTGGTACACAAATCATTAAAATGTCATGAACAGAATACAATCAGAAAAGGGCTAATGGAATGCTCGCTGTTATATTTGGAAGACTAGAGTACTAAAGTAGTAAAAATCACACTTCAGCTATAGGAAACCCCGGTTAGATGACAACAGGAGTATTGTGAGCAGTTCTGGGTATCACAGTTAAGGAAAAATATATAAACTTTGGGAGGGGTGCAACATATTTATTAGACATTAACTGGATTCCAAATGTTCAATTACAAAGAGAAATTACATAAACTAGGGTTATTTTCCCTGGAATTTTATTTTCAAGATATTATGGGAAACAGAAGGGTAGTTAAGAGAGAAACCTTCTCCACTGGTTGGGGAGTCCAGGACAGTCTAACTATTAATAAAAGCAAATTACTGCAGATGCTGGAATCTGAAATGTTTTAATCTAAATATTAAGAAGTCTTACACCAGGTTAAAGTCCAACAGATTTGTTTCAAATCACTAGCTTTTGGAACACTGCTCCTTCCTCAGGTGAATCATGGCCCGCTTCCATTTCCTTCCATTTTTCTTTACATGCCAGTACGAACACTGAAACTGAAGAGAAAAATCTACGAGAGTTGAGAAACTGGCTTTGTTGGAAAATGCAGAAACCAAGAAGAGGGGAACAACACTGAATATAAAATGAGATGTGAATGCTGAGATGAACGCGTGGAGTGATGGACAAGATCAGGAACCAGCACATTAGATGAATGAAGATTGCAGGAGCATCAAAGTAGCCAGGAGATATAAAGAGAATATGTGGTGTAGAGAAGTTCTTAAGATCAGATGGAATGATGCAATGCCAACAGGCTTGTATGCAGCAGAATTGGAAGGGGAATAGTGACTGACAGGAGATGGTTAAGGATGATCAACAAGCATTGTGGCGATCTCAAGTAAAATGAGAGAAGTCGAAAGAAAAAAAGTGGACAAAGTAAGGGGAGCTTTTTGTAGGGAAACTGCACTGTAAGAAAGAAAGTACCAAGCAAACTGAATGTTCTCAATTGCAGAAGACGGAATCCTTACTTTTGCAAAAAATACTGGTCTTCTAAGAATTGATATTACAGGTATTCGGAACAACCAGAAGCAGATGAATGCTTAGTTCGAAGGTATGTTCGCCTTTGTTGTCTGACTATCTCTCCAATTTGGAAAAAGTGTGTGGATGTACTTATCCTAGACATTTTTTCTAGTTTGCAATAAATAATTAAAACTTCCTTGCGAATTAGATATTAAAAACGCAAACACAAAGAATTTTATTAAAATCTGGTTTACACCATCATAAAAAAAGCTTCAACAAAATAACTGACGTTGAGTTCTTGAACACTTATTACAAAAATGCCCTTCACAGTCGTCCCCCCCTCCCCCTCCCTCCTCCACCCACAAGCAAAGATTATAAACTAACTTAGTTTGTCCCACAACATATCCTTTTCTTCTTCTGCTAGACAGCAAAACACAATTTAATCAACAGAAACGTGCAGTCTTCAAGACGGGTTACATTATTGAGCTTAAGTCTTGATGATTATGCATTATAACCAGGATTAGTGATCCAGCTGCTTTGGGAAAAGGACTTCCCCGTTTCTTCTAATCATAGTAAACCTTACAGATTTTTTTTAAACTGCGAGAATTACAGGAAAGAAACAGGCTTGAACGTGCAGTCGTTATGGTTTAATAATTCCCAGCCGGTAAAACACTGCCACGGATGAACGTACGCCAAACATACCCGCTTGTGCTGGGCATCTATCCTGTGCTGACCTCCACCCAACATCGCCCTTTGAGACTTCTGCTCGATTCTCTCTTGTATGGTCAAGTTGCTGACTGAATACCATTGCCTCCGCTCCTCGGTGGTTCGGAACGCTGCCCAAATGGGGGGCGTGTATTTACTAACACGCGAGCCGTCTCTCAGCAGCCGAGAGCAGCACAACAACGCCAAACCGGCCGCCATCATCCACACTGGGCTCCAACTTCCAGGCGAACCAAACAAGTCCGAGATCGGGGGCGCGTCGGCTGATTGGCGGCGCGAGTGGCCAATGGGTGCCTCGGCTCCTACAGGGGTGGGGGGTCTGGGCCAATGAATTGGGAGGAGGCGGGCTCAATGACATCATACGCACCCATGAATCCCCGCCTTCGAGCTTGCCGCTCAGCATTGTGGGGGTCGGAGTCCGGAGGGAAGGGTTTAAAAACGAATGGCGGCGCCGTCACCTTTCGCCGGAAACTACAGATCCCGGCGTGCCTCACCGGCCAGCCCAGCCCGTTCGCCTGAAGGACCTCGACTGGGCTCCGTCCCTATTGGCTCAGCGGCCGAGCTGGGAGGCCCAGCCCAAACCTGCCCTATAAAAAGTCAGTCAACTCCGTCTTGGGAACATGCACAATCAAAAAAAAGCGTTGCGGGTGCGGAGGCCCGCTTCAAAACATAGCTTTATTGAGACAAAACGTAGGCGAATAAAACGGAAGGGAATTATTTTGTACTTCAGCCATCTAAAAGGGATATAAATTAATACGAGAGCGATTCGGCTTTTATTTGTGGGGAAGGAATGAAGCCGATCAGGCATTTGAAAAGATCACCTTCTTACTACCAGTCACGTGACTGGCGCTCGAGCCCTTTCCGTTTTTTCCTCTTTAAACGAACGTTTCCACCATTTAAAAAAAATCTTCCTCACGCCTCCTCCTCGTTCAATAACCCAACCCCGCCGCTACCTTTGGCGCTTTCCCCCCATCCCCGAATCTGGGTAAAATTTAAACAGGGTGGAGGGAAAGATCTCCCGTCAGCGGGAGTGAGGGAAACCGCCGGTGGTGGGAAGGAGGAGGATGCTGGTGTCGATGTCGGGCCCGGAGTGGGATTGAGCTCGCAGTTGGTTCGGGTGCTCTTCCCCCCTGCCGCCCCCCTCCCCCTTGCAGATTGAGGGTGCTGCCTGGGGTCTCGGAGGAAGAGGGTGTGTGTGAGGCAGTGAGTGAGGCGAGTTCTCGCGAATGGCGAGAGGTGCGCGGCCGGGGCCCGCTGCGCGCGGGCGCGTTAACCAGTAGGGGCCGCCGAGCCCGGAGCCCGCGCAGCGCGGATGGGGACAGGGCTCGCGGACTGTAGGCTCTCCGCCGGCCGCCCGCGCCGCCGGCCTCGTTAAGTATCATGGCTCCACGAGAGGAAGCCAGCCCTGGGAGACTACAACCCGTCGGCGCAGCCGACGACGCCGACAACAACAGCAGCAGCAGCGGTGCCCGCCGCTGACACCCCGCTCTAATTAAATGGACGTTGGCACCGCCGCGGAAACTGGGCGTCGGAGAAAGAGGAATCGGAAATATTCCCGTCGGCGGCAGCAGCAGCCTCGGTATAACGGCCCGGCCCACTCCGCCGCCATGAATCCGGTCAACGCCACCAGCCTGTACGTGTCGACCTGCCGCTACATCATGCAGTGCGAGCCGCAGGAACCCGGCTCCTTCTCCGAGCTCTACAAACTGCTCCCTTACCTGCGCCAGTCCCTCTCCTGCTGTGTCTGCGGTGAGTGTTTTGGAAGCATTTTTTATTTTGTTTGAAAGAAAATGAATGCAATGAACCCCCCCAAAAAAAAAGCAGTGGAGCCACTTGCTGCTTTTCCAGCGGGGATGGGGCTTGGACATCCGTACCATTATGTAACGAGCACTGCTACATTTTCAAACCCGATGTTTTTTCTTATCCCTCCTCTCTCATCTCCACTGCATGTGTGTTGTGTGTGGAGGGGTTTGTGCATTGCACCAGAGGCCTTGTTCTGCTCACCGACTGAGCTACATCTGAATCTTTGAAATCCTTTCGATTGAAATTGCAGATTGTGCAAGTTCAATTTTTTTTGTCTGTTGCGTGTCTCTCTCTTCCCCCTCCCCGCCGTGTTGAGATGTATCTTTTGCATTGCAGTAAGAGGCCTACTGAATCGTTTACAGTACTCGAGGAGTAAAACTGGAACCTGCGATTCTTATCGGGAAAACCTGACTGCGTTTTGAATCTTTTAAGGACGCAACGAGTTGGAATAAGATTATTGTCCACTTGCACAATGATGTTTAAAAATATATATTTTTCTTTCCGTAGTTAGGTCAGATTTATCTTGCACTGCAGCAGAGGCCTGTATGCACTGTTTACAGTCTTGTGCCATCTATACGTTTTTATCTTTGCTGAAGACCAATTTTTTTCGCGGTTAGTTTTAATACATTATCCTAAGTGACTTTGGACGAGTTCTTTCCATTGGAGTAACGAGGGCTGAATTTATTCCTCCGTTTCCCGAGTGTTGTCAAGGCTGGGGAGTAGCTCAGTTGCGTTTAATATTTTCACCCATAACTGGACCACATTAAAACTTGCTATTCTTCCCAGAGCGGTTAGGCTTCAGTCCGGCTAAAATAATTACTGAACTGATTCATTGTTTTTCGTTGCAACAGGTCTGTGCTTTTTATAATATCGATCACAATTTGTAATTTTCCTTCAAGCCTGTAAGTACAAAGATGACAACATCATTTGAATCTCATTTTTTCGCCTAACACCCCAAAGCATTTGTACCTATTCTTTATTCGTTTCTCTGTAATCTGAGATCTCAATAAATAATCCTTGTAGGTTTGTAGTTTGCAATTCTCTGGTTTGAAAAGAAATTACCACGTGTTCGAGAGATCCGTACTTTCATTACCATTTAATAGTATACATTTTTAGACAGATGATTTAAATTTCTCTATGATCCGATATTATTAAATGAATTTAGTATGCGAGTAGTAACATATTTAAGAATAAACTATTTTAATAAAAAAATATTGCCCTTTTTTCTTTGGGATTGACCAGCTTTTGTTAGTATAAATCTGAATGGGAAGCCTGGTTGTTTCGAATCCCCGCCCACCCCGCCAATTGAGTCGATGAATGCAAACCCCTTTTCATTATCTGTTTATAAACTGGGGAATCATTTGAACTATGTCCCTGCTAGTCACTTTCTTAGTAGATATATCTTGAGCGTGTTTGCTTAAAATTGCAATTTTGCGTTAGCTGGTCTGAGCAGAGGAATATGCCCACAGGAACGGGACGTTTTATATTCTGCCCAAAAGTAAACATGCACACGTGTTTGCTCTGAAGCTTCGAACTGAAGACGCAGCAAGTTCACCCAATGAGAAACTCAGTTCCTATAGCAATGCACTACTTTCAGTCATACCTCCCCTTTATATATTTAATCTGTTCATACATTCGATTTAATTTCGAAAATTCGCTCATCCTTGGTATTAAGTTGGACGACATTGTGTGGAATGGTTAACCTGACGGTTTTATGCGGTTTGACAAATGTAGCACACTTAATTGCATCTCGGGCTCCATAGGGCATGTATTTACTGATTGTTTGGAATGATTATGGTATAGAAAAAATGTCCCTCAACGTATGATGACAGGAGTTTGTTCAATTTTCGGCATTCTTCTATTTTTTTGTATTGGTGAGGAAGATCATCCCATTACTTTGTATGTAGTTTGATTTCCTAATGGGCCCAGTGTCTCTTGTCTACCCCATCTGTATATTTGGGCATCTGCGTAACCTGTTCTTCATCTCCTGCGACTTATACGGGTTTGCCTTGTAGGGAATCCTCCATTGATAACACAGAAAAATTGAGATTTGTTGTGTGGGAATTGTAGTATATACTTGAACTCTGACAATCACTGGTGTCTGTTGACATGTTAAGCTGCTGCACTCTCCAATCTTTGCTGATTCCTTTTCTGTTAATTGGGTCTCATTTAAATACTTAATGTATAACATTTAAAAGTGGTTTGATTAAAAGCCATACAGAGTAATAAAAACTTTATCACCCATGTAGAAAACTTGTGGGTTTTTTAAATTGTGCATTACAGCTCTTGCAGTTAGATCAAAAGAGAAATTTGGTACACTTGAGGCAAATAGTGCAAGTAGTTTTGAAGGTCATGCAGCAAAGCTTTATTTTAAATTTTGTTTATGAAAATATTTGCTATATAATTCAAATTTCAAAAATAAAATAACTTATTAACATTAAAGTATCCATGGTGATAAGTGCTGTCTAGTGTTTGTCATTTGTTTCAGCTAAATATAGAAAGATTTTATGGCTCATAACACTGATTTACCATAATAACAATTTTTATATGGGTAAATAACTGAACATGGATAAAGGGGTATATAGATGTGTGTTTTAAATGGCTTTTACTAAAGGGTGGAAGGATGAGATTAAAAATAAATTACAGAAATTATACTAGTTTTTAAATACAATTATTCTGTGGCCCCCAAGTGTATTTTCAGTATTTGTATATTTGTGTGCGAATAGTTTATCTTTGGACAGTGGGTTCTAGGATGCAGGCTTAGTTGAATGGAGCCATTCATGATCGTCTGTTTTTTGTTGCCTTTATATAATTTACAGTGCAGAAGGAGGGCATTCGGCCCATCGAGTCTGCACCGGCCCTTGGAAAGAGCACCCTACTTACGGCCACACCTCAACCCTACCACAGTAACTCCACCCAACCTTTTCTGGACACTAAAGAGCAATTTAGCACCTACAATCCACCTAACCTGCACATCTTTGGACTGTGGGAGGAAACCGGATCACCCAGAGGAAACTCATGCAGGCCCTGGGAGAACATGCAGTCTGCACAGGCAGTGACTCAGGCCGGGAATCAAACCTGGGACCCTGGAGCGGTGAAGCAACAGTGCTAACCACTGCGTGACCATGCCACCCTTTATTTTTGGATCCGCCCTGGTGCAGTTATTTTGCTGCTACTCCTCAGTGAGATCCACGGCAATGTCTGTGTTCTTTGGGCCTGTGCATATAAAGAGATAACAGCTTGTGTTGCAGTATGTCTGCATTTTTAAATTTTGTTTCCTTTACTTACTACATTAGTGAAAACATTGAGTAGTTTTGTGGCGGATTTGGTAGGGTAGTACACGGTTCTGTTTTAGGGGGGTTGCAAAAAGGTTACAGCTGAAGGCCTTGGTTCTGACTTTCCAACCACTTCACTTGAGGGATAAACAACTTTGGATGACACATCGTTTAATGGGCTTGGGAAGAGAGAACTTCTTGCATTGTTTAGGGCAATATTTATATTTTCGCCTTCCTACCCTGCACAACCCCTCTCCCAACACTATGGGAGCTGAAAAGTGACTAAATGTAAGAATGGGGAATGCTTCCTGCAGCTCCAGGAAAGGGCTTCAACCCCAAAATTAAACTGTGGAAGGGACAAGACTTTTAAATTAAGCACCATGAGGTGAGCAGATTGTGCCCTGAGGGGAGGAAGGAGAGCCTGGTAAGGTCCTGTGTACCTAGACCATTGCATTTTGTTTGTAATAATTTCAGGACAACGGTAGCTTTCCTTTTCCATGATATAAGGTAGCTTTCCTTTTCCATGAAATAAGGTAAGAAATTTACTCTCCTTGGTACAGAATCTTGCTTGAGTCAAATAATTTGGGAATTTATTCTTAATAACTCTAGAAGAATTCCCACCGTTTCTCATTCTACATTGGGTACGTCGTTTTGTAAGAGTTGGTTAGTGCCTGATATGGTTTATATGTCTGCTTCGTTGTTTGGGCGCCGAGCTCCAGGCAAAGTGCCAAGAGTCAGATCATTTAGTATGCATTAGGGAAAATAGCAAGGATAATCTGCAAAATGTGTACGCAATTAGTCTAAATCAGAAATGACAAAGAAAATATATCCAGAAATACTCCCTGCTGTTTTGACAATTTTAAAAACAATCCTATACATTTCTTTGTATTTTATTCTATAAAAAGGGAACACCGTGCTTTGGGGAAAGACCAGGGGAGTGAGATTAACTGGATAGCTCTATTAAAGAGCTCACACAGGCACGGTGGGCAGAATATGCTACATCAACCTATTATGGGCAGTCTTGATTTTCATCCAAGTAAGGACAATTTGAGTTTCTGATAAGTTAGAATTTGGTACACGTTTGAGATTTAAAAATGTGATAAAGTAAGACCTTCAATGCTGTTGGCATGATACTGTAATAGGATAGTAACACATGTAAAGTAGTACCCTCTTAACATTAACCTAGTACCAGAAAATAGTTCATTTTAGTATTGTTTTCAGAATAAGTATGTTACAGAAGGAAATTGATTTAACAATCCTGTAAGATGGCTATTGACCTCCTGTAGATCAGCCTGTGGCATCTTATTTGGGGCCTGTAACACAAATGTGTGGTACCATATTAGTGAGACTATCTTGTAAGCCATTGAGGAAAAGGTGCTTAGTTGAAAACATTTACACGGACTGGTGCTTTCTGATTTCACTCCCAAATGGGCTAGCCCTTAGTTTAAGAATATGCCTTCATGCTCTGGATTCTCTACCAGAGAAAATAGTTTCCTGTATCTGCCCCCATTGAACCCACTTATCATTTTAAGCATGATTAGATCACCCTCAATTTTCCAAACTTGTGGAAATGGAAACCCAAGTTAATGCAACCTATCCCCATTTTTAACCTGTGAAGCACTGGTACCATTCCGGAGAACCCGCTGTAACCCCTCCACAGCCTATATAGTTTTCCTGAGTTTCATTGCCCAAAATGAATACATTATTCCTTGGAACTTTTGAGTTTCAATTACTTTTCTAGAGTTTAAAAAAATAATAATTTTAGTCCAAAATTGCATGATATTTTGGCAAAATTCACTCATCTGAGAATTGCATAATAGTTTGTGGCTGTTTGTTATAAGGATTGTGTTGATTTAACTTATGGTGCATAGCCTACTACTGCACTGTTAATGGTTCTTCACTTTTGCTACTTCGTTCTAAGGTTACTTTGCCAACTTTTACTGTGTACTGTCTGCCACCTGATATTGCAAGAATTATAGATGAAAATAATTTACGGTATGATTACATTGTTAGTGATTACCAGCATCTTCCGAAAATCAATTGCTACCCTTTTCACTGTGTGCAGTAGTAGAATGTCTTCAGTGAATGAGTATTTACTATACAGTACATATTTAACTTTATTAGAAGCTATGTTGTACTTGTATTTCACTTGCGGCTAGCTGGACCAGGGTTTGGAAGATGTTGCCAGTCAGTGAGGAGAATTGATATGAAGTTGGTAGAAGAGGAGTGTTGCTGGGATTTTATGACTAGGGAAACAGAAGATAGGTTGGAAACAGATGATGCAGTAACAATTGGTTTATTGATATGTTTCCTTTGCAATAGGTTTGCGTATAAGAGTGATACTTCAAACTAAGACTTTTTAATTGCTGTACTCCACATAGTATTGCTATCAACTCCAGAAATGCGTTTAGCTTTTCACTAACTGAGAGAAACATGGCTGTCCCACGTCAGTCATTTGCCTTATTTTAATTAAACCAATTTAGTTCAATGTGCAAACAGTAAATAACCTTGTTATATAGTTAAGAAATGAATTTGTCTATACACTGCTTCATAAAGTTTGCCTGTATGTCCAGCAACACCAGTTGAGTGTTAGTTTCAGTATGTAAGCTTCCAAAATATTCACCTCGATTAATGTCTCTGAGGAGGTCTCAAAATATTTTTGCTTCTGCTTAACTAGAGAGACAGCTTCCATATGAGAAACAATTTTGAATTTGATATTTAAATCTTTCTTTGTAAAATTATTGGTGCACTGTTGGTTGAGTGAGTTCTTACTGTATAATACTGCAGTTTGTTTATTTGATAGCATGTTGTACTTGATTCTACATCTTTAATTATTTTCTATAGCTCTGTTGTCACAAGTCCTTGTTGGATCAATTTTACTAATGGTATGCAAGTGTCAAGAACCTAAAGCTAACATTTGCATGCAGTCTTAGGCATTTTAGAATGGGCAGTAAGTCATGAACACAACACTAAGAAATCAGCCGGTCTTGTTCTCTTGTTTAATTGAATTGTTCATTTGAGCATCCTCATGGAAATCATCTGTAACTAAAGCTGTTGGGGGCATAGCTTTAGCTTTTAACCGAATGTATAAACAGTGCGTGTTAACTAAGTTCTTTTAAGCAGGTAACATTGAGAGGAAATGTACATGATTTTCGTTAACATGGGAAAGTTATTCACTAAGTTGCTTTCATTCATATGATATTGGTTAATGCATTCAAATGGCCCATCTGTTTTATCTTCCTCTCTCAAGTTGTAAATAGCCTAATGCTGCTAATATAGAAATTCTCAGATGATTGCATGTTAGTAGGTGAGTATGCAGATAGGGTGCAAATTAAATGTTTTTTTAGGTCATGTATTGGTACTAACTTTTTCCCTATATTTAGAAAGATATACCACATGTTTCTCCCCAACAACAACAGTTTAACTCCAGGTTCAAATTTCTAGCATAGCGTCAGATACAAAATGCCAAATACTTGGGGCAGCACGTGACGCAGTGGGTTAGCCCTGCTGCCTCATGCGCCGAGGTCCCAGGTTCGATCACAGGCTCTGGGTCACTGTCCGTGTGGAGTTTGCACATTCTTCCCGTGTTTGTGTGGGCTTCACCCCCACAACCTAAAGATGTGCAGGTTAGGTGGATTAGCCATGCTAAATTGTCCCTTAATTTGGGAAAAAATGAATTGGGTACACTAAATTTATAAAATAAAAAATGCCAAATACTTAACAATCTTCTTGATTCACAATCGATGATGACAAAACATGTGTGGAATAGTGCATGGGAAGTATCAGTTTAGGACAAGTGTATTGAGCTCTTGCCACTCTATATTAAAGAGGCATCTGAATGGCACCATAATTGTGGCTATAAAACTCACTTAAGCCATTTACAGTAGTTCTGGTGCAATAAATAGTTGCCCGAAGAAGAAAACATTCTCCAGTCAGCTCCATCAATCTCTCAAATCACTAACTAACATATGGCATGCTAGAGTCATTGATGTTTGTTCTGTGAATCTTTTTTACATGCACTGTGGTGTTTATAATGGCAACATTTTATAGTTGTAATCTATAAATTACAGAATCGAGCTGAGAATGCCTTGAGTGACAAAACCTCTAAAAGGATTTGTACTGCAAAAAAAAAACTTCATTTAGTGGCAAAATGAATACACATTAGCAAATTTTATTTTTTTTCTCCTTTTCCCTCGCCCTGGGAGAAAATAGGTTCGTCAAATGAACAGTGTCATCATAGCCATGGGAATTGTTTCTGAAAAGTAAGGTATCAGCAGTTTGTTTTAAAAGAAAAAGTGAGATAAAATGTCTTGAAAATAGATGAGAAACATAACTGAAGAAAAGATAAAAACTTTTAAATTTGATACTTTATTGAATATTCAGTGGTCTTATCAACAGCACTTTCCAGATAAATTAATACTTTTTTCTTTTACAGGAAATTTGCTAAAAGAACCAATTGCTCCTACAAACTCCACTTGCCAGCACTATGTCTGCAAACTGTGCAAAGGTAAAAAGATGATGATGAAACCCTCCTGTAGTTGGTGCAAAGATTATGAACAGTTTGAAGAAAATAAACAACTGAGCATCCTGGTGTGCTGCTACAAGAAACTATGTGAATTTGTAGCTGAATCCCCAATATCACAGCATCTAGCTACTGTTATGGATGGTGCTCCTGACATCTTAACCTTGCTGCAAGAGGGACTCTCGTTAGACGAAGAGAGGCAAGGAACTTCTGCATTGACCAGTGCTTTAAATTTGTCTAATTCCCCAACTCCGTCAACCTCAGAATGCACCAGTGATCTGGAAATGGCAGCAACACCACAAATCATTGAAAATATTCCAGACAGTGAACGGCTTTCAAGTAGCACTGAAGTAACCTGCTCTAGTTTCAATGGATTGCCTGGTTGCAATGGACTTCCAGCTGGTGAATTTACTGTAAATATTATTTCTTCGGAAAATTCAGAAAGACTTAATACATCCTGCACTGAGGAGAACTTCAAAAGTAGGGACATTTCTGATAGCCTGCAGGCGGTCAACGATGTGATTTCTTGTAGTAATGTTGATGTAGTGGGAGTTGACATTTGCAATTATGGTGAAGACATAAAGCCAATTGGTTCTTTGTTATTCACCGGTGGACATGTATTTCAAGACTTTGAAACAGTTGCAAATAATCTTGAGGCCTGTAGCAATTACTCGCAACCTATTTCTGAGGCAAGTACACCTAATGGACCTCTTATAGACGCCAAACCCTTCTCTTTGCCTCCTAAAAGCAGTATTTTTATTTCTAGCAATGCACCTCCTCATGGTATTCCCTGTGTAGCAACAACACCTAAAATTGTACGAGGGAATCGGAAGCGATCTCGATCAGAGAGTGACAGTGAAAAAATTCAACCCCTACCTATTTCCAGCATTATACACGGCCCACCATTAGGGGCTGCTGCTCCTGTTCCTGCCAAACGAGAGACCAAGTTGTCCACAGAAACTATCGTCACAGTGCCAAATGGAGGCACGCTAAAAGTGGGCAAATCCTTGCTTGCGGCCAGTAAAAGTGTTAAAAAGCACACAGAACATGGAGCAAAGAAATCACACTCGAAAGTAAAGCAGGGAACAACCAAATCTAAAACCAAGGAGAAAGTTCATAGCAGTACTGTTATGCCTGGTAGCCCATCAAAAATAGCATACAAAAAGCCCCAGGAGAAGAAGGGGTGCAAGTGTGGACGTGCCACACAAAACCCAAGTGTTCTTACGTGTCGTGGGCAGCGTTGCCCTTGTTACTCAAATCGCAAGGCCTGTTTGGACTGCATTTGCCGTGGTTGCCAGAACTCGTATATGGCCAATGGCGAGAAAAAATTGGAGGCTTTTGCTGTGCCAGAAAAAGCCTTGGAGCAGACCAGGCTTACTGTGGGCATCAGCCTAACCAGCATCAGCAACGCAGTGCGTAATGCAAGCACGAGCGCAAGTGTCATCAATGTGACAACGGGGTCACCCATACCAACTTTCCTAGCTGCCAGTCCACATGACGACAAAAGCTTGGATGAAGCTATTGACTATAGATATGACTGTTAGATTGGAATTGATCTGGTAGACCTTAGGCTTGTCCCTGTTCATGGGGATGGCTACATCATTAAGGCAGCTATAGTTCTGTTTTTGGGGAAAATAGACTTAGTTGAACTTGCCGTAGTGCTTTGGGTATAGATCACTTGAAGTAAATGTAAATCATCAGGCCTGGCTCCAAAAAGGAGGGATAGGTTAATTTGTTGAATAAGATGTAATTAATGAACTATTGCAAGTGACTTATACTGAACAATCTTTGGCAAGAGAAATTTGACCTCATTGTTGCTGCTTATGCATTGTGCATAATCGCAAAAGGTTAAGGTGTAATTTAAAAAAGCAGAAAATGGTGAACTACAGTACGAACAGTTTAAGAAAATTACATGTAGAATATAATGTCACTTTTTATATGCAGATTATTTTTGTGTTCTCTAAATCAAAAGAAACATTGGTTTTGTTTTATTTTGGTAATGTCATTAGATGACCCAAGAATATATTTAAAACAAAATGCCTCATTATTTTCTAATGACTGCATTAGCATGAATCAGTTGCACAAAGCAAAACACTCCCATTACACCTGTGTAGTTACACATTCAAGTAGAAATAAGGATGACACTTTATAGACGCACATGATATATATTTTCTTCCCTCAGGTCTGCTTGTTTCATTAGGAGAACCATCTGGTGCTCAATATGTAATTCTGTCATGAATGGTGGTTGCTGGAAGACCCCACCCCACCCTGCACATGCACTTAGATGCCTACAATTGAAGAGGGTGTTGAAGCTATGTTAACAAAAGTGTGTCCAGATGAAACTTATTGAGTTGGCTAAGTTGTACACAGGTGTCTGTTAATCTGGCCAGAAATATTTTGTGCAAGTTTTTATCTACAATATCCGAGGGGCTTATTCTGTTATGAATTCAGAGTTGCATAATAATCTGCTACTATGCTGGATGCACGCTACCATTCTCCACAGCCTTGGTGGTGATAGGAAAAGCAGGGTGGTGCAGAATTGACATCTATTCACCCCAAATGTGCATATTGTAGCAGTGCCCTCTGCATTACTGGCTGTCTGCCATTGGGTAGCATAGCACTTATTTTGTACTATATTTACAAAGTGCACCCATGGCTTCTAGTGCCAGATAGTTAGTACTGCAGCCGGCAGTTAATTGTTGGCATGTCTGACCACATTGGCAAATTCAGGTTTTACATTGGCACAAAGTCAGCTGAGTAACAAAACAACCAATACCAGTGCAATTATGCAATTTGGTCCACATGTTCATTTAACATTGAAAGGAATAACTACAATAGATTTTACTAAGGCACTTCAAAAGCGGGAACTAGTGCATGTGCTCTTCTCTTTCCCCCCTCACATCCGTTTTCAAAAAGATCCAGTATTTCATCATTAATATCTCTTAATCCCGTTACATGTGTCAATGTGGCTGAACTGCTTGTACCACTGTCCACCATTGTGATGATGTATATGAAATTACTCCTCAGCCTCACTTCTGGTTTGGCACATAGCATGCACAACAATGGTTACTCACATAGTGTAAATGTGCAGGAAAACTTTCACATGCAGAAGGAGATTGAATGGCACCTTTTTGTTTTTATAGTGTAGCTGGTGTCATATCCTGTGAATGTGGTCAAGTAGTGTTTTGAAGCCATAGGAATAATGTGATGTTTTGTGTCCAGTCTGTACTTTAATTTTTTTGTTTTTTGTTTTTTCCTTTTTTGTTTTGCGAGAAGAATTGAAAACTATTTTTGATAATGAGAGTAAATGGTGGAAAATGCTTCTTCAGTTTTCTTGTCTTTTTTAGCACCTAAGGCACCTACATTTTTTTTTTAATTTTACGTCCGTGGTAGATTAATGTCTTAGCAAAGCTATGTTTCTTTGTATTTGTGTAATGTGATTTCTGTATGCTGACCAAAAAAAATCCATTAATTGAGTAGGTGGTTGATCCTAACTCTCGCATGAACTCTGTGCTTGCTGTTCGAGCATTGAAAACAGAAATACTGATATATAACCACACAAAAGTCCGTGGAACCATTTCATGACATTTTTGCAAAGCTGTGAAGCTGTATTAACACTGTTGATTTCCTGTTACTTGTGGTAAAAGTTGGTGCAGATTCCATTGAGGAACCTAAAGAAAAAATTCCTTAATTTTTTTTTAATGCTGGTATACTCACTGCCGCTTTTCCGGAACATGTATGAGAAAGTAACGAATAAATACATTAGTTTTATACTACTCTGGTTTAGCTATATTGAGGGTGCAATGGTTAAATTACTGCATTGGCCATAACATGCAAAATATGTGTATGTTAGCATACCTGGTCAGTTTGATTCCATTATGAGCTTTAACAGGAGATGAAATAGTCATTGGACTTGCAGTTTACTTGCAAGTTTTTTTTATATTGGATTGGCAGGAAATATAATTGGCTGTTGACCAAAAAGAAGTACGGCAGAACTAAAATGTTTTAGAAAAGGGTTATCGCCATCAGTGCTTGCAGCTATTTCTGAAAATGATTTTTCTTTTCTTAGAATTTTTAACTATTTAAGGTTATCGAGTCTGGTGGTATTGCCATGAATTCTGTGTCAAAGGAGTTGGGGTGTGATGTAGCTGAATTAATATTAACAGATGTCAATATTCGAGAATTCTTTACTGTCATTTCAACAAGGCTACATTAATTCACCTCGGTTGTACTGTTAGGTTGAATAGTTCCTCAAAACAGGAGCCTTTAGATGTATTAGCTCTTAGTTTTGGTTACAACATTATCACAAAATAAGATAAGGACCATCTGGAGCAATAGTCTGTGACACTGCAGTCAGGAACAGTAATTTTGGCTATTTCTTGAAAGATGCCAAATTAAATGTTGATTTCTTGCCTATATGGAACCCTGTAGCGTCAAGTAGTTCCAACTACTTGACGCTTCCAGTGCACCATTGGCATCTTGTGTTTGGTTCACCTACTTTCTAGCCACAGGTTATATTTGAATGTGAGAAGATGAGGTTCATATCCTGGCGATATAATTCTGCACTTAGTGAAGTTGCTGACCTTTTTTGTAATGTAATTCTATAAGGACTAGACCGTGGAGAAATTGCTATTGACCATAGGTATCCATAGTTATTTGACTGTGATGAACATCACTGCTGAATGTGATGTGTATGCTCTCAGTTTTCCAGCAGAGGGCACTGGGTTTTGATAGGGATGGTGTTTTCTCCTTTGTTTAACACATTGAGCTTAATGGTGGCCTTCCACCAGCTGCATTAGCTGAGATCCGTCAACTTGACATAGATGGAATGAAAGTTGGGACCTTTTGGTCTAGTGCTATAGAGTGGTCTTTTTGTTCACTCAACCATCAGAGGAGTTTGGAGCCCCAGAATTCCTGGAATGAGCACATGTTGTGGAATAAATCCACAATCTCAGACCAGAGATCCCAAGGATGGAGTCTTAAATGATTAGTGTGGGTACAATAAAGACAACTGCCCTGATGCCCTGCCTATGCTGGCTGAAATTGTTCCAGGGCCAAAGGCAAGTTCCTGATGAGTTTTTTTTTCTCTCAGTGGTGCAAGTTGCAGGAACTATTAAAAGTAATAGATCAGTTATGTTATTGTTATCTTTTTCTTGGGTGTTTCTCGGGTCTCAGTTGGATAACTGATGTAAGTCTCCCTGGGCCTTTTTATAAGAGTTGAATTTTTCCAGAGAATCAACCCTCCCTCTCCTCCCAACCTCCACCCCTATATCACACAATACTGACCACGATGGATTGTTTGGGGGGGGGGGGGGGGGGGGCATTCATGAGGGACAAGGACAAGTGGAAGTAGTGAAATGTCATTATCTGGTCTCATCCGAAAGTGCTGCCTCCCCACCATGGTAAGGAACAAGAAAGTTAAACTTTCCACCAGTGATTTTGGAACCGGGATTTTCTGACTGCTTCATTTATAACTATAAAATTCACCCAGTATATTACTGTTGTTAACTTTGTTTGCTGCTGTTTTATATAACTTTTAATATCAGTGGAATACTAAATATTGAATTGAACTTGGAAATCTTGGACGAAGTCCACATGTCATTTTGAATTTGAGTACAGTTTGATTCAGATGCAACTTTGCCCATTTTATAAGGAGCTTGAAAAACTGCAACATGCAAGTTGGAGTGACTTTTAATTAGTCGGAAAGTTGTGTTTAAAGCCCTCTATTTAGTTTTAAAATTCAGATTGTATATAATATTGTAGTATATAAGGAATCATACTGCAAATTAATTGAGACTTCAAAAAGGTTATTATTGAGTTCATTAAGCATTGTTAATTGAAGTGTATGCAATTCCCTGAATGTCAGTAGCCTTTTATTACATATGGACAACATTTCAAGGCACAGATCACAAATATCCAGGATATGTCTCCAGATCTGTTGGCAAATCTTTATGTACATGTATATAAGGAACTTGATCAATGAACTTTGTGCATGAGCAGTGAGAGAAAACACATCTTGAGTGAGACGCAGCCAGAGTGAATGTGGGTATCGGGACTTTGGAGCACAATGGGAATTCAGTGCAGAGGGGAAAGTGGTGCTTGCTTTTTTTTTTGCTTTCTAACTTTTTAAATATTCAGAGTGGTCTTGCCCTGCTACAGCAGTAGAGGCTACAA
The DNA here is from genome assembly GCF_902713615.1 of Scyliorhinus canicula. NCBI lineage: Eukaryota > Metazoa > Chordata > Chondrichthyes > Carcharhiniformes > Scyliorhinidae > Scyliorhinus > Scyliorhinus canicula. The sequence goes on along the minus strand of NC_052158.1, from coordinate 78,847,088 downwards.
GGGAGAGTTGATTGGTAAGTAGTGGGTAAGGTCGGTTAAGTATTTACTACTTCATTTATAGTTTGTAAGGGCTGCACTCTGTAGTATCGACAACCAGGAAAGAAGGTCCCTAGAGTAATCGATATCTGACATTAAGCATCTTCTAAAGGTTTAAAGGGGTAAGTTATGGCAGAAAAGCTTCAAGCCATGGTGTGCTCCATTTGGGAAGCCAGGAACATTTCCAGTGCCCGGGGCTGAATTGTCAGCGCTGCAGCTCCTGGAAGCCGGGGTTTCGGAGCTGGAGCGGCGGTTGGGGACACAACATCCACGAGGCGGAGAGTATCATAGATAGCATAGAGTGGTAGTTACACCGCAGGCTCAGCCTCCACAGGCAGAGCAAATTTGCACCACGATTGGCACTGCTGCACAAGGGAGAAGTAAAAATTGGGGATATAATAGTTATAGAGGATTCAATTGTAAGTGGAATAGATGGGTGTTTCTGTGGCCGCAAACAAGCTTCCAAGATGGTTTGTTGCCTCCCTGGTGTTGGGATCAAGGGTGTCTCTGAGCGGTAACAGGACATTCTGGAGGCAGAGGGTGAACAGCCTGTGGTCGTGGCACACATTGGTACAGATGACATAGATTTGAGGTCCTAAAAGCAGAATATGGGGAGTTAGGAAGTAAGTTGAAAAGTAGGAACTCGAAGATAATGATCTCAGGATTATTACCATTGTGACCTGCTAGTCAGAGCAGAAATCAGATATATCCGATGAACATGTGACTGAGGGGGTGGGTTTCAAATTCCTGGGACATTGGAATCGGGGAAGGTGGGACCAGCACAGACTGGACAGGTTACACCTGGGCAGGACTGGGACTGATGACCTAGGGTGAGTATGTACTAGTGTGGTTGGTGAGGGTTTAAACTAGAATGATGGGGACGGGAACCTAAGCAGGGTGAAAGGGAAAGAGAAACCAGCAGTAACAAAAGAAAGAACACTAAAATGCAAAATTGGAAGATGGGGAATCAAGGCCAAATAGGGCCACAGTACAAAGAAAAGTTAGAATGATTAAAAAGGCTTTGTATCGTAATGCACAAAGCATTCAGAACAAGGCTGACCTTTCGAAAAGATGGTGGGTAGCACTGTTAATAAAAGGTGAAACGGGGACAGTTGTGAGCCAATCTAGATTTGGATGATATGGAGGTTTTTTTTAAAAAAAACAGCAAGGGAAAGAAGGCATCAGTAGGAGTAGTGTGCAGATCTCCAAACAGTAGCCACTGTGTAGGAAGGAGTAAATCAAATAGGACATGTAAAAAGAATAAAACAATAATTATGGGTGACTTAGTCTTCATGTTGATTGTGTTAAGTTGCAACGGATAGCTGTGACAAATTTAGGGATAAGTTTCCTAGAGCAAAATGTCATGGAGCCAACTAGGGAACAGGCTATCTTGGATCTCGTAATAGGCAATGAGGCAGGTTTAATAAGTGATCTCTAAAATATGCCCTAGGATATGGTGATCATAACATGGTCAAATTTACTATTCAGTGTGAGTGAAAAACTTGGTTTGGTAATAACTGTGTTCAACTTAATGGACATTACAATGAAATGAGGATAGAGTTGGCTAAAGTCAACTGGGCGGATAGATTAGCAAGGACAGTAAACCAGCAGTGGCAGACATTTAAAGAAGTAATTCATGAATCTCAGCAAAAACATATTCCAGTAAGGAGGAAATAATCTAAGTGGGATAAACCAACCATGGCTAACGAATGAAGTGAGGAGAGGAAAGTTGAAAGAAAAAGCATATAAGGAGGTAAAAGTCAGTGATAGCCCTGAAGACTCGGATAAATTCAGAATCCAGCAAAGAAAGACTAAAAAGATAGAAAATAAATTACGAGGGAAAACGATTGAGGACTCTCAAAACTGATGAGTTTCTTTCAAAGTAAGCATAGGCCCTTTAGAAAATTAATCTGGAGAGATAGTTGTGGGGAAACAAGAAAATGGCAGAGGAAGGAGATCAAGTGAGCATAGGCAGATATGTCCTCTAGCCTTGATGGCTTGCATCCTAGGGTCCTAAAAGAAGTGGCTCCAGAGGTAGTGGATGCATTGATTGTAATTTTCCAAAATTCCTTGGATTCTGCAGAAATGCCGGAAGATTGGAAAAATGCCAATATGACACCCCTATTCAAAAAGGGAGGGAGGCAAAATGCGGCTAACTATAGGCCAGTTAGCCTAACATCTATTGTTGGAATCAATCATTAAGGAAGTAATAGTGGGTTTGGAAAATCATAATCTAATCAAGCAGAGTCAGCTGGCTTCATGAAAGGAAAATTGTGTCTAATTTGAGAGTTTTCCGAGGCGGTATCAATCAGACTGGATAGAGGGGGACCAGTAGATGTGTCATTTGAACTTCCAGAAGGCATTTAACAAGATAACTCCCAGAAAGTTAAATCGTAAATTATGGGTCCATGATATTGGAGGTAGTATATTGGCATAGATAGAGAATTGGCTAATGGGCAGGAAACAGCGAGTGGGTATAAGGGGTTCTTTTTCAGGTTGGTGACCTGTAACCAGTGGACTTCCACAGAGATCAGTGCTGGGACCACAGCCGTTTACAATATATATTAATGTCTTGGGGGAAGGAAGTGAATGTACTGTAGCCAAATTTGCAGACATAAAAATAGTTGGACAGGCAAGTTGCAGAGGGATTTACAAAGAGATATTGATAGATTAAGTTAGGTGGCAAATGGTGTATAATGCGGTAAAATCTGAAGTTCATTTTTGAAGGGTGAACGAAAGAACAGTATCTTTTAAATGGAGAAAAACTGCAGAAAGCTGCAACAAAGTGACTTGGGGATACTTGTGTATGAATCACAAAGCTAGCACACAGGTCACAGCATGTAATTAAGAAGGCTACTGGAATGTTAGCACTTATTTGAAGGAGTACACGAGTGGGGAAATCTTGCTGCATCTGTAGAAAGTACTGGTGAGACCACATCTGAGTACTGAGAGCGGTTTTGGTCACCTTAATTAAGGAAATATATTATTTAATTGACTGTTCAGCAAAGGTTCACTAGGACAGTGTTTTTCAAACTTTTGTTCCTGTGACCCACTTTTACCAGCTGGCTAACCTTCGGGACCCATGCTGGCTGACCTTCGCAACCCAAGCCAGCCGATTTTCATGACCCACATGGGCTGACCTTTGTGGCCCACCATTATTTCTTACCTTTAATGCAACAGGTGAACCTCAAAGTAAAGTAAAAGGATGCCAATTTAAGACTGAGATGAGAAATTTCTTCTCCCGAGGGTTGAATGTCTTTGGAACACCTTGCCACAGAGAGCTGTAGGGGCAGAATCTTTGTGTGTATTTAAAGATGAGATAGATTCTTGATCAGTAAGTGTATGGAGGATTATGGGGAAAAGGCAGGAAAGTCGATCTGAGGAATGTCGGATCAGCCATGATGATCCTATTGAATGGTGGAGCAGGCTGGAAGGGGCTACACGCCCTACTCCAGTTCCTATGGTGGACTTTGCCGCTGCAAATTGGCTGCCACGTTTGCCTAAATGATCTTTAGCTACGACTTTTACGAAATTAATTAACTGAAGTTCTTTGGGATGCCCTTGAGGATTTGAAAGATGCCATATAAATGCAATTTCCTTTTTAAACACTAAAATCTTTAAACTGTTCAGCTGTTGGCAATTTCATCTGTAATTTTACTCCTGCCCCCTTTTTTGGAAAATATGCATGAATGGGTGTGGTCGTTAGCAACAATCCTGCTTAATCACACTGTAAATTAAAAGGCAGGATGGCACAACAACTGAGAAGGTTTGTAAACCTCAGAAATCAATGGATGTAATCAGTAAGAACACAGGCTGTGGTTAAGCAGATTGGTTTAGACGTCATTTTGGATGAAATACAATTTGCCGGGTAGAAACTGGTGATTGAAATAGGTGGTCTGAGTGATGGAGTGGGTTTTTTGTTCTTTTCCCCCAGTGCTTCGCACGGTTTAGTAAGAAATCGGGAAGAGGAATACAATGGGCACTAGTGCCTGTGATTGCAAAATAAACCAAAGAGTATCGATTCGGTTTTACCACAGGTTAGTGTCCGAAAAGAATCATTTGTAAATATATACCAGAAAAGGTCACACATGGCTCATCAGTATTTCATGTCATTGGCATTTTCGAGGCTAGATTGCACTTTTTAATTTTTAAAAGGGGAACCGGAACCTGATTTCCCCACTTGCTGTTGTAGCATCCTTGATTGAACGAAAACCTGACCTGGCTACTGCTCCCTTGCTGTTTTGCATTCAGCTGGAATGCACCCTATTATTTGATGTCCGATCAGACGCACTTTTTGCAAATTGGGTCAGCCTGTGCATCTGTCTGCGGAGCTTCCAAGGATTCCTGCTATAGCTATCTGTTGGATGTTCTTGCTGTTTTATTGCCATTTAAGTTGCAACTAATTAGGAATTATTCATATGTTTAGTTATATTAGATGGCAAATCATTTCTGTTTTGTAGTTTTACTCTACCATAAGGCATAGGTGGGGAGATGCCGGCGTTGGACTAGGGTGAAAGGAAGGAGCAGTGCCCCGAAAGCTTGTGTTTGAAACAAACCTGTTGAACTTTAATCTGGTGTTGTAAGACTTCTTACCATAAGACATAGGAGCAGAATTAGGCCACTTGGCTCATCGAGTCTGCTCCGCCATTCAATCATGGCTGACATTTTTCTCATCCCCATTCTCCTGCCTTCTTCCCATAACCCCTGATCCCCTTATTGACCAAAAACCTATCTATCTCAGTTTTAAAGACACCAATGATTTGTCCTCCACAGCCTTCTGAGGCAGAGTTACACAGATTCACCACCCTCTGGCTGAAGAAATTCCACCTTATCTCTGTTTTAAAGGATTATCCCCTTTAGTATGAGATTGTGTCCTCTGCTTCTAGTTTTTCCTATGAGTGGAAACATTCTCTCCACGTCCACTCTATTCAGGCCATGTAGTATCCTATAAGTTTCAAGAAGATCCACCCTCATCCTTCTAACTCCAATGAGTACAGACCCAGAGTCCTCAACCGTTCCTCATACGACAAGCTCTTCATTCCAAAGATCATTCTTGTGAACCTCCTCTAGACCCTTTCCAACCCAGCACATCTTTCCTTAGACCCGGGGCCCAAAACTGCTCACATTACTCCCAAACGGGTCTGACCAGACCAGAGCCTTGTATAGCCTCAGGAGTACATCCCAGGTCTTGTATTCTAGCCCTCTTGGCATGAATGCTAACATTGCATTTGCCTTCCTAACTGCCAACTGAACTGCCATGTTAACCTTAAGAGAATCGTGAACAAGTACTTGCAAGTCCCTTTGTGCTTCTGATTTCGTAAGCATCTTCCCATTTAGAAAATAGCCTATGCCTCCATTTCTCCTTCCAAAGTGCATAACCTCACACTTGTCCACCTGTGTTCCATCTGCCACTTCTTTGCCCACTCACCTAGCCTGTCCATGTCCTTCTGAAGCCCGTCTGCTTCCTCAATACTACCTGCCTCTCTACAGATCTTTGTATCATCTGCACATTTAGCAACAGTGCCTTCAGTTCTTTCCTCCAGATCATTAATGCATATTGTGAAAAGTTGTGGTCCCAGCACCGATACCTGAGGTACACCACTAGTCACCGGCTGCCATCCTCAAAAAGACCCCTTTATTGCCCCACTCTACCGTCTGCCAGTCAGCCAATTCTCTATCCATGCCAGGATCCTACCCTGAACACCATTGGCTCTTATTTAACCGTCTCCTATGCGGCACCTTGTCAAAGGCCTTCTGAAAATCTAAATAAATCACGTCCACTGGTTCTCCTTTGTCTAACTTCCTTGTTACTTCCTCAAAGAACTCTAACAGATTTGTCAGACATGACCTCCCCTTGACGAAGCCCTGCTGACTCAGTCCTATTTTATCGTGCACTTCCAAGTACTCCACGATCTCATCTTTAATAATGGACACTAAAATCTTACCAATGACCAAAGTCAGACTAACCGGCCTAAAATTTCCTATCTTCTGTCTCTCGTCTTAAGCAGTGGTGTTACATTAGCCACTTTCCAGTCATCTGGGACCCATCCCTCCAGTGATTCCTAAAGGATCATCACCAATGCCTCCACAATCTCCTTGGCTATCTCTTTGAACCCTGGGGTGTAGTCCATCCCGTTCAAGTGATTTATCCACCTTCAGACCTTTCAGTTTCCCCAGAACCGTCTCCTTAGTAATGATCACTGCACTGACCTCTGCCCCCTGGTTCTCCTGGAGCTCTGGCATCCCACTTGGGGAGGATGTAAGCTACTAATACTTTACCATAGCATCAAACAATTCCTACAGTGCAGAAGAAGGGCATTCGGCCGGCTTGCTGAGTCAGATTTGGTCAATCATTTCAATTTTATATTCTATATAACATTTATATTTTAGAATTACAACCAGGTATTTAAGAGCTTCACAGACGTATACTGCTAGCTTGGACAGGACACAATGTAGTGAAAACAACAAGGCATCGGCTACATTTGAATGAGAGATTCCGCTTGACAGGACCATTGGAGATTGGCTAATAAATGCAGCAGCAAGAATATTTGTACTTGTGGGGCGGATGCACACCTATCTGTGCTGCTACTGCAGATGGCTGTTAAGTGTCCTTGGGAGGTAGAACTGGAGTTGAAATGAGAAATATACAGCACAAAATTATTCCATATTAACACATTTACAGAAAAAACTAACAGGAACGTTTAACAAAGGAATGCATCTGAACAGGAATCATCGACCTGGTACTTAATTTTTTGTTGGTTACTTGTCATTTCAGTTTTTATATTTTATTATTAGCGTTTTATAACTTTTACAGGTAACGCAACAAATTTTCGAAACAAGCTGTTATATACAGTACAGAACAATTCTGCAATCAGAAGAACAGAGAAAGTCGAGATAATTTCAAAGGTTCTTAATTAGTGCCTCTGATTACTTACACAACGGATCGATGGGGGGTGGAGGTGAGAAAGAGGATGAAGCCATACACATGGTAGAATAACACAAGATGCACACCTACATGCAGAGCGAAATCAAGACTTGCAAAGTAGCTCACGGAAAAGTTACGTTGAAAAAAACAAAAATGGTGTGGAGATTTGGGGTAAAAATGCTTTCAGCAGAAAGTTAACTGGTCTTCAGGAGTAAAGTATAGCATCTGAGATGGACGCATCTCAGATACACCCTGTGATATTTGTTTTTAAATTCCAATATCTAAACACTTTCAAACGCTGCTTGCTTAGATTATGTTCTCACCCTTCCACTTCCTATACATTTTTTATTAAGTATTAAAAGTAACAACAGGGCAGCACGGTGGCTCAGTGGGTTAGCACTGCAGTCTCAGGGCGCTGAGGTCCCAGGTTCGATCCCGGCTCTGGGTCACTGTCCGTGTGGAGTTTGCACATTCTCCCCGTGTTTGCGTGGGTTTCGCCCCCACAACCCAAAGATGTGCAAGGTAGGTGGATTGAACACGCTAAATTGCCCCTTAATTGGAAAAAATTAATTGGGTACTTTAAAAAAATTTTTAAAAGTAACAACAAAGAATCCTCAGAAGCTTTCACGCGAAAGGAAAAGATTTTGCGTCTTAGATTAAACTGTACTTGTTCCACCCCCATTTTAATCGTGTAAAGAGTTTTTTTTCAAAAATTTCTTTTTCTGGTACAACAATTAATCAGAGTCCAACTTCTCACGATTGACCATTTAAAACTGCCGAGCGTTATATTTGTGTGTGTCCTTTTATCAGGATTTAAAGACTTCCACACGCGTCTTGATGTTTAACTAGAACTTTTCCCGGGGCCAACAGCAACATTTCTAGTTTATAATTTACAGGTTCATTCCCCTTAAACCTCCCAATTTTAACTTTAAAACTGCGCATATTCCAAATAAGGTGGAATGTTTTTCGAACAGTTCTACTCGAATTTCTGTCAGGCATCTCGGGGCTTCCGAGTAAAACTTGTCACTTACATGGCAATATTTTCAAAACTTCTTAAAAGGGCAACACGCTAAACTAAAATAAAACGTATTGGTGTCATTCTGTTTGTGTGTTTTAATTGACTCAGTAATCACATTCGCACTGTTTCCACGGAGACGTACAACGCGATGGAACTGGTTTTCAAGCTAATGCTTTCAACATTAAACCGGACAAGATAGGGTTAACGATCTTAAATTCTGCACGCGCACACAAATACAAGCAGGTTTTCGTGGTTGCCCCAAAATTTCTAACTATTCTATCTCACCCTTTTTTTAAAACCAGTACTGTCCAACCCTGAGTGTCCGTCTCTACCTATGGTATTCCCGCCACCTATTCATTTAAAGGGGATCATCCCTGTATTTTAACAGTTTAACTCCCCGGTACAATCCGGTACTTTAGTGTGGGAAATCATTTCTCTCTCACTTAGAGAAAATCTGCCCTGGGCATCTCGGGTGACACTAGGCGGGAGCAGATGTATTCTGAGGGGAGGGATACGTGACTGCAGAGGCCGCAGGTTAGTGGAGAGGGGGAATCCCTCTCTTCGGCCATTTCTATTCGTGGAGGTGAATCGAACCTCTCCAGATCTGAGCCGCATGTCTCTTTGCAGGTACGTTTCTCGGTAGGAAGGCAGAGGCAGCGTGAGAGCAACCGTCTGGGCCAGTCAAAAACAACCACCTAACTATTCTAATCCCATTTCCCAGCACTTGGCACATCGTCTTGTATGCCTTGTGATCGCAAGTGCACATCTAAAGACTTCTTGTTTTGGGGGTCTCTGCCTCCATCCTGTCATGATGTGGAGATGCCGGCGTTGGACTGGGGTGAGCACAGTAAGAAGTCTTACAACACCAGGTTAAAGTCCAACAGGTTTGTTTCAAACACGAGCTTTCGGAGCACGGCTCCTTCTTCAGGTGAATCAGGATTCACCTGAAGAAGGAGCCGTGCTCCGAAAGCTCGTGTTTGAAACAAACCTGTTGGACTTTAACCTGGTGTTGTAAGACTTCTTACTGTCCATCCTGTCAGGCAGCATTCCAGTCTCCCACCACCCTCTGGGCTGGGGGGACGGGGACGTTGTTCTTCACATTCCCTCTAAACCTCCTACCCCTTACCTTAAATCTTTGACCCCTCCACCCAGGGGAAACGTTTCTTCCCGTCTACTCTATACCCCTCAAATTTATACATCGCAATCATGTCCCCTCTCTCTCTCCCCGCCCCCCAGTCTCCTCTGCTCCGAGGAAAACCGTTCAAGTCTATCCAATCTATCTTCATAATTGTCATTCAGCAGCCCAAACAACATACTGGTAAATCTCTCCTCTGCACTCTTTCCAGTGCTATCACATCCCTTCTAAAATGTGGATTTCAGAACTGCACAAAATACTCTAGCTGTGGCCTAACCAATGTTTTATACAGTTCCAGCATAACTTCCCTGCTATTAAACTGTATGCCTGGGCTAATAAAGGCAAGTATACCATATGCCTTCTTAACAACTGTATCCACCTGCTCTACAACCTTAAGGGGCTGGTTTAGCACACTGGGCTAAATCGCTGGCTTTTAAAGCAGGCCAGCAGCATGGTTGGATTCCCATACCAGCCTCCCCGGACAGGTGCCGGAATGTGGCGACTAGGGGCTTTTCACAGTAACTTCATTGAAGCCTACTTGTGACAATAAGTGATTTTCATTTCATTTCATCTGATCCTCAGTGCTTCCCAGGGTTCTGCCGTTTATCATATATTCCCTTTCCTTGTTTGTCCTGCCCAAGTGCATCACCTCACGCTTATGCCAATTTTCATAGCAAACTTACTGATCAACCACAAACAGCATGAGCCCCAACACTGATCCCTGAGGGTCCACTATGGACACAGGCTTTCAGTCAGAAAAATACCCCTCGACCATCACCCTCTGCTTCCTGCCACTCAGCCAATTTTTGATCCAATTTGCCAAATTTCCTTGGATCCTATGGGCTCTTACCTTCGCTGTCTGTCTAGCATATGAGACCTTATCAAAACCCTAGCTGAAATCCAAAATGTCAAATGCATTGCCCCCATCTACACACCTGACTGAAAAATAAAATCAAGTTTAATGACCTCTTCTGAACAAAACCATGCTGACGAGTCTTGATTAATCCCTGCCTCTCCAAATGCAGATTAATTTGGTCTCCCAGACTTGCTTCCAATTGTTTCCCTACCACTGGTGTTAGACTGACTAGCCTATAGTTTCCTGGTTTATCCCATCCTCCCTTCTTGAATAATGGTACCAAACTGACTATTTTCCTGCACCTCCTGTGACTAAAGAGGAATTGAAAATTATTGCCAGCACCCCTGCTATTTCCTCCCTTGCCTCACTCAAAAGCCTGGGATACATTTTGTCTGGCCCTGGGCAGTTGTCTATTTTTAAGCCTGCCAGACCACTCAGAACCTCATTTATGTCTATGTTAATCTCCCTAATTTTATTTCTCCTTGATTTCTATACCCACACTGTCTCTCTCACGAGTGAACACTGAGGTCCCAACTCCTTTGCATTCTCACGGATCAAGGCTCAATATTGAGACACAATCGCAGACCATTGCTGAAGCTCAAGGTGAATCAACCATTTACTCTTCAATCAAGACAGGATGGTGGGGTTGCTCCTCCTCACATGCCTGAGACGACGCACACGGCCGTAGAAACACCGAACACTGAAACAACCAATGAGTAAGTTATCTTACCGGAAAATAACCAGGCTACCTCGTCTTCACCTCGAGCACTACGATGGTCCACCAGGTTCAAAGACAGCCTGATATATTTAATTTATGAACATTACCAGCCCGATTATTTGAATGTATACAGAGTTAGATCAACAGTTAGTAAAAATGTAAATACATTGAAGCTACAAATGTATTGAAAAAGAATAAAAACATTTCCAAAGAAAAGGGGATGTGATGCAATGAGATGTAGATTGTCTGTATTATCATCTGTATGTAAATAACAATATATGTATAACTGTTGTAGTTCCAGCATCCGACTAGCAGGTGGTGCGAGTATGCAAACACGTGAGCCAGAGGAACCATGGGCGAGATTCTCCGCAAATGCGGAGAATCATAAAGGCTGCCGTGGGACAGGCCGTGACCCACGGCAGCCTTCACACCCACTTCCAGGGCCGATTCCCCCCCCCCCCCCGGGGCAGGGCTAGGTCATCAAGGCCGCACGTCAAGCGTCACGCCGGCTGACACGGCCAATGATGTCGGCCGCGCATGCGCAGGTTGGACAACGCCAACCCGCTCATGCGCAGTTGGCATCTTTTCCCTCAGCCGCCCCGCAAGACGTGGCGGCTTGATCTTGCGGGGCGGCGGAGGGAAAAGAGTGCGTCCGTTACGGATGCATGGCCCGCGATCGGTGGCACCGATCGCGGGTCTATGCCCCCCTTGGCACAGCCGTGGTACTGCCGTGCCAACCGGCCCCCCAGATGCCCCAAACGGGCATCTGGCACCCGTTTCACGACGGCAGCGAGCAGGTGTGTTTGCTGCCGTGTTGAAACGGGTGTGAAGGCCAGGCCACTCAGCCTATCGGCCTCGGAGAATCGGCACTCGGGCGTGGGGGGGGCATGAAAAATGTCGGGAGGCCCTCCCGCTATTCTACCACCCGGCGTGGGGGGCGGCGAATCGCGCCCCATGTGTTCCAGGAGAATGTGTTAGGAGTTTGTAGCAGTCGCATATTAGAGTAGCTATGTCATATCTTAGTGTAAGGTAGTGTTAGACCATTATTTCCGACAGTATTGATCTTTGACATTTTAGTAATTCGTTAGTGTAGTGTTAGTAAATAACTTTGTTTATAAAGCAAAGTCTAATGTTCTTTGTTCACTCAATATCAAGATTCAACATCAGCCCAATCAAAGAACATTACAGTGTCCATGCAGAAACAATGATCCAAAAGAAGCATTTGAAGACACAGAATCCAGCATTAAGATTGCAAGCAAATGATAATATTGGTTAGATTTGTAGGTGACGAAGCATTTGTTGCAAACATAAAGGAAGGATTGCAAGGTCTCATAGACTAGTAATGGCAGGCATGATCTTTGGAATGAAAGTGAACATTGGTAAACTAAAGCATATCTCAAAATCACCAAGGAATATTCATAGAAGGAAGAGAAGTAGAACAGGTACAAGAATTCAAGTATTTAGGAAGCACAATATAGAACCATAGAATTCCTACGGTGCAGAAGGAGGCCATTTTGCCCTTCAAGTCTGCACTGATCCTCTGAAAGAGCACCCTACTTAGGCTCACTTTCCCCACCCTATCCCTGGAACCCCACTAACCTGAACATTTTTGGACACTGTCCCTTTAAGAAAGGTTTTCGTCTTATTACATTGCTTCAGTGATGTCATTTTGTGGGTGGAGCTCAGCTGCAGCTGTGAGGTTTTTGTTTTTGCTTTCAGATTTGGCTGCTGTGCACTCAGACAGAGAAAATAAGTGTTTTGGCCTGTCTCTATTTTCATTTTAAATATCTGTTCCAGTAAAAATCACCTTGGTGGTGGCTTTAGATATAGTTTGCTTTTTGGAAGGGTTTAAACCTGCTGGTGAGGCGAGGTCAGAATCTCAGGGAAAGACAGTCTTATTCAATGAGAATGCAGAGTGCTGAGCCATGCCCTTGAACAGGAGGTTTATGGGATTTTGTTTTTGAATTGGAACAGGTGAGGGGGAATTCATTAAATGTTTTTCATAGATTATTGCAGCTGGGTGGTGTCTTTATGTTTGTAATTGATAAAATAAATCTTGCTGTGTGTTTATATAAATGTTAACTAAATTCTTAGAATAAAGCTTGCTTGATTAAAGTATCTGGGAAGATCTTTGAATCACGCCTGAAGGGAAGGCTCTTGTGCTCATCCTAGCCAAATTCAACATAAAGGTTGTAGGTCAGGTGGACTTCATAATATACTTTGGAGTTCTAACCCCCGACCCATAACAACACTAAGGGGCAATTAGGATAGAAATCCACCTAACCTGCACATTTAATATCTGCAACAAGAAGTAAGATCAGGGATTGCAATGAGAAAGGCCATGCTTAGTATGAAGAAATGGTTGCTAGTCAGAAAGCCGAATAAACAACTAAACAAGTGACTTGTAAAGTTACTTTATTTGGAGTGTTGATTTTTGTGGATGTGAGACTTGGATCTTGTGGAGATGGGGACCAACTTGTAAGTACCTCTGAAATGTGGGTTTGGAGGAGAATAGAAATGACCTGCTGGACAGAAAATAGTTACAAATAATGAAGTGTTATGGAGAGTGAACGTGCAAAGAAATTTGTTGAACACAATTAAGAAAAGGCAGAGACAGACACATCGTGAGGCATATTTTGACTTGAGAGAGACATTTGGGGGAAAGATTTCAAGGGGAAAAAAGAGGAAGGAAGAAATGTCATCAATGTTGGATGGCTTGAAAATTGAAGGAAGTTATTAGCAAATGAAAAAGCTGGCATATGCTAGAGATGTGGGAAGATTACTATGAGCCAAGGACCCTTTGCTACTCTTGCGATTGCTGCTTGTCCCATCTGCCTTCAGGCAGAGCACATATGATGTGACCTGAGTGGCATCCTTTTTTTTCATAAATTCAAAGTACCCAATTCATTTTTTTTCCAATTAAGGGCAATTTAGCATGGCCAATCCACCTACCCTGCGCATCTTTTTGGGTTGTGGGGGTGAGAGCCACGCAGACATGGGGAGAATGCACAAACACCACTCTGCCAGTGACCTGGGGCCAAGATCAAACCCAGGTCCTTAGCGCTGTGAGGCAGCAGTGCTAACCACTGCACCACCGTGCCGCCCTCCTGAATGACATTATGCTTCACCGTCAGACCTTTGCCCCAAAATTCTTTTTTTAAAAATCTTTTTATCGGCATTTCTCATATTTATAAACTGTTGTGTATATATACATTAAATTTAACTTGCCCGCGCTAATTTACTTTATTGTACGGAGAGGTTTATTTTGTCCTTCATTTAACTTGGCCCTATGTACATATTGCTGCCCTCTGAATCAGTCTGTAGACCCCCCCCCCCCCCCCAATGTCGTGCCCCCCCCCCCCCCCCCCCCCCCCCCCGCCTTTGGCTTCAGCTTTGCTTTTCTTTTATTTTCCAGGAAAGGGGGGGGGTAGCCCCCCCCCCCCCCCCTCTTCTCTTGTGGTTTCCTTCCGTCTCCCTCCCCCCCTCCCCCGGGTTGCGCAGTCCTTTGGTTCCTCATCTGTCTTGGTTTTTATTCTTAACTTACTCCTCATTGCTGGCCTCGAACAGGATTTGGAACAGGCCGACAAACTGCCTCCAAGTATCCAGGAAACCTTCCTCCAACCCTCGGATGGCGTACTTAATCTTCTCCAGGTGGAGAAATTCCTAAAGGTCAGCGAGCCAGGCTGCAGCTGTGAGTGGTGCTGTTGATCGCCAGCCGAGCAGGATTCTCCGGTATGTGATTCGAGAAGTGAAAGCAAGGCGTTGGCCCCCATCCCCATGTGGAGCTCTGTCTGCTCCGACTCTCCAAAGATTGCCACTATCGGGCATGGCATCACCCTCACTCCCACAACCTTGGACATTGCTTCGGAGAAGGCTGTCCAGAACCCAGCAAGTTTAGGACAAGCCCAGAACATGTAGGTGTAGTTGGCCGGGCCCCTCTGGTACAGCTCACATTTGTCCTCCACCTCCGGGAAGAACCTGCTCATTTGGGTTCTGGTCAGGTGTGCTTTGTGCACCACTTTGAGCTGCATTAGGCTTAGCCTTGCTAAGGAGGAGATGCAGTTAGCCCTGCTCAGTGCTTCGCTGCCAAGTCCCCACCCTACCTCTGTCCCCAGTTCGCCCTCCCATTTTTGTCTTGTCCCGCCCAGTGGTGTTTGGGCTCTGTCCAGTAGCTGTCCGTATATTTTCCACATAGCCCCCCCCCTTCTCATTGCTTGTGCCTATCAGGTCCTCTAGTAGTGTGGTTTCTGATGTCCCGGGGTACCCTACTGTCCCTTTGTGGAGGAAGTGTTTTATTTGGAGCTGTCTCATTTCCTGTCCTTTTGCTAGATTCCACTTCCACGTCAGTTCATCCAGTGTTGCCAGTCTGCGCCCTATGTAGAAGTCCCCGACCATCAGTGTGCCCCTATCCCACCTCCATCTTTTGAAGGTAGTATCTAGCATGGCTGGGGGGAATCTGTGATTGCCGCAGATGGGGGCCATGGGGGACATTTTAGTTATCCCGAAGTGTTGTCTCAATGATTTCTCTCCATGATTTCTCTCAGATCTACTGCTGCTTCCAGCTCCCCCTGTCTGCCTTCCCCCACAACTGGTAGTTCCAGTCCATCTAGGAACTGTTTCACCCCCACATCCCTGTTAAGGGGCTCGGAGGTGTACAGTCCCCGGTAGAAGGTCTCAAATGCCCGATTGACCTCCTTTGGTTCTGTTACTAGTCTGCTTCTGCTCTCCTTTACCTGCGCTATTTCCCTCGCCTCGTGGCTGCCTGCTTTCTCAGCTGCTGAGCCAGTAGGCAACCAGCCTTGTCTCCGTGTTCGTAGTAGGTTCCCCTTGTCTGGCGGAGTTGGTACACTGCTTTCCTGGTGGATAGCAGGTTAAAGTCCATTTGGAGCTCTTTCCTCTCCGCCAGCAGCTCTATGGGTAGGACCTCGGAGTATTTTCTGTCGACTTCCAGAATAGAGTCCGCCAGTTGCTGCGTGGCCACCCTCTCTTCCATATCTCTGCTTGCCTTGTAGGCTATGACCCAAAAATTCAATGGCAATATTCAAAAGCAGTGAAAGTTGACTAACAGCTCAGAAAGCCAGTGCACAACAGAAAGAAGGAAAGCCATAAATAATGGCTTGTGATCAAAGCCATTGCTTAAGAATAGCTCTATAAGTTAAATTATGTTTCATTATATTGGATCTTAAGGTTGTTATTAGCCCTAGATTTTCTATGAAAACTAAAACACGATATGAAAAGAAGCAGTTATAGTGTGTGCAATGAGCCATGTACTTATTTTAATTTAAGTTGTAGCTACAACCTATATTCCCTCAGCCATATTACAGGGGGGAAATAGTAAAATACACAAATGCATTTTTGCAGGGATGCACTTAGAAATTGTGACTTGTTCAGTGCATTTTCTAGACCATTGAAGTGTATTGTAATTCAACATTTGGAACCAAATAAATGTTACAACACTGTTTGAAGGTTCTATTAAATTCCCCTATACAATTAATTTTAACGTTTGTCTATTCATTATTAAGGAAACTATTGAGTAAACTTAAAATGAAGACATTTCAAAAAATTACATATCTGTTCAGCAGCAACTGAAATAATCAATGTTTGTTTGATGTCTGGTAAATCAGTGGGATTAGACACACTTCACATGTAATGTAAACAGGGGTTAAAATGCTGATGCTCAAAATGCAAGAAGTTATTAGTTATGTGTAATGATCCAAATTCACTTCCAAATGCTTCAGGAGGAGGAGCAACATAGAGTAACAATACTTGATTGGAGGAAGACCAATTTCAAATGTTTGTGAATGAAACTGATGTAAATATTAATGAATGATTGAAAGCCTACCGTGTAATGGGAAAATAGGTTGCCTTTAAAGAGAAGATGGTTTAAATACAATCGAGGTACATTCTCATGAGAGGAAATGGTAGGCAAATAATGGTAGAACTTCTTGGATGATGAAAGAGATCGAGAGTAAGATGAAGCAGAGAAAGGGTCTCTGTGTGGCAGATATCAGGTTGATAACACAAATGAGAACTAGACAGAAAATAGTAAGTTCAGATGGCAGCTGAATAAGGAAGTGAGAGGCAAAGCGAAAGCATGAGAAGAGAATAGCAGATAACATAGAAGGGAATCCTGAAGTTGTCTCAATACGTTTCAATAGTAAAAGAGTAGTAAGAGGAGGAGTGGGACTGATTAGAGGCTCAAAGGGAACTACGAATGGAGGTAGAGCATGGCTAAGTTTTTTAAAAATTCATTTATGGAATGTGGGTGTCACTGGCTGGGCCAACATTTATTGCCCATTCCCGAATTGGCCTTGTGCTGAGTGGCTTGTTAGGCCATTTCAGAGCATCTAAGAGCCCTGCTGTGGGGTCTGGAGTCACATTTAAACCAGACATGCTTGTTAGGTAGATTGGACATCCTGAATTCTCCCTCAGTGTACCGGAACAGGTGCCAGAATGTGGCGACTAGGGGATTTTCACAGTAACTTCATTGCAGTGTTAATGGAAGCCTACTTGTGGCAATAATAAAGATTACTAAGTGTAGATTAATTATAGGAACCCAGCATTGATTTATTAAAGGCAAATTCTGTTTCACCAACTTGATTGAATTGTTTTGTTAAGGTAGTGGTTAGGGATGGCATAGACCACCTCAGAAGCATTAAATATATGGGGCACGATTCTCCCAACGGGAGACTAAGTGTCAACACCGGAGTGAAAACCGGAGTGTTTCACTCCGGCGTCGGAGGCCACTCCTCGCCCCCTATTCTCCCACCCCCAGGGGCTAGGAGCGGCGCCGCGTCAGTTTTGCGTGCAGGGCCTTGGCGCCTACGTCAAAGCAGCGCCGCATAAATGACGCGGCTGGCGGCGCTTAAATGATGTCACCCGCACATGTGCGGTTACCGTCCTCCCCGGGGGCGCCCCGCATGACATGAAGGATTGATCTTGCGGGGCGGCTGAGGAAAAAAATTGGGTCCTTTAGAGACACTGGCCCGCCAATTGGTGGGCACCCCCCTGGTGCTCGATCCTCTCTCTCTCTTCTCCCCCCCCCCCCACCCCCCAGGCCACACACGCAGCGTTCGCGCGCTGTTCACGCCGGCAGCGACCATGTGTGGTTGGCGCCGGCGGGAACGGGTCAGATTGGGCAGACTGCTCAGCCCATCCGGGCTGGAGAATCGGCGCTCAAACGTTGGAAACGGCGAGCGGCGATTCTCCGAGCGGCCTGTCGTAAAACTCGGCACGCCATTTGGGGGGGGGGGGGGGGGGAGAATCGCGTGCGGGTGCTAGGGTGGCATGGCGGGAATCGCCCGGCACTCCCGCGATTCTCCCACCCGGCGTGGGGGGTCAGAGAATCGCGCCCATGGATTTCCAGAAGGCTTTTGTTTAAGTTCCACATTATAAATTTGCCAGCAAAGCTGAATCCCATGAAATAAAAGGGACAGTGGCAGGATGGATATGAGGTTGGCTTAGTGACAGGAAACTGAGAGTGGTTGTGAACAATTGTTTTTCAGATTGGAGGATGATTCTGTTTTCCTCGGGCTGGCTGATATATATTATTGACATAGATTTGAGTGTTCAAAGCGCAATTAGAAAATTTGAAGATGACACAAAACTTGCAATTTTGTGTGCTCCGAGGAAGATGGTGATAGAGTTCAAGAAGACATGGACAGACTG
This sequence comes from Scyliorhinus canicula, assembly GCF_902713615.1. Taxonomy (NCBI): domain Eukaryota; kingdom Metazoa; phylum Chordata; class Chondrichthyes; order Carcharhiniformes; family Scyliorhinidae; genus Scyliorhinus; species Scyliorhinus canicula. The sequence continues at coordinate 78,828,732 of NC_052158.1, read as the reverse complement.
TGGTGGACATAGGTGGACATGTTAAAATTTAATATAAAAATATCAGATAAAATTTAATGCAGGGCTATGTGATATGATGTGTTTTGGGAGGAAGAGTGAGGAGAGGCAATAGAAACCAAAGAGTATAATTCTAAAGGAGATGCCAGAGCAGAGGAACCTTGAGGTGTACAAATTATTGAAGATGGCAGTACAGGTTGAGAAAGCAAAATAAAATGGCACGTGGAATTCTGGGTTTTATAAATAGGGATACAGAGTACAAAAGTAAGCAAGTTACGATAAAAGATTTGAACCACTGGTCTGGCCACAACCGGAGTACTGTGTCCGATTCTGGGTATTCCGATTTAGGGCAGCTCCAGGGAGGACACAGAAAAGACTTACAAGAATTGTTCCATGGATAGGGGACTTCTGTTATGTGGCTGGCTTGGAGAAGATGGGACTATTCTCTTTGGAAAAGAGAGGGGTGAGTGAAGATTTAATAGAGGTATTCAAACGTCATCAGGGTGTATACAGAGTGGATAGGGAGAAACTGTTTTGTTAGTAGAACTGCTAAGATCCAAAGGCCACAGTTTAAAGTGATAGGTAAAAGAACCAAAGGCAATATGAGAAACAACCCTTTAACATGGATAATTAGGGTCTGAAATGAGCTGCCTGATGGAGGAGGCAGATTCAGTTGTGGTTTTCAAAAAGATAAGCACCTGAAGAGAGAAAAATTGCAGGGCTTCCAGGAAAGGACAAGACAACAAGATTAGCTGAAGAACTATTAACTTAACAGACTGAATAGCCTCCTTCTTCTGCTGTGATAATTCTATGACTGTATGCCACTCAACCATGGTCCTTAAAGTGTCTGCTGAAGTCCGTCACTAAAACAAATCAAATAAGAAACGAATGTACGGGGAACAGTCAGCTTGATAGATAACATTCGCAGAAAGAGAAATAGTTAATGTTTCAGGTCAACAGCATTTTTTTCAACAAGGTAAGTTTGTTTTTTAAAAAAAAGATCTTTGAGCAGCATGTCTGTTCCTTCCAGACTCAGTGTTGAAGACTGTTGTTGGCTCGCAGTTGGACCCTAGATTGTTTCCTGTGTCTCCAATTGTGAATGAATATCTGGCTCGTGTACTCACTATACAATCAAAATTCAACGCCTTTCTGGTTTATTAGAAAGAACCAGTCATTATATCAAATATGTTTAATGAGAGTAAACTGTCTTTCAAAATACCTTTTTAAATCATTTTTTAATTAATTCATGCTGAGCCAGCATTTACTGCTCATCCCTGAGGACAATTAAGAGTCACATGTTGTCCAGACCAGGTCAGGATGACAGATTTGCTTCCCTAAAGGACATTAATGAACCAGATGGATTTTTCCCAAGCATCAACAATAGTTTCATGGTCATCATTTGACTTTTATTTCCAAATTTTTATTGAATTCTAATTTCGCCATCTGCCATGACGGGGTTTGAACTCTGGTCCCCAGAACATTACTCGGGGTCAGCGACAACACCAATATGCCACTGTCTCGCATTTAAAGGGTTCGAATGAAATACATGTTTAAAAAGGTAACAATGCATGCAATAATATAAAGAACAACAGAAGAATACACATGCTCATGTATTGATCCTCTGCCAATCTTCTGGCATTCCCTCCTGCTGTGTTCCACCTCCTGAAAGTAAGAGGGATGATTAACCGTAACTATAATGGTAACTGTGGTCAGGAGCCTCCATTGTAAATCCGCCTCATTACCGCTGCCAGCGAGAAGAGAGAATTTGGCGCACCAGCCAAGTCTCCATTCACTGCAGTGGGAATGTAGAATCCCGCCGGTGTGAAGAAAACAGAGAATTCCACCCTGTTTATCACTGTTTAGGTGCTTCTGGCATAGCTCATTTGCTGTTAGTTGTGTGTGTATGCAGTGAAAGGTTGTTAGAGATCAGTCCTGCATGTCAGGGTATGCTTCTGTAGCATGTGGTACGTGAAGCAGTGTGAAAGGTGTGTGAAAGGTGTGTGATATGATGGGCGTGATATACAGATGTGTTCACTCTTGACAACGCGAGCAAAGTTTTTCAATATTTTCAGTACTGCTGTCCTCAGGGTTCCACAATAGGGACTAAATACTCTTCCTTCTGATGATGTGCGTCGAAGGCTTCCTGCCCAAGACAGAAGTATGGTGTTTCACTCCACTTGTCATCTGTGCCTTCAGGGCAGCAGCATTGCATTGGAAAGCCCTCTTGTTGGCATATAGCAACATCTGCCTCCACCTTGAATCATCTACAGTGATTATCCAGTAGCCTTCACTACATTAGAGCAGCTACTCTTTGATAAGGACAATGTCTTTAAAAAGGAGAACGTGATTTGCTTGCACCCGTCCTGTGCAGAAGCCGCAGACAACACTATGGAGAAGAGTACAGCATGGAATCTGGTTGAGACCATGCTACAATCATGGAAATAAGCTGGGAGACCAAAATTAAGTACCTGCTCCAATAGTGGGACAATTTTTAGTTTTGGTATCCGACCCTCTGCATAACATGGCTGGCAGTTTCTCCTACCTGAGCAAACCAATTGCCATCCCCCTGACAGGTTCTCTCATGAATTAGAGAAGGAACGTGGGATGATGTACCCATGCTTTCAAACGAAGGAGCCCTAATTCGAGGGACCCATATAATGTGTCAGAAAAGCTCATCATCACTTGGAGTTTAGAGGCTGCAGCCTGATGCCAACCAGGTTTGATGCTGTAATCCTCTCCATAGTGCTCCAGGATTGGAGAGGAGACCTGGAAATGCTGCTCCCAGATGTCGCATTCCTACGTGGAGGTCCTGCTGAGGGACTGAATTGGAGGGAGCTCTTCCAACAATGACAGCAAAAGGACAACCTCTCCAACCATATATAGGCATGCATGCAGAAGTCAGCAGATGGAGTGTTCTTTCTCTTGGAGAATGTGCTTCAAAAGGACATTGGACCTCAGGAGGATGGGCATTATGACCCTGGACCGGACCCCAACAATTGCTAGGATACCGAACAGGGACTTCAGTCATTTTCTATGCACCAAAGGGATATAGTGCATTAAACCAAACTTTATTATTAACAGAGTATTAAACTATTTTAACATCACAGAAATATAGCTTACAATTACCAGCTAAATAATGCTTAACAATAAAATAAACATAAACACTTTAAGTTAGGTTAGGTGGATTGGCCATGATAAATTGCCCTTAGTGTCCAAAATTGCCCTTAGTGTTGGGAGGGGTTACTGGGTTATGGGGATAGGGTGGAGGTGTAGACCTTGGGTAGGGTGCTCTTTCCAAGAGCCGGTGCAGACTCGATGGGCCGAATGGCCTCCTTCTGCACTGTAAATTCTATCGCCAATCAAGTAAAACACATCACAGGTCAAAAACCACTTTTAAATAAAGTTTCCAAACATAGGATTACTTGCCGTTCTCTGAAGGAAAGTTCTTTGAAAGACTGCTTGGAGAGTGAGAGGGAGAGAGTGATCCTTTCAGTTAATAGCCTGCAGATCACCGTCTGTCAGACTAATTCTCAATCTGACAGCATTCTGCAAAAGCAACTGTTCAGTTTACAACTTCCAGAAACAACCTAAAAACTGCCTGCTTACAGACCAGGCTTCTCCCATTACTTACATCATCTTTATCCCACTCAAATCCCATACTTAGGTTTAAACACAATGTCCCTAATCATCTACTCCCAAGGGAATCCCCAGAAAGCATAACAAAATCACATTAGGCCTCTCCTTTTAAACATAAACATGGCTTGAAATAATGATGATCTCACCTTCATGACATCTTAATTGCACCATTTGCAGTCACAAAGTCTGCCTGTCTTTTAAACTAGGATTTCAAAAAATATTACTTGTGCAGATAGATACACACCCTCACCCAGGCTTTTAAAACTATTACCTCACCAGATGCATAAAATACAACATATATACCAATTTCTTAAATTCATCACGTGGGAAATATGAGTGTCATAATATTTTTAGATGCCAAACCAACACCCATTCTCCTAAACAGCAATTCATAGGTCACCACACCTTGTAACTCTATTTATTCTTCTCCCTGCACGCACTTCACATTCCCATTTGAGCAACCAAAACTTGTCGTCTGTCAATTGTAATTATGCTTCACAGTTGCTCTTGTCATGATATGCAGATACACACATAATGATATATAGACAAGCAGCTAATGGACACAGAGAACAGGACATGACCAATAAGCAGGCAAGACACTCAGGGGTGGGATCTGACTATAAAAGACACAAGGCACTCACACCCCGCCTCTTTCCACTGATGAACATCTAGAGAGTCAGTCAAGGGTGTTGTTACAATCACACACCTCCACCACGTGGCTAGGAACTAGTCTGGTTCAGTCAGACAGAGTAACCACACTTAAGTTAGCAGAGAGTCGAACTCAGAGAACTGTGCTATTAGTTCAAGAAACCTGATTGAACTAACTTCAAGGTCTGGAGTATCTGATCTAAGCTGCATCCAGTTTCAGCCAGTGTTAGACCAGTGTACCTAACACGACAGCCCTCAGCGTATGGTGTTTCACCCCCACCATCACCCCATCAACTCCATACAAGCCATTACAAGGACATAGACCTCTCTGCTTTCTCTCCTTGAAACTTGGAGAGAGGGAGATACAATGGGCATCCGGATACCGGGAATTGGAGCTCTTCAGTGTAACTGACCAAAGCCTTCCCAGCTTGTCATTTTCATTCTGGCTTTCACTAAGGAAGGTCTTTCTGCTGTACATGCACCCCTGTGACCTACCGAATTGCTGACAAATTGGGATACATGTTCAGGCGTAAGGCTTCTCAGAATTGGCTTCTTAACAGCTGTAACAACCACTTAATTACTTACCTGACAGATTGAAGGTGGATTCCTGCTCACTTTTGATGTTATCAAGGGGAAAAGCCAAAGGAAGATGAGATCAGATCAGGATCTGGACCTGCCGTCAGTTTTTGGGACTTCCGCACTCTGCTCACTCCCAAACTAGCCTCCAAAGGGCAGGGAAAACTCTAACCTACATGTTCCCAGCATCCACACTCAAAGCCCCTCTCACCCAGACAATGTAAAAGCAAGGAAACCATATTAAAACCTGATAAGTCGCTGGCTAGTTTTCTGCTGGAATATTGTGTCCAATTCCAGGAACCACGCATTAGGAAATGTGTCAAAGCCTGAGAGAAAGAGAAGAGGAAATTTACTAGAATGGCACCAGAAATGTGGACTTCAAGTTCATGGGGACGAGGGAAGCTGGGGTTGGTCTCCTTGAAGCAGAGAAGGTTAGACAGAGCTTTAACAGAGCTGAACAAAATCATACAGAGTTTTGATGGAGTAAATAAGGAGAAATTGTTTCCAGAGGAAAAAGGATGGATGACCAGAGGACACAGATTCAAGACTAATAACAAAGAATCTATAGATGACATGAGGAATGTTCTTATCCTGCGAGTTGCTGGAAACCACTGCCTAAATGAGCAGTGGAAGCAGATTCAACAATAACTTTCAAAAGTTCTTATTGAATGTTGGGTGAATGCTGAAAGGAAACAAGTTGTAAGCTTATGGTCGGAGAATTCCATCCAATATGTTATAATTTGCAAAAAAAAAGACTTGTTTCAGACTATCATATATGGCTCAATCTGAAAAATCTTGATTTATTAACTAAACCAGTCCTGTCAGTCGGATGATCACGTTGCAATTTAATTCTTATTTGCCAGAAACATCAAAGATTGTTTTGGAGATAGATATATTATTAACACTAACTTGTCAATGATTTGACTCTTATCACCACAATATTATGTATGGTGATGCCAGTCAAGGTAGTTTCATTTTTACCTTGAATCAACAGAATCCAAATCATCAGCAGTACAACAGTAACTTTATGATAAACTTTGCAACATATCATCTAGATATTATTTATTCACAATATGAATGATATATTGGATATCCAAGCTTATTGTATGCAGTCAATGAGTATAAGTTCACAATCTGTGTTCTGCCTTTCACAAATAGATTTCCAGCACTAAGTTGTTGGGACACAAACCCATACAATTACTTGAATAACAGGTTAGCTGGAGTCTCTTCTGCATTATCTGTGACATGCTTTTGTGATTTAAATAATTTTCCTGCTTTAATTAATTTTGCACATAGTGTACATATGTCTGTTCTGTTATACTATTGAATTAACTGTTCATACTGTACATTCTATATTTTACTTCATTAACATCTAGTTTTATATACAAGTGCAGCGCACAATGCCCTTTGCCATAACACTTATCCAAGCCTCAAGGCTAGTTGTCCCAGAGACATCAGCCTTTAGTGTGTTGACACCACACTATATTTAGTGAAATGCCATTTCACCTGAACACTGAAACCATGTAAGGAAACAACCCCTTGAACCAGGCTGCCTATGTCAACATGTACTCATGTCTGTATCACTTTGACAAATGATTAGCTTACTGGGCATTCCCTCCATAGTCACATATTGTCACTATCTCTGCATTCAGCCAATGACTTCTCCCAGCAGTGATGATTCCTTCAAAAGCACCTTCCAAACCTGCAACCTCCACCACCAAGAAGGACAAGGGCAGCAGATCCATGGGAACACCACCACCTGCAAGTTCCCCTCCACGTCATACACCCTCCTGATTTGGAACTATATCTCCATTCCTTCACTGTCACTGGGTTAAAATCCTGGAACTCCCCTCCTCACAGCAGTGTGAGTGTACCTACACCACAAGGACTGCAGCAATTGAAGAAGATGACTCACCACCAGCTTCTCAAGGACAAGTAGGAATGGGCAATAACTGCAGATCCAGCCGATAACACTCAAGTCCAATGAAAGAATCTTTTTTAAAAATTTATGCCGGACTTTTAAAATTGCCACCTGGTCAAACTATCCTTTGATCTTTGGAACAACTGACAGGAAAGTGAGGGAGGGATGGTTAAGTGTCAGGAGATGGGTTCACTGTAACACAAGAAACAGAAATGCAATGAATAAATTAATATGTAGAGCTCAGAGCTCATCACAGGGCGGGTTGTCATCATCCTCCATGGCCTGCAATAGACCCGCCTCCACCGGCGACCGTGTGAGCCCGGCCCGTTGTGCCGCAGGTGGATGTGCAATGGAGGGGTGGTGTGCATGTGGGTACGGTGGGGGTGGTTGGTGGTGGGTGGGTGGGCGTGCTGGGTGGGTGAGGGGGGTTTAGGGTGTTAGTGCTGGGTGGGTGACGGGGGTGAGGGTGGTTGGTGTTGCATGGGTGGGTGAGGGTGGTAGGCTGGTGCCGTGGTGTGCAGTCTGTGCCCATACTCAGTGATTCCCATGCCCCCCCTAGTCCGTGAACCGGGCGGCTATCAGCCTGTCCTGTGCCCGCTGGCCCAGCCGGTAGGTTGGGCAGCCTCCCATCCATGTCCACCCCATCTGTCCTGACCATTGCCCCCATCCTCCTCATCTGGGGAGGTCTGCGCCTCGTCTTGCTGTTCGTCCCCTTCCCCCTACTCTGCCTGCAGCACATCGCCCCTCTGCTGGGCAATGTTGTGCAGGATACAGCACACTACAACAATACGGCCCACCCTATCTGACGGTTGCTGGAGGGCCCCTACAGAGCGGTCCAGCACCTGAAGCGCATCTTCAGCAGCCCAAAGCACCTCTATCACACCTGTGGTCGCTGCATGGGCATCGTTGTAGCTGTTCTCCACGTTACTCTGTGGCCTCCGTATAGGCGTCATCAGCCACGACCGCAACAGATAACCCCTGTCGCCCAGCAACCAGCCCCTCAGCAGGGTGGGGATGAAAGATTGCGCCAATGCGAATAAGTCATGCACACTGACCAGGTACTGGGCGCAGACGTGCAGGATCCTCATGCGGTGGTCACAGACCACCTGCATGTTCATAGAATAGGTCCCCTTCCTATTCATGAACACAGCCCTGTTATCTGCAGGTGGCCGCATGGCGACCTGCATTCCATTGATTGCCCCGAACCATGGGCAACCTGGCCACAGCAGTGAAGCCCGCTGCCTTGGTATCCTGGCTGGCCCAGTGCACAGGGAACTGGATGTAGCGGTCCGCAATGGCATATAGTGCGTCTGTCACTGCATGGATGCACTGGTGCACGGATGCCTGCGAGATGCCGGACAGATCTCTACTTGGCTCCTGGAATAACCCCCCCCTCTCCATCACTCACCCTCCCCGGCTCACCCCTGGCACACCCCCCCCCCCCCCCCCCCCCCCCCCCCCCGCCGACTGGCACGCACCCTCCCCAACCCCCTTTCCTCCCTGGCATGAACCCTCTCCATCACTCGCCCTCCCTGGATCCCCCCACATCTCCCCGGCACGCACCCTCTCCATGACTCGCCCTACCAGGCACCCCCCTCTCTCCACCCCGTCACGCACCCTCTCCGAACCCCCCACTCTCCTTCCAGGCACCAACCCTCTCCAAAGCCCCCCCCTCCTCCCTGGCACGCACCCTCCCCAAACCGCACCCCCTCTCCTCCCCGTCATGCACCTTCCCCAACCCCCCCTGGCACGTATCCCCCCCAACACCCCCTCCCCGGCACGTACCCTCCCCAACCCCCCCTCCCCAACACGTACCCTCCCCAACCAACCGCCACCCCACCCCACCCCTCCTCCCTGCATGCACCCTCTCCATCACTCGCCCTCCCCTGACACGCCGGCAGACAGCATCCCCAACCCCTCTCCTCACCTCCCCTGCACGCACCCTCCCCAACACCCCCCCCCCTCCTCGCCGGCACACACCCTCCCCAGACGCCCCTACCTCCTCCCCAGCATGCACCCTCCCCAACCCCCCCCCCTCCTCGCCGGCACGCTCCCTCCCCAACCACCCCCCCCCCCCCCTCCTCCCTGGCACACCCTCACCAACCCCCCCCCCCCCACTCCTCCCCGGCACGCACCATCCCCAACCCCCCCTCCACCCTGGCACACCCTCCCCGACCCCCACCCCCCTCCTCCCCGGCACGCACCATCCCCAACCCCCCCTCCTCGCCGGCACACACCCTCCTCAACCGCCCCCCTCTCCTCCCCAGCATGCACCCTCCCCAACCCCCCTCCTCCTCGCCGGCACGCACCCTCCCCAATCACCCACCCCTCCTCCCTGGCACACCCTCCCCAAATCCCCCCCTCTCCTCCCCGGCACGCACCCTCCCCAACCACTCCCCCCCCCCCCCCCTTTGCTGGCACACACCCGCCCCAACTGCCCCGCCCCCCCAACCGCCCCCACCTCCTCCCGGCATGCACCCTCCCCAACCACCCCCCCCTCCTCCCCGCATGCACCCTTTCCATCACTCGCCCTCCCCTGACACGCCGGCAGACAACATCCCCAACCCCCCCCCCCTCCTCCTCCCCTGCACGCACCCTCCCCAAACCCCCCCCTTCTCGCCAGCACACACCCTCCTCAACCGCCCCCTCCTCCCCAGCATGCACCCTCCCCAACCCCCCCCCCCCCCCCCCCCCCCCCCCTCCTCGCCGGCACGCACCCTCCCCAAATCCCCCCCTCTCCTCCCCGGCACACACTCCCCAAATCCCCCCCTCTCCTCCCCGGCACACACTCCCCAATTCCCCCTCTCCTCCCCGGCACGCACCATCCCCAACCCAACATCCCCCCCTTGCTGGCACACACCCTCCCCAACCGCCCCCCCCCCCCTCCTCCCCAGCATGCACCCTCCCCAACCCCCCCCCCCCTCCTCGCAGGCACGCACCATCCCCAAACCCCCCCCTCCCCTTGCTGGCACACACCCTCCCCAACTGCCCCCGCCTCCTCCCCGGCATGCACCCTCCCCAACCCCCCCCCCCCCCCCTTGTCGGCACGCACCCTCCCCAACCACCCCCCTCCTCCCCGGCACACCCTTCCCAACCCCCCCCTCCTCCCCGGCACGCACCCTCCCCAACCATCCCCCCCCCCCCCCCCCACCACCTCCCTGGCACAACCCTCCCCAACCCGTCCTCCCTGGCACGCACCCTCTCCATGACTCGCCCTACCAGCCCCCCCTCCTCCCCCCTCCCTGGCACACCCTCCCCACCCCCCCCCCCCCTCCCTGGCACATCCTCCCCAACCCCCCCCCCCCCCCCTCCCTGGCACATCCTCCCCAACCCACCCTCCCCCCTCCCTGGCACACACCCTCCCTCCTCCCCGGCTCGCATCCTCCCCAACCTCCCCCTCCTCCCCGGCACGTACCCTCCCCAACGGCCCCCCTCTCCTCCCCGCACGCACCCTTCCCAACCCACCCCTCTGCTCACAGTCATGCACCCTCTCCAACACCCCCCCGCCCCCCCGCACCCACCATCTCCATCATGCACCCTCCCCAACCCCCTCTCCCCCCCAGCCCCCCAAGCCCATCCCCCAGCCTCTTCCCCCCCCGACACGCACACTCCAACGGCTCCTGCGACACCCCCCACCACCTGCAGCCACACCGTCACTTCTCTGGTGGCTACCCCACGCCGACCCCTACCTCCATGCTGGCTGGCATCAACCATTGCGACTGGTTGACGCCGTTAAATAGGTGATTTGATTTACGGCGGCGTGACCCGCGGAACTGCTAACCACAATCTCAAACCTTCCTAAATACAAGGGTGATACCAGACTGGAGGGTGGCAAATATTTTTTTTTAAATATAGAGTACCCAATTAATTTTTCCCAACTAAGGGGCAATTTAGCATGGCCAATCCACCTACCCTGCACATCTTTGGGTTGTGGGGGCGAAACCCACGCAAACACGGGGAGAATGTGCAAACTCCACACGGACAGTAACCCAGAGCTGGGATCGAACCTGGGACCTCAGCGCCGTGAGGCTGCAGGGCTAACCCACTGCACCACCGTGCTGCCCTGAGGGTGGTAAATATTTACATCCTTGTTCAATAGAGAGAAATATAAACCTGCCAATTATAGGCAATTACTTTAACATCATCAGTATTGGGGAAGTTTTTAGGAACAATATTCTGGGAGAAAATTAACAGTCATTTGGTCAAGTATTGATTAATAAAGCAGAGCCAACACAGATTTGTTAAGGATAAATCTTGTTTGACTAACTTGATTGAGTTGTTTTAACAAGGTAACAGAGAGGATGAAGTAGACCAGTACAATTAATTGATAGTTTGCATATGGACTTTCAAAATGAAATACCACAAGTTAAGCTCGTTGGCAAAATTGAAACCCCACGGGATAAAAACGACAGTAGCAGCATGAATACAAAATTGGCTAAAGGATAAAAAAGAGTTGTCGCGACTGTTTCTTTGGACTGGAGTACGTTATAAAATATCCAGGGTTCAGTACGAGAACCACTTGCAGTCTTTACTTATGTTAAAGACTTGGACTTGGGTATAGAGCACAATTCTGAAGTTTGCAGATAATTCAAAACTTGGAAATGCAGGAAACAATGAGGAAATAATAATGGACTTGAAGAAGACACTCAGAGCGGGGAGCCCCAGTGGGAGAGTCTGTGTAGGGGGTTGGGGCTGAGGGCATTGGCAACAATGCTGCTCCCGATGGCCCAGATAAATATTCGGTGAGTCCGGTGGTGGTGGCGACGTTGAAGATCTGGAGGCAGCATTTTAAGCTGTGGGCGGGGTCAAGAGAGATGCCAATTAGGGGGAACTTTAGGTTTGAGCCAGGGAAGTGGAATAGGAGGTTTCGGAGATGGGAGGAAAGGGGAGTTAGGGTATTAAAGGACTTGTTTCTGGGAGCAATTTAATGAGGGGAAGGAGGTTCAGATCTTCCCGATAGCACCGGCTTCCACGTTGTTGGAAGAGGTATTGACGACAGGGGGAATGGAGAAGGGGTGGTGTTGGCAATTTATGGGAAGATTCTGGGGGAGGATAAGGTATCATTGGAGGGGATTAAAGCTAAGTGGGAGGAAGATTTGGAGGCGGGGGATGCAGGATGGGCTGGGTGGATGGGTGGTGTGAGGTGCTACGGAGGTTGAACGCCTCACCCTCGTGCGCGAGGTTGGGGCTGATCCAGTTGAAGGTGCAAAATAGGGCACATCTCACGAGGGCAAGGATGAGCTGACTCTTTGAGGGGGTGCAGGACATGTGTGAGCGCTGTGGGAGGAGACTCTTACACCATGTTCACATGTTTTGGTCCTGCCCGAAGCTGGAGGGGTATTGGAGGGAAGTTTTTAAGGTTATCTCGGGGGCGGTGCATGTGAGGTTTGAACCAGGACCCCTAGAAGCCATTTTCGGGGTGTCGGACCAGCCTGGCCTGCCGGTGGGTGCGAGGGCAGATGCCTTAGCCTTCACCTCGCTGATTGCCCGAAGGCGGGTCCTGTTGGGGTGGAGATCAGCTAATTAGCCCTGTGCCTCGGCTTGGCGGGGGTACCTGCTGGAATTTTTGATGTTCAAGAAGGTGAAGTTTGAGTTGAGGGGGAGGATGGAAGGGTTCTACAATTCATGGGCATTGTTTATCCTGCACTTTCAAGAATTGGATGCCATCGAACATTAGGTTAGGGGGAGGGGGGCTAGTGTGTGTGGAGGTGAGGGGGGGGGGGCGGAGGTTGAGTATGTTGTATATTGTTTACCGTATATGGGTTGACCGTGGATTCTCTTTTGGTCTTTCTTGTTTTGTATTTGGGATGTAGAGGTGATGTTTGGGTTTATAAGTTGAAGGGATGCTGGTTGGGGGAGTGCTATTGTATTTGTTATTGTTGGTTATCTTGTGTTGGTTGTATATTTGATGAAAAAGTGGAAAATGAGGAGAATAAAAATATTTTAAGAAAAGAAAACACAGACTGGAAACCAATGAACAATGGCAGCCGTGTGGACCATCTACAAGATTCACTGCAGTAACTCACCAAGGCTCCTTAGATAGCACCTTCCAAACCCACGACCACTACCACCTAGAAGGACAAGAGCAGCATATACCTGTAAACCCCACCACTTGGAGGTTCCCCTCAAAGACAACCCTGATTTGGAAATATATCACCCGTTGCTTCGCTATCGCTGGGGTAACATCCTGATACTCTTCGCTAACAGCGCAGTGGGTGCACCTACACCTCAAGGACTGCAGCAGTTCAAGAAGGCAACTCACCACCACCTTCTGAATGGCAACGAGGGATGGGCAATACATGCTGGCCTAACCAGCAACGCCCACATCCCTTAAATTATTTTTTGAAAAGGGCAAGCACATGGCATATGCAAGTCAACTCAGAAATCAGTGTGAGGCATAATTTTTGCTAGAAAGAATGAAGGGAGACAGTGCATGCTAAATAGTGCTCTATTAAAGGAGGTGCAAGAACAAAGTGCCCCTAGGCACCTTTGAAGCTGGCTAGACAGGTTAACAAAGCATTTCACAATGCACATGGAATTGTGAGCTTTATAAATGGAAGCATAGAATACAAAAGCCATGAAGTAATGCTAAATCGATACTAAAACATAGGGTTGGATGGGGGCAGGGCAGGGGAGTGGGGGAAGGTGGTGGATGGGTAGTCAAGAGGTCGGGGAAATCAGTGGGGTAGTCGGGGATGGGACCTGGGGGCGTAGCCAGGAGCGAGGTATGGGGCATAGCCGGGAGGTCAGGGGATCAGTGATAGAGGGTTGTCGGGTGTTCGGGGGTGTTGGGGGTGTAGCCGGGGGAGTTGGGGGTGTAGCCAGGTTGTCAGTATGTGGTGGAAATTGGTCGGTAGTTGGGTGTGGAGATCGGGGGTACAAGGTTGTCAAGGGGCTGGGGTTAGCCTTGGGGTGGTGGGGCGTGGGAAGGTGGTCAAAACATTGTCGAGGGGCCCAGTGATGGGACGACGGGAGTGTTCAGTAGTTTAGTTCCCCAGGACCTGGAACTGGCTTTAATCCTTCTAACTCCTCCTAGGTAACTATTCTGCTGAGTGAAACCATTCAAAATCTTTGAGTTTCGGAAGGTTCCAGGCACAGGATTATTGCCATCCTTCTGGAATTTGCCATCAGCCATGTAGAATTTAGTTACCAGCAGATGGTGTCTTTCAATAACCATCAAATTCTTGGATTTACCATGCACCTGGAATAATAGGATTATGTATAAATTACAATAGAAACTGACAGTTCAGTCCAAATAATCTCTCTTTTTTTCTCTACAGTAGTCCTAATCCCTAACCAGTATGTCACCAGGGCTCCAAAGGTCAAGACCGCGGTGATGGTAATGTGGCATGTATCACCGGATCTCACCTTAGTTTGACCTCCTCTGTCACTTTTTTCTCCTTTTAACACCTCACCTTTTTTCACCCCTCTCATCTCGCTTCCAAAATCATCATTCTGTATGGTCCTTCCAAATACCATAAAAATGTTCTCAATGAAATATCTTCACTGCTTCCTTCCCTCCAACTCTGCACTGAACAACTTTGTATCCTTGGTGATTTTAACCTCCATTTCAACTCATGTTCTCTCTCTTCTGAGTCATTTGGCCTCTTATCCTCCCTCCTCACTCCTCTTTGAAACTCTTCTGCCGATAATCACGGCAACCTCCTTGATCTTCTATCTCATGTGGTGTTGCTAGTGCCATTGTATTTGGATAGGTGTTGATTGTGGAACAGTATGTCTTAAAGCAGTCTTAGGGTGGCACCATGGCACAGTGCTTAGCACTGCAGCCTCACAGCGCCAGGGATCTAGTTACAATTCCGAACTTGGGTGATTGTCTGTGGGGAGTTTGCACTTTCTTCCCTTATCTGCGTGGGTTTCCTCTGGGTGCTCCGGTTTCCTCCCATAGTCCGAAGATGTGCAGGTTAGGTGGATTGGCCATGCTAAAATTTGCCCTTATGTGTCAAAAGATGTGTAGGTTAGGTGGGGTCATTATGGAGACCATAGGAGAGGGCAATGTGGCATGTAGTGCGCAGCGTAATTTTGATTTATCATTGGTGGCTTAAAACGCAGAGATAAAGTCAGTGGCACATTTGCGGTGTGTCAAACATTATGCCAGCCTGAGGCAGATTCATACTTAAATACTCAATTAACATGAAACAGTTTTTGATTCAGCCTTATCCTCGTGATAAAGTTAGCAATGACGAGAATCTCATGGCACCTGGTCCGCAATTGTTTAAACGTAGTACGCACCAGTCAGTTTTGCGCAATTGTGACTAAACTAAGTAGTTGTCCATATTAAACTCTGTGGGACAAAATGGTGAGTGTTGAAAGGTTGTTGTTTGGCAGCGGGGAGATGCGGTGGAGAGAAAGGCCTAGCATCCCGGGTGGGGTGATCGGTGGGGAGGCTGGTTCCAGGCCTGGACTGAAAGATAGATGATGGGCCCAAAGGGTGGGGTCGCGTCTATTTATGTTGGGGTGCTGAGGGTCACACACAGAATGTTGGGTGTTGATTAAGTGTGATGGGGGCAAGTGTGAGGGTGACAGGTGGAGGGTGGAAGCTACAGGGTTTGGAAGGTTGCATGCAGCATTTTTTCTTGTTTGCTTCAAACACATATGGAGATGTCATTAAAGGGCCTATTGTGCGCAACCTTAACTCCACCATCCAAAATAATCTTCCTTTCCCCTCAAACTGCAATTATTATTATTTTTTTTTATTTTAGAGTACCCAATTATTTTTTTCCAATTAAGCGGCAATTTTAGAGTGACCAATCCACCTACTCTGCACATTTTTGGGTTGTGGGGGCGAACCCCACGCAGACACGGGGAGAATGTGCAAACTCCACACGGACAGTGACCCAGAGCCGGGATCGAACCTGGGACCTCAGCGCCGTGAGGCAGCTGTGCTAACCACTTCAAACTGCAATTATTATTGAAATGGATACGAAGCATGTATGATCATGCTCTCATCTGTCTGCCTTCTCCACACAGTTGTGAAGATCCTTCCTGTTGATTCCCTTCTTTCCCCTTTCTTTATTTTTACTGTTATCATTTTTGTTCCATGGATGCTTAATGGACATCTGTCTTTAAGCAGCAGGGGAAATGAGGAATTCCAAAGTTACAAAAGAGAACACTCTGCTAGCTTTGGACAAACTCAGACTTTGTGGCACCCGAGAGATGGGTGGGACTCATTTCGATTGGTTAGCTGGTGGCCAATGAATTCTGCCCGGTATTAGGTGGTGATTAGATCCTGCCTGAGTGGGTTGATATCTAGAGACCGAAGCAAAGCAGAGTTTGAATCCTGGACACTCAGATGAAAGGACCTGCTCTCTCTCCCGAGTGCTCTCTCCAGAAAAACTGCTATATTTCTGAAACTGCAGAGATCTGAATGAATCTACAGTGAAAACCTGGAACTCAAAGCAAAGTTTGAAGAGAAGAAAGGTGCTAGAAACAGCCATCTGAAACAAAGCCTCGTGGGTGGGATTCTCCATCAGACGATACTGGAGTCAGGAAATGCAATTGGCTGGAGAATCAGTTTTGACAACAAAATCGTGGCGGGCACCAGTTTCACGTCAAAATGCAATTCTCCGGTGCTTCGTCAGCGGCGTCAATGAGTTGCACTCCGCGTGTACAGTAACAGTCATTGGCATATGTATCATTAGCGGGTCTGACACGGTATTCTCCGGGACCTCCGCAATTCTCTGCCTCTACTGGGGTGAATTTTCTTTTTAGAACAGTACAGCACAGAACAGGCTCTTCGGCCCTCAATGTTGTGCCGAGCAATGATCACCCTACTCAAGCCGACATATACCTATACCAGTAACCCAACAACCCCCATTAACCTTATTTTTTAGGACACTAAGGGCAATTTAGCCTGGCAAATCCACCTAACCCGCACATCTTTGGACTGTGGGAGGAAACCGGAGCACCCGGAGGAAACCCACGCACACACGGGGAGGATGTGCAGACTCCGCACAGACAGTGACCCATCGGGAATCGAACCTGGGACCCTGGAGCTGTGAAGCATTTATGCTAACCGCCATGCTACCGTGCTGCCCCATCCCGAATTCCCGATAGCGAGGTTCACTTGTGCTTTTAAAATTCATGAAACCGGCGCCGTGGCTGATGAGGGAGAGAGAGGAGGTACGACATGGAGAGGTGCAACTGTGGGCTGCCGGTCCTGACACTGGCTGGGCGGGGGGGGGGGGGGGGGTGGGTGGCAATGGTGACGGGGGGGGGAAAGGTGACCCCCTCCCCCATGAGACGGGGGCGGTGCCCAGGCACAGACTGCCATTACCTCAGCCTGCAAGGCAGCCATCTTGCTGCGCACCCCACTGATCACCCACCCTGGCCCCTGGTTCGACAGAATGACACCGGCCAAATGGGTGCCTCCACACAACCATCACTGCATTCCACCCCACCACCCGCACACCCCACCCTCTGCCGTACCACCCTCTCCCACCCAACTAGCCGGAACCCACCAGTGAGGCATCATGCAGCCCACCCAAGGTGGGGGCACTGGAGGGGGCCAATTAGCAAGTCCAGTGCCAGCCGACAGTACCCTGGCAGCAGGGACCGGCACCAGTGCCAAGGCCCCCACAGAGCCGGGCACCGACGGGGCCTGGAGTGTGGAAAGCAGGCGGGGGGGGAGGAGGACATGTGGGGGCAGAGTCCACAGCGCGAACCGGGGCCACCATGTAGCCCATTGAACCTGGTTGGGCATGGGAGTGAGGTGGTATGGATATGAGCACTGCCATTGGTGCAGAGCACTGGCTTCCCATTGGCTCTGACTGGTCATGTGCCTCTCGTCCGATTGGTTGGGACTGTCATGTGACTACTCTCCAATTGGTTGAGAGGCAAGTAGGCCCCGCCTCTGAGGCGGGGTATAAGTACCCAGAGTTCCCGGTGGTCGGCCTTTCTCTGTAGTCGACCACCGGGCTAACAACTAGCTGATTAAAGCCTGAGTTTGACCTTCATCGTGCCTCGCGTCCAATTGGTGGTACATCAGACACGTATCCGGAGGCCACAGACCGATGTGGAGACCCGATACAACAAAGCCCACTCAGCGACCAGGGGCAGTATGGGCTTTGTTGTATCGGGTTAGGATTAGGGTTAGAGATAGAGGTGCAAGCGGTGCTAACCCTTGAGGCTCCCCCGCCACCTGGCACTGGCAGTCCTGGAGGCCCACGTCGGCATGATCAAGCCGTGCTTCAGCATCCTGAAGACGGGGTTCAGGTGCCTGGACTGCTCTGGAGGGGCCTTCTAGTATGACACTGGGAGGATGACCTGCATCGTGGCAGCCTGCTGCATCCTCCACAATATCGCGCATCAGAGGGGAGACTTGCTGGTGTAGGAGGATGAACACCAGTCCTCGTCCAACAAAGAGGATGCAGCAGAGGGTGAGGATGGACAGGACATGGGGCCCAGCCAGGCATAGGAGGCCATACGTGTGTGCCAGGGCCAACACGGACTGGATGCTCTGATCGGGTCCAGGTTCACCGACTAGGGAGGGGGAAAACTGGACAAATGCGCAGACACCCAATCCCAGCCCCTTCGCCCCCTCCCCTGCCGCCTGCAACTCTCTCTGTGATTCCTACCTGCCGCTCTGTAGGGTGCGGCCCTTAGCTGGCAGTAACAGCAAGCCTGGTCCATGGGATGGAGGATGATGACAACCCGCTCTACGGTGAGCTCTGGTGCTCTGCAGCATTTGAGAACATCTGACTCCTGCCATCAGTAGCACTTCCCACCATTCACCATTCATGCATGTAAGTTGGCCATTCCATCCCCGGTGGGTGTCAGTGGCACGGACCCCATCACCTCTTCCTTCCTCGGGGTGCCCGATGGTCCCCGGGCTACTCCATGAGATAGACGTGCAAGCGGTGCTAACCCCTGAGGCTCCTCCGCCACCTGGCACTGGCAGTCCTGGAGGCCCACTGCCATCTCGAACAGGGTCTGCATGCTCACGGCCATGGAGCACAGGGAGTGGACCGCCTCCATCTGGGCCCGCACCACATCATGCTGCAGATGTGCCACCACTTTCTGGGACTGGGCCACCTCCCTCTGCATCTGTGCCACTTCGGCCAGCACAAGAGCAATGTCGCCGACACTCTCAGCCATGGCCCGCTGTAACTGGGCCATGCTCAGGAGCGCTGCTGCAGTGTCCAGGTGGCCTGGGCACATGGTTGCCTGTGAGGTGCAGCCCTGGGTCAAGGCCACCGCCTGCAGAGTGTCCCAGACCTTGGGCATGTTGATCTATAGCCGAAACCTTTGCCCCCCAAGTCCTCAATCGCAGGTGCCACCCGTGCAGTGTTGGCCTGGGTGGCAATCATTGCTGGCACCACCTCCTGCTCCTGTACACGGTTGGACTTCTCCACCTGTGCCTGCAGGTGCTGGATGCTCACCGATAACCCCTCAAATAGACCCTGGCTCTGCGACTTCATCTCCATGATCGAGGTAAGTGTCTCTGGAACGGTGGAGGATGGTGGAGGATGTTGGAGACAGCTGTGGTGGGAAATCTGTGCCATTCTCGGCTCGAGCTGTGGGGTGTCCTGGGTCTCGGGTATATGGGTCCCCTCCGTGTCAGTATCCTCATCGCTGCTCAGCTCACTGGTGGGCTCTGGCTGGGTGTGGGGAATACCAGAAGGTGTCGCCCCATCTCCAGCAGGTCCTAAAAACCCAAGACAAGACGCATGATTAGACCACGGGCCGGCAAGGGGTGGGGGGGGGGTGGGGGGTGATGTGGGGGTGGTGGGGGTGTTTGGGGAGGGGGTGATGTGAGGGTGGTGTGGGGTTAAGGGTGGTGTGGGGGTGATGTTAGGGAGGGGAGGTGGCACATGAGCTGATCTCCACACCGGCGACTGCCCTTTTTTCGGGCCCACCGACCTTGTCCAGGGCCTACAGTTCTGCCCCAGTGAGGATCCGTAGGTCCAGCGGTCCCTTTCTGGTCTTCTCCCACTCCCAGCGGTTATGGGTGGTCTTCTCCTGTGAGGGAGGAAACAAAAAATATACAGTGTTAGACAGTCTGTCGCATACAGCCCAGGGGGCAAGTAGCTGGTGGTTTCAGTGGCCAGGACCTCCGGCCATGGCGATCCGTATGGGTGTCGGCATGTGGTGCAGGGTGGGGGTTCGTTAGATCCCGCGAGCCGCGCCGAGCCGGAGCAGGTCATTTATCCATTTCCTGCATTGGATCCAGGCTCGCTGAATTGTGGGGCTAGTCTTCTGCGATGGTTAGACCTGGTGCCTGATGGGGCATTTGAATGATCCGCCAACAAATATGGCATTGATGCACAACCTTCCTGTTTGACCAAAAGGCTCTTTAATAGGCTTCCTGGAGGTAAAGCAATGTCAGTTGAAGGCAGGTTTAACCAATGAAAGGCTTGTCCCACCACTAAATTGCACGTGTTTTTCATGTATGGCAGTAGCACTTATAATATGGCAAAAAGAGAGAAAGTGGAATTGGCACATCGTTCCAATCAGTGCTTCGAGAATGGCATGCTATTGACAAAATCGTAGCCTTCATGTCGGATCCCCGCCAATAGTCTCCACCTATGCCATAGCACCAAAATTGTTCTAATCAAAGTCACAAATTATATCCTGTGTGACTGTGACCATGGTAAACTTTCCCCTTTCCCTATCATCCCTATGCATTCAGACATACTGATTTCCTGTCAATTTAAATATTCTCATCCTTGTTCACAAATTCCTCCATGGCCTCACTCTCCCCTATCTCTGTAATCTCCTCCAGCCCAGCAACCCTCAAATTATCCGTGCTCCTCTAATTCTGGCCTCTTGTACATCTCCAATTTTAATTGCTCCAGCATTAGTGGCTATGCTTTCAATTGCTTAGGCCCCAAGGCCTGGAATTTCCTCCCTCCGTCACCCCGCCTCTCTATCTCAATTTCTTGCTTTAAGATAATTCTTAAAAACTACCTCTTTTTGGTCATCTAGCCTAATATTTCCTTCCGTGACTCTGTGTTATACTTTGTTTCATAATAATCCTGTGAAGTGCTTCGGGACATTTCTTTAGATGAAAGATGCTACATAAATATAGGGTGGCACGGTAGCACGGTGGTTAGCACTGTTGCTTCACAGCGTCAGGGTCCCTGGTTCATTTCCCGACTTGGTCACTGACGGTGCGGAGTCTTCACACTCTCCCCGTGTCTGCATGGGTTACCTCCGGATGCTCCGGTTTCCTCCCACAAGTCCCGGAAAAAGCGCTGTTAGGTGAATTGGACATTCTGAATTCTTCCTCAGTGTACCCAAACAGGCGCCGGATTGTGGCAACTAAGGGATTTTCACAATTACTTCATTGCAGTGTGAATGTAAGCCTACTTGTGACACTAATAAAGATTATTATTATTGATGTAAGTTGTTGTTGCAGTTTATGAGAAAATATCAAGATGGATTTGGCTGATACTATCTGGAGTACAAAATGTCAGAGAGTGAATTGATTGGGGTTTTAGAACTTTAAAATGAATCATTAGGATAGATTGAAAGGTATTCTGCTGGACCATGACCCGCATAATCTTAAAATCAAAGTCGGGCATTTCAGGAGAGAATTTAGAAAACTCCTCTTTGCACAATGGGTGACAAAAGTATGGAACCCACGCCCACAAAAAGTAGTAGATGCTAGTTATTTAGTAACTCGAAATCTAAGACTGATAGAATTTTGACAGAGATGAAATCAAGGCAGATGGATGGAATTGAGATACGGAGTAGCAGCATTCAATTAATGGCAGAACAGGCTTTAGGGGCTCAATGGATTACTTCTGTTCCTATCCCTTTCTATCTTGATTGAATCACTCCTTAATTTTATTTATTCTAATAATTCTGTTTCAAGTTATGTTCAACCCACCCCTCCAACTGTCTGAAATCCAATATCCAAATATCTAAAGTTTTGCCAGAATTAGGCATTTGTAGTTTGTGTCTTGTACTTCTGAAGCAGATCACAAAAAGCACGATGAAAGGATTAGCCTTTTTGTGAAAGTGTTTTGCAAATCTTTTCTTAATTTAATCAATACAATATGCAAGCATCAATCACATTAAATCACATGTCACCGTATGCTTAAATGTAACCTTATTAGGAAATGGTGGCATAGTGGTAATGTCCCTTAACTTGTAATCCAGAAGCCCAGACTAATGCTCTGTGGGGACAGGTTTACCACAGTAGCTAGTGGAATTTAAATGCAATTAATGAATCTGGAATTATAAAGCTAGTCTTTGTAACTATGAAACGTATCGCTTCTCGGTCTTTTGGCTAAGATGAGCATGAGGTCAGGTGTAATGCCTGGATCTGGTATGTCTCTCTTGTGGGAACCATGAATTAGATTCAATTTAAATTGGTTTTTGGAATAGGCAAGGGGCTGGATTAGGGGTTTGCCCCTGTCCACACTCTGAGCTCTGGCTTTGTAACTTTGATAAAGTAAAAGAAAAAACTATGAAACGTATTGCTTGTAAAAATCCATCTGGTTTATCATGCCCTCCATTTGGGGGAAGGAGCTCTGCCGTCATTACATGTGACTCTGGACCCACAGCACAGGTTGTCTCTTGTCTGCCTCCCTCAATGGCTACGTAAGCCACTCAGTTCAAGGGCAATTAGAGATGGGCAACAGATACTAGCCTTTTCAATGACAGCTATACCAGTTCAAAGATTTTTTTAAAAACTACTTTCCTATCACAAATGTGCAAACTGTTTCCCTTTAAGTACTGTCTGCTTTTGTGTGTGGGATTGCGATGTTTCAGGATTTCTGATCACATTTTCTTTGTGGAAGGATGACGTTATGTTTTGCTGTGTTTTTAAAAAATATATATAAAGTGAATTTACACAGGTTGACAATTTCCTACCACAGGGCTGAGACAGTAGGGATCTTTAGGTGTTACTGGACCAGATATTGAAAGATCTCTGCAAAGATTGAAAATGTTGAGCATTTTGCAATGAATATACGCGGAGAAGATTTAGATGACAGGCTTGCTGGTAAATTCCTGAACAAATAGGTATTGGATGCTTCCTGGGATCAAAATGGCGAAAGCACGGAAAAAAGAACTGGGTTCAGGGCACTCAGTCAGTATTTTATACAGGAGAGTAAGGTGTGGCATGTAACCGGGAGAAATTCCGATTTGAAATTGTATAGAACGAAAGGTAATGCCATCAACATATGAACCATGTTTTTTGAGGAGGGTAAATAGAATGTGTTTTGAATCATTCTCTGTTTGTCCACTTGCAGTCCATAAAATAACGCAGCTTAATATTTCACATCGAGCATTGCATCAATTGTGTTTCCTTTTAAAAAAAATTTAGAGTACCCAATTAATTTTTTCCAATTATGAGGCAATTTATTGTGACCACTTCACCTACCCTGCACATCTTTGGGTTGTGGGGGTGTAACCCACGTAAACATGGGGAGAGTGTGCAAACTCCACACAGTCAGTGACCTGGGGCCGGGAGCATCAATGGTGTTTCTGAGTGCACCGTTGAAAGATTGGAGAAGCGAGTCTAAAGGTATAGAAACTCCAATGTCCAATTCAGATCAAAATGTAGTCCTATTGATACATCCCTGGGTCATATTATTTTGATTATAGTCTTTATTAGATTGTGTATATATCTCCACGTTCTTGGGCATTGACAGAATTTCATTCGATGACGAATTTCAAAAATGAGGAAAATCTTTCCATTTGTCCATGTTGGAGCTATTATTGGCTCCTTTGGCCTCCAAATAATGCATGCTGGGATAAATTTTAATTAACTCACTCTGATCATTCATAGAGGTTCCAGTTTTTTATGAAGAATTATATAGTTCTTTTGAGACTATTGCTTGAACTTATTTTTTTGGAAATGTTTTCATTAAACTTTTAACAGTTTATACCAAATTACAAAATACACAAACAAAAACTCTTAACCAAACAAAAACTCCAAAAAGAATTCCCCCCCCAACCCTCCGCCCAACGCCCTCCGCTCTAACAGTGACCAATTCTCTGAGATACAATATGAACAGTTGCCATCTCTGGTAGAGCCCTCCAATCGACCCCCCTCAAGGTGTATTTGATCTTCTCGAGGTGCACAAACTCCATCAAACCCCCTAGCAACGCTGAAGCACTTGCCGATGATGCCAACCTCCAGCCTAACAGGATCTGCCTCCGCACCACCAATGAGGCAAAGGGCAGGACATTCGTCCCCACAGATCCATAAACCCGTCAAAATAGCCAGCAACGGGAGGGCCCCAACTCAATATTTAGGATCACCAAAATGGTCTTGAAAAAGGACCTCCAGAAACCCACCTGCTTAGAGCAGGACCAAACTCTTCCCCTACAATATGTTCATACATGCCAGACGTACTGCCCTCCTCCAACCCCGAGCAAGAGAGAATTTTCTCCAATAAGGATGATGGTGACACCACAAGGAAATCCGGAAAAAAAAACTCTTAACAAAGCTCCCTCCTGGAGGTCCCAACACATGTCCAAGCATAACATCCCAAATGTCTCCTGCCGCTCCTCCAGGCTAGCAAGCTGCCCCTCCAAGAATAAATCACCCAATCTCTCCAGCCCCTTCTCTCCCCATGCTCAAAATGTGGTATCCAGCCTTGACGTCTCAAACAGGTGGTTAGCATAAATGGAGCCCAGCCTTGTAGCTGTTTCCAACTTGAAATGCCGGTGGTGTTGCCTCCATATTTTTAGTGTGGACATCACCACCGGGTTCGCTGAGTACCTTGCTGGTGCCAACAAGTGGTGGTGTTACCAATGCCTCCAAACTGTCCCCTTCATGATCCTGAACTCCATGTGAACCTAGAGAGCCCTGGGTCCCTGCACCAATCCAACACCTTCTCCGCGTTGGTTGCCTAAAAATAGAAGAGCAAATTTGGCAGTGCAGTGCACCACCAGAGCGGTCCAGGCACTGGAACTGCATTTTGAACTGTCCGATGCACCCCTCAATGGAAGGCTGGGTGACAACATGGGCTTTGTTATATCAGGTCTCCGCCTCAGTTTCTGGCCTCCACACTCGTGCCATCAAGCCAGGACTTCAGCAGATACCCCTTATTCCCCCAGTAGCCAATTCGTCATCCTAGGGTGGTCCTTGAAGACGCATGGGATCTCCAAATTTCCCAGGACCCCGTGAACAGAAGATGCTGACCACTAGTGGAATGTCCAGGATCTCTTGACCAAATGGATTAACTTTTTTAAAAATATATTTTTATTAGGGAATTTGCAATTTTTATAATAATAACAGCAACATACATATGCTACAATAAACTTTTCCACCCCCATCACAATATTCACACACCCCAACCATAAAATAACAGCCTGCCCCCCCCCCCCACCCCCCCCCCCCCCCAACCCTTTGGCATTCTGCTTTTGCTGACATTTTAATTTTTAATTTTCCCCGAGAAAGTCGATGAACGGCTGCCACCTCCGGGTGAACCCTAACATTGACCCTCTTAAGGCGATCTTTATTTTCTCGAGACTGAGGAAACCCAGCCATGTCACTAACCCAGGTCTCTGCACTTGGAGGCTTTGAGTCCCTTCACATTAATAAGATCCCTCTCCGGGCTACCAGGGAGGCAAAGGCCACAACATCTCGCTTTCCCCCATGTTCAATTTATACCCCAAAAAATGACTAAATTCCCTGAGGATCCATCCCCTCCAACAGGTCTGAAATATACAAGAGCAGGTCATCTGCGTAAAGTGAGATATGGTGCTCCAAACCGCCCCCCTCCCTCCCCCCTCCCTCCCCCCCCCCCTCCCCCCCGAACCAGCCCTTTCCAGTTCCTAGAGGCTCTTAACGCCATGGCCAGTGGCTCTATGGCCAGAGCAAACAGTAGCGGGGAGAGGGGACACCCTTGGCTCGACCCTCCGGCATAGTTTAAAATACCCCGACCTCAACCGGTTCGTATGCACACTCGCTACTGGTACCTGATAAAGCAACCGCACCCAGTCAATGAAGCCCTCAGTAAACCCAAATCTTCACAGCACCACCCACTCTAGGTAATCCCACTCCACCCGATCAAAAGCCTTCTCCGCATCCATCGCGACCACCACTTCCATCTCCTCTCCTTCTGAGGGCATCATAATAACATTTAAAAGCCTTCGAACATTGGCCGTGAGTTGCCTGCCCTTTACAAATCCCGTCTGATCTGCCACTATCACCCCCGGGACACAAAATTCTATCCTTGTGGCCAATATAATCATGGCTATATTAGCCATGTGGACGCCAGCAGTTTGGCGTCCACATTCAGTTGAGAAATTGGCCTGTATGACCCGCATTGCTCCGGATCCTTTTCCCGTTTCAGGATCAATGAAATCGAGGCCTGCAACATTGTTGGGGGGGGGGGGGGGGGGGGGGGGAGGTGGGAGGACCTCCTTTTCTCTTGCTTCATTAAATGTCCTCACCAGCAGTGGGCTCAATATCTCCGAAAACGTCTTGTAAAATTCCACCGGATAACCGTCAGGCCCCAGGGCCTTGCCCAACTGCATGCCCTCCAGCCCCTCCATTATTTCTTCAATCTCAATTGGGGCTCCCAGCCCGTCCACCAGATCCTCATCCACCCGCGGGAATCTCAACTGATCCAAAAACTGCCTCATCCCCTCCACACAGCCGGGGGTTCCGACATATAATTTGCTAGAAAAGTCCTTAAACACCTCATTCACCCCCACTGGGTCCAGGACTGTGATCCCACCTCTAATCTTTACTCTCCCTGGCCACCTACCTTTTGCTGAGCTGGTGCGCTAACATTCTGCTTGCCTTTTCCCCATATTCGTAGATCGACCCACCTTGCCTTCCTCAGCTGTTCCACTGCCTTTCCTGTAGTCAACAGCCCAAACTCCACCTGTAACCTCCGCCGCTCCCTCAGTAGCCCCGCATCCGGGGCTTCCGAGTGTCTCCTGTCCACCAGGGGTATCTCCTCAACAAACCTATCCCTCTCAGCCCACTCCACCTTTTCTCTGTGGGCCCGTATTGAGATTAATTCCCCTCTGACCACTGCCTTCAAAGCTTCCCAGACCATTGCTGCAGAGACCTCTCCCGTATCATTTGTTTCCAGGTAGTTCTGGATGGACTTGTTCACCTGCCCACAGACCACTTCATCTGCTAACAACCCCACATCCAGCCTCCATAGTGGGCATTGTCCTCTCTCCATACTAACCCGTAGATCCACTCAATGTGGTACATGATCCAACACTGCGATTGCCGAGTACTCCGTATCCACCACTCCCGGAATTGGAGCCCTGCTCCGAACAAAAAAGTTGATCTGAGAGTGTACCTTGTGGACATGTGAGAAAAAAAAAACTCCTTCGCCCTTGGCCATGCAAACCTCCATGGGTCTACTACCCCCATCTGTTCCATAAACCCCTTCAATCCCTCATTGTCCTAGATTTTGACCGGTCCAATTCTGGATCAATGACTGTGTTAAAATCTCCCCCCATGATCAAGTTATGTGACTCTGGGATCTTACCTAACTCCCACCTCATAAATTCCACATCGTCCCAATTCGGAGCATACACGTTCACCTTTACCACCCACACCCCCTCCAGCTACCCACTCACCATTATGTATCTACCCCCCCCCCCCCCACCGTGTCTGACACGATCCTTGCCTCGAATGCCATCCGGTCTTTGAGTCCAGCCCTGAGTGGAATACTTAACCAACCCACCCCTTTCTCCCCTTTCATAAATGCTTCACAGCTCCAGGGTCCCAGGTTTGATTCCCAGCTGGGTCACTGTCTGTGCAGAGTCTGCACGTCCTCCCCGTGTGTGCGTGGGTTTCCTCCGGGTGCTCCGGTTTCCTCCCACAGTCCAAAGATGTGCGGGTTAGGTGGATTGGCCATGCTAAATTGCCCGTAGTGTCCTAAAAAGTAAGGTTGGGGGGGGGGGGAGGGGTTGTTGGGTTACGGGTATAGGGTGGATACGTGGGTTTGAGTAGGGTGATCATTGCTCGGCACAACATCGAGGGCCGAAGGGCCTGTTCTGTGCTGTACTGTTCTATGTTCTCAATCTAGTCTGGCCTGTAACCTTTCGGTGTGTCTCTTGTAACATTGCCACGTCTGCCTTCAGCCCCCTCAAATGCGCGAACATGCGAGCCCTCTTGACCGGCCTGTTCAGCCCTCTAATGTTCCATGTAATCAGCCTGGGTGGGGAACTACCCCCCCCCCCCCCCCCCCCCCCACCACCCTAGCGGTTAGCCATCACCCTTTTTAGGCCTGCCTCCAGCTCGCATCCCCGGCCTTCTCGAGCGCCCCCTCGGGCATCCTCCGTCCCCAACCTCCCATTTGTCCTCTAGTAACAGTTCCTCCCCTGTCAGCAAAGCATCTCCCACCTCCCCCCTGGTAACAGCACCAGAAACCCAACCCCCCCTTATCAAGCTCACGCTTATCACCTGCTCGCCCCCCACTGTGCTTCCGTGAGTCAGCTGACCTAGCTGACCTGATAGCACCCACCCATGGCACCAAACAGACTGTCTCCCCATTGTTCTCTCACCTCTCCTCCCACTTGGACATACATATTCAAAGCATCTCATTCCTCAGTAAACAAACAGCAGAAAAAACTGTGGAAAACAACCGCAGAAAAAACAACAGTAACAGCTCCCAGTAAGACAAAGTTAACTTTAGCCATTGAAACAGCCCCTTATTACCCATAACACTACTTATTCAAACCAGCACAAAAGTGATTGTCAATAAATCGCCATTGCAATACTCTCCCGAAGGATTCAGTGGTATTAGTTCACATCCAGTCTTTTTTCCCTGATGTAAGTCAATGCATTGTCTGGTGTTTCGAAGTAAAATTCCGGGTCCTCATATGTGACCCATAGACCGCTGGGTACAATATCCTGAACTTCACCCCCTTCTTAAAGAGAGCCGGTTTTGCCTGATTAAACCTGGCTCGCCTCTTGGCCAAATCCGCGCCTAGGTCTTGATAAATGCGCAGCTCACATTTCTCCCACCTCCTGCTCCGTTCTTTCTTGGCCCACCGCAGAACATGTTCCTTGTCCAGGGATCGGTGCATACGTACCACCATCACCCTCGGCGGCTTGTTCGCTCGGGGCTTCTTCGCGAGGGCTCTATGCGCTCTAACCACTTCCAGGGGCCGAGGGAATGCCTCAGCCCCCATCAACTTCTCCAGCATGTTCGTCACATAGGCCCTCGCATCCGATCCCTCACTGCCCTCAGGGAGGCCGATGATTCTTAGGTTCTGCCTCCTGGACCTGTTCTCCAAGTCTTCCAGCTTCAATTCTGGCGGTCATTCATCATCTCCACCTTGGTCTCCAGCACGGTTTGGTACTCCTCATGCTCCGACACCTTTTTATCCACCTCCTGGATCGCAGGTCCATGGATTTCTTGATTCTGCACAACCTGATCAATCGAAGCCTTGATGGGATCCAACATGTCTTTCTTAAACTTGGCGAAACAATCTTCAAAAAACTTCACCAACTGCTCCGTCGACCACTGTGCCATCTCCCCGCTGCCCTGCTTCTCCGCCATGCTTTCCCGCGTTGCCAGCTCTGCTCGCGTCTTTCTTGTAGAACTTTGTCTTCTTACATGGCCACTTCTGGTCCAATTCTCCAGACACTGGAGGGAGCTTTCTCCTCACCAACTCACTCTCCACCAATTCATCCAATAAAATCCAGGAAAAAACGGGAGGGAAGGGTCCAAAAATCAGTCACAGGCGGGAGCTATCCAATGTGCGATCTACTCCTCCGTGGCCAACACCGGAAGTCCCAAACTGTTTAATTTAAGAGGACAAATTGCATAAGTCATCTTTGGTTCGCTTGAATTAGGTTTAACTGAGGTGTTTTAGATGAGCAAATAATTTGATATGGCAGATAGAGAGAAACTGTTACCCATTTGGGGGAGTGCAGAAGAAATTAGGTCATAACCTTATTTGGTTTTCTTTAGTCTCTCATGAGATGAGTGCATGGCTGGGAAGGCCAGCATTTGTTACCCATCCCTAATTGCCCTTGAAGTGAAGAGTCAACCACATTGTTGTGGGTCTGAAGTCACATGTAGAGCAGATCAGATAAGGACAGCATGCCTTCCCAAAAGAGGTATTAATGAACTAGATGCATGTTTACAACAATCAATTCATGGTCACCATCACTGAGACTGGCTTTATTCCAGATTTATTAATTGAATTCAAAGCCGAAAGTTGCCATCGTGGGATTTGAACCCATGGTCTCAGAGCACTAATCTGGACTTCTGAACGACTAGTCCTGTGACAATACCACTATGCCACTGTCTCCACTCTCATAAATTTAGAGCACAGTAAGAAGTCTTACAACACCAGGTTAAAGTGCAACAGGTTTGTTTCAAACACTAGCTTTCGGAGCACTGCTCCTTCCTCAGATCAGACTTTTTACTGTGCTCCTCACCCCAGTCCAACGCCGGCATCTCCCATCATAAATTTAGAGATAAGCCTATAAGAAATGACGTCAAGGAACACTTATGCACAAAAAAGTTTGTGCAAATCTGGAACACTTCACTATCCCTCTCCCTGCCCCCCCCCCCCCCCCCAACAAGAAAATAGCCATTAAGATTAAGTCAATTGAAAAATTCAAAACAAGATTTTTGTTAGACAAGGGTGTTAATGGTGAGAATGTAAGGCATGGGAACAACAGTAAACTATATGGCCATTCAAAACTACTTGGCAATTTCAGAAGGCCGTTTCTGATATTTCACCTCAAATCAACTGTTCGACCCAATCTTGATCGAAATTGATCTAATGCATTCCCGGTTGTTTCATCACATGACTAGTCCCCACAGTCCAGCCATTATTCGGCCAACCTGCCCATCCTTGTGACGCACTGCCTTCCTATGCCATTGGAAAGCATAAACATCTCATTACCCATTTGGATGATGCTTTAATGTCAACCGAACCCCTTTAGCGTATTTTTATATCTGGCAAGACATATTCAAAGAAAATGACAGAAAAAAACAATTGTTTTTAATGTCCATCTGATTTTTCTCCAAGGATGCCCCCAGTAGTTTGCTGAAGATTGATCTTCAATTCCTGGAGATTCTGGGATAATCCTGGATTGAACTTATTCACTTACTACGCAGCCACGGTCCTCTGGGATAGAGAATTCCAAAGAGTCCCAATCCTCGGAGTGGAGAAATTGTAACACATTTCCCTCCTTAATGGTTGACACCTTATTCTGAAACAATGATCAAAAGTTCTAGGTACCTCAGCCAAGGGGAGTGGTCTCTCAGCATTAACCCTGTCAAACCTTCCAAGAATTTTACACTTTATTTTACTTCCAGGTGGGAAATTTAAGTTACTATACGGATCAGCTGAAATCTAATTGAATGGTGGACCGCACGCAAGAAATTGAATGGCCTATTCCTGTTTCTATGTTCCTTTTATACCAAGAGATTGTCAGAGGCAGACCCAAAACATGAAACTGCCGTTTACTCCACGTTGACTTGTGTTGCACATTAACCAGAGCTATTGCTTCCCAGGCTTCTCCTATTCCAGCCAGTCAGTCTCTAAAAACATAGATAAGCGTCAGGATTAATATAAGGCTCCAACTCGGCTACCAACAGCATGCCTTTCAGTGTGAGTTGACGAGGTGCTACAAAATATTACCTCTGTGAATCAATATATATATAGAAATAGTTAATTAAATTTGTTGTTGAATAGATCGAATGCTAATACTACTGGATTGAGTTGTTTTATAACAAGGATATTGTGAACTTGGAGATGACGATAAGTATTCATACTGTGAAGCAAGCATTTAATTAAAAAAAGCTACTTGAATTGTTGTGTTTTGTTTCAAGCAATGGAGTGGAATATTCCTATTTGGACCATGGCACACTTGTAAAAAACAATACTCCACATGGATTGTTCCTGCAAATTTAAAACGTAATCGCTGTTTAGGGAATTTTCAAGGTGCTGATCACATTATAAAGACTGAAGATACATTTAAAAGATTAACAGTAATTGCAGTAACCCAGTGACTCTTGTTCTCATGAACTTGTGAAAAATGGGAATTAATTTAATGGAAATTCCAGTGAAGCATGGTAATACTTTCCCTGGCAAAACTCCCAGCTGGTTACTTCTTTACAATGCAGTTGACAAGAGTCAGGTGCAATGGGATTTATTTTTACACAAATAGTAATTGTTTGAAGGTACAAACCATTAAATAACCAATCAACTCCTCAATCCTGAGAGGCTTTCATTTATTTTACAAATGTATAATTTGCAGGGCGAGAGGCATAAAGATCAAAACAAAATTATTTAAAGAATATATATTTTTGCCATGCAGTAAAAAAAAAGAAAATTCCTATTATAGAATGGGCTAAGAAATTTATATAAATGTTCTTGATATTCTGTGAGAAACATAATTATCCACCTCAGTATGACTTAGTCAGATACTCACCTATATTGTTGTAAAGTACTTAAAATTGATTAAATTTTTAAATTTGTCTGTGTTCAATAGTACAAATTGAGTTGTAATCAGCTAATGTTTCCACCCTGTAAAAAAAATTGCAGAAATGACAAAATCCTGCTAATTCTATGCCAAGGGCTGGTTTGAATCCAGATAAGATCACAAATGTTGGAATACAAGTCCACCTGTTTTGTGGTGGTCACTTGATGTGACACTTCATTGAATGGAAGCTAAAAACAAATGTGTGCCTCTATTTACTTCGGGAGAAGAAAAAGATTACACAAAATTATCTATTTTCATACAAATCCAACATGTTTCTGCCCAAGTGTAATTTAATTCAGGAATGATGTATGGACATAAAAAAAACTAGAGGTTGAGAATAGGTCATTTTGACTATTAAAGTACATTTAGGTGGAATCTCCGATTAAAGCATCCAGATTGCCCCTCATGTTTGTTTGCCGAAATGGCAGATTACTCAAAGTGGGAGACATGTTTGGATTTTAAGCAGTTAAAAGAAAACTACCCGTAAAATATTGAAAAAAACCTTTTTCTTCAATATTTATGGCAAGCTTTATGCAGTTTGTGTGTGACACGAAGGATGTATCTTTTGTGGGGAGCTGGAGACCTATTAGTAGCTAACGCCTGGATAGTGTAATCAGATAATTCTTGTTTACATAGCTGGAAGAGAACAGAGATAGATCTGTCTAATGCTTTCCTTGTTGCTATGACAACAGCCTGCTGCTGTCAACTCAGGGCTGGCAGGGGCAGTGCACTGGATTTTATTAATGGTTAACATTAGCTGTACTTTCAATATTGTAGATGAAAACAACAGCAATATTTTGAAGCATGTAACAAATGAGGAGTTTTATTACCACAAAGCTGAATTACTGCATTAAACAGTGAGCAAGTAACAAAATTTTGCAGGAAATACCTGCCTCTGATAATAATTCTTTATTAATATCTAATTTGCAACTGCAGAACCATATCTCATGGGAGATTTCAATTTAATGAATGCATACATACAGACACACACCTATATGTACTTGATCTGCTGTTAGCTGTCCCTAAAAATATAACATAAAAATCACCAAAACATTAAGGAAATTACACTGGAGGCCGAACTGGAGTACCAGAAACTCGTAACACGTAAAAAGATAAAAATAAATTAAGAATAAAGAGTTGCACACAATGTATTGTTACATCCAGTGTGAAATGCATAGTTATTTAAAATACATACGATAGTATGCTGGAGCCCTGAAATGCTGTAACACTGAAAGATTGGCTTGGATTCATGTCTGTAATTTATAATGGAGAGCTTCTGATCTCATTCCTGTTGCTATGGCGAAGCACATGGGGTGAACCCATTTTGTATCTTAACAGGAAATTCAGCGACAGTCAGCCCTCGGCTGTTTTGAGAGGCTGGAATGGAGAAAGTTTCTATTTCAGCCTTGTTCTCTTCATATAATTGGCCAAAGATGTTGAGAAAATGACCCAAACTGCTGCTGCAATACAAGAATAGTCTGACGATTTTGTAAAACCAGAATGTTTATGAAAAAGATGCAAGTGGCAATGTCACTTTGCCAGATAGTACATTTTCATGAGTATTGAAGATTTGCTAATATACATCTGAATGTATGAAAGAACATCAAATCACTACAGTGCAGAAAGAGGCCATTCAGCCCATCGGGTCCGCACCGACTCTGAGCACCCCAGCTGCGCCCACAGCCCCACCCCATAACCCCACCTAACATTTTGGACACTATGGGGCAATTTAGCATGGCCAATCCACCTAAACTGCACATCCTTAGACGGTGGGAGGAAACGGGAGCATCCGGAGGAGACTCACGTAAAGGCGGGGAGAATGTGCAATCTCCACACAAGTTGGAATCAAATCCAGATCCCTGGTGCTGAGGCAGCAGTGCTAACCACCGTCCATCTGTTAAAGTATTTCAATATTACACTGATGCCTTGCTGAGGGAGAAAATTTCTGTCATGCTGTAAGAAACTGTATCACACAGTCAGGAGATATGGAAATGCAGCATCGGTTTCTTGCACCAAGAACCACTTTGGAACTCCACTATTAGGAACTACAGTATGAGGGCAAGCACTTTAGGCCTAATAGTTCGAATTGCACACTTCCACTCATTGTATTGGTGCTGGGATAATTTGGTCAAATTGGAACATTTACTAGAATGCCTTCTCTGTTTTGGAAAAGGATAGAGAATTCCAGTTCTGTTAATCGCATAGCTGGGCAAAACATGAATAGAACTTCAGAGGCACATATGCATGAAGTCTGTTGACAGCTTATAGATAAAGGGGATGGGAGTGGACACCATAAGTGGCCCTCAGGTTAGTTTGCAGAAATAGAGTTCCGTTACTGTTCAATATGAAGATTTTCATTTTTATGGACCTTGGATTTAATCCAGTCTAGTCCAGTTTACTAGTTGATGATAGCAGTGAATTCTTTCATGATTACTGTTTATGGTTGTTAAATAATCTGTGAATTTGAAGCTTTTTTATACAATATTTATAGCCGTGTTAAAGTACCTCATCAAAATTGTTAATTCAGAGTATAAACAAAACTTTAGTGGTGGTTTACTAATTCTTTGGTAAACCGATTTGAATCACAGGTTCTTATCCCACTTCTAGTGGCAAATTGGATTAATTTTGGACTTTGTCCTACATTTGGTACTGTAAACCACTGTGCTGCATTTAGAGAAACTAAGAGAAATCTGAATTGCCTGTGAGAAGGGCTCGCACTATTGACAACTAACAATGCAGTACATTGTCAGTGTAAAATACCATTGGAATCCAATCCTTATTCAAATCTGCCCTGATCTGTAGGATGTTAAACATAAATTTAAATCAAAGTTTCAAGATGTACAGATTTGCTGATGTATATTTAATAGCGGTAGATGCGGATGATGTTTAAAGTAAGTGAAATAGCATAGTGAAGCCATAAAACATTGATGATGCATAAATGCACGGCAATTGAAGGTTTGTGAGATGACATCAGGTAGGGAGGGCGTGGCATTATAGAATTAGAATCATAGAATTTACAGTGCAGAAGGAGGCCATTCGGCCCATGGAGTCTGCACCGGCTCTTTGAAAGAGACCCCTATCCAAGCCCACACCTCCACCCTATCCCCATAACCCTGCAACCCCACCCATCACTAAGGGCAATTTTGGACACTAAGGGCAATTCAGCCTGGCCAATCCACCTAACCTGCACGTCTTTGGACTGTGGGAGGAAACCGGAGGAAACCCACGCACACACGGGGAGAACGTGCAGACTCCGCACATTAGCTGACAGACATCAAACCATGTGGGGATACCACGTGCCTTTCCAAAATGAGCTATTACGAAGCTCTTGAGTTTCTTCAGGGGCAATCAAACCCAATTTTTAGGGCCCTCCTGCATTTTATTATAACCGGACGGGAGCGGGGTTGTGGCCTCGGCAGTTTTTAAAGGATGGCAATGGAGTGGCAGCACATGTTATTGCTGTACAAGGAGCTTTAGTACAACTCTACAACTTTACAACATAATTGGGAGAAAGCCAATGTGTGTTATGTGCAGGGAAGTACTGGCATATAAAAATTTAAAACGCTCAAAGCTTCAAAGGCATTTGAAGACTAAGCATGGCGGGTTCGAGGGCAAACCTCTTGTTTTTTCTCAATGGATGCAGCAAGAACTTAACTCATCAGCTGATGTCCTTAGCAGAAATGTAACATTGAATTACAAAGCAAGCAAGATTATGAGGACCAAGCAGGCTCACCTGTTGCATTGATGGTAAGCAAAAATGGTGTGTTGTGAAGTTCGGGGTCGTGGGTCACGAAGGTTGACCAGTTGGTAAAAGTGAGTCCCGGGAAAATACGTTTGAAAAACACTGCACCTAACTATTGACCATTCAACTTCCCTTTCTAGCTATGTAACCACCTATATTACCAAAATGCTTTTTTCCAAAGAACAAATTACATCCTATGTGACTGTGACAAATAAGGTAAACCATCCCTCCTCATCTCCTTTAAACTGTCTGCAAGCCATTGATCCGGTTGGCCATCAAATTATGCTCCATCCACTCTTCACCCTCATTCTTTTGGATGGGACTGCACTCACCTGGTTTCATTCTCATCGGCCGTCTCCACAGAGATCGGGGTGCCCTTTAAAATGGTGCCATAACCAGCACATAAAGAAACCCCCTCCAAGACCCCACCCCCACTGACACAGGGGACACCCCATAAGCTTCTCAGGTTCCCCTGCCACCATCATCGAGGTTCTCCTTCCCCTCTGCCTTCCCCCCCCCCCCCCCCACAACCACCATCAGCATCCCCATCAGCATTGGGGTTCTCTCGCCACCGCACCCCACCACAATCAACATGGGGGCTCACTACCTCCCCCACCTCAAGCATCAGCATTGGGCATTTCTTCCCCCCAGCAAAAACAAACATGAACCCGGCCCCCCAGAGGGTCCGGCCTTGTCACTGCCCCCAGTACAGGTTGGTACTGGCATCCCCTCGATTGATTAACCATTTTCAGTTGCAAACCTCACGATGTGACGTCATGAAGATTCAGTAAGGGGCATCATGTGGCTGGGATATTAAAATGTATTTAAATAAGATTCTTGCCCTTTGTGGGCGTGAAGCTTTGTAGGCGCAATGTTGCTGGCGAGAATCGTGTTTTCCGATTCTTGTGGATTTTCTGCCTGTGTCGCTCACTTGAGCTTGATTCCCACCTAATATTCATGCCGTTCTCCAAGACCTCCATTTCCACCTTCGATTTCACTTTTGCCTCAGCCTCGTCACTGTTGGAACCTTCATCCATGCTTTTGTGACCGTAGGCTTAATTATTCAAGTACACTCCAATGTTTTATACTCTACAAACTTGAGGTAATTCAAAACCTTGCTGCTGATGCCTCCTACTCACTCACCCATTTTTTTCCCGTGCTCACTGATTCATAGAACGATACAGCGCAGTACAGGCCCTTCGGCCCTCGATGTTGCACCGACATGGAAAAAATCTAAAGGCCATCTAACCTACACTATGCCCTTATCATCCATATGCTTATCCAATAAATTTTTAAATGCCCTCAATGTTGGCGTGTTCACTACTGTTGCAGGTAGGGCATTCCACGGCCTCACCACTCTTTGCGTAAAAAACCCACCTCTGACCTCTGTCCTATATCTATTACCCCTCAATTTAAGGCTATGTCCCCTCGTGCTAGCCACCTCCATCCGCGGGAGAAGGCTCTCGCTGTCCACCCTATCTAACCCTCTGATCATTTTGTATGCCTCTATTAAGTCACCTCTTAACCTTCTTCTCTCTAACGAAAACAACCTCAAGTCCATCAGCCTTTCCTCATAAGATTTTCCCTCCATACCAGGCAACATCCTGGTAAATCTCCTCTGCACCCGTTCCAAAGCTTCCACGTCCTTCCTATAATGAGGCGACCAGAACTGTACGCAATACTCCAAATGCGGCCGTACTAGAGTTTTGTACAACTGCAGCATGACCTCATGGCTCCGGAACTCAATCCCTCTACCAATAAAGGCCAACACACCATAGGCCTTCTTCACAACCCTATCAACCTGGGTGGCAACTTTCAGGGATCGATGTATATGGACACCGAGATCCCTCTGCTCATCCACACTACCAAGAATTTTACCATTAGCCAAATATTCCGCATTTCTGTTATTCTTTCCAAAGTGAATCACCTCACACTTCTCCACATTAAACTCCATTTGCCACCTCTCAGCCCAGCTCTGCAGCTTATCTATGTCCCTCTGTAACCTGCAACATCCTTCCGCACTGTCTACAACTCCACCGACTTTAGTGTCATCTGCAAATTTACTCACCCATCCTTCTGCGCCCTCCTCTAGGTCATTTATAAAAATGACAAACAGCAACGGCCCCAGAACAGATCCTTGTGGTACGCCACTCGTAACTGAACTCCATTCTGAACATTTCCCATCAACTACCACTCTCTGTCTTCTTTCAACTAGCCAATTTCTGATCCACATCTCTAAATCACCCTCAATCCCCAGCCTTCGTATTTTCTGCAATAGCCGACCGTGGGGAACCTTATCAAACGCTTTACTGAAATCCATATACACCACATCAACTGCTCTACCCTCGTCTACCTGTTCAGTCACCTTCTCAAAGAACTCGATAAGGTTTGTGAGGTATGACCTACCCTTCACAAAACCATGCTGACTGTCCCTAATCATATTATTCCTATCTAGATGATTATAAATGGTATCTTTTATAATCCTCTCCAAGACTTTACCCACCACAGACGTTAGGCTCACCGGCCTATAGTTACCGGGGTTATCTCTACTCCCCTTCACATTGGAATCTGGTCAAACACTGGCTCAATTTTAAAATTCTCAACCTTGTTTTCAAATCCTTCAAAGGCCTCATCCCTTCCTATCTCTAATCTACTCCAACCCTACAACCCTCCTAGACCTCTGTGCTCTGCCAATTATG
The DNA here is from genome assembly GCF_902713615.1 of Scyliorhinus canicula. Taxonomy (NCBI): domain Eukaryota; kingdom Metazoa; phylum Chordata; class Chondrichthyes; order Carcharhiniformes; family Scyliorhinidae; genus Scyliorhinus; species Scyliorhinus canicula. The sequence continues at coordinate 78,790,108 of NC_052158.1, read as the reverse complement.
ATCTCTGGAACATTTCCAATTTTAGTTCCTGCCCCATTGGTTGTCATGCCGACAGCTGCCTATAGATTCAACACACTGAAATTCCCTCCCTAAACCTCTCCACCTCTCTAACTTTCTTTCCTTCTTAAGATGCTCCTCAGAACCTAACTCTTCGACTAAGCTTTTGCTGTCTGGCCTAATATCTCCTTATAGGCCTTGGTATCAAAATTTATTCTATAACTCAGATGTAAAGTGAAAAATGAGAAAAGTCACACCAGCCCAGAGATGGAATTAACATAATTGTTGAATGAAGCTTTAATGCCCTGAATTGAATTCTCTTTGATTTCAGATAGTATGCAATAACATGGGGAGCAATTCTCCGGAAAGATATCCAAGTGTTGTAGCGAGCGGGAATTGCCTTGAATTACCTGGCGCTCAGCTCAGCGAGACCGGCAACGCAATTCAATGTTAATTAATCCACTTAACGAGGCCCCATGGGCTTCTTGCCGCAAATGAAGGTTCGCCAGCCGATTTTACCGGCACCGCCCTTGCCAGCCTCCTCTCCCACTAACAAGGTCAAACAGTACTTAAGCTGCACTTGCTCAGCCAACCCCAGTCAGCTTGCGATAATGGTGCCAAGGGGACGAACCTATGATTCAGGGACACTGACCTTGGGATGCTCCTAGACTCTGTGCGAGCCAGGCGGGATGTCCTGTCCCCCTCAGGGTGCGCCACAGGGCAGCCAGTGCTGCCTGGGATGAGGTGGCGGTGGCTGTGAGTGCTGGGAGTGTGATCAGGAGGACTGGCCTCCAGTGCTGAAAAAAGGTCAACGACCTACAGCGGGCAGCATGAGTGAGTAGACACCAACAGCGCCCCCGCACCCGAGACCTGTCCGCCCCCACGGAAGCATACACCCCTCAATTTACCATGCCACCAGCAACCCTCCCTCCACCCCCTCCCCCATCAACCGCTTCGCAACACTCCCTTCAAACCACCCCTTCCTACCACTGTGAACCACGGGTGTGTCTAACACTGCCCTCTCTGTGTCTCCCCAGTAAAAGCTCTCCCATAATCGCTGGGAGAGGGCCCAGTCTGGCAGTGGTGTGCCAGACCTAAGAATCCTCACCACCTTCGAGGAGCGGGCCCTGGAGTGACCGGTGTGGCCGAGGACAGATCGGTCACCCACACAGAGGCTGGCGGATGCCACAGAGGTGAGGAACCACTGGGGTCACCTAGGGGACCTGTCAAAACGTGAGTTGTTATTACCTTACTGACTGACCCATCCCTCCCACTGACCACGTGTCCATTCTCCCGCAGGCCCTCCATCCGACCCATCCCATGTGGCACCCTCTCCAGCCGCCTCGGAGATGAGCTCCAAGGATGCCACCATAATAGTTGTGACACAGCTGTCATCCCTACCCTCCACCAGAGAAGATACACGTATCTTTCTGGGAAATGTTAGTGGACAGGCTTCAGGGGCACAATCTGATGATCACCGCACTACTGCTGATGTACATCAGATGGAGGGAGGAACCCCCAGGCAAGCAGCAGTCAGAGGGCTGCTGGATCCCAGGACCCAGCTGGGTCCCAGCCAGATACTGAGCCCGTGGAACAGAGTTACCTGGAGCTGATGGAGACAATAGGGAGCAGCCAGGACATTCAGAGGGAAATGTCAGTATGATTCCAGCAGATCCATAGCCGCTTGGGGGAGTCCCAGAGGCAACGGGCGCAGGAGATGTTGCCAGGATTGCGTGGCACCAGGGGCAGCACGGTGGTGCAGTGGTTAGCACTACTGCCTCACGGCACTGAGTTCCCAGGTTCGATCCCGACCCTGGGTCACTCTCCATGTGGAGTTTGTACTTTCTCCCCGTGTCTACGCGGGTTTCGCCTCCACAATCCAAAGATGTGCCGGGGTAGGTGGATTGGCTACGCTAAACTGCCCCTCAATTGGAAAAAATGAATTGGATACTCTAAATTTTAAAAAAGGAATTGTGAGGCACTGAGGCCAACACTGCTAGGGTGGCGACCACAGTGGAGAGCCTGGTGCATGATGTCGGCACCATTAGTGTAGATATCCAAGGTGTCACACAGTCAGTGATGGCTGAGGGTCTTGGTGGTATGTCTGCCTCGCAGAGGGGTGTTACTTGGTACCAGGCTGAAAATTGATGAGGTTCTGTGGGACATGTCCCGCTCTCAGACAGGGTTGGCCGAGGCACTGCGGAGCTTGTCCCAGTTACAGGTGGGCATTGCCGAGGCACTGCAGAGCATGCCCCAGTCACTGAGGAGCAACGCCCAGGGCGTCAACATAATTGTGCGGACCATGGGGAGCTGCCAGGGGTGGCAGGGTCAGATGATGCAAAGGCAGCCGGGGCTTGGACCAGCTGCCTCTCTGTCCCGAGGTGAACGCCAGGGCCCTATGGGCACCGAGTGGGAGGAGGGGGTGTTGAGTGCCAACCCGGACCTAGCCCATGGAGTGGCGACGATGGCCACCAGATCCCCCGTGTTCCACCCCTCTGATGAGGCTGCATCTCACAGTCAGCACACGGGACAGGGTGACACGGCAGTGCATGTGCTGCCGCCGACAAGTGCACCGGGGCCCTCCGTCCTCAGAGCCCCCAGAGGACGCCCGCCAGGGGCATCGAAGGCCACATGATGAGGTAAGCAGATGGCTGCCTTCGTCTCTGATGTGCATCCTGACACATAGATGTAGTGGTAGAGCTAGGAAGGCCAAGCACATCGAGGGTCACGGAGGACTCTGTGGGTCGGGGGTAGAGGTTGGGAGGTTGGGTGTACTAGCGAAAGAGTGGGGAATTATATTACACATTAAACACCCTTGTGCATAACCATTATGACACATCTGTCACCTTCTTCTGCAGTGCAATCTGACCTCTGAACCCTTGGCTCATCTCTCAAGGCATCTCGCCCACCTTGTGGCACCCACCCACCCTCCGGCCATGGACATGTCCCCGGAGCTGTGTCCCATCCCCTGGGTGTTTGGATGTTGGCTGCTGTGTGTGCGGTGTTGCCTCCCGCAGTGTTCAGGCACAGTGTCCAGGCATCAAAGTCTGATTGGGATGTTGGCAATGACTCCCACATCCTACATGGCCCACCCACCCACGGGAATCCATTTGGGTTGTGTGAAGTGCTTACTTTTCTTATAAATGTTTTTATTAAGACATTTGCATATCTACATCAAACAGAACCACAAAGAGAACAAACAGGAATTCACATAGCAAATAAATATCTTCAACTCCACCCCCCCACCTCCTTCATTATCCCCAACGCCTCTTCCAGGCCCCCTGCTGATAAACGGTTTCCATTTCTGGGCAAACCCCTCCACAGTCCCTCTCAAGGCGAACTTGATCTTTCCCAACCTGAGGAATTCTGCGAGGTCACTCACCCACACTCCCAGTTTCGGTGGTCTCGAGTCCCTCAATTGCAGCAACATCCCTCTCCGGGCTACCAGGGAGGCAAAGGCCACCACATCAGCTCCTCTCACCCCCTGGACTCCCGGGTCTTCAGATGCTGCAAAGATTGCCATTCCTGGAGTCGGGACCACCTTCACCCTCAACACCTCAGACATAACATCAGCAACCCCCCCCCCCCAGAATTCCCCCAGCTTCAGACAGGCCCAAAACATGTGGACATGATCCGCGCACTACCCACACCTATCCTCCACCAAAAACCTACTCATCCTGGCCACCGTCATATGTGCCTGTGGTCTACCTTGAATTGAATAAGGCTAAGCTTCACACACGAAGAGGATGTGTTCACGCTCCACAAAGCCTCCCCCCACAGCCCAGCCTCTAGCTCCCTCCCCAGCTTTTCCTCCCACTTGCGCTTGACTTCTCCTATCGGGGCTCCCTCCCAATCCATTAGTTCTTTGTAGATCTCCGACAGCCTGCCCTCACCAACCCCTGTTTTCGACAGCACCGTGTCCTGCAACCCCAGGGGTGGCAGGTCGGGAAAGGACGGCACCTGCTTCCTCACATCGTCCCTCACCTGCAAGTACCAGAACCTATTCCCGCTGGGCAGCTCATATTCCTCTACCAGACCCTCCAAGCTGGAAAAGCTGCCCCCAACGAATCGGTCCCAAAACCACTCAATCCCCGCCACCCTCAGTCTAGCCCACCTGGAGTGAACCTATGATTCCCGCAGATCGGTGCCCAAACTGAGGCACCCTCCAGCCTCAGGTGCTTCCGCCATTGTCCCCACATCTTCAGGGCCGCCACCACCACCGGACCTGTGGAGGACCTGGCTGGCGAGAACGGCAGAGGCGCTGTCAACGGTGCCCCAAAGCTAAATCCTTACAAGAGGCTGCCTCCATCTGCTCACGTAACGACCCCTCCCCCACTACCCACTTCCTTACCATGGCTATATTTGCAGCCCAGTAATAGTTCATCAAATCTGGCAGGGCCAGCCTGCCCTCCCCTCCCCACACGTCTCCGCTCCAACAGCACCTCTTCACCCATGGGGCTTTACCCGCCCACACAAACCCCGAGATCAGTGCATTAGCCTTCCTAAACAAAGCCTTTGGTTTAAAAATCGGGAGGTTCGGGAACACAAATTAAAAACCTCAGGAGAACCGTCATCTTCACAGACTGCACCCGCCCCGCCAATGACAGTGGGAGCATGTCCGCCTCATAAAATCCCCCTTCATGCCAAATTCAATGTATGTAGCTGCTCCTATCCCCGCGCCACTGGATTCCCAGATACCTGAAACACGCCCCCCACTACCTTAAATGGCAGCTCACCCATCCTCCCCTCCTGCCCCCTCGCCTGGATCGGGAAGACTTCACTTTTCCCCATCTTTAACGTAGACCCAGAGAACTGGCCAAATTCCTACAATATGCCAATGATCCCCCAATACCTTCCAGTGGATTCGATATATAAAGCAATAAATCGTCTGCACACAGCGAGACCTTATGCTTCACTCCCCCCCACACTATCTGCTGCCAACGTGTTTAACCACGTTTGATAATACCCGATTAGTAATAGCCTTCAGCCGCATGGCCAGAGGCCTCGGCAGTTAGTGGGGCTTATGGGTGGTTGTTGGAGCAGATGGGCAGGGACAAGGCTTGCCCCCGGAAAGGATACACACAATCCAGGGGTTGGCATGGTGGTGCTGCAAGCGGTTGCTCCCATAGCGCCTCCCCCCACCCTCCTATGGTGGCCGACCCCTGCAGAGGGTCCCCCACCCCCAGCCGTGCTTCCCCCAGCCCCCACCGAGCGCAGGGGCAGCAGGTCCTGTGTCCCCGGGCTCTTTGCCTGTGAGCAAAGATAGCTGCTCACCTCCTTGGCTCCCCACAGAAGCCCTTCTGTGAGGTTCATGTTTTTCAAAAGGAGTACTAATCGGTACCAGTGTGAGCATTGCTGGGGAGGCCACTGAATGATGGGAGGCCATTGGATAAGGGGTGGCTCCTGGTAATTGTATGGAAATAGGGCATAAGTGATGATAATTGGTTTCTCGTTACGGTGAGATCCTGATTTCGCCTGTGGGAGCAGGCCACTTGCATCGCAAATTGTTTGGCGCCTGGCCTTGAAGATCTCCTTTTTGGCCTCTCCCGCTATTCACTGGCCTTGTTTCACTTGAGTGAGAGTGTAACGAGGCCGGAGAATCGCGCCCATGGAGTTAGATTGTAATGCTAATGTGATCCAGAAAGGTTATTGGGAAACGTGGTTAAGCCTGACCCAAATAAACTGTGCCTTAGAGGACTACTTTATAATAGGGAATTCCTTTAGGTACATGCAGATTAGGGCGTTTGTTAGACAGCAGATAGTGGAGTTTCCGCTATAGCCGCCAAGGGGGGGTTCAGGATAGGGTGCTCTCGGGGACGTGGGTCGGCGAGGGTAGGATCTCTGCAATTTGTCAGGTGATGCAGCAGGGGGAGGAGGCCTCGGTGGAGGAGCTGAAAGCGAAGTGGGAGGAGGAGATTGACGAGGGGACTGGGCGGACGCCCTGGGGAGGGTGAATTCCTCCTCTTCTTGTGCACTGCTTAGTCTAATCCAGCTAAAGGTGCTGCATAGGGCGCAAATGACTGGGACCAGGCGGAGCCGGTTCTTTGGGGTAAGAGGACAGGAGTGGCAGGTGTTCGGGGAGCCCAGCGAATCACACCCACATGTTCTGGGCATGTCCGGCGTTGGAGGGTTTCTGGAAGGGGGTGGCGGGGACCTTGTCCAAGGTGGTCAGCTCCAGGGTGGAAACGGGCTGGGGGCTGCTATTTTTGGGGTAGCATCGGAGTCGGGAGTGCAGGAAGTGAGAGAGGCCGGAATTCTGGCCTTTGCATCCCTAGTAGCCCAGCGAAGGATCCTTTTGCAGTGGAGGGACGCAAAGCCCCCGAGCCCGGAATCCTGGATCAACGACATGGCCGGGTTCATTAAACTGGAGAGGGTCAAGTTTGCCCTGAGGGGGTCGGTGCAAGGGTTCTTTCGGCGGTAACAGCCTTTTCTGGTTTCCTGGCGGAGCATTAGAGGGTGGTCAACTTCAGCAGCAACCCGGGGGGGGGGGGGGGGGGGGGGGGGGGGGGTGGGGTGGGGGGGGAAAGACTATGGGTTCATTATGGGGGTTTGTTCTTATGGTTCTACGCTTGTTACTCTTTCTTGTTGTAAATTTATTGTTTTTGTATTGGGGGGAGGGGTTATTGTTTTTCTCTTTTCGTTGTTGGGATAAAATTTGTTGTTGGAAAATTTGAATAAAAATTATTTTAAAAATAAATAAATTAAACAATGTAACTCACGAGGACTGTGGCACCATTCAGTGTTGGACTTAATTACACACACCAGAAGATCTCAGATTTGACTTAGTTGCTTCAGGCTAGGGCATCAGTGAGGTATTGCAATTGCTCCACAGTGCTTCAGGCTAGGGAGGGGAAATGTGCCTATGCTCTTCGATGCCCATAATTTAGTCTATGTATGAAGACAGGATTTAGCTTAGCAGTGATTCCTCCTATAGTTCAATGCAGAACCTTGGAAGATGACCTGGAGGTTCCCCTCCAAGTTACTCACCATCCTGATTTGGAAATATATCGCTAGTCCTTTATTGTCACAGGATCTAAATCTTGGAACTTCCTTGCTAACAGCACTGTGGGTGTAGCCTAAACCCGGGGGCTACAGCGGAATACTGTGAACAGCTTTGGTCTGCTGAATGAAGGAAAGATATGCTGGCATGGGAGGCAGTCCACAGAAGGTTGACTAGGTTGATCCCGGATATTGGAGGGATTTTGTTATGAGGAGTGGTTAAGTAGGTCGGGCCTGTACTCATTGAAGTTTAGAAGAAACCGAGGTGACCTTATTGAGACATATAGGGGGCAATATTGAGCCTCTCTTCCCCCCCCGTGAGAAACTCGACGCTGGCTCAAAATCCGGAGAGAATCGAAAAGCGTGGTTCTCTCCGGCATGATTTTGGAATATTTCCCCCCTCTCCAGTGTAGTGAAAATCGTGGCGCAAGGACCTGGGAACCCAATTTTAATACATTACATTGTCATGAGCGAGCACTCTCTCCAGACATTCCCACCCCACCTCACAGAATCTTACACCAAGTCTGGCCAGACGTGAGGCAGTCAAGAGATATATCTGTGGTGGAAGAGAGTAGACTTTGAGGGGAGGGGGGCGGGGGGAGAAATCTGCTGGTGATGACTGTTGGAGGGGTCAGGGTGCAGGGAGAGCCCCGAGGCCTCCAAGATGGCTTAGGGGCCATTTTGCTGCAGTGCTGGTCTTTAAAGATAGCACCCCGAACTGTTTGAAGCTGGTTTCTGACCCCACCTTAGAGTGACAGCGTTAACTACGCCGGGACTGACATTTTGCCATTTATTCATACGATTATGCCCAGAGGATTCTCAATGGGCTTGACAGGATAGATATTGAGAGGGCGTTTCCTCTTGTGGGAGAGCCTAGGACCAGAGGGCATAATTCAGAGTAAGAGATCGTCCATTTAAGACAGTGATGAGGAGGAAATTCTTCTCTCAAAAGGATAGTGAATCTGTGGAATTCTTTACCGAGGGGGCTGTTGAGGCTGGGTTGCTAAGCATGTTCAAGGCTGAGATGGACACATTTTTAATCAGCAAGGAAATCAAGTTATGGGGATTATGTGGGAAAGTGGAGTTGAGGATTATATCAGATTGAGTGGCAGAACAGACCCAATGGGCCGAATGGCCTACTTGTGCTCTTATATCTTATGGTCCTATGATCTTAAGAAGGCATCTCACTGCCATCTTCTCGAAGGCAACTAGGGATGGGCAATAAATGTTGGCCTAGCCAGCAATGCTCATATGCTATTTAAAAAATGGAACAATTGAAAAAAAGGGTCCTAAATTAGAAAGAAAATTTTTAACCTCTGAAAGTCTTTATTTAATTTCAAAATTCCAAAGCAAATTCTGCGAATGTAAAGCCATGCTAACACAAGCAACCAGCATATTTCACACCACATGATTATTTTCAGCAATCAAAAAAGCACAACGTAACAACAAACACAACTTTCATTTAGGACATTTCTAAAATGTTTTTTATCATTAACAGTTATAATACTTTAAAAAAATCTTTGAGCAGTTTTTAAGTTGCTATACAGTAGCTCACACTTTCACGGATGTATCCGATGTGTTTGCATAGAGCTAGAATTACCGTGGAAATAATGGCAGTTTTTCATCTCAGACCTCGAGTCATTTGGTACAGGTTGTGTCACATCTGAATAATGAGTGTGTTTTAACAATAAAAAACAGAAGAACTATTGCTATAAATAATCAACACTGGAAAAAGTGTTACTCGACTAATCTGGAGCCTTTCATATTTAATATATAAATCTGTCCAGTTTATCATCAAGAATAAATTGAATATTAATCTCAATCTCTGAAGTCACTTTCCGTTGCTTCTTTTTATAAAAAGAAAACCCTAACAAGGGAAGGTAGTGTATAAATTTACAGATATTCTAATGCTGAGGTTTCTACATTGGCAAACCACACAGAATAGACAAAACAAATTTCACACTTTTTGGCTGACAATTTTTTTTTTACATTACTTACAAAGATAATCAAATTCTTCTACGCACATGTATACATTAATTATCTAAGATATTAGGGTTATAAATAAGGCACAGTTTCAAAAATATTTAGTGTTAACGTGAAATAAATGGCAGCTACAGAAAGGTTGTACCATATTTTGTACATTTGACAAGAGTTTCACAGACTGTAGGACAGAAAAAAAAAATACAGATGGAGGTTTTCAAATTTGTTTGAACCATATCTCTCAAACTGCAGTGCGTGGAAAGGGCAGATGTGGCTGACAGTGGAACCATTTTTTTTAACCCAACCAGCTGGCTAATTCTGTCAGCTTTGGTGATTATCATTGCCACTGCTGTTTTCTTCAGAAACACGCCTTACTGTTTTAAAGCCCCACTTAAAAATGAGACAGTTGAGAGGTATGGTCATAGCTGACTAATGGTGCAAATCAATGGGACCAAACAAGAAAGGGAGCTAGATTCAAAAAGGGCTAAATTTCTAATCAGTGCAAAGTGGTACCGTATTATTTTTTAAAAGAAGAAATGAATATGAATTTCGGGTCACATGTTCCATATTTGGCTTTGCAACTTTCCTTCTATTTAAAACAAAAAAATCCCAAGTGGTTTAAACATCCCGGCTGTGATCTGACAAAAGATTAATTTCATGGAAGTATAAGATGCGTTTAGAAGTTACAAACTATTACTCTTCCTCTTTTAATTGGACATGGAAGGAAAATAAGGATTTGCGAAGAGCTGTGCCAAAGGAGTTCTAGGATGCAATCTTATCCCCAGCTATGGCTTCACTGAATACAATACAGGTCCACAGCACTACTAGTGTTAGTGCAATCCAAACTCCCAAATGTGTTTACTTTAGAAAATGTAATCCTTGCCACAATCCAAGAAAGATGCCCATACAAGGTGCTGCACAATTAGTAATCAAAAGGAAAATAAGTTGTGCCAGGTGTTGTGAATCTCCTCGTGCTGCTTCGGCGAGATACCGTGATTGCTACTTCTGACCTCTTTGAACTAGGGCGGGTTAAAATTACACCACATGACAGTGGGCTCAAGTAGGCACAATTTATTGAAATGCAGAGGTCAAAGGACAAGTCTTTGGGGGAAAGTTTCACTTTATGAGACCGAGGGCAGAAAACGAAAAGAGGCCTGTTTAAGTAAGTCGGCAATTATGCTTGAGCTAATTCTCTTCAAGATCCCAGTTCAAAAGTGAAATACTCATTCCCCATCCATACAAGACATTAACCCAGAACAATAAAAAGTTTAGTGTGCCGGTGTGGGTTCATACTCTGCATCAACTGGTGGTCACTCCGCCTGACTGGGGATGAGGAGAAAACAAAACTTTCTTTCATTTTAATTGAGCACACATTAAGCCAGGCTGAATTTCACTGTTACTTAAGCCATGAAAAGAATATCACCTCATCTCATCTCTGAGATCATTTGCTTCATTCTCAGTCACAATGGCGAAAATTTCAAAAGGCACCTTCTAAATAACATTATCACATTCATTTTTATAATTTTTTTTCCAATTTAGGGGCAATTTAGTGCGGCCCATCTACCTACCCTGCACATCTTTGGGTTGTGTGGGCAAGACCCACGCAGATGTGGGGAGAATGTGCAAACTCCACACGGATAGTGACCTAGTGCCGGGATCGAACCTTGGTCCTTCAGCGCCATGAGGCACACGTGCTAACCACTGTGCCACCCACACGTTCATATTGTGAGGATTTTTCACAACTAAATAAAGGTTATCTTGCACCCTTTTTTAATGTTAAAATTATTTGATTTGGGATTTCATTGAAAGTTTTCATACCGTTTTTAATTCAATTCAAACAGACAAGTTTGATGTTGAAATAAACGTCAGTCCCCCCCCCCGGTGATAGCATGCAAGAAGACCACTATCACTCACTGACTGTGCAGAAAGACCAGTGCTTAACTATTCATGCCTCTGTACTCTGGACAACAGAACAAAACAAATTATCCTTTTTTCAGCAAGGAGATACTGAACTATTCTTCTCACTCTGTAGCTTCTGGCTCTGGTCACCCTTTAACAAAAAATGAAAAATGAAAATCGTTTATTGTCACGAGTAAGCTTCAATGAAGTTACTGTGAAAAGCCCCTAGTCGCCACATTCTGGCGCCTGCCCGGGGAGGCTGGTACGGGAATTGAACCGTGCTGCTGGCCTGCTTGAAAAGCCAGCGATTTAGCCCAGTGAGCTAAACGAGCTCATATTCACTCATGTAAAACTTTTAGTATTTTAACTGCCAATACCTCATCATGAAAGACAATTTAGTTAGGGTGAACAAATCAGAAGTGCTTATATGGGAGAGAGATTTCCAGTGTCTGCTCGGGATAATAACTGTAAATGTAGTTAGGAATTTGTCACACGGAGTACACAGAGTGAGCCATTTTACATGTTACCAAAGTGCAATAGCTGTTTTAATATTACCAAGCCAATAGTAAACTGACATTTTGGAATAATAGCATTTTACACCATTTCCTCCAAAGTTATAGATACAGTTATAGATATAGGCTCTATTTAAAAAAAAAAGTAATTTCAATGAATTATTTTATGAACAAAAAGGTTGGAAAATGGAAAAGTATTCCACTTTTGTTGTTGCTGTAAATTCCTCTACATTGCAGAGCAGACTCGATGGGCCAAATGGCTTCTGCTCTTAGGTCTTATGATCTTGTCCCAACAATATGCCTCAACTTCCAACAGATACATGAATTCATCCAGTTCCCAGGCATCAGTGTGACCAAGTGTGCCAAATCGTGAAGCGCTTGTGCTGTAGACACGGACCCAGTCGAAGCGGTCCAAAATTATTTATCGTGTTGAGAGAAGCCTTTTGTCCTGTTAGCCTCAGTTCTAACCTTCAGAACCCATGTTTCAGTGATGACTGTGGAGTTCACTTCTTCTCTCTGGTAATGAATTCCTTGCATCTCAATAAATCTGCTGTGATTATGGGCGGAATTTACCAGCTGTTCACCTGACGGGATATTCTGGTCCCACCAACGGCGCACTACTCCTTGGGTTTCCCGGCGACGAGGGGTGATTCAACGGGAAATCCGTTGATAACGGCAAGACGGAAGATCCCGCTGGTGGACACCCCCTCCCCGTTGCCGGAAAACATGCAGCGGGTTGGACAGAAAATTCTGAGTACCTAATTTTTTTTCCAAATGAAGGGGCAATTTAGTGTGGCCAGTCCACCCCCCCCCCCCTCCCCGCCCCCCTCCCCGCCCCCCTCCCCCCTCCCCCCCCCCCTCCCCCCCCCCCCCTCCCCCCCCTTCCCCCACACACACATCTTTGAATTGTGGGTGTAAGACCCACGCAGACATGGGGGAAATGTGCAAACTCCACAAGGATAGTGACCCAGAGCTGGGATCGAACCTGGGACCTCGGCACTGGGCCACTATGCTGCCCACCCTGATTTTATTTTAAAGCTGTAATCCCATTTTGGGATTAAGGCAATATATAGACCACACACGATTTGTTTTGGGAGCTTCTGATTCCAACCTATTCCTCATGACTAGACTGTAATCTTTCCAAGAAATCTATTATTCTCTATCTCAAAGATAGAGGGCGGGATTCTGCCGTATTCGGCGGGGTGGGCAACTCCGGCGTCGGCCCACCCCAAAGGTGCGGAATCCTCCGTACCTTCAGGGGCTAGGCCCGCCCCGGAGTGGTTTGCGCCATGCAGGCCAGCAGGAAAGGGGCTTGGCGCACGCCAATCGGCACCGAAGAGCCTCCGCCGGCCGGCGCGAGTTGGCGCATGCGCGGGAGCACCAGTGTGTGCTGCCGTCATCCCCGCGCATGCGCAGAGGGCTTTGTTTCCACACCGGCAATGGCGGACTGCTACAGCTGCCGGTGCAGAACAATAGAGTGCTCCTACGGCACAGACTGCCGGCAGATCGGTGGGCCTTGATCGTGGGCCAGACCACCGTGGGAGCACCTCCCGGGGCCAGATCCCCCCCCACTCACCCCCAAGAACCCCAGAGGCCGCCCGCGCCGCCAGGTCCCGCCGGTAAGGGACAAACTCCAATTTACGCTGGCGGGACTGACAAAAAAACGGGCGGGACTTCCGCCCATCGCGGGCCAGAGAATTCGGGCAGCCCCGGGGCCCATTGAGTCGCGCCAGTCCCCGCCATTCTCCGAGGCAGGCGGCACAATTCACGCCGGGCCGATTTTTGGGAGGCCGGAGAATTTGGAGGACGGCGGGGGCGGGATTTACGCGACCCCCGGTGATTCTCCAACCCGGCGGGGGTTCGGAGAATCCCGCCCAGAGAGTCTGAAATTACCCTGCATGCAGTTGTCTGAAACTTCTTTCTCTGTTATTTTAAAGCAGAGCTTTTAACCTACTTATTTTACAAGTGCCAAAGTGAAGTAGTTCATTTCAAAATATTAACCTTCTGAAGGCTGCTGTCCCACAGGACCATTTCAGGCCAAAACTTCAAATTCTACCACCACCGTGGCACCTTCAAATATAATTGTGAGTTTCAAAAGTTGGGATTTCTTGGCTTGCAAGGCAATATTGTTTAAGGAAGGATGAATTTGGAACGTGGCCTGCTCATAGTTTATCCGACATGTGCAAAAGATAACATGCAATAAATTAGTCCATATATGTGGAAATAAATACAAAAACCAGTGCCCAAGAATACATGCTTTCAGTCCATCAAATCCATTCTTACCACAGGCTTTGTGTTCTAGCTTACCAGGGGCTTTATCCCGCTCCTATTTAATATTGATAAAAAGCTTTATGTAAATACTCCATAATGTCTAATGGCCAGCAAGTGTCCTGCGTTCAACCGTGGCTTCAGATGCAGGAAACCACCACATCCTGTGCAGCACTTGAACTTCCAATCTCGGAAAATATTTGCATGCAACTCCCAATTTCAAGTGGAGAGTGCGAGGATGTCACAGAACCTGTAAGAATTAAAGTGTCAGAGATTTTATATTTTCCAAAGCATTTGTGAAAAGATAATCCAAATCTCTGCCCTTGGGCACACCGTTACTCAAGCACGTGTCTCTGAGTGAACCACTGCTCTCCTGCTTCATGATTAGGTTATATTCAAACAGGTCCAAATTTGGTTAGATGGGGATCTATTCTGCAACTAAAATGATCAGGCTGTCCTTTCTTGTAAAATTACAGTAACAGGGAAATTAATTTCACCAAACTGCAACATACGAAACAAGCAGAGCATTTTGTAACAAATGTAACAAAAGAAACAGAGTTCTTTTGGGAGGGGGGGGAGAATTTCAAATCATTCCAAAGCACAGCGCATGAGATCTACACGCACAGAAATTTACACCCCACCCCATATATTAATACCTGATCAGAATGACTAAATTGGAATAATTTCTCAGAATGGCTGAACTTTTATAGTCTTTGGCCAACATGTAAGTGTACTGTAACCTCTGTAAAACCATGTAAAACACTGCTCTAACATAGTCTGATTTGCAGTAATGCGACAAACGTTGTGGTTTCCACTAACAGTAAGTAATCCACTAAATGTTAATATTGGCGTCAAAATATGCCGGCCAGTTACGTTTTCACATCAATGATCTGAATGGAAATTCCCGGGTAATTTCCATTTATTGCTAACATTAGGAGATTTTGGTACATGAAGCAGTAAATCGGGCCACATAATAGCAAAAACCTACCAATATTAAACTACTCTCAGACTCCGCCCCCACTAAAATATTCCTGTCCTACCATAGGATGCAACATTAACTAATAAACTATATATGCAGAATAAATATTCACATTTAATCTGGAAAGGTTTCTTCTACTTCTGCAATTTAAGTTAAAATCCAAACAAATGGATGATGTGAATTTACTTCAAAGGAACTTCTCAAGGAGATTTCACCAAGCTGAAATCTTGAAAAATCCTATGTGGAAACCCCTGATGATGGGTTTGCCTGTCAGCTGCGACAGAAAGCTTGATTCTCTGGTCCCCCTTCTGCCTGTTTCTCAACACGGGATTCTATCTTCCTGCTGCCCGTCAATGGGATTTCCCATTGAAGCTATCCCATGCTGCTGGGAAACCCTTGGGCGGGGGTGCGCTGCATTCGGGAAAAGAGAATCCCAACAGCCAGAGAATTCCGGCCTACATTTATTGAAGCACAAACTTTAAATGCAGCAATTTCATCCTTCTGTGTGTAAACAGCAAGTGAAGGATCCCACATGAGACACAAGGCAGTGTTTCAAGTAAAATGTGCATGGACAGTATCATATCACAAAATGCCACGATTTTCATGAATTTACATCAATTTAAATATAATGAAACTGCTTTGTGCCATAGCATCTGGTTGCGTGGTATGCCCCCCCCCCCCCCCCCCCCCCGTAAGTGAAAATGAAAACCAGTCGTGACAACCACGCATGGGGAGCAGAGGTGCCTGGAGGCCGGGTTGAGGGCCGAGGCTGGGCATTGCCCCCTGGCGTCCTGTCAGTGTCGGGGGTAGAAGTGGGTAATGAGGTGGCACTTCCTGAGGTGGGTGTGGTAATCATCCTCTATTGGGGGAGGGGTTTCCCCTTGTGTGGTGTGGGGAGAGGGGTGCTTGCTGACAACAGCATGGGTGGATGGGGGGGGGGGGGGAAGAAAGAGTGCCACCTGATGTGGCGAGGAGGGGGTGGGGGACGGATTGCCCTGAAAAGTAGTGCCCCGAACTCTATTGAGTCAACCTTGCGGGCTCTATCGGGTCCGACAGAGGATCAGAAGATCTGGTCGGAAAACACGGCTGTGTTTCTGAAGAGAAACGCACCGGTTTTCAGTCAGAACTTATACTTTGGCATTTTGTGCTTGCCCCTTTGATACAAACTGAGGTAATGCCCCACTTCAGAATTGCGCAATACTTCATTTCAATGGTTAGATAATGAAGCAAAAAAATGAATTGTTCTGCGATATCAAATCTGCTATCAGGCCAGGAAATAATACATTTCAGGTAAAGAAAAGTCAATTGGATTTCTGACAGTAGCTACTTTTATTTTCCTATTTAGGCAGGACCTTTCAATAAATAAATGCACTGCACCGTTGCTAATTCTAAAAATGTTGCATTAGTCACCATCACAAAATCTTATATTCGTCACATGTCCATAATACAACATCTTTGGAGTTTACTTATGTAGTGACAAGGAAAAGGTATTTTTAAGGTGAAGCAAAATAAATATTATGACGGAGATTTTCAACTTGCTGCCCAGACATTGCGGATCGGTGGCCCATTGTAGAAACTGCACGAGATTGATCTCCAAAATTACAGAAAATGTACCCCATGGGTTAAAATTGGCATTATTCTTTTGGGTTGAGTGATCCTCTGCAGGTGCAGAATTTTTTGTATATGCAGAACAGGCACAACATCTGGGCAGCAACAATAGGAGAATACTTATATTCTCGGATAGAAAATAGTTTTGAATGGTATTCATGTTCAGGCAGAGCGAGGGTAAAATAGCCTGGAGAGAGAGAAAGAGAGAGGGGAGAGATTTCTGTCAGGTTATAATCAAGAGTAAGTATGGATAGTCCTAAAGCTGAATGATAAGGAATCTTTAGCATAGAAATAAGTAAGTTAGAGGCGGGGGCACCAATGGGTTGATTCTGAATGATCTGTTGTACACTTGCAGCATTTTCAGTTCTTATCTTTTATTGACCGCATCAGGAATATAGTGTAGATATTGATTGAGGCTTGAGAGGGATATAAGGAGAATGGAAAGCCAGTAGAAGTTAGTTATGGTGTTGAACTAACTCAGTTACTTCATATTGATATCTATGACTTTTTTTTAAAATGAGACAATTTCCGGCCTGTCTTCACTTCAGTGTATTTTTGATACACGATGGAAAAGAGAACATTGTGGACTAGAATTAATTCATATATAATAACATGACGTCATAGCCTTCAATCAATATTTATACTCCCGCCTGTATACTGTAAGGTTTGAAAATAAAAACGTCTTTCCCCATTTGGTATGGTGTTGCCAAGCTGCTTCTTTCTTCATTGTCATTTACTGAAACAAACAGATGCCCTATACTGGAGTGCGTCATGGGCTGCAAATAAAAATCTCCAGCTTGTAACACCAAAATGATTATTTGTTAAAGTTGAGAAACATAGAAAAAGCACAGAGAGGTGTGAGGACTTTGAACTGGATTTTGAGTGAAATACTAGATTCCCCCCCTCCCCGCCGCACCCCAGCCTAACCATCACTCGGCATCAATTGAAGGGCACCAAAACTGCAGGCTCAATACCAAGTAAAACTTTGAATAGAATAGTCAGTGGAAAAATGCTGAAGATCAAAATCCTGCGTAAAATAGAAAACTGACCAAACACTAAGAGCCCTGAACGAACCTGGGGGGTTCTCGGGCACGTGGTGAGCCGAGGGAGAGTTATGGCTGACCAGGGCAGAGGGAGGGGGAAGACCTCCCAGATTCGGCTGGTCGCATGGAACGTGAGGGGGCTGAATGGGAGGGACGAGAAGCCCCCGAGCCCGGAGGACTGGATTAACGACAGGGCCGGGTTCATCAGGCTGGAGAAGGTCAAGTTTGCCCTGAGGGGGTCGGTACAAGGGTTCTTCCGGCGGTGGCAGCCCTTTCTCGATTTTCTGGCGGAGGGTTAGAGGGTGGTCAATCTCAGCAGCAACCCCGGCGGGGGGGGGGGGGGGGGGGGGGGTTTAGGGATCTGTTAAGGGGGTTTGTTTTTGCGACTGTTTGTCTGCTACTTTCTTGTTTTTTTTGTATTATTATTAATTTATTGCTTTGTATGGGGTGGGGGAGTGTTCTTTCTGTTTATTTTTATACTGTTTATTTTATTGTTGGGAGAAAATTTGTAGTTGAAAAATTTGAATAAAAATTATTTTTTAAAAAACCACTAAGAGCCTGCAAAGATGGTCATGATAGCCTGGCTGATGTTATCAAAATGTAGAGAACGGAATAAAAGTTAATAGTACTGATTGAAAGATTTCTATGAATTTCCTTATGTTAAAGTTTTAATGCTGATAACATGCACTCTTCTGGATTAACTGTTTAACATTGGTGACCTAGAATTCACTTCATTTACAGATTTCCTTTAACATTCAGAAACAGGCTTTACATATTTCTGCTTTCTGTGGCTGGGAATTTTATATGCATTTTTTTTTATTACAATTTTAAGGACTTTGGTCTCTGAAGGGATAAGATTCTTGTTCGATAACCAAACCCTTTTGCTGTCAAGGTGGGAACAGAGTAGAATTCAGATGGTTTTAAGACTGATCTTAGTAAGGTCATAATTACAGACTTTATTGAGAACTGAAGTGGACTGTTAATGCCACAAAATGACGTCACCATTTTTTGCCACTGACGTGGGCCACTGTTGCTCCTGTAATATTCAGCTGATAAATGAAAACTGTCCAGATGTTTGGCCAAAGGGAATTGCTCAGTCGTAATAAATATTATTAATCTACTGTTGATTTAAAGAATGGATCCCCACAGTAGCAGCAACTGGAGTGCATCGAAGATGCAGATTCAGTGCTCAGGCAAACATTTGAATGGAATAGCAAGTGCAAACGAGCAGCGTAGGTACCAAACAAGGGCCTAAGATAGAGGCCCAGAAAGATCTCTTGAGGATGCTTTGAAAATAGTGCAAACAACTGATGGGCTCTTATAGGAAAATAAGACACATTTTTCAATTTGTAGAAACTCCCACAAATGAAAAAATACAGTAAATGTAAGGAAAATTAGCTATCTCCTTCATGCCAGCCATGTCGCATCTCAGGCTGGTCTAATTCCGTGTACTTCATTACATATTCCCGGGACAATCTTTTGGGAATGTCTTCCTATGTTGAAGAGCGATATAAATGCAAGATATTCTGGTGTCGTGCAGCCAGCTGGGTCTATTCTCAGCCTATATAACTACAACTGCATTTGGATAGTGAGAGTAATGTTTTCTTTTTGGAAAATCACAGCCTGGGAGTATTGATAGGAGGAAAGAAACTTTACCAAGCCTTCGTAAGGCACTGAGTAAAGGGCGGTTCATAAAGGTGACCCTGAAAAGTGGAGAAGAAGAAGAAAGATCGAGATGAATTAGAAAAACAAGCTAGAACTAAACATGGACAAATGCAGCAAGGGTCAGCTAGTGGAAATCCATATACATAACACTGCATTTTAAGATATATTGCACAAACAGACAGTATTTTTTGATTTTGAATAAATCATTGCACACAGTAAGCATGTACTTCTTTTGTTCTGATATAAAATCTAGCATGATATCTTCAACAAAAAAAAAGATATAAACAATTTCTTTTTTTCTACATGTCTGACCGGGTAGTAGTCAGTCCTTAAAAGTTGGTGTCTACTGGTCACTCTGACTGTCCAGCAGCTGAGCTAGCTTTGAATTTATGTCGGAAGGTCAGAAATGACAAGTTTGTCCATCTTGTTGCTGAGTTCTGGGGTGGATGTTTCATCGGATTCGTAGTCTTCCTCAAAGGAGCTGCAAGGAAGAAGAAAAAAGACTGTACCAGAATTCAACCAAATCCTACCACTGATTGTTCGATATATCCACCCAGAGTAAATAAGGGCCAATTTTAACCCTGCCCACCTGGCAGAAACTGAGTATATAAATTTGATGCAGCAACTTAACTCCCCAAACCCACTGTATCCGCTTTGGTTGTCATTTTAACCTGATCTTGTCAAGTAAAGGACTGAATTTTTCGAACTCGCCATTCCAGAGAGGTGAGGATGCTTAATTGATGAGTTAATTCAGTGCAGAGATTGGTAGATTGAGATTCACCCAAGTCCCGTGAGGCGTCGGAGTCCGAATCCCGCCCACGAGGGGCAGGACTAAACCGGCTTTGGCGAACTTACATGGCATTCAACCACCCCCCTCAATTCTCTGGCCTCCCCAGTGAGGCTGCAGCAAACATGGACCAGGCGGAACGGCACCCGGGGGTCTCCCAAGCCATCAAAGAACCCTGGGTGGTCAGAGTAGATACAGGGTCGCTCCCTGGCCCTCCCCTGGAACTTGGGCGCTTTGATACTGTCCAGCTGGCACCGCTACTCTGGTACTGCCAAGGTGCCTGGGTGGCATTGGCAGGGTGGCAGTGCAAGGGTGCCTGCTGGGCATGCCAAGGGAGGCCATGTCTGTGAAAGGAGGGTGGAGGGGGAGGTTTGAAGTGTAGGGGTGTACAGAACAGGTACATAGGGGCCTCTGGGAGCTTGGGGTGAAGCACAGGGGTCCTGGAAGGGGAGGGGGTTCCTGTAAGGTGGCTTGAGGGGGGGCCTGAAGAGGAGGGGATGATCCAGGGACCCCATAGCAGCGTGTCCTCACTTGGATGGGGGGGTTGTGCTCATGTGTGTGTGGGTGTGACATTGCCCATGAGGCCTTTATTCAGTTTTGCTTAAATCACCGTTGATCCACTCATTTTGTATTCATTAATGTTTGCATAGCCCTGTAGGCGGCACAGTAGCACAGTGGTTAACACTGTTGCTTCACAGCGCCAGGGTCCCAGGTTTGATTCCCTCTTGGGTCACTGCACGTTCTCCCTGTGTCTGCATGGTTTTCCTCCCGAAAGATGTGCTTGTTGGGTGAATTGGACATTCTGAATTCTCCCTCCGTGTAACCGAACAGGTGCCGAGAGGTGGCGACTAGGGGATTTTCACAGTAACTTCATTGCAGTGTTAATGTAAGCCTACTTGTGACAACAATAAAGATTATTATAATGATAGAGAAGCTGAACCACAGGACTCTTGTCAATTTGTATGTTGGGCTACAATAGACAGTTGGCCCTGAGATGGAATGCCGATACTGTATGCCCCAAATTGGCAAGGCTTTGCATTTCTCAGTCATAATGTCCTTTACCTTGGTGAGCTTAAACAAAATTCAGCCTTTGCTGTAAGGTGTACTTATCATTCTCCCCTCCTGAGGGAAAGGTCACATTGATGGGATGAACGGCCTCTCTCTTTGTTGTAAGATTCTATCACCTTGCTTTCCTCAATGGGGTGTGCCTGAGTCTAAATCCCACCCCCCTCCTCCTGATCATTCCCCCACCCCTCTCCTATCTTGCATATAATTTCCCTGCAGCTACTTTTATAATATTATCATATTTTCTCATCTGTTTGAGATTCATGATATTACATTCAAAGAGTTTAGAAAAGGGACTAATCACAGTGCTGATTGTAGGACATTTACAGTTCTGCACTAAGACGTAGATTCCCTGGGCAGAACATAACGGCCACTAATGAAATGAATTCAATGGGTGAAAATTTCCACCCGTGGGATTTTCTGCTCATGGCGAAGTCAATGGACATTTGGAATGACTCGCCGCATTTTTCGGCCCCATCCCCTCCCGTGACGGGACCATAAAATTCAGTCCAATGTGTTTTATTCTGATTGAGTGAGAGAACCTGTATTACCGAGGAAGGGACTCTGCTTTAGCAATGTCTCTATTTCAACAATAGGTGGCAGCACTTGTGACATTTCATTAATATCTTGATTCACAGCAGCCACTAGCCTCTGGAACATCCTTATAATTAATGTATACAGCACATAAATATGTCAATCTCTTTATTACTTCTCATCTGCAAACCTAAAGTAGATCTTTGTGATGGGTATTTAAATTTTTATACTTTAATCTTGCTTCCCAAGATTTGTCAATTGAGGACTGCAAATGGCAACAATACCTAGGTGGTGCTATTTTTAGGTTAAAAACACTAATATACAACGTCTGTGGTAAAACAAACCCTATAGTTTACTTCTGCATCACTCCTGATAGTGCTATGAAGCGGACACAGGAGCAGAGACCTGAGGGTGGTCAATCATTGTTAAAAAGTGTTAATTTAAGCATCATCATGGGCACGATTTAATGGAAATGAAACAGAGTCTCATTTTGGGTGCGTTTAGCCAGGTGTTTCCTTCCACTTGCAGTGCCGAGAATGACCCGACATTGTACAGGACTCTGCTTCATTTCTGGGCCTCAGCAATGAATGCCCCACCGTTGCCACACTCAGGCTCATATCCTGCACTAACGAGCTCAGCTAGCTGTTTTGTTATGCTTTTGACGTAGCATGAGCTGCTTCCTTGATGTGCACTCTGACAAAGGAAGGTTCAGACTTGGAGATAGCTTTAACACGTTTATTAAAACTGTTAACAATTCTCCTACTTGGATTCGACTCTCCCGTTAATCCTGCTATAGCTACTCAGACTGACGAACCAGTCTGCGACAATCAAGGTGGTGGGTGTGATGTGTTTAATCAACCCTGCGTACACACTGAGTGTCTCCACTGGAAAGAGGATCATGTGTGTTATATCCTTTTTATATGGGTCGGTGTAATGCCCTCCTGTGGTGGTGTCACCTCTGTGTGTATCGTGAATGCCCATTGGTCGTGTCCTATCTTACTGACCTATTGGTTGAATGTCCGTGTGTCATGTCTCTGGTGCTCCCTCTAGTGTCTATCTAGTCTACGTGTACTTACATTAACCCCTTGTGTATTTACAGTGATGCATATCACCACACTAGCCAATGCAGGAAGAGATTGCCGGGCAGTGTCACGGTGCTCATGTGGCATCAGGGGTGCCAAGGGAAAACCCATCACCCAGGAGCTCCCGATCGGCTAGGAGACCCCCCTAGTGTCGGTACACCTGGTCCACATTTCTGGAAACCTGTGCTAAATGGTGCCCGCTCGGGGTCTCCAAGGCAAGGCCGTATGATCCCGCGCCATGAGTAACTCCGGCACAGACATATTCAAGTGAGACTAACGACTCACTTGAATATGCAAATCTTGATCCCGCCATTGAGGGTGGGATCTAGATTGTTAGATCTCGTGAGGCATAATGAACGTAGTAAATTTCGAGAGAGGCTTCTCGCGAGATTTACCGACTTCGCTGCATACCAAGTCAGGTACAATGAGGCCGTTAGATCATGACCCATGTTTACAAATGGTCTATTAGTGCACAGGTTGGTTCTGATAACACCATTTTTAAGATGCTTAATGTGACACTATGCTATCAGCCTGTTTTATCTGCTTGCGTATTCAGTAGTTCATGGTCCCTAAGCCCAAGTTCAGAGTTGTTCCAAATGGCAGCGAGGGTTGCGATTTCCATCCTGGAGATCAATCCCGCAACATTTAGAGTAATTTCTGGTGAGTCCACCTAAATTATGGCAACTGCAGTCCAATAGCATGGTTGGACTATATGTAGAGGAGCTGAATAATCTCAGTGATCGCAGTTGTTTTCAATGGGATTTATTTCCTTTTGGAGTCACAGAATTCATATTTGGCCCATAGTCTGCACCGGAGAGAGCACCCTACCTAAACCCATGCTTCCACCCTTCCCCCGTAATCCAGTAACCCCACCTAACCCTTTGGACACGAACGGCAATTTGGCACGGCCAATCCACCTAACCTACACATCTTTGGACTGTGGGAGGAAACCGGAGCACCCGGAGGAAACCCACACAGGCACGGAGAGGAAGTGCAAACTCCACACAGACAGTGACACGAGGCCGGATTTGAACATGGGACCCTGAAGCTGTGAGGCAACATTGCTAACCACTGTGCCACCTAATTTTCTCCTCATCTGTCCTGCGCACAACCAACTGTACTACTTGGTCCAGGTGAACACACTCTTAATTGATCCCTGAAAGTGTCTGACTATATAGCTAATCCTCTTATGACGAAAAGTCCACACAATCTCTCTTTCCACAAGAATCATTAGATGCTAATGCTCGTTGTTCTTTCCTTCCCCCGATGGTGCTGAAGACAAAGTTGGTGAACCTAATGAACAAACCAAGGGTTAATCCTGAGACTTTCACAACATGTCAGTCTCAGTTGGACCTGCGGTAGCTCACTGAGCCATCAAGGTATGAAATATGCATATTTTTAGCAGACCAGGTTTAGTGCTGCTATTGATTTTGCAGATTTGTGGATCACGTTATCTGTTTTCCCTTGAATAATCCTGTTTGAACGAAATTCCAAGTCAGTAAAACCAATTATGTATACATTGCATTGAAGTAAACTAATTATTTTCTCTTTTCTTCAGGTAATAGTAAGAAGTCTTACACCAGGTTAAAGTCCAACAGGTTTGTTACAAACACTAGCTTTCGGAGCATTGCTCCTTCCTCACCGGACTTTAACCTGGTGTTGTAAGACTTCTTACTGTGCTCACCCCAGTCCAACGCCGGCATCTCCACTTCAGGTAATATACAGTGTAATCAAAGAGATGAATCCTGCGATTAAATATCACACAAAGCCTCACTGATGTATATGCTAAATCGGATGTGAGAATTTCCATGCTCATTTGAACAAAGAAAATGTGATATTACAACATTTTTGGTTTAATAGACGAAAGGGGCCCTGAAGGTTCTCAGAGGTTCTGCCTCCTGCTGTAAGATAGGCAGAACATGCTCAGGGAATCCTTGTGAAGAACCAAGGGCCTTAGTGTTTGAATCCACCAAGATTCTGTCATTGTAGCCAGGAAATGCATCCAATCCAAGACCCAAAAACAACGACCTGAGGCCACTGGTGAATTGTTTTTACCAATGCTGCATGGTAAAAATAGAATGACTAATGTCACATTGCAGCTGCTTACCCTTCTTGTAACTGCTCGTTGGCCGATTCCTCAGCAACCAAAATCTCATATTCTTCGGCTGCGTACTTGTCCCAGTCGGAAGGCTCTGGACCTTCATTGTCGATATCCTACAAGACACAAAAGGCGACGGTCAACAACAAACACAGTGACTTCATGTTTCAATACATCTTTAAAATGGATTCCTTAGGTGCGGTGGGAAGGCAGCAATATGCGAATATACCAAAATGTCACAGCAGAGTTGGCAAAGAGGAATGTGGCCTTCAATAGGGCGAGGTCAGCGCTGTATAACAGCGGTGTGCATTTTGGTGTGGAGTACCCAGCGAGGCTGAGAGTCAGGCACGTTTCCAGCGATCATTTGTTCGAGACGGCAGAGGAAGCAGAGGCTTTCATTAAAGTACAACGACCTGGATTGAACTGAGGGGTTTTGAATGGTATTTTGATGGTGGCTGGGATGGGACTGTTTGAGGATGTTGTAACGTTTTTCCTTTTTGTGTGTGTGTGTATATATATATATATATATATATATATATGGTTAATTTAAGTTTGTGATTCTGTATTGAGGGAGTAAATGTTTTGGGGAGTGGAAGGGGGCGAGGAAGTTTGAATACTGATTAAGATAGGAATTCGAGCACTTTGTGTATGGGGATGTTAATGGGATTTGGATATTTCTTTGCAGAAGGAGAAGACGGGGGAAGTTTTGGTTCTTTTTTGCTACTCATTTGATGTGGGCCCGGGCGGGGAGGGATGGGGTGCTACCTCACGAGCAGGCAGAGGTTGGCTAGTGAACGGGAGCAAGGTGGGGGGAGGGGGATGTGGCTTGTTGCAAGTTTTGACGACCCTATAAGGTGTGAATGGTGAGGTGAAGGGGATGGTGATGAGTGATAATAGTTTGAGGGGAATATTTGGGGGTTTTCTGGGATGGAGGGGGGGGGGGGGGGGGGGGGCGAAGTGTTCATGCTGGCGGTGACCAGGGTGTTTTTTCTTTGTTTCATCCTGCGGGTGGGGCTGGGTGCCACCTTGGGTGGGCCCTGGTATCAGGGGTCTGTGGTGGAAATGGCTGATTTGAGTGGGAGAGAGGAGGTGAGAGACCACCGATTAAATTTGAGGGCCGATGTGGTGACTTTGCAGGAGACCAACCTGCAGGTGAGGGACCAGATTAAGCTTCGGAACGGTTGGGCGAGTCAGATGTTGCACTCGGGCTTTGGTAGCAGGGCCCAGGGGGTAGCAATTTTAATTAATAAAAGAGTTTGGTTTCAGATGGTGAAGGCTGTAGCGGATCAGAGCAGTAAATACATAATAATTACTGGAATGTTGGAAGACAAGCCAGTGGTGCTGATAAATGTGTATGATCCAAACTGGGATGATGTGGTATTTATGAAGAAGATGTTGTCTGCCATCCCACACTTGGAGACGCACAGTTGATCTTGCTTGGGGGGAGGGGGGGGGGGGGGTTGAACTGTTTTTTGAATCCCAAATTAGACTTCATCCCTTCGGGGGTAGCAAAGGTATTGACAGTGGTTTTGAAGGAAATGGGAGGAGTGGATCCATGGTGGTTTCTGCATCCAGGGGATAGGGAATTCATTTCATTTTCAATTTCTACAGTGCATAAAATATATTTGCGGATTTACTTCTTCATGATGGGGAGATCACTCCTGCCAGGGGTGAAGAAACGGGACTATTCGGCAATAGTTATTTCGGGTCATGCTCCACATTTGGTAGTTGTCGTGGAAATTTGGGTTCTTGCGGTCTGACCCGTTCAGATACCTACAAGCTTGTAATTTTGCAAAACATTCCCTGTGGCGCCCCAAACCTTCTTGATGGAGAGGGTTCTTTCGCTTGCAGGGTCGGAGGAGGAGAGTACTTCGGGTATCTATGGAAGGATTATGGCTGGAGATACTGTATCGGTGGAGGGGGTTAAGGTCATGTAGGAGGAGCAGTTGAGGCTGGTGATGGACGATGGGGTGAGAAGTGAGGCCCTGCAGAGGGTGAATGCCGTGTCCTCATGTGCGATGCTTGGCTTAATACAGCTTCATATTGTGGGAGTGGACGATAAGTGCGAGCATTGTGGAAGAGGTCCGGCGAACCATGTTCATATGTTCTGGTCATGTTCATAGCTCGTGGGGTTCTGGGTCTCCTTCTTCAGCACCATGTTGGCGATTCTTAAAATTGAACTGGAGCCCTGTCCCTTAAGGGCCACATTTGGGGTGTCAATTGCTGGAGCTGCAGACGAGGGTGGGGACCGATGTCCCGGCCTTCGCCTTGCTGATTGCTTGGAGGCGAGTGCTGATGGGATGGGGGTCAGCTTCCCCACCCTGTGCGTAGTATGGTTGGGGGATCTGATGTAGTTTCGAGAAAGTCAAGTACACTGTGAGGAGAGCAATTGAGGGGTTCTACTGAAGCTGGTCACCATTAGTTGCGAGGGTGACGGGGTGGGGGGAGTTAGGGGGTTGAGTTTTAAGATTGGGAATGTTGTGCTGTTTTGGTGTTATGTTCAAAATGGTTTGAAGAAATTTATTTTTTAAAAAACGGATTCCTTATCCAAACCTACAAGGCCAAATATTCACACAAGTCAAAAGTCCTGAAATCACTGAAGCTTTAATCCCATTCGAATTTTCAAATAACTTTATCTTGGAAGCTTTCAACTAGACAAAAGCACGTAGACTTCAATCAACGAGGTAAGGGATTCTATTCTAAGACATCTGCCAGAATTTTCCGGCCCTTTATCCCGGCAGGATCTTCGGCCCTGTTGCTGTGATTGTACTTACATAGATGATTTGGAGTTGGGGATCAATTGTAATGCGTCAAAGTTCGCAGAAGACACTAAGATGAGTGGTAAAGTGTGCAGAAGACACTGAAAGTCTGCAGAGGGATTTAGATAGTTTAAGTGAGTTGCAAGGGCCTAACAGATGGAGTACGATATTGTAAATGTGAGGTCATCCATTTTGATAGGAATAACAGCAAAATGGACTATTACTTATATGGTAAAAAATTGCAGCATGCTGCTGTGCAGAGGGATCTGGGTGTCCTTGTGCATGTATCGCAAAAAGTTGCTTTGCAGGTCCAGCAGGTAATTAAGGCGGCGAATGGAATTCTGCCGTTCACTGCTGGAGGAATGGAGTTTAAAAACAGGGAGGTTATGTTGTAGCTGTATAGGGTGCTGGTGAGGCTATACCTGGAGTACTGCATATCGTTTTGGTCTCCTTACTTGAGAAAGGATGTACTGGCACTGGAAGGAGTGAAGAGGAGGTTCACTAGGTTAATTCCGGAGTTGAGAGGATTGGCTTATGAGGAGAGACTAAGATGACTGGGACTATATTCATTGGAATTTAGAAGAATGAGAGGGATTTTATAGCAACATATAAAATTATGAAGGGAATAGATAAGATAGAAGCAGGGAGGTTGTTTCCACTGACGGGTGAAACTAGGACTCGGGCGCATAGCCCCAAAATAAGGTGGAGCAGATTTAGGACCGAGTTGAGGAGGAACTTCTTTACCCAAAGGGTTGTGAATCTGTGGAATTCCTTGCTTAGTGAAGCAGCTGAGGCGACCCCGTTGAATATTTTTAAGGCAAAGATAGATTTTTGAACAGTAAAGCAATTAAAGGTTATGGTGATTGGGCGGGTAAGTGGAGCTGAGTCAACAAAAAGATCAGCCATGATCTTATTGAATGGCGGAGCAGGCTCGAGGGGCCAGATGGCCTACTCTGGATCCTAATTCTTATGAATTAGATTTCAACTGCTTGCCGTCCACAGGCTCAAAAGCTCCGGCCATCATTAAACTTTCCTCCCGCAGTCCAAAGATGTACAGGTTAGGTGGATTGGCCTTGCTAAATTGTCCCTTAATAGCATGGGGTGTGTAAGTTAGGTTATAGGGTTACGGGTATAGGGTGAAGTGGATCATTGCAGACTCGATGGGCTGAATGGCCTCCATCTGCACTGTAGGGTTTCTATGATTCTATGTAGCTTTACCTGGGAGCTGTTGAATTGGTTACATGTTATACCCTCTACTCAATATTTAGTTCCAGCAATGTCAGTGGGCCTGAGTCGTGGACATGATGTTTAAAAAAAAAGAGTAATCTTTATTGTCACAAGTAGGCTTACATTGTGCAATGAAGTTACTGTGAAAATCCCCTAGTTGCCACATTCCGGCACCTGTTCAGGTACACAGAGGGAGAATTCCTAATGTCCAAATGACCAAAGAGCACGTCCTGCAGGACCTGTGGGAGGAAACCAGAGCGCCTGGAGGAAACCCACGCAGATACAGGGGTGAACGTGCAGACTCCGCACAGACAATGACCCAAGCCGGGAATCGAACCTGGGACCTGGAGCTGTGAAGCAACAGTGCTACCCACTGTGCTACCCACTTGGACATGTTTAATGGGTTACCACTGATATACTGTCTGCCTGTCCCACTAAATACACTGAATTTATGCTCCGAGTGAAATATAGTTTTGAATGTGTAATATTTATGTTTTTATTAGTGCAGTCCTTTCTTTTCTCTGCAGCTCCATTGGCTCTATTAGAAAAACCTTCCTCAGCAGAAAAGGACCTGATCCAGTTGAATTGAATAGTTAATCAGAATGCTGACCAATTTTAGACAAACAAAATCAATCCATGGTAAAACCATACAGGGCGTTCTGTATAATGTTGGTTGGTGTTCCATTTGTGTCGTCTATATTTACCCTTTCAATTTCCTCTCTCCAAATGAATAAACAAACGTTTGGAGTTCAAATGTGCCAACACTTGTGCCAGCAGCAAATAGCTGTGAGTCTTCCTTGTCGACAATATTGTTTATTATAAGCTATTTGACTTTGCACAGCCCATCACGTCAGATTGGCACATTCAGAGGCAGCCTTGATGCTTAGACCCTTAACTCTACCTTGAACTTAAAGGTAAATGTTTCAGCTTTTTAAAATTTATTGCCCAACCCTAACTGCCCTCCACTTCAGAGGGCATTTAAATCCACATAGCTGAGGATCTGGAGTCACATGTGGGCCAGACCAGGTATGGATGGAATATTTCCTTCTTGAAAGGAAGGACAAATAGTGGACCAGATGGGTTTTTATAACAATCGACAATGGTTTCAAAGTCATTATTAGACTTTAAGTTCCAGATAACACAAATAGAATTCACCAGCTGCCGTGGTGGAATCTAAACCTGGGCCCCCAAATCTTATCTTGGATTACTAGTCCAGTGTCAATACCACGACCCCACTGCCTCGCTTGTGCTGTTAAATGACACTACTTGTCTGCCCCATCTTCCATTACCTTTTGTACAGCAAATGGATCCCTCTGCTCGTGGTCCAGGTACTTCTCTAAGTTGAAGCAGGTGTCATAAAATATATGAGCCATTCTGCACCTCTTTAGATCCCGCATGGTTATTTTACCTGGAATGAAGAACAGTAACAACAATAAATGATGAAGACAAGAACTAAAAGTACAAATATCATTTCATACCCAAATTGCCACTGCCCCAACAATAGTCTTGCTTATTTCAACCTGTTGTTCAGAAATTTGCCAACAAATCAGGTTTTCTGAAAATATGGACTTAGTGTATGTGTATTTGGGTGGGATACTGGGAGGATTTAGCAGGAGAATGTTCTTTTCCATGTGTAAACTCTGACAGAAGCTGTCAGTAGGCTATTGAACTCAGGCAGCTATCACTGCCGAACTTGATCTTGGTCTTATCCAATGGTCACATATGCACCTCCAACATTGCTAATCTTTGAGTGGTAGTCAGGAGCAGGGACCAAATTGATTTTTCATGGCAAGCATGACATCAGCATCTCAAATTCTCAGCTTTCCATATCTTCTATGCTGTTGTTATTCGGTGACCCAGTGTCGACGTGGTGTGAATTCCAGCTGTCTGGCACTTCCAAATTTTTCTGGACCATGCACCACTATGTGGAGTGTCAAGTCATTGTTTCCGAGACTGTCTGAGGACCTCTTCTGGAGATCTTTCATCCACAGCCTCCAATATCATAGCCCACAACCCCACATAACATGCTTTTACCTCCTTCACAAGATCCAAAAAACAGGATATCCTTGGTAGATCCCATTGTTTCAGCTGTTTCCTGCTCTCAATAAGAATTGGAAAACAAAATTAACTTTTGTTTCCAATTGCCACCTTCCCTCGCTTTCACATGGTCACCTTCCCTTTCCCAGCTTCTCTGTCCAGATTTTTGACAATATGCTATTGAACAATATCCACTGTAAGCCCATTGACTCCCAGTTACCTTGACGATGTTGCGATTTACCGGTCTTGTTGCGCTCGACTTGGTGACGTGACAAGGCCGTTGAATCCTCTTGCAATCTTGGCTACGCTAAGACGTCTCACGAGATTCAACCGAACCTTACGAGACATTGCAATCTTGATCTTGCCCTGTCACCCTAAATGAACCATATGGCTCAGTTAAATATGTCTGTGCTGGATTCTCCCAGCGCCTGGGAACTAACGGCTGCCCCAGCGAGACCTGGACTGAGTGACATTTAGTATGGTCCATACAAACCTGCACCAGGGGTAATTGCACCGGGGGGGTCTCCCAGGCCATAGGAGACCCTAGGTGGTCAGGGACAGGACAGGATAGCCCCCTCGTGCTCTCTCTGGCATCCAGGCACCGTCAGCTGGGCACCTTGGCACTGCTAGGGTGCCCTGGTGGCACTGCCAACGGTCAGGGCCTGAGGGGGACCATACCCATGAAAAGAGGTATGAAATGGGGGCCATACCCATGAAAGGGCCGCCTAAAGGTTAGTGGGAGTTAAGGGTGGGGGTCTGGAGAGCGGAGGCCCCTTAAAGAAGCAATTGGGAGGCCTGAAAAGGGGGGCTCTCAGCAATCCCATTGCAAGGTGTCCTCACTTTGGGGGCATTGTGAGGTAATGTCCATGTGTGCGTGGGGTGCCGTTGCCCATGGGTTGGGGGTATGTTTCTGGTTATCAATGACCTGTTAGTAAAACATTGCTTTCGGAGTAGGCTCATTACCCCAGGAACCAAATGCTCTTGACAACTCCCTGAAAAAGCAACACAGGCTTCTTAAAGCTAAAAAGCAAGTCAGCACAATATTTATTTGCTATAAGGCATGGACTCTCTGAGCCCCCCCCCCCCCCCCCCCCCCTCCAATGAGCTAACACTTGGGTTGTTTAGTAATAAAAACTGAGCCCAATAATCAATGCAAGTGATAATATCTGTAAGTGCTTGACTATCTTCTAACAAATTCCAATCTCTGCTATTTTAGTAAAGGCAGTATCTGTTCATTTTAAAATAGCAGAGAGAGAGAGTGGGAGAGAGGAGCGTGATACAAGTGTGCTATATTTTAAAATAGCAGAGAAGTGTGTGATGTGAGGGTGCTGTATTTTAAAATAGCAGAGAGAGGAGTGTGATACAAAGGTGCCACATTTTAAAATAGCAGGGGGTAAGAAATGCGATGCAGAATGCTAATTGTTCCTAGCTATTTCCAGGTTAGTTCTTGCCTCTTCTCATAAGAGATTATTCTGATTCCCAGCATTCCAAGTGCAGACGGCCGTCAATAGGGGGCACATGTTGAAAATGATGTCCACATAATCCATGATTTTTGACCATTAATTTTCTGAGATGTGCTTCCTTGCTCTCTTGCTGGAAGAATTGGACTGGGGAATCACTCTTGTATTGTGTTACGACATTTATTTACCTTCACATTCCGGCTTGACTAAATCCAGCAGCTGACAGAGGAGGTCATGGAACGGCAATGGCTCAATGCCCATTCCTTCCATGCGTTCACACTGTTCTTCATAGAAGTACTCTAGCTCATACATGGAGACTACACCATCCCCATCAATGTCCATGGCTCGAAACCAGTACTCCATGCTAAAAAAGGGAAGCACGTGTTCATTACTTTACAATTACTAATCATGAAATACATTAAAAAGGACAAATTACTGGCAAGTAACAAAAAATACCATTGCCTTTATGTGAATCACAATCATATACTTGTCCTGAGCTTCAAACTTTGAGCAAGGGAAGCAGATTGCATTGACGACAATTGGAAGGTTTAATCTTTAGTAAATCTTAATTTTCCTCGGCCACCCTCTCTCAAAATCACTGAAAGCGCTTTTGTCTAACTTGTACTAGTCGGTAATATTTTAATAAATGAATAACTAGATGTAAGGCTAAGATGCCCATAACCCCTGGGTGACCTAGAATCACATTATTATAAATCACCCCCTTGTAATTTCCCGGTTAACAAAGGGCACTTATGCACAACCCTCATTTATTGCTTGATAGAATCTTGTATAGCAACCTGAGCCTTATTTTGAAAAGGCTGGAGATCACATATGTTAACGGGTTGGTATGTAAATTATTAAGAGACGGCCCTGCACTTTACATGATACAATCTTGTGGATCAAGCTTTCAAAATGAGCTGAACCACGAGCGGCTTGCCTTCGCAGAACAAGAACTTTGGATTCGGCGAAAAAGATTCCTGTTGCAGCCACTGATTCTGACTTCCAATAACAGACACTGGCCGGAATTCTCTGGCCGTTCACTGGCAGAAGGATTCTATGGACCCGCCAGCAGTGTGCTCTTTGAATGAACATTATGATTTAGTGTCAGTCTCCTGTCTTTTCCCAATACTCCTACACATTGTTTCTATTCAAATATTCATCTAATACCCTCTCCAATGCCTTGATTGAACCTGCCGCCACCACCCTTCCACAGAGCATTTAAAAAAATAATCTTTATTATTGTCGCAAGTAGGCTTATATTAACACTGCAATGAAGTTACTGTGAAAAGCCCCTAGTCGCCAAACTCCAGCACCTGTTCGGATACACTAAGGGAGAATTCAGAATGTCCAATTCACCTAACATGTATGTCTTTTGAATCTTGTGGGAGGAAACCGGAGCGCCCGGAGGAAACCTACACAGACACGGGGAGAACGTGCAGACTCCACACAGAGTGACCCAGGCGGGAATCGAACCTGCGACCCTGCCGCTGTGCTACCATGCCGCCCTAAAATTTCAGATCTAAACCACTCACTGTGTGCACTTCCTTCTTTTGCATATCACTTTAACTCTGTGCCCTCTTATTCTAGATCCTTTTATGAGTGGGAACAATTTCGCCCCATCTCCTCTGTCCAGCTACAATTGTTATGGCTCTAATGTGCACTGTGATCATTGATTGAATGTTTCTCCACTGTGTTGGTAACAGTTCCCAAGCTGCATTTTGAGCGTGGCACTGCAAAGTTTTGGTGTGATACCTTCTGTCTTATCCTCAACTGAATTAGTAGCGTAATATGGCATGCTGTTCACCTTACTTACTGCTGCTTCTCAGGGATTTAACACCTTAACAAAGAAATCTGTTAAACCACCCAGGTCTCTCCTATCGGAATATAGATTCGCGAGTAAAGACTCACCAGAGATGCCCACATTCTGAGAAAGAATAAAATGAAAGGGAATGGTAGTCTTTGATTTTTCTGCTGACATTAGATTCCAGTGTAATTCTCAATTCACACAGGGTGGTGACTCATTGGTTTGCATACAAGTTTT
Organism: Scyliorhinus canicula; assembly: GCF_902713615.1. Classification (NCBI taxonomy): domain Eukaryota; kingdom Metazoa; phylum Chordata; class Chondrichthyes; order Carcharhiniformes; family Scyliorhinidae; genus Scyliorhinus; species Scyliorhinus canicula. Next base: position 78,756,068 of record NC_052158.1, on the reverse strand, counting down.
TCTTCATGGCTACCTGATTATGGCATAGGAGATGCTGAAGAGATAGTGGGGCATTCTATGAGCATCAGGTACATACAGCTTACCTACCCTATTGCCTGGTGTCTGTTGAAGACAGACCTAGAAGGAAGAAAGAGTGGATTCTACAGAAATGCAGCTGTCTTGTGTTGATGGAGCATTCAGATTATGCTGCAGAACAGAGAGGTGGGGTAGGGTTCACGGACTGTATGTATAAAGTGAGAGAGGGGATGGAACTCCCATTCATAATCTCATCAGAAAAATTACCTGGTGGGATTCTTCTTATCTTCTTCAGAAAGCAGAAACCAAACAAAGTCAGCATAGCTCATCCGACCTTCTTTCTGCACACAGTTACCCCTGAAAATGGAAGTGTTGCATTTACCAGATCAGTGCAGAAAATACTTTCCAAATTATTTTATGAATGACACATGCCAGATGGGTTTGAACAAAAATACTACTGCCTGCAAAGCCAATTGAAGGTCATGGTTCATCATTAGGCAGCAGACCCACATGCCACTATGGGGGCACACTGCCTTGTGCGACTGCCAGACGAATTGGCATTCCTTTCCTTTGTCATCAACATGTCCCATTTCTATTTGCAATAGGGACACTGATGAAGCCACTACTTGAAGTGGGAGGCAGTGGTACGATTTGATTTCCTTGGTCAGTGATAACACTGAAGTCAGGGCTGCAGGTAGCACAATAATGTAAAGCACACAGAAGCCTCTGCACAATACACACGGAGCTTGGCGTTTCAAATCCTCACATAAAAGGGGTGAAACTGCATTGTGCACAGTTAGTGTATAAATTCTAAATGTATTTGTGGGGAAACTCTTTGGCCGTTATTTTAAATGGGTTAATGCCTCTGTTGAAATAAGCACAGAAGAAATAGGAGGTCAAGTAGGCCATTCAGCCCATTAGCCATGCCATTCTACACAATCATGGCTGACCTACTACCACATTCGAACCTTCCTCCGTTATCCCCATTGCCCTTATATCCAAAAGAATGATCAATATCTGGCTTGAATATGTTTAACGCCAGCACAACCATGTGGGGCAGAAAATTCTAAAAATTCATAACCTTTTGAATGAAAAAATTTCATCTCATCTCATCTCAGTCCGAAATGACCAATCACTTATTCTGAGGCTGACTTCCTAGTTCTAGACACTCTGCCAAGGGAGAGTCCCTCTCTGCATTTAATTGATCCAGTCCATGATGAGTTTTATATCCTTTAATGAGATGACCTCGCATTCTAATAATAATCTTTATTAGTGTCACAAGTAGGCTTACATTAACACAGCAATGAAGTACTGTGAAAATCCCCTAGACACCACATTCCGGCACCTGTTCAGGTACACAGCGGTAGAATTCAGAATGTCCAATTCACCTAACAAGCACGTCTTTCGGGACTTGTGGGAGGAAACCGGAGCACCCGGAGGAAATCCAAACAGACAAGGGGAGAACATGTAGACTCGGCACAGACAGTGACCCAAACCGGGAATTCTTCTAAATTCCGGAAAATATAGTACCAGTGTATCTCAATCTCTCCAATAGGACAAACCTTCATCCCAGAAATCAGTCTAGTGAACCTTTGTTGCACTGCCTCCAATACTAATATATCATTCCTTAGGTAAATAAAAAGGGTTAATGTTTCCCTTCAAATAGAAATTTTTCCACAAGCATGTTAATCATATCTGTACGCTAATATATAAAGCATCAATCACCCCAGGAATGTCTAAATCAATTAAAAACATTTTTTTCCCCCAAAGAGTATCCAATTAATTTTTTTCCAATTAAGGGGCAATTTAGCATGGCCAATCCACCTAGCCTGCACATCTTTGGGTTGCGGGGGTGAAACCCACGCAAACACGGGGATAATGTGCAAACTTCACACAGGCAGTGACCCAGAGCCGGGATCGAGCCTGGGACCCCGGCGCCCTGTGGCAACTGTGCTAAATCAATTTTCAGTTATTAAAAACAAAGATGTTTGCCGTACCTTGTGACTGCTCCAGAGAATATCCTTTCAATAATTCTATTTGAGATAGCTGTGGAGAAAGAAATAAAGCAAAAGTATAACATCTCATATTCCAAACATGACTCGGCAAGTGAGGATGGATATTAAATGCTGAGGTCCAGCACCCAGACTGAGGGATTGAACAAGCATTGCAATACGATGGCTTCCAGCAATGTATGCTACCTAGAGGTTGGAAGGGAAAGGCTACAGAATATTCACATCTGTATCACAAATCATGCCTAGGCAATAGAAAAGAACCATGTGCGACCTATACAGTACAGCAGATTAAAATTGGGATTAAAATGATTTCTGGGGGCTCCAGGGTGATTTTAACTGCTCACCAGCCAGGTTCCCCATGGGGTGGGGCAAGGAAGGTGAGGCAGGACTGGAAAATTCCCTATTTATTACACACGTTTGTGATATAAGCCCATTCATAATAGTGGTCATGTGACCTGATGGGAGGTTATATTATTAACAAGGTACTATTCACCCCTTTTATTGCATCACACCTAACTTTGCAGCATGATGATTAAACAGGGAATATTGGATAAATGGAGAAAACTGATAGAAATTCACTGTAAAATCTGCCTGGTCTCTTTTATCAGGTCATACCTGATAAAAAAAATAGAAAAAAGAAATGAGAAGAGATATAGGTCAATGCTCACATACTTGGCCAAGGTTTCAAAGAGATCTCTGCTAAAAGACAAAATATGATGAGTCCAAAATGTTAATCTTGAGGCTGCATCATCAAGATTCAATGTGAGGATTTATGTGAGATAGCCCATGCAATCAAAACCAATTAGAGTCAGAACTGCAGATAATTCTTCCATTTTGAGACTAAGGCCAGAGTTCTCCGGGGCCTTCCGCTAGCTGTAGGATTTGCAATAGCCTGCTGAATCGTGCGCACGGCCAAAATTGGGATTCGCGCCAGGCGTCAAACCAATCCAGAGTCTCCTGGCCTGCCCTGCCGGCCATAACGAGTTTCCCGACATTCACGGCCAGCGGGAAAATGCAAATAATTCATTAGAGAAGTTTAGCATCTAATTTACAGGCAGGATGCCCTAATCATTATACAGCTGGAATGCTCCAGGCCCGCCCAAGCTAAGAGTCCCGCTGGCGTGAATTGGCCTGAAGAATGTGGAGCTGGCGGTTTGCAGTCCAAGGAGTGGCAAGGGAGCAAGTACCCTTCTTACTACCGCCTCCAAGGTGCTAAGGGGTGTGCTTCACTGGAGGTGGGGGCTAGTTAGGCTTATGCTGGGCTGGAGGTCTTTTCTGGGATGGGACTCCTTCGGCTGCTATCCCCAGCAGAGGTTTGGGGGGGGGGGGGGGGGGGGGGGGGAAAGAGAGCAGCCAAAGGAGTCCCATCCCAGAAAAGACCCCCAGCCTGAGCTCCTCCAGCATGGACCCCAGTGTGCCGTGGAATGGCATGGAAACCCGTTTAAGGAAAAAAGATCTCTCCTAGCGCCAGTTGGAATCACTCTGGGTTTCCTGCTGGTGGGCGCACTTAGTTGTGAGTCAGGAGAATTACGGCCTAAGTATGGTGTCGAGCAGCTCCAGTGGTGCCTCTCCCATCGACCAGAATGGTGGGATTCCGCGCCAGATTCTGTGCTTGGAACCTTATTAGTTATGCAGAGGTGAGTTCACACCTGACTCTCCTGGCGGACTGGCAGTTGATTCATCTGCCTGCCCTCAGTAGGTGGGTTCAAAGGTCCGGCCGCCATATTTAAACACCAATCCAGCACACTCGTATCACTCTCTCCAGCCTACCAGTCTTCCTCAGATCATTTAGGATGTCAGCAACCCAGAGGGAAAAGCCTATCAGCCCCTCAAGAAGAGAAGAGATCTGTTCCACAATTCAACAACCTCGCTCCTCCCTCCTCCGAGCCCATCATCTGTGAGGTGCCCATTCCCCACTTGGAGCTCTAACTAACGCCTCTGGAGTCTTCAATCCTCATCCAGTAAATGATGTGGTTTCCCCTTGACCCCCTTGTTTCTGAGATTTTCATGCAGCCTTGTAAAGGTCCAGTTCCCATCCCCCCCCCCCCCCGCCACTCTTCCCCCCCCCCAACTTATCTCTCTGTGTTCCATTATTCGTCTTTTTCATCCACCTCCTTGCCCTTCTGCATGCTATTGTGAGCTCTCGCCCTTCACCCCACCCCTCTTTGCACAGCCCTCCTTCCATATTGCCCCTCTTGTCTTCGCCAGCCTGTGGTGGTCAAGAAGTCAGAAATCCACTGGCATAAAAGCATGCTGTAATTCTCCCAATGGTGGGTCGTTCATTCCACTGACAGGTGCCATGAGCGCTATTTGCATCTCATGAATGAACATTACAACAGCTAACCCGGAATCCTGTCAGTCCTTCCAATCTTATGTCACGCCAGCGAGAAATCACATTGGGATCAAATCTAATTGCTAAAGAGTGGCGTGTACAAAATGGTCCTCAGTTCGCCAGAGACTTTGAGTGTCTTTCTGCCGTGGTGCAGCGCTGCTTTTGATCTGCTGTTCACCACTCTGTCTGGGCAGACTGCTTCCTGTCTTCCATCTCCAGGCCGAGCTGGTCTTCATGGAGAGCACCATGCTGCTAGACCCATGAAATCTCCTGTGTCACCAACTGGGATCAGTACTGCACATGGGGTTGGGGACTACAGCGGTGTCCTTGCACCGGTGTTACCCCAGTGTCTATTGGACAGCACTGTGCTGCTGGACTCTGGTAGCCACCACAACAAAGGTCCACAGTTTGACCAGGTGTTGAGTGCAAGGCGAGGAGGGTTTGGTGGGGGCAGGAGGTAAGGGGATGGGTGGTCTGTTGAAGACAAGGGGGCAATGTGGAATGAAGGTTGTGGAAGGCGGGGGAGGGGGTAAAGTGAGGGCTCACGATGGCAGACAGGAGGTAGATAAAGAAGATAACAATGGAAAACAGAGGGAACACCTAAGAGTGGGAAGCTGGACCCCAACAAGGCTGCAGGAAGCACACACAAGCAAGCGGGTCAAAGGCATGCCACACTGTTTACTGGAAGGGGATGGATGAAAACTCAAAGGCAGTGGGTGGAGGTCGGAGTGGGGCATGGGCACCTCCCAGGTGATGGTTGAGGAACAGACTTCCCCTCGAGGTAGCTAGCCTTTTCCCTCTGGGTTGATGACATCCTGCACAGGATGTGGAGACAGATGGGTGGGAGACAGTGATAGGAGTATACTGAAAATATATCAGCTGAGAGCGGGCAAACGAATTAGCACCTGGCCCTCAGGAGAATCGCAGAGAGCTCACCTGTGGCTAATTAATGAGGTTCCATAATCTTGTGTGGGATCCTGTCATTGTGGTCAGTAGGACAGGTGCCACTGGAGCTGCCCACCACTGCACTTAGTCTCAAAATGGGAGAATTCCACCCTCTGTCCTTGCTACTTTCCTCTGGAAATAAATCAAGCAGTTCAATTAATAGCTCTAATTTTGCTCTTCCATTTCTGATGCGATTGGGGTATGATTGGAGGGATGGGTGGGGGGTGGTGGTTAAACTGTTGGTAGTGTGATATTCACTGGATATGTGCAGCACAGTCTTGAGGGCTTCATGGAGATTCAACTGGATCCTTATTTAACTGTGTTGCATAGGTTGTGTCCAGCTGCCAATCTCACCAGCGAGAGACAGCGCCACAGGCACAAATTTTTAATGTTTTCTTCTGGATCAGGATTAGCAGGAATTCTCCTCTGGGCTCCAGTTGGTAATCTCTACCATGGTCATCCTTCTTATACTCTTTTGTTATGTAACAGAGAATACATCCCCACTGGTAAACCGTCATGTGATGTTTAGTGACGTCAGCAGGGTCTTTGTGTGGACTTTGCAGTTCTTCATCTTTGATGGTATCAGCAACACCTCTTAAAAAAAACCTCTCATCATGTTTTAATGAATCCAGAGTGTTGGCACCTCCATATCTTTTCTCTTTGTGGCAAACAAAGAAATATAAACACTTTCCAACTGTGATCCCTACTGCCCTTCTCACAATCCACTTTTCTGACTTCAAAAGACCCAATTCAGTGGCTCCTGACAGCTGGCTGCCAGCCTTAAGGCATTGGTACCAAGAATAATCAGGAAGTCACGGCTGGTCTATTTAAATAAAGCATGTGGAGCTCTCCTTTTCCAGCACCATGTTCTCCCTGGGTTAAAAAGCAGAGTCAATTAAAGAGAGTGTGGTCCCAAGCTGGGGACCCCCTGTGGAGGGCGGTAGATGCAGGGAGGCTGGTAGATCCTGAGTGAGTACACCTTCATGGTTTTAAAATCGACCAAGGCATGCGTGGCTTGGTCGCGTCCATTGTGGTCTGTGTCCTGATCACGCCACCTAGCGAGATCCGCGTAAATCTCACGAGCCATACTGGCTGCCAGAAAGCCCGCGGGAGGCTTCTCCCGGCATCTACCAGCCGTGTCACACTCCAGGTCGGGCTTGACGCAGCCGGTAGATCGCGCCCAGAGAGCGATCTCAGGTGAGGTTCTGAGGGGCTGTGTTTGTGTGAGCAGCTGCCTGCTGAGCATGACTCACCGTCTCCATATTTGGAGCAGAGAGAAGGCAAGTTAAACAATTGGAAATAAAATGGAGATTGCAACAGTTAAATTAATCAACAAAAGTCTTCAACAACTAAACATAAGGTAATGACAGGGAAATTAAAGTGTACACAGCTTAAGACAAACTGATGTGTAATTTGTAGAGTTACTCACCATGATCATTGTGTCTGGCCAAGTCCTTCTGGTCAATGAAGAGGTCATGGTCAGTGTCTAGTTCCCAGAACTTACAGTATATAACATAGAAATGCTCATAGGAAAAGTAGTCTGTGATTTGGTTTATATCATCCTCTTCCTCCAGGAGGACAAGAGTCTGAGGGAAATCAAGGAGTGATGAAGTGTTAGAAAGTGGCAGGAACATTGGGTTGTGTCAGACTGATTCTGCCCTTGTTATGACATCAGGCATAACTGATTCTGCACAACGAGGAATCAGGTAAAAGATTAAATTGATGACAACTGGCAAGACCGACCCATCTGTTTTTGCTGGACAACCATTTCATCATCTTATTGCTGTTGTAATATTTGGGTCTCTAACATTTGCTGATTGGTTGCTTTATCACTTCTCTGCCTTCAGTTTGTTGCTTTTATTTTTATATATATTTTTTTAAATTTAGAGTACCCAATTCATTTTATTTCCAATTAAGGGGCAATTTAGCATGGCCAATCAACCTACCCTGCACATCTTTGGGTTATGGGGGCGAAACCCACACAAACACTGGGTGAATGTGAAAACTCCACACGGACAGTGACCCAGAGCCAGGATCAAACCTGGGACCTCGGCGCTGTGAGTCAGCAGTGCTATCCACTGTGCCACCGTGCTGCCCCAGGTTGTTGCTTTTAAAGTAAGTGTCAGATTTATCATGGGATATTACACTATTCATTACATCTACCATTGTAGGATTTTGTCAGACTAAAAGTAGCCCTGAAACTTCAAGAACCTACTCAAATTTATATATCACCCACTCAAAACACACTGTTCCCCATCAAATATTGCTGGGCACCATAGAGGTTTTGCACTGCTCTATAATCTGGAATTTCCATTGATTTTATTCTTTCACGGGGTGTGGGCATTGATGGCAAGGCCGGCATTTGTTGACCATCCCCAATTGCCTTTGAACTGAGTGGCTTGCCAAGCCATTTCAGAGGCTAGTTAAGAGTCAACTGCATTGCTGGAGTCACATACAGACCAAACCTAGTAAAGATGGCAGATTTCCTTCACAAAAGCTATGGTGATCCAGATGGGTTAAAAAAAAACATTTTATTGAGGTATTTATGGTTTTACAACAAAAAAAAGAAATATACATGAATTTATAAACATAGTGCAAAAGCCGTCTTCCTCCCTTACAGGTCCCACCTTTATTAACCCCCTACTCTAAGCTAAGTAACCCCCCCACCTTCTGCTGACGATTAATTTTCCGCAAAGAAGTCAACGAACGGTTGCCACCTCTGGGCGAACCCTAACAGTGACCCTCTCAAGGCAAACTTGATTTTCTCCAAACAGAGAAAGCTAGCCATGTCCAATAGCCAGGTCTCCGTCTTCGGGGGCTTTGAGTCCCCCAAGCGAATAATATCCGTCTCCGGGCTTCCAGGGAAGCAAAGGCCAGAACGTCTGCCTTTCTCCTCCTGTATTCCCGGATCTTCCGACACCCCGAAAATCGCCACCTCTGGACTCGGTGCCACCCTTATTTTTAACACCGTGGACATGACATCTGCAAACCCCTGCCAAAATCCCCTAAGCTTTGGGCATGCCCAGAACATGTGGACATGCTGGCCCTCCCGCACACTTTGCACACCTATCTTCTACACCAAAGAACCTGCTCATCTGGGCAACTGTCATGCGAGCTCAGTGAACAACCTTAAACTGAATCAGGCGGAGCCTGGCACATGCTGTGGACGCGTTGAGTCTACTCTGCACAAATGCCCAGAGGCCATCCTCTATCTCTCCTCCCAACTCCTCTTCCCACTTGCGCTTCAGCTCCCCCGAATGCGTCCCCTCTGACCCCATAAGTTCCTTGTAGATGCCAGAGACCCTCCCTTCTCCCACCCACACTCTGGAAACTACCCTGTCCTGTATTCCCCTTGGTGGTAGGAGCGGGAAGGTTGAAACTGCCTATGTAGGGGGCGGTGATAACAGCGCCTCTGCTGTTCCCGCCGGCACGGTACTCCGCCAGACCCCCGCATCTGCAGGTACCTAAATTTGTTTCCCCTCACGAATCCAAATTTTTGCTCCAGCTCCCTCAGGTTAGGAATGCTCCCCTCTATAAATATATGCCCCATCCTCTCAATCCCTGCTCTCTGCCATCTCCGATACCCCCCCTGTCCATCCTTCCCGGGGCAAACCGGTGATTATTACAGATTGGAGACCAAACCGATGCTCCCTCTGCTCCCACATGCCTCCTCCATTGCCCCCAGACTCTCAGGGCCGCCACCACCACGGGGCTGGCGGAGTACCGTGCCGGCGGGAACAGCAGAGGCGCTGTTATCACCGCCCCCAAGCTGGTGCCCTTACATGAAGCAGCTTCCAAAGGGTCCCATGCCTACCCTCCCCCCCATTAGCCAATTCCTGATCGTGGCTATATTCAACGCCCAAAAGTAATTACTGAAGTTTGGTAGCGCCAGCCCGCCCTCTCCCCGGCTCCGCTCAAGCATCCCCCTTTTTTACTTGCGGGGTCTTGCCCGCACAAACAAAGCCAGTGATTTCTTTGTTGACCTGTTTAAAAAAGATGGGGAGACATTGAAACACGAACCGAAATCTCGGTAAGACCGTCATCTTCACCGTCTGCACCCTCCCAGCTAGTGACAACAGGAGCGCATCCGACCTCCAAAAATCGTCCTTCATTTGGTCTACTAGACGGGCCAGATTTAGTTTGTGCAGCCATTCCCATTCCCACGCCACTTGGATGCCTAGGTATCGAAAGCTTCCCCCTACTACTCTAAATGGCAGTTCCCCCAGTCGCCTCTCCAGTCCCACAAACATCTCACTTTTCCCCATATTTAGTTTATACCCCGAAAACCGGCCAAATTCCCCCAGAATCCTCATGATTTCTTCCATCCACTCTGCTGGGTCCGATACATACAGGAGCAGGTCGCCTGCGAAAACAAGACTGTGTTCCACACCCCCCCCGAACCAGCCCCTTGCGGCTCTCAGTGCGATTGCCAGCGGCTCTATGGCTAACGCGAACAACAGTGGGGAAAGAGGGCATCCCTGTCTCGTCCCCCGATGCAGCCTAAAATAGTCCGATGTTGTTCTATTCATCTGTACGCTCGCCACGGGAGCCTGATACAGCAACCTGACCCAGTCAATAAAGTCCCGCCCAAATCTGAACCGTCCCACTACCTCCCATAGTTATTCCCATTCTACTCGATCAAAAGCCTTCTCTGCATCCATTGCGACCACCACCTCCACCTCCCTACCTTCCATAGGCATCATGATCATATTTAACAACCTTCTTACATTGGCCACCAATTGCCTTCCCTTAACAAACCCCATATGGTCCTCCCCAATAACTTCCGGCACACAATCCTCAATCCTAGAGGACAACATTTTGGCCAGCAGTTTGGCGTCCACATTCAATAGGGATATCGGCCTATAGGACCCACACAGCTCCGGGTCCTTGTCCCGCTTCAGGATCAGTGAAATCGTGGCCTGTGACATTGTTGGGGGAAGCACCCACGCTCCCTTACCTCTTTGAATGTCTTCAACAACAGCGGCCCCAATATCCCAGAGAACGTTTTATAGAACTCCACTGGGTACCTGTCCGGCCTCGGGGCTTTACCCGACTGCATGGCCTTCAGACCCTCCGCTATCTCTTCCAACCCGATCGGGGCCCCCAGCCCTTCTACAGTCCCCCGTCCACCTTCGGGAAATTCAGCCCCCCTAGGAATTGCCTCATCTCCTCCGGCCCAGCTGGGGGTTCTGACCCGTGCAGCCTACTATAAAACTCCTTGAATGCCTTATTCACACCTGCTGAGTCTCCAACCAGGCTCCCGTCCCCATCCTTTACTTTCGCAATCTCACTAGCTGCCTCTCTCTTTCTAAGTTACTGTGCAAGCATTCTGCTTGCCTTCTCTCCATGCTCCCAGATAGGTTTTTACAACAATCGATAATATGGTCACTAGTTTTCAAGTCCAGGATTTTATTCAATAGTTAAATTTAAATTCCATCGTCTGCTGTGGTTGGATTTGAACCCATGATCCCAGAGAATTTAGCCTGAGCCACTGGTCTAGTCTATACCACCAGTAAGCCACCATCTACCCCCTATTGGGCTTATGGCAGACAACTTACTCTGAGGGCACGATCTAACTGAAAGGTTTCTAAGTGTTATTTATGGTGGGTTTTGCTGAGAGTTTCCTGCCTGCTCTGTCGGTGAGTTCCCCACCGCTATCGAACCACACTTAGCCACTTTTTTGGTTGCTGAGGTATTTCTCACCAGTTTAGCCCACACTTTGAATTATTTTCATCACTGGGGAGCTGAACTCACTGGCCAAATCAGCTCCTCCGAGATCGGACTGCCAATTTGAAACAGCGCCCTGATCTCCAAGTACGTTTGCGAGTCCCCTATACACCCCCCCCCCCCCCCCCACCACCACCCAAGGGCAATGTGAGCCACAGCCCCCGAAGTGATGTCACCCCGCTATGGGGTCGCTGAGGGCCCCCTTCTCAGGCTTTCCCATCCAGCATTTGAGCACCACTCTCTTCCAGGACCCCCACTCTTTACCCCCCCAACCTTCCTGAGGCCTCTTCATACCCGCCCTGCACCCCACCATCCTTCTTACCCCCCCCATCCCCCTTTCATGGGCATGGTCCCCCCCCTCAGGCCCTGACACTTGGCAGTACCACCCTGGAACTGATACACTGGCTGTGCTCGTTATCAGCTTTGCAGTGCACCTGGGCACCGGGGTGGCAGTGTCAGAGTGCCTGTGTTCAAGGGGGAGGGCCAGCCTGCACTGTCCCTGACCACAAAGGGGCCTCTGATGGCCTGGGAGACCCACCCCCCCTCCCCCCACTGCGGGTGCTGTTCCGCCTGGTCCATATCTGTGGGGACCAGTGGACCAGTACTGAACGGCGCCCGGCTGGGGACTCCCTCGGGAAGACATTAGAGGTTGAGAGGCCGGTAGATCCTGGGTGAGTACGCCTCCGTAAATTTAAGGTGGCGCATTAGTTAGCACTGCTGCTTCAAGGCGCCGAGGTCCCAGGTTGGATCCCAGCTCTGGGTCACTGTCCGTGTGAAGTTTTCACATTCTCCCCGTGTCTGCGTGGGTTTCGCCCCCACAACCCAAAGCTTTGCAGGGTAGGTGGATTGGCCACACTAAATTGCCTATTGAGGCTTGGCCGCACCCATTGTGGGCAGGATCCTGATTGCGCACCTCACGAGGTACTGGTAGATCTTGTAAGGAATACTGGCTGCCAGGTGGTTTCTACTGCCATCTACTGGCCGCATCGTGCTCCCTAGTGGCACCTGGAGAGCCTGTGAGCGGCACTTTAGCACTGTTGCTTCACAGCACTAGGGTCCCAGGTTGAATTCCCGCTTGCGTCACGGCCTGTGCGGAATCTGCACGTTCACCCAGTGTCTGCGTAGATTTCCTCCAGGCGCTCCAGTTTCCTCCCTCCTTCCATAGGTCACAAAAGACATGCTATTAAGTGAATTGGACATTCTGAATTCTCCCTCCGTGTACCCGATCAGGCGCCAGTATGTGGCGACTGGGGGCTTTTTACAGTAATTTCATTGCAGTGTTAATGCAAGCCTACTTGTGACAATAATAAAGATTATCATTCTCATATGATGAACATGTATGGAAATGATTTCCTTCTTCTCTTGCCTCTCATTCTTTACAAGAGCAACAGGACAGCTGCCTTCATTCAGTTCTCCATCACTGACCCTTATAAATGAAACTATCATTGATTGACATAAAAGCCCATCTGGCAGCACGATGGCGCAGTGGGTTAGCCCTGTTGCCTCAGGGCGCCGAGGTCCCAGGTTCGATCCCAGCTCTGGGTCACTGTCTGTGTGGAGTTTGCACATTCTCCCCGTGTTTGTGTGGGTTTCGCTCCCACAACCCAAAGATATGCAGGCTAAGTGGATTGGCCACGCGAAATTGCCCCTTAATTGGAAAAAATTAATTGCGTACCCTAAATTTATATTAAAAATAAATAAATAAATAAAAGCCCATCTGTTTCACTAATATCTTTTAGGGAAGGAAATCTGCCGTCCTTACCTGGTGTAACCTATATGTGACTCAAGAACCACAGCAATGTGGTTGACTAACTGCCCTCTGTAATTGCCTAGCAAGTCATTCAGACCAAGGACAATTAGGGATGGGCAACGGATGTTGACTTTGCAAATGACACCCAAATCCCATGAAAGAATAATGAAAACAAAATTAATGATCGGCTTCCTGGGCAGACAGATGTTAAGCAGCACCAAGGTCAAAAGAACAATCTTTTATTCAGTGGAACCCTCTTTGTACCAATTTCAATTTGCTGGAAAACAACTAACCGTGGAGAATCACAAGCTTGTGCAATGGGTTAGACTTTGATAAAATAACAACTGGCATTGTGAATGGTACTGGCCATCATTAAAGTGCAAATTGGCCAGTAACTTGTGAGGAGGAAGACGCACCTTGTGAACTGTGAATCACCACAAGGTGCTTGCTTATTTACATTGCTTTGTGAAAATGGCATTTCATACTTAACCCCAGTTGGGATTTTCATGAAGTTGTTGCATTTGTAAGCTAAATGCCCACGAAACTCATCACAGAAAGCGAAGTCTAGTTAGTGTAAGCATTTTTTTACAACATGATTATTTTGGTAACTGCCAATCAATCTCTTGCTCAGAATGTGATTAAGTAAAAGTATGAAGTCTTATTCTTTCAGCTTGCGAATTTTTGGAGATTTAAAAAATGTCAAATTATATGATTTTACATTTATCCTTACTTTTCTTTTGTTTCTTTTTGTTCTCTCTTAATCTAATCTTTCTTTCACTATCTCTATTTCTGTTTGATTCATAAGAGCAAGAGTAGGCCATTTGGCCCATCAAATCAGTTCGGCCATTCAATAAGATCATGGCTGATATGATGGTAGCCTGAACTGCATTTTCATGCCTGTCCCCCATAACCCTGGACTCCCTTATCATTCAAAAATCTGTCTAACTCAGCTTTGAATATATCCAATACTGAGCCTACACAGTACGCCGTGGAAGAGAATGCCAAAGACTCAGGACCCTCAGAGAAGAAATTCCTCCTCATTTCAATCTTAAATGGGAGATCTGTTAATTTTATGCTGGCCTTCCTAGTTCTAGGGAAAATGATCTCACAGCATCTACCCTGTCAAGCCCTCAGAATCTTGTGCGATTCAATAAGATTCTCTCATTCTTCTCAACTCCAATGAGTAATATTTAAATGGTGAGAGATTGTGGAATTCCGTGGTACAGAGGGATCTGGATGTCCTGGTACATGAATCATGAGAGGTTAGTATACAGCAAATAATTAGGAAGACAAATCGAATGTTGGCCTTTATTGCAAGAGGGTTAGAGTATTAAGACAGGGAAGTCTTGCTACAGATGTACACAGCATCGGTGAGACTGAACAGAGAGTACGGCGTACAGTTTTGGTCTCCTTACTTAAGGAAAGATATCATTGACTAGGAAGCAGTTTAGGAAAGGTTCACTTGGCCGATTTCTGGGATGCAGGGCTTGTCATGAAGAGAGGTTGAGTAATTCAGGCCTCCAGCCGTAACTTCAGGCAATGTAACAGGTGGGGGCGCCCTAAAGATGTGCTGGGGACAATATCCCGGATGTTCCCAGGTAGATATTGCATGGCAATTGCCCAGCAAGTGTAAACTTCCAATGGGAAATTGTCCTGCACTGGGAACCATCCGAAAATGCGATTTCAATTGCAAATTTTGGATGGTTCTGGCTGCCTTAGATCAATAGTTACCCATAAAATGTTAGCTGAATTAAAACCACTTCTAGCTTCTGGGTAGCTATTGTACAGACTCCTGATGACAGCTATGTGACTCCCCTTGCCCTTGCCTTCTCCAGCTCTGAATTTGTGCAGTAATGGGGCGCCTTATCGATGTCTTTTGGAAATCTAATACACTGCAATATTGGTACCCATTATTCATCCTGCTTATTTGTTTGCACTGGAGTGCTACTTTGGGCTGCTGTAGAGTGCTTCAATTGAAGTTTTGTGACTGAGCCGAGCGGTGGCCTTGCAACGGAGACCATCGGGGCTCGCAACAGCAGCTTTCAGAGGTGACATCACAGGTCAGAAAGTGACGTGGGACCAACGGGCACAGCTGATTGGTGAGTAATTCCTGGCGGCCATTTTTTAAACAATATCAAATTGTAAGTAATTGCTTTAGCAAGCGGGATTATTTTTAAATAGGTGGGTGGGCCAATTAGAGCTGGCAGTCTCATCTCAAGATAACTTGAACGTTTGGCATTAGTAAGTGCATCCACGGTTGCCAGGCATCAGTGCGGTGGTGGGGTGGGGGCTTTCCACAGGATGACCTGTGTCTGTATCTTTAGTCCTCCGGCACCTAGGCCTCAAGGTGGGTTGGGGTAGGGATGGGAAATGGGGAAGGCATGGGGAAGGGAGGGAGAGTGGGGAGGCAGGGGGAGGCCAAGGTAAAGTGAGGAGGTGCAGGGGTAAGTGGTTGTGTAGTGGGAGGTGCGGGGGTGAAGGATGGAATGGGGACAAGGTGTGTGCTGAGTAAAGGGACGCCCCTGTCACTAGGAGTCTACCTCCAGGAATCTGACAGGCACCTACTTGAGTTGGGGACCCATCCGCTAGTACCAATTCTGGCAGCATCATCAACTTGCTTTTAAGTGGGCCCTTGATTGCTGATAATTAGCCACTCAGCTCTGGAACACATCAAGGAGCTGCCCTGATGCAAGAGTTTCTGAAAATCCCCATCCTCCTGCCTTCAAACCTCCTTTATATGCCTGGTAAGATTCTGCCAGCAGTGCTAATCCTGCTGTCCCTGTCATTAGCTAACACTTCCAGCAGGTTTGTGGGAAAACATTTTAAAAAACAAAACCTTGGTTCCAGCACCATCTCGCTCAGCATGTTTTCAAATAGAATTTGAATTGTTAGACTGCATCAATAATCCCACACTAATATGGACAATAAAGATGCTTGTCCAATGTTGATTTCTGCAGCTCGTGCCTTTGTTGGCAGGGTGCTGTATAACATTTCTAACTGTGGCCACTCAGATAGCAAAAGGGAACTGAATACCAAGGAAAGCTTTCTTCATGAGCGACATGTCTAGTTATGAATCAAAAGGACAAATCTGGACATTGAGGATCAAAAGCTTTAAGCTGTTGGAACCATTGCACTGCCAAAATGTAACTAGGTTAATTACAATATTTGAATGAATTCGTGAAATTACAATTGGGGTTTTGTCTTCTTGAATCTATTTTATTTGACAAGGTTTAAGTTGTATTGCTGACACACTTTAATAAATGTGGTGGAACCAATGTTTGGGCAATTTCATTTGGTCAAAGGAACAATTGGAGCTGATGTAGTAAAATGGCCACTTCTTGTTTCATTTAGAGAATTTGCTCAAGTTATTGGAGGTATCTTGTGGAAGGAAGTCTTCTTCTTAACCACAAACTCCTCAAGTACATTGGTAGAATTCTGCAACTTTTTTTTTATAAATTTAGATTACCCAATTATTTTTTCCAGTTAAGGGGCAATTTAGCGTGGCCAATCCACCTACTCTGCAGATTTTTGGGTTGTGGGGGCGAAACCCACGCAGACACGGGGAGAATGTACAAACTCCACATGGACAGTGACCCAGGGCCGGGATTCGAACCCGGGTCCTCAGCGCCGTGAGGCGGTTGTGCTAACCACTAGGCCACCGTGCTGCCCTGAATTCTGCAACTTTGACAATTATTTCTTTGGTCCCTAATCTGGGACAAATCTTGACCTACTTCTGTAGCCTCCCGTGGAAGATTTACATACTTGCAGGAAGTTGCTCTTCCTCAGCTCTGTCAGTGTTATCTTGCCAGACCAGGATCTGTTGACTGTGTAGAATATTCTCTGTATGACCTATGGAAGTAAACAGGTGACAAACCATAAATAACCCTCATTACAGCAGAAGTGAATACAAATCAGACACCCCCTATTACCAGGAGATAAGGGAAAGGGAAAATTGGCAGCACAGTTACATGCTTCAGCTTATAGACAGATATCCTATAAAACAGACAGGATAGCCTTGCCAGCCTCGAGCGTCATTCAATAAGCCTGGCCTCGAAGGAGAAATTACCATTCTATTTTAAATCACCTCACTATGACTTTTTAACAAAGGGATTAACATTATTCGCACACCAAGGAAACAAATAACACACTATCTACCTAATAAGGAGAATCATAGGATAGAGATCACCTTGGAGCACTCTCACTCTTTCCATGACATGCTAATTTGGAAATCCTTCGCACTTACTCATGCATACAAAAGTGGTTACTGTTGTCAGCTCTTTTCTTTTTTTGGGGACAGTCACGTGAATCTGATTTTTCTTTGATGCCAGGATCTCAAAATCCTTCTGCCCCTGCCCCTGCCCCCCCCCCCCCCCCCCCTTCCATTATTGAGATTGGTGTTTTGTGTCATTGAGGTGGATCTCGTTACATTTTAGGGGACACCGGGAAACATCCATACCATTTGGCAGAAACTAACACACTGTGTTAAAGAAGCAGCTTTTAATTTGCCGCGTCATTACAAAGGCAACGGAGGGAGATATAGGATAAATCAGGTCACGGGATATTGGCAACCCCAGCTCTAGTGGTCAATTCCTGATGGCTGGCGGTCTCGAAAGGGGGTAAGAAGAAACATACCAATAGCAACTTCCATCTATAGTCAACAGGTGGAAAACTATTTTACCACATAATATTTAAATATAATGTTAAAATTAAAGCACACATGAAACTGAACGGCAACTATGTGTTAAACTACAGGTTAACCCAGGCTCACCCTGGACTGCAAATGAAGGCACTTGAGTTTGACTCTCAGTCCAGTAATATTCTCATCACCTAGAGAATTTGCTCAAGTTATTGGAGGTATCTTGTGGAAGGAAGTCTTCTTCTTAACCATGAACTCCTCAAGTACATTGGCAGAATTCTGCATCTTTGACAATTATTTCTTTGGTCCTTAATTCTGCCACTGATAGCCTATTATCCAGTCTGACAATCACTGGGACAGATCTACTTCTGTAGCCTCCCGTGGAAGATCAAATATGCCAGCTACCTCTCTCCATACAACCACCCCAACTGCTCCCAACCTCCCAATTTGTAGTGTATTCACTACAAATATTGTGTTGGCCTTCATAGCAAGAGGATTTGAGTATAGGAATAGGGATGTTTTACTGCAATTAGGGCATTGGTGAGGCCATACCTGGCGTGCTGTGTGAAATTTTGGGGTCCTTATCGGAGGAAGGATGTTCTTGCTATGGAGGGAGTGCAGCAATGTTTTACCAGGCTGACTCCTGGATGGCAGGATGATCATATGAGGGCAGACTAAATCAGTTGGGATTATATTCATTGGAGTTTAGAAGAGTGAGAGGGGATCTCATAGAAACTTATAAAATTCTATCAGGATTAGACATGGTAGATTCAGAAAGAATGTTCCTGATGGTGGGGGTGTCAGAACTAAGGGTCATAGTTTGAGGATAAGGGGTAAACCTTTTAGGACTGAGGGGAGGAGAAATTTCTTCATCCGGAGAATGGTGAATCGACCATAAAAAGTGGTTGAGACGAAAACATCGTGCAATTTCAAGAAAGAATTAGATATAGTTTGTGGGGCGAAAGGGATGAAGGAATATGGGGAAGGCGGGATCATGGAACTGAACTTGATGGTCAGCCATGAACATAATGAATGGCAGAGAAGGGTCAAAGTGCCAAATGGCCGTCTCCTGCTTCTCTTTTCTATGTTTATATGTATGTTTGCAAGGGTACTGTCTAGTAGCGAAGTTAAAGTGGAGGGAAGGTAAGATTTGGCAATGTCAATTCATGAATCGTACTTGGGCTAATGCTACAGAATGCAATTTACGTGACCTGCATTCATCAATCATAGTCATCTGGCTGACAGTTACAGACAAAGACAGAATGCAGAACAAGCACACAGCTCAACAAAGGAATATTATTTATGGAAGGCAGGACTTGGATGAAGTTTAATTTTTAACCTTCAGAGAATTTTGGAAGGATAGACTACTTCGGAACAATGGTAGTTTAAACAATATGCCTTCAAGCTGAATAATAAACCATCAAATACCAACATATGCAAAGCAGGACCAAATATTTTCCTGGTTTAGAATAGGAGAGCAAAATGTCACGGAAAATAATCAGAACAAGGGTAGAGAAAAATTATGCCGGTTATCACAGTCCAGCAAATATTGCGACCCAGTTTTTGTGTAACAATAATCAATGTTGCACTTCGATATTGTATTTATCTTTGATTTTATGTGCCTATTATACATACGTATTTTCCATTTTCTCCCCTCTTGCTGGGCCACACACCCTATCAACATCAAAAAAACACTAGGGGAAGGATATCGTAATCGGCAATCGGGTGGAGAATCCCTTCCGATGCCCAAATCGGGGGCGGTGCCGGTTTTCAAGTCTCCGCCCCCTTCAAAATGGCATCATCGCGTCGCGCCGCACGCCATTGGAACGGCGATGGCACACCATTGGAAGGCCCTCTCCCGATGCTCTGCCCCCGATGCGCCAACTTCCTGACCGTGCGGTGACGTGTGGTCTGAATGGTCGGGAACCAGGCGTGGCAGCCGCAGACTGTGTCCAGCACTGCCACAGTCGTCCGGGAGCCATGCTACTGGCCCGGAGGGTTTCTCCGAGGGCTGGGGGGGACGGGCAGGGGTTATCCTGTGGGACCGTATTTTGCAGGTCGGTTGTGCATGGCCAGCGCCACATTGTAAGGCGCGACCACTGCAGGTCGTCACCGTGCGCATGCGCGCCCACGGACCTGGCCATTCTCTGGCTGTTTTTGCATGGGAGCTGAGACTTTTACCCGGCGCTGCTGCTAGCCCCTCACCGGTCCCGGAATCGGTGAGGGTTCAGCACCAATTTTGGCTTGTAAAACGCCATAGTTCTCACACCATCATCGGCACATAACCGCAGAAACGGAGAATCCAGCCCTAGATTTGCCATAACTGGAGTATCATGTCCAATTCTGGGCACCACACTTTAGGAAGAACTGGAAGATCTTACAGAGAGCGCAGAAGAGATTTATGAGAATGGTTCCAAGAATGAGGGACTTAAGTTAAGTGGGTGGGTTGGAAAAGATGAAGTTGTTCTCCTCAGAGCAGAGAAGGTCAAGAGGAGATTTGACACACATTCAAAATCACGAAATGTCTTGACAGAGTAGATGGAGAGAAACCATTCCTCTTGCTGGAAGGATTAAGAATCAGAGGGCACAAATTTAAGTTAACTGGCTAAAGGACCAGAGATGATATGAAGAAAAACACCATATGCAGTGAACGGTTATGTTGTGGAATGCATCGCCTGGAAGTTGATGCAATCAAACCTTTGAAAATGAAAATAGAGAAGTGCATGAAGGGAACAAATCGCAGGGGAGGATGGGGGTGCTGGACTACCTGAGGTAAGTTTCCAGAGAGCCTGCAAAGGTTCAATGGGCTAACTGCCCTCATTCTACGCTATGACCATTCTTTGATCTCTCATTCACAAAGGCATTTCCTGGACAGGCTGCTCTCACCATTACTACCTTTGATTAGTTACTCCTAGGTGTGCAAGTGGCAAATATAATCTTTATCTTTCTTGTTGTCACAAGCAGGCTTACATTAACACTGCAATGATGTTATTGTGAAAAGCCCCTCGTAGCCACACTCCGGCGCCTGTTCGGGTACACGGAGGAAGAATTCAGAATGTCCAAATCACCTAACAAGCACGTCTTTCGGGACTTTTGGGAGGAAACCTGAGCACCCGGAGGAAACCCACACAGACACAGGGAGAATGTGCAGACTCCTCACAGACAGTGACCCAAAGTGGGAATTGAACCCGGGACCCTGGTGCTGTGAATCAACAGTGCTAACCATTGTGCTACCGCGCTTCCCATAAATACTGTTCTACTGTGAAAACTGGATCCCTGTAGATTTGGGGACTGAATTTGTACCCACTTCATTCATTTTAATCTACAACGGAAGACTAAATTTAGACTCACGGTAACATGCGAACCAAAAGAAAATAAATAATGTTTTTTTAAAAAAAAATGCTATTCTCCTTTTTCTCCCAAATTTACACGCCCCAACAATAAACAATAATCAGTAACAAATATGTCAATTCCCAAATCAATAACAACGATCCCATCCTCCCACCAAACCCCAAATATTAGCCCGCATGTTCACATAAACAAATGACAAAAAGGAATCAGGAATCACCCATAGCCACCATTAACACACACAGCCCCCCTCCCGGCAACCCCCCCCCCCCCCCCCCCCCCCCCAAAACTAATGTTCGATGTTATCCAGTTCTTCAAAGTGCAGAATGAATAATGCCCATGGATTGTAGAACCCCTCCATCCCCTCACTTCAAACTTAACCTTCTCAAGAGTCAAGGATTCCAACAGGTCCCCCCGCCACGCTAGGGCACAGAGGTTGCCCTCCAACCCATCAGGATCCGCCTTCGGGCGATCAACAAGGCTAGGCTACAACATCTGCCTCCGCACCTGTTTCCAACCCGGCCAGGTGGTTGAAGTTTCAGTTGGTGATTACTTTGGGAATAGCGATCACAATTCCGTAAGTTTTAGAATACTCATGGACAAAGACGAAAGTGGTCCTAAAGGAAGAGTGCTAAATTGGGGAACGGCCAAATACCACAAAATTTGGCAGGAGCTAGGAAATGTGGATTGGGAGCAGCTGTTTAAGGGTAAATCCACATTTGAAATGTGGCAGTCTTTCAAGGAACGGTTGATTAGAGTGCAAGACAGACATGTCCCTGTGAAAATGAGGGATAGAAATGGCAAGATTAGGGAACCATGAATGACGGCTGGAATTGTGAGACTAGCTAAGATGAAAAAGGAAGCATACACAAGATCTAGGCGAATTAAAACTGATGAAGCTTTTGAGGAATATCGGGAAAGTAGGACAAATCTCAAACGCGCAATAAAGAGGGCTAAACAGGGTCATGAAATATCTTTGGCTAACAGGGTTAAGGAAAATCCCAAAGCCTTTTATTCGTTTATAAGGAGCAAGAGGGTAACTAGAGAAAAGATTGGCCCACTCAAAGACAAAAGAGGGAATTTATGCGTGGAGTCAGAGGAAATGGGTGACATTCACCAAGGAGAAGGACATGACGGATGTTGAGGTTAGGGATGGATGTTTAAATACTCTAGGTCAAGTCGACATAAGGGGGAAGTTTTGGGTATTCTAAAAGGCATTAAGGTGGACAAGTCCCCAGGTCCGGATGGGATCTATACCAGGTTACTGAGGGAAGCAAGGGACAAAATAGATGGTGCCTTAACAGATATCTTTGCAGCATCCTTGAGCACGGGTGAGATCCCGGAGGACTGGAGAATTGCTAATGTTGTCCCTTTGTTTAAGAAGGGTAGCAGGGATAATCTAGGGAATTATAGACCTGTGAGCTTGACTTCAGTGGTAGGCAAACTGTTGGAGAAGATACAGAGGGATAGGATCTATTCACATTTGGAAGAAAATAGACTCATCAGTGATAGGCAGCATGATTTTGTGCAGGGAAGGTCATGTCTTACAAACCTAATAGAATTCTTTGAGGAAGTGACAAAGTTAATTGATGAGGGAAGGTCTGCAGATGTCATATAAATGGACTTCAGTAAGGCGTTTGATAAAAAGTTTGCCATGGCAGGTTGATGGAAAAAGTGAAGTCGCATGGGATTCAGGGTGTACTAGCTAGATGGATAAAGAACTGGCTGGGCAACAGGAGACAGAGTAGTAGTGGTGGAAGGGAGTGTCTCAAAATGGAGTAGGGTGACTAGTGCTGTTCCACAGGGATCGTGCTCGGACCACTGTTGTTTGTGATATACATAAATGATCTGGACGAAGGTACAGGTGGTCTGATGAGCAAGTTTGCAGATGATACTAAGATTGGCAGTGTTGCAGATAGCGAGGGGGACTGTCAGAGAATACAGCAAAAAATAGATAGATTGGAGAGTTTGGCAGAGAAATGGTAGATGGAGTTCAATCCAGGCAAATGTGAGGTGATGCATTTTGGAAGATCCAATTCAAGAGCGGATTATACAGTCAATGGAAGAGTCCTGGGGAAAATTGATGTACAGAGAGATCGGGAGTTCAGGTCCATTGTACCCTGAAGGTGGCAATGCAGGTCGATAGAGTGATCAAGAAGGCATACAGCATGCTTTCCTTCATCAGGCGGGGTACTGAGTACAAGAGTCGGCAGGTCCTGTGCTGTAATTTTCTTTGTTCTTTGGTTAGGCCACATTTGGAATACTGCGTGCAGTTCTGGTCGCCACATTACCAGAAGGATGTAGATGCTTTAGAGAGGGTGCAGAGGAGGTTCACCAGGATTGTTTTTGTTGGAAAGACGGAGGTTGAGGGGGGGACCTGATTGAGGTCTACAAAATTTTGACAGGTATGGACAGGGTGGATTTAAGCTTCTTCCAAGAGTGGGGGTGTCAATTACAAGGGTCACGATTTCAAGGTGAGAAGGGGAATGTTTAAGAGAGATGTGCGTGGAAAGTTTTTTACGCAGAGGGTGGTGGGTGCCTGGAACGCTTTACCAGCGGAGGTGGTAGAGGCGGGCACGATAGCATCATTTAAGATGCATCTAGACAGATATATGAATGGGTGGGGAACAGAGAACGCAAATCCTTGGAAAATAAGTGACAAATTTATATAAAGGATCTGGATCGGCACAGGCTGGGACGGCCAAAGGGCCTGTCCCTGTGCTGTAATTTTCTTTGTTCTTTGTAACCCTGGCTGGTCCGACACTCCGAATATGGCCTCCTGGGGGCCCGGGTCCAGTTTCACGTGCACTACTTTAGAAATTACCGTAAAAACCTCCTTTCAGTAATCCTCTAGCTTTGGACCAAAACACATGAACGTGATTAGCGGGGACCCCCCCCTGCGCAACGTTCAGACATATTTTCTACTTCAGAGAATCGGCTCATCCTCGCCTCATGAGGTGTGCTCTGTATACCACGTTCAGCTGCATCAGCCCCAACCTCGCACACGAGGTGGAGGCATTCACTCTCTGGAGCACCTCACACCAGAACCCCTCCGCCATATCCTCTCCCAACTCTTCCTCCCACTTTGTTTTGATAATGTGTGTTTTGTTTAAATAAAATTTAGAGTACCCAATCCTTTTTTCCAATTAAGGGGCAATTTAGCGTGGCCAAGTAACCGTCTGCACGTTCTCCCCGTGTCTGCGTGGGTTTCCTCCGGTTGCTCCGGTTTCCTCCCACTAGTCCTGAAAGGCATGCTGTTAGGTAATTTGGACATTCTGAATTCTCCCTCCGTGTACCCGAACAGGCGTCGGATGTGGCGACTCGGGGGTTTTCACAGTAACTTCATTTCAATGTTAATGTAAGCCTACTTGTGACAATAAAGATTATTAATTACCCTGCACATCTTTTTGGGTTGCGGGGAGTGAGACTCACGCAGACACGGGGAGAATGTGCAAACTCCACACAGTAACCCAGGATCAAACAAGGGTCCTCGGCGCCGTGAGGCAGCAGTGCTAACCACTGCACCACTGAGGGTTATACTGTGTGTATAATGCGTGTTTAAATTAAAATGACCAAGCCTTTAGTGATCAGCCACACACACTGGGAAAGTGAATTATATCAACCCATACAGCTGATCTCCTTTAGGGCGTGAAAGGGTCAAATCTCAATATTCAGAGGCTTGTGGCTGCTCTTGTAAAATTTCCTGCAGATGTCACGGAAAGAGTTTTCTTTGTTGACTTTTAAAAGTGGAGGGTGGAGCCATCATGATAACAGTACTTTTACCGAGTTTGCAAACAAGGGACACAATGTGATGCAAACCTACTTCAACCATCGTTTAAAACACAGCACAATTGAGTAATCAGGGCTGTACCATGTAATGCATTGTGACCAGTGAAGGCCTTGGAGAAGAATGCTTAAGAAACTATTCCTCTAAAAGCTCCCCATTGACTCACTGATATAGTCCTTTCAAATCTTTCTGAACAATAGCATGGAAGACTCAATTTCAGATTGTTTCCAAACAATAGCCTCATTGTGAAGTGACAGTACAATTAAAAAATAATCATCAGACCATGCTTCAGAACACAGGAACTATTTCACAGCCTAGTGCTAAGTATGAAATTTGAAAAAATACAGTTATCAAACCTTAATCTATTGGGAAACTCTGCAAATATTAACACATTCTTGGGAACCTAGCCTCTGAAGGTCAATGTCTAAATCCAAAGATATCAAAATATTATCATTGCAGAAAACTATTTTTATTGCATAGATCAACTTAAATAAGTTACAAATATAGAGAAAACAGTTGCCAGATCGACAGATGTCCACCTTGGGGCTGTAGATTCCCTCAAATCATTCCCTTGAGTTTAGGAGCCCCATCTTGAAATGTATCCAACCTGATCTTACCGTGGTAATGTAGCGTGAATGGAATTCTGGTGCATCCTTCAGAAACGTTAGACCTGGATGTGTATCCACGATATCCTGGGAAAGACATTTAAAACATAAAGTTAGCCTTTATGCCTGAATATGGTCAACTGGCAAAATCAACATTGCCTTCACTCAGCATTGCGTAGATCATGGCGACTTTGAAACAGAAGAAACTGGAGGAGGCCATTCATTTACTCAAGCTCAACTCTACCATGGATGATCTGTAGCAATACTCCATTTGCCTGCCATTGTTCCTGACCCCTTGGTGCCTTCACCCAACTAAAGTCTATTGACCTTCAGTTCTGAAAGCTCCAATTAACCCAGAACCAAATTGTGGGGATTACAGTTCCAGATGCCTACTACCACTTGTGTGAGAAAATGCTTCTGAACTTCACTCCTGAATGACCTGTCTCTCTCATTTTAAGGTCATTTCTCTTTGGCCTTTGAACTTCCCCACCAGAAACAAAGTTTCTCCTGGAGGGGGTTTTGCGCCCATGTTCTCCATGAGCGCAAATGGCAACATGAGGGGGGATCTTATAGAAACATTTAAAATTATGAAGGGAATAGATAGGATAGATGCGGGCAGGTTGTTTCCACTGGCGGGTGAAAGCAGAACTAGGGGGCATAGCCTCAAAATAAGGGGAAGTAGATTTAGGACTGAGCTTAGGAGGAACTTCTTCACCCAAAGGGTTGTGAATCTATGGAATTCCTTGCCCAGTGAAGCAGTTGAGGCTCCTTCATTACATGTTTTTAAGGTAAAGATAGATAGTTTTTTGAAGAATAAAGGGATTAAGGGTTATGGTGTTCGGGCCGGAAAGTGGAGCTGAGTCCACAAAAGATCAGCCATGATCTAATTGAATGGCGGAGCAGGCTCGAGGGGCCAGATGGCCTACTCCTGCTCCTAGTTCTTATGTTCTTATGAGCTGGAAAACGAGAATCTCGCCGGTGGGATCTCGTTTTCAGATTTTCCCCAGCCCTTTCCAGTGAAGGTAGGAACCCTCATTTCAGTACAATAGCATATCATGAGTGGGCTTCCCCGCTATACTGTTCCCCCTACAAAAGGAATTCCCCCTCACTGACCTGACGTGACCTCGGCGAGGTTTACAACTGCTGTTTTAAAATGAGAACCGGGCAACTGGAACTTGCTGAGGGTCCCCCCCCCCCCCCCCCCCCCCCCACCCCCCCCCCACAGAGGCCATGCACATCACCCCCCAACTCCCCGATACACTGAGATGGCACCAGCCCACATGATGAACCCTCTGCACAGACCTCCTCAACTGAAGCCCCCTCCCCAGGCAGTCGCAGGGGGCAGTGCAAATGTACTACTCACTGGAACGACGGAGGTTGAGGGGCGACCTGATACGAGGTCTACAAAATTATGAGGGGGCATAGACAGAGTGGATAGTCAGAGGCTTTTTCCCAGGGTGGAGGGGTCAATTACTAGGGGGCATAGATTTAAGGAGCAAGGGGCAAGGTTTAGAGATGTACGAGGCAAGTTTTTTTTTTACACAGAAGGTAGTGGGTGCCTGGAACTCGCTGCCGGAGGAGGTGGTGGAAGCAGGGATGATAGTGATATTTAAGGGGCATCTTGACAAATACATGAATAGGATGTGAATAGAGGGATATGGACCCAGGAAGTGTAGAAGATTTTAGTTTAGATGGGCAGCATAGGCTTGGAGGGCCGAAGGGCCTGTTCCTGTGCTGTACTTTTCTTTGTTCTTTGATTGACGTCCCCCATCTATAGTAAATTCTGTGCCCATTTCACCCTCAGTGCTTCCACCAAGTGGCATTCAACATTGAGGAGTATGGATTCATCAGTTGAGGGATCCAGTGCATGGTAATCAGCAGGTGGTTTCCTTGCCCATGCTCGAGTCCAGAGTTGATGTTGAGCACTCCCAGAGCAATTCCCTCCCTCCCATCATGTCTGCTGGGTCTGTCCTGTCGGCGGGGCAGGCCATATCCAGGAATGGTGATGGTGGTGTCTCGGATATTATCTGTAAGGTACGATTCCATGTCTAGTCTGTTTACTTAAATGATTTTGATATGAATGTAGGAGGGTTGATCAGTAAATTTGCCGACGACACAAAAATTGATTGGATGGTAAATAGTGAGAAGGATAGCATTCGATTATAGGAGGGTATAGATGGGCTGGTCAGTTGCAAATGCAATCCGGATAAGTGTGAGGTGATACACTTGGGCAGGACAAACAAGGCAAGGGAATATATAATAAATGGCAGGAACCTGGGAAGCACTGAGGATTAGAGGGACCTTAGTGTGCATGTACACTGATCCATTAAGGTAGCAGAGTTGATGCATTCAGTGGTTAAGAATGTTATACTTGCCTTTATTAGCCGAGGCATAGAGTTTGAGAGTAGGGAGGTTATGCTGGAACTGTATAAAATGTTGGTTAGGCCACAGCTAGAGTATTATGTGCAGTACTGGAACCCACATTACAGGAGGGATGTGATAGCACTGGAAAGAGTGCAGAGGAGATTTACCTCCAGGATGTTGCCTGGAGAGTTTTAGTTATGAAGAGAGATTGGGTAGACTTGATTGAGATGTGTAAAATGATGATGGGCAGGGCAGCACGGTGGAGCAGTGGTTAGCACTGGGACTATGGCGCTGAGGACCAGGGTTTGAATCCCGGCTCTGGGTCACTTTCCATGTGGAATTTGCACATTCTCCCTGTGTCTGTGTGGGTTTCACCCGCACAACCCAAAGATTTGCAGGTTAGGTGGATTGGCCATGGTAAATTGCCCCTTAATAGGAAAAAAATAATAATTGTGTACTCTAAATTTATACTTAAAAAATTATGATGGGCACAGACTAAACAGGAAGAAACGTTTCCCCTTAGTGGAGGGATCAATGACCGGGGGCATAGATTTAAGGTAAGGGGCAGGAGGTTTAGAGGGGAAGTGAGAAAAAACTTTACGCAGAGGGTGGTGGGAGTCTGGAACCCGCTGCCTGAAAGGGTGGTGGAGGCAAAGACACTCAGAACATTTAATAAGTATTTAGATGTGCACTTGCGATCCCAAGGCCTTTTAGGCTGTGGGCCAAGTGCTGGGAAATGGGATGACAATAGTTAAGTGGTTGATTTTGACTGGCCCAGACTCAATGGGCCAAGGGCCTTTTCTGTGCTGAATGACACTATGACTGCTCTCGCGATTTCAACACAAGCTCCCAGATGTTAGTAAAGAGGACCTTGCAATGTTGACAGGGCTGTGTTTGCTGTTGTTGTTCCGGTGCCTAGGTCGATGGTTTCATTCCTTTGTCGTGTTTGAATACAGTGGAGTGGTTTGCTGGGCCATTGCAGAGGATATTAAATGTCAAGCACATTGTTGTGGGTTAAGAGTCACATGTAGGCCAGACCAGGTTTTCTTCCCGAAAGGACATTAGTAAACCATTTGGGCTTTTATGAGCAATGGTTTCATGGTCAGCACTGGAGTTTTAATTCCAGATGTCTATTGATATGGCATGGCGGGATTAGAACCTGGGTCCACTCTGGTCCTCTGGATTATTAGTCGAGCAACAATACCACTGTGCCACCTCCACCCCAGATATGGGTAAAGGCTACTTCATTACGTTTGAGTTGCAAAATGGAACTGAACACTGTGCAATCATTAGGAAACATACGCATGTCTGACCTTGTGATGGGAGGAAAGTCATTAATGATGTAACTGAAGATGATTGGGCCGAGGATGATATGGAACTCCTACAGTGATGTTCTGGGTCTGAGCTAAATGACATCCAAAGACCACCACAGCCATTTTTCATTTTGCTAGCTATGACTCTAACCTGTGGAGAGTTCACTCTGGCCTCCCCTGCTATTCTTATTAACTTCAGTTTGACTAGGGTCCTTGGTGCTACACTTGGCCAAGCGCTGCCTTAATTTCAAGGATAGTTGCTCTGAAATTCAGCTCTTTTGTCTATGTTTGGCAAAAGACTATAGTGGTGTCGGGAGTTGAGTTGTTCTAACACAGGGGTGGGCAAACTTTTCCGTGCAAGGGCCACATTCAGAAATTCACAATTTTAAAGGGCCGCATAGTATATTAAGTAAAATAATTAATATTTTAAATAGCCAAAATAAAAGGTCTTTAAAGAAAAAAAAGCACATTTATTTGAAAAACAAAGTAACTCAGTAAGTAACAGAACAATGTCAATGAGAATGATGCATCTGACTGCAGTCATTTACCAGTTTGTTGAAATCAGGTGTCAAGTTGCTTGTGCTGATCCTTAACACTGACAGAAGCACAGCCTGGCCGAGTCAACGATAAAAACGCGCGTAGTGGGGTGGATGAGTGGGGCTGCCTTATTGGTCGGTTTAGTTGGGTGTGCGACCAATAGGAGTCCAGGTTACAAACAATAATAAGGCTTATTATTTATAACCTGGACTCCTATTGGTCGCACGCCCAACTAAACCGACCAATGAGACAGCCCCACTCATCCACCCACTATGCGCGTTTTTATGCGGCCCACCAATGAGGTGCCCAGAATCATAACCGGCATTTTTGAAAAGCCGCCGGGGAAAAGCCGCTGAAGTAAATGCGCTTATTGAATAAGCGCATTTACTTCAGCGGCTTTTCAAAAATGCCGGTTATGATTCTGGGCACCTCATTGGTGGGCCGCATAAAAACTTTTGTCGGGCCGCAGTTTGCCCACCCCTGTTCTAGCAGAAACAAAACTGAGCATTGGTGAGCAGGAAATTGGTGAAATCTGCTGCTGCTTGATTGCACTGTTGAATAACCTTTGCAAGGTGCTTCTGATGATTGAGAGTAAACGGAGGGGTGGAAATTGGCCGGTTTTGATTTTCCACATGGTCAAGTAGATGCCAGCGTTTTAGTTGCATGTAACAGCTTGGACGGAGGCTAGTTCTGGAGCTCAAGTTTTCAGCTCTGCAGCCAGATATCCGCTTTGCAGCATCCACTGCCTTCAGCTGTTACATAAGATCATGTGAAGCAAATCAAATTGCTGAAGACTGTCTCCTGTGAAGCTGGGAACCTCAGGAGAAGGCTGCGGTGGATCATCCACTTGGTACTTCTGGCTGAAAATCGTTGCACATGCATCAGTCTTATCTTTTGCAGTGATGTGCTGGGTTCCAATATTAGCAGATGGGATGTGCAAGAAGCCTCCACCTTATGTTAGTGGTTTGAATATCCACTGTCATTCATGACTAGATGTGGCAGGACTGCAGAAATGTTTCCTGGTCTGTTGATTGTGAGACCACTTAGCTTGGTCTATAGGATGCACGTGGTCTTGTATTGTGGCACCTCTCTTAAAGGTATACCTAGTGCTGCATCTGATGTGCTGTGCCACAGTCCCCATTGAACATGGTTCAGTCCCTTAGCTTAATGGTATTGGCTGAGGAAGAGATATGCTGGACTTTGGTGTTACAGACTGCAGTGAGTCTATTGCCATCGGTAGCCGACTGCTCCTCCTTATGCTGCTAGATCTCTGAATCTATCCCATTTAGCACAGTGCTAGGGTCACGTGACATGATGGAAGATGCCCTCCATGTGATCATGACAATTTTAGAGTTTCATGGTCACCATTGCTGATGCCATTTTTTCTCCTAAATTCCAGATTTATTTAATAAACTAATTTAATTTTCTCAGCTGCTACAGTGGGATTTGAATGTGCATCTCCAAGTCAGTAGTTTGTACTTTGGATTACCAGTTCATAGACTAAAGGCCTGTGATAAAATTCGGAAGCAAAGGTAGCAGGTTGCCATGAAAAATTGATGATCTATGAAAAGACGTAACAGAACATGAGCTCATATCATAATTCCACTTGTTGAGAGTTGTGCTAGGAGCTCCTCAGCAATGGCTCAGGGGTACATTTGTCTGCATCTGCTCTTGCTAGTCTCATTACTGGAGTTTACAGTATTGGTGGCACAGGCCAGGATAAAGGCACTTATCTTTCCACATGGAAATAGGACACAAACTACTGGAAGAAGGAAGGCAAGAGTAAAAAAATATCCTGAGGTTATACGTGCTTAAACTGACCAGCATGTGTTTTTATGGGCCGGAATTCTCCAGCCGTGGGGATTCTCTATTCCCAGTGGCATGCCTTCAATGGGGAATCCCATTGACAAACGGCGGGAAGAGATATTCACGTCGCCAGCGAATGGTGCGCCGCCGAGAAACAGGTGGCGGGTTGACCGGAGAATCCCGCCCCTGAAATCTAAAATAAGAATATTCAGGACAATGAACTGACCTGAATTTGACCAACATGGATTATTCCGATTCGGACAAAATTCAGTACTAGCTTCCTAATTTTATACTTCGTTCTCCTGGATCACAATTTCTATTTTAATCACAGCATTTCCTCCTCTTCATTTAACATTTCTGTCATCAACATCATAGGGACGGCTGGACCGGAATGTAATAAATATTTTGGCAAATGTGAATATTTGATTCCACATCCAGCAAAAACTGAACAGCCTCCTCTTTGAAATGTGCTGTAATATGATCAGTGGAAAATTCTACCAGTCCAGAGTTTTATTTAACGCACTTCACAGCAACATTGTGGAAGATGATCTGTTATCTGTCGCTGCAGCTAAAGCCCTATTGAAGGACTACTTAAAAAGGACAGTTTGCCTAACTACATTACAGCATTCTGGAACCTGTGATAATGGTCTGCTCGCATTAGTGGTCAATCACATGCCTGAGTTGCATATTTCTAGCTCCGACAACATGCCAATTGATGGATATCTTAGTCACATTTGTACAAGTAGTCAGAAACACCATTCTCAAGTTGACGTGCTAAATAATTTACTTCAAAATGTTTTTCAATGTGTTTAATAGGTTGGGGTGGTGGTGGAAGTGAGGCAGGCAAGTTTTAGCAAAGTAAAATTATGGAGGAGGAGAAAAAAAATTCAGGGAAATAAAAACAACCTTGTGTCACTTAATATAAAATAAACCTTATAATAGAATACGGAGGGTTGAACGTCTCATTAAACTGCCAGGAAAAACCAAGTGGAGCAATCTGTGCTTCAACAGATGGAGGAATTTCAAATCAACAGGATTTTTCTTAGATTTCCACAACGAGCAAGGACATGGGCAGTGACAGGTGGGCACAGAGCATTTATTTAAAGAAAATTTTTTTAGAGTACCCAATTATTTCCCCCCCCAATTATGGGGTAGTTTAGCACGGCCAATCCACCTACCCTGCACATCTTTGAGCTGTGGGGGTGAAACCCACGCAGACACGGGGAGAATGTGCAATCTCCACATGGACAGTGACCCAGAGCCAGGATCGAACCTGGTACCTCGGCGCCAAGAGGCAGCAGTGTTAACCACTGCGCCACCGTGCTGCCCTACTCCTAAATTACTGCCCATTCCCATGCAAACAGATTCCAAGGCACTATCTTAAAAAAAGTAGGGCAGCTCTCCTGGTCTGAAATTACCATCAACCAACAGAACCGATTATCTGATCACTGAGGTTTGTAGGCCCCTTGCTGTGGGTAAAATGGCTGCCACACTTCAAAAGTAAATAATGAGATGTACTTTGGGATGTGCTGAGATGATTAAAATATGCTACATCAATGCAAATCCTTTCTTTTGTGCCAGTGCAACCAACTGAGACAACCCCTAATGTATTACTGTAAGCATTCTTGTGTGATTGCCCAAGGTAATGAAAATCTGTATTACAAGGGCCTCTGCTATTAATGGTCACAGTTTACAAGCATTCTACAGTAAGACTGCAGTCTTGTAAAACTGGTCGGACTTCACCACTGTCCGCACTCGTAGCTGGATTGTGAGAGATTCTTTTGGACAGATTAATAATTAGAATATTCAAACGTGATGCGGCTGAGGAAGAATGAAGCTGGCCTTTTCAACCAGCATATTTCTCCAAAATCACCAATATTTGTGTGCCCTCACAACTCTCTCAAAATTCATTATTTGAGTCCTCAGTTGATGTAGCTGTGTTAGTGCTTACACACGTAATGCCCGGTCCTGCGAGGTGCTGGTTTCTTTTTTGCCTTTAGAACTGTCAGTTGGTTGTCGTCGTCAGCTACAAACACACAAGAGCGACATAGAATCACTACAGTGCAGGAGGCTATTCGGCCCATCGAGTTCACAGATCCTCCAAAAAGACCACTCTACCCAGGTCCGCTACCAGTACTCACCAGAGGATAGTACTGAAAGGCAATCTGGGAGAAAGCAGTGCAGTCGCCACAACTTGGAAGGGGATTTAGGAGGACCCACTGCCAAAGAATGGAATAGCCTCAAATATTACGTTGCTGTAGTGTTTCCATCCCTCCTTCCTCCTCAAGCCAGAAAACCAGAGGGAGTGAGACAGGACTTTAGGAGAGCACCAGGCCTGCGAGGGGCACTCTTCCAAGCGTGGATTTAAGAAGGCAGCTGATTGGAAGTAATTTAGCATTTAACAGAGGATTAGTCATGACAGTTAGTGGGGCTTGGTGTTCCGCCTGCGACATGTGGTCAAGCATGAATGTTGACTGTGGGAGGAAACTGGAGCACCCGGAGGAAACCCACGCAGACCGTACAAACTGCACACAGAGTCAATCAAAGCCTGAATTGAACCTGTTGAACCCGAGCCCCCTGACTCTGTGAGGCAGCAGTGCTAACCACCATGCCGCCATTCCGCCGGGCATATGTTACAATGTGCACAACTTGCCTAGAAACAGCGATAGCGTTATTTTTGGGCATGTCCCTACGTGGTTTCTTTGTACAGGAAGGCATGTGGCACAGTGGCTAGCACTGCTGCCTCACAGCTCCAGGGACCCTGGTTCAATCCCAGCCTTGGGTAATAGCGTGGAGCTTGCGCTTTCTCCCCACGTCTACATGGATTTTCTCCGGGTACTCCAGTTTTCTCCCCCAGCCCAAAGATGTGCAGGTTAGGTGGATTGGTCTAGCTAAATTGCCCCTTAGTGTCCAAAAGGTTAGGTAGGGTTACTGGGTTCCAGGGATAGGATGGAGGTGTGGGCTTAAGGAGGTGCGCTTTCCAAAGCCAGTACAGACTCGATGGGCCGAATGGCCTCCTTCTGCACGGCAGAGATTCTATGATGATTCTGTGAAAGTTGCTGAGTGAGCAGAAGGAAAGTTTGAAGAATAAGCAGATGGTACTCACATAGGAGACCTCTGGTTGCAACCTACCCGACTCACTCCATGTTCTCAAACCCCCCATGATATCCAATATACCTCTTCGAAGGCAGCTAAGAACACGACAATTTGCAGCTTTTATGCAGCTGGGCCCCTACTCCCTCCAGTTATGAGCCAGTTTATCCTGTAGGTGGAGAGATAGTTGTTCAGATGTTCTAGGTTTTGAGAACGCGTGCAGTAATGTCCCGGTTCATCCTGCAGTTCATTGGATGCAGAAGTAAAAGTGCATGTTTGCTGAAGATGAGTTTTGTTGGAAGGTTGTAGAACTCCACTAGGATTGTGCATAGCAAATACTGAAAAAGCTACCTAGTTATCTGACTGAGGGAGCAGAAAAAAACCATTTACAAGCGACAAGGGAAAACTTTGTACCATGCGCATTTGGAGCATCTACTTGGAATGGAGAGCAATTGGGTCGCCTGACTTTGTCAGCTTTCCGAAGGTCTGTCATTTTCTTTCTCATATTGGATCCATACAGGAGATTTTTGGATTCAGATAGAAAATTTCAGACTTGCGGTGTGCAATTATCCGAAGTGCATCTTGGTGATTGTTTAAACATAAATACATCCCTCATAGATTCTTGACCAACAAAGAGGTCCAAGGTCTTTCTGTGGGGTGTGGGGGGGGGGGGGGGGGGGGAGAAAAAGGTGGGAATGTGGAGTTGAGGCCACAATCCGATCAACCGTGATAGCGGAGCAGGCCTGAGGGGCCAAATGGCCTACCCCTGCTCCTAATTCACATGATCCTTGGCTCACAGGATTCAGCACATTACCAGGAAGGGTATCTGGAGTGAGATGCTGCATCCTTAAGAGTCATAGAGTAATAGAGCAGAAAAGATCCTTCGGCCCATTGTGTCTTTGTCAGCCAAAAACAACCACTTAATCCCATTTTCCAGCATTTAGCCGATAGCCTTGTATGCCTTGTTGTCACAAGTGCACATCTAAATACTTCTTAAATGTTATTGGGGTCTCTGCCTCCATCATCCTTTCAGGCAGCAAGTTCCAGACCCCACCACCCTCTTGATGAAAAAGGTTTTTCTCACGTTTCCTCTAAACCTCCTGCCCCTTACCTTAAATCTATGCCCCCTGGTCATTGATCCCTCCACCAAGGGGAAACACTTGTTCCTATCTACTATATCTATACCACTCATAATTTTATAAACCTCGATCATGTCCCCCCTCAGCCTCTTCTGGTCGAAGGAAAACAATCCACGTTTATCTAATCTCTCTTCGTAACTAAAATTCTCCAGCCCAGGCAATATACTGGCAAATCTCCTCTCCAACCTTTCCACTGCTATCACATCCTCCCATAATGTGGATATACATCAAACCCCTCATGCACACACAGCACAACTTTAAACACAGATCTGATTGACAAGTTTAAGAGCAGAAGAAATTCAACAGACATCAACAAGATTAACAAGAAATTCAACCAACAGTGATAGAAATTCAAGGTTAATTGACAATGGTAACAGTGGCAGACATAAACATGCATCTGATTCAGAACATTGACCCTAAAGTCATTCTCTTTATGTGATCATTGACTCTGTGCTTCCTATGAGCTGTATTGAACAGGTTCATTTTCCCCCTGACTGGGAAGAATGGACTTCCCAACCCACACCCGTCGCCCCAGAGTCGAATTCAGAATGGGGCAAGCATGAATCAGCTTTGTGACAATGGACCAATTGAAAGGTGGGGAAATCCCCAAAGGATACAGAGGAATTATCTGCTAATTCTGTACATTGGAGTACTCCGGCTATGGGTTGCTGACTGGGGGTACTTGTGGAAACATATTCCAGTCAGCAGTCACTTGGTTTTGGGTGGGAGATGGAAGCCTGGAAAAAAGATCACAAAGTACTGCTGGAAACAAACTTTGTGCAGAAGGAATATCTGCAGGAAATAAATTTAAAGATAATTGACTTTTTTCTTTTAAACTCTTCAGTTGTAGGTGCAGGTGCTAATTAACCTGGCCTATCAGCTGCAGCAGAAGCGGGATTGGCTGCTGGAGGCTGTGTCAGTGACGGTGACTGGACGGTGACCCAGGGAGGCAAGAAGGTCCACGACACCAGCCTTAATATCAGCCTCATGTGGTCATATACTGTATTGCAGCAAGGATTTATCCAGAGAGAAAATGGGGAAAATCAGGCGATCTTTGGGGATCATTTTTGGAGACCTTTTTGTGACCCCTTTTACATCATCCCAAGACCCACCCGCAGTTTGAGACCTCCACAGCACCAGGGACCCGGGTTCAATTCAGGCCTTGGTTGACTGTCTATGTGAAGTTTGCATGTTCTCCCAGTTTCTGCATGGGTTTCTTCCGGGTGCTCCGGTTTCCTCCCACAGTCCAAAGATGTGCATGCTGGGTGAGGTTATGAGGATAAGACAGGGGAGTGGGGCAAGGTAGGGTTTTCTTTCACAGAGTTGGTGGGCCAAATGACCTCCTTCTGCACTGCAGGGATTCCATGATTCTATGTTTTTTTATAGAGTCCCTTAATATTAGCTTGTGCCTAAATTGGCTCAGTTGCTTCATCAGGACACTAGGTGGCGCCCCAGGCCCAAGTCAGGTGGAACATGGTTTAACCCCGCACTGAATAATCTCAAACATTAGGATATGATCACGAGTAAGCCTATTTAAATAATTTGATCTCTGCTTAATTTAAAGAATATTAAAAACGCAATCCTTGCAAATCCAAATGACTGAATTTAATTTTGAATGAGCATATGTGTGTGCAGTTTTTATTGTGTTCATACTTTTGAAATGCTTGCACAATCTCATTAAATGTGGGAGGATGCTGTTTGAACGTCTGGGTTGAATTCAATTCAAGAGTTATTTTCCAATGATTCACTCACCTTCTCCCTGACAGCATATTCTCACAGGTATCTAAACTAACAGATGCAAATTAGAATGTGGGACACTACACTCTCAAAAAAGGACAGCATGTTCAAGGATAGCTGCAAAATATTTGCAATAAAACTAACGCAAGTGTTTTTCTTCCAATCTGCTGCTTCCTTCAGGCTCCCAAGTACAATTTATTGGTTAAAAGTCAGTTCCAGCAGAAAGGAAGATGAACGTAGACCCGAGAATCTTCTGTGTGGCGAGGTAGCCGGAGGCAGAAAACCAGTAGGACACCCAGAGATCTAGATGCTTGCAAGCATGACATGAAGGCCTCAAACATTGGTTTTCGCACCTTGTAGACACTGGCTAACAGCAGATGAAAATAGCAACATCACCTGTGGGCTTGTGGGTGCCACCATGACAATCAATGGCCACAGCGACTTGGCAACGGGCACCAATACTGAAAACGACAACTCACACGGATACCGGAAAAGCACTTCATATACAGCGCCCGTGGCACAACCTGCCTCTTGCGGATCGATCTCTTCAGCCATCAGCAAAAAATGCACCCTATCAAGTTGCCCCATCCCCAGCGGATTTGATTTGCTGCGTGTACCATCTCGCACAGATGGAGGGATGCTAGCAAGCTTCCAATGCCTCATGCCAGTGGTCATTCGAGATATATCAGCCTAGAAAATGCGCAATGGCAGGCTGTTCAACCACAGATAGCATCACCTCAGAACCCGACACTATCCAGTTTTGCTCATACCGCTCCGAGGGGCTTTTCACAGAGTAACTTCATTGAAGCCTACTTGTGACAATAAGTGATTATTATTATTATGTCTGCTACTAGAAGGCTGCCGGGATAATTTTTGCAATCATTTTCCTCCTCCGATTCAGCTGACAACACCTTGTACAGAACCTCAGGCGCGAGCTCACCTCACACCTCTGTGGGACAGTGTACTGACACTCCAGCATGCCACTTCTCACAGCCTGTTATCTTTCTTTTTGTAGATAAGGTTTTCAGAGGTTTAATAAAAACAGACTTTTGCTCCAATAAACTCATCATCAACCGGAGAAGATTGCTGCGGGAAATTATAGCAAAGTAAAATTGGGGACATATCATTTGTTGCAAATGGAAGGCTAATCTCTGTACTAAAGGTCAACATGATAGGTTTGTCACTGAACCCAGGGGGTGATTTTACAATTCTCTAACTCTGTGCGCCAATTACATATCACAAATGATCAAGATTGCACTTATTTACACTCAGTTGTCAGACGGTTGACTGTTATCAATTTTGTCTGTTGATAAAAGTCTTCGGAGATCTCTTGATCATTTTAAAATTACATTAATCATCTTGTAAAAGCACCTTTCAATCACTACCATAAGTCGACTGTAGTCCAAAGCTATAATGTTATGACTTACTTTGGCCAATGAGTATTTTGGCTGAACCCTGCTAAAGTTGGCCAATTAATCACTGTGGCCAGCACTTTGGGCATTTTTGGCTCCTGCCATCCTTTACATAGCCATACCATGTAAACAAAATTCTTCAGAGATCACATTTAATTTGCATCACAAACACAACATGATTCCTCAAGAGGTTATAAAGAGAGCTGTTTGAATTAGCTCATGCAATGGGGGTTAGAGCTATTAAATTGGTTTCCGGATGCACGTGCCAAGTTCTTTGTTATTAAAGCTATATTGATTATGACACTAATTTTCCCATTTTGCTGTCCCAAATGTCCTGGGGAAACAGAAGCAGACAGCAATTTAATGCATAGTTGAAAAGTGATTTGACAATAAATTGCATAAAGCAGTGATGGGCAACCTAGGCTAGTGAGTGGGCCACCGAGCGGCCTGCCTTCAACTTGGTGGGTCTCATGACTGAAATCAGGCATTTTCACTAACAAGGATCCTTGAATAAGATTGAATATGTTTAATACACGTCAGATATTTCATAACAAGTTATAGAAAATGCTTAAATCATTCATATATTAATAGAACTGTCATCAACTTCAAGTAGTAAAAACAAAAGAAATATTTACGCTTGATTGGCCGCAGAGGGAACATATGCTCTCACAGTCAATGCTGTGTGCAGTAAGCACCTACTTCACTTCACTTGCCCTTGCTTTGCGTGTGGATCACTTCAATTCTACCGATAGGAAAAATATCACGCAAATGGAAACTAGCGGAATGTGGCAACTCTGCATGTCGGCAACAGTCAACAAAATGTCTGGTGGGCCACACTCAGAACCTTGATGGGCCACACGTGGCCCACTACTTGACATAAAGGGATTATATTTAACATGTAGTTCCGCAGAAACATAGAAAACAGGAGCAGGAGGGGGCCATTTGGCTCTTCGAGCCTGCTCCACCATTCATTATGATCATTGAACTCAATAGCCTAATCCCACCTTCCCCCCGCCTCCCCCACATTTTAGTTCGGGTCACAAATCTACACCAAATTCCAAACTCAGGTACAAAAATTTGGTAATAATAAATGATATATAATCTGAAGGCTGCATTTTTTAAATAGTGAAAATTAGATGTAGCTGATGATGTGTTGGGCAGGCTGGGTCGATGTGGACTGCACTTGATGCAGTGTAGCGAAAGACAGACCTCCAACACTTGATAACATGCAACACGATTTTATTTAACATCTTAACTATTATATATGTTCAACTGTGGGTTGACACTATGCTGACTTGACTGGAGACCTAGTACGAGCCTGACCAGACTTACTAGCTACCGTATGGTGTTTGCACTGGCTAGCTCACGAACTCTGACTGTCTCAGTGGCTGGGTCCAGAGAGAGCGGGAAACCTAGTGCCCTCTGGCTTTATAGTGGTAGTGTCCTGTCTGGTGATTGGCTGCTCTGTTGTGTGTACATACTGGTCATCCTGTGTGTCAATCACTGCCTGTCTGCACTCCATTATATACATAGATGTATATTATGACAGTTGGCTCCGTCCATAAGCTTTCACACTTATAGGCAGGCACAAAGGGGTCAATTGAGAATATAGGAAAATATATAATAATAAGCATTCACCTTATCAAACTTACTTTCTCAACAGACGATTGGAAACTTGTCCCATCCCCAACTTGATTCAAGAGCAGCAAACAACAGCACACTAAAACCTCATCTAAAATCCAGCAGGGCCCTGCATCTTAGAACTGGGAATAACCTCTGTAGATGTTCTTCACATTCAACACATACTTTGCACCATATAGGGGAATCTATCTGCAATATTGCCAATTTTCCTTTCTGATATAAATCCTCAGGCAGCAGTTAATTTCACTTTGCAAACTATTTCTGTTTGCTTCAGACGCCTGGCAGGTCGGGCAACATCTGTTGAGAGGGAAACAGAGTTTCAGGTCGGAACTGACATCAACCTGGAACCTTAAGCCTGCTTCTTTCTCCACAGATGCTGCTGGACCTGCTGAGTGTTTCAAGCATTTCCTGTTCTTATTTCCTATTTCTAGCACCTACAGCATTTTGCCTTCCCTTTGTTTCAGTCGATTTCTCATGTTCAAGGCTTCAAAGCAGAGGTTGAATAGTCGGCTCCAACACAATGTGAACAGAAGAACATAGGAACAGGAGGAGACCGTTTAACATTTTGAACTTGTTCTGCTATTCAATGGCATCCTGGCTGATCTCTGAACAAACTCTATAGACTCACTTTGCCTCATATCCTTAATTCCTATGGTTAATAAATACGATTTTGAGGGAACTTGGCAGGGTAGATGCCGAGAGGTTATTTCCCCCTGGCTGAAGAGTCTACCACAAGGGGGTAGGGACATAGTCGCTGGATTAAGGATCGATCATTTAATACCAAGACGAGGAGAAATTTCTTTAATCAAAGAATTGTGAATCTTTGGAATTCCCTACCCTTGAGAGCTGTGGATCCTCACTCAGTGAGTATATTCAAAGCTGAGATAGATAGAATTTTAAACATTAAGCAAATCAAGGCATATGGTTATTGGGCAGGAGAGTGCCCGAGGTTCAATGTCAGCCAGGACCTATTTGAATGACGGAATAGGTTTGAGGGGGAACTAGAGTCTATTCCTGTTTGTTTCCTTGCATTCAGAACAGAAATCTATCAATCTTAGATTTAAAATTATTAATTGACTTCACATCTATTTACAGAAGAAAGTTCAAAGCTGTTTCGCATTTGAAAGTGTTTCCTAATTTCACTCCCGCCCTGAGTACTATATCCCTCAACGTGCAAAAATAGTTACTCTGCATCACTTCATGTTACCATCTTGAAAAATTTAATCAAGTCACTCCTAAATCATCTAAATGCTAAGGAATAGAATCAAAGCTGGTGTATCTTGACGTTTGATTTAGGATCAGCAGCCAAGGAATCTCCCCCCCACCAAGGTCAGTATAGTCTTCTAAATGTGTGGTATATGTCCAGAGCTAAACATTGTCCTCCAGCTGTGGCCCAAACAGAGCTTTGTATACCTGCAGCATGACTTCTAACCAGTGTATTCTAACGCTC
This sequence comes from Scyliorhinus canicula, assembly GCF_902713615.1. Lineage (NCBI taxonomy): Eukaryota > Metazoa > Chordata > Chondrichthyes > Carcharhiniformes > Scyliorhinidae > Scyliorhinus > Scyliorhinus canicula. The sequence continues at coordinate 78,714,419 of NC_052158.1, read as the reverse complement.
AAGATACCAAGGCCAGCATTTCAGAAGCCTTTTTTGTACGCTTCATGTCATTGGTATTCACTAGAAAAATAGTGAGGGCCAAATGGAACATTGGAAAATTCTTCACTACATTCTCTTGGACCTACAAAGTGGAGCACAGGATGCTTTCTAAATGTTGAAAAGTTAGAAGTAGTGAAGGTCCAAAGAGACTTAGGGTCCACCTACATTAGATCAACAGCATTCACTATGTAGCCCACATGCCACTTGCATGACACTGATGGGCATTTGTGTTTCCTTCATCCAGTTCTCCTCCTCCTCTCCTGGTCCCTTGCCTATTTCCTCCTACTCACCGCCTCTGTCCCGATCACCACCTCCCACCATTGCGCCTCCTCTCAGGGAGAGGGAAGCAGCGAGCGGGAGTCAACGAGGAGGAGGTTATGCAAGCAACATCTTTGTTGCCTGCTCACCGCTTTTCATATTTTCTCTTACCATAGAGGTAATTTCATCCTTAATCACTAATGAGACAGTTCTGCTGGCAAACAATGCTATCCATCCTCTAATTATTGACTCTCCATGCAACAACATATTACACTCCCTTCCTTCCTCCCTCTGCATAGCCTCCTACTCTAAGGGCCATGGTCAGCATTCTGGCTATCCTTCGGACCATCTTTACCTTCATGGGTGGCTGAATTTTACCAGCCCTGTGACTGACAACAGGCTTGGAGTCAGCAGCACTGCTGATGTGGCAGAGAACGGCATCAGGAGGTGAGCTTGATGTTTTCCATCACTATGGCATATTACCAGTAGTGGGTACCTCATCACCCATTGGGCAGTCAATTGAGCCACTTCAGTGCCAAATTCGAGGCCATTTCCCAACCCTCCAGGATTTTGCCCATGTGTGTAGAGAGACTACCGTGGGTCCTTCCCAAGTCGCAATGGCTGTCCCCGTAGCCACAGTGCCGTCGATAGAACAAGGCGTCCTCAAATTTCAAAACTGTCCAGGTACTGATGCACAATCAATGGACATGAAACGTAGATGAAGTCCGAACGAAAGGCTTTAATTAGCAAGAAGTGGACCCGGCAGCAGACATACAGAAGAATGGCTAGCTGCAGGGGAACACGGGTTCTTATACCCCACCTCGTAGGCGGTATTCTACCTTCCTCTTAGCCAATCGGCTGAGAGACACACGATACCTGGGCCAATGGGCAGCGAGTCCTCTGCACCAATGGCAGCTCACACTCCCAGGTACCGTAATACCCCTAGTCATACTACCACAGGTGCTCCTTCTCCCTTATGTGCCAATTTGTTTGCAACTAAAACCACTAACCAATAAAACTTAATATTGTAACTTATCTGGTCTGCCGCACTCACTGTGCTGACTATGTGTCACATTCCTTTGCTCGCCTGGTGTCCTTTATTCTCCCCAATAGGCTCTAATGCTGCATGGTCCCCCAGACTGTTTAAATCTGCTGCTCTAGCTACTGCCTTGAGCCTATGAAAATCACAAGTGTTAAAAGCAGAAAGAACACCTCCGCTGAACAGAACTCTCACCACATTCCCCAGTCGATTCGCGGTTCACTCGGTTAACATTGTGTTCTGTGGTTATGCTCTGTGCCCATGTCTTAGATGGTTAAAGGCTGTCGTTCTAATCAGTTCATGTATTCTAAACCAATCACACAGAATTTTAAAAATAGCTCATAGACCATTACCGAATAGGTGAGGCTTTGTAAAATAGTACACTGCATTGAAATAAAAGATTGGGGTCAGACCTGCAGTAGTGGGATAAAGTCTTCCTGTTCTAGGTAGTTACAGCCTGGTTTGGCAAGAAGATAAACAAACTTAGATGCATCATCATGGCAGCTCTGCAGCACTCTGTGAAAGATACAACCATTGCAATTATTACTCTGGGACAGTAAAAGAACCCATACCAGTGTAAAAATAAACCAACAACTCTGCCCTATATTAAACATAAGATTAATGTGACACGGTGGCACAGTGGTTTGCATTGTTGCCTCAGTGCCTGGGACCCGGGTTCAATTCTTTTTTTAAATAAATTTAGAGTACCAATTATATATATTTTCCTCCAATTAAGGGGCAATTTAGCATGGTCAATCCACCTAGCCTGCACATCTTAGGGTTGTGGAGGTGAAACCCACGCAGACATGGAGAGAATGTGCAAACTCCACACGGACAGTGACTCAGAGCAGGGATTGGAACCCGGGTCCTCAGCGCTGCAGTCCCAGTGCTATCCACTGCGCCACATGCTGCCCTACCCGGGTTCAATTCTGGCCTCGGGTGACTGCGTGGCATTTGCATATTCTCCTGTGGGCCTGTGTGGATTTTCTCCAGGTGCTCCGGTTTCCTCCCGCAATCTAAGATGTTAGGTGGATTGGCCATGCTAACTTGCCCCTTAGTGTCCAACGGGTTGGGTGGGGTTACTGGGATAGGGTGGGGGCGTGGGCCTAGGTAGGATGCTCTTTCCAAGTGTCGGTGCAGACGTGATGGACCGAATGGCCTCCTCCTGCATTGTATGGATTCTATGATTCTATGAATGTCGTCATACTAGACAGCAGATTAGTCGGTTTATATCTAATCGTTCCCAGAAGTAATCTGCACGGTTCTGGGAATGTGCAGGTGTGGGGTATAATCAGATAGCTCTTTTAAAGATCGGACACCGACATGATGTTCTGATTGTTCTATTTCTGCACTGCATCATTCAATGATGCCATCACCATTTTAAACAATGATATTAAAGGACTGGATTCTCCAGTTCCCCAGTCGCATGTTTGTCGGCGGCGCGCCATTCGTCGACGGCGGGATTCTCTCTTCCCGCTGCTTGTCAATGGAATTTCCCATTGCAGCCACCTCATGCGGGCAGGGGTACGTTGCCAGCGGGAAAACAGAATCCCAATGGCAGGATAATTCCAACACAAATCAGAATCCCAATGGCAGGAGAATTCTGACCCAAATCAGAATCCCAAAGACAGGAGAATTCCGACCCAAATCAGAATCCCAAAGGCAGGAGAATTCCGACCCAAATCAGAATCCCAAAGACAGGAGAATTCCGACCCAAATCAGAATCCCAAAGGCAGGAGAATTCCGACCCAAATCAGAATCCCAAAGGCAGGAGAATTCCGACCCAAATCAGAATCCCAAAGACAGGAGAATTCCGACCCAATGTCTCCACTGTTCCTTTGACAGAAATAGCCCCAATTATTTATTTTTCTTTTGTGATTTCTCACATGACAGAGAATTTCCCTACTGTCGGAGGTTTTGACAAATTATGTAAAAGCAAATTATTAGTCATCATCAAATCTTGGCTTTTAATTAACCAAAAACAAACTTAATGTCAGTTGAGATGAAAAATCAAACCTCATCTGACTGCTTGGGTGGTTGTAAAAGATGGCATCACAGAATTTTGAAGAAGGGCAGGGGAATTATTCCCCGTGTCCTGGCCAATATTTATCACTCAATCAACATCATAAAAGAAAGATTTATCTGGTCATTATCATATTGCTAATGGTGGGAGCTTGCTGTGTGAATATTGGTTGCTGCATTTCCTACATTACAACAGTGAGTAGACTTCAAAAACAAGGGGTAGGATTCTCCGGTCTTCGATGGTGAAATTGCTTTTGGTGATCGACCGGAGAATCCCCGTTGGTGCCGAAATCGGGTGCGGCGCCGCTTTTGCGATGCTTCGCCCCCTCAAAAACAGCATACAGTGTACGCCACATGCCGTTGGGACGGCCTCAGGATGTCACCTGAGGCCCTTCCCCGATGCTCCGCCCCGATGGGCTGAGCTCCCGACGATGTGGGGCCCGTGTAGTTTTTTCGCGGGGACCCGGCGTGGCGGCTGCGCGCTGAATCCGGTGCCGACACAGTCCGGGGGGGGGGGGGGGGGGGGGGGGGGGGAGCCGATCCGTGGGAAGTGGGGGCTTTGGGCACTGTTGGCAGGTGAGGGCACTGTTGGGAGGTGGTCCAAGGGTGGCGACCGTGGCCAAAGCGGGGCAGTTTTTGGCAGACCTGGTCCGTGCGCGGCTGGCGCCATGTTGCACGGCGTGTCCGCTGCAGGCCACCGCCCTGCACATGCACCGCCATGGACCCGGCAATTCTCCGGCCGTACCAGCAGCTAGAGCCGGGGGCTCTACGCTGCGTGCCTACTAGCCCCCCACCAGACGGAGGATCGATGCAACTTTTGCGCCGTTTTTACAGGTGTAAAATGCCTCTGTTCCCACACAGTCGCCCAAAGAGAGTATCCAGCCCAAAGTACTTCATTGAGACATAATAATTAAAAGCCTTTCTTTTACTTTTATACAGTTGACCCCGAGTGAGTGTATCAGTTAAATTGGTAACATTCATATGCAAGGTAAAGCTGCCTACATTATTCCCCATGCCTTAAAGTCAATTCAAAAATCTCTTCTGCACCAGTGTAAATTCTTCCATTTCTCATTTCAGCCTTGCAGTTTGTTTGAATAAGATTAACATGTATTATGGCCACTTATTACTACAAAAGGGATTTAAAATGCAGTTCAGCTCAGCTGGAGCTCTTGCATCCAACAGATAGAAAAGTTATAGATCCAAAACAAATTCAACAAGTTTCCAGAAGTAAAAGGGAAGATTTATATCCGCAAGTGAAATTTGTCTTTACACCTCAGTCTATTAAAGTAATTTGACTCCCACTAAGTAGGGTGGTTTAGAATTTGCAACATTTTCATTACCCAGTTGTATATGCCTTAGAGTTAAACTATTCAAATTGCTATGAGAGCTATCTGACCTGTGTGAAGGACATGGCACGGGCAATACAAGTGCAGTATCACTTCACTGCTCGGTGACTATAGGCTGTAACCAATTTTCCAGAACCCTTTATAGTTGCATTGAGCCAGTGGGAAACATTATGACAAAGCCAAGACTATGAAAAGTCCATTTGGCCCATTGCATTTTACCTGCCTTCTACCCTACACTCTCACAGAATACTGATTTTTACATTTAGAGCCTGCCTTTGCCTCTACTAACAGATCTGGAAGCTTGTTCAAAACATACATAACTTTGAGTAAAAAATAATTGCTTCTTAATGTTAGCTTGAAAACCTTTTCACATTAATTCAAATTTGTGCATCCCTTGACTCATCATAGAATCCCCACAGTGTAAAAGGAGGCCATTCGGCCCATCGAGTCTGCACTGACTCCTCGAAAAGAGTACCCTACCGAGGCCCACGCCACCACCCCATCACTGCCACCTAATCTTTTGGACACTAAGGGGGAATTTAGCATGGCCGATCCACCTAACCTGCACATCTTTGGATGGTGAGAGGAAATCAGAGCACCCGGAGGAAACCCACTCAGACACAGTGAGAAAGCGCAAACTCCACACAGACAGTCACCCGAGGCTGGAATTGAACCCAAGTCCTTTGTGCTGTGAGGCAGCAGTGCTAACCACTGTGCCAACGTAATAATTTTGATAAGCCGTAACTTTAAGGTGAAACTTGGAAACAGAAAGTAGAACTATATACTGAGGGAATAAGCCTTGGGAAATCCTTTGAAGAAGCCATGTTTAATATAGTATCAACTGGGACTGGAGAGAAAAGACAAATTCAAGGAAAACACAAAAACAAATCACCCTGTAAAGAAAATCTCCAGACTAACTCAGCACTGACTGGAGATTGAATTGACCAGAGACCTCCAGACTCAGAGGACACGGTACAATCAATTCTTTATTCCAGGATGGGGTTCCAATCCAGCCCAAACTGATAACATGAAAGTCTTTCTCAGATAGCTGAAAGAATCAGGAAAAGCCACATTAAGGACAAAAGGGAACTAAAAAGAAATGAATGTGAACAGTAAAAGTCTTTGGTATATCCTCTGTTCCCTTCACTTCATCTCTGGTGTCTTTGCCTTCAACTATCTAAACTTTGGGGTGGCATGGTGGTGCAGTGGTTAGCACTGCTGCCTCACGGTGCCGAGGACCCGTGTTCGATCCTGGCCCCGGGTCACTGTCTGTGTGGAGTTTGCACATTCACCCAGTGTCTGCGTGGGTCTCACTCCCACAAACCAAAGATTTGGGTAGGTGAATTGGCCATGCTATATTGCCCCTTAATTGGAAAAAAATGAACTGGTGCTCTAAATTTATTAAAAAGCTATCTAAACTTTAGTTTCTGGAATTCACTCTCTAAATCTCTCTACCGTGCCATTTTCCTTTTTACCTTTAAGACCCATCTCACCAACAAAAACCTGCACTTATATAGCACCCTTAACATGCGCCAAGCGCTTCACAAAAATGTCAGCAAACAAAATTTGAGATCGATCCTGATAAGGAGATATAAAGACTGGTGACCAAAAGATTGTCAAAGAGGGAGGTTTTAAGAAGCGCATTAAAGGAGGAGGCAGAATTAGAGAGTCTCAGAGGGTAAGAGAGGGTATTCCAGAGCTTAGCTGGCTGAAAGCATGCGACCAATGGTGGAGTGAATAAAATCAGGGAGATGCAAGAGGAGCAGCACAAGTTTATAGTCACCACTCCGGAAACCTCCATCTTTGGTTTGGTATCTATTTTGGTCTGATTACACTTCTGTGAAGCACTTTGCGATGTTTCTCTCTATTAATAATGTTATGTAAATACAAATTGTTATTAGCCAACATAACGGCGTTGAATTGATCTTTTCAACGTTAACACACGTCCAGTTTCAGGACGAGAGCCTGCTTGAAAGCTTTGTGGAAAGGACTAGTTTGATGCCCACTATGAGATAAATTTAGTTCAGGATTGCTTATCTTTTCAAAACAAAATTAAGGCAAATTTATACCTCAGTGCAATAGCGTGATACCAGGTAATACCAGTGCAATACCAGGTAAAAATAGTGACTTATATTTTATAGTACAAAATAAAAAAAGGAAAAATATTATTTGATTTGATTAGCCATGGTTCAGGGTTATTAATCTTGCCTCAGGGTAAGAGTTCATGACCTCCAACCCCATTATATTTCAGTGCAGATGAGTGAGCGCTGCATCGGCAGAAATGTCTTATTTTGTTACACAAGGGTCCCACCTGCTCTCTCTCAGGAGGATTTAAATCATCGGCAGGCATTTTTCAAAGAGCAGGGGTGTTTGGCCAATATCTTGGCCTTTGTTTATCCCTCAACCAAAATCACGAAAGCATTTAACTTGGTCACTTATCGCATTGCTGTTTGTGGGATCTTGCTGTGCACAAATTGGAAGTCACATTTCTGCATGACAACACTTCCAAAAAAAGGGCTTAATAGGCACTTTGGGATGTGCTGAGCTTGTGAAAGGCGCTAGGCTTTCCATTGTGTATGTAAGTGAGGCATATGCATCTTTGTGCGATTGCTGCTGCTGATTGCAATAGTTAAATGCAGGCCGGGGCTAATACTCACTTTCTCCACATCGCTACACAAGAGTGCACAGACGCAAATCCTGTTCGTTCTCCTCCAGCAGAAATGAACATGGGGGCCTTCCAGTATAAAGGACAGCCACATGCCTGGGAAAACAAAACCAAGCTTCAAATATCACTTTCCTGACACAGGGGCCTGCGGGGAACAATTAATCTTTGAATAAAACAGTCACAGCTATACTTAAAATAAATTGGGGTTTTGACTGGAGCCCAGCTGATATTAGGTGTGGTAGGATAATGCTTTATTTCCCCATCTGCCTAACATGTTAAAATGTATCTTTCATTCCTCTAATTCGGATTCAAATACAGCAAAAACTGTGGATTCCAAACGATGACAAGGTATTTGAAAAAAGTGTTCATTCACCAAGTTAACGCAAGAGATTCTGAATTATATAAAAGTCTGATGTTGAATCAATGGCATTGATGAAGTTGACTATTCTGAAACTAATGGGTAGTGGCAGTGTAACAAAGGCATGGCAGAGGTCTCAGCGTGGAGCTTCAAAATTTTTTTTTTACTTTATTTGTTGTTTATGATGATGTCTGGGAGAGAAAGAAGACAGTTCATAGTCAAAAATATAGGATTACAGTTAAAAGGGATTTGTGAAACATTTTGGCTTGTGTTGATACCCCATTAGGCTGCATCACTGGGCCACCACACCAATGCCAAAGGTTTAAAATGTTGGTTACTACTTGTTAAATGACAGATTCTTAAGGTTCAGAGGATTCAGTATTGCTCCCTCCCTTGTTCTGACATAGAGTCTCGGCCCAAATCTACCTTTACTCTTTTCAGATAATGGCAGACTCACTCGTTCACACACACAATAGTTGTAATGTTATGGGTGGTAATTCAGATCCACCTGCAATTGACTCAGATCTCTGCCCTGCTTACAATTGAAGTTGTTTTGCCTTTGATGGAAATTAATGAGGCAGGAATGAGGTGCCCCGCACTGCAACTTACTTCCTTCATTATACATAATGACTGGAATATAATGGGGTTAGCTCAGTTGGTAGCACTTTCCAGCTGATCCAGAAAGCTGTGGTTCAATTCACTTCCTGGAATGAGTGCAAAAGCGAGGCATTTCTTTCATTGATCAGAGAGATAAACCATTGGGCACAACATCTGTGAAATCGCATACGCGACATTTGACCTTGGATGGATGTTCCAGCAATTTACGGCACAAATATAGTGCAATGTCAACTATGAACCTAAATCCACTTGCCAATCCTGCAACAACTTGCTACTGCAGCAACGCAAGATTTTATGAATTGAAAGTTCTCTTAATTCATTGATCTGCCCTATTAGAGGGGAGAAATTGTGGCAGGGTCAATCAGTATTGTAACCCAGCATCAAGCCTTTGAACACTACTCCCTGAAGGTGGAATGGAGTAAAGGAATTTACTTCTCATGTTGTATTTAGGGTGGGCGGGGGGATAAAACAATTGGGCTGCAAGTTGAAATTACAACTCATAACTAGTACTGAAGTTTGGTTGGCAATATTTTGCTTTGGAAGACAGTGATAGTGTGGACGGCAGGATTCCTAATGATGCTCATGATCAGTAACCTAGCAATTATACGCATCACTGCCAGAATTCTAGGTGAAATGGATACAAGGGAGAAAGTAAATTTTTACAAAACATAGAACCAAAGAATCACTACTGTGGAGAAGGAGGCCATTTGGCCCATCAGGTCTGCACCGATCATCTGAAAGAGTACCTTAACCAGGCTCCCACCTGATCTCTGCAAACCCCATAACCATACTTAACCCGCATATCCCTGGACACCAAGGGGCAATTTATCAAGGCCAATCGACCTAACCTGCGCATCTTTGTACAGTGGGAGGAAACTGGAGCAGAAATGGGGAGAGTTTGGAAACTCCACACAGTCGCCCAATGCCGGAATTGAACCCGGGTCCCTGGTGCTGTTAGGCATCAGTGCTAACCACTGTGCCTCCATGCTGCACACTTGAGCATTATTTATGGTTAAAATATGCTTTCTTCTACCTTTGTGATTTTGCCCATTTCATATATATCGGCCTTTTCATCCTCAAATTCAGCAAAGGCTGCTTGAATCTTGGCAACAGTTTCTTCGTGGTTGTTGGTAGCACTTGGAAGTCCTTTTGGGAAGTAGAAGCGTGGAATGTTTATGGATACAGGAGTGCTGGCAACAACTTTGTTTGAAGGTGGGGGACTGGGAGCATTGTTTGTCACAGGGGGGGGTGGAGTGCCAGGTTTCTTTTCTTTATTGCTTTGGACCTGTAAAAGACAACAGAACATGAAACATAAATTCTAGTTCTTTCATTATAGAACATAGAACATAGAACAGTACAGCACAGAACAGGCCCTTCGGCCCTCGGTGTTGTGCCGAGCAATGATCACCCTTCTCAAACCCACGTATCCACCCTATACCCGTAACCCAACCTTACTTTTTTAGGACACTACGGGCAATTTAGCATGGCCAATCCACCTAACCTGCACATCTTTGGACTGTGGGAGGAAACCGGAGCACCCGGAGGAAACCCACGCACACACGGGGAGGACGTGCAGACTCCGCACAGACAGTGACCCAGCCGGGAATCGAACCTGGGACCCTGGAGCTGTGAAGCATTTATGCTAACCACCATGCTACCGTGCTGCCCCTGGCGAGATTGTCATTGTTTTACACTGTACATATATTGATTTGTGTGCTTCCTTAGAAATTTAATGCAGAAATGCATCAACAAGTGTGGTACCAAGTCATTTGGTTCAGGAAGTCTTCCACACTGATTGCATCGTAGGGCACAGCACTGTTGAATCGGCAGAGATAGTGATATATGATTTAAGATCAAGTCAACATCTTCACATTTCATGCTCAAAGTATTTTATAAGTCGCGTGTCTTTGAAAGAGTGGGCACTTGCAGAACTGACTTTTTGGTAACTTCATTGGTTCAATTAAAAATAGGTATAGAGTCGGATGGTTGAGAAGGGGAAGAAGGGCAGCACGGTGGCGCAGTGGGTTAGCACTGCGGCCTCACAGCACCGAGGTCCCAGGTTCGATCCGGCTCTGGGTCACTGTCCCTGTGGAGTTTGCACGTTCTCCCAGTGTTTGCGTGGGTTTCGCCCCCACAACCCAAAAGATGTGCAGGGTAGGTGGATTGGCCATGTTAAATTGCTCCTTAATTGTAAAAAAAATGAATTGGGTACTCTAAATTTATTTTTTAAAAAGAGAAGAAGAGAAGCGTGGCTGGGGTAAGTTGCCGACTCTGGAAACATATCTTCATTAAGGAGGCCTCTGCCTGCCACGCAGAGTAGAATCGAGCCTGCCACCTCCAAAGGCAGGCCCGGCAGCAGCAGAGATGGGTGCACAAGATCATATCATAGAATCATATAATTTACAGTGCAGGAAGCCATTTGGCCAATAGAGTCTGCACCAGCCCTTGGACCTGACTTGCACCCCACTTAAGCCCACACCTCCACCATATCACCACCTAACCATTTTACTGGACACTAAGGGGCAATTTAACATGGCCAATCCACCTAACCTGCACATCTTTGGACTGTGGGAGGAAACCGGAGCACCCGGAGGAAACCCATGCAGGCATGGGGAGAATGTACAGACTCAACACAGAAAGTGACCCAAACCAGGAATCGAACCTGGGACCCTGGAGCTGTGAAGCAACAGTGCTAACCAATGTGCTACTGTGCCACCCCCATGAAGATGACCCACTTCCATTTACTAGGACATCTGTCCAGGTGTAATCAAGACTGTCAGGCCCCCAAGCTTTTATACCTCCCACCCTCTCCACTGTGCAACCCTCCATGCCCCCCACTTTTTCCATGACTCTTGCATACTGTTTTTATTATCTTCATATTGTTTCCCTTCCTCAATGTATCCTCCATACCTACTTTCTCAGTCTCCAGTATGTAGTTATGCATTCATAACGAGGCCACCTGGAAACTGTATAATTAGAAACAGACATTGGCTTCATTATGCTTGGTTGAACTCCAGGAATGACCACTCTACTTCGCTCAGCAGGCATGTTGACACAGCTGCAGAGGAGAATATAAGCTCTGGTTGATTTGATACCTCTATTACCTTGTTATAAGTTAACTTTCTTTGATGTGGTTTTTCCATGCCTGTGTGTTTAATTACACAAGACTAAGAAGTTAGAACTGGAAAATAGCTATTTTAAATCAAAACTATGCCTAGCTGGGTTTGTTTGGCAGCTTTATGATGAGATAAGAGCGGCAATTTCAAAAGAAATGTGGAGTGGCTTTTGTTTTTGGTGACTCAGGATCAGGGTTCCCCTCATAGTTCACAATGCTGCTGAGGCGCCATGAACCATGTCTTCTAACAGGTTGGTCACGACTTCATCGAAATTGCATAGGAATGTAGAGAGGGTTGACTTCCATCTCTGTAATTGATACAATGGATCTAGCAAGGGCTGAAATGTTGCATGGGGCTGGCTGTCTGGACTTACCTTACCCCAAACTGCCAGAAACGGGAATGGTGACAGATCCTGTAATCTGGTGCCACCTGCCATTTTTTAAGGGTTTAAAGCTTTGATAAAGAGTCATCGGACTCGAAACGTTAGCTCTTTTCTCCCCCTACAGATGCTGCCAGACCTGCTGAGATTTTCCAGCATTTTCTCTTTGGTTTCAGATTCCAGCATCCACAGCAATTTGCTTTTATTTTTTTTAAAAGTTTAATTTAAAAAAAATTTAGAGTACCCAATTCATTTTTTCCAATTAAGGGGCAATTTAACGTGGCCAATTCACCTAGCCTGCACACCTTTTGGGTTGTGGGGGCGAAAGGGTCAATTACTAGGGGGCATACATTTAAGGTGTGAGGGGCAAGGTTTAGAGGAGATGTACGAGGCAAGTATTTTTACACAGAGGGTAGTGGGTGCCTGGAACTCGCTGCCGGAGGGGGTGGTGGAAGCAGGGATGATAGTGACATTTAAGGGGCATCTTGACAAATACATGAATAGGATGGGAATAGAGGGATACGGACCCAGGAAGTGTAGAAGATTTTAGTTTAGATGGGCAGCATGGTCGACACGGGCTTGGCGGGCCGAAGGGCCTGTTCCTGTGCTGTACTTTGTTCTTTGAATGTGCAAACTCCACAAGGACAGTGACTCAGAGCCGGGATCAAACCTGGGACCTCGGCGCCCTGAGTCAGCAATGCTAACCACGGCGCCACCATCCTGCCCGAATTTGCTTTTATTTTTAAAGGCCTCCCTACTTAGCCCAATTCCATGAAAATCCAGGATAGGCATCAGGAACTCTCAGGTTCAAATCTTGGCCTGTGTCTACTTAACTGAACCGATTAGGAATCACAGTTGAATCCCTTTAATCCTTGCTTGGGAGAGGTGGAGAAGAGATTCTGGGCTCTTACTCCAAATTGTTAATTAGTTATTCCTATTGAGAAGTGGACATCAAGTGAGGTCAACATTGAGCTCCGCTGTGATGATCAAAAAAGCCTCTTGGTGCTCCCTAAACTGACACTAATTTAGACACCTGAGCTTGTCGGTATCTGTGAAACATCTGGGCCAACAAAAAATTGGATTTTAGATAGAGCTGCTAAGTGGATGCGATGAGAAACATGTTAAAATATGTACAGATCTGTTCTTGTGAGACAGGAATCTCTCTGTAACTACCCAATTTTCTACGAATGTTCAATTTCCATAATAGGGGAAGGGGAAATCTTTTGTCTGTTTGTATAATTGTGTTATTTCTCTGTAGCAGATGTCAAACCTGGCAGGAAATATTTTGCGCATTCCGCTCTTGCCCACACGTAGGATTCCCCCTTGTCCTAGCCTTCCACTCCACCAGCTCCCAACAAACCATCCTCCACCATCTCGGCCACCTCCAGCATGGTGCCTCCATGAAGTTCATCTTTCCCTCCTCTCCCCTCAACATTCCGAACTGACTGTTCCCTCTGTGACAAGCTATTCCACTCCTCCGTTACCCCCTCCATCTTTCCATGCAAGTACATGCGATGCAGCACCTGCCCTACAGCTAACCAACCTCTCTTTCCAATGATCCAGGGCCCCAAGCACTCTTTCAACATGAACAATTTTCTTGACTTCCTTTCAATTTAGCATACTGAGTAGGCTGCTCATGATGGGCTTTCTCTATACTGGGGAGACCAATGAAGTTGGGAGACACCTTGGGGAACACCTTAATTCAATCCACAGGTGCGATCCCAAGCTTCTAATCATTTTACCTGTCATTCTAATCATCTGCCACACTCGCACTCTGACATCTCAGACCTTGGCCTCCTACACTTTTCCGACGAGGCTCAGTGCAAGTTTGAGGGACCAACAGCTCATCTTAAAATTACACACTTTACAGCCTTCAACACTCAATACCGAGTTCAGCAGTTTCAGACAATAACCTCTGCCCGATATTTTTTGTACAGCAGCAGCAGGCAATGATTCTATTCCCACTTATATCTCCTCAAGGCCTATGTTTTCTGACATGAGTTGCCAAGGTTGATGAGCTGCAACAACTTAATACTGAAAATTATTTTCAGGTCTTCTAATTTATTTAATGAAATCTAATTTAGTCTTTTCAACCATTCATATGATTTTAGTATACTGTATTATATTCTGGTGTATTGCACATTGAAACTGCGCTGGTACACTGCCGCTTCATTGTACATGTGCCAAATATCCAGGTTGGTACTTGGTCTGTAGTTTAAAAAAATATTATTTCATGGGATGTGTGCCTCGCTGTCGAGGCCAGCACGCTGCCACTCCCTAACTGCTCTTGAGAAGGTGGTGACAAGTCACCTTCTTGAACCACTGCAGTTCATGTGGGTGTAGGTGCACCTAGTGTTTTCAGGATTTTGATCCAATGATATTTCCAGGAATGGAATAATGAGGGGGGGAAAAAAAAGAGTCCCATGTTGAGCACATTTAACAGGATGTTATTGGGGCCTCCAGCGCTTGAGAATGATCCTGTTATCAATCAGGGCTCTGTTCTTTTTGGCCTTGGTGAGTAACACCCAACCAAGGCAGTACTTACCTTGCTTCCTGTGCAGGAAGAGTTCAAGCGCCATATTTAAATGCCGCCCCGATCTCGACATTCCCCCCCCCCCCCCATCTCAACATTTCCCACCCCCCCCCCCCCCCCCCCCAGATCTCCACCAGACTTCCGGGATCCCCAAACACCCCTACCGACCTGTCAGGGCGTCCTCGATCCCCCCCTCACCCCAAATCATAAGGGCAAGGCATTCCCGGGCCTGATCCCTGACACGGGCAACCTGGCACTACTGGCCTGGCACTGTGGCAGTTCCAGGGTGGCAGTGTCAGAGTGGTTGGGTGGAAGTGTTAAGGTGCCAGGCTGACAGTGCCAAGGTGCCTGGATGGCAGGCGTGTCAGGGTACCACCCTGCCAGAGCCTGACCAAATGGGTGACTCCGCAGGTACCCTTACGCCTTGTCCATGTTTTTGTGGACCAGTGCTAAATGGTGTTATAGTGAGATCTTCCAGGCATGGGCGTTCGTTCCCGGGACTCGGGAGCATAGGGCCCTGACATATTTACGTGAGCATAATTGCTCACTTAAATATGGAAATCTGGATCTTGTCCAACGAGGGCCTTGCATGAGATTTAATGGCCTCATCCAAAGAGGGCCTCTCGTGAGATTTAACGGCCTCATCACGTTATCGAGTCTGGTGCGACAAGGCCATTCGATTACGCCCTAGAGTTCCAAGTCGGGATGGTGAGTGACTTGGAGTTGTACCTGCAGATGGCAGTGTTCCCATGAGTCCGCTGCCCTAGTCCTTCTACGCGGTCAAGACCACAGGCGCGATTCTCCCCAAATATCTTGACGTTCATTTGTGGTGGGTTTTTCAGGACCATTCCCGCCGGCGCTGCCAGCGGGTTCCCCATCGCTATTCAATGACATTTAGTTCCTTTTTTGTGCCCTGGGGAGCCCACACTTAAGAGCTTTAAAAAGATTTAAAAAGAGCGGGTGTTGAGAGTCAGAGTGGAGATTTAGTAAGCGCGGGAGCTGAGAGTCAAAGCTGAGATTTAATAAGAGCGGGAGGCGAGAGTCAGAGCGGAGAAGCTGTGAGGGACACCATTAGATAGCCAGTTGATTTTGAAAAACAATCCAGGTGTGACATGAGAGGAAAATGGTAAGTTAATTGGCTGGTAAGTAACTGCTAATTTGTATTACCCATTCTAAAATTACTTTCAGATTAAAAGTAAAAAGAAATATTTTACAGATTAGTAAGACTAAACACCAGCTGGAAGTTAAATAAAATAGAGATGCAGGGCCAGGCGGTGTGTTTGTATCTGCATGATGCGGGTGCTGGTGGACCCAATTGTGGGTACTGGTGAATACATCTGTAGCAAGTGTTGGTTGCTTGAGGAACTTTGGCTCAGAGGTGATGAGTTGAAGTCTTAGCTCCGGACACTGCGACACATTAGGGAGGCAGTTACCTGGACGCTGTGTTTCAGGACGTAGTCACACCCCATGGATTAACTACCTTCAATTCGGCCAGTGGTCAGTGACAGGAGGGTGTGACTATGAGTGAGGTAGGTAGAGGAATACAGGAGGTAGGGTTGCAGGAGCCTCTGTCCCTCCCTGTCCGACAGGTTGCACCCTGTGTGGATGAAAGACTGTGGGGAGAATGAGCAAACTGACAACAGCACCGTGGTGCAGGGAGCCATTCAAGTGGGGGGTCCTGCTGAAGGTATATGAGCAGCTGGGGCTAAATTAAAAAGCAGAACCAACGAGGTAATAATCTCCAGATTACTACCTGAGCCACGAGTTAATTGGCACAGGGTCAAAAGAGGTAAATATGTAGCTTAAAGATTGATGTAAGAGAAATGGGACATTGACACCAGTACAGGGGAAGGAGGGAGTTGTTTTGATGCGGTAGTCTTCACTTGAATCATGCTGGGACCAGAGTCTTAGCGAATCGCTAACTAGGGCTGTAGATGGGCTTTAAACTAACTAGTGTAGGGGGAGGGGGTGAAAGATGGGGTGGACCTAAATGCGCGCAGTATACGAAACAAAAATTAGCTTTTAACACACGTTGAATTTGTCAGGTACGATGTTGTACGTTTCACAGAGACGTGGCTGTAATGGGATCAGGGCTGGGATCTAAATATCCAAGGATATGTGTCCTATCGAAAGGACAGGCAGATGGGCAAAGGGGGTGGGGTTGCATTGTTCGTAAGAAATGAAGTTAAATCGATAGCAAGAAGCCATATAGGATTGGAAGACATAGAATCAGTGTGGGTAGAGTTGAGGAATCACAAAACAAAAAGACCCTGATGGGAGTTATGTACACACCCCCTAGCAGTAGTCAGGGTGTGAGGCAGAAAATAAATCAGGAGATAGAAAAGGCATGTAATAAGCAGGTGCATCTAAGGAAGAATGTGCCTTTGGGGGGGTACAGAGGAGGTTTCCGGGTATGAAGGGCTTGTCATATGAGGAGCGGTTGAGGACTCTGGTCTGTATTTGATCAAGTATCATAGATATCATAGAATTTACAGTGCAGAAGGAGGCCATTCGGCCCATCGAGTCTGCACCAGCTCTTGGAAAGAGCACCCTACCCAAGGTCAACACCTCCACCCTATTTCCATAACCCAGTAACCCCACCCAACACTAAGGGCAATTTTGGACACTAAGGGCAATTTATCATGACCAATCCACCTAACCTGCACATCTTTGGACTATGGGAGGAAACCGGAGCACCCGGAGGAAACCCACGCACACACGGGGAGGGAGTGCAGACTCCGCACAGACGGTGACCCAAGCCGGAATCGAACCTGGGACCCTGGAGCTGTGAAGCAATTGTGCTATCCACAATGCTACCCATATATATAGCTGCCCAAGTATAGAAGGATGAGGGGGAACTAATTGAATCTTACAGAATACTGAGAGGCCTGGATAGAGTGGACATGGAGGAGATGTTTCCACCAGTAGGCGAGAGCAGAACCTGAGGGCACCGCCTCAAACTGAAGAGACGATTCTTTAAAACTGAGATGAGGAAGAATTTCTTCAACCAGAGAGCGGTGAATCCGCAGAAGGCTGTGAAGGCCAAGTCACTGAGTGTCAATAAGAGAGATAGATAGGTTCTTGATTAATAAGGGGATCAGCGGTTATGGGGAGAAGGCAGGAGAATGGGGATGAGAAACATATCAGCCATGATTGAATGGTGGAGCAGGCCTGATAGGCCAAATGGCCTAATTCTGCTCCTATATCTTATGGTCACATGGTCAAAGTGGACCATATTCCTTCACATTGCTATAAAAATCAGGCCAGTTTTAGTTATGATTACATACCTATGTTCACATGGACATAAAATAATCAAATAGCTTAAAAAAAAAAAACTGGATCCAGAAATATTTACTCATTCAATTTCCTGTTTAATCTTCCACCATTACCTTAGGAAAACACAGGCCTATTCTGGGATACCGTTCTAATTGTCCCAGCTGCCCTCCTTTGCTTCATGCACGTCCTTTACACACGAGGTGAGGGGTGTCATTTAATCAGGCAGGTTGGGAGTAAGTTTGTATCTATTTGGTCACCAAATTAGGTCTCTAAATGGGCCAATAATGTCCACTTAAGGGTCTCATCCTGCTGCCATTGGTATTCAACTAATGGCAAGCAGGGGAATCACCATGCAGGGAGGCTATCCAGTAAGTTCTGTTGGGTTTGTTTGTGGCTAGTAGTGGAAAGTCCCTCAATAAAAAGCACACAATGTCTGGATGAGGGACCCAGCATTGGGAAGTGGGGATGGGTGTGCCACTGCGAGTCACTCCACTGCTTTTTCGTGGATCCTGCCTCCTTCCTCCGGCTGGCAATCTGCTCCTCATGACCCCTACCCTGCTGTCTCTTGCCTTTCTCCAGCGATCACATGATAATCCCTGGGGAAGGCCTGTGTGTTACCGGCAGAAGCCATCGTTCTTGGTGAGGCTGCCGGTCGTGGAGACTGCCAGTTCGTGGGGGCAGGGTTACCAACCTGCTGGGTGAAGCATAGCAATTAAATCTATCCCCAGGAGCCAGGAGACCTGGAGCAGTATTCCTGATTCCAATTAGTGCTGTAATTCCCTTGGATTTCCCAGAGATCGGGTGAGGTGGCTTAGTTGCGCCACCAGTTTCATGAGTATTTGGGGAGGAACTAGAAGATTGCTCTTTGAATGTTGGCTGATCAGTGAACCTCTGGGTGTCACTATCAATCTTAATTCTGTCGTCACCCAATGATCAGCTCTAGTAATCGCAGCAGGAACTTTGGCCCAGTTTCCCTTCACTTCCCTTTCCAAATGGGTGCCAAGACCAACACTTCCACTGCCTAAGCTGAGACCATATAAGGCAGGGGTTTCTCCAGCTTTGTGAGCCTATGAGGGTTGCCCATTCTTAATGGCACTGTTAACTGGTATTCTTGATTATTTTAATAAAAAATGCCTTACATTTTAAATAAACCTGTAACTAATTGGTAATAACCATTAAGAAAGACTGAACAGGTGGAGGTTCTTTTCTCCAGAAATGTGAAGGATATAGAGCGATTAGATAGCTGACTTTAGAATTACAAAGGGGTTTAATAGGGTAAATGTTGATAAGATGTATCCATTTGTGGGTAAGTCTAAATCTTGAGCTTGAGTTCTCATGCAGAGGGAGAGACTCCATCGAAAATGGCGGCAGAGGCACAAATCTACAAGTCCCGCCCAACACCCAATTCCCCTGCTATTTTCGTCAAGAGGTGGGGTGCATAATGGGAGCCATTTCCAAATTGCACACCCATGCTTCATAGGGGCAACTACACATGTTAAAGTGCAGCTGCCTCAACCAGATCGGATTTTGGCCAGTGGGATGTTCAAAACATGTCTTATGTACTTTAGGCCTGGTAGGAAAAGGTCTAAAGCTGACGGAATTCTTTAGAGAGCTAGGACACACTTTTGAATTGTCCTGGGACACTATTGGGTGATGTAAAGTGCCCTTTGTGTGAGGCACGGTGCGTGAGGCAAGGTAGCCTTTGGGATTGTTAAAAGAGTACATGAATTTGAGTAAGGAATTCATAAACTCATTATAACTGTCAAGCTCATTGGAACTATCAAGAAAACTGTTCAGCTGTCAAGGGAATTAAATCTCCCCTTAAATATTTGGAAAAACTGTCTGAAATGTTTAAATAAATAAACATTTGCTATTTCATTCTGTCTGTTAACATAGGCCAGTGGGCTTGCCTTATAGGATTAGTGCTGCATGACATATTTCACAACCTTTCATTATCACAGTGGGGTGCCTGTCAGTTCAGCTTGACCAACAGCTCAAAGTGCTTATAAAGTCTTTAAGTGGGACGATAAAAACAAAGAGATTTTAATGAAGCCGAGTGTAGTGAATAGGCTTTTTACAATACAAGTGCTTTTCTTTGAAATAGTGAATTCATCAATAGACTCATAAGAACTTGATAAAATCTCAGCATAATTCTTCAGGTCAGCCCATGGTGGATACTGCATGAGTTTGCTTGGTAGATGTAAGGATAGATGGCGGTGAGGCTGGGGCATGGGTTAGGATGAGACAACACTAAGTTGGCATTGGGGCTATAAAGGGCATGTCATGGGTAGAGGGACATAAGTTGGCAAAGTGGCCCTTGGAGGTTGGTAATAGGAATACAAGGAGCCATGGGGATGGGTGGACATCACGTGGGGGTAGGATGAGGGATGAAGGCGCTTTTTGTTTTGTTCATGGTTTCATATCTTTGACAAAGTGCCGGAGCACCGAGGCTGGCCTTTCGCTTGGCCAGCCTCTGCTGCAGCAGCCTCTGAGCTACTTCCAGGGTCGCCCGCCACAATTCACATTTTCATTGATCAAAAATCCGAACTTCCAGGACAATTTTTTCTGGGTCAGGTTTGCAGAGCCGGGTGTTGTTCTGACTCTGCACTCCGACCCCGGAGCTGAAATTCAGGCCTTAGAGTTATAAATACAAAATCACCACCAATAAATCCTATAAGGAATTCAGGAGAAATGTCTTTACTCAGAGAATGGTTAGAGTGAGGAACTCATGACTACTTGGGATCATCTCGGGTAATTAGGATAGGTACATTTAAGGAGAAGCGAGATCCGTCCAAGAGGGGGAAAGGATTGGAAGGATATATTGATAAGACAAGATGAAGTATGGTGGGAGGAGGCTTTGGTGGAATATTAACAACGGCGCACCTATTTACTTGGTTTCTGTGCTTTAACTATTATACAAGACCAATGTTATGTAGTATTACAACAAATGTTTCTTTAACAAACTTTATGTTGTACAAACTGTGTCTTTGTTTGCAAAAGCACAATTCAAAGAAATCATCCCATTACTCGTGTGTTAATATCACTGCGATGAGTGTAAGCCATTGCTCTTCTCTCCCCCACTTAAAAAGTTTTGACATGCACTTTCCTAATGAAGACACTGGTAGTATTTAGCATTAACCTGGCTGGCTAACCTGAAACCTATATTGCAGAGAATTCAATTGAAACATTCTATGACACCAACATAAAAGGTCATCTCTGGGACCTGTAAGGGACACTGTTGTCCCTGCAGCAATGGAGGTAGGCAGCTTTGCAAATTATAAGTGCTCCTGTTTTGAGAGTGAATGCTTGTATGAGTTAGGCTGAAAGTGAGAAATAAATCCGCAAAACCCTCAGGCATCAGTTGCTGCAACTCAGTTCAGCCTGCGCCACACACCCGTGTAAGAACTGTGGTCCCAGTGGCAGACTGCTGATCGCCCAGCCGACCTGGATATTGAGACAAATACCCTGAGAAACATTCTACACTGTTTTACTGAACAAGGAACAAAAACTCCTGAGTTTAGGTTTTCACGGAAGAATGGACAGAAGCACGGAATACGATCTCAGTAAATAAAAAGGGTTCTGTTTATTCACTCCATGGAAATCGATGAGCCCAACGCTAAAAGGGTGAAAAGTCTCTCACACATCCACAGTAAAGAATCCCAGGGCTTCACATAATAAAATAATTCAACTTATACAGGCATCGTAAATCAGTACCCTCTGAATATAAGACAACACAGTAAGCTCCACAGATTCCTTCAGACTTTAACCCTTTGAGAACTTTTAAAAGACTGTCACGCACCTTTTTTCTTTCGTATAGCATCTGCAGAAGTGACTTTCTGTAGATTTTGAAAGACCGACATCATGAAGAATAAGTAGGAAAATACACAGAAACCATCGACAATCCTTGCAGTGAAGAGCCAATGTTGCAGGTAAGATCTTGGGAGCAGAAAATGCTACTGCTGTGCTCAAAGGGTTAAAATTTTAAAACCAAGGCCATGCACCAGGTACAAAATGAATCCTGGCTGTAAGATTTGAGTTTCCAGTTTCCACAAGCCTTGCAACTAAGCGCCTTCTATCTCCTAGCACATTACTCACTGCTCCATTCATTGCCTAGGAAAGATTGAACAAAGAAGCTGAGACCCCCTCCCTTTCCTCTCAGGACCCCAGTGTACCACAAAGATGCCTGCGTTGAAATAAACTTATCTATATCTAGAAGTAGTTCACTGCAAAGAGGAATTGGAATTAAACACGTTACAACATTTATCAGAAAAAAAACAACTAAACTAAAAGTGTCAGGCGTTTTAGCATTCCTCTAATAACACTGGGTAGATCCTTTCCTCCCACAGCCTTTTAAAACTCCAGCTTGGCATGCCTAACCACGACTGCTTAATATAACTCCTCTCCTTTGATGGTGTCCTGATGTGTGGATATAGCCCTCCAATATGCTAGCTGCACATACATGCTATTCGACCCATATGTAAATAGTAACCTGTTTGAAAGGTGACACCTTAAATGATCAGTATATCTCTGCTGCCATTAAAATGTTTAATTGTACAATATTGGCATATGAATGCTGATTTTGTTCCTGGATTCTGCTCTGATTTTGTATGTTGTAATGAGGGATGTTCGGGTAAGATTTTTTAAGTTTTCATGATGTTAATTACAAATCAGAGGGGCAGCACGGTAGCACAGTGGTTAGCACAGTTGCTTCACAGCTCCAGGGTCCCAGGTTCAATTCCCAGCTCAGATCTGCAGAGTCTGCACATTCTCCCAGTGTCTGTGTGGGTTGCCTCTGGGTGCTCCGGTTTTCTCCCACAGTCCAAAAATGTGTATTTTGCCATGATAAATTGCCCTTGGTGTGCAGAAAAGGTTGGGTGGGGTTATGGGGATAGGGTGGAGTCATAGGCTTAAGTCGGGTGCTTTTTCCAAGGGCCAGTGCAGACTCGATGGGCCGAATGGCCTCCTTCTGCACTGTAAATTCTATGATTCTATATCTATACGCATTCAAAAGAGAATTTTAACATGCACCTAATGATGTTTCCCAATTTGCTTAAAAAGAAACCAAAGCAATCCTTTCGAGAATTGCTTTCAAGGAATTTCACAGTTGGATAAACATAAAACTATATGTTTGGTATTGCTGAACGGTTGTGATGTGCAGTGGACCATCCATTCAGCACCTGGACCACCTTAACAGCCACCATAGTCAGCGGCTGTGAGGAGATGCTCGGGCTCTCGACCAGGAAACTGTTCGACGAGAGCGATCAGCAGATCCAGGACCTCCCTGATGGTAAACAAAAGGCATCGCTGAACCGGCAGCTCCAACAAAACTCAAGCAAGAGGAAACAAGCCTACAGGCAACTGAAGGGCTTGCAACCTAAAGAGCAGATGGTGGATGGAAAGAGTTCAGGAGACTCAGCAACTCGCCGACAACCACGATGTGCGTGGCTTCTTCAGCACAGTTAAAACCATCGAATGTCCGAGTACCGAGGACCCATCACGCTGAAGCTCCCCTCTGGAGTGAAGCTAACCTACTGGACAAGCGGGAAACTGTTCAACCTCTGATGCCTCCTGGCCAGAACCAAGACCACCCCAACTTCTGTCATCAAGCTGCAATATCCAGACAATGCCTGTGTGTGTGCAAATTCAGAGGTCAAGCTACAAACCATCGTCGAGGCATTCACCAAGGCATATGAGGGAATGGGCCTCAGACTGTACATTCGGAAAACAAAGGTTCTCTACCAGCCGTCTCCTGTCACACAAAACTGCCGCCCTGACCATCACGATCCATGGTTAGTACCTGGACAATGAAGTTTGATTTCCCATACCTCGGGAGCCTCCTCTCGGCATGAGCGGACATCAACGATGAAATCCAGCATTGACTCCAATGTGCCAGTGCAGTTTTCGGATGCCCGAGGAACAGAGTGTTCGAAGACCGAGACCTCAAATCCAGCACCAAGCTCATGGTCCACAGAGCAGACACAGCAGCCACCCTGGAGAGATATCATCAACGCTGCCTCCACAAAACCCGGAAAATCCAATGGCAGGATAGGCATACCAACGTGAGCATCCTCACCCAGGCCAATATTCCCAGTATTGAGGCACTGGTTACCCTTGACCAGCTGTGATGGCCCACAGTGTCTGCAAGCTCGACACAAAACTCCTGAAACAAGTGCTCTACTCTGAGCTCCATAATAGCAAACGACCACTAGGAGGGCAGAGGAAACACTAAAAGGACACTCTGAAAGCCTCCCTAAATAAATGCAACATCCCCATCGCCACGTGGGAAATGCTCGCCTTAGAACGCACAAACTGGAGGAGTAGCATCTACAAAGGCGCCAAACACCTCGAGCGTCACAGGGTGGAGCATGTAGAGGCCACGTGTAAACAGCAGGAAGACAGCGCAGAATTCAGGGCGTCCCACCCACCTACCTCCATTAAGCACCACCTGCCAAACCTGTGGCAGAGTCTGCGGGTCCAGGATTGGATTATTCAGCAACCACAGAACCCACCTCCCCGGAATGGAAGCAAGTCATCCTCGACCCTGTGGGACTGCCCAAGGCCAAAGACTAGGTCCAGGCCCCTTATAAATTGATGTTCCATTTGATATATGCTTGTAACTATGTGGTATCTACATACGGGTAATACTACTCTAATATAAACATCCTTGAAATTGTTTGACTCTTCATACATACGCCAAACATTTACTGGCACTTTGCAGTTGGAGTAGGAGGCAGGAGGTGTAACAATCTCTGCAGAAGGTGTCAGGTGGGATTAAGCCTGATGTCTTCCTGTTGACATGGCAGATTCTGAAAGGCGAGAATACTGTAGCAACAATTTGGCTGCCCACTGACTGGAAGTGGGTGCCCAGTTAATAGGCCTATTAATAACCATTTCACACATCCGCTGGCAATTTAGTAGCATTGATAGTGCTCCCCCCGACTAACGGGGGAGACTGCCAGGTATTTCACGGCGGCCACCCAGCAGCTTCCTACAGGTAAGGGATCCTCACTTTAATGGTGTGCAATGGCCCTCAAGAGCACCTCAGTGGAAATGGCTGCCACCGTGACTCCAATAGCGTCACTTGAGACTTTGTCCCTTGGATGATTGGGGCTTGTGTGGCCCTGGTATGTTAAAACAATTTCTCACAATCCTTCCGGGGCACCTCACATGGCAGCACCGACTCCTGTCCCTTGCAGCGTGTGCAGCAGCCACCTCTATTGTTGGCTGCCATGCTGCTGGTCCTGTAATTGATCAGTCCTGGCGGAGGCTTCTTATTTCGCTACTGCCAGTAAAATACCCTACACTCCACTACAGTCTCGCTATTTGCCCACATGGACCCGGGACCCACTTTATCCACACTGGGGCTCAAAATAGCATGCCAGTAATATTCCATCCATTGTCGGGGAGGCAGTGGCGTAGTGGTATTGTCGCTAGACTAGTAATCCAGAGATCCAGGGTAATAATGCTCTGGGGACCAGGGTTCGAGTCCCACGAAACCATTGTCGATTCTGTAAAAAACCATCAGGTTCACTAATGTCCTTTAGGGAAGGAAATCTGTCATCCTTACCTGGTGTGGCCTACATGTGACTCCACAACAATGTGGTTGACTCTTAAATGGATGGGCAATAAATGCTGGCCCAGCCAGCGACGCCCACGTCACATGAACGAATAAAGAAATTGTGTGTGGAATGTACTTGGATGAAAGACATTGTCATAATATATACCAATATATCATGGTGCAGACACACACTGATGGACATACACTAGGACCAATCAACATGTACAAACACCGCACCAGTTAGAATACACACACTATAAAGGCAGAGGGCACCACGGTTCCCGCTCATTCTGGGTGCTGCCTCTGAGTGCAACAGGAACTTATTCAGCCCAGCACAGACTCACAACACGTGCTGAGAGAATCAACTGGTTTGGACAAGGCTTAGGTCTCTAGTTCAAGTTAGCATTATTTAGACCCACAGTCATCATGTGTTAGTTAGTTAGAAGTAGTTAATAAAATTGAGTTGAGCCTTCATCTGTGTTGGAAGTGTCTGCCATCTCTCAAGCATACACAAGCCAACACATCAGACATTACAACTGAAACCCATGTCTGCCGCTTTTTAAGGTATGGATGCTCCATGGATGAGCCTTTAGACCGAGGCTCCTCTGCCCTCTCAGGTGAATATAAATGATCCCACTGCACTACCACAACAAGAGGTAGGCTTTCTGCTGGGCGTCTGGACCAACATCGCTAAAACAGTGTTATTTTGTGGGAACTTGCTATGGGGGGTGTCGGCTGCTGCTGCGTTTTCTATATTACAACAGTGACTGCACTTTGAAATGACTTCATTGATTGCAAAACAGTTTGGGATGTCCTGAGATTGTGTACATAAATGAAATTTAATTAATTCTTTACATTTGAGAGAATGTTGCCAAAATGTACCATTGCATCGTTCCAGATTTTCTTATGATTGCTATTAATTTAAGATAACTCCCCTCACCCCAATGAGTCTGGATGTGGCTGGTGTCACATATTGAAAATGACTTTAATTATAGTGATTGTGCAGCCTCCACATTTGCTGATTCCTCCAGGATAGCTCACACTCTTCTAAAAACGTGGCAGTTGTTAATTTAATGAAATGCTAAAAATATAGTTTTGTTCCTACCAGCCAATTCATTGAAAAGAAAATCACAAGTGAAAATTTTTTGTCCACAATCCACATGTTAACAAGATGTCTCTCCATTGTCTGTTTTTATTTGTTAACTGCGCACTGCGTTTCTGACAATCATTTTGGAGTAAATGTGCTTTTCCCTAAGGGAGAAATAGCTCATTATGAGCAAATGTACTACAGGCTAAATTCTCTGGCCCCAGCACTAAAATTCATGGGGTCAGCTTAATTAGTTAAGCGTAGCCAGCTCCTGGCTTGGACTGAGGCCATCAATAGGAGCTTAAAGTTAATGGGGGAGGGGAGTTGTTGGAGAGAAGTATCATGTAACTGCATAGCTATGACTGCTATTTAAAAAGTGCTTCTTAGTTTTAGCTAGGCTCAAAGTTGGATACTAATTGATTTAGTGTGCTGATCACTTTTGATCTCAGACATTGCCTGTGATATTCTCATGAGAATAGTAGAGCAAGGAAGCCTTTTTTTTGTTTTGGCAAGCAGGAACTCCGGCCAGTCTGATTGGTGGTTGACATAATGTTCTCTCTGACAGCCAAACAACGTGGTAGCGGATGACAAAGCGGTTTGACAACGTGATGTAGTCTCCCAAAGTAGGGCTGGCCAGAATTTCACCGGACTAGAGGGATGGCATTTAACTGGGGAAAAAAAAGAGTCCGTTCTGGGTGGGATTAGCAGGGTCGTTCCCGGCGCTTCTATCTAACAGCATTTTGTTTTTCTTCGATCCCCGGTGTAGAATGTTTTGCCGAGGCCGTACTCAGTCACATTTCCTGCAATGGCGCCCCGACCTCCCAATGCAAAGCCTCCAAAGCCCCAACTCACCTTGGGGCCCCCCTCCCGCACCCCACCTCACCCAGGCAGGGCACCCCAGGCCTGGTCCCCGGTGCGGGAAAAATGCCAGCTTGGCACATTTGCAGTGCCCCTGCCAGCCTGGCACTGCCAGGGTGACCCCCAGGTGGCACTGCCAGGGTGCCAGGCTGTCAGTGCCAAAGTGCCTGGGTGGCACCAGCAATACCGGGGTGCCACCCTGCCTGGAGGTCAGCCACCCATAGGCTCCGATTGCCTGAGAGACCCCCCAAATGGCGTTACGCCTGGTCCCGGTTTGTGAGGATCAGTGCTAAATGGTGCCCGATTGTGGTCTCCTCAGTGAGGCCGATAGATGTCGGCTGGTCGTTCGATCCGGTGTCAGCGCTGTGAAAGGGCGGGATTTGGATTGCGACATCTCATGGGATATGGCATAACGACTGACAGGGATCCCGGAAGAGGCCTCTCCCGGGATCTACCTTCCACCCGTTCTGATTCAGGCGGGACGTGGCTCGTAAACTTAGTAGATATTTTCCTTTTTGAAAAATTTGTTCATTGGATGTGGACAAACGAGACAACATAAAGACAGAAAAGGACGAAGAAAAATTCGATAACTTTGAGACGTGGACTTGAGGAAATCCAGAGAAGAAGTAATACAACATCAATGATTTCACTAAGGCTCTTGTGAAAACCAATGAACAAAGAGGCACGGTGCCACACTGGTTAGCACTGCTGCCTCACAACGCCAGGGACCCGGGTAATTAAGGGGCAATTTAGCATGGCCAACCCACCTAACCTGCACATCTTTTGGTTGTGGGGGTGAGGCCCACACAGACACGGGTTAAAATGTGCAGACTCCACACAGACAGTGACCCAGGGTTGGGATCGAACCCGGGTCCTTAGCGCCGTAGGCAGCAGGGCTAATCATTGCGCCACCGTACTGCTCAAATGGCCTCCTTCTGCACTGTAGCGGTAGCCAGAATGTAGGGTGGGCACTTGGGTCTCAATCCACAGGTATTTCTCAAACTTCCAATGTCTCTATGCTGGCTGTCTGCATGCGTAACTGTGACATGAATAACAAGAGGGGGAAATCTGAACTGGAGCAGAGCCTCCTAACTGTCGACCATTTGGATAGCTTGAACAAGTTATCCTGGGGTCCAAGGACATAATGAGAGTGGAACAGCATGAAGCTTTGGAATATAACATCTATTTGCTATTGTGCATATTTCATCCTTACATGCATCCATTTCCAGCAATCCAACATGTAACACTTTATTAACAAATAACCTCTTCCCTTTTTACCGGCAAGCCCATGGTCTCAGTGGTAATGGAAGTAATTTTTGCACAATATCCTGTGTCAATCAGTCCTTCCACAGCAAAGAACCAGCACATGCATGTTTATTTCAGAGATATAGATAGTTAGTACACCAAGTGAGAATTGGGTGGGATTTTGTGTCCTTCCCTGTGGTTAGTTTGGCGGTGGGGTTGAGGAGGGTGGGGGGGGTCATTTAATCAGGCGGGAGGGTGACAGATGCACCCGACTACCTTCTTGCCTCCACTCTTATCAAGTGCAGGCTCCCGGACAGCACTCCTGCCCTGCCACCAGTTTAGACTATTAAGTGGGCAAATAACCTCCACTTAAGATCCTCGTCTCACCATTGCTGACATTAGCCCAGCAGCAGGCAGGGTCTTTCCATGTAGTGAGCACAACATGCAAACCCTGGTGTGTATGCTTGCAGTCTCATGGAGGGGGGTCCGTGTCAGGGGGTGAGGGGAATTCAGTACCTTATCAAGAGTTCTGGCATCAGGAAAGGGGTGACCCACTGAGAGCCACACATTGTCCTCATTTCTGTTGCTGCTCACCCCCTTACACTGAGACCCCTCTCTCCCCCCCCCCCCCCCTTTATCTGCCATCACTGACATGTGCCTGGATTTCTCCTCAAATCGAGGCCTTGGGTGGGAAAAGTACTGGTAGTAGCCACCACTTTCCCAGTGGGGCTGTTGAGTCCAAAGGAGCTTCCCATCTCTGACCGGACATCAGCTCTTGATGGGCAGAACTCTGCATCTGGCGGGGGAGAGGGAGGAAGGGGCTTGATTCTGCAGAATTCCTGCCATTGGCCTGTTAAGTGTCCGATTGGGACAAGATGTGATGGATTTCTCTAAAAGAAGTAAAACAGGGGTCTCGCCAGCAGTCTAGCTGGCAGCCAAGACCAGTCACCTCCACGAAATTTCACCCAATATGTCAGAACCGGAGCAGGCAATAGTAATCTTCTCCCTCAGCTGCAAAGTACTAGAATGTGAACGTGTCTTCATTCAAAAGAAGGAGCTGTATTATACCAAGGTTTCTTGTTGTCAATTGGAAATGTGCCAAGTACAGGCACAAATCCACAATTTGCCATTCAGTTTAAGTTATTTTAGCATCTCTGTCAAATATAGTTAATGTTTTGAGTTTGAACAAAACTTTCAAGTGTTTGGAACATATTCATCATCTCTACATATTGCAAAATTTGAATCTTATTGTTAGACATTCAAAGCTGAATTTTACATTGCCCCGCTGGCAGGCTCAAAGGCAGTGGGGAGAGGGGAAAGGGGGTTGGGGGAGACACCTAAAATACAGTGGGTGGCCTGTCTGCCTTCAGCCCACCCAACCCTTCCCTTACTGCAAGTTTACCATTGGCAAGGGCAAGTAATGCCTGCTAAAGTCTTCATTCTGCCACCACTATCAGAAGCCCACAACCAACAGCAACCACAAGATTTCCTTGCGTGGGTTAGTAGCAGGAGAGGGAGCCTGTCCCAAATGGGCCTCCTGGATCCATCAAAATGCCCACTCCCCCATGTTTCCTTCTCCCCATGGCTTGACCCCAGCCCCCTCACTTGGCCTGCCAACCTGGCACCCAAAGAAACCACCAAACACTAACAGCATGATCAAGCACAACTTGCTTCCTCAAGTCTCAGGTACAGTACTGGATGTGGCCACCATTTTCCTGGTGGCATTGCCATTACGGGAGAGTTGATGCCTTCTGACTTTGGCATCTCTCGGAGGTGGAACCTCTGTCCTGGGGCAGAAATCTTGCACCCAGTCTTTAAACAGCCAATCAGCTGTTGAATAGCTGTGTGTGTGTGTGGGGGGGGGGGGGGGGGGTGCAGTGTTGGGAATCTGGCTGGGCGGCCTCTCCCCTGACATTTTAGCCTGGGATGGGGACCAAGGCAACCTGTATAATTTAACACCCAGTATTTTTAAACTAAAACTTCTTGTCCTTGTCCTTCCATTTGTTTTAGATTTAAATGGTTCTTTCTTTATTAATAATATTGTATGGGGAATTTTTCTAGGTGTTCTGTGTCATTTAATAGAATGTCTGTGTGACTTGAACCTCAAGGTCTTCAAAGAAAGTAATGAAATCCTTAAGAATTCAAAATATTTGCTTTGTGAGCTTTATGATTGGTGCAAAGTAGATACTACAATCTTTAAAGCATTAAAATTATCAATGGCTTCACACACAGACACTATTTTGCTTTGAGGAAAGCCATCATTTTGGAGTGTGGGATAGTGATTTGTTGTAATATGTCTTTAAGGGATAGCAGTATTGATGTGACCTTCAATTCACGAGACACGTGCTTTAGGATGTGAACAGTGGTTTTAATCAACTTACAACAGAGCCAGCCTGTAACACGATGAACTCCAGATGAACTGGTGGCTGGCTCTTCGGCATCATCCTTTATACGTCAGTCTAGGGGGAGGAGCCGTGGGTGGAGCCAAGGGTGGAGCCCAAGTACAAACTCCTGTACATTCCCAGTGCAACTCCCCCTAGTGGTAGGGCAACGCAACTGCTCATATGTTGAGCTTTCAGTGACATGGTATAATATATATTAGTGTGAATTGCATTCACCACAAGTATGTCATCACTCAAAGGGAACTGTGTCATGTGATCCAGTCTCCGCTTCACTTTGGCCTGTGAGCAGAGCATAGAACACACAGCTCTGCTGCTGTCTTCAAGCTTTCCATGCACGTATATCTGTTCCCATATGGTTGGTTTAATAAATGATCCCACAGAATGTTAAACCAATCCTTTATCAACGATTGGTGCCTTTATATGATCATAAAAACAAAACAGTAATTTTCCCTCCAATCTCCCATCCTTTCCATATGACTAGATCGGAAAATAATTTTTTGGCATTGGTTGATAAACAAACCCCCACTCCAGCCTCAAAAAGAAGTTATGGATGCTAGAGGAAATGGAGGCTGCACCAACAGTTATGGATGAGAGAGGAAATGGAGGCTGCATCAACAGTTATGGATGCAAGAGGAAATGGAGGCTGCATCAACAGTTATGGATGCTAGAGGAAATGGAGGCTGCATCAACAGGTATCTGTTATCAGGAGCTAAGGCAGGAAATAGCGGGCAGGTATAGATCAGCCATGATCTGATTGAGTGGCGTAGCAAGCTCAAGGGGCCGAATGGCCGACTCCTGCTCCTATGTTACCAGCCGTAGAAGTATTCCAATCTGTTGAAAATCCAAGAATTGGGTGGGGATGGGGCGGCACATCGAAGAAACAAGGAAAGAAGTACGGAAAAACAAGGGAAAGGAAAGAAATAGAAACACCAGAAGACTAAAAGACACTGTGGAAAACCTTAAAAAAAAACAGAAATAGCAAAGAGTAAACACAGAACTACAGAGACAAGAAACAGCAAGCAGCTGTAGAGACTAAAAGAAGGGAAACAGAGACAGTACATACTTTAAATAGCAAATTTCCAAATGTACACAATCCTAAACGAAGGAAAGAAAATTGAAGATACTGTATTGGAGGGGTAATATTATTTTGTAGCACTTGCTCCAAACAGGCCACGTGGCTTTTTCCATGGATATCACTGAGGAAATCCTTTTGTGTTGAGGAGGTAGCAGCCTGCCAGGGGAATCCATACAGTCTGCACAGCATTACTTTAAAGCGGTGTTATGATAAGTAATTTCTCCCCCATTGCGCTTGCGCCCGAGATTCTAAGTGTTTGTGCTCACAAGCAGTTAGATCAGAAAAAAGTAAATAATACAGACAAAGTTCAGGTATCGTTGAGTTCTGGAGAAAGAGTCTGATCAGGGTGTGAGAATACAGTTTAATTTTCTTCTTTAAAAAAGGACTCAAATGTATGTTTATTTACAGGAGCACCCGCTGAAACAGACACACTTTAGTTAAAAAAGCGCATCCAGTCAGAAGTATCAATGTATTCTATCCACGAAGAGCGATTCTGACTGAATGCACTTACACCAGTGATTTCGTGTGGAGCTTTGAATGCCTGACTTAATTTTTTTAGGTTGTGTGCCTTCAGCTGTACTCAGCCATTTGTGCACCTGCTGCTTCGAACTTGTGACCACTGCGTAACTTTCTCTGTCACATGAATTTACTAGATTCATGAAAATGGAATAGAATAATCTAACACTGGTCTCAAATTGAAATCAGACTTGATGAGAAATGACTGCAAATTGTGTACAACAACTAAATAAAATGGTCAGAATTTAACTCTGCTGACATAGGGCTACAAATAGGGCCCCAGCCTCGTTTAAATATTAAGACACTAGAACAACATTGGGTAAGTATTTAACTCTGGTTCTAAAGTTACCAATTAAGTGGCTTAAAATCTTTATGAATATAAATTATTTTACTTATAGGGATTTGGTTGGTTGGCCTGCTCTTATTTTTCCTAGCTTCTTTCTGAGCTCCTCTGTTCTTTACCTTCAAACAGCCATTTTCTTCCCGAAACAGTCATGCTCTGATCTGTCAGAGAACTGGAGCACTTCCCCATTGACACAGCAATGCACAATAGCATCAGTCAGAGCTTGGCTTCTTTTTCTTGTTACTTTGCTTGGACGCAAGTTAAATGGGAAGAAATGTTGGAAAGAAATAAGATTATTCGGCTACACATGTTCAATTCTTCTAGTCTGGGGACAGTGGCTCCCCTCTGGACTGGGTGGCACAGTGGTTAACACCATTGCCTCACAGCGCCAGGGACCCAGGCTCGACTCTGGCCTTGGGTAACTGCTTATGTGGAGTTTGCATGTTCTCTGTGTGTCTGCATGGGGTTTCCTGCGGGTACTCTGGTTTCTTTCCACAGTCCAAAGATGTGCAGTTTAGGTGGATTGACCTTGATCAATGTGCAGGGTTATGGGGATAGGGTGGGGAAGTAGGCCGAGGTGCTCTTTCAGAGGGTCGGTGTAGACTCAAAGGGCCCAATGGCCTCCTTCTGCACTGTAGGGATTCTATGTTTAGCACAGGGCTAAATCACTGGCTTTGAAAGCAGGCCAGCAGCACGGTTCGATACCCGTAACAGCCTCCCCGAACAGGCGCCGGAATGTGGCGACTAGGGGCTTTTCACAGTAACTTCATTTGAAGCCTACTCGTGACAATAAGCGATTTTCATTTCATTTCATTATCAAATGTCCCTGTTTTTCAAAAGAGGAGAAAATGCCATTGAATCCATTTATTCTCCTGTAAAGGCCTTCAAAATTTGTTATATTTCAGCTCAAAATAGAACTTCAGAGCAGTCACCCTTGCATGAACCCAATTGCTTTTCTCGTCATGATAGGGGCAATGGTCCCCAGCCTGCACCCGCTCCTCTGGAAACTGAGAGCAGCAGATACAATTGGTGGAGTGCACAACAGGAACCTACTTAGTTTTCCTCCATTTTTAAATAATCCATAGTTTGAACAGTGCAGGAACCATTAGTATTCCCAACACCAGTCAGTTACTGCAACATCGGAATCTAAATTAAGTATCGCTAGCGCTCCTCTTCTGAACTTCACTGTTTTGTTCTTTTCTAATCTTCAAATATTCCATCCTATATGGACTTCCTGCTCTCCACATCCTCGCACTGTCTCCTGCTCCAACTCATTTTTGGCAAGTCCGTTATGACTGTGAAACTCAAGTCTTCTCTTCCTTCCCTTTTAAAACCCGCCATGTGCTGATTTTTGATTGACCTTATTATTTATTCTCTGACTTTTTTGTTCTAGCGACTGTCCTGCAGCATGGTCCTTGGTCCTTCGGCTTGTGTTTTCAATTAAATTCTTCGCAACCTCAGTGCTAACCCAAGATTCAAATGGCTCTTTTTGATGCTGTTAATCAGTGGGCTATTTGCCCTAATATCTATATTGTACTCCAGTTCCAGGGGAGAATAACCCTTCTAATCTCAGCTGGCATTACCCGATCAATTTCAAAGCGTTATGGTGCTTTCTGATCTAAAGGAAAAAGTCATGTCTGATCCAAGTGTATCAGATCCTATGTGTTTCAAAATGCATGCTGCGTGATGTGGTGAGTGCAGGATGTAACTGGTTTTACAGGTGGTGGCCAGTCTGAATTAGATTCTGAAGCCCTCACTCATCTTAATGGTCGGATATGGTATGCGTCTCGGATCCTTTCCTTTCTAAAAGGAAGTGACTCTGCTGCAGGGCTGGTTCGTTTTGGAGTATGTGTGTTCCTCTCGTCCAGCAATCCATCTTCTTGTACTAGTCACTATCTGTAGCTATGATCACTGCTACCCGACCACGGCCAATATGACACAAACTGTCTCCTGGGAGTTAAGTGATGCTGCCATGCATGACCCAAACTCCCAAGGTCAAAGATGGTTAAAAGACAAAATGTGCATTTATTTGAGGCCCCTCCTCAGTAATAACTCAAAACATTGGTTTAATCAGGAAGTCCTGATGATGTGTGGAGAATTGACTGAGGAGTACTTGTGTCAATCAGTGACAGTGTTGTGTTAATGAACAGAGTTAAATCACAAAGATGTTTAGAAGTGTTTTTAGCTAATTATAGTATCTGTTGAAAGTAATTCTGCTCATTCTCATTGTCAAGTTCAGTAACTCCTTCTTTTGACCTTGTTGTTACCTCATGTTGTTGGATTCAGAAACTAAATTTTACGATTTGGGGAGAGGCGGAATCCAGACGAGGTCAGTGTAACTTTTTCACAATGTTGATCTGTGCAAGGATTGCAATCATGTTTTGAAATGTTATGATAATATTTCAATTTGAATTATAACATTACCAAGTGTGTTGCTAAGCACACTTGGAAAGTATGCCATGACTTTTCCATTTAAGGTAACTATCATTTATCATGGTTCTGATCACACTCTGAACAGAACAGGTAATCTAATTAACAAGAGAAATTTGGGCTTTAATGAATGAACAGTAATTAGAAAGTTGCAGAAATGAGAAGGCACAAATTCCATTGCATAGTATTAATAGTGGATGTGTGTGTGTGAAAATCCTTGCTGACTTAACAATGGCATTAATAGGAAATAGGAGCAGGAGTAGGCCATTCGGCCCCTTGAGCCTAGCCCACCATTCAACTAGATCATCACTGATCTACCTCAATACCATTTTCCCGCAGTATCCCCATATCCTTTTGACATCTTTAATATGTCAAAATCTATATCTGTCCTGAACATACTCAATGACTGAGCCTTCACAACTCACTGGGATTAAGAATGCCAAAGATTCTTCATCATCGGAGTGAAGAAACTACTCCTCATCTCATTCCGAAATACCTACCTCTTATTTTGAAGCTGGTACTAGACACACCCCAGATGGGGGAAACATCCATTCTACATCTCCCCTGTCCAACCCAATACAAATTTGTACACTTCAATGGGATCACCACTCATTCTTCAAAATTCTAGAAAATACAGGTCCAGTCTTCTGAATATCTCCTCATAGGACAATCTTGCCATCCTAGGCACCAGTCTGATGAACCTTGTTGCCCTCTCTTTGGAAAGTATATCAAGGTAATGAGACCAAAACTGTACACAATGCACGATGTGCGGTCTGACAAAAGCTCTATACAAATGCAATAAGACTTCTTTAGAGCTATAAAACCATTGCACCATTAAATCTGTACCGACCCTCCGAAATATCACCCGGCTAAGGCCATTCCCCTAGTTTAGGCCCTTATTTGGTGA
Organism: Scyliorhinus canicula; assembly: GCF_902713615.1. Classification (NCBI taxonomy): domain Eukaryota; kingdom Metazoa; phylum Chordata; class Chondrichthyes; order Carcharhiniformes; family Scyliorhinidae; genus Scyliorhinus; species Scyliorhinus canicula. The sequence continues at coordinate 78,678,349 of NC_052158.1, read as the reverse complement.
GAGGGAGGGGTAAAGGACAGGTGTTGCATCTTCTGTGATTGCATGGGAAGGTGCCGTGGGAAGAGGCTATGGTGTTGGGAGTTATGGAGGAATAGACCAGGGTATACCAGAGGGAACGATCCCTTTGGAATGCTGGCAGGGAGAGTCAGGGGAAGATATGCTTTGTGGTGGCATTATGCTGGAGTCGGCAGAACTGGCGAGGGTGACCCTTTGAATGCGGAGGCTGGTGAGGTGAAGTGAGGACAAGGGGGACCCTATCCTGATTTTGGGAGGGAGTGGAATGGATGAGAGCCGAAGTGCAGGAGATGGATCAGACTCTGTCGACCACAATAGGTGGGAAACCATGATTGAGGAAGAAGGAAGTCATGCCAGCAGCACCATTTTGGAAAGTGGCATTATCAGAACAGACGTGACGGAGGCGAAGGAACTGGGAGAATGGGATGGATGTGGGATGGGAAGAGCTGTAGTCGAGGTAGCTGTGGTTGGTGGACCTGTAATGGATATTAGTGGACAGTTTATCCTCAGAAATGGAGATAGAGAGGTCAAGGAAGCAAAGTGAGGTGTCATAGATGGACCATGTGAAGGTGATTAATAAATGTTTCCAGGTCCAGTTGGGAACATGAAGCGGCACTAAAACAATCATTGGCGTACCGATAAAAGAATTGTGGGTTGGGGCTGGAGTAGGACTGGAATAAGGAATAAGAACTGTTCCACATATCCTATAAAGATACCCATCTGGGTACCCATAGCCACACGTTTGGTTTGGAGGAAGTGAGATAAGTTAAAAGAGAAATTGTTCAGTGAGAGGACATGTTCAGCCAGACGGAGGAGAGTGGTGTTAGATGGAGATTGTTCAGGCCTCTGTTTGAGGAAGAAGCGGAGAGCCTTCAGCCCACCCTGGTTGGAGGTATAGAGGGATTGGACATACATAGTAAACAGGAGGCGGTTAGGGCCAAGGAGCTGGAAGCTCCTTGTTGATATGATGTAGGGCATCGGAGGAATTGTGGATGTAGGTGGGAAGGTACAGGACAAGAGGAGAGAGTATGGCATCAAGATAGGAAGAAAGGTTTTGGTGGGGTAGGAATAGGCTGACACGATGGGCCTAATGAGACTGAAGTACTGTAGAGGGCTGGTTCTGTCTCTGAATTTCCTGTCACTTGAGATGTAGACATGTAACAAATGATGCTGCACTTTGTCTGACATTAAGCCATTTAGAACTGAAGGTTTGATACTTGGACTGTATGGCATCAACTGAATTCAACTTACACACCAGCTGGACGATTACAGTTGTCTTCAATGTTTCTGGGCTCGGTAGGGTAGTGTGTGTGTGCATGTGCGTATGTGATTCTATGTGTGTGTGATTCTGTGGGCGGGATTCTCCATTTGGGAAACGTTGGGCAGGATTCTCCATTCCCCAACGCCGATTTCGTAATTGGTGATGGGGCGGAGAATCCCCTTTTCCGTTGGAATCTGGTGTGGGGCCTGTTTTTGCATGCTCCACCCCCTGCATGGTGTGGAATATGATGGATTCCTGGGGGAATCCGGATATCGGGCTAAAACCTTGAGTGGGCGGCCCGATTGCGAGCTCCCGTGGCCCCCACCCACACACCATAAACCAGCCTCGATCGCCACGACACTGCAAATAGCCCCCCCCCACCCCTGGATTGCCTGGGTGTCCCCACCCTACCCCCAAGTATGGGGGTGACCCGTCCCACCTCCTCCCCTCCCCTGGGACCTTCAGTATTTGCCTCAACCACCAACCCAGTTAGTGAATTCCACCATCTAGGAAATCTGTGTAAAGAATTTTCTCATGCACTCTGCTCCAATTTCTTTACACTGAATCATGTAATTATATAGAACATACAGTGCAGAAGGAGGCCATTCAGCTGATCAAGTCTGCCCTGGCCCACTTAAGCCCTCACTTCAACCTTATCCCCTCCTAACCTTTTTTTTGGTCACTAAGGGCAATTTATCATGGCCAATCCACCTAACCTGCACGTCTTTGGACTGTGGGAGAAAACCGGAGCACCTGGAGGAAACCCACGCAGACACGGGGAGAAAGTGCAGACTCCGCACGGACATTCCATCAGGGAATCGAACCTGGGGACCCTGCCGCTGTGAAGTCACACCACGATGCTACCATGCTGCCCTTATGACCTCTGATTCTAGACATCATCAGGTTCAATATACGCTTTTAGAAATTTAAACACCCCATTACAGTGTCCTAATCTGTGCTGGCAGAGAAGGTCTTCAATTTCAAATACTTCCTTCAAATGTTATTTCCCCAGTTTAAGCTTTCATTTGAAGAATGCCTGCATGGGGGAGGAATAGTGGGGGGTTTTTGTGGTGAATCACAGTAGCGTAATTCACACTATATTACACATGTTGTACTATGTCTCTGTAAGCTCGGCACACGAGCAGTTGCGCTGCTCTGGCACTAGGGGGAGATGCACTGGGAGTGTACGGGAGTTTGTACTGGGCTCCACCCTTGGCTCCACCCACAGGTCCTCCCCCCTAACCGGAAGTATAAATGTTGATGCTGAGAGCCTGCCTGCCAGTTCATTTGGAGTTCATTGTGTCACAGGCAGGCTCTGTTGTAAGACGATTAAAACCACTGTTCACTTCTAACCTCGTGTCGCGTGAATTGATGGTCTCATCAGTTTTAAACCCAAAAACTGGTGGGTTTGGGTTCAGTGGGGTTCTAAAAATGTTAAAAACCTGATTCCCAACTCCAACCTGCCCACTTTCCATTTTAGCAGAGATGGGATGGTGGAGGGGACATTGCATTGGTTTGTGGGTAAGCAACCAGCCTGCTTCCAGGAAGCTTGTTGGCCATTTGAACATACACGACAAAGGCTGCCTTCCTCATGTTTAAACTTTAACTCAAACTAATCAGGGTTAGCTTATTAGCTTCAAGGAGGTAAGGACTGTTGAATCGAGGAGGTGAATGCCTTTCAATTTACCTGCTGGATCCAGTTCATCTATTTCACCTAACCCTGTGATCAGACCTCCCACTGCCCTTTCTGCCTCACAATCGATTGTTCTGATCTGCTTTCTGATCTCTGATTCTCCTCAACCTTTGATGTTCCCTCTTACCTCCAATCATTTCTCACCCCTCCTATCACAGTCTTTAGATTTACTGGAGAAAGTTGCCAATGAGTATAAAAGGTGTTTTATTACACTGATGAAACAAAAACACGTTGGGGGAAATTCTTCACCTCGCAATGCCGCAGGCCCGAACCACAGGGCTCAGGGAGGGCCTTCATTAGCAGGAAGGGGTTCCACTCCCTGAATGTTCTGCATGTGTGCGACCACCACCTCCGGATCATGCACATGTGTGCATGCTTCCCAGGGAGTGTGCATGACTGTTACATCCTGTGACATGTGGGGCGGGATTCTCCAATCCCGCGGCAGAGTGTCCACGACCCTTCGCATGGGGCCCCTTCACAACCAGTAATGAAGTCTGGGTAACCACTGTCATCTTCTTCAATGGGGTTGTTCCACGATAGATCACCACAAATGTTTTAAAAATTTAACCACTACATCTCAGATTTTGATTAAAATTGCTGTACTGGATTATCTCACATCTCAAAGTCACTGGTGTGAATTAAAAAAATCCTATGCCTTATAGTTTTCGAGTTATGGGGGGGATGAAAATTATGGAAATGTTATATAAACTCATGATGCATCATAGAATGATGAAATAAAACATAGAAGAGACCACAGTCAATATAATCTTTTATTTTAGACACCTATGAGAATACATACTACCGGAAGCACATTTTACAAAATACTCTTTTTTCTGTTTTTTCTAGCAACATATATTCACGTACAGTTTTGTCATATGAGAGCTTCCTTGCAATGTCATTTTCTAGAGACAGCATGAATAAAGAATTTAAGCGCTCTTCAGTCATGGTAGACCAAAATTTGTTCTTTATAAAGGATAGCTTTGAAAAATTCCTTTCTGCTTCACAGCTCGTGATAGGCATTGTCAAGTACAGCTTAAGCGCAGTAGTAATATTGGGGAACACTTCAATTAGGTGTTGCTCACAAATAAGCTGAAGAACTTCTGTGCATTGCATTTTAGATGGCATGTTTTCTTCTGTGTTCTGGGATTTCCTAAGGTACAAATATTCTTTGAACTGATAACACTCGTTTACTAATTTGTGGTCAGTATCATCTTTGTAATACGATATTATAAGTTTAATACTGTCCTCATCATAGACATAGACATAGAACAGTACAGCACAGAACAGGCCCTTCGGCCCTCAATGTTGTGCCGAGCCATGATCACCCTATTCAAACCCACGTATCCACCCTATACCCGTAACCCAACAACCCCCCCCTTAACCTTACTTTTATTAGGACACTACGGGCAATTTAGCATGGCCAATCCACCTAACCCGCACATCTTTGGACTGTGGGAGGAAACCGGAGCACCCGGAGGAAACCCACGCACACAGGGGGAGGACGTGCAGACTCCACACAGACAGTGACCCAGCCGGGAATCGAACCTGGGACCCTGGAGCTGTGAAGCATTTATGCTAACCACCATGCTACCCTGCTGCCCTAAATTTCAGAATTGTTCACCAATTCTGAAAGGAACTTTTACCTTTTCGCAATCTGCTCATATGGGTCAATCCTCTTGCGTAACTGGATTATCAAGCAGTCATGGAGTTGATATAGAACTTCTATCCTAAATTTGTCAGCTCCTCTCAAGGAAGCAATACCACTTGTTCCATCTGAAAATTTCCTTGTAACAATGCGTTTGGAAGCATCGAATAACTTGAGGTGATATCTTCACACAAACCTTTTGCTTCTTAATCATAGTGTGCAATCCTATTGGCTGAATTTTCTCTGCGTTCTTTAACAAACGAAAGTAAAGATGATAGCAGAAGATAACCTTCAAATACATCAAAACCAGGGGTTTGGAGTTTCTTACTTGTTTTGTTGAAACGCTCCAGCACTTCTTCCCAAACGACTGTTAAAATAGCATATTCCAGCTTTACCAACTTGTGGTATAAATTCTTTGCATCTCGTTTACATTCAGGCTTCTCTTCTGAGTCTTCAAAAATATGTTTGAGTGTTTGTAAAATACCCATATATCCATTTTTAATTCCCCTGACTGCTTCATAGTGTGCAGACCATCTAGTTACACTTAAGCTCTTTAGAGAAAAATGTAGACTGCCCTGTGTGTTTAAAATCCCCCATCTTCGTAGAGATCCAGAAAAGAAAACATACAGCTCCTGCAAAATGCCAAAATAGTCAACAACTTCAGGTACAGTAGACACTGCCTTTTCTCCAACAAGGTTAACTGAATGGGCTGCACATGGTACATAGTCTGCATACCTGTTAATATTTTTAAAGAGTGCTTGAAGCCCTTTCTCCTTATGAACACTTTATTGAAAAAAATTCTTGTCTAGATCACTATCACGAGTGCTATCACGTTGAAAATTCACGTTAGCGTTGTGATTGCCTTTTCAACGGCTCCCCTTTTTTGTTACGGCACATCATCTACTGTTTGTATTTCTGTCATAAATGTTAATAGTGTTTTAAATTATTTATAATTATTTTATATTAAATATATTTAGAATGAAACATCCTTAATTTGAACGTTTTTTCATTTACGGCTAGCCGACATAGTACTTTAATCACCTTTAAATTTTTATTTTAACTATTATTTTGTATTGAATTCCACTATATTATTAATATTAATATTTTTTTTAAATCCCTTCTCATACAGTAGACCCAAAATTTTTAAGCAATGTGGACTAAAGTCGCTTCTGGGGCCCCTCCGGGATTAGGGGCCCTGAAGCTTAAGCTTCATTAGTTTCATAGTAGATCCGCCCCTGCCCAGGGCTGGGAGAATCCCGCCCGTGAGATCCCCAGCACCTTTGACGATCACCCCCTGGATGACGGGTTAGTTCTTGGTGGATCCGGAATATCCGCTGAGGTCCTGGCTGGTGACACCAGTACGGAGGTCGGAAACAAAGTGGAAACCCTATATAACAATACCCATGTTGTCACTCGTGCTATCATTGAGTGCTGCATCGGACTGCTCAAAATGCGGGGTCCATTTGATCTTGGACCACTGTGCCCGAGGGGCGGGGAAAGCGGAGGACAACAGGGGATGTGGATGCAGGCAGGACTGCTGCGAAGATTAACATGTCAGAGGCTGCACACGAATCAGGTGTAACATGTGTAAACACCTCGCCAATCTCGCCCAAAATGCCACTTACACATTTTTCCATTAAATTGCACCCTTAGTCTCCCAAATGAAGAATTTCACCTGTTAATATTATGCCTGCTCCATATAGATGCACTGATGATTGTATCTTGGAACATGGTACTAAATAACTACTATCCATCTGTCTTCACCAAGGAAGGAGCCAACGTCATAAGAGACGGTAGTTGAGATACTGGATGGCTAAAGATCGAAAGAGCGGAGATATTAGAAAGAATGGCTATATTTCAAATTGATAACTCATCAGGGTTGGATGAAATTCATCTGATGATGCAAAGAGAATTAAGGATGAAAATTGCAGAGGTACTGGCCATAATCTTTCAATCTTCTTTAGACACACGGGTGATACCAGAGAATTTCAAATGTGACACCCTCGATCAAAAGAGGATAAACCCAGATAAATTACAGCTTAACATTGATGGTGGAAAAGCTTTCAGAGACATTAATCCGGAACAAAATTTACAATCACTTGGACAAGTGTGTATTAATTAAAGGATAGGCTGCCTGGATTCGTTAAAGGCAAGTCATATTTAACAAACCTGGCTGCATTTTATTTGAAGCGTTAACAGGGTGGGTTACTGAAGGAAATGCGGTTGACATGGACTTCCGACAGGTGTTTTTAAATTTATTTGTTCAATTACCCTTGAGGGGGCAGTTAAGAGTCAACCACATTGCTGTTAGTCCTTCTCTCAAAGACATTAGTGAACCTGATCTGTTTTCATGATAATCGATAATGGTTTCATTTTTGACTTTTACTGAATTCAATTTCATCATTTGCAGCGGCAGTATTCGAACCCAGGTCTCCAGAGCATTACCCTGAGTTTCTGGTTTACTAGTCCAGTGACAATACCCCTACGCCACCACCTCCCCCATGATAAAGTGTCACTTAATTGACTTGTCCGCAAAGTTGAAGCCCAAATGAAAGATGGATGGATACAAAGTTGGGTGAGTGACAGGGAGGAAAGAATATTGGTGCATGGTTGATTTTGGACCAGAGGAAGGTGTTCAGTGGGGTACTAGGGATCCCAGGGCCACTGTTTTCTTGATATATATTAATGATCTAGACCTTGGTGGGAAAGGCACATTTCAAAATTTGGAGATGAAACAAAACTTGGAAGTATCATGAACTGTGAGGTGGATAGTGATAGAAGAGCATATAGAAAGGCTGGTGGAATGGGCAAACATGTGGCAAATAAAATTCAATGCAGAGAAGAGGTTGACTATAGTAAGAGGAATGAGGTGTGGCAAGATAGAATTCAGGACACAGTCGAAAGGAACAAATCGTTGAAAGTAGCAAGACAGGTTGAGAAACTCAAAGCCCCTGAAGACTGAGTGGTGGCTTGCGGACATGTCAAGTTTCCTGGGGATGGAAAAAATTAAGTTCGCCTTGAGGGGATCTGTGCAGGGGTTCACCCGGAGGTGGCAACCATTTATTGACTTCTTTGCGGGAGAGTGAGCGTCAGCAGGGGAGTGGGGGGGGGGGGGGGGGGGGGGGGAAGGGGGAGAGTAGAGTAGGAGGGAAAATATGACGGGTAGTACGGGTGGGAGGGGAGCGGGCTTGTGCAATACGGTACGATGGAAGAATTGAAAGTACGTGGATGTTTGCACATTTTTGCCTTTTTTGCTTCCTTTCTGATGATGTCTGTAACTGTTTATAAAGCCAAAAACTACCTCAATAAAATTGTTTATTAAAAAAAAAAGACAGGTTGAGAAAGTAGTTAAAAGGGCAGACAAGATCTTGAGCTTGATAAAGAGGCATAAAAGCTATGGTGAACCATCATAAAACTCCGGAGCGACGTCACCTCGAGTAATGTGTCCATACTTTAAGAAGGCTGTGAGAAGGTGCCGAAAGATCTGATGCTTGAGCAACTTCAGTTACATAGATAGATTGGACAAGCTGGGTTTGTTCTCACGAAGAAAGAAGCTTGGAGGATAATTGATAGGAGTAGTCAAAATCATGATGGACCTAGAAGTGGATGTAGAAAAATTGTTCCCATTGACAGAAGGATCAAGAGCCAGTGGACAGGAATTTAATGGCAAAAGGGCCAAAATTGACATGAGCAGCAAAATCTTTGAAAGTGTTTCGCATTTCAAATGCACTGCCTGATTGTGTGGAGGATGGAGACTGGGGCTTTCGAAGGGGAATTGGAAGAATGTGTGAAGAGAATGAAATTACAGGGCTATGGAGAAAGTGCGGTGGAGAGTAACTTGCTGAGCTGATCTTGAAGACAGCCAGCATGGGTACAAGATGAATGGTCGCTTTCTGTGCTGTAACCATCCTATGATTCTACTCATTTTGTGCAATGTACATAGCCAGTGCTTCCCGCTTACCTGAGACAAGTTATACAAGGCTACAAGTATTGGTTTATTGTGCTGCTATCACTTAATTATTAATTCACAGCTGTCTTTTTATATTATAATAACAATAATCGCTTATTGTCACAAGTAGGCTTCAACGACGTTACTGTGAAAAGCCCCTAGTTGCCACATTCCAGCGCCTGTTGGGGAGGCCGGTACGGGAATTGAACCCGTACTGATGGCCTTGTTCTGCATTACAAGCAAGCTGTTTAGCCCACTGTGCTAAACCAGCCCCTATATTCTGAACAGCATGATGGAAAAAGGACCATACATATGTGAATGTGGGTGCAATAATTGTCAACAGCAGAGTCGAGTAGTTAAGAGGATTCAATAAATAATTCCATGCTAATCTAATTTCGGGATTCTGTTTGGTGCCTCAAAGCTGTGTCTATGGACGTATTCAGTTTTAGTCTTGGGTAGAATGTTGGGTCTGTTCTATGTTACCATAAAACTGTCACAGCAATACAACTTGTTTGGACGTTAGTCTTTACATTCACCACTGAGGCACATGACACGCATTAATCTATTTGCTCTACCTAAGATCTTAACAGCCAATTCATGTTTGGACATGCCAGATGCTGTTTATATGAACTGCAGACTGAATAATTGAGGAAGCAAGGGACTTATTAGGAATTTCAAATGGTTGTAATGATAGATAACTGTCCAATTGTGCACTAAATTAATCACAATGTTTTACATCCTAGAACTGCAACTAGACATACAAATTTCAAAGCTGGGATGAGGGGAACATTTTTTCATCTACTGGTGACTCAATGGAAAACTTCATCCATGGTGCAATGTTGAATTGTGCGGAGCAGGAACGATCTAAAGTTTGATCCTTGCTGTGAACTGAATTAGCTAATCTCAGTCTGAATGGTTCTGGCTGAAAAGGACAACACTTAAAAAGGACAAATAAACAATTGCCTCTCTTCTTAAGAGAAAAAACAATCGGGCATGAGTCCAATGCTGACCATTAAAATGCCCCACACAAAGACTCACTGTTGAAGTCCAATGGTTGGTACGAGGGCAGCAACAGCAGGTCACAAAGGAAAAACTCTGATCTTCCTTCAGCCGTGTCACGGAATAGTTACTAAACACCTTAATCCCCAAAACTAGCAAAACAAGATCCTGGATTAAACATCTTGTCTGAGGGACAGATCTCCAGCCCGACTTTAGAACATAGAACATACAGTGCAGAAGGAGGCCATTCGGCCCATCGAGTCTGCACCGACCCACCTAAGTCCTCACTTCCACCCTATTCCCGTAACCCAAGCCCCCCCTAACTTTTCTGGTCACTAAAGGCAATTTATCATGGTCAATCCACCTAACCTGCACGTCTTTGGACTGTGGGAGGAAACCGGAGCACCCGGAGGAAACCCACGCAGACAGGGGGAGAACGTGCAGACTCCACACAGACAGTGACCTGGCCGTGAATCGAACCTGGGACCCTGGCGCTGTGTAGCCACAGTGCAAATTACTTGTGCTACCGTGCTGCCATAGAAACTTCTAAAATTCTAACAGGATTAGACAGGATAGATTCAGAAAGAATGTTTCCGATGGTAAGATCAACTAAAGTTGATCTTAATAAAGTGCTCAAATTCTAAAATGTGGCTTGAAACCCACAATTATCTGATCGAGGGGTGAGAATGTTACAAACTAAACCAAGCTGACATTGTTACATACATCGAAACATACATCGGAAATAGAAGCAGGAGGAGGCCATTCGGCCCTATGAGCCTGCTCCACCAGTCATTATGATCATACCCTGATTCTGCCTTTCCCCCATATCCCTTGAACTACTTTAGCCCCAAGAGCTATATCTAATTCCTTCTTGAAATTACACGATATTTTTGCCTCGACTACTTTCTGTGGTAGTGAATTCTACAGATTCACCACTCTCTGGATGAAGACATTTCTCCTCCCCTCAGTCCTAAAAGGTTTATCACTTATCCTCAAATTATGACCCCTAGTTCTGGACTCCCCACCATCGGGAACATTCTTTCTGAATCTACCCTGTCTAATCCTGTTAGAATTTTAGAAGTTTCTATGATATCCCCTCTAACTCTTCCAAATTCCAATAAATATAAACCTAACTGACTTAGTCTCTTCTCATACGACTGTCCCACCATCCCAGAAATCAGCCTGATAAACCTTTGCTGCACTCCTTCCATAGCAAGAACATCCTTCCTCAGATAAGGACACCAAAACTGCATCTAATATTCCAGATGTGGTCTCACCAATGCCCTATATGATTGCAGTAAAACATCTCTATTCCTATACTCAAATCCTCTTGCTATGGAGGCCAACATACCATTTGGCATTTTTACTGCCTGCTGTACCTGCGCACTTAATTTCAGCAATAGATGCACGAGGACACAAGGCTTCATTGAGTATCCACCGCTCTCAATTTACATCCATTCAAATAATAATTTGCCTTCAGGGCGGCACAGTGGTGCAGTGGTTAGCATTCCTGCCTACGGTGCTGAGGACCCGGGATCAATCCCAGCCCCGGGTCACTGTCTGTGTAGAGTATGCACATTCTCCCCGTGTCTGTGTGGGTCTCACCCCCACAACCCAAAGGTGTGCAGGGTAGGTGAATTGGCCATGCTATATTGCCCCTTAATTGGAAAAACAATAATTGGGTATTCCAAATTTAAAAAATAAATCTGCCTTCCTATTTTTGCTACCAATGCGGATATTTATCCACATTATACTCCACAAACCTCCACAAAATGACTCCCTCTTAAATTATTTTGCAAATAGTTAGAACATTGGCAGTTATACTCCTGGTGGCATGATGGGTGCGTTTGTGGGTTGAAAACAGTTGTATCCGTCTGTCTGAGTACCAAAACAATGTGCTCGTCACTAGACGCCCAAGGAAATGAAAAATAAAATGAGCTTTAATCATACCACTTAAACACATAGAATAGACATAGATAGAACATAGAACATTACAGCGCAGTACGGGCCCTTCGGCCCTCGATGTTGCGCCGACCTGTGAAACCATCTGAAGCCTATCTGACCTACACTATTCCATTTTCATCCATATGTCTATCCAGTGACTACTTAAATGCCCTTAAAGTTGGCGAGTCTACTACTGTTGCAGGCAGGGCGTTCCACACCCCTACTACTCTCTGAGTAAAGAAACTGCCTCTGTCATCTGTCCTATATCTACCACCTCTCAATTTAAAGCTATGTCCCCTCGTGTTGGTCATCACCATCCGAGGAAAGAGACTCTCACTGTCCACCCTATCTAACCCTCTGACTATCTTATATGTCTCTATTAAGTCACCTCTCAGCCTTCTCCTCTCTAACGAAAACAACCTCAAGTCCCTGAGCCTTTCCTCGTAAGACCTTCCCTCCATACCAGGCAACATCCTAGTAAATCTCCTCTGAACCCTTTCCAAAGCTTCCACATCCTTCCTATAACATAGAACATAGAAGAACATAGAACGATACAGCGCAGTACAGGCCCTTCGGCCCTCGATGTTGCACCGACATGGAAAAAAACTAAAGGCCATCTAACCTACACTATGCCCTTATCATCCATATGCTTATCCAATAAACTTTTAAATGCCCTCAATGTTGGCGAGTTCACTACTTTTGCAGGTAGGGCATTCCACGGCCTCACCACTCTTTGCGTAAAAAACCCACCTCTGACCTCTGTCCTATATCTATTACCCCTCAATTTAAGGCTATGTCCCCTCGTGCTAGCCACCTCCATCCGCGGGAGAAGGCTCTCGCTGTCCACCCTATCTAATCCTCTGATCATTTTGTATGCCTCTATTAAGTCACCTCTTAACCTTCTTCTCTCCAACGAAAACAACCTCAAGTCCATCAGCCTTTCCTCATAAGATTTTCCCTCCATACCAGGCAACATCCTGGTAAATCTCCTCTGTACCCATTCCAAAGCTTCCACGTCCTTCCTATAATGAGGCGACCAGAACTGCACGCAGTACTCCAGGAACGGCCGCACCAGAGTTATGTACAGCTGCAGCATGACCTTGTGGCTCCGAAACTCAATCCCCCTACTGATAAAGGCTAGCACACCATATGCCTTCTTAACAGCCCCATTAACCTGGGTGGCAACTTTCAGGGATTTATGTACCTGGATGCCGAGATCTCTCTGTTCATCTACACTACCAAGAATCTTGCCATTAGCCCAGTACTCTGCATTCCTGTTACTCCTTCCAAAGTGAACCACCTCACACTTTTCCGCATTAAACTCCATCCACCACCTCTCAGCCCAGCCCTGCAGCTTATCTATGTCCTTCTGTATCCTGTAACATCCTTCAGCACTATCCACAACTCCACCGACCTTCGTGCCATCTGCAAATTTACTAACCCATCCTTCTACACCCTCTTCCAGGTCATTTATAAAAATGACAAACAGCAGTGGCCCCAAAACAGATCCTTGCGGTACACCACTAGTAACTGAACTCCAGGATGAACATTTGCCATCAACCACCACCCTCTGTCTTCTTTCAGCTAGCCAATTACTGATCCAAACCGCTAAATCACCTTCAATCCCATACTTCCTTATTTTAAGCAATAGCCTACCGTGGGGAACCTTATCAAACGCCTTACTGAAATCCATATACACCACATCAACCGCTTTACCCTCATCCACCTGTTTGGTCACCTTCTCAAAAAACTCAATAAGGTTTGTGAGGCATGACCTACCCTTCACAAACCGTGTTGACTATCGCTAATCAACTTGTTCTTTTCAAGATGATTATAAACCCTATCTCTTATAACCTTTTCCAACATTTTACCCACAACCGAAGTAAGGTTCACAGGTCTATAATTACCAGGGTTGTCTTTACTCCCCTTCTTGAACAAGGGGACAACATTTGCTATCCTCCAGTATTCCTGTCGACAAAGACGACATAAAGATCAAGGACAAAGGCTCTGAAATCTCCTCCCTGGCTTCCCAGAGAATCCTAGGATAAATCCCATCTGGCCCAGGGGACTTATCTATTTTTACATTTTCCAAAATTGCTAACACCTCCTCCTTGTGAACCTCAATTCCATCTAGCCTGGTCGACTGAACCCGAGTATTCTCCTCGACAACATTGTCTTTCTCCAGTGTAAACACTGACGAAACATATCCATTTAATGCTTCCCCTATCTCCTCTGATTCCACACACAACTTTCCACTACTATCCTTGATTGGCCCTAATCTTACTCTAGTCATTCTTTTGTTCCTGATATACCTATAGAAAGCCTTAGGGTTTTCCTTGATCCTATCCGCCAACGACAGTTCGTGTCCTCTCCGCTCTTCTTAACTCTCCCTTTAGGTCCTTCCTGGCTAACTTGTAACTCTCAAGTGCCCTAACTGAGCCTTCATGTCTCATCCTAACATAAGCCTTCTTCTTCCTCTTGACAAGTGCTTCACCTTCCTTAGTAAACCACGGTTCCCTTGCTCAACAACTTCCTCCCTGCCTGACAGGTACATACTTATCAAGGACACGCAGTAGCTGTTCTTTGAAAAAACTCCACATTTCGATTGTACCCATCCCCTGCAGTTTCCTTCCCCATCCTATACATCCTAAATCTTGCCGAATAGCATCATAATTGCCTTTCCCCCACAACATCGAGATCCCAGGTACCAACCCATGCTGCAAGCTCACCCACCTTATTCCGGATGCTCCTGGTGTTGAAGTAGACACACTTCAAACCAGCGTCTTGCTTGCTGGTGCCCTCTTTCGAACTTTTAACCCTATCCCTGAGCTCACTACTCTCAACATCCTGTACACTGGGACTACAATTTAGGTTCCCATCCCCCTGCTGAATTAGTTTAAACCCCCCCGAAGAGCACTAGCAAATCTCCCCCCCAGGATATTGGTACCCCTCTGGTTCAGGTGAAGACCATCCTGTTTGTAGAGGTCCCACCTACCCCAGAATGAGCCCCAATTATCCAGGAAACCAAAACCCTCCCTCCTGCACCATACCTGTAGCCACGTGTTCAACTCCTCTCTCTCCTTATTTCTCACTTCGCTAGCTCGTGGCACGGGTAACAACCCAGAGATAACAACTCTGTTTGTTCTAGCTCTCAGCTTCCACCCTAGTTCCCTGAATTTCTGTCTCAAATCCCCATCTCTCTTCCTACCTATGTCGTTGGTACCTATGTGGACCACGACTTGGGGCTGCTCCCCCTCCCCCTTAAGGATCCCAAAAACACGATCAGAGACATCACGAACCCTGGCACCTGGGAGGCAACACACCAACCGTGAGTCTCTTTCGTTCCCACAGAACCTCCTGTCTGTTCCTCTAACTATGGAGTCCCCAATGACAAGTGCTCTGTTCCTCTTCTTCCTTCCCTTCTGAGCAACAGGGACAGACTCTGTGCCAGAGATCTGTGCCCCATTGCTTACCCCTGGTAAGTCGTCCCCCGCAACAGTATCCAAAACGGTATACTTGTTATATACTTTTACATAGCAAGGATGGAGATGGATAAACTAGCAGTGAACATCTGCTAAATTTAAATTTCAAACAGAATAAGGATGATGCTGTATCAAAGATCAATATGTACAGCACTGTCATTCATTCTTCATTGTTCCCTTAGCAACCTTGAGCAATTTGTTCTTAATGAGCAGTGATTTTGTTTCACATCGATTAGGATTACATTTATATCAGCAGTTCCCTATTGACCTGACCAAACAAGGTGGTTAAAGAAAGGGATTAGATATAATGGGCGCGATCTCACTGAAACGCTTCTAAGTGTGGTAGCGATGGGGAAATGCCGGGTGTTTCCCAACAGCTGACCCGGTGAGGCTGCCACCAGTATCTAACGTTAATTAGGGCACCTAATGATGTCCCACGAGTTTTACGCCGCAAATGACGGCCCCGCCAACTGACTCGCTGGGACTGCGCCCGGAAGCTCTCCGCACTAACGAGGGGAGAAGCACTTAAACCGATTCCGCAGAGCAACCCCCACACACCACTCCGCCATGCCATCGCGCAGACCAACTCCACGATTCGGAGATGCCGACCCGGCCAGACTGATGGACGCACTTAAGTCCAGATGGGGTACCCTGTTCCTCAGAGGGGCTAGGAGGGTCAGCCATAGGGCAGACAGTGCCACCTGGGAGGCAGCGGCAGTTGCTGTCAATTCAGGGAGTGTCACCAGGAGGACTGCCACCCAGCGTCGTAAGAAGCTCAACGACCTCCATCGGGCCGCAAGGGTGAGTTGCCTTCAGCTCCATGGCACTGGCCCTGTCTGCTAGCCCAAAGGTTCATCCCCCAACGACCTTGCACCTGGCACCCCCCCCCCCCCCCCCCCCCCCAGTACAATATCGCGACATGCCCCAGTACAACCTGGCACCCACCAGCACACCCCAACCATGCCCAGCAGTGGTTCACCCACCTGTCCCTTGCCATACCCCACCCGTGATGCTTGAAGTGTGCGGCTCACAATGCCTCCTCTGTTACCTTGCAAGAGCAGTTGGCCCACAACCGATGGGTTTCAGCGGGGTGCTGGTCTTCAGGGTCCTCACACCCGATGAGGAGCATGCTTGGAGGTTGCAGGGGTAGCTGAGGAGAGATCGGTTACCAACGTCGAGCTTGGCCTGTCCGCAGAGGTGAGTGTCCACCGGCACACACCCATATGGCCAGTCACATGAGAGTTGCTCATGCCAGAATGATGATCTTCCCTCTCACTGAACACATGTCCATTCTCCCGCAGGATCACAAGCTGGCGGTGCCGATCCATCTGGGGTGGGTCCCAGCTCCCAAGAGAACACCTCAGAGGAGAGCTCAGAGGATGCCACCATCGATGCGTCACTGTTGTTATCCCCACCCTCCACCAGCGCAGAGACACACAGCTCTGTGGGCAAAAATAGTGGTCAGACCTCTGGAGCACAATGTGGTGAGCACCTCAAAGTTGCAGATGCACATCAGGTGGAAGCAGGAACGTCCAGGAGAGACAGCAGTTGGGGGTCTGGCACCGACACCAGCTCTGCTACGGTGGTGACCACAGTGGAAAGCCTGTTCACGACGACAGCACTGTGAGTGGCGGTGAACAAGGTGTTGCTCAGTCAGTGACAGCCATGGCGGAGCGCCTCGACAGCATGTTTGAGTCACGAGGGTATGCGTCTCTGATGAGGTGGACCATTCCGAGGTATGTCCCAGTCTAGGTGGGCATTGCCAAGGCGCTTCACAGCATTTCCCAGTTGCTGGGAGATGTGTCCTAGTCTCAGGTGGTGGGTGGGAAATGGTCGGAAGGGGGAAGGGAGGGGGTAGTATGAGGCAGACGGGTGGGTGCGAAGAGGAGGGGGGTGAAAGAGATGACAGATGGAGCCACATCCTATGAGTAGCAGGTAAGGATGAGGGCCTTCATGGCCCTCCGGGCATGCCAGTTCCTCGCCTCAGACACCTGTCTCCCACTCTCTCGCTGGTACCGTGAGTCCTCCCCGTGCTCATCCTCTAGCCCCTCCTGTTCCAAATTCTCCTCATCCTCCTCCTCCGAGAAGGCCGCATGTTCCTCCCCCTCCGACATGTTGTCCCACTGCTGTGCCAGGTTGTGGAGGGCGCAGCAGGGCACCACAAAGCCAGCGACTCTCTGGGGATGTGTACTGCACGTTACCACCAGAGCAGTCGAGGCATCAGAACCGCATTTTCAGCAGTTTGATGCACCGCTCAGTAACAGTCTGGGTGGCCACACGGGCCTCGTTATGTCGGGTCTCTGCATCGGTCACTGGCCTCTGCACTGGAGTCAATAGCCAGCCATCCTGGGCGTCCCTTGAAGATGCCAGGGATCATGGACAGAGTGCTTTCGGGGGTGTGGGTAGGAGAGGGGAAGGTGTCTGACATCTATAAGGTAATGCAGGAGGTGGAGGAGTCATCAGTGGAGGAGCTGAAGGCTAAATGGGAGGAGGAACTTGGGGAGCAGATAGAGGACGGGACTTGGGCGGAGGCCTTGGAGAGAGTCAACTCTTCCTCCTCATGTGCGAGGCTTAGTCTCATCCAATTTAAGGTGCTGCACCGGCCCCACATGTCCGGGACTAGGATGAGTAGGTTCTTTGGGGGTGAGGACAGGTGCACCAGATGTTCGGGGAGTCCAGCGAACCACGCCCATATGTTCTGGAAGAATTCTGGAAGGGGGTGGCGGGGACGGTGTCGAGGGTGGTTGGATCCAGGGTCAAACCAGGGTGGGGACTCGCGATTTTTGGAGTTGCGGTAGAGCCGGGAGTGCAGGAGGCGAAAGAGGCCGGTGTCCTGGCCTTTGCGTCCCTAGTAGCCCGTCGAAGGATTCTGTTACAATGGAAGGATGCAAGGCTCCCAAGCGTGGAGACCTGGATCAGTGACATGGCGGGATTTATAAAATTGGAAAAGGTCAAATTTGCCCTGAGAGGATCAATACAAGGGTTCTACAAACGATGGCAGCCTTTTCTGGACTTCCTGGCTCACACGTGCATGATCTTCAGGTGGTTGCACACGAGTTAAAAGTTCGGCAGTGGAGCCTCTTCCTGTCAATGAAGGGCACTCCTGGACTGCACTTTGCACGCAAGGTGACATGCGTGCCATCTATTACCCCCTGGACTTGGGGCACATGGTGACGGCTAAGAATCCTGCCACCCAGCTACCTTGATGTGATATGTCCAGGTCAAAATTTATATAGTCAACTGCCTGGGCAAAAAGGGCATCCATAAGTTCACTTAGGGGCCGGTTGGCTGGAATATAACAGAGGTCCCCGATTGAGCCGTGGAATAATCCTGAAGCGTACAGGTTCAGGGCTGTGGTGACCTTGACGGCCACCAGGAGCAGCCAGGTCCGTAAGGATATGGCACAGGTGCCGCACCATCTCCTTGTTGAAGCAGAGCTTCCTATGAAACATGCTCTCTGTCATCTCTTCGAAGGACCAGGGATGCATGTACACCTTGGACTATCACCGGCCTCGCCTTCTGGGTCTCCCACTGACCTGATGGGCAGCTGAGTCTTCTGGGTGTGGGGCACTGCCCTGCATGTAGGCCACTGCCTCTAGCCTCTGCCAACACTGCTGCTGCCACATTCTCCGGCGTCTGGCTGCCTGGTTGGCCAGTAACACCGTGAGGGCAGTTTCCCCGTTGTTCACAATATCATCCATTATATAATATATTTATGGAATTGGAGAGGGTGTGAGACTGAATCAGCTAAGGCTTCCATCCTGGTACCCTTGGGCCTCCCAGGCCTCCCCCACCCTCACATCCCTGCCATGCCTCAGGATATCATCCAACACATCCTGCACACACACACACCCCCGGCCACAGCGGTGGCACCTGGGCCACAGACCCCAGATCTTGTACCCTCGACACCTGCTGCCTGGAAACATTACCTGGGCTGGGTGCTGGTTCCCTCCCTGCTCTGCCCACACACACCCTCTGGTTGTGGGCTTGTCCCCAATGCTGAGCCCAGCTCTTGTGTGTTCAAATGTCGGTTGCTGCCTCTGTGATGTTGATGCCTCAGAAGTTCAGGGCAAGTGTCCAGGGATCTGTGAAGTGCCTCACAGTACTAGAATTGCTAATTTCCCCATTAGCAATAGCCTTCAGCTGTGTGTCCAGTGGCCGCCATGGTCAGCGGGGGTTAAAGTGAACTTCACCATATGAGCATGGACGGGAGCTCTGTCACAGGGGTGCACAGTGGGACAGACGTGCAGCAGCTGGAACTACCCCTGTCTTGAGTATGCGCAATCCTGGGGATGGCATGGTGGATCCTTGGGCGCTGAGCCCCATCCCCCAGCCAAGGGGTTAGACTCCCAAAGACTGCTGGGTACCCCCACCCCCGACCGAGCCCGGCACACCACCCCTCCTGAGCACTGTGGCGGTGGCCCCATGCCCCTGTGAAGACTGCCTGATATTGAAGATGTCTACTCACCTCCTTGGGTTCCCACAACAGCCATTGCGCTGGCTTCGTGTTTTTAAATAGGTGTACTGATCTCGGGAGGCCGTTCGATAGGGGGTCTTCCCGGTAATGGTACGGAGATTAGCCGTAATTGGTGATTATTGGTTTCTCCATGCCGCGGCAGGATCCGGATATTGCCAACGGGAGCTGGCTGGTTATATCGGAAACAGATCGGCGCCTAGCGTGGTTCCCGAATTTGGCCTCTCCTGCTATCTAACCGGCCCGCTCATATTCACACCCCGTGTGACGTGGCCGGTAGATCGCATCCAATAAATGAGTTCTGGGAAATGTGCACCAAGAAATCTCATTTGCCACAAATCATAGGTGTTGCTAGATGAAGAAAGACCAAGGATGGAATTCTACAGCCCTGACACAGTGGGGGTGGAGCTGGGAAATGTGGTGAGCCGTACAAAATCCACTGAAAGGACAGGAAGATCCCGCTGGGGGGAGGGGCGGGAAAAGTTTGCTCTCAGATCCATTTACTTTAAAAAAAAAATTAGAGTACCCAATTATTCTTTTCCCCAATTAAGGAGCAGTTTAGCGTGGCCAATCCACATACCCAGCACATCTTTGGGTTATGGGGGTGAGACCTACGCAAATACGGGGAGAATGTGCAAACTCCACATAGACAGGGACCCAGGGCCGGGATAGAACCCATATTCTGAGTGCCGTGAGGCAGCAGTGCTAACCACTGCACCACCCTGCCGCCCCCAGATCCATTTGCTATTCTAGTGGCATATCAGACTAAAGCCAGGTGACAGTAAAACATTGTCTATTTTTCTTTACACTGGATTCCGTGCACTACAAGTTCCATCTTTGACAAATTCCATTCTAAATTCCCTCATGAGACATTCCCTGAAGAGTAAAGCGCCCACAGGGTTCAGTTCCCAATTTCCACTTACTGGATTGAGTCTGTTCCTTAAGGAGCTTAGGATGGATTCACCTTTTTACACTTTCTACATTGTGTGAAGCCTGGGTGAAGTCTGACGAATTGCCATGGAGTGGAGCCCAGAAATGATTTGTGGTGCTGCACATTCTTTATAGAGTGGGGCATGCACTAGATACATTCTGTCACACATTGCATGCGGACTGCATTTATGTGTTACACATTGGGTTAACATGTGTTACATGTTCCATATGGTGTGGAGCCCAAACTGGATTGCATACCTATCATGGCACACATTAGCCAATGTCATTCTATTACTAATTATGTGTTCTGCTGCCTCCTCTGGTAGGAACAGTAATTTTCCACTGTATGGGCAATGCCCAATGGGAAATCCAAATGTTTGAAGGCCCAAACCTAAAGCAAATGTGATATTTTAATCTATCAACCTGGCCAAATTCTGGTCACAATATCTTATCTGTAAATGATCCTCGCCTTGTGGTCTATATACTATACATGCCAGCTGTTACAGTTGGAAGAGTAACAGGCTATTTTTGCTCTGCTCGTTACGATGTTGTGCTTTAAACTGAAAGTTCTCACCTGAACACATTTTTCCATTGTAAAGAAAAACTAATCGGAAGATAGAAAATTATTTTTACTGTTTCACAGACCTTTGTACTAAACCCTCCTGAGATGGCCGGAACCTACTAACCTACCAGGAAATTGTTAACTTGATATTAAGTTTGCAAATGTGTAGTTTTTAAATTAACTGGGTCACGGGGTATGAAATTAAATGAAAATCGCTTATTGTCACGAGTAGGCTTCAATGAAGTTATTGTGAAAAGCCCCTAGACGCCACATTCCGGCAGCATATTGGTTATGTAGCAGTCCAGAGGCCTGGACGAAAGAATCAGAGCCACGAGTTCAAACCCCACCATGGCAGCTAGAGGAATTTAAATTCAAATAAGTCTCGTCTGAAAATCTAGCGCCGATAATGGTGATCATAAACTCCTAGATTGTTGGAAAACCCACCTGTCCACCACTGCACCGTAAGGGGTGGAAAGCTGCCCGACTGACCTATGTGACTCCTGACCCACAGCAATGCGGTTGACTCTTAAGTGCCCTCTAAAATGGCCTAGCACATCAAAAGGCAAGTAAATTAGGGATGGGTACTGAATATTGGCCGACATCGTGCCCACATTGTATATGTCTGAACGAATATAAAATGGAAAATTAACTCCACTGGCAGACGGGTCAGTAACTGAAGGATACAGTATTAACTAATTAGCAATTAAGAGCCAGAGGAAAGATGAGGAGAATTTCATTTATGTAACACAGATACGATGTGGATCACGATGTTTGAAAGGATGGTGGAAGCTATTCAGTAATAAATTTCAAACGCCACTTGTGTATGTACTTGAAAGGATAAAAAAATATATAGGGCAATGCGGAAAAAGCAGACAAGTGGGACTAATGAGATAACTCTTTCAATGAACCGTGCAGACACAATGAACCAAATGGCCTCCTTCTGCAAGATGATTCATAATGTTGTTTGTAAAATGGAAGAGAAAACACCAGAAAATATACAATAACTTAACAGACAAAAAGTAAGTTATGGATGATGTACAGACCACCGGAACAAACTGCTTTTGTGTGGCTCTGTTGTAGCTGAAACAGCTTGTCAAAGGGTTAAGTACTTTATATGAAACTTTGGAAAACACAGCAGCTGTTTCTGCGCATATACATTAAATTACATTTTCCCCAAATAAAATTAGATTCTTGCTTTGCTTTAAATCGGCAGCAACATTTTTGTTCTGACAACTCTCGAGAAATATCTTGTTTGAGTGGACTGGACGGTTTCACAAAGTGGGATATACAATACAACACGAGTATTTCAATTCACCAAATCTCCATATAAAAGGCAGCATCCATACCAGTGTAAGGAGATACACAGCCCAACCCTCCCTCCCTCCCTCCATGCACTATGTAAAGCGTTAAGTCTATATATGGTTAAAGTTAAAACTGACAAAAGAAGCTGTTAAAAAAAAAGTAGCAATCAAAATACTCTCTTCTCGCTCTCTCTCTTCTTCCCCCCCCCCCCCCCCCCCCCCCCCCCACTCTGAAGGCTGAATCAGGCTCAGCATTTTTAACCAGATCCTAGGGGTTTATTTATAAACTTGTTGGTACAAGTGCAAATAGCTTTCTTTAAAGGCATTCGCTACCAGCAGAGAGGGACACTGTCTGAACTGCAACAGAGCCAAGATTCAAGGCTTTTGAGAACACTTCAAACCTGTGCTTGCTGGAACGATTTCAACCTCTTCTTGAATCGTGAAGGCAAAACAAAATCACATCCACGGGCGAGGAAAGCAAACTCCCCTCGTAAGTCGGGGTCCCTCCGTAGAGAAGTTTCCTTAATCATCATCTTGAAAAGCCTTGCTCAGCAATGCTTCCGTGTGTTTGTGCTTGTGTCCTTTCCTAACGTGGCAAATATAGACTGAAAAGCACTCCGGGTCCCAGTTTCCAGAGAAGAGTAAGAATTTCCTTCTTGAAAGACCACACTGTTTCCTGTATTCTCACAGGCTGACAATGTCCATGCATTGTACCTCCCCAGCGAGGTCAGAGTCCACTGCTGACATTCACTCGAGCCTCTGACTCTTGATGTTTCACTGCTGTGTTGTACCCAGAAACATGCTCTGCAATGCGATCTGTTTGAACGAAGGGCTTCACGACAATTGATCTGTCCAGGACTCTGACAAGTGCATTGTGGGAAAGGAAGAACCCTCTACCAGAAGAGCTAAAGTTAGCACTCGCTGAAGAAGACACGAGAATAGCCTTACCTGCTATGACACTGTTTACACTAATAGACTCATAACTTAAAATGTGAGGCACGGACTTCAATAAATCACATGGCTGTTGCAGAACGCAAAGAAAAACAGACTTAGCACTGCCCAAGAAGGCATATGGAACAAATCATGACAAAAAGTAGAAACCGGAAAAGAAAATAATTTTCCAAATAAGTAAACCAAAGACAAAGTTATGGGAAAATTGTCAGGGTTGTTTTTCAGACATAGATCTGACCAGGTGAAACAAATTGATTTCATAGATATCTTCTTACAAGTAGTTGATTCACTGTAGGAGACTAACGTCCGAACACACCCTTTCTTCCCCCTCCCTCCCTCTTTTGCTCCGCTTCATACCCAGCCCAGTGTATAAATAACTTCCACACTTGCTGTTGGCACAGAATCCTGACATTTCAGTTCAACTGCAGTCCCAGATTACTCCACCAATCAACAGCAGCTGTTTGGATATCAAATACATCAAGATTCCTAACACCAGAGTGTTTGACCCCAGCCATATCCCTCCATCTCCACCTGCCTCTACGAGCAGCTTTGTGACGTGAAAGCCTGTACATTTGATCTAGGCTTTCAGAGATATTCACGGAAAAGATCAGCTAAAATCTGTTTCCAACACACAGGAGTAGACATTCAACCGAGTGCTGGGACGTTGTGCACAACAGAAATGAAAAAGCAGGCAATTACTTCAATCAGCGGCTGAAATGCAAGGCCAGCTCCACTCCACAGCGACAAGTTGATGCGTTTCCCTGGATGTTATCCAAACCGCATTCAACGAGTACATGTCCAACCCCTTTGGCTCTTCGCTCACACTTTCCCCAAAGATTATTTCAACATCGGGTTTTCCTGTGGCCCGTTTTCAGTTTATAATGCTCCTGAATAATTTTAAGAATCTGGTCTGCTTCCCCAGCTATTCCTTTACCACCATGCGATGGGCCCAGTTTACCCAACAGCCACCACTCTGGGCTGAACTTGGCAATGGATTCAATCTCTGAATCAATGTGCAGCATATGCTGTACTGATGTACGCACTCAGGCGTCACAATCTCACCAAGGCTCTTGAAGAGTAGGAATAATTGGCATGATTCAGGAGTCAGAGGCAGATAATCTGTTACCCAAAGAATCTCTAGCACGGACTTTGGACTTGCTGACTTCCCGTGGTACCGGGAGACCCCCCCCCCCCCCCCCCCCCCCCCCCCACCTTCCTCCCTTCACCCCAATTACTTCATAAATAAAACTGCATGCACACAAGTGAGTCCAAGCTGGGCAGCTGTGAGGCAAATTCACTAGAATGGTACCAGGGATGAGGGTCGTCCGTTATATCAGGAGACTAAAGCTGCAATTGATTTTAAAGCAGAGATGGTTAAGGAGAGATTTAACAGAGGTATTAAAAATGAGCAAGGTTTTGATGCGGTAAATAAGGTGACACTGGCAGTGAAATTCAGCTCCTAGTGCTTGGTATAGTGGCGCAACAAGTTGCTTTGCCTCCAAAATGGCATTGAGCATTTTTTGATAGTAGCTGCACGAACCATTTGCTCCCGGGCATGTACAGACAAACATTTAAATATGCGAATGAGTAGGCCACTCAGCCCTTCGAGCCTGCTCCACCATTCACCAACATCATGGCTGATCTGATTGCCAGCTCACGTCAACATTCCCACTGACCCATGATTACCTCTCAGCCCCTTGCTCATCAGGAATCTTTCTAGCTCCTGCCTTAAAAATATTCACAGAGTCTGGTTCCACTGCCTTTTGAGGCAGAAAGTTCCAGTGACTAGTGACCCTCCGAGAGAAAACATTTCTCCTCATCTCTGTCTTAAATGGGTGACCCCTTATTTTTATGATGTGGAGATGCCGGCGTTGGACTGGGGTGAGCACAGTAAGAAGTCTTACAACACCAGGTAAAAGTCCAACAGGTTTGTTTCAAACACGAGCTTTCGGAGCGCAGCTCCTTCCTCAGGTGAATGGCGAGATACCACGCCATTCACCTGAGGAAGGAGCTGCGCTCCGAAAGCTCGTGTTTGAAACAAACCTGTTGGACTTTAACCTGGTGTTGTAAGACTTCTTACTGCCCTTATTTTTAAACAGTGTTCCTTAGATCCACCTTCTGCCAGAAGATGAAACATTGGGCCCGATTCAGCGGACTCAATTAAAGTCTGCTGAATGGCGGGGTTCAGCTCGGATTTTGGGTGGCTGCAGCGCCGGGATGCAACCTGCTACCCAACCGCACTTTGCTCTTCTTTTGGCCTTGCGGGGGTTTCCCTCCACCGAGGCTGCACTTTGAGGGATTTCCAAGCTCGCCAGCACAGATTGGCACGCCATTTTGTTCGACAGCCCTGATATCCCCCCCCTCCCCTTTCAGACCTCCACCTGCTTTTCTGATACCCCCTTACCCCCCCAAACTTGAGTAAGCACCAGGGAACCATCCCCCTTCACCCCTCCCTTCTTGGCAAGATCCCACCCCAGGGCCTGACCACTGGCAGTGCCAAACTGGTACCTGGACACCCTGGCAGTGTCATCCTGGCACCCTGGAAGTGCTCCCGATACCCTGGCACTACTAGGGTGCCCAGATGTTGGTGCCAGCCTGGCATTGCCAAGATGCCCAGGTGTCAGGATGTGAGCCAAGGTGCCGCCCTGTCTTATCCCGATCACCCGGGGGTCTCCAATGCACTGGGAGATCCCTTCAGGTGCCATCATGACTTAACCATGTTTGTATTGAACAGTATTAACCGGTGCTCTGGTGAGATCTCCCAGGTGCCACAGGTGAGTCCTGGGTGCTCGGTGAATCCGGCGCCCGGTTATTTAAATATTCAGATCTGGATCTTACCCAGTGAGGGCGAGATCGAGATTCCGCTGGGTGGAGCGCATCGAGTGGCTCGCAAACGGCCTGGCGCCCTCGCAGGGACCGATTTGGGGCTTGCGCACGATTCACCCGCTGTGCCTATATACGCCGAATTGCTGAATCGTGCCCATTGTTTTCACATCCGACCTGTCAAGACTCCTCAGTATCATGGGTGCAATTCTCCCCCCCCCCCCACGCCGGGTGGGGCGCCAGGCGAGTCCCGCCACGCCACCGCGGCACCCGTACGCGATTCTACCACCTACCCCAAACCGGCACGGCGGGATTTACGGCTGGCCGTTTGGAGAATCGCCGCTCGCCGTTTGTAACGGCGATTCTCTGGCCCGGATGGGCCGAGCGGCCTGCCCAATACGACAGGTTCCCACCTGGTTGCTGCCGGCGGGAACAGCGTGGGAACGCTGGGGGGGGGGGGGGGGGGGGGGGCGCTCAAAAGGGATCTGGCCCACGATCGGTGCCCACCGATCTGCGGGCCGGCCTCTCTGAAGGAGGACCTCCTTTCCTCTGCCCCACAAGATCAATCCGACATTTCTTGCGGGGCGCCCGCGGGGAGGATGGCAAGTGCAGGTGATGCCAATTACGCTGCGCTGCTCCTTGCCCCCCGGGCGTGGGAGAATAGGGGGCGAGGAGCAGCGCAGCGTAATTGGAACACTCCAGTTTTCACTCCAGCATCAGGACTTAGTCTCCCGATGGGAGAAACTCGACCCTTATGTTTCAATAAAGTTGCATCTTTCTCTTTGAAACTCCAACAGTTATAAGCCTAGCCTCTCCAACCTTTCTTCATAAGACACCCTTTGTATATAGCATGATTGAGAGCATGAATGGAGGTAGTGCTGAGCTTGAAAAGCTGATAGAAGAAGGAGGAAAGGACAAAGGGGCTTCAGCAGAATACCAGACATGGATGCTTCAGGGAACAATTCTCTGATCTGATCCTCAGCAAGAAACAACATGTCAGCTGCCTGAACTTCACTAAAGTCACCCTCAAAAAATCTGCCACCCACTGCAGCCACAATTACAGTTCTGGACTTGTGCCCCCCTTGCCAAACTGTTCCAGTCCAGCTACAACACTGGCATCTACCCAGCAATGCGGAAAATTTCCCAGGTGTGTTCTGTACACAGGAAACAGGACAAATCCAACCCAGCCAATTACCGCCCTATCAGTCTACTCTCCATCATCAGCGAAGTGTTGGAAGGAGTCATCAACAGTGCTATCAAGCGGCACTTATTCTGCATTAACCTGCTCACGGATGCTCAGTTTGGGTTCCACCAGTGTCACTCAGCTCCTGATCTCATTACAGCCTTGGCTCAAACATGGACAAAAGAGCTGAATGCCAGAGATGAGGTGAGAGTGACTGCTCTTGACATAAAGGCAGCATTTGACCGAGTATAACATAGGACCCCTAGCTAAACTGGAGTCAATGGGAATCAGAGAAAATACTCTCCACTGGCTGGTTGTATCTGGAACAAAGGAAGATGGTTGTCGTGGTTAGAGGTCAATCATCTTCAGGACATCACTTCAGGAGTTCCTCAGGATAGTGTCCAAGGCCCAATCATCTTCAGCTGCTTCAATAACCTTCCCTCCTTCATAAGGTCAGAAGTGGGGATATTTGCAGGTGACTGCACAATGTTCAGCACCATTTATAACTCCTCAAATAATGAAGCAGTCTAGGCTTGGGTTGACAAGTGGCAAGTTACATTCACACCACACAAGTACCAGGCAATAACCATCTCCTATAAGAGAGGATTTAACCTCCAGCCCCTAGACATTCAATGGCATTACCAACGCAGAATCATCCGCAATAGGGGCAGCACAGTAGCACAGTGGTCAGCACATTTGCTTCACAGCTCCAGGGTCCCAGGTTCGATTCCCTGCTTGTGTGGTCACTGTCTGTGTGGAGTTTGCATGTTCTCCCCGTGTCTGCGTGGGTTTGTTCCGGGTGCTCCGGTTTCCTCCCACAGTCCAAAGATGTGCAGATAAGGTCGACTGGCCATGATAAATTTCCCTTAGTGTCCAAAAAGACTAGGTGGGATTACTGGGTCACGGGGATAGGGTGGAGGTAGGGTGCAGACTTGATGGGCTGAATGGCCTCCTTCTGCACTGTAGATTCTATGAAATCAACATCCTGGGGGTTACCATTGATCAGAAACTGAATCTGGAATAGCCATATTAATACTGTGGCTCTCAGGGCAGGTCAAAGGTTAGAAATACTACGGCGAGTAACTCACCTCCTAACCTCCCAAATCCTGTCCACCATCTACAAGGCACAAGTGTAATGGACTACTTTCCACTTACCTGGATGAGTGCAGCTCCAACAACACTCAAAGCTCAACACCATCCAGGACAAAGCAGCCCACTTGATTACTCCCCCTTCCACAAACATTCAAACCCTCCACCACCAACGAACAGTGGCTGCCTTGTGTACCTTCTACAAGATGCACTGCAGTAACTCACCAAGGCGCCTTAGACAGCACCTTCCAATCACATGACCACTATCATCCAGAAGGACAAGAGAAGCAGATACCTGGGAACCATGACGGTGACTTTGGCTATGAAATTGTGTGTGTCCGGTTCTTTCTAAGCTGGACCTGGTGATATTTGTAAGAGTTTTCCATCCATTGTTGCCAAAGGCAGGCAAATGTATTGAGGAGAACTTGGTGGAATGAGCATGCAGCTTTGCAAGGATTGCAAAGTGCCATTGACCGCACACATGCCACTTTGCGGGGACCAAATACAAACTCTGAAACATATCACAACTGAAAGGCATTCAGTCCTTCAACATCCAGCTGGTATGCAACCATACTCAGCGTTTTAATGCAGGTCAATGCTTACTATCTTGACGGCCATTATGATGCCATTGTGATCTGGCAGTCTGCTGTGCCATCTCCATTCAACCTTTCTGACAAACCAATGGATGACTATTGGGTGACAAGCGTTACCCTTTGACGACATGGCACATAATTCTGGTGCATAGGCAGAATGCATGCAATGAAACACTTGATGCCACATTAAATATGATAGAGGAGACCATTGGGAATGAAACAGTGCTTCCAATGAGTTGTCTGCTCTGGAGGAGCCCTGCAGTACTCGACGGTGTCAGGATTTCTGATAGTCTGATGCATACTGCACAAGTTGGTCATCATGAGGGCACAACCCTTGCAACCAGGTGTATGGCGACTAGCAGAAGAGGACAATGAGGAGGAGGGGAGGGAGGAGGCAACAAACATAGCTTCTTTTCAGGCTGCGCTATCCATGATTGACTCAACTAAGTTCAATTACGGTAATTGCAACTCCAATTCCTCATTCACCAACAAGCCCAAACCTTACTTTCCTTCGGTCACTGATCATCAGTGTATGGTTGGCTCCAATGCAAAAGTGAAAGCCAGCACAAAGTAAATATTCCAAATCAAATTTCTAAATAAAACCATTTCATATTGCATACAATATCAATTAATCACCGTTGTGCATTCCCTTCTGCTCCGTTTTCATGTACCGCTGTCTGGGCTAGTACACTTCTGCAGATATTCTCACGCGGGACAAGGTGGAGCATAGCCTGAGACAATAGCAGCTAACTGGTGGAGAAAGGCACAGCTGCTAGCAGTGTCTCCTCTTTGAGGCTGAGGAAATGCAGCATACAACAAGGGAGGCTATTCGATCCAGGGAGTCTGCACCTTGAAAGACCCATCCAATTAGTCTTGCTGCCCTGTTCTTTCCCCACAGCCCAGTAAATTTATTCTGTTTTTCACATGTATATCCAATTTCCTTTAGAATGTTGCTATTAAAGTTGCTTTCACCTTCCAGGCACTGCATTGTCAACTATAACTTGCTGGTAAAAAAATACTCGTTCTTTTTCTGGCCTTAGTGTTTTTCCAGAGGTATGTTTTGTTTCTTTAAGGAGTCTTTCAAGGCCCAAAGTTTTGTGCGTCCCTTTCTGCCTTTTGTTGTACCTGGATGTACAGTTGGTTGAGTTTTCACAACTCTTGCTTCGATTCTAACCATGGAATTGAGGGTCGTAACTTGATGTACTCCACTTATGTGAAAAGTTGCTTCTCAAGGAAGTCACATTTCCTGGTCATGATGTGGAGATGCCGGCATTGGACTGGGGTGGGCACAGTAAGAAATCTTAAAGTCTTACAACGCCAGGTTAAAGTACAACAGGTTTGTTTGGAATCACGAGCTTTTGGAGCACAGCTCTTTCCTCAGGTGAGTGGTGAAGGAGCTATGCTCCGAAAGCTAGTGATTCCAAACAAACCTGTTGGACTTTAACCTGGTGTTGTAAGACTTCTTACATTTCCTGGTGGATTTGGTCATTGCGTTGGTCGAGATTGAGTTGGGCGTGTTGAATTGTGACTCATGTTGAAGATTTTTAACTTGCGGGCGCAGCTTTAAGAGGTTACAGGCTTTCAAGATGCCATCGCTGTTCACTGCGATATGAAAAATTTCCCACCCTAGCTGGTGCTGGCGGCGGGGCTCCACAAAATGCTTGATGGAAGATTTTTAACCAATCGCTGTCTGGGTTTTGTTGACTTCTTTTGTTCAGCGGTTTGCTTTTCTGAATAATGAGGCATTTGAATTTGAACATGAGCTTGCTGTTTTCTGAGTTGGACAGTTGCGATGTTCCCGAGAGGTTTTAGTCATTTTTTCTTTTTCGCGGGGATGACACCTTGAGGCTCCAAGTCGGGAATAGGGGGCGCGATTCTCCCAAAACGGGAGAAATCGTAAGGCTGGCGTCAAACCCGGGCGGGTTTGACGCCAGCGCGCCCCTTCCCGACCGGGAACTGATTCTGGTCCCCGGTCGGGGCTAGCAGCCCGACGCCGCAAGCTCCGGCATCACGGGCTTAACGAATTTCATTAAGCCCGCTTGCCGGAGTTAGCGCCGGCTGACGCGTCATATGACGTCAGCCGCGCATGCGCGGATTGGAAGACTCCAACCCGCGCATGCACGGATGACATCATCGCGTATTTGTGCGAAACCCGCGCATGCGCGGGCCGGGATGCCCCTCAGCCGCCCCGCGAATGGATACTGCGGGGCGGCGGAAGGAGAAATAGTGCGCGGGCATCGGGCCTGTTGCCCGCGATCGGTGCCCACCGATCGCGGGCCCATGGCACCCTTGGCACGGCCATGGTACTGCCGTGCCAATCGGTGCCATGGTTATAAAAAGCGAGTTGTTCCCGCCGTTTTTACGAACGGCCAGACCAGGTCTGTTTGCCGTTCGTAAAAACAGCGTAAAGGGCTGGGACTTCGGCCCATCTATCAGCTGTGAATCGCTGCCGGCCGTAAAAAAACGGCAGCAGCGATTCGTGTCGGAGGTTGGGCGGGGGGGGGGGGGGGGGAGAATAGCGGGAGGGCGGGAAAAATGTCGGGAAGGCCCTCCCGCTATTCTCCGACCCGTCGTGGGGGTCGGAGAATTTCGCCCAGGGTTTTAGTGTTAGCTTTCATTCAAACAACGCTTCGGACACTGGATTAGTGAAAAAAGTTCTCAGGACTGGCTGCAACCTGGAACTTTAGCTCATCCCTTCCAGCTCTGTGGACTCTGCGATCTAAACTGGATGGCCATGGGAGATTCAATGGCTGCAGTAAAAAGCTTTGCCCTCAGCTTCCAGGCTCTTTCCTCGGGAAAGTTTCTTGGCGGCTTTCCCGCAGCAGTTTCCGTTGGGAGTTTCTCTCAGGTCGGAATTTCCACGGAATCTTTTTATTTATCTTAGCCTTTCAGCCTCTTAGTGAGGTTGAGGGTTTTTGATTCCAAGCTGCTATGTTGGCAAGGCGTTGGTTACAGAACGTTGTCTCTTAAATAAGGCTTTGTAGTGCAGTACAGGACACAGGCAAGGGCAAACTCCATGTCTGGGTCTCTACATGTCTCAGCTCGCCAGCCCATGACCCTAGGTCTCGGTAATGTGCCTTCTTACATCACTGTGTGTAAACAGTCCCACATTAACTCTCTATGTGCGAGACCCTTATACTACGATGTTCCCTTATTATTGTTTCCAAATGACATTATTGTAGCATCAAGCCAAAAGGGCTGAAAACTAGTTTAGAAAACAACCCTGTCATTTGGGAATTTCTGTTGCTGATTTTAGCAAAAAGCAATCAACAGTGTGGGTCATATTGCTTGTGATTCACAAGGGAGATGTCGGAAATGCAATGGTTGGAAGGAGCCGTTGGCTACACTTTCCCCCTATGGGCAAGCCCCTGGACAATGAGAACAATTGTAGGTGAATGCTTGATATTGTTTGACATTTCTCCATCTCCGAACAAAGGACTAACATATGAGCCTATTAAACATGTGTCAGCTATTATTGCCAATATTAATTTCTCTCTTAATCTGACTGTATTTATTTATAAACAGGAATAATCCAATTTGATTGTGGTGTTATTGTGCCAGTCGCATCCATGTTTGATGCCACATTGGTATTAAACCACCCAGTCCCACACCACAATATAGGAACTGTGAGATGAGAAAAAGATCACAGTTATTGAATTAAAGGATCACAGAAATTTATGCCACTTAAAAGAGGCCATTTGACCTATTGAGCGCGATTCTCCGCAAATGCGGCGAGTCGTAAAGGCTGCCGTGAAACTGGCCGTGTTTCACGGCAGCCTCCGCGCCCCCTCCCGGGACCCGATTCTCCCCCCCCCCTGGGCGGGGCTAGCAGCGGGGCACCGTGAACCACGGCATCGCGGCCTTAGCGACCGTCGCTAAGTCTGCGCGCCAAGCGTCACGCCGGCTGACGCGCACGATGATGTCAGCCGCGCATGCGCGGATTGGACGGCTCCAACCCGCGCATGTGCGGGGCCGTCATCTCCCTCAGCCGCCCCGCTGACTGATCCTGCGGGGCGGGTGAGGGAGAAAGAGCCCACCGATCGCGGGCCCATGCCCCCCTTGGCACGGCCGTGGTACTGCCGTGCTAATCGGGGCCCTGGATGCCCAGAACGGGCATGTTGCGGCCGTTTTTATGACGGCAGCAAGCAGGTGTGTTTTCTGCCGTAAAAACGGCCGTAAAGGCCTGGGAACACGGCCCATCGACCTGGGGAGAATCGCTGTTCGCCGTAAAAAACGGCGAGCAGCGATTCGTGTCGTGGGGAAGGTGGGGGGGAGAATAGCGGGAGGGCGGGAAAAATGTCGGGGACACCCTCCCGCTATTCTCCGACCCGTCGTGGGCAGCAGAGAATCACGCCCATTATGTCTCTCCTGGTTGTAAAAGAGTAAGAAGTCTTACAACACCAGGTTAAAGTCCAACAGGTTTGTTTCGAATCACTAGCTTCCGGAGCACTGCTCCTTCCTGCTCCATTCACTTGAGCAAGGAGCAGTGCTCCGAAAGCTAGTGATTTGAAACAAACCTGTTGGACTCTAACCTGTGTAGCCATCCTGGATGGCCACTTACAACTAGGTACAGAGAAACCCGCAAAGGCTAATGGGTAAAATGGACAAGCCAAGACTCAGGCAGGCTCAGAGCCTGAAATGCATATTTGCAAGAAGCAGTCCAGACGGTATCAAAACTCCGACCAATTAGCATTTTTATGGGGCCGATTAGCATTTGATGACCCACCCTCACCAAAACAAAGGACATTACTCGAGCGATCGGTACTGTCCCAGACATTTCGGTGCCACTCCCTGTTCAGGAGACGCGTAAACAACGGGGTCAGTGACCGTTTGGGACATGCCCAGCCATCCAGATCCCCGCCCACTTATTGGTTAGGAATCGAACGGAGTGATCAGGGATCACCCAATTAGTAGGGCCCAAACTGAAGGACCGCCCAAAAGAGCGTGAAAACCCCCAAGTATAAGAAGAAGAGTTCGCCACACGTTTGTTCTCTCTTGGACCTGGTACCCCGGTCACGGCCATCTCCAAGTGCAGCAACACCAGAAGCAAGTACAAGTTCAAAGCTTGCTACCAGACAGATGAGCCTAGCTGAGCAGCAGTTACTCCTTTGGACTCGATAGATCCAGAATCGAACAGCAGCCACTGTTTCTCTGGCCTAAGCCGGGTGCCCGAAGTTAAGTACAGGTTATCTTAGTCGATAGGTGTAGTTAACTAGCAGTGTTTATGTTGCATGACTAATTGTTTCTAATAAAGTACCCTTGACCTGGAACTAACTGGTGTTTGGCTCTTTGATCAATAGTCGGTTGAAACATGTGGTGGTATCATTTGATACATGTTGACTCTCAGCATTAGGACATAGATGACACCACCACATGTTTCAACCGACTATAGATGACATAGAAAGAAGGCAAATTCACTGATTGCCATTATTGGAACAGAGCCACAGAAAGGACAGAGTAAAAGAGTAAAAAGGAAAAAAGGCAACACCTGGTGTTGTAAGACTTCTTACTGTGTCCATCCCAGTCCAACGCTGGCATATCCATATCATGGTTATAAAAGAGATATTCAGACTCATCCCCATTTCCATAGTCCAGAAGGTTGCGGCACTTCAAGTGCACAGTAACGGACGTTTTAATTGTGATTAGGAGTTTCTGCCTCCACCACACTTTCAGGTAGTGAGTTCAAGATCCCCACCACTCCCTGGTTGAAAGAAATCGTCCTCACCTCCCCTCTAATTGTTCTGCCAAATACTTTAAATCTGCGCCCACTCGTTTTGACCTCTCTGCTAGGAATTATTAATCCTTCCTAGCCACTAGCTCTAGGCACCACCTCAATGAAATCTGCTCATATTCCAAAGAAAACAGCCCCAGCCTGTCTTATCTTTCATTAGAATTGAAATATTGACTATCATTGAGTTTGTCTTCTATTGTGTCGCATGATCTAATGATAATGCAATTGTTAACGAATCACATTCAACTCTGGAGATTTTCTGACATTGTGTTGGGTATGGCACCATGATGCATTAACGAGTTTGGAAGAGATTGAGGGAAATGCCTTACAACATTTAATTTGGTGTTTAACAACTTTCTTAATTTTCTCACCTTGTGCTTATTAAAAAAATGATGGGCCTGAATTCACTTGGAGTGACAATCAGCGTCGGATTACTACTCCATGCCCAATTTATTACCTTAATTCATTATAAATCCTACCTTACCCGTCCTTTTGACTCAGGCAGAGTGAGATCCAGGCATGACGTCAGCGCCTCACTCGAAGGGCATCTGAGTCGAAGGGAAGGACACAAGACCCACTTTTTAAGGGCTTTAGTTGGCAGAAAACAGGTAAGTTAGAACTCCATTGAAGTTTGTATGTGCTCTGAGATCAGGGCGCGGGTGGGTCGGAGATTGGGTGTTTGGAATTTGGGGGAAACGGTGGGTCGGGCATGAGGTGGGGGCTGAGGCCAGGGGGAGTCAGACTGGGGAGGTTGGAAGAGTTGGAGGTGTGGGGTGTTCGGAGATTGAAGGGTGATCGGAGATGGGGGGAGTTGGAGGTGGGGTTGGAGATCGGAGCGTTGGTCAGAGATTGAGATGGTCAGAGATCAGAGGTAGGTCATAAATTGGGGGTCAAAGATCAGGCATGAGGTTGAGGGTGTGGGGAGTTGGAGGTTGGGCTACAGGTCAGATTGGGCCTAGGGGCGGGGCGATATCGGGATGGGTCAGCTCAGGTCAGGTTAGTTAGGTCATGCCTGGGCGTTAAAAGGAGGTTATGGGGTGTTGGAGACAGACCCGGGGAGTGGAGGGGGGGAGGGGGGGGGGGGGGGGGGTGGGAAACGGCGTCAGAGATCAGATCAGGTCAGGCCTTGTGGGGGATAGAGAATCCGTGGAATGGGGGATTCCTGTGGGCTGGGGAGTTCTTGTCAGTTGTAGTCCCTTGGGGGGTGGGGTAGTAGTCGGGGTTTGAGGGGTGTTCCTGGGTGAATTAATGCCAGAAGTTAGAAGATGTTTTAATCTTTCTAATACTTCCTGAGTAACTATTGATATAATCCAGTCATAACCAGTCTGACTTTTATGTTTGAAATCGCATTTTCAGATGGTTCCCAGTTCTGGGGCCATTGCACAGGGGAGGTTTGCACTTCTGGGCAATTGTGTAAACCCTTAACCTGAGAACCTTCAAAGGGAATTCCCCAAATCAGCTTTGGGGAACTCTGAAATTCCCTCTGGATGGTTTCATTCCTCTCTCTTTGCAGGTTTTAAAAAAGACAATTATTTTCTGCAGATTGTTTCATGTATGTAAACTTGCTGATTATATCAGCTTCAATGTAGGTTCTGCCCATGGTGCACACGGCTGACAACCAGGCGGAAGGGACAAACTAAAATAATTTCATCTGATGCTATTGTGCTTATGTGCAATGCAGATTTAGAACTCCAGTCTGTCTTGGTTCAAGTATAACTCTAGCACCAGATCAGATGGATTCCAAAATGCTTGTGGAGTCGGGGTAACATTTCTGCAGTGCATCCTGCTGTCATGAAGTCCATTGGCCAACATATGCAGCCGATATCTGTTTCGCAAATTAAGTGAAAAGACCAGAGGCCAGTGCAATCCTGATGGACACTTACCTTGGACATTATATAATTGGGTTTATATTTTGTTTCTTTGGGGGCTTTTTCATGCTAGCATGAATATCCAGAGACTCCTGGAGTTGTTGCTCTATTTATGCATTGAGATAAGAAGGAATCTGTACTCATGATGGCTGAGTTACTTGAGTTCACGCATCGAAGATGCCCTGGAAATGCTGCTGTCATGATTATTTTTAGTATTAAACTTTGAGGGCACCTCTAACAGCTTCTAGTTATGCAACATTAGTCTGGTATTGTATAATAAGCATTCCTGCTAACATGCTGGGGGCATGCTACGGCATTGAAGAGAAGAAACACACTACACTGGATGGGCTAAAGATCTGACACAGACCTTACAGATGGGAGATGTGAAATTGGCATTTATGGGCAGTCTGTTCAGGCAGCTGTACCTTTGCACAAAGCATCTGTGTATATTTCTGATCCATAAGGTTCAATTCCCAGATACTTACCCAGGAGCCATTTCAATGGTGCAAGTTGCAGAATATTGTGCCAACTCTGGTTAATTACATTCCACTACCACCAAGTCCTGGTAAGTAGCAAATTTCAATAGGTATAGCAGTTTCTGCTTTGCATAGTCTTTTATTTTACCTGGTTGGCTGCCCTTTAGTCTGTCTGTCCACTGTACAGTGATATCAGTTTCCAGTTTAAAAGCTTCTTTTTGCAAGATGATGCTGCCTGTTGAATGGTTTAATCATTAACGCTTAATATGGATTCTGGATCAGTCATTTGTCCCCCCCCCTTGAAGGCACTTGAATGGACTTTAATTTTTTAATAAGGAGTGGTGGGGGATGGGGGGGGGAACGGTGCTGCATCTTTAACGTAATTTTCACAGCATCTTGATATTTTCTCTTGAGGTTACAGTCCTTGTATTATTATAAGCAGACCACATCCAGGTGGGGACCAATGTCACCATTTGGTAGACTGATGTCCTTTTGTACTGTTGACTTGGCACACGTGCAAACTCCCACGGTTGGGTATCCCTGCCATCCAACCCTCCACCCTCTTGGGCATCCCTCAGGATTGATAATGACTTGCATCCACTCCTGTTTGATGGGTTGTTAGATAGCTGATAAGTCCAATGCGTGACCTGCAGAGCCACATGCGAGGCTTGAAGGTTTGGATGGATGGATTGTTTGGAGGGTTGTGCGCTCTCTTCCAACTCCTCAACTTCACCTCTGCGTAGTTTCCTGATTATGCTTGCTGTCTACCCGAATTAACCTTCTTCATTTGGGCCGGTCACAAAGCAGCGACTCCCACGAGTCGGCAAGGAGGTTCGACCTCTTCCACGGTGCTTTGGGGACACCCCTAACCCTCCTCTGCCAAAGAAGCCACTGAGGAAACTCCGGCGTGAGGCCGGAGCTTATCACTGGCTTAATTTCCATCCTCCTGGCTTGATTTTGCCAGAGGTACAGCAGAGTTGTGCCAGACAGCTGCAGAATGTTGGTGTCAGGACTTTTAAAAAGGCATCATTGTCCAGGAAAAATGCCTCCAAACATACAGCGTGATCAAAAAATAATTTGCTTTGTCACTTGGCTGTAAAGCCATGATGAGAAAAACAATGCTCGGCTCCCTTTTTTCTTCTTGCTCCCTGCAAATAATTAGAAGGTTTTGCATGAAGGCAGTACCTCTTTAAGATACTTAATCCCACGAGGAGGAAGCTAGAATTATAAAATATAAAAAGTGAAAAGGCAGAAGACAGAGACAATGTTATTTTGGCTCGCAAAATGATGGCTAAATTAAGCCATAGTTCAAGGGAAGAGCCTTCCCCTTTAAGGGTTTTAAAAACTGTTGCTGCAGCTATAAAAAGCTTCAAGTCATGCTCGGCCTACCTCGCAAACTATCATTACTGACGTAGTTTTAAATTGCAAGCTTCAGCTTCTCCAAGCGTAAAGTAATTTTACTGAAATAACACCACAAAATGGAGGTTTCTAAACCCGCCGTGCTTGAAATCATTAGATGACAGCTGTTGTGTTTATACTTAGAACAAAGGTCGCACATTACAAACTGACACACTCTATTCGCTCTGCCAGCCATGCTTAACCAAGGAAGTATTTGAGGAAGCCGAGCGCTGTCTTGTGGTGGGCAGCGCTGACCTCTGATGGGAGACACATAACTTCCTACTGCTTAGTGGCAAGGACATGCACTTTCAACACAGCAGGCT
This sequence comes from Scyliorhinus canicula, assembly GCF_902713615.1. Lineage (NCBI taxonomy): Eukaryota > Metazoa > Chordata > Chondrichthyes > Carcharhiniformes > Scyliorhinidae > Scyliorhinus > Scyliorhinus canicula. The sequence goes on along the minus strand of NC_052158.1, from coordinate 78,639,659 downwards.
GACTGCTGGCACTCAGTCGCAAATGTCTTTTATATCTGCTCATGAACTTATGAGAAAAATGTCAAAGCTTCCAAAGCTTATTGTGTCACACTTTTATGCATGTATTCCACCGCTGCCTGTCCAGCAGCCCTTAGAGATCAAGCCAGCACTAGTTCTTCAAACTGCTTCACAGAACATTGACAGAGTCCCAGCAAAACTGCCAGACGAGAAGCAGACCTGGATCAGATGCCTCACGTAACATGCAGTTGAAGGGACGCACAGGAACATGGGGAGATCATATTTCAGCTGCAGATATATTTGATCACTTTTATTAGAGAAGAAAATTCAGAAAGCGGCAATTTGCAGCAATATTGAACTTACAAATGCCTGAAGGAGACCATCAGGGTATGAGATTTATGTTCCGGCATGGGGAATATCCTGCATCCCTCTCCTCCCAAAAGGTGTCAATTTTTGATTTATTTAATATATTTCCCAGCTGTTTGAATTTACAATATTTATGTCTGTATTCAGACAGGCTTCAATACTTTTTTTCCAGGTAATGTTGAAATAATGGGTTAATACTCTTCTGGTAAAATTACTTTAACTTTATCAATTTAGAGTACCCAATTCTTTTTTTTTTAATTAAGGGCAATTTAGTGTGTCAGTCCACCTACACTGACATCTTTGGGTTGTGGGGGGTGAAACCCATGCAGGCACGGGAAAAATGTGCAAACTCCACACGGACAGTGACCCGGGGCCGGGATTGAACCCGGTTTCCTGGCACCGTGAGGCAGCAGTGCTAAACACTGCGCCACCGTGTAACCCGATTCAGGTGAAATTACAGTTAAAAGAACAAAAGAAACATTCAGTGCAGAAGGAGGCCATTCGGCCCATCGAGTCTGCACTGATCCAATTAAGCCATCACTTCCACCCTATCCCCGTAACCCAATAACCCCTCCTAACCTTTTTGGCCACTAAGGGCAATTTATCATGGCCAATCCACCTAACCTGTACGTCTTTGGACTGTGGTAGGAAACCGGAGCACCCGGAGGAAACCCACGCAGACAAGGGGAGAAGGTGAAGACTCTGCACAGACAGTGACCCAGCGAAACATGGTGCTGTGAAGCCACAGTTCTATCCACTTGTGCTACCGTGCTGCCCACAGTTAGAGCAACATCATATGAATAAGTGTTCATCCGCCGCAGGGCAGCAAGGTGGCGCAGTGGTTAGCACTGCTGCCGCATGGTGCCGAGATCCCAGGTTCGATCCGGCTCTGGATCACTGTCCGTGTGGAGTTCACACATTCTCCCAGTCTTTGCGTGAGTTTCACCCCCACAACCCAAAGATGTGCAAGGTAGGTAGATTGGCCACGCTAAATTGTCCCATAATTGGAAAAAATAAATTGGGTACTCTAAAAATTTTTTTAAAAGTGTTCATACACCAAGAGTCATTTGTAGTTTGTGTTGCTGAACCTGCTAAAAAGGGCTTTGTTTTACTACTAGAAATACAAATCAATGCAGAGTGCTATCATTAACTAAAGTAAAAGGTGTCCCAAATTTTGTCAGTGTCAGTTTCAGGCTGAAAACTGACATTCATCTCCAGCTGAACGTTTGCGTTTTCACTCCTGATTTTCTGCTAGTTAGGGCACAGAGAATCTGGGCCTGTGGTTTGCACTGACACTCTGGCGGGGCAGGGCCTGATAGAGCTGGGAAGGCTTTCTCCACAGAGATTGGGGCACCATCTTTAAAGGGAGCTCCAATCTGCGCAAAAATTAAATTCTCCCTTCCCCCACCCTGCTGCACGGACATGGAGGATGCTCCCTATAACCATCAGGGCACTCCCCCCACCCCACAAGCATCTGTGTAGGTGTGGTGAATTATAAACACTAATAATCCACACTGTATTGTACAACATGTGTTCAGCCTGTACCTTGTACTAGACCATGTGTAGTTGCGCGGCTCTACCCATAGGGGGAGATGAGGAGCTTGTACTGGGCTCCACCCTTGGCTCCTTCCCCTAACCGGAAGTATAAAGGTTGCTGTTGTGAGCCTGCCTGCCAGTTCATCTAGAGTTCATCTCGTTACAGGCAGGCTCTATTGGAAGATGATTAAAACCACTGTTCGCTTCTAACCACGTGTCGCGTGAATTGATGGTCTCATCAATTTAATCGTCTTAAGAAACAGTAAGGAATGACCATGGAATCAGCCCTCAAACCTGATCGACTGGAACTCGACCCATAGAATGCAGAGGCGAAATAAATCTTTTCACACTGGCTCCGATGTTTTAAGGCCTACCTGGCTGAAGCAAGCACTACAGAAACTACGGAGGAGCAGAAACTCGGCCTATTGCACGCAAGGGTGAGCCATCGTATACCTACTCACCTTAATTGTACCGGCTCATATACAGAGGTCCTGGCCCTACTCGACAGAATGTATTTGAGGCCCGTCAATGAGGTTTACGCGCGCCACGTTTTTACTGCTCGCCGCCAGTGCCAATCTCACTCAGGACTGTAAACCCGTAGCCACTCGCAGCAGGCAGTACAGCCTGCAGGACAGGGTGTTTATCAGAACCGAGGTCCGGAGGCTCCTACGTGAGGGGATCATAGAGGCCAGTAGCAGCCCCTGGAGAGCTTAGGTGGTGGTCGACAAGACCGGGGAAGAATTCCGCATGGTCGTGGACTATAGTCAGACCATTAATCGGTTTACGCTCCTCGATGCGTACCCCCTCCCCAGGATTGCAGACATGGTGAATCAGATCGTCCAGTATCGTATTTTCTCCACGGTGGATCGGAAGTCTGCATACCACCAGCTCCCAATCCGCCCGGAGGACCGCCACTACACGGCGTTTGAGGCCGATGGCCGCCTTTTCCATTTCCTCCGGGTTTCCTTTGGCGTCACGAACGGGTCTCGGTGTTCCAACGAGCAATGGACTGAATGGTGGACGAGTACGGGCTGCGGGCCACGTTTCCGTATTGGATAACGTCACAATCTACGGCAATGACCAGCAGGACCACGATGCCACCCTCCATCGATTTCTCCAGACGGCCCAGAAACGCAACCTCACTTACAATATGGAGAAATGCGTTTTCCGCACGACCAGACTAGCCATCCTCGGCTATGTCGTGGAAAATGGAGTCCTGGGCCCCGACCCGGACCATATGCGCTTAGAACTCTTAGAACTCCCTCTCCCTCATTGTCCCAGGGCCCTCAAACGGTGCCTGGGATTCTTTTCATACTATGCCCAGTGGGTCCCTCAATATGCAGACAAAGCCCGCCCACTATTTAAGGCCACACTTTTCCCCCTGTCGGCTGAGGCTCGCCAGGCCTTCAACTGCATCAAGAAGGACATCGCCAAAGCGGCCATGCGGGCAGTGGATGAATCCGTCCCTTTTCAGGTTGAGAGCGAAGCCTCAGAGGTCGCTGTTGCAGCCACATTGAATCAGGCAGGGAGACCAGTCGCCTTTTTCTCCCGAACCCTCTCCGCTTCAGAACTTCGACACTCCTCGGTCGAAAAGGAAGCACAAGCCATTGTGGAGGCTGTTCGTCACTGGAGGCACTACCTCGCAGGTAGAAGGTTTACCTTCATCACCGACCAAAGATCGGTTGCCTTCACGTTTGACAATTTGCAAAGGGGCAAAATTAAAAATGATAAAATCCTGAGGTGGAGGATCGAACTCTCCACCTACAAATACGATATCATGTATCGACCGGGGAAGCTCAACGAGCCCCCAGATGCCCTGTCCCGCGGCATGTGCGGCAGCATGCAGAGCGACCGCCTGAAAGCCATCCACAATGACCTCTGCCACCCGGGGGTCACACGGCTCGGCCACTCCGTCAAAGCCCGAAATCCACCTTTCTCCACTGAGGAGGTAAAAGCCATCACCAGGGATTGCCCGATCTGTGCGGAGTGCAAACCGCACTTCTATAGACCAGACAGGGCCCACCTGGTCAAGGCTTCTCGGCCCTTTGAACGCCTCGCCATCGATTTCAAAGGGCCACTTCCCTCGAATAATCGGAATGTGTACTTCCTGAATGTCATCGACGAGTTCTCCCGCTTCCCTTTTGCTATCCCGTGCCCCGATATGACCTCTCACACAGTCATTAGGTCCCTGCATAGTATCTTCACCCTGTTTGGTTTACCCAGCTACGTACACAGCGACCAGGGTTCGTCCTTCATGAGCGACGAGCTGCGTCAGTACCTGCTCGACAAGGGCATCGCCTCGAGCAGGATTACCAGCTATAACCCCAGGGGGAACGGGCAGGTGGAGAGGGAGAATGCGACGGTCTGGAAGACCGTCCTACTGACCCTCCTCCGGTCCAGTAATCTCCCGGTTTCCCATTGGCAGGAAGTCCTCCACAACGCGCTCCACGCTATTAGGTCCCTCCTATGTACCGCCACCAACCAGTCCTCACGAGCGGCTCTTTGCTTTTCCCAGGGGCACTACCACGGGGGCTTCGCTCCCAGCATGGTTGAAGACACCGGGCCCGATACTCCTCCGGAAGCATGTCAGGGCACCCAAAACTGACCCACACGTAGAAAAAGTGCTTCTACTACACTCAAACCCCCAATACGCCTTCATAGAGAACCCTGACGGCCGTTAGAACACTGTATCCCTCTGGGACCTAGCACCAGCAGGATCGAATCCCACCACTACCACCGCCGAGGTACCCCTCACACTACACCCCACCCAACTTGTCGCGCCCCACGCCCCGCACCTACCGGGTCGCTACACATGTTCCGTGCACCCGCGCCCACAAGCTTCCAGCGTCCCCAGTCCCCAGTCGAACCAGACGGGTACGAAGCTCGGACAGAATCACCCCCGGAGTCCGCCATCGTACCCCAACCAACCGTGATCGTCCAGCCACCAGAAGAGGCTGCAACCCCGGTGCTCCGTCGATCACAACAGACAACTCGACCACCGGACAGACTCAATTTGTAAGCCATCACTCCCGCCGGACTTGATTTTTTTCACAGGGGGTGAATGTGGTGAATTATAAACACTAATAACCCACACTGTATTGTACAACATGTGTTGAGCCTGTACCTTGTACTAGACCATGTGTAGTTGCGCGGCTCTACCCATAGGGGGAGATGAGGAGCTTGTACTGGGCTCCACCCTTGGCTCCGCCCATGGCTCCTTCCCCTAACCGGAAGTATAAAGGTTGCTGTTGTGAGCCTGCCTGCCAGTTCATCTAGAGTTCATTTCATTACAGGCAGGTTCTGTTGTAAGACGATTAAAACCACTGTTCGCTTCTAACCACGTGTCGCGTGAATTGATGGTCTCATCAGTAGGCCCCCTCTCCAAAGGCATTGGGATGACTCCCCCACCTCGGCCCAAAGTCATTGGCGCCCCCCTCCCCACCCTCAAGCAATGGGAATCCCCGGAGGGCCCATTCCTGGCACTGCCAGGGCACCCGGAGGCTATACTTACCTGCGTGCCCCCGGCATGGCCATCATGACTGTTTATTGTATTTGAAAACCAGGAATGATTCACAGAATGGGAGAATATGTGGAGTGCGGAAGTAGCAATGTCAAGCCCGCTAATGAGATTATAGGGTATTCAAATCAGGCTTGCGTCCTTCCTGATCATGTCATCGGAAGGGGGATGGGTGGGGAAACATCAGGATCTGGAATTTCGCTGGCACAATTCCCGTTTTCGGCCCCTCGCAGCATTTCGGCCCCTCGCAGCATTTAGTGGCCATTACAGGATTCACAACTAATGTGTTTTTATCATAAAATCATAGAGTCCCTACAGTGCAGAAGGAGGCCAATGGGGCCATCGAGTACGCACCAGCCACCCGAAAGAGGCCCCTTCTCCTGCCCTAGCCCTGTAACCTCACGTAACATTTGGAACTGAGGGACAATTATGTTAACATGGCCAATCCACATAACTGGCATATCTTTGGACTGTGGGAGGAAACCGGAGGAAACTCATGCCGACATGTGGAGACCCAGTCACCCAAGGTTGGAATTGAACCCAGATCCCTGGCGCTGTGAGACTTTGCCACTCTGCCGCCAATAAGTTGAATTTAGTTGGCTGACTTTCTTGCACTTGTGATAGACTCCTGTCTGAGGAGAACAATCTATAAAAGATACCCGAGTTTGTATAGCTCCTTTAGTATCAGCGATTCTCAGTAGCGTCATCAGACTAATTTTTGACACCGAGTCACATAGTATGATAAGTGACCAAAACCTTAGTCAAAGGGGTAAATTTTAAGGAGAATCTAGAGGCAAAGAAGCTGAGGGGTTCAGAGAGGAAATCCAGAGCTTAGGGCCTAGGCAGCTGAGGCCAGGTTGTCATTAATGGCACAATGAAAACTGGGAATGCACAAAAGGCCAGAATTGGAGCACTGATATCATGGAGGGTCGTGGGGCTGGAGGAGGTGCCTGAGACGGGGAGGACCGAGACTTTGAAGCATTTGAAAACCTATATTCCTCTGATGTTGACTGTTGTAATGAAGATAATGGGGAGTACTCAGAGTGAAAAACCCGACCGTATGTAAACTGTCCATAACTAAACCCGAGAGATTCCTCCAGCGTTCTCTAACTTTGACAGAAATACCATTGATTATAATTGCTGCACTTTCTACCATCCTAGTAGTTGCATGATATAGAACATAGAACATAGAACAGTACAGCACAGAACAGGCCCTTTGGCCCTCAATGTTGTGCCGAGCCATGATCACCCTACTCAAACCCACGTATCCACCCTATACCCGTAACCCAACAACCCCGCCCCCCCCCTTAATCTTACCTTTTTTAGGACACTACGGGCAATTTAGCATGGCCAATCCACCTAACCCGCACATCTTTGGACAGTGGGAGGAAACCGGAGCACCCGGAGGAAACCCACGCACACAGGGGGAGGACGTGCAGACTCCACACAGACAGTGACCCAGCCGGGAATCGAACCTGGGACCCTGGAGCTGTGAAGCATTTATGCTAACCACCATGCTACCCTGCTGCCCCATGCTACCCTGCTATAATGATAATGAAACTGTTGACTAATCATAGCAACCATAGCCATCAGTTATTCTACAATGGACTCAGACAGGAGGTGAGGAAAACCCCAGTGGTGGGAGATTTGAGAACTATAGGTCCAAGGTAACCACTTCCTTCCAAATATGTTGCATTTCCTACTTGTCATATCTCAAATTACACATACACTCTATCCCGAAATGCTACTTCCTTAATGCTACTTCCTTATTTGCATTTTAATAAATCAAAATGAACTCCATCCATCAAAGTCTTCAGATCTAATTTGAACTCAGGGCAGCAAAGTATATTGAGCGCTGGGCTTGGAAAGGTGTCTGCATATTGGTTGAGTCCAATGATTGTTGGAGAGTTAAGATAGAACTGCATTTATATAGCACCTTTCATGACTCCAGGGCATCCAAAGTGCTTTCCAGCTAATTAAGCACTTAGGAAATGTAGTCACTGTTGTATTGTAGGAAACAGTGAAATCAATTTGTACACAGCAAATAGCAATGTCATACATTATCAAATGATTTAGTTTAGTAATTACCCCGTGCAGGATTAGTAACAGCTGTAATCTCTTCAAATTTGAATTTGGTGTCTTCTGAACCAGGAAAACCACCACCAATATCAAGAAAATACATGTTGAAACCGTACTCTATCCCCATATCAAAGACAAAACGAGCTTCTGCAATAGCCTGGGCATATGTTTGGCATTCTGTACAACTACTTCCCAGAAGAGACTTCTTCAGCTCTTCTTATGACTTTGCCTAAGAGGGCAGACTGATAAATAGCGGCCTGGCAATGCAGCACTCCCTCAGTGCTTCTTTGGAACGTCAGCCTAGATTTAGTGCTCAAGTTGTTGAACCCATTTTAACTTGGTGAAAAGTATGCTACCGTAGCAGTGGAACTGGTCCATGTTGGTATTTCGAGAGGTGCATGCGCGTGTGTATTTACTGAGTTTGTGCTGTTTGAGGAAATTACCCAACACACAATGCTGTGCCATGTTTGCAAATGGCATAGGCTGATATTTGATTGGAATCAGTTTCCTTTTATTGAGAACATTGGTTTCCCCCAATACTTTCCCTATCAAGGTCTCCTACAGCTGTCTCCTGTCACACTTTTTCATTCACCTGGAACAATCAAATGACATGGAATCGCGTCGCCCTCTGGGTCCAAGAGCTGTGTAAAGATTGCATGATGTGATAGTCTGTACGGATGGGATCAGTCCTGCCCATTGTCACTCATGGCCCCACCCCCTTACCAAGCTCCCCAGATAGAGAGCGTATGCGCCATCTGCTGGCCTGGCTGAAAAGTGGCACCAACTCCTGCATACCAGTTTTGCATGAAGATCAGTTGAATGTTGCTAGCAGTGGGGGACTATACAGCCAAAGCTATTTCAACAGGGAATTCAACAGGGAGTTCATAAGCCGATGGTAATTGTGTCCTGCTTGGCACAATTGCGAGGCACAGAGGAGGTCGTGAGGACGCTCGGTAGACAGCTTGAGGAGAAGGAGAGGAGTAGAGAGGGAAATGTTAGCGAGTGTGAGGAAGTAAATGAGCAACTCCGAGAGCAGCCAGCGGTGAAGCACGAGGAGATGCTGATGTCAAACAGGCACACCAATCTTAACTCACCCACCTAAGTAGCTTTCAGATCCAATATGATAAGGCCTACCAGGACACGCAATATCGGTTTGGTAAGCGAGGAAACAGAAAACCAAGCAGAACAGTTGAAACACCAATGCGAGGACTTAAAGGCAGCCCTACGAGCAATCCACAGTTCCACCACGGAACAGAGGCACAGTTTCGTAGACCATGCAAAGTGCAGGCAGCAAATTGCAAGATTGCAATCACTGCTCTCAGTTCAGAATGAGTTCAGAGATACCTTTGGCCCTCAGTTAGATCAGGAAGATGGCCCCGATTGGCAGGAACTTAATGAAACGGTCCATCGATATGTGAACAAGACAGAAAGTCAGAATAGAGCCCCCCAGGCCCTGAAAAGGAAAGCACCTGCAACACCGACTGCACAGGCAGCACACAACCCAATGAATCCCATCACCACGCAGCGTAGAGTAACAGCAGAAGACCAACCCGATTTTGTGTACACCACCCCACTAACCATCACCCAGTTAAGAGATGCCCGCGACAAAATAGAAACATTTCACTCTATGTCAGACCCACACCACTTTTTCTGGATGAGTTAGGCAACAGACCCTCATGTACATTCTGGATGAGCAGGAAGAAGGAAAACTCGACCCGTCAGTTAGTTCAGCCCTTCCCGACCCACAAAATGTCAGAGGAGGAAGCCTTCAAGATATGAAAACAGCCATTTTAGATGCCATTGGCTACAATAGAGGAGATCCAGTAGAAGGACTCAACCGGTGTAGACAGAAAAAGGGAGAGCATCCAACAGCATTTGCTGGACGCCTCTGGCTCCACTTTACCACAGTATTTGGTGATTTAACACGCGCTCATTTATCTGCAGACAATACGGCCAAATGGACCTGTATTTTAGTCTCCCACACCACGGAGGCAGGACAAAAGGCATGTGCGAATTACGACCCTTCAGACCCGGCACACAATGAAGTGGGGGTACTGAAGCGACTATCGAGAACTTGGGAACAATCCCTACAGAAAAAGACAGAGCAGGAAAGAATAGACGCCAACATGAATCCAGTGAGGGCATACCAAGACCCCGCATGGGTAAATGAAGGTAGAAGTAACACACAGCACCCTAATGTGCAGGAATGCTACAATTGTGGACACGAGGGACAGTATGCCCGAGAATGCAATGCACCCCCTCCCCCACAAAACAGCAACGGAATCAGCCCACAAATGCCCCCCCAGGAACAATGCCAGACCTATCCACAGCGTTAACGCCCGTGCAGACAATTTGGCCATGAACGGCACTGATTGACGTTGTTCGGACTCCCCAACTTGGGTCTGCGATAGACTTTGGGACAAGTCCGGAAGACCGGTAGTTGCAGGCACAGTCCGGGGACACCCAGTAGAGTTCCTTTGGGACACAGGAGGGTCCCGAAACATGATAAACTCCTCCACGATGTACCAGTGAGATATATGGCCCACTACGGACACCATCACCCTTAGTGGCTTTGCAGGTCACCTCCAGCAGGGACACATTATGGCCCCTGTGGATATCCAGATCGGTAACATTAAAACTAAACACTCACGTAGTTTTGGTAGATTGACCCCAGACAGCACAGCACATCTTCGGGATAGATTTTATGAGCTCACACAACCTTTCTTTCGACCCCGTAAATAAATGTGTGGAAAATGGCCAGAGCAGCACGAGCCCCCGCCATGCTCACAGTAGGAGACTACGCACACAGGATTAGCTCAGTGGGAGAGTACTTGGTTTGATCCACAAATCATTACCACAGACAAAACAGTTAGAGAAGTCTTGAAGAAACATAAAGCATAATTTGCCCAGCACAAGCACGATTGCGGTAAGATTCCAAGAATGGTCAACATCACAGGTCCCGATCCTAAGCCCCAGAAACAATACGGTTTTCCACAGCAAACCGAGGGGGAGATAGCTAAAGTAATCCAGAGTTTATTGGACCAAGGAGTAATTCGGCCCACAGCCTCAACGAACAATGCCCCGATTTGGCCCGTAAGAAAACCAGATGGTTCATGGTGACTGACCATCGATTATAGGGAATTAAACAAAGTAAATCCGTTGGCAGCCCCCACCGTTGCCACAAGTCTCAAGACCATGTTCAAGCAGGGACTTCAGTCAAAATATTTCATGGTTTTGGACATTAGCAATGGCTTTTGGTCCATTGCATTGGGCGAAACATGCCAGTACAAATTTGCGTTCACTCTCCAGGGACAGCAGTACGTGTGGATGTGCCTTTTACAAGGCTTCCGCAACTCCCCCTCCATTTTTCATAGACAATTGGCGAACGGATTAGCAAAATTCTCCCGACCTGAATGCCTCGTTCAGTATGTGGATGACTTGCTCCTACAGACTGACACCAAGGAAGAGCACATTTCGCTTCTTTCGGAACTATTAGGGCTCCTCAAAGAAATTGGATGCAAAATTAACCCCAAAACAGCCCAAATTCTCCAGGAAAAGGTCACTTATTTAGGTACGGTCATCACGCATGGTGAGCATGAGATAGAACAGAAACAGATTGATTAAATTGTAAAATTGCCCCTGCCCTAAAATGTTACAGCACTCCGGTCATTTTTAGGACTGGCCGGTTATTGCAGGGACCACATAGACGGTTCCGCCACAAAAGCAGCCCCACTTTCCGAGCTCCTTAAGAAACAGGCCACATGTAAATGGCTTCCACAGCACACGGATAGATGCATTGAAACGCGCCCTAATCACAGCTCCCGCTTTACAGGCACCAGACCAACACTCCCCATATGCAATAGAGGTTACGACCATTGACCGAACCCTTTTGGCCGTGCTTCTACAGGAAAGGAATGATCGTTTAAGACCGTAGCCTATGCCTCACAAGTTTTAGATCCCGTAGAGCAGGGCTTTTCAGCCTGCGAAAGGCACATTCTCGCAGTTTTTTTGGCTGGCTAATATTTCTCATACATAACAGGACTCAACCCCGTAACCATTTTGACCGAGCACACCCCGACACAGCTACTATTAGATGGTAGGTTAAAAGACGGCACAGGAAACCAAATTCGCACAGCGCGCTGAACCCTACACCTACAAGGACGGGACATTACGGTAAAAAGGACAAAGATGCACACGTTTGTGGCCGACAATTTACACAATGCAGGAACCCGACATGAGTGCGAGATCATTGCAACCAAGCACAACACTGGCCCCTTTGTTCCCAAATCAGTGCCAAAAAAGACAGGCATCCGACCACAGACGACCCAGCCCACAGACAAAGCTCTAAAAATGTATGTAGATGGCTCCTCCACAGTTCTAGATGGAAAAAGGATCACAGGATGTGGCATTTATGTAGAAGACGCACAGCGACGCACTTTAGAGGAAATCTCATTAAAATTGCCTGGACATTTAGGTTCGCAGGCAGCCGAGTTAGCAGCCATTGCTTACATTGTGCAGCACTCAGATTCATTCCCGACCCCAGCTGACACATATTCAGACAGTTTGCATGTCTGCAACAGCTTGACAGAATTCCTTCCCCTGTGGGACTCTAGAGGATTTATACCCGCCGACGGACGCCTACCCTCTGCGCCATTACTAAAACACATTCTCCAGACAGCGAAAGGTAGAAAATACGGAATCATAAAAGTTAGAAGCCACCATCGTTCCTCCCCACCCGGTAACGTGAAAGCAGACGCCCTAGCAAAAGCAGGCTCATGATATGGCCACTTTTGGCAACCCCCCACCCCCCCACCCTGAGAGTGCCCAAGTACACATGGTCCAGGTCTCACAGACCAATATTCAAGATTTGGCCCTGGAACAAAAAGAAGATGACACGCTAAAGGAAATTTTAAAAGGAGACTTCCCAGCTCCCTATGATAGGTTTAAAGACACGTTAACGAAACATGAGGGAATTGTATTAAAGGATGATATTTATGTGGTCCCCGTCCAGGATTGGAACCAGATTATTTGCCAATTCAATAACGGACACGAACCAAGGGATTGAATCCACCCTTGTCAACCTCAGACCTCTCTGCTGATGGCCCAATTTAAAAACCGACGTAACCCATTACATTGAGAATTGTTTGATTTGCGTCCAGAACAATCCAGCCAAATATACAAAGAAAGGTCAGCTAAGACACACCCGCCCTGTTAATGGCCCATGGTCGAACTTGCAGTTAGACTACATTGGCCCCCTCCCCCCACCTCCCCTGCCGAAATGGATTCAAATATATGTTGGTCATCATCGTCACCTTCACAAAATGGGCAGAAGCATTCCCTTCAAGAACAAACACGACCAAAGCCATGGCAAAAATTCTAACTGAGCAAATTTTTCCTAGATGGCGATTTCCCCGTAGTATCGAGTCGGCCCAAGGTTCGCACTTCACAGGCAGAGTAATGAAAAACATCCTGACGATTTTCGGAATAAAATAGAAGTTTCACTTTGCCTATCACCTGCAGTCCAGCGGCATTGTAGAACGCATGAATCGTACCTTAAAGGCAACTCTTAGACATGGAACACAATGCTCCCATTCGCACTGATGTTTACACACCCTACACCTTTATGACCGGATGATCCATGAAGGGTACAGAGTAGTTATTTAGACTTGATTTGGCCAGCCTCGCAGTCACCGCCCTTACCCATGAAAAAGCGGTCCAAAACATTATGGAGAATATTAAATCAGCACAGCTCGCTGCAGCTGTAAGACTAGGCACTAGAGGAAAGCAGAATAAGGCATACTTTGAAAAGACAGTACACCCGATAGAGTAGACAGTCGGACAGCAAATCATGATCTATCTGTACAATCCTAGTTCATTCCTCTCCCCCAAATTTGCAGGACCCTACTCAATTTTCGATAAAGTAAGCCCCTCCGTTTACAAGACTACATATCCTAACGGGAACTCAGGATGGTTCCATATAAACCAGCTTAAGATTTATGGAACGCAGTGCAGCCACTCACACCATCTCTCACTGGCAATGGCAGACAATGAAGACCCGCCCACTGACAACCCGATCCAGCCCTCCCCCAGCCAGGGCAGCAAGTCCACAGACACGACCTTGACTCCGCCCCCAGAGTCCAATTTCACCCTCACACTTGATTCGGCCACTAGCGATAGCGACAGCGACAGCGCAACGGACGCCCTTGATACTTCAGACCAGGTCCCAGTCACTATGGCCCCAGTGACACCGACCACGATATGTTCGGTCCCTCAGACACAATTTATTTGCCGTCACCAGAACCGGACTCACCACCCGACGATAGCGACGCCCACCTTGCCCCTACCGCCCTACAGGATAAGAGACAATGGCACCACGACAATTCTTATCGACTGATAAGAAACGATGAGATGGATCCCACATCGGCCAAAGCCGCTTTGGCACTGAAACTCCAGGCACGAGTTTGGCAACTGGGAGATGGTGATGACTCAGAGTCTGACTCCCACCATGAGGCCCTTTGAGGCCCTTTTTGGAATGGCACCCCGAGGTGTCCAGATGATGAGAGAAAGGAATGAATTGAGATTTACGGTGTCCTATTCCTCGATGGAACCTGCCCGCTTTCTTCTTTACTTTTTTTAATGTTGAATGTTTTCTCTCTTGTACGACTTTGTTTGTCAATCTCATGAAAATTTCTAGATAAGGTTATGACTACTCCTTTGACGCCACATGTAGTTAAAGGGACAAGTTTGTTGAAAGTCCATAAATATTCAAATTCTTACCGTTCTTGTAAGGTCACCCAGGCAGTGGAGCAACGGCACTGACCCCCCCCACCTCCACCCCGCCTGAGGACCCCCGATGTATTTGGTCAGCCAAGCTTAGGTAGTGGAGCAACGGCACTGGTCACCACCTTACCTGGGGATTCCACCCATTCTTGTCCCTCTCATACGTACCCCATTCGGAAAGTTCGTTTCAAAACTCTTTTGCTGTTTTTTTTAAAAACGTGGCTTAAAGAATGCACTTTGCCACAACTTTTGTTCCCTTTCCGGCGACCCTTTGGTTGCTGACCCCCGCCTGCTATTTAAATGTTAAAACACTTTGTTGAAACAAATTTGCACTGGATGGAGAAATTGTCCGCCCACTGAGCCCATCAAACACAGGCTGCGAGAGTGCTCGAATTGTGACAGAATTATTTTTCGGATGTCTTGTCTCCCAAATGGTCGCTTTAAAAAAAAAATGAGGGAGTCACATATGGTGACGATTCTAAATGGGAAATTTACGTTAAGGAGAAACAGACAGACAAACGAGATATTAAACAACAAGATAATAACAGGTATTATGCTTGTACCCCCAGGAAGATACAAATATACCAGACGACAGAGGAGGATACAGACAAGATGAAGATGGACCTGATGATCTGCATCATGATCGTCATTGGATCAATACAGTTGCGCGCGTTATCAGACCCTATACCCCTCACCGCACTAGCCCTAAACATGACCACCCAACATGATACCCCTAGCCCGGACACTATATAACACATAGACACAGCCACTGATGGTGTGATAACATGATAAGTGGTATTCACTTTCGTACACAGTAGAAGCCCTATCGATTATAGCTATACTTTACAGTGTTATCCTGATGATCAGACTTCTGAAATGGTAAAGAAGAGCCTCCCGCCCTCCAGTATACACACTCAGAACCCCCTTTCTCAGATTTCAACAGACCCTACACTCTTTTTGAACCCTTTTTCCGTGGTTTTTTAAATAAAATTACTTTTTCTGTAAATTGACATAGTGTTAAGTAGGAACGTGATGCTGCTATTGTTTCTTTTGTACTGTAATATAAGTTCTTTGGTTATTAGATAGCAGCATGAGTGTAGTTTAGTTAAGGACAGCTAGAGGTTCCCTTTTTTGTGTAAAGAGACTGAAATGTATGTTCTAATGTTATAGTGCCCCCTTAGATTTTTTAGAGATATGTGTTGTATGAGGGAAAACTTAGGTAAATGTTTCAACCCATAGGACAGAGTAGGATAGAACCTGTCCTTGATTGTGGGTACCCGGCATATCAGAGAACAGGAGAAGATTCAGTAGTGTGATCCTTCACGCTTCGCGTTGAGGATCAAGAGGACGGACTGTAGCCATCTGGGATGGCCACTTACAATAAGAAACATGGACGGTCACAAAGCATAATGGGAAATATGGACAATGTAAGATTCAGGCAGACACAGGGCCTGAATGTATATTTGTGAGCGAAGAATCCAGCCAGCATCGAAACCCCCAACCGATTAGCATTTTGATGGATCATCTCCGTAAGACAAAAGACTGATACTTGGGTAACCGATACAATCCCAGACATTTCGGCGCCACTCCCTGTACTCGGGAAGCAGAAACAACAGGGTCAATGACCGCTTAGTACATGCCTAGCCATCAAGGCACCCGCCCCTTTTATTGGCTCAAATCAAACACAGTGATTAAGAACTACCCAATTAATGGGGTCCAAACCGAAGGACCGCCCAAAAGAGCGCGGAACTCCCCAAGGATAAAGAGAGAGACCGCCATGGTTTCGATTTCTCTTGGACCTGGCGCCCCGGCAACGTCTACCTCCAATTGCAGCACCACCAGAAGCAAGTTCAAGTTCAACATTCGCTACCAGGCGGATAAGCCCAGCTGAGCAGCTGTTACTTCTCCAGACCCAGTAGATCCAGATTCGAACAACGGCCACTGTTCCTCTGACCTAAGCCGGGTGCCTGAAGTTAAGTACAGGTTGTCATAGTTGATAGGTGTACTTTAACTAGTAGTGTTTATGTTGCATGATTAATCTTGTGTGTCAATAAAGTTCTCTTGATCGTGAACTAACTAACTGGTGTTTGGCTCTTTGATCGATATTTGGTTGAGCCTTGTGGTGGTATCATTTGATACCTGGCGACTCTGAGCAATATAATATCAATATCTAAAGAAAGAAGGGCAACCTTATTGATTGCCATATTTATAGCAGGTTAAAAAAAGGCAACAGAGGAAACAGGAGCACCCAGAGGAAACCCACGCAAATACGGGGAGAATGTGCAGACTCCGCAGACAGTGACCCAAGCGGGAATCGAACCTGTGACCCTGCCGCTGTGAAGCCATAGTGCTAACCACTATGCTACCGTACTGCCCTCAATGACATTGGCTGTTACAGAACCTTATATGGTACAGAAGGAGGTAACTGTGCCTGTTCTTTGACAAAGCTACCTGATTAAATCCCATTATTCTGCTTGAACCCATGGCCCTGCATTTTTCTGTTGTCTTTGAATAAACTGTGGGTTGGACTGGTGGGAATTGACAGAAATAAGTACCTAGTGCCCTCCAGCAATGACAAAACACAGAGTATCCATCCACAAAAACTACAAAGAAACGTTTGTTTCCAAGACAGTACATCAACAATCTTTCTTCAAGGATCATCCCACAATGGAACAAGTTGCCAACGGCTAGGCATGTACTAAGCGGTCATTGACCCTGTTGTTGATGCTTCCCGATCTTCAAGATCCATCTTTAGATTATTTCCATTTAAAGGTTTTCATTATCTGGACTACCACCTCAGCAGGTCGTGCCTGTTTAACCAGCACTATCCATATATATGTTGGCAGAATACCGACATTCGTCTGTGAAGCCAACACAGCTAAGGCAGCAGAAGCAGAGTTGTGCAAGGCACAGGTGCTTGTCCCACCCCTCACTGGTCAGAGACAGTGGTCATAAATATGGCACTGAGGTCGTACCTCTCCAAAAGTAATGATGGAAAAAGGTTATCCAGCACGAGCCTCTACATACCTCATTCTGAACCTCATCATTTGGAAGGACTTTCTTATGGCATCACCAATTGCCTGTGTATTTCTGCTTCAGTTGTGTCAGCATCACAGGCCAACCTCCGTATTCCGCCAACATTTACGGATGTGGTCAACAATGTGACAATGACCAGGTAATTGGTTTTGTGATGTTGATTGAGGGACTGATATTGGCCAGGATACCTGGTGTGATGATCCTTGTATAGTTATCCAAGATGGCTAAAAGTCGTACTGTTGACAAAGAACATCAAGCTATGTATTTGAAACTAAGCTAGTTTATTTTACACTACTTCAAATGGTTTGCACACTTTACTAAATAATAGCTAATAAAACAACAGTATAAAATCGATGTTACTGAAATCTATAATATCTTTTTAGTACAACCAACACTCTCTCAAGCACTCACTATCCTTTTTCACAACCTTCTCCGAGAATAACTAGAGGCGCAGCCTTTGAAAAGACTACTCTGGTGCCATCTAGTGTTGAGATCATTTTTAAAAAAAAATTTAAAAAAATAAAATTTTAGAGTACCCAATTATTTTTTCCAATTAAGAGGCAATTTAGCGCGGCCAATCCACCTACACTGCACATCTTTTGGGTTGTGGGGGCAAAACCACAAACTGAGCCACAGCTGACACAAGAGAGAATATATGTACAGACAAAATTTCAAACCAAATTCAAAGACCTGCATACTCGGTACAAAGCATTACAATGAGACGCCCTTCCTTCCCTCCAGGCCCGTTAACTGAAGATTTACATCCATCCATTTAATTTTAGAGTTTCCTTTCTCTGCAGCATTTGGTTCAAGCCAGCAAGGTCAATCCATAACCTTTATCACTCCCAGTTTTGGTAGAATGTACATAACTAAGGATTGTCGACTTAACATTCGATGGTTACATTTCTTTCAGTATGCCCAATCTACAGAAAGCACACGTAATGTTTTTGACAAATAGAATCCTATCTCCATTGCCTCACAAGAACAAGAGTTTTGGCAGCCAAAGTACTTTTATTTCTTTTCCCATTCTCAAACCATCAGAAATATTATGAAACCAGCTGCAGTACAGCTCAGTTGGCTGGACGGCTGATTCATGATGCGGGGCGATGCCAACAGCGTGGGTTCAATTGCCAAGCCAGCTGAGGTTATTCATGAAGGCCCCACGTTCTCAACCTTGCTCCTCACTTGAGGTGTGGTGACCTTCAGGTTAAATCACCACCAGTCAGATCTCAAAGGGGAGAGCAGCCTATGGTTCTCCAGGACTGTGATGGTATTTTTATAGCTATCAGGACGATTATGTGAAGCTCTGTCAAAATGACCAGTTTCATGTTTCTTGAGTCACCTCAGCATGGAACCTCAAGTACACATATATTTACACAGGTTTAATTATTTTAGTGTTTTATTCTCCCTTAAAACACTTTAAATTTTAAGCTATTTCATCTTAGTATTTAACTCTAACATCAAAATTAGCATCTGGGGCAATATTCTTCCATCCTATCGCGCCTGGCACTGATCCTGTTGCGGCGGGAGCATAGTTGACTTTCCACCAACACTGAGCCAACTCTGGATCAAGGCCTAAATCATATTTAAATAAGCAATTAGGCTCATCTAAGTATGCACGGCCGGTTTGAGCCCACAGTCTACTGGTTCCTGGGTATCACCGGCAGCACCTGCAAGGCCTCATTCGGGTGCCAACGAGTACCGGTCTCCAAAGTGGAGAGCAGGTGTGATGACCACTCCGGGGGCCTTGGCAGGCCATTAGGGTGTCCCGAGTGCTCGGGGACAGTGAAGGGCAGACAGCACTGCCAGAGTGGTCTCATGCTAACATTTATTGATCGGGGCAGAGGTTGCCCCAATACTCTCCAAATAGGAATGATGATTTAAAGTTATTCTTCATCTACTCAGTTCAATACACAAACCAATACATTTTAAAGACCCACAAACCTGAATCCCAGTTTAAATTCTACACTAATCTTTTTAATCCACAGTAGCAGCCAATAAAAAAATCAGCAAGATGCACCATGAAGATGCCCGAAAGAACATAAGAACTAGGAGCAGGAGTAGGCCATCTGGCCCCTCGTGCCTGAAAGATTTCCCCTTGATACTAATGAATCAATACAGAATCTGCTTTCAATTGTTCACAACTGTTATGGTGGCCATGAAGGACATGGGGAATCATCAATAGATCTCCCCATGGGCTTCATGGAGCATGAACTTCCCTATTGCGGAGGTCAGGAGCCCGCCCAATGGGAAATGAGCAGCGGGAGATTCAAACCCGTCGCTTCAAAGCGGTGGTGGTGGCAAGGAGAGGGGTTATAATGGGTTAGGATGGAGGAAGAGTCCTGTAGAGGATCCAACCTTCAACTGTCGCCATGGTGACAGCGGCGCTACCGCTGGCACCGAGGAGATATACGGAGAGCCCGATTGTACAGTCTGCTCTTAGGGGACAATCTAGGAATGAGGGGATGTCGGTGCTAACACCGTTGTGTGAGAACCATGGGTTCAAACCGGGGACGGTGGGTGGGATGTACTGGAGGTCAGAGAGGTGGGGCTGGTGAGGGCGACGGATTTATATTTGGAGAAGGTTCGAAAGTCTGGAAGAGCTGTGGGAGAGGGTAGAGCTACCGAAGGGAAGTGAATTTACAAGTGAGGGACTTTGCACGGAAGGTGTGGAAAAGGTTTACTGGGCTGCCGAAATATATCCTTTTGGAACGGTTGCTGCTTCTGGACATGGAAGATGAGGGTAGGATTGGGGGCATATACTGGTGGCTGGGGGAGCGGGTGGAAGCACAAGTGGTGAAGTTCAAGGCAAAATGGGAGGAGGAGTTGCGGGGGGTGGGGGGGAGATAGGTTGGGAAGTGTGGAGTGCGACGTTGCGCAGGGTGAATTTAGCAAGGTGTCAATTTTTGGGGTAGCGGAAATGCCGGAGCTGGTGGAGGGGAGGAATGCTGATGTTGTGGCCTTCCGCTCTCTGGTCGCCTGGTGAAGAATTGTCCGCTGAATGGCGGTCGACAACGCCGTCGGAGGCTAGGGGACCTGTAAGACTTCCACCGGTTGGAGAAGATTAAGTTTGAATTCACGGTGTGGATTGTTCGTGACCACGTTTGAGGAATTGCTCATCGTGGGCTGGGGAAGACGTGGAAAGAGGAAACTTGTACAGATTGTAAAGTTGAGAGTTCTGGGTAACGTCTCTCAGATTATGTTTTTGTATTTTTGAATATGTTTGGAGTAGAATACATATTTTAAAAATGTTGCTTCAAACTGGGCTCAGATTTGTGCTCTGTAAGCTGTGGTGGCATGTGGTGGCATGACCCCGACCGCATGTGCCCCCTCCTGCAACTCCCCCTCACGCACTGCCCCAAAGCCCTGAAAAGATGCCAAGGGTTCTTTTCATACCATGCCCAATGGGTCCCCAACTATGCGGATAAAGCCCGGCCACTTATCAAAGCCACCATCTTCCCCCTGACGACTGATGCCCGCCTGGCCTTCAGCCGAATCAAGGCAGACATGCACACGGTGGACAAGTCCATCCCCTTCCAGGTGGAGAGCGATGCGTCACATGTCGCCCTGGCCATTACCCTTAACCAGGCGGGCAGGCCCGTGGCCGTTTTTTCCCGTACCCTCAACGCCTCCGAGATTCGACACTCCTCTGTCGAAAAGGAAGCTCAAGCCATTGTGGAAGCTGGGCGGCATTGGAGGCACTACCTCGCTGGTAGAAGGTTCACCCTCGTCACCGACCAACGGTCAGTAGCCTTTATGTTCAACAACACACAGCGGGGCAAGATCAAGAATGATAAAATCTTGAGGTGGAGAATCGAACTCTCCACCTATAACTACGATATTGTATTTCGTCCGGGGAAGCTCAACGAGCCCCCAGATGCCCTGTCCAGCGGCACATGCGCCAGCGCGCAAGATGACCGACTTCGGGCCATCCACAACGACCTCTGTCACCCGGGGGTCACCCGGCTTCTCCACTTCATCAAGGTCCGCAACCTACCCTACTCCACCGAGGAGGTCAGGGCCATGACCAGGGACTGCCAAATCTGCGCGGAGTGTAAGCCACATTTCTATCGGCCAGACAAGGCCCACCTGGTGAAGGCATCCTGGCCCTTTGAGCGCCTCAGCATCGATTTCAAAGGGCCCTTCCCCGCCACTGACCGCAACGCGTATTTTCGTAATGTCGTTGACGAGTACTCCCGTTTCCCCTTTGCCATACCATGCCCCGACATGACCGTAGCCACTGTCATTAAGGCCCTGCATAGTATCTTCACCCTGTTCGGTTTCCCCACTTACGTCCACAGTGACCGGGGCTTCTCGTTTATGAGCGACAAGCTGCGTCATACCTGCTTGGTAAGGGCATTGCTTCGAGCAGGACTCCCAACTACAACCCCCGGGGAAACGGACAGGTGGAGAGGGAGAACGCGACGGTATGGAAGGCCGTCCTTCTGGCCCTATGGTCTAGGAGTCTCCCAGTTTCCCGCTGGCAGGAGGTCCTCCCCGACGCGCTCCACTCCATTAGGTCTCCTTTGCACGGCCACGAACGAGACCCCTCATGACCGTCTATTTGTCATCCCCAGGAAATCCACCTCTGGGGTCTCGCTTCCGTCCTGGCTGACGATACCAGGGCCTGTCCTCCTCCGAAAGCACGTGAGGAGCCATAAGTCCGACCTCATGGTTGAGAGGGTCCAGCTCCTTCACGCCAACCCTCAGTATGCCTACGTGGCGCACCACAACGGCCGACAAGATACAGTCTCCCCCTGAGACCTGGCACCTGCCGGTTCCCCTGCGACCATCACCTACCCCCCCACCCTACACCGAACACCGCCCCCGCCCCTACGTGGCCTACACCCCCTCCCCCCATCGCCGACCTACAGGGATGAAGCTCCAAAAGACACGCTCCCGGAGTCAACGAACTCAACACCCGTGCCCGCAGTGATGAGTTCGAAACCCATGTCCGCAGTGAAACCAGAGCTCAGGCAATCGCAGCGAACGATCAAAGCACCGGACAGACTCGATCTGTGAGCCCACTTCACCCCCGTTGGACTTCAATTTTTAACAGGGCTGTGAATGTGGTGAATGCATTACTGCTACCATTCACCATTGTATTGCATTACATTGTATTTAGTTCACCCTTCTTCTAAATTCCATCCAAGAAATCTAATAGTAAGTCCAAATCTTTATCATTATCCAACTGCTGGGCATCCAGCTCATCAGATACTTCGCTTCTGATTTTACTTCTTGTGGATGGAACAATCTTGTTAGCTTGCTTCCTCAATGGTGGGGATATAACCTACATCCACACACTTGTGGAAGAAACTGGGATCATATGACCATTCAGCCACTCAATCCATGGCTGATCTGTATCGCAACTGCATTTACCCACCTTGACTTCCTGTTTCTTGACACCCTTGGTTAACAAGAATCTCCTGGAATACGATACACTGGCGCACAAGCTATTGAATAATCTGAGTATTTGGCAATGGCTTTATGCTTGCCATGGGTTATGCAAATTGTTTCAAAATTTTGATTTACAATTGATCTCATATGCTGGCCTTAAAGTGCATCAGAGCAAGGTGAAATTTAAATGGGAGAAGTTGCACTGCTGGTGTGAAATGTTGTTGCTTTGTACCAGCTGTTGTGTGTCTGTCATTAATGGTGCTCTTCTCGATTATTAAATGACACAGATTTCCCCTGGCTTTTCTCCATTACAGCTGGTAAGAACCATAAAACACTCATGCAGCGCCCTGTTCGTAACAATCGATAAAGTGGTTGTGGCATTGGATGTGGAGAAGGCGTTTGACGGAGTAGAATGGGGATATTTGATGCTGGTTCTCGAGCGGTTTGGGATTGGACCACAATTTGTAGATTGGGTAAGATTGCTGTATAGGGAGCTGAGGGTGAGTGTCCGCACGAATAATATGAATTCGGGGTACTTTGCACTGTGGGACCAGGCAGGGATGTCTGTGGTGAATGTACATCGTGTAATTCACACTGTATAGTATTGTGTCCTTCTGGACTCTGTCTGTGAGCCGTTGCATGGCTCTGCCCACAGGGGAAGATGAGGAGCTTGTACAGGGCTCCACCCTTGGCTCTGCCCATGGCCCCTCCCACTACCGGAAGTATAAAGTGCTGCAGCCTTGTGAGTCTGCCCTCAGTTCGTCTGGTCGCAGGCAGGCTCAGTTGTAAGTCTATTAAAGCCACAGTTTACTTCCTATCGTGTCTCGAGCGAATTGATGGTCACATCAATGTCTTATGTCTCCCCTGTTATTTGAGCTTGCGATTGAGCCGTTGGTCATCGCGTTGCGGAGTTCGGAGGTGTGGAGAGGGATAGTGCTGGGGGGAGGGGAGGGTAGAGAATAGGGTCTCTTTGTATGCCAATGACTTGC
Source organism: Scyliorhinus canicula (assembly GCF_902713615.1). Lineage (NCBI taxonomy): Eukaryota > Metazoa > Chordata > Chondrichthyes > Carcharhiniformes > Scyliorhinidae > Scyliorhinus > Scyliorhinus canicula. The sequence goes on along the minus strand of NC_052158.1, from coordinate 78,615,962 downwards.
TGTTGTATGTATCGGAACCGAGTATGTTGATGAGTGGCATATTGGAGCTCCACGAGCGATTGGGTCTTTATCGGGGCATAAGCTAAATGTAGATAAAAGTGATTTTTTTTTGTGGTGTCTCGGCCAGGGGTGGAGTAGGGGAGGCTACCATTCCATAGGGCGGGGCTCACTTTAGATATCTGGGGGTGCAGGTAATGGAATTGGGGGGGGGTCTCCGTAGGTATAACATTATTGGTTTGGTGGGAAAGGTGAAGGCGGACTTGGTCTCCCACTGTCTCTGGCAGGTTGGGTACAGGCAATTAAAATGAATGTGTTGCTGCGATTCTTGTTTATTTTTCAGTGCCTGCCGATCTTCCTGCAAAAGGCATTTTTCAAGGAGGTTAAAAAAATGATTACCTTGTTTATATGGGGGGGGGGGGGGGGGGGGGGGTGGAGGGAAAGGTGGCTTGGATTAGGAAGGTGCTGTCACAGAGAGGACGGCAGTCAAGGTGGTTGGGTCTTCCGAATTTATTATATTATTACTGGGCGGCGAAAGCGGAAAAGGTGAGGAGCTAGGTTAGAGGGGATGGGGGACTCCCAGTGGGTTAGAATGGAGGAGAGTCTGTGCAGGGGGTTGGGGCTGAGGGCGTTGGCAACAGTGCCGCTCCCGATGGCCTGGGGAAATTCTCAGGGAATCCGGTGGTAGTAGTGACGTTGAAGATCTGGAGGCAGTTGCGCCAGCACTTCTAGGCTGGGGGTGGGTTCAAGGGAAATGCCAATTCAGGGAATCACAGGTTTGAGCCAGGGAAATGGGATGGGGGTTTTCGGAGATGGGAGGAGAAGGGAGTTAGAGCACTAAAGGATTTGTTTCTGGGGGGCTGGTTTGTGGGACTGAAGGAGGGGCAGGGGGAAATGTTTAGGTATATGCAGGCCCGAGATTGCTCGAAGAAGGAGACACAGAGCTTTCCAGTGGCGCCGGCCTCCACACTGTTGGAGGAGGTGCTAATGACAGGGGGAATGAAGGGGGTGGTGTCAGCGATTTATGGGGTTATTCTGGGAGAAGAGACGACATAGCTGGAGGGGATTAAGACAACGTGGGAGGAAGAGTTGGGAGAGGGCATGGAGGAGAGGTTGTGGTGTGAGGTGCTCCAGAGAATGAATGCCTCAACTTTGTGCATGAGGTTGGGGCTGATATAGCTGAAGGTGGTGTATAGGATGCACCTCACAGAATGTGAGGATGAGCCAACTCTTTGATGGGGTAGAGAACGTTTGTGAATGTTATGGAGGGGGGGTGGGAGGGTGGGGGGGGGGGGGGGGGGGCGCAAATCACGTTCATATGTTTTGGTCCTGTCCAAAGCTGGAGGGGTATTGGAGGAAGGGCTTCAGGGTGATTTCGGAGCTGGTACATATGAAGCTTGAACCGGGTCCCCTGGAAGCCACATTCGGGGTATTGGATCAGCCGGGGTTGGAAGCGGGTGCAGAGACAGATGTTTTAGCCTTCACCTTGTTGATCGGCCAAAGGCGGGTAATGTTGGGGTGGAGGTCAGCTTCTCCACCCTGTGCCCTTGCGTGGCGGGGGGGATCTGTTGGAGTTTGTAACACTCAAGAAGGTGAAGCTTGAGTTGAGGGGAAAGATTCTACAATTCATGGGCTTTGTTTATTATGCACTTTCAGGAGTTGGATGACATTGAACACTGTGGGGTGGGGGGGAGGATTGAATTGTGTACGTTGTTGGTGACTATGTATGGGGTAATAATGGATTCCTGATTACTTTTCTTTGACGTTTGTATGTAAAATGTTGTTGGTTGTTTGGGGTTTGGTGGGAGGAAGGGATTGTTGGCCAGTGGACTGACATTGTATCTGTTACCGTGGATTGTTTGTTGGTGGGTGTAAATTTGGATGAAAATGTGAAAAACGAGGAGAATAAAAAACAGATATGCGAATGGTGTTGCAACTACGCGTGGTGTACTGTTTCCGAGGAGGCAGAGCATCGCGATTCAACATCAAACCAGCGCCTGTCGCGATTTTGGCGTCGGGAGCTATTCTCCGCCCGACCGCACGCCCCGATTTTGTTGTAAGGCAACAGGTAAAGTAAACAGTCTCAAAATATAAATTGAAATTAAATTTCAAGCAATCTTTAATATCACTTCAGCAGTTGGTTTGGGCTAAATGTTTGGCCTGAATTGTACTGGCTCCTCCAACGAATGGGTTGAATGGCAGGGGACACAGGTACAATAATGGGGAAAAACATCAGGGCGGCTCTCCGTTGTGATCCTGTCAATGGGGCATTTTTCCAGTGGTGGAAACAAATGCATATCAGCTACCCACCCCTAGGTGGCAGGCAACTGATAAACATAATTAGAGACTTAATTAGGGACCTTCAGCATGTTGCCGACAGAGGTGTGGCCCCCTGTCACTTGGGGAGGCCACCAGCTTAACGGAGGTGGCTCCCCTGTGATAGCCACAGAAAGAGGCAGAGAATCCATGCCGCAGACAGCCCCGCAGCCCAGACAACATTCCTAACGGTTTTCCCTTCCAACCCTGAGACTTATAAATTTTTCATCTTTATTTAACTTACTTGCTGGAAGCTCAGCGTTTCTTCAATGCCTCAGCAACGACCACCTCTTCAGGTGGTGCTGACTGTTGTAAGGTTGTTTGGTGTCTCACTAAGACATCTGAAGGCTTGTGTATTTGAACATAAACAACTTACGTATTAATAACTCATAACTATGCACATCTCCAGGGTACTACCCCAACTAGTGCCCCAGCTACGTGCTGCCCTCATGCCGGCATCTCCCGTGAACACAGTCTACCATCATGTAATTCTTTGTGTCATAATACGGGTGGTACTGTTTCCCCTGTCCCATATTGACCCTTACTTACTCGAACACCCGTATACTAAACTAATGAGCTTTCAGAGCTGCTGCTTTTGTGATTGGGAAGCTGCCTGTTGTAAAGCAGCCTTCACTGCTGGCAAGTGCTGACTCAGCACTCACTGTTCATCGCGATGCTGGGGCCCTGATGCCCACTATAAAATTCAGACTTTCAATAGGAGCTTCTTTGAGTAAAGAATTCAATAATAAGAATGGAGAATAACTACGGCTGGGGTGAATAATGCTGTGTGATGCTGACGTACCAGCATATTAATCTCCCTATCTAAAGTGTCTTCATCCACTATTTTACCTGAGCATGTTAGAGAGATTAAACCGGAGCACCCGGAGGAAACCCACGTAGACACAGGAAGAACGTACAAACTCCACACAGTCACCCGAGGTCGGAATCAAACCCTGGTCCCTCGCGCTGTGAGGCAGCAGTGCCACCGTGCCAGTGATTAAACAAGTGGATTGAAGCACTGCAGCCTAGGGCGCTGAGGACCAGGGTTCGAATCCCGGCCCTGGGTCACTGTCTGTGTGGAGTTTGCACATTCTCCACGTGTCTGCTTGGGTTTCACCCCCACAACCCAAAGATGTGCAGGGTAGGTGGATTGGCCATGCTAAATTACCCCTTAATTGGTAAAAATATAATTGGGTACTCAAAATTTATTTAAAAAAACAACTGGATTGAAGTAGTGGGCAGGAATCATGCAAACACATTTAAATATGAATATCACTTAGTGTAATTCCTGTAAAGACTTTAGGATCCTTAATGAAACAGCATTGGGCTGTAAATGGAAAAGAACTGGATTAAATCTGATTGAGAACAATTTTAAAAGCTGATATTAATCTTGGTGACTCAGCGCTGGTTTTGGCTTCAGTGGAAAAGGAAAATAAGACGGGTCAACTTGACTCTCAATAACTCAGTTTCTGATTACGAGCTTTACCTTATACATCTTTTAACCAGTTGTTTAATTGACACATTGAGTGGATCTCAAGAGATCTCAGACTCTGATCAAAACATAAACACTTGCGAACATTAAGGGAATGTCGATGCATCATCACAGGGAATCTGTTATTCCATTTCAGCAGCCTGCTTTTGCAAGGTCTCACAATCAGGATGTAAGTGTGTGCTGATGTACATGAGGAGAGGAAATAATAGTGTGCATTGGTCATCATCTACAAAGCAGCTTATAATCCTGTGAACAAACCAACTGTTATATTTTTTCTGTTGGGTAAACCCCCAAAAACCCTTCTTTTGGCAAAAGGATTGAATGTTCACCAAGGTCACAAAACAATTGCCAAAACTAATTTGATCTCCAATATACTGGTAATATTTGAAAATTCCCATGTAATAGAAATGGAATTGGACTAATTATGAAGCAGCGCGCAGGACTATTTATAAACAGATATAACTGTGAAATATGCTGCTTAAAAACACTGGTGTAAGTCAAGTAATAAAAACAGAATTTTAATTATTCTGTCACTGTTAATCATTGGCTCTGAGCTTTCTCACTGGTGGTTTGAAAAAGCGCCACCTATTGGTGAAGCTTTGTGCTGCACAGTATTTAAGTAAATATTTTGATGTGATTTTAGGCTACTACCACAGGATGGAGACAGAGATTAAGACTGCGACAATTAGATTGGTGCCCAGACAATGTTCATTATAACGGGGGCCGGTTTAGCTCAGTTGGCTGGACAGCTGTATTGTGATGCGGAGCAAGGCCAACAACGCGGGTTCAATCCCCGTACCGGCTGAGGTTATTGATGAAGGCCCTGCCTTCTCAACCTTGCCCCTTGCCTGAGGTGTGGTGATCCTCAGGCTAAATCACCACCTATCAGCTCTCACTATGGTGACTTTACCTTTACAGTTCGTTAATATATAGTAAAGTAGCCATAATCCCAGATGATCATAGGCTTCTTTCCCCTTTGAGGGGACTGAGTTAAACCAGCCCCCTAACTAAACACATGAATATTTACACAAATTAGTGTGTTCAAATTAGTTGGAGCTTACGTGAATATTTATTTGATGCTCTAAGTAATGGAGATGGTCGATAGCTTTAAGTTCCTGGGGGGTCACCATCAGCAACAGTCTGTCCTGGTCCACTCACGTTGATGCAACAGTCAAGAAAGCCCATCCTGTGGAAGCTAAAGAAATTTGGCATGTCTGCATCGGCTCTTACAAATGTGCGATAGAGAGCATCCTATCCGGCTGCATCACAGCCTGGTATGGCAACTGCTCAGTCCAAGATCGCAAGAAACTGCAGACTGTAATGAACTTAGTCCAACGCATCACACAAAATTGCCACCCCCACATTGATTCTGTATACACCTCTCGCTGCCTCAGGAAGGCAGACAGCATTATCAGATACCCACTCACCCGGGCATTGCGTTCTTCCAGACCCTTCCATCAGGCAGCAGGTACTCGCACATCCAGACATAGGAACAGCTTCTTCCCCAAAGCTACAAGACTCCTCAACGACTCCCCTCTCGGAGTGATCTGTTCCCTGTAAGAACACTTTTCACGACGCCCTATGCTGCTCTTGCTCTTGCTCATGTATTTGCTTTGTTGGCCCTTTGTTTCACACTGTAACCAATCGCTGTCGATGTACTATTTACATATGTCAATGTTCCCTGTTGATTATTCTTCTGTCTACTATGTACGTACTGTGTACGTTCTCCATCCATAGAAACTTACTTTTCACTGTACTTTGGTACATGTGACAATAAATTAAATCAATCAATCAAAATTTGTCTATTTATTGGATTTCTTATTACTTACTATTATTTCTTACTCTGTTTTTTCATACCAACTGATGAGGCAAATAAGTAATGGTGTACTTATTAATCTTGGAATTTCTTTACAGTACATGAACAACATGGGGAACCTGCATGCAAATTGTTACAAATGTTTTCTCCCCATGTCCTTCCCCTCTTTGCTGTTTCCCTGTGTTGTGCCTCATTACCGCAAAAAGAGCAATCAGCCAGTTCCATTCTATGACCAGGTGTTGATGGGTATGTCATTGAAGATGAACCAAATTTCTATCTGGAGAAGCATTCATGCCCCTCAAATCCAGTATGTCTGACATTGAAACGTCACTGTTTGCATGTAATCGCTGGTACAGCCCACCCGTACCATCTTCTATTGCCATTATTCATCAAGTTTCTGACAGATCTTGAGACTAATTTGGGGCATGTCAAATGGGATTGCTGGTCACTACGAGTGGCAGAGAAGGGGTCCAGAGGCAATAATTAAATTCAATATGACATGTGTTCAGGCCAAGATTCAAGAGTCACGTCAGAAACAACCAAAATGGGGAGGTCTTACCCTCCACGTTCTGGGAGGCGCTAAAGACCGTGATTAGAGGGTAAATTATCACCTTTAAAGCGTGAAGGGATAGAGAGGTGAGAGCGGCTAGGCAGCAGCTTGTTGACTCCAGACCGTAAATACTCTGAGGCCCCGACCATAGAGCTCTTGGCAGAGAGGAAAAAGCTAGAAATGGACATTGACCTGATCTCCAGGAGGAAAGCAGTGCACCAACTCCGTCAGACATGGGGGTCCCGATGGGAACATGGGGACAAAGCCAGCTGCCTGTTGGCGCACCAGCTGAGAAAGCAGGTAGCCATCAGAGATCGTGCAAATTAGGGACAACAGAGGCATTCTAGAAACAGACCCAGACAAGGTTAACAGAACTTTCCAGGACTTTTACTGGGGACTGTACACCTCAGAGTCCCCAACAGGGGACGCGGGGATGAAACAGTTCCTCGGTGGACTGAACATGCCAGTCATGGGGAAGGACAGAAAATGGGGCCTGGGAGCACCACTAGAACTGGGAGAGATCATGGAGAGTATAAGCTCCATGCAGGCGGGGAAGGCGCCGGCACAGACGGGTTCCCGGCGGACTTTGAAAAAACATTCGCGACAGCACTGGCCCCGCACCTGCTGGCAAGGGGCACACTGCCACCTACACTAGCACAAGCCTCAATCTCGCTAATACCCAAGAAAGACAAAGACCCGATCGAATGCAGTTCATACAGATCCATCTCGCTCCTGAATGTAGACGCCAAAATATTGGCCAAGATCCTAGCCAAAAGGCTAGAAGACTGCGTATCAGAGGTGGTCACAGAGGATCAAACAGGCTTTGTTAAAGGTAGACCGTTAACATCGAACATCAGGCGTCTGCTGAATGTGACCATGACCCCATCCGGGGACAGAGCACCTGAGGCGATCGTCTTCCTGGACGCAGGAAAGGTCAAGTGGTAGTACCTCATAGAGGAGCTCGACCGGTTCGGACTCGGAAAAGGATCCACCTCATGGGGGAAGCTCCTGTACAACTCTCCCATGGCAAGCATATGGACAAATAGCATCAGCTCCCAGTACTTCCCAGCTGCACAGGGGCACCAGGCAGGGATGCCGGCAGTCCCCGCTGCTGTTCGCCCTAGCGATCGAACCATTAGCGATCGCTCTCAGAACAGCAAACAACTGGAGGGGGATCCAAAGAGGAAGGAGAGAGCATAGACCTGCTCCTCTACATCTCGGACCCACAAAGCAGCATGGAAGGAATCATCACGCTCCTGAAAGGGTTTGGTGCCTTCTCGGGCTACAAACTCAACATGAGCAAAAGTGAGATTTTCCTGGTGAACCCGCAAGGGGAGGGACAGCATTAATGGGACTGCCGTTTAAACAAGCCCGACACAAAGTCCGTTACCTGAGGATCCAAATTACTCATGGCTGGATGGGGAACAACAAATGGAACCTGACCGGGGCGGGGGGGGGGGGGGGGGAAGAAGAAGAATGCTAGGATCACACAGAAGGTCCGACAGAAGACAAAATCCAGGGGAGGGCTAGCCCTCTCAAACCTACAATTCTACCACTGGGCAGCGACAGTGGAAGAGTGATAGGATGGACAAAGGAGCCAGAAACCGAGTGGGTGCGCGAGGACGAAGCCTCCTGCAAGGAGACTTCTCTCTGGGCCCTCGCCATGGCGGCACTCCCATCCCCACCCAAGAAACATTCCAGCAGCCTAGTGGTGATAGTCATCCTCCAGACGTGGAACCAACTACAGCTGCAATTCGGAGTGACCAAAATATCCGACAAAGCCCCCATCTGCAATAACCACAGGTTCGCACCAGCACTCACCTACGTCACCTTCAAAAGGTAGAGACAGGATGGGGAGCATGGACAGTCATGGACCTAGACCTGATGGTAGGGTCACAACACTGGACAAACTGACGCAGAGATTCAAACTAGCTAAAGACAACAAACTCGGATACCTGCTGCTTAAACTTCCTACGGAAGGAGACAAGGGCATACCCACGACCACCATGACAGACACCATTAGAAGAGCTACTGGACGCAAACATCCTAGGCAGAGGGAACTGTAGTGACATGTACGAAGACTGATAGAGAGAGGGCCGACACCGAACTGGACACGTCATGGAGGAAATTAAAGGTAGACCTGGGGTTAAAAATAGGGTGGGATGATTCTGGAGCGAAGCACTGCACAGGGTCAACTCTACCTCCACATGAAATGAAAAGAAAATTGCTTATTGTCACAAGTAGGCTTAAAACAAAGTTACTGTGAAAAGCCCCTAGTCGCCACATTCCGGCGGCTGTTCTGGGAGACTGGTATGGGAATTGAACCCGCACTGCTAACCTGCCTTGATCTGCTTTAAAAGCTAGCTGTTTAGCCCTGTGCTAAACCAACCCCCACATGTGCGAGGCTCAACCTAACGCAGCTAAAAGTGGCACATAGAGCCCACTTGACAGAGCCCACTTGACCAGAACCCGAATGAGCAGGTTCTTTCCAGAGGTGGAGAATAGATGTGAACGGTGCCAAGGAGGCCCGGTCAACCACACACATGTTCTGGTTTTGCCCCAGACGTGCTGGGCAGCCTTCTTCGAGGCAATATTCAAAGTGTTGGGGATGAGGATGGAGCCATGACCGAAAGTGGCAGTTTTTGGGGCATCAGACTGGCCAGATCTCTTCATGGGGAGGAGGGCGGACCCTTGCCTTTGCCTCCCTGGTCGCACACCGTAGAATCCTGCTCGTTTGGCAGTCAGCAGTACCACCGAAAGCTGCAGACTGGCTGTCCAACCTATCGGAATTTCTCCAGATAGAGAAAATCAATTTTGCCATCCGTGCGTTGGGAGAGGGCTGCTACAAAACATGGGAGCCATTCACCAACTGTTCAGAGACCTTTTTGTGGCCGACACATAAATAAATAAGTAGCCAGTAGCCCGAGAGAAATAGCCAGGACATGACAGAAAGAGAAAAGCGTGGGAGGTCCCGAGAGGGGGAGGGAGGGTTAAGGGGGAGCAAGGTGAGGTAGCAAAACCCAGCAAGAAAGAATGGATGGCAGCAGTGAAGAAGGTGTGTGGGAAGGGTGGGGGGGGGGGAGAATAAAAAAGGGGCGCCAGAGGGGGGAAACAGATACGAGAACAAACAAATGTGTGGTGGTGGTGGTGGGGGGGGGGGGGGAGAGAGCACAAGGGAAGCCAACAGTGGCAGCAACCGCAGCACGGCGAGAGAACGCAACAAAAAAATGGGAAGGGGAAAGGAGCAATGGCCGATACTGAGGCAACTGCACAAAAGAATGTAAAAAGCAATAGCTTTTTTTACACCATTCAGGTGCCCCTCCACCCCAGTTAGATGATCAGTAAAAAGGAGAGAATAGAAGAGAGGGGAGGAAAGACCACTCCTGTCCGGTTGTATTTCCTAGCGCCTATGTGTTTTGTTTTGCAAGGTATATACCTGTATCTATAACTTGTACAAAACCCAATAAAAAACATTTATAAAAAAAAAGTAATGTCAGAAGATTTTGCTCGGATGTTTTTTCTGGATGGATATTGTTGCTCTGTTCTCATCACTTCCAGTCACTTGCAGTCCCTGTTGTCTAAGCGCAGCTGAGATAGCAGAATGAAGACTACCTGATGGAACCCTTCTCCCTGTCCACCAGAGGCAGATAGAGTTGCTTTGCCACAGAAAGTAAGGACAGAGGTGTTGAGCTGGAATTTCCCAGACACTGACCTACATTGGCTCCTGGGCCCCGAACAACTCCACTTGTAAACTTTCATCCTCATGCTCTGCCCCTCCCTATCTCTGTTACCTCCTCCAGCTCTATTACCCTCGGAGATCTCAGTGTTCCTCCAACTTGCCCCATTTCAATGCCTCCTTTACTCACCTCTGCTGCCGAGGTCTCTGGAATTCTTTCCGTGTGTTGTGTAAAGTCTCACCAAGTTGGTGCGATCCAACGGATTTCACGGACGTTTTTGAACATGTACCTAAAACTCCCAAATGGATTCCCATGACTGTAGCATTGTAAGGACCTTGTAAGGAATACACAGCCTTTGAAAAACATTCAACCCTATTAGAGATCACGAGGCTCTTGAATGCAGTGCAGGCACGCACAGTGTTTATAGAATAGAACAGTACAGCACAGAACAGGCCCTTCGGCCCTCGATGTTGTGCCGAACAATGATCACCCTACTCAAACCCACGTAACCCGTATACCCATAACCCAACAATCCCCCCATTAACCTTACACTACGGGCAATTTAGCATGGCCAATCCACCTGACCCGCACATCTTTGGACTGTGGGAGGAAACCGGAGCACCCGGAGGAAACCCACGCACACACGGGGAGGACGTGCAGACTCCACACAGACAGTGACCCAGCCGAGAATCGAACCTGGAACCCTGGAGCTGTGAAGCATTGATGCTAACCACCATGCTACCGTGAGGCCCCTGTTCTGTCCTGTAAGTAAGCAATGTCATGCTACAGAGTTAGAGTTCCATATCCTACAGAACGAAAGCAGCCCATTTGGCCCAACAGGCCAAAGCCGGCATTTATGCACCACATGAGCGACCTCTCTCTGACCTCGCACATGCAACACTGTTTGCTGCAGCGATCATGAAAGTCAATAATTAGACTGCATGTTTTCAGGCCCATTGTGTGGGTCCATAATCAAGGAAAACCCAAAAGCTTTCTATAGGTATGTCAGGAATAAAAGAATGACTAGGGTAAGAGTAGGGCCAGTCAAGGACAGTGGTGGGAAGTTGTGTGTGGAGGCTGAGGAGATAAGCGAGATACTAAATGAATACTTTTCGTCAGTATTCACTCAAGAAAAAGATAATATTGAGGAGGAGAATGCTGAGACCCAGGCTATTAGAATAGATGGCATTGAGGTGCGTAGGGAAGAAGTGTTGGCAATTCTGGACAAGGTGAAAATAGATAAGTCCCCGGGGCCGGATGGGATTTATCCTAGGATTCTCTGGGAAGCCAGGGAAGAGATTGCTGAGCCTTTGGCTTTGATTTTTAGGTCATCATTGGCTACAGGAATAGTGCCAGAGGACTGGAGGATAGCAAATGTGGTCCCTTTGTTCAAGAAGGGGAGTAGAGATAACCCCGGTAACTATAGGCCGGTGAGCCTAACGTCTGTGGTGGGTAAAGTCTTGGAGAGGATTATAAAAGATACGATTTATAATCATCTAGATAGGAATAATATGATTAGGGATAGTCAGCATGGTTTTGTGAAGGGTAGGTCATGCCTCACAAACCTTATCGAGTTCTTTGAGAAGGTGACTGAACAGGTAGACGAGGGTAGAGCAGTTGATGTGGTGTATATGGATTTCAGTAAAGCATTTGATAAGGTTCCCCACGGTCGGCTATTGCAGAAAATACGGAGGCTGGGGATTGAGGGTGATTTAGAGATGTGGATCAGAAATTGGCTAGTTGAAAGAAGACAGAGAGTGGTAGTTGATGGGAAATGTTCAGAATGGAGTTCAGTTACGAGTGGCGTACCACAAGGATCTGTTCTGGGGCCGTTGCTGTTTGTCATTTTTATAAATGACCTAGAGGAGGGCGCAGAAGGATGGGTGAGTAAATTTGCAGACGACACTAAAGTCGGTGGAGTTGTAGACAGTGCGGAAGGATGTTGCAGGTTACAGAGGGACATAGATAAGCTGCAGAGCTGGGCTGAGAGGTGGCAAATGGAGTTTAATGTGGAGAAGTGTGAGGTGATTCACTTTGGAAAGAATAACAGGAATGCGGAATATTTGGCTAATGGTAAAATTCTTGGTAGTGTGGATGAACAGAGGGATCTCGGTGTCCATGTACATAGATCCCTGAAAGTTGCCAGCCAGGTTGATAGGGTTGTGAAGAAGGCCTATGGTGTGTTGGCCTTTATTGGTAGAGGGATTGAGTTCCGGAGCCATGAGGTCATGATGCAGCTGTACCAAACTCTGGTACGGCCGCATTTGGAGTATTGCGTACAGTTCTGGTCGCCTCATTATAGGAAGGACGTGGAAGCTTTGGAACGGGTGCAGAGGAGATTTACCAGGATGTTGCCTGGTATGGAGGGAAAATCTTATGAGGAAAGGCTGATGGACTTGAGGTTGTTTTCGTTAGAGAGAAGAAGGTTAAGAGGTGACTTAATAGAGGCATACAAAATGATCAGAGGGTTAGATAGGGTGGACAGCGAGAGCCTTCTCCCGCGGATGGAGGTGGCTAGCACGAGGGGACATAGCCTTAAATTGAGGGGTAATAGATATAGGACAGAGGTCAGAGGTGGGTTTTTTACGCAAAGAGTGGTGAGGCCGTGGAATGCCCTACCTGCAACAGTAGTGAACTCGCCAACATTGAGGGCATTTAAAAATTTATTGGATAAGCATATGGATGATAAGGGCATAGTGTAGGTTAGATGGCCTTTAGTTTTTTTTTTGTTTTTTTCCATGTCGGTGCAACATCGAGGGCCGAAGGGCCTGTACTGCGCTGTATCGTTCTGTGTTCTGTGTTCTGTGTTCTGTGTCTTAAGATCACCGCACCACCAGAGGAGGCAGAATTCAGCCCCCCTCATTCGTTTTAGGGCAGCATCACAACCTGATGCTGAGGGGAGGAGCAAAATAATAAACACACGGAACAAAGAGAGGAGGAGAGAAAACATTTCCTGATTCACAAGCACGAATAGCCCAGATGCTGGGAAGGAAAAAAAAAGTTAAAACTTGCAGCACTTTTCACAACCAAAGCACTTCATTGTCAATGAGGTACATTTGACATGTGGTCACTATTACTGTTTGGAACCAATTTGTGTTCGGCAAGCTCCTCAAACAGCAATGTGATAATGAGCAGACACTGTTTTTGTAATGCTGATTGAAGGATATTGGCAACCCACCCCCCGCTTTTCTTCGATTGCATAGATTGTGTGCTAGAATGGAAGTTGTATATTTGGGCAGTGTTTTGACAGAGGAGAGCAGGACCCAGTTGCGCACATAGTGGTCCAACTAGATCTGGTGATAAATGGCTTAAGCCACTACTGTTCTATATATGTTCAAGCCACTGCCCCATAGAAAGGAGATGCCAGCTGTACCAGGGAAACAACTAGGCGAGTCGAGAGTAAGGGTTACTGGAGTAATCGAAGATGGAAGCGAGCAAATATGATTGAGATGTTTGTTACATTGTAGTGAACAAAAGACCAAAGGCTGGACAGTTGGGGGTTTGTATGTATTGTTGTAAGGGACTTGGGGATGGAACTCTTTCCAGAGGTGGACACAGAGAGAAGGGGGATGTGAATGGTGAAATATACAAGGAAGAAATTAAAAATGGCATTGTCTGTGATTGAGATGATTGAAATAGAGAGGTCACCCAAGACAGCATTCTTAAAATAATTCCCAAAAGTCGGTGTAGAATACTAGCAGCAAATCATCACACACTATGTGGAACAATCTCCAAGTTAAAATTCAGAGTTACGTGCTCCAGGCATAAGTATTGAGCCTGAACTGAAATGCTGGCAACAATTTGGCTGGGTCTGTGAAACGTTCTTTCAGATAACTGACAGGCTTGTCATATCTCTCCACTGGTGCAGATGCTATTGCCTCAGGACTTTTGAGCTTAGTGCGTGGCACTTTAACCCAGATACTGGCACTCAGCAAACTCTAAGGCCCATTATAGAACATGATCACAGCCAATTGTATCCTTTTGATATGCATTCAAGAGTACAAAAATACACAATGCGAAACTGGCTTGGTGTGGCTAATCGGGACAGGTTGACCAATCCAAGAAAATCATACGGAGAAATTATCCCAACACACATAATAAGATCAGTCCAATTATTTAACTCATGTTGCCACTTTAAGCAGCTCCGTCAATATGTGAAAGAGTAATCTGGTAGTCTAAAGGTACCAGCAACAACTAACATTACCTTCAGATCACAACAAAGATTCAGCTGAATAAAAGCAAATTACTGCGGATGCTGGGATCTGAAACCAAAGAGAAAATGCTAGAAAATCTCAGCAGGTCTGGCAGCATCTGTAGGGAGAGAAAAGAGTTAACATTGACAAAGGTTCATCTGGACTTGAAATGTTAGCTCATTTCCCTCCCTACAGATGCTGCCAGACCTGTTACGGTGTTCCAGCCTTTTCTCTTTGGTTAAAGATTCAGCTGACCTGCACATTTCAAGAAAAGTGAGAGATCTGTTTTACATGGACTGTGCTGCACAATTTATTAAATTTGGAGGAAAACGTCTGGATTCTCCTGTTGAAGCTGGAGTTCCAGCATCCTGTTGCCAAGAGTGAGTGAGGGAGGGCTTATAGATTCCTTCAAAGAGACAGGTTTCACTGTGGATTGGCACAATTCCAACCAAGTCTGAAAAACATCTGCAATGATTTTTGTGGTCTTAATTCACCAATCTGGTGTTTTGACAATGATCATGTGGGCTGTGACCTTATTGTGAAGAGCCTTTTCAATTTTCTGATCCGAATATAATAATTTCCTCAACTAGTTTTGTGGATTGATTTGCTGATAATGAATAGCATCTAGCTTTCAGCATAAAAGCGTTCAGAATTAACATGAAATCCAGTCAATTTAACATGTTGGAAGGACTCGTGGTACAAAGGTACAAATAAAAGCTGGTTTATTAAGATTTGCAAAAAAAAAAGAAACAATCCAGTTTACTGTATGACGAAATGCGTGGAAAAAACTGAAAAGTGTAGAGGATACTGGAAGTCTGCAGAGGGATTTGGATAGGTTAAGTGAATGGGCTAGGGTCTGGCAAATGGAATACAATGTTGACAAATGTGAGGTTATCCATTTTGGTAGGAATAACAGCAAACGGGATTATTATTTAAACAATAAAATATTAAAGCATGCTGCTGTGCAGAGAGACCTGGGTGTGTTAGTGCATGAGTCACAGAAAGTTGGTTTACAGGTGCAACCTGGGTGATTAAGAAGGCAAATGGAATTTTGTCCTTCATTGCTAGAGGGAAGGAGTTTAAGACTAGGGAGGTTATGCTGCAATTGTATAAGGTGTTAGTGAGGCCACACCTGGAGTATTGTGTTCAGTTTTGGTCTCCTTACTTGAGAAAGGACGTACTGGCACTGGAGGGTGTGCAGAGGAGATTCACGAGGTTAATCCCAGAGCTGAAGGGGTTGAATTATGAGGAGAGGTTGAGTAGACTGGGACCGTACTCGTTGGAATTTAGAAGGATGAGGGGGGATCTTATCGAAACATTTAAAATTATGAAGGGAATAGATAGGATAGATGCGGGCAGGTTGTTTCTACTGGCGGGTGAAAGCAGAACTAGGGGGCATAGCCTCAAAATAAGGGGAAGTAGATTTAGGACTGAGTTTAGGAGGAACTTCTTCACCCAAAGGGTTGTGAATCTATGGAATTCCTTGCCCAGTGAACTAGTTGAGGCTCCTTCATTAAATATTTTTAAGGTAAAGATAGATAGTTTTTTGAAGAAAAAAGGGATTAAGGGTTATGGTGTTCGGGCCGGAAAGTGGAGCTGAGTCCACAAAAGATCAGCCATGATCTCATTGAATGGCGGAGCAGGCTCAAGGGGCCAGATGGCCTACTCCTGCTCCTAGTTCTTATGTTCTTATGAAATCTTTTGGTTAAACCATACTGGAAAATTCCTGTAACGTGGACCACATATTGTATTCCAACCTGGTGAGTTTCAATCCAACTTAATTTAGTTAATTTTATTAGATTTTCTTCCTCTTCATGTTCTGATCCGCCCCGACACATTGGGCTCAGTAGGTAATCCAGGGAGATTGATTGCTCCTTACTTTATATTGGATCTGGCACCATTTATTTGGAGTAGCTGAAAATTTCCCAGGATACCTTTGCCACTCATGTCCTCTCACCAACTGTGACCTCTCCTTATCACCTCTGAGCAATGGTACAACCTAGGATCTCAAACTCATTAAGTTGGGATTCTCAGGCATTTGTATTGTGATGGACCAGAACTCCAGGTGAACATTCTACCATCACATAGCCCAATGCTAGTTTTAAAATGAGTGCACGATAAAGAAAGAAAGAACTTGCATTTGTATAGCATCTTTCATGGTTGCCGGATGTTGATCAGCATTTTACAGTGTAGCCATCCAAGATGGCCACCTGCAAAGCACCATGGGAATTGTGGGAAACCCAGGACTCAGACAGAGACGAGCCTATGTGTATTTGAAATGCAGGTAACCAAGCCTGATCGAAATCCCGCTCATTTACATTTCAATGGCCCATTTTCCCAGAACAATAGAACGCCAATCCAGAAACCGGTACAGCCACAGACTGATTGGCGCCACTCCTTTTACTCAGAAAGTCCAACTATGAAGGCCAATGACTGCTAAGGACTCGCCTAACCACCTAGGCACCTGCCCCTTTATTGGCCCAAATCGAAGACAGTGATCAGAGCCCTATTGAACTATTGGGTCCAAGGTTAAGGACCGCCCCAAAGAGCGCAAAATCCCAGAGGGATAAAAGGGGACACAGCCATGTGTTCTATCTCGTTTGGATCCGGCCTGTGCCAACCCAATTGTAGCACGAACGGCCAGCCAAGTTCAAGACCAACGATCGCTACCTGACGGATAAGCCCAGCAGAGACAGAGCCACTTTTTAAAAACCCGCCAAGTGAAATCAAGATAAAAGCCTTATCCATTTGCACAGTACCAGTTGCCCTGAAGTTAAGTACAGGTTATTGTAGCTGATAGGTGTAGTTTAAGTCGTAGTAGATATTGTGTTTGCATGTCGACATAACCCTTGTGTATGTAAATAAACCATCTTTTGAACTAACTAACTGGTTGTGTGACCATTTGTTCGATTTAAGGGAAGGCTTGTGGTTCACCAGCATCATTAATATTAGCAACAGCATTGGCAACGCTCTTGGGATCAAAACGAGCAACAACCGCCAATGAAATTCTACTTAAGATGTGTTCATAGTGTTATGATCGCCATAGAGACCAATAACGATTCAAAAAGAAGCCCCACATCACTGACAGAAATAACCATTGGATAAGAATACACTTTTAAAAACTTTTATTGTAATGACCTAAAATCAACACAGACCAAACACTAATTAGCAAGCACACAGAAAAGTAAATCTTACTTTAAACCAAGACTGTAAATGCTACTGGCACCCATAGTATCAAAGGGCAGTCCTAAAGTTCCTCCCTGTTCTCTGGCTGAGTATCACCACTCCTCGTCGTGTCAGGTCAAAACCTCGTGCCAATCACTGCACTCCACCAGTGGATACGGTTATTGGCAGTGAGATATTCTTCGAAGAACCCTCTCTAAACCTTTACCTCATCAGCACTGTTCCTTCCTTTGCACAGAAACTGAACCTTTAAAGCATTCAGGTCGATCTTTAACAAAAGCAGCTATTTGTTTCTTGTTTATCCTCAGGGGCAGATTTTATTATTTCCCAGGAGACTTTTTGAGAGGTGCTATAAACCCCGACACCTCAATGGGTTTCTATTCGATTTTCTAACCCACCTCAACTCCTGTTTCTCTCTCCACCAGATGCCCGACTGAGTATTTCCACCATTTTATCATGATGCAAGGATGTCAGCCGTGGCCCAGTTAGGTCGCACTTTCACCTTTGAATCACAAGGTTTGGTGTTGACACTCCACTGCATTACTGAGTGAGAGCTGCGCTGTCAGAAATGCCGCCTTTCAGATGAGACAGTATACCATCTGCCTGCTTGGGTGAACATAAAAGGTCTTGTGGCGCTTTTTCGAAGAAATGAAGGGGGGGGGGGGGGGGTTCTTGCCAATATTCTCAATCAGCATCACAAAAACAGAGTGTCTGCTCATTATCACATTGCAGTTTGTGGGAGCTTGCTGAACACAAATAGACTCCAAACAGTGAGCACATGTCAAAAGTATCTCATTGGCTATGAAGTGCTTTGGCTGTGAAAAGTGCTGCAAGTTTTTACTCTTTTTTTTTTCCTTCCCAGGATCTGGGCTATTCATGCTTGTGAATCAGGATGTATTTTCTCTCCTGCTCTCTTGGCCCTGTGTGTTTATTATTTTGCCCCTCCCCTAAGCAGCAGGTTGTGATTGTGCCCCATTACGAATGAGGGGAGCTGAATGCAGTACTGAAAGGGTGCTGTACTATTGAAGATGCTTTCATCCAGATACAGTGTTACATTCGGGCTCATCACCATTGTACTCTTTCAGGGAACAGGGAATTTGGTATGTTCTGGATGTTCAACTCATTGCTGTTTTGTGGAATCCTGCTGTGCACCAGCCAGCTGCCTGTTTGTCTCTTAAGTAAGTGACTATAGTTACTGGCTGTGAAGCACTTTGAGGATCCTGAAGTAATGAACGGCACTATGTAAACACAAAGGCTATTCTTGGCTGTTGTTCAACTCTAAATTCTTGCAAGATGTTCAAATTACGTTTCACACCAACGTACAAATGTGATTGACCCCCCTCAACCAGCAACCTAACGGGATTCCCGACGTTCAACATCAGGAACATTATAATTAATTTACACATTATTATCTGGCCTCTAAGCTTGAATCATCCACTCTCCTGTAATAATGAACCTTTGGGGACTAGGGCGGCCTTTAAAAATGGCGCCCCACTCTTTAAAGAACTAAGTTGCTGGTGGGGTGGGCTTAACCAGGGCTAGGAAAATACCAAGTTCCTATAAAAACTAGAACACTTCTAAAATTAACTTGGATGTAACGATGTCTGGTGGCTCTACCTCCTGTATTACTTTCTCCAGAAATACAGTACATCTCTGATTCAGTTTTATATATCCTAAACCAACTGAGACAACTGTTTATTTCTGCGGAAGTCCTTGATAATATAGCATAGAAGTAGTGAGCAAAGGGGTTTTTGGAAGAGGATTAAGCATGCTACCTTCAATTACATGAAGGCACCAGAATATGTCTCTAAAGATACCCACAGCTGAAGATCAATGCTAGAAACTGAGCAAGCAGGTTAGCTGTCGCAAAAGCATCTCTCTGAAAGACTTCCATCTGACAAATCATGTGTGGAATCAATACTATACCGATTTTAATGCTCGTTATGATCAAGTGTAAAACCTCAGATGTATTTTCAAGGGACTCGCTCAGAGTATAAAGTTACGAGGAATACCAAGAGAAAGTAGTCATTCGCAAGAGTGAGTGTGTTAATTCTACAGGGAGCCAGCATCGACTCTATGACTCTGACCTGCTTATTGATGATACAAGGCTGTCAGATCCGAATGTGAATTGCTTAATGTAGCATCAATAATGTCTGTCAGTGGATAGTGGCAATCTAAGGCACGCAAAAAGCTGAAGTTCACAGTGCATCTAGTCTAATCTCTATTGAAAGTTCATAAAATATGGCTGCTGGTTATTAACTCCAAGTATAAGTGGATTTGTTCAATGATGAATGAATACATTTATCTAAATAGTCTATGGTGAGCAATAGCCACATATTTGACCTTAAACATCAATTATGTTCTTTAGAGTGCTTAACATCCATGAGAAAGAGTCCCTGAGCAGTCAGCCTGTTTTCCACAGGTGTTGCAGCATCCCATAAGAATAAAGTTCGGTGAAAGTGTTGGCCACATGTGGAAGCATCTGGTAAGATCATTCATAACCTAACGAACACAAAACATTCCAGAAACTGTCAAAGCTCAGCAATAAGTCAATAAAGCCGGCAATCGGTCACTAAATTGTACAATACAAGTAAATGCAAAAAGGCAGCTGAATAATTTATACGTTGTGGTTGGATCCAATCTGTTTGACAAGGAAGCTGATATATTCGTACAAACAAGATAACTAAATCATTATGTAAAAAGGGGTCAGCAACTTTGTCTCTTAGTCAGGAACAATTATCCTCAGTGGGAAAATGCATGAGGCAGTCAGCATGCAATTTTCTTACATTGATTGAAATACTTATCTTGAATAACACATTTTCTACAAATGCCATTACACACAATTTTACTCTATTGATATCAAACGCTGTTAGTTTCAAGCTTCCCTGCCCATTTGTATATTGAAATCAGATTTGACTCTGTACTTATATGTTGCCAGGTCTTGTTAGTCATTTAGTCCCTCTGTTCCAACACCTGCAACATAAGTTGTAGTGCAGATCACAGTTGGGTTACATTGGAGATTCACTTTGCCTTGTCTAGATTGCTATGTATGTGTGCACAATTTGCTGGTGGTGTTGAGAGTTCACCTTAGTGCTTATAATAAAAATCCTGCTTTACAATGTTTATTAAAACAGACAGAAATAAATATATATTTATTGAAGTGCTCCAAGTTGTCTACTATATCGTAATGTCTCGTAAAATAAAATTAATTAGTATTTTAAGTTCGGGCGCAATTATTTTTCACTGGAAAACACTTTCCCGTTTTGGTATAATTGAGATGTGACATCAAATTTCATAATTGATCTCCCATCGAGACGATTATAGATAAGGCAAATGATCATCTTTCTTTTTGTAACCTTTTCTCTATGTCTCTAACTTTCGATTCCTCCGTAAGAAGTCTTACAACACTAGGTTAAAGTCCAACAGGTTTGTTTCAAATACTAGCTTTCGGAGCACTGCTCCTTCCTCAGGTGAATGAAGAGGTAGTATGTTCCAGAAACATATATATAGACAAAGTCAAAGATGCCAGACAATGCTTGGAATGCAAGCATTTGCGGGTAATCAAATCTTTACAGATCCAGAGATAGGGGTAACCCCAGGTTAAAGAAGTGTGAATTGTCTCAAGCCAGGACAGTTGGTAGGATTTTGCAGGCCCAGGCCAGATGGTGGGGGGGGTGAATGTAATGCGACTTGAATCCCAGGTCCCGGTTGAGGCCGCACTCATGTGTGCGGAACTTGGCTGTAAGTTTCTGCTTGGCAATTCTGCATTGTCGCGTGCCCTGAAGGCCGCCTTACCCGGAGATCAGAGGCTGAATGCCCTTGATTGCTTAAGTGTGCCCCGACTGGAAGGGAATATTCCTGCCTGGTGATTGGCGCACGATGCCCGTTCATTCGTTGTCGCAGCGTCTGCATGGTCTCGCCAATGTACCAAGCTTCAGGACATCCTTTCCTGCAGCGTATGAGTTAGACAACGTTGGCCGAGTCGCACGAGTATGTGCCGCGTACCTGGTGGGTAGTGTTCTCACGTGTGATGGTGGTACCCATGTCGATGATCTGGCATGTCTTGCAGAGTTTGCCATGGCAGGGTTGTGTGGTGTTGTGGTCGCTGTTCTGAAGGTTGGGTAGTTTGCTGCAAACAATGGTTGCGCGGTTGTTTGAAGGCAAGTAGTGGGGGTGTGGGGATGACCTTGGCAAGATGTTCATCTTCATCGATGATGTGTTGAAGGTTGCGAAGAAGATGTCGTAGTCTCTCCGCTTCAGGAAGGGTACTCTGTCAGTTTTGTCCCGTGTTGGTCTTCTGAGGAGGTCGGTGCGGTTTTTTGCTGTGGCGCGTTGGAACTGTCGATCGATGAGTCGAGCGCCATATCCCGTTCGTACGAGGGCATCTTTCAGCATCTGTAGATGTCTGTTATGCTCCTCCTCACCAGAGCAGATCCTGTGTATACGGAGAGCTTGTCCATAGGGGATGGCTTCTTTAATGTGTTTAGGGTGGAAGCTGGAGAAGTGGAGCATCGTGAGGTTACCCGTGGGCTTGCGGTAAAGTGAAGTGCTGAGGTAACCGTCCTTGATAGAGATGAGTGTGTCCAAGAATGCAACTGATTTTGGAGAGTAGTCCGTGGTGAGTCTGATGGTGGGATGGAAACATATTGATGTCATTGTGTAGTCATTTCACAGCGCACCTGGTGGAAACCCACGCAGACATGGGGAGAACGTACAGACTCCGCACAGACAGTGACCCAGCCGGGAATCGAACCTGGGACCCTGAAGCTGTGAAGCAATTGTGCTAACCACTATGCTACCGTGCTGCCCAATCTAATTGATTGATGTTTCTGGTTTGTGATTGGTTGACGGGATGATGGTCTCTGGTTCTGCAATTCAACTGGTGTTAAGTGACACTATAATACATAACACTATGATACAGTATTCGCACAGGCACAAGATTTATAGTTGGACATTACACTAACACTGCGGCAGCAGGGTAGCATGGTGGTTAGCATAAATGCTTCACAGCTCCAGGGTCCCAGGTTCGATTCCCGGCTGGGTCACTGTCTGTGTGGAGTCTGCACGTCCTCCCCCTGTGTGCGTGGGTTTCCTCCGGGTGCTCCGGTTTCCTCCCACAGTCCAAAGATGTGCGGGTTAGGTGGATTGGCCATGCTAAATTGCCCGTAGTGTCCTAATAAAAAAGTAAGGTTAAGGGGGGGTTGTTGGGTTACGGGTATAGGGTGGATACGTGGGTTTGAGTAGGGTGATCATGGCTCGGCACAATATTGAGGGCCGAAGGGCCTGTTCTGTGCTGTACTGTTCTAAATTTATAAACTTCTAAATTTCTAAACAATGGCATGTGATACCTTTCTTAGGAGCATGAAGATTTTGCCAAAATATTGAAATAACATAGGAGACTTGCTTCTGAATTTCAGTTGACTCATTCTTTTTCAGTTTGCAACTCAGTTTATTGACCTCTTGCCACTGTTTATCCATTATATGTTTTACTGGTAATTATTCATTTACAGCAAAAATGTTAATCTTGCAACTGAGCAGACTCAGAATTCCCAACAATGTAAGCGCTGATGTCCTCCCCAGAACTGGTATAACTCGCCAGGTATAAAATCAATCCTTGCTTGCCTACTGAGGGTCCTGCTCCACACATGATTCAGTTTGAGCAGCCAACCCAAGAAATAGATTTCGTATTTTAATACTCCGAATGAAAAAATATCTCTGGTCTCCTTTTCTATGGTTCTGGTACTAACGCTAAGTTGATGGTGTCTTGTTACTGATTCACAAAAATGTGTAAGTAACTTTTCAATGTTTACCCCTCTACCCTTCGATAATTTTCATTTAATCTATTAGCCTTCTACACGACTGTTCGGCTGTCCTTGTAATGCTAACACCCAATTCCAGGTATCATCTTAGAGAGTTGCATTTCCTTTCCCCTCTGAGCGACTCTGCTGTCCGGATTTTGTGGGGGGGGGGGGGGGTGCCGGAGGAGGAGCTCAGTGAAATATATTCGGCAACATTTTTAAACTGTTCATTATAAGCAGTTTATAACAAACATCTCACCCAACCACCCCCTCCTTACCCCCATAACCTAACCTGCACATCCCTGGATACTAAGGGGCGATTTAGTTGGCCAACCCACCTACCTGTACATCTTTGGACTGTGGGAGGAAACCGGAGCACCCAAAGGAAATCTACGCCGGAATTGAACCCAAGTTCCTGGTGCTGTGAGGCAGCTATGCCAAGCACTGTGCCACCCCTATTTTACAAAAAAACATCCTTGGATGTTTAAACCTGCAATGCAGCACTCCTAAACAGTGTGTTCTACAGATTCATCACTGACGAGGATTTGAATAAAACTTTCCTGTGCGAAACTCAGAATCCAATTTGTCGATTTCCTCTTGCTTTTTTTTGACTTGCAATCCTACCTGTACCACTCTGTGAGGGATTTATTTTGCCATTTATGGCAAATTTACTCTTTCAGTCCAAATCACTTCACATTTGGGGTGTGATAGTAAAAGAATACGCAAAGGGATGCATACAATTCCCAAGTTCAGCTCCAGGAACACAAATCAGTCAGAATTCAGCCAAACCTGGTGTGCGTTAAACGTACGACGATCTAATCTCATCAGGATCAACTAGGTTCTTTTCCTCCTGATGTTTCCAAAAGGAATTAGCCTAAATGTGTCTGGCCTCATTTCTTGAAAAGGAATTACGCTCAGAGAGTGTACAATAGCTCTGAACAATCACAAAGTACGAATGCATTGCAAAGTGATTGCACATTTCTGTTTTTTTTCTGATTGACTTGACTTTAATTTTTTGCATTTCAAAGAATCTGTTTACATACCAGACAGTTAGGATCTTTCAGAACGTGTTCCTGAGCCAGTATAGAATTTCAGATCTGTGCTTTGTTGCTTTGTTCCATATTTAGACACAGTTTGCCTGTATGAAATAATTTGGACAGTTTCTCCCTTAGGTGCAAGGCTGAAACATTTTCTTGGCTGCGCAATAAGAATGCTCAGCAGATGTGGTTTGTGACCTTGAATCAAATATGTACAGTTGTGTGATTAGTTTATTTTGGTTTGCCTCTTTCAGCAGATTATAATGCTTTACATTCTTTCTTTCATTCCCTTTTATCCAAATTTAAATTCACAGTATGCGCTAACCCTTTGAAATACTGCATTTCCCGTTTGAGCATTGATGTAAAGTGACATGTTCCATTCCTTTACCAATGACGTTTTCCAGTTTTAAAATATTGTAGAGTAATTTTTAGTCTTTTGATTCAATTTTTAGTTAGTTCCAATTATCTCGTAGCAAAAATTCCTCTGTTTCAAATGCTGATGACATGATGGTAAAGTTTTATCCTTGTTATACTCTTCATCGCTTGACCTGGGAGAGGAGGGGAGTAGAGGGGAGAACCTTTTGTAATAGTACCTCTGCAGTGAGGGTTCTTTCTCAAAAATACCTTCTCCACTGTGTATGAAAGGATGTATGGAAAACACATTGTCACATGGAATCAATGCGCCTCCACAGTCCCATTGACTTTTTAAAAATTCTCTTGGGGAGTTGCTGAGAAAATGCCTATTCGGCTGTTTGTGTATTTTGCAAGGAATTATCTACTCATTTAAAATCTTGTGTGAGGTAACAAAACTATATTTCTGATTCGCTTGGGACTCTATAAAATTTTGCAATAATCTCTAAATCACCTCTTTGTTTTCCCACCTCTTGCTGCTCTGCTCCAGGTGGCTGAGCGAACAATCCAAACTATTGGTTGGATTGGATTCTCCGGTGCTGATATCGTAATCAGCAATCGGACGAAGAATCAACTCCCGTCGCCCAAATCAGGGCCGTTGCCGGTTTGACGCTGGTCAGTCATGCTCCACCCCCTCTGCAATGGCGTTGCAATGCTGTTGATGTGCCATCAGCAGGCTCTCCTGTGATGCTCAACCCCCAATGGGCTGAGTCCCCGACGGCGCGGGACACGGGTAGTCTCAGCGGTCGGGAACCCGAGTGGCAGCTGCGGACTGTATCGAGCGCTGCCCCACTCGGCTGGAATCTGTGCCACTTACCTGCGGGACCTCCGTGAAGGGGGGGGGGGGGGGGGTCGCGGATGGCGGGTCGGGTCTGCGCACTGCCGGCGCCATGTTGTACGGTACGACCGCTGCAGGTCATCAGCTGTGCACATCCGTCCGTTTTCGGAGCGGGAGGCAGGAGATTCACCCGTGGCCTCCCTTAGCCCCTAACCAGTCCCGGAATTGGTGAGGGTTCGGCGCCTATTGGTTTGGCGTAGACCTCCCGCGAATTCTCCGTTTGAGCTGGCACTTAACCGCTGAAACGGAGAATCCAACCCCAGTCTTTAGCCATATATTGTGATTGAAAAGATCATGGCAGTTTAGGGTTTGATTGCCATTTTGAAGGATAATTTGGCACTTTTCCAATGAAGAATTCTGCCTGCAAGATAACATACTTGACAAATAATTGTTTACTTTCGGCAAAAGAAAAGGTAGAAGAGCGACTGTGATGATTTATTTTTATCATTCCCTCTTGTGCTGGCAAGTAACCAATAACGTTTATTCAAACTTATGTTATGGCACCGGATCAGACCCCCAATTTATATTTGGGAACCAGTCGAGAAACTCCGACAATTTTTCAATTTGTAAACTGTGAGGAAAGGATACTTCACTGACAAATAGGGATTTTGTTTATATTAAAACAAACTTTATTATTAACACAGGCTTAACCTCTAACTTCCAAGATAAAAATGCTTTTCAATAGACAGTTAAAACAGTTCTGAAACAAAGAATAAAGGAAGGTCTTTCAGTTTACTTTCCCCATCTACTTCCACATTTTAATTGAGCAAAATCCACATACAGGTCAAATGACACTTATTAATAAAGTTAACATTCAGTGGATTAGTTTATTTACAAAGTCCTTCAGAGAGAAGCTTTCAGAATTGAACCACACCTCCCTTTCCTCAGAATCCAGAGCAGAATTTTAAAATTAAACTAAAAACAGACAGAGCAAGGGTCTGAAAAACAAAACTAGGAACCGACCCAGCCCCTCCCATGAGTGACATCACAGCCTGCCTCGCCGTTAATCCCTTAATCACATTTTACCAGACATATTGTCGGAGCTCTCTGGCTGTTGGGATGTCCTGTTCCTACCTGCAATGCACCCCCGCCTGTAGGTTTCCAGATGGCGCTAGGGAACTTTAATGGGAATTTCCATTGACAAGCTGGAGTAGCGAATCCCATCGCGGGCGAACAGCGTGCCGCTGAGGAACACGCAGCTGGGGGATCGGAGAGCCCTTCCCATAATCTGGATACCTTAACCTAAGTTATTGGATAGGCACATGGAGCACACCAGAATGACAGGGAGTGGGATAGCTTGATCTTGATTTGGGACAAGGCTCGGCACAACATCGAGGGCCGAAGGACCTGTTCTGTGCTGTACTTTTCTATGTTCTATGCTCTTTTAATAACATGACTGCAACAGGCATATAACATAATCCATATAAACATTTCCTGCATTTTTTATGTGGCTCAGTGTCAAATCCAGTTTCATAATGCTCTTGTGTTACTACATTCGTTTTACTACACTAAACACTCTGGTCAGGATTTGATGTCCATCCCACCCAGCAGGATATTACAGTCCTGCCGAAGTAAACTGCTATTTAAATGGCCCACCTCATCTGGGTGTGAAGGCGCATTTTGGTGCATGGATGGCCACAGTTTTTTTAAAAAAAGCTGATTTTTCTCTGCATTTGAAAACCTATGCCATTTTCCTCCGGGCTTATTGTGTGCCAGGCGATCCTAGTGTGCAAAATGCACACCAGCCCCTGTCGTGCTTGGGTTCCCATTTCAAATGAGGGACAAAAATCAGATTTCTCCTTGTACACCATTTTTGCCTGATAATGCGTAGCTTTTGAAGCTCATTAAAGTCACCCCCAGCTGAGAGTTCATGAAGAAAATGGAAAGACTGCTGAACAGTCTGGAAAATTCTGAAAGGTAAGTGTAAAGAGTTTTCACACCTTCAGATGTCACTGTTATGTGT
Source organism: Scyliorhinus canicula (assembly GCF_902713615.1). NCBI lineage: Eukaryota > Metazoa > Chordata > Chondrichthyes > Carcharhiniformes > Scyliorhinidae > Scyliorhinus > Scyliorhinus canicula. The sequence continues at coordinate 78,588,691 of NC_052158.1, read as the reverse complement.
TGTATTGTAATAGATGTGTTTTTAATGTTTCATCATAGGTTCTGTCCTTTAAAGGCAAGTTGACCCTTACATTGACTAGCTTTCTCCCAATGGAGAAAGCACCATATTGCAGTGAATAATGTTACAAATTGTCCTCTCAGCTTCTGTTATCCTCTTTTCTACTATGATTTAAATGGCTGATGAAAAAAAATCTTTTGATACTAGGGGCTGAATTTTAACATATCTTGGCAGTGGGCAGAAGTCCATTCTGGAAATGTGTGGATTGCCGATTCCCATCTCCACCTTTGAAAGATGCGGGCGCGATTCTCCCAACGGGAGAGTGAGTGCCGATGCCGGAGTGAAACCCGGAGTGTTTCACTCCGGCATCGGAGGCCGCTCCTCGCACCCTATTTTCCCCCCCCCCCCCCACACCCCCCAGGAGGCTAGGAGTGGCGGTTCGTGAATTCCGAACGCCCGGCCTTGACGTTTGCGTCAAAGCGATGCGCCGGGAATGATGTGGCCGGCGGCGCCGAGGTGACATCAGCCGCGCATGTGCAGGTTGGCCAGCTCCAACCCGCGCATGCACGGTTGCCGTCTTCCCCTCCGCTGCCCCCGCAAGACATGGCGGCTTGATCTTGCGGGCCCGACGATCGGTGGGCACTGATCGCGGGCCAGTCACCTCATGAGCACGTCCGTGGTGCTCGATCCTCCCTCCGCCCCCCCACAGGCCCCACACTTACCTGTCGCGCGCTGTTCATGACGGCAGCAACCAGTTGTGGTTGCCGCCGGCGTGAACTGGTCGGGTTCGTCAGGCCGCTCGGCCCATCCGGGCCGGAGAATTGCCGGTCGCCGTGAAAAACGGTGACGCTGATTCTCTGAGCGGCGTGTCGAAAAATGCGACACGCCATTTTTGGGGGGATAGGAGAATCACGGGAGGTGCCAGGGCGGCGTGTCGTGATTCGCCCGGCCCTCCCGTGATTCTCCCACCCGGCATGGGGAGCGGAGAATACTGGATACTGCGTGGAGCGGCCGATTAAACAGTGGTTTGCTGAGAAGCCAGTGAATTATGTGCAGGACTGACGGTCAGCGCACCAATTGGTAAGTGGAAGGTGGGACTTCCGGGGACAGAAGCGACAGGAATCGGAAGTCGGTCACGGCCACCCCAGGCACAGGACTGTGACAGCTGCATCAGAAAACATTCTTTGGCTGTATAAGTTTTTCTTGTGAAAGAATATAAACTCCAATGAATTATTGCTGTTGGCGAGGGCTTCGTGTTAAATGTGGATGAATACTCTGTTAGTTTTGAAGTATTCGGGACCTTTGCCAGGGAAGAAAGAACACTGGCATGCAGCTGATCCATTGCCCTGATTGAATAGCGAGTGTTCAGGGAGATAGTGAAAATCAGTCCTCTAACTCTGTTTCCTCTCCACAGATGGCCAAGATGGTGCCCAGAGGTCAGGAGTGCCCCAGACCGAGCACAGCCCCAAGGTTTGAAGGTGACTCCTTGCATCAGACTGTAAGGGTGGAATTTAATGGAAACATTTCTATGTTCATTTGCGGCTATCAAATGGGGTGGCATCTTCCCAAAAGGGAACAAAGTCCCCAAGCGAGCGTGTTTAGCCATGTGTTTTCTGGCACTTGCAGTGCTAAGAAACATATGAGGGCTATTCAACACGACTCGCTTTGAATAAGGCACCTGAACGGGGAATGGCGCAGCCAAGGCTCCGCTCACTGGAATTCTCCATTGTAGCGAGAGATCGAAACTTCATTTTTAAATGGCGTCCCGATCTCAGAGTTCCCAAAAAGGATTGCTGATCTCCCCTCCACCCAGCTCAAACGTTACTTGGGAGGGTCCCTTAGCAACCCCCCCCCCCCCCCCCCCCCAACACCCACACCGGGCAACCTGTGCAGAAAATGCCAGGTTGGCACATTGAAAGGGTTTGCAGAATTTGGGGAAGAAAGTCTGTCTCACTGTGTTTAAGGGTCCAGGGTTCAAACACTGGTTAACAATTCCCAATGATTCCAGTGTTTTCAATGAGGAAGCATGTCCCTACAAACTCACTTCAAAGGAGGAAGATGCCCTTAATTCTCCTTTTTGTTTCCCCCACAGGCTCAACGACAGCAACCGCTGGCTATAACCCCAAGGAATCGATTGTTATGTCTGAGCCTGGAGTCACATCTAGATCCTTGTCCCTTAGGAAAGCAGAGGGGGCCAAATCTTACGGTGGTAGACAAACAGCTGCTGATACCATCGGGGGGCACCGTCCCTGGCACTTCTGATGCCCCTCTGCCATTGGCACCGATGTCTCTAACTGCTATGTCGATTGATGGGCAGTCTGCCACTGTGCAGTAGACTCTCAATACTCCAGGATCCTCATGGCCTCGGGCAACCAGAGGATGACTACCAAAGTCAAAGGTCAAAGGCAGTATCCAGCATAGACATAGAAAATAGGTGGAGTAGTCCATTCGGCTCTTCGAGCCTGCACCACAATTCAATATGACCATGGCTGACCATGCAAGTTCCCACTCCCGCTTTCTCTCCAGTAGAAACATAGAAAATGAAATGAAAATGGCTTATTGTCACAAGTAGGCTTCAAATGAAATTACTGTGAAAAGCCCCTAGTCGCCACATCCCGGCGCCTGTTCGGGGAGGCTGGTACGGTAATTGAACCGTGCTGCTGGCCTGCCTTGGTCTGCTTTAAAAGCCAGTTATTTAGCCCAGTGTGCTAAACCAGCCCCAGAAAATAGGTGCAGGAGTAGGAAAAATAGATGCAGGAAGGCAATGTGGGGACAGCACCACACCACAGCTTCTGGAACAGAATCAAGTAGCCCTCACACTAGTTACATATGGGTGCCTTTCTTATTTGTGTCATTTGAACATTGTTTGGAGTTATTGTGTAGAGAACATTATTTTGAGTTATTGAGAAGATATAGGAGATTTTTTTCCCACATGACTCTGGCTTCATTTGTGCGTTATCTCTGTGTGGATGTGATGGATTTGAATCGGATTTTTTAGCAGCTGTTCTGGGAGTTGAGTTCAGGTGGGTCCCTCAGCAACACATTATCTGGGGACTCATGTTGCACTTACACAATCCTGGTAGTCATGACTGAGCGCTAACAGGAGAAGTTGTCAAGGACCAGGAAGTTGTTACTGAGCTGGAGACACTCTCCTATTAGAATCTTCTAAATATCAGAGCAGCTTCCATCTCACAGGAACGCAGACCCTCCTATGAACTGCCCTGCATAGCTGTCTGGTGCGGTTCACCCTGCTCTTCATTGGACCCGCCCTCAGAGGACCAGGGTGTATCCATCAATTCCTCCTCTGATAGAGCTTCCCCTCTCTGGAGGGCCAGGTTGTGCAATTTACAGTTAGTGATGGCCATAAGAGATGCTCACAGTGCAATTGGAGAGGACCACCTGATCTGTCCAGACATCTGAAACACCTCTTGAGCAGACCAATGCTCTGGTCATTGATGACCCCTGCCGGCATGTGGCTCTTATTTTATCTACGATCAGGCTCCATCCGTGGTTTCTTTACTGGAATCATCAACCACCTTTTTAAAGAGTATTCTTTATTACCACTGCAATCATTCATCCAAACTTCAGGGCTGGTAAATAGCCCCGGTAACTGGGATTGTCTAAGGATGTATGGGTCTTATATTTCCTGGTTACGTGCACACAACTGCGGCAATTCACAATGGGGTGAATTCTGCGTCCTGAAACGGCCAAAGCATTTTTCGTGAGGCGGAGAATCAAAAAATTGGGATTCGAACGCGATGCTCCGACCCCCAGCTGGCGGCGGGAACGAGGTTCTTAATGAACATTTGCATCCATTTAGCAGGCCCAGCAGGCCGTGGGCGGGGACTATTATAGGTCTCGCCAAATGTGAGCCTGACGTGCTGGTCCACACAGTGGGCCGAGGGGGTAAGGGAGTTGACCCTAAATTCCATCCAAGGGCTTCCCTCCCCCCCACAATGCACCCCCCCCTCAACCAGGACCCCACAATGGGAGAACTCCACATGAAACCACTTAATGGTGGAATCCCCAGGGACCCCCTGAATTGGGAGGTCTCCTAGGTACCCACTTAATTGAGAGACTGTCCCAGGAACCCCCCCCCCCCCCCCACACCCGACTCCCGTATTAGGGAGACCGACCCACTCCATGAAAACTGTCCGGGAAGTGGTGTGGGTGACCTGAAGGAGCATGGAAGATAGATGAGGCATAGAGGTTGCTTGGGGTGGCATAAGTGATCTGGGGGGACATGAGCTGGTATGGGGATGAGGGTGGGGTCTACAGCAGGTGAGAAATGAGATTTAGGAGGCCTTAAACAATGTTGAATCCTGCTATACTGTGTTGGAGAACTGAGCCAGACCTCTAACCAGCCTGTCTCTGCACTCCAGCACTACTCTGTGAACCTGCGACCCCAGTGTGGAAAACGAAAATGGTGTGTGAAGGCACACATGGGTGAAATTCTTGAGCTGAAAAACTGTGCAGGTTGGGTTTTTCTGAGCTCAAGATTTGGCTCACAAAGTTTTCAGGCACCTTTGGGGGTTCAAAAACCATTTCCACCCTCTGCTGCTGACCCCCCCCCCCCCCCCCCCCCACGAAATTTACGAGGTCAGAAGGCAGTCACACAATTTGCCTGTTTATGGAAAGCTAGAACTGCAGCTGACCACTGAAGAGGCTCCAGCATCCGGCAGAGTGCCAAGGCAGGGTGCTGATTTGGGAGCTTTGCATCACATCTCCTGGTTCTTCCCGCCACCCTTCTCCGACAAGGAGGCTTACACGCTCCCACTGACAAAATGTCACCACTGTAAAATAATAATACTCCCTTGCCTGGAGTTTTTGGTGGACCTCAAATCATTTTTTTTGGTTGTTTGTACACTTGTTTTCATGAGGTGCACTTGTGCTGACCCCACACTAGGTGGCAAAATAGATTGTTGATACAGATTGTCAAGTTCGGGCTGGACAGGGGAACAGTGCCCTATAAGCCATTCAGCACATTTTGGCACTAGGTTGGGACCAGTCCGGCTGAAAATTGGGGAGGAAATCGCAGGTCAAATCTATGACCGGTGTGGCTCCGTAGTCCTTTCAGGCTAATTCTCCTTTGACTGTTCCAACGCATGACTGTTTGGGTTCAAACTGCATCAAATTGGATTGGCAAATGGTAGCATCCCCCAATTGCAGGGGGATACAACAGAGGTTCAAGTGGGGTCCAGGACGTGATCAAAAATTAAAATCATCCTATTATCTGAAAATAAAAGACTAGATAAAACCAGCTGCTCCATTAGTCCTGTTCTGCACCCAAGACACGTTCCATCTTCAAGACCAGACACTTCCTACTCTGTCATTGAATTCCTATCATCCCAGATTTCATTTAATCTCCTAGAGAGGCAAAAAAACCTGAAAATTTCCAGGCCCAATATGGTAAAGGAAGAACTGTGGAAAATTCTTCTCAGACCTCCATAATCTTTCAAAACTGCTCCTGGAGATCACATTGACCATCAGCTGTCTTCACAATTTTTATTGACTGTGCTATCCATATAATTTTCCTTCCATTGTTCCAGCAATTGTACGTGATTTCAATGTGTACAAGTCAAACAACAGGGCCCCATAGATTATAATGATAAAATATCTTAAAGTCAGTCATTAAATCTGTAAATCTTGGGAACTAATAAAGCTAGCATTTTTTTGAGTGACCTTTTGTTTTTGATGCCCTGTTCCTTGCCATTTCAATAACTATATTACATTGTTCCTAATGATTTTGCATTATTCATTTTTTATTACTTGGCTAGGAGCCCTGACTGCTCCAGCACTGCAATGTATTGCACCCAGTCAATGATTATGAATAAATAGAAAAAATATACCCGGTTGAGTGGATTTTATTTTATCAAGCCACGAAATAAAGCACGAAAAAAATAAACGCGTTCAGAAGAGACATTATTGCTAAACAAAATAGCAGTTCAGTCTACAGTTGTTTGGAGTCCTTGACCTTTTCAACTCAAACACTTTGCATGAAGTCATGATATATTTTTATGTTTGCAAGGCTTGAAGAAAAAAGAAAACTAGCTGGTAGGGCAAACAGAAGTTTTCTCTGTGAAGCATGCCTCAAGCACATTTATTTTAGGTTTGAATCCATTGACTTGTACAACTGGGAAATGCTATTTTGAAAAAATATTCTTCAAAATACATTGAAGGGAGTTAGTTTTGATGGTATTCCTATATTGTGTCTTCATAGTCTTTGAGAAGAATTAAATATATTTTGGGTGAGAAGTGGTGCAGCGGTGGGGGGGTTACACGCTGCATGAATGTTGATGACAGCAGCGACCTTATTCCAAAGTAGGATCTCTGACCAGATTGTTCACGCTTCACCCTTGCCAAAAATGTCCTTTCTGGCAGATTTTCAGCAGGAATGTATGATTTATAGCTATTGCTCTAATTTAGCATCCACGTTGTGAGCCTCTGTCACCATGGGAATTAATGAGCTGCTGTGACAGGTGCGGAAAGGATTTGATGGCCTGTCAGCCGATTCCTGGTCTCGGAGGGATGTGACCTTGGTCTGGGTGGGTGCCTGTTTATAAAAGCTGCACTGCAATTTCCTTGAGCACTACAGCGAGATCCATTTGCTTAAAATTATACTGCTGGATGCAACAGTCCAGGGGATATCCCTTCTGAACACAAGAGTGCTCCGAGGCAGTCCTTTTGATATTGTAACATCCACTTTGACCCACTGGACAGGCAGTGAGGGCAAAACATCTCCTTTGATGTACTGTATCTGAACAATGCAGCAATCCCTCGTACTGTCCCAGTGTTAACTTGGATTATGCGATCAGGCTCTGGGCTGGATATTGAACCCATAATCTTCTGATTCAGAAGCAAGAGCGTTTCACTTCAACTGCAAGGAAAATTCCCCAATTTCACCGCACAACTGTCAGTCATTGACCTTTTTCAAATAGTGATTTATTTACTTCTTTCCTGAGAGAAAACAGGAGTTTTATCTTTCAATTCAGTTTAAAAAAAAACCATGTTAATAGTGGGGTCTCAGCAGAGTTTTTAAGAGTAGTGCAGAGTAGATTGCTTTTATACGTGAGCATTAAAGGGAGCATAGGTTACATGCAGTTTTCTAACTAAATGAAGTTCCTAGTGAATATATGCTCTGTAATGAAGATTTAACTCTGTGCCCAGGTGATTAAAAATATAGAAGATTTTAGATATATTGCTAGCTTTTTGACAGCTTCATCAGAGATTGACAAAATTCACTCCTGCGGCTGCACCCTAGGGAATGAAATGGTCTGAAGTTGCAAATGGCTCCTCTCAAGTTGAAAGTATCCCAGTATTAAACGTCCTGTCTTCAAATACTGCTACAGTGTACTAGAAACCTAATAACCTAAGAACAAGCCGTTGTGTGTTGTCTGTTCCAGCCTTTAAAGTAAGGGAATGTTTGTACAGTTGGCACAAATTCCAAACATGAGGAAGCGTAGTTCTATTCAGCAGGAACGTAACACCCACCTTTTGGGGATTAGCTTTAGACTGTCTGACCTCAGAGGCAATAATGGCTGTTCAACACCTTAACAAGCAGGAAATGAGGCCTCTTGACCTCCATAACCATAAGTCATCCAGTGGCCTCAGGATATCCGATTCATCCAGTTATCCAGATGCAGTAGCAACTTACATACTCTGACCGCATAAGTAAGAGGGGTATGTCTTGCACACACAAATGAGTTCATCATTTTTGAGATGCTGGGCAGCATAGAAAGTATTAAAGTCCATTAAAGTCCCTCGCAAAGCAGGCCGCTTGAATATTATCCCCAACACCCAAAGAACTAACCTGAAGTGAGAAAACGTTTAATGGAAAGAAGGGAAGCCCCACTGATAAACAGTGAGCCATCACAGTGACTGTGGATTCCCAATATAATACAACCAACCCGCCATTGTCATCAAAGAGAAAATGCTGGAAATTCTCAGCAGTGTTGTGTTATTCACTCTGGGGTAACACGGACTGCAACAGGATGCAGATGAACTGTAAAGCATACACCAACCGTAGGCATTGGTTCAATACGATTTATTGAACTTCTGTAACAATGCACACAGCTGGCCAGCGCCGGCCCTAGGGTTGCTGGCGCCCCGGGCAAGCTGAACTTCGGCGCTCTTCGGGGGGGGGGGGTCGGGGGGTCGGATCAGGTCGGGGGGGGGGGTCGGATCGGGTCAGGGGGGGGTCGGATCGGGTCGGGGGGGGTCGGATCGGGTCGGGGGGGGGTCGGGGGGGTCGGGTCGGGGGCGGGGGGGGCGGGGCATCGGGTCGGGGTCGGGGGCGTCGTCGTGGGGTCGGGGGCGGGGGGGGGGACGGGGGGGGGGGGGACGGGGGCGGGGGGGGTCGGGTCGGGGGCGGGGGGGGCGGAGTGACCTGGTATATGATCGGGACTCACCGATTGGCGGGCCGGTCTCTCTGTCGGTAGGTCTCTGACGCCGGTCACGCACTCGTTGATGGCGCCCCCTAGCACATGGCGCCCCGGGCGACTGCCCGAGTTGCCGGTACCTTGAGCCGGCCCTGCAGCTGGCTGTGGGTTGACACTCTACTACTCAAAGTGTACTAACTCTAACTTACTAGACCAGGCTAGCTCTGATCCACGTGTAGAAGGTGCTGACTGATATATACACCCTGACTGTCGCTACAGTTGTCACCAGTGGAAAGAGGCGGAGTGCTGATGCCTCGCATGTTTTATAGTTGGAAGCCCCCCTCTGGTGTTCTGTCTGGTGATTGGTTGTGTTCTTTCCTGTATGTTGATTGGCTCACCTGGGTGTCTGTCACTGCTTGTTTTTCCTCATGATGTGCATGGGTGTGTATTATGACAAGCAGATCTGGCAGCACCTGTAGGGAGAGAAAAGAACTAATGTTTCGAGTCCAGATGACCCTTTGTCAAAGCGGACTTCTTTCCTCCATTATCATGTCACACTGCAGCCCACTGGATGTGCCACCTTCCATCTGTAGAACCGTTATCATAAGAAAAGCACAGTGGATCACAGCATCAACGAGCAGGCAAAATACCAAACTCCATCTTAAGAAATGCAAAGGCATTTGTAAAATATCTAAAACTTACTAGCTTCAAGCGTCCAAATATTACATAGGAATACACCACATCACAGGAGGTCTTGTTGTGCAGTGTGGAGCATGCCTGCATCTGAGCCAGAAGGTCTGGTTTCGAGTCTCACCCCAGGAGCTGATAGCCAAGGAAGGTGCTTTCACAATGTGGTTAACAGGTTCAGTGTCAATCTGCAAATTCTCCAACATGCCAAAGGCAGACGCTAAGAGCAGGACAGACCCCTGGTTAGCCATGCTTGATGCGAAGTGGCACCCCTCAATCTATAAATGCAAATGTCACCACAGTCCCAGAGGACCGTAGGCTGCTCATCCCTTTTTTATTTGAGAGCTGACTGGTAGTGATTTAACCTGAGGGTCACCATACCTCAGGTGTGGAGTGAGGTTGGGAAGGTGGGGCCTTCATGAATAACCTCAGCCAGTATGGAATTGAACCAGCTCTGTTAGAATTGCTCCGCTTCATGAACCAGCCGTCCAGCCAACTGAGCTAACTAAGCCTCTGGTGACTTTTTCAAGGAAAAGCTAGCTATGGAAACAGATGAAAGTCTGCACCACTAGGAGCGGGAAGAGAAACAGCAACAACACCACATCACAGGCCATTCATCTCAAGTGGTCTATGCTGGTGTTTACAATCCACATCAGCTTCATCCCACTCTCAAATTTCTCTTCCCAATCTTCCCCCCTATTCCCTTCTCTCTCATGCATACATCCAGCCTCAACTTGAATCTGTCAATGCTTTTTTCCCTCATTTAATGGGCAATTTAGCATGGCCAATCCACCTACCCTGCACATCTATGAGTTCTGGGGGTGAGACCCATGCAGACACGGGGAGAATTAGTAAATTCAACACGGATAATGACCCAGGGCCGGGATCGAACTCGGGTCCTCGGTGGCATGAGGCAGCAGTTGGCCGGATAGCTGGTTTATGGTGCAGAGCAAGGCCAAAAGTGTGGGTTCAATTCCCATACTGGCTGAGGTTATTGATGAAAGCCCCGCCTTCTCAACGTTGACCCTCGCCCAAGGTGTGGTGATCCTCAGGTTAAATCACCACCAGTCAGCTCTCCCCCTCAAAAGGGGAAAGCAGCCTATGGTCATCTGGGACTATGGCTACTTTACTATCATAATGTGACTCTCTACATCACTACATGGGCAGCATTGTTTCCTCAGTCTCACCACATTAACTCTTGCTCTGCCTGTATACTAGAAACTATCACAATTAGTGTTTCAAATACTGTTTTCCACTGTGCTCCTAATTTCAAAGGATGCAAAGCCTAATTTCACCACCATAGAATGAATTGCATTTGGAATACATTTTGCTTGCTTGCTTCTGTAAAGTAGTTTTAATTATCAACAAAATATGTCTTAATTGGAAGATCTCTTAAATTATTAATAACAGTTACTTGCATTTGCCTCGCATCTTATGTGGAGAACAATAAGATTCACCATTAAAAATTAACACTGAACCAAAGGATTGCACCAGGTGATTTAAAGCTTGGTCAAACAGAAATGTTTTAAAGAGGGTTTTAAGGAGGAGAAAGAAGTAGACAGAGTTATAGGAAGGGAATCTAGATTTTAAGGCCCAATTGATTGAAGACACAATTAACAGTGGCGAGAATGCACAGGAGTCCAGATTTGGAGGACTGCAGAGATATCGGAGGGTCGTGGAGCTAGGGAACGTTGCAGAGATCGGGAGGAGCGAGGTTGTGGAAGAACTTGAACACGATGAGGAGAATGTCAAAACTGAGGCATTGGTGGGCAGCACAGTGGTGCAGTGGGTTAGCCCTGCTGCCTCAAGGCACCGAGGTCCCAGGTTCGATTCTGGGTCACTGTCTGTGTGGAGTTTGCACATTCTCCCCATGTTTGCGTGGGTTTCGCCCCCACAACCCAAAGATGTGCAGGCTAAGTGGATTGGCCATGCTAAATTGCCCCTTAATTGGAAAAAATGAATTGGGTATACTAAATTTATTTTAAAAAACTGAGGCATTGGTGAACTGAGAGCCAAGTTAGATCAGTGAGCACAGGGCTGATGAGTGAACGGGACAATGTGGTTCAGAAAATATGTAGCAGATTTTTCAATGAGTTCAGGAGTAATGATGGTCGAAGACGGGAATCCAGCTATGAAAGCATAGTCAATCCTGGACGTTAAAAATGCATGGCTGAGGCTTTCAGCAGCAGTTTTAATCGGAATGGGGATATCAATGGCACAACATTTGTAAATAATCCATTGAAATAATTCAACATTCCAACACTGTCGAGTATCAATTTATTTAATTCTATTAATTAATGTTTATTGATCTGCCAAACCTAATGCTGCAAATATTGACAATTACAGCAGCATTTGGCTTTAAGAAGTCTTTATTTTTAAAAAACAATATTTCATTTAGTCTGGCTCCTAAACACCATGTTACAATAATTGTATACTGTAATTTGATTAAAAGGCCACTTTCAAAATATCAAGTCAGGAATATGGCCTTAATATCTAATCAAAGGGGTTTGCTCATGGAAAGAAAAATTAAACTGCTCACACTTTGAAAACCAGCGTGTCAACGTCATAGTTAAAGCACAGGTCAAGAGGGCAATGCCCCTCAGATTAGCATGCACGCAACAAGCTGCTTGTTAACTACTGAGATTAACACGTCAGGTTTAATCATAGGCATAAGGCACTGTAAGAGGCTGCCAGCAGAACTTTTCATACCTTGCTCATGCCAGAAGCAGATCATATTCTCAGAAGGTATTCCAGCACCCAGTAATGACCTCAGAAGATGCACGTTTTATTTTTCACAGTGGCGACAGTGCGTCTCCAGTGGAATTCTAAGCTATGCAGGGTTTCTTCAGCCTCTTTAGCAAGAGCCCATCCATCTTCCATTGCAGGTCAAGTTAGAGAAGCTGCAAAATGGCTTGAAGAGTTGCTTACCGATCATAAAGCTGATTCTTATCTTAGGTGCCCCTTAATTTTGATTTAACTAATATTCAAAAAAGTTAAATACCAGGAACTTCTGTCATTATAAAGACCAAAGTTTGAATTAATTGGCCTTTTTATGGTTGGTAAACACTAAAGTCTGTGCGATATAGGTCAGTAAGTAATGTGACTGTGCGAACGCAGAAATTGCTGTGGAGACACATTAATGGTACATTCAAAAATATTTTTAGGAGCAGCCTGCCTGGCTTTTGGCAAGTATTTTTTGTGTGAGCTACTACCCCACAGAGGCTTGCCAATGGAGAAGTCACAGTAGCTTAACAGCTGACGATAAGTTAAACATCATTCTCACCTACGAGAGCAGGAAAGGGGGCTTGTGTGGAAAAATTGGTGGAAAATGGAGGCTTGTCAGCAACAATAAGTTTAATTTTATTTCTCTGGCCCCCCCCATGTCAGGTGTAATAAACGTTTTGTTGTGTAGTCAGGGCCTGGACAGATGTTTTGGAGATTGTCTATTCTCCCGTGGTAAACTGCTCTAGTTGATAATTTCTCACATTACTCTTTATTTGCACCAAATATTTACACATTTGGACTTCATGAGGTTGGAGTTTCTCTACCTCCCAGAGCTATCTTACCTCTCAGTCATGTGATCTAGCATCATTAATACAGCAAAGTATGCCTTTGATGTTAACCCTTTACGCTATAATAAATTTTACTGGACATTATGGGAAATGAGATGCTTATTTAAATTGAGATCCAGCAAAACAATGATAGGATTGGGAGCCTAATTTGAAGTTTACTGCTGTTGCATAAATTTTCCAGGCCGTGAGACTGTGGGGGGAACTTCCATCTCCCCAATGTAAATATTTGTTTCAGCTTCCTTGCGTTTCAACAAAAACAGAAATTCTCTCCCAGACTCCTCAAGGAAGCCCTCAGTTTCTCCCTATCCCAACTGCCAGCACCACCCCTCCCCCGCCACCAGCAGCCATGAATGGCGGCCTTCCCCCCCCAACGCCCCCCCCCCCCCCCCAACACAAATATCTCTTACTCTGCCTGACCCCCGACCTCCCTGCTCCCCCTCTGGTTGCCGACTGGCCTCGAGAGTCCCTGCCTGTGACCTCAGCTGCCAGGCAGAGGTGAGAGATGTTAATAATGTTCTACCGTCTGGCAGGAACTGCTTGTCCAGATTTATCGGGTGCTTCCAGCTACTTTGGCCTCACCTGCACTGCAATGTCTGACTTTATAGAGCAATTCAGGACACACAGATTCAGGAAGCATTTGAAAGTGGCACTGGTCTGTACGATCTGTAGGACTCTCAAAAATTAAGACACAGCAAGATTAACAAGAGATGCCAGATGGGCCAATGTGATCTCCATGACCCAAAGGACTTGGATTCAAATCTCTCAGGAATGCATGGGGTCAAAACAAAAAGAGGTACCACTTGTTTTCAAACTACTGGGGCCAAATCCTTGATGAGGAGCTTCATGGGCCTTAATGCCGCCTTCAAGTGTGCTCTGTTAAAGATTAGAAATTTCCCAGCAGTGGGTGCATAACTGAAGTCAGCGTTCACCTCAGCGCCAAGCCAAGACAGCCCCATTCAGCAGTCCTGAGCAAGCGCCAGAGAGTGGGCACTGCCAGCCTGTCCACAGGAACAAGTAGTAGCAGAGCGAGTAGCTGAGTTCATCACAAGGCCACCTCAATCCCACATTTCTCCCACTGGCAACCAGCAGCCTGTCAGCCTGCATACATGACATCGACGGAGTAATCATTTAGAGGATGACACAGGTTAGTTAGGGGATAGAGATTGTCCCTAATACAGCAGCATTGAAAGGAAGGACTGTGGGAAAGGATACCAACATCATTCACATGAAACAATGTAGGTGAATGAATTGGTTGCACTTTACTTGAACTTTGTCAACAAAGTTTGTGAAAAATAAACTAGCAGCTCAGTAGGAAATGGGCATCATTTGTAGCTGAGGGAGCACATCTAACATTGCTATGCCTCCTGTCTACTATTCAGGCAGATTGTGGTCCAAAATTCCCAGTAAATTGGTGTAATGTCACATACATTAGGAAGTGACTGTGGGAGGTTGGAGATGGAGACCAGATGGTGGTAGCTGCCAAGGGGCGGGCCAGGGGAGGTGCAGGACATGGGCTAAGGGCTGTCCTAGGAAAGGTCATGGCTGATCGACAGAGGGGGGGGGGGGGGGGGGGGGGGTGTAAGAGCCTGCCTGACCAGACTGGTTACGTGGAATGTTCGTGGACTGACTGGGGCAGTCAAAAGGGCTCGTGTGTTCGCACACTTGAGACAGCTAAAAGCGGACGTGGCCATTTGTACAGGAGACGCACTTGAAGCTGGGAGACCAAGTTAGTCTGAAGAAGGGATGGATCGGACAGGTATTCCATTGGGACTGGACTTTAAAACAAGGGGAGTGGCCATCCTGATCAACAAAAGGGTGGCATTTGAGGAGGGGAAGATAGAGGCAGATCCGGGAGGCAGATTTATTACGGTTAGCGGGAATCTGGAGGGAATGGTATGGTATATGTCCCAAACTGGATGATGTCGCATTTATTGGGAAGGTGCTGGGAAAGATCCCGGACCTCTACTCGCACCGGTTGGTTATTAGGGGTGACTTCAACACGGTCCGAGATCCGAGAATGGACCGGTCGGGTTCTAGGCCAGGGAACGTATCAGCAATGGCGAAAGAACTGCTGGGGTTCATGGAGCACATGGGATGGGTTGATCCGTGGAGATCTGGGAGGCTAAGGAGATAGGAATATTCATTCTACTCTCATGTGCACAAGGTATACTCCAGGATAGATTTCTTTGTACTGGATAAAACACTGTTAGTGGGGGTGAAGGACACGGAGTACTCAGCAATTGTGCTGTCAGACCATGCGCCACATTGGATAGACCTGCGGGTAAGCACAGGAAAGTCCCATCGGCCACAGTGTAGATTAGATGCAGGACTGTTAGCTGACGACGAGATCTGTGAGTGAGTGAGGGAGGCCATTCGGGGGTATATAAAGAGCAACGACACAGGAGAGACCGCGACGGGGTGGTGTGGGAGGCACTAAGGACGATTATTAGAGGGGAATGTATTTCCATTTGGGCCCATAGGGTGAAGACTGAACGGGCGTAGCTGGACAGGTTGGTAGGAGAAATCTTACAGGTGGACAGGAGATATGTGGAGTCTCCAAATGAGGAGCTCCTGAAGGAGCGTCAGAGACTTCAAATGGAGTTTGGGCTTCTTTCCACAGGAAAGGCGGAGGGTCAGCTGTGGAGGGTAAAAGGGGCAATATATGAATATGGGGAGAAAGCTAGCAGGATGCTGGCACATCAGCTGAGGTAGCAGGAGGCGGTGAGAGAAATAGGGAAAATAAAGGATATGAAGGGGAAGATAGTGATGGACCCGGGGGTGGTTAACGACGTGTTCCATGAATTCTATAGTCGACTATATGAGTCAGAACCCCCGGTCGGGGAGGAGGGTATGAATCAATTTCTGGAGAGGCTGGAGTTCCTGAAGGTAGATGAGGAGCTGGTTGAAATCCTGGGGGACCAATTTGGGCTTGGGGAAGTGATAGATGGATTAGGGGCGATGGAATTGGGTAAGGCCCCGGGACCTGATGGATTCCCAGTGGAATTTTATAAAAAGTTTTCTGGGCTACTGGAGCCGCTTCTGGTCAAGGCGTTTAACGAATCAAATGAGCTGGGAGTGCTTCCCCTAATGCTATCACAGGCATCAATCTCTCTCATCCTGAAGCGAGACACGGTCCTGGAGAGCTGTGGATCATACAGGCCAATCTCCCTTTTGAATGTAGATGCTAAATTGCTGGCAAAGATCTTGGCCACCCGAATAGAGGATTGTGTCCTGGAGGTAATCGGGGAGGATCAGACGGGATTTGTGAAGGGCAGGCATCTGACGCCCAATATTAGACGGCTTCTTAATGTTATAATGATACCAGCGGAGGGGCGCGATGTTGAGGTGGCAGTAGCCATGGACACAGAGAAGGCTTTCGACCGGGTGGAGTGGAAGTACTTATGGGATATTCTGGGCAGGTTGGGGTTCGGGCAGGGATTGGATTGGGTCCAACTGTTATATCAGGCTACGGTGACAAATGTAAGAACCAAGCGAGTCCGGTCAGAATACTTCAGTCTCTGTCGGGGGACAAGGAAGGGATGCCCGCTCTCCCCATTACTGTTTGCCCTGGCCATAGAGCCCTTAGCAATGGCTCTTTTGATTTTCAGGTTACAAGTTAAATATGAGAAAGAGCGAGATGTTCGTGATCCAAGCATTTGGCAGGAAAAGTGACTGAAGGAGTTACCTTTTAAAGTGGCTGAGAGGAGTTTTAGATATCTGGGGATTCAAATGCCAGAGGATTTGGGGCAGCTTCATAAGTTAAATCTGGGCAAAGCGGTTGGTCAAATAAAAAGGGACTTCCGAAGATGGGACATGCTCCCGCTGAGGCTGGCTGGGAGGGTCCAGACGGTGAAGATGACAGTCCTTCGAAGACTGCACTTCTTTTTTCAATGCCTTTCGATTTTTGTCCCAAAGGCTTTTTTCAGGAAAATGAACGCGACAATATTGGGTTTTGCGTGGGCGGGTAAAGCCCCCGTGAGTAAAGAAGGCACTCCTGGAACGGGGTCGCGGAGAGGGGAGCTTGGCTCTCCTGAGCTTTATTAACTATTACTGGATGGCCAACATTTCGATGATGAGGAAGTGGGTAGTGGGAGAGGGGTCGGTTTAGGAGCAAGTGGAAGCAGCATCCTGCAAGGGTACGAGTTTGGAGGGTCTACTAACAGCGCCTCTGCCGTTCTCTCCGGCTTAGTACTCTACAAGCCCTGTGGTGGTACAGCCCTAAGGGTGTGGGGGCAATGGAGGCAGCACAGAGGATTGGAGGGGGCTTCAGTGCAGTCACCAATTTGTGACAACCACCAGTTTGCCCCGGGGGGACTGGATGGGGGCTTTAAGAGATGGCAGCGGGCAGGGATTGAGAGATTTTGGGACCTATTCATCGAGGAGGGCTTTCAGACCTTGGAGGCACTAGAGGAGGAATTTGAGTTGCTGGTTGGGAACGGGTTTCGGTACCTTCAGGTGTGGGACTTTGTACGGAGGCAGGTTCCAAGCTTTCCTCACCTCTCCCTGAGGGGACTAAAGGACAAGGTGATGTCAAAAACAGGGGTTGGAGAGGGGAGCGTTTCAGAGATATCCAACGAGTTGATGGAGTGGGAAGGGCCCCCTATCAGAGAGGTGAAGAGGAAGTGGGAAGAGGAGCTGGGAGGAGAGCCGGAAATTGAACTGTGGGAAAATACCTTGAAGAGGGCCAATTCATCCTCGTCGTGTGCCAGGCTCAGCTTGATCCAGTTCAAGGTGGCCCACAGGGCCCCCATGACGGCGGCCCAGATGAGCAGGTTCTTTGAGGAGGTGGAGGACAGATGTGGGCGGTGTAGGGGTAGCCCGGCGAACCATGTACATATGTTTTCGGCATGTCCGAAATTGAGGGGATTCCAGCAGGGATTTGCGGATGTTATGTCAGAAGTCCTGGAAGTAACTCCGAGTCCAGAACTGGCAATATTTGGGGTATCGGAAGATATGGGTGCCGGGGGCGGGTTGGGGGGGGGGAAGGGGGGGGGGGGGGGGGTGGGGGGGGGGGGGCGGGCGATGTCCTGGCCTTCTCCTCCCTGGTGGCCTGGAGACAAGAGGCATGGCAATGTTAGATAGGGACAGGGAACTTAGTATACGAGTAATTAGGGAATAGGGCGGGGATAGTAGGGGAAGGGGTCAGTTTGGGAGCGAGTGGAAGTGGCACCCTGCTGTTTTCTGTTTTTCTGTTCTTTTAGGTGTTTTGCGTGTGTCGGCGCGCGTGGCTGTTTAAGAAATATTAATGTGTTAAACTGTGAAATATTCTCTTTAAAAAAATATTGACTGTGATATTCATAAAATGAAGTGCCCAGATAATTTGTTCGCAATGAAGCCTTGGGTACTCATCTGGTCAGAATATGTCAGCAGAGATTTATAACATCTCACTAATGTCTGACACATATTAACCATGCATTTTAACTTAAGAGTCTTGAAGCAAGTTAATGACAAGTGGAAGTGAGAACACATGTTTAATGTCTCCACAGTTCCCAGCCACAGATTTGGAATGAGGTTTTGATATAATCGTCTGGGGGTAATTTAGATCAGCATTAAGATAGATGTTGGAACTTTAAAAAAAAATAAAACAAGTGGAAATATTAAGAAACATAACAATTGTTATAGCTTAAACACAATAAATATTGGCTGGAATTGTCCAGCCATTGGAATTCTCTATTCCCGCCAGGAGTACAGCCCGGCCTGCCGGTTTCCTGGTGGGATGGGGTGGCTACAATGGGAAATCCTAATGAAAAGGGGTGGGAAGAGAGAAAACTGCCACCAGCGAACGCTGGGAGACGAGAGAATGCCACCCATTATATACAAATCAGAAGATCCGTTTGATTTGATAGATCTGCAATGAGGCAAGCAAAGAGTTGCTGTGAATCTGTTAGTTGGCTTATTATGGGCTTTGGTAATCGAGTAAATAGTAAAGAGATCGAGCTGTTAAAGGCTAATTCAGTTCAGGTTCTGTTTTTAGATTACCAAAAGCCTTTGTAGGTTTAGAGGAATCTCCGGGCTTCACATTAGAGGTAAATAAACAGGATTCACAATGCTGCAAATGGTCCATACAATGGCCTCTTAATCAGCTCATGAGTGATGTCTTTTAGAGGAACATCACATGCACATCGACGTTGAGCACTGTCATTATCCTGTACTGAAACCAAACATGCAGAGTATTGGGACAGGCACATTTCAGTAATTACTTCGTGATAAAATAGAATTCGAGCACATTCCGAGGAATGCCGTGTTAAAAATTGTAAAAACAGCCCTCAGGCAATCCATAAAAGTACACACGGCTACTGCAATGAATGTAAACAAAAATTGGTTCACATTCAAATTCACATCTCAATTGGAAATCACCAAAATACAAAGATCACTGCATTACACATTAATGCCTTCCATATTGACACAGGCCGCTATGGTACACCTACTTCAAATAGATATATCCAAGTTCCAGTGTTTCATTTACTCAGCTGTGTTGCCATTCAATGCTGCTCGTTTCCTTGAGCCAAAAAAGACCCAAAGATGCAGCATCACTCTGTCAGAACGGGAATTCCTCAAGTAACAGCTGCCTTCTTCAGCAACATAAATGGCGTCAGTGGGCTTGCTAATAGATCTAATATTAAAGTGCTGCTGAAATGTAAACAGATCACGCCTCAGCAGAAAGATTAAGTAACGCCACCAGATTTGTGTTTTTAAAATGTCAATAGCAACGCTGACCCTATCAATGGTGCTGCTTAAACATTAAGCAATGTTACAAATATAAACTAGTAGCACCTTCCCGATACAAAATATACACAATATTTTTCATGTAACGTTAACACACAGTAGCACAATGGTTGGCACAGTTGCTTCACTGCTCCACGGTCCCAGGTTTGATTCCCGGATAGGGTCACTGTCTGTGCAGGGTCTGCACGTTCTCCCAGTGTCTTCATGGGTTTCCTCCGGGTGCTCCGGTTTCCTCGCACAGTCCAAAGATTAGGTTAGATGGATTAGCCATGCTAAATTGCCCTTAGTGTCCAAAAAGATTAGTGGGGTTACAGGATTACGGGGATAGGGTGGAGGCGTGGGCTTAAGTAGGGTATCCCGCACATCTCCCTTAAACTTTTCCCCTCTCACCTTGAACCTGAGCCCCCTTGTAATTGACACTGCCACCCTTGGAAAAAGCCTCTGACTATCCACTCTGTCTATGCCTCTCATAATCTTGAAAACCTCTCTTTTTGTTATAAATTTTTGTTATAAATTATAAATTTGTTATAAATTTAGAACACTCAATTATTTTTTCTTCCAATTAAGGGGTAATTTAGTGTGGCCAATCCACCTAACCTTCACATCTTTGGCTTGTGGGGGGGTGGACCCATCTACGCGGACATGCGGAGAGTATGCAAACTCCACACCGGGCCGGGATGGACCCTGGGTCCTCAGCGCCGTAGGCAGCAGTGCTAACCATTGCACCACCATGCCGCCCCATCATTTTGTAGATCTCTATCAGAGTCTTTCCAGTGGAAACAATCCTAGTTTATTCAACGTTTTCTCGTAGCCAACACCCTCAAGACCAGGCAACGTCCTGGTGAACCTTCTTTGAAATCTCTCCAAAGCTTCCATGTCCTTCTGATAATGTGGTAACCAGAACTGCATGCAATACTCCAAATGCGGCCTAACTAATGTTTTATATAGTTGCAACAGAATTTCCCAACTCTTGTACTCAATGCCACATGCCTTCTTAATCACCTTGGCCACCTGCGTTGCCACTTTTAGGCAACTATGGACCTGCACGCCCAGATCCCTCTGTTGCTCGTTGTGTTCGTTGTGTAGGGGACATAGCCTCAAAATAAGGGGAAGTAGATTTAGGACTGAGTTTAGGAGGAACTTCTTCACCCAAAGGGTTGTGAATCTATGGAATTCCTTGCCCAGTGAAGCAGTTGAGGCTCCTTCATTACATGTTTTTAAGGTAAAGATAGATAGTTTTTTGAAGAATAAAGGGATTAAGGGTTATGGTGTTCGGGCCGGAAAGTGGAGCTGAGTCCACAAAAGATCAGCCATGATCTAATTGAATGGCGGAGCAGGCTCGAGGGGCCAGATGGCCTACTCCTGCTCCTAGTTCTTATGTTCTTATGATCTCTCTTTAATTGGCTCTGTTTATGGCGGTTAATATGGTCGCCTTCCTTAATTCTAATTACGTTTGCTCAAGAGTCGCCAGGTAGCTTTCGATACCGCCACAAGGTTCCAAAATGAATACTGATCAAAGACTAGATACACCAGTTAGTCAGTTCGAAATCAATGCTCATTTATTTACACACAGTCAATTATACTCATGCACAAAACTCTATACCAACTAAACTATCACTACTAGTAAAGCCTGTACTTAACTTCAGGCGCCCACTCAGTCAGAGGAACAATGGCCGTAGTCCGGTTCTGAGGCTGCTGGGGTTGAGCTGGTACGGAATAGTAGCTGAGATCTTCTGTCTCATAGCGTGCGTTGACTTTGCATTTACTTGTTCTAGTGAAGCTGCCAGGCAGGTCTCTCCTCGCTGAGTGCCAAGGCCAAGAGAGCGATTCTCTCTTGGGGGATCCTCCTTATACCCAAAGGAGGCTTCGCACGCTTTTGGGCGGGCCTTGAACTTGGTTCCAATTAATTGGGCCATTTCTTGATCGTTCCTATCGATTTCCTCCAATAAAGGGGTGGGTACCCTGATTGCTGGGCGGGTCCTAGGTGGCCGTTGGCCTGCTTTGTTCTAGTCTCCTCTGGCGCCGGGGTGTCTGCCTTGGTATCGTTTACTTAAATGTTATCCTTTTGTCCCTGGAGATGGCTCATTAGTATGGTAATGGCTTTGCAGTATCGGTCTTGTCTGGGAGCTACAGCTCCAATCAACAGACAAACCTTGCACCTGCGTGCTTTCTCAGTATTGTCCATTTTCCCTGCATTCTTTGCAAAGTGTCCATTTTGTAATCGGGACGTGGCCATCCCAGATGGCTACACCTCTCTATGGTAATGTTCCTAAGTGTTCTGCCATTTATAGTATAATTCATACCTAGATTTGGTCCTCCAAAATGCATCATCTCACATTTGTTTGGACTAAACTCCATCTGCCATTTCTATGCCCAAGTCACCAATCTATCTATATCCTGCTGTATCCTCTGACAATCCTCGGCATGATCAGCAACTCCGCCAATCTTTGTGCCAGCTGCAAACTTACTAATCAGACCACCCACATTTTCCTCCAGATCATTTATAAACTACAAACAATAGGTCCCAGTATTGATCCCTGCAGAACACCACTAGCCACAGAAAAACACCATTCCACCGTTACTCTGTCTTCTATAACCAAGCCAGCTCTGTATCCATTGAGCCAGTCCACCCCGATTCCCATGTGATTTTAGTTTTGGTACAAGTCTGCCATGTGGGACCTTGTCAAAGTCCATATAAACTACATCCACAGCCCTTCCCTTATTAATTTTCTTTGTCGCCTCTTCAAAAAACTCAAATCAAGTTGGTGAGAAATAACCTTCCCCGGAAAAAAACCATGCTGCCTGTCATTAACCAGTCCATTTCCTCTAAATGTGCATACATCCCGTCCCTCAGTATCTTTTCCAAAAGCTTCCCCACCACTGATGTCAGACTCACCGTCCTATTATTTGCTGGAATGTCCTAGCTTCCTTTCCTAAATAAGATGTGGAGATGCCGGCGTTGGACTGGGGTGAGCACAGTAAGAAATCTTACAACAGCAGGTTAAAGTCCAACAGGTTTGTTTCAAATACTAGCTTTCGGAGCACTGCTCCTTCCTCAGGTGAATGAAGAGGTATGTTCCAGAAACATATGTATAGACAAATTCAAAGATGCCAGACAATGCTTAGAATACGAGCATTTGCAGGTAATTAAATATTTTCAGATCCCGAGATAGGGGTAACCAGGTTAAAGAGGTGTGAATTGTCTCAAGCCAGGGCAGTTAGTAGGATTTCGCAAGCACAGGCCAGATGGTTGGGGATGAATGTAATACAACATGAATCCCAGGTCCCGGTTGAGGCCGCACTCATGTGTGCGGAACTTGGCTATAAGTTTCTGCTCGGCGATTCTGCGTTGCCGCGCGTCCTGAAAGCCGCCTTGCGCTTCCCGGAGATCAGAGGCTGAATGCCCTTGACTGCTCAAGTGTTCCCAGACTGGAAGGGAACATTCCTGCCTGATGATTGTCACACGATGTCCGTTTATTCGTTGTCGCAGTGTCTGCATGGTTTCGCCAATGTACCATGCTTCGGGACATCCTTTCCTGCAGCGTATGAAGTAGACAACATTGGCCGAGTCACACGAGTATGTACCGCGTACCTGATGGGTGGTGTTCTCACGTGTAATGGCGGTATCCATGTCGACGATCTGGCACGTCTTGCAGAGATTGCCATGGCAGGATTGTGTGGTGTCGTGGTCACTGTTCTGAAGGCTGGATAGTTTGCTGTAAACAATGGTTGTTTGAAGGCAAGTAGTGGGGGTGTAGGGATGACCTTGGCAAGATGTTCATCTTCATCGATGGCGTGTTGAAGGCTGCGAAGAAGATGTTGTAGTTTCTCCACTCCGGGAAAGGACGACGAAGGGTACTCTGTCAGTTGTGTCCCATGTTTGTCTTCTGAGGAGGTCGGTGCGTGTTTTTGCTGTGGCGCGTTGGAACTGTCAATCGATAAGTCGAGCACCATATCACATTCGTAGGAGGGCATCTTTCAGCGTCTCTAGATGTCTGTTACGCTCTTCCACATCTGAGCAGATCCTGTTTATATGGAGGGCTTGTCCATAGGGGATGGCTTCTTTAATGTATTTAGGGTGGAAGCTGGAGCAGTGGAGCATCGTGAGGTTATCTGTGGGCTTGTGGTAAAGCGAAGTGCTGAGGTGACCGTCCTTGATGGAAATGAGTGTGTCCAAGAATGCAACTGATTTTGGAGAGTAGTCCATGGTGAGTCCGATGGTGGGATGGAACGTATTGATGTCATCGTGTAGTCGTTTCAGTGATTCTTCACCGTGGGTCCAAAGGAAAGAAATGTCATCCATGTATCTCGTGAATAACGTCGGTTGAAGGTCCTGTGTGGTGAGGAGGTCTTGTTCAAACTTGTGCATGAAGATGTTGGCATACTGAGGTGCGAATTTGGTCCCCATGGCTGTTCCGTGCATCTGGATGTCGAAGGTGAAGACGTTGTGATCCAGAATGAAGCCAGTGAGTTGCAGAATTCATGTTGTTGCAGGATTCATGTCGCATTACATTCATCCCCAACCATCTGGCCTGGGCTTGCGAAATCCTACCAACTGTCCTGGCTTGAGACAATTCACACCTCTTTAACCTGGGGTTACCCCTATCTCTGGATCTGTAAAGACTTAATTCCCTGCAAATGCTCGCATTCTAAGCATTGACTGGCATCTTTGAATTTGTCTGTATATGTTTCGGGGCCATACCTCTTCATTCATCTGAGGAAGGAGCAGTGCTCCGAAAGCTAGTGTTTGAAATAAACCTGCAGGACTTTAACCTGGTGTTGTAAGACTCCTTACTTTCCTAAACAAGGGAACATTGGCTATTCTCCAGTCCTCCGGAACCTCACCTGTGGTCAAAATGGATGTGAAGATATCTGTTAAGGTCCCAGCTATTTCTCCCCTTGTCTCCCGCAGTAACTGGGATAGATCCCATCTGGTCCTGGGGACTTGTCTACCTTAATGCAGTTAAGGTAGACAACACTTCTTCCTTTGATATATCGATGTTCTCAAGATCGTTCACACACCTATCCTTGACCTCAACATCCGCATGTCCTTCTCCCTGGTGAATACCGATACAAAGTACTCATTAAGGATTAAGGATTTTACCCACTTCTTGTGGTTCCACACATTGTCCTTCAGTGGGCCTACTCTTTCTCTTGCTACCCTCTTTCTCCTAATATATACCTTCCTATACAAAATATACACAATATTTGTTATGCCACGTTTACACATTTCAACATGGTAGTGAATGAGATCCAGGTTATGCCCTGACTCAATAATTCAGGTCGTTACCAGCATTGCTTTAATCGGAAGAGACTATTTAAATTTGGCTGTAGCATTATCTAATTCCTGTCGTTCCAAATTTGATCAGCAGTTGATCAAAATGAGAACATTGCTGATACAAATGAAAAATGCATAATCGGTCTTTGCCAGAGTCATTGAGAATTTTATAAATTCCAACAAGCTGTAAACCCAGGATAGGACATTTCCACTTAATAGTGCACCTTTATAAATAAATTGTCCTAGAACATGAACTTCTCTTGTGTATGAGCCTTAATCTTACTTGTGGTCACATTTATCATCAAGATGCACTGTCTGGTAGAGCATGGTAAAATAACTTTGCTTTCCATCAAATCCACAGTAGAACTCGTACACGTGTCATGATTGTTCGTGAGATTTTTGAATTCTTTCAAACCATCCCTGATTATTTGGGATTAATGTTCAAAGACGTTGAATGCTAAATAATGTCAACATTAGAAACAGCACAGTTGACAGTGACGGCAAAAGTCTAATTGATTACTCGACCAATGTTTCTTTGTGGTATACAGAGGCAGCTACAATACATACAGACTATTTTGATCAACTTGTGTGTGCTTGATAAATATAGGATTACAATGCTACTAATTAAACATGAGTGTCACAAACCAAGGAAATTAATCTCAAGTGATTTATCATCATGTAAACCCAGTTATAGGTTAATATACACACGTTGAGCTCTGAAGGCTTTACTCTAATTTTTGAGTAGTAGATGGCAGATTCCAGTCATTGAACTACACGGAGAAATAAAGCTTTCACTTTATGCATCAGAGCATAGCTCATTGAAATGTCTCAAAAAGTGTTCCACAATTCATTTAATTACTTATTGATTTTCAGTGATTCCTATTAGGTAGACAAATGCACAGAGCTCCATCACATTATATAGAATGCTTGTTTTGTTGATACTGTTGGCAATAGCTGTAGATAATGAAAAGCTGGATAAGGCTGGATAGTGGATACAGCTCATTAATGCTATCATTATGCTGCAGGTTATACAATTATATTCAACAATTATATTTGCTGTTTCTAGTCCTTCAACATGAAAGTGAATCAATTGCATTTTAACTTTTACCATAGTCTGCGCTTAGTGACTTCGCTTGAATTTTATCGTGCACTTGGTCAATGAAAATTCAAACTCGGCTGGGGCCAGGGAATCTGGTTGCTGGTCAGTGGGAAACTGGACATTAACTGAAGGCAGACGAACACTGATTGCTGAGGGACTGAGAGTTATCATAGGTTACAGCAACTGTCCTCCTAAACTTTGTGGCCTGAATTCAACTCGATATGGAAAAGCTCCTTTCACTCCCATATTTTTGCTGTTAAAAAAAAAAGGTTTGCGTTCCAGTCAAGCTATTTGTGGAGTCACCAATGTTGGAGCATAAATCCAGAATCAAATTTAGTCATGTTGGTGTTGATCTCCCCTTTCATAGAGGTTATAACACTTGCATTTACAGAGCCCCTTTTATATGCTCTAAGGTGCTTCACGAAGAAGAATCAGAACCATACAGTGAAGAAGTAAAATAAATGCTGAACTGTCAGTGACTGGATTTTCATCGTCGAGAAGGGTATCTGGAGTCAGGTATTTTCCTGACTGCAATCCTGTCTCCGTTGTAGAGGTGTCTGCCTGCTCTATTTTTGTGCCTGGAAAACAGGCCCGTTCACTCTGAAGGCTCCATGGAGCTGGAATCATCTGACCCAAATGTACAGCCAGGCAAATCACATTGCAGTCCCAATAGAAAGATCCTCTGTCACTGTTGTTGGGAGGTGAGACTGTGAGGTGACAATTAACCCAGGACTGTGAAGTCATTTCTGACCCTTGTCATGAGTATGAACTTTTCTCTGATTGTATGTGATGCTCAACAGGTTTCCAACTGTGGTAGAGTTGGCCCAGCATGAGTCTACCATGTGAAAACTGAAAATCCCTTGCTGGGATTCAATTAAGGTATTTAGTCTTCAACAATAAGAATGAAGTTTTGTGGTAGCCCCAAACATTTAACAGCCTAACTCTCATTTTTCTGCTCGTCTCATTTGGAAAGTAGCACAATATTAGTGAGGTGAAGAGATATTGGGCACGATACTATCTCTTGTTAGAGTTTCTAATCTCTGCTGTTTCATGCAGGAGCAGCAGATGAAAGTTGGATGCTTTGTAGAAGGTGGAAGGGAAAGTGAACCTGCACTGTTTCTGTGTGCTGAGAGAGTAGTTTTTGCTATCTGCCATAGCCACTCGGTTGCAGAAATGCATATCGTTGGTGGATGCTAGCTGTGCATTCACAAATGCATTCACCAATCTGGGGCGGCATTCTCCCCTACCCGGCGTGACGGAGGGTGCCGGCGTAGGGGAGTAGCGCCAACCACTCAGGGGTCAGGCCTCCCCAAAGGTGGGGAATTCTCCCCACCTTTGGGGGCCACCCCCGCGCCGGAGCAGTTTGCACCAGAAGACTGGCACAAAAAACCGGCGCCCCCGGCAGCGGGGCTGGCCGAAAGGCTTTCGCCGGTTGACGCATGTGCTGGTAGTGACGTCAGCGGCCAGCTGCCGCTGACGTCACTGCCGGCGCATGTGCGACGTGGGGTTCTCTTCCGCTTCCGCCATGGCAAAGGCCGTGGCGGCCGCGGAGGAAAATAGTGCACCCAGAGCACTGGCCCGGAGTCTGAGTGGGGGGCCCCGATCGCGGGCCAGGCCACCGTGGGGGCACCCCCCGGGGTTCGATCGCCCCCCGGCCCCCCCAGGACCCCGGGTCCCGCTCGCGCCGCTGATCCCGCTGTTCCAGAGGTGGTTCAAACCTCGGCGGCGGGAGAGGCCTCCCAGCGGCGGGACTTCGGCCCATCCGTGCCGGAGAATCACCGCAGGGGCCTCTCCGATCGGAGTGGCGAGATGCCCGCCACCGCCACTTCCCGGGTGGCGGAGAATCTCTGCCACGGCGGGGGCGAGATTTTCGGCAGCCCCAGGCGATTCTCCGACCCTGCTGGGGGTCGGAGAATTTCGCCCCTGATGTGTGCATTGCATTTTGTGGAAGTATGCATTCGTGCAGCAGATGCCAGTTTGTTCACCCAAACAACGGCATTTTGCACTCAATCTATCTTCAATAAAAAGAAAGGTAGTATAATTGGTGGGGTAATGGATGTTGTAAGAGCAAAATTGCTCAGGTTCTGCCATCAAAGACCTATTGCTCCATACTGGCTGACAGTAAACAGCCTGCTATTCAGCGGGATTCTCCGACCCCCCCGCCGGTCGGATAATCCCCAGGGGCTGGCGCAAATCCCACCCCGCCACCGGCTGCCATATTCTCCGGCGCCGGTTTTCGGGCAGGGGTGGGGTTCTTGCCACAGCAGCCCCTCCGGCAATTCTCCGGGCCCCGATGGGCCGAGCGGCCCTCCGTTTTTGGCCAGTCCCACCGCCGTGGGTTAGACATGGTTCCACACAGCGGGCCACATGGCGGGACCTGCCAGGTAAATTGGCTGGGGCGTTCCTCAGGGGGACACGGGGAGATTTGATACCGGGGAGGGGGGGGCACCACGGTGGCCTGGCCCGAGATCGGAGCCCACCGATCTGCAGGCGGGCCTGTGCAGTGGGAGCACTCCTTCCTTCCGTGCTGGCCCCTGTTGGGCTCCGCAATGGCCAGCGCGGAGAAGAGAACCCCCCGACGCATGCGCCAAAACACGGCGGCGGTTCCGCGCATGCGTGAGATCACGCCAGCCCTTTGGTGCATGAGTGAACTCGTGCAATCCCTTTGGCGCCGGCTAGTGGGGCGCTAACCCCTCCGGCATCACCCAGCCCCTGGAAGTGCGGAGAATTCCGCACTTCCAGGGGCTGTTGACGCTGGTGTGGTTCGTGCCGGTTTTCCCGCCGGCGTGGGAACTTAGTCTCTGGAAAGGAGAATCCCGCAGATTTTATTCGGTTCTTTAATCTTTACTTATTTTTTTTTCTCTCTGATTACCAGCCAACCCACCTGAGAATTAGTGCAAGTTTCCCATGGTTTCTGGTTTAGCACAGGGCTAAATAGCTGGCTTTTAAAGCAGACCAAAGTAGGCCAGCAGCACGGTTCAATTCCCGTATCAGCCTCCCCGAACAGGTGCCGGAATGTGACGACTAGGAGTTTTTCACAGTAACTTCATTTGAAGCCTACTTGTGACAATAAGCGATTTTCATTTCATTTTTTCATTTTCTGGCAGTTCAGTTCCTAAGTGGTGTTATCTCGATGTGTACTTTGAAAGTTGGAAGGGGAAAGTGATTAACATGTCAACTTTGTGTTTCGTTGTAACAATTCGATATCATTAAACGTGCTAACAGTGAAAACCCAAAAAAACATAACGCAAAAGATTAAAGGATTACTCAACATAATCATTTGAAGTTTACGTCTTTCTAAATTTGTTTGAAAGTCTGAAATCTGAATATGATCCTCGAATAAACTGGTGGCTGATGTTCAAATATGACTCCAACTGCAGTTATTTATGTGGAGCTTAAAATAGTAGAACTGATTAGCTCAGATTTTACTTTCAATGTTTCTCCCTACAAGTAAGAGACATGCTAAATGTGGACATCGATTTGCAGTAATATATATCTGAAATAAATGATTCTATCAACATGGAGAGAGCAAGTAATCCTAATAATGTCAGAGTAACACCTTCTATTGGATGTGATGACAACTCCATCCTTAAACATTCCTTTGAAGTTGTTATAATATCTGTGCTTAAGCCAAACTATATATACAGTTCTAAGTGATGTTCTTTTAACCATCTTCACTGGGATTTATTTCATGAAGTACAAAAGCAAACAAATCACCAATTTCAGGAAGATTTCCTCCTCTCATTACTTGTCACAAACCCATGAATCTCTGCACTGACTTTGATCCAAATTGAACAGTTCTTCCGCTAATGCACTTAAGTAATCCTCAAGCAGTTTAATAGCCTGTGTGAGGGATGGATGGCCTTTGATCCTACATGCAATGGTGTTATGCGTCAGTAAAAAGCTACTATTGAGTGTAGTGATTTGATGGGTTACTACTATTGTGTGTAGTGATTTGATGGGTTAATGTGTGCAACAATCCGAGAGGAGAAGGGGATTGGTTTTGCAAATGTGCTATTAACACTGGCATTTATATGTCTAAAAGGAGATGGTGCAGGGATTACTGACTGCACAGTGAAAAAGATGATTCTGCTCCCCCTCTCAAAACTTTACATAATGAGATGTGAAAGGGGATGTATAAATACATTTTTTTTTCATGGCCATCTGTTTCAATCATCCAAAATCTTATTTGATGTCAGAACTGAGGGTTACTGCCTGCTGGCTGTTGTACTAGAGGTTTAGTTTTCGGCATTTGAATGTTGGATGATCTGGATCTAAAGTATAAGTTAATAACTTTTTTTAAAAATTTAGAATACCCAATATTTTTTTCCCCCCCACTAAGGGGCAATTTAGCGTGGCCAATCCCACCTACCCTGCACACCTTTGGGTTGTGGGGGTGAGACCCACGCAGACACAGGGAGAACGTGCAAGTCCACACGGAGTGTGACCCGGGGCCGGGATCGAACCCGGGACCTCAGTCCAAGAAAACCATCAGTTTCAACCGGAAAAGATAGACGCTGGGTTCAAAGACTGGGAGGAAAAAGGTGTGATCATGTTGAATGATTTGTTCCTGGGAGGACATTTTACAACGTTTGAAGAATTGAAGGAGAAATACGAGTTCCCGAGGGGGGAGGCCTTTAGATAGTTGCAGGGTGGGCTTTTGTAAAAAAGATCCTCCCTACGTTCCCAGTCTTCCCCCCCCCCCCCTTTCTTCTTTAGTGAAAGAGATGTTGACTGTGTTGGGAATAGAGGGGGAGTTACCTTGGCTATTTATGGGAAAATTATGGAAGCCGATCACTATTCCTGGATGTGGTGAAGACCAAGTGGGTGAAGGAATTGAAGGAGAGGTTAAGGAAGGGCTGTGGTGCAAAATCCTACAGCGCGTAAATGCATTGAACTCGAGTGCGAGGTTGACACTGGTACAATTGAAGGTAGTTCACAGAATACATTTGATAAGGTTGAGAATAAGTCACCTGTTCGAAGGGGTTGAGGACATTTGTGAAAGGTGCAGGAGAGGACTGGCCAATCATGCGCACATGCTTTGGTCGTGCCTCAACTGAGGAAGCTCTGGGGCATCTCTATCAGCACCATGATGACAGTGTTACAGTTAAACCTAGAACCCAGTACCTTGGGGCACATATTTGAGGTATCGGACTTTCCGGTGCTCCAGACAGGGGTGGATGTCTTAGCGTTCGCCTCGTTGGTGGCGAGGAAGCAGATCCTATTGGAGTGGAGGTTGGTTGCTCCACCCTGTGCCTCATTATGGCTGTGAGACTTAATGGAGTTTCCGAGCCTGGAGAAGGTTAAATTTAGCTTTAGATGGAATGAGGAGGGGTTTCACAAGAGCTGGATTCTCCAGTAATGGGGCTCTGTCCCCACACCGGCATGAAAAGCGGCGCCAACCATTCCGGCGTCAATGGTCCCCGATAATTGAGAAAGGACGTACTGGCGCTGGAGGGTGTGCAGAGGAGATTCACTAGGTTAATCCCAGAGCTGAAGGGGTTGGATTATGAGGAGAGGTTGAGTAGACTGGGACTGTACTCGTTGGAATTTAGAAGGATGAGGGGGGATCTTATAGAAACATTTAAAATTATGAAGGGAATAGATAGGATAGATGCGGGCAGGTTGTTTCCACTGGCGGGTGACAGCAGAACTAGGGGGCATAGCCTCAAAATAAGGGGAAGTAGATTTAGAACTGAGTTTAGGAGGAACTTCTTCACCCAAAGGGTTGTGAATCTATGGAATTCCTTGCCCAGTGAAGCAGTTGAGGCTCCTTCATTACATGTTTTTAAGGTAAAGATAGATAGTTTTTTGAAGAATAAAGGGATTAAGGGTTATGGTGTTCGGGCCAGAAAGTGGAGCTGAGTCCACAAAAGATCAGCCATGATCTAATTGAATGGCGGAGCAGGCTCGAGGGGCCAGATGGCCTACTCCTGCTCCTAGTTCTTATGTTCTTATGTTCTTATAATGGAGAATGCTCCGCTTCCTCTAAGTTGGCGCCGGTGTGGTCCCTGCAACTCCAGCCAGCGCGGAATGGCCCGCGTGAGTTCGCGCATGCGCGCTACGGCCGGCGTATTTCCGCGCATGCGTGGGTGTTCCCTTCTCCGTGCCGACCCCCGGGAAATATGGTGGAACCCTACAGGGGCCCAGCGCGGAGTAAAATAGGCCCCCACCGAACCAGCACGCTCGCCGATTGGTAGGTCACAATCGTGGGTCAGGCCACCGTGTCGGCCCCCCCGGGGTCAGATCTCCCCCCCCCCCCCCCCCCCCCCCCATCCAGGACGGCCCCTGCAAACTCACCTTCCAGGTCCCGCCGTGTGGGTACTGTGTAACCCACGCTGGTGGGACTCGGGTATACTCGTCGGCCACTCGGCCTGTTGTCAATGGCCCACGACCAGCATGGCGAGAATCCCGCAGGCGCCTGGAGAATACAACACAACATTGGGGCGGTGGGGTACGATTCTTGCGTCCCCCTGGGGATTCCGGGTCGGAGAATCCCTACCATGGTGTCTGTTCATATCTCACTTTAAGGAATTATCCTCAGTCAGCAGCTAAAATTGGGGGGGGGGGGGGGGGTAGTTTGTTAGTTGATGAGTTGTTTTCGGGTTGAGGAGAGCTCCAAGGAGACCACCATCGAGGCATCACAGTTTTAATCCCCACCCTCCACGAACAAACACACCGTATGGACAATATTAGTGGGCAGGCTTCTGGGGCACAATCTAATGAACACCACACAGTTGCTGATGCACATCAGATGGCAGGAACATCCAAGGGAGTCAGCAGTCAGAGGTTGCTGGATCCCAGGACTCAGCAGAGTCCCAGTCAGATGCCTAGCCTCGGGCCAAGGTCATCCCAGAGCCATTGTAGATGCTAGGGCAGGGGTGGGCAAACTATGGCCCGCGGGCCGCATGCGGCCCACCAAAGGTCTTTATGCGGCCCACCAAGATCAAGTCATTAAAAAAAAAAAAAATTGTTTTTTAAAAAAATTTATTTTTAATTTTATATTTTATAAGGTTAATGGGGGTGGGGGGCTGTTGGGTTACTGGTATAGGGTGGATATGTTGACTTGAGTAGGGTGATCATTGCTCGGCACAACATCGAGGTCCGAAAGGCCTGTTCTGTGCTGTACTGTTCTATGTTCTATATGAGACGCCCAGAATCATAACCGGGTGAAGCGCCATTTTTGAAAAGTAGAGAAAAAGAGGGCTAAAGGCAGGATGCCGCCGGGGGAAGCGCTGAGGTATATGCCGCACGCTAATTGGTTACAACCGGGACTATTAATTAATATACTATGCGACCCTTTAAAATTGTGAATTTCTGAATGTGGCACTTGCACGGAAAAGTTTGCCCACCCCTGTGCTAGGGCATGAGGTTCAGGAGGGGATGTCAGCGACACCCCAGAGAGTGCACAGACAATTGGAGGAATCCCAAAGGCTACGGGAGCCTGAGATGATGCTGGTAATGTGTGGCACTGAGGCCAACACTACTAGGGTGGCTACCGCAGTGGAATATCTGCACCACGAGGTCAGCGTCATGAGTTGTAATGTCCAAGGCTAGGCTCAGTCAGAGTTGACCATGGATGAAGGCTTGATATCATGTCCTAGCTGCTGAGGGATGTGTCCCAGACTCAGGTGGACATTGCTGAGGCACTGCAGAGCAAGGCGCTGTTTCAGGGGGACATTGCCGAGGCTCTCTGGACCACGTCTCAGTGTGGCACTGAGGCGCACTGTCAGTTCAGGAGTGTCAGCACTGTCACTGAGGAGCATCGCTGAGGGCGTCAACACTATGGTGCAGACAACGTGGAAGCTCTAAGAGTGGCAGAGCCAGATGTCGCAGAGGCCTCTGGAGCTCATTCCAGTTGCCCCTCCGTCCCATCGAAACCCCAATGGTCCTATGGGCACCGTCCGGATGGAGGGAGTGCTGCAGGCTGATCCAGTGCCTTCCACGAAGGAAGCCATTGGCGGTCTCCACCTCACCCGAAACCTCCCTCCTGACAATGGCGCATCTCAAGGTTAGTGAAGGAACAAGGTGACACAGTGATGCACTGGCTCCAGGTACCCCCCCAGGGGACGTCTGCCAAGGGCATCAAACGCCACAGGGTACGAGATGCAGCACGCTTCCTCCACTTTGATGTGCATCCTGGGGATACACCTAGACGTAATGAAGAAGATTGAGGATCACTGAGTAGCCACTGGGGTGCTGGTGGTGGGAAGGTGGGGGGACATGCACCATCTATAGCTAAGGACGATTAGGGTTTTGAATGTTCACTATTAAAACATTTTACACCCAACACATGTGAAGCCTCTGTCATGTTACTCTTCACAATGGGCAGGCCTGCACCCCACCCCCAAGCTACCCTCCGCTCCTCCTCCCTCACACCCCCAGGGCACAGTGGCCCTACAGCAAGAGCCATCAATGCAGACCCGTGCGGATGATGGGTGTGAGCAGAAAGACAGGAGTCAAACTTTGGCATAGACTGAGGAGCACCTGAGCTTACCTCACAGCGAGTAATCATCACTTTCCTGTCTTGTATAGTGACCTGCTGACAGTGCCGTCACAGGCCTATCACCCTAGAGTGATGCTACGCAGACCGGGTGGGTGGAACAGAAAGTGGGGGGGTGGGGGTGGGGTGCTGAATGGAAGGGAGGAGCATGGAGATGGGGTGGCCAATGGGAGAGGGGAAAGTGGGTGAGCTGGCAGACATAGCCTCGTCTCATGAGAAGTGGACAGGAATGAAGGCCTCTTTGGCCCTACAGGCATGCCAGACCTGTGCCGATGCCTATCCTCCTTCCTCCAGCTGCTCCCATGGGTCCTCCTTGGGCTGTGCACCAGCCCCTCCTGGTCCGGTTCCTCCTCATCCTCCTCAGTTGAGGCTGCATGTCTCTCCTCCTCCAGTATGTTGCTGAGCTGCTGTGCCAGGTTGTGAGTGGCACAGCAGGCCACCACTAATCAGGAGACCCTCTGCAGTGCGCCACAGGAAGCGGGCCACTTAGTCCGCAGACTAATCTCCACCTGGCACGTATCCTGCTTTCGGTCTTTCCCGCAATTTACAGGGTGCGCCTGGATTCGTGCTGGGTGCAGCACGGCCGTTAAATCGCTCATCCAAACTCCAGTGCATGGGTAGTCGCCTGTTTTCTGGCGATGGAGGTGGCTTGCCATTGGCCTCCAGTCCCACCAATATCTATGGCGTTTTGTGGCGCTCTCCCGTCCCACCACACAGGAACCTGCCGCTGGGCTGGGGGTGGTGGGACACCATTAAAATTTGACATTAGTCAACAATTTGAATACAGAGATCTTTTTTGCTCTTGCCCTCTTGAGCATAGCCCCTTGCTTCAGTTGTTGAGAGAGAATTATTTTACCTTGACTAGAAAGTAATCCACCCGATGTGGTGATATGTGTGGGATGATGTGGAATGCCGACAGGATGGCAACGCAAAACCAACGTTGGAGAGTCAGCAGCTTGTTACTATTGCATCTGACTATCTTCTACAGTCAATAAAAAAGAAAATTGGACGAGATGTAAACCACCCAGTTTACATAACTTCCAATGACCAATTTCACCCCTGCCATGTTATCAACCGCTTGGCACGTGCTAACTCATTCTTTTCCCATTGTCTCTGGGGCAGTTGTTCAACCACAATTAAACACCACTGCCGTGTGTTTGAACTACTCTCTTATATCTTAGCACATCCTTTTCTTTTGAATATAAGCTGAAGGAAGGCTCTTACTTTGCAAATGTTTTTTCCTGCATGTCAAAGTGGAAATGGATACTTTCCATCCTAAATGGCCCAGAGAAAATCGATCCAAACCTTTCAGTTTTAGCACCAAGGTGACATTCTACAATAAACCAGTGGATTAAACTTCTTCCATTTGTTCCAGTTCCATGGAACAGCAATTGCTCGAACCTCTGCATTCTATAAATTGCAGCAGGAATCTTGCGACTATAAATAAATGAGGAGCCCCAGGTCTGAAATGGAAAGAATTTCAGCATGTTCCAGGAAGACTGCAGCATTCCCACTTGCCAGACACGGCTACCCCATAAACGACATTGGATAACACCCTGCCTTCAAGTTTAAAGTTTTCGTTTTGAAACACAAAATTGGGTAACGTACTCAAGTGAGGTAGCAAGGCAATTCGTTAATTCACTACAGAGGGCTACAAAATCGTCAGAGAGGACAGAAAACAAGATCATCAGAGAGGGCAATAAAACAACGTTTTCCAAAGGAGTGGGGTTATACATCATAAAATGAGAATCACACAAAATAGTTGTGAATTTAAAAAAAGATTAAGGGGATGGAGTCCATTTAATTTTCCCTCGTTAATAATTGGAGTTGCTCAAAATTATGTTAACGCAATAACTGAATCACATTAAACGTCAATATGTAGAATTTGAGCCTTACCTTGATCACCTCTGGTGTCTGTTGAACTGAGAGGTGCGAGCCAGTATCTTTAGTTGCGACGAGCTGTACTGAATGCACAGTTTTGCAAGACTCAGAAGCCTGTGATAACGTGTCTTGGAGTATTCGCATTACTTCTTTCTCTCTTGCCAAGATACCTTTACTACTCCCCCGTTCAACCAGCTCCTGAGCAAAGCCCTCAATGCTCTCTAGGATGCGTAAGAGCAGGGCTGCATCGTCCTCTTCAGGTTTGTTATTTTTATTTACATTGGTTCCTTTTGTGGGAGAAGACAATGGCACAGTTTCTCCGAGTGACACTTCCAAGCATTTGCTTCCTGACTCATTGGTCAAAACATTAACCTGTCCTGGTCGTTGACTGTGATTCTTTAAGTCAGTATCATTGTTCCTGGAAGAATCATATTCCTGCCTAGTGTTTATGGTTTGAGAAAAGGATTCCAAATCCATCAGTAGCTTCTCAATTTCTTCCTGTTGGTGTGCCTTCTCACTTTCTATTTTCGTTTTTGATCTAGTCAGTGAAGGTTCTGCGGAATTATGGTTTCTACTTACATTATTGGAAAAGCTGGGAGATTCAGATGTTGGCTGCACACATGATCTATTTTCACCCACATTAGCTCCAATTCCAACCCCATCATACCCTGCCCTCTTGCAAGTACCAACCGGAGAGGCCTGTTTTTGAGGCTGAAAGTTTTTGTCAGCCGTTCCAAAATTTAAATAATCTGTCCCTCTTGATTCCTGCTCCAAACTCTTGTCAACGTCACAATCCTCCTGAATATAAAGAGGCTCCATAGGTGCCTTGGAAGTACTGTCAATTCTCCTGGAAAGGAACGAATCTTGAGAGGAAAAGCTATCAGAGCAATTTACGTGAGGTAGTACGTGGGGTTGACTTATAGCAGTTGAACCATTTTGTTGGATACCATTCTCTTGAAGATGACCGTTATATGAAGGACCATAAACATTTTCAATAGGTATCAGACCGTCGCCATTGGCAGCTCGATCAATAATTTGAGTATCTGCTGGAGGTAGATTGGTAGATAGGGGTGGTGATGCCTGGACAACATCTTCATACCTGGGTGGTTGGTCATTCCCAAATGGAGGGTATGGCATCTGCTGCAAACTGTGTAGGCTGTGTACCAGTTCAGCAAGATCATGCTGATTACCTCGTCCAGATAAACCATGTTCAAGTTCGAAAGGCAACTTCTTCAGATAGCTTGAAAGTCTTGCCATGACATTTCTGTAGATTAGATCTGGATTGATGTTGGCATCACTATCATTGTTATTATGGGACTTACTCTTAATGCATTGTTTTATTATATCTGTACATTTCTTCAGGTCTTCTGAGCATTTCAGTAGAATATCTAGGCAAATCCTTATGTCCTCACCTGAATCTGAACTATCTGCTTTGTGTTTTTCCAAAAATTTGGCAATTAGGTTATCTTCAGTGAGGTTTTGAAGGTACAACTGTGCGGCATCGTTGATACTTTGTTCATGAAATGTGATAAGGTTTGCCTCTTTTTGCTCAATGGCTGTTTTTTGTGCAAAACCAAAAGGCAGACAGTTCTCATTGCTGCCAACATGGTTAAATGTGATATCAAAGTCTGCAGATTTTCTGCTAGCCATATCTGGTTTTACTTTCCTTCCCTTCCTGAAGGTCACATGGCCGGCAGGGCACTTCACTTTGTCAAACGAAAACTCTTTGATTTTGCCGCTGGCTAGGTTTATGGCATCACTGGTGATGTCTTTTAGACTGGATAAACCTTGCACGCCCATTCCCTTTTTGATCCTGGTGGCACCGGGCAGAAGCTGATGACTATCATCAGCAGCAACGTCAGAGGAAGTGGCCAAGCTTTCAGCAGTTAGAAACTTGTGGGCCATGTCCTGCGTACCCGCGACCTTCGGGCTGGATGAGTGAAGGGACGAATGACTCAGCAGCTCTGAACAGACGGCATGGTGGACCACGTTGCAGTCAATGCCAGCAGCGTTCGGGAAGGCTTGGCAGGACCCATTACAGTAATGTACAGTGTGCTGGAAGCGTTGATCAATTATAATGCTGTTATAACAGTTCACAGTGCTGACAACAAGTCTGTATGTTGCTGCCATTGCAGAGAATCACGAGGGTGTGGAGTGGGGGCACAATGGTCTACTGACCGTTTATCACAATATGACGAATAGTCTCTGGTTACATTAACCCATTAAATTAATGGCCTTGAGGGTTCCAGCTGTGTCATTCTCAGTAGAAATCTGAATATCCTCAGTACTTTCCGAGAACAAGTCAGGTTGTAACTACAGATGTAGGATCTAAGTGCTTGGCACTTACAAGCCTTTTGAGGCTCGCAATTGAGACGTGTGGTCAAGTTGCAGCTGCTATAACTGTGTCAGTCAAGGCTTCTCTGGGTCAGAGGATCACATGTCACTTGTCAATGTTATACTCTTTACTCATGAAAATGATGCAAAGTTCACCGCAGTCAAAGCGTCAGTATCCATTCTCAATGTTTGGGCATATGGCCTAGACGCAGGCCTGTCAAAGCATCTAAACGGCATCACAATCCACAAAGAGATATTCAGACGTGAAGTAATTTTGTTAGGGAATGGAGCTGCCTGCTGTGTTTCAAAGGTGTGCAGCAGGTGAGCTTTAGGATTCAACAGACTCGTTCAGCGTTCGCCCGTCCGGTTTCTCATGAGCCAACTGGAAGAGACAGAGAGAGAGAAAGAGAAGCAACAATGACACTTAAGAAACTCATTACATGTGGCATTAAAATTGAATTTAATGATTCATTATTTAATTATGTCAGCACTCGTCAATCCAAGTATTAGCTGTGGCGATATCCATTTATCTTGCCACCGTGCTAATTGAAATATAATTCATTGATTGTAGCAATATTGCTGGTGGGGGACAGTAGCAATATTTCCTTTGCCGTAAGTGAAAAAAAAATCTACGCAGTTACATTTTTTGAATTACTAATAATAAAAAGTGTTGCAAAACACATCATAATCGCACTGCCCACATGAGTGTGAAACAGCAAGGAAACAATCTCTGTAAATAGCAGATAAAAAAGAGGTTTTTACTTCGAATCAGCATTGAGTCATTTGTTCTGGTATTTAGGAATATTTTATGTGCTGCACAGATTTAGCTCAAATTGTGGAAGAAATAAAAGTTAACATTAGGTTAACAGATTGTATGCACGTTGAAAAAGGCCAAGTAGGTGATTGTCCTATGGAGACAATGCGTTCCAATGGTCCTGGCAATAAATCTGTCTATTCAACTGATTATCTCTCTAATTCCATTTGTGAGAGATTTGTTGGTGACCTTCACTGCAATAAATCATTGAACTGTGCATCAGGAAAGGGAAGATTACATTGGTTAAAATTGATAAATCAGTCAATGTTCACAAAAACAATACATACATTAATCCTATGATTATTCTTAAGGTTCCTGACAGCATTTACGAACGGTCTTAAAATGGGGTGTACATTTTCTTCAACATGCACTTTGACTGTATTATTTCTTCATCATCAACGGTTGATTAACTCTTCATAAGCTTGAAATGATCATTTCAAAATCATTAATCCGTCAACATTCACTAGCAGCACACCCGCTCTTGACATCTGCCACAATAACCACTGTTAGCAAACAAAAACTCAAAACTAAAATAAAATGATCTGATGCTCTGTACCGTATTGTATATCTGACGGGCAGTTTTCAGATCTCAGAGTTCAAATGACAGTTATATATTCAGGCTTCATCCTCTTGGTTTCTGGTGATATCTCTACACAGAGCTATTATTTGCAGTCACTCCCAGGTATCAATTACTCTCTTTCCCTTGATTTTACAGCATGGGATATTAGTTTACTATCTTAATGGGCCTCTCAGCCATGCAAAATCCGTCACAACCATATAATGTGGAAAGAATTTCATATAAATATGTGAAATGCTGACATCCCTAAACCATAATTTTATGATCCACGCAATAATTATTAGACACAAGACTTTCTTGTGACCACTGGAGATTGTTTCGCTGAAAACTGACAGTAATGGAGCCTTGTTGTAAACTCCCAATTTGTAATGTGTGTGAGTGGCTCTAAAAAGAGCACATTTTGATATCAGAAATAGCGTAGAATACTGTGGTACCAAAGATATGAGGCTTGAGATCAATAGATGGTTTTTAAAGGGAAGGGAATGTCAAATAACGTGAATGAAAGGTGTGTATTTACGTAGTACGTTCACAACCTAAGGGCAACCTTAAGTGCTTTTTCAACTATTTTGGTATACACCATTATAGGAAATGCAGCAATCAATTTCCACAGGGCAAAGATCTCTGTGATCATGGCTGATATTACTGATATTGATCGAGGGATAAATACAGGGATTAACTCTCCTGCTCTTCTTTGAGATTGTACCATGGGATTTGTTATGTCCACCTGCAAACGGAGATGGGGCGTCAGTGTAACATCCCATTCAAAAGATAGCACCTCCAACTCTACACTTCCTCGGTACACTCTGAGGATAACTTTTGAGCTCAAGTCTCTGGGGGCTTGAACCCATGATCATTGACTGAGAGGTGCAAATACTCGCAACTGAGTGATGTACCATCAATTGGACGCGAGACACGATTAAGGTCCAAACTTAGGCTTTAATCAGCTAGATGTTAGCCTGGTGGTCGACTAAGAGAAAGGCCTTCCGGTTGCGGCTATGACCAGCTAAGTCGCACGTTTGGCTGCTCCTGCTACAAAGGTGTTTTCGGGCCGATTGGAGGGCCCCAACGAAGCTCTAAGGACAAATCCCGGTGGGGGAAGGCTCCCTGAAGAGAACTAGACCAACTTTATGGTCGGTACCCGGAGTGGGGTGGTAAAGAAAGCAACAGCAGCTCCCAAAAAAAAGCGGGGGAAGAAGACCAAAATGGCGGCCGGTGGCGCACCCGAGGAATGGAGGAAATGGGCGGAGGAGCAGCAGGCCGCTCTCCTGCGCTTCTTTACGGAGCTGAAAATGGAGCTCTTGGAGTCAATGAATGCGACGACCACCAGGCTGATGGGAGCCCAGGCGACCCAAGAGGCGTCGATTCGGGAGCTGCAGCAGGAGATGACTGCGAGGGAGGAGGAGGCCACGGTCCTCGTGGGAAAGGTAGAGGTGCACGAGGCACTCCACCTGAAATGGCAGAGCCGTTTTGAGGAGCTGGATACCCGAATGAGGCGGAAGAACCTGAGGATCTTGGGCCTGGCAGAAGGCCTGGAGGGGTCAGACCTCCCGGGATATGTAGCAGAAATGCTGAGCTCCCTGATGGGGGCAGGGGCCGTCCCTTTGCCCCTGGAGCTGGAAGAGGCCTACAGGGTCATGGCTAGGAGGCCAAGAGCAAATGAGCCCCCGAGGGCGGTGCTGGTGCGGTTCCAGCGACTCAGCGACCGTGAGAGAGTGCTGGAGTGGGCCAAGAGGGAAAGGAGCAGCAAGTGGGAGAATTCGACGGTGAGGGTCTACCAGGACTGGAGTGCGGAGGTGGCAAAGCGGCGGGCCCGGTACAACCGGACGAAGGCGGTGCTACATGCAAAACGGATCAGGTTCGGAATGCTGCAGCCAGCGCGCTTGTGGGTCACCTACAGGAACCAACACCACTATTTTGAGTCCCCAGAGGAGGCGTGGGCCTTTGTACAGGAAGAGAAACTGGACTCGAATTAGACCCAGGGGATACTTGGCGGCCGTAGCCGCTCGGGTACTTTCAGCTGAATTCTGTGTTTGGATTTTGAACTCTTGCTGTGGTTTTTCTTCTGATGTTTTTTCCCCCCTTTGCCAACTTCCCTTAGTTATTGTTATTGTGGTTATTCATGGTTATTTATGGTTATTTATGCTGTTTGGTAGAGGGCGACTGTTAAGTACATTGTTATTTGTTATCTATCTGTTATTTATAATGTTAAGTTGGGGAGGCGGGACGGGGGGGAGAGCAGATCGGGGATATGGGCTCCTAGGGGGGGTTCTTTACAGGCATGGACGGGGACGGGGGTGGAACTGAAGATGGCGGGGTGGGGTGTGGCAGGGCGAAAGCGCGGGCTTTCCTCTGTTTTCCCGCGCGCGGGGCAGAGGAGGGGGGAGGGGAGGAGTGCGGGGCGTGGCTAGCAATGGCGACCTTTCCCGCGCTGGAGCGGGGCCAGGGAGGAGTGGCAGGGGGGGGAGGCCCCCCCCCCCCCCCCCCCTCCCCCCCCCCCCTCCCCCCCCCCCCGAGCCGGGGGGAGTCGGAGTGTGGCAGGAGCAGCCGGGTCAGCGTGAACCAGCTGACTTACGGGAGTACGATGGAGGGTACATCGCGGCTAGGAGGGGTCCTAGCCTGGGGGGGGGGGGGGGGGGGGGGGGGGTTAGGGAGGGACACCGGGTTGCTGCTGAAAAGACCAGAAACGGGAAGTGGAGGACTGGAGAGGTGGGGGGAGGGGGACATCGCCATGGGGAGCGGGTCAGAAGGGGAGGGTTGACCCGGGGCGAGCAGGGAACAGGACATGGCTAATCGGCAGGGGAAGGGGGCGGGTCGTCCCGCGACCCGGCTGATCACTTGGAACGTGAGGGGGCTGAATGGGCCGGTCAAGAGATCAAGGGTATTCTCACACCTGAAGGGACTGAAGGCTGATGTAGCAATGTTACAGGAGACCCATTTGAAGGTAGTGGACCAGGTTCGCCTGAGAAGGGGGTGGGTGGGACAGGTGTTCCACTCTGGATTGGACGCAAAGAACCGGGGGGTGGCGATTCTGGTGGGAAAGAGGGTGTCGTTCGTGGCGGAGGAGGTGGTGGCGGATGAGGAGGGTAGGTATGTGATGGTGAAGGGTAAGCTGCAGGGGGAGAAAGTGGTGATGGTCAACGTATATGCCCCGAACTGGGATGACGCGGGTTTTATGAGGCGCCTATTGGGCCTCATTCCGGGACTGGAGGCAGGGGGCTTGATCATGGGGGGGGGACTTTAACACAGTGCTGGACCCCGGGCTAGACAGATCGGGCTCAAGGACCAATAGGAGGCCGGCAGCGGCAGAAGTGCTGAGGGGGTACATGGAGCAGATGGCGAGGGAGTATTCCTTTTTCTCCCACGTCCATAGAGTGTACTCCAGAATCGATTTCTTCGTGTTGAGCAGGGGGCTGATCCCGAGGGTACGGGAAGCTGAGTACTCGGCCATTGCGATCTCTGATCATGCACCACATTGGGTGGATGTGGAAATGGGGGAGGCGCGGGACCAGCGCCCGCTGTGGCGGCTGGATGTGGGGCTGTTAGCGGACGACGAGGTGTGTAAAAGGGTCCGGAAGAGCATTGAGAGCTATCTGGACTTGAATGACACGGGTGAGGTGCAGGTGGGGATGGTCTGGGAGGCCCTGAAGGCAGTGATCAGGGGAGAGCTGATCTCCATAAAGGCGCACAGAGAAAGAAAGGAGAGGCAGGAGAGGGAGAGGCTGGTGGGGGAGCTATTGGAAGTGGATAGGAGATATGCGGAGGCACCAGAGGAGGGGCTGCTGGGAGAACGGCGCAGCCTGCAGGTCAAGTTCGACCTGCTGACCACCAGGAAGGCAGAGACGCAGTGGAGAAGGGCACAGGGCGCGGTCTATGAGTATGGGGAAAAGGCGAGCAGGATGCTGGCACACCAGCTTCGCAAACGAGATGCGGCTAGGGAGATTGGGGGAGTGAAGGAGAGGGGCGGGAAGGTAGTGCAGAAGGGGCAAGAAGTGAATGGGGTCTTCAGGGATTTTTTCAAGGAGTTGTATCGGTCTGAGCCGCCGACGAGGAGAGGGGGAATGGAGGACTTCCTAAACAAATTGAGGTTCCCAAGGGTCCAGGAGGGGCTGGTAGAAGGGCTGGGGGCGCCAATAGGGCTAGAGGAGCTAGTCAAGGGAATAGGTCAGATGCAAGCGGGGAAGGCGCCGGGGCCAGATGGGTTCCCGGTGGAATTCTACAAGAAAAATGTGGGCTTGGTGGGACCGGTACTGGTACGAGCCTTTAATGAGGCGCGAGAGGGGGGGGTTCTGCCCCCGACAATGTCGCAGGCTCTGATCTCCCTGATATTGAAGCGGGATAAAGACCCCGTGCAGTGCGGGTCCTACAGGCCTATCTCGCTTCTGAACGTGGATGCCAAGTTGCTGGCAAAGATCCTGGCAGCTAGAATAGAGGATTGTGTGCCAGGGGTAATCCATGAGGACCAGACAGGGTTCGTGAAGGGGCGGCAGCTCAACACGAACGTGCGGAGATTGCTGAATGTAATTATGATGCCGGCAGTGGAGGGGGAGGCTGAGATAGTGGTAGCGCTGGATGCGGAGAAGGCATTCGATAGGGTGGAGTGGGAGTACCTGTGGGAGACGTTGGAACGGTTTGGGTTTGGGGAAGGGTTTATTAAGTGGGTGAAGTTGCTCTACTCGGCCCCGACGGCGAGTGTAGTGACAAACGGGAGGAGGTCGGAGTATTTCGGGCTCCACCGAGGGACCAGGCAGGGATGTCCCCTATCCCCCCTACTTTTCGCACTGG
Organism: Scyliorhinus canicula; assembly: GCF_902713615.1. Taxonomy (NCBI): domain Eukaryota; kingdom Metazoa; phylum Chordata; class Chondrichthyes; order Carcharhiniformes; family Scyliorhinidae; genus Scyliorhinus; species Scyliorhinus canicula. The sequence continues at coordinate 78,544,063 of NC_052158.1, read as the reverse complement.
CGATTGAACCGTTGGCGATGGCACTGAGGGGTTCAGGGGGGTGGAGAGGACTGACTAGGGGAGGGGAGGAACATCGAGTATCGCTGTATGCGGATGATCTACTGCTGTACGTGGCAGACCCAGAAGGGGGAATGCCGGAGATAATGGAACTATTAGCAGAGTTTGGGGACTTTTCGGGGTACAAACTAAATTTGGGCAAAAGCGAGGTTTTTGTGATACACCCGGGGGATCAGGGAGAGGGTATTGGGAGACTCCCCTTCAAGCGAGCAGGAAAGAGCTTTAGGTACTTAGGGGTGCAGGTGGCAAGGAACTGGGGGACCCTCCACAAGTTGAACTTTTCCAGGCTGGTGGAACAGATGGAGGAGGAATTTAAGAGGTGGGACATGGTACCGCTGTCGCTGGCGGGGAGGGTGCAGTCAATCAAAATGACGGTCCTCCCAAGGTTCTTGTTTTTATTTCAGTGCTTGCCCATCTTCCTCCCTAGGGCCTTCTTCAAAAAGGTGACGAGTAGCATCATGAGCTACGTGTGGGCGCATGGCACCCCAAGGGTGAGAAGGGTCTTTTTGGAGCGGAGTAGGGACAGTGGAGGGCTGGCACTACCCAATCTCCCGGGGTATTACTGGGCGGCAAATGTGTCAATGGTGCGCAAGTGGATGATGGAAGGGGAGGGGGCAGCTTGGAAACGAATGGAGAGGGCGTCCTGTGGCAAAACAAGCCTGGGGGCCCTAGTAACGGCACCATGGCCGCTCCCCCCCACGAGGTACACCACGAGCCCGGTGGTGGCGGCCACCCTCAAGATATGGGGGCAGTGGAGGCGACACAGGGGGGAAATGGGAGGTCTGTTGGCGGCGCCAATAAGAGGGAACCATAGATTCATCCCGGGGAACATCGACGGGGGATTTCAGAGCTGGTACAGGGTGGGCATACGGCAGCTGAAGGACCTGTTTATAGAGGGGAGGTTTGCGAGCCTGGGAGGGCTGGAGGAGAAGTTTGAGCTCCCCCCGGGAAACATGTTCAGATATTTACAAGTGAAGGCATTTGCTAGGCGGCAGGTGGAGGGGTTCCCCCTGCTCCCCAGTAAGGGGGCGAGTGATAGGGTGCTCTCCGGGGTCTGGGTCGGAGGGGGGAAGATATCAGACATCTACAAGATAATGCAGGAGGCGGAAGAAGCATCAGGGGAGGAGCTGAAAGCCAAGTGGGAAGGGGAGCTGGGAGAGCAGATAGAAGACGGGACGTGGGCGGATGCACTGGAGAAGGTCAATTCTTCCTCCTCGTGTGCGAGGCTGAGCCTCATTCAATTTAAGGTGCTGCATAGAGCTCACATGACGGGGACAAGGATGAGCCGGTTCTTTGGGGGTGAGGACAGGTGTGTCAGATGTCTGGGAAGCCCAGCGAACCATGTGCATATGTTCTGGGCATGTCCGGTGCTGGAAGGGTTCTGGAAGGGGGTGGCAAGGACGGTGTCGAAGGTGGTGGGGTCCAGGGTCAAACCAGGATGGGGGCTTGCGATCTTTGGGGTCGGGGTAGAACCGGGGGTACAGGAGGCCAGGGAGGCCGGAATACTGGCCTTTGCGTCCCTAGTGGCTCGACGAAGGATATTAATTCAATGGAAGGACGCGAGGCCTCCAAGCGTTGAAACTTGGATTAACGATATGGCTAGCTATATTCAGCTCGAAAGGATCAAATTTGCCCTGAGAGGGTCGGTACAGGGATTCTCCAGGCGGTGGCAACCTTTCCTTGACTTTTTAGATCAGAGATAGGCGTACGGGGTCGGGGCAGCAGCATTGTGGAGGGGGTGGGTGTTGTAAGGGGAAGAGGGGGGGGGGGGCGAGGACTGGTGGTACGAGTAGAGACAATCGAGAAGATGGGGGCTGCCCACTGGCTCGTGGCAAGAGTGAACAAAACGAATACAGTTGGGTGCAAACAAAATTACAATAGAGTCCAATAAAGTCCCATGGTTGCATCAGATGGACACGATCAGCCTGTCGGGTGCCCGTGGTATTCAGGTGGACCGTCGCAGTGGAGCCGGTGACGTCGGTCTGGCGGTCGTCCTTGACTCCGGGAGCATCGGTCGTAGATGTGTCTCCATACCCCGGGCTGGTGGTGGAGACGCTGTGATCGGGGAAGGGGGGATCTGTGCGCTGGGTTGTGAGGGCTGGGGGGAATCGTGATGGGGGGGAGCTGTTGATGTGGGGGGGAAGGCCGCACGCCGGCGGGTGCCAGGTCCCGAAGCGAGATCGTATCCTGCCGACCGTCGGGATACTCCACGTATGCATACTGCGGGTTGGCCTGGAGTAACTGGACTCGCTCAACCAATGGGCCGGACTTGTGCACCCGTACATGCTTCCGGAGCAAGATAGGCCGGGGGTGGCCAGCCAGGTCGGGAGAGGGAATCCTGAGGACGACTTCCTAGGGAAAACAAGAAGACGTTCATGAGGTATTTGATTAGGGGGTGGTATAGAGGAGAGACCGGATTGAATGGAGGGCGTCGGGGATGACCTCTTGCCAATGGGGGATAGGGAGGTCTCTGGACCGTAGGGCCAGCAGGATGGTCTCACAGATGGTGCCATTCTCCCGCTCCACCTGCCCGTTACCCCGAGGGTTATAACTGGTCGTCCTGCTAGAGGCTATGCCCCTGCTGAGCAGGAATTGACGCAGTTCGTCATTCATAAAGGAGGACCCCCGGTCGCTGTGGATGTATGCGGGGTAACCAAACAGGGAGAAAATGGACAGGAGGGCCTTTATGACGGTTGTTGTGGTCATGTTGGGACAGGGGATGGCGAAAGGGAAGCGGGAGTACTCGTCAATAACAGTCAAGAAATGTGTTGCGGTTGTTGGAGGGGAGGGGACCCTTGAAGTCTACACTGAGACGCTCGAAGAGGCTGGACGCCTTGATCAGATGCGCTCAAAGGGGCAGTAGAAGTGTGGTTTGCACTCTGCGCAGATGTGGCAGTCCCTGGTGACGGCCCTGACCTCCTCAACGGAGTAGGGCAGGTTGCGGATCTTGATAAAGTGGTAAAAACGGGTTACCCCTGGATGGCAGAGGTCCGCGTGGAGGGAGCGGAGGCGGTCAATCTGCGCGCCGGCGCAGGTACCGCGGGATAGGACATCGGGAGGCTCGTTGAGCTTCCCAGGACGATACAAGGTATCGTAGTTGTACGTGGACAGCTCGATCCGCCACCGCAAGATCTTGTCGTTCTTGATCTTGCCCCTCTGTGCATTATCGAACATGAAGGCTACTGACCGTTGGTCCATGAGGGGGGTAAACTTCCCGCCGGCCAGATAATGCTTCCAATATCGCACAGCTTCAACTATGGCCTGTGTCTCCTTTTCCACCGAGGAGTGGCGGATTTCGGAAGCGTGGAGAAGAAGGGAGAAGAAGGCCACGGGTCTGCCCGCTTGGTTCAGGGTGGCCGCCAGAGCTACATCGGACACGTCGCTCTCGACCTGGAATGGGAGGGACCCGTCGATAGCTCGCATCGTGACCTTTGCGATATCCGCTTTGATGCGGCTAAAGGCCTGGCGGGCCTCCATCGACAGGGGCAAGGAGGTGGACTGAATGAAGGGACGGGCTTTGTCGGCGTAGTTGGGGACCCACTGGGCGTAATAGGGGAAGAAGCCCAGGCAGCGTTTGAGGGATTTGAGGGTGTTAGGGAGGGGGAGTTCCATGAGGCGGCGCATGTGTTCGGGATCGGGGCCTATCACTCCGTTACGCACTACGTAGCCAAGGATGGCTAGACGGTCGGTGCTAAACACGCACTTATCCTTATTGTAGGTTAAATTAATGAGTTTCGCGGTTCGGAGGAATTTTTGAAGGTTGATGTCATGGTCCTGCTGGTCGTGGCCGCAGATGGTGACGTTATCGAGATACGGGAAGGTAGCCCGTAAACCGTACTTGTCGACCATTCGGTCCATCTCCCGTTGGAAGACCGAGACCCCATTTGTGACACCGAATGGAACCCTGAGGAAGTGGTAGAGGCTCCCATCTGCCACAAACGCGGTGTACTTGCGGTCACTCGCGCGGATGGGGAGCTGGTGGTAGGCAGACTTAAGGTCCACCGTGGAAAAAACTTTGTATTTCGCGATCCTGTTAACCAGGTCGGAAATACGGGGGAGAGGATACGTGTCCAGTTGCGTAAACCTGTTGATGGTCTGACTGTAATCAATGACCATCCGGTTTTTCTCCCCAGTCTGAACTACCAGCACTTGGGCTCCCATGGACTGTTGCTGGCCTCGATGACTCCTTCCTTTATGAGCCTCTGGACCTCGGACCCGATGAAGGTCCGGTCCTGGGCACTGTATCGTCTGCTCCTAGTGGCGACAGGTTTACAATCTGGGGTGAGATTAGCAAACAAGGAAGGGGGGTCCACTTTGAGGGACGCGAGGCTGCAGTAAGGGGGGGAATAGGGCCGCCGAATTGGAAGGTCAAGCTCTGCAGGTTGCTCTGGAAATCCAGGCCCAAGAGTGCCGGAGCGCATAGACGGGGGGAGGATGAGGTGTTTGTAGTTTTTGAAAACCCTCCCCTGGACCGTGAGGTCCGCTATGCAGCACCCGGTGATCTGGATGGAGTGCGAACCCGAGGCCAACTCGATCTTATGTTTGACTGGGTGGATGGGGAGCACGCAGCGTCTTACCGTATCGGGGTGGACAAAACTTTCCGTGCTCCCGGAGTCCAGTAGGCATTTTGTCTCATGCCCGTTGAGCTGGATCGACGTCGTTGTCTTGGCGAGCGTGCGTGGTTGCGACTGGTCGAGCGTGATGGAAGCAAGTCGTGGCGAGAGTTCCAGATCGTCCTCAGTGGCAGAGTAATCGCTGGCAGGGCCTTCCGTGTTGGCCCAAGATGGCGGCGCCCAGGACCTGCACGTGGAGTCGGGGCCCCAAGATGGCGGCGCCCAGGACCCGCACGTGGAGCCGGGGCCCCAAGATGGCGGCGCCCAGGACCCGCACGTGGCGTCCGGGGCCCAAGATGGCGGCGCCCGTGGGACCCTCGTGGCGGCTGGGGCCGGGTCAGGGGCGTCTGCAGGCCTGTCAGGGCAGCCGGGAGCGGGGGTAGGGAGGACCGTGGGCCTGCTACGGGGGCCGGGAGGTGGACCGGAGAGGTCGATGTGTAGCGCTGGGCCCTGGGAGGGCCCGGGGGGCGATACAGCAGCGACCAACGTGGTCTGGCAGACCACAGCGTAATGGCCCTTCTTCCCGTAGCTCTTACACAGAGCGGAGCGGGCCAGGCAGCGCGGGCAGGGGTGTTTAGAGAGGCCGCAAAAATAACAGCAGGGCCCCGCTAGCTTGTCGGAGCGTCCCGCAGCGCAGGCCTGGGGGGGGGGGGGGGGGTCGGGGTCAGCGGAAGACAGAGGTGGCGCGTGCCATTAAGTCCAAGGGGTTGCCGCGTGGCCGGGAGCGTATGCACGGGCGTTCAGGTTGGCGACCTCCAGGGAGGTTGCGAGAGTCCATGCCTCAGCTAAGCTGAGGCGTCCTTTTCCAGTAATCGCTGGCGGATAGAGGAGGATTGCATGCCGGCAACGTAAGTGTCTCTAATTAAAAGTTCCATGTGCTCTGTCGCAGAAACTTGGGGACAGGCGCAATTTCTCCCCAGAGCCGTGAGGGCCTGGTAAAAAACGTCGAGGGACTCACCAGGGAACTGTTGTCTTGTAGTCAGGGGATGCCATGCATATACTTCGTTGACCGGCCGGAGAAAGTGTCCTCTTAAGAGATCCATGGCCGCGTCATAATCGTTTTCGTCCTCAATCATTGAGTATACCGCCGTGCCCACGCACGATTGGAGGCGTGGAGTTTCTGCTCCTTGGTGGGCTTGCTGGCTGCAGTCGCCAGCCAATGTTTAAAGGTTGCAGGCGCATTCGAAGCATGCGGGCTGATATGGAGGCAGTCAGGCTTGATGCGTAGCTCCATTTCAAAATTCTAGCTGATTGAATTGATGTACCATCAATTGGACGCGAGACACGATGAAGGTCCAAACTTAGGCTTTAATCAGCTAGATGTTAGCCCGGTGGTCGACTACAGAGAAAGGCCGACCGCCGGGAACTCTGGGTACTTATACCCCGTCTCGGAGGCGGGGTCTACGTGCCTCTTGACCAATTGGTGAGCAGTCACATGACCGGCCAGAGCCAATGGGAATCCAGTGCTCTGCACCAATGGCAGTGCTCCTATTCATACCACCACACCACGTTGATACTTAGCCATGGAGTTACTGTAGTTAAATGGAGTAGAAGTCCAGAACAGCCATGATGGAATTGAAGGGCGGAACAAGCTCCATGGGCTGAATGGCGCACCCCCGTTCCATTATAATACCCTATAACCAGAGTTTGAAACTGAATCTCATTCAAAAATCGGGCTGTTTAGGTTACATAGAATCCCCAGTGTAGAAGGAGGCCAATCAGCCCATCTGCACCAACCCATTAAAAGAGCACTACAACCTGGCCCACACCTTATCTCTGTAACCACAACTAACCTTCAGACATAAAGGGGAAGTTTTGCATGGCCAATCCTCCTAACCTGCACATCTTTGGACTGTGGGAAGAAACTAGAGCACCCGGAGGAAAGCCAAGCAGACATGGGGAGAAAGTGCAAACTCCACACATTCAGTCAACCAAGGTTGAAATTGAACCCAGGTCCCTGGCGATGTAAGTCAGCAGTGTTGACCACGCCCTATCCCCGTACCCCCACCTAACCTGCACATCTTTGGGTGCAGCAAAAGAACTAATTCTGACTTTGAAGCATTCATTCTGTCAATAGAGAATAAAATAGGCTTGATGGGCTTTTACAGAATATGCGGGTTTTTACAGAATATGCAGCCTAGAACACTCCAAGAACCAGATAAAGAGTCTAATAGGTTCTGAAAAAACTTTGCTTTAATTTTCATCATACAGCAGCCCTCAAATAGGTTCAGTCGAACACTGTGACTTCACCTCAATCTTTTGATCTCACAATTACCGGAAATATCGTGTTCAAAAGTGTCATCTTATCTTGCTACATGATACAAATGCAATGAGAGTCATTTTCAGTTACTATAAACAGTACATATACAGTACGAGAAGTGCTTTTGTGCAAGTCACATACAGCACCTAGAAATCCATGCCATGCAGGCAGGATCGAGAGCTACCTTTAAAAAAATGTTTTTATTGGATTTTCTGACATACATAACAAACAAATACGAATAGACCAATGAGAATTATGCAAGAGAGCACCTAGGGAGTGCCATTAGTTATTTATATTGAGATTGGTTTAAACTATTTACACGGATTGATCTCCGTTTCTTCTTTCCATTCTTCTGTCCTTGCCGTGTAGCCATTGTGGTCCTCTGTGTGTTGCTCCCTGCCATTATTTTCCACTCTTTTCTCTCCCGGTCCCATTGTTGTTGCACCTGTCCTCCCCCTGCTCTCCCCTGTGACCCCTCGCTCTCCTGTTGGGTTTGGTTAAACTTTCTTATTTCCCCGGTCTCCCCCCTCCCCCCCCCCCCTCCTTTCTTCTCTTCTCTGTCATGGCAACTCTCTCTTTGTCCTTGGCTACCTCGTTGTTGGCTACAAACATATAGTGAAACAACCGAGTGAATGGCTCCTACATTCTGTGGAAGCCCTCTTCCGGCCCATGGATGGTAAATTTGATTTCTTCCAGTTGGAGGAATTCTGACAGGTCGGACAGCCAGTCTGCAGCTTTAGGCGGTGCTGCTGACTGCCAGCAGAGCAGGATTCTCCGGTGGGCGATCAGGGCGGCAAAGGCAAGGGCATCGGCCCTCCTCCCCATGAAGAGATCGAGATGTTCTGATACCCCGAAGACTGCCACTTGTGGTCATGGCTCCACCCTCATCCCCACCACTTGGACATTGCCTCAAAGAAAGCTGTCCAGTACCCACCAAGTCTAGGGCAAGACCAGAACATGTGGGCATGGTTCGCTGGGCCTCCTTGGCACCATTCACATCTGCTTCCACCTCTGGGAAGAACTTGCGTTAGGCTGAGCCTTGCGCAAGTGGAGGTAAAGTTGATCCTGTGCAGTGCTTCGCTCCAGAGTCCCCACTCTATTTTGAACCCCAAGTTCTCCTCCCACTTTTCCTTTGTCACGACCAGTTGGGTGTCAGCCCCGCTTATCAATCGTCCCTACATGTAGCTGCAGTTCCCTGCATCCAGCAATTCCTCTAGTGACCGGGAGCTAACTTAAGATCCAAACATTTAGGTCAGTTTCACAAGAACTGACTCGATCTGTTGAACACAAGAAAAAAAATCTGAATTTCAAATGATTCTTAGTTCAATTTTATTTCAGGTTTGTGCTTTTGGAGAAACTGCACCAATCAGTTCATTAATCTATTTAAGGGAGCCTGGATGAAGAAAGTCCGACAGAGCAACCAGCTCGTTTGAGAGAGTTTGAACTTTCACCTGGATATCATGCTCAAACTCAAATTCCAAGTCGGCTATCTCAACATTACACATCAGTAGAAAAGAGAAAAAGCTCCCTATTGGAGGAGGGAGGGGGAATTGGTTGGGGCGCGCGCTGGGGGAGTAGCCCAGAGATCATGTGGGAACTAGAATGAAATGTCATTGTTAAATACTTTGGTGTTGAGTATCAGAAGGTTTTGGTTCAAGTTCCATTCCAGGAGTTGAACGCAGAATCAACGGGCGACCTCATATCTTGAGATGGTGATCCCTTGTTCTAGACCCTTCAAAACATTGATGTTTATTGTGAATATTCGCAAGCAATATCAGCAAAATAGATGATCTAGTCATGAGACCTTATTGTGTGCAAATTGGCTGTCTTGCTTCTGTACATTACAACAGTAAAGACACAAGTACTTTGGTGCCCGGGAAACATTTTGGGATATCCTGGGATCATAGAAGGCACTAAATGGGGAAGCCAGAGGTGCAATGGTATTGTCTTTGGACCAGTAATCCAGAGTAATCCTCTGGGCAACAGGGTTTGAATCCCACCAAGGTAGATGGTGAAATTTAAACTCAATAGAGCATATGGAATTAAGACTCTAATGATGACCATGAAACAATTGTCGATTGTCGTAAAACCCATCTGGTTCACTAATCCTTTAGCGAAGGAAATCTGCTGTCCTTCCCTGGTGTGGTCGACATGTGTCTCCAGACCCACAGTAATGTGGGTGACTCGTAAATGCCATCCGACATGGCCTAGCAAGCCACTCAGCTGCATTCAACCACTACGAAGAAAGCACAAAGGAATGAAATTGGACGGACCGCACGCAAGCAGCAAATGATAGACAGAGTTCAGCAATCCCACAACAAATAGATCAGATCCAAGCTCTGCAGTCCTGCCACGTCCAGCCGTGAATATTGGTCGACAATTAAACAACTTCATGGGGATGGAGGAGGCTCCACGAATATCCCTATCTTCAATGATGGAGGAGCACAACACCTCCATGCAAAATATAAGTCAACACTCCTGAGCCAGAACTGCTGAGTGGATGATCTATCTTGGCCTCCTCTGGAAGTCCACAGCATCACAACTGTCAGTCTGCAGCTAATTCAAAACACTCCACATGATATCAAGAAACGACGGAAGGTACCGGATACTGCAAAGGGCCCTGACACTATTCCGCAATAGTCCTTGAAGACTTATGTGCTAGAACTCCTTGCGCCCTTAGCCAAGCTATTCCAGTATAGCTACAACAATAATAATAATCTTTATTAGTGTCATAAATAGGTTTACATTAACACCGCAATGAAGTTATTGTGAAAAGCCCCTAGTCACCACACTTCGGCGCCTGTTCAGAGAACACGGAGGGAGAATTCAGACTGCCCAAATGACCTCACAGCCCATCTTTCAGGGTTTGGCCTGCATGACTGATGTAACAAAGTAATATTATCACAGTGGGGTTCCTGTTAAGTGAGTCGTTTGATTGAAAGCTTCACGTGGTCATAGAATGTAAATATTTGTTTTCATGAAGGAATTACAAAGGTTGCATAGGTTGGCATGAATGGGGAGTGTGGGGGAGCTGAGTGGTTGTGCAGGTTTTTTCTTTGTTCTGTTCATTTTGCAAATAACATAAATCACGGAATCAACGAACGGAGAGGCAGGTCTACCAGACAATCCATCTCCACATCCGGCAACCTGCATATTCATTCTGGGGTCAGAGGGCCCCACTTCCAATTTGGCCCGACTTCGATCACCCTAGGCTGCAACTACCCCCCCCCAAATACCAAAATGAAAATCCAAACTTCCGGCGTTCTTTTTTCCCCATGACAAGTTCACAGAGCTGGGATCTGTCCCAACTTTACGCACCAAACCCAGGAACAAAAACCCAGGTCAGTGTTTTCAAACCAGAATCAGCACTCGACTCAGCACAGTTTTTTTTTCTTGCATTCTGTTGATGGATTTGCTGCCTGCAATTGAACTAACTGAACAATGTAATGCATGGATATGATTGAACAGTTAGGATATATTGACCCTTAGTAAACATTTACAGGAAGATACAAAAAGAAAGAATTACAGGGAAAAATGAACAATATACAGGAAAAGTATTTTGGTTACAACATTCATACTGTACTTTTGCAATATTTTTATCTCTCTTTCTTTATGTCTATTAGCTTCCCTCACTCACACATACTCATAGGATACTGTCTATCCTATCACTTGTTTCCCACATTAAGACCAATCCAAAATATATTCAAATTTGTCAATCTTAGTATTGTTCTCCATCTCCTCCCTCAGTGTTATTTGAAATTATTTTTTTTAAATATAATTTTTATTGGAATTTTTTACAGAAAATATAAAACAAAACGACAAACAATGAAATGCAACAAAATAACCCATAATAACCGTACCACCCCAGACCGTATCGACGCATGTATCCCATCCCCCACCCCCCAACCCCAATGAACAACAAAAGAACTTCAAAATAAATTTAAATTAAACAAACAAACATAGTCATCGTCCGCCCCCCCCCCCAACTTTTCCCTCCCCCTTCCTCCCCCCCCCCCCCCCCCCGGGTTGCTGCTGCTACTGTCCCCGTACCCTATCGTTGAGCCAGAAAGTCGAGAAAAGGTTGCCACCGCCTAAAAAACCCTTGTACCGACCCTCTCAGGGCGAATTTGACCTTCTCTAGCTTAATGAAACCCGCCATGTCATTGATCCAGGTCTCCACGCTTGGGGGCCTCGCATCCTTCCATTGTAGCAAGATCCTTCGCCGGGCTACTAGGGACGCAAAGGCCAGCACACCGGCCTCTTTCGCCTCCTGCACTCCCGGCTCCACCCCAACCCCAAAAATCGCGAGTCCCCATCCTGGCTTGACCCTGGATCCCACCACCCTCGACACTGTCCTCGCCACCCCCTTCCAGAACTCCTCCAGCGCCGGGCATGCCCAGAACATATGGGCATGGTTCGCTGGACTCCCCGAGCACCTGACACACCTGTCTTCACCCCCAAAGAACCGACTCATCCTCGTCCCAGTCATGTGGGGTTATTTGAAATTATTAATGGGATGTGGGCATAGCTGGTTAGGCCAGCATTTACTGTCGATTTCTACTTGCCCTTCAGAAGGTGGTGGTGAACTGCTGCAGTCACTGTGGAGAGAAACAGCCCAGTGTCCAATCTCTGCATCCAGCGGATTTAACAAAATCAACAGATAGATTCTAAAACAAAATAAATTAATTCATCCTCTTATGTCCTGGTGGCAGGAGTTTACTACATTTGGTGTAATGAACTTTAAAGAAAACATCTAATTGAGTAATGTTTTATCTTGAGACAGGATTTGGTGTTTAAGTGTTGTGTTTGGATCAAGAGTTATGTAGAACAGGAGTGAAAGGGAAGTGGTTTAATGGATTCAGATTGTACTCTTGGATCGGAATGATGCTTGGATAAGGCATGTGTTTACGTGAAGCTGACAGACCGGAGAGTAAACATTGTGCGAATTGCACCCTGGAAACTGTTCAAAATACAATTCTGGGATGAGGTGAGGTGTAGCTAGGATACTGCTCTTTCACCTCTGGGGTTTGGGTTCAAAGTTAACCCAGGCTGATGGGATGAGTCATCTCTGGTAGCTTTATGGGCCTTAGTTGAAAAGAATTTGGAACAAAATTGAGACTCGACCTTTCTGCAAAACAGAGACTTACCAATTTTTAGATTCTACAGTTACATGGAGAGACACAGATCATAGAATTTACAGTGCAGAAGGAAGCCATTCGGCCCATCGAGTCTGCACCGGCCCATGGAAAGATCACCCCACCTAAGCCCCCACAACTCCACCCTATCCCCGTAACCCAGTACCCCATCTAACCTGTTTGGACACGAAGGGCAATTTACCATGGCCAATCCACCTAACCTGCACATCTTTGGGCTCTGGGAGGAAACCAGAGCACCCGGAGGAAACCCACGCACACACGGGTAGAACGTGCAGACACCGCACAGACAGTAACACTGATATCACTGTTAAAGTGCATTTTCTAGGCAGAATAGAAGATGCTTGTGCAATTCACCCATTATGCACTAGAGTGTCAGCTGTGACTCAGTTGATAGCACACTTGCCCGTAAATCAGAAGGTTGCAGATTCAAATGCCATTCCAGAGACATGAGCACAAAATTCTAGACTGGCATGGCAGTGCAGGGAGAGCTGCAGCTGAGAAATTAAATTGAGGCTCTGTCTGCTTTCTTTGGTGGAAGTAAAATATCTATTCGAAGAGGAGGAGGGGAGTTATCCTGAATAATATTTGTCTATCAATCAAATGACTAAAAATACAACTTATTTGGTCTTGAAAGTAAGAACACTGCTACACACAAATGATGAGTAACTCTATTCTGCAAACAGCAATTGATGCTAGTTTTAAATCTCGGGTTGATCATTTTTTTTTATTCGTTCATGGGACTTGGGCATTGCGAGGCTGTGCCAGCATTTATTGCCCATCCTTAATTGCCTCAAGGGTGTGGTTAGGAGTCAACCACATTGCTGTGGGCCTGGAGTCACGTGTAGGCCAGTCCAGGTAAGGACGGCAGAATTCCTTCCCGAAAGGACATCAGTGGGCCACAAGGGCTGTTAGTAAAATCGACAATGGTTTCATGGTCATCATTAGACTTTTAATTCCAGATTTTTTCTGAATTCAAATTTCACCATGTGCAGTGGCGGGATTTGAACCTGGGTCCCCAGAACATTACTCTGGGTCTCTACTTCACTAGTTCAATGACAATATTACTACGCCATCGCCTCCCCTTAAATCCCATAGATCTATGGAATTCCTACAATGTAGAAGGAGGCCATTCGACCCCTCGGGTCTGCAGCGACTCTCTGAAAGAGCACCCTACCTCGGCCCACTCTCCTGCCCAATCCCAGTAACCTAACCTGTACATTCCTGGGCACAAAGGGGCAATTTAGCATGGCTGTAGGAGGAACCTCTGGAGCACCCGGAGGAATCCCGCGCAGACGCGGGCCTTTAGTTACCAAAATTCTAAGGGATACACGGCAAAGACAGGTATATGGAATTAGGTTGCAGATCAGCCATGACCTCACTGAATAATAGAACAGGCTTGAGTGGTTAATTGTCCTGTTCGATGTTTCTAATATCACGTTGCTTCTTATGGGAGCTTGCTGTGCGCTCAAATCTGGACTGTCACTGCATTTCCTGCACTACGTTTGCTGCAAAGTGCTTTGGGCTGCCTGGAGATCATGAAAGGTGCTCCACAAATGCAAGTCTTTCTTTCACTTTCCTTGAAAGTGCAGGCAGCTCATACTGGTGCAAAGGCCGGAAGATATTTAATTGATCAGCATAGACATCCCACAACTTAATGAGCAGTGAAGGATTTTGCTTCAAGCAAATACATCATTGCAGCCTCGTGTGCCTGTTCCACTTGCAATATCCCTCCAAATTGACCCAGGTAATGCACAAAAAAAAATCAGAGTTACGGTTTCTGTGCAGAATTAGTAATGCATTAGAAAATGTGTGTTTCTGAATATTGTCTGAGACCAAAACCAAATTTGGCTTTGATGACTATGCGGTTAAATGGTTGTCAGGTTCATACTGATATTGGAGGACGGCTGGTACCCAATTGAACATTGGTAACAGTGAGCACTTTCAGGAAGGGAGATATGTTTCTCTTCCTTCAGATAAGGAGGGAGAAACCAAGGGCTGGGGTGGGCAGAGCATATTCAATTGGCATTTGATTTCTGATAAGCCAGAGTGCCGAGTGGATGATCCATCTTGGCCCCCTGCGGAGGTCCCAAACATCACAGATGTCAGATTGCAGCCAATTCAGTTCACTCTGTGCGATATCAAGAAACGGTTGAAGGCACAGGGCACTGCAAAGGCCATAGGCCCTGACAATACTCCAGCAATAGTACTGAAGATGTGTGCTCCAGAACGTGCTGCACCTCTAGTCAAGCTGTTTCAGTGTAGCTACAACAATGGCATCTACCCGGCAATGTGGAAAGTCGCCCAGGTATGTCCTGCACATAAGAAACAGGACAAATCCACCCAGCCAATTACCGCCCTCTCAGTCTACTCTCCATCATCAGCAAAGTGATGGAAGGAGTCATCAACAGTGCTATCAGCAGAACTTACTCTGCAATAACCTGCTCACGGATGCTCAGTTTGGACTGTGGTGATTGGAGGCTAATCATCCCATCACTTCAGAACCTCCTGAGGGTAGTGTCCTAAGCCCAACCATCTTCAGCTGCTTTAAACAAAAGTACAGCATAGGGACAGGCCCTTTGACCCTCCAAGTCTGTGGCAATCATGATCCCCAAACTAAAAAGAATCCTTCTGCCCTGACTCAGTCCGCATGCCTCTTCATCAATGACATTCCTTCCATCATAAGGCTATTGCACGATGTTCAGTATCATTCATGGCTCCTGAGATAATGAAGCAGTCCATGTCCAAATGCAGCAAGACCCGGACAATATCCAGGTTTGGTCTGACAAGTGTAAGTTAAATTCATGTTACACAAGTGCCAGGCAATGACCATCTCCAATAAGACAGGATCTAACTATCGCTCCTTGATATTCAATGGAATTACCATTGCTGAATCCCCCACAATCAACATCCGAGGGATTACTGTTGACCAGAAACTGAACCAGAACAGCCATATGTGGCTATCAAAGCAGGTCAATGGCTAGGAATCCTGCGGTGAGTAACTTACTGCTCGATTACCCAAAGCCTGTCCACCATCGACAAGGCACAAGTTTGGAGTGTAATGGAATAATCTCCACTTGCCTGGATGAGTGCCTGGATGAGTGTAACTCCAACAACACTCAAAAAGCTTGACACCATCCAGGACAAAGCAGCCTCTCAATTGCTACCCCTTCCACAAATATTCAATCCCTCCACCACCGATGAATAGTGGCAGCTGTGTGTATCATCTACAAGATGCACTGCAGTAACTCACCAAGATTTTGTTGGCAGCACCTTCCAAACGCATGACCACTTCCATCGCGAAGGATAAGAACAGCAGATACTTGGGAACACTACCACCTGGATGTTCCCCTCCAAGACGCTCATCATTCTGGCTTGGAAACACATGGCCATTCCTTCACTGTTGGTGGGACAAAATCCTGGAACTCTCTCCTAACAGCACTGTGCGTGTACCTACATCTCAGGGGCTTCAGTGGCAGATCACCACCACCTTCTCAAGAGCAAGGGATAGGCGATAAATGCAGCACCCACATCCCGTAAATGAATAAAAAATTATACATTTCTAAAATTTATCTTACGTATGAAAAAAGGCTTGGGGAAAAGATATTAAAAAGGAGAGGAATTCTGCTTAAGGTAAATAGACAATTTGATGACAGCGAAGGAGGAATTTTCTGAATGTTCAATTTCCATTGTTTATACACAGCACGAATGGAACAGCTGCAGGATCTGTATCTGCTGCTCCTGAAAGGAAATTGTGCAATTGCTTGGAAAGGCAGCTTCCCCGAGTGTCTGGACGTTATATTGGCCATAAGAAATATCTTAGAAAGTGTGGTGAACGTATTGCTACTGCAATTCACCACTGAATTATGTTGATGCCCCTGTGGGCTCCACCCCCTCAGGGGTGGTATATAAACCTGCAGCCTGTAGGCGGCACTCAGTACAGAGCAGTCTCAGGCAGGCACAGATCTAGCTTATTAAAACCATTGTTCACTTCTACTATTCGTCCCATGTGAATTGATGGTTGCATCAATTTAATAAGCTAAGATATCGCAATGGAAGCCGCCCTCAAACCTGATCGACCGGAACTCGACCCACAGGCAGCTGAAGCCAAAGGAATCTTCTCACATTGGCTCCGCTGCTTTGAGGCCTCCCTTGCCTCCTCCTCCTTGCTCGCCGTCACCGAGGCACAGAAGCTGAGTCTCCTCAACGGCCGGATGAGCCACAGAATCTTTTTACTAATCAAGGACACGACCACGTGCGCAGATGCGGTCGCGATCCTGAAAAGACATTACGTGAGGCCGGTGAACAAAGTGTTCACACGGCATCCCCTCACCACACGTCGTCAACACCCTGGGGAATCGCTGGAGGAATATCTACGCGAGCTGAGGGTACTCGCTCGGAACTGTAACTACGAGGATTTCACGGCCTCGCAGCGCATGAAACTCGCCATCTGGGACACCTATGTGGCTGGAGTCCGGTCCAGCTATGTCAAGCGTCTATTGCAGCGCCTGCTCAAAAAGGGCGCCCTCGACCGACAAGAGACGGTAAAACTATCCACCTCGTTAGAGGTAGCCATCCCGAGCCTAAATGCTTTCCCCCTCCGACCACGCGATTTCCTCATGGACGCTGGAGGAGCGGCCATCACCCGACCTGAGGGTGTCCCAGGCCTGTGCCGCGCAGCTGCCCGCCCAACCCGGGTGGCCGTCTTGCTATTTCTGCGGTCAGAACTAGCACCCCAGGTAGCGTTGCCCAGCTCGGAATGCGACCTGCAGCGACTGCGGCAAGAAAGGACATTTTGCCAAAGTCTGCTTGGCCCAACCCAAAGTTCCTAAATTGCAGGCCCGACTCACAGGCCCGCAGACCCCGCAGCTTGGCTGCATGCCTGCCGCTACTGCCCCCTTTTGACGCGTCATCCGCCTCGTGCTATCCGTGGGGCCGCCATCTTTAACTCCGTCCGACACATGCGACTCATGGGGGCCGCCATCTTGGGACCACCCCGCTACCTCCGACCATGCTGGCTACCCGCAGCTCGGTGCGGTCACTCTCGACCAGTCACGGCCCAAGCACCTCAAGAACTCCATGATGACCGTCCGGGTCATTGGGCACGAGACGCCCTGTCTGTTCAACTCCAGGAGCACGGAGAGCTTCATCGATCTGGACACGGTAAGGCGCTGCTCCCTCCAGATTTCCCCACATTCCAAACAATCTCCCTCGCTTCCGGATCACATTCAGTGCAGATCCGGGGGTTTCTGTGTCGCGAACCTCGCGATACAGGGCGTCGAGTACGCCAATTTTAAACTCTATGTCCTTCCCCATCTCTGCGCTCCTCTCTTGTTAGGACTGGATTTCCAGTGCAACCTCAGAAGCCTGTCCCTGAAGTTCGGCGGACCCCATCCCCCTCTTTACGTATGTAGCCGCGCGACCCTTAAGGTCGCCCTTCCTTCGCTCTTTGCGAACCTCACCTCCGACTGTAAACCCGTTGCCACCAGAAGCAGGCGGTACAGTGCCCAGGACATGACTTTTATCAAGTCGGAGGTCCAGCGGCTCTTGAGGGAGGGGGTCATCGAGGCCAGTAATAGCCCCTGGAGAGCCCAAGTGGTGGTCGTCAGGACCGGGGAAAAGAATCGGATGGTTGTAGACTATAGTCAAACCATAAATCGGTACACGCAACTCGATGCGTACCCCCTTCGCCGCATAGCGGACACAGTGAATCAGATTGCACACTATCGGGTTTTCTCCATGGTAGATCTGAAGTCCGCACACTACCAGCTTCCAATCCGCCCGGAAGGCCGCCACTACACTGCCTTTGAGGCAGACGGCCGCCTCTTCCACTTCCTCAGGGTCCCCTTCGGCATCACCAATGTGGTCTCGGTCTTCCAAAGAATGATGGACCGAATGGTTGACCAGCACGGGCTGCGGGCCATGTTCCCATACTTGGACAACGTCACCATCTGCGCCCATGATCAGCAGGACCACGACGCTAACCTTCAGAAGTTCCTCCAAACCGCCCAAGCCCTCAACCTCACCTACAATAAGGAGACATGCGTTTTCCGCACAACCTGACTAGCCATCCTCGGCTATGTCGTGGAAAATGGAGTCCTGGGGCCCGACCCCGACGGCATGCATCCCCTCCTGCAACTCCCTCTTCCCCACTGCCCCAAGTCCCTGAAAAGATGCCTGGGGTTCTTCTCATATTATGTCCAATGGGTCCCCAACTATGCGGACAAAGCCCACCCACTTATCATAGCCACCATCTTCCCCCTGATGACTGAGACCCGCCTGGCCTTCAGCCGCATCAAGGCAGACATTACCAAGGCCGCGATGCACACGGTGGACAAGTTCATCCCCTTCCAGGTGGAGAACGATGCGTCACACGTCTCCCTGGCCGCTACCCTTAACCAGGCAGGCAGGCCCGTGGCCTTCTTTTCCCGTACCCTCAACGCCTCCGAGATTTGACACTCCTCTGTCGAAATAGAAGCTCAAGCCATTGTGGAAGCTGGGCAGCATTGGAGGCACGACCTGGCCGTTAGGAGGTTCACTCTCGTCACCAACCAATGATCAGTAGCCTTTATGTTCAGCAACACACAGCGGGGCAAGATCAAGAACGATAAGATCTTGAGGTGGAGAATCAAACTCTCCACCTCTAATTAGGATATTATGTATCGTCCTGGGAAGCTCAATGAGCCCCCAGATGCCCTGTCCCGCGGCACATGCGCCAGCGCGCAAGATGACCGACTTCGGGCCATGAACAATGACCTCCATCACCCGGGGGTCACCCGGTTTCTAGACTTCATCTAGGCCCGCAACCTGCCCTACTCCACCGAGGAGATCAGGACCATGACCAGGGACTGCCAAGTCTGTGCGGAGTGCAAGCCGCACTTCTATCAGCCAGACAAGGGCCTCCCGCCCCTTTGAGTGCCTCAGCGTCGATTTCAAAGTGCCCCTTCCCTCCACTGACCGTAACGTGTACTTTCTCAACGTCGTTGACAAGCACTCCCATTTCCCCTTCGCCGTCCCATGTCCCGACATGACCGCGGCCACTGTCATTAAGGCCCTGCACAGCATCTTCACCCTGTTCGGTTTCCCCACTTACGTCCACAGTGACCGGGGCTCCTCTTTTATGAGCGATGAGCTGCGTCAGTACCTGCTCGGTAAAGGCATTGCCTCGAGCAGGACTACAGCTGCAACCCCCGGGGAAACAGACAGGTGGAGAGGGAGAACACGATGGTATGGAAAGCCGTCCTTCTGGCCCTACGGTCTAGAAGTCTCCCGGTTTCCCGCTGGCAGGAGATCCTCCCCGACGCGCTCCACTCCATTCATTCTCTCCTCTGCACAGCCATGAACGAGACCCCTCACGACCGTCTATTTGTCTTCCCCAGGAAGTCCATCTCCGGGGTCTCGCTTCCATCCTGGCTGACAACACCGGGGCCTGTCCTCCTCCAGAAGCACGTGAGGAGCCATAAATCCGACCCCCTGGTCAAGAGGGTCCAGCTCCTACATGCCAACCCTCAGCATGCCTATGTGGCGCACCACGATGGCCGACAAGATACAGTCTCCCTCTGGGATCTGGCACCCGCTGGTTCCCCAGCAACCATCACCAATGCTCCCCTCCACACCGCCTATCACCACCAACTGAATTCCTCATGGCAGACTACAAGCTGCCTCTCTGGGGATCCTGAACACCACCCCCCCCCCCCCCGGGCATGGCCTCCACCCCCCCCCCCCCTTCCCCCATCGCCGACACACCGTGATGAAGCTCCAGATGACACGTTCTCGGAGTCAACGAGTCCAACACCCGTGCCCGCAGCGAAGCCGGAGCTGAGGCGATCACAGAGAACAATTAAGGCTCGACAGACTCGATATGTGAGCCCACTTCACCCACGCTGGACTTTTTAAACAGGGGGTGAATGTATTGAACGTATTGCTACTGCATTTCACCATTGTATTGTACTGTATTATGTTGATGCCCCTGTGGGCTCCGCCTGTGGCTCCGCCCTCTCGGGGTGGTATATAAACCTGCAGCCTGTAGGCGGCACTCAGTACAGAGCAGTCTCAGGCAGGCACAGATCTAGCTTATTAAAACCACTGGTCACTTCTACTAACCGTCTCGTGTGAATTGATGGTCGCATCAGAAAGATATTTTTTCCCCCACATATGCAGCCTGATTAACATATTCCAGATCTTCAGGCATGGAAATGTGATATGAGGAGAAACAGGGCTCACACCACATGGCAAAAGTAGCAGTCAGTGTTTGCGTAGATCCAATGAGCATACACTGAATAACATGGGTGCATTTCAGACTCCGCTTCTCCGAATCTTACTCCTGCCAGAATCCTGCAGGAATTTCATTGGATTTGGTTCCTGCCTCCTTTCGGCACTGTGCCTCTCACCTGTGCATTGATTGGAGCCAGTGCAAACTGGAGGGAGCAACTCCTGTCCTCAGTATAGATGGGCTGCAATCCCCGACAATTAGCAGTGAGGGATGGGAGATACAATAGTGCAATAGTGCCAAATTCAGGTAAAAGTGAGACTGAACTTCTGTCTCAAAGGGAATGGAAGAAAATAAAAGGCAATATAGAAAAGAAACACATGGCAAAGACGTAGAGAGGGATGGACGAAGAAACTGGGGGCATATCCTTATGTCGGAAGATGGAAGAGTATTTGGGAGTAGAGGAGGAATGAGTGCCAGTATTAATTGAAAGGGAGGAGGGAGGGAGACTGCCTCCATGGAATTGGAGGATGGGATTTAGTGCAGAATCTCAGGTCAAACTACAAATGCGAGACGTTAAAGTGGGTTTAAAACGTGAATGTCTTAACTGCAAATAAATTATTTGATTTTTACAACCTGTTAACAGCTGGAACAACAAAAAACTGTGTTGGCAACAATCCTGAACTTATTTTCCTCAGCATTGCCTGGAGGTGAAATTTGTTTTGACAAGGCTTTTTCTCTGCTCAGATAATCTGCAGCATTAGTGATCTAATGAAAACAATCTAGCAACAAAACAAACAAAGAAATTCACTGCTAAACTCAATTTAATAACTAAATGCAGGTAATTTAACAGTTAATTTATAACCCCACACTATTAAAGCACTGTGCAAATATCTTTCGAAATAGAGGTTATTTCGAAATTGCTTCCCAGCCTGAACAGTTTTGCTGGTTATATACAATTTTTTAGTAAGCCATCATGCAGCTTCAAATGATGTCACACTTTGGAAGGAGATGTGGTGTAATTCATTTGGCTTCATTCCGTAATCTACACATCCAAGACAGTCCCAAACCTACCCAAGTAGCGCTTTCTCACGAGGTGACTGATTCTCAGGCTCCCGAAATGTGCCCCACACTTTCTGTGAGCAGTTAGTTGGCTGGCGTCTGACAAGTTAAAGGAACTCAACATCTTTGTCAATTGACCGCCAAAAAAGTAATCTTATTGTTGGATTGTATGCTTTCACAAGGGTTGTGAGTTTTCTTTGCTTGCACTTAAACATTTATTGTGCAGAGGAGAGCCGAGTGGTTCCGTGGGCTTGACATCTGTCCATTCACATGTGGATCTGAATTCAGTCCAGAGAAGTTGCAATGGTATTTTCTGACTGTTGCTCTCCGATGGTTTTTAAAGGGGAACTTCACCCAATGTTGAGGTTTTCCCTCTCATTATGTTAATACTTTTCTACTTTGTTCAACAGGTATGGGTTACATTTCTCTCTGTCTAGAAAGGCAAATTAACATCCTAGCCACTTAAACCACCAAACTGGTGAGCTCTAACCAGTCACCATGGCCATTCTTGGCAATAACAAAGTTGTTGCTTACATTGAGTTAAGTGCATGGATATTTTGGGCAGATACACATGATCCGCAAGTAGTCCGCAGCTTGCTAAGTTATCATTCTCAGCTATGGAGCCACACATTGAATTCAGCTGAAGAAAAGCTGGGAAAAGTGGTCTGATCTCTGTGGACATCAGTAAAGAAAGTCATGCAAGTCTAGTACTATCAGCCTGAGCTTTGCGCAGAACATCGCACAATACTATGGTATTGGGGAAAGGTACGTATGGGTTAGACCTCCTGTTTGATTAATAAGTCACAGTCAGTGGCAGGGGGAATTAACAGGCTATAAATGGCACATCATCTGACGCTATTAGCAGAAATAAAAACGTGATGGCACGAATAAGCCCACTATATGGAGTGGCACTGTGATTACTCTTTTCAAATGGCAGGAATGTGTCGTTATTAAAATATTATTCCATGATTAGAATAACAGGAGAAATCATCACCTTCTTTCAAAAATCAGCCAATCACAACTATCAGTGGTTCTTTAATCATTTCTATGCCGTCATCTAGTCATTTCACGGATATAAATTATGAAACATTAATGAATATGATGTTGACCATTTTGAAAAATTTATAAAACTGAAAAGGTGAACTATTAACTCAGAAGGGACTTCATGTATATAGAACTATCAGGTTTGTTAAACTATATTGCACAGTAGCACACTCTGTGTGTGCAGCTGTTTCTATGTTTCAATGTTCCTCAGCTTCCGCATATTCTTCGTCTTTGAGAGGGCCAAATTCCTTTTTTGAAAGTTCTAATTGTTTTCAGAAATATCACATTGAAGGGGAAAAAACACACAAGAACCCGCCCACTTGTCAAAAGTGCTATGTTTCTTTTAAAAGTGTTATTTCCTTGTGGTCATTACTAAGGACAATCCTCCACCACAGCAGGAAACACTATTTGGTGTCCGCTGCTGCCAATGAACACTATTCATGCTTGGCCATTTTACACACCTATAACTGGAGAAGAAAGAAACATGTGAGCCATGGCAGCTTTATGATTGATCGGCCCAGATTTTGCAGCAGTGTTAACTGCAAAGCTGCCAGCATTACTCATTACTCCTCTTAAACTGACAGTAACTTCTGGAGTCCTCAGTTATGAGGCATGCTCAGTTAAACACAGAAAGCTAGAGGTTGCTGTCAGTATGCTATGCCTTGCCAGAGGCTTCACTGTTGATGCACCTACCTCTCCAGATTTATAATCAATTAGAAATCACTGAACCAACGAGAACATGCCGTTTTATGCTATCGGCCTCGCTTCAAAATGCCTTGAAAAAGTTTTACCTTGTCGAATGAAATGTAACTGGGCTTTTAATAATGTATTAAGTTGGGGGCGTCGGTGGTAACCACTGATTCGCTCCGTGGGGGGGGGGGGGGGGGGTCTGGATGGGGTGTTCCGGAGGTGGCAGTGGGTGGGGATCGAGAGATTTGGAGACCTTTTTATTGAGGAGGGCTTCCCGAGCCTGGAGGAGGAGCTTGAGTTGCCAGGTGGGAATGGGTTCCGGTATCTACAAAGGATTTGCGGAAGCAGGTTTCGACCTTCCCACACCTGCCGCACCAGGGGCTACAGAATAAGGTAGTGTCGAGAGTAGGAGTAGGAGAGGGGATCATTCCAGAAATCTACAGGGAACTAATGGAGTGGGAGGGAACCCTGATAGGGGCGGTGACGTGAAAGTGGGAGGAAGAGCTGGGTGGAGAATTGGAGGCTGGATTATGGGAGGAGGCCCTGAGGCGAGTCAATGCATCCTCGTTGAGTGCCAGGCTCAGCCTGATACAATTTAAGGTGCACAGGGCACACATGACTGTGGCCCGGATGAGCAGGTTCTTTGAGGGGTTGGAGGATAAGTGTGCTAGGAGATCTGCGAACCATGTCCATATGTTTTGGGATTGTCCGATGCCGAGGGGTTTCTGGCAGGCATTTGCGGACGTCATGTCAGAGGTATTAAAAGTGAGGGTGGTACCAAGTTCAGAGGTGACGATCTTTGGCGTGTCGGAAGATCCACGAGCCCGACATCCTGGCCTTTGCCTTCCTGGTGGCCCGGAGAGGATCCCACTAGGATGGAGGGACTCGGACCCCCCAAAGTCGGGTGTATGGGTTAACGACATGGCAGGGGTTTCCCAGGCTCGAGAAAATCAAGTTCGCCTTGAGGGGTTCGTTGCAAGTATTTGTCCGGAGGTGGCAGCGATTCATCGACTTCGTCAAGAAAAATTAGGCTGTCAGCAGGGGTGGGGAGGGTGGAAAGGGAGAGATGGGGAGGGGGCAAGTAAGGGCAGGAGAACCAATGGAAGGGAGGCTGGGAGTGGTAAGCCATCTTGGCTGGAGTTTGTCACTGGGGGTGTGTGTTGATTATATTGTTTTGTTCTGGTTGAAACCTGATGTTTAAAACTGTTAAAATTATAATATGTTAAAATATTTTCTAAAAAAAAATGTATTAAGTTCATGATTACTGCTGAAAAATCACTCCAATGCTGGAAAATGTTATACTTGTGGAATGTTGAATTTCTCTATTGTAACAGAAAAAGTATTTTGAAAATCATGCGCATGATTTACCGGCCGTGCCCTGCTGGAATCGGAATGGGACATGGCCGGTAGATCCCAGAAGGTGCCTCTTCCGGGATCCCCGATGGTCATTACGCCTCGGGAGATCTAACCAGACCTCATGTTCCGAATGTTGCCCACAATGGGTGGGACCCAGTCTCGCACTGTTAACAGAGTTTAGAAACTCATTCAATCGTGTTGACGTCAGATCGAACGGCTACCCAGCATCTATTGGCCTCACCCCAGTCGGGCGCCGGTTAGCACTGGTCCCCACAAATGGGGGCCAGATGGAACGGCACTGGGGGGGGGGAGGGAGGAGGTCCAAAGTGATTGGAGGCCATCGGGTAGCCGGTCTCCGGGCAGCGTGTATCCTAGCACTGCTCATGCCACTGGGCACCTTAGTACTGCCAGCCTGGTACCCTGGCAGTGCCACCCAGGTGCCACTCTGACACTGTCAGGTTGCCCAGGTTGCACTGACAGGGGCACTGCCAGGCTGGGATTTTGTCCATGCCAGAGATCAGGCTGGAGGGTACCCTTACCGTATGAGGTGGGGTGCAGAGGAGGGGGCCTCCAAGGACCCTCTTATAGGTGAATTGGGGCATGGTTTGGGGACGGGGGGGTCAGAAAATTGGCGATGATCTCTTCCTGGGAGCTCCTTAGTGCAGGAAATGTGGCTGTGTGTGCCTCGGCAGGGTGCTTTCTGCCAGGACTCATAAATAAACCAAATTGCCGTAAGATAGTGGGGTCATTCCCGGTATTACAATGGCCAGGAAGGACTCCGCTAATCCCGCCCAGAATGGACTCCGTTTTTTCCTTTGGTTAAATCACGCTAAATATTGTTGGAAGTTTGTTTCCGATACTTAATGTCATGTATTTTGCCCTCTATAAAACATTTTTTTTTAAAAAGTAAAGAATAATGATTGCATTTTACTTGTTGGTTTGTTGTCTGTGAGAATACTTCAATGTGATTGGGTGCTTATCCTGTTTGCTGATATTGTTGTTGCTGGATATCTAGAGATCCACTTGGCTTGGCATCAGATTCAGATTAACAGTTGGAAAAGTGAAAAAGCAAGTCACAGATAACTCTGGATCTTTGTGAGAAGCTTTCTTCAGGGTCAGTGGATTCACCTCTCCCGCAAAATCCAGCCTATTATTTCTGATCAGGTTATTCAGTGGCTTCTTGCTTTCGGCCTCTTCTGCCAACTTGTACCTAAATCCCATACACATGGCAAAATACATAAAGCTGATGTTGTGAGTGGAATGGTTTTGCAAGAAACCTGGAGCCGTTGACCACCACTCTGATAAACACGTGTTGTATTTTGCTCCAGTAAGTGACAACAAGATGTGGTGTAAGAACCATAATTATGGATCACTTCCCACCCATCCTGGGTCTATCCAAGACTTTCATGCGCCAAATGCTGGATGGCCAGCATTTGAAAATTAGCATCTGGAACTCTCGGCTGTTTTTCCAGTATTACCAAACCTTGACCATTATTGGAAAGGAGGGATGGTTTTAGAAAATCTCTCCCTACGTTAATAAACTAAATTATTTAAATGGAGAAAACTTGGGGATACCTATGCATGAAACACAGAAAACTAGCACAAAGGTGCGGCAGGTAATCAGGGATGTTGGCCCTTATTTCAAGGGGTTGGAGTATAAGATTAGGGAAATCTTGCTGCAACTGGACAAGGTGAGCAGTTTAGGTCCCCTTATTTAAGGGCAGATATTATTTCATTGACGTTGTTTCAGAAAAGGCTCACTAGGATGATCTCTGTTATGGAGGGATTGTCTTCTGAGCAAAGGTTAAACAGCCTGAAACTCTACTCATTGGAATTTAGAAGAATGAGAGGTGATCTCATTGAAACGTATAGGATTCTTAAGGGGTTTTGACAGGGTAAATACTGAGAGGATCTTTCGCCTCATGGGAGAGTCTAGGCCAGAGGGCATAGTCTCAGAATAAAGGAGTGCCTATTTAAAACTGAGAAAAGGAGAAATTTCTTTTCTCAGGAGGGTTGAGTCTTTGGAACTCCTTGTCACAGAGAGCTGTGGTGAAAGAGTCCTTGTGTATATTTAAGGCTGAGACAGATAGATTCTCGATCAGTAAAGGTTTCAAGGGTTACAGGGAAAGAGCAGGAAAGTGGATGTGAGGAATGTCGGATCAGCCTCGATCCTATTGAACAGTGGGGCCAAATAGCCCACTCCTGTTCCTATTCGTTATGGTCTTATGGCCGTATTAAACACATATCTAATGCAATTGTACAATATACAGGTTGAGCATCCCTTATCCGAAGTCTGAAAAATTCTGAAATTTGCACCTTTTTGAATGCGTCGCACATGTGCATTTCCCACTGTGTGGTGCAGTTCCCAACGTGCACCACACATGCGAAGTTCCCAAGGTTCTGCACATGCGCAGTTCCCAACGCACACCGCACCTGCACAGTATATTCCAAAATCCAAAAGATTCTGAAATCTGACACACACTCGGCCCCAAGCATTTTGGATAAGGGATTTTCAACCTGTATTGTACAGTAGTACACCCTTTCAGCCTTTAGTTCATTCCCCACCATGTATTTGTCCAGTTTTATTATAAAGGAATTTATTAACATAGTAATGTTATTAACTCATGGGATACATTCTAAATGTTATATTCAGAATATAGCCAACAAACAATAAATCAACATGACAAGTATTCCTTTCTTGCCAAAACTGCTGATGGGCACCTGAGAACATGTGCAAGGATCTACCTGAAATTTATTAGAGATCTGTCAGGAGTTGGGACTCAGATATATCCTTTTCATTGCAATGGACAGGTCTGTAATTCATTATCAGTATTTGAGCTCTATGAACTGCTTGATGTGTTAGCTATAATACTGTAGTTCCCAGAAATGTTACGGGGGAAAGAGCACAAGTAGTATCATCACGGCTTGTTAAGCAGAAGTATCGTTTGTACTGTTGCAGATTGTGTGTGTTTGCTTAACTAGAAATAAATGGGCGGGATCTATTGCGCAACCCGCCGCGAAACCCATCGTTGGCCAGCAGCAGGATCTTCTGGTCCTGCGTTTGTCAATGGGGTTTCCCATTGAATGCATCCCTCAACGCCTTGAACTCTGTGGCAGGGGTGCGCCGTTGTCAGGACTGGAAGATCCTGCTGGTGTGAATGGCCGGATAGTTCCAACCAATATGTTTTGCAAAGAAAATGGTGCATCTTTTCTGAGCTTTGGAGTGCATATTTCAATTGAATAATTCCATCTTAAAGTTTTCTGAACTAAAGTAAGTACCCCGAATTACAGACATGTACACACACACACGATAGATTACAGTTAATTCAATCTCTGATTTATTATGTTCCATCTTCCACGTGGCTGGCCTGTGGTTTCTTGAATAGATTCAATGATATAAAGTTGAAGTGAGAGTCTTGTAAAACAGCAGGTGGCAGGGTTTCTTTTAACCAAGCACCTAGGAGGTTGGCTCACAGGTAAATTTTAAAACTGGAACAGGTTAAACACCAGCTTGTAAGGATCCTCTTGTTTAAACTTTGTTTGTCCCATTTTTCCTTTATTTTGTTTTGACTATTTAATTTTTGTACATGGACAATTAATGTACTTATGCCTTTAAGATGGACTTCACCTTTGAGTGGCTGGTAAACTGAGGATTGACCTATGACCTAAGGCACGGCAGGTTGCAGCTGTTTACGTTTCTGATCAGCAGATTCCAGAGGGGACCAGTGCTGATTCACCTTGATGGACTTGGCTGTCAGCTAATGGACTGTTTTGAATCCCAGGTCTTGACAATGGCCTCTGCCGATTGGTCAGGTTTTCTGTGGAATGTTCCTTCCTCTGTGTGACTGTTTTCTCTTTCAGTTTTGTTATTGAACTCAGAGCTGTTTCACTGTTTCTATGAGTCTCTCTCTCATGTTTTAAACTCTCTGAAAATCCTGTGTGGAGAACTCTGTTCTTTCTTCAGTAAGGTTAGACATAATTCTGGTAACATTGGATACCAATTAAGTTTAAAACCTAGTCTGGAGCTGGGCTGAGGTGAAAAGAAAGTCTTAAGGAAAACAGGCCTGAAGTTGATCCTTTGAATGTGGGCCCAGATTAACAAAAGTTATAGTGACTCTCCAGAAGAAATCCTATTGTCAGGGAGTACTGACTGAATGCTCCTGTTAGAAGATCATCACTAACATTACATCAGTGGCTACGAGCATGCAGCGTCCTGGGAGGACGGCCTGCTGCAAAGACTTCGCCATCAGAAGCAAGGACTATCATCTTTCCCTTTATTTTAAACCCTTGTTATTTTTACCCTATCCCATTCCCCCCATGCTTGCCTGTCTTGTGTATGTTTGGATAGAGGGTGGGATGGTAAAAGGGCATTATTCTGTTATAACTGTTGCATATTTCAAATTTGTTTCTGTCATAAATAAACAGTTATGGTGTTCAACTTATAAACCTGTTGGCTATAACTTATTGAGTGTTAAGGAGCCAAATATTCTGCAAATTTTCCACGAATTATTGGTTAATTTACTTTTGTTGGGACTCCAGGGTCAGTGGGGCTGGAATCGACCACTGACTAGCCCAGGGTGTCATAGCAGGCTACATGATAACTGGCAGCTGGTTTCAGAGTCTGATTCTTAGACTGACTGACATCTGATGGAGCTCATGGATCTGCTGGGTCCTAGAGTAATGCGTGTGCAGTCCCTGGAAACAGATTTGATCACATGACTGCTGGGCTAACACTTCAGGAGCCCGTCCAGTCTAGTTTGGATGGGGGAGACTATTGTGATACAATGGGGGGTTGATAGTGGCCATTGAGTTTCAATCCTCTCTTTTGTCCAATATGAAACATGGAGACCGACAGTCTAGAAACTCCATGGCCTTTAGATGTTGACCCATCGTTAAACAATGAGATATGTGAATTCCACAGCTGGCTGTGAGGTATCCTCACCTAGGTCCATATTTAATTGGATATTTTCTGGAGACTTGGTACTGTGTTTATCCTAATGCTAAAAGTCACATGATTTGCAGCAGCCATCTTAACAGCTTGAGTCCAATTTTTAAGTATTGACAAATTCATAATTAGCATCCCTTAGTAGGCATGGCACTCAGATATTGGATAGCTAACTGCTTAATATACTGCCAAGGTGACCCAGCTTTGTGTTATGGGCCCACAGTGACCAGACCTGAGTGGTGATTGTCTAAAAAAGGTATTCCAACCCCAGATAAAATGTGTATCAGACTGGATTACATTCAGAGCCTACGTTCTATCAATGAAACTCCTTACACTCTCTGTGGTCCTAATTTGGCAAAACAAAGCAATTCTCCACAGATTACCCATTGTATTATAGAAAATGCAACAATAAATATAACACAGCTGTGAGTATTATTAAACACATTCAATACAGTATAAAATATGGAAAATTTTAAGAAACAAAGGGCAGGTTGCCTGTTTCAAAAAACATCTCAATAATTCCAACTGTTATTACTGCTCAAATCATCCAGCAACCTAAAGTGAGATACTGCATGAATTGCAAATTGCAACAGGCTGTTTTGCGCCACTTTCATAGAATGATTATCATAGAATTTACAGTGCAGAAGGAGGCCATTCGGCCCATTGAGTCTGCACCGGCTCCTGGAAAGAGAACCCTAACCAAGGTTAACACCTCCACCCTATCCCCATAACCCAGTAACCCCACCCAACACTAAGGGCAATTTTGGACACGAAGGGCAATTTATCATGGCCAATCCACCTAACCTGCACACCTTTGGACTGTGGGAGGAAACCGGAGCACCCGGAGGAAACCCACGCACACACGGGGAGGATGTGCAAGCAGGGAATCGAACCTGGGACCCTGGAGCTGTGAAGCAATTGTGCTATCCACAATGCTACCATGCTGCCCTTTCAAAATTAAAATTAATTTTTTTTTTTAAAAAATGGCCACTTGGCCATTAATGTCTTTAAAATTGCATCTCACACTTAACCTCTCATTGATTTTCATGAAGTTACTGCATTTGCACATCAATTGTCCATTAAAAGCGCTCTGGAAGTTGAGTAATTGATAGTGCCCTATTAAAAACAGAATAACCATTTATGACTGGACATTATTCCAATGGGGCATTATTCTCAAATCCTTCCATAGAAACTTATTTTTATTGCATTATATTTTGAATTTTGTGCGCCCGGGAATTTCTTTAGGATGTGAATTGTTTTACAAAAATATCAACTTTAACTTTTTTCTCTTTATTTTCCTTTCATTTTTTGAAAATCTTTCTCTTAATCGAATATTTGTTTCCTTTTACTTTGTGATTTGCTTTCAGCCACTCTAATTTGATCCTTAACGCACCCTTCTTTTTAATTCTTCCTCTGTTCTCAATCCTTAAATCGTATTGCATAAAGAGATGCTTTCATTTTTCCTGTGTTCATCGAGTTGTCAGATGCTCTCACAGTTTTGTTATCTGACTGTACTTCCGGGAGCTTTGCAGGCAGAAAATTCTGAAACCCAATTAGTTGTCCTTGTTCGAGTATCTTCACACCCATAAACTGTTTTTTTTTTCCCTTTGGGGAAAGTGGGGTAAGTGGTGGAAGGATTTCCAAGTTCATTATCAGCCCATTGAACTGCGGTCAACAAGTCCTGGCACTGGACCCGAACCTGAAGCTTCTTGTCTAGTAGTAGGGGCACTACCCACTGCACCACAAGGCCTCCTACCTAATTAGTCAAACTCGTCTAATGAACAGGCATGCCCAATCCAGAAAATCTGGCTGTACTATTTGCAATTTATTATTAGCAGGTCTTAGAAATCACCATTTACTGCTGGAAAAGTGTGTCTTTGGATATGGAATTGCCTGAAGTCTTGAACACGGAGGTCAAAGAAAACTATGATGACAGTTCAGAAAGGAAGACAATTGCCAATAATATATTATTATTACATTCATTCAATGATCCACTTACACACAATCTTCTTTGTCTCCATTCGGCTGATAACACATAACTGAAGCTTGCAGGAAATGTTGCTTTTCCTGGGCAGCAGTATTTTGTTTTTTGTTGAACAGAATCCAAAGTAAATTTGAAACTGCAAAGCAGAGCTACAGTATAGTTCGCTGATCAGTTTAATTTGGCTTGGCTCTATCGCACTTTGAAGCAACACTTTCTTCCTGTTTCCAATGGACAAATCTTGACTATTTCGAAACAAAACTGATCATGTAATGGAGCAAAAACCAGTTTCTATGGAAAGACTTAGGAGTAATATCCTAAGCAAGCCCAAAGTGGAAACTTGAAAAAACTATTAAAATTAATAGTTGGTGTTCTGCCAGCTGAAGGGTTGTAAACTTCTGATGCTCTACATGTCAGCACCTGGTAACAATGCCATAAAGGTCAACGTTTTGAGGTTAGCTATAGTTGTTATCCTTAGGATATTAAATCGAGCAAACAGTGTCAGCAAATTGGGCAATATATCAACGTCTTCACTGATTAATTACTAAAAGTACAAATAGAACAGAAACCTATAATTTTGGACAAGGGGTTGAATGACCTTCAAACATGTTGATATCTATATATCGATGAAAAGGAAATGTTGATTACGTTTCCTTGACATTAAGATATGTTGATGTATTCTTAGCAGGGAATTCTTCAACACACTCTGATAGCCTTTGGCAACACCTGGTGATTTTGCCCTGAGCTATTTCTCATTTTTTAATTAATTGCTACATAAATTGGTGAATGTCTAACAGGTTATTTATGTTTTCATTGGAGAGGGATCACTGGGAAAAAAAGTATGGATAATTCTGAAATTTTGACAGTGTTGTAAATTGCTCAAGTGATATCTTGGAGTTAAAAATAACTATTCCCAAAATCTGAATAGTGGTATTTGTATAAATACAGTCACATGAATATTCTCATATATTTCCATTAAAATGCATAGACATCTTTTATTGGCCATAGCCAGGATTTTTAATATGGTGGGGTTTCCATTCCGGCCATCCGAGGAGTCAACGGAGATTGCATCGTTGTCAATATTGCAGCCGTTTAATGTTTCTACAAGCACTACTTGGCTGGAGGCAGGACTTACATCGCTGACTTGGGCGGAGGTCCCCTCTCAGCGAGCAGCTGCTCAATCTGATTAGTGGCAGCTCTCTAGTCTCTGAACCACCAGAAGCTGCAGAGGACAAGATTGCAAGCAGCTTCCAGTACCCACATCCTGGGAATCAAGGGATAGGAAAGTTTCAGGGCTCTTGGGTGGGGAGGGGAGGTAAAGTCCTAGGGGGAAGGGCAGATGGGGGTGGGGGTGTTTGTGGAGAAGCTGGGGGAGGGGAAGGGATGCGGAGGAGGACCTGCAGGGGACAGTCCTTTTGGTAGGGGGTGGACATCCAATGTTAAAAGGAGGCTGCTGATAGAGATGTCACCCGACCCACCCCTTCCAGCCGAGATCTCAACAGAGTTATGTTTTGGGCTTTCCCCTACCCTTGGACACCTCCTGCCAGCCTGCAAATCGAGGCTGGGTGGGAAATGACCCATGAATGGTCAATAAATGGACACATAGAGACCTCAGCTGGGGAAAGGGCAGATGGATGGGCTGGCTAAAACCTCTTCCATCCCAGTGTAAAATTGGAGAGTGGTCAGGGCAGGCAGAGAAGGCTATCCAAGGAATTTTAAGGCCACATGCACACACACTGGCGGGGGATCTCAAAATGCTGCCCCAGGTCTTTGTACTTTAAAGTGAACCTTTGAGAAATTGTTTGGAATTCAGCCAAAACTGATTGGATGGGAAACTTGTGATTTTGCTGCGTGCGAGAGTCCCACTTGAAATAAATTCTGGCAATCTCAATTCTAGTGGGCATGATTGTGAAGTACAATGCTGTCATAACTTGCTATTAGTTGGCATTACACTTGCAATATGACATGGGAAGTGTTTTACTTCGGCAGAGTTTGGGTTGAAGTGACTTTACTTCAATATTTGAGGAACAATATTGGACCCAGTATATGTCCTATGACATTTACTGTCATATGGTAGCCATAGAGAAAAAAAATCTTTATTTTTTTTAAATGGAGAGGGGGAGATAGCTCTACTGACACTGAGCCAGGGATTTACAACCAGTTGCCAAACTCACTGACTTTAAAATGTTTGCTGTAGGAGTTTACCTTTAGCTGACCTCAAGTCCTATTTACATAAAATGTATTGCATGGCATTGAAGGGTCACTATTCTAGCTTAGCAGCAGTATAATACATTGTGCATTATTTGACTTAAAACAATCTCTGGTCCTTACAAAGCAATTTCTTCTTACCTTATCATAAGCTATTATTTATTTTTTAAATCTGAAAAATATCAACAGACTCGGATTACTTTTGTGAATACTTTGCCACTAAACAGATTGAGTACGTTATAAGTTTATAAAGAATTCCAAACAGCCTATTTCAATATTATTCTATTCATCATATCAACATAGATCTTGGCTTCCTGATACCCAAATGCACAGGGTATTTTTTTTGTTATGCACTTCTGACACAACATGCATTGTGTTGCTGCACCACCCTCATTATAAACCCATTCTTCCTTACAGAAAGTCTGTGGTGACCTCATGTTGATGCAGAACTGGGTATTTATTATAATATTAACAATTTGAACAGCTTATCCTGTTGTGATTAGTTCTAAATATCATGCTTGTTTCTATACTATCCTTCCACTCAGTATGATCCCCTTTTTGAATATATCCAACTCCAATGCGTCCTTATTTGGCACTGTGATGTACTTTCTCATGGCCGTGTAGGTTTAATATATATTGTACAAGTCTATGAGAAATTTAGAATCAGAAACGTGGGCCTGAATATTAACAGGGGTGAGTTTAGCCATCAAGTCTTCACTGGCCCTTGGAAAGACTTAAGCCCAGGCCTCCACCCTATCCCTGTAACCCAGTCACCCCACCTAACATTTTGGACACTAAAATCCACCCAACTTGCACATCTTTGGTCAGTGGGAGGGAACGAGAGCATTCGGAGGAAACTCCACAGTCACTCAAGGCCGGAATTGAACCCGGGTCCCTGGAACTGTGAGGTAGCACTGCTGACCACTATGTCACCATGCCGCCCTAGAGGCGGTATTCTACCGGGGGGGGGGGGGGGGGGGGCTCCATTCCCGGGGGGGCCCTCCGATGGGGCTCGCGATCGGGGCTCACTGATTGGCGGGCCGGCCTCTCACCTCCCGGGCCTTATTCCTTCCGCGGCCGGCCCGAGAACCCCGGCGCCATGTTGGTGAGGGGCTGGAGCGCTCTGCGAGGTTACCGCGCATGCGCTAGATTGCGCGGCCCAACTCCACAATGCCTGGACCCAAGGCGCCGGGTCTTTTACGCGGCGCCGGGTCTCTGACGCAGCACCGAGGCCCCGCCCCCGTAAACCGTGCGACGCCCCTGCTAGCCCCACGGAGAGGGGAGAATAGGGGTCTGGGAACGGGCACCGACGCCGGAGTAAAACACTCCGGTGTTTTATTCAGCAAATTAAATATTTTAATGAGGCTGGCAGCCTCTGATTTTACCTGTTTTGCACTCCCGCCCTAGATGTCTGGATTTCTCCCAACCACTGCATGCTCACAACCCTGAACACGGAGGGGAATGGGTCCAATCCCAGACCCCTAAGCCTTTGTATGGGATCGGGATTTGATATTTGATGGTGGGAGATAGGTAGCTTAGGGGGAGGGGGGTCAGTGGGGATGAGCAGGTGAAAAATACCCCTGCTCCTCCTGGCCCTCAAGCAGTAATGTAAAGGCATTTGCCTTATCCCAGAAGCTGTCCTCATGTTCCTTCAACTGCAGGGTTTTGCAAAGCACAGGAAACGCAGCAAGCCACCATTGAACATGCAAAACAGGTAAAATCAGAGGCTGCCAGCCTCATTAAAATATTTAAATTGCTGATCTGTCTCTTGATTGTGGATTGGTTGGTTCCCTTTAGTCAACTACCATTGCCCATTGCACAAGCAAGTAGTATCTGATTTGACCCAACCCCAATCCATTAATTTTTGAGTTTCAAGATTCATCCAAAGAAGCTATTTTTTCCTGATAGAGAACTCTGTGGAATCAGGCTTGCTTTGAATTAGGTGGCCAAAAAAGACTATGGGTGCGATTTAACCAAATTGCAACAGAGTCCCATGATGAACATGTTTGGCCGGCCGCGCCAAGACACACCACGCTATTTATCGGGACTTTGTTGCAATCCAGGGGTCTCAGCAGGGCCGCGTTTCCTGCACTGAGAGGTATCCTGATCTCTTGATCGCCCCCCCCCACATGGACTTGAACCC
The DNA here is from genome assembly GCF_902713615.1 of Scyliorhinus canicula. Classification (NCBI taxonomy): domain Eukaryota; kingdom Metazoa; phylum Chordata; class Chondrichthyes; order Carcharhiniformes; family Scyliorhinidae; genus Scyliorhinus; species Scyliorhinus canicula. The sequence continues at coordinate 78,508,342 of NC_052158.1, read as the reverse complement.
CCCAAAGTCACCTGCAAGGGGGTCCTTGGCCACCCACCCCCCCCACCCCCAAACTCACAGGGACTTGGGCCGATCCTGGGCATGGGACAAATGCCAGTCTGGCTCCTTGGTACTGCCAGCCTGGCACACTGGTAGTACCACTTGGGCATATTGGAGGTGCAAGTGCCAGGATGTCAGGCTGCCTGGCATTGATGATACCCAGGTGGCATCAGCAGCGCCAGGGTGCCACTCTGCTCAAAGGGTCTCAAATCTCCTGGAAATTGTCCCTCCCCTTCCAAGTGCCTTTCTGTTTGGCCCTCATTTATGTAGAGCAGCACAGAACGGGCTCGACTGAATTCTCCGAGGCGAAGAGATTAGATCCCAGGGCCCCGGTAGATCAGGCGAGTGCAGATCAGAGTGAGACTAGCTGTCTCACTAATATGCAGACTTGCCAAATGCTGATTCCACCCACAAAGGGCGGGATTCATATCGCAATGCCTCGTGAGATCATGTGAGATCGCACGAGGTGTGGCGAGCTGGGTGGATCCTGGAAGAGCGATCTCCCAGCATTTACCGGCTGCACCTCGCCACCGTTCGGGTGTCACGTGGCAGGTAGATCATGCCCTGTCCTCATGACAGTGCAACCAGCCCTTTTTCAAATATTGGAAGAGCCTTTTTACCACATATCTTATCTAAAAGCAATAACATTCCTGAGAATAATTGTCCATCTGGCATTTGCACCATGTAAATGTAAAACCATTGACTGTCTCCATCATCTACAGTGTAAATTATCATTGAAGTGGGAGTGTGTAGTTCCCCATTAATACCCGGAGTCGCCTATTAAGGAATTGTTCAATGTAGCAAGCTTGCTTAACTTGACATTAATGCGTTACTTTGTCAATGCGCTATTTAATTTCAAGTTGTTCTAAATATAAACATTTCTTTTCGCAAGTATATTCTAAAGGCCTCAATGGGGAATTGACTTTGGATAGGGGTAGAACCAATGTAAGGGAGCTGGAAGCTAAATTAACACGAATAATCAAAATGACAAGCTGCTTAATACACCCTGGGCTGTTGATGCCTACAGATGTTAATTTGAATCCTGTGCATTGGTTAGCAATTCCCTTTTCTAATGCTTCCCATAGATGTCTTTGCCACTTGTTCTTTCAAACAAAAATGAACTGATTAACAAATACGTTGATCAAAGGTCATTCCAATTATTTTTAAACATTCAAGTGTTTCAAACAGGGTAAGGATGTTGAACATGCTCCTCTGATATACTAAAGTTGTGTGTTCCCAATTATTGCCCAGAATATCAGGAGAAAACACCAAAATAAACCTCAGTACAGACCCAAAGGAAGAGGAAACCAGAGGTAACTCTTGGTGATTTGAAGCAATGAGAGTCCCCAAATAAAGGAACAAATACATTAATGTGGTGAAATAAGAAAAACCAAAGAAGGATTGATGGTGAAATTATCTAGATGAGTGATTCAACCATTACATGTTACACCCAGGGGCTGGTTTAGCACACAGGGCTAAATCACTAGCTTTGAAGGCAGGCCAGCAGCACGGTTCAATTCCCATACCAGCCTCCCCGAACAGGCGCCAGAATGTGGCGACTAGGGGCTTTTCACAGTAACTTCATTGAAGCCTACTCGTGACAATAAGCGATTTTCATTTTCATTTCATTTCATCTCTCTTTCTTTCTCCCTCATTTCTTCTTTCTCTGATGATTAATTCTAAATTCTTCTCCTCTAACTACCTTGGAAAAACCAGCAGTCACTAATGTATAAAAACAGATGCAGCACTATTAACGCATAATCAAGAATAAAACAACAGAGTTTCTACCAACAACACTGGGTCAGCTAATAAGTTGCACTGACAGCCAGTGAGTTAGAGACAGAGCTGAACATACAGCCAGACTCAAAGCAAACTGTCCATTTCCTTAACGAACAGAGCCTGCTAAAAGAGTGAAGTGCATCAAACAGTCCACAGAGTCTACTTTATAAAGAATCTCCACAGCAAATCGAACTAAAAACCAAAAGTCAGTAACATTTGTTAGTGCTCTTTGGGGGGGTTTAAACTAATTCAGCAGGGGCATGGGAACCTGGATTATAGTTTTGGGGTACGGGAGATTGAGAGTATAGAGGTCAGGAGCACAGATTTGACTTCGCAGGAGGGTGCCAGTGTTCAGGTAGGTGGTTTGAAGTGTGTCTACTTCAATGCCAGGAGTATACGAAATAAGGTAGGGGAACTGGCAGCATGGGTTGGTACCTGGGACTTCGATGTTGTGGCCATTTCAGAGACATGGATAGAGCAGGGACAGGAATGGTTGTTGCAGGTTCCGGGGTTTAGGTGTTTTAGTAAGCTCAGAGAAGGGAGCAAAAGAGGGGGAGGTGTGGCGCTGCTAGTCAAGGACAGTATTACGGTGGCGGAAAGGATGCTAGATGGAGACTCTTCTTCCGAGGTAGTATGGGCTGAGGTTAGAAACAGGAAAGGAGAGGTCACCCTGTTGGGAGTTTTCTATAGGCCACCTAATGATCCCGGCCCCGGGTCACTGTCCCGTGTGGAGTTTGCACATTCTCCCCATGTCTGCGTGGGTCTCACCCCCACAACCCCAAAAGGATGTGCAGGGTAGATGGATTGGCCACGATAAAGTGCCCCTTAATTGGTTACTCTAAATATATTTTCCAGGGTCCCAGGTTCGATTCACGGCTTGGGTCACTGTCTGTGCAGAGTCTGCACATCCTCCCCGTGTGTGCGTGGGTTTCCTCCCACATGTCCCAAAAGATGTGCAGGTTAGGTGGATTGGCCATGATAAATTGCCCTTAGTGTTGGGTGGGGTTACTGGGTTATGGGGATAGGGTGGAGGTGTGGACCTTGGGTGAGGTGCTCTTTCCAAGAGCCGGTGCAGACTCGATGGGCCGAATGGCCTCCTTCTGCACTGTAAATTCTATGATAATAGTTCGAGGGATGTAGAGGAAAGGATGGCGAAGATGATTCTGGAAAAGAGCGAAAGTAACAGGGTAGTTGTTATGGGAGACTTTAACTTTCCAAATATTGACTGGAAAAGATATAGTTCGAGTACATTAGATGGGTCGTTCTTTGTACAATGTGTGCAGGAGGGTTTCCTGACACAATATGTTGACAGGCCAACAAGAGGCGAGGCCACATTGGATTTGGTTTTGGGTAATGAACCAGGCCAGGTGTTAGATCTGGAGGTAGGTGAGCACTTTGGAAACAGTGACCATAATTCGGTGACCTTTACGTTAGTGATGGAAAGGGATAAGTATACCCCGCAGGGCAAGAGTTATAGCTGGGGGAAGGGCAATTATGATGCCATTAGACATGACTTAGGATGTGTAGGTTGGAGAAGTAGGCTGCAAGGGTTGGGCACACTGGATATGTGGAGCTTGTTCAAGGAACAGCTATTGCGTGTTCTTGATAAGTACGTACCAGTCAGGCAGGGAGGAATGGGTAGAGCAAGGGAACCGTGGTTTACCAAAGAAGTGGAATCTCTTGTTAAGAGGAAGAAGGAGGCCTATGTGAAGATGAGGCGTGAAGTTTCAGTTGGGGCGCTTGATAGTTACAAGGAAGCGAGGAAGGATCTAAAGAGAGAGCTAAGACGAGCAAGGAGGGGACATGAGAAGTCTTTGGTAGGTAGGATCAAGGAAAATCCAAAAGCTTTCTATAGGTATGTCAGGAATAAAAGAATGACTAGGGTAAGAGTAGGGCCAGTCAAGGACAGTGGTGGGAAGTTGTGTGTGGAGGCTGAGGAGATAAGCGAGATACTAAATGAATACTTTTCGTCAGTATTCACTCAGGAAAAAGATAATGTTGTGGAGGAGAATGCTGAGACCCAGGCTATTAGAATAGATGGCATTGAGGTGCGTAGGGAAGAAGTGTTGGCAATTCTGGACAAGGTGAAAATAGATAAGTCCCCGGGGCCGGATGGGATTTATCCTAGGATTCTCTGGGAAGCCAGGGAAGAGATTGCTGAGGCTTTGGCTTTGATTTTTAGGTCATCATTGGCTACAGGAATAGTGCCAGAGGACTGGAGGGTAGCAAATGTGGTCCCTTTGTTCAAGAAGGGGAGTAGAGATAACCCCGGTAACTATAGGCCGGTGAGCCTCACGTCTGTTGTGGGTAAAGTCTTGGAGAGGATTATAAAAGATACGATTTATAATCATCTAGATAGGAATAATATGATTAGGGATAGTCAGCATGGTTTTGTGAAGGGTAGGTCATACCTGACAAACCTTATCGAGTTCTTTGAGAAGGTGACTGAACAGGTAGACGAGGGTAGAGCAGTTGATGTGGTGTATATGGATTTCAGTAAAGCGTTTGATAAGGTTCCCCACGGTCGGCTATTGCAGAAAATACGGAGGCTGGGGATCGAGGGTGATTTAGAGATGTGGATCAGAAATTGGCTAGTTGAAAGAAGACAGAGGGTGGTGGTTGATGGCAAATGTTCAGAATGGAGTTCAGTTACGAGTGGCGTACCACAAGGATCTGTTCTGGGGCCGTTGCTGTTTGTCATTTTTATAAATGACCTAGAGGAGGGCACAGAAGGTTGGGTGAGTAAATTTGCAGACGACACTAAAGTCGGTGGAGTTGTAGACAGTGTGGAAGGATGTTGCAGGTTACAGAGGGACATAAATAAGCTGCAGAGCTGGGCTGAGAGGTGGCAAATGGAGTTTAATGTAGAGAAGTGTGAGGTGATTCACTTTGGAAAGAAAAACAGGAATGCGGAATATTTGGCTAATGGTAAAATTCTTGGCAGTGTGGATGAGCAGAGGGATCTTGGTGTCCATGTACATAGATCCCTGAAAGTTGCCACCCAGGTTGATAGGGTTGTGAAGAAGGCCTATGGTGTGTTGGCCTTTATTGGTAGAGGGATTGAGTTCCGGAGCCATGAGGTTATGTTGCAGCTGTACAAAACTCTGGTACGGCCGCATTTGGAGTATTGGTCCATGACCACGCAGTTCTGGTCGCCTCATTATAGGAAGGACGTGGAAGCTTTGGAACGGGTGCAGAGGAGATTTACCAGGATGTTGCCTGGTATGGAGGGAAAATCTTATGAGGAAAGGCTGATGGACTTGAGGTTGTTCTCGTTAGAGAGAAGAAGGTTAAGATGTGACTTAATAGAGGCATACAAAATGATCAGAGGGTTAGATAGGATGGACAGTGAGAGCCTTCTCCCGCGGATGGAGGTGGCTAGCACGAGGGGACATAGCCTTAAATTGAGGGGTAATAGATATAGGACAGACGTCAGAGGTAGGTTTTTTACGCAAAGAGTGGTGAGGCCGTGGAATGCCCTACCTGCAACAGTAGTGACCTCGCCAACATTGAGGGCATTTAAAAGTTTATTGGATAAGCATATGGATAATAATGGCATAGTGTAGGTTAGATGGCCTTTAGTTTTTGACTTCCCATGTCGGTGCAACATCGTGGGCCGAAGGGCTTGTACTGCGCTGTATCGTTCTATCTCCAGATAAACAGAGGGCAATTTCTTCAGCAAGTGCAGCGAGTGGATGATAGTTATATAATGAGCATAAAATCAATCTCACTCACTTAAAATGATTGGAAGGCTGATTTGCCAATCATTTCCTCTCTGTCTGGGAATAGTTGTGCAACTGCGTACAGGCAAAATACTAAGACATATTTTTACATGATCGTGCAAGCTGCCAGTGAAAATATTTATTGGCCACACTTGTACGATTGTGATGAAGGACGCAATTGTTCCAAAAAATGACAAAGTGCCATTTTGGGCGGGTTTGGTGGAGTGTTTCCAACTGGCTCTTTGGGTGAGATCTAGACCTGTATTCAACCACACTTTTGTCATTTTTGAGGCTTTGGGAGTTTCTCACCAATCAAACCCACGCTTGGAAATTTTTTCTGCAGTGGGGAACTAAACTTGCCAGCCAGACCGGCTCCTCAGAGACTGGGGTGCCAGTTGAACACAACCACTACAGGACCGTGAGGGCCCTCCTACCTTTCGGGCCATCCCCTTTCATTCCCCCACTTTCAGGCCCTCCCCCTTTCAGGACCCCCCCTTCACCCTCTCCCCCCCCAACATTAATAAGGCCCCTTTATTACCTGCCTTCACCCCCCAACCTTTCATTCACCCCCCCCCCCCTCAACTGCCCTTTCATGGACATGGCTCTCCTCAGGCCATGGCCCTTGGCAGCGCCAACCTGATGGCCTGACATTGCCAGCCTGGCCCCCATACAGTGCCCCATTACCCTGGCAATGCCTTGATGGCACCCTGGCAGAATGCTCAGGCACCAGGCAGGAGTGCCAGGGCACTGCCCTGCCCTGTCCATGACCACCCAGGAGGGGAGGCCTCACTGGTCGCAGAGACCCCCAGAATAACCATCATGCCTAGCGTTTTCTTGTAAAGACCAGTACTAATTGGCATCTGGGTGAGGCCTTGCCGGTGTGGCCAGCGATTCCCATGCTCTGTGTGCATGCAGCCTCAATCCGGCCACGCATATTTAAATGAGCCTGTAGGCTCACTCAAATATCATTACCTGGATCACGGCCAGTCATAATAATCTTTATTGTCATAAGTAGGCTTACATTATCACTGCAATGAAGTTACTGTGAAAATCCCCTAGCTGCCACGCTCTGGTGCTTGTTCGGTTACACTGTCCAAATCACCCAACAAGCACGTAAGTCGGGACTTGTGGAAGGAAATCGGAACAACCCCAAGCAGACACGGGGAGAGTGTGCAGACTCCGCACAGACAGTGCCCCAAGCGAGAATCGGACATTGGCGCTCTGAAGCAACAGTGCTAACCACTGTGCTACCGTGCCGCCCATGAGGGCATGATCAAGATCATGCTGGGTGCCACAGGTTGGGTGACTCGAGCGCAGTATTGTATCCAGCGTGAAGACTGTTTTGGGCCTCTCCTGCGATGCAATGGGATTGATGCCAAGTGCAACGCGATGGCAAAATCGCCCCGAAATCTAAAAAAAAATGACGATAAACTACTAAATTGCCATAAAACCCTGGTTACCTTTAGGGGAGGAAATTTGCTACCTTTACCTTACCATCAGGCCATTATGTGTCTCTTGGGTTACAGTAACATGGTTGATTCTCTTAACTGCCCTCTGAAATGACCAAGCAAGTCACTCAATTTGTCCAAGAAAATCTTTTGCTTCCCCACCACTTTCTGAAATTAGAGGCGCAATTCAACCTATGTCTGATTTTGGGCATGTTTAACAGGTGTTTTTTGGCAGCTGCAGCGCCAAGAAACATCCCGCTGTTCAACGGCATTTTGCCATTTCTTTTGGCCTCGGGAGTTTCTCTCTGCCGAGGCCACACTGAAAAGTAATTTCCTGCTGGCGAGGTTCAAAAGGCTCCTCCGAGATTGAGGCAACATTTTGGAAGACTGCCCCAATCCTTTCTCTCCTCCACCTCCCCCTAATCTCGGGGAGGCTCCCAGGAACACCCCCTCATCCCGTCTCCACCTGGTAAGAACCCCACCCCCAGGCCCTTGCATTGGCAACCTACCACTGTGGCTGGGTGACACTGCCAGGCTGCCAGAGCCAAGTGGCCTGAATGCCAGATGGAGTGCCAGGGTGCCGCCCTGCTCTGCCCCTGACCACCCAGAGGTCTCTAATGGCCTGAGAGACCCCCCCCCCCGCAAACGCCATTACGACTGATTCACGTTTGTCGAAACCAGAACTAAAAGGTAGCCTGGCGAGGTCTCCCAGGTGCAGCCGTTAGGGCCTGGGTGCGGGGAGAATTCCACAATCAATTTGCTCATTTAAATATACAGATCTGGATTGCGGAGGGTGGGATCCAGAGCGCGACGTCTCGCAAAGGTCTTGCGTGATTCCATTAAATCCCGCGAGGCATTTTGAGCGTTGCAAATCAGGCGAGAGGCCTTGTTGTGCCCACCAAGTTGGGCACAACAAGGCCGTTAAATCAAACCCACAGATGGGAAATAAATGCTGGACCAGCCAGCAACTCTAAGCTGTACAATTAGTGTTATGAGTAATCTTCTTGGAACTAACAACCTCCGGTACTTTAAGGCTGTTGAAAGTGCCTTATTATCCTTGCACGTGCTATTTGTTCGTATTACAAGCGGCACAAGTGTCTCTGTTTCAAAATTGCAGAATTTACAGACCTATATTATTGTCCGGTCTTTATTTTGTAAACAGCAGAACCCTAAGGTGAAAACCTTTATATCCGTGCGACTACCTGATCGGTGAAAAGAATTGATAGTTACAGAAAATGCATATTATGCACATTTGTCTTTAATGTACAAAACGTATGCCGACTTGATGGACTGCTGCCAACTGCTGTTGGAATGATAGGGTGGGGACAATTATGCTCAGGGACAAGGTGTTATCTTTCAATCTCTGCCTATCAGTAAAGCGGAGATGGCAAGCAGAATATTAGCACTTTCTCCACAATCATGTATGAGTGCAGAACTTCCTGTCCATTGTGCCACTTGTAATATGAACATATGACTCAAAACCTGCATTTTATTCTCATTTTATTTTCCAAATATCTCTTCCCCAACCTTATTTTCTTTCTTTGGGTTGAACTCCCCCACAATGAGGTTCAATTCCATGGACCTTCTGATCCTTCATTCTTTACTAGACTAAACAGTGAATTTTGCAAGACTGTTAAATCATTGCAAAAAATCAGAGCTAACTTTAAACATGTTCCCGTTTCAAATCCTACAGAGTGACCAAGAACAGGCCTGTTCTTGGGGGTGGCAGACGGCGTTGAGGCCCGGGTTTGATTCCGGCCCTGGGTCACTGTCCATGTGGGGTTTACACATCCTCCCCGTGACTCATGGGTGTTGCCCCCACAACCCGAAGTACAGGGTAGGTGGATTGGCCACGCTAAATTGCCCCTTAAAAATCAAGAAAAATTTTAATAAAGAACAAAAACTCTGGCTGATGTTTTGCTTTTTTAAAAACAAATATTGAAGTCAATCGTAGTGTCCTCAGTTTTGACCCTGATGCACATCAGTGAATCCACAACAGATTAGTAATAGATCAATCTGAATTTGCATTTCTCAATCTGACACAATAGGCGGGATTCTCCGGCCGCACTCGCATGGCAACCTGAAATTTAAGCCCGAGGTCAATGGACCATTACACGGTCCGCATCCCGCTCGTGACGATCTCGTGGCTGGCAAGGCGAAAGAATCCAGCCCAATGAGCTGAATTTTAGGGGGGTTCTTCGATAGCTCAAAGGAAGGTGCGGGGATCGAAAAATACTGGCACCAGATACTGTGTCAGCTGCAGGATGTCATTCCGTGTATCAGATATTTTGGAAGAGATAGGTTTGCGGCCCCAAGTAGGTTGCCCACCTCCATGAGGCAGGCAGGCAATTAAGTTCATCGACTTGTTAAAGGTGCATTTAGGAGGCTGAGTGGGATTTTCCAGTCGACTCCCATTTTCCCAATGTGGTTGCATTTCATCAAATTCCTGGAGGCAGCCACTCAGTGAAGGACTCGCCCACTTGAAATCGAAACTTTAACCAGTTTTCTCCTGGTGGCAGGTTTCTGACTTCTGTTTCCTCCCTTCAAACAAAAATTCAGCCCCATGTCTCTATTTTGTAATATTAACTATGTCCCGCCATCAGAAGTACCATGGGGTTAGATTTTCCACTAGCTGCCCTGATTTACAGCTGGCTTTATAGAAACCACCTAATTTTATTCTCATCAATAGCATTTTTGATTTGGAATGCCAGTTTCACATCTTGGTGAAAAAGTTGAAAATCAACCGGTGTAAGTGCCAACAGTGGAAAGTTACAGTCCTAAATTTTTAACCTCAGTAGCAAGATTATACATGTAATTTTTCCATTGAACCTGCATTGGTCCAAACTGTTGCTTCTATGAGGGAATGCATTGGCGTAGTGATATTGTCACTGGACTAGCAATCCTAGACCCAGGCGAACGACCAATGCCAATCGGATTGGCTGGCAGCTCCAGGGTGTGAACCCACTTGTCCCATGTTAATGAGCCCTGCAGATGCTTTACTCCCATGGGGGCTGGCCAGTTAGCTCAGCTGGTTTGCTGGCTTCTGTGTGGTTCAGAATTGCACCAACAGTACGAGGTTCGATCCCTCTTCCGGTTGAAGGAGAGCAGCAGCCTGTCTCCTCACCATCCCGGTAGCTTTATTGCCACGGGGCTGCTTGGTTTCATGCCAACGTGGTTTCCCTGTATTATTCAGCCCCATGTGCTTGGAACAAGAAGTTTGGAGGGAAAATACTTTTTCTTATCTATTGATAAATCAGCTGGGATAAACATTCCTTCGTACAGCGGGCAAGAGTAGCAATGTTGAGGGAAAATGGGCACCCTTGAGCTCACCTCCAAGCCACAGATTATTCCGATTTGAACACACATCTTGCTTTCTCACAGATACTGATCATGTAATTCTCAACCAAACACCACTTTGGGACCTCATCACTACAAGGATGGCAGCAGTTCAAAGACAAGGCCCAAAGGCCATCATTACAAATATGACAGTAGTTCAAGGAGAGGTTCCGTCAACACTTGGGTTGGAAGTGGGCAGTGACTGTGTGCCCATCAGTGTTTCCAAATCCTGAGAAGAAATAATGAACAAAACAAAACCTGGACAAGTTGGTCGCCCAAACTTTGAGCTGCCAAGGACTGGACCTGCTTGCATGCATACAGTGACATATTTACTCCTGGCATAAACTGAAACTGGCGTGAATGCGATGGCGAGGGTTAATGAGCTTCACTTGCCTCAATTAGGAACTAAACAGTAGGATCAATCACAGTACCTTTCCGTTTTAAAGCCTGTTTGAAGTGGCAAAATCACAATAAAGAACTTAATAAAGATGTCAATCAGCTTTTTATTAGTCCAGAGTCGAAGGGTACAGAGTGATTTTTTCACCAGGTATATCAGTTAGTATCCCCAGCCACCAATCCAGTATTAACCTTCCCCCACTGCATAAAGCAATTGTTTTTCCTACTGGACTGCGCACAGAATGAATCAATGCCTGAACAAATTTTTCCTTGAAGCAAGCATTCCCGATTAACAGCGTGTCCACCGACTGGCACAGATGGTGGAAAACTTCAGTTCGGACATGATTGTTTTTTTCCTGAAAAGTTGTTTAAGATATTACTCACTACATTGCCCCCTCACCCTCCGCCACCTATCAATTGGCTTTGTGGTGACCCCAGTTAGAGGAATCTCTTACCATTTTCCACCATTACCTAGTCACTGAGCTGGTCTTGTGAAAATTGAAGGAGCTTCATTTTGAAACCTGCTGAGGAAGGGGCTAGGACATGAATTGTAGCACAATTGCACAGTGAATTGCTGCCAAGTGTGGTGAACACATGTACTTTAAATAGAAATGTTTGGACGAAGGAAACACCTTGACTGCCTCCAGAGTGTCCTGCTGCACTTCGCCTAAGTGACTATATTAATATCTGATCGCTGCAAATAAATATAAATAATTCATGTTAAGAAGGAAACAAAACATACAAAGTAGCATCCTAAGTAATTTTGCGCGAAGTACCATAATCTTCATATTGCTCCTGGAGATACAAGAATTCAACAGAAACATCCTGCTGCGCTCCAATACTCAATCTTGTAATTTGATTTTTAGGAAAGCAATCAGTACTGCCTCAGATAGTACTATACACTGAGGTCAGCCCCTGAACCCCTGTTCGTGTCCATGTCAGGGCAACATGTTCAACTGATGTTTCCTTCCCATGAGATTAAAAAAAAAAGCTAGGCAGAATCAGCGATGTGAAGAGTCTATATTAGAAAGCGACCACAGCGCTGGAAGAGGTGGAAGCCACATCAAAGGAACAGAGAAGCCCAGTGAGTTGAGGTGGTAGGCCTCTGGCCCAATTCTGTCCCACTTCCCATTGCTATTTGAACCACTTATCTAGGCCCACAGGTATAGATTTTCCACACCACATATTGGAAGGCTGCTAATGTCTGCGAACCCAGCTTATGTCAAGGTTAAAGGGGGAGTTGGGGTGGACGGGGGAAAATATCGCTTTATTTAAGTTGTCATTCTAGCAGGATCCTTGGTTGCCAGCGAGGATGATTGATTTGCCGGATTTTATGGTACGGTTCTGTGGAAAGTTCTGTGGTTAAATAGCGAATGTTTCCTCCTGAGATAATGCAGTTGCTGAATTGAAACAGAAAGCAAGTTTATACCTGGCATGAACAGTTCTCCCGATTTACTGCCTGCAGGAGGAAGTATGCTGGGACCATTTGTCAACACACCAGAAACAGTTTGGAGGTACATTGAACAACTGGGAGCAATATTAAGTCATATGGATAAACTTTAACTCATTCAAGTTAAATCTGGATTATAAATAGCCATATTTTTCCTGTACTCTAATGTTTCCCTCCTTATTAATCTTTTTGCTATTCTTTGTTATTATTTATATTCTGTCCAATCTTCAGACCTGCCACCTACCTTTGTGCAATTATATGCTTTTTCTTTACGTTTGATACAGACTTTACCAGTTTTAATTAACCACAGGTGATGGATCCTCCCCTTGAAATTTTACTTTCCCATGGAATGCATCTATTTTGCGCATTCTGAAATATCCCTTTAAATGTCTGCCATTTTGGGGTTAAGCCCTACTTGTTCTCTATGGGGATGGACAGTATGGATGTAGTAGCAACCCACAATACTCATACATTTACACGGAGCAGGAAGGCAGCAAATATTCAAGCAGCTTACACAAGAGACAGCTACACTTGGCACAGCCATAAGTGCTCTTGGAAAATATTACGGGCCAAAGACAAGTGCGATGATCAAACAATATATATTCTGCCAGAGATGTCAAGGAAATGGTGAGCCCATAAAACAACCCATAAAACAATACATTGCAGCGTTATGGCGAGTGGCTTCCATGTGTAAATTTGGCACTAAAACTAACCTTGATGAACTGATTGAGAAAACTTCAATTATGTGAATTAGGAAATATCTCCTCATGGAGGATGAAAACTTAATTTGGAAAAAGCCATGACTGTGGAAGTCTGAATCATAGAAATGCATCTTCAGACTTAGGAGGTTGAATTTTATTGGGGTTGGGTGTGGGGGAACGGGTGTATTCCTCGGGAACTGACTGAGTTTTTAAAGAGTTTTGCCACTGTGATGATATGCTGGAGGTGACATTAATGAGGTGAGTGTGGAACTTCCGTCCTTAGGAACAGGAAGTCTCGACCTTGAGAGGTGTTTGTCAAAGGGACAGGAAGTCTTGACCTTGAATGGTGTTGTCAATCTGATTGGTTGGCAGCTCTTGGCAGTCCCAGAAGTGCCAGACTTTTGCGGGGACTTTTGACGGAGGTGAGGCTGGGGGCCTTAGGGTCAGGGGTAAGGGAGTGGATGTTCCAGTTTTGGAGGCCATGGAGGAAGGACAAAGGGTGCAATGCAAAAATGGCAAACTTAAACTATGCATCAACCTTAAGGCAGTCAACTAGCAATAATTCCAGACATGTATCACTTGCAATGATTCAAGAACTATTGTCATCATTTCATGACTCCATATCTTCATGAAGCTCCACAAGTGACAAAGCTATCTTCAGACACCACTAGCAGAGCAAAGCTAATATCTTACTGTTTGTTACTCAGGAAACTGTGCATCAGTACAACAGAAGCCCAATGGTCTAAGTTCAGCACCTAGCGCATTGCACAAGATTGTTTCTTTATTATTGTCAGCCATTGGCAGAGCACTCAGCCTACTTGACATAATCATGGAAGGGAGAAGACAGATCATGATTAGCAGTTATGAATGGCACCGACTTGACTTGCACCGACTTTGGCACTCAACAAGGAGAAATACGCATTTGCTGCATCCGAAATTGACCTTCTAGGTTGCAGAGTGATAGCAAATGGAGCAATGTTATTCATGTGCTTCCAAGTTTGTATGACATGAAAGAGTTGGAACAAAAACAGAAAATGAAGGACAATCTCAGCAGGACTGACTGAATCTGTGGAGAGAACAGGGAGCTATTGTTGCGAGTCTGGATTTGTCAAAGCTTCTCAATAGTAAATTAATATTGAACACCACAATGTTGACCTACCAAATGTGCATTATGTACAGTTTGCTGCAAGCTAACAACATCTGGACCATCAATAGTAACACAAGAGAAGGTCAAACATTTCCGCTATTCTACTGGCCATGCTCTAAATATCAGGTAACTGACACCGAAGGACTTGAGGGAGCTAAATTGGCAAACTGAATAACTTCTCATTTCTCTTGTGGCTATCACCTCAATCACACTGAAGATGGGATATATTCAAAAGGATTTTTCACGTGGAGAACTTGGAAGTACTTCAAAGCCACTGGCCCAACTGACGCTCAAAGTTAATAATAGTTGCACGAGAGATTTGAAAACATTAGTGCCACAAGCTGGGATGATATAGGTATCAACATGGAAAATTGCACAACATCAGCCGAGTCAGAGGCTGAAAGGAATCCAGTAGTTGAGGAAAGTGAAGAGCGCAAAGAGAAAAACACACCTGGTTTCAGGATTTAAAAGTGTGCGACCTTTTATCGCCTGGCCTTGTGATTTATATCTGCACCAACGATAGCGAGCATTGTTGCTGGAGAATTGGACTCTTCAACACTCATGATGTTGCAGCATTGCAAAATAACTGACCTTGTTGAGCACTTACAGCTTCACTTTTCATGGCTGACAGTTGCCATAAAGACCATGGACTGGCAGGTTAAACTGAGCTCCACATTTGCAGCTATATATTGCAACTGCACTCGATCTCAGACAACCTGCGTGCAATGCGATTTCAAGATCAGTTTCTTAATGTGTAAACAAGAAATATTCAGATGTAATTCACAATCATAATATTGCCTTATAATGCCCTCATTTTAAAACTTTCATTGTAATGTTTTTGAAATTAAATGGCGATAAATGCTTTAATCTTCTATGCATCATTTTCAAATTGCGAATGTGCTCAATGAGACTGACCACTGCCTTGTTTTTAAATGACAGCCTGATTGCCCTGTGCACATTTGCATGCAGACAGTTGTTTTTAGGACACATTTACACTTGTGTGATGTAATGAGCATCCCACATCTCAAAATTTTAGCATTTGGGTATGGGAAATTTTATTCAAAAAGATCCGACACCTTCAATGCTGTCCTACGTGCACTGGACAATGGACTAAAAAGAAACAGTTTGCTTGTAATGATAATCAAAGGAACTATTCAAGATAAGTTTACAACCTTGCTAACATGCAATGACCAGAGAAAACATTTCTTCCCAGGTCCAATTAAACAAGCCACACATTTCTGACTTTGTGTTGGCACAAGTGCAGAACACCAGTGAAAAGACGACCAAATCAAATTAAACCAAATGGCATAAATAAATCTCAGTGAAGTACCAGCACTTTGTTTTAGCTTCAAATCAGCGATAGTCTAATTCCAGATGTAAGGCAACCTTTTAAATTTCCCTTCGTTGACTTGACTCTTTTTAACGTTATTACTCAAATGTCATTCAGGTGCTGGTGACTGCAATATTTTCTTTGGCCAAGAAACAAAGTGCAAACAGCAGTCTGACTTAAGTCAGTCAGTCTTATTCTTGGAGTGATTTCCCCCTCCCTCCTGTGGGTAGCGATGAGGACTGTCAGAGGATACAGCAGGATTTAGATTGTTTGGAGACTTGGGCAGAGAGATGGCAGACTGAGTTTAATCCGGAAAAATGTGAGGTA
Organism: Scyliorhinus canicula; assembly: GCF_902713615.1. Lineage (NCBI taxonomy): Eukaryota > Metazoa > Chordata > Chondrichthyes > Carcharhiniformes > Scyliorhinidae > Scyliorhinus > Scyliorhinus canicula. Next base: position 78,492,667 of record NC_052158.1, on the reverse strand, counting down.
ATGCATTTTGTAAGGTCTAATGCAGGTAGGGAATATACAGTCAATGGTAGAACCCTCAAGAGTATTGAAAGTCAGAGAGATCTAGGTCCACAGGTCATTGAAAGGGGCAACACAGGTGGAGAAGTTGGTCAAGAAGGCATACAGCATGCTTGCCTTCATTGGCCAGGGCATTGAGTATAAGAATTGGCAAGTCATGTTGCAGCTGTATGGAACCTTAGTTAGGGCACACTTGGAGTATAGTGTTCAATTCTGGTCGCCACACTACCAGGAGGATGTGGATACTTTAGAGAGGGTGCAGAAGAGATTTACCAGGGTGTTGCCTGGTATGGAGGGCATTAGCTATGAGGAACGGTTGAATAAACTTGGTTTGTTCTCACTGGAACGACGGAGGTTGAGGGGCGACCTGATAGAGGTCTACAAAATTATGAGGGGCATAGAGAGAGTGGATAGTCAGAGGCTTTTCCCCAGGGTAGAGGGGTCAATTACTAGGGGGCATAGGTTTAAGGTGCGAGGGGCAAGGTATAGAGTAGATGTACGAGGCAAGTTTTTTTTACACAGAGGGTAGTGGGCGCCTGGAACTCGCTGCTGGAGGAGGTGGTGGAAGCAGGGACGATAGTGACATTTAAGGGGCACCTTGACAAATACATGAATAGGATGGGAATAGAGGGATACAGACCCAGGAAGTGTAGAAGATTGTAGTTTAGTCGGGCAGCATGGTCGGCATGGGCTTGGAGGGCCGAAGAACCTGTTCCTGTGCTGTACTTTTCTTTGTTCCTCCACAACGCTTTCAAATTTAAATCTGCAACCATTGATTCCACAGTAAAAACAAAAGAAGCAGTCTTCACCACTCTAAATCAGACCGAAGGAAAGCTCCAGTTTTCGAGAACTAATTGCAGCAACACATTTGGCCCGGGGGGAGGTGGGGGGGGGGGCGCTAAGAGAGGCAGGATGGTGGAGGGTGAAGGGGAAAGTGCAATTTAAATTTCAATCCCAGTACTATTACTATTTCACCTCTCCTGGAGAGGATTGATTTACGATATGCTCCAGTGCTGTACCAGACTGGGCTAAACATAAATGCAAATAAAATATAGCCATCGGTATTATAAATATAATCCGCAAAAATAAAGAGCACAGCAAACCTGCCAGAATTGCAATAGGCACAACAGTCTTTGGATAATCTGCAAAGCAGGGTGAAGAAAACCTTCTGTTTTCTGTAAGTACTGACTATGTAGGCCCATCAAAGAAGAAAGAGATATGTTTTCAAGTGAGATCCAGTGCCCTTTAGAACCTAATGACCGAGAAACCCCTTTGCAGACAGGAGCTCATCCAGGAAACAGATGCATAAAATCATTCAGAGTTCCTGTGTCTCCTGGGCATCCAATGATGCAGTCAATTACTGAAGCTCGAGTCACTGACCCCCAAAGAGAGGAATTCAAACAGTTCCGACTCCACGGACAAATTAGATTCAGATGCTTAATGACTAATTGGAGATCGTATTTGTTTCACAAAGAATACTGCATCGGGGGAATAATTTTTGGAACTTTGATTGCAATTTGAGCAAACATCAGTGAAAATATTTTAAAAGTGGCAATTGGATTTAAGAAGTCCAGCAATGATAATAATTCATTTATATACTGAGCTCAGAAATAGACTGTGAATTCTTCCACAGACCAACATGTACAGCATAATCATGTGACCTCACAAAGTGTGGTCAGTCACAACACTGCCAAAACCTCCGGAGGAATGACGGGGGGGGGGGGGCATAAATAATTAACACAATGAGCAGGAAACATCCCCTTTGAATTACGCAGCTATTTTGTTTTGGTGTAGTGAATACATGGCTGGTGTGGAGCAGAGAGAGATGTCATTCTCAATGTAACAGTCAATAGGTTTTGGGGGAGGTGCCATTTGTTTTCTCAACATGGAGTGAAATTGGTTGCCATGAGAATAATTAGTACACCAGGTACATTGGGTGAAATTCTCCCATCGTGAGACCATGGGCGCGATTCTCCGCTCCCCACGTCGGTTGGGAGAATCGTGGGAGGGCCGGACGACTCGCGACACGCCCCCCCGGCACCCCCCGCGATTCCCCCACCCCGCTCGGATGAATCGCTGCTCGCCGTTTTTCACAGCGACCAGTGATTCTCCAGCCCTAATGGGCCGAGCGGCCTGCCGTTCCCGACCGGTTCACGACGGCGGCAACCATACCTGGTCGCTGCCGTCGTGAACATGGGCGGCAAATGCTCGTTTGAGGCATGTGGGGGGCGGAAAGGGGAGTGAGCACCACGGCCGTGCTCGGGAGGGGACTGGCCCGCGATCGGTGCCCACCGATCGTCGGGCCGGCGTCTCCAAGCAACGCACTCTTTCCCCTCCGCTGCACCGCAAGATCAAGCCGCCACGTCTTGTGGGGCAGCGGAGGGGAAGGTAGTAACCGCTCATGCGCGGGTTGGAGCCGTCAGCCGTCGTGACGTCAGCCGCGCATGCGCGGGTTGGAGCCGGCCAACCTGTGCATGCGCGGCTGACGTCACTTAGGCGCCGCTGTCGCGTCATTCTCGGCAAGCGTCAAGGCCCGGCGGCCGAGAGTTACGGAGCGCCGCTCCTAGCCCCCCGGGTGGGGGTGACTAAGGTGCGAGGAGCGGCCTCCGAGGCCGTCGTGAAACTCGGCAGGGTTCACGACGGCCTTCCCAATTCCGCGTGGGAGCGGAGAATTCCGCCCTAAGTGTCGAAGCCGGAGTGAAAATGTGTTTCACTCCGGCGTCGGAAGCTGCTCCTCGCCCCCTATTCTCCCACTCCCAGGGGGCTAGGAGCAGCGCCGCGTCAATTAAGCGCGCTGGGCCTTGGCGCCGCATAAATTACGTGGCCGGCGGCGTGTAAATTACATCACCCACGCATGCGCAGGTTGGCCGGCGCCAACCCGCGCATGCGCAGTAGCCGTCCTCCCCGCGGGTGCCCTGCAAGACATAGAGGATTGATCCAGCCAATATCAGGGTGATTTAAAGTTCCACTCTGAGGTAAAACTGAAACAAGACTTCAAGGTAAAACTTCACACACTTATCAGGGAGTTTTTTGTGCAAAGTCTGATCAGCACTTAGGACTGGGTGACTATCCTACTTTAAGAGTGATAGAGTGAAGAATAATGCACATCAAATTTCCAGTGGGATGTTCCTGCTCAATCATTGTAGTTTTGACAGGGAGATGCGGAAAATCCCATGGAAATAGCCTACCCACCTGTCTGCCATTTTTCTGCTGCTCAATGTTACAGCTGACATGAGGGAGATAATCTATGAAAATGTACATGAAAATCCCCAGGAGAAATTTAAGAGGCAAATTAATGAAATGGTGCAGGGGACTGCAGGCTTTTGTTCTGGGCAGCTCAACTGGGAGAGGCCAGATGTCCTTCCACATCTGTGTTTATCTTGTGTGTAGTGAAAAATGGTAGCCTGACACAAAACTTTTAATTGACTGTGGCGGCGGAGAACAGCTATGCATAGCTTCTGCAGTAATAATAGCAATCTTATTGAATGAGGGTCACGATCAAACAGCCATGTTGCGCCTGAAAGGCAGCGTGGTGTAACATGGCTGATAGAAGCCGGGAGACGCCGCTCTCGTGATCTACATGGCTCGCTAGCCCTGGCGAGATCTAACGCCATCGCATGAGACGTTGCGATGTGAATCCCCCCCCATTGTGGGCGGGATCATATTTTTGCAAATCTGCATATCAGAGCGAAACAGCTCGACTCACTTTAATATGCAATTTCCCAAGGCACCCGAGGGGTTTGGGATCTATCTCCTTCACCTTGAAGACCTCGGGCGAGCAACTGGTTTCTACAAATGGGGACCAGACAAAAGGATACTTGTGGAGGTCACCCAGGGGATTGGAGCCCCCCCCCCGCCCAGGTGCATGCCATCTGGGAAGAGTGGCACCCTGGCACTGCCACAGTGCCCAGGTGGCACTGCCAGTGTACCAGGTTGGTGGTGCCAAGCTGGCAGTTTTTTGCATGGCAGTGATTGGGCAGGGGTGCCCTGTGTAGGTGTTGGGGTGGTGATGGGGGGGGGGGGGGGGGGGGGGCTGGGGTCCCCTTCATAGTGAGATGGAGCTTTTGGGGGGAGGGGGGTTGCATCAGGGGCTCCAGCGAGCTGAGGTCCTCGATGCAGAAAACGTGAATACGTGCAGCCTTGGCTGCGGCTTCCCCGCTGAGGCCCCCTATTTAACTGGGGCAACATTAAATAGCGGGGTGCTTCTTGGTGCTGCAGGTGCCGGGAAACACACAGCTAAATGTGCTCGCTATGGGACTTTGTTTCCATTTAGTTCAATCACGCCCAAGATATCTCACGGCGATTTGTCTTTTTGGTTGGCAAACACGGAAAAGGTTTCGCCTAAAACTTAAAAAAAATAAAATGTGCACTTTTCTCTCGTGTATATATTGCACTCGTACATTCAGGCTCACTGTGTTTTATTCGCTGAAGGGATGTGGGCATTGCTGGCATTTATGAGTCAATCACACTGTTTGTGAATCAGGAGTCACATGTAGGCCAGACCAGGTTAGGACAACAGATTTCCTTCCCTAAAGGACAAGGGGCTTTCACAGTAACTTTGTTGCAGTGTTCATGTAAGCCTACTTATGACAATAAAGATTATTATTTAAGATTATTATTATTAGTGAACCAGATGTGTTTTTAGGACAATCTACGATGGTTTCATGGTCATCTCTAGACTTTTAATTTCAGATTTTTAAAAATTGAATTAAAAATTCACCATCTGCCATGGCTGGATTCAAACCATGGTCCCCAGGGAATGACTCTTGGTCTCTGGATTACTAGCCGAGGGACAATACCACTACACCACTGCCTCCACCAGTAGTGAACAAAACTGAATCGCACACAAGGGCTGGTTTCTTGGCTCCTTCCAATTTTGTTTCCACAGATAGGGGATGTGGTAAACCACTGTTGCACCTGTAGTACAGGTTCCAGTTCCTGGAATGCTGCCGGTGTCCATGTCCCGTGGGTGAGACAAGATGGCGGCGCCTGAAGATCCTACGGGGGCAGAACGGCGGCGCCCATGGGCCGCACGTTGCGGGGGTTGGACAAGATGGCGGCGCCCATTGTCTGGGGGGGTGATAAGATGGAGGCGCCCCCCGGCTGCATGTGGCCCCGGGAGGTGAAGATGGCGGCGCCCACTGGCCGCGCATGGTCCAGGGAAGTGAAGATGGCGGCGCCCACTGGCCGTGTGTGGTCCGGGGAGATGCAGATGACGGCGCCCATTGTGTGTAGACTAGAGGGGCTGGGGCGATAGCGGCGACTGCGCGGGCCTGGCACACTGTGGCGAAGTGCCCCTTTTTGCCGGAAGCCTTGCAAAGAGCAGCGCGGGCTGGGCAGCGTTGGTGAGGGTGCTTCTGCTGGCCGCAGAAGTAACATCGGGGATCCCCGGGATGCGTGGGCTGGTATGTGGCGCAGGTGTACTGGCTGGGTAAGGCCCCCTCTCGGGCGGGCATTTGTGGGGTCCATGAGGGGTAGGAGGGTTGGGCCGCGTGGCTGGCAGGGTAGGCCTGAATGTTACGTGAGGCAACAGTCATAGAGGGTGCTAGCTTCTTTGTCTCAGCTAGGTCGAGCGTGGCCCCTTCTAACAGTCTCTGGCGTATGAGGTCTGACCCAATCCCTGTTGCGAACGCATCGCGCGTAAGAAGGTTGGAATGTTCGGTAGCCGTAACGGCCTGACAGTCACAGTCCCGGACGAGTGGGATTAGGGCCTGCCAGAAGTCTTCTATGGACTCACCAGGGAGTTGAGAGCGAATGGCGAGTACATGCCTGGCGAAGAGCGTGTTCGTTTTCACGCTTGCCAATCATCATGTATGTTAATAAAGCAGAGGGGACTATTCAACCTTTGGGGCATCACGGGTGATCTTTCCCTTACCCAACCAGTGTGCAAGCACACTTTATGCAGATGTTGCGGGATCACCCTCAGGAGTTGGGATCCGGCTTCATTTTCTGCTCTTCCTAATCCAGTGGCTCCGAGGTCAAATTTAGTGCCTCACCGTTGACCCATGCTGAGCTGAATGAGCTCACAATAGATCGGATACTGAACTTGGATCCTTCTTTATTTGAATGGGTGATGTACTCACTCTTTTAAGCAGCAGGATTATCCGGGAGAACAGCTGTGGTTAATTCTGTGGAAAATTCTGTGCAAAGCAAATAGGGATTTAAAGTGATCCAACCCAATTGGGAAGAGTGGTGCAAATTCCTCAGACAGAAGGTAAAAACACTTGCAGGTAAAAATTAGAAATAGCGGGGCAAAAGTTGGGTTCAAGCCAGCCTTTCAAACAAGTTGCATCAAAAGTTAATCTGTTTCATGCGCTCTGTCTGGGCCTCTGTATCAAATATTTATTTCCAACTTTCCCATTCTAAAATAGTATTTCTGTCTTTAGCAGCCAGTATCCAACTGTACTAGGTGGAATTAATGTGCAATTAGTGTGGACATCATGAGCAAGGGGATGAAATACATTTTTGGAGTTTATGAAAGTGATTTGTGTGTGAAGTTCATTTACTGTTTCTAACATGGCTGTGGCTCAGAAGTAAGCGAAAGTATTGTGCATCTCCGCAAAAATAAACTCCATAACTGGCAGACTGCCTGGGGGGGGGGGGGGGGGAAGAGGCACTGGTACTTCTGTCTGCAAATGCAATCAATTAAGGAATCTCTGGCACAATTTAACCAAACTTTGTAGACAGACGCATTACGTAGAAAGTACGAGATACTGATTTTATGTCATCATTGCTCATGAATGCTGTCTGCTTGGAATGTTCCGTAGACTGCCTGTCCTCTGTTTAAAATATTTCACGCTGCTACAGAGACAGCGGAATAAAGATGCTCACGAGCCAAATTTAACATAAAAAAATAAAAATTCCCGTTTAGGGTGTTTATAAATGGGGTTTCTCAATGTACCTGCAGTGGAGAGAATGTCTCTGTGAGGGATGCCTCGCCAAGGCTGCACTTCGTCAGTGCATGAAGAGATCGGGGCGCAATTGTTAAATGCTGCCCCGATCTTTCAACCCCCCTCAGCCACAGCTTCCGGACCCCCAGATCCCCAGAACCCTCCCCACTGCCCCAACTTACCTCAATGGTGCCGTTTGTGTAAACCAGCGCTAAACGGCACCATTGAGAGGTGCCCCAGGCAGGACCCTTCGTTCCCAAGCCTCGGGGGAATCCAGTGTAGATATATTTAAATTAGCCGGTTGACTCATTAAATATGTTAATCTGGATGTGGGCCTCCCGCCTCAGCGTCCTTCCACTACCAAGGGGAAATTACTTTTAAAAGCTACCTCATTACTCACTCCAGTCACCACACAAGTATGGCAGGACACAGACCTGCTCCTCACTTTGGAGATGCTGACCTGGACAGGCTTCTCGACCTATTGATACAACACCAAGAGGACCAGGCTGTAATGTCGGAAGACGACCAATGACCCCCACCGAGCTGCAATCCTCTCTCCTGGCATCAGTTCTGCCCACCACACCTCAAATTCCCAACCCGCACCACCACCACCCTACCCCACCCCACAAATCACTGGCCGACACCTTGCACCCACATCCAATCTTCATGCTTGTTCTCCAGCACCCCTTGCACCCACCCTTCACATACCACCTGCTATAGACCCTCCTGATCCATCATGCACGCAGTTCACAATGCCCTCTCTTTGTCCCCGCAGGAGAAGATTGCCCATAGGCGTGAGAGGGCCAAGATGGTGGGGGGTGGAGTACCAAGATCATTCCTCATCCCCTATGAAGAACGGGCATTGGCGATCTCGGGGTTGGCAGAGGAGAGAGCAGTCACCAACAGCGAGGTTGGCCTGCGCCACAGTGACATGTGAGATGTTCATGTCAGACAAAATGATCCTTCCCTCTCACCCACCACATGTCCATTGTCTTGCAGGTTCTCCATCTAATGGGGCCGGGCTATCTGGAATTATTCCCCCCCCTGCCACCACCCAAGAGACCACCTCAGAGGGGAGCTCAGAGGAGACCACCATTGAGGTGTTACAGCTGTTACCCACACTTTCCACAAGCGGAGAGACACACACCTCGGGGGTGCATAAGTGGATGGGCTTCTAGAGCACAATCTGGTGAGCAACATATGGTTGCTGATACACACCAGGTGGAGGCAGGAACATCCAAGGGAGTCAGCAGTCGAAGGTCTGCTGGATCCCAGGACTCTGCTGAGTCCCAGTCAGATGCCTAGTATCTGCACAAGTTTATCCCAGAGCTGATGAGGATGCTAGGTCACAGCCGAGAGATTCAGGAGGAGATGTCAGCAACATCCCAGGGAGTGCATTGATGATTGGAGGAGTCCCAAAGGCTACGGGTGCAGGAGATGATGCCGACAATGCCTGGCGCAGAGGGTAACACCACCAGGGTGTCGTCCGCAGTGGAAATGCTGGAGCACGATGTCCATGTCTTGAGTGGTGGTGTCCAAGGTCTGCTCAAGTCTGTGATGACCGTGGTAGCAGTCCTTGACATCATGTCCCAATTGCTGAGGGATGTGTCCCAGACGCAATGGACATTGCTGTGTGTGGTCCAGGCGCATCGCTGAGGGCGTCATCACCATGGGGAAGGCATCAAAACTGGTGCTGCCAGATGATGCAGAAGCCTCTGGCACTTACTCTAGGTATCCCTCCATCCCATGGAGACCCCCAAGGCACTGTGGGCATCGTCATGGAGGAGGCGGCGCTGGAGGCCAACCCGGGGCCTGCCCTCAAGGAGACGATGGCGGTCTCCAGTTCTTCCAAATACCCCTGACGCCAGCGTATCTCAAGGGCAGCAGGCAGAACAGGGTAACACGGCGATGCCTGTGACACCGGTAAGTTGTCTGGAGCCCTCTGGCTCCAGGCCCTCCAGAGGACGTCCGCCAAGGGCATGAAAGGCCATATGGCGTGGAAAGTAGCAGGTTGCCTCCATATCTGACGTGCATCCTGGGGCGACACCTAAACATAGCAGTCGACCACGTAAGGTCAAGAGGACTGAGGGTCACTGAGTGGGCATGGGGTGGGAGGTTGGGGGGTGATCACTATCTGTAGCTAGGGCTAATGGGATTGTCCAATGTTCACCATTAAAGCATGCCAAGTTTCTGTCACGTTAATCTCCACAGCAAGCCTGTCTGCACCCCCAGCCCTGTTGTCCTCCTCTCCCCCCACTGTCTGGGCACAATGGTCCAAAATTAAATGCAGACCCCGGTCCGAGGGTGGGTGTGAGCACGCCGTCAGCAGAACAGCATAAACTGAGGAGAACGAGAGCTAACCTCACAGCAGGTTATCATCATTCTCCTGACTTGTATAACCCACTGACAGTCCAACACAGGCCCATCACCCTTGGGTGATGTTACACAGACTCTGAGAGGGTTCAACATGGGGGGGGGGGGGTGTAGGGAGGGGAAAACAGGGGGACTGGGTGTGTACCAAGGGGAATGGGGGAGTGGGGGTTGTTGCAGTTGAGCTGACGGACAAAGCCTCGTCCTATGAGAAACGGATGAGGATGATGGCCTCCCTGGATCTCTGGGCAGGCTAGACCACTGCGCCACTTGTCCTCTATCCTTCGGCTCCTTCGTGGGCTCGGGCACAATTCAATGACATGTGGAAGGATGCAAAGAAGATGTCATAGTTTCTCTGCTCTGAGGAAGTAATAGACGCCGAAGGGTACTCTGTCAGTTGTGTCCCATGTTTGTCTTCTGAGTCGAGCGCCATATCTCATTCATACGAGGTTCCAACGCGCTACAGCAAAAAAAACCACACCAACCTCCTCAGAAGACAAACATGGGACATAACTGACAGAGTACCCTTCGTCATCCAGTACTTCTCCGGAGCGGAGAAACTCTAATATCTTCTTCGCAGCCTTCAACATGTCATCGAAGAAGACAAACATCTTGCCAAGGTCATCCCACCCCCCCACTACTTGCCTTCAAACAACCGCGCAACCTCAAACAAAGCATTGTTTTCAGCAAACTACCCAGCCTTCAGAACAGCGACCACGACACTCCACAACCCTGCCATGGCAATCTCTGCCAGATCATCGACATGGATACCGCCATTACGCGTGAGAACACCACCCATCAGGTACGCGGTACATACTCGTGTGACTTGGCCAACGTTGTCTACTTCATACGCTGCAGGAACAGATGTCCCAAAGCGTGGTACATTGGTGACACCATGCAGACGCTGCAATAACGGATGAACGGACATCGCGCGACAATCATCAGGCAGGAATGTTCCCTTCCAGTCGGGGAACACTTTAGCAGTCAAGGGCATTCAGCCTCTGATCTTCGGGAAAGCGTTCTCAAAGGCAGCCTTTAGGACGCGCGACAACGCAGAATTGCCGAGCAGAAACTTATAGCCAAGTTCCATACACACGAGTGCGGCCTCAACCGGGACCTTAGATTCATGTTGCATTACAATTACCCCCACCATCTGGCCTGGGCTTGCAAAATCTTACCAACTGTCCTGGCTGGAGACAATTCACATCTCTTTAACCTGTGATTATCCGTCTCTACAGTTGCTCCATTTGGACCTGTAAAGACTTAATTACCTGCAAAGACTCACATTCAAAGTATCGTCTTGCATCTTTGACTTTGTCTATGTGTCTAGAACCTACCTCTTCATTCACCTGAGGAAGGAGCAGTGCCCTGAAAGCTAGTGATTCAAAACAAACCTGTTGGACTTTAACCTGGTGTTGTAAGACTTCTTACTGTGCTCACCCCAGTCCAACTTCTTACTTGCTCAACAAAATAGCTAATTGTAGCGCTAGTTGCACACTTGAATAATTTTTAATTATGTCTCAGCACAAATTGAAAGTGCCATCTCAGGCCTTATGAAAAGGTGCGTGCAGTGTGCCGCACCTGATCAAAATTATAGGCAAGTTACCATTATATTTGGATATGTAATGAATTGAGTGATGCGACCATGAATTTACGCGAAACTGAGAGTGGATGTAAACTGTGGCTTTAATTGACTAGAATAGTGCCTGCCTGCGACTGCTCTGCTAGTGAGAGCTGCCGACAGGGCTACTGCTCTTTATACCTCCCCTCAAGGGGTGGAGCCAGGGGCGGAGCCCACAAAGACAACAACATGATACATTCCAGACATTCCATTTTACAATGGTCCATAGGTGGAGCCCACATGGGCAACTGCGTGATAGAGTAACATACATGGTGAATGGTTAATATAATATGTTCACCACATTCACCCCATGTTAAAAAATTGAAGTCCGGCGGGGGAGTGAAGGGTTCACAGGTTCAGCCTGTCCAGCGCCCGGATCGTGCACTATGAACGCAGAAGCTCTGGTATCGCAGCTGGCCCGGGTGTCAAACGCATCCGTGTGGGCATGGGTAGTCGCCGGTGCGGGCACAGACGCAAACTCTTGGAGCGTGTCTTCTGGAGCTTCATTCCTGTGGTTCGGTGAAGGGGGAATGGAGGATGGGAGGGGATGCGGGTGCCATGGAGGGGCTGCGTAGGTTGGGTGGGGTAAGTTGGGGTGGCTGTGGTAGCGGAACCTGCGGGTGCCAGATCCCGGAGGGAAACCATATCCTGTCGGCTGTCAGGTGTACTATGTATGTGTACTGGGGGTTGGTGTGAAGGAGCTGGACCCTCTCAACCAGGGGGTCGGAGGTATGGCTCCTGATGTGTTTGAGGAGTAGGACGGGCTCCAGTGTCTTCAGCCAGGACAGAAGCAAGACCCTGGAGGTGGATTTCCTGGGGAAAACTAACAGGTGGTCATGAGGGTTCTCATTTGTGGCCGTGCAAAGGAGGGACCTAATAGAGTGGAGTGCGTCGGGGAGGACCTCCTTCCAGTGGGAAACTGGGAGATTCCTAGACTGTAGGGCCAGGAGGACGGTCTTCCAGACCTTCGTGTTCTCCCTCTCCACCTGCCCATTTCCCCGGGGATTATAACTGGTAGTCCTGCTTGAGGCGATGCCCTTACCGAGCAGGTACTGACGCAGTTTGTCGCTCATGAACGACGAACCCCGGTCACTGTGAACGTACATGGGGAAACCAAACAGGGTGAAGACACTATGTCGGGCTTTAATGACGGTGGCCGTGGTCATGTCAGGGCAGGGGATTGCAAAGGGGAAGCGGGAGAACTCGTCAATGACATTGAGGAAATACGTGTTGTGGTTGGTGGAGGGGAGGGGCCCTTTGAAGTCGATACTGACGCGCTCAAAGGGCCGGGATGCCTTGACCAGGTGGGCCTTATCCGGTCGATAGAAGTGCGGCTTACACTCCACGCAGATTGGGCAGTCCCTGGTCATGGCTCTGACCTCCTCGGTGGAGTAGAGCAGGTTGCGGGCCTTGATGTAGTGAAGAAGCCGGGTGACCCCCGGGTGGTAGAGGTCATCATGGATGGCCCGGAGTCAGTCATCTTGCCCGCTGGCGCACGTGACTGGGACAGGGCATCTGGGGGCTCATTGAGCTTCCCAGGGCGATATACTATATCGCAATTATAGGTGGAGATTTTGATCCTCCACCTCAAGATCTTATCATTCTTGATCTTGCCCCGCTGCGTATTATCAAATATGAAGGCTAACAAACATTGGTCGGTAAGAAGGGTAAACCTCCTACTAGCGAGGTAGTGTCTCCAGTGCCATACAGCTTGCACGATGGCTTGGGCTTCCTTTTCGACCAAGGAGTGTCGAATTTCGGAGGCATTGAGGGTACGTGAAAAAAATGCTACTGGCCTGCCCGCCTGGTTAAGGGTATCGGCGAGGGCGACCTCTGACGCGTCGCTCTCCACCTGGAAGGGGATGGACTTGCCCACCGCGTGCATCGCAGCTTTGGCAATATCTGCCTTGATGCAGCTGAAGGCCTGGTGGGCCTCGGCTGCCAGTGGGAAGATGGGCGGGCTTTATCCGCGTAGTTGGGGACCCACTGGGAGTAATAGGAAAAGATTCCGAGGCATCTTTTCAGGGCCTTGGGGCAGTGGGGGAGGGGGAGTTGCAGGAGGGGGCGCAGAGGATCGAGATCGGGTATAATACCCCATTTACCACAACGTAGCCGAGGAAGGCTAGTCTGGTTGTGCGGAAAACGCATTTCTCCTTGTTATAAGTGAGGTTAAGGGTTTGGGCGGTTTGGAGAAATCTCTGGAGGTTGGTGTCGTGGTCCTACTGATCATGGCCGCAGATGGTGACGTTGTCCAAGTACGGAAATGTGGCCCGCAGCCCGTACTGGTCCACCATTCGGTCCATCGTTCTTTGGAAGACCGAGACCCCATTTGTGACGCCAAAGGGGACCCGGAGGAAGTGGAAGAGGCGGCCGTCTGCCTCAAAGGCTGTGTAGTGGTGGTCCTCTGGGCGGATTGGTGGTTCGCAGACTTCAGATCCACCGTGGAGAACACCCGGTAGTGTGGTTAAACAATGTCTGCGATCCGGGGAAGGGGGTACGTTCGAGCTGCGTGTATCAGTTTATGGTTTGGCTGTAGTCTACAACCATCCGATTCTTTTCCCCAGTCCTGACGACCACCACCTGGGCTCTCCAGGAGCTATTACTGGCCTCGATGATTCCCTCCCGCAAGAGTCTCTGAACCTCGGACCTGATAGAAGTCCTGTCCTGGATGCTGGACCGCCTGCTTCTGGTGGTGACTGGTTTGCAGTCGGCGGTGAGATTTGTGAAGAGCAGGGGAAGGTCGACCTATAGGGTCACGAGGCTACATACGGTGAGTGGGTGTAGGGGCCTGCCAAACTTCAGAGTTAGGCTCCTGATGTTAGGTTGGGGAGTACATATAAAACTTAAAATCGGCATACTCGGCACCCTGTATTGCGAGGGTTGCGGTAGTACATCCCCGGATCTGCACCGAGTGCGACCCGGAAGTGAGGGAGATGGTTTGATGTGCAGGGAAGATTGGGAGCGAGCTCTCCGTGCTCCCGGAGTCGAACAGGCAAGGCATTTTGTATCCATTTACCCGGACGGTCATCATGGAGCTCTGGAGGTGTTTGGGTCGTGACTGGTAGGGTAGCCGGCATGGTCGGAGGTGCTGGGGTGGTCCCAGGATGGCTGCTCCAGTCGGTTGCACGTGGCATGCGGCGTTGCAGATGGCAGGCAAGATGGCGGCCCCCGTCGGTCGCACGTGTCGGGTGGCGAGGAAGATGAGTCCAAGATGGCAATCACCATGAGTCTCACGTGGGGGGGTCGCGTGGGCGAGGATGGCCAAGATGGCAGCCCACGTGAGTCGCACGCATTGTGCGGGCTTGAAGATTGCTACCCCCACGGACAACACGAGGTCGATGACACGTCCGGGGGAGGGGGGGGGGGGGGTCAGAGCTGGCAAGCAAGTTGCCACACTGCTGGGTCTGCGGGCCTATGAGTCTGAGAGTCGGGCCTGCGATTTTGAGGATTTGGACCTGGCCAGGCAAAGTTTAGCGCAATGTCCCTTCTTACCGCAGTCGCTGCAGCTCACGTTGTGAGGCGGGCAGCGCTGCCTGGGATGCTGGCCGCAGAAATAGCAGGGTAGCTCCCCCGTGTTGGGCGGGCAGCGCTGCACAGGCCTGGGGTACTCTCTGGTCGGGGGTCCACGAGGGGGTCGCGTGATCAGACGGGAACGCGTTGAGGCTTTGGAACGCTACTTCTAGGGAGGAGGCTAGCTTTACCGTCTTCCAGGTCGAGGGCACCGTTCTCGAGCAGGCGCTGTCTCATGTAGTTGGACCTGACTCCAGCCACGTAGGCGAACCGGACGGTGAGGTCCATATGTTGAGCGGCCGTAATGGCCTGGTAGTTGCAACTTCGCGCAAGGACTTTGAGGTCGCGTAGGTACTCCTCCAGCGATTCCCCGGGGCGTTGGATGCGAGTAGTGAGGAGATGCCAGGCATACACTTCGTTCACTGGCCTTACGAATAGGTGCTTCAGCATCACGAGAGCATCTGTGTAGGTGGAGGCTTCCTCGAGTTGTACAGAGATTCGATGGCTCACCGGGGCGTGGAGGAGGCTCAGCTTCTGATCGTCAGAGACGGAAGGCGAGGAGGAGGCGGAGAGGTAGGCCTCGAAACAGTGGAGCCAGTGCAAAAAAATCCCTTTTGCCTCCGCGGCTTGCAGGTCGAGTTCCAGTTGGTCAGGTTTGAGGGCCGATTCCATTGTGGTGTTGTAGTCGATTAAATTGATGCGACCATGAATTTACGCAAAACTGAGAGTGGATGTAAACTGTGGCTTTAATTGACTAGAACAGTGCCTGCCTGCGACTGCTCTGCTACTGAGAGCCGCCTACAGGGCTACTGCTCTTTATACCTCCCCTCAAGGGGTGGAGCCAGGGGCGGAGCCCACAAAGGCACCAACATGATACATTCCAGGTAATATCTTACAATGGTTCATAGGTGAAGCCCACATGGGCAAAAGCGTGATACAGTGACATACATGGTGAATGGTTAATGCAATATGTTCACCACATTGAGAAAATGTCCAGATGCACTGCAGAGAAAACCAATGTTCCCAATTGCTTTGTTAAAATAACCATCAACTGATTCAAGTCACACAACTGTTGCAATATTTGGGCACCAGGTACTGTAATAAGGATGACTCCTAATAGGGCCTTTTGTCATTAATAAAAGTATTAAAAACAAAGAAACCCCCGAGGCAGAAAATTCTTTTTTCAGCAATAATAGATCCAGTATGCAAGACGTGCCTCTGAGAACACAGTGACCTAGGTTATCCTCTGCCAACTCTATCAAATTATTCTGTTGCAAGATGCGGCCGGCTCCTCTTGTTGTAGGTCCATAGGTCCCGCTAAATGACGCACAGCTGGTTGGCTAGGGGCCAACTTGGGATATCACCAACCCTTCAGGGTTTGTGGAGAAATGTTCTGGAGAAGGGGCTTTGCGGGAGGTCTTCTTCCAAAGCGATCGCTCAGCCAGAGCCTTCATGTTTCAACAGAGAGTTTGAGAACTGACTTGTTTGTTGGGGATCTTTAGAAATCTTGCTGAGCCAGTGATGAGTGAAAATATCCATCTAATTGTGGTCACGATTGTATGAAACATGCAGGATCTAGTGCCAGCAAACAATATCTCCTTGGAGACTGCATTGACATCAGAAAAAGTTTTTAAACTTTAACCTTTTTTCATGTTAAACGATCATTGCGAACTAGTTAAAAAATGCACTTTATTATATTAAACTGCTGTAAAGTATGTTTTGCAGACTATCAGTTCATGATTCTGAAGCAATTATCGGGGTCATGAGTATTTGATGAGTGAATTTTGTTTTTATAATGAGAGATTCTGAAGATATCTTGGATTTTTACTAGTGTCCTGAGATTGATATTCCATTATTCCAAATATTTTTCCATATTATTTCATAATATTTTTCTTTCCAGAGTGCTGAGGAGGCTGACCCTCCAAGTGCAAAGAAGGACATTCAGCCTCTGCTTTCTCAAGCTCCCTATTGGACCCCCTCCACCACCCTCTACATCCCCACAACCTCCTGATGTGACCATCAATTCACTCGAGACACGATTGGAAGTAAACTGTGGTTTAAATAGACTTACAACTGAGCCTGCCTGCAAGCAGAAGAACAGGGCTCACACAGCTGCAGCACATTATACTTCCGGTAGTGGGAGGGGCCATGGGCGGAGCCGAGGGTGGAGCCCTGTACAAGATCCTCATCTCCCCCTGTGGGCAGAGCCGTGCAACGGCTCACAGACAGAGCCCACAAGGACACAATACTATACAGTGTGAATTATATGAAGTACATTCACCACACCTCCCACACCCCACTCCACCAAATCCCCTCCCCCTCCTTACCGGAGTGCCATTGGTCAGTATCTATGATGCCTGATCTTTGCAGAATGGCAGTCGGTCAACTGATTCTTTCCGCCCATTCTGCATGGGCAGCTGTCTAGTGGAATGTTCATGAGACCTGGGCATTAAATTTGACCAGGCCTTCAACATCAACTCCCAAGCAATTATTGCAGTCCAACACCTTTCCCTGCTTTCGACCCAGATATAAAATCCTTGCTCGAATGATGATGTTAGATTCGAGATAAGGAGCAGGCTAGAGCACAAAGAGGTGTATTATTACATATAATCAAATTACCACTACTCCCCAGAGGGTCTCCTTCCTTGACCTGCGCGTTCTGTGTCGGCTCGTGGGGGGCATGTACTGGACTGGAGAATGGGGCTTGCGTGACGATCAACAAGGTAGACTAGATTCATAGAATCCCTGTAGTGCAGAAGGAGGCCATTCGATGCATCAAGTATGTACTGGCCCTTGGAAAGAGCACCCAACTTAAGCCCATGCCTCTAGCCCAGGGGTGGGCAAACTTTTCCGTGCAAGGGCCACATTCAGAAATTCACAATTCACAAAGGGCCGCATAGTATATTAAGTAAAATAATTACTTCACCCGGTTATGATTCTGGGCGCCTCATAGAACATAGAACAGTACAGCACAGAACAGGCCCTTCAGCCCTCGACATTGTGTCGAGCAATGATCACCCTACTCAAGTCAACGTATCCACCCTATACCAGTAAGTAACCCAACAGCCCCCCCATTAACTTTAAAAAAAAATTTAAAAAAAAAAAATAAAAATTTTTTTTTAAAAATTTAAAAAAAAAAAAATTTTTTTTTTTTTTTTAATGACTTGGTGGGCCGCAGAAATACCTTTGGCGGGCCGCATGCGGCCCGCGGGCCGTAGTTTGCCCACCCCTGCTCTAGCCTATCCCCATAACCCAATAACTCCACCAATCTTTTAGACACTAAGGGGCAATTTAGCATGGCCAATCCACCTAACATGCACATATTTGGACTGTTGGTGGAAACGGGGGCACCTGGAGGAAACCCACTCAGACACGGGGAGAAAGTGCAAACTCCACACAGTCCCCCAAGGCCAGAATTGGAACTGTGAGGCAGCAGTGCTAACCACTGTGCCACCCTCAGGCATTGTTGTTGGCACGGCAGCCGGTGCCTCGGGCAGGGGCAGCACGTTCATTTCGGTCTCCGAATCAAAGCTGAGTGGATCCTCGTCCAACATCTCAGCATCCTCAGTTTGGAAGCTTTTGTCCGCAACCACAACCGGGACCAGAGCCGGTGGTGATGGCAGTGGTGATGGCAGTGGTGACGGCAGTGGTGACGGCAGTGGTGACGGCAGTGGTGACGGCAGTGGTGGCGGCAGTGGTGACGGCAGTGGTGACGGCAGTGGTGACGGCAGTGGTGACGGCAGTGGTGACGGCAGTGGTGATGGCAGTGGTGACGGCAGTGGTGACGGCAGTGGTGACGGAAGTGGTGATGGCAGTGGAGGCGGTCGGGCCAGTGGCGAGCCTGGTGGAGCTGGGACCGCAGGGAGGGCGAGCTGTTCAGCAGGGACATGCAGGGCACGCCTCGAAGATGATCCGCATGGTGATTGGATTTCTGCCCTTGTGCCTTGACCATATAGGATATTGGCCTGGTATCCCGTTGACACCTGGGACCCAAACGGCCCAAATCGCCGAAGTTTCGGACGTGCACGGCGTCGTGGTGGGCGCATGAGCGGGCTTGCGGACGATGACCGGCGTTGATCTCAGACTGGTGCTGGTTCTGTCAGACCCTGCCACCCAGATCGGTGATGACCAAGCTCAGGCGAGTGTGGAGGTGAGGGCCCATCATGTGTTCCGCTGCTGCGCCACCCGTTGTATGCGGTGTCTTGCGATAGAAGAATAGAAAATGTGGCAGGAGAGCATCCCAGGGTCTAGCCAACAGCTTCTTCATGCCCTGCTTAAATGTTTGGACATCTCTTTCGCTCAGTCTGATCGAAGCCGGGTGGTCTGGAGCAGTTCTCATGTGTCGCATTCCGTTGGCGGAGGCGAACAGCGTGCTTGTAAATTCTGTGCTGTTATTGGACACCAGTGCCTCAGAGATTCCGTGCGTACAGAAAATCCAGTTTAGTGTTACCATGGTGGCCTGGGTGCATCGGCACAACTTAGAGTGAGCGTCTACTTGGAGGAGGAACATTGCCCCCGAATATGAACCCGGGCCCAAGGCCTTCTGGGCTACTCCCAGTGGTGGCGTGGGGCAGCCCGGGGTAATCGTTGGCGCACCCGACATTGGGGGCATCGCTGGGCTACTCGTTCACAGTCCGCGTTGATGCCGGGCCACCAGATGTAGATCCAGGCAAGCATCTTCATTTTAGGCACTCCCAGGTGTCCATTATGAAGGTCTAGTAAGAGCGCTGCCATCCACGCTCTGGGAACCCCATGTGGGTGTCCCATGAGTACACCTTCTTCGATGCTCAGTTATTCCATCTTCCCCGTGCAATCCTTCAGGTCCTCAGGCCGAGCCCGGTATTGAGCCCCGTACTTCACAATGTGCCTGAAGCGGGAGAGCTGTGGGTCGGTCTGGGACTGGCCATAGATGTGAGATACCAATACCGGTCGTGAGTCCATGAAATGGAGGGCAGCTATTACCTTATCGGCCTTGGTAGGAGTAGGTGGCTTAGTGGGCAGCGGGAGGCAGCTCAAAGTGGCCACCTACGGTATGTGGGTCCCGGAGCGGTGTTCCAATACCTAGTCGTACGCAGCCAGTAATAGCACCCAGCGCTGGACACAGATGGAGGCAATGGGAGGAATCGCATGGTCCTCCTTGAAGATCCCCAGATGGCATGGTCCGTCAGGACGGTGAAGTGGTGTCCGTAGGTGTACTGGTAGATTTCCTTTACACAGAATGCCACAGCCAGTCCTTCTTTCTCCACCTGCGCGTACTGTTTCTCCACGCTGGCCAATGTCCTTGACGCAAATGCGATAGGTCGCTTGGAACCATCTTCCATTACCCGGGTTAGCAAGGCCCCGACGCCATAAGTGGATTCGTTGCAGGTCAGTTAGAGAGGCCTAGATGGGTCAAAATGAGTAAGCAGTCTGGAACAGGGAACCTACTGTTTTACTCTGCCGGAACCCTCCTTTTTTGCATGGCACCCCACGCCAGAGTTCTTTCTTTAGTAGTTTATGGAGGGGAGCCAATGTCGTGACTAATCCCGGGAGGAAGTTTCCATAATGTTGACCAGCCCCAGAAGAGCCCAAACTTCCGTTGGCCCCCCGGAACTGGGGATGGCCTGTACCTTCTTCCCCATGGGGTGCAGACCATGGCGATCCACATGGTACCCAAGGTACACCATCTCGGCTGCGTGGAAGATGCACTTCTCTCGGCGGAGATTGACGCCAGCCTCTTCAAAGCGGTCTTCTGCCAAGTTGCAGAGGTTGGATGAACCAATTATCAATACGTCGTTTAAGTAGACCTCAACGGGTGTTAAGCCCGCAATATGTTCGCCGTGATCCTCTGAAATATTGTGCACGCTGAGGAGACCCCGAATGGGAGCTGGGTAGAGCCTGCTCTATGGTGTATGTTGATTGTGACGAATCTTATGACTCGCGGGCCAGGACCAGCTGGAGATATACATGGCCCATATCTAGCTTGGTGAATGTACGTCCACCACTGAACTTGTAGTATAGATCCTCGATCCTGGGGTCTCAATAAGAGTCTAAGCATTATACCCGGTTTAATGTTATTTTATAATCCCCGCAGAGACACACTGACCCATTGGGCTTCATTACCAGTACAACTGGCACCACTCAAGTCGGAAATTGCACTGGTCTTATAATCCCCAAGTTCTTCAAGTCCAACTCTTCATCTACCTCGGGATGCAAGTCATATGGATTGGGGCAGGCATGGAACTAGCATGGCTGAGGTGTGAGGTCCACGCTTATTCGGGCTTCGGCCTGGCTCCCCCCGCTCCCGATGGCACCCAAACCTTCCTGGGATACGGTTGGAAATCTGGCCAATATGTCTTCCGCGCCATGTGGGTGCATTTGGCAAACCCACTGCCGGTTGTAACTGAGGTGCTGGAGTCAGTCACCCCCCAACAAGTTTGGGCCACCCCCATGTTCAACGACCTGTGGTAAATTTTCTGACTGGCTGCCATATTCAACGGGGGTGATGCTCACGCCCGCAATCTTGAAATGCTCCCCAAGTAGGCCGCTAACCTCTGTTGGTGTCCTGGAGAGTCAGCTGATGAATCTGGACGAATGACAGACATGGCAGTTCCTGCATCGAGTTCCAAGCGGGCTGTGTGGCCGTTCACCTGGAGTGAGATTTGGATGGGTGGTATTTTGGTGCCGCTACACAATGTTTTTGTCGGAAGTGGTCGTCATCATTCTCCATGTAGTGGGTCCTGTCACGGGTGGATGGGTGGCTCCTCATGAGGCCTTCTGTGCCCCGGGTCCCTGCGTCCTGCTGCAGGCTGGTAATTATACTCCCAGTCTCGGTCCTCTCGGTCAGGGGTTTATTCGGCCTCTCGGTCCTTGTCTGTAGGTGTCCCAATGCTGGGAGGAAAGGGTTCTTCGGTCCTAGCGGGCTGTGCATAAGGCCTATTTTGGTGCCTTACACTGAGCACCGCCACTCCCTGGATTTCTTGTACTCCCTGGTTGGCGCTTTCCTGAATACCACAATTTCCACAGCTCTTTGGAGGTCTACATGAGCTTCGGCTAGTAGTGTTTTTGCGTAGCCACATCGCGGATCCCACGTACTAGCCTGTATCAGCCAGGGTTGGGCGGAACTTACGGGCCTCAGCTAGTTTCCTGAGGCGAGCCAGAAATTCACTAATACCTTCGCCTTGGGCCTGGGTGGCCGTGTAGAATTGGAATCTGCGTACTATCAGTGGTGGCTTCGGGTCAAATTGTTCCGCAACCAAGGCTATCAGGAAGCGAATGACAGATGTGTGAAGTGTCCGGGTTGGTTAGACTTTTTAAATAATACAGTACATGGGCCCTTACAAACTTTGAGCAAGGCTACAGTTTGGCGCTCCATACCAATAATCGCATTCTTTATGTACTGTTCCCAGTCATTGAATGGCTCCAACTTCCCGATATGGGCATGTTGATGGCTTTCAGTGGGGCCCGATGAGGTAGACCGGGCACGTAGCAACCGGTGTCGATGACAGCTTCACGGAATCCACATCGTCAGTGTTAGATCAGAGGCATGTAGCCACGCACAAGCCGTAGGTTGGAGCACAGAGAGGTTTATTATTACTTACAATCAAATCACCACCACCAATCTCTGGAGGGTCTCCTTCCCTGAGCTACACCCAAGCCAGGATTTTTATACTAGGGGGACAACGTCCCTTTACCGGGGAAGTTCATATTCCCCGGAGGACAAGGGAAACCTGATGGCTCCAATCCCGTGACTTCCGCTGGGGTTATAACAGATGATAAGGCTGCTCAAATATGAGTCAAACCCAGGATCCTCACCTAATGTCCACACAGGCATTCTTTCAAGTGGGGGTGGGTGGAGGGGGAAAATCCCTGGATCGCGATTAGATGCAGTAATTATGCCTGATCTTTCTCTTCTCCCTTGCTCGCAATACCAAACCAAATTGAAGGGGTTGGATTCTTCCGCCGTGCCTGCCGCAAGGTTGCCACGGACGGGACGGGGACCATGTATAGGTCCATTGACCTCGGGCAGGAATTTCCGGTCGTTGGGCGGGGGGTAGCGGGGAGGGGGCTGGAGGGGGCTGGGGGGGGGGGGGGGGGGGGGGGGGTTGGCCGAATAATCCCTCCTAAGATCTTTAATTCTGCCTTTGTTTGACTATTAGTGTAATAATAGAAAAGCTCAGTATTTATGGTCCCATTTTCATTCATGGTGAAGCAATGTTTGTTACAATGGCTGATAGTTGAGGACAGAAACAATCAGACAACACTTCAGAAGTGCACTCCATGTCTCAATAAAGCCACCATAATTGCCACACCAGAGTCACATTTGTAGGATCTAGTTGTCATCATGGATCCACGAGCTGTAACTATAAAGCATCGAACAAATGCATCCAATTGTTATCTTAAAACACACACATTTAACAACTCAGAATTAAGAATTTAGATGCTTCCTTCATTCTGACATACGCTGGACACATAATTAAATGGTGGTTTTGCAAGGATTTGTGGTTGCAGCTCAGGAAAGTATCATCCGTCACATATAAAGATTTCAGTTAATGAACTCCAGACTTGGCTCATAACGGGGATTCCGGTTTCAGCCGGGATCTCTGTACTAATATCATGATGTCACTCCATGCTGGGTAATTAAATTTGCCCTAAAGAAATGCGTTGAAAAGACTTCCTTGTAATGCCTCTTAGAAATTGCAAATGCAATTCTGAGCATATCAAATAACCTAATTTCGCAAGACATTTGTTGTTCAGGGTTTTACAGTATTCGCCGTCAAGGGCCAAAGACCAAAGTAGAAAAGGAAAATTGCCAAATTTGGTGTTTTTCACCCAACAGGTTTGTCATTGCCAATTAATATTGATTTTTTTTTAGAATTAGAGGACCCAATTCTTTTTTTTTCCAATTAAGAGATAATTTAGTGTGGCCAATCCACCCACCTTGCTCACCTTTGGGCTGTGGGGGTGAGAGTCAGCAAACTCCACATGGAAAATTACCTGGAGCCAGGATCAAACCTGGGTTCTTGGCACCGCGAGGCAACAGTGCTAACACTTCATCATCGGGCCATCCCCACCAATTAATATTGGTGACTGAAAGAAGTCAGACAGATCAGTAAATGCCTGAAGCTGCTGATTACAATGTGCTGTTGTTTTATTTTCCCAATTTCTCAGATGCAGCAATGGGAATAAAGTGGGATTCTTTCTTTGGCGAACATAGCTTTTTGTTTTTGCGTCTGCTATTCTTCAAGCCCTGTGGCATAATAAATATCTGCTGAAAGCAACAAAGCATTTCTCTCCACCTTCCCTGTGGGAAAGTGGCTAGCTCCCACTCAACAATTTTCTCAGCAATGTCACAGACATCATTAACTCCCTGTGTGAAAAATCGTGGCCGCAAACCTGTTATACCAGTCCTATATGTGTAGCCTGTGTAAAAGAAGTTGCTTGTACAGCACACAATGAATGAAAATTCACAGTCACCATGCAGATTGAAATAGGCCCATACCTCCCAGTGTTCAGGTCTTCGAGGATGGGATAGAAGTTGGGAATGCGACCCCTGGTTCTGGACTGCCCTGCCATCGGGAACATCCTTCCTGAACCTACCCTGTCTTGTCCTGTTAGAATTTTATAGGTTTCTGTGACACTCCCCCCTCATTCTTCTAAACTCCAGGAATATAATACCAACCAACTCAGTCTCTCCCCATACGCAAGTCCTGCCATCCCAGGAATCTATCTGGAAAATCTTTGCTGCTCTCATCATGGGGCTGTTTAGCACAGGGCTAATTCGCTGGCTTTGAAAGCAGGCCAGCAGCACGGTTCGATTCCCGTAACAGCCTCCCCGAACAGGCGCCGGAACGTGGCGACTAGGGGCTTTTCACAGTAACTTCATTGAAGCCTACTCGTGACAATAAGCGATTTTCATTTAATTTCATCACATCCACTAGCTCCTCCTCGTCAACTTTACTAGTTGCATCCTCAAAGAATTCCTGTAGCGTTGTCAAGCATGATTTCCCTTTCATAAATCCATGCCAACCCTGCCACTGTTTTCAAGTGCTCTGCTATAAAATCTTTTATAATGGACGCAAGCATTTTTCCTACTACCGACATCAGGCTTACTGGTCTATACTTCCCTCTTTTTGCTCTACCTCCCTTTTTAAATAGTAGAGTTACATTAGCTACCCTCTAATTTGAACGAACTGTTCCAGGGTCTATAGAATCTTGGAAGATGACCACCAATGCATCCATTATTTCTAGGGTCACTGGAAAGTACATTATCAGGCCCTGGGGATTTATCAACCTTCAATCCCATCGATTAACCCAACACCATTTCCCTATTGATTTCCTTCAGTTTACCTCTCACTAAACCCTTTGTTCCCCAACTTTTCAGGTACATTATTTGTGTCCTCCTTTGTGAAGGCAGAACCAAAGCATGTGTTTAATTAGTCAGCCATTTCTTTTCTCTTCAGTATAAATTCCCCTGTTTCTGACTGGAAGGGACCTACAACTGTCTTCACCAATCCTTTTCTCTTCACAAACAGTTATGTTCCCTCAACCTTACTCTCATACACTATTTTCCTCTTCTTCATCAATTCTTTGTCCTTCTTTGCTCAATTCTAAACTGCTTCCAGGTCTGCTGTTTTTTTCTGTTCAATTTGTATGCCTCTTTTTTGGTTCTATTACTATCTCTAATTTCTCTTGTAAGCCATGATTTTGCCACCACTCTTGTTTTATTTTTGCACCAGAGAGGAACGAATAATTGCTGCAGTTCACCCTTGTGCGCTTTGAATGTTTGCCATTGCCTATCCGCTGTCATCCCTTTAAATAACGATCCCCAATCTATCGTATCAAACCCGTGCCTCATACCATCGTAGTTTCCTTTATTTTGATTCAGGACCCTAGTCTCCGAATCAACGACGCCACTCTCCACCTTAATGATGAATTCTATCATATTATGGTTGTTCATCCCCAAGGGACTTTGCACAACTAGATTTCTCATTACACAGTACCCAGGCAAGGATGGCCTGTTCTTTTGTTGGTTTCTGAACTTATTGGTCCAGAAAATCATCCTGTAAACACTCCAGGAATTCCTCATATGCAGTGTTGTTACTAATTTGATTTGCCCGATCCAAATGCAAATTGAAGACGCCCAAAATGACAGATCTCCCTTTATCAAATGCATCTTTCATTTCCTGTTTAATGCCATTTCCAAAATCTCCACTACAGTTTAGGGGTCTACATAAACCCCCACTAACGTTTATTTGCTCTTTAGTGTTTCACAGCTCTATCCATACAGATTCCACATTGTCGGAGCGAATATCTTTCCGCACTATTGCATTAATTTCCATTTTCCAGCAATGTCAGCCCACCGGCTGATGTGTTGGGTATGTTGGGTCTGCAAGGACTGCGTTTACCATAGCAGTGAGAGAGACAGGCTTCCAACACTTGGAGAAACACTTTATTGAACTAACAACTGTTAAACATACTTAACCTGTGGGCTGACACTATGCTGAGTTGACTGGAGACCTGAGGCTAACCTGACCAGACTATCTTATTACCACTTGGTAGATGTTTGTGTTGTTGCTCATGGGCTCTGGCTGTCTCAGAGGCTGCATCCCAAGAGAGCAGGAAAACTAGTGCCCTCTGGCTTTATAATGGCTGTGTCCTGTCTGTTGATTGGCTGCTGTGTTCTGTGTGTTCATTGGTCATCCTGTATGTCAATCAATGTCTGTCTGTGCATCATCATATACTTGTGTGTATATTATGACACCGGCTTTTCTTCTTTGTCTCTCCTTCTTAAATATTGAATACACTTGATATCCCCTCCCTGGTCACCCTGTAGTCATGTCTTTGTAATCCAGACTATATTATACCTGTTTGCATCTATTTGCACAATTTATTTATCCACTTTATTGAGAATGCCTTTTTTTTTTTAATTTAAAGTCGCCAATTATTTTTTTCCAATTAAAGGGCAATTTAGCGTGGCCCATCCACCTAACCTGCACATCTTTGGGTTGTGGGGTGAAACCCACGCAGCCACGGGAAGAACGTGCAAACTACACACTGACGGTGACCCAGGGCTGGGATTCGAACCCCAGTCCTCAGCGCTGGAGGCAGCAATGCTAACCACTGTGCCACCGTGCTACCCTTATTGATAATGCCTGACCCAGTGGTGGAATTTGAGGGGAGGAAGCACACGAGATGACTCCCATAGGAAACTTGATCTTTCTACCCTTTTTCCCAATGCCATAGATCTTCAAATTGTTGAAAAAGCCTGTAAATTAACAAGGTAGAGTTCCCTCATCTCTGCGATGCACAAGGGATGCAAGGCCCAATATGAATTGGCCCGAATGCTGACAGCACATTCTGATGCCTCTCACGGGTCAACTGGAGGCAAGATGCTGAAGGCAGATTCTTCTCCAGCCACTCCACTAATGGCCAAAACATTCAACAGAATGTTGTCCGTTGAGCTCAAGTAATATTGACAATGCTTGACTTTGGATCTTGAATGATCGATCGAGGAGGCCTTGGCCTCCATTCGTTGAGCTCTTGAGATCACCATCCAGACCATCGAAGCACAAGGAGCCACAACCAAGGGCATGGCGACAGCTTTGTCTGACCATAATGATAGGATCATCTCCTTGAAGTCCGACCTTGCAGCTATGATCAAGGATAACAGGGCTTTAACATCCAAGCTGAATGACCTGGAGATCAGATCCAGAAGACAAATGTTTGTGTTGTGGGGCTACCAGAGTGGATCGAAGGCTGCACCCATACTAGTATTTCTCAGACCTGGTCCACAAAATGGTGGATGAGAACATCCTTCCATTTCCCCCAGAATTGGACCGGGCCCACTGGAGATCCTCCTCGTGCAGTAATTGTAAGGTTTCACGGCATTAAGAAGGAGTTGGTGCTTCGATGGGCAAGACAGCACCAAACATTTTCTTGGGAAGGCCATTCTATCATATTATACTAGGACATGAGTGCAGACCTAGCCAAGGAAAGGACTGCATTTAGCAAAGTGAAATCTTACCTGTGTAAGAATGGAGTCAACTTTGAGGTGATTTATCCAGCCCACCTTCGTGTAACAGTCCACGAAAAATACTTTTTTTTTGAATCACCGGGAAATGCAGATTTCTCTTTTTTCTCTCATGTTCACCATATGTACTCTCTCATTGATTTTTACATTTTGGATAGGGCTCTCCTCTCATGAGTAATTTTGGCCGAGTACTCAGCAATTGTAATCCCTGACCATGCCCCACACTTTGTTGATCTGTTGCTGGAGTCCGGCCCCACCAAATGTCCACCTTGGAGGTTGGATACTACTTAGTTGGCCGCTAAAAAATTTGAGCGCGCTTGTACACCACTATTGACGACTATATTAAATTAAATAGGTCCGACTCCATCTCCCCTTCCATTTTTTTCTTACAGCGCACATGTGCTAAAACTGAAGAGATTAGAACAGAGATTGGTGGACTCCATTTTAGAGGCCTCTCGCGAGATTCAAGGCCTCACGTGACTTCAAGTAGGGTGCGCTTCCTCTCTTAGAATTTGGAAACAGTTCCGCCAACATTTTAAATTCCTATCTTCGTCTTCACCGCCCCTATCTGTAACAACCACCTTTTCTTACCTTCAGGGCTGGACTCAACATTTAACTCATGGAAATTGAAGGAACTCTAGCACTTTGGTAACCTGTTCATGGAGGTGAGGCTTGTCAGCTTTAGAGAAGTGGCATACAAATTTCAGCGACCCAACTCGAGTATTTTCCACGACTTTCAAGCTTGCGATTTCATTCGCAAGGCCTTCCCTCCCTTTCCTCTGGCTCCACCTTACTGGAGAGGATTCTGTCCTTTGCTCAGCAGGACAGGGGGATCTATCTCAGTCCTACATGGCCACATTCTTGTCATAATATACACCAGTATATCGTGGTGCAGACACACGCTGATGGACACACACAGGGACCAATCAACATGTACAAACACCGCAGCCAATCACCAGTTAGAATACGCACACTATAAAGGCAGAGGGCACCACGGTTCCCGCTCATTCTGGGTGCTGCCTTGGAGTGTAACAGGAACTTACTCAGCCCAGCACAGACTCTCAACACGTGCTGAGAGAATCAACTGGTTCGGACAAGGCTTAGGTCTCTAGTTCAAGTTAGCATCATTTAGACCCACAGTCATCGTGTGTTAGTTAGTTGGAAGTAGTTAATAAAATTGAGTTGAACCTTCATCTGTGTTGGAAGTGTCTGTTCATCTCTCAAGTCTACACTAGCCAACACTTCAATTCTCTCATCTGATCCCACCCCATTGAACGGTGAGGGTGAAATCGGAGAGTGAACTGGGCCCTACACTCAAAAGCAAGGCTTGGAGAGAGGCCCCATACAGGGTTAACGCCATGTCTTCATGTGCCCAGTTAAGCCTAATTCAGTTCCGAGTACTACATAGGACATACTTGACCAAGGCAAGGATGAACGGAGTTTTCTCAAATGTTGTGAACAGACGTGACTGCTGTTTGATTGCCCTGCAGATCTCACACATATCTTTTGGTCCTGCCCCAGACTCACCAGCTTGTGGACTTCCTTTTTTAACACAAATGTCTAATATTCTCTGATTAGAATTACACCCATACCTGCTAGTGGCCATATTTGGGGTTTCGGACTCTCTGGCAATTCACTCCGGGGTAGTGGTAGACATTATCGCCTTTGCCTCATTGATAGCCTGGAGGCGGATACTGCTCGGTTGGAGGCCACCCACTCCGCTTTGTGCCTCTGGCTGCTTAGGGGACTTAATATCCTTTTTGCATTTGGAGAAATTAAATGTACCATCAGGGATTCCGTTGAGAGATTGTCCCTGAAATGGCAACCGTTTAACTCCTTTCTCAAAGATCCAGGTACCGTCAGCTGGTAGGGATTTTGTATATCGAGTTTGAGCTATTTTCTTTTTCCTATATCTCCAATAATTCTTGTTCTATACCTGTTTTGCATTGTTTATTGCTTCCTTTGTTGTGTTGTTTGTAAAAAATTGAAAAATCTAATAAAATATATATTTTTTAAAAAGAAAATGCCCAGCTCATTAAGGACAAAGAAAAATACAGCACAAGAACAGGCCCTTCGGCCCTCCAAGCCTGTGCCGACCATGCTGCCCGTCTAAACTAAAATCTTCTGCACTTCCGGGGTCCATATCCCTCCATTCCCACCCTATTCATGTATTTATCAAGATGCCCCTTAAAAATCACTATCGTCCCTGCTTCCACCACTTCCTCCGGCAGCGAGTTCCAGGCACCCATTACCCTCTGTGTAAAAAAACTTGCCTCGTACATGTCCTCTAAACCTTGCCCCTCACACTTAAACCTATGCCCCCTAGTAATTGACCCTCTACCCTGGGAAAAAAGCCTCTGACTATCCACCCTGTCTATGCCCCTCATAATTTTGTAGACCTCTATCAGGTCACCCCTCAACCTCCGTCGTTCCAATGAGAACAAACCAAGTTTATTCAACCTCTCCTCATAGCTAATGCCCTCCATACCAGATAACATCCTGGTAAATGTACACCTAGATCTCTCTGACTGTCAATACTCTGAGGGTTCTACCATTCACTGTATATTCCCTATCTGCATTAGACCTTCCAAAATGCATTACCTCACGTTTGTCTGGATTAAACTCCATCTGCCATCTCTCTGCACAAGCCTCCAAACAATCTTAATCGTGCTGTATCCTCTGACAGTCCTCATCGCTATCCGAAATTCCACCAACCTTTGTGTCGTCTGCAAAGTTACTAATCAGACCAGTTACATTTTCCTCCAAATCATTGATATATACTACGAACAGCAAAGGCTCCAGCACTGATCCCTGCGGTTCTCTTTATATATTAACGATCTAGATGACGGGACTGGGAGCATTCTGGCCAAGTTTGCCGATGATACAAAGATAGGTGGAGGGGCAGGTAGTATTGAGGAGGTGGGGAGGCTGCAGAAAGATTTAGACAGTTTAGGAGAATGGTCCAAGAAGTGGCTGATGAAATTCAACGTGGGCAAGTGCGAGGTCTTGCACTTTGGAAAAAAGAATAGAGGCATGGACTATTTTCTAAACGGTGACAAAATTCATAATGCTAAAGTGCAAAGGGACTTGGGAGTCCTAGTCCAGGATTCTCTAAAGGTAAACTTGCAGGTTGAGTCCGTAATTAAGAAAGCAAATGTAATGTTGTCATTTATCTCAAGAGGCTTGGAATATAAAAGCAGGGATGTACTTCTGAGGCTTTATAAAGCACTAGTTAGGCCCCATTTAGAATACTGTGAGCAATTTTAGGCCCCACACCTCAGGAAGGACATACTGGCACTGGAGCGGGTCCAGTGGAGATTCACACGGATGATCCCAGGAATGGTAGGCCTAACATACGATGAACGTCTGAGGATCGTGGGATTATATTCATTAGAGTTTAGGAGGTTGAGGGGAGATCTAATAGAAACTTACAAGATAATGAATGGCTTGGATAGGATGGACGTAGGGAAGTTGTTTCCATTAGCAGGGGAGACTAGGACGTGGGGGCACAGCCTTAGAATAAAAGGGAGTCATTTTAGAACAGAGATGAGGAGAAATTTCTTCAGCCAGAGAGTGGTAGGTCTGTGGAATTCATTGCCACAGAGGGCGGTGGAGGCCGGGACGTTGAGTGTCTTTAAGACAGAAATTGATAAATTCTTGATTTCTCGAGGAATTAAGGGCTATGGGGAGAGAGCGGGTAAATGGAGTTGAAATCAACCATGACTGAATGGTGGAGTGGACTCGATGGGCCGAATGGCCTTACTTCCACTCCTATGTCTTATGGTCTAACACCACTAGTCACTTTCCTCCAATGAGAAAAGCACCCTTCCATTGCTACTCTCTGCCTTTTATTAAGGCACAATGGGCTGGATTCTCTGCCGGTGGGATGCTTTGCTTTGCCAGCAGCCCAGGGGTTTCCCGATGGCGTGGGGCTGCCCCACAATGGGGAAACCCCATTGACCGGCCGGTGTAACGGAGCATCCCGCCGGTGTGCTGAAACAGAAATGTGGCAGGGCGGGGCGGAGAATCCAGCCCAATATCTTCACGCTCATATTTTTAACATTCCTCGTCTTATTCAAATTCTTTTTCACTGTGGCCCGGTGTGATTCTGGTGCTTGATTTCTCTGCCAACTACTTTTCTTGTTCCCCTTTCTGTCTTTTGTTCTTTTTCGTGTTTCCCCCTCTCTGACTCTTTGCCTTTCCTATCCACCTGCCATTTTAATTTAAATCCTTCCCAACCACGCTAGTAAATACTCCCCCGAGGACATCAGTCCTGGTCCTGCTCTGATGTAACCCATCCAGTTCATACTGGTCCCATCGCCTCCAGAACTAATCTCAATATCACATGAATCTGACACCCTCCCCCTTGCACCACCTCTCCAGTCATGTTTGCATCTGATATATCCTGCTATTTCTACTCTGACTGGCACGTGGCACAGGCAGTAATCCTGAGATCACTTCCTTTTGAGGTCTTACTTTTCAAACTACTTTTGAACTCTCCAGATTCTGTATTTAGGACTTCAGCCCTTTTATAAAAAACCTATGTTGTTTGTACCAATGTGTATCACGACCACTTGCTAATCACCCTCCCCCCTCCAGAATATGCTGTAGCCACTCGGACCTGACCTGAGCAACAGGGAGGCAACAAACCATCTTAGATTGTCGTTTGTGGCCATAGAAATGCCTGCTAATTCCCCTTTCAATTGAATCCCCTTTAACTGTTGCATTCCCATGTTCTTACTCCTCCCCTGTGCAACAGAGTCAACCGTGATGCAATGAATTTGGCTGTCGCTGTTTTCCCCAGAGAAGCCATCCCCCCAACAGTGTCCAAAGTGGTATATCTGTTTGATAGGGAAATGACCACAGGATGTCCCTGCTCTGCCTGCCTAGTACTCTTGCCCATACCCTTCCTGCCTGTGGAGTGACCCTCATGAATCACACTGATGTTATCTGCAGGGGTTCCACAACTTGGAACACCGGTCAGTGGGAGCGCATAGTTTTGGTGTGAGGAGACAAGTGAAACCCCAGTGAGAATGAATATGTAAGTCACAGTGTAACAATTATTAGACTATTTATCACAGTAAAGAAAAGGCAAATGCACACAAACAGGACTATTCTATTCTCAAGCAATTAAGCTATATGAATTTTTAAACACTCAGTTTATATATAACATAGTCCTAGGTACACAATATATCTAGGATACTGGAACTCTGTAAGAAGTCCCCTGTTCCCCAAACAACATCCAAATTGAGTAAGTAGCTATAGTTACCACACAATACAGAGTTGATAATCAAATCTGGGAACCATCTTTTTCCTCGTTCATCGAAGATATTTTACAACTGCTGTTACAAAGGTTTTCTGCACTGCCTTGGCTCTCAGACTTAGAAGCTGATTTGTTCCATTGGGCTGTAGATATCATCGCGGGCAGTGGTAACGCACCCAGCACTGCCACTGACTGGGAGATCTGGGTCCAAGATGGGCTCTTTGCTCAATTAAATCAAATTCCAAGCTTGATGCTTTCATAGAACATAGAACAGTACAGCACAGACAGGCCCTTCGGCCCTCGATGTTGTGCCGAGCAATGATCACCCTACTTAAACCCACGTAACCCGTATACCCGTAACCCAACAATCCCCCCATTAACCTTACACTACGGGCAATTTAGCATGGCCAATCCACCTAACCCGCACATCTTTGGACTGTGGGAGGAAACCGGAGCACCCGGAGGAAACCCACGCACACACAGGGAGGACGTGCAGACTCCACACAGACAGTGACCCAGCCGGGAATCGAACCTGGGACACAGGAGCTGTGAAGCATTGATGCTAACCACCATGCTACCGTGAGGCCCCCTAGGGAGTTAATTGGAAATTCAAATTCCATACTGTTACCAAAGCAATCAATTTTGTTATCCAGACACTGTGGCAACTGCTGATATTTTCTGGACTGCCTGATCCTCATGAAGTCTATGCATGGGAAAATGACTTACTTTAGTTATATAGCATCTTTCATGACCTCAGCTAATCCCAATAGAGTTTACAGCCAATGAAGTGTAGTCACTGTTGTAATGGAGTCAGTTTGATGATGGCCAGATTGTCTGTTTTTAATGATTTTTTTGAGAGAGAACCATTGCAAAGGATACAGGGGTGGGGTGGTGGAACACCACTGCTCTTCTCCAAAGTAGTGCACCCTGTATGCTTCATTCGATGCCAGTGCTTATGTAGTTACATTGTATATCTTGTGTTGCCCTATTATGTATTTTCTTTTATTCCCTTTTCTTCCCTGTACTTAATGATCTGCTGAGCTGCGCGCAGAAAAATACTTTTCACTGTACCTCGGTACACGTGACAATAAACAAACCCAATCCAATGTTTCTGGAATCTACGTCTTCATTCACCTGAGGAAGGAGCAGTGCTCCGAAAGCTAGTGATTTGAAACAAACCTGTTCGACTTTAACCTGGTGTTGTCAGACTTCTTACCCTACCCTACAGGCACGTTGGTCTTTATTACAAGGGGATTGCAAGGAGTACAGCAATAAAGAAATCCTGCTGCAATTGTAAAAGGTTCTGGTGAGACCACATCTGGAATAACGTTTGCAGTTTTGCTCTCCACACTTAATAAATAAAATACTTGTATTGGAGGTGCTCTATTCACTGTCATACTGCAGTCATGTGCTGAGTAACAACGTATCAGACCATCAGCCACATGGAGAATAGCACAAAATACACTCTATGAAAGTCTAAACTAAAGACTGATGGACCTAAACAGCAGGGTTGACAACTTTCTCAGATTGTCTCAGATCCTAAGAATTAAAGTGTTAACTGTACATTAAAAATAAATTGTAATTGTTTTTAAAAAATCAGAGTTTCAAAATAAAGATGGTTGATCTGACAATTTCATCCAGTCTGGTAACAAATGGTTTGTTTGCTTTCCAGTTAGCATGGGAAAGGTGATGCTCCATACAAATGGATGCGTCAGACAACAAATGGTAGGGTGGTTGGAGGTGGGAGGTAGTATGATGAAGTTTCCTGGAATGTGTTCAATCAGACTTGGCCAGTCTAAACCGGAGTATCGTGTACATCTTTGTCAATCCCAGAATTACGCCTCTGGTGGGGAAAGCAGATTTTTATGTGGGGAAAGCCCCTAATTGATATAGACACTGGTTCACTGTCCACCTAAGTTGAAGAGTCCTTCCTGGTTATTTCCTTTGTTCCCATTTTATT
Organism: Scyliorhinus canicula; assembly: GCF_902713615.1. Lineage (NCBI taxonomy): Eukaryota > Metazoa > Chordata > Chondrichthyes > Carcharhiniformes > Scyliorhinidae > Scyliorhinus > Scyliorhinus canicula. Next base: position 78,458,005 of record NC_052158.1, on the reverse strand, counting down.
TTATTATTTTTGGTCTAAGGACCCATAATCGGAATGTGCCTTTAAGCATAGCATTCAAGCTGAAGCAACTTGCAAGTGAGGACATTGTATTCCAGGTCCTGTATTTTGGAGAGGACAAACAGATTCATCGGCGCCAAGTGAATCTTAGTAACCGATTTTGGAGGAAGTTGTTTCGATTGGCCAACTGGCAACTTGTGTGTTGGGCAAGGACAGTGTTCTGCTTGACAATAGTCAGTGATTGGTTCCTGTGTGATGCTTTCTGGGTGAGCTTGGCAGCAGTGATTAGACCTTGGGACGGAGAAGGAACTCTCACTCTCTTGCTGCTGAAGTAAATCATTTCTTTATTGTTATAAAACCAGTGAGTGCCTGACACATCTATGATGTAAACTTGAAATGATCCCGAATAGGCAGAGTAAATAGATAACCTTGCCAAAGAAAACCATCTCAAGCCTTGAAGGAAGAAGTACCGAAATGAAAGCTGAACCTCAGAAAGACAAGAACAAGAAGTCATCCCACTTCAAAGATCCTTTAGCCTTTTACTTTCATCAGTAATTTATTTACCTCTCAACCATCCTTTCCCCTCTGTGTTGTTTGTCTTTGTGTGTGTGTGTGTGTGTGTACATATATATAAAGAGGGTAAACCATCAAGCCTCGAAGGAAGAAGTAATCCATGTTTTCCTGATTTCCTCTGGAGGCTGGGGTAAAGCCCAGGGGTGGTCTTGACATGTTCCCCTTGCTGTACCTACCTCCCTGAGCTCAGACGGCTCCCGAGACCCTTATAACACTAAATATTCCACAAATTTTCCTTCAAAAAACTCTTAAAACCTACTTTTTAAACTAATTTAGTTGGCCTCATTGAGAAGAAACTTTGATTCATGCCCTGGCTTTCCCCCTTCTCTCGTGATCATTTCTCAAATCAGGAACAGTGGGCAGAATTTTCTCGTTTTTTTTGACTGTCAGCTCGAACAGGGAAAGCAGCGTGCAACCTGCAGGCTGAACTGCCTGCTTTTCCCACTGTATTTTTTGATGCATTGTCAAATGAAATCCTGGAGGCAGGTCACATGACCTACGAGAGGCCTCCGATCTGAAAACGATAACAGTAAAAAAGAAACACAACTACCCGATGGAACACAGCTACCCCTCCCCCCATGGACTCCGGAACCACATCTCCTCTCAATGGCCTGGGGACACTTCAGTCCTCCAGGAAACCCCTCCCCACTCCAAATCTCCACAACGGAAGCCTCCCCTGGCAGCACCTCCAGCAGTGCACCCTGACACTGCCAGGCCCAGTACCATGGTACTGTGTGTGCATGAACCCCACCCTTCTGGAGATTGTACTTACCTGTGCGTCCCTGGTGGGGACCATACGCAAGGTCCCTGTTTGTCAGCTCCTGTTGTAAACCTCACCAATATGATGTCATACCACTTGGGGGGAATTTATGTGTGTGTGTGTGTGTGCGCACACACGTGCAGGGTGGGGGTGGGGGGGGGGGGGGTGCAGTGATAATCCGGGAAACCCACTATGATTTAAATGTGTGGTAATGGGGTTCCCAATCTTCCATCGTAGCAACCCCATTACATCATTGGAGGGGTATAGGGACAATTGAGCGGCAATATCTCGCTGGCGGGAAAGCTGTTTTGGGGCTCCCCTCCAGTTTACCTTGCAGTTTCAGAGGGAGAAGCTTGAATCAGATGTAATGGTATTACAATTAAATAAAGGTAATTACAAAGACATGTGGGAGGAGCTGGCCAGAGTTGAGTGGAGAAGGAGCCTAGCAAGGAACAGCAATGGCAGTTTTTGGGGGTTATTCGGGAGGTTGAACAGAAACCCATCCCAAGGAGGGGGAAACATGCTAAGGGGAAGACGAGGCATCCATGGCTGGCAAGGGAAGTCAAAACAGCATAAAAGCAATAGAAAAAGCATCTAAGGTGGCAAGGATGTGTGTGAAGCCAGAGGATTGGGAAGCCTTTAAAAGAGAGCAGAGGACAACTAAAAGAGCAAAAAGGGGTGTAAGCTAGCTAGTGATATAAAAGAAGATAGGAATTTCTTTTCAATTTATCAAAGGGAAGAGAGGCAAGAATATACATTAGACCACTGGAAAAATGAGGCTGGAGAAGTAGTAATAGGAAACAAAGAACTGCATCAATTTTCACGGTGGAAGACAGTGGGATGCTAGACCTCTCGGAGAATCAAGGGACAGAAGTGAGTGTAGTGGCCATCACTAAGGAAAAAGTTATGGGGAAATTGAAAGGTCAGAAGGCGGATAAGTCATGTGGACTGGATGGACTACACCCAGGGTTCTAAAGGAGATAGCCGAGGAGATTGTGGAGGTATTGGTGCTGATCTTTCAGGCATCACTGGAGGCAGCGAGGGTCCCAGAGGATTAGAAAATGGCTAATGTAACACCCCTGTTTAAGAAGGGAGGGAGTCAGAAGACAGGAAACTATAGGCCGGTTAACATGACTCTGGTCATTGGTAAGATTTTAGAGTCCATTTTTAAAGCTGAATTTGTGGAGTACTTGGAAGTGCATGATAAAATAGGACTGATTCAGCATGGCTTCATCAAGGGGAGGTCATGTCTGACAAATCTGTTAGCATTCTTTGAGAAGGTAATAAGGAAGTTCAACAAAGGAGAACCAGTGGATGCGATCTACTTAGATTTCCAGAAAGCCTTTGACAAGGTGCCGTATAGGAGGCTGTTCAATAAGTTAAGAGCCCATGATGTTAAGGGTAAGGTCCTGGCATGGATAGAGGATTGGCTGACTGGCAGAAGGCAGATATTGGGAATAAAGTGATCTTTTTCAGGATGGCAGCCAATAACTAGTGGTGTACCTCAGGGGCCGGTGTTGGGACCAATGTTTCACAATAAACATTAATGATCTGGAAGAAGAACGGTAGCATAGTGATTAGCACAATTGCTTTACAGCTCCAGGGTCCCAGGTTCGATTCCCGGCTTGGGTCACTGTCTGTGCGGAGTCTGCACGTTCTCCCCATGTGTGCGTGGGTTTACTCTGGGTGCTCCGGTTTCCTCCCACAGTCCAATGATGTGCAGGTTAGGTGGATTGGCCATGCTAAATTGCTCTTAGTGTCTAAAATTGCCCTTAGTGTTGGATGGAGTTACTGGGTTTTGGGGATAGAGTGGAGGTGTGCGGTTGGGATGGGTGCTCTTTCCAAGAGTCGGTGCAGACTCGATGGGCCAAATGGCCTCCTTCTGCACCTTAAATTCTATGAAATCTAAGAATGGTGGGCACTGTAGCGAAGTTTGCAGATGATACAAAGATCTGCAGAGGCACAGGTAGTATTGAGGGAGCAGGGGGACTGCAGAAAGACATGGACAGGCTCAGAAAGGACAAAGAAGTGGCACATGGAATACAATGTGGAAAAGTGTGAGGTTATGCACTTTGGTAGGAAGAATGGAGACATGTACTATTTCCTAAATGGGAAAAGGCTTCGGAAATCAGAAGCACAAAGGGATTTAGGAGTGCTTCAAGATTCTCTAAAAGTTAACATGCAGGTTCTGTCAGCAGTTAGGAAGCCAAATGCAATGTTAGCATTCATGTTGAGAGGGCTAGAATACAAGAACAAGGATGTACTTCTGAGGCTGTACAATGCCCTGGTCAGATCCCATTTGGAGTATTGTCACCTTTTCTGACTCAGCATCCAGTTTGCCTGATTAGGTCTTTGCATAGCACTTGCGTTAAAAGTATTATAAAAAGAGCAAAACAGTAGAAATTCGAGATTGTTCCAAAAAAAGAATTAATGGGGAAGTTAGAAAGAATATTCTTCATGCAACGGAATGGAAATTTTCCGCCACTAACTTCTGATGCAGATTCCATAATGTAATTTAAAAGGACATTAGATATGTTTCTAAAAAGTAAAAAAGGACCTGCAAAGATGGAACACACTCCCACTGTCCCTTGCGGGGAGAGTCCAGACGATCAAAATGAACGTACTGCCCAGGTTCCTCTTCCTGTTTAGATCCATTCCGATCTACATCCCCAAGGCCTTTTTCAAAGCGCTGGACAAACTTATCACGGCGTTCGTATTGGGGGGGGGGGGTTTAAAAATTCTAGGATCCCAAAGAAGGTCCTACAAAAAACAAAATCCGGGGGGGGCTAGCCCTCCCGAATCTACAATTCTACGACTGGGCGGCAACAGCCGAGCGAGTAAGGGATGGATCCAGGAGCCAGAAGCCGAGTGGGTGCGTGCGGAGGAGGCCTCCTGCATGGGGACCTCCCTCCGGGCCCTCGCCACGGCAGTACTCCCATCCCCACCCAAAAAAACACTCCAGCAGCCCAGTGGTGACAGCCACCCTCCAATCCTGGAACCAACTGCGGCAGCAATTTGGCCTGACCAAAATGTCGGACAAGGCTCCCATCTGCAACAACCATAGATTCACACCAGCACTGACTGACGCCACCTTCAAAAGGTGGAGGCAGGACGGGGGGACACTGACAGTCAGGGACCTACACACGGACGACAGGATTGCAACACTGGACGAACTGACAGAGAAATTTCGGCTAGCTGGGGGGAACGAGTTACGGTACCTGCAGCTCAAAAACTTCTTACGAAAGGAGACAAGGACGTACCCACAACCGCCACGACAGACACTACTGGAAGACCTACTGGACGCAAGTATCCTAGAGAAAGGGAACGTAGCGACATGTATGACCGACTGGTAGAAAGGGACGACACCGTACTGGACGCAACAAGAATGAAATGGGAGGACGACCTGGGGATTGAGATAGGATGGGGACTCTGAAGCGAAGCACTACATAGGGTCAACTCCACCTCCACGTGCGCAAGGCTCAGCCTGACGCAACTAAAAGTGGTACATAGAGCCCACTTAACAAGAAACCGTATGAGTAGGTTCTTCCCGGAGGTGGAGGACAGATGTGAACGGTGCCAAAGAGGCCCGGCCAATCACGCCCACATGTTCTGGTCTTGCCCCAGACTTGGAGTACTGGACAGCCTTCTTCGAGGCTATGTCCTAAGTGGTGGGGGTGAGGGTGGAGCCATGCCCGATAGTGGCGGTCTTCGGGGTTTCAGACCAGCCAGATCTATTCCTGGGGAGGAGGGCGGACGCCCTTGCCTTTGCCTCCCTGATCACCCACCGTAGAATCCTGTTTGGCTGGCGGTCAGCAGCACCGCCCAGAGCTGCAGACATGCTGTCTGACCTCTCGGAATCTCTCCAAATGGAGAAAATCACATTCGCCATCCGAGGGTCAGACGACGGCTTCCACAGAACGTGGGAGCCATTCATGCAATTGTTCCGGGACCTGTTTGTGGCCAATGAACAAGAGGAAGAATAGTCGGGTGGCCAAGAATCAGGGGAAAATGGACGGGAATCGGGGGAAGGTAGCCGGGGGGGGAGGGCTACGGTTTCATTATGGGGGTTTGATGGCAAGCTAAGGCCCAAAACCAAACTGTAAATAAATGCCCATAAACATGTGCCTCGGCCATATTGGGGAATGTAAAATATATATGCCGGCTAAAGGGGGCGGCCACAGTTGTTATTATGAAGATGCTTACCTGTAAATATACATGTTAATTTTTGCGTGTTTTTTTTTCTTTTCTAATAATTTGTAATTTGTTGGATATAAAATATGAAAACTCAATAAAAAACATTTAAAAAAAAGATATGTTTCTAAAGGTTATGGGGCAAACAGGTATTTGATTGCATGTTCGCGTAAAAAGAAACGTTCGTACAGATTTAATCAAGCTAGGGCTTGGTTCAATGCTGGAACATCGTATGGTTCAAGGCCAACTTTGTTTCACATGAGAGAATACTCATTAGTCCATTTTGCATCACATATTAAAACAACGATCTGCAATGTCCTACAGGTAGCAACAAAGATACATGATTTTCCCTTGTAAATTCCCCTCCAAGTCACATACCATCCTGACCTGGAACTATATCACCCTTCCTTCACGGTCTCTATTTCAAAAACTTCTTATTGACTTATTACTAAAAAATGGCTGCTGTTGGATGTTCTCATTGGAGGGCTCAACAAAGCCCCCTTTGGTTACACTACACTCTTGTTCGTTCAGGCTCCAGAGGATTTATAAGTCTTCTATGAGGATAAATACCTAATTTTCAACATTAAAACAAATACGTTTATAGAGTGTCAGCTTCTTTTTGAGTCACAGACGATATCATACAATGTCATTACAGTGCAGGCAATCCTCGAGAGGGCAGTGTCTAAACAGAGGCGTCAATCTTTTAAAGATCCAACCATATATGATTATGAGGTAAGATGTCAACCAGCTGGGTTTGACCTCCATCAAGCATTAATCTGTTCAGCTCACTCTAGGCTTAAATTTCACTGTTTTCCAAGTCATCTCACCTCATAACTAATAAAAAGCTTGGAAATGAGCCCAGTTTTCATTAATATTGTGGTCTTTGATTTTGCAGTTTGATGGTTTACATCACTCTTTGCGGTCAGTAGGCTGGTGTTAACTTGCACAGAATTCAAACAAAAAGTTCAAAATAAGGGGCAGTGTAGTTATCCTAATTTTCACAATGGAAGACTACTGCCAGAGGAGATTGAGGAATCTGCAAGACTTTCCTGCTGCCAGGAACATGGATACCAAAGAAATGGGGGAAATTTTAACTTGATACTCAGCAGGAATGGAGAAGACGAGCCGCTAAAATGAAATGGCTCGGTTAATGCCAATCCCTGGGTGTACTCATTTTGCCAGCAGCTGAGGAGCTGTCACTAGAATAAGACTTTGATATCATTCAGCATGACATGAGATTTCAAATTTTGTATTCCTGAAAAGAATAGAGACAGGCTGTCAAAGATTTATGTCTTGTAATCATCAGGACAGAATTGTAAGAATACCAAATTTAAAGGGATCAACGATTTAAACTGCATGAGAGTTGGTGCTGATTGGCTAGCCAGAGGAATGTTTGGTGGAGGCATTTACATGGAGAATGCACCTTGTAACAGTTAACTGCCAAGCCTTTGTTCAAATTCAAATTAGACAGGCCGATTCTGATTGGTCAAGGTATTTGCTATGGGGAATGAACCAGGGAATGGTTGTTCCCCAACTTTCTGTTTAGTATGAAAAAGAAACAATGCGTGGAATGCTCTTTCTATTTGCAAAGGACTGGGCCCAGTAAATGACTATATACGGCTCTTAGCTTGTGTAAATTAAGTTACGTATTTTCACGTACAGAGAAAGTTAGCGTGTCCACATACTGTGCCTTTTTCAACTAAACAAAAGCTTGGGGGACACCATTCTCTTGTTCATTCCCCATGGCAATGCCTTGACCAATCAGAGCCGAACTGTCTGGTTTGCAATTCAACAAAAGCTTTACAGTTAACTGTACCCTGGTGCATGCTCTATGGCAATTTTTCTACTAATCAGAATCCCCCTGTCAAACAATCAGCACCCTCGTCTCAAAATATAACTTGTTGTTCCCTTTAGGTTTGGTGTTCTTGTGAATCTGTCCTGACATTTGGTGTTCTTGTGAATAAGTTGTAATAAGTGCAAAATGATAGGTTTTGGTAGTATGTCCATTTTTTCAGCAATACTCAAGTTCTGTACTATCAAGTGACTAATTGTAACTTTTAATTGATTGCCATTGTAGACAAAATATTCTGCAATGCATCATGATGGGCTTTGTGCACACTTCTATCAGCCTGTCTTTGTGATTAACACACATAACACAGGAGGAAAATACGTTTACCAGCTGCATTATAGTTCAAGGGTGAAGTGAGTTAATGATGCACATTTACTTGGTCAAGACAATCTATATAGTTTTCTTTAAAGTTCTTATTTGTTTCATCAAAAATTACTTACCTAATTAGTTCCTTGGGTTTGATCGTAAATATTCTAGAGATTGTTTCAATTGGCAGCTCTCGGTTCTTGTCCTGCAAAATGGTCAGGCAGAAGAGGAAAATGAAGGGGAGTGAGGTCAGTGGAAGAGAGGAATATCTTAATTGTTGCTTGGCTGCCCAAGACTTGCCTGATGTGATTTTAAGGTAGGCCTGTAACTGGGTGCTCAGCAGGAAGCAGTTAAGTGTGTAAGTCCAAATCCTACTCCGTAGTAAGACATGACTGCAATTTTAAAGAACAAATTGTTTGTGTGCTGCACCTACTTAGCTAGTTTGTATTATAAGGAACAGCTGTGCAGGAGCAGGCTATGTGGCTCCTCAAGCCTGCTCAGCCATTCAATCATGGCTGACCTGATTAAAGCCTTAAGTGCACTTTCCATAATTCTTGACCTCCTGCAGCAGATCGAGGATGGCCTAAATATAGTATTTAAGTGTCTGGTATGTCTGTTGACTGTTCTCTGTGCTGTTGGCCAAATCTGGGTGTGGTTACAGAGGTGCAGTTTTCCCTGCATTTGGCAGAGTGTGACAGCAGGCAGAAGGAGCCAGCAGTGAGCGCCACTATTTCACCACTGATCACAAAATCTGGGCCATTATGTATTTCTCACAGCATCACAACACTGCACTTCACAGCCAATGAAGTGTACTTAATATTGTAATGTGGAAAAATGCGACAGCAAACTTGCAAATGATTTGCTTTAGCGACATTATCGAGCAATAAATAAAGGCCGGGACAATGGGAGAACCCTTTCTTAAATTGAACTACAGGATTTTCTCCACCTAAGAGGGCAGAGAGAGCCGCAGTTTAATAAAAAAATGTCTACTAAATGGTACATCCAACAATGCAGCTCTCCCTTAGTACTGAGTTGCCCACCTAGATTATGTACTCAAGTTTCTACATTAGAGCTTGGACCAAGTACCTTGTGAGCACTACCACTGAGTCAACATATCTAACTTCCTCTCGTCTTTCTTTACAAATCAGACCCTTAATGCTTGCATCAATCAGTTGATGGTTCTTGAATGTCTATCTTATTTCCAAGCAACTAGAACTGGATGCAGTATTCAATGTTTCATCTACAAGGATAGTGGTATGTATTAATGTCTTGTCTCAGTGAGTGTCTTTATTGAACTGATCTTAAGATGTCTGCCTCCAGTGGCAGCCTCATGGCATAATCACATGACTACAGAAAGACAGAAGTGTCAATCACCTGGTTACATTTCAAAACAAAACATTCTCACGTTCATGCTGAACAAAAGATGCAACCATTCAGCATACATTTTGGCTAAATCTTTTTCAATTTAATTCTTAGCTATTAAAGCATTGCATCTGAAGCATGTAAGCTGTCCATTTTTCCTTCTTATTTGATCCCCATTGGACTACCTGTTTACATATTTTGCCCAATTTATGCTACTTTTGAATCTTTTCCTGAAGATGGTTTGTTATATTGGAGTTTGGTTTCATAGATAAATCGTAACACATCCAAATGGCCATTGCTCAAGACAGAGTCTGACTGGGCGTGGCAACAGATCATTGGACCAACAAGGTCAATTGTTCCTCACCCATCATTCACTTAGGAGCAGAGATGGCTGCACAGGATTTTTCTCTGGCTAACCCAGACTTGTTGATGCCCATTGCCAACAGTTCTCACTCTACTCCTGCTCAGATTAACCAATGCAGCATAGATGGGAGATCAAACCTGGGACCATCCTGGCCTATGTGTCATAACACAACAGGCCATTTCCTGTCCAGTAATTAAATGTGCTGATTCAGAATACCCTTCGTAGTGGCTAGGATGCAGATAATTTAGGACTCGGGTATCTTTGTTGCATAACCATTGATTTATAATGTGCATAATCCTGTTCTTGGGAAGCTGTAGAAGATGCATTGGTGATTTGTCAGAGCTTCAGTGCGTCAGTTTGGAATAAGGACGAATGTTCAATCAACAACTTATTACAAGTCTAAATGTTTACAAAAAGCCAAGGATCCTGAACTTGGCACATAACTGGATCTCAAAACATGCATTGGAATGACACCTAATAAATGCTGAAATCATTAGAAGCCATGATTGAAATAAAAAGAAAAGCTTTTTCTGAATGCTGCAGTAATGAACATTGAAAATGGACCCCAGAAAAAGCTCCAGTGATAATTGGAAGATATTGGACACTTATACACAAGTTAGAGGATAATAGTCCAAACAAAAGATATTCTGGAAACCATGAGAGAAAATCTTCAGAAAGTTATGTTCAAGGCCCGAGGACTGAGATCTGATTACTGCACTAAATTCACTTTTGAATATTCATTATCATTTGTGAAATATACTAAAAAGCTTTATTTTCTTTTCACGCAGATTCTGCCATACCAGCCAATCTCTACGATGTGATCATTTGCTGATGTATGTGAATTTCCAAGTGAATGCCGTAACTCATTGGCTGAAGCTTATTTCCAATTCCCAAAACTTAAATTCAAAGTACAGAGGGTCATTTTACTTAATCTACCGTGTTGCCATGTTCTCAAATCGATTACAGGATATACAATGGGAAGTTATATGATGTATAGCTCACAAGCAAGAAAGAGAGAGACCGATATTTACAGGTGCACAATGAAAATCTCTCTTACATAATAAATCTCAATGCGTATTCTGCTTAGACAAGGGGCGCGATTCTCCGCTCCCCACGCCGGGTGGGAGAATCGCGGGAGGGCCGGGCGACTCACGACACGCCGCCCCGGCACCCCCGCGATTCTCCCACCCCCCGCTCGGATGAATCGCAGCTCGCCGTTTTTCACGGCGACCGGCGATTCTCTGGCCCGGATGGGCCGAGCGGCCTGACGTTCCCGACTGGTTCACGACGGCGGCAACCACACCTGGTCGCTGCCGTCGTGAACATGGCGTCAAAGTTTTGTTTGTGGCTTGTGGGGGGCGGAGAGGGGAGTGAGCACCACGGCCGTGCTCGGGAGGGGACTGGCCTGTGATCGGTGCCCACCGATCGTCGGGCCGGCATCTCCAAAAGATGCACTCTTTCTCCTCCGCCGCCCCGCAAGATCAAGCTGCCACATCTTGCGGGGCAGCGGAGGGGAAGACGGCAACCGCGCATGCGCGGGTTGGAGCCAGCCAACCTGTGCATGCGCGGCTGACGTCACTTAGGCGCCGCCGTCGCGTCATTCTCGGCGCACCGCCTTGACGCTTGCCGCTCCTAGCCCCCTGGGGGGGGGGGGGTGAATAGGGTGCGAGGAGCGGCCTCCGAGGCCGTCGTGAAACTCGGCCGAGTTCACGACGGCCTTCCCGATGCCGCGCAGGAGTGGAGAATTCCGCCCAAGGTATATGGGGCTGGATTCTCCAAACTGGCGCAAAGCGGCCACAGATTCCCTGTTCCGGCGGGGGGGGTGGGGGGGGGGGGTGTGCTAACAGCCAGGCAGTGTGGAGCTCCCAGCTCGAACTGCCTATACGGCCTGGAGAGTTGCTGGGTCCATGGTCGTGCATGCGCACAGCAGCGGCTACGCCGTGCTTCATGGCAGATGCCACTCACAAAAGGCCCGCGATATAGTCCCCCCCCTTTGGACATCTCGCATGCCCTGGACCGCCCCACCACAGTGCCCCCAGCCCCGAATATGTCCCCCTTTGCCCGCAGATAGGCCCTCCCCCGACTGTGGCGGGGCTGGACCGAGTCTGCAGCTGCAACGCTGAGTTCCCAATGGGTGAGACCACACGTGTCCCGTGCTGTCAGGAACTCGGCCAGTCGGGGGCAGAGCATTGCGGGGCGGGCCTCAGACAATGTTTGGAGGCCATGGATACTCTGAGTACACTGCTTTTGGGGACGGAGCATCGTGACATTGGGGATTCTCCGTCTCATCGCCAAATGCGATTTTGGCTTTGGGGATTGGAGAATCCAGCCAGTGGACTTTACATTGATGATTTAGAGTTGATGGTCTCCTATGAGTGACCAGAATTAGCCTTTGTATTACTCTTATGTAATGGCACAAACAAGCCCCGAAAGCACTCTGGTAATTATATTTATGTCAGCACAAATGTCAAAACATGTGTAAATGATAATTATATTTTAGATAAATGAATAGAAATGGAAATGTATAAGTATTGTGCCTCATGAATACACTCAAGTCATCCATTTATGTCTTGCCTTATGCTGTGTTATGTACGCAAAATCATTCTGCCATTTAGTTTCTATATACCATTGGTTCACATTGGGTATGATTTTCCCTCTTCATTGCGGTTGACACTGTTCCCATTATGCCGGGTGCATAGCGGGAGAGGCATAAAGGTTTTTGCGCCAAGTGCCGAGACACGAGCAATGCACCAAACTTGTGTCGCCCGAGTCATTAAGCTCCTGTAAGTATCTGCAGCCCATTCGAGGCTGCATTCCCCTGGCTCCCGGTATTCACTAGCCACCCGGCGAGGCCTCACACTGGTGTAAATTAGCACTGGCCTCCAGAAACTGAACTTAGATGTGATGGCCACACTGGGGGGCTCAGAGACCATTGGAACACGAGCATGGTTGGTGAGAGAGCAGAGCCTGGCACCCTGGCAGTGCCAGGTTATCACTGCTAGGGTGTCATTGCCAAGGTACGTGGCCTGAGGTGGGTCATGCCTATGAAAGAGGGGGCTAAGTTCGTATGAAGAGGGGTTTTGAAGGGTGAGGGGAGTGAAAGAAGGGGGACCTCATCGTCCCCATATAGGGTATGTTTATTTGGAGGGTGGGGGGCCGTGCCCCGATGCCCACGAGAATGGATGGGTGAGGGGCTGGGTCACCCTCATGCCTAGGTGGTGCAAGGGGCGGGGGGGTCACATGGACGTTTAGTGATGGGGGGGGGTGAAAGTTGCTCCTCTGGGTTGAGGATGGAGGGTGTTGCCCATGTCTGTGGGGAGGGGGGGGGGGTCACAATATCCGTGGATGGGGGCATATGGGACCCTCAACCCAACTTTGAGATTGGGCACCCTTCAAAAATGGTGCTCCAATCTCGGAGGAGGCGGTCTTGCCGCCGTCTTTAGTTCCGCACTGCAGAAAAAAGTCTATGGGCTGGTTTCGCCGTTTGGGGGACGGAGTTCTACTGCCGGAGTTGAATTGCAACTGGTTGACGACATCCCTGGGAGCACAAACTAGGAAGCAATTCAGTGTTCCACCCAAGGCAAATTTATGCATGGTATGGAATACGAGAGATTCCCAGGTAATCCTGATATCCACTTTGACTGGGCAGCCCAATAGCGAGGTCCCGAAAACCCCCGAAAATCGGCCCCGAACATCCTTCACCCGCACCGCACACCAGCCCCCACTCCTGGATTGCCTGGGATCCCCCACCCCCAAATACAGGGTTGACCTGACCCACCCCTCCCACCCCTAGGGACTCCTCTAGTAGGAGGTTCCTCACCGGGACCCCTAAAGTAAGGGGAACACCCCATGGACTCCTAAAAAAGGGAACCCCCACATCCACCCCCAGAAAAGAGACCCCAGACTGGAAGCTGGAGAGCAGCCCAGAAAGCAGTGAGAGGAATTGCAGCTGTAACAGTTACCTTGAAGCTCCATTCCTCACTGGAAAGCTGTGAAATGTGTTTGGTTTCCACAGATCCATTTGCAACAAAACATTCATAGCACTCTAGTAGTGTTCAGTGATTGACAGTTTCTACAAACCATTGCAGCTTTGATTCATTCATCTCCCTTTATGGTTCAATCGTTTCAGTGGTGAAACCCCAATGTTTATAAACATTGATCACATCAAAGAAAGGTAAGTGCTTTCCAAACACTAAATACATTCCAATCACTCAATCTTGTGATGTCACTGCACTTACCTCTCTTTGAAGCTTAGCTGATGATAAATCAGAACACTAAAGGCATGTTACCATCAGGTTAATCTTGAAGGGCACTAGAAAGAGGTATGGGATCAGGGACTAGAACATGGGACAGCTGGTGGGGTTTGAATGGGATGATCTTATTCTGCCAGTGTTGAGCACTGCAAGAGATTCTGTTTCATTCACAAACTTATTTTCGACGAGTAGTCTGACAACATGGCTATAATCTTGGAGTTAAGATTGAATGTCAGAAAATTGATTTTTTTGTTAAATTTAGAGTTCCCAATTATTTCTTTTCCAATTAAGAGGCAATTTAGCATGGCCAATCCACCTAACCTGCACATCTTTGGGTTGTGGGGGTGAAACCCACGCAGACACGGGGAGAATATGCAAACTTCACACGGACAGTGACCGAGGGCCAGGATTCAAACCCGGGTCCTCAGCGCCGTAGGCAGCAATGCTAACCACTGTGCCACATGCCGCCCCTAGGAAATTGATGTTTAATGATTAGCTTAGTTTACGCACAATTGAAGTATGTCAACCCAATGCTGTTTTTATGTGGAATTCTGGGACACAAGCTCATCACATGACTCGGTCATACCATCACATTCAAACTTGACAAGGGACAAGGAACATCTGGCCTTAAGACGGTAATGTAATACGTCAAGGTTGAACAATTACTGCTACGGAGCCATCCAACTCCCTTGCAATTAAAGTGATGAGCTCTGTTCCCTAAAGCCAAAGTCCTATTGTCCAAAGAAAAACAAGTATTAAAACTTTCAGACTTCTGCATTAATAAGTGCAGTTTAACTTGTGATGTGCAAAGGAAGTCACTTTATTTCACACTATGTAACCATCTTTGATTTTGTAAGTTTAGTATTAAGTTCTGTAGTTAGTTTTTGTAACTCTGTAGTGCTTTTAAATTGTAATCTCCGTTTGATGAATGTACTGTGTTGTGTTTAGCAGACCAATCACTTTCAAACACGGATATGTAATTTCTGTAACTTTGTAAACTTACAAAACTAGGGGCCTCACGGTAGCATGGTGGTTAGCATCAATGCTTCACAGCTCCAGGGTCCCAGGTTCTATTCCCGGCTGGGTCACTGTCTGTGTGGAGTCTGCACGTCCTCCCCGTGTGTGCGTGGGTTTCCTCCGGGTGCTCCGGTTTCCTCCCACAGTCCAAAGATGTGCGGGTTAGGTGGATTGGCCATGCTAAATTGCCCGTAGTGTAAGGTTAATGGGGGGATTGTTGGGTTACGGGTATACGGGTTACGTGGGTTTAAGTAGGGTGATCATTGCTCGGCACAACATCGAGGGCCGAAGGGCCTGTTCTGTGCTGTACTGTTCTATGTTCTATGTTCTATTCTGCAAGTTCAATTGACTTACACCAAAGCACTGACAGATAGAACAAAAACATACTATATTATCTCAGAAAAAAACATAAGCGGCTGTTTTAATGAAGTCCTATAGATCAATAAGACATCCAACAAATCCACATTCTTAGACATTGCATGCTGTCTTATCTCAAGTAAAAGCAGACATGAAAACGCTTCACACTTATATTCTAATAGTACATGCACGGTGTTAGTACTTTGTAAAATTCTTTATTAGTTTTAAGGTGAAAAGCAATTTTACCACTCTATTCTTTGTTTCAAAAGTAAAGTTCATTCATTCCAAGTAAGCACCAAGAACTAACAGCAACCTCCAAATAACTTGTCGAAAACAGAGTCACTGATAGGGGTCTGATTTAATACCAGTTAAATGAGGTTTTGAGACGATGAGCACAAGATATCAATCATAAGGGCGTGACAGCATATTTTCCACACCCTGAACAAATGGGCAAGGGAGAGTTCAAAACATTATTTGGTCTTAGTAAAAAGTAACAGAAACAAACTTTAATAAGAGGGATGGTCCCACAGTAGACATTAGAGGGTCCCACAGTAATTGACACACTGGAGGGCCAGTCAGAGGACCATGGGAAATGGCACCACTATATGACCATCACCCTTGAGAAACCAATTACAAACTGATCGTGCCCACCGTGACCAATCACACCTCTTCGGACAATCAGAATGCAAAAACATTATTGATCACGCTGTGGCTTGGAATAAGTTAATAAGCAGGAGCTTTCACTGAGCACGTTAAACAAGTGTTTTTGTTAAAGCAGTGGTTTCAGACTATTCAGCACAGATGTCTGGCTGAAATTAATAACACCAGGTTAAAGTCCAATATGTTTGTTTCAAACACCAGCTTTCGGAGCACTGCTCCTTCCTCAGGTGAATGAAGAGGTATGTTCCAGAAACATATATATAGACAAATTCAAAGATGCCAGACAATGCTTAGAATGCGAGCATTTGCAGGTAATTCAGTCTTTACAGATCCAGAGATTGGGGTAACCTCAGGTTAAAGAGGTGTGAATTGTCTCAAGCCAGGACAGTTGGTAGGATTTCGCAAGCCCAGGCCAGATGGTTGAGAATGAATGTAATGCGACATGAATCCCAGGTCCCGGTTGAGGCCGCACTCCTGTGTGCGGAACTTGCCTATAAGTTTCTGCTCGGCGATTCTGCGATGTCGCTCGTCCTGAAGGCCGCCTTGGAGAACGCTTACCCGGAGATCAGAGGCTGAATGTCCTTAACTGCTGAAGTGTTCCCCGACTGGAAGGGAACATTCCTGCCTGAAGATTGTCGCGCGATGACCGTTCATTCGTTGTTGCAGCGTCTGCATGGTCTCGCCAATGTACCACGCTTCGGGACATCCTTTCCTGCAGCGTATGAGGTAGACAACGTTGGCAGAGTTGCACGAGTATGTACCGTGTACCTGGTGTATGATGTTCTCATGCATAATGGTGGTATCCATGTTGATGATCTGGCACGTCTTGCAGAGATTGCCATGGCAGGGTTGTGTGGTGTCGTGGTCGCTGTTCTGAAGGCTGGGTAGTTAGCTGCAAACAATGGTTTGTTTGAGGTTGCGCAGTTGTTTGAAGGCAAGTAGTGGGGGTGTGGGGATGACCTTGGCATCCAAGGCGGCCTTCAGGACACGCGACAACACAGAATCGCCGAGCAGAAACTTATAGCCAAGTTCCGCACACGAGTGCGGCCTCAACCGGGACCTGGGATTCATGTCGCATTACATTCTTCCCCCACCACCTGGCCTGGGCTTGCGAAATCCTACCAACTGTCCTGGCTAGAGACAATTCACACCTCTTTAACCTCGGGTTACCCCTATCTTTGAATCTGTTAAGATTTAATTACCTGCAAATGCTCGCATTCTAAGTATTGTCTGGCATCTTTGATGAACATACCTCTTCATTCACCTGAGGAAGAAAAAGTGTTCCGAAAGCTAGTGTTTGAAACAAACATGTTGGACTTTAACCTGGTGTTGTAAGACTTCTTACTGTGCTCACCCCAGTCCAACGCCGGCATCTCCACATCATGACATTAATAAGTTCCAGAAGATTCTTCACTGCCTACAGCTCACAAGCACGAATGGTTATTCTGACTACAGCAGCATCTGGAATCTATTCAGGGGACTGTGACCATTCTCTACGGTTGTGAAGCTGCTGGAAAACACTTGTTTCAAATACAACTATTTTCTGTCCGTAGGCCTTCCTTAATGCTGGTAGAATTGAGAGGTATGTAGATAATCTGCATGAAATCTGAGAATATAGCCATGACCAGGCAGGTTACTCACATCATGATGTGATGGTTGCTTTTTCTAGCAAGCTGGAACATTTTGCACTGCTTATGACCATTAAACCTTTGTTCACATGTGACTATTGATTCACATAGGGGCTGGGATTCTCCAATAATAGAGCTATGTCCCCAAGCCCGGCAGAAAACGGGTGCGAAGCACTCTGGACTTTGTTCTAAAATGTCTGGGGTGATTCTCCCTTTTTAAGGGGGCTTGCAGGGCCCCAGCATGCACCACGCAGGTCCTGCTGCCAATACGGGGCACGGCACTTCCGGCCATGGGTCCACGCATGCGCCCTGCAAAACCGGGCCACTGGGACTAGCTCTGGTGCAGAAGGCACTTATTCAAAAGGGAAATGTTGCATAAACAGGACTGCATCCAATAGTCTTGTGCGGAGGTTTAGTACAATGTTCAGGGAGGGTTTGAACTAAATTGACAGGGGATGGACACCAGCATATAGAAGTAGAAAAGGTGAGTAAGTGAGAGTGTTGGACAGTACTATAGAAAACAGAAGTTTCAGATTGGATAAGAGCGGACTAAGGAGGGCTGAAGGGAAAGCAAAGATAGGATTACATGCATGATGGAAACACACTGTGTTGAATAAGGTTTGTGAGCTGGAAGCACATATCTGTATGGAAATATGATGTAGCGGCAAGAACTAAAATGTGGCTTAAAAATGGTCAGGACTGGGTGCTTAATATATAGAAAGAGAAGGAGAAATAAAGAGGTAGAGTGGTAATGCTGATTAATGCAGTTTGGAAAGAGGAGATACCCTGAAGGGGGCAAGGTTCAGAGTTAGAGTTCAGAAACAAAAATGGGAAGATAGAGGCTGCACATAGCCCAGTTTTGTGTACTGAGGAGCTCTGCTTGCCAATGGGATTGTCCCTATGGGATTGTCCCTATGGGATTGTCCCTGCCCCCCACCATCCAAACACCCATGCAGGGCACCCCTGGCCCGAGCACCACCATGCAATAAAGCCACCCTGGTAGTGATACCTTGCCACTCTGGCAGTGCCCCTGCCAGTGTCCCCTGGACACTTTGGCAGTGCCAGGCTGGCACCCAGGTCACACCACCAAGGTGCCAGCCTGGTAGTGCCAGGGTGTCAGCCTGGGAGTGCCAGGGTGCCTGGGAATCACCCTGCTCCAAGGTCATGCACCTTGGGGCTTCAGATTCCTTGGGAGACCCCAATGAATGCCATTCAATCTGGTGCCCATTTGTGGAGACCAGCACTGAACGGTGCTTGCCCGAGGTCTCTGGTGCAAAGGTGATAGATCCTGGCGCCTCAGGTACCTCAGGAAACTGCATATTAAAGTGAGACTAGTTATCTTGCTTTAATATGCAGACTTGCCTGAGAGTGATCACACCCACAATGAGCAGGATTTACATCACAAAGTCTCATAGGATCGTGTTAGATTTCACAAGGCATTGTGAGCCTGGTAGATCCCAGGACTGGGGTCTCCAGGCTTCTATAGGCCACACTGCCCCACTGTGAACTGCTTTTCGGCTGCAGAGTTCCCACTAAACCACGCCCAATGTCACAGTTCTAAAGACTGCATCTCAATCTTTGAAGCTGGCAGTGCATATTGAGAGAATGATTATCAAGTAATATGGGATCTTGGGCTTCATAAAGAGACGTATGGAGTATAAAAATAGGGAAGATATGCTGAACCTACCCAAGGTTCTGGTAGCAAGGGCGAACTGGATTGTACTGAGGGGAGCTGGCATGTGGGCTGAATGGCCTCATTTTTTGCTGTAAATGACTCATGACTGGAGGTGAACATGTCAATGACAACGCACTAGGGTAGTCGAGCAGAGCAGCATCTGGATGGGGAAAACAGGAATTGCAGTAGGTCATTAAGTCCCTCAAGCCTGTTCAGTCATCCAATTAGATCATGGTTGGTCTGTGTCTTAACTTGTTCTATCTATCTTGGTTCCATATACCTTGTATCCTTACCTAACAAAAGTCTATCATTCTCCGCCTTCAATAAAGTAAATGTGCTGAGGTAATTTGAAGTGAGAACTGCTTTTAACAGAACGGCGTCAGCTACCGAAGTGACAGAGAAAAGCAATGAGGCCCAGCAGAGTGTGAAACTGCTGTCACTTCACTGAAAAGGAGCACAGAATGGCAGATTAAGTGAACCCACATGCTCAGGGACTAATATGGAAATATACTTGGCAAATAGTGACTCATCTCTCATCTGCTCCAACACATCCAAACTGTTCTGGAGTTAACCTTATAAAGCTTACAAAAACATTTCTGAAACAGATCTCCAGTGACAAAATTAGCATTTTTAAGAGTGATATAACTAGAACTGATCAAGTAACACTGCACAAAAGCAAACACTGTGGATACTGGAAATCTGAAAGCAAATGCTAGAAACACTCAATTGGCCTGGCAGCAACTGTGGCAAAACAGTTAACATTCAGGCTGATGACCTTCTGTCAAAATTGGTTTGATGTAGGGTCATTGGCCCGAAATGTTAACTCTGCTTCTCTCTCTACAGATGCTGCCAGAACTGCTGAGTTTTTGCAGCATTTTCTGATGTTCTATAACCAGTAGTCTGAGCAAATTTCAATGTGGCCTTTGTGCTACTTTTAACTCTCAGACGTCTAATCAGTGGAACATGCTCTTTATTGAATGTTCTACAGCGTTCCAACATGATTATTGGGCTGTTATAAAGAAATATCTGTGTTGGGCAAATGAAACCGTGTCTGGAGCTAAACAGGCATCCTATTTCACTCTCGAGTTAAATGAGCAGCAAATAAGATTTACAATTTGGCTGTTAAATTTAATGGAATCCTAGTATGCGCAATATGTTCAGTAAAACAGGTTGCTTAGAATCAGTCTTTCATGGTGTATATGGCTCTCGTTTTAAATGGACTGACATGGATTTGCAAATTCAATGTTCACGTCAGCTAAGCATGAATATTTCCCTTCATTCAGACACATTTTCTTTGATATCACTGGAATAAAGAATTGGATGAGTGTCTCACTTATGCAAGGGCTGGATTATTTCTGGTGCTGATTCTAATGTCCCCAGAAAACCGCTTGTTTAACATGTTCAAAAGGTGGAATGTGATTATGCTCCTTCCAGTATGGTCAATTGCAAATGGAAGAGGAGCATTACTCTATGTGAAGTCCTACTGACCAACTGCATTACTATTCTATTAGCCTGTTACACTACACCTCCCCACCACAATATATCTACTTCCTAACAACAATATGAAATTATGTTTCAATCTATTTACATTGCATTTCTATAGCTACAGATCGACGATCCTTCCCCCACACGTCACTGTTATGAGGGATTCATTCTCCCAATGTTTGCTCGGCCCTGAGGCATGACATCTTGCAGATATGCAGGAATCCCTCTGTATCTTGGAGGACACCATTAAGAGAAAAATAGGTCAATAACTTTGAAGAGCGGCTGATAATTGGCGTGTAGAATTCAGAACGGTTTAACTGGAAGGATTGTGGAATGCGTTCCAAAGAAAGACTGATGCAAGAAAGAAGATTGAAGGACAGCCGCACTTTAACTCTTTTGAACGAGAAGAGAAAGAATTAAGACCCTCTCAGGAATATTCTGCTCCCTCGAAGCACGTTGGGCAAAAAAAAAACTTGAGAAGAAGCAGAAACTTCAACTCTAATGAAGACTTTCACTGCTGCATCGAAGATGAAATTGGTTTTGGAGATCGGAGGTTCTGACAAACCTGGATGAGAAGAACAACAAAGGTTCCTGTAGACGTTCCAGGAAACAAAGAAAAGATGAGTTCTTGAAAGGACATTCTCTTTCTGTAGATGGTGCCAAACTTTGCTCTGTGTGAGGCTAGCTCTGCAGATTGTGTCATGTCCTCTGCACTGAAGGACAGCTGCAGTGCAAGGAAACTTTAGCTGAGGCTGAACTGTGCGCATCGATTTACTTTCACCCATGGAAAGAGATGCTACCAACGCTTTGGCAGTATGATCCTCTGTGGACTCAATCAAGTTACTCTCCCTAGAAGTCTCTTTATAGTTAACTAGCAATATACAAGGCACTGCATTGATAGGTTCAATAGAATAAAGGTCTGAATGCTGCTCTGCACGAAACATAGGGAACTCCTAAAAAAAAAGAACAACGTGACTTCATATAGTGAAGCTGTTAATTGGAACACTGTACCAACCTGTAAGACCTCAGGTGCGATTCTCCGTTGGCCGACGGCAAAATCGTGAAACGCGATTTGGTGGAGAATAGGAGCTCCCCGTTGTAGCGAGAAATCGGAACGCCATTTTTAATTGGCGTCCTGATCTCCGGAGGCCCCCAAAATAATCCCCAACCACCCGCCAGGCCGCAAGCTATATGGGAAGATCACTGGCAACCCCCCCCCCCCCCCCCCACCACACTCCGCAACACCCACCATTGGGCAAACCCAGACCTATTGATTATGTGCAAAAAATGTCAGCGTGGTACCTTGGCAGTGCCCTGCCAGCTGGCGGTGCCAGGCTGGCACCCAGATGGCATTACCGCGATGCCAGGCTGGCACAGCCAAGGTGACTGGGCACCAGCCTACCCAAAGGGAATGCAGCTGGGAGTGTCCCTACCCCTCGGAGACCCCCATGAGTGCCGTTCCGTCTGATCCCCGTTTGTGGAGACCAGTACCGAATGACGCTCGCCCACGTCCCTGCAATGTGAATCCCAAAGCCTCAGGTGATGTGCTGGGTACTCTGGATCTGTGGAGGCTGCGTTTACCTCTGCAGTAACACATACAGGCTACCAAAACTTGAAATAGTACAACACTATTTTATTAAGCTAGGAACTGTTGAACATACTTTCACTGTGGGTCGACACTATGTTAGATTAAACTGAAGACCTATGCCTATCCTAACCAGTCTATACTCTGAGCACATGGTAAAGATCTGTGCTACTAGCTGTGAGCTCTGTCCTTCTTAGAGGCTGCACCCCGAATGAGCGGGAAAACTAGTGCCCTCTGTCTTTATAGTGAGTGTGCTCTAACTGGTGATTGGCTGCTGTGTTGTGTGTGTTGATTGGTCATGCAGTGTGTCAATCAGTGTGTGTCTGCACCATGATATACTGATGTGTATATTATGACATCAGGTACCTCGGGAATCTGAACATTAGAGTAAGGCTTAGTGCCTCGCTCTGATTTGCAGATTTGCCAAAAAGCGATCCCTCACTTCGTGGGCGGGATTCACGTTGTAACGTCTCATGAGATTGCGTTGAATTTTGTGAGGCATTGCACGCTTGGTAGATCCCGAGAGCTGGGTATCCTGCCTTTCAACAGCCATGCTGCACCGCAGCAAGCTGCTTTTCCGGAGCAGTGTGGCCGGAGGATTACATCCTACATATAAGATAGGAAAGACCCGACTCTATGTGTTTCTCTCTCCGTCTCTCTCTCATCTAGCCCATTACTCCTGATGTCACTGAGACATTATGGTCTATGTCACTCATTAGCATAACTATTCTATTAACCTTTACACTAAGACCAGGATCAAATGCATCAGTATGTGCTTAATTAGTGCATGTTTCATTGTCTGAGTGCTCAATGTAGCACAGAGGTCGTACTGAATACTGCTTCTTATTTAGGACACCAAATAAAGTTTTGGGTGGCCTCAGTTGAATGCATGTCACTGAATTGGCCTACATAAAACTGAATTACTTCAGTTTCTACCCAAAGAGTGTTCGGAATTATATTTACTTGTCTTAGAGGACTTTAAGTGAAGGTTCACCTGATTTTTAAAAATTACTTTGTGGGACGCGACAACATTAGTTGTCCTTGAGAAGGTGGTGGCAAGATTGATTCCTGCATTGAGAGGGTTGTCCTTTGAGAAGAGATTGAGTAGGACATAACATCATAAATAGGAGCAAGAGTAGACATATACAATCCATTGAGACGGCTTCACTATTCAACACCACCAAGGCTGACTTTAAGCCTCAGTTTCACCTTCCTTCCCAGTTTCACCTTCGTTTCCATTCCCTGTATCCCTGGATTCCCTGTGACCAAAATTCTGTCTCGGTCAGTCTTTCAGTCCTTAAATATAGTCAATGATGGAGTATCCACAACCATCTGAGGCAGACAATTCCAAGGATTCAAAATCCTTTGAGTTAAGACATTACAGGGCAAGGTTAAGAAGATTATGAGGGTATGGACAGGGTGGATAGGGAGCAGCTGTTTCCCTCAGCTGAAGGGTGTGTTACGAGGGGACACAGGTTCAAGATCATGGGTTGGAGGTTTGGGGGAGTGTGAGACAAACGTTTTTACCCAGAGGGCGGTAACAGTCTGGAATGCATTGCTTGGGAGGGTGGGAGAGGCGGATTGCCTCACATCCTTTAAAGAGTACCTGGATGATTATTTGGCACATCATAACATTCAAGGCTATGGGCCAAGTGCTGGCAAATGGGATTAGGTAGACAGGTCAGGTATTTTTCATGCGTCGGTGCAGATTTGATGGGCTGAAGGGTCTCTTATGTGCTGTATTCTGTGATTCTGTCATTTCACCTCATCGCAGTTCTAAATGATAACTCTCTTACCCCTGGACTGTTTCCCCATATTCTAGATTTTCCAGCCAGAGGAGGCAACCGTTCAGTGTTTGCCCTGTCAAACCCTCTGAGAATTTTGTATGTTGCAATGTATCACCTCTCATTCTTTTAAACCCCCAAGAATACAGACACAATTTAAGCCTCTCAACATAAGACACCCCCTCAGGTAGTGAAACTTTGCTGTATGGCCTTCAATGCAACCATTTCCTCCCTTAAATATGAAGACCAAATCTGCACATAGCATTCTAGGTGTGGTTTCACCTGAGCCCTGACCAACTGTAACAAGATGTATTTTTTTCTTGTACTTCAATCTTTATTGTCACAAGTAGGCTTACATTAACACTGCAATGACGTTACTGTGAAAAGCCCCTAGTCACCACATTCTGGCGCCTGTTCGGGTACACAGAGGGAGAATTCAGAATGTCCAAATTACCTAACAGAACAGGTGGGATTCTCCGAAATGGAGGCAGAGTATCCGTGCCGCCGCGAACGCCATCGCGCTTCACGACGGCGCTAAACGGGCGCAGGCACTCCCAATTCTGGCCCGGCGCTGGAGCAGTTCACGCCGCTCCAGCCTCCCTTCCCGAGGCCAAGTGGGCGCCACGCCAACCCGCGAATGCGCAGGGGACTTCCTCAACGCGCCAGCCCCGACGCAACTTGGCATGAAGGTTCAGGGGCCGGCCGCGTAATAAAATAGGGCCGAGGCTGGAGAGGCTGGCCCGCCGATTGGTGGACCCCGATCGCGGGCCAGATCCCATCGGAGACACCCCCCCCCCCCCCGGTAAAGGAGCCCCCTTCCCCGCCCACAGGCCGCCCCCCCCAACCCTACGCGCAGTGTTCCCGTCGGCTGCGATCAGGCGTGAACGGCACTGGCAGGACTCTGCTGTTTACGCGCAGTTGCTTGGCCCATCAAGGCCAGAGAATCGGCGGCCCAGCCACAGACAGCTCCAAACGCGCCGGCGCAAATGGCACGGATTCTCCGCTCCTCGGAGAATCGCATGCCGGCGTGGCGCGGTTGCAGCGATTCTCCGGCCCAGCGCGGGGCTCGGAGAATCCCGCACTCCGGGAGCAATTCTCCGCAACCACGATGGGTGGGAGAATAGCGGGAGGTCCGCTCCCGCACCTCCCGCTATTCTCCCACCCCCCCCCCCCCAAAATGGCGTGTCCGGTTTTGTGACACGCCGCTCGGAGAAACGCGGGCCGCCGTTCTTCACGGCGGCCCGCGGTTCTCCGGCCCGGATGGGCCGAGCGGCCTGCCGTTCCCGACCTGTTCACGACGGCGGCAACCACACCTGGTCGCTGCCGTCGTAAACATGGCGCGCCAGGTAAGTGTGGGGCCTGTGGGGGGCGGATCGGGGATCGAGCACCACGACCGTGCTCGGGAGGGGACGGGCCCGCGATCGGTGCCCACCGATCGTCAGGCAGGCGTCTCAAGGGGCCGCACTCTTTCCCCTCCGCCGCCCCGCAGGATCAAGCCCCCACATCTTGCGGGGCGGCTGAGGGGAAAGACGGCAACCGCGCATGCGCGGATTTGAGCTGCCCAACCCGCGCATGCGCGGCTGACGTCATTAGGCGCCGCGGCATCATTCTTTTCGCGCTAGGCCTTGCAGCCAGGGACAAGGCCCGGCGGCCAAATTTCCCGGTACGGCCCTCCTATCCCCCCGGGGAGGGGAGAGTAGGGGGCCGCGAGAGGCTTCCAACGCCGTCGTGAACCTCTCCGGGTTTCACAACGCCGTTGGGCCTTGCGGAGAATTCCGCCCTACGTCTTTTGGGACTGGTGGGAGGAAACCGGAGCACCCGGAGGTAACCCACCCATACACGAGAAGAACGTGCAGACTCCGCACAGACAGTGACCCAAGCCGGGAAACGAACCTGGATCTTGGAGCTGTGAAGCAACAGTGCTAACCGTTGTGCTGCCGTGCTGCCCCTAGAGTTTAGAAGAACGAGAGGTGGTCATATTGAAACATTTGCTTAACAAGGTTGATGAAAAGAGCCTGTTTTCCCTCCCATACAATGTCGAAAATGAGGGTCCAGAAACTCCAAGGAGGTCGGTCATTGAGGACTGAGATGAGGAGAAATTTCTCCACTCAGAATTCTGTACTCCAGAGGGCTGTGGATGCCCAGTTGTAAGTATATTCAAACATTTAAATACAACCAGCGAAAGGCACACATCCTCCATGCTACGCCCCCTCCCGCCACACTCCTCAAATCACCACATGCTGAGATTGATGGATGTTTGCATTCATAGGGAATCAAAGAACATCATTACCATTTCTTGTTGAAAATATCACATGCTTCCCCAAACCTCCTCCTTCAGGATTGTCTGGGCACAATACTCTACTTCATCCCTGATGCCCGTCTCTATGACCAGACATGGGGGGGATCTCATACACATTGAACAAAGCGGATTATTTTGTTTCCCTCAATTCTCCTTCTTCATCTGAAGGCGCAATTCCTTTCCCATTGCAAGCCAATGAAAAAATGGATTGAAATCACATAGCATGGTGAATTTCTCTTTTGGAAAATTTTACTATGCAAAAATCCCAAGCATATTTTCTTTTGTGCCCATATCATAACACGTCTTACCTAAAAGATCCAGACAATCCACTCATCTTTAGGGTTGCGATTATATTTTGTGGTGATTCGAGGAGTGGGGTGGGAGAGGGTGTGGGAGGGGGGGGGGGGGGGGGGTAGTATGGAGGAGGCGTGCCTTTCACTGGTTGTATTTAAATGTTTAAATATTTTTCCATGAACGCCTCTAGAGATAGATAGAGAGAGATGCAGACCGACGGTCGCTGGAACACTTCATCACTGGGATTTTCCTCATACCTATAGACTAACTGATAAGAGATTGATTACTATGATTACAGTCAGAACTCCATTATTGCAACATGTGGAGATGCTGGATGGTAAAGGTGAAACTAGGTGGATCTTGATCTTGTTTTCTCTGGCAGTGACATGAGTATAGCAGTGGTAAGTTGGGCATCGGCTTCAATGCAATGGGCATAGATTGATGGTTTACAATATTTCCCCATGTGGGAAGTTTCCACTCTTGCTTTTGTGAACCTGTGGCAAGTAGAAGTTCGAACCAGAGGGAGGTACACCCTTACTGGTCTCCAAACATTTCCTTGCTGTTTCAATAAATAACGGAACAACATATGCTGCTTTAATGCCAATTTCGATTTACTGAACAAATTATTTTGATAAGAAAATTGTGCTTTTCATATTTGAAGGAGCAGATGAGCATTTTACATATGTCTAGACAGCTGTTTCCAACTAGGCTTTTGCGGTAAACTTCACAGGGACCATGAGGGAAATCATTGGGCGACACAGTGGTTATCACCGTTACTTCACAGCGCCAGGGACCCAGGCTCGATTCCCGGCTTGGGTCATTGTCTGTGCGGAGTCTGCACATTCTCCCCATGTCTGCATGCTCACCATGGGAACTTGTATTCTATAAAGTCCATAATGGACATTATTGTCACAAGTAGGCTTACATTAACACTGCAAGGAAGTTATTGTGAAAATCCCCCAGTCGCCACATTCCGGCTTCTGTTCAGGTACACTAAGGAGGAATTCAGAATGTCCAATTCAGCTAACAACCACACCTTTCGGGACTTGT
This sequence comes from Scyliorhinus canicula, assembly GCF_902713615.1. Classification (NCBI taxonomy): domain Eukaryota; kingdom Metazoa; phylum Chordata; class Chondrichthyes; order Carcharhiniformes; family Scyliorhinidae; genus Scyliorhinus; species Scyliorhinus canicula. The sequence goes on along the minus strand of NC_052158.1, from coordinate 78,430,516 downwards.
GGGAGGAAACTGGAGCACCCGGAGGAAACCCACGCAGACATGTGGAGAACGTGTAGACTCCGCACAGACAGTGACCCGAGCCGGGAATCGAACCTGTGTCCCTTGCGCCTGATGAAGTCTTGACGAAGAAGCAGTTACTATCATCAAACATCCTGGCTCATTAGGATGCCAAGAGAGAACTGGTATTAACATGTGATGCCTCTCCATATGGAGTAGGAGCAGTCTTTTCCCATCGATGGGATAATGGCATCGATGGATAATGGACCTATAGCATATGCATCAGGAACCTTGACGGGCATGTAAATATGCTATTCTCAGTTCAAAAAGGAAGGATGCATTGGCTGTTATTTTTGGGCTGACAAAATTCCATCTACATGTCTACAGCTGACATTTCACAATTATCTTTTTCAAAGAGGATAAAGCGTTTCCCCCATCACCTCGGCTTAACTCATTGACAATGCGGAAGCCTGAGTCGCCTCCTGCTGCCCACAAGCTTGGCCAATCTGCTGGCATTGGAAGAAACATGCATAGAAAATAGAAGCAGGAGGAGGCCATTCAGCCTTTCAAGTCTGCTCCACCATTCATTATGACCATGGGTTATCAAGTTCAATACCCTGATACCACTTTTCCTCCTATATCCCTTGAACCCTTTATCCCCAAGAGCTATATTTATTTCCTTCTTGAAATTACACAATGTTTTAGCCTCAACGGCTTTCTGTGGCAGTGAATTCCATTGATTCACGGCTCTCTGGGTGAAATGTTCTGGGTATATTTTCGATCTTTGTTCAATGCATAGCTAGTGATGGCATAGGTACTGTAAAACTTATCTTATTAAACACTTTATCTGTCCACCTCTGCAAAACACAGTCTGGTTGTGGTGCCTTTACATGATTGAAGTTGTAAATTTTGACTTACCTTGACATCCAGTTTACCCCTTACCCCTAGTTCCCCGCCCCCCCCTTCCTGAATCCACCCTGTCTAATTCTGTTAGAATTTTCTAAGTTTCTATGAGATCCCTTCTCTCTTCTAAACTCCAATAAATATAATCCAAACTGACCGAGTCTCTCCTCATATGACAGTCCCGCCATCCCAGGAATCAGCCTGGTAAACCTTCCCGGCACCCCCTCCAAAGCAAGAACATCCTTCCTCAGATAAGGACACCAAAACTGCACACAATACTCCACATGTGGACTCACCAATGCCCGTACAACTGCAATTAAACATCTCTATTCCTGTACTTCAAACTCTCGCTAACATTCTACCTGCCTGCTTTATTGCCTGCTGTACTTGTGTGCTTGCTTTCAGCGACTGATGCACGCGGACACTGGGGTCTTGCTGAGTAGCCACCTCTCTCAATTTATACCCATTCAAATAATAATCTGCTTTCCAATTTTTTGCTACCGAAGCGGATATCCACATTATACTGCACCTGCCATGCATGTGCCCACTCACTGAGCCTGTCCAAATCCCGCTGAAGCATCTCTGCATCCTGCTCACAGCTCACCCTCCCACCTAACTTTGTATCATCTTCAAATTTGGAGATAATACATTTAATTCCCTTGTCCAAATCATTAATATATAATGTGAACAGTTGGGGTCCGAGCAAAGATCCCTGCGGTACCCTACTAGTCACTACCTGCCAATTTGAAAAAGGTATTCCAACTTTTTGCTTCCTGTCTGCTAATCAGCTTTCTATCCATCTCAAGACACTACCTGCAATCTCATGCACTTAAACTTTGCATAGTAATCTGCTGTGTGAAACCTTGTTGAAAGCCTTCTGAAAATCTAAATAAACTAAATCCACCAGTTCTCCCTGGTCAACTCTCCAAGTTACATCTTCAAAGAATTCCAGTAGATTTGTCAACCATGATTTTCTTTTTGTAAATTCATGGTGACTTTGTCTGATTCTACCACTGCTTTCCAAATGTTATGCTATGAAATCCTTAATAATGGACTCTAGCAACTTCCTGACTACCGACATTAGGCTCACTGGTCTATAGATCCCGGTTTTCTGTCTACCTTACTTTTTGAATTATAATAATAATAATCTTTATTATTGTCACAAGCAGGCTTACATTAACACTGCAATGAAGTTACTGTGAAAATCCCCCAGCCGTCACACTCCGGCGCCTGTTCGGGTACACTGAGGGGGTGTTCAGAATGTTCAATTCACCTAACAGGCACGTCTTTTGGGACTTGTGGGAGGAAACCGGAGCACCCAGAGGAAATCCATGCAGACACAGGGAGAACGTGCGGATTCCACACAGACAGTGACCCAAACTGGGAATCGAACACGGGTCCCTGGCGCTGTGAAGAAACAGTGATAACCACTGTGTTACCATGACACAATAGCGATTATGTTAGCTACCCTCCAACCTGTATGAACCATTCCAGAGTCCAAAGAACTTTGCAAAATGACCACAATGGATCTACTATTTGTCCATCTTCAATCCCAATAATTTCCCCCAAACCATTTATTTATTAACACTAACTTCCTTCAGCTCCTCACTGAAACTTGTGTTATTCAGGATACATCATTCATGTCTCCCTTTGTGAAGACAGAAGAAGATAGAAAAAGTCATCATGACCTTCAACTTCCTGGATACCTTGCCAGTATCCACGATGCAGATTCAAGCATCCAGAATGGCACACTGGCATAATTACACCATATGATCCTCAGTGACGGAATCAGAGGACAGCCCACAGATGATATGAAGTCTCCCTCACTAAATAACAAGAACAGAGTGTAGAAGGTGGAGCTGAAGTAGTCGTTCCCCACCCAGGTCGGTGCCCAATTCTGATGGAATTACACAATAGACCCCTCTAATCCGGCTCTTCCTGCCGTCGACTCAAGGCCTTGTGCCAAGCGATAGCGGATTGCTGTTAAACTAACTACTCAAAGAGTATGAAATCTATGAATATGTGTCAAATGGGAGTGAATCTATAAAGAAAAAAAAGGAGTCTGCACGTTATCCCCGTGTGTGCGTGGGTTTCCTCTGGGTGCTCCGGTTTCCTCCCTCGGTCCGGGGATGTGCGGGTTAGGTGAATTGGCCAGGCTAAATTGCCCTCAGGGTCCAAATTGGCCTTAGTGTTAGGTGGGGCTGCTGGGTTATGGGGATGGGGTGGAGGTGTGGGCTTGGGTAGGGTGCACTTTCCAGGAGCCGGTGCGGACTCGATGGGCCGAATTGAAGCCTTCTGCACTGTAAATTCTATGAAATCTATAAACTGCATATTCTGCTACAAATGTTCACTTAATCTTTTGTTCAGCAATTACCACATTGTTCTTATGTTTCTATGTATGCACGTGTTCATGAATGTTAGCTTTCCTGTATCATCTGTATGCGTACAACATGTTGCATATGAAGGTGTGTTGAATCATTTTCAGTGCAAGTGGATGACTAATTGGAAGCGCCTCACTGAAAGGGTAAAGAATATGGGTAACCGTGGTGTGGACTTGAAAAAAGATTACACGTGGGGCGCTTTATACAAGTCATGAAAAGTAAGAATTTATATTCATGTTAAAATTCTTATCGTACAGCTGCACTATCTACTATAAACATGACGAATGTAGAAACACAAAAGATTACCTTGATTGGACATTTGCAAGCAATTCTAGGCAGTGACGCAAACCCCACAATTTCTGGCAAATGTGAAAGCCTGTGGTAAGGTTACACTTTATTAACAAAACAAGATACAGCTTGTAAAACAGACTTCTTGCTGCCTTGGCAGAGACATGAAAAGCTAATTTCTTTCCCTCATGCTGATAGTGGCCCAGAAATGGGCCAAGACTTTGATGTACTTGCATGCAGGAGTTGGACTGGCCATGTTGACAGCAGCCAGAACACTTCGAAATTGAATCTGAAATCAATGAAATCAGATTCAAATGATCTAAATTCGTGAAGTATGAGGTGAGATTAGATCCGCATATGATTAATGCTTGAAAAGCATCCTGGGGCCCTATTCTACTCACAGAAGGTTAGTACTTGCAAGTCCAGCTTTTGCCTATTGCTTTCATCTCAGCCTGATCTTGTACCAAGTCCGAGAGTGCAGCATTTAACCAATGGGGTAGTTTCTTTTACATTAGTAGCATGCAGATTCATTCGCCAAGGCCGAGGAAACTCAGGATGACAACTTTGTGCTCCACAACAGGTAAACGATAACTTGTTGAAGTCAACTAAAAAGATGCCAAAATGTCTTTACTTTCCCTTCCAGGGAATAGTGGGTCACTCTGGAATAATTTACCATTTGTAAACCATATCTGGGGTCTTCGGTAGGCCCTGACGTTGATTGACACCTACTTTCAGCATACCAAGGGCGGATGTTAATCCAGGCCATTATGGCGGAACCAAAGATGCTGGCCCAATAATTTGCATGGAAGGTTGTTTATCAATCTGACAATGGCAGGAAAAAACATCTCACAATTAAGTCGGAGGATGTCAATTAAGCTCATTATGATCCACATCATATCCATTATCCCCGAGTCAATTAGAATTTAGCAATGGCTCAGGGGTTAAATGAGAGTCGCATAACTCTCCTGCACCTTCTGAAGACTGCCCAACAAACACCGTCAGGTTTGCCTCTGGTGGGGTGTCTCATTCACAGGTACTCAGTGCCTGATTGAGGTACCTGGCATCGGTAAGGGGGCCACTTTCCACGTCTCCGAACCTCCTTCCCCCACACCCACTCTGGTGACACTCACCCCATGAGTAGGGGCTGGTTTAGCTCACCAGGCTAAATCGCTGGCTTTGAAAGCAGACCAAGCAGGCCAGCAGCACGGTTCGATTCCTGTACCAGCCTCCCCGGACAGGAGCCGGAATGTGGCGACTAGGGGCTTTTCACAGTAACTTCATTGAAGCCTACTCGTGACAATAAGCGATTTTCATTTCATTTTCATGATCCCCATCCTGCTCTGCTCACTTGTGCTCAGGGATCCAGTGACAACCTCTGATGAAATCCTTAACCCCCCCCCCCCAGAAGTGGCACCACACAAATGCAATTGTATCACTGTCTGAGGGGCAGAAGCAAACTGGATTCAGATTTTGCCCCGCACCCTGTACCCTCCATCCAACTTGCACAGTTTCCTTACAAAATAAACCGATGGTCAGTAATATTTGCAAAAGGAAATTAATTTCAGTGGGGATTACTCCGCTGAATAATGCCAATATAAATGTTAAACAAAACTAAACTCTGCACAAAATCAGAAAATGGAATCAGGAATTCACATCAGTTGAAACTTTCATAGTATCTCCATATCAGATTTTAATAGTTGCCCTCTAGAGAATATGGATGAACTAAAGGTCTGTCAAGTGTGTGCAAACTAATCTAGCAATCAGTGTGGTGATTTATGTGCTAATGAGGCACAGATGAAAGCCCAGTTAATGCTAATTGGATCCTTGTTGCTAATTAGTCACTAACGGAACAACAAATGAAATATTAGTCACTAATCCACTGATCACTTACTAATTACCAATCAGGTCAACCAGTGTTGCTGTAGTTTATATCAAAACAGTGCCAATGAATGGGTCATTCAAGTCAAAATTCAAATGACTTCCAAAGTGAAGTCTCTTTGTTGTTTTATGTCGCTATGGCAATAAATTGTGTACCACTGGAAGCTGCAGCTCTGTTTTCATTTATGGGCAATTGTTGGAAATCCAATAACAAACCAACCAAGTCAAAGAGCGAAAATAGTTATTGTTTTATATCAGCACGGGCCTGTAAACACATTATTGTGTATGACTTGTAATATCTGATGTTAGAAATAGTTCTTGAAAAAAAATGTGAATAGATTTTTGAAAAATGCAATCATGGGATGTGGGTCTGCAGTTATTGCTCTTCCCTAAATGCCCTTGAACTGATTGGCTTGCTCAACCATTTCAGAAGACATTGAAGAGTCAACAGCACTGCTGTGGACCTGGAGTCACATGTAGGCCAGAATGGGTAAGAATGGCAGATTTCCTTGCCTGAAGAACATTAGTGAACCAGATGGATTTTTACAGCTGTCATTAGACAGTTAATTCCAAATATTTATTGAGTTCAAAATTTTCAACTTGAATCCTGGTCCCCAGAGCCTTACCTTAGGTCTCTAACTTGCTAGTCCAGTGACCATACCACGCTTTCACTGCCTCCCCCTAAGCTTCCATGATTTCAGATATAAAAAGCAGTGGAATGGGAGTGACTGGATTGAGAGCCAGAATACACTCGATGGGCCAAATGGTCTCACCTGTGCTGTAGTAATGACTGTGATTAAATGGAGTGTCGCATATGTTCAGTAAGCCTCAGTATTTATGTTGTCATCACAAAAACGCTCCCTCGCCACCTCTAAAATGTTCTACATCAGTAAATGATGTTATTTTGCTGTGTTTGAAAGTGTGGACCTTTGTGCAAAAAATGATCTGGCACACACTGCTTAAAATGGTGTTGGAAGCAGATTCAACAATAACTGCCCAATGGGGAATTACATAGATACCTGAACTTATAGTTAAACTTATAGAATTTACAGTGCAGAAGGAGGCCATTCGGCCCATCAAGTCTGTACCAACTTTTGGAAAGATCACCTACCCAAAGTCAAGACCCTATCCCCATAACCCAGTAACCCCACCCAACACTAAGGGTAATTTTGGACACTAATGGCAATTTAGCATGGCGAATTCACCTAACCTGCACATCTTTGGACTGTGGGAGGAAACCAGAGCACCCGGAGGAAACCCACGCACACACTGGGAGGATGTGCAGACTCCGCACAGACAGTGACCCAAGTCGGAATCGAACCTGGGACCCTGGAACTGTGAAGCAATTGTGCTATCCACAATGCTACCGTGCTGCAAAAGGGAAATTTTGTCAGGGTTTTGGGGAATGAGCAGGAGAGTGATAATAATGAGATAGGTCCCTCAAAGAGCAAGGATAGGCATGTTGGAATTAATGGTCTCCTTCTGTGAAGTATGATCCTATTTTCTAATTACTTAAAATAATGCTCAATACATACATCTCCAGTCTGTACCCAAGAGCAAATTACTTTTGCAGATGTGTGGAGACACCTTTCGGGAGTGAAATTAGGAAACATTTGTATACACAAAAGGAAGTTAGATGCTTGGAACTTAATAGAATCATAGAACTCCTACAATGCAGAGGAAGGCCATTCGCCTCATCAAGCCTCCACTGACCCTCTGAAAGTGCACCCTACCTAGGCTCTATCCCCTGCCCTATCCACGTAACCCCACCCAATCTGCACATCTTTGGACAATGAGGGGCAATTTAGCACGACCAATCCACCTAACCTGCTCACCTTTGGACTGTGGGAGGCAACCGGAGCACCCGGAGGAAACCCACGCAGACACGGGGGGAATGTGGAAACTCCACACACGCGGTCCTCCAAGACCGGAATTGAATCCGGGTCGCTGGAGCTGTGAGGCAGCAGTGCTAACCACTGTGGCACCATGCCACCCCATAAACCATATTTGATACTGTAAATTTCAATTGAGATTTTTATTATCCGAAGGTTCTCAAGAATATGCAGCAAAGGGGTTGCGTATAGCTAGGTCACAGGTCAACCATGATTTTGTTGAATGGTGGTACAGGTTTGTGGGGCTAAATGTCATAGAACTTACAGTGCAGAAGGAGGCCATTCAGCCCATCGAGTCTGCACTGGCCCTTGGAAAGAGCACCCTAACCAAGCCCACACCTCACCCTATCCCTGTTACCAAGTAACCCCACCCAACTTTTTCAGGCACAAAGGGCAATTTCGCATAGCCAATCCACCTACCTGCACATCTTTAGACTGTGGGAGGAAACCAGAGCACCCAGAGGAAACCCAGGCAAGCACAGGGAGAACACGCAGACTCCGCACAGACAGTGACCCAAGCTGGGAATTGAACCTGGGACCCTGGAGTGGTGAAGCAACTGTGCTAACCACTTGTGCTACCATGTTGCCCGCTGCCCTATTCGTGTTCCTATGTTTCTGTGAGAGAACTAGAATCAGGGATTGGTTTTCTCACTAATTATTATTTGCTGAGGTTCACCTCTCGAAGATGACAACTCTGTAGTTTGAAATTATTTTTGCTGTGTCTGATTGATATATCAACTGTCCACGGAACACTGCTACGGGCCATGTTTTGCAATGACCTGCTTTTAGTGAAGGACTTCTATTGTTACATTGTACACTGGTAATTTGTTAACCTTGCACTGAGGATTTAGTTGAATACATGCCTTATGCATTTTCAGCTCCTAAATGTGAGGCTGAAGGCAATCTGTACAGAAATTGGATCTTGTGGCACTGAAGATGAACTGACTAGAGCTTGAATGCACGCAGCTTATGAATTGTCGAGGCGATGTGAATTACAACAGTAACTGATATCAGTTAAAGGTCGAATATTGAGCACTTTAATGCTTTGAGTTGCTATTATTCACAGAGCATGGACATGGCAGTTGCAATGGAGATGAATGGAAAATTGGAAGAACGAGTCTCGTAAGCTGCTCTTACACATCCGCTTGGTGCTGGAATAGACCTGGGAAGAACACAGCTGCCCATTTTACATAGCATGGTGTACACTGCTGAGAAAGACAGGAATATGAGAGCTATTGAAATAACACATGGGTTTCATAGAATTTACAGTGCTGAAGGGAGACATTCGGCCCATCGAGTCTGCACCGGCCCTTGGACCCAAGCCCATACCTCCACCCTATCCCCGTAACCCAGTAACGCCACTTAACCTTTTTTTGGACACTAAAGGCAATTTAGCATGGCCAATCCACCTAACCTGCACATCTTTGGACTGTGGGAGAAAACCAGAGCACCCAGAGGAAACCCACGCAGACACGGGGAGAACGTGCAGACTCCGCACAGACAGTGACCCAAGCCGGGAATCGAACCCGGGACCCTGGAGCTGTGAAGCAACTGTGCTAACCACTTTGCTACCGTGCTGCCCAATGTTACTGATAGTGTGGAGCAAAGTATATTGTGCTTAGTTGCTGAAAAAAAAGTTACATTTAACTTTGAAATGTCCAAAGACTGATACTTGCTGCCTGGTAATTGGGAAGTCAATTAGGGGCAATGACTGTTGCTTGTAATTTTTGACTCCTGGCCTGAGAACCCAGAATTAGCCCTGACTCAGGTGATAGCGCTCTTGCTTCTCAAGGTCATGGGTACAAGTTGCACCCTAGATATAAGGAGCTGAATTTTAAGTGGCTTTAACAGGTGTGTTTTCCACGTGGAGGGGCACATCAAATAGGGCAGGTGCCCATCTCACCCCCTTCTGCCCACATTGTTCTGCCGCATAATATGGGGGCAGGTGGGTGCCAAAATCAGCAGCTGGCTCACCACATATTTAAATTAATAACCAAGGGTTAGTTAGGATTGTTATCGATCCCAATGACCCCAATAATGTACAGCTCATGCCATAAAACACGGGAGTAGGCAGCCAGTGAGAAGCCTAATTTCTTAACTCAGATGCTTAAATCCAGGGAGTTGGGACAGACATTCTGGAGGAACCATCATTGGTCGCGCTAAGAAGCTGCCCGTTGCCAATCATGGGGCAGCCCCCTTTAGGTTAAACTGTGCCTTTCTTCCTACCTATTCTCTCCCTTAAGCCCCCACTCTGCCCCTCTCCCTAACCTACCCAAACCCTCCTGTCCCAAGACCCTGGATTTAGCTGCTCCAAAGATATTTTCTTCTCCTGTAGACTGGGCAGCTTCCTGGCACTCCCAGTTTGACGTAGCTGCTGGCCAATCGGATTGGCTGGCAGCTCCAGAATGTCCCAATGAAGGGTGGAATCTCCATTCTGCCCTCATGGGTCCACCCTGCAGTGCTTTATGGCTGTGGGGCAGGTTGTAAAAGCATATCAGCTTCACGGCAACATCGTCACAGTGGGTGGGAGGGCAGGCATTTTGTCTGCATCCGCCCCCCCCTCCCCCTCCCCCCCACCCACCCTCATTGTTCAGCCTGTGGTATGTATATATAATCTACACCAACACTGAGGAACAGTACTGCTCCGTTGGAGTCACAATCTTCTGATATGAGACATTAGGTTGACACACTGTCTGTCCTCTCAATTCCTCTCTATTCAAAAAAGAGCAGCACGTTCTTTCAGTGTTCTGCCTAATATTTATCACTAAAACAGATGATTGCTATTTATGTAAACTGCCTGCCATGCTTCCTTACATGACTCAAGTGACAACACCTCAGAAGCCATTTTAATTGGTTGTAAAGCACTCCAGAGCATCCTGAGATGATAAAAGGCAAACGTGCCAGTTCTTTCACTTTATTAAAATTGTTCTGCCTCTTATATGTTGAGTCGTGACATTTGAGGACTAACTGCAATCCTGCTTGGCAGGCTGAAACTGACAAAATGAGAGGGTAGGGCGATTGAAGGAATGGAGAAAGTATAGGTTTGTGCTTAAAATGGCCCATGGGATTTACTTGCACGGTCTTTAAACAGGACCGGAGCAGGCTAGATGGAAAAAAACTGTTAGAATCCAACAGGGTTGACCTTTTAAATGCAAATTAGGACCTGTCGACTGTCATTTTAGTGTGAGGAAGCATTGCTGCTTCCCCATCAGGCTTCAGGCTTCTGTTCCTCTCCTCAACCGCGAGGCTCCTTTGATCTGCCTCTAAACCCGAGTGCCAAGAGCACTTGGGTCAAGAGTGGCAGCCTCTTGTCACCTGGCATTCTGCTCCTGCCTGCCAGTCAACTTCTACATCTGGAGGCAGAGTGACAAGGCCTGTTCAGATGAGGCCCAGGGGGTTTCTGTCTTATGGACATCATGCTGTAGGTAGGTAAATGATAGGGACCCTTCATTAAAGCAGGTCATCGTACAGTCGTGATGAACAGCCAATATGTTGCACTGTAGAGTTGGAAATTAGTGGTTTCTGCCTGTGCCTTGTAAGTATTGAATTTCTTAACTCAGATGTGGGAAGATACAGAGAATAGTTGGACCCATCCTGTGTTGCTGTGAGGGGCATTAGCTGGGAGGCCTTGGAACAGATCAGATGTCCTTGATCCAAGGCAGGTGGAGACTAAGAATAGGAGAACAAAACAAAGTCGACATCCAAAAAAAGCATGGCTTCATCAGTCTTACTGCCTTCTCAATGTTTTACAATTGTGGCAAAACGTTCAACTTTGCTCAGAATAGTAGTGACAAAAAACATACTGCAACACGTTGTGAGCCATTAGCATTAAGGGATGGGCTTGCGTTATATTTCTTCACAACTTGAGGACATGGTGTATGACTATTTTATCAAATTATGTAAGAAAATGTCTCAAAATATCATGAGGTGAAGTTGCATTTCACAGACATGAACGCACACCGACAGCTCTTTCGAAAGAAACGTTGAGTAATTTGCAAAAATCAACAGGATTTTTCAAGACTGAAAATAAACTCCAGATAGAAATTTGATACATGCCTGAGGTCTCCAGTAAAATAATCGCAGACACTGGAAAACACAGGCACACCTGTTTAAAATGTCAGCGAAGTCAATTCTGACGTTGGAAAACAACTATTGATGTTGACCTCTAACCCACAAAGGATACATCAGTGCATCCTAATTACCATGAAATTGGTGTGTACGACTCTCATTTCGGAAGATAAATAAAAGAGCAATGAGAAATAGCTCTCTTCAACACACCTATCCTGTTGGAAGAACAATCCTGCCACAAGGCAGGTGCTTTGCATTGCTGAGAAAGTCAGAGCTCCATCCCAAATAAAACTCTGAATATAATGAACCATCGTGTGATCCATAACACTGAACCATTCCAAATAAGTTATCAGATCGTTCCTTCCCCATAGAAATACATACAATTTACAGCATGGATACAGGCCATCTGGCAGTCCTTGTTGAAGTTTAATCCTGTTTTTCTCCCTTCAAGTTCATCTTCCATATAGTTATTTTAGATGATTCAAAGTTCTGCCTCTTCTGAGCCTCCTGTCACTCTCTAACAAGCATGTGGCCAACTGTTCGAAATGAGCTGATCATTATTCCATTTGATAATTGTTTCTCCCAGTTTCAAAATAGCGATCAAAAGATCCTAAATCTTCCATTTAATTTGTGCCGCAAAGTAATCTAGTCTTAGCAATTACATCTACCTGTGCAGGATGAGTGGCATGTCCTGATTTTGCTGCTGAAATCTTTTCCTTGGCAGCAGTCTTACCCTCTATGTGGGGGGATTGATTGTGATGCTCAGCACAAGGGGGACGGGTATTTGTTATTTGGTGATATCGCCAAATGGAGGGGGAAGAAGATGAAGTACACCATGGCTGATATTCAAAAGGAGTTCACTGCGATGTGTGCTAGTACGAGTCAAATACTACCTCCGAAAATGAGAGGGAGTATAAGAGAGGGAGAATCGACCTTGTGCAGCTTGAGATTATCATGGGATTTTTGGAGCATCTGACTCCTCTGCTCATCTCTGAAAGAGCCATCCAGTTAGTCCCACTCCTTCCATCTTTCCCTATGGCCACGCAATATATTTATTTTCAAGCATTTATAAAATGCCCTTTTGAAAGTCACTATTGAATCTGCTTCCCCAGTCCACTTTGGGCCATCACCATTAGCAGTGTAAAATAATTCTCAACTTCTTTCTGGTCCTTACGCCAATTATCTTAAATTTGTCTCCTTTAGTTACTGATTGTTGTTTGAAATGGTATTTTCTTATTTACCTTATGAAAACTCCTTTTAAGTCTGATCTAAGAACACAATTCCAAGCTCTCCACATAACTGAATTCTCACATCCTCGGTATCATTCTCCTCTATGTCCTCCCCAAGACCTTGACCACTTTCTGAAAGTACGGTGCCCAGAATTGGGCACAAATGCCAGATGAGGACTAACCAGTGATTTATAAATGAGTGACATAACTTCCTTAATGCTAATAATTAAATTTGATTGGAAATGCAGTAGGCCCGGAAACAATGCATTATCTGTGGTGCGAAGGTTAGGAATTCAAGCATGTTGCAAAATACCCCCCAAAAAACTGAAGGTAAAAGATTAAGGGCGCGATTCTCCGCAAAGGCGGAGAGTCGTGAAGGCTGCGATGAAAACGGCCGTGTTTCACGGCAGCCTCCGCGCCCCCTCCCGGGACCCGATTCTGCTCCCCGGTCGGGGCTAGCATCGCGGCCCCGTGAACTACGGTATCGCGGGCGTAACGAATTTCTCTAAGCCCGCGCGCCAAAGTTAGCGATGGCTTACGCATATGACGACGTCAGCCGCGCATGCGCGGATTGGACGACTCCAACCTGCGCATGCGCAGATGACGTCATCCACGCATATGCGTCAGACCCGCGCATGCGCGGTCCGTAATGCCCCTCAGCCGCCCCGTGGACTGATCCAGCGGGACGGCGGAGTAACAACGAGTGCGCGGGGTAAGTACCTGATGCCCACGATTGGTGCCCACCGATCGCGGTCCCATGCCACCCTTGGCACGGCCGTGCCAATCGGTGGCATGGTTGTGCAGAACGGCATTTTGGCGCCGTTTTCATGAACCTGTATAGCAGGTGTATTCAAATTCGTGAAAATGGCCGTAAAGGCCTTGGAAATCGGCCCATCGGCCAGGGGAGAATCGCTGCTCGCTGTAAAAAAACGGCGAGCAGCGATTCGTGTCGGGGGGCGGGCGTAGGGAGGGGGGGGGGGGGGGAGAATAGCGGGAGGGCGTCGGACCAGCGTCGGCGTAAAAATTTGCACCGCCCGCTATTCTCCGCCCCGTCGTGAGTGCGGAGAATCGCGCCCTAAATGTTTTGATATTGAATAGGTTAAAAACATCAGGTGGGATTTTCCAGCCCTTCCTGTCGATGGGATCTTGCTGTTCCACCAATGTCGCCCTGTGCAGCGGGTTCACTGGCGGTGGGGCGGGCAAGCCATGCAAAATGGAATAGACGTTGGTGGGAAGGGAAGATCCGGCCGGTGGCCAATGGCTTGCTGCATCCGTTGAGGGAATACCCACTGTGGGTGGGAGACCAGAAACCCCCAGCCATCGTCTTTATTAAATTATTACTGCTGGACTTTAAACCTCTTCACATGACTCGAGCATTAAGTTTAAGCTGGCACGGGCATAAAAAAAAGTTTATCAGAAAGTCACAAATTATAATCAATTGCAGCTTCAGGGAATCAATTTAACCAAGTTTGATTGAATAATCTTCAAGATCACACGTTTAATGTGATTGAGGGAAGTAATTCGATTCATCTTAGTTCATTCATCCAGAAAAATCCTACAGCTCTCCCAGCATTTGATTCCTGTTTAAATAATTCCAATGTTTTTACCTCCACTGTTCCACCAAACATTCAATCGGAGTATTAACCACTCTTTGTACAAATAACTATTTCCGGACATTGGTCACACATTTGCATTTTACATGGTTACATCACTTTTGACAAGGTGCCACACAAAAGGTTGCTGCATAAGATAAAGATGCATGGTATTAAGGGTAAAGTAATAGCATGGATAAGGGATTGGTTACTTAATAGAAAGCAAAGAGTGGGGATTAATGGGTGTTTCACTGGTCGACAATCAGTAGCTAGTGGTGTCCCTCAGGGATCAGTGTTGGGCCCACAATTGTTCACAATTTACATAGATGATTCGGAGTTGGGAACCAAGTGCAATGTGTCCAAGTTTGCAGACGACACGAAGATGAGTGGTAAAGCAAAAAGTGCTGAGGATACCGGTAGTCTGCAGAGGGATTTGGATAGGTTAAGTGAATGGGCTAGGCTCTGGCAGATGGAATACAATGTTGACAAATGTGAGGTTATCCAATTTGGAAGGAATAACAGCAAAAGGGATTATTATTTAAATGATAAAATATTAAAACATGCTTCTGCGCAGAGAGACCTGGTGTGCTACTGTATGAGTCGCAAAAAGTTGGTTTACAGGTGCAACAGGTGATTAAGAAGGCAAATGGAGTTTTGTCCTTCATTGCTAGAGGGATGGAGTTTAAGACTAGGGAGGTTATGCTGTAATTGTATAAGGTGTTAGTGAGGCCACACCTGGAGTATTGTGCTCAGTTTTGGTCTACTTACCTGAGAAAAGGACATACTGGCGCTGGAGGGTGTGCAGAGGAGATTCCCAGAGTTGAGGGGGTTGGATTACGAGGAGAGGTTGAGTAGACTGGGACTGTACTGGTTGGAATTTAGAAGGATGCAGGGGGACCTTATAGAAACATATAAAATTATGAAGGGAATAGATGGGATAGATACCGGCAGGTTGTTTCCACTGGCGGGTGAAAGCAGAACTAGGGAGGCATAGCCTCAAAATAAGGGGAAGTAGATTTAGGACTGAGTTTAGGAGGAACTTCACCCAAAGGGTTGTGAATCTATGGAATTCCTTGCCCAGTGAAGCAGTTGAGGCTCCTTCATTAAATGTTTTTAAGATAAAGATAGATAGTTTTTGAAGAATAAAGGGATTAAGGGTTAATGGTGTTTGGGCCAGAAAGTGAAGCTGAGTCCACAAAAGATCAGCCATGATCTCACTGAATGGCGGAGCAGGCTCAAGGGGCCGGATGGCCTACTCCAGCTCCTAGTACTTAAGTTCTTATGTTCTTAAAACTGCCTCCCCTTTCCCAAATCTTGCAATTTGAGCTGATACATTTTCCAGATTTATCTTTCTCACATATTTTATGGCTACGAAAAGATGCTACGAGAAATCTCATTTAAACCTAATAAAATTTGTTTTCCACAGTCAGGGAAAACAGGCAAGGTAGACCATCAACACAGAAGCACACGTTAGTTCAACATTAAACGCAGAGCACATGTTCATTAATTGAAGGCAATTTAAATATTCAATGTCATACCTTGAATGAGATGGCATTTTGCACAGACCTAATTCAGCCTCGACACACTTGATTGTTCTGAAGAAAAATCATAAAATAAAACATGTAAAGAAACTTACTTTTGGGCGAGATGCTAGCTATAGCTGAAAGCAAAATTTTAAAAATTAGCACATACCTCATGGGCGGTTAACCAGTCCCTCAAATGGGAAGTGTACTCCTTTTGTATTACTGGCGCAAGTTATTTATGGATATGCCTTCGGCTATCGCTTCAGTGCCCCTTACAAATTAAAGTTGCACTTCATTTATAAATGGATTGTTGAAACTAAAGTATATCTGTTTGATATGGCTTATATCACTGTAGGAAGCATAGACCACGGGCAGATTATCCTGATGTACTATAGAAATGCAATGTGGCAGGTGACCTACATTTGTCCAAGGCAGAAAATAAATTTCTTGACTTAACATGGACTAATGATCTCTTTGCTTCTGACTTAAAGCCACAGTGCCTCATTAATAAATACAAAGATTAAATAACATTTACACAATTCTTTCACCATGTCTGCCTTGTTAAAATAATTTTTTGTTAGTTAATACATTGGTTATTTCTCCTGAATTCTACAGTTCTATATTATTTAACTCTCCTCATGACTCTCTAAGATTATCCATTGATTAGAAAGATCCCGCATTCTTTGTAGAATTAGCTGATTTTAGCCAGAAGAATAGGAATGGTCCTAAGATTTGCCACCTGGGTTAGAAAAGTTCTGTTCCAGATTGCTGTTCAGTGACGGAAGATTTGCTATAATCAACGGAGGATAGAATTATGCTCAGCTTTAATGCTCTTGGTGGTAAGGAGTCAACTGAAACTCATCATCAAGGTTCACGTAAAATAACCAATTAGCAATTGTAATAAATATTGAACATACAGTGCAGAAGGAGGCCATACGGTCCATCGAGTCTGCATCGACCCAACCAAGCCCTCGCTTCCTCCCTATCCCCGCAACACAATAACCCCTGCTAACCTTTTTGGTCACTAAGGGCAATTTAGCATGGCCAATCCACCTAACTTGCATGTCTTTGGACTGTGGGAGGAAACCGGAGCACCCGGAGGAAACCCACGCAAATACGGGGAGAACATGCAGACACAGTGACCCAGCGGGGATTCGAACCTGGGACCCTGGCGCTGTCTAGCCACAGTGCTATCCACTTGTGGTACCGTGCTGCCCTAAAGATTGACTGCTTGAGCGGGGTGTTGAAACTGTAACCCAGCAAGGAGCCAGTACTATTTGAAAAGGAAGGAAACTAGGGAAGGGAGAAAACTGTTGAGGGAACTATTGATTCAATCCAACATGTCTTTGGTTCATGTTGTCCATAGAGGATCAATGTGCAGAAAGTGAAACAAATCAACCCTCCGAAATTGAAGGATAGAAGTTAAGTTCTGGAATAAAACATTGTGCATTGGATGAACATTATTCTTAATTGATATAAAGAACAGTCAATGATTACAGCATTTGGTTAAAAATTATGCAAAACTATGCAAAAACTACAGGCTTTTTAAGAGCATCCTTCTACTTTTAGCATTCGAACAGATCGGACTCATGTCATGGAATGAGGACATTCAGTTGAGCCCATGCAGGCGCTCTGCAAGAACAATTTGGCATGTTCCACTCCCCAGTTCTTGCCATGTGGCCCTTCAATTCCTTTTCTCTTTATGTGTTTATCCAATTCCCCTTTGAAAGCCCGGTTGGTTTCTGCCAACTGGAACAGTTTCTCAAGACATGGTTAAGAGTCCTGCAATTCACATTCCAAACTGCTGATGTATCAAAGTCCCTGCTGGGTCAGAATTTGCTTCCATTGTTACAGACCCGAACATGGCACTCTACACAAGCATATCTGAGCTAGAAGAGCAATCCAATTCAGAAATGAATCTTTATCGATTATTCATCGTTCCTCTCAAGCACGTTACATGAAAACTGGATATTTGAACAAAAATTTTAGCTTGCCTTTAACTGAACAACAAACAGCTTGCATTTGTGCAGCATCATTTTATGGTTTTGGAGACGAAAGGTGTGTTAGGGCTGAGAAGCTTTTTGAGGAGAGGGTGGGAAGGGGTGTTGGTGGAAGGGGATTTGCATTTTAAAAAGGAGCCAGTTTTTGAGGTAATGGAACGCTTTACAATGCCAATTTGCACCAGGGTCAGGAGGAAAGTTATACAAACTGCTTAGTGAGAAACGGGGCAGAGATAGGCAGGGGTCAGCGTTAGAGTGGAGAGACTGGGAAAGGTTTGGTTTGGTGAGGATGGTGTAATGGGAGAACCACCAGAGAGGATTTAACAAATGGGGGCCGACTTTGAGCCCACTTTTGACGTCAGTGGGAACAGCGACATGGACGAAAAATTTGGTGAGAATCGGAAAACGCAGTTCTTTCTGGTGCGATAGCGATTTCTAATTTTCTAGGTCCCTGGCTGGCAGCATGGAAGGCTGGACACCTCATTTTAATACTATGATAATATAATATTAAATAGTGAGCCCTCCCTCTGGGATTTACCCACTCACTGAATATTCATTGATCGCCGGTTTCAACAGCTTTATGATAACGAGAACCTGCCAAACGCACCTCCGAAGGGGATACTGGAGGTGAGCACCTGGGTAGCAATTACTATCCAGGTTGGCCGGGATGGGGGTGGGTTCAGTATTCGCATCTTGGAGGGTGGGGTGACCTGCAGGAGCTACTCGTAATGGTTCCAACATTCATGGGCAGGGCGCTAAAGGAGAATAACAATGACCTGCATTGAGGACAGAGCGCTGCTTCTCTCATCCTCGGGTGATATGCCTGACTCCTGCCTGACAGAGCTGAACGTGTCCTGCCAGTGAGATGGCTCATCAAGGGGTTCAAAGCTCGACTGCCGCTTCGGGGGTCCAGCTGGGCAGCCTCTCAACACTTGTCAGCCCTTGGCATCTTCATCACCAGAGAAGAGTGGGAGACATGAGAGGCAGGAGTGTTGATATTGTTTGGTGGTGGTGGTGGGGGGGGGGGGGGGGGGGGGGTGGAGAGCTACCTTCTGTTTATAGGAGATTGGGGGCCTTCTGCCAGCAGTAGTGCATCTTACTGTGTCGTCAGTGCGGGATATGGGATAGATATTGCACGGTCATTCTCACACTCCACAGGGATGAAGCACTGAGTGTGAGCAAGGGTTCGCGGAGCATGGCGTCCTGAAATGACAGCATGGGAGGATCTGTATGGGTGAACAAAGTGATGTTTAATATCAGATCGATATCAAAATGGTGGACTTATTGCCTCATCAGTGCCCACTAGTTGCCAATAATTTCCTAATCTGCCTCACCCTCCCTGTATATCTAGGTGTGTCCTCAGGATCCCCAGTTGAGGTTGAGGCAGCCTGGTGCTTTCATGTCCTGTTTTCTGAGGTGACCTTGATGGGTGTCCCCTGGAGAGCTTGCAGCTAGAGTGTCTAAGCCTATTTTTAGGCTGCACAGGTGTTGCACCTCGATGTGTGGAGCTGGAGGTGTATCGCTCACAGAGAGGAGTTACCAGATGATCTGGCCAACCCAGGGTGTGCTGGTTGGAAGGTGTTGGACTGTGCTCCTGCCGGCCCTCTTCCCTCCGGATACCCCGGGTCCACAGGGATAGAGGCGCAGCTAGAGTGAGATCCAGAAGCCTCGCCGTCCTCTGGTGCTGTCAGTAATGGATTCCCGCCAGGCCTGCACCATGCAGTTGAAGCCCTGCACCATGCAGTTGAAGCTGGACTCATGCCCTCAGCCATGAATGTCAGTTGAACCATGGAACGGACATCTCCCACCATGGACTGCAAGGTCTCCACTGCAGGCGGCGCAGTGTTGGCCTCGCTGCGTTGGAGTGACAGCATCATCTCCTCGGACAGAAGGTGATGGGACTTCTCCAATCGGCCTTGCAGCCCAAGGAGGGATAATGTTATTTCTTCCTGATGCCTTAGCAGTTCCAGAATCTCTGGGATGACCGGATCCCTCCATGTGCTGGTTCCCTGGGATGATCCTTCCTCTGCTTGCAGTGGATTTTCAATTATGTGGAGCTCACCAGTCCGTAACGCAGAGGCCTGCTGACTCGTTAATCCCACTGAGGTGTGAGTATCTGCGCTGGTGGAGGGTGCAGGTGACAGATGTGACGCCTCCTCGATTTGCGTCTCTGAGATGTCTCCCTCAGACCTGTTCGGGCCTGTGGTGTCAGAGGATCCGAGGATGGTCTGTGTCGACTGATTGTCTTGCAAGGGAAGTGAGATGGCATTGGTGTGTCATGGAGGTATAAATGATAGGAGAACGTTAATTCATGTGAAGCTTGTACTATGGCTGCATATGTTGATGGTCTCACTTATATCTGTTGCCCTACTTTGCCCTCTGCACACACGCGGTCCTGTTCCTCACCTGCCAGCTCAAGGGCTCTCTTCTTAAAGGGCGTTCGACATCTCATCTCGTGGATGTGCCCGCTCACACTGGTTGTGCTCGAGTTTGTCCTCAAATGAGACAGATGGGGTAAGTGTAGGCGGGAGTCCTGCCAGGTCAGATAGTGGTGAGGTCTGGGATGCATTGGCGTGAATGGCAGCGGGACTATGAGGAGCAGATTATCTACTGGGGGAAACATGAGGAATGGGGGTGTTGGGGGGTGCTCCATTTGAAGTGTTGGGAATCCATGAGGTGGCTGGAAGAAAGATCACTATGGAGTTGTGAAGGGTGTGTGAAGGTGTGCAGCTCTGCACCATTGCGGTCACTGCCTCCCAGAGTGGTCATGACGTGGAGATGCCGGCGTTGGACTGGGGTGAGCACAGTAAGAAGTCTTACAACACCAGGTTAAAGTCCAACATGTTTGTTTCAAATCACTAGCTTTCGGAGCACTGCTCCTTCTTCAGGTGAAAGAAGAGGTATGTTCCAGAAACATATATAGAGACAAATTCAAAGATGCAAGACAATACTTAGAATGCTGGCATTTGCAGGTAATTAAGTCTTTACAGATCCAGAGATAGGGGTAACCCCAGGTTAAAGAGGTGTGAATTGTCTCAAGCCAGGACAGTTGGTAGGATTTTGCAAGCACAGGCCAGATGGTAGGGGGTGAATGTAATGCAACATGAATCCCAGGTCCCGATTGAGGCCGCACTCATGTGTGCGGAACTTGGCTATAAGTTTCTGCTCGACGATTCTGCATTGTCGCGCGTCCCGAAGGCCGCCTTGGAGAACGTTTACCCGGAGATCAGAGGCTGAATGCCCTTGACTGCTGAAGTGTTCCCCGACTGGAAGGGAACATTCCTGCCTGATGATTGTCGCGCAATGTCCGTTCATTCATTGTTGCAGCGTCTGCATGGTCTCGCCAATGTACCACGCTTCGGGATATCCTTTCCTGCAGCGTATGAGGTAGACAACGTTGGCCGAGTTGCACGAGTATGTACCGCGTACCTGGTGGGTGATGTTCTTGCGCATAATGGTGGTATCCATGTCGATGATCTGGCACGTCTTGCAAGCGATTGCCATGGGAGGGTTGTGTGGTGTCGTGGTCACTGTTCTGAAGTCTGGGTAGTGACCTTGCTTGATGGACATCTGTGGGAACGCAGGTAGAGGATATCACATCTCTATCCATGCCAATCAAGAGTTTGGTATGCGTTCCCTCCTAAAATCTTGGTTCTGTCTTCCTGGCAGCCATCCCCTGATTGGACATGGGAAAGGTACAGCAGAGTGCTGGGGCGGCATTTAGAAGGAGCGCCCCACTGATTAGAGAGATTAGGTTTTCCTGGGTGAGCGAAGCAGCCACTAGCGTAGGGTGAATCACATGGGGAAAAAATTGTCAAAGAGTCTCAATATTTGGTGAATCCGTGTTGATGGGATTCTTATTGGTTATCTCACTAGAACCAACACTTATGGTAACATTCCACCCGTGGTCTCTTTCTTGAGGACAAAAATTTGTGAGCTGGCAACACATATTACAAGTGAAAATGGAGGGAGCAGGGAGATAGGTCTGAGGAGATCGTTTGTGGAAAAAAGAAACTGGAATTATGATCATGAACCTGGATGGGTAGCTGGTTTTGATGAAAGAGCCACAGCTCTGTTTGATGTTTCCATATTTAATTATAAGCACATACAGGCCAAGGAAAATGGAGGTGTGGTTTTGAATTCAATGCAGAGAGGCCAAGGAGAGCTGAGGAGGAGATTGAAAGAATGAAGAGTTATACAGTGCACTAGACTGTTTGAGGCAAGGAGGGAGGACATCTTGGGGAGAATCTTTGGTTGGGATTTGTGTAACATAAAAATAACACGGATTTCAAAGGTTAGATAGACTTACGGAACAGGGCGAAATATTTGCAGGAGGAAAAGGTTCTAAAAGTATTAAGGGAGAAACCGAGGTGTAACTTGGCGATAAGGACCATACTGACACTATAGAGGTTTGGATATGGTAGGTAGTGGGACGTTTAGCTTGGCTAGAGACAGATATTGCTAATATTGAGCCAAATTTCATCCACAAACAAGGAAGGCAATATATTCATCACTATGGAAGATTCAAATGCTTTTTCAACCATAAAAAAAATCACATAGCAACTGTAAATAATATTGATGCCTAGAGGTCATGCTGCTCTAGATCCTTGGAGACCAGCAATATTTTGAAAAGTTAGTCACAGTTTGAATTAAATTGTAAGAGTATACCTTCCACAAAATGCATTTTGCTACAACAGTAGATTTTAAAGTTCATTTCAAGAGTTACAAGGTATGGTTTTTAGTCCTACTCCAGAAACTTGATCACTAAAATGTGGGCTGACAGTTCAGTGCAGTACTGGGGAAACAGGGCAGGACATTGGCACAGTGGTTAGCACTGCTGCCTCACAGTGCCAGGGACCTGGGTTCGATTCCAACCTTGCGTGACTGCTGTATGGAATCTTTCAGTGTCTGTGTGGGATTCCTCCAGGTGCTCAGGAGTTACCTCCCACAGTCCAAAGAAGTGCAGGTTAGGTGGATCGGCCATGCTAAATTGCCCCTTAGGGTGGCGTTGCAAGAATAGGACCGGGGATTGGATCCAGGTACGGTGGTCTTTCAAGGGTCGGTATAGACTCGATGGGTCAAATGGCCTTCTTCTGCATTGTAGGGATTCTATGATATATTTTGGATAGGACATCAAGAGTCATAAAAAAGTGAATGATAAAACCTGCTCGTCATTTCCTGGTTTGCTGCCTGTGAGGATTCTTCAGTGTGATTGGCTACTTAGCCTAATTGATGACACCGCCATTATTGATGTCAGAGATCCCATAAAGCTGGCACCAAAATGGTGTTATGTAAATCGTGTATCTTTGGTTGTTGGAGTTCCTCAGGCCAATATCTTAGGTCCAATCACTTTCAGCCATTTCATCAATTACATTCCTAGGTCAGACATAGGGGCAATTCACTGATGGTTACACAATTGGTAGTTCTATTTGTAATTTATTGGATACTGAAGAAGTCTGTACTGCATGCAGCAAGATCTGGACAATATTGAAGCTTGGACTAAGAAGTGGTAAGGAACATTCACACCACAAAAGTCTAAATACCATTGGCACTCAATGGCATCACTGAAAATCCCTGAAAGATTGTCAGCTTTCTTTGACGTCAACAGCGAGCACCATCACTTTCACTGTTGACTTCAAAATCCAGGTCAATATTTCTGCTTTGAATCTGTCATCATTAAATAGGATAATGTTGAGTTCACATCCGACGTTGGGACCAGCCAACATTGTGCAAGAGGCGGAAGTCACATTTTCAGTTAGACCTGTCTGTTTCTGCCAAGGCCAGACACATTTCGACTTAATATCCATCTAGCCAGGAGTATAACGTTTGGAATCTCTAAAATTTATTAGAGGCCAGTGTTAAACATAAAACCACAAAGCTGTGAAACAGTAATATTGTTTAATGTCTTCATCGCAATTCTTTCATAATTGTATGATGCGGACTTGAGCTCTAATCCTTTTCAATGCAACCTCTTTAGGTCTAGCTTTTTGGATTGTTCTATTAGGACTCCACACTAATTTAAACTCAAAAACATGGTGATTATATCCTAAGCCACAATACATTATTATGCATGTTGTGCACTTAAATATTGCCAATATCACAGCCTGGAAAATCCGGTGGTTTATAAAGATTGAAAATCTAAAAATAAATCAGACTGCACCAAATTATGCGGACTTATGCTGGAATGAAAAGCAGCCGAAACAGACTATTGCCTAAAAGACTACGCGCCTCTTCCAGTGAACCAAAATAGATGAAATGGTTCCACACACAGTAAATTACAACATTATCAGTGTACAGCAGTGAAGAATGCTTAATGAGGTTGTGTTTTTCAGAATGCATCTGTAAAAAGCAATTTTTTGGGTTAAAATTTCTACAACATGTTTTTAATATATGTGGTGAACATCATGACTGGGTTACAAACCCAATTATTGCCCAGGAAGTTATTCAGGTGAGATGTGAAACCAAGGTCCCAGCTCCCTTCTCAGGGGGATGGACAAGATCCCATGGCACTATTTTGAAGAACAGGGGAGCTCTTCCTGGTGCTCTGGCCAATATCTATCCCATAACTAACATCACGGAAACAGATAATCTGGCTATTATCACACTGCATTGCCTACATTACAACTATGATGACACTTCAAAAGTACTTAATTGGCTGTAAAATGCTTTGGAACACCCAGAGTTTGTGAAAGGCACGATACAAATTCTGACTTCTTTCTATCATTTTCTCTTTCTTCTTTTTATTTTATATTAAAATGAGCAGAACCAACTGGACCTTTAAGACGTACAGAAACGTAGAACATTGAATCATGAATAGGTCATTTTGCCCTTAGAACCTGTTCTGTCATTCAATATGATCGTGGCTGATCCTATCTCAATGTCATGCTCCCGCACTCTTCCCACACTCCCCGGGCCCCTCTCAGGCGGAAGTCTAGCGAGCGTGAATTACTACAAGTATTGACAAACGTGGACTGGGCACCATGGCTGTGGAAGGGAAGCGAGAGGCTAAAAAAAACCCAGAGAAAAACCATTGAAAACTGCCGGGCCTGCTGAGGAATGGCTGCTCAGGCCAGGGCAGTAGTGGGTAGTGACTTGGTGCCAAGTCCATGGACGTGGGGTGTCTCCTTGGGATCGGGGTGGTCTGGCTCAGATCACCATTGCTGCAGTCTGTCTTTTAAACGCACCCCTTTGGTGCTACTTCCAAGTTCTTGGTTGCTCACATTGCTGAATGCTATCGTGTCCTTTAAATGCTCAGCAGGCTTCTGGTCATCTAGGAGCCCACCCAGGCCACCCCTCTGGACATCAGCTACAGTGAGTGTGTAGTAAGTGGAGTGCTTAAAAACAGCTCCAGCTGTCAGGCTCTTTGGTGCTAACTCCGGCCCCAGCGGTTAGAACATCCGTTGGGCAGGAATTGTTCAGAATTTGCACCAGCAAAATGCTGACCCATTAGCCTGTACCTGAATTTCTCACCGAACAGTGTCACCTACGGGAACACGAACCGTATGCAATTCATACCTGGCGTCAACACCTAGTCTCCCAAACAGAGAATTTCACCCAATGTTTTCCACCCCTTGTTGCTTCTTAGCTCCACCAGACCGATCTGTATCTTGATTTTTTGAGCCTCTTTTCTTTCTCACCACTGCTCAGATTTAATCCTTAATAATGCGACCCCACCTCCTTTCCCTTTTTGTCCGTCCGACCTAAATATCAAAAATCCTTGGATATTCTGTTCCCAGCCTTGGTCACTCTTCAGCTACGACTCCGTAATCATATTTTACCTCTGCATTCCAATTAGTTTACATTATTGTGAATGCTTTGTGCCTTCATATACAATACCTTTAGACTTGTCTGTAACAGGTGGAAAATCCCGCCTCTGCCGCCAAAAAAACCCTTGCGGGTTGCTCGGTAAATCCCGCCAATTATTTTTACTTTTTTTTGTACTGTGGCCCTATTTGCTGTCAGCCCTCATTTCCTCCGCCTTCCCCTTTTCCGTCTCTCATTTCCATATCTGTCCCCCTCTTGTGTCTCCGTGCTCAGGTTCTCATTCCCCTGCCACTTGAATTCAAACCCGCCCCCACATGACTAATAATGAGGACATTGGTCCCCATCCTGCTAGGTGCAACCCACTCAGCTAGCACAGTTCCCATCTTCCCCAGAATCGGTCCCAATGCGTCAGGAATCTAAGCCCTCTCTCCGAAACCATCTCTCGAGCCACTTTTAATTTTGGTGGAGAATATTGTTTTTTAAATTCCACCAAATGTTTACTAGCCATGCTTAGGTGAAACCAAAATGGCATTTTAAGATCTGATTATTAGTCATAAGAATGCAAAGGCCATAAGAAACAAATAGAATTGATTTTTTTGAAATTCCATTGGCTTTTGGGGACTTCCGTTGGAGACAGAAAAAGCAGAAACAGGAACAAAGTATAATCTCAGGAATGTGAGAACTGTGTGACCCAATTTTGTTTGAAACACGTTCAAATTTCTAAAAATAAAACAAGCGCTTCATCACCTGTCGATGTCTGTTTGATATACTGTTCGCGAGCCCCAAAACAAAAGCTCATTGTTAACAAAAAAATCTTTGTCTGAAGCTGGTGGCCTATTCAACTGCTCTGCTTTCCTAATGCATTTTGGCAGCCAACTTCATCTCCTGGAGAATAAGTGAAGGCAGCGATCAGCATTTGTGTGACAGAAGCACATGAGGGGTGAGTCTATGTAGAACTGCAATTATGGTAGAATCCAGTTGTACCTACCTGACTGACATAAATAAAAATAGTTGCTAATAAAAAAGCTTGCTCATCAAGAGCTCATATTCATATAGGTTCCTCGGAGTCTGTGCTTTATGGATTTTCACAACTCATCATTTGTAGAATTTTCACAGACGCATGGTATTCCCAATGCGTCACTTGGCATAATTTAACTTTGCTGTAGAATGGAAAATTCTGTTTTAATGTGGTGGCAAAGATGCCTAGATCAGCTCGTATGTAGCATTTGCAGATCTGTGCCAACTGGGAGGCTGCAGAAAATACTATCGGAGATGATTCCCTTAAAATATAGTTACCAACAGGATCAAAAGTTCCCCAAGCATAGCCCTAAGGTTTATTGATGATGCAGGATTACTAAACCCTGTACAGGAAAGGTAACACCAAGTAGTTTGTTTCCTGGAGCTGTTGGACACCAAAGGATATAGAAAACATGGTGAATCTGTGACGAGCTTAAAACTTTCGGTCAAGGCTTTTCCTGGGTGATGTGTTAATGATCTAGCCAGATACATTACCTTTCTTTCATATATCGCTTTGTCCCTTTCTTGGTGTCTGTAATGACCCATTTTGGTTGAAAGTTTGGGAAATTTCTTGTCAGTAGTTTCTGTGGTCTCTGCGTGATTCTTTTTATGGTCAAGTGCCTGATTTAGCACCTTGGCCGATTTAATTTTCCAGGGTAAAATTGGGCATGACATGAAAAGGGTCGACGCACCCAAACACCTCAGGTTAAAATTAACCCCATTCGATACGTTCCAAATGTGAAGCAAAACTAAATGTCCACCTAAAGACCC
Organism: Scyliorhinus canicula; assembly: GCF_902713615.1. Lineage (NCBI taxonomy): Eukaryota > Metazoa > Chordata > Chondrichthyes > Carcharhiniformes > Scyliorhinidae > Scyliorhinus > Scyliorhinus canicula. The sequence continues at coordinate 78,403,213 of NC_052158.1, read as the reverse complement.
CACAGCACAAGTTCAAAAATTCTCCTCATGCCTTGGTGGAAATTTGTCCCTCAACCAGCCTCAAAAAAATGGATGAATTGGTCCTTCATATTTTGCTGTTTGTTGGGCCTTGTCTGCAAACTGGATACTGTCACATGACAGAACTTTAAAAACAATTCACTGTTCAGGAAGCACTTTAAGATGATTTGACAATAGGAAAGGGTTCTATCTTGAAGCAACATCTTTCTTCAAAAACTTGCCCCTTCACAGTCTGCTTATCTCTGTGAGGTGACCTTTTGGTGTTTTTTTTTGTTCCATTTCCTCAAAAGCTTGCCTTTACATTCTCTCAAATGCACGCATGAATATAGTCATTCAGCATTTTAATGTGTACTTGACATATTTGTGGAATGGCATAATATTTTCAAGTGTTTAATGAATTAGCATTGAGTACCAAAGTGTTTACAATGAAGAAATTTACTGCTATTGGAATTGTTTTTGTGTGGATTTGATTTATGACATGATGGAGAGAAATTATGAATTTATGGAAAATTTAAAGGCATGGTATACTTTTACACTGCCTCATGTGGAGCATTTAGCATCTGGGGTCAATAAATTACTACTAACTTTCTGTTCTCCTTTCTGCAGGCTTTCATTGGAGACTCAAGTAAGGCTGCATGTTGATGGTGAGATATAAATCTGTTTAACATGTGTGTTTGACATCATACCTCAAGAGCAATGAGCTCATGAGAGATACTTTATATTGCCCAAAACTAAATTCTGATCTCTGTGCGGATGCTGCTTATACCATGTGTTTAATGTACCATTTCAATTCACGCATAGGTTGCAATAAAAATTAGTTTTGCTTGGTGTTGTAGCTTATTATCCATCATATTTCTTACCCCTAAGAAGGTCTCAAATTTGGGGTCTATATACCATCGGCAGCAGCTGTCCCTGTATTCGAAGGTGAGACCCAGCTCAGGGTCATGAGATTCTGCCATGAGTCTTCATGCAGCTGAACAGGCTGATTCGTGACCCATGGATCTTTGGGCACATGGGCAGGATGTCCCACAAGGTAGTGGGATTCAGGGTGTCAGATTTGCTTTACTTTCCCTTCTAGAAGTTAACTCTTATGATTCTCCCCCCCCCCACCCTCATCCTTCATATCCCCTCACGGCTTGCAAATCTCCCCATCTGAGAGACTAAGTGGACAAATCATTTACAGGCCATCAGTTTGCAGTTGGCTGTCAGGAGGGTTTGTTTTTCAAATTAAAGAAGATTCCACATCTAAGGAGTCCCTGGGTGGGATCTTACCATCTTTTTTCTCCAAAGTGTTAGGCTCATATTGAAAGCTGCCGTGTAGCTTTCTGGTTGCACTCACCGGTTTTCACTCCAGACCTCGCATCTCTACAAAGAATATAAATGATTGGGTGTGTTTAACGGCATCACTCTGGTAGGGCCTGATAGAGCTGGCACCCGGCTCCAGGCTCCAGAGAGATTGTGGCCCATTTTTAAAAGGTGCCCAGTTCAACCTCTTTCTCCCCCCCCCCCCCCCCCCCCACGCAACCAGACAATCAATCATCAGGGACACCCTTGCCCTCCGTATAACCATCGGAAACTCCCCACCCCACCCAACAACCGGACAATCATTCGGGACCAGCCCCCCTCAACCACCACCATGGAAGTATCACTGGCATTCCCCATTAGTGGCTGCTCCCTTCCCCACCACACATAAGCAAACTCCCCCCCAATCAGCTCCTCATGGGGATACCACAAGGGCTCACCCATGGCACCACCCCCTGGCACAGGTTGGCACTGCCAGGGGCATGCCCATCTTCTCCTGGGGGCTATACTTACTTTGCGCCCCCAGAGGGATCCCCTTGACTGAATCCTATATTTAAAAAGCTGTTGTAAATCTCGCCGATGTGATGATATTTAGTGAGAGGGATCATGTGACAAGGAGACCCTTTAATAATACTAAAACTTATCATCCATTTAAATGAAGTTCCCATCTTTTGTGGACCTTGTGACATCGTCGGAGAGGGGTGGGGAAAAAATAAATCATCGGGCAAGGAGATCTCTCTGGAGAAAATCACGTTTCCCAATTCTCTGATTTTCCATCATGGCACCGTTGTCTCTGACGTTGTTCGCAGGCTGAAAATCATCCCCCCCCCACCACTGGCATACCTGAGCAGGATATAAAGAGAAGCTTGTTGTCTGATCAGCCATCTTCCTTTCTCCTTTCATTTCCCAGCTTCTAATCTCTCTCCCTCTATCATAACCTTTCTATCCTGATATGTTTTATTGATATTGCTCGGGTCAGATCGACTCTGAGGTTTACTCTTATTTTTACTGAGATCAAAATAAACTGCCTTCCTCCAAATATCCACTGAACTCATTGTTTTCCAGGACTGTAAAACTCCCACAACCTCAGGCTTTAAAAAGTGAAAGTTTCGAAGTTGGTCCCATAACACAATGTCATTGCCTAACATGAAGTTATTGCTCAACAGAACAGACTCAAGGAACAGAATGGCATCCTCCTGTTCCTCTGACCAGATGTTGAAGAGTAAAGTTGGTTTCTCAGACTGGTACCTGAGATCAGGCAATTGAGTTATTTGGAGAGACTAGAGATGGTGATTTTTTTTCTCCTCAGACAAAAGGAGGTTAAGGGGGGCGATTTAATAGAGGTGTTGAAAAACTCTGAGGGGTTTTGATAGAATTGGCTGGGGAAATGGTTTTCACTTGCAGAAAGGCCAGTAGCAAGAGGTCACAGATTTAGAATAATTGGCAAAGAAACTGGAACAGGTTGAGGAACTTTTTCTTACTCGGCACTCTATAGTCTGGAATGCAATGACCGAATAGGTGGTGGAAGCAGATTCAAAAATAATGTTCTGAAATGAATTAATGTATTTGAAAAAGAAGGAATTTCCAGCTTATGTGGAAAGAGTGGGTGAGTGGGACTAATGGAATAGCTCTTTTAAAAGGCTGTCACAGATTACTGAGGTGATAAGAGTGCACAGACCTTCATTGTTCGCACAGTGGCCAATTCAAAAACTTCGGGGAGGATGGGGGGGGGGGGGGTAGATTCCCTGTCCCTACCCACTGGCGGGATCTTCCAGTCCTGCCAAAGGTGATTCCGCAGTGGGTTCTCTGATGGCAAGATGGGCGAGTCATGCAAAACATCGCAGACGACAGCAGAACCCGAAGATCCCATCTAAAGCCAATGACGAACCGCCTCTACCACCGGAAGATACGACTCCTGGGTGTATGTGTGTGGGGGAAGGGGGGGGGGGGATGGGGGGGGGGGGGGGTGGGGGGGGGGGGATCTACTGGTTCCTTGAGCATTTAGCCATGCTTTTGATAAATTAATATTGCTTTCCCGTTATGTGATGGGCTCGATAGGCTCCTTGGTGCTCCTTGGGTGGCATGGTGGCACCGTTGCTTCACAGCGCCAGGGTCGTAGATTCAATTCCTGCCTTTGCTGAGTCTGCACGTTATCCCTATGCCTGCGTGGGTTTCCACCGGGTGCTCCGGTTTTCTCCCAGAAGTCCTGAAAGACGCGCTGTTAGGTGAATTGGACATTCTGAATTCTCCCTCTGTGTACCCGAACAGGCGCCGGAATGTGGCGACTCGGGGATTTTCACGGTAACTTCATTGAGGTGTTAATGTAAGCTTACTTGTGACAATAATAATAAAAATTAATAAAGATTATATAATTCTAAGTGGCATTTACTGTTATACAGTGACCTTCACATAACTTTTCACTCCATCACAAATTAAAAAACCACATAAATACCTTCTCAATGACGTCTGCTATCCATCATATAATATGTACATGACATTACCTGTCTTGTACATGGGTTCTAAACATTGCTTCCTTAACCCATACAAGATAGAAAGCCATTAAGCTCATTATTTCTTTCACTTTCCTTTGATCTTAATAGTCCTGCTATGAACAGCTGGAAAGAATAACTTTGTTCTTCCCAGGTGTTCGGACAATAGCACACCTGCACGTGATCTCTTCACTTCAAAGCGATCTTGTGACCCATTTAAAAGAGAAACAAATAATTCATTGTGGGAAGCATACAGGGTAACAAGTCTGCATTTAGCTGCCGCAATGACTGTGTGATTCAACTCTGGTGCTCAGTAAACTTTGCACCACGACCAATCATTACACTTGTAAAAAGATAAAGCTGCTCTTTCTGCTCTGTGGTCATAGTGTAACAATATACAAATAGCCATTTAATAGTATCCCTTTACCCACTGGATATGGAATAAAAGATTTTCAATAAGTAACTGTTTATTCCTCGAGATAGATTACAATAGGCAGACTGTTCGTACTTGGTAGAATCCTGTACAATGGGTCCTGACCATTTCTCTTAAGAATCTCAATAAATTAAATCTTTTAGGAACACGTTTCTTTTTATTTCCTTACTTTAAAAAAAAAGAAAACTTGATTTAGTTTGTTATTTCTCTTTCCTTTTCTGCCCCCACACCACATTATATTTTTCAATCAAGGTACACAATCTGCTCTAAAGACTCTGTCCAGCCTCTCAAAGGCACATGATCATCACAGTCACTACGGGGAAAGCACTAAAGTATTACTCAGAACCTCTTCTGAGGAGAAGCAAGATTAAGGTTTAGGAACTCGTGGGAGATGCTAACTGGGGCCTGCTGCTATTCAATAGTACAGCAACACCTCTACCACCTGTGTATCTCAGCAGAACATACTTAGCAAAGCTGCCACACACTTTATGGGCACCTTCCCTCTCTTTTTTTTAAATTAGAGTTCAGTCAGGTTGGCACTCATATTTCAGATTTATGTCTGATAATGTACAGGATTGTCCTTAATGTCTGACCTGACTTGAACCTCAAAAGCAAAGTCGGAAACCAGACCAAAGTTGAAACTAGGAAGATACCAAAGGAATTAAAGTGAAAAACAAAAAGAGAGCAGGAGAATTTCAATCAAAACATTAATAACATTGAATTACTTGGAATTTATAACTCAACTGGGTTGTTCAGCCCAAATGGTCATGCCAGTGTTTATGCTCCACACGAGCTTACTCCCAACCTACTTAATCTAACTCTATCTTACAGGCTTTTCCTTCATGCAACTTATCCAGCTGCCCCTTAGATCTTCTCTGAACCACTTCATGCGGGAGAAATCTCTCTCTCAGCAAAGAGGTTTCTGCTGAATGATTTATTAGTGACTATCTCATCTTATATTTGTGCCCCTCACAATTAATGAGCACGTTTATTTTCTGCAAACTACCATTATTTTGCTGTACTTTACTTGTAATTTTCATAGACTCATGCACTTTGGGTCACAATATCTTCAGAGTTAAATTGTTTCCATTCTTTCCTTGCTGTGGTCTAATACAGAAAATATACTTCATGAATCTACCAAAGAAAGTACCAGGAAAAGTCTGATGAAGGCCTGACTTTGAATCTTAGAAACCCAACTCTCCTGGAAAAAACTTTTTGGAGGAAAGAAACGCATTTCAAAAAAATATTTATGCCACCAGATCGGTGTTGTGTTCTGCGATGTAACCGTTGTATGGATGTGCAGAGAACATACAGTTGTTTAACTATAAAGATGATTTATTAATAAACATGTGTAAAAGATAACTAAGGAACTACAATACAGATGATGGCTATTAAATGAATTCAGTGAATTCTCCTGGAGCTATTCTAAGTGCGACTATCTTCTTGTACGTATTACTACCAACTAGCAGGTGTAATGAGTCACATGGTAGATCTTGAACGCAACCAGTTGGTTGGAGGTCGCATTGCTAACTATATGCAGAACTGTGCACAGGCATATCACCACAAAAGGGAACGGGGATCACCATCTTTGATTCTGTCAACTGGCTCCTGAAAAATGTTCAGGTAACAAGCCAGGAATGTCGGTCACATCCCTTGTTTAAGGACGTGACTTTGTTGGTTCGAAATTCAACTCTCTAGTCTGATCTCTGCTCTGATGCCATGCTCATTTATCTCAGCCTGGTTTCAGCAGGGAATGCCGCATGTGGCCTCTGCACTGCTGGCCTGTGCAGTAGAAATAAATCAGCTTTCCACAGCCTTACAGAGCATTAGCGTGCCAGTAGACCAATAGGACTTTACGTTTACCCGGGGACTGATGGTCGATGGGGGTTTTGAGACCTTCCCGCTTCGACATAGCTGCGTTAGGTGCCATAATATGTCGGTCATTGAATTCTACTTTCAGCATCAGTCACTGCCTTCAGTAGAGAAAATGAAAAAAGTTAAAGGGGAGGGTGATGCTGAGAAATTATACTCAAATCTTTTTCTTTTACATGTATTGTGCCAGATAATAGTAGTTTCATTTACTATGAATAGATACAGCCTGCTCAGGCAGCAGACAATATTTGTTTGCTACTTATGCAAATATTGGCAAGACAACCTCTGCACAAGACTCTTTGGTGCAACATTATTTTTAATTCAAAGCACACGTTATGCCTCCCTCCTAAGCTCACAGAAACTAACTTGCTTTATAAAAGTTTTACCAAAAGATCTAACAAGGTCTTTTGTAAGACTTTTAAAGCTAACATTATAAAGGGGGTCTACAGAACTAAAATTAATAAGTGATTCTAGACAATAATTGTCTAGACAATGCAATGAAGACAGGATATAACGCTAGCACTGTTTAAGCTTCTGAACAGTGATGCAAAAGACGTGGGATTTTTAATGTAAGAGTAGAACTAGAAAATTCTAGTATTTTGATCAGTAAACATCCAGTTTTATGTTGCTGCATTTTACTTGATGAAATTACTTCTATAGCGCTTATAATCACTGTTACTTGATATTGCAATGGGTCTACTCTTAGGATCTCAGATTTATGGTGGTGGGGCCAGTTCCCCTGAGCCACACAAACTACATCGAGGTAGGTTTGAACTTTCACCTTCTGGCAGAATAAAGGCAATAGCAGATAAAGTCCAGCTGGTCCATTAATCCTAGTCGATTTGCAACTCAGGCTCGTGATTCCCAATGCTCACCACCCACCAACAGCCATGTCACCTCCTATAAAAAGCAATTAAAATAAAACTAGGCTAATTCAAAGGAAAAATAATTCAGCAAAGTTCTTCTCTAACCCCTGGAGTTTTCCCATGTTCCAGGAGATCACAGAGACCGTGAGGGACATAACCTCACTTATCCTAACCTGGACATCATCCAACTCCTTTTTTGAATGCTTACATGGAATCTGCATTCAGCATGCACCTATTCTCAAAGATCAGTGACCCCATGCAAAAAAAAAACACAACCTGACATCTAAACTAGTTCTAAACTTTCATAACAATATTGTTTTTGATATAGTACAAAATAATTTACTGACACATTGAAGTTCTTTGAAAAATGTAGGCAGCAAGCCAAGTTCATTCACTGTAGGACATTATCAACACTAAGAAGAGACTGGATGAAGTAAAGCACCAAAGAGAGATTAGATGATATATATTCTAGAAAATACAGATTGTCGGAAGGAATTAAGATTGAGAAAAGAATAAAGTTGGGGCTTAGAGGTTTAAATTCTGAGCGCAAATTTCATTGATATGATTTTGAGTGCAGGAATTAAAGGGGAATCCAATCATGGTATTTAAAACATTAAAAGAATTTGATAGAGTCGATATGGAGAATCTACTTCCTCTCTGGGGGAATCAAAAACTAGGGAACATAATCTTCAAATTTGAGCTGGCCCATTCAGAATAGAAATCAGCAAGCACTTGCTGCAGATAAATGGTGGTAGAAATTTCACACTCTCTCAATTCCACCACAAGGGTTACTATGGATGCTGGGACATAGAGCTTTTAAGACTGAGATAGGTAGATTTTTGCTCGGTAAAGATATCAAGGGATATAGAGTAAAGTATGAAAATGGAGTTGAGGTTTAGATCAACCGTGATCGAATTGAACGATGGAGCATGCTGGAGGAGTGAAATGGCATACTCCTGTTTCAACTTACAATGTTTAGTGCTTCTATGAGCAAAAATATAATCAATCTAAAAATCTGATAATACGAAGAGGATAATTTTCATGCTTTCATTGTACAAATATTAAGCTTAAATTTACTCACAAGGTTCATTTTACTTTTCTAAATCTTTGTTTCTTTCAAACATTTTAGGATGATTTCACACAGCCAATGATCTAATTATCTAATGATGCAGAATGAGTGAGAGTGATGATTTTCAAGCAGAAGCAATAGTTGGAGGGTGTTTCACACCCTTCGTCCCCATTCGCTGATATATTTAAAGGTGGGTGGGGCCCATAAAGTAAAGTGGGTTGCCGGCCCACCACCTTCCTGCCTACCTCGGAGTCATCTCACAAATGATGGGAGTGGAGGTTTCACTTTCCCTCTGTGTCTGCATAGGTTTCCTCGAGGTGCTCTGGTTTCCTCCCATAGCCAAACATGTGCAGGTTAGGTAGATTGGCCATGATAAAATTGCCCCTTCGTGTCCAGGGATGTGCAGGTTAGGTGGGATTGTGGGGATAGGGCAGGGGAGCGATCCTAGGTAGGATGCTCTTTTAAAGGGCATGCAGATTTGATGGGCCGAATGGCCTTCTTCTGCACTGCAGCTGTTCTATGGGTGAATGAGGCATGGTAACCAACTATCCCCAGGCCAAGTTGGAAACTAAAGGCCATTTAAGGACACAATTTTACCTCGGCTGTCATATATTGGGCAGAAAGTGGGTAGTTGAGGCTAAAATGCAGGCCAGAAGGGAAGTATCTCCTTTGAGAGAGTCCACTGTGCTCATAAGGGGCACCTCCCCAAGATAGTACCCTCCCCCACCACCCTTTGTGACTCTCCTCTGGCCTCTAACACTCATATGCCCAGCCCCTTGCCACCTCCCCCCCCGCTTCTCGCCAATGACCCCTACCCCTCCTCAACTGCTAGCCCCGGACATGCTTTGAAGTGGCGCTACTTGCTTCTGGTACTGTCGGCATTACTCAACTTCTTGCCAATCAGAATGGCCGACAGCTCATAAGGGCAGGACCTCCTGTGCCTGGTGGGTGGAAGTCAAACTCCCATGCTGTTAAATCTGCCCCCAATGCATTATTGCCTAGTTTTAAAGCAGGCCCTGTGGGGAACAGGAATACAACCCCTGTAAAATTCACCCCATTGACTTTAAGAAAGCTATTGTTAAGAGAGTGCATTGCCCTCTCTGCACAGACCTTTTAGGCTTTTCTAATCTAATTTCTGCAAACTGTTATATAACCTGCCAAATTCCCTGATATCTTGTGGAATAACCATCCATCCTTCTAAATTTATTTAAGCCTGACCACGTCTCTCGTGTGTAGTTAACAGATCAACTTCCTCTTACATTTTGGCGGGATTTACCAACCAATCAGCCGCGTGTTTTTCGGTGGCACAGGTGGTCCGCCAATGGGATTTACTGGTCCCGCCAGTGATCAATGGGATTTCCCATTGACTGCCCCCTCGTTGCCGGGAAACCTGTTCGCCAGTTGGAACTGGAATATTCCGCCTGCGTAAACAGCCGGAAAATCCTACCTCTTGTCCATAAATTTTAAGAGATTGTCAAAATCCTCATCAGTGTCAAAATGATGAACCTCCAGCTTGAAAATACTTTGCACCAGATCCTGCTTCTAGTGGGAAGTGAAAGTGCCAAGTCCATACCTCACTTTTCCTTCGTTAAGGATGTAACCCATGTCCATATGTGCACATTTTTCGTCCATTGATCTGAAGGTTCAGCTTCACAGAACGGTGAAAATTCATACTTCCACCCACTTATACACTTGGTTTCAGCCATTTTTCTCCAAAATAAGTCCAATTACAATTTCCTGTCTGAAAAGGTACCTTTGTTTCCAACCTTTGCCTTTGGGCCAACCATCCTCTGATACCCATGTTAGCTGGATCCACCGCGGTTGGTGAAGCCAAAGGCATTACACAGAGCCCTTCCTTGCTTAAAGGGTTTATTAACTTTGTTCAGTGTCAACCCCACCTCATATTCCCCCAGTGTCCCAGCTATTCCCTATTTCAATGCGCTCAAATAGCCATTGCCCAATTTCCCTAAACAATGCAATTGACATTAACAAACTTCAACAATGTAATTAATATTGACGAACCATAACAATGCATTTGATTAAATTTGCACGTAACACTCAGCAATGCTGCATTCCAGTTAGAAAGAATGACTCTAGGGAAAAGATGCAGCGTCTGTGGTAACTAAGGAAATAAAAGATAATATAAAATTGAAAGAGAAAACATTCTGTGAAGATCAGGTCAGAAGATTGGACAAAATTTGAAAACCAAAGAATCAATTTGCCCCATGTCCCAATGTTATTGGATCTTTAAAAAAATCCAGGATCTGCATTCAAATCTGCATCTTTGCCAATAACTAATTCGTTCTCTCATGGGCCACACCCTGTGTACCAGGTTTCATTGAAATCCACTCATTAGTTTTTGAGATATATTATTTACAGAAAAACAGACAAACATGGGTGAACACAACCTGCAGTGGGGGAGGTAACAAGCTGCAAGATATAATTATAGTTTGAAGCCAAAGGCTTTGCTTCAGTATGCCCGGTGACCAGAATGTTAGCATAGTCATAGGATCATTCATTTCTTTAGAATTAGAATGGAGAAATATTTAGGTATTTGGCTAATTTGAATGTGATCACCTAATCAATAATTGATGTGCATGCATACATGTATGTGGATTGAGTTTCAAGTAATATATGTAGTCGTACAAGCTTATTGTCACGCTTATACCTAAAATGTGTTGAACTAGAGATGATCACCAGATGTGCGACTACCTTTGAAAGTCAGGAGGGACATCAACATAAATTCTCATAATTCCAAGTGAGGAGAAAACTCAGATCAAACAAAACTGGGAGGTTAATGCCCCTTTATTGCCTCCTCCTGTCCCAGTGGCATTCTCGATGATCGGTACAGATTTGTGCAAGAAGTCCAAAGTTATCCAGAACATGACCTCTGACGTTGGAATCATCTACATTGCCATTGATATTAAGTATGTGCATGGGAAGTACAACATTTTTCTTTTGAGATTGGAATCTTCTCAGAGAATCTTCCACTTTTCTATTTTTGTGTTGCAAGTGGCTGAGAAAATGCTGGAGTACCTCAAGCTGGGGACACGCTCAATGATTAAGTTACAATTTGAGAAGTATTCATTTCATATTCATGATAAGAAAACTCCAGTTGATATTTAATTATTTGTACCATGCTATTACATCACTTACGAGTGGTTTAACCAGGTCATTAGGTAGATCAAGGTACTATTGTGACAAATACATGTCATATGATTACACTTTAATCAAAGATATATTTTAGTCAAGCCAAAACAAAACAGCAATGTGAAAATACTAATAGCTAAAAGTTGGTTGTATAAGAAGTGTGACATGAGAAAGTCCTTGAATTATTTTTGAGAGACAAGGAAGATTATCACGCGAAGAATTACATACTGTGGATTTGTAATTCAAGATTCAGCTTGGCCTTAATGGTAGCCCTCTTGTTTCAGTCAATCAGTCATAGATTTGAGCCCCACTTCAGAGACTTGAGCGAATAATTTGATGGGTGAGGGGGTGGTGAGAGCAGCATTGTTAGAAATGAGCCGTCTATTAGTTGAGGCATTAAAATGTGGCCCTTATTGCCCCATCAGGGAAATGTAAAAGATTGTGTTGCACTATTTGAAGAGGAGAAGAGTTCTCCCAGTGCTGTAGCCAACATTCATCCTTCGACCAACACTCAATTTTCTGTGTGAAACTTGATTGCTATGTTTCTCACAATGCAGCAGTGACTACATTTCAAAGGTACATTGTTAGTTGTACAACGATTTTGGACACACTGAAGTTGTGAAAGATGCTATGTGAAGTACCTGAGTCATACAAGGTTGTTCAGGTTATGTTTTAAGATATTGAAGGCAATACATCAACAACACATTGAGATTATAATAGGGATAATGTCGGGTGCAGAAACTGCTAGTCAGCTTTTGGAGCACGTGGGAAAGGAAAAATGCTTTTTGAGAGTTGAGCTGTCAAATTATTGCCCAAAGCTCTGAAGGTTAGAATTGTGTGTAATACATATAAGGTAATTTATCCTCCTGTGATTTCTTCTAATGACCTACCTTTAACCCAATCCATGCAGATACTTGTTGCAGAAGTTGGCAAGTTTACTACAGGCTCAAGGCAATTTCTATAAATTAACAGCCAACACCCAATATTGGACCTGTCAAATTTCCCATTAAAAGGAAGAGAAACCCATATTCAACTGTTAGCTCCAGCCTAATCTTGAAAATTTTATAGTAATTTGAGTTGCATATCTTGTAGTTCTTGCCATTTCAGGTCTCAAGTTTATTAAGCTCCGACAATGAATAACGCAGGAAACTGCATAAAAATAATTCTACAAAAGATTGAAATAAGTCGTAAATTTCTTGTCATCAACTCTTTTAAATGATGTGCTACATTCTTTGATGATAATCTGGTCATTTTTAATGATACTGCAGTTGAATACACAGATGAACATTGTGTAGCTGTCCTTCTTTGGAGCTTCAAGATATTTTCTTAATGTCTACCAGTCTTCTTCATAAGCTGTATTTTTAATTTTTTGAACTTATTGTCTACTCATTATTCTGCGACTAGTGGCCCAAAATTGCAGTTGCTATTTGCTTTGGGATAAACACCATAAGAGTAAAGGAAATCTAACATGAGCAATTAGAAGTAAACTGATTAGAGGGGACAGTAGGGGGAGGGAAAGTTCCTTCCCTCAGTTGTGTTTTTGATTTGCTCAGGAACAGTTTTTTACAGCCCAGAGTTGAACTGTTTCCCTATAAGTGAGCAAAATCTTTTGAAGGAATCTCACGAGGGGAAATGTCTTCTCGGGCCGTCAAAGCATTGGTTGAAAAATGGAAGCAGGAGGTAGAACTACTTAATTTAAAACAGACTAATTTCCTTCTCGATACAGCAGCAAATCATCAAAAGTGGGACATCAAAGAGACTGCCCCTCATAACAGGAGAAGTGGAATCAGAAGTTATTTGTTTGACTATTAATTTTTTTCTGCATTTATTCAGCCATTCTTAAGCTTTAAAAATTGCTTTCATTACTGATCTTCCCCCTTTGCGGCCTCCCAAGCTATGCAACATAGACGCAGGTTTAGAGAATAGGTAGCAGACTGGGGATGTTTTTTTAAAATATAAATTTAGATTACCCAATTAATTTATTCCAATTAAGGGGCAATTTAGTGTGGTCAATCCACCTAACCTGCACATCTCTGGGTTGTGGGGTCGAAACCCACACAAACACGGGGAGAATGTGCTAATTCCACACGGTCAGTGACCCAGGATCGAACCTGGGACCTCAGCGCCGTGAGGCAGCAGGGCTAACCCTCTGCGCCACCGTGCTGCCCCACTGGGGACATTTTTAAGGCAGCATGCTAATATTGGTCTATGGGATGCTGAAGTATGACCGGCCGGTCCTACTTCCCTCCTGTTTGGTAGGGCATCGCAACTTTACTTGGTGCTGTGCTTGATGGGCCAAGACAAGACTGTCGAGTAACCCATTCTGGGGAAACCTATGGATAAATATTCAGGAAAATGTAATTAGATTCCAGCTGAAATGTTATGCCCCGGGGTTGCTCCTGACATGCCTTGTCGATGGTGAACAGGCTTTGGGAGGTGTCAGGAGGTGATTTACTTGCTGCAGGATTCATGGGTTTGGACCTGCTCTTGTAGCCATAGTATTTATATGGCTGAGTTTAGTTTTGGTCAATGGTAACCCCCAAGATGCTAATAATTCAGTGATGGGAATATCAAAGAAATATGATTAGATTCTCTCTTGTTGCAGATTATCTTTGCCTGGCATTTTGTGGTGTGAATGTCATTTGCTGCTTATCAATCCCAAAGTTGAATGTTGTGCAGGTTTTGCTGCAGAAGGACATGGGCTGTTTCAGTATCTGAGGTGTCGCAAATGGTGCTGAATATTGTACAATCATCAGCGAAGATCCCCTCTTCTGACTATATGAAGGAGGGAATGTCATTGATGAAGCAGCTGACAGTAGTTGGGCCGAGAACATTACCCTGAATAATTCCTGCGCAATGTAACTGGACTGAGGTGATTGACCTCCAGTAATCACTACCACTTTCCTTTATGCTGGAAATGATTCCAGCCAATGGAGAATTTTCCCCTAATTTCCATTGACTCCACTTTAGCTAGTGCTCCTTGATGCCACACTCATTTAGATGTTGCCTTGAAGTCAAGAGCAATCACCTCTGAATATATTTTTCTCCATCATTTCGTGATATGGTCTTTAAGTGTGTGTGTGTGTGTGTCAAGGTTGCCAATCTTCATGGGTTATCTGGGATTTTCCAGGAATGGGGAATTAATCTCTTGACATGCGGCCAACAACCCAGAAGAAAAGTACTTCACGTGTGTGGTTTGTGCCTGTGTGCTTTCGTTGTGTTAACGAAGTTCTGCTTTGAAATAGAATTATTCTCTTACCCAAGCTGTTCCAGAATATATTGGAAAATCAATCTCAAATACAGGTTGTATTTTGAAATATGGAAGAGCCAGTGAGAGAGCTGTTAGAAAGCTGGATGAGAAATTATTTTAATAGATACGTTTTTCAATGAATGTGACTGTTTACAGTAAGAAGTCTTACAATACCAGGTAAAAGTCCAACGGGTTTATTTGTAATCACTAGCTTTTGCAGCATAGCTCCTTCATCAGGTGACTGTTTAGACATAGGGTTCGATCTAACCAAATTGGAACAAAAGTCCCATAGTGAGCGCATTTAACTGTGTGTTTCCTGGCACTCACAGAGCCGACAAACAGAACACTACCTAATGCACACCGGTTAGATACGGGGCCTCAGCGAAGAATGCGAGGCCGAGGCTGCACTTAGTCCCATTTCCTGTACTGAGGATCCCCCTTCATTGGAGCTCCTCAATGCAGGAGGACATCAGGATGCCATTTTAAAATGGTATCCCAAACTCCTGACGTGACCCCCAAACCCCACAAACTCCCAACTCACCTATTAGAGGGTCCTCACCCTCCCCTGCAACCCACCTCATGGCACTCCTGGGCCTGATCCTGGTCAGTAAAAAAATGTCAGCCTGGCACCCTGGCAGTGCCTCGGCTAGCTGACAGTGCCACCTGGACACCTTGGCACCGTCAGGATGGCACCCAAATGGCATTTCCAGGGTGCCAGTAGCAGTGTGCCACCCTGCCCAGAGGGCAAATACCTGTGGGCCTGCGAGACCCCCACAAGTGCCGTTTCGCCTGGTCCCCATTTCTGACCACCAGTACTGAACGGTGGTCACCTGAGGTTTCCGAGGCAAAGGGAATAGATACAAATGCCTCTGTTACCTCAGGGAACTGCATATTAGAGTGAGACTAGCTGTCTCGCTCTCATGTGCGGATTTGCCAAAAAATGATCCCGTCCACATTGGGATTCACGTTGCGAAGTCTCACGAGATCACGTTAGATCTCGCGAAGAGTAGCGAGCTGGGTAGATCCCCGGAGTGGGGTCTCCCGGCATTTTTGAAGTTATTTTGAAGAGTTCTCATTTCCATCCCCTTCGCAGCTGAGAAGAGGAGTGAAGCTCTGAAATTATCATGACCAACTTAAAGAGGACTGTCATAATATACATCCATGTATATAATGGAGTGCAGACAGGCAGTGATTGACACACAGGATGACCAGTAAGCACACAGAACACAGCAGCCAATCACCAGACAGGACACGACCACTATAAAGCCAGAGGGCACCAGTTTTCCCACTCTCTCTGGACCCAGCCTCCGAGACAGTCAGAGTTCTTGAGCTAGCCAGTGCAAAAACCATGCGGTAGCTCGTAAATCTAGTCAGGCTAGTACTAGGTCTCCAGTCAATTCAGCATAGTGTCAACCCACAGTTGAACATGTATAATAGTTAAGACGTTAAATAAAATCGTGTTGCATCTTATCAAGTCTTGGAGGTCTGTCTCTCGCTACACTGCATCAAGTGCAGTCCACAGCGATCGAGCCTGCCCAACACATCAAGGACGTTTTAATTTCCGGCAGTATGACAGTGATTACATTTCAAAAAAATAATTCAAAGGCTGTAAAATACGCAAGGACATCCTGGATTGTAAAATGAGTTACATAAATGCAAGTTCTCATTTCATTGATCCACTTCAAGCCTATTAATGGCATTAGCTGTATTATCTCCCATGGCTGTTTCTGTGGAAAATCCACATGGAAAACCATGCACTCGTGATCCTAATCTTTGATCTGGTAACTTCCGAGGGTCGAGGTGATTAACTGTCGAGATCTATTTCTTACTGAAGTACTTTTCAATCCTGCAGCAAGTGAAGAATGCTGTCCCTGTACGCCTGACTTTCTGCTGTCCAAAACTGGGATTTGACCCCACAGAAATTAGTAAATATTGCAGTGGTCAGATAAATAATTTATTGTAAAATTTGCTAATGTTTTGCAGATGTTACAGTAAAGGGTGCTGTATAAACAAGAGAGCCACAGCTGTCTTCGGGAACTTGCAAATATCTTGTTAAAGTTGATGAGCAGTAGATGGTATATTAATTCATGACATACACTGAACACTGCACATTGTAAAAATTAACTACATAAAATATAGGATGCACAGTAGTCCTCCTCATGCCCCGAGGTAACTTCTAATGGCGAACAGTGGAATCTCTAAGAAAATGACATAAATGAGTCGTATCCCCAGAGGTTTCCACTTGATCGAAATAAAGAGACCCATCAAAGAATTTTCCCATAGAACAGAGAAATACATAAGATTTTACAGCACAGAAACAGGTCCATACCTGTGTTTATGCTCCACAGGAGCCACCACCCATCCCATCATCTCACCCCATCAACATATCCTTCTATTCCCCTTTCCCCCCCTCATGAACCGATCTAGCTTCCCATTGTATGGAATCCATGATATTCATCTCAGTGACTTCTTTTGGTAACGAGTTTTAGATTCTGGTGTAGAACAGAAACATGGGGATGATTTTAGCCCATGCTACTCGACAAGAATGGAGCAAGTGTGCAGAACTTAATGTCCCATTTCCCTTCGCCTCCCACCTGCTGTCATCACAACTGGATCTTCTTTATATTTGGCAGCCCACCTGACTCAGACAGGATCTTCAGCAATACACAAAAGTTGGGTCCATTAATTTTGAAGCTAAGTGTTGAACAGCGCACACCGAGCACCAAGTTCACACCCAGCAGCAAATGATAAACAGGAGCAGGATAGCTGTGAAGAGTAGCCACACCGTCGTCTTACACTGCTAGGGAGGGAGTGGAGAAATCGCGTCAGCAGAACCAGAAACTAAACACGAAAAAAGTGCTTGAAGAAAAGTACATGGGTCATGTACTGACCGCAAATGGTCTTTGTTCTGATCACGACAAGGCGAGAGCTGTAGCAGCGATACATTAACCATCAGAGGTGAAAACAATGCAACGATTTGTTGGATTCATGGGTTGGATCGTTGAATTAAGCAAAATCTTTGCCGAATTTGTCAGAGTAGGAACCTTCATACAAGCTCACTGTTAAAGTGGGGCGGTGGTATTGGGGTAGAGAACAAGAAGCAGAAAGCGCCAAAATAAAACAACCAGTGATAACAAGGCCAGTGCTTAACTACTTTAGTATCAATGCTGAAGTCACCTTTCAATGTGCTGTCAGTAAGATGTTGGAGCAACCCCATTGCAGCAAGGACAACCTGTCGCATTTGAGATAGAGTGCCTGGCTATTGTTTTTACTTGTGAGCATTTTCATTAATATCTGAGTGGGAGAGACAAGGCAACAGAGGAGTCCGACCACAAACCACTTCAAAGCATTTTTCTCAAACCGCTACTATATGTGACAAAGTGCCTGCAAAGAATGTTACTTTGTTTGCAGAGATATCATCTGGACATGACGTACAAGCAAGAAAAGCAGATGTACATCGCTGACACGCTCTCAAGTGCAGCACTCCCCATGAAGAAAGTTGAGGATGTTACAACAGAAGTTGAAATCGTCCAGATTCAATGTGAAGCAAAATCTCAATTTGATCTGAAGGTTATCACCCAGCAGAGACATTGAATCTGACAGATATGCGCCTTGTTGGACAGCAAGGAGCAACTTTCCAAACGCGACAGAGAGTAGAGATGGAAGAATGGCCTGAGAGCATCACGGCACACCCCTGGAAGAGAATATTGGGCATATTGAGATGAACTGACAGCCCAAGATGGCATTTTGTATTGTTATGACCCTCTGGGCTTGTGCGCAGTCAATTCCAGCCCCACTTGACAGAGTTGCAACACAATTAAAATTAATAAATAATTCTTAGAAAAACAACCAAAGTCTTTGGTCCTTAGCTACCCAATAATGACAGTCACCAGGTTTGTAAATTTAAACACAATTAATTGTAGTAATAACAGTAACTATAATTAAATATCTAGCAGGTTAACTATTATCTAATTCCAACTCTACTCTCTATACATACATACACACACACACACACAAGCACAGAGGAAGAGCAGTGTAAAAATAATAATGAAATTAAAAAGATAAGGGGCTTTGTTTCAGATAGTTGTTTCTTTTTTTAAAAAGAAACATTTTATCGAGGTATTTTTGGTATTAAGACAACAAAATAAACATTGTACATGAAACTATAAACATAGTGCAAAAGTCGTCTCCCTCCCTTACAGGTCCCACCTTTATTAACCCCCTACTCTGAGCTAAACTAACCCCACGAGAAGTCAATGAACGGTTGCCACCTCCGGGCGACCCCGAACAGTGACCCTCTCAAGGTGAACTTGATTTTATCCAAACAGAGAAAGCTAGCCATGTCTGATAGCCAGGTCTCCGACTTCGGGGGTTTTGAGTCCCTCCATGCTAATAGTATCTGTCTCTGGGCTACCAGGGAAGCAAAGGGCAGAACATCTGCCTCTTTCTCCTCCTGGATTCAGATGGTTGTTTCTCGCTCACCTTCTTTCAAGGCTTTCAGTTAGAGGTTTTCTACTTTTAGTCTGTAATGGTTTTCATTGTAGATTCTTTCAGATCTCTGCAGTTTCAGAAATACAGCTGCATTTCTGGAGAAAGAGAGAGAGAGCAGAGCGAGAGAGAGAGAGAAAGAGAGAGAGGGGAGAGAGCAAGAGAGTCTGAGCATCCAGGACTCAAAATTGTTCTCTCCCTGGCTCTCTGATAATCATCCCACTTAGGCATGATCAAATCACCACCTGTTACCAGGCAGAATACAGCCTTTTGGCCAATTCATTGGTCACCAGCCAGCCAATTGATGCGAGTCCCACCGATCTGTCAGGTGCCGTAAAGTCCAATTTCTGCTGTCCAAAGGCTAGCGGTGTTCTCCTTTTGAATTCTTCACTTCCTCTGCTCGACTTAACAATATACGTCCATGAAGCATCCATGGATCAAAATGATAACAGCAAAATAAATAAAGGAAATAAGGGGATCAACAGAAAGAGCCTTTAGACTACAAAGTAAATAGAATCATCATCCCGAAAGAGATGAGAGGAGAGATACTGAAGCACATCCACACAAGTCATCAAGTCGGAGAAAGGCAAGATAAGTGCTCTGCTGGTCAAACATGAGCAATGAAATTAAAGACCCCCTTGGCCAGTGTGGTGCTTGTAACAAGTACCAAGTGCAAGATCTGTTGACGATGCATACCATTCTAGACAGACAATGGATGAAGCTGGGAACCCCTTCACCATACAGGAACTGATTTCTTCTCACTGTAGACTACCAATGACAGGAGAGATAGTATAATGCCTGAAAGCACACTTCAGTCTTTATGGCATTCTAGACATTGTGATGAGTGACAATGGCACTCAGTTCACAAGTAAATATTTCAGCTGCTTCACAAAAGGATTGGGAAATTCAGCACTACACATCATCTACACGCTATCCCAATCAAATGGAAAGACTGAGGCTGCAAAGTTGGCAAAGAAATCATCAAGAAATTGAGCAAATCTAGCACAGCAGGCAATTCCTGAGCGGAGAAACAAACCAGCTGAATGAACGAAAAGACTAACGTCACACCTCACTTAAAGTACTCTTCCAATGGAAAAAAAAGGCTCCTGAAACCAGAAGTAGTAACAGGCGTGAATTTAAAAAATCCAAGATGAAACGGCTGTAAAGCAAATTTCATTTTGACAAGACTGCACTGCCAAACCATTTTCAGAGCTGAGGATTGGAGAGCCAGTCAGGGTACAAATCTTCAATTCTGTTAACAGGAGTAAGCCCACGTGGAAACTTGGAACGTGTAGGAGAAGTTGTTCCTTTGATCGTACACAGTGGAAGTGCATAACCAAATATACCACTGCGACCCCAGGCATATATAAACAGCTGATCCCTCACTGCAGTCGACTAGTCAGGAAGAATGGGAGCTCAACAGCTATACAGAGCAACCATCACCCCCAGAGTTCCAATTTTCCCAAACATAGGAAATGGAAAATCAAGAAATGCCACAGAATGACACTCCCTGAACACTGAAATCACCCAGATGAATAGCCAATGAAAATGAAGCCCTGAACAATTAAGAGAGCTGCACAATTCAAAGACAAGGGTAGACAAGATCTACTAGCCGCGTTGTGCTCGAGCAAGAGCATGGCACGCCAAGTAGATCCCGGGAGAGGCTAAGAAGCATTGCTGGCTTTCAATGCAAAACACTGGAGACCACTCTGCGGCACACAGGTGTAAATTATATTATGGCCAGAGACTTGCGAGAGGGCCATAAACGCGATTTGCGCAAGCGAGAACGCATTTTGAGATTTTCCTGGCCCCCCAGCTGTCAATGTAATCTGGTTCATGCCCAGCATAGCATGTTTAAAATGAAGTATGCCAAATCGTCTTTCAGCTGAATTCACCCGGCTCTTGAAAAGTTCCCACCAGCCAGCCCAAAAATGGACACCAGATGGCTTGGAGGCCATTGAATCCCTGGGTGTCAGGGGCATGGTTGGAAAGTGCTCTGGCACTGCCCAGGAACACTGGCAGTGCCAACATGGCAAATGGGGGAAGAGGGGGTGTATGAAGAGGATGGTCTTTAGCGACCCCCATAGCGGGGTGTCACTCACATTGGGGTGGGGCTAATGGCCTGATGACAATGATTGGGGGGTTGTCTTATGGTCGGGACCCCCCGCCCCCTGTGATATGTCTTTTGTCCTGCACACCTCGTTCATAGTGAAAATCACCCCAACCTCCAAACAAGTTTCTAAGTGTGGATGGATTGTGATCTGGATTGCGCCGACCCACCAAGGGAATCACACCATATTTCCTGCCAGAGATCACAGTTGGAAATTTTTGGGAAGAATTGCTCCCGCCGTCTTTGCACATCTACCTATTTATAAAAATGTGATGATTTTACCAACTTTGATATTAAACTGAAAGAGTGAGTGTCAATGTGTTATAATCTGCCCGAATCCTATTGGTTGGGGACAATTGTTTATCCCATGATGCATTTTGGAGAGTATGAGCTCCTCCAGTGGGGGGGGGGAAGGGGGGGGGGGGCAATCACTAGTAGTTGCAGCTGTCTCAATAGAGCTGGACAGTGTGGTACCAGCTGGAGAAGGAAGCAGTGGTGAACTACCGCTGCTGTGTACCTATTGTTGTAAATAAAATTACTTTCTGTTTGACTCTACAAACATGTGCTGGATTCTTCGTGGACCTCATAGTCTGGTCACTGGATTTACTGCATACCATTGAATCAATTGTTAATATGACACAATACTTTCACTGGGCAGAGTAGAGAAGTTCAACTTGCAACCCTTACTCGTGTGGAATTTAATAATCTCCACCATGGTCCTGCAGAGGCACAATTATCACTGGTCTATTATAGCCTCCTTAGGTAATCAGAATGTGTAAGTATCAAATGTTAATTGAGTCTTAAATGCTGTTCCATTCTCAATATATTTAAACCATGCTTATCTGCAGTGCTCTCAATGTGGTCTAATAATGTGCAGCTCAGAGTACTATTCCAGTATTGTTTATCATATCAGTGCCATCAATAAATTGTGCTGCTACCGAATGGGGTGAGACTTTGTGGAAGATTGTTTGGCTGCATGAGGTGTGGAGTAATTAATGACCTAACTTGTAATCATTGCCAGATCTCTCTCTTCGACTGCCCTGTGATTTGTTTACAAAAACATATCTATTTCAGGACATCCAATGCTTTGAGTGTAGATTAAATCTGGAGCAAAACTCACTGACACATTTGATCGCACTTCTGGATATGTACTCTCATCAATTCCCGGAGGAAACCAACACAGGATGCAGTAGCGGAACTTAAATGTTGGTAACCCTTAGTACCTTTGAGAGTGTGCAGACCAAAACGAGTGTCACCAGGCCACTTGATCATGGAAGGAATGTAGAAACAATGCTGAGCTGTTCTTAGCCGATACTTACACACTTTGCAGCAGACAACCCCACACAATGATCAGGTGTGAGAAATCTTAGATTTCTTTTGCCTTCACTCACCCAGAAGGAAAAAACCCCACTAACATTGGGAAATAAAAGTTCTGATCCAAATTGTTTTTTTTCCTTCTGGGTAGCCTGAAGGTCCGAGGCCAGTAACAGTGTCCCAACTGTTGCCTAGTTTGGGATCAGCTAACTCAACACAGACTGATCTGGGAGTTTGCTGGCACGTATGATTCATTTCCATGGTGGGATTTATTCGGTTTCTAATGTCAGGGGCTCAGTTTCCTAACTGGAGCCATGCAGTCTCTGGTTGATGAGGAACATGCAGTGAGATTACTGAAGTCGATTTCAGTCTTCAGAAGCACCACGATTTACTTACAGTTAATTTAAAGTTGAAAAACAGTAGATGTAGAAAATGTAGAGACAGAATTGTAAAGGTAAAAGGGTAGCAATTGATATGCATGGAGTTTGTGTTCCTGACATAAAATGGACATGAAGCACACCAACTTAGCAGTTGGATGGCCCACACCCAAACTGTACCGGTGCTGGCCTAATCACTAAACTCCTGGATGCCTCCTGGTCTAGCCACTGCCAACACAATTCAGCAATATTTTGTATGAATTTCAATGCTGGTGTGATGCCAGCTGCGTACGTCATATATCCCAATGATCGGCTGATCAAATCAAATAACATCTTCCTTTGTTGTTCTTTACAGGGTGAGTACAGACTCAACCCAAAACAAAATGTTTTATATTAGGTGTGACTCTGCGATTGGGCAGCACTTACTGAAAAATCCTGAGTGCGCTAATAGCCAAACTAACAATTAACTTCAAGCAAATCAATCGGGTTTGTAATATGACTCATTTCGGCTTGCTAAAAGCGACATACATTCATATGCAGGAATCTGTTCCCTGCAAGCAAAATGAATATATTCAATCTTTGTGCCTTTCTTAATTACCCAGGGGCTTGGAGAGTCTAGAGTTCCCTATTTCTTTCTCCATGGCAATGTCTTCGTCAATCAGAGCTGACTTGCCAGTCAGTCGGCACCCTTTTCTCCTCTGGTATAAATTGTCATTGTTTGAAATTTGGTATTCTTACATTTGTCCTGATGAATACGAGATGAAAGGCTTCAGTCACATCTCTCTGTTTTCAGCAACATTCACAAACCAGAGAAGTGGTATGGCTTGTCTTATTCTCCTGAATAGTTCTCATCATCCAATATTGCTTTAAGGGCTCCACATCAAAATCATCAGTTTTAAAAGTGTAGCCAAGTGACTTCAAAATGGTAAGCAGAGGTTCATGAAATGCATAGCTGTTCACATCTACAATCTTGTGTGCAAGACAGCCACTAATAAATCCAGTAAGGAATTCAGGAGAAACTTTTTTACCACAGATTAGAATGTGGAACTTCTTGCCTCAAGGAGTAGTTGAGGCAAATATCAGAAAAAGAAGCTAGATAAGTGAGGGAGAAAGGGATGGAGAAGGATATACTGATAGGGTTAGATGGAAGTAGGTTGGGAGGACGCTCATGTGGAGCATCAAGACTGGCATTGATCAGTTGGGCTAAGTGGCCTGTTTCTCTGTTGCAAATTCGACATTAAGAAACTCTGAAACAGATACTGTATTTGAATTGAGTAGCTTGGCTCTTACCTTATATAAATTACAAGATGACTACTAGAATAAGTTGCAATAAGGTATGATTTCTGTTAGTGAAACAGATTTCTAACTATTTTAATTGCAGTGGCAGAACTTGTGACAATGATGTGCTAAAGCATAAGCATTTTTGCCATGAACGTTATACTGGGAGAAAGTAAGCATTATTTTACACCCTGCCTTACTTTGGCTGACCTGGGAATGATCAGTGCTGGTACTAGTGACAAAGATAGATTTTATGTTCCATTCCTTATCCTTTTATCTTGGTAAACATCAAGTTCATTAACAAAAAGTGCTGAAGAAAGCTTAGTGTCACAGATTTGGGGTTTGCAGACGCAGTGGCGGTTAAAAATGGCGGTATTAGTGGAATTTTTAAGAGCAGAACCCATGGCCTGGATTTTACTTAGAAAATTCCAGCATGTGCCCAACCTGGAAGTGCATAAATTCACTTGAGACGACGCCGGGCACCTGTCTCGACATCATTATACCCTTGCGTGATATAAAGGTAGGCAGTGGCATAGTGGTATTGTCACTGGACTAGTAATCCAGAAACCCAGGGTAATCCTCTCGGGTCCCGGGTTCGAAACCCACCGGGCAGAATTCCCTGCTCCCGCGCGGCATCGGGAAGGCTGTTGTGAACTCGGCCGAGTTTCACGACTGCCTCGGAGCCCGCTCCTCGCACCCTATTCACACACCCCCCCTCCCCCAGGGGGCTAGGAGCGGCGCTCCGTAAATCTCGGCCGCCGGGCCTTGATGCTTGCGGCGCGCCGAGAATGACGCAACGGCGGCGCCTAAGTGACGTCAGCCGCGCATGCGCAGGTTGGCCAGCTCCAACCCGCGCATGCGCGGCTGACATCACGACGACTGCAGGCTCCAACCCGGGCATGCGCGGTTGCCGTCTTCCCCTCCGCTGCCCCGCAAGACGTGGCGGCTTGATCTTGCGGGGTGGCGGAGGGGAAAGAGTGCGTCGCTTGGAGACGCCGGCCCGACGATCGCGGGCCAGTCCCTTCCCGAGCACGGCCGTGGTGCTCACTCCCCTCTCTGCCCCCCACAAGCCACATGGTGCCATGTTCACGACGGCAGCGACCAGGTGCGGTTGCCGCCGGCGTGAACAGGTCGGGAACATCAGGCCGCTCGGCCCATCCGGGAAAAACGACGAGCGGCGATTCTGCGAGCGTGTGGGGGGGGGAGAATCGCAGGGGGTGCCAGGGCGGCGTGTCATGAGTCGCCCGGCCCTCCCGCGATTCTCCCACCCGGCGTGGGGAGTGGAGAATCGCGCCCACTATGTCAGACGCTAAAATATGAATTCAATAAAAACTGGAATAAAAAGCTTAATTTTAGCCATGAAACCATTGTTGATTGTCGTAAAAACCAATCTGGTTCACGAATGTCATTTAGGGAGGGAAATCTGCCATGTTTACCCGGTCTGGCCAACGTGCGACTCCAGACCCACAGCAATGTAGTTGATTCTATCCCCCACTGAAATGGTTTAGCAAGCCACTCAGTTCAAGGGCAATTAGGGATGGACAACAAATGCTGGCCCAGCCAGTGACACCCACATCCCAAGAACGAATAAAAAAAACTTGGTGGACATGCCCCCGCCCACAATCAAGAAGCCAATTTAACCTAATTAAACAGCTGTTGACTGGGATTTTACATTGACCGTCTGCCTTTACCCATGGCAGGCAAGCCGACTCGCAAGGCAGCTTTTACATTTTAAGGTGCAATTGCAATCCAGGGCGGGATTAAACGCGGGGCTCAAATAATATTAACAAGTGTGTCTGAGTCAATGTACTGCCAAAATACTTGTGGTATAGTTTAAACATTGATATTTTTCATTGGTCTGCAGCTCCCCGAGACGTCTCCTGCAGTGGCTGTCCCCCCGAGTGAGTAGATCGGAAGCATCAGCCTTTTTCTCGCCACCTGCCCTCTCCCGTCCTCCCGGCAGCATTTTTACAGAGCGCATTTCCTGCTGGATGGCCCTCACTTGCCCAGCCAGTGTGAATTTGCACTACTGGGCCAACCGGGGCTGGGAATGCATTTCCCGCCCACTTCCTGGCCTGCCAAGTGCATGTAAAAATTCAGGCCCATGTCCGAGGGGCATTTTCCAGCGAGAACATCCATGCTCCTTCTATGAGGTTCCTTCTTGTTTTTGTCTTCCTCTGACTATATTAACTAAAGAAAAGCAAAAGCACGTGTTTAAATGCAGCAAGAACCAATTAATAAATAAATATTTCAAGAGCTTTTATCTAAATAAAAAATACTTCAAAAATTGTACAAGCAAATTTCAGTTTCTAAAGCTCTACCGAAGCTGAAATGAGACATAATTCTTTCATCAAGTTTGTTTTAAACTTGCTCAAGATCTTACAGCCAACTTCCCTTAAATAGGAAGTTATTTTTTGACTTTGGAACTGCACACACTGGCATGCTGTGCCTTTTCTAATGTAACTTTGCTACTTGCTCATATAAAGCTGTTTTTAATATTTGGAAACAGGATTACAGTGACAAAAATAATCATCTGACATAGAAAAAATGCACAAAGCACAACATTGCTTGTAAACAACTGAATGGAATAGTAACACTCAAGAATGAATGTATATTCAGATCATGCATAGGTATCCATGTGGATAGGAATGGACATACAGAATTTTAGACATAAATTTACAGCTTGTTGAGAACTGGCATGGACTCAGACAATTTGCATGAGCTACCAGATGACAGGGGAGTACAGTATTGGTGGTGAGCGATGCTAATGAGTTGCAGAGGTTTCGCTGAATTGGCATAAAAGAATTGATTAAATTCAACATAAAAAGGTTCATACCTCACTTATGTCTGAATTGCCATAAATCTAATGCACTGGATTGAAATGTAATTACAATCATGAGACAACACTCTTTTTGTTTCCTTTTGTTTCTTCATCTACTTCAAGTTCACTTACTGAGTTTTCCTAAAACTTTAATCCAGATAGGTGTGTAGAATCAATGCAGATCAGTTACATTTGAAAGGACGGCAATGTAAGTGGGCAGCACGGTAGGATAGTGGTTAGCATCAATGCTTCACAGCTCCAGGGTCCCAGGTTCGGTTCCTGGCTGGGTCACTGTCTGTGTGGAGTCTGCACGTCCTCCCCCTGTGTGCGTGGGTTTCCTCCGGGTGCTCCGGTTTCCTCCCACAGTCCAAAGATGTGCGGGTTAGGTGGATTGGCCATGCTAAATTGCCCGTAGTGTCCTAAAAAAGTAAGGTTAAGGGGGAGTTGTTGGGTTACGGGTATAGGGTGGATACGTGAGTTTGAGTAGGGTGATCATTGCTCGGCACAACATCGAGGGCTGAAGGGCCTGTTCTGTGCTGTACTGTTCTAAATTCTAAGTGCTTTAAACTCTCCATGAACGTGATCACCCCATTTATGCTTTCCAGCTAACACCCACAAGTTCAAGTTGGAGGTTGCATGAATTCCTCTTCAATACCATTCTGAGAAAATAAACCTCCTAGAAATGAAAGTAACCTTGTTGGCATCACTGCCTCATTGGAGTGACTCTGGGTTGTGTGTTCCAGACACAGATTTTTGTCACCATCTCATCCTTGATCCAAACATTTGGTCTTCGATAACTTGGAACACATCCAGCTTACTCTTCAATGATTCAACAGATTTTGCATTCTTTGCTCTTGATAGTAATACATTCTACCAGTTCACAATCCTCTATAAAGAAAGTCCACCTAACTGACGGGATTGAAGGTGAAAATTTGAAAACGTAGTCTGATAATCCTCACCATCCATGATATTTTTTGAAAAAGGATTCATTACCCAAATCAGAAATTATTTAGACTTTATTTTAATTCGGTTCGCTCTCTTCCTCTGAACTTCAGCGGAGGGTGTGGACCTGCTAAAGGCATTTAAAATTGGACACTAGGTGATGAGTTAGCAGTGATTTGGGATGACTTCTGTCAGTTTTCTGTTGCTATATGAGACTTGCTGCTTCCACACTGTGGGAATGTGAAAACTCAATGGTGAAATTGAAGGAACAAATTGACCTGCCATAGATGGCAATGTTTTTTTTTCCCTGTATTTAACCAAAACAGCCTTAAAGAGCTGAGATCCCCAAAGACGTTCCTCCCCATTACCCAACATACTTCCCAATCGGGAATTGTGTTGAGGGAACTATAAATCCCCAAAACATTCTCTATTGGAAAATGCCGGCTCCAACACAGATCTGAACAGAGACACTTCAAATTGAATGTTCTAGAAACTCAACCTCTTATGTTTTCAGATGAAAACATCAATGCTGTGCCATAAGATGAACTGACTTAAGTTTGTTGTTTATGCTGTGAGTGTAACTCACCCCCTACTGCTCGGTTCAAATGACTGAGAGGATTCCCTATCTCTGGGTGAGCGAGCTAAGGCGATTAATTTAACATCACTGATTCTTGCCAAGCATCCAACTGGCAAACCCACTGCAGACAGTACAAATAGTTCCATCTGAATAAAATTTTGTTTACCCCAACATAACGGACTTTTTTTTTGATAAATAAGCCTTTGTGTTTAATGGATCATTTGGGAATTCCACTAAAAACACTCCACAGAACAAATAATCAGAACATGAAGCTGGAATGTGTAATGGGAAAATATTTTCACAAGAAATCACAATTAAGTTAATGGCAGCTCTGGGGGTGGAAATAATTGCATATTGTCCACAATTCTGTTTAAATCAGCATTTTGTACCACCCTTTTATATTTTCAACATTGATTCAACTTAAGTCAACCAAAGATAGTTGAGTACTTCAACACATTTATTATTGGGTCCACATTGACACTTTCATAATCTTTCATCTTATTTCTCCGAAGAACTGCCCCTAATCTGAAATATTGGATTATATAAACTCCTTGCTCGTTTTCCTTAATTGGGACACCTACAGTGACATAAGGAGATGGTCTGACTACCACCATCCAGTCCTCATGATCCTAGTGCCCTAAACAACATGAATAGATGTGCCTTTCATCATAAATTAGGACTCTGCTTGGCGGGCCATCTCCGTTATGCTATACGAGATCTCTTAATTCTTTAAGATGATTGGTCCCATATGGAAGTTGGGTTAAGGATTATTCTGAATCGGTACAGAGGTGACATTGTGTGTTGGAGCAGCATCACAGTGCCATGGGATGGGGTGACACCATTTCAATCTATCTACTCCACTTTGGAAAGTGCTAAGCAGAAACTGGTCATCTCTGTTTTTGGGTGGGAGACATTGAGCAAGTGCTGGACTGCCCTCGCCATTATTTGGCTGTTGTCCATAAATGGTATTGGCTGTGGTCTAGGGGTACGGTCATGTGTCAGGTCCCACCAAATTCTATTAAAGGATGTGGGTGGTGGGGTAGGGGCAGAAAGATCTGCAAAAGCTTTCCTCAAGTAGTAAGTAAATATGTTTGTTGAACTACTTATTATTGGCAAGCATTACTCACCAAGGGATAAAATTGCATTCCCTCTGAACTTGTTTTAACTTCCAATTGCATCTATCAGTGCCTCCATTTTGGGAATGTGAAAATGTTTAGTTCGGTTTGAATTTGATCACAGCAGCTCTGGAAAGGTGTTCATGTGTAAGATTGCATTACTCCAACATTCATTTTTCTCACAATTTTGAAGGCAATGATCTTAAAATTCCTGAGAGTTTGCTCCACTTCTGCCTGGCCCAGTCAAGCCAAAGACATATCATGGGGTCAACAACAACAACTCATATTTAAACAGCATCTACAACTTATATTTAAACAGCACCTTTGGCATATAAAAGTCTCCCACAGTACTTCCTAAAATACTTCACAAGAATATGATCAAATAACATTGGGCACCAAGCTCAAAGCACGGGTTCATATTTGCCAAAAACATAGATGGATAGTGATGTGTTGGGCAGACTGGGTCTATGTGGACTGCGCTTGATGCAGTGTAGCGAGAGACAGACTTCCAACACTTGATGAGATGCAACACAATTTTATTTAACATCTAAGTATTTTAAATGCCCAACTGTGGGTTGACACTATGCTGACTTTACTGGAGACCTGATGCTAGCCTGACCAGAGTTACTGACTACCACATGGTGTTTGCACTGGCTGCTGCTCACGAGCTCTGACTGTCTCCGAGGCTGGATCCCGAGAGAGCAGGAAAACTGGTGCCCTCTGGCTTTACAGTGGTCGTGTCCTGTCTGGTGATTGGCTGCTGTGTTCTGTGTGCTTACTGGTCATCCTATGTGTCAATCACTGCTTGTCTGCACTCCATTATATACATGGATGTATATCATGACAGATAGATATGCAATTGTTAGGCTGTGAAGATGAATCTCAGCTTACTTGCAGTTTAGAGCATCCCGTCTGAAGTTTCCGGCCTTTGGCTACAGCAAAATAGCAAGAAATGCATCTTTGAGCAGTTGTATTAACCTAGTACAGCATTGCTTTTTCTCAGCTAGGGGCAATATTCAGATCATATTTGTAGTGAGAAATAAATTTCCTTTCTCCCAATTGAAATTCCAATATCTGGCAAATCCTCCAAGGCTGCTCAGTCTCATCATTTATTAACATAGAAATGCATGGACACGATCAAATGGCTTCATCGCACCTAACTCAGTGACGCACGAGATTGGTAACCTCATGAGATTTGCGACACATGGTACGCCTCGCAGGTATGATCAAGTTACGTGAGATCCAGCAGCCCGGTGGTGATAGCCATCTTCCAGTACTGGAACCAACTACAGCAGCAATTTGGCCTGACCAAAATGTCGGATAAAGCTCCCATCTGCAACAACCATAGGTTCACACCAGCACAACAACCAAAGGTTCACACCAGCGTCGACTGACGCCACCTTCAAAAAGTGTGGACAGGACGGAGGGACACTGACAGTCAGGGACCTATACACGGATGGCAGGATCGCAACACTGGACGAACTGACAGAGAAATTCCAGCTAGCCTGGGGGAACGAGTTAAGGTACCTGCAACTCAAAAACTTCCTACGAAAGGAGACAAGGACGTACCCACAACCGCCACGACAGACATTACTGGAAGAGTAACTAGACGCAAGCATACTAGATAAATAAAACTGTAGCGACATGCAGGACCGACTGGTAGAAAGGGCCGACACCGTACTGGACGCACCAAGAAAGAAATGGGAGGAGGACCCGGGGATAGAAATAGGGTGGGGACTCTGGAGTGATGCACTGCATAGGGTCAACTCCAACTCCACACGCACAAATCTCAGCCTGACGCAACTAAAAGTGGTACATAGAGCCCACTTAACAAGAACCCGTATGAGTAGGTTCTTCCCAGAGGTGGAGGATAGATGTGAACGGTGCCAAGGAGGCCTGGCCAACCATGCCCACATGTTCTGGTCTTGCCCCAGACTTGCGGGGTACTGGACAACCTTCTTCGAGGCTATGTCCAAAGTGATGGGGATGAGGGTGGAGCCATGCCCGAAAGTGGCATCAGACCAGCCAGATCTATTCCTGGGGAGGAGGGCAGACGCCCTTGCCTTTGCCTCCCTGATCGCCCGCCGAAGATTCCTGTTTGGCACAGCACTGCCCAAAGCTGCAGACTGGCTGTCCGACCTCTCGGAATCTCTCCAAATGGAGAAAATCAAATTCGCCATCCGAGGGTCAGACGATGGCTTCCACAGAACGTGGGAGCCATTCACGCGACTGTGCCGGGACCTGTTTGTGGCTAACGAACAAGCAGAGGAATATCCAGGTAGCCAAGAATCAAGAGAAAGTAGCCAAGACATGAGAAGGAGAGATAGACCGGGAGCGGGGGGGGGGGGGGGGGGGGGGGGGGGGGGGGGGGGCAGCTAAACCTAAGAGGAAAGAAAGGTGAACCACAGGAGGGGGGGGGGGGGGGGGGAAGAGGGCAGAAGGGGGCGGGGGGAAAGAGTGAAGAGACAGGGAACAATAGAGGAGAACCAGGGAGGTTGGGGGGAGGCAGGGAAATGATAGCCGGAAGGAGAGCACGGGATACGATAACAAACTTAGTATCTACAGGAACAGAGAGCAAGGAGAATCCAGGCGAAAGACAGGACGAGACACAGATTCATATATTTAAGTGAGCCATTAGGCTCATTTAAGTATGTCCAAGTCCGATACCCCCTGGTCCTTGGAACGAACGCCCCGCACCTGGGAGAGCTCGCTAGGGCTCTGTTTACCACTGGTTCACACAAACGTGGACCAAGCGTAACGGCACCTGCGGGCAGTTTCCCAGGCCATTGCAGGCCCCCTGGTGGTCAGGCTCTGGGCAGGGTGGTGCCCTGACACTCCTGCTGGCACCTGGACACCTTGGCATTACCTGGCATCGATCAGTCTCATCAGGAGACCCCAGCCAAGCGCAGTTGAGCATTGGTCCGCATAAACTGGGACCCGGCGGAACAGCACTTAGAGGGGGGGGGGAGCGGTTTCCCAGGCAATCGGAGGCCCCCAGACTTGAGGACCCCCTTAGAGGGAAGTTGCGGCTTTGGGGGGGTCTGAAACCAGTGGGGAGTCCGTGGAGCATTGAGAGATCGGGGTGACATTTAAAAATGGCAGTGAGGGAAGTGCAGCCTCAGTGGGGTGTTCTTGACTGAGGCAAAAAAAAAGTCTTGTTCGATAGCTAGCTCGTTCTCTGCACTCCAGGTACCGAGAAACCTGCCATAGGTGCCCAAAATGGGACTTGTTGGGGGAGCATTAAATCACACCCCAGGCGCAATTGTCCCAACGGGAGACTAAGTGCCGACGCCGGAGTGAAAACCGGAGTGTTTCACTCGTCGGAGGCCACTCCTCGCCCCCTATTCTCACACCGCCAGGGGGCGAGGAGCGGCGCCGTGTCAATTTCGCACGCCGGGCCTTGGCGCTGCGTCAAAGCGGCGCCGCATAAATGACGCGGCTGGCAGCACTTAAATGACGTCACCAGCCCATGTGCAGGTTGGCCAGCGCCAACCCGCGCATGCGCGGTTGCTGTCCTCCCCGCAGGCGCCCCGCAAGTCATGTCGGAGTAATCTTGCGGGGCGGCGGAGGAAAAAGAGTGCGTCTTTTAGAGACGCCGGCCCGCCGATCGGTGGTACCGATCGCAGGCTTGACCTCTACTGAGCACCCCGCTGGTGCTCGATCCCCCCCCCCCACCACCACCCCCCACCACAGGCTGCACATGTAGCGTTTGTGCGCTGTTCACGCCGGCAGCGACCAGGTGTGGTTGGCGCCGGGGTGAACCGGTCGGATTGGGCAGGCCGCTCGGCCCATCTGGGCCGGAGATTCGCCGCTCGACCGGTAGAAACGGCGAGCGGCGATTCTCCGAGCGGCCTGTCGTAAAGCTCGGCACGCCGTTTTGGGGGTGGGTGGGAGAATCGCGTTCGGGTGCCAGGGTGGCATGGCGGGAATCGCCCGGCACTCCTGCGATTCTCCCACCCGGCGTGGGGGTCAGAGAATCGCGTCCCCCAAGTCTCAAAAGGCTATGCGTTTACAGGAATTACATCATCTCTCTCAGTGGTTTACACAAATTGACAACGTTTAATTTTGATTTGATTTGATTTTAAATTTGATCAGTAGCTCTTTCTGAATTTGAATTAGAATTGTTGTCTATATAGTGGCATTGGTCTTTACCTCCTGTAATGGACAGGAGGAGGTGTGAATTTGCAGGTAAAGTGTAACAGAACCCAAGGTGAGTCAGCAGCATGGCCATGTTAATCCATAGAAAGACTTGAATACAAACATGCCCACCATGAGAAAGTAACATGTCTGACTTTAGGCCATTAAGTTTGTTGAAGGCAATTGGCTATTTTTTTCTGGTGGACTTTGTACGTTTCCTGAGGGAATAAATAAAGACCATGGACGCGATTTAATGGCCTCATCGTGCCCGACTTGGAATGTCGCGACAGAGCTCTCGCAAGATTTGCCACCTCGAAATGCCTCACGAGATTTAATGAGATCTCACAAGATGTCGCGATCTGGATCTCGCCATCGCTGGGCTCAGTGCAGGAAGAGATCTGGACGCCATTTTTAAATGCCGCCCCGATCTCTCAAACCTGTGACGTGTTATCTGGACTCCCCCAAAGCCCAAACTCACCTGTTGGGGGTACGTGAGCCCTTCCGCATCCCTGGATGGGCAAAATGCCAGCTTGGCACTGACAGGCTGGCATCCTGGTAATTCACTTGGGCACCCCAACAGTGTCATGTTGGCTCCCAGGTGGCACTGCCAGGGTGCCAGACTGGCAGTACCAGAATACCAGCCTTCCCACAGAACCTCCAATCGCCTGGGAGACACACCCCCCTCCATCCAAAGTGCTGTTCCCCCGGTCCCCGTTTGTGCAGACTAGTGCTCAATGATGCCTGGCTGTGGTCTCCTGATCAGGTCGATGGATGCCAGGTTGCAGCATAACTTTTTTTAAATGAATGTACAGGATGTGGGCATCGCTGGTTAGATCGTCATTTATTGCCCATCCCTACTTTCCTATTAGAAGGTGGTGGTGAGTTGCCTACTTGAAACGCTGCAGTCCTTGAAGTGCAGGTACACCCACTGTGCTGTTAGGGTGGGAGTTCTAGGATGTTGCCCCAGCGACAGTGAAGAAACGGCAGTATATCTCCAAGTCAGGGTGTTGAGTTACTTGGAGGGGGACCTCCAGGTTGTGGGGTTCTCAGGTATCTGATGTTCTTGTCTTTCTGGATGGTAATGGAGTTGGGTTTGGAAGGTTTGTCCAAGAAATCTTGGTGAGTTACTGCAGTGGATCTTGCAGATGGTACATCCGGCTGCCACTGATCATCAGTGGTGGAGGGTTTGAATGTTAGTGGAAGGGGGAGCAATCAAGTCCTGGATGGTGTTGAGCTTTTTGTGTTGTTGGAGCTGCCCTCCCAGGCAAGTGGAGAGTATTCCATTACACTCCTGACTTGTGCCTTGTAGATAGTGGACAGGCTTTTGGGGCAGGGGGAGGGGGGTGGGTGGTGGTCAGGAGTTGAGTTACTCGCTGTACGATTCCTAGTTTTTGACCTGCCCTGGTAGCCACACTATTAATGTGGCTAGTCCAGTTCAGTTTCTGATCAATGGTAACCCCCAGGATGTTGGTTGCGTGGGATTCAGCCCCCAGTCTCACTTGACAGTCCTCAAGTCGGTGTTAATTGCAAATAAAACATGTTGAATTGCTGCCTAAAAACGAATGGCCAGAATACAACCAATTCTAGAGTGTTATCGTAAATCCCAAGAAACAGCTTGTGGCCTTATAGATCAGTGGTACCCATACCCAACCTTTTCAGTAACATGGCACGCTTCAATGAGACAAACAATTCCACAGCGCACACACTTTTTGTCAGCTGAACAGATTGCTCATAAATGTCCCACAATGTCGTGGTGAGCAGAAAGTGGCCAATTGTATCAATAGGCGGGTGTCTCGTCACCGTGGAGATGGAACATTGGCACCTGCTGCATTTTTGGCGGGTTCCAAGTGGATATTTGCCACTTCAGACCATTCAAATGTTAAATTTGTTTTAAAAAGTGCTGTTGCTGTTAGAGGGGGAGCAAACAGCAAGTGGATCACAGCAAACCTGTTCACCACAAACTAAATATAATCTGTCATCAGCTAAAACTTTAGAAGATTGCAATTTCATTTATTAGCTCCAACCAGTGGCCTGTTTAAAACTAAATAAAAAATGTATGTGTCTCTGATCCCAGGCACCTCGCTTTCTTTTCTCGCTCATTCGCTCGGAAGCAACGTGCCAGAGGAGCTGCAAGATATCCTTGCAAACAGCATTTACACACCTGGATGCCAATGGCCCTGCAGTTCTGTTCCCAGAAACATAAGCCAATATTAAAGAGCTCTATTGTTGAAGCAATTTTAAATATGACTTTAACCATACATGAAACATTGGTCAGAGGATATAAATTATACACACCCATAAATGAGGAATTCACAAGAACAACAGCAATAAAGACAAATTCAATATGAATCCAATTAATATAAATGGTGGTGGTGGTGTGAGGGGGTGGGGGAGAGCGGGGCACATGATGTGAAAGGAGCGAGGTTCTGAATATGCAGGAACAGGTGGACAATAATCCTGATGTGAAATAAATTTACTTGAGACTCTGTTGTTAGTGAGCTGAACAGGGACGAGCTGGACCTGAAGGCGCCGAGGAATTGTTTGGGCATCGGGCCAGTCTTGCTGAACAGAGCTCTCACCAGGCTGACCCGGCTCCTCCAGTGATCAGTGATGGAGCGGGCCCTCTCCAGTCACTCGGCTGCCTTTACCTCCGAGCTTCAACCAGCAGCCAATTTGGTCACTGCGGTGAGGAATGTGGTGGGAGATCCATCCACGAGGGGGAGAGCCGGCAGCAACAGAGCTTGACTGCCAGCCCCAGCACAAAGAAGAAGAGGAACCCGTCCTGGGAGAAGAAGCAACTGGGAGGAGGCAGCCGGAGGAAGGGGGCCGGCGGTGGATGGAAGAAAAGCATCAAAGCGACCGTCATATGGAGGTTTGGTGGGTGACTCCGGAAAGAGGGCAATGAATCGACGGGAGGAGGTGATCCAGCCACCGGGCAGGAAGGTGGAGTAGATATGAACCAGCAGCGGAGAGAAACCGAGGGAACGACCAGGCGGTAAAGGGGCAAAAGTGAAGGAGGAAAAAAAACAAAAGCAAAAAATAATAAACCCACAGCAATCCATTTTAAATCACACACACACACACACACAAACTGAACAAATAACCAGGAACCTGCCAAAAGTATTTGTGTGTGTGTTGTAAAGCAAGAAATAAACAGAGCAATCATAGCAAGGATACTTTTGCCATTTTTTTTTTCCTCATCGGCACATTTTACGTTTTGAAAATGTTATGTGAAAGTTGATTGGGTAAAGGCAATGGTACTGCTAGGACCTAGGACAAAATCTCACGGCAAACTTTGGAGAGTTCTCACGGCACACCGGTTGAAAAGCATCGTTCTAGACACCACTGAAACCAAATCTAGCCTGGTGCATCATTTTTTGCAAAGCAAAATGACATTTCTTTTGAGGGGGGGGGGAGGGGAGAAGAGATCAAATTGGTGAAAGTGCAGAAATAAATGTTCGTGGATCTTGCGGCAATGTCCCTCCTGGGGCAGCATTGTGAAACACAGCCTTTTGCGACCTAAAAGATGAATAATCACATTGTATTGCAGTTGACAAATGGTATTGGATGTTTAGCTCGAGCACACTTACTCGTTCTTCAGAATCTGCATCAGTTCTTGCCTTCTCGCAGTACCAAACAATTTCTTTCACAAAGTATCCATTTCTAAAGTGATTTGAATAACCGGTAATGCAGGAAATCTTGTTCCCATTAAAACATTATCTGAAATGATTTCCTTCTGCCACAAGCTGCTGAGACACTGATTGGGTACGAGCAAGTAATCAAACCTATTATTATTGATGGTCCTATTGAGAGCCATTAGTCAATCAGCAGAAGCCTATTCTCTTTATGTCAGAAACCCGGAGGGATGGAACATTTGCCTTGCTCATTTTGTTAACAAAATAATTTTGCATCTCGTAATCAACTTTGCTGCCTAAGAGTTGGGAGCACAGAGGCAAAATATGATTCAAATGCCTCTTGTGCATATCCATCTTAGGGTGCACTGTTGTCCATATCCCCCTGATTAGCAGAGTATCTTAAGGACGGGATTTACTGACCATTCGGCTGCGCGTTTTTCAGTGACCCGCCTATGGGATTTACTGGCCCCTTGGTTGTCATCGGGATTTCCCGGTGACTGCACCTCTCATCTCCGGGAAACCCACGCGTCAGCATGGGACCGGAATATCCTGCCGGCGTGAACAGGCGGTAGACCGCGTAAGTGTTTGAGCAGCTCAAGAGCCTGTCAGTTTCCTGACAGCTATCTCTTCACAGCTGGAGGGAACGATGAACAGCAGGATGGATTTGAAATTCCAATTGGTGGAGTATAGGAATCGAAATAAGAATAAAAATCTTTATTATGGTCGCAAGTAGGCTTACATTAATACTGCAATGGAGTTACTGTGGAAATCCCCTTGTCGCCACACTCTGCCGCCTGTTCGGGTACGCTGAGGGAGAATTCAGAATGTCCAATTCACCTAACAAGCACGTTTTTCGGGACTTGTGGGAGGAAACCGGAGCACCCGGAGGAAACCCACGCAGACACGTGGAGAATGTACAGACTGCACAGACAGTGAGCCAAGCCAGGAATCGAACCCAGGTCCCTGGCGCTGTAAAGTAATAGTGCTAACCACTGTGCTACCGAGAGATCCTCTGACAGAAAAATGAACAACTGCATTTCTTTGACAAGAAATAAAGGGAAATGTGTATTGGTGGAGTGTGAGAACATACACAAATATAAGCAAGACGTATTCAATATCTTGGACTGTACCTTGTTAGAAATGTTGAATTTAGCATTGGGCCACTGTTCCTTTGTCTACACACGATCGCAGCAGTCCTGAAGCTCTTAGGATGCATTAAAATTCACACTTTAAATGCTTACATAAAAGTGATAAAAGCTGTGACTTATCTAATCTCACCACCAGGAAATTCCTGTTCTAAGTGAGCACCATTAAACTATTGTATCTCTGATACATATACAACTACCAAGATTACATGACTGTGTGGCAGGGATGACGACTGCCAGCATTAATATCCTATTCAACAAGTTTGTCAGTATTGTCCCGATAAACTACTAAAGTTTTTAGTAACTGTTGGTAAATTATAGGGACGTATAAAAACATTTTCTGGCAATGGAAACCATCACAGTGTAATAATATCTGTGGAAAGCATCAATAGTTGAATTTCCACATCATTGAAATGATCTCTGCATTTTGAAAAGTAGAACCTTCAGAAATCAAGCACATTTTCACAGTTGTAAATGAACCGTTGGCATTAATGTTCATTCTGCTTCAGCTTCTGGGCAGGTTTTTTTTTAACGCAAAGTATATTTTATTCATAAAACGTATAAAAGTACATTACAAAACATTTCCACTTGAAATTTATGGAAGGTGCAATAAAATTCAACTTGATTGTACACAATTTCCTGGATTTTCTGCTGACGTTATTCTCCGTTGCGCCGGCAACGCGCACGCCCAGGGCTGCCCACAATGGGAAACCCCTTTGGCCGGCTGGTGGGACGGAGAATCCCGTCCAGTATGTTTCACTGAGGTGCCTCAAAGCAATGTGCTTGATATTTACAATGGGCACAATCTAACTAAATTGCAACAATGTCCCGTGACGAGCATGTTTAGCCGGGTGTTTCCTGGCACTCACAGCACTGAGAAACACCATGCTATCTATCGGGACTTTGTTGCATTTCGGGGCCTCAGCGGTTAACACCCTGCCTAGGCTGCACTTCGTCCCGTTGCCTGGCCTGAGGAGCTTGGCTTCGGAACTCCTCAGTGCAGGGAGAGATCGGGACATCATTTTTAAATCAACCCCTACCAGAGGCAGCATGGTGGCACAGTGGTTAGCATGCTGCCTCACAGTACCAGACATTCGGTTTCAATCCCAACCTTGGGTGACAATGTGGAGTTTGAACTTTCTCCCTGTGCCTGTGTGGGTTTCCTCCCGTTTCCTCCCACAGTTCAAAGATGTGCAAGTTAGGTGGATTGGCCATGCTAAATTGCCTCTTGCGTCCAAAGATGTGGGTAGGTTAAGATGCTATTGGTTTAGGGTGTGGGGGTAGGCGTGGGGGAGTAGGCATGGGTGAGTACTCTTACAGAGGGTCGGTGCAAACTCGATGGGCAGAATGGCTTTCTTCTGCACTGCAGGGATTCTATGATTCTATGAAAAGTCTATCTGCTGCCAAAACAGCAATAACATGCTGTGGTTTGGCCTGAGAGGGGGGTTGGGGTTCCACCCTTCAGTGAAAGGAAGTCCTGCCCTGAGACCTAGCAGCAGCTCTTGCAATCGCAGCAGCAACAGAAGAGAATGCGTGTGTGTGTGCGCGTGTGTGCGTGCGAGTGTGTGTGCGCGTGTGAGTGTGTGTGCACGTGTGAGTGCGGCTTTGGAAGCCAAGTGAGGATGCACAAAGTGGCTGTACAATTTTATGGCGGCGTGCTCAATGTGAATTTGGCACTCTCTAAAGCTGTAACCCCCCCCACACACCAACCTTGCTGCAAAACAAGCTTCTCCCTCTCACCCACCTTCCATTGCATTGCATTGTATTATGGCAATGGAGGTGGACTGAGAGGCCTCCAGTAGGGCCTCAAATAGGCCTAAGGGCTGGAAGCCTAGTGGGCACCTTACCCACCCCCATGTATTATAGTGACTGGGTCAGGAATAGGTGGGAAGGTGGCTGGCTAGCCACCCGACGTATTTTGCGTGTCTCCTCCACCAAACCTAGCGGCAGGCTATAAAACCTAGCCCATGGTGTTGACTCTCACAAATACATTACAGCGTATGTACAACCATGCAAATGGAAACAAGTACTGGTGCTTCCAGTGGAATCTCAAGCAAGACCCGCTCAAAGCTTTCATTGACCTCTCACAATATGGTTTATAAAAAGGCAACCCTTCCTTATAAGTTTCAATGATGGCGCACAAGACTTTTGAGTGGATCTTTCTTTGAGTAAAAATAATTATTTCAAACATCAGCGGAAACTAAAATAAATCTCTTTGACCACCTAAAAGCATTACTCACTATGCTGCAAGAATGGCTTGAAAAAGGCAACACATGGAGCACAACAAAACGATTTGGACCCTAAATATACAGGTAAATGTTCATGGATTTGGAAGAACTTCATGAATGCAACATCAGTATCATCAGTTCATCCAAGATGTATATATGTACCTATCTCAGTGAGATTTGCAGACATGCTTAAATCCGATTTAGTCAGTTTGTATGTATATTACATCATCTGCCTCACTTTCATCTCCTCTGGAAGCCCAAGTGTAAAAATAATTTCTGTCTACATTTTGTCTCTTAATGAATAAATTGCTCAGTCCAGGATTCGAATAACCCTTAGCAGCGTGCTGCTTGAAAAGGACAAGGCACAGAAATGGTTACAAAAGCAAAATACTGCAGATGCTGAAAATCGGAAATTAAAACAGAAAATGCTGGAGTTACTGGAAGGCAGTTTCCGGCCGTTCTCGGCAGCCGGATCTTTCCGCCCCGCTGATGGTGAACCCCCGCGGTGTGTTTTCAGACAGCGGGGTGTGGATTCAATGGGAAATCCCATCGAAAGCAGACAATCCCACTGCTGGCCAGTGCCTCCCATTGCCGCGAAATACACCACGGTGGTGGGGGGCACAGGAGGGTTGTGGAAAATCCCCCCCCCCCCCAATCCAATATTTCGAGACCATAGACCATAGAACAGTACAGCACAGAACAGGCCCTTCGGCCCTCGATGTTGTGCCGAGCAATGATCACCCTCCTTAAACCCACGTAACCCGTATACCCGTAACCCAACAATCCCCCCATTAACCTTACACTACGGGCAATTTAGCATGGCCAATCTACCTAACCCGCACATCTTTGGACTGTGGGAGGAAACCGGAGCACCCGGAGGAAACCCACGCACACACGGGGAGGACGTGCAGACTCCACACAGACAGTGACCCAGCCGGGAATCGAACCTGGGACCCTGGAGCTGTGAAGCATTGATGCTAACCACCATGCTACCGTGAGGCCCGGAGACAATATGACTCTTCTACTGCTCTGCAGAAGCATCATATGAACCCGAAACGTTAACTCTGTTTCTCTCCCACAGATGCTGCCCCACCTGCAGAGTTTATCCAGCATTTCCTGTTTTTCAATCACAGAAATTATCTTTTGGTTAATGGTGCTGATTATCATTTCAGTCACCCATGGCAATTTGAATGCAGTCACCACTGAAACACATAGGCATGCATTTCAACTCTATGTCAAAGTGAGGTTACAGGATAAAGTAATGAAATATTAGAGCACTTTGGCAATCACTCACCGCACAGCCTGTTCTTCCTTTAAGTTTTAAAACTGGTGCAGAAAGGCATTTGGATATCAGTCAGTGACACTGAGAATTCATTCTCAAATTGCCTAGTGCTGTTGACAGGACCATGCCGAGGTCTTGAAATGGTGTGGAAAACAGACAGGAACAAAATGGCAAGAATTCCTTTGCACTGTCCTGTCCTAGTTGCAACCATTGAATTGAGGACTGCTGTTGGCTATACTTAATGACACATTGGTACACCATCAAGTTGTGATGATGATAATAGGGACGGTGCAAATGTTGGAGTTAAACTCCATTTCTGCAGAGCTGAAGCAAAGCTGAATTTTGTGTTTGGACAGTTTTAGATTACCAACACTTCTGCAATTTGGTTCCGAATTAGTTACGTTCAGCTCATATTGTCTATCTGTTTCATTAGGTAGATTTTATTCCTAGAAAAGTCTGTTCCACCTCATGGATCTGCTAAATTAAAAACTACCACATCTAATTGCTTTAAATCGCAAAGAAAATTTATTGTAATAATGTTTCTTTAAAGTAAATTAGATTCCTCAAGAAAGCAAAGCTTGCAGCTTTTATAATTGCTTTATGTTATTGAATTGCTATTTATATACTACCACTGCCAGTGCACATGTCTGAACAGTGGACTAAAAGTATTCTGATGAGCTGTGGGCTAATATTTATGTAATATATAATGGCAATGAATCACTTTCAAACTAATGATATGAGGAAATTCTATCTCGCCTTTCAAATCCCACCAACTGTGGGAGACATGAATATTTATTTTGCATTTACAGTTAATCTCCTTAAGCCCTCATGAAGATCATTTGAGTGATGAAAACTCTCCACTGGTTGGGGGGTCATACCTAGAGCAACGGTTATGGTGGCTGGAGGGCAAACAACTCAATCCCAAGACATCGCTACCGGAATCTCTCAGGGCCAACAATCCTCATCTGCTTCATCAATAACCTTTCCTCCATCATAAGGTCAGACATTTTGCTGATGATTGCAGTATTCAATAACATTCATAACTCCGCAGATAATGAAGTAGTCTATGCTTGCCTGCAGCAAGACCTGGACAACATTAAAACTTGGGGCTGATAAGAGGTAAATAATGTTTGAATCACATAGGTGCCATCTCTACGGCACAGGTCAGGATTGTGATGTAATATTTGCCTGGATGACTGTAGCTCCATCAATATTCAAGAACCTTTACATCATCTGGGACAAGGCAGCCCGCTTGATCAGCGCCCTATCCACAAAAACTTACACCCTCCACTACCACTGCACAGCAGCTACAATGTGTACCATCTCAACAAGGTGAATTGTAACAACATGTGCCTTTGACAGCACCTTCCAAACCCGCAACTTCTATCAGTTAGACAAGCGCATGGGAACGCCACCCATCCAAGCTCCCCTTCAAGCCGCACACCACCCGAAAATTAAATTATATTGCTGTTCCTTCACTGTCACAGGATCAAAATCCTGGAACTTCCTCCCCAACAGTACTGTGGGTTAACCTACACCAGATGGGCTGTAGCTGTTCATGAAGGTAGCTCCCCATCAACTTTTCAAGAGCAATTGG
The DNA here is from genome assembly GCF_902713615.1 of Scyliorhinus canicula. Taxonomy (NCBI): domain Eukaryota; kingdom Metazoa; phylum Chordata; class Chondrichthyes; order Carcharhiniformes; family Scyliorhinidae; genus Scyliorhinus; species Scyliorhinus canicula. Next base: position 78,359,718 of record NC_052158.1, on the reverse strand, counting down.
GGATGGGCAATAAATGCTGGCCTTGCCACCAACGCTCACATTCCACGAAAGAAAAGTTCATTGTACACTTAATGAGAATATCTTTACCTTTTCCTTGGTGACTTGTAAACCTCTTGTCCATAGACTGACTTTAATGACCTGTGACTTTAGATACATACTCCATAATTCACCCATCCACCTTCCATTTTACTCCTTTCAGTTTCAAAGCTGTTTTGACTGATACTTCTCACCCTTATGTCTGATATGAATTTATCCTCGCTTACCTTCTATCCACGCTTACCTTATCCTCGCTTACCGAGGGGGTGATTCTCCGAGCCCCGCGCCGAGTCGGAGAATCGCTGCAACCGCGCCATGATGCGCAATTCTCTGAGGTGCGGAGAATCGGCGGCATTTGCGCCGGCGCATTTGATGCGCCGCGCGTCGCTGGAATCGGCGGGGCCGCCGGTTCTCCGGCCCGGATAGGCTGAGTGGCCGCGCGGATACGACAGAGTCCCGCCGGCGCCATTCACCCCTGGTCGCTGCCGGCGGGCACTGCGTGAAGTTTCAAAGGGCATCCTGTGGGGCGGGGGAAAGTGATCCTGGGGGGGGGGGGGGGGGGGGGGGGGGGGGAAAGGGGGGGGGGGAGGGGGGGGCTCCAATGGGTTCTGGCCTGAGATTGGGGTCCAACGATCGGCGGGCCGGCCTCTCCCCCCTCTGGGCCTACTTTGCTGCGCAGCCGGCACCTGAACACAGACGTCATGTTGAGTCGGGGCCGGCGCGCAGAAGACCCCCCGTTCATACGCAGATTGGCGAGGCCCAACTGCGCATGTGCAGGTTGGCACGGCGCCCATTTGCCGCTGGGAAGGGAGGCTGGGGCGCCGTGAACTACTCCAGCGCCGTGCTGGCCCCCTGTGGGGGACCGAATCGGTCATACCCGGGCTAATTTCGCACCGTCGTGAAACGCGACGGCGTTCATGACGGCGCGAACACTTGGGTCTCCATTTTGGAGAATTGCCCCCCTAGTTCCAGTTCTCTGATACAAATTTATCCTTGAACACCTTCTACACCTAGTTCCAGTTCTCCAAGTAACTTATTTACAGAGTATTAATTCCAGTAACAATCTCTTTGTAATGCCATTCAACATACCCGCTTTCTATGCCGTGTCATTTTGTTCAGTGCATGGAGACTTTCATTCTCTCAGTTCTCACAACTGAAATTTGTCCTCACCTAGATTCGGAGGATTTACTTCATTTTTCTAATAATAATAATAATAATAATAATAATCTTTATTGTCACAAATAGGCTTACAATAACACTGCTGCAATGAAGTTACCGAAGTTACCGTGAAAAGGTACCTAACAGCATGTCATTCGGAACATGTGGGAGGAAACCGGAGCATCCATAGGAAAGCCACGCAGACACGGGGAGTATGTGCAGACTCCACACAGACAGTGACCCAAGCCGGGAATCGAACCAGGGACCCTGGAGCTGTGAAGCAACAGTGCTACCCATTGATTTTAACCAGCAGTTGACTTTCCTCTGATCTCAGTGCATTCACGGAACAGGTCTTTGTATAGTTTTTTAAAATGCTGTTGTTTATTGTCCTATTTTGAACAGCGAATGCATGCGCATAATGGAGTTTGGTGTGAGTAACAGCCAATTATGAGGTGAGGTTTTACCCACAATTTTCTGTAAACTTTTGATTAATATAAAGTCTGCTGATTTTCTCACCACACTAGCCGGCATTCAATGTTTTTCAGACTGCTTCATCCAGCACTGGGCAGATTTGATTCATTGCCCCATTCTAGTTTAGGATTCTCTTCTATTGTTCTTTACATTTTGGGACACAGTCAGTTTCTCAGCGCCTCAACATTCTGCTATTAAAGATGCCATCAAACTTTATTGTCCCTGACAACTAGTGGTTGTATGACTAATAAGTCAATTTACCTTTTATAGATCGAGGTCTTTGAAACTGCCAAGTACATAAAGGCAAGTCTATGAACATTGAGGTATGCATATTCTGGCTTATATTCTGGCAGCATGGTAGCACAGTGGGTAGCTCTGTTGCTTCACAGCTCCAGGGTCTCAGACAGTGGCCCAAATGGGAATCGAACCCGTGTGGATTCTGCACGTTTTCCCCATGACTGCGTGGGTTTCCTCCGGGTGCTCTCGTTTCCTCCGACAAGTTCTGAAAGATGTGCCTTTAGATAATTTGGACATTCTGAATTCTACCTCTGTGACCAGAACAGGTGCCAGAAGGTGGCGACCAGGGGCTTTTCACAGTGACTTCATTGCAGTGTTAATGTAAGCCTACTTGTGACAATAATGATTATCATTATGTTGCTAAATTTTTCCTACCTGTCTCATGCTGGATATTGTTCCACTGGTGCCAACAGTCTTTCAATACTTCACCTAAATATCTATGGTAACTCTTTCACTGACACAGAATTTTTTAAGTAGGACCGCTATGCCAGCTGACATTCTACATTTTCATTGTTGGACTTCTCCATTCAGCGTCGGACATGGTCATAAAAAGGTTATTCATTGTTGGGCAGCACCCCTGTTGAACCTGTCCTTACCCAGTGTGACTCCTATTCCTCCACCTGCATGGTGAGGATTAGGGGAAGGAAGACACCGAGTAGGAACACACACAGTCCAATTGAGAAATCGGTTATTGGGCACAAACCAGAATGGAAATTTGGGAGACTCCTGTGTGACTTAGCATCCCAATTACCCGATGAATGATCAGACCTGGCTCCACGATGCCTCCGAACGTGGTGGAGGAAAGTTCAATTGAAGCACTCAAAAGGGAATTAGACCGTAATCTGAAAAGGATGATGGGGAGGAGGCAGGGGGAATGGCACTAGGCGAATTGTTCATTCGGCGGGCTGGCACAGACATGATGGGGCAAATGGCCTCCTCCTGGGCTGTAACCATTTTGTGATTCTCTCGATCTCTGAAGAAACAGGGCCATAATTTTTTTTTGTGAGCTTTGAAAATTTTGGACTTGAGTCACGTTTTCAGGCTCATTTTGCGGTTTTCTGCTTCCAGAGAGCAGCAGCACCCTTGGGGACTGCAGCTGGGGTCAGGAGATTGTGGAGTTGCAGCTCATGATCGAAATGAGGAGAAGGTCACAGGCAGCAAGTCTGAAAATTCCCAGCTGAGAATGCTTTGTACGCGGAACAGCCTATCACAGGATCAGTCTTCTTGTCTAATCAATAAACAGGCAACTGATGGTAAAAAGATTCATGCTTAATGTGGTCACATATTAACGTAATTGCACAACTGGTGACAGTTTTATTGTTGACCAGAAGCACAAAGCAGAGTTTTTAAAAAAAACTATGTTCAGATGGAGCCTTTCAAAACCACTGGACTTTTCAAAGTACTTTCCGGTCAATGAAGTACTTTTGAACTGTAGTCACTGTAGGAAATGTAGCAGCCAAGCTGTAGACAGAAAGCTCCTCCAAACAGCAATAGGATTCAACAGTCTGTTTTAATTCCTGATGTTGATTGAGGGATAAGTATTGCCAGGACACTCAGCAGAATTTCCCTGCTTTCTTTGAAATGATGCCGAAGAACTTTTACACCCGCCTGAGATGGCAGGAGGGGCCGTGGTTCGAGATCTCACCTGAAAGACAGCACCGCTGACTGTGCAGCATTCCCTCGTTATCGTATTACGAGTGTCAGCCTTGCATTTTGCGCTCAAGTTCTCACAGTTATTGGGCTGGATTCTCCACAAAACCCAGCGCCAAAATCGCGTTTGGTGCAGGGGTGGGGAATCAAATTTTCCGCCGGAATCAGGCTCAGTGCCATTCCGGCGATTCTATGGGCCTCGAATATCCACGCGTCCGCAAATTAGGCCGTGCGGCTAGGGGGCCATTGCCAGAGGCCCGCCCAGCGATACACCACTCCCGACTAGCCGAGATCCCGACGGCGTGGAGCTAACATGGTATGGCCGGTCGGGATGCTCGAGTGGTGGCTGTGGACTCAGTCCGTGGCCGCCCTGGTGGGGGGGCGTGGGGATTGGGGGAAAGAGATCGGGCCGGATGGATCCTCAGGCGCGCGGCCAATCGGGAGGGGGCCTAGTTTATTTGTGTGGGATCGAGGTTAGAGTCCGCCATGGTGCTCGACGCAGCTGCTGGAGGCCGCCGCCGTGCGCATGCGCGGACTCAGAACCGGACGTGCGGCGGCCCGTATCCGTAGCCAAAGCTGCGTGAAGCACTCTGGGTCCCTGCTAGCCCCCTGACGGTAAGTGAATTGGGTTGGTTTTTTTTCAGGAAACTCGGGAGTGCAACACCTGTGTTTTTACACCGGCATAGGGACATAGCCCCATTTTGGGAGAATCAAGCCCCTTATTCCTCATTATCAAGAGCGCACCCACAATGAATATTCTGCTACAACTTATTCGGTGGCAAATCAAGCATTGATTCACATCCTCTCTGCATCCTAAAGGGAACATAACCAACAACAATTGCAGTGCTTGTTTATTTTCAATGAGTCTAACATTGCTCTTGTACAGCTGTATTCTTCAATGTGGCAACAGTCTTTACAGTGAAATCTACTTTGAACTGAGCAGTACCAAAGCATAAATACTCTCCATCAATGAAAAGCAAAGCCTCTCTCGTTCTTCTTTACAAATGCAAGCTGAACTCACAATTTGCTGACATTCTTGAATCTAAATTTGTCTGTGCTGATCGTCTTTTGATACATTTATTCTCAAGAAATGAGTTTATGACACACACTTACCGGGAGCCAGCTGTGACTTATGTTCATAAAAATAAATTTAAAATATGAGTTTCTGTCCCGTGGTGTGCTTCCAAGTGCTCTAGGATGTGGAGAAGGAGCTGCTGTTTGTACAAGTCCACTGTTCAGATCGAGCCTTTCCACATGGGGAAATGGTGTCAATAGGCACGTCCTGAGATAGTTACAAAGGTATTGGTGTTTAAAGCTTCTGTGGATTGTTAGCCACTTGTCTCATCTCCTTTGAGGCAGAAATATCCGAAGGTGAAAGAAATCAATGCCAAATCACTAGCTTTTCGCTTTCTTTTTCTGTATTTTTATAAGTTGTTCAGTTGCGATTTTGTGATGTTTCATACAAAATGGCATGTGACAGAAATACCGAATGCAGGATAATACATTAGTTGATTTGGGCAGTATTGTATCACGTGGAAGCACTGTTGCTTCACGGCGGCAGGGACCTGGGCTCGATTCCTGGCTTGGGTCAATGTCTGTGCAGAGTCTGCATGTTCTCCCTGTGTCTTCGTAAGTTTGCTCCCGGTGCTCCAGTATCCTCCCACAGTCCAATGAAGTGCAGGTTAGGTGGATTGGTCACACTAACTTCTCCCGTAGTGGCCAAAAGTTAGGTAAAGTTAGGTTACGGGGAGATGTGGGCTTAGGTAGGGTGCTCTTTCAGGGGCCAGTGTCTACACTATGGGCTGAATGGCCTCCTTCTGCTCTGTAAATTCTATGATCTATGATCTATTTCTGTGGCCTTGCCATGAGCTAGGTGAACAGTACTAAATCTGCAAATTTTTTGTTCAGCGCAACCAGGCAAGTTCAAATTATAGTAAACAACAATTAGGATTAAAATTGTGCGCTAAACCCAGATATTCAAATTGGCACGTTTTATTAGCTCACCACTTTTAGCATCTATTCTCATCCTTTGGCCCAAATAGCCCCCACGATTTTGTACAGATTGTTCTACAAGTGATTCAAAAGTCTGAACTTGTACTTGCCTTTTGACGTTAAGTTCAAATCTATGAGATCATGTGTGGTGATGCAGGTGTTTAACTTCAGCAATTATATGCCTTAGAATTCCCAATTCCAGATGTGCCATTGCAACATCTGCCCATTCCAGGATACCAACTCTTCCTCCTTCTGTGAGTTTCTTTAATGACCCCCGTGTGATTAACTATCCTTCCTTGGAATGTGTGCCAACGATTTATCACTCTGAGGGTACTTTCTAATCTATGCTGCATGTGTCTGGCCAAGAGAGATGAGCAGGGACTGTAAGTTGCTCTTGCTTAGGACCAACGAAAAAAATCAGATGGTGTGGGCTGTCCATGTCTTTACTGTTCAGACAAGACAATGTAAGCAGGTGAGATGATTGTCACTTGTGCTTTTGTTTCGGGAGTGGTACACAGGAATGGCAGAGCTGTTTGAAGAGGAGTCATTTTAAAATGTGAGGTTACAATCCTTCTTTTACAAGTGCTTTGGGAGGCTAAATTCGATAGGCTCCGAAAATGGCCAGGGGGATTGTGGAGTGTAACATAAGCAGCACACCAACCTCATGCTGAACACTCATTATAATGATTGCTGCTGCATCGATTGCTCACTGCGCTGCTGTTCGTTGGCTGCATATCAGATATCATTATTTGCTTAAAGAAACTCTAACTCTTAAAGAGACAGCACATGGTGGCATCTCAAGGTGCTGAGATCATTTGGAATAGTGCTGTGCAAAATCAACGTTGGCCGACTATGGGAGGACATGCACCAAGATTGTCCAATGCTGTACTGGAAGCCGTTGTGGGGCAGCTGGAAAGGAGCAGAGATATCTCGTACCTGCAGTGGAGGAAAGGGAAATGATGGCCAGAAAATCCTCCAGACACAAAACACAAAGGCAGGGAGAACAGAGAACTCCTGAGGTCAGTTTAATTCTTAGGTTCTGGATCCAGTACCACAAGAGATTCACTGATCTCATATGAGAGATCAAGGTTCGTTAAAGCAGCCACAAATGTTGACTGCACCACTGGGGTCAGGCAGTACTTAATTGACCACACTTCCATCACTCACCTACTGTTCACTTAGCTAGACAGCTGGTTCGTGATGCAGAATAATGCCAACAGCGCGGGTTCAATTCCCATACCGGCTGAGGTTATTCATGAATGCCCAACTTCTCAACTTGCTGCTCCTCAGGTTAAGTCACCACCAGTCAGCTCTCCTCCTCAAAAAGTTGAAAAGTAGCCAATGGCCATCTGGGACTATGATGACTTTAGCTTACCAACAACCTCCATCAATCGGGATTTATACCTTACACTCATAGCTTCATCTCACTCTCAAACACTGGGTGGGATTTTCTGGCCCCTCCTGCTGGTGGAATCTTGCAGTCCTGCTTAAGTTGACCCCTTGTAGAACCCTCACAACATCTGCCCATTCCAGGATGCTAACTCTTCCATCATCTGTCCATTTATTTAATGACTCCAGTGTCCTCATGTCAACCATCCTTCCTTGGAACTGTTCAAACCATTCATCAGGTACTTTTTGACACCTGTGTTTTGACCAATCGAGACATGCAGGGACTTCAAGTTGCTCTTGCGTAGGATCAAAGGAGAAAATCAGATGGTATGGGTTGTCCTGGTCTTTACTATTTAGACAAGACAACATAAGCAGGTTTCATGAGGTGGGATGGATGATCCATGCAAAAGACCTTAAATTTTGGAGGGACTGGAAGATTCTGCTGTCAACCAATGGCTCGCCACATCGACCGTGGGAAAACCTAGGCCACTATTCACTGCTAGAAGACTCACACCCAGATATGGTTTCCACACTATTCAACTATGATTGCCACACCACCAAAACACATTGTATGACACTCTGCCCTCCTTTGTGCAGGAGAAGGTGGCACACAACTGGAGAATGAAGGACGGAGTCAAGGGGCACCTACATGACCTGACTCCAAACTTCACAACATGACTCACTAATTTAAAACTTAAATGCAGTTACGTTCCACACCACCATTGGTGCTGAACCTCACTCTCAGCAGTGTTTCCATTGTACTATTTTAGAAGCATAATCATTTCAGTACATGTGGGTTTAAATCGTGCTGTACCATTTTTATAATGAATGCAGTGCCATGTTAATATAATATTCCTCTGCTTCTATTAAAAATTAATGAATCCATTATTGATATTGCTCAGTGCAATTTCAACCTCCAGAGAAATTTAAATGAAACTTGTTTAAAAATAAAATCACAACTCCATTCTTTAAATGCACTTTTTCATGCCTGCAAGGACATGAGACAAAAATTCATTAAATTTGGTTTAAATTGAGGTTAAATTTCCATCATAATTCCCTGTGGAAAAGATGAAGATATGCAACCTTGCAGAAAGACAGACAATGTATTAAGAATGTATTAAGTATTAAGGGTTAGGTGGATTGGCCATGCTAAATTGCCCGTAGTGTCCTAAAAAGTAAGGTTAAGGGGGGGGGGGGTTGTTGGGTTACGGGTATAGGGTGGATATGTGGGTTTGAGTAGGGTGATCATGGCTCGGCACAACATCGAGGGCCGAAGGGCCTGTTCTGTGCTGTACTGTTCTATGTTCTATGTTCTAATCCACTTATATACACTTACTACAAGATTGCATTCTTTCTCGGGATAGTGCAAGGTTTTAAATTGGTGTGGCCAACGACTGTTAATATTGTTTTTCCACGCTAATTTATGTGAAGCGTTCAGAGGATCAAAAAAAAACCCGCTCCTGAAATGTTGCCACTGTAATTCCTGCGTTGGCCACCATGAGGTGATTTGCTTCTTTTGTCCTGCAATCTCATGGTTCAAGTCATATGGGGAAATCACATTTAGTGGGATTTAAGACAACATGGCAGAGATTATTGTAAATTTAGCCTGGACAATCATTCATTTGAATTCATCGAACTATCACTTTGAACCACTTACATTTCGATAAATCAAAATGCCGTGAAAGTCTGTGAATACGTTCAATTCTTCCCTCAAACCAGTTCAAAATCATGTTTTTCACATGACCGCCCTGAGTCACTTATATTAAGCGGTCTTCTGTAGTTTATTTTTACCGAAATGAAGTGTCTCGTAAGTAGGGCTGCAACCAAGTCAAATGGCAGAGTAGACTCGATGGCTAAATGGCCTAATTCTGCTCCTATATCATATGAACTACAAGTCCAAAGAGACTCAGGCATCCTTTAATTGCAGGGGACGCCTACACACATTGGACACAAGTCGCTCTGCTGGACATTAGTCCAGTATTCAAAAGCAGATGCTCTGACCTCTGCTTGCTGGGGCTGTCTGGAAAAGTGCCCAAAACCAACCGTCCGATTTGGAGGTGAGAATTCCCATCCAGTTGAGTACCCTACTGGATGACAACCCAAGGTTAGTGACCACATTCTAGTCACTATTCCACTGTCTGAAATGGAACTCGAAATGATCTTTTGACTCGCTCTTTGATTCACTCGTCAATACTCCTTTAACGGACGGAACAGGGACCTACCCATAAACAAAACCAGGCATTTCTGGATAGTTAAATGGTGCTACTTTTTAAAATGGAAATATAAATGGGAGAATAATGCTTTTATTATTTTTTAATTTTGGCATTGTCGACTGCAGGAGAAGCTTTCTTCAGAAGTGACAAACCTTCTTGGGGATTAGGGGTTAAACAGTATTGGAGCCTCACAAAACTATAAAGGACATGATGAGTGTTGTTAAGTGACACGGTCCATTTCCAAGTGAGTTACTTGTAAACAGTGGATACCATTTGTCATTTATAAAGCCCAACATGTGCTTAACATTTATTCCATGGACATGCATTATCCAGCTAGGATGACTCCAGTGTGATTTTTATTACTTTAGCTGGCCACTGTGGGAAACTATCCAATGATTGATGGTAGGCAAGATGTAGGTTCACTCGTTATTACAGACCCAGCTCCATCATTAGCAATGGATACCGATGCTTAATGGCCTTTTGATCACGTAGAGCCTTGCTATGAGCTACCTGACATTTTTCAGGCAGAGCGACTTTGCCTGGCACGGTACAAAATCGAGCTGCAAGAATGAGTCGATCTTTCAGCTTATCTGAACTTTCGTCAAGGTTGCCTTGCCCTTGAAGAACTGAAATTCATCCTTTTTGTCCTACAGTAAACACGGGCATTGAAATTGTATTATATCAAGCAATGTCTTTGTTCACTTTCTTTCTTTTTCCCTGCTTGAATTTGCTCTTTATTCCAGGATTGCAGAAAATCTCAATCTCACGCTTCACCCAGAGAACAATGAAAACCACTGTTTGAACACCAAATGTATTCAGAAGCACTCAACACAGCAGTATGTTGTTCATTGCGGAAAGAAAATGGCTTCAAAACTTCAACTGCTTTTTATGACTATTATGAATACATTGAAAGAGAATAATTCTGCTCATAGGGCCCTGCTAAAGGCTGACATTCCTTCAATCATTTGAAAAATTATAGCATTGTCAATTCGTATTTGCACCATGGATAAAAGGTGATATCTGATGTCAGTAATCAAATAGTGTAATTACCATGCTGTGCCAAACCTGACTATTTTAAATCAACTCAATGACCTAGGCTACTTACCTTGGATGCCCACTTAACATGCTAATGATCGAGTGAACATTTTGCATCCCCAAGGTGTCCCCATGCTCGTGATTCTGTGTGAACGTTTTGCATGTCCTAAGGTGTCCCCAGCTTCAAATTAATACTTGACTGTAGTTTTACTCTGTTGGGATCTTACATCGCAGGCTGTGCCTGCCCTTGACTGATATAAAGGTGGGCAGAGATTTGGAATTGTGGATTGCTGCCTTTTTTTCTATTTGGGATTTCCTGACACAAGCTCAAAAATTGTGTGAAGCCAATTAGAAAATCCAGACCGACATCATTCGAGTTGCAAACCAATGGATCCTCTAAATGGGCCACTTTATTTACAAACCATGAATTAGGTATAGTTCTGGCTGTATAGACTAGATAGACAGCAGTGATTCAAAGTCTTGAATTACTGTCTGTGATTATTTAGTCTCTTCGTCAATAGGCTTCCTTCTTGCAATGCAAGGTGATGTGCGGCCGATCATGGAATGCTTCATGCAAAACCAAAAGCGACCAGCGATCTTATATCCTTGTACTGATGCTGAGGCAATAATTGTACTAGTGGTTACGAGTGTGTGACCTTGCGGTATTATCTATTAGATTCCACTGAGTGTATTGGGAAGGTACACTGTGTGTCCTGTGATAATAGTAGCCTTGAAAGCCCTGCAAATCAGGGTCAACAGTATAATGTGGTCCATTTTCCTGAGTAGAATTGAATGAACATTTATCCTTGACATTTGGGGTTTATAAATGATGCAGATTGCACCCAAGCACTGCCCCACACAGCATGCTGCCCAAAAGAATGTATTTACTCAGCTGAGGCCATGCATTGTTTTCAGGGGAATGGCAAAAAGAACCAAACGCAACACAAAGGACACATTTTGTATGCAGTGTGTTGGAAGCAGATTCAATTGTGGCTTTCAAAAGGAAATTAGATAATTATCCGAAAAGAATAATTGGGAAAATGCTGGTGAGTTGGACTATGGGCAGTGGTTTGCACGGCTGCCTCATTTCACCAGGGGCCAGTGTTCGATTCCCTCCTTGGATGACTGCCTGTGTGGAGTTTGCACGTTCTCCCAGTGTCTCTGCGTGGGCTTCCCCTGAGTGTTCCAGTTTCCTCGCAAAATCCAAAGATGTGCATTGGCCATGATCATTGCGCGGGGTTATGGGGATGGGAGGGCGCTCTTTTGGAAGGATCAGTGCAGACTTGATGGGCCAAATGGCCTCTTTCTGCACTGTAGGGATTCTATGATTCTGCGTGAGTTGTTCTCGCAGAGAACCAGCACGGACACGATAGGATGAATGGCCTCCTTTATGATGTGACCATTTTATGATTGTATAAATGGCTTGAACTGCCTTTAAAATTGCAGGATTCTGGCTTGGGGTTGATCAGTATGGGTCTGCAGTAGAAAATTCCAGTCACGCACTTCAACGATTGATGCTGCTGCATTGGAGCTAATACCTCAGGAATTAAGGGGAAGGAAGCTTGTTCTCATTGGGAATGCTGTGCAACGTCCATAAAAGTGACTTATGCAACAAGCTTAGCAGGGGGTTGCTGACAGAGGAGTCAATGTCGTCTGTGACACGGGCAGGGACCTCAATGCAATATGGATCAAAATGGCAAAACAGAAGAAAACTGCCACGGTGAAACAAAATTATGGATTCTGTGCCAAGTAGTTCACCCAAGTATGCATGTCACAGTCTTTTCTGATAGTCTGTTGATCATTTACTGCTCCAAAACATTCAAATAACTTTACAGCCCATTAACTGCTTAGCATGCATGGCCATGCTGCAGCAGAAAAACAAACACACATTGCGACTTCGATCTGAAACAATGTTATGTTGAAATCTTAAAGGTGCTTCACACAGCATATCCTTAAGAAGCTATTTACTTGTTCATTTATTGACACACAGGATTCACCAATGGATGTTGCACATCTGTCACTTATGTAGTTTTATAAAACTTCTCGCATCTCGAGAGTTTCTTACTCCTGTGCAGAACAAAATAACTCTTCCCCCCCAAAAAAAAATTGAAGTAGACTGTGAAGATTGGAAGATTTTAGAAAAATTGGTTTATAAATGTGTTGGGCAATGTAAGGGTTAAAAGCCTGGGGTTAAAAATGTGCCCGACTGCAATGGTCACGTTTTTTAAAGAAACAAAATCTTGTTCTGCAGAGCCTGGGTGGTTTTTGCAGCCAGAACGTGTAATTGGCAAAGGAATGTGTTTTTCAGTCTGGACTAATGCATAGGGATTTGCCTGGGGACAGTCCCTGGGGAGTTAATGTGCTATCATCCCCATGAAAGTTAAATTTGTTTACTAGCTTGGGGAGATGATGTCAGTGCTGGGTGGAGCCAAGAGAGATGTTTTTAGAGAGAGGCTTTTGGAAGCGAAGTCTGATCTGGCGACCCTAGTTTTTTTTTTTAAGACCACAAAGGAAATTTTCATTTCCAGTAGTTTTAATAATAAGAGGAATAATATTTTGAAAGCACAGCAGTCTTGTCCGAAGACAAGGAAGAGGCTGAAATAACTCAGTTGAAGCAGCTATTTGAAGATATTCAGCCAGAGTCTGAAGGCGTTCTAACAAGGTCCAGAAGCTGTTCTGTAAGACCAAGATTACTATATTCCCTGCTGAATTTCAAGCTGGACCGAGAGCTGTATGTTTCTTTTTTTGTTGTTTAATGGGAAATGGAATAGTAGTGTTAAGGGGTAATTGTAAGCGGTTGTTTTTCAGGTGTGAAGTTAAGAAGTTTAACATTGCAGTCATAATAAAGTTTTGTTTTAGAAATACCAAAGCCCAATTTTTTCATGCAAATCACTTCTGGAGCAAATCATTCTTTCCACACAGTCTCACAAAATAAACTAAAATATTGGGTTTCGGTCCAGTATCCTAGCCACTGTTGGGGTCTGGTCTGGGATCATAATAAGACTTGTATTGGTTGAGGATCTAGAACTTACAATTCCTTGATTTCCTTTTCAGGAAGCCATTATTGTGTATGAAAGTATTTATGGAGTGAGGAAAGGAGAGGCCCATTCTTCAACTTACAGCCGGTACTATTGTGTTTCTCTCACATTAATTATCCATGGCTCAATCACTGGCGCACGGGCGTACATTCAGCACAAGGATATCATACACAGCTTATTGCAATCAAAGCACTGTTGACAGTGACTCCTCTCTTTTGGGCTTGGGAGACTATCCTGTCAGCATTATGGTCTTGAGTAATCCAGCATCTCACAACACCCTGAATCCCTCTCTCACAAGTCTGCAAGCAGCAGCAGTACAGCTACACACAGCCTAAAGGACATAGGCCAGTAATGAGCAACTTAGGCTAGTCATCGGTCTGCATGAGTGGCCCTCCATCATGTTCATGGACTGCATGAGGGAAATGGGGCCTTTGCATTAACCACAACCCCACAAAGGGAGCAGGAGGAGGCCTTTTGGCCCTTCAAGCCTGCTCCGCCATTCATCACGATCATGGCTGATCATCCAACTCAATAGCCTAATCCTGCTTTCTCCCCATAGCCTTTGATCCCATTCTCCCCAAAATACATTTACTACACGCCAAATATTTCAACCAATTACAGAAGATGTTTAATTATAAATTAATAGAACTGTCATCACCTTCAAATGACAAAAACAAATGAAAGATTTATACTTACTTTATGAATGTGACTTCTGGTTGATTTGTCCTCCTCAAGTTCTCTTAGATTAGGACTTTGTGATGTGCAGATTCTTCGCAATTCAGCACGTTTGATAATTTCTTCTTGGATTTTAAGCCCAGCAAATAAAACATTTACAGATTTGTAGATGCATTCTTTTACTAATTTACCATCTGAGAATGATTTTCCATTTCTTGGAAGTAAGAAAGCAATACGAAAGCTAGCGAAAGTCACTCTCATTTAATGCTTGTCTAAGTAACTGCTGTGTTTTCATGGCTTCCTTCAGATTTGGAAGCTGCAGAGCATGCTGGGCAGAACCTACTGGAAATGTTGCCCTATGAGAGGTATGACATCTTTCATAATGTCCGTTCGCTTTGTATTGTTTTTAAAACTGCTATCCCCTCATTGCAAATTAAACACAATGGTCTTCTTTTCAGTTGAGTAACAAAATAATGCAGCTCCCAACAGTCTTTTACCATTCTGTCCTTATCACTGCTTTTTCCCTTTGTTGCTACTCCTTCCTCTGCATTTTTTGATTTTGCACTTGATTCTCCTTCCTCACCAAGCCACTACAACGCAAAACAAGCCAATGACAGGAGCAAAGTGGATAACCGCCAAAGGAATTAATAGCAAGAAGCGCAACATCCATGTGCGCTCTGGCAATGAACACAAAGGTCTCCCTGTGCTTTCGTACCCAGAATGTACTGGGCGTACTGCTTGAACAGTGTCATCTCATGGCAGCGCAATCCTGCACCCGAAATGAACTGTTGCAGCGTGATTCCTCTGCACTGTAGACAACAACCAACTCAAGAGCCCTGACTGACAGGCCACAAATTGCCTAACACTGAGACAGACTGAAGAGGTAGTGCTGGTTCAGCCAGAGAAAAGCAGACACCTGCTGGTTGGAAGGCCAGCTCTGCTCCTTCCTCAGCTGTGATGCCAAGGCCTCCATATAAACTAAGATTGTTGTCTGAGCAGGATTCACTGTAGAAAATCACTTGAGTCTGTCCAAAATATATTGGGAACTTCAGGCCATCAGTGTGGATAAATCTATTAGCTACAACTGAGCTGTCACGTAGAAAGGGTTGTCTCCACGTGCATGAAAATCGGACGCCATCTGGCGTAGAGCACTGCCATTGCAGAGGTCTGAATTCAACTTGCCACATCAATCGAATTTTCAGGCGACAGGGATTTGGACTTCAATATTTACCAGTCTCTCTGATCTGGCTTCAAGGTGGTGGGGGATCACATTGAGCGAACTTTGGAACAGGGCTTTGAGATTTCATTTGCATCATAAGGTTTATACAGAGAGTTCATACCAACTATATGGCTAGAGTGGATAAAGCTTTGGCTGCTATCTTTCAGGGTGACAAGGTGTCGGACCATCCAAGATTTCGTAAGTGCGTCAGAGAATGGCCAGAGTGTGGTTTCAACAGCAGCAAATATGTCCGAATGGGAAGTCAAGTCACCCAAAATCTTAATTGTCTCCCTCTTCACTCCTGGTTATGGCACAAGACATGGACAGAAGCACAACAAATAAGGCAACAACAAACGATTCCTTGTACTTCTGAAAATTGGCAATACAGTTGATTCTAGGTGCTCGGTCATGCTGATTGATGAGTGAGAAACAAAAGGTAGAGAATTGACCCACCTGAGCAATGACCCCTATTAACATATTTGTGGAGAGGCAGTTAACTGATACTGCTGATATCTTCAAACTAGTTTGCAAAGCGCTGCGTACAAATGGCAGATGGTCACTGTGGTGATTGTTCCTTTAAATGCAACACAGTAGAGTAACGGTTACCTGGCCTGGGTGGGTGACCAATTTGGACTCGGGAATGTGGAATGACCCCATAGTGAGAAAGGGTCCTTTTGGGAGCAAGCTTCAGCCATGAGGCTGCTGTACAATTCTCATGAATAAATACCATTTTGTGTTCACTAATGAAGTCTGTGAAAGTGCATCTTTACAACTGGCAATGAGGACAAGTTAAGCTGACAGTTCCTCTGGCCCAACACTTGAGTATCCCATTTAGATTATATTAGATTTGGGTTTGTCATGTGTATCGAAGTAGAGTGATAAGTATTGCCCAGACAGATCGTTCCATACATGAAAACATAGGACATACGATAGATGCACAATGTAAATACATAGACATAGGGTGAAGCGTATGGAGTGCAGTACTACTCAGTAGAGAAGATGTGTGGGATCAGTTCAGTCCATAAAAGGGTTATTCTGGAGTTTGGTAACAGCGGGGAAGAAGCGGTTTTTGAATCCGTTAGTGCGTGTTCTCAGACTTTTGTATCTGCTGCCTGATGGAAGAGGTTGGAAGAGAGAATAACCCGGGTGGAAGAGGTCTTTGATTATATTGCCTAATTTCCCAAGGTAGTGGGAGGTGCAGACACAGTCGATGGATGGGAGGTGGGATTGTGTGATGGACTGGGTGGTGTTCATGACTCTCTGTAATTTCTTACAATCTTGGGTCGAGCAGTTGCCATACCAGGCTGGATTTGCAGCCAGATAGGATGCTTTCTATGACACATCTATAAAAATTGGTGAGAGCCAATGTGGACATGCAGAATTTCCTTAGTTTCCTGAGGAGGTCTAGGTGCTCTTGTACTTTCTTGGTCATGGCGCCGACGTGGGTGGGCCAGGACAAACTACTGGTTGATGTGCACACCTAGGAATTTGAAGCTGTCAGCTATCTCCACCTCAGCAACATTGACGCAGACAGGGCATGTGTACGATACTTCGCTTCCTGAAGTCAGCAACCAGCTCCTTATTTTTTCTGGCGTTGAGGGAGAGATTAGCGTCATTATAACCATGCCACTAGGTTCTCGATCTCCCTCAAAGTCAAAGTTTTAATCAAAGTCTAAAAATAAGTACTCCCCAGAGTGTCCCTCTTTGGGCAAATTGACCCATTCGACTCCTCCACGGAGAAGTACAATACTTCGAGCGCCTTGGGTATTATTTCCAAGCAAACAAAACAGGAGAGAAAGTGAAACAAAGAAATTCAAGTGTTTGTGGAACTCAGACCTGTAACCGTATACACAGTTTCAGCCCCAAACGCATCCTACTCCAAATCATTTTGTGAGCTTGTAGATTTATTGGAGGTTCAATTGCAACCTCAACCGTCAGTCACACTCCAAAGATTCAAATTTAGTTTGAGGATGAGAGCTCCAGGTGAATTGATTGCGACTTACATTGCTAAACTGAAGCAATTATGGGAGTATTGTGATTTTAGAGCTGCCTTAAATGTCATGATTCAGGATAGGTTAGTCTGTGGTGTGAACAACCATGCTAGTCAATGCAGATTGCTTTCAGAGGTCCACATAAATTTTAAAAGTGCAATGTGGATAGCACTGGCATTGGAAAGTGCTGGAAAAGATGCACAAGGGCTGCAGAACATACAAAATGGCATCGTTCAACAATTGGGCAGCACGATAGCACAGTGGATAGCGCTGTGACTTCAGAGTCCCAGGTTCGATTCCCTGCTGGGTCGCTGTCTGTGTGGAATCTGTACGTTCTCCCCGTGTCTGTGTGGGTTTCCACTGGGTGCTCCGGTTTCCTCCCACAGTCCAAAGACATGCAGGTTAGATGGATTGACCATGATAAATTGCCATTAATGACCAAAAAAGGTTAGGAGGGGTTATTGGGTCACGGGGATAGGGTGGAAGGGAGTGCTGAAGTGGGTCGGTGCAGACCCGATGGGCCGAATGGCCTCCTTCTGCGTTCTATGTAGGGCATGAACCTGCAGCCAGCCAAAAGTGCCAAAACCGCCTCAGCAGCCACAAAGTGGGAACAAATTTCTTCCACCAGCGAAACAAAAAGGTACAGAATAGGCAATTAGTCAGTAATGCTTAAAGGAAAATGTTACCGATGTGGAGGTAACCACACTCCTGAATCATGTCAGTTAAAGGAGGAGGAGGATGAGTGTTTTTACAAATGAGGACATTTGATAATGCAAAGTCAAGATTGCTGAGTAATCGATCAACTAAGATATTACAAGATGTTACAATATGGAATGTGGAAGAGCCTAGCACCGGTGATTCTGATTTTCACTCTCTGTTTAATCTAAAAACAGGCAATATCGACCCAATTAATGTAAAGCTCGGGGTAAATGGGAAGCCTCTTAAGATGGTCGTGGATACAGGGGCATCAGCCACAGTGATGGGTGGGCATACATTTCAGTACCTAAGAGAGGGGGTCCAACCATTGAACTTGAAGAGCATTTCTGTCAAGTTGAACACTTTTTATGGAGATGCAATAAAAATAAAAGGCAGCACAATGATACTTGTAAACTACGGATAACAATCTACCCAGCTCTCAGTAATAATAGTGACAGGTGAAGGACCGAACTTTCTCGGCCACGGTTGGTTTAAAGAAATCAAGATGAATTGGGCTGAGATTTTTCAAGTGCGGGCAGGGGAACTACCTCAACTGAAAAGAAAATACAAGAGTGGTCTTGGGCGATACATTAGGCAAAATCAAAGGGCTAAAAGCGAAGATTTATGTGGATCCAGAGGCGACACCCCCATCTGTTAGTGCAAGATTGGTACCATATGCCTTAGGAGAGAATGTGGGTACTGAGTTAAACAGGTTGGAAGAACTAGGCATTATCCAGCTGGTTCAGTTCAGACTGAGCAGCACCTATATGTAGTCCATATACTGTATTGAAACCGGACAAGACAATTTGTATTTACATCGATTATAAGTTAATCAGGTGGCCAACCTGGATACTTTCCCAATTCCGAGAACTGAAGACCTGTATGCAAAGCTGGTAGGATGTCAATCTTGCACAAAGCTGGATAGGAGTCACATGTACCAGCAACTCGAATTAGATGGTGCTTCCTGTGGGTATGTTACAATAAACATACACAATGGCCTATTCCAGTACACATGCTTGCCTTTTGGTGTGACTTTGGCATGTAAAATATTTGAACAACAATGGAGAATCTGCAACATGGGCTATCACAGGCTGCAGTATATCTTGATGATGTCCTTATATCTGGATTGGCAGAGGCTGAGCATCGAGCAAACTTAGAAGAGGTGTTAAAGAGATTTCAGGAGTTTGGAGTTCACTTCAGGAATGAGCAGTGCATCTTTCAAACCACTGAAGTGATCTACCTGTGTCACTGTGTAGATGCACAAGAAATGCACACCATAGATGACAAGGTCAAGACGATAAATGAGGTGCCTGGCCTCACAAACAAAACTGAACTCAAATCGCGCTTTTGGGGATGGTTAACCAAACTTATCGATGATATTGATCCCCTTTCATACATAATCGTTGATTTCGGAAGGCTCAGAAGGAAACCTTTAGCAGAGTAAAGCAATTACGGCATTCCTCAAACCTGTTAGTACACTTCGACCCATCTAAAGAACTGAAACTGACCTGCGATGCCTCTCCATTTGGTATTGGTGCGATGTTGTCCCATGGGATAGACAACGGCTTTGAAAGGTCGATAGGGTATGTGTCAAGAACCCTCTCAAGAGGCCGCCAAAGGTTACTCACAAATTGAGAAGGAAGGGCAATCAATTGTCTTTGGCTTCAACAAATTCCACCAGCACTTGTACAGTACACACATCATTTTGACCACAAACTGCCCTTGGGTCTCTTCAAAGAGGACAAGTCTAAAGTCTATCCCACTGATCCCCTCGGCAAGAATTCAATGATGGCTGTTAATTCTGTCCTATGAATATACTTTCAAGCAATGATCTGGAATGCACAAAGCAAATTCGGATGCTCTTAGCCACCTACACTTGCAAGGAAGTATCACCTGTTCTCCAGTACCACAAAAACCGCCATGGCATTAAATTAATTCAGCGCATTGCCAGTCTCGGCAAAGCATGTCAGGAAGTGGACTAATCAAGATCCACTTTTTTCCCAAAGCGAGACACAAAATACTTATAGGATGGGTAAATAAACCAGTTTATGAAGAACTGAAATCATTCTTTCCACACAGGAATGAAATAAACTGTCAGGATGCCATCATACTCTGGGGAGCAATCGTAATTATTCCAGTACCAGGCAGAGAGATGCTCCTAACTGAATTACACAGGGTTCATCCTGGAATCTCTAAAAATTAAGATGCCAGGAATGATGGCCTGGTTTGATGCTGATATTGAGAAGCTAGTCAAGCACTGCCAAAAGTGCCAACTGCAACCAAGATTGTCTGCTGCAGCCCCACTACCCTTGGGAATGGCTTGGCCAGCCATGGGTATGAACCCATATTGATTATGTTGGTCCATTCCTGGGCATAATTTTTTTTTTTTTTTTTAAAACAACCATTGTAATGATGTATATTTGGCATAACAAACAACCACTGTACAAAAAAATGGAGTGCAAAGAACAATATTCATGAGGCAACCACTGACGTCCATCCTTCCAAGGCTCGCGTATTTAACCCCCTACTCTATGCTACCCTAACCCCCCTCCCCCCCACACCCCTCCCCCCACCCTTGTCTTCAATACTCTGAACATGACATCTGCAAACCCCTGCCAGTAACCCCTAAGTTTTGGGCATGCCCAGACATGGTTCGCTGGTCCACCTGCACATCTGACACACTTGTCTTCCACCCCAAAAAATCTGCTCATTCGGGCCAATGTCATGTGCACCACATTAAATTGGATCAGGCTGAGCCTTGCGCATGTAGTGGTCGCGTTGACCCTGCTCAGCTCCTCCGCCCATAGGACGTCTTCCATCACACCCTCCAATTCCTCCTCCCACTTACATTTCAGCTCCTCTCTATGTGTCTCCTCCGCCCCCATTAATTCTTTGTAGATGTAGGGCAGCACGGTAGCACAGTGGATAGCATTGTGGCTTCACAGCGCCAGGGTCCCAGGTTTGATTCCCTGCTGGGTCACTGTCTGTGCGGAGTCTGCCCATTCTCCCCGTGTCTGCGTGGGTTTCCTCCAGGTGCTCTGGTTTCCTCCCACAGTCCAAAGGCATGCAGGTTAGGTGATTTGGCCATGCTAAATTGCCGTTAGTATCCAAAACGTGTAGGAGGGGTTATTGGGTTACAGGGATAGGGTGGAAATGAGGGCTTAAGTGGGTCGGTGCAGACCCGATGGGCCGAATGGCCTCCTTGTGCACTGTATGTTCTATGTCGATGTCCGAGACGCTCCCCCCCACCCATCCCCTGACACTACCCTGTCCTGAATCCCTCTCAGTGGCAGGAGTGGGAAGGATGATACCTGCCTGCGCAGAAAGTCCACACCTGCAGATATCTGAAGTCATTCCCTGGTGCCAGCCCAAACTTCTCCACCAGCACCCTCAAGCTAGGGAGGCTCCCTTCCAGAAACAGGTCCCCTATCTTCTCAATTCTCGCCCTCTGCCATACACGAAAAGCCCCCTCTAAGCTCCTGGGCATAATGTTTTTGCTCGTGTTTGATGCACACTCCACTCTAAATGAATGGACATTGAGGTGAAGTCACCTACATCGCACACTACTATCGAAAGATTGTGCCAATGCTTTTCAACTCATAGATTACCCAAGGTCATGGCATCAGAAAATGGAACCATATTCACAAGGGCTGAATTCCAAAACTTCACTGCTTTCAATGGTATTAAATGCATTAGAACTGTGCTTTACCGCCCAACATCAAACAGACTAGCTGAGAGGTGTCCAAACCTTCAAGTCTGACCTAAAGAAACTGTCAGGAGGACACTTGGGAGATCAAATTCTCACAATTCCTCCTTAGCCATTGTCCGATTCCACATGCAACAATGAGAGTTCCACCATCTCAGAACGAGACTGGGCCTCCTGTTTCAAATTTTCCAGGGAAGGTAGAAAGGGGGCTAGTATAGCTCAGTTAGCTGGGGCAGTTGCTCGTAATGCAGAATGAGGCCAACAGCGCAGGTTCAATTCCCGAACCACCTGAGGTTGTACATGAAGGCCCTGCCTTCTCAGTCTTGCGCCTCACCCAAGGTGTGATGACCCTTAGGCTAAATCACTACCTGTCCCCTCAAAAGGGGAAAGCAGCCTATGATCATCTGGGAATGTGGCAACTTTAGAAGTCAGCCAAAGTAATCAGAAAGAAAGCCATGATTCACATAGCACAGTACGAAGATTTATGCTCAATGAAGCAGTATACGTGAGAAACATTGACAGTGGATCAAGTTGGATCCCTGCAATTATTGTCTCCAAGATCAGACCCCTTTCATACCAGTGGGCATGGAGGGACGGATCGTTCATAATTATGTGGACCACTTGAGGAGTAGAGAGATGCTCCAGCAGTCAGTGCTGCCATTAAGAGATGTTTTCAAACCCGTTAAACATCGAAGTACCTGCTCAGCCGGTCATTGACTAACTGATGTCTCCGTGGAAGCAACAAGTGATGAATCGCCTGTGTCAGAAGATGTACCCATTATTAGAGTTCCTGTTAATGTTGATCCTGTGAGGAACGGCACATGGCATAGTGGTTAGCACTGGGACTATGGCGCTAAGCGCCCTGGTTAGAATGCCGGCCCTGGGTCACTGTCCATGTGGAGTTTGCAGCCCATGCGGCTGTTGTACAATTCTTATTAATAAATAGCTTTTGTGTTCATGAATTAAGTCTGTGAAAGTGCATCTTTACTGTTACCCTGGCAGCCACTGCCTGTACAATTTCTATGTAGGATGTTGTCTGTTTCTATGTTGGATATTGTCTGCAGTTCTTTTTGAAGAAAATGGCACAGCTCTGCAACTGTTGCCTGCTGAACCGCAAATCAACTGCATTGCTGACTTTTAAGAAGATTTTTAACAGGGGGCCATTCATTGCTGTTTTGTTGTATTTGGTCTGTGATTCTGAAGTCACTGATTTTCAGTTGGTGCCAAGTAACCATGCCTGAACATGCAGATAAACTGGGTGTGGCAAGACAACTGCTAGTGCCATCCAATATCCTTTGCAGTTCTTCTTTATTTCTCAAGTTCCAATGAACAAGCGAGGGGCAAGTATTGAGCGCACTCCCCATAGCTGATCAATGCATGTTACATGTCAGCCGGGACTCACTAGCAGCACTCTTACCCAGGGAGGTTCATTCCCACTCTAAGCTCCAAACACAAAATCTAGGTAACTAATTCAGTGATTGCATGACACAAAGTGTGTTTGCCCTCTGTAGGTGAAAGATCCCGGGCACGATTCTCCGCCCCCCAGGCCGGGTGGGAGAATAGCGGGAGGGCCTCCTGACATTTTTCACGCCCTCCCGCTATTCTCTCCCCCACGCCCGACCCATGCCACGAGGCCGATGGGCCGAGCGGCTGGGCCTTCACGCCCGTTTCAACACGGCAGCAAACACACCTGCTCGCTGCCGTCGTGAAACGGGCGCCAGATGCCCGTTTGGGGCATCTGGGGGCCCGATTGGCACGTCAGTACCACGGCCGTGCCAAGGGGGCATAGGCATGTGATCGGTGCCCACCGATCGCGGGCCGTGCATCCGTAACGGACGCACTCTTTTCCCTCTGCCGCCCCGCAAGATCAAGCCGCCACGTCTTGCGGGGCGGCTGGGTGAAAAGACGCCAACTGCGCATGCGCGGGTTGGCGTTGTCCAACCTGCGCATGGCGTGACGCTTGATGTGCGGCCTTGACTCCCCCCAATCTATCCCCGTAACCCGCACATTGATTATGGCCAATCCTCCTAACATGCATATCTCTGGACATGAGGAAAAACTTCAGAGTGATAGATGCTTAGAATCTGATGCTCGACCCATGTTAATTTTACATCCAAGATTGATAAGAGTCTTATTGACCAAATATATTACCAGATTGGGACAACGGTGGATATATGAAGTTAGGTCACAGATCTATCATGATCACCTCACTGAATGGTGAAGAGGCTTGGGAGGCAAAATGTCCCGCTTCCTTTCCTTGTATTTTTGACATGCCTATAAGAACACAAACTGAAAAGAAGAATCTACAAGAGAGTCAAGGGACCGGCTTTGCTATAAAATTCAGAAACCGAGACACCACCAAAAAGAGAACAATGACGGAATACAAATGAGGTATGGATGCTGAGATGAATGTGTGCAGTAGTGATAAGCATCTAAAACATCTATCTCTCAAGCAACATCCAAAACAGATTATTGGATAAGCGCAACTGGTCTTGCATCATCTGTGGAGAGAGAAACAGAGTTAATGGGGGCAATTCTCCGATATTGAGGCCAAGTGTTCGCGCCGTCGTGAACGCCGTCGCGTTCCATGATGGTGCAAACAGGGCCCGCGCATGACCTATTCTGGCCCCCGGCGCTGGAGCTGTTCACGCCGCTCCAGCCTCCTTACGCGGCGCCAAATGGGCTCCGTGCCAACACGCACATGCGCAGTTGGGCCAGCTCAATCCTGCGCATGCGCAGTTGGGTTGCGCCATCCTGCGCATGGGCGGGGAACTTCTTACACACGCCGGCCCCAACCCAACATGGAGTTGGTGTTCAGGGGCCAGCCGTGCCGGAAAGTAGGCCCGGGGAGAGGGGGGGGGGGGGGGGGAAGTAGGCCCGGGGGGGGGGGAAGGTAAAGAGGCTGGCCGCCAATCAGTGGGCCCCGTTCGCAGGCCAGACCCCTTCGGAGGCCCCCCCCCGGTGAAGGCGACCCCTCCCCCCCCCCCCCCAAGCCTTCGCGACGAGTACCCGCCGGCAGTGGACAGGTGTGGACGATGCCAGCGGGACTGTCATTTTTTTCCACTGGCCGCTCGGCCCAAGTGGGCCGGAGAATCGCTGCTCCGAGTGGCCCGGCGCAATTCCCGCAGCTCTGGTTTGGGGGTAGAATCACGCGCGGGGGTCGGGGCGGCAATGCATGTTTCGCGCGGTGCCCCGGAGATTCTCCCACCCGGCGTGAGGGGGGGGGGGGGGGGGGGGGGGGGGGGAGGAGGAGGAGAAGAATACTGCCCAATGTTTCCATTCTATCGGTCTCAAAATACCAACTCTGTTCCTCTCGCCACAGATACCTCCAGACCTGCTGAGTTTATTGGGCTATTGTCTCATACTTGTGTGTGTGAGCTTGCTGTGTACAAAGTGGCTGTCTCAGTAGAACAGAAATTCCCCTTCAAAGCGAATACATTCTTGCAAGGTGCTTCACAATAAGGCTCCCACAGTTCCAGGATGTGCAGGTTGGGTGGATTGGCCATGATCAATGCGTGGGGAATGGGCAGGGTGCTCTTCGAGGGTTAGTGAAGACTCAAATAGGCCGAATGACTTCCTCCTGCACTGAAGGGATTCTGTGACATACCGAGGTTGTGAAAGGCGCTAGATGATTGCAAGTTTTCTTCTCTCTGTGGGGAGGGGGGGTGGACATCTAAATAGTAATAATGAGCATACTCGAACTGATGAGAACGTGAATGCATATAATGTATACTGCCTGTACGGGGCAGTACCCCTGTACCCCTTTTGGGGCAGAACGGTAGCATGGTGGTTAGCATAAATGCTTCACAGCTCCAGGGTCCCAGGTTCGATTCCCGGCTGGGTCACTGTCTGTGTGGAGTCTGCACGTCCTCCCAGTGTGTGCGTGGGTTTCCTCCGGGTGCTCCGGTTTCCTCCCACAGTCCAAAGATGTGCGGGTTAGGTGGATTGGCCATGCTAAATTGCCCGTAGTGTCCTAATAGTAAGGTTAAGGGGGGGGGGGGGGAGAGTTGTTGGGTTACGGGTATAGGGTGGATACATGGGTTTGAGTAGGGTGATCATTGCTCGGCACAACATCGAGGGCCGAAGGGCCTGTTCTGTGCTGTACTGTTCTATGTTCTATACTAGAGGTTTAAGTGTTGTGCTTAGTAGGTAGGAGATACGACCTGAGCATTTCATGACATTGCTGTCTTTATTCACATATCTGCCTTCAGGATAAGCAATTACACTACTAGCAACACCCGTGCAATCTGCATACGCAATTCAGTGAGCTGATGACAATAATCCCTGATCTTTAGTTTGTGCTCTCTTGCCTAATAACCAGATACAGCAGACTCATTTTTGCTGTTACCATGTGCAAAAACCATTCAGAATTTTAAATTAAATCTATTATTAAAAATATTTGACATTTCACGTTCAATTGAACTAGTTCAATTCCAGGCCCTTTAAAGCCATGCCAAATGAACCCAAATTCTCATCATTAGCTGTGACATTTACTGTGACTTATATCTAGTTCCATTTGCATTTTTTTTTTTTTACACAGGCGACAATCAGAAAGCAGGGTATTGGAGATTATTTCCACTATATCATTTGAAAGTGTAAATTGCATCACATGATACCCAAGGCAAATTTGGCAGATTAGTTTTAAATCATTCTGTTTGACCAAACCTATAGGATAGCTCTGCTATTTTAATACATCCAAAAAAAGATTGCATTTAAAAATGCTAAATTTCAAACCTTACCTTCGGATTGCCTATTTTCTGATTGTAAACCAAAGAACTTGTACTTCTGAAGTTGTAACAAAAATGTGTTGACAGAGCATGTCCCCAAACAACCAATAATAAACTAAGCTTGCCAAAATCCCATCAACTGGAGCCAAGACTCATAGCATGTCAACTATAATCTTTTTCCTCTTGATTTATACATTATCCAGAGTATTGGCCCTAAACAGAATAATTTTCTTTAACAACTGAAAAATGTTTGACAAAATTGGTTGAGATTAAATGTTGAATGAAAGCAGATCAAAACATCTTGATCCCACCCTAGTAGATCACCAATGGCTCTACTGACTCTTCTCCTTCTTCATCTTCACAGGATAGATACAATATCATTATTTCAAGGCAAGAATCAATTCAAAACATCGATTCAGGTTGATGGGCAAACCTATCCAAGTGGCAAAATATAGTGCTGTACTTGCACCATATTTTTGAGGCCTACGATCTAATCTCCAGAATACACTGCCTATCCTGGATGATATAACCATGCTGAATCGGTTCCGTATGATCAGACTGAATCCTACAGGCTAGCACCATAGTAGCCTTGTTTCAGGTGAGCAAACATGATTTTAGCCCTGATTTTAGACTGGGGCGTGAATGAAGAATGAGGGCTCTGCGATGGGAGAAAAGCACGGAGAGCTGGGAGAAGCAATCTTGGAGCACTCTCCTGGTCCATATTTAGGTAACTAAAAAAAACAAAACAGGGTGGCACGGTGGCTAGCACTGCTGCCTCACAGTGCCAGGGACCTAGGTTCAATGCTGGCCTTGGGTGACTGTCTGTGTGGAGTTTGTATGTTCTCCCAGGGTCTGCTTGGGTTTCCTCCCGGTGCTCCGGCTCCTCTCACAGTCCAATGATGTATGGGGTAGGTGGATTGGCCATGATAAAGTGACCCTTAGTGTCCAAGGATGTGCAGGTTAGGTTATAGGGTTTCAGGGCTCATTTGAAGGGTCGCAGCAGACCCAATACGCTGAATGGTCTCCTTCTGCACTGTAAATATTTTCTGAAAATTCATTTAGCTTTTCCATGGCAGCTTCCATTGTTTTCTTTAAATATTATAGGTTTGGCTGTTATGAGCCTGAGAAAATGAACCTCCAGATACACATAGAAATGAGTCTGAAGAAAAGTGCTCAGTCCCAGATATGCACAGGTAATGAACTCAAAAATTGGTTTAGGTGGGCACTGTGATCACAGGGAAACCTGGCCAATGTGTTATTTGGTTTATTATGGCAATGGATCATAACCCTGAATTATATACTGAAAAATTGAACTTTTAAATAAGACATGTGATTTTTAAACAAGGGCAGGCAGGTAACAATTGGCTGAGACTGCAAACTAACCACTTGTTGGAATTCCTTTTTGGATTATGCTCAATCCTGAGAGAGACAATGGGACATTGCACCCTTTATCAGCCAGAGGCATTTAAAAAGAGGAGATGCAATGCAAAAACTGAACTGTAATTTCCTTTGGCGATAATGGAAGCTGATTACCATCTCAGCAAAAAAATCATCCCCTGTGAGTTATTTATCTCATGTGAGTCCATAACATGTGGGCATGATGAGTGTTGAAAGAAAGCTGTTTCTAGTCGAAAGACACATTGGTGCTTTTCCTCTTCCAGAAATACACAAGGAAAAGGCTAAAGGATAAAAAAAACAACTCCAACTCTGGTCTTTGTGTACTAGTCTGGTGTTCTATTCCCATTGTGCTGTGAAGATAACAAACAGAAGAACATTGTACCTCTGTGCTGGCAGCTAAAGACGCTCACTGATTGCTGGACGCAAGTCAGCAAAGCCAGTCACAAAGGAAACTGCTCAACTGCAGAGGTCAGTGCTACTGGAATCACCCAACTTAATGGCCACAATGTTTCACCACCCACTCCTCACAGACAAGCCAAAGAATGATTTCCATATTTTTTTAAAAACTGTTATTTTTGACCCACTTCTCATTTCTAAACTTGGGAAGGTAGATTGCATTTTATTATTTTCTTCTCACATTTTATTCACTAATCACCTCATTCTTTTATTAACTTAAGAAATCCTGGTGAAATTGGCTCCTTCTAAAACATAAATACATTTGAACTGGGAGATGGTATCCACAGGGAAGGGATCCTTTTTAAATGAACCTTATTGAGATCAACCGAGCCGGGGGGGGGGGGGGGGGGGGGGGGTCATAAAGAAGGGGAGCCTGTTAATCCCTTCTTACCCAGCAGCATAACAATTTGGGGATATCCCATCCGGAATCAGAACAATTATTTTTTATTCATTCAGACGATATGGGCTTCACTGGCTCAGCTAATATAAATAATTGCCCTGAAGGTGATGGTGGTGAGCTGCCTTCTTAGAATGGTTGCAGTCCATGTGTTGTAGGTACATCCACAGTGCTGTTAGGGAGGGAGATCAAATATTTTGACCCAGCAACAGTGAATGAACAGTAACAGGTTTTGATGTCCCCATGCATTGGCTTGCCTTGTAGTAGATGGTAGTAGTCGTGGGTTTGAAAGGGGCTTTCTAAGGAGCCTTGGTCAGTTTTTGCAGTTCATCTTGTGGATGGTGCATACTGCAGCTACTGTGTGCCGGTGGTAAAGGAAGTGAATTCATGTGGAAGGGATGCCATTCATGCGGGCTGCTTTGTCCTGGACGGTGTTCAGCTTCTGGAATGTTGCTGCACTCATCGAGGCATGTGAGAGTACCTTTAAGAAATGGATGTTTAAGCAATGTACCTTTAAGAAATGGAGCAGCTCATATTACTGAAGTGATGTCAGAGGGTGGGGGGGGGGGGGGGGGGGAGAGAGCTGACCTCACTTCTGCTTTTAGTTTCAGTTTGAGAGAGCAGCTGAAAAGTGCCTGGCTGGTTTGCTGAGAGCTGCATGAAGAAAATGAGCTTGGGTGTGTCTGTTTGCAGGGAGCTGGGTCTGCGGTGATCTCTGCCAGCAAAGACTATCTCTGAATCATTTGGGTGATTTAAACTCATAATAGTAATGTCTTTAAACTGATGTGTTTCTGTTTGATAAGAAAATCCAAGCAAAGTCATGCTGACTGCTTGATGATATTATGCATTTCCAATTACATCCTTTTTAACAATGACAAACGTTAAGCTAATTGGCCTGTAGTTACTTTTTAAAAAAAATAAACGTGTTACATTGGCAGTTTTCCAATCCTCTGGGGCTTTTCCAGAAGTTAAGGATAATTGGAAGATTACTACCAGTGGTTCTACTACGTATTTCTGCAGCTACTTCCTAAAATATCCCAGGATGCAACCCAACAGATCCAGTGGACTGATTGGCCTTTATCCCCATTATTTCTCCTAGCAATTGTTGATATACTTATTTCCTTCCCTGCTCCTACCCGTCGATTATTTATTTTTGAATGTTACTAGTGACTTTCACTGTAAAATCCAGGCACAAAGTATTTATTTAACTCTTCTGCCATTCCCCAGTTCCCCATTATTATTTCCTTTGTCTCATTCCCTAAGGGGTCCATGTTCACTTTGGCCTCTCTCTTCCTTTTTATATATTTGACAAAACTGTCCATTTTTATGTTACTTGAACCGCAAGTATTATTCAGGGTTATCTTTGAAGTAAGGGGTACTAAGTGATCCAATGTTTATTAAAAAAGGTTAAGTTGAATTCATGGAATAAACATTATTTTGTGTTTAAAAACCCACGTGTCCATAATTGTAATCCCACACCTGGAGACCAAGCCGAGTGCTTCAAAAGCAACAATATATTAAAGGGAGAGGTTGGTTGAACTCCATGATACATTTTGGGGTTCTGAAAACGCCACTCCCATAACAAGAGGCTTTGGGCAGTCAGGAGGTGAGTTACTTGCCACAGAATTCCTAGCTTCTGACCTCCTCTTAGAGCCACAGTATTTGTATGGCTAGTCCAGTTCAGTTTCTGCTCAATGGTGACCCCAAGGATGTTGATAATTCAGTGACGGCAATGCTATTGAATGGAAAAGGAAGGTGGTTAGATTCTCTCTTGTCCAAGATGGTCATTTCCTGGCACTTGTGTGGCACGAATGTTGCTTGCTGCATGTCAGTCCAAGCCTGGATGTTGTCTAGATCTTGTTGCATTTGAACACA
Organism: Scyliorhinus canicula; assembly: GCF_902713615.1. Lineage (NCBI taxonomy): Eukaryota > Metazoa > Chordata > Chondrichthyes > Carcharhiniformes > Scyliorhinidae > Scyliorhinus > Scyliorhinus canicula. The sequence continues at coordinate 78,329,299 of NC_052158.1, read as the reverse complement.
GGCTACTTCAGTTTCTGAGGATTCATGAATGGTGCTGAGAATTGTGCAAACTTTGCCAATATACCCATTTCTGGCCTTATAATGGAAGGAAGGTGATTGACAAAGCAGCTGAAGATGGTTGGGCCTAGGACATTATCCAGAGGAACTCCTACAGTGACGTCCTGGAGCTAAGATAACTGACCTCCAACAACCACAGCTATCTTCCTTTGTGCCAGATATGACTTCAACAACCAGCAGAGAATTTTCCATCGATTCCCATCGACTCCAGTTTCACTTGGTTCCTTGATGCCATACTTCGTCTAATGCTGCCTTGTTATCAAGTGCAGTCACTCATGTCACTTCTGGCATTCAGCTCTTTTGTCCATTTTTAAACCAAGGCTGTAATGTCAAGAGCTGAATGACCCTGGCAGAACCCAAATGGAGCATCAGTGAGTAGGTTATTGATAAGTACCGCTTGATAGGAGCTTAAACTCCTATCACTTTACAGATGGGTTGAGTGTATGGGGCATGAATTGGCTGGGCTAGCTTTGTTCTTACGTGCATGTACAGGTCATACCCGCACCATTTTCTACATTGCTGAGTCGATGGCAGTGTTGTAGCTGTACTGGAACAGCTTGGTTAGAGGAGGTGCCATGACAACGATTTGCTTATTCCATACACAGTCAGTGGTCTGCCAGGCACGAGTGGTAACAGTGTGTTTCCAGTGTGGAATGAGCTCACACACCATCATCTGAAAAATAGATGCAGCCCAAGCAAATGTCTAGGAAACTTTCATTTGCATAAGACCATAAGACAAGTGAGTCATTCGGCCCATCAGGTCTCCTCTGCCATTCAATGAGATCATGGCTGATCTGATATAATCCTGAACTCCACTTTCTGTTTTCTCCCCATAACGTTCGATTCTCTCACTGATTAGAAATCTGCCTATCTCAGCCTTGAACATACTTAATGACCCAGCCTCTACAGCTCTTTGGGGTAGAGAATTCCACAGATTCACTAGCTTCAGTGAGAAATTCCTCCTCATCTTTGTCTTAAATGGTATTACTCTGAGATTATGCCCTTTGGCCCTTTGATTCCGACAAGCGAAAACATCCTCTCAACGTCTACCATGCCAAGCCCCTTGAAAATCCTATGTGTCTCAATAAGGTCACTTCTCATTATTCTAAACTCCAATGAGTACAAACGACTCGACCTCTCCTCATAAGAAAATCCTCCCATCCAGGATCAACCTAGTGAACCTTCTTTGGACTGCCTCCAGTGCCGGTATGTCTTAGATAAAAGGGACCAAAACGGTTCACAGTACTCCAGGTGTGGTCGAACTAGTGCTTGTATAATGTTAGCAGGACTTTCCTATTTTTATCCTCCATTCTACTTTTATTCGCCATTTCTTTTGAAATAAAGGCCAACATTCCATTTGCCTTCCCAATTACCTGAACTTGCACACTAGCTTTTTGTGATTTACGCATGAAGATCCCCAAATCCATCTGTGCTGCAGCTTTCTGCCGTCTTCTCTATTTAAATAATATTCAGCTCCTTTATTCTTCCTACCAAAATGCAGAACTTCACATTTACCTCCATTATATTCCATCTGCCAACTTTAAAAAAATAAATTTAGAGTACCCAATTTATTTTTTCCAATTAAGGGGCAATTTAGCGTGGCCAATCCATCTACCCTACACATCTTTGGGTCATGGGGGTGAAACCCATGCAAGCATGGGGAGAATGTGCAAACTCCACACAGACAGTGACCCAGAGCCGGGATCGAACCTGGGAACTCGGCGCCGTGAGACAGCAGTGCTAACCATTGCACCACCGTACTGTGCCTGATCTGCCAACTTTTTACCCACTCATGTAACCTGTCTATATTCCTCTGTAGTCTCTTGTTCCATCCTTCCCACTAACTTTCCCATCTATGTGTATTGCCTGCAAAATTGGCAGACAATAATAGTTATTAGTGTCACAAGTAGGCTTACACGAACACTGCAAAGAAGTTACTGCGAAAATCCCATAGTCGCCACAGTCCGGCATCTGTTCGGGTACACAGAGAGAGTTCAGAATGTCCAATTCACCTAACAAGCACGTCTTTCGTGACTTGTGGAAGGAAACCGGAGCACCTAGAGGAAACCCACACAGACAAGGAAGGATGTGCAGATAGTGACCCAAGCCAGAAATCAAACCCAGGTCCCTGGCGCTGTGAAGCTGCAGTGCTAACCACTATGCTAAAGTGCATTCACTTCCCTCATCCAAATCATTAATACACATTGTGAATAAATGTGGCCCCAACAAGGTTCCATTTGGCATTCTACTAGTTGCAGGTTGCCATCCTGAAAACACTAATCTTATCCCAACTCTGTCTATCAGTTAGCTAATGTGAATATGCTGCCCCCCAACATCGTGGGCTCTTACCTTATTAATTAGCCTTTTGCATGGTACTTTTTCAAAAGCTTTTTGAAAATCCAAGCATATTACATCTATTGGTAGCCCTTTATCTACCCTGCTCCTTACCACCTCAAAAAAGAATTCTAATAAATTTGTCAGGCATGATTTCCCCTTCACAAAGTCATCCTGACTGCTTGATGATATTATGCATTTCCAATTACACCCTTTTTAACAGACTAACTTTTTCTCAATGACAAACGTTAAGCTAATTGGCCTGTAGTTACTTTTTAAAAAAAATAAATGTGTTACATTGGCAGTTTTCCAATCCTCTGGGGCTTTTCCAGAAGTTAAGGATAATTGGAAGATTACTACCAGTGGTTCTACTATTTCTGCAGCTACTTCCTAAAATATCCCAGGATGCAACCCAACAGATCCAGTGGACTGATTGGCCTTTATCCCCATTATTTCTCCTAGCGATTGTTAATGTATTTATTTCCTTCCCTGCTCCTACCCGTCGATTATTTATTTTTGAATGTTACTAGTGACTTTCACTGTAAAATCCAGGCACAAAGTATTTATTTAACTCTTCTGCCATTCCCCAGTTCCCCATTATTATTTCCTTTGTCTCATTCCCTAAGGGGTCCATGTTCACTTTGGCCTCTCTCTTCCTTTTTATATATTTGACAAAACTGTCCATTTTTATGTTACTTGTTAGTTTATCTCCGCCCCTTTTTTCTCGTCATCTTTTGTTGCTTTTTAAAAACTTTACCAATCCTCAGGTTTATCACTAATTTTTGCCACATTTTATTTTTATTCTTTCAGTTTAATACTATCCTTCACCTTCTTGGTTAACCATGGTTGATTGATTGCCTGCCTAGAATTCTTCTTCCTCGCTGAGATATATTTTTGGTAAGCATCATTAACTATTTTCAGGAATGTCTTCCATTGCTGATCAACTGTGTTTCCTGTTAAACCCCTTTCCCAGTCCACTCCAGCTAACTCTACCCTCATTTAAATGTAGAACAGTTGTTTCTGACCCAGGTTCCTCACTCTCAATCGATTGCTAATTTCTACCATGTTATGGTCACTGCATCCTAGGTGATGTTTATTCTGAGGCTGTTTATGAAATGCCACATTACCAAATCCAAAATACCCTGATCCTTTGTTGGATCCACAACATATTGTTCTCAGAAACTGTCTTGAATACAGTTTGTGAATTCTTCCTCACAGCTATCTCCGCCAATTTGATTTCCCAATCTACATGAAGATGAAAGTCATCCATGATTAAAATACTTTGCTACATGCCTTTATTATCTCCTGATTTATTCCCATCACTACAGTATAACTACTGTTTGGGTGCCTATAGTCTACTCCCACCAATGACTACTTCCCCTTGTTATTTCTTACCTCCAGCCATATGGTTTATACATCTTCCGACCCAAAATTAACTCTTTCCATCATACTTATTCCACCTTGGGGATCTTAGCAAAGCTACCGCACCACCCTTTTCTTCCTGCTTACCCTTACACAACGTTACTTACCCCTGAATATTTAGTTCCCAGTTTTGATCTCCCTGTAACCATGGCCGGGATTCTCCCCTACCCGGCAGGGCGGGGGGAGGGGGGAGGGGTCCCGGCGTGTTGGAGTGGCGTAAACCACTCCGGCATCGGGCCGCCCCAAAGGTGCGTAAGTCTCCGCACCTTTAGGGGCCAAGCCCTCACATTGAGGGGCTAGGCGCACGCCGGAGTGGTTGGCGCTTCACCGGCTGGCGTGAACGGCCTTTGGCACCATGCCAGCCAGGGCCAAAAGGACTTCACCGGCCGGCGTAAGTCCGCGCATGCTCTGGTCCAGAGCGTCAGCGGCTGCTGATGTCATCCCGGCGCATGCGGAGGGGAGGGGGTCTCTTCCGCCTCCGCCATGGTGAAGGCCATAGCGAAGGTGGAAGCAAAAGAGTGCCCCCACAGCACAGGCCCGCCCGCCGATTGGTGGGCCCTGATCGCGGGCCAGCCCACCGTGGGGGCACCGCCCCCAGGGTTTTGATTCCTGCCGGTGGGAGAGGCTTGACAGCGGCAGGACTTTGCCCCAACGCGGGCTGAAGAATCGCCGCAGGGGGCTGCCGACCGGCGCGATTCCCGCCACCGCCGAATCTCAGGTGGCGGAGAATTCAGGACACGGCGGGGACGGGATTGACGCCGGCCCCGGGCGACTCTCCGACCCGGCGGGGTTCGGAGAATCCTGCCCCTTGTCTCTGCTATGGCGATAAGATAATTACCCATTAACCTCAAATTGTTGCCATAAATTAACTTACTTTGTGCTGAATGCTACATGCATTTAAGTAAATAACCAATAATTTTCCCTTGTTACCATTTTTTCTCCTTTTGGCCCTATTCGTTGATGTTTTATAAAAATGTTTGTACACTCTATCCCTTCCCGTCACACTCTGGGTATCATTACCTAAGTAGCTGCCTTACAATGCTATCATATTCTTTTCCTTTGTAAGCCTGCATAGCCCTTTTACAGAACCACCACCCCTCTACTTAGTTTAAAGCTCTCTTTACTTCTCTAGTCATGAGGTTTGCAAGATCACTGGTCGAGCACAATTTAGATGTAGGTCGTCCCAACGGAATAGCCCCCACTTTCCCCAGTATTGATGCCGGTGCTCCACGAACCAAAATCCACTTCTCCCACACCAGTCTGTGAGCCACGTATATGCACCCTATGCCAATTTGTATGTGGCTCAGGTACTCATTCAGAGATTATAACCTTGGGAGGTTCGGTTGTTTAGTTTAGTGCCTTGCTCCGCAAACTCTCTTTGCAGAATCTCTTTCCTCATTCTACCTGTGTCATTTGTACCTACAGGGATGACAAGAATGGGATCCTCGCCTTCCTACTGTAAGTCTCCCCCCCCCCCCCCCCCCGCCCCCCCCCCCCCCCCCCCCCCCCCCAGCCTGGAGTAGATGTCTTGAACCCTGGCACGGGGCAGGCAACACAGCTGGGATTCTTGTTCCTGGCTACAGAGAAATGTCCATCCCCCCCAAACTATATTATCCCAAACTACGACTACATTCCGCTAACTTTCCTTCTTGCTCGGTTACAAACTGCAATCCATTGACACAGCTTGTATTGAAATGACTCAAGAAAGCATGACAGGCATGTTGTTTCACATCGAAGTCAAATGTCAAACTGTTTTACAGTGCTCCCTCCACAGTAATCAGGACACTGTCCCTTCAACAACCTTTTAGGAGGAAAAGCCATTTTTGTTTTCAAAGACAACATTCAAAAGAGTTTAACAACAGTACCTATGTATTTTAATTGGAGCTTTTGTGTGGCAGAACAAAAAGGTTCATAGGAAATTACCGGAAGCTACTGTACAGTTATTTAAATAAAAACCATAGACTACATTATAGAGGCCAATTGTGCCAGAAAACCTTGCCATGTCCAACAATATATTTAATTATATTGCGTTGAACGACACATTCTATGTAACCATGAAGAACAGCACAATTGTTCAAAACGCAATATTGAGTAATGCCCCATTTTTTAACTCCCAATTTTCTTCCTTTTCAAGAGTATAATGTGGCAAAAGTGACCATTACAGTGTACGAACCTGGGTGATTGTTCCTTTTTAATCATTCAGATGGCACTGGCAAGGCCAGCATTTATTGCCCATCCATAACGGCCTTTGAGATGTTGAAATCCTGGCTGAGCTGGTGTCTGCGGACACTTCAAAGCTGGAATTTCCCTCCACAGTCCTACACCAAAATTGGTTGGGAAAGCAATGGAAACAGTGAAGTGAAGAGTTAGTGATAGCCCTTATCGTAATTCCCTGGCTAATGTTCCTCTCAGTTGGGGATTCAGAGCTGTAGTGATATGTTTCAGTTGTACAAAACTCTGGTGCGGCCGCATTTGGAGTATTGCGTGTAGTTCTGGTCGCCGCATTATAGGAAGCATTGGAAAGGGTACAGAGGAGATTTACAAGGATGTTGCCTGGTATGGAGGGAAGATCTTACAAGGAAAGGCTGAGGGACTTGAGGCTGTTTTCGTTAGAGAGAAGAAGGTTAAGAGGTGACTTAATCGAGGCATACAAGATGATCAGAGGATTAGATAGGGTGGACAGTGAGAGCCTTTTTCCTCGGATGGTGATGTACAGCACGAGGGAACATAGCTTTAATTTGAGGTAGGTTCTTTACTCAGAGAGTAGTAAGGGCGTGGAATGCCCTGCCTGCAACAGTAGTGGACTCGCCAACACTAAACGCATTCAAATGGTCATTGGATAGGCATATGGACGATAAGGGGATAGTGTAGATGGGCTTGAGGGATTTCACAGGTTGGCGCAACATCGAGGGCCGAAGGGCCTGTACTGCGCTGTAATGTTCTATGTTCTATCTATTTATATATAGAGACATGTAAAGGGTTAATGATTACATCTTAGTGTAACACAACCACTAATAATAATAATAATCTTTTAAAAAAATAATCTTTTATTGTCACAAGTAGGCTTACATTAACACTTCAGGTGACACCATTATCCCATCTACAAAAATCTCTCTGGACCAATGGAACACTGAGTTAAAGAGTCAGAGTTTTACAACACAGAAAGAGACCCTTTGGCACATCGTATCTGTGCCAGCCATCAAATACCTATCTATTTGAACCCCATTTTCTAGCACTTGGATCTGCAGCCTTGTATGCTCTGGGTTTCAAGTACTCGTCTAAATGCTTCTCATTCTTCATAGGTTTACACACATGATAACAATTTTTATTTTCTGTACACAGTCAGTGGCCTGCAGGCAGTGTTCCCACACGGCTTCCAACCAGTTCCCCCACCCCTCAACCATTCCGATCAGCCTGTACATTGGGAATGCACTGGTATTCTCACGGTGCATTATTGCTAGCATGCAAAAATGGAAATTACATTGGATACCATAACTCTGCTATTGAAATATTTAGGCAGGCACATTCTCTGCCGTAGGACACCTTCTGGTGGAAAATCTGGAAAGTGGCATGATGACTGCGGAGTCAGCATGTCTCCATTGTAAAGATTTCCACATGCACTATGATTAATTTTACATAAGAAACTATTTTGCCTCAATTCACCTGCCTTGCTGTCACCTGAAATCCATAGAAAGAGTTTTGATATTTTACACTCTGTTGAGTTACCTGAAGTTTTGTGTATTAATCTGATACTCATAAAGTGGGATATTATGCCCATTGGAAAGGCTGTGACTATTTCCCTGGAAAAAAGTTTGAGAGGAGACTTAACAGAGCTATTAAAGATCCTGAGGTGCATGGTCAGGGTAAGCAGCAAGCAACTGTTCCCACTCAAGAAAACATCGAGAACTTGGGGGTACAGATTCAAAATAATTGGCAAAAGGAATAATTGGCATGAGGAGGGGGAAAAAATCATCCAGAGGGTGGTCGGAGCCTGGAATGTACATCCTGAGAGGGTGTGGATTGAGGTACTCAAAAGGGAATTGGATTAGAACATAAGAACTAGGAGCAGGAGTAGGCCATCTGGCCCCTCGAGCCTGCTCCGCCATTCAATGAGATCATGGCTGATCTTTTGTGGACTCAGCTCCACCTTCCGGCCTGAACACCATAACCCTTAATCCCTTTATTCTTCAAAAAACTATCTATCTTTACCTTAAAAACATGTAATGAAGGAGCCTCAACTGCTTCACTGGGCAAGGAATTCCATAGATTCACAACCCTTTGGGTGAAGAAGTTCCTCCTAAACTCAGTCCTAAATCCACTTCCCCTTATTTTGAGGCTATGTCCCCTAGTTCTGCTTTCACCCACCAGTGGAAACAACCTGCCCGCATCTATCCTATCTATTCCCTTCATAATTTTAAATGTTTCTATAAGATCCCCCCTGCATCCTTCTAAATTCCAACGAGTACAGTCCCAGTCTACTCAACCTCTCCTCATAATCCAACCCCTTCAGGTCTGGGATTAACCAAGTGAATCTCCTCTGCACACACTCCAGTGCCAGTACGTCCTTTCTCAAGTAAGGAGCCCAAAACTGAACACAATACTCCAGGTGTGGCCTCACTACACCTTATACAATTGCAACATAACCTCCCTAGTCTTAAACTCCATCCCTCTAGCAATGAAGGACAAAATTCCATTCGCCTGCTGTCTGACAAGAAAGAATGTGGTTACGGGGACGAGGCAGGAGAGTGGGACTAGGAAGAATGCTCTTTCAGAGAGCTAGTATAGACTTGATGGGCTGAATTGCCTCTTTCTGTACTGTTAGCATTTGGTGTCTCTGTGATTGACACACTAATCCATCAGCTCTGAATATGCAAAAGTAAAATACTGCAGATGCCGGAAATCTGAAATTTAAAGAGCAGCAGTATCTGTGGAATGAAACAGTGCTAATCTTTCCGGTTGCGACTATGACTTAATCAAAACTGAAGAAGGATAAAATTGCAATAGATTTTGAGTGAGTGAAAAGGGGGAGGGGAGGAAGAACAGAAAGGAAGACGTGTGGAGGGCAGGAGAGACAAAGGGTTTTGTGGTAATGGGTAAAGGAAAAGGCAAACTATGTGTCCAGCTGAGGTGTAAATGGTTGGATAGCAGCCATCTGAATGCAAAGTAAAGGAATAAAGAAAGAAACAAGAAAAACTGATGCACTGGGGGAAAAAAAAAAACACAAAATGGAGGCAGACATCAGCACTAAAACCGTTGAACTCACTGTTGAATCCCAAAGACTGTTGAGAGACAAGTCGGAAAATGAATCAAGTGTGAGTTTTACTTCATTGGAACATTGGAGTAGGCCAAAAGGTCAAAGTGAAAAAAAAGTGGAGAATTAAAATATTAAGCAACAGGATGCTCAGCTTATAGTTAATTTAGCCTGACTTTAGCCTGGTGGGAGTGTGGCAGTTCAAGCCCAATTTGATTTTGATGGTAATTATGATTGGACATGGTGAAGCACAATGCCAGCCTTTGGATTTGGTCAAGGTGACTCCAAATGTGTCACCACCTCTTTCATTTAACCTCCTCCTGACCAAAGGTCAATGATATGCATCGTTAACTCCAGTTGTTTCACTCCAGATGCTGCCTGCCCTGCTGAGTATTCCCAGCATTCTTTCACATCATTATTAGCACAATGAAAATCAAACTAACTTCCTTTTTCTATCTTAAAATTATAGGTTTGTCACTGGGCCAGTATATTAGAATTGTCCACTTAACGTTATTATGGAACAGCAGCAATACGGGATCACAGCGGTTAAAAGGAGCAAGCTCACAACTACCTTCTCAGGGCAACCAAGGCAGGGCAATCAATGCATCATTGCCATCACACACACCCCAAGGACAAATATAAAACCACACTTCCAGCAACCGAATATTCACTTTTCTTTTATCTAAAATTCTGCAAAAAAAATACACATTTAAAAGTAAAAATGTATAACAGGGATATAACATAGTGCAGAATTTCATTTTCATCATGAATTTATGAAGAATCTCAGCCAAGAAATAACAAGTCTATAATTCAGATGCATTCTTATTAATCATAAGATTTTCAGTATCTTTGTGAAGAAATAGGAACCGAGGAACAGGAATAGGCCATTCAGCCCACCGACCTGCTCTGCTATTCAATACGATCATGGCTGAATGGACACTTCAATACATTTTACCCACACCATCCCCATTACATTATTGTTAATCAGGAATCTATCAATCTCTACCTTAAACATACTCAATGCAGGCCTTAATCATATCCAATGATGGTCAAGACAGGCTTGTAGTCCATAATTTTCCAGTCATTCATTTAAGTGGTTGGGAATAAAAAATTGAAATCCACAGGCCCACAATTTCTCGATCAGCATTCCCGGTGAGCACCACTCTTCACTGACACCGCCTGATTAAGGAAACAGATCTTTGAGTGATTCAGCTGAAGGGATGAAGGACTTATGCAGAGAGACTGCAGGAGATTTGAAAGGAGTGCTCAAAATGACATGACTGGTGATTTTGATCCTCGTCCACCGTCAGCGAGAATGACGACGCGAGCATAAAATCTTGTTATAATTGGGAAACTGGATTCCTGCTGGGAAGATCTCACTTCCCGATTTTGGATTGGATTTGGATTTTGTTTATTGTCACGTGTACCGAGATATAGTGAAAAGTATTTTTCGGCGAGCAGCTCAACAGATCATTAAGTACATGAAAAGAAAATACGTAATAGAGCAACAAAGTAATTACATAAACACAGGCATTGGGTGAAGCATACAGAGGTGTAGTGTTAATCAGGCCAGTCCATAAGAGGGTTTTCCACACCCCTTGACGGTGCCATAACAACGTTTACACTCACAAAGGGTGAGAACACATTGTAATACATTTTAATAAATAATATAATTAACGAGCACCCCGCCACATAATCCACATCTCGCTGAATATTCAAACCTAGCCAATGAGACTTCACATCGGGGAGATTTACTACAGGTTTAGAAAAACGGGAATCAATCAAGGGGACACTAAGGTAGTTCTAGCCCCCAGATGGCGAGGGACATGCCCCCAGGCAGTGCCAACCTGTGCCAGGGGACCCCTGGGGTGGACCCTCTGTGGAGTCCCATTGTGTACAATGTTCACGTTATTTTTGTTGGGGGAGGCAGACCCCAATGCCTGTTGGCGGTGGGGGTGGGGATGCGGTTTCATTGATGGGGCAAATGAGTTGATGGCGCAAATCATCGTGAATGACTTATGATTTAGTGGCCATTACTGAAACATGGTTAAAGGATGGTCACGACTGGGAGTTAAATATCCAAGGGTATCAAACTATTCAGAAGGACAGAGTGGATGGTAAAGGAGGTGGTGTAGCTCTGTTATTTAAGGATGATATCTGGGAAATAGTAAGGGATGACATTGGTGTGATGGAGGATAAGGTTGAATCCATTTGTGTGGAAATCAGGAATAGTAATGCGAAAAAGTCACTGATAGGAGTAGTCTATAGGCCACCAAATAGTAACATTATGGTGGGGCAGGCAATAAACAAAGAAATAACTGATGCATGTAGAAATGGTACAGCAGTTATCATGGGGGATTTCAATTTACATGTCGATTGGCAGGTCGGTCAAGGCAGCCTTGAGGAGGAGTTTATAGAATGTATCCGCGATAGTTTCCTAGATCAGCATGTAATGGAACGATTCGAGGGAACAAGTGGTCCTAGGTCCGGTCCTGTGTAATGAGACAGGATTGATTAATGATCTCATAGTTAGGGATCCTCTCGGAAGGAACGATCATAATATGGTGGAATTTAAAATACAGATGGGCAGCACGGTAGCATGGTGGTTAGCATAAATGCTTCACAGCTCCAGGGTCCCAGGTTCGATTCCCGGCTGGGTCACTGTCTGTGCGGAGTCTGCACATCCTCCCCGTGTGTGCGTGGGTTTCCTCCGGGTGCTCCGGTTTCCTCCCACAGTCCAAAGATGTGCGGGTTAGGTGGATTGGCCATGCTAAATTGCCCATAGTGTCCTAAAAAGTAAGGTTAAGGGGGAGGGGGGTTATTGGGTTACGGTTATAGGGTGGGTTTGAGTAGGGTGATCATGGCTCGGCACAACATCGAGGGCCGAAGGGCCTGTTCTGTGCTGTACTGTTCTGTGTTCTGTGTTGAGAAGGTAAAATCAAACACTAGTGTTTTGTGCTTAAACAAAGGAGATTACAATGGGATGAGAGAAGAACTAGCTAAGGTAGACTGGGAGCAAAGACTTTATGGTGAAACAGTTGAGGAACAGTGGAGAACCTTCCAAGCAATTTTTCACAGTGCTCAGCAAAGGTTTATACCAACAAAAAGGAAGGACGGAAGAAAGAGGGAAAATCGACCGTGGATATCTAAGGAAATAAGGGAGAGTATTAAATTGAAGGAAAAAGCATATAAAGTGGCAAAGATTGGTGGGAGACTAGAACATAGAACAGTACAGCACAGAACAGGCCCTTCAGCCCTCAATGTTGTGCCGAGCCATGATCACCCTACTCAAACCCACGTATCCACCCTATACCCGTAACCCAACAACCTCCCCCTTAACCTTACTTTTTTATTAGGACACTACGGGCAATTTAGCATGGCCAATCCACCTAACCTGCACATCTTTGGACTGTGGGAGGAAACCGGAGCACCCGGAGGAAACCCACGCACACAGGGGGAGGACGTGCAGACTCCACACAGACAGTGACCCAGCCGGGAATTGAACCTGGGACCCTGGAGCTGTGAAGCATTTATGCTAACCACCATGCTACCCTGCTGCCCTAGAGGACTGGGAAATCTTTAGGGGGCAACAGAAAGCTACTAAAAAAGCTATAAAGAAGAGTAAGATAGAGTATGAGAGTAAACTTGCTCAGAATATAAAAACAGACAGTAAAAGTTTCTACAAATATATAAAACAAAAAAAGAGTGGCTAAGGTAAATATTGGTCCTTTAGTTTAGAGGATGAGAAGGGAGATTCTGAATGGTTTTTTGGGTTGGTCTTCACAGTGGAAGACACAAATAACATGCCAGTGACTAATGGAAATGAGGCTATGACAGCTGAGGACCTTGAGATGATTGTTATCACTAAGGAAGTAGTGATGGGTAAGCTAATGGGGCTAAAGGTAGATAAGTCTCCTTGCCCTGATGGAATGCATCCCAGAGTGCTAAAAGAGATGGCTAGGGAAATTGCAAATGCACTAGTGATAATTTACCAAAATTCACTAGACTCTGGGGTGGTCCCGGCGGATTGGAAATTAGCAAACGTGACACCACTGTTTAAAAAAGGAGGTCGGCAGAAAGCGGGTAATTATAGGCCAGTTAGCTTGACTTCGGTAGCAGGGAAGATGCTGGAATCGATCATCAAGGAAGAAATAGCGAGGCATCTGGATGGAAATTGTCCCATTGGGCAGACGCAGCATGGGTTCATAAAGGGCACGTCATGCTTAACTAATTTAATGGAATTTTTTGAGGACATTACCAGTGCGGTAGATAATGGGGAGCCAATGCATGTGGTATATCTGGATTTCCAGAAAGCTTTTGACAAGGTGCCACACAAAAGATTGCTGCATAAGATAAAGATGCATGGCATTAAGGGTAAAGTAGTAGCATGGATAATGGATTGGTTACTTAATAGAAAGCAAAGAGTGGGGATTAATGGGTGTTTCTCTGGTCGGCAATCAGTAGCTAGTGGTGTCCCTCAGGGCTCAGTGTTGGGCCCACAATTGTTCACAATGTACATAGATGATTTGGAGTTGGGGGCCAAGTGCAATGTGTCCAAGTTTGCAGACAACACTAAGATGAGCGGTAAAGCCAAAAGTGCAGAGGATACCGGAAGTCTGCAGAGGGATTTGGATAGGTTAAGTGAATGGGCTCGGTTCTGGCAGATGGAATACAATGTTGACAAATGTGAGGTTATCCATTTTGGTAGGAATAATAGCAAAAGGGATTATTATTTAAATGATAAAATATTAAAAATGCCGCTGTGCACAGAGGCCTGGGTGTGCTAGTGCATGAGTCGCAAAACGTTGGTTTACAGATGCAACAGGTGATTAAGAAGGCAAATGGAATTTTATCCTTCATTGCTAGAGGGATGGAATTTATGACTAGGGAGGTTATGCTGCAATTGTGCAAGGTGTTAGTGAGGCCACACCTGGAGTATTGTGTTCAGTTTTGGTCTCCTTACCTGAGAAAGGACGTACTGGTGCTGGGAGATGTGCAGAGGAGATTCACTAGGTTAATCCCAGAGCTGAAGGGGTTGGATTATGAGGAGAGGTTAAGTAGACTGGGATTGTACTCGTTGGAATTTAGAAGGACGCAGGGGGAATCTTATAGAAACATATAAAATTATGAAGGGAATAGATAGGATAGTTGCGGGCAGGTTGTTTCCACTGGCGGGTGGAAGCAGAACTAGGGGGCATAGCCTCAAAATAAGGGGAAGTAGATTTAGGACTGAGTTTAGGAGTAACTTCTTCACCCAAAGGGTTGTGAATCTATGGAATTCCTTGCCCAGTGAAGCAGTTGAGGCTCCTTTATTAAATGTTTTTAAGATAAAGATAGATAGTTTTTTGATGAATAAAGGGTTTAAAGGTTATGGTGTTTGGGCCGGAAAGTGGAGCCGAGTCCAAAAAAGATCAGCCATGATCTAATTGAATGGCGGAGCAGGTTCGAGCGGCCAGATGGCCTACTCCTGCTCCTAGTTCTTATGTTCTAATGTTTTTTTCTGTGCTGCATTTTAAAAGAGTTCCCTGATCTCTGTGGAGCAGGCCTTGCCGGCGCTAACAGGCCGCACTCCACCATAGTGACGACGTAAACCACGTCCCCTGAATTTATTTTTCCCAGAAAGGTGGAAAAATTCACCAGAGGTCTTTGGATAGAGCAATTTGCTCTATTTCCACATATAGCGAGAGTCAGCAAACAAAGGCACACAGATTTAAGATGATTTTTAGAGAAAATAAGGATTTTTCTTGCTTCGAGTTATGATGATCTGGATTACTTTACCTGAATGGATAATGGAAGCAGATTTAATAATTATAATGATTATCTATTGGAAAGTAAAGGTTTTGCAAGGCTATCGGGAAAGAGTAGGGGAGTGGGACTAATTGACTCTTTCCATGAGCCAGAGCAGATACAATGAATCAAATGTCGTCCACCCATGCTGCTGCAAAATTTTATGATTCCATGAACACTGTTCTATCTTATTTTTTAAGCATTTTCAAATATGTTATGCTATTTGAAAACGCTGATAAAATGTCGAGTTGGTAGTGCTGCAGCCTTCTTTGCTTCTACGTGACGGGAATAATTCAAGACACCCAAGATTCTTCCTGTTGAATTGTTCACAAGTCCCTTGAAGTTGCATTGTTGATAAATATATATTACATCTTCATTGTACAATGTTCCAGTTCTGGAGATTGGCAACGTTTTGCTAGCTAACTTTCTGACATCCGCTTTTGTGTCCGAGATGCAGTCTGAAATTGATAAACAGGCCAACACGATAAATACGAGTTTGTGCAGTAAGTCCATTCCTGTTTGAAACTTGTGGAATTTGTAGGTAATCTTTTGCGACAAGCAATAAACTGAAGGAAGTGCTAGTCTGTCACGAGACTTGTACCAGTCAGCCCATTTTGAAATGAAAATGAAATGAAAATCGCTTATTGTCACAAGTAGGCTTCAATGAAGTTACTGTGAAAAGCCCCTAGTCGCCACATTCCGGCGACTGTTTGGGGAGGCTGGTATGGGAATTGAACCGTGCTGCTGGCCTGCCTTGGTCTGCTTTCAAAGCCAGCTATTTAGCCCAGTGTGCTAAACCAGCCCCTGTGC
Source organism: Scyliorhinus canicula (assembly GCF_902713615.1). Classification (NCBI taxonomy): domain Eukaryota; kingdom Metazoa; phylum Chordata; class Chondrichthyes; order Carcharhiniformes; family Scyliorhinidae; genus Scyliorhinus; species Scyliorhinus canicula. The sequence goes on along the minus strand of NC_052158.1, from coordinate 78,313,638 downwards.
ACCTTTTGTGCACCTATCATCACCTAATCTTAATATTTCACTTAACTGCTCTTCTTTAAATGGAATTTGAGTTGGTCAAATTCGCAACTGGTAATAAAAAGACCATTCTGTGGTACACACAATCTATCTGCACAGGCAAAAATGAACTAAAATATTGTTTTTCTGAAAATTGAATTATTAAAGTTGTAGCATTTTATACGAAATTACAAAAACATACAAACAATAACCCTTAACCACACAACAAAACCCCCCCCAAAATGACCCTTCAATCCAAGAAACAAGAACCCCCCCCCCCCCAACTTAACCCCCTCCCTGCTGCCCTGCCCCGTTACCTCCCTCTAACAGACCAGCTCTCTGAAATACGATATAAACGGCTGCCATCTCAGGTGGAACACTTCAATTGTCCCCCTCACGGTGTATTTGACCATTGAGGTCCAAAAACTCCCTTAAGTCCCCTAGCCATGCCGGCGCACTCAGCAGCATTGTTAATCTCCAGCCCAATAGGATCCACCTCCGTGCCACCAATGAGGCAAAGGCAAGGCCACCCCCCCCCCCCCCACAAATCCAGCACATGCAAAACTCCAAATATAGCCGCCAAAGGACAGAGCTGCAGCTCATTATTTAGGGTCACCAGCATGGTGCTAAAAAGGACCTTCAAACACCCATCAGCTTGGAACAGGACCAGAATGTGTGCGTGGTGCACGGGGTCTCTTAAACAGTCTTCACACCTATCCTCCACTACCTCAAAAAAAAAGACTCGTCCTAGCCTTAGTGAGGTGTGCGCGAAACACTACTTTAGTGGGATCAGGCTCAGTCTCGCACACACAACATGGCATTCACCCTCCGCAGCATCTCACTCCATACTTCCTCCTCCAGTATTGACCCCAACTCCTCTACCCATTAAGCCTTTACCCTTCAATCAAACTCAACTCTTCCCCTATGATCCGTTCATATATGCCAGACTTACTGCCCTCCTCGGACCCCGAACAGGGGAGAATCCTCTCCACTAAGGAAGATGGCGGCACCACCGGGGAATCCAAGATCATCCTCTTAACAAAGCTCCATACCCGGAGGTACCTAAACATGTCCGAGCCTGACAGCCCAAATTTCTCCTTCAATTCCTCCAAGCTGGCAAATCCCTCCCTCTTTCCAAACCTTTCTCTTTACATGCACCAAATTTGGCATCCAGCCTTGCCGCCTCAAATAGGTGATTGCACAAAGGGGAACTAGTCTCGAGGCTGCTCCAAACTAAAAATGCTGGCAGAGTTGCCTCCAAACTTTTAACGTGGACAGACACCGCTACTGGGTTTACTGATTACCTTGCCAGCACCAAAGGAGGGGCAATGTTACTAATGCCCCCAAGCTTGTCCCTCTACATGACCCAGATTCCGTCAGAACACAGAGAGCCCCTGGATCTCCCACATCATCTCAACACCTCCTTGGCATTGGCTGCCCGGTAATAAAATAGCAAGCTTAGCAGCGCAAGACCCGCTGCCTATCTGTCCCTCTGAAGTACCGTCTTCCGAATCCTCGGGGTCTTATCCGTCCTGGAGACAAGCCACTCGAACCTTCGGAAAAAGGTATTGGGCAGGAACAATGGGAGACATAAGAACTAGGAGCAGGGGTAGGCCATCTGGCCCCTCGAGCCTGTTCCGCCATTCAATGAGATCATGGCTGATCTTTTGTGGACTCAGCTCCACTTTCCGGCCCAAACACCATAACCCTTAATCCCTTTATTCTTCAAAAAGCTATCTATCTTTATCTTAAAAACATTTAATGAAGGAGCCTCAACTGCATCACTGGGCAAGGAATTCCATAGATATGGAAATAAAAACAAAGTCTCAGCAAGATCTTCATTGGACCCAGTCCGACAAAGATAATGGGAGACTATCCCACCTCTGTAGAGCTTTAACTCTACTCGACAAGCTCATATAATTCAACGTCAGGGAACTAAAATATTGTCGATGCTACTGTGGTATAATGTCAACAGTGCAGCTATTCAACTGGTCATTTCTCTATTTCTTTACAATGAATTATTGCTTCAGTTGGCATTCATGCATATGCATTCAAACAGCCTGCACCTCATTGGTTCTCGTCTCTCAACATGAGGAAACAGCTAACCAAACATTACTAACTTTAATCTTAGATGGTCTTAGTATAGAAAGGAAACAAAACACAACTGATCTCTGTAGCTGTGGAGCTATGGTACAATACAGAGCTTCTTTTCCTCACTTCTGATTGACTGACATATTCCTTAACTTGACTAGAATAACTAACTAACAGAACACCTGGTGTTGGATATTTCCACCTCATTCAATTCACGGTTCTCCCTGTTGGAGTTTGATTATTTGTGGGAACAGTGTACATTTCTCTCAGAGTTTTTACATGTCTGTCACAACACAACATAATTGGTTGAGAGATACCAAAATAATATCATGCTCTGCATTATTATACTGAGACAGCTGTGTATGCAAGTTATTTCATGCATTATTACTACTCATTGAACATTACTGCAGAAATGGTCGAGAGACCAACAAATGTAGGCCAGGATATTTTGGATGGTGGGGTTTCCCGTCCTGCCATCCGAAGAGTCAGCGGGGCACACATTCCTGCTGACTCTGCCTGCCCTGCAACCTTTACATACTTGAATGAGCATCAATTGGCTGCAGGTGGGATTTTTGCCCCTCACTTGGGAGTAGGTTCTTCAGATTGTCCGACAACCCTCTCGTCCCTGCAGCAAGCTGCTATGGACAGAGGAGGTACTTCCCAAAGACATCAGAGCCTAAGTCCAAGGACTGGATGAAAAGGTCAATCTCAGGGCGGGGAGGGAATGGAAGGCCCGGGGGATGGATAGTGGGCAATTGGGGTGTCAGGGTAGAGGCTGGGGCAGCGATGGAAGTCTGCCAGCCACCGACCATAAGCAGGGGGGGACATGGGCCACCCGATGGCAGAAACAGGCTTCTAATGAAATTGTTCCCCCACCCCAGCCCTGCAGAATTACACTTTCCTCATTTTGATTCTCGACACAGGTACCTGAAGATTTCAGAGGGAGAATTATTGCCAGGGTAATATGAAGTTTTTCAATTAAAGATAGAACCATCGAATCTATAGAACTATGGAACCCCTACAGTGCAGAAGGAGGCCATTTGGCCCATCGAATTAGCACTGACCCTCCAAAAGAGCACCCATCTAGGCCCACTCCCCTCCTCCATCACCGTAACCCCAGCTAACCTGCACATCCCTGGACATTAAAGGGCAATTTTAGCATGACTACCAGTGCTAAATGGTTGGCTTTTTTGACAAAGTCCAGGAAGGTTTCCTCTGGGCCTTCAATTTGTGATACTACAGTAAGCTAAGGAGTGCACACCGTTGAATAAAATCTATCCAGCAGCAAGCCATCATCACTCTTCATCAATGTTGATTAAACAACAGTGCAATCAGGAACAGGAAATTCTGCTCCAAGTAATTCCCGAGTTGGAGAGGAAGTTTTGACGCCGTAATTTTTGCCAACAACTTTATTAATAAACTTTATTAAGTTACATGTGAAAATAATTCAAAGGCCTGACTATTTATTTTTACTGACAAGATCCACTTAATATTTCCTGTCCTCAATTACATCAATGTTTCGCAACCTCAACATCCATAATGATAGAAGCTCATTTTACAAAGTCAGGCAAACTTCATAGAATTCTCTCTCCTGGCAATATTACAGAATTGCCTACATCCCACAAGTATGAAATTGGCTGTAAAGTACATTGGGATATCTGGTGGTTGTGAAAGGTGCTTTTTATTAGTTGCAAGTCTTTAAATGGGACATCATCCAATTCTACTTTATGACTGGTTTAAAAGTAGATTTTTAACTTGCCACTTAGGTGTCAAATGGATGGTTGATCAGCAAGACCATGTTTACACCCTGGTGGTCAGGTTGAATGTTAACCCTTCGTCCTCTGAAGGTTGATTCATTTGAAATGTCTTATTTGCGGTCAGCTTTCAGCAAGGTCATGTCAAACTGAAAAGCCATTACTCTACTGTTGCAACATGTCATCACTTGACCTTACCAAACTTAGCACACTTATTCAGCAAACTGAAAAGGTGGTATGATTATTTGTTATTATCCTATTAAAACTGTTCAATAGAATCATAGAATCCCTACAGTTCTGAAGGAGGCCATTTTTTACTAATAATAAATCTTTATTAGTGTCACAAGTAGGCTTATTTTAACACTGCAAATGAAGTTACTGTGAAAATCCCCTAGTTGCCACTCTCCCGGCACCTGTTCAGGTACGCCGAGGGAGAATTCAGATTGTCCAATTCACCTATCAAGCACGTCTTTTGGCACTTGGGAGAGGAAACCGGAGCACCCGGAGGAAACTCATCCAGACACGGGGAGAGCGTGCAGACTCTGCACAGACAGTGACCCAAGCCAGGAATCAAACCAGAGTCCCTGGCATTGTGAAGCAACAATGCTAACCACTGTGTTACCATTTGGCTCATTAAATCTGCACTCCAGCTAGGCCCATGCCCCTACCCTATCCCCATAACCCCCCACCTAACCTTTGGACACTGAGGGCAATTTAGCATGGCCAAACCACCTAACCACATCTTTGGACTCTGGGAGGAAACCACACAGACACGGGGAGAACGTGGAAACTCCACACAGTCACCAAGGTCGGAATTGAACCTGGGTCCTTGGCGCTGAAGCATCACTGTGCCACCGTGGTGCCACTAAATGTTCCATCCAGGGGGTTATAAACCATGATCATTAGAAACCTAAATTATGATTTTGTGGAGTGGTAATCATTAAACCTCAGTCTGATCAATTTCTAGGATACTATGAGAAAAGTTGTGATTTCATTTGCATTTATTTCTCCAAGTTCTCTTAAATCAATGCAACAAAAAAAAAAACCCAATATATTCAAATTTGTCCTTCTTAGCACATTATGAATTGCTGTGAAGCAAGTTTATAATTGAAGTCGGCAATCAATCCAGAACATTTTTGCCGTAATCTGTGTCCTTCAACAGAGTGAGACTCGAGATATCAGACGCCTCATTCCATTTCCTGTGACTGTTAATGATTGTGGTGAAGCCAAGTGTCAGGCTACAACATACGGATAGCTTCAAGTGGGGAGTAATTACTCCTGAAGTCAGGTTTAGACCAGAGATTTCCACAGTTCCACAGTCACCTCCTCCGTTTTCTCTCCGCTCCCCTCCTCCACACAAATCACTTCCTCACATCCACCCTGCTGATTCCTATATGGTTCAAGCATCTCGGGCTGTGCTTCCCCTGTCCCTTCAGCATTCTTTGGTGCCTCTTTGAATTTTAGTTGAGCCAGTATCATTCTTATTCCCTTATTTGATTTTCCAACCCTTTTTTGGCTTTTTTTGCACGGGTAGTGGTCTGAACTGGATGAGCTGGCTGCGGAATTCAACCCTCAACCACCCTGCTTAATGATATTCAGGCAGGACTGAAAAAAGTAGCCCGGTCACTTAAAACACACATAACGGCTGATGATAGAATAAAAGTAACACCTTATACACTGGATTCGAGGTGCCGATTAAAACTCAAGTCTTTACAAACTGTGCTTGCACTGTGCATGCCCAGGCGGCTGGGTGGCACTGTTGCTTCACAGCACCAGGGTCCAATTCGCGGCTTGGGTCACTGTCTGTACGGAGTCTGCACGTTCTCCCCATGTCTGCATGGGTTTTCTTTGGGTGCTCAGCTTTCCTCCCACAAGTCCCGAAAGATGTGCTGTTAGGTGAATTGGGCATTCTGAATTCTCCCTCTGTGTACCTGAACAGGCGCCACAGTGTGGCGACTCGAGGATTTTCACAGTAACATCATTGCAGTTTTAATGTAAGCCTACTTGTGATACTAATGAAGCTTATATGGGCGGCACGGTAGCACAGTGGTTAGCACTGCTGCTTCACAGCACCAGGGACCCAGGTTCGATTCCTGGCTTGGGTCACTGTCTGACTGCGGAGTCTGCACATTCTTCCCGTATCTGCGTGGGTTTCCTCCCACAAGTCCCGAAAAGACATGCTGTTTGGTAATGTGGACATTCTGAATTCTCCCTCTGCGTACCTGGACAGGTGCCGGAATCTGGTGACGATGGACTTTTCACAGCAACTTTGTTGCAGTGTTAATGCAAGCCTACTTACATAGAACATAGAGTGCAGAAGGAGGCCATTCGGCTCATCGAGTCTGCACCGACCCACTTAAGCCCTCACTTCCACCCTATCCCCGTAACCCAATAATCCCTCCTAACCTTTTTGTGGTCACTAAGGGGTAATTTAGCATAGCCAATCCACCTAACCTGCACGGCTTTGGATTGTGGGAGGAAATCGGAGCACCCGGAGGAAACCCACGCAGACATGGGGAGAACAGGCAGACTCCGCACAGACTGTGACCCAGCGGGGAATCGGACCTGGGACCCTGGCGCTGTGAAGCCACAATGCTAGCCACTTGTGCTACCGTACTGCCCAAAACGTGTGACCCAACTTGTGACAATAATAATGATTATAGATTATATAGAGGGCACTGTATGGCCTAAGCACTGTTTCTTTTTAAAAATCAGTCCAGGGGAAGGAAGCAAACGAGTTGTGAGCTCCTTCCCCGCATTCCCCCCCCCTTCCCTTCCCAGCAGCTGAAAGCTGTCAGCAGCTTTGTACACTTCTGCTTATTGCCTCGACCCTCTGTCTTTCCCCCAGGCTCAACTGCCTCAGCTCTGCGTTATATGAGAGCTGGCAGCTTTTAAATGAAGGCCAGAGCCGGATTTAACTCGGGACTGACCTGCCTAGCCATCATCCCTCCCAATTTATGGTTGCAAAGTCACGTTTCTAAACGAGGACGCTTCCGGGTAGCTAACATTCTTGTTGATTTCCCCGAGACCCCGAAATGTAACAGGCACGCTCCCTTTCACTGCCCTCAACAAGTGCATTCCCCAACCCTCACATTTGGGAAATGTTCAGGTTTTTTTTTGCCGGAAAAGGGTCCTTGTCCATAAAACATCGACCTGTCCGTGATCTTCGCAGATGCTGCCTGGCCTGCTAACTGTCCATGGATAGGGCGAGATAGAATACGGTGCAAGATGGTCTGTGTGCAGCTCAAACTCTGGCACCGACCTATGGGCTGAATGACAGACTTTCATCGTTTTCTTTCGCAACTCTTATCACAAATTCCAAAGTGAAAAAAACCCAGCATGAGACGTTACACTGCAGAGCGATTGTTCGACAGAATCTAATTAACCTCACCTAGTTATTTTTGTTACACTGTATCCTCAGGCACCAAAGTTGAAACTTCCCTGATGCAGGCATGGTCCTGCTGAGACTTGAATCCCCTGCCTAAAGGACATGACGTTTTATAATGTCTTTAAGCCTTTCCCCCACAAATTAATCTCACAAAGCATTTGAATTAAACAAGAGGAGACAAGCGCTGGAGTTTACAGAAAGCGCCCAGAGAACTCTCTGTCCCAGCTCCGCTGGATATAAACGTGAACAGAATTGCTTCCAAAGTCATTCCAGGCGCTCTCTCTGTGAAACTGCTTTCTTGCAACAACAATATGTAATTAATTCCTCTCAGGCATTTCCTCGGAGAGATTGAACAGAATCTAATTACTACGACCTTTGGAGCTCGGCTAACAGCTCCTCCCACACACACAGTAACTCGTCAGTCCTTCACACACCATTAGAACCACCAGGATCTACAGCCATATTCAAAGGATGTGGCACCAACAGATACGGCGCATATGGCAAAACAGATTGCAACCTATGCATCTGAAGCATCATGAACACGCTTACGTTTTCGATTTCAGAGCGTAGGTCTGAGCACATGGTTAATGAGCCAGTCGGGAAAACTTGACATAGATTTAAAACTGTGATGGCATGGATATAAAGTTCAGCAGTGTACATTCAGACAGCCCTTTATTACATGTATCATGCATGCAATTATTGCCAAAAGTGCGCTGCAAACCATTCTCTCAACAAACACAAAAGAATGAAAGTATGATACAATAAATACCTTTCTGGGGATGACATTCAGTTAAGAAATGAGGGAGAAAATGGAAGTTTCAACAAATATTAAAAGGCAACGTTCCACATGTTTGCTAAAGGGACCGTGAAATAAAAAGTTTAGGGGTGGCACCGTGGGAGAGGGCCTGGGGGGGGGGGGGGGGGGGGAAAGAGTCTTTCGGAGGGTCAGTACAGACTCGATGGGCCGAATGACCTCCTTCTGCACTGTAGAGATTCTGGGGAAAGAAAATATTCACAATGCGCCACCTATAGTTGTACTAATGGAGTTCTAAACAAATGGGAAGAGGCCAAAATACTTTAAAATTAAGTTAGTGTCCCTTTAAATACCGGATACCCGGGAGTCAGGTAAAGGCTAACATTAGTACTTTAGTAGGGGTTTCAGATAACATTTAAAAACTGCTTGGGCTACACTGTTGCATTTTATGATGCCATCTGAACTCCCTCGATTAAGTTACAGTCTAGTAACTGGGGTCAATTATTCTATATATATATAAAAAAAACTCTGACCACTGTTACTGTGTGCAGACTGTAGAGGAACAGGAACTTTGATCACATGGATTCTGCTCACTAAACTATAACATTATTTGCTACCGCTGAACATCAGCTGCACTTGTTTGTCTTGTTGCTATAACTATATTGTGTGAACGGAGATAGCTCTAACATGACACAGCTAAAACAGATGCGGTAGTATGAGGTGTATTAGCAAGCATATCCGTGCATGAGGTGACACCAGTTCAAAATCCCTGCGTTCGACAGATAACTGCAGCAGATTTATAAACGTACCGAAGTATATGGCTGGAATTGCTTAAATCAGATCGTCTGACCAACTTCGATGCTGTTCGCACGGTTAAGTTCTAAACTTGTTTCTACAATACTGCGAATATCACTTCAATGGGAGGGGGTGGGGTGCAGACAGGTTCAACACAACGCAATCATTGTCACAAAGTATAAGCAAAATGTAAAATTGTTTGATTACATCTTAGAAATCAGCAAGCCAGACACCTCTCTCGTCTCTAACTCTGAGCCTGTACGCCTCCTAATTTCATTTCTCTATTACTTAAACAGAAAACACGCCTGCAGCAAGAGGTGTAAATGTCATGCCACTGGGAGCCCTCTCTAACAAGAGATTTTTTCTTGGGTACAATAAGCAGCAACCGCTGCTCCAGTTCATTTGAATAAAACAGTCATCAACACTCAAGCCTGAGATAATCATAAAGGAAAATGAGCAGATAACATAAATAAGCAGAGTCCACGTACCCTTTAACTTTCAGTGATAGCCTTCCTGCTCAGTTGATGAAGGGACTACAGTTTTATAAAACAGTAAAAAAACAGACTTGAGACAGCCCCTGCTGCTGTCTCGGGGACTTTTACTTTCTTTTCTGGGTGAGGTGTCTGTAAGAGGAAAAAGGGGAGGGACAGACTTCTCCACTGACAACCTCTGTGAGCCGACTGCCGCAACTCTTTTCAAGTTATTCCATTCTAAGTGTCAGAGTCATAGGCGGGCAGGCAGATGCCGGAGAGGAGAGCTCTGAGAGGAACTCTGGATTGTGGTGGTGTTGGAAGGGGGACCTCCGGGGGAGTTAATGACAGCCAATCAGAATCTGGAAACTTTGGAGCGACACTGGGAGTAGCACATGACTTGGCTGAAGATTGAATTGTACACACACTCGGATTTAAAAACCAGTTTAGGCTGATCTATTATAAACGTATTCTAAAAATGGCCTTCAGCAGATCAAACCAAAAACAGCGTGTATGAGTGAGTTTTTTTTAAACACCGAGGCAATACGGAATCCGTTTTCAGAAAGAATATTAGTAACAAGGAGAGTCAAGCAATGTCAAATAATTTGTCATTTTCTCTTGAAATTTTCTTCACTCATCTCCTGAATTTTCTTGGAGATGGAACTGCTACTGTTTATCAGTACTTAGTAACTCAACCATTCCGCAGGTGAAAGGCTAGTTATCCTTTTTATTTAGTGAGTGCTAACAGACAAGTTAACTATGGGCGTGGAAGTCGGTGGGGTGCCAGTGTTAACCCACACATACTTGTGGGGGGAGGGGGACGGCTTTGGTCAATGATTTGAAATTAGAATTATGTCTTGATTCTATTTTTGATTAACCCAAGAAATTAAACAGTCCTGAAAGAAAACGAAAGACAGACTTGCATTTATTTATTCAGTGCGTTCCATGACCACCGATTGTCTCTCTTCGCATCCAATGAAGTACTTTTGAAGTTTAGTCACTGCTGTAATGTAAGAAAGGTGACAACCCGCATGCACTCAGCAAACTCCTCCAAACAGCAATGTGAGAATGACCAGATAACGTGATGTTGATTGAAGGATAAATATTGGCCAGGGCACCAGTATAACTCCTGTGGAGTGAGCCTGTTTACTATTGATGCCCACTGTGCTTGATGTGGAGATGCCGGCGTTGGACTGGGGTGAGCACAGTAAGAAGTCTTACAACACCAGGTTAAAGTCCAACAGGTTTGTTTCAAACACGAGCTTTCGGAGCACGGCTCCTTCAGGGCTTCACCTGAAGAAGGAGCCGTGCTCCGAAAGCTCGTGTTTGAAACAAACCTGTTGGACTTTAACCTGGTGTTGTAAGACTTCTTACTGCACTGTGCTTGATTATTAAGCCTGGGTGTGGATCCAGAGGGAAATAAGCAAAATGTATAAGTTGCTGTAAGCAAGTGTGGTAAGCATGGAGCAAACATTGTAAGGTACTGTGAATAAAACCTATTACCCACGTATAAGCTAACATGTAACCTCTGCATGGGTCTGAGATATAAACATTACAACTTCCTTGCTCTTCTTTGAAATAGTAAGAAGTCTTACAACACCAGGTTAAAGTCCAACAGGTTTGTTTCAAACATGAGCTTTCGGAGCACTGCTCCTTCCTCAGGTGAATCCATTCACCTGAGGAAGGAGCAGTGCTCCGAAAGCTCGTGTTTGAAACAAACCTGCTGGACTTTAACTTGGTGTTGTAAGACTTCTTACTGTGCTCACCCCAGTCCAACGCCGGCATCTCCACTTCTTTGAAATAGTGGCATGGGACATCTTACATCCACCTGAGGAGGAAATACGGGGACTTTGATTTAACATCTGATCTGAAAGATGGTACCTCCATGAGTACAGTGCTCACTGCATTGGATTGTCAGCCTGGATCTTTGTGCTCAGGCCCTGGAGTGAGATTTGAAAATGGAACCTTGTAATTCAGGGAGGAGCCTGCTACCAACTGAGCCACAGCTGATATGTAAATATTTTCCTGACCAAATATCAGTAAATTCTGCAAAGATCAGAGATTGGACTTTGAACCCCATTGATTTGTACGTCTTAGATTCAATCAAGATAGTTCACTCCTCCATGAAATAACCTGAAGAGCTGTTAAATTGATAGTCCTGTGGCCTCCTTGACTTTGCCACTCCCATCAATCACAGGTAATGGCAATCTCTGATCACTTCCTTGTATCGCTCTTCATCGACATTCCCGTTTGAATTCCCAACCTTACTTCCTTATGTGAGCCTAGTTACAGGGCTTAGCACAGGGCTAAATCGCTGGCTTTGAAAGCAGACCAAGGCAGGCCAGCAGCATGGTTCAATTCCCGTACCAGCCTCCCTGAACAGGTGCCGGAATGTGGTGACTAGGGGCTTTTCGCAGCACCTTCATTGAAGCCTACTTGTGACAATAAGCGATTATTATTAAAAAGAACTCCCAATTCACTTACAACTGAACTTTCAAAATCCCAACTGTCTCATCTTTGGCCCTCCATTCATCACAACATGTGTGCATCTATCAAATAGCTAATCCACCCCCTCATCTCTTCTTTTGATTCCCATTAAAACCATTCTCACCCTGGCCATTCCCCATGGTATAGCCCTCACCTTCATTCCCTTAAGTCAAAGGAGCACAGACTTGAATGGGTACAGCAGACAACTGGTTTAGCCATCATCACTTGACATGTGTAGGTCTCAATAAAGCACTAGCAGGTCCTGCTCTCCTCTGCCAAACTTACTTAATATACGAGGGTCAACCTCGATCAAAGGTAAATCCTTTGCCAGCAGCACGGTTCAATTCTCTCCTGCAAACAGCCTGCTGAAACCACTCATCACTCTCTTCTAAACCTTCACTTGCAACAATGTTCCAGGAGCTCCTCAGCTTCATTGCTGGCCAAGATTGAAACAACCTGTTCAGCAGACTTTGCCATTTCCCTCCCTTAGCTATCTCACCAGGCCAAACTTCTGTCAGCTTCCACTCCACCAAGACCTGAAGTCCCATCTTTCTTTAGTTTCTCTATGTCTCCCCCATGCCCTCTCAGAACTCGTTTGCCCATGAGATCTAGAAAACTGCTGACCACTCAACGTTTCTCCCTGGTCCCCATTCCAGTTGACATTGTATTGATTCACATCTCCTCAGGTATGGTTCTCTCTGTCTCTCTCTCTCTCTGTCTCTATCTCTCTCTTCTTTAACTGTGTGCTACCACCACTCTTCTCAAAAATCAATACCTCCATCCTTGCAAGCTACTTCCCAAAACTTTTTTCCTTCTCTCAAGTCCTGGAACATATTATCACCTCCTTAATCCGTGCTCATCTTTATCAACACTCCATGTTTGAGTCTCTCAGTTCAGCTTTCTGCCCCAGTCACAGTGTGGGAATATTTTATCAGGTAACAGATTACACCATATATGGCTTTAACAAAGGTACATTTGTCCTTGTCTTTAGCTTGGTGAATTGTCAGCAGTCTTTAACATAATTGACCATACTATTCTTCTCCCACACTCTCCCCACTGTGCGAGGCTGGATGGGGTTGTACTTAACTGGCTCCATTCTATGATTACATGAATCTACAATTTATCTAATCATTGCCAGAAATTCACTTCTTAAGGTCTCCCTGTACTGGCTCAGTGGTATCATCCAAAAACACCGCGTCAGTTCGCACACCCAATTCCACCTCACCATGATAGACCGCTTTAAATTCATCTTGAAATATCTGGCATCCAGGGCTGGATGAGCCGACCTTTCCTCCATGTAAATATTGGGAAGACTGAAACCATTGTCTTTGATCACATCATGAGTTCCACCTGCCAGTCACCAATTCCCAATTCTCCACCCTGGCAACTATCTGAGGCTGAGCCAGACTGCCAGCAAATTTAGTGTCATATTTAACCCCAAGATATGTCTGACCACATAAACAAGTCATCACTAAGACTGCCTATTTCCACCTCTGCTGTAATGCCCAATTCCAGCCCCTCCTTAACTCATCTGATATCTCAACCTTCATCTGTGTCTTTGTTACACTTCAGGCAGGATTTTGCCTTTTTGACTTGGGATCCTAATATTGGGGTAAAATGTGTGTTATAACTGCCAGGGAAACAAAGGCAGTTTTAAAGGATTTATATTTGTATTGGTAAACATTAGAAATAAGGTACAGTTTCAAGTGGGTGTAATTTGATGTTTCTGAACATGGAAGTTAGATTCATGCTGGACAATGGTGTTTGTATATGTGGAGGTTGGTTATGTTCCAACTGTGTTTCTATTGTGCTCAGAGAGGGCTATGACGTGAATAATAAATAGGCCCACAGAAGTATGTAGGCATTTAGGTGTACAAGGTGATGAGATGCATAGATAGAGTGGATAACCAGACTTTTCTCCATGGCAGAAATGGCTGTCACAAGGTGACATAATTTTAAGGTGATTGGAGGAAGGTAAAGGGGAGATGTCAGAGGTTTTTTACACAGAGAGTGGTGGGTGTGTGGAATGCACTGCCAGCAGAGCTGGTGGACTCTGAGTCATTAGGGATATTTAAGCAACTCTTGGACAGGCACATGGACAGCAGTAAATTGAAGGGGTGTAGGTTAGGTTGATCTTAGGTTAGGATAAATGGTCAGCACAACATCCTGGGGTGAATGGCCTGTGCTGTGCTGTACTGTTCTATGTTCTATTTCTTAGCAACTGGGACCTTGTAAGTTAGTGAAGCGTTTAAATTTTAGTTTAGCTAAATTGATTGCAGTTCGAGATAGGCATCGTGAGAGAGAAAGCAACTCTCATAGCTGTGGTAGAAGAAGTTGATTTAGAAGGCTAGAGAGGAAACATCTCTCAGTCATACCATGAAGTAATGATGAAAAAACAAGTACAGAGATCTGAAGAGCAGCCAGTTAGGAATGCAAAAGATATGAAGAGAAGTTTCCAAGACATCTGAGGTTAAAGGTACTAGAACAGAGAACTGTACAGTAAAGACAGACCCAGAACTGAAAAGAAGGCTGAGAAGCCAGAAAAATAGCTGGAGTAATTCTCAGGTTTGTATGATTTTACTACAACCTGTGGAATGTGACTTGAATTAACTATGGAAATCGGTGGTTGGATCTCAGAGTTTGTGTAAAAGTAGTTAGACAAAGGAAATCTAAAAGGGGGTGGTGTAAAATCCTGGACTGGATTCGCTGTTAAAAGTGGAGCAGAAACTTCGGTTAAAAGAGTCAGTTGTAAAGCCTGGATTGGATTTCGGAATGCAAACTACTAAGGGAAATCATAATTATGGGAGAAGATTTTAAAGTGTGTCTTAGGAGTTTTGGAAACTCTCATGTGATCATCATCTGATTGATTCTGAGGAAAAACAAGCAGACAGTAACTTGGGTTCAGGGCGAGTGCATGTATTTGACCACGATCATTGTGTGTGTAAAAGGGACTTTATGTGTTAATGAGGCTATTGCAGCTTAGATGTACTTTTTAAAGTTCATGTTAATATTTAAATCTGTGTGTATTTGTTCAGTTCAGGGGGGAGTAAAGATGCATTGTATCATAATCCAATTTTTTCATGTTTAATTTATGTTTGTTTATTATTAAAAGTAATTAGCAGTCTTATGACTCTGTTCCTCCACGTTTTATAAAATAAAAAAATATATGTTTTGGGCCAGAATTCCATTCTGGGATCTCCCATCCAGTTGTAAAATCACCTGGGATTGGAACACTGTCTTGCCCTGTGTGGGAGACAGACATACAAGAGTGATTTCCCCCAAATTAACCACTTACTAGCTAGAGAGTAGACTCAGCGTTGAATTAAGGACAGCAAGTTGGTTGTCAAAGCTGGAGGGCCTCCCAATGACCTTCAGGAGGAAATAAAGCCTGAAAGTCAAGTAAGGGAGCTTCTACTTTAACTGGAGAAATGTACTTTTTGTGGTGTTAAAAGCCTATTTTATTTCTGTTGAGATATACAATTCCAGATCACCAGAGGAAATGTCAGTGCTGCGTTCTTGAACGGCCTTCTCGATGTGCCAGGTCATTACATGGCATGATGCTTCATTTGCCATTCCGCCTTCACCCCAGGTAAAGGAGCATGATCAGAACAGCTACAAGTAATATTCTGTCAGCAATGGCACAGAAGCTACTTGAGTTCTGCTCAGAGCAGATCTTTTGTTTTATTTTGAAAGCCTATTGCATACTAGTGCATTAACGATTAACGCTGCTATAGCACATCCTATCTACTTGGCTTCATTGTTGAATGGCACTGTAAAATATTTAGGACAGTACAGACATTCTGTATTCCATTCCTGCACTCCCCAGTCACAGCAAATCTACGTGACATAAAAACTCTGAATTGTCTGTAATAGGGGATATGAGTTTTTTAAAGTGTGCCACTCAATAGAACTACAGGCACGACACTAATGTTATGTGTGGTGACAAGCAGGAAATAAATATTGCCCATAATCTTCATAATTAGAAGGGTAAAAGGAATTGAGTTTTAATAAAATCAATCCCTTTGACTCAAAGATCTGACAGCAGAGCATTTTTATAATCTGCAGTAGATCCTGCATGCTTCACTCATTATTGAACTCATTTGGTCATCACGATTGCTGGCGCATCAGTGTGTTCAGAAGTGACAGCGATGGGTGGATACTGTTATTATTGCTGCTGTTAATCATGTTTAGGATTGATAGTCTGTCAATCTGGTTTCGTTCTGTTGGTGTTAACAACCTCTCTAACTGGCAGGAGTTTAATAGTCTGACTATGTCACTGATTTTTGGGGTTACAGCGTTTACTTTCTGAAAGCACTATCTGTGATCTCTCTCTTTAATTCGAGAACTCTTGACAGGAACTTGTTTCTCATAGAATTATGAACTTGTGAAAATGTTGTATCATGTGTGTAAAATGCGACCTACCTGTAGTAAGGTTCTTCAGAGATGCAACAATAACTTTTCCCTGCCAACAGGAAAAGGACAATGCATTCTCAATTCAGTGATAATGGACAATTTTCAGCATCCCGTTGTCAGGCACAGTTAATGTCATCTCTGTTGCCAGGCAATACAGAGAACTGGAGTGACAACCAGATTTAAAACAATCCTTCATCATTCAATCTCATGGAATCAATAGCAATACGAAGCAAGAGTAACTACGTATATCAACCACAACAATTCGATACCAGTTCACCACAATTTTTAATCTTATATTTGATGCCTGTTTTTGCATTATTAGGGTATATTGTTGACTTTATGCAGAAATGAATCAGTAGCCCATTTTACATATCTCCTGATTGATTGATTTACTGTTATCCATTTTACACAATCAAAGTCTAAAGTTACCCCAACTACATGACAGCTCAGGATTTCTGATATGCAGTTTTCACCTGAAAGGTTTGAGATGGCTGTCTTGTTTGCCTGGAATGAATTGTGCTGTTTGCAATCAATTTCCTATGGCCTGTTGTTTCTCATAATTGCGCCTAACCTAAGGTACAAATTTGGACTTGCGAAGGGACTAATTCAAGATGAGAATTTAAATGATCTCTGTGGAATTTAAACAGATGCCAACAATTCAAAGGGAAGAGTTTGAATATGGAGACAAAAATGCTTAACACTTTGGAAAGGCTCGCGTAAAATTGGCAGTCTTGGTAGCCAAGCAGATATATGTTGGGAAGCTCACCTTGGGGTCACAGTATGACACTGAAGTTGCAAATAGCCTGGATTAGCCTCAGGCAGTTGCTACTGAGAGGGCTGGAGTTGATGATTAGGGGATGGTGGTTGTGGTAAGGATCAAAGACCTCACTTTGCCTAGTATTTATGTGAAGCATCTAACATTAGACTTTGTCAGCCAGTCCCAAATCTTAGTGTGTCACAGGGGTCTGCAGGTCTTGCTTCCTTTGATTATAGAGCTTCCACATGCATTAATCATTTGTCAGAATGAGACATGCTCATCTCGGTCTGGAGATGTGGATATTATTGGGTGGCCACTCAAACACTGTTTGGAATTCTCCCATGATCTTCCTTTTCCAATGACTTCAGATAGGAAATTGCCATTGATGCCAGTAATGATACTGGAGGAAAATATTTTTTCACAACAAACGAGGAAAAATATGGTTAAGGAATGGTTGAATTAGTCTTGCGTTACTGGTAATTCTTTTTCCCTCACCTTCCATAGAGTTATTGTTACTCAGCAACCTACGATGCCCATTTTACAAGGATATAGTTATGAATAGACATTCTGCTGGCTATGGTGTGTTGGACATTTAATTCTTAGATGAATATCCTGCCTATTTATGATGTATATTATGTATTCCTCACCAAGAAGAAACATATATGAAACAAAGTGGGCAGATGTTCAGTGTAACAGGTATACTTCCAGTTTTCTTTTTTTTAAATTTAGAGTACCCAATTTATTTTTCCAATTAAGGGGCAATTTGGCGTGTTCAATCCACCTACCTTTGCACATCTTTGGGTTGTGGGGGCAAGACCCATGCCAGCACGAGGAGAATGTGCAAA
The DNA here is from genome assembly GCF_902713615.1 of Scyliorhinus canicula. Classification (NCBI taxonomy): domain Eukaryota; kingdom Metazoa; phylum Chordata; class Chondrichthyes; order Carcharhiniformes; family Scyliorhinidae; genus Scyliorhinus; species Scyliorhinus canicula. The sequence goes on along the minus strand of NC_052158.1, from coordinate 78,295,869 downwards.
CTCCACACGGACAGTGACCCAGAGCCGAGATCGAACCTGGGTCCTCGGTGCTGTGAGACTGCAGTGCTAACCACTGCGCCACCGTGCTGCCCTATTTCCACTTTTCTGATCATGATTACCAGATTTATGAGCATAATTGTTCGTTCCTAATTAATAAGTCCAAGCTAGTGGGTAGAATTTCCAAAAGTATTTTTGCCAAACCTGTGTGTGAGTCTACGGATTTGATATTCTCACCACTATCACTGATTAAGTCCAGATGTATGTTTAGTTCATCATTATTTTCATGCGTATTCCCTTTCATTGGACAGATTCAACTTTTAAGTTAGAACTTTGCGACCACTTAATAATAAGTTGGTGATAGCACATGGTGTTGTGATAAATGGCTGAAAAATAGATTTAGGTGTGTTTAAACTAAGTGATTGTTTATTTTTGCACAAGCTTGTCGACAATCCCAAATGGCACATTGATAACTTGGAGTAGATGGAGAGTTGAAACAGATCACACAGGGACACCCACTCAATAATGCAGCCTAAAAGAACTCTAATAAAAGCACATGGGAGTAGATTTCAAACTTGTCCTCTGGGTGTATAACTGCTGTGTGTGATTGGCTGCTCGATACAGAAAGAATGGGAATGAAAATCAGGTTGATTCTGGAGTGCAGCCTTTTGAATCCGGTTGGATACAATCTCTCGAGAAGAGATTGGAGGCAAGCAGCAGTTGGGGAATTCAGAGTTGGAATCGCAGTTGAGGGAAAGCAGAGGTTAGATGCTTGAAATCTAACATGAGGATTGGATTGGATTTGTTTATTGTCACGTGTACCGAGGTACAGTGAAAAGTATTTTTCTGCAAGCAGCTCAACAGATCATTCAGTACATGGGAAGAAAAGGGAATTAAACAGAATTCAAGAAAATACAAGAAAATACGTAATAGGGCAACACAATATATACAATGTAACTACATAAGCATTGGCATCGGATGAAGCATACAGGGTGTAGTGTTAATGAGGTCAGTCCATAAGAGGGTCATTTAGGAGTCTGGTGACAGTGGGGAAGAAGCTGTTTTTGAGTCTGTTCGTGCGTGTTCTCAGACTTCTGAATCTCCTGCCCGATGGAAGAAGTTGGAAAAGTGAGAAAGCCGGGTGGGAGGGATCCTTGATTATGCTGCCTGCTTTCCCCCAGCAGCGGGAGGTGTAGATGGAATCAATGGATGGGAGGCAGGTTCGTGTGATGGACTGGGCGGTATTCACGACTCTCTGAAGTTCCTTGCGGTCCTGGGCCGAGCAGTTGCCATACCAGGCTGTGATGCAGCCCGATAGGATGCTCTCTATAGTGCATCTGTAAAAGTTGGTAAGGGTTAATGTGGACATGCCGAATTTCCTTAGTTTCCTGAGGAAGTATAGGCGCTGTTGTGCTTTCTTGGTGATAGCGTCGACGTGAGTGGACCAGGATAGATTTTTGGTGATGTGCACCCCTAGGAATTTGAAACTGCTCACCATCTCTACCTCGGCTCCGTTGATGCTGACAGAGGTGTGTACAGTACTTTGCTTCCTGAAGTCAATGACCAGCTCTTTAGTTTTGCTGGCATTGAGGGAGAGGAGGTCAGACTTTTAAACAATTTTTGTGACGCAAAGTGATGACTGACGTCTAGGTGGGTTGCTGAGAAAATTCAGGGATCCTGTCTTGGTTCTGTCTACCATTTAATGTACAGTCTGTAGTGTGTATGACCACCGTTTGCATGTTAATTCATGGTTACCTCATGTTAATTGTGGATGCTACAGTATAGGATAGATAGTGTTGACTGTTTGCTTTGCTGACATTTGTATAGTAAATATTCTTGTGCTTGTTTTATACCATGACATTTTGTGGCTTTCGTCTCTGAGGAAGTAACTGGAATTTATTGGCCCTAATCAGATCGTAATGAAATTTGGGGATCTGGTCTGGGATTGTCACAAAATATGTCTGTGTAATGTCGGTGTTGATCCATTTAAGTAACAAATGCAACATTTTCACAGACTTTGGAGTCTGCATTGAGTAATCTTACAAATTCATTTGTTCAGGAGATGTGAGCTTCACCCATCCCTAATTGCCACTCAGTGGTTTCAGAGTTAACCATATTGCTGTGTGTCTGGAGTCACATGTAGGCCAGATCAGATAGGGGGCGGCAGATTTCTGTTCCGAAAGGGCACTAGTGAACCACATGGGTTCTTACAACAATCGACAATCATTTCATGGTTATCATTAGACTTTTAATTCCAGATTTGTTTTTATTGAATTCCGTTATATACGTGCATTATTGTAGCTTTGTGCAATGTCTCTTTTTTTAAAAAATGTTTTTATTTTATACAATACAAAATAAACAAATTTGTGCAGACCAGATACAGTTTGCAAAAGCCCAACATTGGAAATAATACCCAGAACCCCAACTCCCTAACCCCCTCACGCTTGTTTTGAAATATTTTTCATTGAAATGTTTACATATTGTACATTATACAAGTAGGAAGGGTGACTGCACCGATTATACTGCACATATTAATTTCCTTTTGCATCTGTCCCTCTTCCCCCACCCATTTCCCTCATAGCCTCAGGGCCCTTCCTGGGCCATCAATGTATAGTGGGTAATTATGAGTTATTTGCAAGTGGGCGGTTCCCTCCCTTCCGGCCTCCCCCATTTGTTGTTGGGCCCTCGCTTTTCCCCTCCCCTCCTCCCTGTTTTCAGCCTTCTGTCGGGAGTTCCATTCCCTCTGCTCTTGTTCTAGGCTCTGTGGTCTACGTTGGTTGTTTTCTGGCCTCCCCCTCTTTTTCCCAGTAGTCTCAAACCCCCTTCCCTCTCTCCATTTCCTGTCTGCTCCCTGTGGTCCCATTGGCTCCCGTGCACTAATCCCGCACCATCTGCTCCACATGTTCTATTGGCTGTTGGCTTCAAACAGGTCCTGGAACAAGTTGGTGAATGGCCTCCATGCTTTCTGGAAGCCATCCTCTGAGCCTCAGATGGTAAATTTGATCTTCTCCAGATGGAGAAATTCCAACAGGTCTGCCAGCCAATCTGCAGCTGTGGGTGGTGCCAGATTCTCTGATGGGCGATTAGAGAAGCAAAAGCAAGCACGTGGGCCCTCTTCCCCATGTGGAGTTCTGTCTAGTCCGATACCCTAAAGACTGCCACTCTCGGGCACGGCTCCGCCCTCACCCCCGCAACCTCAGACATTGCCTCAAAAAGGCTGTCCAGAACCCGACCAGTCTGGGGCCGGTCCAGAACATGTGGGTCGCCCTGGCACTCTTCACACTTGTCCTCAGCCTCCGGAAGAACCTGCTCATTCGGGTTCTTGTCAGGAGCGATCTGTGCATCCACTTTCAGCTGCATGAGGCTTGGTCTTGCACAGGAGGAGGTGGAGCTGGCCCTGCACAGTGCTTCACTCCAGAGTCTCCACCCTATTTCCGTCCCTACCTCTTCCTCCCATTTCTCCCGAGTTTCGTCTAGTGGAGATGCAACCTTTCTAAAAGTCGTACGTACCGGTCCCCACAGTTGCCTCTCTCCAGACTCTCTGCGTCCAGCAACTCTTCTAGCATTGTGGTTTTCAGTGTTAGTGGGTATGTAATTGTTTCCTTGCAGAGAAAGTTTTTGACCTGTAAATGTTGGAGCTCGTTCCCGTTTGGTAGGTCCAGTCCCTCCGTCAGCTCCGTCGCTAGTCTGTTACCCGTGTAAAAGTCCTTAACTGTTATTGTCTCCCGTCCTGTCTCCACCTTTTGAAGGTGACATCAAGCATGGCTGGTAGAAGCCTATGTTTGCCGCAGATGGGGCCATGATGAACATAATCTGTCAGCCCAAAATGTTGCCTCATCTGGTTCCAGGTTCTCAGGGTCACTACCACCATTGGGCTTGTGGCGTGATTTGCTGGCAGGGATGGGAGCGCTGCTGTGCCGAGGGCCGGAGGGTCATTCCTACACAGGAGGACTCCTCCATCCTTACCCATTCCGTGTTTGGGTCCTTTACCCATCCCCTCACTCTTTCCGCTGTGGCTTCTCCCCTCCCTCTCTCTCTCTCTCACACACACACACACACACACACATACACAGACAAACACACACGCAAACACCATAATCATCTTATCTATTGACTGGAAAAAGGCCTTGGAGAGGTAGGTCAGTATGGATGTAAACAGGAAGAGGAACCTTGATTATTTGCACCCTCCCTGCCAGGGAAAGCGGGAGTGCACCCATCTCAGTAGGTACTTTGTTACTTCCTCTGCCAGACTGGTCAGGTTCCACTTGTGGACCCATGTCCAGTCATGGGAAATATGGATCCACAAGTAGCGGAATTCATTTCGGGCTATTTTAAATGGTAGGCCCTCCAGCTCTGGCCCCACTCTCAGGAGCTTCATGATTTCTTTCATGCTACTTTGCGGGTCCGAGTTGCAGAGGAGCAGATCATCCCCATAGAGTGAGGCTCTGTGCTCTCTGCCCCCCACTTTGGATTCCCTTCTCGCCCCTTGCCTCTCTCCGGGTGATCTCCAGTGGCTCGATGGTCAGGGCGAACAGGAGCAAGAAGAGCTGGCATCCCTGCCTTTTGACTCTGTGTAGCTGGAAGTATTCAGAACTGATGGCATTGGTCTGTACGCTCACCTTGAGGGTGTTTTAGGAGTTTCATCCATGAGGTGAACTATGTCCCTAGTCCAAACCGCTCTATTACTTCAACTGGTATTTCAACGAGGTATTTCAACTGCACTCTGTCAAAGGCCTTTTCTGCGTCCAGGGAGGCGATCACCTCTTGTGTCCTTTCCCCGGATGGGGTCATTATCACGTTCAGCAAGCGCCTGCTGTTCGCAGTTAGCTGTCTATTCTTTAAAACACCCACCTGGTCTTCTGCAACCCCCTCTGGCATGCTGTTCTCCAGCTGCTTGGCTAGGACATTTGCAAGTATTTTCGCTTCCACATTGAGCAGTGAAATGGGTCTGTATGATCCACACTCTGTTAGGTCTTTATCCTCTTTGGGTATCAGCGATATGGTGGTCTGTGTTAGCATTGGAGGCAGGGTGCCCCTTGCTAGCGAGTCTGTGAACATCTCCCGCAGGTGGGGGGCCTATGCTTTTGAAAATGTTTTGTAGAAGTCCAGCGGAACCGGTGGGTCCCGGCACCATCCCCGCCTGCAGGTAATGCTCTTCATGACTACTCCCAGTCCTAGTGGTGCTTCCAGCTCCTCCCATCTATCGTCCTCCATGACTGGCATGTCTAGTCCATCGTCAGGGGATTTGGAGTTGTGCAGTCCCCGGTAGAAGGCCTTGAATGCTTCACGGACCTTTTCTGGTTTAGCTACCAGTCTGTCTCTGTTATCCTTTACCTGTGCTATTTCCCTCATGGCTGCCTGCTTTCTCAACTGGTTAGCTTTCTTTCCATGCTCGTAAAAGGTCCCTCATGTCTGATGGAGCTGATACATTGCTTTCCTGGTAGATATCAGGTTAAAGTCCATTTGTCGCTTTCTCCTCTCCGCCAGACGCTCTAAGGTCGGGGTCTCGGAGTATCTTCTGTCTACTTCTAGAATGGAGTCGATCAGTTATTGCCCAGCCATCCTCTCTTCCCTGTCTCTGCGAGTCTTATAGGCAATTATTTGTCCCTAATCACAACCTTCAGTGCATCCCAGAACGTGGATAGTGAGACTTTCCCCCTTCCGGTTGTTAGTAATGTACTCGCCTATGACCTGTGATATTTTCTGGCAGAAGACCTTGTCGGCCAAAAGTATCGTGTCCAACCGCCATGTGGGGCGGTGGGTACAGCCCGACTCCAGCCTCACATCCGTGTAGTGTGGCGTGTGGCCAGAAGTTACACTCACGCAGTATTCAGCTCTTACAATTTCTGGAAGCACCGATTTCCCCACGACAAAGAATTCAATGCGGGTTTAGACCTTATGTCCTGGCGAGAAGAATGATAATTCCTTCTCACCCGGTGTGTATGAACGGCCATGGGTCCACTGCCCACATCTGCTCCATGAACGTTCCCAGTTTCTTACCCATGCCTGCTGTTTTCCCTGTTCTAGGGTTTGACCTGTCCATCAATGGATCCTGTACACTGTTAGAGTCCTTTGCCCACCCCCCCCCCCCCCCCCCCCCCCCCCCACCCCACCCCCTGCCACCATGATCAGCCTGTGCGTATCTATGTCAGGGACATCTGCCATGGTCTTTTTAATGAGCACCACGCCGTCCCAGTTGGGCATGTATATGTTTACCAGGATGACCAGTGCCCTGCCCAGGATGCCGCTGACCATCCCCCATGATCTGTAACTCTCCTTGTCATAATGAACAGTATCCTCATACGCAGTAGTATCACTATCCCTCTAATTCATGTCCCGTAGCAGGGATGGTAGGTCTGTCCCACTCAGCCCTTCCTAACCTGCAGTCAGTCCTTCTCCCTCAGGTCCATCTCTTGGAGGAAGACTATGGCAGCTTTCATGCCTTTCAGGTGATAAAGGCTCTGGATCTTTTCAATGGGCCGTTAAGTCTCCTGATGTTCCAGGTGACTATCTTGACGTTTTTGTTTGTCCCCCTCTTGCTACGGGATGAACCATACTTACCTTGTGAATGTGCCCCTGACCTCCAGGGTTTCACTTTGTTAGGGGTCCATCCAAAATGGCCGCAGTCACTGTTCTCACCATGAGGCCGGGCCCCTGTGCTCCAAAACTTCCCTTTGTCCAGGGGCCACTTATCATGGTTGGCAACCGTGTACACCGTGTGGATGAGCTCCTGCACTCCGACGTTTCCCTTTGTTCAGGGACCCTCCAAAGTGGCTGCTTACGGTGCCACCTTGTTCTATGTTTCCGATATTGATCTGCTGAAGAGTCCTTCCTCCCCTTATCGTTTCATTCTCCCGTGGTTTTGGTTCCCCTTCTGCCCCCTCGCTTACCCCCTGTCCCACATTTCCCCCTCTTCTATCTACCCCCATGCCTCCCCCTCCCCATCGCTCTGTCTGCTCCCCCATCACCTGCTCTCTCTCCCCGGAGGGAGATGTGTCGTGGCCCACCTCTCTCTCATGCTTCCTGGCACTAGCTTTCTTGCTAGTGCGGTGCCCCCCCCCCCCCACCTCCCTGGTCAATCTGATCCTCTCCTACACCCACTCTGCTCGTTTCCTTTATTGTCTCCTCCTCACCCTGTCCTGTGCTCTGCCACCCTCGCCCCCTCCTTCCTATCAGAAAAATAGGCACTTTTGTCCAAAATTATCCCGCAAAACTGGACTTAAACATCCCCTCACCCTCAACAACATTATGAACAACAAAATGCCAGGAAGCAACAGCTCGAGATGCCGCAGGGACACCAGAAACTACGGCAAGGGAGAGGAGCGGCCAGCCAGTGTGTCGGTGGACCCAAGAGAGAGGGAGACCGGTGATGCACAATCAATAACTCTCGAAGTGAGATTGGACTACAATTGAAGGCTTTATTGGACTAGATGTTTCCCCCAGCAGTGCAGGTACAGAATGCAGCAGCTAGGGAGTCACAGACTCTTATACTCCGCCTCACTGGGCGGAACCAGCAGGCAGGCTTCAGCAATGGTCTTACAGTATCAGGTACCTCCAACACCAATGGTCTTACAGCATCGGGTACCTCCAAACTAGGTACCGTAATAGCCCTAATACCGATGACCACATTCACCCCCTATTAAAAAAAGAGTCCAGCGATGGGTGGTGGTCTCGCGTTATACAGTGGTGGAGGTTATGGCGGTACCCGTCGGTGGTACAGTGTCTTGCCTTATCACATGTCACACAACTATTTGCAGTATTCATTTACAAGTACATTTCATAATGAAACAATTAGTCGATCAGGGGTTCTGGTCATCCTCTGTGATCATCGCAGTGTCGGCGGCGATGCGGCGAATCAGTAGCTTCATCACCCCTGGGTGGGACCAGTGGAAGGACCGATCCACCTGGGAAGCGGGCCGCTGTGGGGTGCGCCGGTGGGAGGGAGGGTGGGGTTGGTGAGGTGGATGTGGATGGTGATCCAGCGGGCACCAGGTCCCGCAGGGAGACCATATCCTGCCAGCCGTCGGGGTACGCTACTGAGGGTTAGCGTGAAGGAGGTGGATGCTCTCGACCAACGGGTCCGATTTGTCACCTGCATGTGTTTGCGGAGCAGAATGGTTCCTAGAGCTGCCAGCCAGGTTGGGAGCGAGGTCCCGGAGGAAGACTTCCTAGGGAAGACAAGGAGACGTTCATGAGGTGTTTCCTTAGTCGTGAGACACAGCAGTGATCGAATGGAGTGGAGTGCATCGTGGAGGACCTCCTGCCAGCGGGAGACTGGGAGATTCCTGGATCATAGGGCCAGTAGGACGGTCTTCCAGACCATTCCGTTCTCCCTCTCCACCTGCCCGTTTCCCCGGGGGTTATAACTGGTCATCCTGCTCGTGGCAATGCCCTTGCTGAGCAGGAAGTGACCGCAGTTCATCGCTCATGAAGGAGGACCCCCTATCGCTGTGTACGTAAGCGGGGAAAACCGAACAGGGTAAGGATACTGTGGAGGGCTTTTATGACGGTGGCCGCGGTCATGTCGGGACAGGGGATGGCAAATGTGAACCAGGAATACTCATCAATCACGTTCAGGAAGTATGTGTTGCGGTCGGTGGAGGTGAGGGACCCTTTGAAGTCCATACTGAGGCGTTTAAAGCAGCGGGAAGCCTTCACCAGGTGCGCTTTCTCTGGCCTGTAGAAATGCAGCTTGCACTCTGCGCAGATTTGGCAGTTCCTGGTGACGGTCCTGACCTCCTCGATGGAGTAGGGCCAGGTTGCGGGTCTTGATAAAATGGAAGAATCGAGTGACCCCTGGGTGGCAGAGGTCCTCATGGAGGGTGCAGAGTCAGTCCACTTGTGCATTGGCACAAGTGCCGCGGGATAGGGCATCAGGAGGCTCGTTTACCTTCCCGGGACGATACAAGATCTCATAGTTGTAGGTGGAGAGCTCGATCCTCCACCGTAAGAACTTATCGTTCTTTATCTTGCCCCGCTGTGCATTATCGAACATGAAAGCTACTGACCGTTGGTCAGTGAGGAGCGTGAATCTCCTGCCTGCCAGGTAATGCCACCAATGTCGCTCAGCTTCTACTATGGCCTGGGCCTCCTTTTCAACGGAGGATTGACGGATTTCTGAAGCATGGAGGGTGTGTGAGAAGAAGGCCACGGGCCTGCCCGTTTGGTTAAGGGTGGCCGCCAGAGCTACGTTGGAAGTGTCGCTCTCGACTTGGAAGGGAAGGGATTCATCGATTGCGTGCATCGTGGCCTTTGCGATGTCTTCTTTTATGCGGCTGAAGGCCTGGCGAGCCTCTGCCGACAGGGGGAAAACCGTGGCTTGGATTAGTGGGCAGGCCTTGTCCGCATAATTGGGGACCCACTGGGCATAATATGAAAAAAAAACCCAGGCAACGTTTCAAGGCCTTGCAGCAGTGTGGGAGGGAAAACTCCATGAGCGGGCGCATGCGTTCGGGATCGGTGCCTATGACTCCATCGTGCACTACGTAGCCGAGGAATGCTAGACGGTCGGTGCTAAATATGCACTTCTCCTTATTATAGGTCAGGTTAAGGAGATTGGCGGTATGGAGAAATTTGCGGAGGTTGGTGTCGTGGTCCTGCTGGTTGTGGCCGCAGATGGTGACGTTGTCGAGGTACGGAAACGTGGCCCGCAAACCGTACCGGTCAACCATTCGGTCCATCTCCTGTTGGAAGACTGAGACCCCATTTGTGACACTGAAGGGAACACTTAGGAAGTGGTAGAGCCACCTAACTGTTTCGAATGTAGTGTACTTGTGGTCGTCCGGGCGAATGGGGAGCTGATGATAGGCGGATTTGAGGTCCACTGTGGAAAAGACCTTGTATTGTGCAATCTGATTGACCAAATCAGATATGCAGGGGAGAGGGTACGCGTCGAGCTGCGTATACCTGTTGATGGTCTGGCTATAATCGATGACCATCCTGTGCTCCTCCCCGGTCTTTACAACCACTACTTGAGCTCTCCAGGGGCTGTTGCTAGCCTCGATAATACCTTCCTTCAGTAACCGCTGGACTTCCGACCTGATGAAGGTCCGGTCCTGGGCACTGTACCGTCTGCTTCTGGTGGCGACAGGTTTGCAATCAGGGGTGAGATTTGCAAACAGGGAAGGCGGGTCGACCTTGAGGGTCATGAGGCTGCAGACAGTGAGGGGGGTATAGGGCCGCCAAATTTAAAGGTTAAGCTCTGGAGGTTGCATTGGAAGTCCAATCCCTAGAGTGTGGCAGCGCAGAGGTGAGGGAGGACATAGAGTTGGAAATTCTTAACCTCTCTTCTCTGGACTGTGTGGGTAGCTATGCAGTAAACCCCATTGATCTCTGCAGAGTGAGACCCGGAAGCCAGGGAGATTATTTGATTAAATGGGTGTATGGGGAGGGAGCAGCGCCTTACCGTGTTGGGGTGTATGAAGCTCTCTGTGCTCCCGGAGTCGATCAGGCAGGATGTCTTGTGTCCGTTGATGGGCATGGTCGTTGTGGTGGTTGAAAGAGTTCGGGGCCGAGACTGGTCCAGAGTCACCGAAGCGAGTCGTGGCAGAAGCTGAGTTTCCTCGGTCGGTGTGCAGTCATCCGAATCGGGGTCCTGAGACTCCAGTCAAGATGGCGGCGCCCATGGGTCGCACATGGCTGGGGGTGGGCAAGATGGCGGCACCCATGTATCGCACTTGGTCCCTGGGGAACAAGATGCCGGAGCCCGGTGTCTGCACGTGGCTCGCGGGATCGAAGATGGCAGTGCTAACGGACCACACGTGGCCTGCGATGGGAGATGTGGCGGCGGCCCCGGTTCGCCCCCGGAGATAGCAGTGACCGCCCGGGCCTGGCATACAGCCATGAAATGCCCCTTTTTGCCACAGCCTTTGCAAATGGTGGAGCGGGCCGGGCAGCGTTGCCATGGGTGCTAGGCTTGCCCGCAGAAATAACAGCGGGGCCCCCCCAGGATTGCCTGGCAGCCACGCGGCACAAGCTTGTGGAGGGATGGTGGATGCATCGGGATCAGCCGCGGGTGGGTTCCACGCTGCCCATGATGCTGGCACGCGGTCGGGGACGTATGCTCGGGCGTTGCGGGAGGCCACATCTGGGGAGCTTGCGAGGGCCGGGCCTCCTTGAGGCCTAGTGTCTCTTTCTCCAGCAGCCGCTGACGGATTTGGGAGGACAGCATACCTGCAACAAATGCATCCCAGATTAAAAGTTCGGTGTGGTCGTTGGCCGAAACTTGCAGACAGTCACAGTTCCTACCTAGTATCAGAAGTGCGCAGTAGAATTCATCTCGCGATTCCCCCGGGATTTGTTGCCTTGTCACTCGCAGATGTCGGGCGTAAAGCTGATTTACTGGGCGGATGTAGTGTCCTTTCAACAGGGCCTTCGCGGCCTCAAAATCGTCCGCACCCTCAATGAGCGTGTAGATCTCTGGGCTGAGCCTTGAGTGGAGAACTTGCAGTTTCTGATCCTCCATGGGTGTTGTTGTGGCCGTCCTGAGGTACCCGTTGAAGCACGCCAACCAGTGTTTGAAGGTTGCCGCTGAGTTTGCCACGTGGGGGCTAAGTTGCAGATACTCCGGCTTGATGCGGAGCTCTATTCTTCAAATCTAGTCCAATAAATTGATGCACGATCAATAACTCTCGAAGCGAGATTAGATGACAATTGAAGGCTTTATTGGACGAGATGTTTCCCCCAGCAGCACAGGTAGAATGCAGCAGCTGGGGAGACACAGACTCTTATACTCTGCCTTACTGGGCGGAACCAGCACACAGGCTTCACCAATGATCTTACAGTATCAGGTACCTCCAACACCAATGGTCTTACAGCATCGGGTACCTCCAACCTAGGTACCGTAATACCCCTAATACTGACTACCACAACCGGCAACCCAGATAACATGCTCCCCACCCCCTACCAGGTGACGGATGGAGGATAATCCTAACCAAGGAACTAAACGCAATGAAGGATGATATTAAGGCTGAGATAAATGCGACGGTTAAGGAGGCGGTGGAGGAGACACTAGCCGCCATGCAGAAGGCGCTAGGGGAGGAAACTGGAAGCCCACAGGAACACAATCCAAGAGCTGGAGAAGTTGAGAGATGAGGGTGACCAAAACGTCACCCTGGAAGCCGAGATCAAGAGGTTGGTGGTGACCCAGGGGAGCCTGAAAGGGAAGGTTGAGGACCAGGAAAATCAGTTAAGGAAGCAGAACATTGTGGGCCTGCCAGAGGTGCTCGAGGATAGGGACGCAACTGACTACATGGCCCAAATGCTGGGTAACCTGGTTGGGAGGGAAAGCTTCCCCAAACCGCTGGAGATCGACAGGGCTCACAGGTCTCCTCCTCGGGGTGGGAAGCAGCCAAAGGCGTCAATAGCCAAGCTCCACAAGTATCAAGACCAAGAGAGCATCCTTTGCTGGGCCCGACAGATGAAGTTGTGCAACTGGGAGGGACATAGAATAAGAGTGTACCAAGACATTGGGTGGACCTGGCAAAGTGCAGAGCCGAATACAACCATGCAAAGGCAGCCCCGCACTAGACAAGGTCAGATTTGGGATGTTACTCCCAGCCAGGCACGGGTGGGTGTCAGGGTGTGCTGGGCATAGTGCTGGGGTGGGGGGAATGTGATGCCAACCACAAGGCCATGGGGGGTGGGGAGGGGTGCGACGTGGAGTGAGTGGCAAGCAGGGCTGATGGCAGAGTGTAGAAGCCAACTCACCTGTATGGCCCAGTGGAAGTAGTTGAGCTTCTTGCGGCTTTGGGTGGCAATCCTCCTGGTGACAGCCTGCGCTGACAACCAATGCCACTGCCTCCCAGGCGGTACTGGCTGTCCTGTGGTTGACCCTCCAAACACCTCGGGGGAACAGGGTATCCCATCTCGTCTCCACCGCGTCCAATAGTAGGGCAAGGTTGACATCACCAAAACGTGGGGCTGTTCTGCGTGGCAGCATAGCTGCGTGCTGTCTGGGGTTTGCACTGCAGGATTAGTTTAAGAGCTGCTCCCCCTTGTTAGCGGGGAGCTGCCCAGCACGGTCGAGGCTAATCAACTGGCGGGACAGTCTTTTCCAGCGTGAGGCCTGTGGGTCATCATTAAGTACCCTAATTAACGTTAGCTACCAGTGACGGCCTCACCGGGTCGGCCATCGGGAAACTGCAGGCAGTTCCCGCTTGTTACCACACTTAGTCACTTTTCCATTAGATCGCGCTCAGTAGAGCAAAACCAACAATCACAGACCTTGAGATGAAAAAGTAACTCAAAGTAGTATTTGCGTCAACAAGGAGAACCAATGTTAATGCGCAGCTACACCACTGGTGAGAAGTGGGTCCCTGCGACGCATGGACTCAGACTGGTCCAATATCCTACACGGTCCAAACGACAGATGAACTCATGTGGAGACGCCATGTGGGATCAATTATTGTCAACATGCAGTGCCAGAACTACTTCAAGAGATATCCGTCTCGTTCCACCTGACTGGATAATTTCTCTTTCATCTACAGAAGGAGAGATTGCATCAGACGTACCTGCCAATATTAGACTTCCTTTGAAAAAAGAGACTTTAACAACTTCCAGGGTAGAGACATCAACTGGAGGAATTTGAAAATACATCAAAGTTTGAGAATGGTGAAGTCTTGGAAGTGCACAGGCAACTTGCAGAAAATAGACGTCCATAGATTGTCTATCTTATTGACTGTTATTATATGATGCCTGCATTTGTATATAATGTAAATAACTTTGTAAATATCCTAGCTATTAGTTGTGTTGTACCTTAGAAGTAAAGGGGGAGGGATGTTATAGATCTGTGTTATTGTAATTGTGGGCAATGTCTCGTTAAGATTAGTGTCACATGACTTATGTGACTTCATCGGCTGCTTTGCGGGTTTTGAGCAGTCCAGTACCAAACCTTGTACAGTGGAGACCTATCAATAATGTTAATCTTGCATCAAACCCACGTGCTTCTGCAATCATATTTCTTTTGAGCTGTTCGTCTAAAGATACAACAAATTCAAATTTCACCATCTGCCAAGGTGGGAATCAAATCTGAGTCCCCAATGCATTACCCTGGGTCTCTGACTTACTAGTCCATTGACAATACCACCAGCAAGACCGCCTCCCCTGTTAAATAATCTATTAATGTGTTGTGAATCTACTACTGTTTTTTATTCTCGGTTTCAAAAGATGTTCCTGAATTTTTCAAGACTAAGATCAACTACATTGTGCAATAAGCTTCAGATTTCCTTACCCGCTGGGATCTCACCTCAGCTATGGGGCGAGATTTGATAGTGATCGAAAAGAAGATATGCTCCCCTTCAGTAAGGGACATGAAATTGAAGGGTAACTCCTGCTAAATTACTCTTTAATATTAATGGCCAGCTTCAGAGAACTGGCAGATGCCCAGCAGTATGTCACATGAAGCTTTCGAAATAAAGTGTTCACATGTTACTTAGATGGAATTGAACTTTTTACCACACTAAGAATCAGAGGCTGGCAGTCAATTGGTTGTTCCCTTGAAGTAGATGCAGCATGATTCAATCACTATGAATAAGCTACAGGGTTCAACATTAAATTCCCTGACCTTGTGCCTGTTTTTGCGTATCCGAATTCCTATCTTATTTTCTTGAATTATTTGTGTGTGCAGCATGATGGCTGGTACAAGCGCTGCAAAGCGAAGTGAAGTAGACTCACGGCAGTGCTATATCGATACCAGACGGAAGTAAGCTGACAACAAAAGACATCGAAAATAAATATGCAATGCCCACCAAAATGACAAAGGGCCACCATCCTTGGGACACTCAGGGTGAGGGAGGGGTAAGGAGAGAAACGCACCGGAAAATGGAGGATGAGTCATGGGAGAAAAATAAGTTGGGTGTCCTGGGGAATGGTGAGTGAGAGAAAGCTAAATATCAAAGCAAAAATGGAACTAGAAGATGGTGCGACAAATGCATCTGTACATAATAAATGGATTCACAGCCTTCCCAAAAGGACCCAGGGGATAAATGCAACATGCAGAGGGGTACTAATCCTCGCAGACCAGCAACTCTCAGATTTGATCCTTGTATCTTAACATTAAGCTGTGCAAAGATTTGAATACGAATGCCTTTTTAATTTGCCGGCATTAGAATGAGCCACTACCTCTGTGAAATAGCAGATAGCGGAAATTGCAAAGGAATGTAATAAATTTGAATATTAATATGCACACAGGAGAAGTTCAAGGCTCTTCAGTCTGTGCTGAATTAACAAGGAAAACATCAGCCCACATTCCTGCTCTCTCGAGCAGCGCTCAGAATGACAGCGGAGACAACTGGGAAAATGAAATGACCTACAAAGCATTAATGTCAACAAGTTTGTTTCTCTCTTCAAATCTAGCTTTGCTGTGTCCGGAAGATGGAACAAAATCCGAAATGGGCACTTAAATATATTCCATCTATTGTGTTTCCTGAAAAGAAATCTGATTTAAAACCTCATGTGAAACATGTAATTGCCATTTCCCTGAGCATGCCAAGCTCTAGTGCAGCAAACACCCTGGAGGATTAGGAAAATATTATCTTCCCACCAAAGTCTCTCCTTCATTTCCTTCCAATTTTGTAAAGTGAAACCCCAGGATGTCTTGCTAATACTCAATCCACAATCTCCTGTCTTTGAAGGAGAGGTTTGATCTAAAACTCGTGGTGCCCTCTGAGGGCACAGTGAATGATGACTACACCATATGTTTGCTGCTGCAAGCTGTGTAGGTAGGAAGCAGTGACGTATTGACCGGACAAGACAATTGCATGTTCTCACTGACTTCAGCTGTGACTATGTCATTGCCAAGCTTCAATGGGAAACACCAGCATTTATTTCTCAAGTGATTGAAAAAATTATAGAAGAGAAATGTGTAACATGAACCGTCTGAGTCATACACCACAGAAACATTTTCACACCCACTTACCAGTCAGTAATATAAAAGCAAATTGCGGCTGATGCTGGAATCTGAAACAAAAGCAGAAAATGCTGGAAAATCTCAGCAGGTCTGACAGCATCTATGGAGAGAGAGAAGGTAACTAACGTTTCGAGTCTGGATGACTGTTCTTCAGAGTTGGTCAGCTCTGACGACGATGAAGAGTCATCCAGACTCAAAACTTTATCTCCGTTCTCTCTCCACAGATACTGCCAGACCTGCTCAGATTTTCCAGCATTTTCTGTTCTTACAATAGTCAGTGATTCTGCCCGTTACAATAGTTGGATTGATTCCTTAGGCGGGATGTTCCGCCCCGCCGCACCACATTTCTGCCTCGCTACACTGGCGGGATGCACCGTTACATCGGCCGGTCAATGGGGTTTCCAATTGTGGAGCAGCCCCACGCCGTCAGGAAGCCCTCAGGCGTCTGGCAAAATGGAGCATCCCGCCGGCTGTGTTTAAAGTCAGACTTCAATGTCAAATGGTGCTTCTGGTCACGATTTAATGGGATAGAATGCGTTTTAGGTGCCTTGAACAGGGAATTTTGCGCCGCCCACAGTGTCAAGAACGACATTGTTATTTAACTGCACTTTCTCATAAAAAATGTTTTTTCCCAATTAAGGGGCAATTTAGCGTGGCCAAACCACCTAACCTGCACATCTTTGCGCTGTGGGGGTGAGACCCACACAGACACAGGGAGAATGTGCTAACTCCACACAGAGAGTGATGTGGGGACAGGATAAAATCCGGGTCCTTGGCGCCATGAGGTAGCAGTGCTAACCGGTGCGCCACCATGCCGCCCCACTTTGTCATTTTTGTGGCTTTGGCTAGGAATGCCCTACCGAGACCACACTTACATAATTTCCTGCACGGATGAGCATTTTTAAATACCGCCCTGATATTTCAGCCACCCGTCATGCCCTCTGACCCCACCACTGTGTGAACTTACCACTTACATCTACTTGGGTACCCCCCCCCCCCCCCCCCCCCCCACCTCTTCAGGGTAAGGCAACCCCCAGACAGATGACTGGCATGGGAAACCAGGCACCCCTGCCTGCCTGGCAGTGCATCTGGACATCCTGGCAGTTCCAGCGGCAGTACAAGGGTGCCCTGGTTGCACTGCCACGGTATCAGGCTGGTAGCCAAGGTGCCTGGGTGTCAGCGGGAGTGCAAGGTATCACCCTGCCATGTGCCCGGCTACCCAGGGTCTCCAATGGCCTGGGAGGAACCCCCCCCCCCACCAGGTGCCATTTCGCCATTTCCACATTTGTGTAAACCAGCGCTGAATGGCGCCATGGCGAGGTTTCCCAGGCGGGACCATTATTTCCCAGGCCCCAGGAGAATATGTCGCAGATATATTTAAATAAGCCCAATGGCTTACTTAAATATGATAATTTGGATCTCGCCTTCGCTGGGCGAGATCCAGATGGCAATGCCCCGCGCGATTTCGTTAAATCACGCAAGATGTTTTGAGTGTCATGAATCTCGTGAGATTCAACGACCTCGTCATGTCACCAAGCCAGGTATGAAAAGGCCGGTAAAGTACTCCCTATATAAATCTTTCTTTTAGGGTCAAACTGCTTGTACCTATTTCTTTTTAGTAGAAGATTACAGGGTGATTTAAATGAGATGCTGAAGCTGATTAAAGGAGGTGATATAAGAGAAAAAAAATATGGGCTGGATTCTCCGCAACCTCTCGCCGAAATCGTGGCCGGCGCGGGGGCGGAGAATCCACTTTCACGCTGTAATCGGGCCCGCAGAGTACGCCACACCACCGGCGGGCCATTGCCAGAGGCCTGCCCAGCAAACCTCCGCTCCCGACTGGCCGAGTTCCCGACAGCGTGGAACTAACCACCTATTGCCAGTTGGGTTGCAGCCGTGAGTCTGCAGCCGCCCTGGTTGGAGGTGATGGAATCGGAGACCGGGGGGGGCCTTGTGGGCAGCCAGTGATTAACTATGTGGGTGTTGAGGCCTCGGGTGCATGACCAATCGGGGGGGGGGGGGGGTCTCTTTTCTCGGTGTAGCTCCGCGTTTCGAGTCCATCATGGAGCCCGGCGAGGCCGCTGCCATGTGGACTCTGAACCTGAAGTGCCAGGGCCCGTATCCGCAACTAAAGCTGCGAGATTCACGCCGGGTACCTCCTAGCCCTCTGCAGGGCATTGAATGTGTTCAATGTTTTGGAAGGAATTTCTGGAGGAACATAGTGGGCCATAGTCTCATTTTGGGAGAATCCAGCCCTATATTTCCCATGGTGGGGGAGCCCAGAACAAGGCGGCATAATCTTCAAATGAAAGAGAAGCCATTCAGGAAACACTTTGTCATACAAGAGGTAGATGAAATCTGGAATTCTCCCTCAATTAACCTGCTGGTTAATATCAATTAAACATTTCAAAACTGAGATTAATAGATTATTCTAGGCAAGGGTATTAAGAGATATGGAAGCAAGGGGGGTAACTGGAGTTAAGTTAGAAGAATTCTTCCAGAATAGTATGGGCGAGATGGTAAAAGTACTTGAAGATCTTTGACACCTGAACCAATCTCATTTGCCCTAAGATTCTAGAACACCCCCCCATGATATTCTACTTAAAATGCTTGCCGATTTCTGCTGGCAAAAGTTTTATTTTATTATTGTAATATAGAATGACAATACTTTTATACTTAGAATCTTGTCCTAAGTGTGGTAGCGAGCAGGAATTGCCGGATTCTTCCGATGGTTGACCCGACGAGATTGCTACCGGTATCTAACGCCAATTATGGCCAGTAATGATCACTGCGCAGACCATACCCATGATTCGGAGATGTCGACCTGGCTAGAATGTTGGACATGGTGGAGTCCAGATGGGATACCCTGTTCCCCCGAGAGGGTCGGAGGGTCAGCCACAGGGCAGCGACCAACAGCGCGGGGAGTGTCACAAGGCGGACTGCCAGAAGCTAAACGACCTCGGCTGTATGGGTGAGTTGCCATTTGCCCCCTGGCTCTGGTGCTGCTTGCCACCCCCCGGCAGCCCCTCTCCCAAGAACATGCGGTTGGCACCGCACCACCCCACAGCACAATATTGCGCCTGTGCTTCAGCTTACCTGCCACCTGCCAGCACACCCCACCCATTACCAGCAGCGGTGCCCACGCCTGTACCCCACCATGCCCCTTCCGACTCCCAATGATGCATGAAGCATCTGGCTAATAATGTCCTCGCTCTGCCCCCACAGGAAAAGGTAGCCTATAAACACAGTAGGACAGTGATTACCACTGCTGCTTCACAGCGGCGAGAACCCTGATTCAATCCCGGCTCCGGGTCACTGTCCATATGAGGTTTGCACATTCTCCCCGTGTCTGCGAGAGTCTCACCCCCACAACCCAAAGGTATGCAGGGTAGGTGGATTGTCCATGCTAAAGTGCCCCTTAATTGGGAAAAAAAGGAATTGGATACTCTAAAGTTCAAGGCGGAACGGTGGCACAGTGGTTAGCACAGTGGTTAGCACCGCTGCCACTCAGCTCCAGGGTCCCGGGTTCAGTTCCAGCCTCGGGTGACTGTGTAGAGTTTGCACTTTCTTCCCATGTTTGCATTTCCACGGGGGCTCCGGTTTCCTCCCACAGTCCAAACATGTTCAGGTTAGGTGGATTGGCCATGATTAATTGTCCCTCAGTCTCCAAAAGGTTAGGTTAGATGGGGTTACTAGGTTGCGGAGATAGGGTGGAGGCATGGGTTTAAGTAGGGTGCTCTTTCCAAGGATGGGCCAAATGACCTCCTTCTGCACTGCAAGTAAAAAATTCATGTTCCATCTCCAACTAGGAATATTATTGCTCAGGATGACATCTTCAAAGACATTGGGCGGGATTCTCCGACACCCGCCGGGTCGGAGAATCGCCGGGGGGCCGGTGTGAATCCCGCCCCCGCCGTCTCCCGAAGTCTCCGGCACCAGAGGTTCGGTGGGGGCTGGAATCGCGCCGTGCCTGTCGGCGGGTCCCCCCCCGGCGATCCTCCGGCCCGCGATGGGCTGAAGTCCCGCCGCTGTCATGCCGGTCCTGCCGGCGTGAATCAAACCATCTACCTTACCGACGGTACCAGGCGGCGCAAGCAGGCTCTGAGGTCCTGGGGGGGGGGGGACGCGGGGCGATCTGGCCCCGGGGGGTGCCCCCACAGTGGTCTGGCCTACGATCGGGGCCCACCGATCGGCGGGGGGGCCTGTGCCGTGAGGGCACTCTTTTCCTTCCGCGTTCGCCATAGTCTTCACGATGTCGGACACGGAAGTGACCCCCTCCCCTGCGCATGCGCGAGGATGACGTCAGCAGCCGCTGATGCTCCGGCGCATGCGCGGACTTTTGCCGGCCAGCGAAGTCCCTTCGGCCCCGGCTGGCGTGGTGCCAAAGGCCGATCCTGCCGGCCGGCGGGGCGCCAACCACTCCTGCACGGCCCTAGCCCCTCACGGTTAGGGCTTGGCCCCTAAAGGTGCGGAAACGTCCGCAGCTTTGGGGCGGCCTGATGCCGGAGTGGTTCACGCCACTACATCCCGCCAGGACCCCCGCACCGCCGGGTAGGGGATAATCCCGCCCATTGACTTTCCGAATCCATCATTATCACCAATGAGGCAAGATAATTTGGAAGATAACTTGAAACCATTGAGATGATCAACCAAAACCAGGAAACCACCGAATAGATTAAATTTGTAATGACGAGGGTGGCATGTGGCACAGTGGTTAGCATTGCAGCCTATGGCGCTGAGGACTCGGGTTCAAATCCCGGCCCTGGGTCACTGTCTATGTGGAGTTTGCACATTCTCCCCATGGCTGCGTGAGTTTCACCCACACAACCCAAAGATGTGTAGGTTAGGTGGATTGGCCATGCTAAATTGCCCCTTAATTGGGAAAAAAAAATAATTGGGTACTCGAAATTAAAAAAAAAATTTGTAATGATTGTCATAACTATTCAATTATCATTATCAATGTGACTCAGTTATTTTTTGCAAATTAATGTAAAAACACTAGTTAATGATTCATGCTCGCTTATGTAATGTTCAAAGAAAAAATGTCTCAAACACATTTTATAACTTTTGTTTCCAAAGAAAGGGGGATGTGTCCTCCAACCTCGAGCTGCTCCAGGGGGGGTCCACCCCCGGATTGTCCTCCAGCCCCTCCTGGTCCAGCTCTACCTCATCCTTTTCCTCTGACAGGCCACATGATCCTTTCCCTCCACATCCAGCATGTCATCCCGCTGCTCTGCCAGGTTGTGGAGGGCACAGCAGGCACCACAAAGCAGGCATACTCCCAGAGGGCTGTACTGCATTGCACCACCAGAGCAGTCGAGGTATTGGAACCACATTTTAAGCAGTCCAATGCACCGCTGAATGACAACCCGGGTGGCCACCTGGTCATCGTTATTTTGAATCTCCGCATTGGTCCCTGGCCTCCTGGGATCTCTGACTACCCCAGGATGTAGCTGTCGTGTACACTCCCTGGGAAGCGTACACACATGTGAATTATCTTGAGGTAGTGGTCGCACCCAAGTTGAACTTTCAGGGAGTGGAACCCCTTCCTATTAATGAAGGGTGCTCCTGGAATGCTCTGTGTGTGCAAGGCAACATGCGTGCCATCTATTTTCCTCTGGATCTGGGGCATCCTGGCAATGGTGAATCCTGCTGCCTGGTCATCTTGATGGGCCTGGGTCAGGTCAAAGTTTATATCGTCAGCTGCCCAGGCAAACAGGGCATCATGACTTCATGGGTGCACTCTTGGGAGTGGGCTGCAAGATGCCACTTGAAACCTGGTATGAACGCGAGGCATAAATGTTCAGGGCTGAGGTGACCTTGATGGCCATTGGGAGTGGGTGCCCTCCTCCTCATGGTGCAAAGTCCGCAAGGACATGGCACAGGTGCCGCTCTGCCCCTTGTTGAGGGGGAGCACCCTGCGGCACTTGATGTCCTACATCTCAAATGGCGAGCGATGCCTGTACACCTTCGGCCGTTGCTGGCCCTCCCCTCTGGGTCCCTCCCTGGCCTGATGGGTGGTCAGGGCCTCAGGGTGTGGGGCGAACTCCTGCACATGGGTTGCCTCATCGAGCCTCTGTCGCGCTGCTGTTATCGCCTTCTCTGGTGTCTGACCACCTAGACTGTCACCACCATTGCGAGGGCACCTACTGCAGGGTCCACAATATCGTCCAAAATGTGACATCTGAAAGGAATTGGTGAGGGTGAGAGACCGACAATTGGCTATAGCTTCCACCCCGGGACCCTTAAATCCCTCAATGCATCCCCCCCTCGGGCTTCTCACCTTATCTCAGGGCACCATCCCACGAGCTGGTTGCACTGGGAACTGCACGCGCACCCTGACCGCAGCGGGGCCCAGACCTCCGCTGGCAACGTTACTTGGACCAAACGAAGTCCGCTCCCCGATCCACACTCACTCCCACTCTGGTCGCAGAGATGTCCCCAGTAGTGAAGCCCAGCTCTTGGGGGTTTGATAGCTGGCTGCTGCCTCTTGGGTGTTGATGCCGCCAGTGTTCAGGCAAAGTGTCCCGGCCTCACAGTCTGGGATGCTCGGCAATAACACTCACCTGCGACGTGGCACGTCTACCCACAGGAATCCACTTGGGAGCTGTAGAGTGCTCACAGAACTAACATTGCCGATTCCCTATTAGCGATATCCTCCAGCTGTGCAGCCAGTGGCTGCTATAGTCAGTGGGAGTTAAACTGACCTGCACCATATCAGCACAGATGGGCCCCTAATTTCGGTCTCTCCTGCAATATAACTGGCTTGCACTGATTCGCTCCTAGTGTGACACAGGCATTAGATCACGTCCTTAATCCAATTGCCATGGATCCCTAGTGTAGTCTAAATGCTATGTCGTGAATAATTCCTTTCATGCTTCGATTGTACATGCGAGTCGGCATGTGTCTGTACATGCTTACCGTTGCTCCGTTCCTCTTGATTACATTGGAATGGATCAAGCAATCGGTCATCCATTGACTATAAACATTTTGTTCTGTGCAAATCTTGAATTTTTGCTCAATTACTTCCTCTTTTGATTTTGGGAGGAAGAAGTTGGCTCGATCGTCTCATGGTTAAGTTGCTCTGCCAAATCCAGACAGCAGGTATACTGTGAAGGTTGAAGTTGAGATGCCATTTCTGAGCATTTCCTCAGCCATGGCACTGCAATTTGACAGGCTTGCCCGAGTATGGCAACTTGGAAAAATTATCTTCAACTATGAACCAAATAACATTTCCTCATTTACAGCGATGGGATTCTATTGTGGTAAATCGATGGCTGTCCCATTACAAAACCCAATCGTGGGGCATTCCATTCAAGGACTTGGTCAAAAATGTCTAGCAATTGATTTAACAATAGAGGGAGAATAATTATGTGTATCCATGAAGTAAAGAACATGATTGTAATTTTGTTGCAAATAGAAAGCAGAGAGAAAATGATCCCTTTAGATTTTCATTGTGGAAATGATTGTAAATAATGTGGTCAGTCTGAAACTCCTGAAGTTGCCCGTTCTTTTTTTTACACACAAATTAATTTTTAAACTTGTAAGTTAACAGTGGCCCTTTAATCAAATGGAAAATGCTGCAAAAGCTGGAGATCTCAGAAAGAAACAGATTGGAAAGACAGAGCAGGACAGCGGACATCAGTGGAGGGCACCTCACGTGTTATATCCCTCCAGGCTCTGGGGGGAGAAGCAGACTAATCTGCTGTTTATTTCCAGCTTTTTTTCTGCTCGTGGCCCTTTAAGACAGCCTGAGGCAATGCAAGCTTTTATTGCTGATGCTCCTCATGCAAGAAGCAGGTTATGCATTTAGATTGGCTTATTTGAGGTTTTGAATTTTCAATATTATAGAGTGTGCTCACTTAATAGTAGCCTCTGGTGAACCGGACACCCAATAGAATTACTGCACACTCGCTGCAACACATTAGGAGAATCGGTGGCATAGTGGTATTGTCATTAAATTCGTAATCCAGGGCAAGATCTGGGTTCAAATCCTACCACCGCATATGGTGAAGTCGGAATTCAATAACAACATTTGGAATTAAAAGTCCAATGATGACCATGCAATTGTTGTTGATTGTCATAAAGACCCATCTGGTTCTCGAATATCCCGTAGGGAACCTGCTCTGACCTACATGTCACTCCAATTCCACAGCAATGTGGTTGACTCTCAAATGCCCTCTGAAATGGGCAATACATGCTGACACTCACATCCTGTAAATGAATGGAAATAAACAAATGCCAACGGAAACGTATTTTATCATTTGCTTTTTGAAAACTAATTACTTTAACTCTGTGCCTCCCTTCTTTTCCATCTTATAACGTTCACAAAACTGACTTTCTGATTATATTTTGTGTTACATTTGGAATATTGACTATACAATCTTATAATGTTGAAAGTATACACTGTTTAGGGAGCTATTCTCTCCCCGTGTTGCACCCGGAGGACCTAACCAGATGCATTCACATTTAAACTCACTTAAATATGAATTTCTGAGTTTCAGGCGGAATCTCCCAGCTCCAGAGATTCACCGCCTCGCTGCTGCTGAGTGTGGGTGGGGGGGGGGGGGGGGGGGGGGGGGTTGGGGGTGGCTGTTGGGTTGCCTGGAGTTTGGGATGCTCTTTAAAAATGCCGCCCTGATCGCTGAGGGGCTGGCCTGGTCTGCGATTTTAGGTCCTGAACATCTCTTTCCCAGCAGCAATCTCCCTAAGCTCCAAAGGAAATGACTAAGTGAAGGTGGATTGGGATGGGATCACACTGGAAGAGCCGATAGGATTTTCACTGGTTTTCCGACCTGAAATGACACTTAATGCCCGATCTAACCAAAGACCCATAGCGAGCATATTTAGCCGCGTGTTTCCCAGCGCTCACAGTGCCGAGAAAGACCCCGCTAATTAACGGCCATTTAGTTAGAATGGGGCCTCGGCATGGAAAGCATCCCCGAGACCGCATTTATCCCCGGTTTGTGCACTGAGGAGCTCTGCTCGCTGGAACTCCTCAGTGCAGCGAGAGATCGGGATGCCATTTAAAAATGACGTAACCCCCAGAACCGCCACCACACCCGCACAGTGTACCCCCCGACCAATCACTGCCGCGTGGAAAAATGCCAGCTTGGCAATGCCCCTGCCAGCTGCCAGTGACACCTAAGGCACCTTGGCAGTGCCAGGCTGGCATCCAGGTGGTATTGTCAGGGGGCCAGGCCAGCAATGCCAGAGTGCCCAGGTAGCAACAGCAGTGCCAGGGTTCCACCCCTCTCAGTGGGCACATGTACCTGGGGCCTCCAAACCCCTGGGATATCCCCACAAGTGACGTTCTGTCTGGTCCGTGTTTGTGGAGAACAGTACTGAACAGTACCGAGGTCTCCAAGGCGAACGGGATTGATCACAACATCTCAGGGGCTGGTTTAGCACAGGGCTAAATAGCTGGATTTTAATGCAGACCGAGGGAGGCCAGCAGCGTGGGTTCGATTTCCGTACCAGCCTCCCCGAACAGGCGCCGGAATGTGGCGACTAGGGGCTTTTCACAGTAACTTCATTTGAAGCCGACTTGTGACAATAAGCAATTTTCATTTCATTTTTACATTTCATCTTGGTTACCTCAGAGAACCGCATATTTGAGTGAGACTAGCTGTTTAATATGCCAAATAGTGATTGCGGCCACAATGGGCGGGCTTCACATGGGGACATTACGGGAGACAGCATTAGATCGCGACCCGAGCCATTTTTTGGGAGAATTCTGTCCTTAATATTCAAAACCTAGGCCGGGATTCTCCGAGCCCACGGCGGGTCAGAGAATCGGCGGGGGGGGGTGGGGGGGGGGGGGGGGGGGGTGGGCGTGAGAATCGCGCCACGCTGCTCTGACGCCGGTCCGCCGATTCTCATGCGACCGGAGAATTGGCGGCAATTGCGCCCGCGCGGTCATCGCCACGCTGATCGGGGGCCATTAAAAGCGTCCCCCGCAGGGATTCTCTGCACTTGACGGGCCGAGTTCCGCCGAGTCCCGCCAGCGTGCTTTACATATGGTTGCGGGGGCCATCTTGGTGGCGGGGAGGGGGCGTGGTGATCCGACTCTGGGGTGGGGCCTCCACGGTGGCCAGGCTCATGATCGGGTCTACCGATGGGAGGGCGGGCTCATTCTGGGGGGGCCTATGTTTCTCTGCGCTGGGCCCCTGTAAGGCTCCGCCATGTTGCCCGGGAACAGCATGGAGACGCCAACCACGTGCCTGCGCCAGCGCTGTTCTAGCCCCTGAGGAAGCTGGAGGCCCGTTGACGCCGGCGTTGCTTGCGCCGGTTTTGACGCCAGCGTTAACACTTGGCCGGGATTTCGGAGAATCCCGGCCCTAGTTCGCAAGGAAAACTTCACTTGTCTTGAAAATAAAGCAGTTACTAATTGACATCAATTAGCTTGTTAAATCAAGTTACATCAACAGTTGCAGTCTGTAATTTGTGCATATTAAAGAGCAATGAGATTAATCTACTCCAGTAATGTTGTTTGAAGGGCTAAATTCTGGGCCAGGACACCAGGGAGAAATTGCTTGTTTCTGTTTGAACTAACCCTGTGGGATCTTTTACATCCGCCTGGGAGGGGAGACAAAGCCTTGACGTAATGTCGCTTGCAAAAGAAGGCCTTGCTCCCACTGTCTGACACTTCCTCACTATTGCACTGAAGCGTCAGCCTAGATTTAATGCTCAGGTTTCTGGAGCGGAACTTGAACTTACACCATTATGATTCAGAGGTACGAGTCAAGCTACAGTTGACAAATGAAGCAATTTCACCCAGAGTTCAAAACAATTGTGGACTCAGTTACAAGGGACGTCGAAAAGTATAAATGGATTGAAGATGGGTGTGATTCTAGTCAAAGAGATTAATGAAGTGGGGAGATAGTGAGATTGTTGATTTAAAAAGGTAATGGATTACTGGTTCAATTACTGGGGCGGCATGACATCACAGGGGTGGCACAGTGGTTAACACTGTTGCCTCACTACACCATGGACTTGAGTTCAATTCCGGCCTTCGGTGACTGTGCGGAGTTTGCATTTTCTCCCCATGTCTGTGTGGGTTTCCTCCGGGTGCTCCGTCCGGTTTCCTCCCACAGTCCAAAGATTTGTAGGTTTGGTGGATTGGCCAATGTAAAATTGCCGCTTGGTGTCCAGGGATGGACAGGTTTAATGGGGTTACGGGGATAGGGCAAGGGAGTGGACCTGGATGAGGTTCTCTTTCAGAGAGTCGGTGCAGACCAGATGAGCCGAATGACCTACTTTGGCACTGTAGGGATTCTATGAATAGATGTGTCATGATATGCAAACATACAACCAATAAACACACAGAATAGGACACAACCAATGGGCAGTCAGGACATTCAGAGGTGGCATCACCACAAGGGGCCATGACATAAACACTATAAAAGGGATGAGGCACTCACACCCTGCCTCTTTCCACAGACAGACACCGAGAGAGTTAGACAGGGTTGATCAGCATCATCACACCCCAGCACGAGGCTTAGAGCAAGCTGGTACAGTTACTACAGTTAGATTAGCAGAGAGTCAAACTCATTTGAGAACTGTGTTAATAGTTCAATAAACACGTTGAACTCATTTCAGAGTCTGGAGCATTCTTTAGTTAAGACTGCATCAAGCAGCAGCCTGTGTTATTCGAAGCAGCAGAAGACAACATGATACCAGGAGTGACTGTTCAATCTATTTAGTTCAACTCAGCAAAATCCGTGACAACCAGCTACTGAATACAGGCACAATGGACAAGATTCAGGCTCCTCCTCAGCTCAGGACCACCAGCAATCTTAGTGGCAACTGGCGATCATTCAAGCAGAAATTTCAACTCTACGTGGAAATATCCGACCTCAATGGCACGACCGATGCTCGGAAGATAGCTCTTCTACTCACCACTGCAGGTGACCATGCGATAGAGATCTTCAACTCCTTTCACTTTTCCGAAGGGCAGGACAAAATGAAGTACCAAACCATCCTGGACAAATTCGACAGCCACTGCGAGGTGGACACCAACAAAATCTTTGAGCGCTACATCTTCAAGCAGAGGATGCAAGGTAAAGACGAATCCTTCAACTCCTATCTAACTAATCTTAGACTGCTAGCACAATCCTGCAAATTCGGTGATATCACTGACCTGATGATCAGAGACCAAATCGTTTTTGGAGTCCGCTCTGATCCTCTGCGAGAGCAATTGTTGAAAATCAAGCACATGACCCTGCCAGTCGCGATTGAAATGTGTACTGTGCATGGACACTCTAAAAATCGCTATTCACAGTACGAAATGGCAGAAAGTTAAAAGCAAGCCTCCCACGAAGTGGAGAGTGTTCAGACCATCTCCCGGATGCAGGTCCTCCACATTGACGAAAGCGGCCATTTTGCCCGACGCATGCGCAATGTGATCGGGAACACGAATCGGCCGAAAACCGCACTGCGCAGGTGCAGACATCTGAGAACCGCACTGAGCGTCATGACGCCAATGTCATGACGTGTGCAAACTGCGGCACCGCCCATCTTTTAAAAAACTGCCCTGCAAGAGGCAAACGCTGTTTAAACTGTGGGAAACCAAACCCCTATGCAGCCCTGTGCAGATCTGCACCACCAGTCAGGCGCCAGCACTCCCAATTCTGACAGCGGCGCATCAGAAGTGTGCAACACCGAATGCATGACTCTGATCCAGGCAGTGCGATGGATCCAGATGGTGAATACCTGGACAACACTTACCAAGTGGGCTTTATTACGAAGTGCGAATATGCCACACCGGACACATTGCGAGTCTAATCAATCCTGACCGTGGATTCCGAGGATGATTGGCATGCAGTAATGAAGGTCAATCACTGCCCCATCCAGTTGAAACTGACACAGGTGCCTCCGCCAACATGATTTCGCAGGTGGACTTCAAGAGAATCAGGAAGCCCCCCACAATCCTTCCAGCTGCCTGCAAACTCCTGGACTACAATGGAAACGCTATCAAGGCACTGGGGGCCTGCCATCTGCAGGTGTCCAGCCAACATACACAAGAAAGCTTACGCTTTGAGATTGTTAAACCAGACAGGGTGTCCCTAAGTGCGCATGCCTGCAAGCAACTGAACCTCATTCAAAGGGTCTACACCACGACGCTGTTCCATTCGGATCTTCAGGCCAGGATCGACAACATCCTAACCCAGTACCCAGATGTATTTAGTGGGATGGGCACGCTGCCGTACGAGTACAAGATTCTACTGCACCCTGATGCCAAGCCAGTGGTCCACGCACCACGACTTATCCCTGCTCCACTGAGAGAGCGCCTGAAGGCAGAGCTCACAAGTCTACAACAAAAAGGCATCATCTCCAAGGTCACTGAACCAACTGACTGGGTCAACTCGATGGTGTACATAAAGAAACCTTCGGGGGACCTACGCATCTGCATTGACCCCAAGGATCTAAACAAAAACATTACGCGGGAACAATACCCCATCCCGAAGAGGGAAGAAATCACGATTGAGATGGCACACGTGTGCTTCTTCACAAAATTGGCGCATCCCAAGGATTTTGGCAAATCCAACTTGAAGAATCCAACTTGAAGGCTCTGCACCTTCAACACGCCTTTTGGCAGATTCTGCTACAACCGAATGTCATTTGGCATCATCTCGGCATCAGAGATTTTCCATCGCATCATGGAACAGATGATGGAGGGAATAGAATGGGTTCTTGGCTGCGTTGATGATATCATAATCTGGTCCACAACCCCAGAGGAACATGTGTCACGACTCAAGAAAGTATTCCGACGCATACATGAACATGGCCTCAAGCTAAACAGGTCCAAGTGCTGTTTTGGGACATCCACGCTGAAGTTCCTGAGCGGTCAGATTTCACAACACGGTGTGCGCCCGGACACAGACAAAATTAAAGCCATCGAGGCAATGGAAGTCCCCGAGGACAAGAAGGCAGTACTACGCTTCCTGGGAATGGTCAATTTCCTTGGCAAGTTCATCCCGAATTTGGCCACACACAACTGCCCTACGCAACCTGGTGAAAAATGTCAACCGCCTTTGAGTGGAAAGTGGAGCACCGAACAGAGTGGCTGGAGCTGAAAGCCAAGCTCACCACTGCACCCATCCTTGCATTCTTTGACCCAGACCGAGAGACCAAGAATCCACAGATGCGAGTCAGGATGGTATTGGTGCGGTGTTGCTTTAAAGAGACGACATGTCATCCTGGGTACCAGTAGCACATGCGTCACGGGCAATGAGACCCACTGAGACCAGATATGCGCAGATTGAGAAGGAGTGTTCAGGTCTTCTTACTGGCATCCTCAATTTCATGATTCTGTCTACGTCTTGCCAACATTTACTGTTGAGACGGATCATGGGCCTCTGATCCACATCATCCAAAAGGACCTGAACTACATGACGCTTCGTTTGCAGACAATTTTGCTCAAACTCCGGAGGTATGATTTAAATTTGGTGTACACACCTGGCAAGGAGCTCATCATTGCCGATGCATTATCCCGCTCCGTCAACTCACCCAGTGAACCACTGGAGATCATCCAGCACATTGAATTACAGGTACAACTGTGTCTAAGCACTCTCCCGGCAACACATCAGAATATCGTTCTCATCCGAGAAGATAAGGCCAAGGTAATACCGGATGGTGGGTGGTCTGCTCCGGCTGACGTTATTCGACAGGCCGTGCCCAGATCCTATGTCATATGTATGACTGATGGCTCTATTGTGCAAAGGAATCGAAGGGCACTGCAAAAAGTTGCTTGCCCACAACTACTTTCCTCTCCATTTCCATATGCCGAATTGCCACCTCCAGACACCTCGAACCACGAGGCCACCAGTTGTGCCTCCCACTCGCCTGTCAAGACACCATCATCCCCTCCACCACCTCTCCGGCAATCGACGAGGATCAGATGCAAGCCTCAGAGACTGGAGTTATGAGCATTTGTTTTGTTTGTTCTGTTCTGTATTCCTCAGTCAATCACTTTAGACAGACACATTGACATGTATATACATCCTAAAAAAAAAGGGAGATGTCATGATATGCAAACATGCAACCAATGAACACTCAGAATAGGACTCAACCAATGGGCAGTCAGGACACTTAGAGGTGGCATCACCATAAGGGGGCATGACATAAATACTATAATAGGGATGAGGCACTCACACCCTGCCTCTTTTCACGGACAAACATCTAGAGAGTTAGAAAGGGTTGATCAGCAGCATCACACCCCTGCATGTGGCTTAGAGCAAGCTGGTACAGTTAGACTGAGTTACTGCAGTTAGATTAGCAGAGAGTCAAACTCATTTGAAAACTGTGTTAATAGTTCAATAAACACGGTGAACTCATTTCAGAGTCTGGAGCATCCTTTAGTTAAGACTGCATCAAGTAGCAGCCTGTGTTATCCGAAGCAGCATAACACAACAAGATGTTTCTTGTACCTGTATAATTTTCCCTTCTCATAATTTTCTCCGACTTAATGAAAATCCTGTTCTTGATGTTGAAGCTGTTGCCGGAGATCTCAGAAGGACAGAAATTAATAAAAAATTGTGAGTCAAAGTATGAAAACATGCTACTTCATTTTCCCTATTCAGAAAAATACCCTGGTATTTGTGGCAAATATTTGAGGAAATAGTTTTCATGTATTTTTGGCAGATAATCAGCAAGATTCACCATTGGATATCTCGTTGGACAATTGCTCTGAGATTTTTTTTCACCACAGATGGATTGTAATCTTCTTTCCTGCAGTTTGTTTGGATGACATCACTGTAGCGGAGAGGAGAGAAAATAAATCAGCCAAGATTCCCAGAGCTGCTCACTGCAATGGCAATCAACATGACTACAAAATACAAACTCCCTTATCATGTTAGGTGGGATTATTGGTTTCGGTGGATAGGGGAAGGAGTGGGCCTAGGTAGGGTGCTCTTTCGGAGGGTCGGTGCAGACTGGATAGGCTAAATGGCCTCCTTCACACTATAGGGATTCTATGATTCTATGAATGTTCATTCCACAGCATTACTGTACCTGACAACTGCTCCAGTTTACGAATACTCATTATTTCAACATTTATAGATTTGCTCTAAATTCATAAATGTGAAGTTTTCAGATCAAGGCTTGCTTTTATTGCGTTGGTTTTGATGTCTTTTGTGGTATAGTGATCTTTGGTGTTGCACATGTTATAACCTATGGCTATGGAGCAATAAGTCTCCCCATGAATCTCACCGAGTATGTGCTCCCCGCTAGGGAGGGAAGGGGGGGGGGGGGGGAGGGAGAGGGGGGGGGGGGGGGGTGGGGCGGCGGTGCGGAGAGCTCGAGGACATTCATGATTGAGTTCGGTATTAAGTCGGCCGGGTTTAGAACCGACAGAGTGGACCCGGCTGGGATCTGATGCATATTCGAAATAGAATTGCTTTGCAATAAATATTATTTTATTTTACCAACTCAATTCGGACCCGTTTGTGGCTTACAAAAGCGCACTTCGTTTTCTACCAGCTAGCTCAGCCCAACCTAAAAAGGCGGAATCAGATAAATGCGGGCCAAGAAAGCACAATTAAGTTAAGCACATTTTGGGAATTAAACTTTTATTTTCACTTCATTGTAATAAGTGGGGATACTATAATGTTACTGAATCCACAAGCAGCATATAAACTGTTTGCCAATTTATTTCCATTGATGTACATGGTGGAAATATTGTCACAGGTTCTTATAAGGATGGAATGTCCAATCTCTGCCTCAGGTTCATTTTAATTTGCTGCTACTTTAATATACACCAGTGATTATGATGTATAAGATTATGATCCAGCAGTGTTTCAACCACTAGCTTCAATATATCAATCGGCCTTGGAATGTACGGCTCTCCTAGAATGATCACAGATCAGTACAGGACGGATAGGGATTGAAGCAGTGCATCTAAATTACTTCAATATTAAAAATTTTAAACTCCATCAAAATATAAATGAAGGAAAAAAGAACTTTGCAATGATCTTAAGAGCACTGCCACGTATTTAGTACAAAATAATTCAGAAAAAGGTTCTGTTTCTGTCAAAGATATCCCATGCTTTATTACTTCAGTTCAACTCTCTGTCCATCCGCCTCATTACTCACTCATAACCGCCTCCAGCCATATGTTTTGAATGTTTAATCACACTATCATAAATCTAAAAGAGATAACAAAAATCTTTGAACAGACTTCAGTTTGTCATATGGATCATCAAAATAAAGGCTGACCAATCTTGTCCCACCACTTTCCACCGACTATATATTCTAAATATGCGTGGCATTACATTTTAATGATTCCGTGCCTATTTTTTCATTCAGCAGCTTGTCAGTCTTATTTGCTTACGCATGCTTTCAATGACTCAAACTTGGCTACAACAGAAAATGAAAACAAGTTCCTATTACCATCAGCCATCTCTGGCCCTGGAATCTTTATTTGGGAGGAGAGTTCAGTACTCACTATGCTAGTAATTGTCGGTGGTTGTTTGGGATTGCAATGCATACCCCCTTTCATTTATTGGCCCACATCTCATCTCATCCCTTCAATATCACTGTTTTCAGAGTGCCAGAGAGATTGGAACAATTTAACAGTTTCAAACTAAGGGCAGATTTAAGCCATGGATCCTTTGGCCACTGGATCCTGTGGGCAAGACTGGCGAATTGCATTATCTCTAAATCATATTATTTTGCTAATTGGAAAAGAAGGCCTTGGCTGAAGATACATTGTGACTACTGGTCTCAAGCTGATGTTTGTGCCATGTAATGCATAGATCTCCTGCTCACTACAAGTTGTAGGTTGGTCACAAATGAGCTATGTGCTTCAGTGTTTTGGCAACTATAAAACTCTTCTCTCCTGATGTTTAATTTTTGTGTCAGGAAACATCTACTGGGAACTGAAAATGAAATGAAAATGAAAATCGCTTATTGTCACGAGTAGGCTTCAATAAAGTTACTGTGAAAAGCCCCTAGTCGCCACATTCCGGCGCCTGTCCGGGGAGGCTGGTACGGGAATCGAACCATGCTGCTGGCCTGCTTTCAAAGCCAGCGATTTAGCCCAGTGAGCTAAACCAGCCCCTGGCTGGACTTAAAAAGATGCAAAGTTTTAACAGATCTCAGATGGTCCAAATGTCTGCTTCGTGTTTTTAAAATGCTACTTCCCACCAGATCGAACTTGTAATGCAGCTAATTCAAACTAACAAGAGACAGTTTCAGGGAAAGGATCTCTGTGACATGAATTAAGCATTTTCTGTATGTGCTGGATTATTTATTTTTATTGCATGTTATAACACTTTCGGGGTAAAACTTATGTGACATTAGCTGATTTTTCGAGGGATTCAAATATAAACTTAAATACATTATCTTTCTCTTTCAGTATATTTCTGTTCAATCTGTCAGTTTGTCACCTGTGTCATCACAGACAGGCTGATTGATGCCTTTGAGGTAAAATGTTAAGTGGCCATGATTTTTCTGTGCAAATCCAACATGGAGATGTTTAGATGTTAAGTAAAACAGCCTGATTGGATCGGGTAAAAAAAAACAAGCATTGGAGTCCAATGAGGCGTGCACAATTTTCTTTCCACACTGGACCAGAGCTGTCCACTGAATTGTTGGCTTTCTCCTGTGGCCTAGAGGTCCAGGTCACTGAACTGGTAAACTACAAACCTCATGCAATGCTCTGGGGTCCCTGGCTCAAATCTCACTATGGTAGATGATTTTTTTTAAAAACATCCGCTGAATTGGTTTGGGCATCTGGAAATCATCCATGGCACCTGCCTAACACAGGAGTTAGATCTGTTGACTATGCTAATTGACGACTTCCTGCTTATTTCAGAAGTCTTTCTGATGGTGACTGACTGGAGCATATGCTGGATATTTACAGGTGCAAAAAGGGGGCAAAGGTAACCGATTTCTGTCCTGATGTGTAAGTTAAAAAGATTTTTTGAGAATGTTAGTACATTTTTAAATTGGTTCAAATAAATTATTTGTACTCAATGCTGCTCTGTTAAGTGTTTGTCTGATGGTTTTCAGCCATAGCCCCGATCATGTGGAGTTATTTTTCCATCTAATGTCATGCAGAACAACGGCAGTAGCACGGGTTCAATTCCCGTACCTGCTTACCCGAACAGGCGCCAAAATGTGGCAACTGGGGGCTTTTCACAGTAACTTCATATTTGTGACAATAAAAGGTTATTATTATTATTATTATTATTAATTGTCTGTGACATATCCATTCACCAGAGTACAGTGACGGGGATTACTCCTTCAATCATGGTTTGTGCAATCTTTCCTCATTTAAAAGCATATTATGGCTCAGAAAGGACTGAGCTGGGTAAGCTGGGTCTACGTGGATTGCATTTGATGCAGTGTAGAGAGAGACAGGCTTCCAACACTTGAAGAGATGCAATATGATTTTATTGAACAACTAACTATAATACATGCTTAACTGTGAGTTGACACTATACTGACTTGACTGGAGACCTGAGGCTAACCTGACCAGACTAACTGACTACCACGTGGTGTTTTACTAGTTGCTGCTGAAGAGCTCTGACATGTCTCAGAGGTTGGATCTCGAGAGAACGGGAAAACTGGTGCCCTCTGACTTTATAGTGGTCATGTCCTGTCTGGTGATTGGCTGCTGTGTTCTGTGTGCTCACTGGTCATCCTGTGTGTCAATCACTGTCTGTCTGCACTCCATTATATACATGGATGTATATTATAACATCTCCCCCCCTTTTTTTTCTTTGTAAAATATATGTATTCAGGTCAATAAATAATGAGTATGTGTACAGGAACCTGACTATATACAGAATATGCTAACTTATATACATGGGAAGGTGTCTAGTGCAGATAGAGGGCAAATAACACATGAGAAAAAAATGATATGTACAGATGTGTAAACGATGAGATAACAAGGTAATGCAACATTCAGTCTATAAATTCAGTCTCCATGGCGGGCGACAAATTCTGGTTGACTGAACGAGCATTTGGCTCTGTTGAGTCGGAGGCCATGCTCGTGGATCCTGTGGAACACCCGCTTGAGGCGATCGATGTGCTCCTGAGGAGTTGTGGACCAGATAATGATATAATTGACGTACAGACGCACCCCCTCAATGCCCTCCATCATTTGTTCCATTATGCGGTGGAGCACCTCTGAGGCGGAGATGATGCCAAAGGGCATTCGGTTGTCACATTAGCGACCGAAAGGGGTATTGAATATGCACAGCTTTCGACTGGACGTGTCCAGCTGTATTTGCCAAAACCCCTTGGAGGCATCCAGCTTCGTGAAGAATTTCGAATGAGTGATGTACCATCGATTGCACGCGAGGCGAGTGATTTACCAAAGTCTGGCTTTAATTGACTAGAACACAGCTCTGCGATCGTCTACAGTGGAAAAGGACGATCGTCAGGCGTCTGAGCATTTATACCTCGTTAATAGAGGCGTGGTTAACTCAGCCTCTCGGCCAATCGGCCGAGAGGCACATGACCGACCAGGGCCAATGGTAAGCCGACGTTCTGGCCCAATGGCAGACGAGTATGCAGATCATATCATCACAATGAGCCATCTCGCTGGTTAGCTCTTCTCGTTTAGGTATTGGGTAGTGTTCCCTCATGATGTTGCGGTTCAAATCTTTGGGGTCGATACACATTCGAAGTTCCCCTGACGGGTTCTTGATGCAAACCATGGAGCTAACCCTGTCCATGGGTTCCATGACCTTTGAAATGATGCCCTGGTCCTGGAGGTCTTGCAGCTGCTGCTTGAGGCGGTCCTTGAGGGCTGCCGGCACCCGACGAGGTGCGTGAACCACAGGGGTGGCATTTGGCTTCAATAGGATTTTATATTGGTATGGGAGTGTGCCCATACCTTTGAACACGCTGTGGTATTACGCTATGATGTCATCGATTTGAGCCTAGAAGTTATCATTTGGTGAGGCTGTTGCCTGTGCGGACGACATGGTGTGAACCCGCTACACTAGGTTCAGGAGTTTACAGGCCCGAGCACCGAGCAGGAAAGCTCTGTTGGTTGCTACGATTTCAAATCGCAGCATTGCTTTTAACGACCTATTGGACACCGCAAGCTGGCATGAGCCACTGGCAGCAACGGCATTGCCATTGTAGTCAAGGAGCTGGCAAGCCGGTGGAAGAATGCTTGGTCTGACGCGGATGCTGTCAAGGTCAGACTTTGAAATGAGGTTTGCTGAAGCGGCAGTGTCCAGCTTGAAACGTATGCGAGCCTTGTTAACCATAAGGGTGGCACACCACTCGTCATCCGGATCAATGCTCAGAATTGGGAGTTGTTTTACGATCGTTGAGGAAGGCAGCGCATGTTTGGTGATGATGCCCACCCAGAATGGGGATTTGAGGCACTCAGCATCGGGATCTGGTGGACTGTCGGGGTTGGAGTCTGCCACGGGTTGCTGTACTGACCGGATGCTCCTGCGCTGTGGCTGGGATCGCTGTGTGCTGGGCAGTGGAGCAGATCTGCAAAGGGCTGCGTAGTGGCCAAGCTTGCCACACTGGAGACAGCGTCGAGAATTTGCCGGATATTGCCACTTTAAATGGGTGGAACCACAATTGGAACACGTCATGACGCCGACGTCAGGACGTTCCGTGCACCACCGCGAATGCGCAATGCAGTCGAACGATGTGCGCACTTGCGCGGGCTGGCCGTCAGTTTCGCCGCCCCCTCGGTCGTGGTGCACATGCGCTGGAGCCCGGGAAAAGCGTGCGAAATGGCTACTCTCATCAAGACTCAGGCCCTGCATTTGTATGATGGCCTGCACCCATTCTGCCTCATGAGGGTTTAGCTTTGCCGTTTCTGCCACCCTGATATGGGAGTACCAGTTGTTAGCGTGCTCGTGGAGGACGCAGTTTTCGATAGCGATGGTGCGGGTGAGCTGCTTAACGTTTAGGAACTGCTGGCAA
The DNA here is from genome assembly GCF_902713615.1 of Scyliorhinus canicula. NCBI lineage: Eukaryota > Metazoa > Chordata > Chondrichthyes > Carcharhiniformes > Scyliorhinidae > Scyliorhinus > Scyliorhinus canicula. The sequence continues at coordinate 78,258,056 of NC_052158.1, read as the reverse complement.
AGGGAATCGGATTGGACCCCGAAAACGATCTGATCCTGGATCATGGATCAGTTATCGAGCCATAGTTGCATGACTGCGCGAGGATGCGGAGATGCGTTAAAAAGGACTGAAAAGGTTCATCCTTATCCTGAAGCCTCTGCTGGAAAACGTACAGTTCAAAGCTCTCATTGACCTCAATGTCGCAGTGGCTGTCGAACTTCAGCAGGACTGTTTTAAACTTCGTCTTGTCTTTGCCTTCAGCAAAGGTGAGGGAGTTAAAGATGTGGATCACGTGGTCCCCAGATGTAGAACGAAGAGTGTGATCTTCCTGGCATCCGATGTGGCCTCGAGTTCAGTGGCTTCAAGATATAGCTGGAACTTCTGCTTGAGAATCTTCCAGTTAGCACCGAGGTTGCTGGCGATGCGAAGCTGCGGGGGTGGGCGGACGCTGTCCATTTTACCGGATGGCTGATCGCTGATCAAAGGCAGATTATCTCAAGGTAGGTCCGTCAAACCTCAGCATTACTCACTGGTACCATGATGTGTTGGGTAAGCTGGGTCTATGTGGACTGTGTTTGATGCAGTGTAGAGAGAGACAGGCTTCCAACACGTGAAGAGATGCATCACGATTATATTGAACAACTAACTATAGTACATGCTTAACTGTGGGTTGACACTATGCTGACTTGACTGGAGACCTGAGGCTAACCTAACCAGACTAACTGACTAACACGTGATGTTTTACTAGTTGCTGCTCACGAGCTTTGACTGTCTCAGAGGTTGGATTCGAGAGAATGGAAAAACTGGTGCCCTCTGGCTTTATAGTGGTCGTGTCCTGTCTGGTGATTGGCTGCTGTGTTCTGTGTGCTCACTGGTCATCCTGTGTGTCAATCACTGCCTGTCTGTGCACCATCATATACCTGGATGTATATTATGACACCAACCTTCAGCCTTCCCCAGGCTGAGATGACCCTTCTCTTCTCCTGATCATTTATGCCACCTCCCGCAGACAGGGCTTCAATTCCCACCTATATTGCTGATCATGGCTTCTTCCTTCCTCCCATTCTCCTGCCTCCCCCGGGAGATTTGTCAAGGGTGCAGCCTTCAGTCAATCTGGCCAGCCAGGAAATGGTACAAAAGAATGATAATAAGTTCCTGCACTCTTAAATTCACTGGATGTCCAGATCCAATTGCAAGGTTCATAAATATCATAGACTTTACAGTGCAGAAGGAGGCCATTCAGCCCATCGAAGCTGCACCGGCCCTTGGAAAGAGCACCCTACTTAAACCCACACCGCCACCTTATCCCCTCTAACCCAGTAACGCCACCTAACCTGGACACTAAGGGCAATTTATCATGGCCAATCCACCTAACCTGCATTCTTTGGACTGTGAGAGGAAATCCATGCAAACACGGGGAGAACGTGCAGCCTGCGCACAGACAGTGACCCAAGCCGGGAATCGAATCTGGGACCCTGGAGCTTTGAAGCAACTGTGCTAACCACTGTGCTACCGCTCTTCAGATATTCTATGCCTCCCTGCCTCTCCATAAATACCAGGGCTACGGTTACCATGCATCAATAAAATTCATTCCCTTACCATAGAAAGAGTGAACTGGTCTGTGGTGCATCAAGAGTTAAATATATTCAGGGATAAGCTACTGAAGATTATTTTGCCTGGAATCATCTTGTCTGAGAGTATTAAGGCTGTTTTGGCAATATCTGTGACAATTATGCACAGCTACCATCTGACAGTTGGAATGCTATTTACTGCTTTTTCCCATGGTAATTTAAAACTGATGGCAAATTAAACCACCCAATGATACATGAAATATTACAAATTAAACATGAGAACAAAAGGGTTTTTTTTAGGTTGGGAAATACCACTCAACAAGACTATTTCATTTTGATTTATTTCAGAGTTACCTGTCCAGCTTTTGATCATCGTCCTAAATCTCCTCTCCCCAAAAATATGTTGAGGCAGAAATTGGTATGTGTTGTGTCTGTTTTTTTTAGTGTAAAATGGATGCAATGCATTCCAGTGATAACTTGCGCCTTATCTCTGTAGGCATTGATCCCAAGGGTGCTTTCAGAGGGCCTGTTTTTGAAGGTACCCCCAGCAGATCACCAAATCAGAGCCCTTGAATTGGAGTCGAACACTTGTTAATCTACCCCTTTTAATGGGTGGCTCGGTGGAGCAGTGGTTAGTACTGCTGCCGTACAGTGCTGAGGACCCGGGTTCGATCCCGGCCCCGGGTAACTGTCCGTGTGGAGTTTGCACATTCTCTCCGTGTCTGCCTGGGTCTCACCCACAACCCAAAGATGTGCAGGTTAGATGGCTTGGCCACGTTAAATTGCCCCTTAATTGGAAAAAAAAATAATTGGCCACTCTAAATTTAAAAGAACCTACCCCTTTTATTAAAAAATGACCCCCAAATTCACCAACACAGAGTATATAATGAAATGTTTTAATAAAAAGGAAGTCCGTCCTGTGGAACAAGGAAAACAGTCCACCACTCTCGTTCTATAGATGAAGCCACACTGAGTTTGAAATGCTACCACATTTTTGGATGTAGTCGAGGAGCAGAGGTGTAGGGAGGGAATTCCAGAGTTTGGAGCATGGGCGGCTGGTGGGACGCAACTGATGGCGGAGCAATTAAAATTGGCGATGCTCATGAAGCCAGATTTAGATGAGTACAGAGACCTCAGAACATAGTGGGCTGGAAGAGATTACAGAGGCAGGGAGAGTGAGACCATGGAGGGATTTGAAAAGGATCTGATTAGTAAGTTTGCGGATGACACAAAAGTTGGTGGAATTGTGGATAGCGATGAGGACTGTCAGAGGATACAGCAGGATTTAGATCATTTGGAGACTTGGGCGGCGAGATGGCAGATTGAGTTTAATCCGGACAAATGTGAGGTAATGCATTTTGGAAGGTCTATTGCAGGTAGGGAATATACAGTGAATGGTAGAACCCTAAGGAGTATTGAAAGTCAGAGAGATCAAGGTGTACAGGCCCACAGGTCACTGAAAGGGGCAACACAGGTGGAGAAGGTAGTCAAGAAGGCATACGGCATGCTTGCCTTCATTGTCCGGGGCATTGAGTATAATAATTGGCAAGTCATGTTGCAGCTGTATAGAACCTTAGTTAGGCCATACTTGGAGTATAGTGTTCAATTCTGGTCGCCATACTACCAGAAGAATGTGGAGGCTTTAGAGAGGGTGCAGAAGAGATTTACTAATGCCCTCCATACCAGGATGTTGCCTGGTATGGAGGGCATTAGCTATGAGGTTGAATAAACTTGGTTTGTTTTCACTGGAACGAAGGAGGTTGAGGGGCGACCTGATAGAGGTCTACAAAATTATGAGGGGCACAGACAGAGTGGATAGTCAGAGAATTTTTCCCAGGGAAGAGGGGTCAATTACTAGGGAGCATAGGTTTAAGGTGCGAGGGGCAAGGTTTAGAGGAGATGTACGAGGCAGGTTTTTTACACAGAGGGTAGTGGGTGCCTGGAACTCGCTGCCGGAGGAGGTGGTGGAAGCAGGGACGATAGTGACACTTATGGGGCATCTTGGCAAATACATGAATAGGATGGGAATAGAGGGATACGGATCCTGGACGTTTCGAAGCTTTTAATTTAGACAGGCAGCATGGTCGGCACAGGCCGAAGGGCCTGTTCCAGTGCGGTACTTTTCTTTGTTCTTTGAAAAGAGGGATGAGAATTTGAGGCATTGCTTAATTAGGAGCCAGGGCAGGTTAACCAGCACGGTGTAATGGGTGAACAGGATTTGAGAAGAGCAAGGACATTGGCTAAAGAGTTTTAGATTATGCCAATTTTACAACGAGTAGACTGTGGGAAATGGGCCAAGAGTGTATTGGAAAAGTCAGGTCTAAAGGCAACAAAGATCTACTGATTTGGATACTATTGAGGGGAATGGCCTCACAGGAAATACCAGCAACAGTCTAATTTATAGAACCATGATTGGCTCTGCTGTACAGGGCAGGAGCAAAATTTGTAGAAATGCAATAGTTACTGGGATTCAATTGTGAGGGGAGGAGATCAACGTTTCTGTGGCCGCCAAAGAGACTTCAGAATGGTATGTTGCCTCCCTGGTGCTCGAGTCAAGGATGTCTCGGAGCGGTTACAGGATATTCTGGAAGGGGAGGGTGAACAGCCAGTTATAGTGGTACGCATTGATACAAGCGACACAGATTTAAAAAAGGATGAGGTCCTAAAAGTAGAATGAAGGGAATGAGGAAGCAAGTTGAAAAGTAGGACCTCAAAGGTAGAGATCTCAGGGTTACTATCAGCGCTACGTACTAGTCAGAGTAGAAGCAGCAGGACATATAGGATGAATATTTGGTTGAAGAGATGGTGTGAGGAGGAGGGTTTCAAATGGGGCATTGGGACTGGTTCTGGGGGAGGTGGGACTTGTGCAAACTGGACAGGTTACACCTTGGGCAGGACCAGGACTGATGTCCTTGAGGGGGTACTTCCTCGAGTAGTTGGGGAGGGTTTAAACTAATACGTCAGGGGGATGGGAACCATTGTAAGGATTCAGAGCAGAGGGAATCAAGAACAAGAGAAAAGGACAGAATGGAGAATAAGAAACGTGTAGGCAGAGTAATTGAGGACCAGAATCAGATAAGGACACAAAATAGTACAAAATAGTAGGGAAGGGACAAGGGTCATTCTCAGGACTAGCCTTATTGTTTTGTACCTGAACGCTTGGAGTATTCAAAATAAAATGGGTGAATTAGCTGCACAGATAGATGTACACAGGTATGATATAGTTGGGTTATGGAGACATGGCTCCAAGGTGACCAAGAATGGGAAATAAACATTGAGGACTATTCAGTGTTTAGGAAGGACAGGTAGAAAGGAAAAAGTGGTGGAGTTGCATTGTTCATTAAAGAAGATATTGATACAATATTGAAAAAAGATATTAGCAGAGCCAATGTGGAATCTGTATGGGTCGAGTTAAGAACATCCAAGGGGCAAAAAACATTTGTGGGTGGTATACAGACCACCAAACTGTAGTAGTAATGCTGGAAATAGCAGTAAACAGGAAATTAGAGATGCATGTGACAAAGGAAAATCTGTCATTATGGGTGAATTTAATCTACATTTGGATCGGGTGAGTCAAATTAGTCACAGTATAATAGAGAAGGAATTTCTGGAGTGTATATGGGATAGTTTTAATATGGACCATATCATAAAATCATAGAATTTACAGTGCGGAAGGAGGCCATTCAGCCCATTGAGTCTGCACTGGCCCTTGGGAAGTGCACCCTACCTAACCCACACCTGCACTCTATCCCTGTAACCCAGTAACCCTACCTAAACCTTTTGGACACTCTTGGACAATTTTGCATGGTCATCCGCCTAACCTGCACGTCTTTGGACTATGGGAGGAAACCAGAGCACCCGGAGGAAACCCACGGAGACACAGGGAGAAAGTGTACAGACAGTGACCGAAGCCGGGATTCGACTATAGATGGACCAATATGTTGAGGAACCAACAAGGGAACAGGCCACCTTGGACTGGGTGTTGTGCAATGAGAAATTTTTAGTTGGCAATCTAGTTGTGAGAGAACCCTTAATATGATAGAATACTTTATCAATATGGATAGTAAGGTAGTTGATTCCGAGACCAAGGTCCTGAATCTCAATAAAGGTAACTATGAAGGCATAAAGTTGGCAATGATGGACTCAGAAACATTACTTTTGTTTTAATAATCATTTTATTGAGGTATTTGTTTGGTATTATAACAACAACACAATTAACAATGTACATGAAACTATAAACACAGTGCAAAAGCCATCTCCCTCCCTTACAGGTCCCACCTTTATTAACCCCCTACTCTAAGCTAACCTAACCCCTCCCCTTCTGCTGATGATCAATTTTCCGCGAAGAAGTCGACGAACGGTTGCCACCTCCTGGCGAACCCTAACAGTGACCCACTCAAGGCGAACTTGATTTTCTCCAAACAGAGAAAGCGAGCCATGTCCGACAGCCAGGTCTCTGACTTTGGGGGCTTTGAGTCCCTCCAAGCTAATAGTATCCACCTCCGGGCTACCAGGGAAGCAAAGGCCAGAACGTCTCCCTCTTTCTCCTCCTGGATTCCCAGGTCTTCCGACACCCCGAAAATCGCTACCTCTGGACTCAGCGCCACCCTTGTTTTTAACACCATGGACATGACATCTGCAAACCCCTGCCAAAATCCCCGAAGCTTCGGACATGCCCAGAACATGTGGACATGGTTCGCTGGTCCTCCCGGACACTTTGCACACCTGTCTTCCACCCCAAAGAATCTGCTCATCCGGGCCACTGTCATGTGAGCCCGGTGAACAACCTTAAATTGTATCAGGCTGAGCCTGGCACATGTTGTGGACGCGTTGACTCTACTCAACGCGTCCGCCCAGAGACCATCCTCTATTTCTCCTCCCAGCCCCTCCTCCCACTTGTGCTTCAGCTCCTCGGTCTGCATCTCCTCTGACCCCATAAGTTCCTTGTAAATGTCCAAGATGCTTCCTTCTGCTACCCACCCTCTGGAAACTACCCTGTCCTGAATCCCCATTAGCGGTAGGAGCGGGAAGATTGACATCTGTTTATGTAGGATGTCCCGCACCTTCAGGTACCTGAATTTGTTTCCCCTTGTCGACCCAAACTTCTCCTCCAGCACCCTCATACTTGGAAAGCTCCCCTCTATAAACATATCCCCCATCCTCTCAATCCCTGCTTTCCACCATATCCAGAACCCCCCATCCATACTTCCCGGGGCAAACCGGTGATTTTTACAGATTGGGGACCAGACCGATGCTCCATCTGCTCCCACATGTCTCCTCCATTGCCCCAGATTCTCAGGGCCGCCAACTCCACATGGCTGGTGGAGTACCGTGCCGGCGGGAACGGCGGAGGCGCAATTACCAATGCCCCCAAACTAGTGCCCTTACATGAAGCCGCCTCCATACGCTCCCATGCCGACCCCTCCCTCAATCACCCAATTCCTGATCATGGCTATATTCGCCGCCCAGTAATAGTTACTAAAATTTGGCAGTGCCAGCCCGCCCTCTCCCCGACTCCGCTCAAGCATTACCTTCCTTACCCGCGGGGTCCTGCCTGCCCAAACAAAGCCAGAGATAACTTTGTTGACCCATTTAAAAAACAACCGCAAAATTAAGATGGGGAGACATTGAAACACGAACTGGAATCTCGGGAGGACCGTCATCTTCACTGTCTGCACCCTCCCAGCGAGTGACAACGGGATCGCGCCCCATCTCCGAAAATCGTCCTTCATTTGGTCTGCTAGCCGGGCCAGATTTAATTTATGCAGCCGGTCCCATTCCCGCGCCACTTGAATGCCTAGGTTCCTAAAGCTTCCCTCTACTAATCTAAACGGCAGATTTAGCTTATACCCCGAAAACTGGCCAAATTCCCCTAGAATCCTCATGATTTCTTCCATCCCCTCTAATGGGTCTGATACATACAGAAGTAGGTCGTCTGCATAGAGCGAGATTCTGTGCTCCCCCCCCCCCCCCCCCGGACCAGTTCCTTCCAGCCCCTTGAGGCTCTCAGAGCAATTGCCAACAGCTCTATAGTTAGTGCGAACAACAGTGGGGAGAGGGGGCATCCCTGTCTCGTCCCCCCGGTGCAATCTAAAATTATCCTATGTTTCCTATTCATCCGTAAACCTGCCACAGGAGCCTGATACAGCAACCTGACCCAGTCAATAAAGCCCCACCCAAATCCGAACCGTCCCAGTACCTCCCACAGATATTCCCATTCTACCCGATCAAAAGCCTTTTCTGCATCCATTGCGATCACTACCTCCACCTCCCTACCTTCCGGGGGCACCATGATCACATTTAACAGCCTTCTTACATTGACCACCAACTGCGTTCCCTTAACAAACCCTGTCTGGTCCTCCCCAATAAAGTCCTCAATCCTGGAGGACAAAATTTTGGCCAGCAGTTTGGCATCCACATTCAATAGGGATATCGGCCTGTCGGACCCACATAGCTCCGGGTTCTTGTCCCGCTTCAGAATCAGCGAAATCGTGGCCTGTGACATCGTTGGGGGCAGCGCCCCTCTTTCCCTTGCCTCATTGAACATCCTCATCAACACCGGCCCCAATATCCCAGAGAACCTGCCTCTGGGGTCTCCGCATACCCCCTATCGATCTGTAGTATCTCCTTTACCAGTTGGTCCGTCTCTGCCCTGTCCACCTTCTCCCTATGGGCCCGTATCGAGATCAGTTCCCCTCTGACCACTGCCTTCAGTGCTTCCCAGACCATTGTTGCTGAATATATTTCCTCAGCCGCTCGCACACCCCTTCGTCAGCCAAAAGTCCCACATCTAACCTTCAATGCGGGCACTGGTTACTGTCTTTACTAACCTGCAGGTCAACCCAGTGCGGAGCATGGTCTGAGACTGTGATCACCGAGTACCCTGTATCCACCACCCCTGCCAGTAAGGCCCTGCTCAAAATGAAGAAATCGATCCGGGAATACACTTTATGCACCTGCGAGTAGAAGGAGAACTCCTTCACCCTCGGCTGCCCAAATCTCCATGGATCCACTCCCCCATCTGCACCATGAACCCTTTTAGTTCCTTTGCCATTTCTGGCACCCTACCCATTTTCGAGCTTGACCGGTTCAAGCCAGGGTCATTATCTGTGTTGAAGTCTCCTCCCATAACCAACCTGTGTGAATCCAGGTCCGGTATCTTCCCCAGCATCCTCTTTATAAACTCCACATCATTCCAATTTGGCGCATACACATTTACTAATACCACCTGCACCCCCTCCAGTTTCCCACTGACCATAATGGACCGACCTCCCACATCCGAAACTATTCTACCTGCCTCAAACACCACCCGCTTATTGATCAGGATTGCGACCCCTCTAGTCTTTGAATCCAGTCCCGAGTAAAAGACCTGACTGACCCAGCCTTTCCTCAATCTAATCTGGTCAGTTACTCTAAGGTGCATCTCCTGCAACATTACCACGTCTGCTTTCAGGCCCCAAAGATGCGCGAATACACGTGCCCTCTTGACCGGCCCATTTAACCCTCTAACATTCCAGGTGATCAGCCTAGTTGGGGGGCTCATTCCCCTACTTTCAGCCATCCCCTTTTTTGGGCCCACCTCCAGCCCATGCTCCGCGCCTCCACCGGCCCACCCCCAGGCTGCCTCTGCCCCCCAACCTCCTCCGTGTCCCTTGGCCCAAGTCCCTCCCTTGTCAGCAGAACATTACCCCCCCCCCCCCCCCGTAACAACACTGTAACCCAACTCCTTTGATACACCAAACCTATGCACACCCTCCACTGTGCTTCCATGAACTAGCCCGCCCAGCTAGCTTGGTGGCCCCCATCCCTGGTGCCGGATAGTCCCCCACCTATTGTTCCTCCCCACCCTCCCCCCTCCCCGCTCATACAAACATACCCCAACATCAAACAATCCCCACACAATTGCCCAACAGAAAAACACCAAAATCTAAACAAGCACGCCTCCATCCCCCAACAGTGCAAATGAAAACCTTAACTTACTCTGCTCTGCCATTGGTCCCAAACCAATACAGAAGGCATTACAAACAGCTTGCACAAACGAAAAACAAGAAACTTTTTTTTAAAGAATAGAGAAACAAAAAGAAAAAGACCATGAACGTTGCAGCAAAGTTCAAAAGTTCTCAGTCCACCACCAGTCCTTTCCTTTCATGAAGTCCAGCGCGTCCTCAGGTGACTCAAAATAAATGTGCTGTTCCTCGTACGTGACCCAGAGACGGGCCGGATACAACAGTCCGAACTTCACCTTTTTCTTAAAAAGGATCAACCTAATCTGGTTGAATCCTGCTCTTCTCCTGGCCACCTCCACACTCAGGCCTTGGTAGACCCGCAGGATACTATTGTTCCACTTACAGCTCCGTGTCTGCTTGGCCCACTGTAGAATGCGCTCCTTATCCAAGTACCTGTGGAATCTCACCACCATTGTCCTCGGGGGGGGGGGGGGGGTCTCCCGTTTGCAGCTTCCTCGCAGATGCTCTGTGAGCCCTATCCACCTCCAAGGGTCGGGAGAATGCCCCATCCCCCAGCAGCTTCTCAACCCTATCTGCGATGTATGCCCCAGCGTCCGCTCCTTTGATCCCCTCCGGGAGCCCAACGAATCTCAAGTTCTGCCGGCGGGACCTATTCTCTAGGTCCTCCACCTTCTCCAGGAACTTCTTCTGCTGGTCTCTCAGCATCCCCACCTCCAACTCCACCGCAGTTTGATGTTCCTCCTGCTCAGCCAGCGCCTTCTCCACCTTCTGGAACGCCCGATCTCGGACGACCAATCTAAGCTCCAGCCGCTCAATTGACTCTTTTATCAGGTCCAAACAGTCCCGTTTCTGCTTAGCAAATCCTTCCTGAATAACTTGCATCAGCTGCTCCGTTGACCGCTGTGTCGACAAACCAGAGGTCCGGTCATCCGCCATGTTTTCCCCTCCTGCAGCTTCAGCCCAAGCCTTCTCTGTCTTTCTGTTTCTGCCTTTACGAGCACTTCTAGTCCTTCTCTCCATGCACCGATGTAGGAATTCAGTACACAATTGCCTCTGTCTTCAGTTTTACAGTTCAAGTCCGGTAGAAAATCAGGGGGGAAAGTTCAAAAGTCCGACCCGAGCGGGAGCCACCAAATGTGCGACTTACTCCTTCATAGCCGCCACCGGAGGTTCCCTTGGAAACATTACTGAAAGGAGAGTGGACAGGCAATGGCAGACAATCAAGGAACAAATAGGAGAACTCCGAAAGTTGTTTATTCCTATTTGCCGCAAGAGTGGAAAGGGAACTGTGACTAAACTATGGCTCACAAGGGAAGTTAGTGACACTATTAGGTTCAAAGAAGAAGCATACAAATTGGCAAGAGAAAGCAATAAACCTGAGTATTGGGAGCAGTATAAAATTTAGCAAAGGCAGACTAAGGGACTTATTAAGAAGGGGGAAATAGCGTATCAAAGTACGCCAGCGGGGGACATCAAAACTGACATGTAAACATTTCTACAGGAACTTAAAGAGAAAAAGATTGACAAAAACGAATACAGGCCCCTTACAGTCAGAAATGGGAGAATTCATAACGGGGAAGAAAGAAAAGGCTGAGGAACTAAATTCTTACTTTGCTTCTGTGTTCATAAAGGAAGACATGAATAATGTATCAGACGTTGTGAGAAATACACATTTTAGTGAGGAGCTGAAGGAAATCAGAACTGGTAGAGAAATGGTTTGGGGCAAATTGATGGGATTAGAGGCTGAATAATCTCCAGAGTTTGATAATCTTCATCCGAGAGTACTTAAGGAAGTGGCCCGAGAAATAGTAGATCCATTGGTGGTCATTTTGCAGAATTCTTTGGACTCTGAAATGGTTCTACAGATTGGAGGGTAACCCCGCTATTCAAAAAGGGAGGTAGAGAGAAAATAGGGAACTATAGATCAGTGAGCCTAACGTTGGCAGTAGTCAAGTCCATTATCAAGGATTCCATCGCACAACATTTGGAAAGCAGCAGTATAATAAGACAAAGTCAGCATGGATATATGAAAGGGAAATCATGCTTGACAAATCTACTGGAATTCTTTGAGGATGTAACCAGTAGAGTTGTCCAGGAATAACCAGTGGATGTGGTTTATTCAGACTTTCATAAGGTCTTCGACAAGGTCCCACATAGCAGATTACTATATAAAGTTAAAGCGATTGGAATTGCAGTGTCTTGGTAAAGGTAATGTTGCCATAGTCCCAGGTGACCATAGGCCGCTTTCTCCTTTGAGGGGGAGAACTGACCACTGGTTATTTAACCTGAGGACACCACATCTCAGGCAAGGCACAGGATTTGAGAAGGCGAGGCCTTCATGATAAAAGCTGCTGGTACGGGAATTGAACCCATGCTGTCGACCTCACTCTGCATCACAAACCGATTAGGGCAGCACGGTAGCATTGTGGATAGCACAATTGCTTCACAGCTCCAGGGTCCCAGGTTCGATTCTGACTTGGTTCACTGTCTGAGCGGAGTCTGCACATCCTCCCCGTGTGTGCGTGGGTTTCCTCCGGGTGCTCCGGTTTCCTCCCACAGTCCAAATATGTGCAGGTTAGGTGGATTGGCCATGGTAAATTGCCCTTAGTGTCTAAAATTGCCCTTAGTGTTGGGTGGGGTTACTGGGTTATGGGTATAGGGTGGAGGTGTTGACCTTGGGTAGGGTGCTCTTTCCAAGAGCTAGTGCAGACTCGATGGGCCGAATGGCCTCCTTCTGCACTGTAAATTTTATGAAAACCTGCTTTTCAGCCAACTGGGATAAAAGCTGGTTAGTGGTCCGGAAGCAAAGAGTTGGAATAAATGAGTCTTTTTTGGAATGGCAAGCAATAACTAGTGGCTCAGTGAGTAGGCATATGCATGGCAGATGCAGTATAATGTGGATAAATGTGAGGTTATCCACTTCGGTAGCAAAAATAGAAAGGCGGATTATTGCTTGAATGGGTGTAAATTGAGAGAGGTGGACATTCAGCGAGACTTTGATGTCCTCGTGCATCAGTCGCTGAAAGTAAGCATGCAGGTACTGCAGGCGGCAAAGAAAGCAAATGGTATGTTGGCATTGATAGCGAGAGGATTTGAATATAGCATTAGGGAGGTTTTACTGCAATTTTACAGATCATTGGTAAGGCCACACTTGGAATATTGAGGTAAAGTCTCCGCCCCGTGATGCTGACAACATGAACTGTGATCGGGTGGAGAATCTGGCGTCCGGACATAATCCAGGTCCGCGCCCAGCACCGATTCGGGCGCTATTCTCCGCTTCCTCCCTGGCGGCGAAAGCAAGGTTTTACTCCCTGCGCTGGCAGGGGTGCCCAAAACAGACATTTGCATGCATTTAAATGTGAATAGCAGGTTGGACACAGTATGCTCCACCCTTCGGCGATGCTCCGCCCCTCTCAGGCAGAGGTCTTGCGGATGTGAATTAATACAAGTATTTATAAACGTGGGCTGGAAGCCATTGCTGTGGAGGAGGAGCGGGAGGCTAAAAAAACCCCTGAAAAACGTTTGAAAAAATGTTGGGCTTGCTGCAGGATGGTTGCCCGGGCCAGGTACAGTCGCGGGGAGTGCCTTGGTGCCAACTCAGTGGACTTGGGGTGTTCCCCTCAGGATCGGGGTGGCCTGGTTCAGACCCCAATTGCTGCAGTCTGTCTTTTAAACGCAGCCCTTTGATACTAACTACAGGCTCCTGGCTGCTCACACTGCTGAGTGCTGCCTGTGTCCTTTAAATGCTCTGAGGGGTGCTGATCAATTGGGAATAACCCCCAGGCCGTGCCTCTGGACACCCTCATACACCTGGTGTATCATCAAGTGCCAGGATCAATCAGGGGCCCACCGGGTATTGCCAGTCCTCACAAGCACTGCCCCATTTCAGAGGAAGCAGAGGATCAGCAGAGCTCACCCCAACGTGAGGACTCACCAGTAACCCTCACCCCTCTGGATCACCAGCTGTCTCCTCCTGGTGAGACTGGCAACACTGACTGCCTCTGCCACTGCCTCCCAGCAGGCAGTGTTCAGGAGGGCAGGCTTGAGGCTGCGGCCCATGCTTGGGAAGAGGGTGTCGCTCCGGCATGGAGCTGTGGGTCCATCTCGGATTCCCATCCATTGGGTGGTGGAGGGAGGGGGGGTGGGGGGGGGGGGGGGGCATTCTTCTCTGGGTCATCTTGGTGGCTACAGTAAGTGGAGCGCTTAAAAACACCTCCACCTGCCTAGCTCTTTGGCGCGAACTCTGTCCCCAGCGGTTAGAATTCCCACTATGCCGAGAATTGCTTGGAATTTGCTGCGCTAGCAGGTGCTGTCCCATTAGCATGTCCTTAATTGCTGCCGTAACAGCGCCCTCAACGATAAAATGAACCACACGCAATTCAGTCCTGGCGTCAACACTTCCCAAATGGAGAATATCGGCCATTGCGTGCAGTCTTGTGTCCTTATCTGAGGAAGGGTATTCTTGCTATAGAGGGAGTACAGTAAAGGTTTACCAGGCTTATTTTTAGGACTGTCATACGAGGAGAGATTAAGTCAGTTAGGATTATATTCATTGGAGTTAGGAAGGGTGAGAGGGGATCTCATTGAAACGTATAAAATTCTAACAGGATTAGACAGGGTAGATTTAGGAAGAATGTTCCCGAGTGTGGGGAGTCCAGAACTAGGAGTCATAGTTTGTCCCTGATGCAACAAGACTGTGTTTGGTTGAGGAGCTGGAATGGATTTGCTTTCTCTTTGGTTATGCCTCACCATTGAGCATGGTGTGTAGTGACTTCATACACTTAATTGTTGTCCCCTCAGCTGCTTGTAATGTACATTCTCTGCTATCTTAGATGCACACTTGTTGTCCCAACTGTAAACTTGGCAATTCTATACTTGCATTTTTATTGTGCATGTTGGTCATCTTCTCTTGTAGCTTCAAAAGCTATGCTCTAGTTTCTGAGAGAACAGAATGGGGAAGAGTAGGTAAATGGTACGCACTGGTCTGCCAAACATGAGCACTGCAGGTGATGTAACATTGTAATGTGAAGATCTTTCTTGGTCTGTCTACATTTGAGAATTAGGGATTTCATTGTGGAATCAAGTATTTTTTTTTAAATTCATGTACGGCATATGGGTATCCTTGGCTAGGCCAGCATTTATTATCCATCCCTAGATGTCCTTGAGAATGTGGTGGCCAGCTGTCTTCTTGAACCACTGCAGTCCCTGAGGTGCAGGTACACCCACCGTGCTGTTATGGAGCGAGTTCCGGGATTTTGATTCAGCGACAGTAAAGGAACGACGATACATTTCCAATTCTGGAAGGTGAGTGACTTGGAACAGGAGCTCCAGGTGGTCCCAGATATCTGCTGCCCTTGTCTTCTAGATGGTGGTGGTCGTGGGTTTGGAAAGTGCTGTCTTCAGAGTCTGCAGTGTTCCTCCAGTGCACCTTGTAGATGCTGCCACTTTTCGTCGGTAGTGGAGGAATGTTGGTGGAAGGGCTACCAGCCAAGCGGGTATTGAGCTTCTTTAGTGTTGTTAGCACTGCACTCATCCAGGTGGCATGGTGGCACTGTGGTTACCACTGCTGCCTTACAGCGCCGGGGATCCGGGTTCAATTCCGGCCTTGGGCGACTGACTGTGTAGAGTTTGCACATTCTACCCGCTTTTAGGTGGGTTTCCTCCGGGTGCTCCGGTTTCCTCCCACACTGCAAGGATGTGCAGGTTATGTGGATTGGCCATATAAAATTGCCCCTTAGTGTCCAAAGATTAGGTGGGTTATGGGGATAGGGTGGGGCAGTGGGTCTAGGTCGGGTGCTGTTTTGGAGGACCGGTGTAGACTCAATGGGTCGAATTGGGAATGTGTAGAGACAAGAAATTAAAGCCACATAAACATCTTCAAAGATCAACCTTATCTTGAGAAGTTGGCCTGGCTTTAATATCATCTATTTTACTTGGATTACGATATATGTAAGCACTGTAATAAATGGAACAAAAGAAATTGATCTGCTGCACGGGGATGGCACATTGCAGACTGTGGAAAACCAACCCTTCAGCTTGAATCAATAAGTGCAGATTATGGCCATGTTCTTACTTTGTTCTTCACATAACGGCAATGTCATCTGCGATGCCGCAGCATCCTGGTACAGTAAATGCATTGTGGTCCATGTGAGATGAAGCAATTTTCACTAACAGATATCTTGAAAGGAAATAATTGAAAACAGCATCGACTGAATGGATTCGGCATTACATTTTCACAAAGTGATAGATTCGTTCACGTCCAAGATCATATGTGATCATATATGTTCCCTTCATTGATGCTAGCATGCAAGAGTTCTTCCGACAAGTTCATGTGAATACGTCAACATTTCTGATAAGTTCATGTGAAGTTCAGCCTGACAGCTGTCATAATGCCGTTATGTTAAAGCGTTCCACTCTGCCCCAAATCCTTGATGCATAATGCCAAACCACTGTGTGGACGGGAGATAAAGGTTATTCTCTTTCGCCTAATAAAAGGCTAATAACACACACATGCTTTGCAGATATCAGCTGTTTGCTATAATAACACAGACTATTATGCCAGAATCATCAGACTTTTGAAGCTGCCTGGATTGATCTAACAGATATTCAGGTTCTCAAGGACTTAGTCACTGTATGAAACCCAATATAGACGGAGCCCCAATTCAAAAAGTCTGGATCATGGTCATTTTGATTGGAATGATTCATAGCATTATGGAGGTAGACTTGGACTTTATGTGATTGTGTGAAAAGAGGGATAGCAATTTGTAAGCTCCCCAGTTCTTATACATTCTAGAACTTACTTCTTCTGGCACAGCCCAAGTCAGTTGTCGTCCTTCCTGACAATGAAAAGATGTCTGGTTGAGTGGGAGCAGGGAATTTGGCAGGAGAAATTAACTTGGAAAAACTATGGAAGTAAAATAAGAAAATATCACAGTAAATGTAAACATATGTGTGACCTGAGCTCAATTTAGCCAAAAGGATGACATTTCCATGTACTTTTCCCATTTTCTTCTATTTTATCAATTGAAGTCAAAATCTAAGCAGTTTAAGAAATCAAAAGTTAAGTGCAGGAAACATAAATGATAGCTCGTTAAGGAAACTAGAGAAATTAAGAGAAGTTGCCATGAAGTCTGAAGTTAACGAACATAGAGGAACTGCCTTGAGAACAGAGTATACTGTTCATGGAAGTCAAATTCAGACTTGGGAAGAGAAGAGCAGATGAGGATGGCTGCAGATAAGCCACATATCTGCAGCAATTGTGCAGCACATCCTCCCCGTGTGTGCGTGGGTTTCCTCCGGGTGCTCCGGTTTCCTCCCACAGTCCAAAGTTGTGCAGGTTAGGTGGATTGGCCATGCTAAATTGCCCTTAGTGTCCAAAATTGCCCTTCGTGTTGGGTGGTTTTACTGGGTTATGGAGATTGGGTGGAGGTGTTGACCTTGGGTAGGGTGCCCTTTCCATGAGCCGGTGAAGACTCGATGGGCCGAATGGCCTCCTTCTGCACTGTAAATTCTATGATTGTAAGGCTCGATGTCTTTATTTCCAGTGTTTGAAGCAATAATATTCCGTTGGGGACTGAGCACCTGTGTTTGTGTTGAATTCTGTGTGCACGTTGCAATTAAAGCCAAAAGAAGCTTGAAAGGAGAGGTGGAAAACCAGTTACTGTATTCCTTATTAAAAGTGGAGCAGAGGTTTTGTTTGAAAGAATAGTTGGAAAACCTAGAATGGATTCTTAATGTAAACAGCTGATGGAAAGCATTGTTTGAAAGAAGGTTTTAAGGCGTGTCTTTTTGGGAGTGGAGTTTGGAAACTCTTGTGAGTGAAGAAGATTGGTTAAGTGGCATCGGTCATTTGGTTTCAGAGTGGGGTGTTATCCTTGAATTCGGTATATAAGAACATAAGAACTAGGAGTAGGCCATCTGGCCCATCCAGCCTGCTCCGCCATTCAATGAGATCATGGCTGATCTTTTGTGGACTCAGCTCTACTTTCCAGCCCGAACACCATAACCCTTTATGCCTTTATTCTTCAAAAAACTATCTATCTTTATCCTGAAAGCATTTAATGAAGGAGCCTCACCTGCTTCACTGGGCAGGGAGTTCCATAGATTCACAAGCCTTTGGGTGAATAAGTTCGTCCTAAGGTCAGCCCTAAATCTGTTTCCCCTTATTTTGAGGCTATGCCCCCTAGATCTGCTTTCATCCACAGTGGAAACAACCTGCCCGCATCAATCCTATCTATTCCCTTCATAATTTTATATGTTATATGCGGAGTCATTACGTTCTCCCCGTGTCTGCGTGGGTTTCCTCCGGGTGCCCCGGTTTCCTCCCACAGTCCAAAGATGTGCAGATTAGGTGGATTGGTCATGATAAATTGCTCTTAGTATCCAAAAAGGTTAGGAGGAGTTATTGAGTTACGGGGATAGGGTGGAAGTGAGGGCTTAAGTGGGTCAGTGCAGACTCGACGGGCTGAATGGCCTCCTTCTGCACTGTATGTTCTATGTATTCCATCTGTCAGACACTGGCCCATTCAGTTAAACTATCCAAATCCTTCTGCAGGCTTCCAGTATCCTCTGCACTTTTTGCTTTATCACACATCTTAGTGTTGTCTGCAGACTTGGACACATTGGGCGCGATTCTCCCAAAACGGGAGAAATCGTAAAGCTGGCGTAAAACCCGGGCGGGTTTTACGGCAGCGCGCCCCTTCCCGACCGGGGACCGATTCTGGTCCCCGGTCAGGGCTAGCAGCCCGACGCCGTAGGCTCCGGCAAGACGGGCTTAACGAAACTCGTTAAGCCCGCTTGCCGGAGTTAGCGCCGGCTGACGCGTCATATGACGTCAGCCGCGCATGCGCAGTTTGGAAGACTCCAACCCGCGCATGCGCGGGTGACGTCATCGCGTTTTTGCGCGAAACCCGCGCATGCGCGGGCCGGGTTGCCCCTCAGCCGCCCCGCGAATGGATACTGCGGGGCGGCGGAAGGACAAGTAGTGCGCGGGCATTGGGCCCGCTGCCCGCGATCGGTGCCCACCGATCGCGGGCCCATGGCACCCTTGGCACGGCCGTGGTACGGCCGTGCCAATCGGTGCCATGGTTATTAATAGCGAGTTTGTGATGCCGTTTTTACGAACGGCAAGACCAGGTGTGTTTGCCGTTCGTAAAAACGGCGGAAAGGGCTGGGACTTCGGCCCATCTAACAGCTGAGAATCGCTGCCGGCCGTAAAAAAACGGCGGCAGCGATTCGGGTCGGGACTTCGGCGGGGGGGGGGGGGGGGGGGGGGGGGGAGAATAGCGGGAGGGCGGCAAAAATGTCGGGAAGGGCCTCCCGCTATTCTCCCACCCGTCGTGGGGGGCGGAGAATTTCGCCCATTGCACTTGTTCCCCAACTCCAAATCATTTATGTAATTGTATACATTTGTGAAGCTAAGGGAGGAGTAAAGGAGTATGGTTTTATAACCAAACTTTTTCATGTTTGATCAATGATTTTTGTTCAAAAATTGGTGTTCCTGTGGCTGTTCCTCCATGTTTTCTAAAAAAATGTAAACATTACTGACTTTTAAGCCAGGGTACAAGTCTTGTATTTTCCCCTCCAGTTATAGCATCAACTATGATCATAACAAAAGATAATCCTTATACCTGCCTTAATGTGACTGATAACTCCATGCTGCATAAATATACTTTCTAGCATGCTTTCGGAAATGATTACTGTGTTTAATGGACACAGTCCGCTGTTACTCTCAACTAACAATGGTTTCACCTCTCCCCATTTCACTGAGCCAGATTGTCAAATGACTGTTGAAAGGCACTTCCTTCAGTTCTGGGAGAATTCCTAGAATGGCTGGCAACAATAAAGCCCATCCATACAATTCCACCCTCCCCCCTTCACCCTCCACACTGGCCTAGCCAGACTTTTGAGAGTGTCATGTGATACAACTCTTTAATCAGAGGCCATCTTCCCTCTTGCATTCTGCCTGGTAGTTCACAGAAAGAGGTAGCACCATCCTTTCCACCGACTACATTACCTGTAGCCTGCTGTCTCTCTGGAAGACCTCTCTTTACATATTTATTTCTCCTTCTGTACAAATTCAAAACTCTGAGTTGGAAAGTCATTCCATGGATAGCTCAGTCGCCTTTGCGCTTTTTTTTTCAGAAGTGAGCAGTTTGCACCTTGCTCTTGATAACTCTCGCCCTGGGCCCTCCCTGTCCCCATGGCAACAAGCCACCCATATTGGTTATTGGGCAAAATTAAGAACAGCTTACACATCTCTCTTCACTACCCCATTTTACCTCGAACTAAGACAGTCCCAAAACAGAATAATCTTATTGAACCCAACATTCATAATTGTACCTACATTTTCTTAATGGCTTTAGTACATGCTGTGAGTGATGTTATTTTTATCTAATGGTTGTAAGTGAAATCCTCAAAATTAAGACCAACCAACAGTTGGCAGGTTTAGGTTTACATGAAACGCTGGAAGAAATTCAGAGCCAATGTACCAGCAATAAAGGTAGCTGAGCAGTCAGCTACCTTTAATCATCAACTTCCAGAGTATATATGTTCTAGATCTTGGTACTCGTGAGAAGAGCTGAGATAATTTCTGATCCAACTGGTCTAAAAGTCTGAGTTGAGACTCACTAACCCTTACTTCACCAGAGAGGAAGATGGAACTGAGTTCAATCCGGCTTGTAAGACAATCAGCAAACAGCTCAGTGCTGACTGGATGTCTTAATTTACTGTCCGTGCCAAAGTGAACCATTGCACGTTGTAAAATGTTGTGTACTGCCAGCAGTAGTTGAAAACATCTTACTGACAGTATTAACAGCTGCCAGGAGTCAGCCAGCCTTTCTCTCAGAGAGGTTCAGCACATACATGGTTACTGTGGTGGAAATGACACGCAGGGCTGCTGGAAGTAAGAACTGGAGAAAGTGAATAAAAAGTTAAAGAAGCCATTGCTGGCTACAGGCAGATTGGAAAGGCTGTAATAATTATGGCCATCTGAGGTCAATGGAAAGGATTACCAAACAAAAGCAGGAACTCCCCACTGATCCGATAAAGTAGAACTGCGGCAGCTTTTCAAACTGAGACACAGCTTCACTATAAGCAACTTACTGATCTAAATAGATGTTTGCCTCATTTCAAGGGGAGAGGCTCATTTCAAGGGGATCAGGGGTTATGGGGAGAAGGCAGGAGAATGGAGATGAGAAAAATATCAGCCATGATTGAATGGCGGAGCAGACTCAATGGGCTGAGTGGCCTTATTCTGCTCCTATGTCTTATGGTCGTCAAGTAAACAAGAAAAAGTGGCAGGTACAGAAATATTAGAACAAACCCTGAACTGATGAGATAATTTGTCCTTCGTGATATATGTGTGTGTGTGTTGTGAGCTACACATGGTGTTGTGGCTTTAGGATTAATGAACTTTGGACTTCTGTTTATCGGCACAGATTGCGAATCTCCTCAGCTGAAAAAAACATTCTGATTAAAAAGCATGGGCCTGTTATATTTCAACAATTTCCCAATACAGACAATGGGCAAGTTGCTATTCTGTTTCAAGAAAATGTAGGAAATCACAACGAAGAAATCTGAAAAATAAAGCCAAGTAACAACAAACAATTCACAAATTGTGCTCTGTCTAAAAAATGAAGCCCCAAAAGATGAGTTTGCCTACGTTTAACATTGGTAATAACAAGACAATCCAACTTTTTGACAATCGTACCTCAAGTTAGCTTTGTTTTCTATTCAAATGCAGATTAATTATCCATGTGCAATTGTACCCTCATACTTGGATTTCAAATGTTGCTTTTCTTTCATTCCATGCAGCTCTGTGCTCTTGACTGGTTGCATATGGTACACTTATGTTTTCCTTTCTTAAAATGACTGTAACAGTTTATTTACTTAAAGAGGGCTTGCCCTGTGTGGCTGGAGGCTCAAAGACATCCATCTGGAGGATTGATCAAGCTGTGCAGAATGAAATTGCTCGATCTTTGGTCCACACTCAGCTGTATGCTGACAGCGAATGTCAGAAGAAGCATGTTAGCTTTGAGCAGCACAGGCTGTAGTCTGGCAATGATGAACTGTATAGTGCTTGACTGAATACTGCTGATAATTCAAGCCATTTGTCAGATGTTCGATGCATTATGTCAATTCTTCCCTTGCAGAGTAAAAAGATGTGCATGCTGGGGTTGAGTATGGAATGGCAGAAATGTTAATCTTTAAGTGTTACAATGGAAGGAATGTTCCCATCTTTTAAATGGATGAACCTGACAATTTTCCCAAAACCTATTTTCCACTAGGTGATCTAATGGACAGGAACTGCTTGGTGTCTGTCCCAATTACATTAATTGGGAATAATGCAGCAAAGAATGAATCCAGTTCCAGTACTTCGAACTTCTGTAAGGCTCCATCACCCAAGGCACCCAGCTACTTTCGTTTGGACGCAGTTCCGCTTAAAAGCATTAGGAGTCAAATGCTCACCAGTCAGAATGTGTCACAAGGAATCATGATGACCACAATGATTCACTAACCTAATGGCAGCTTTCCAAATCCAGTCAATACTTTGCTCCTTAGTTAAATGTCCATTTTGGTCACCACATCGGTAGTAATACACATTTCATAAACACCTCTGTATTGTTAACATGTGTAGCCACCGAAGTTGGCCATTCCCTCAATACAAACTGGAGGAACGCAAAGCTTGCAGGTTAAAATGAACAATGTTTGCAGCACAAGCAGGCTGCACCAAGCCAATGTGTATTCTGTCTGCAAAGAGAGCAGACAGCACCGAAACGAACATTCCGCATACTAATGAGGCAATCTCCGGGATAGTTATCATAGCAATGGAACGATCCCAGGGACAATGGACACAAATAGAGAAGTGATTGCAACAGTGTATGGGAAACCAGACACCCCGGCACCAGCGGGGTTCGAAAACAAAGCACCTGAAGGCCCACCCAGTAGCCGAGAGATAGCCTCAGTATTGGGGGGATTCAAACAAATCGGTTGGGAAGAGACCCAATCGATTCCGAGCAGGTAAAGGGTCCGCCCAAAATGGCGCGAAGCCCTAGGACCTATAAAAGACAGGTCCCACACTTAGTTCGTTCTTCTTAACCGGCCCTCCTCTCTGGATCAGCATCTCGACCAGCTTTTGCCAAAGAAGACCTTGACCGAGAGAGAGGAGAGGTTTGGGACAGCAGCCGCCAGCAAGTAAATGTCTCACAACGATCGCTACCAGAGATAGACACTCCTGACCCCTTTTTAACCCGTACCAACCTGAAGTCTGCAGACCAGAGCAGAGCAAGAGGCCTTGTCCCCTGATCCGGCAGTTCCCTTTAAGATAAGTATTGGTTTATTTAGTGGTAGGAATAGTTTAATCATCTTAGCGTGTGCAAGGGTAGTATTATAATTGTATTATAATAAACTCAGTTGTTTGAACTTACTAATTGGTGTATGGTTTTATTGCTTTGAGCTTGACCTTGAAACTTGTGGCGGTATCTTAACGATACCTGGCGACTCCAGAGCTAAGTAACGAAACAGAGCCAAATTGAGTGTTAAGCACACTCACCCAGAACGAGCAACACATGGAATTATTTAAATCAGGTACAATATGGGCTTCTTGCTAATACCTTGTCTCATGCAAACCGTTTGACAAAGTTTTCAAAGGCTCATCAGGCTCCTACGGAATGTGAGAATTTACTGCGAAAAAGCCATTCTTTGGCTCATTATTACCATAGCCATAGAATTTACAGTGCGGAAGGAGGCCATTCAGCCCATCGGGTCTGCACCGACCCTTGGAAAGAGCACCCTACTTAAGCCCACACCTCCACTCTATCCCCGTAACCCAGTAACCCCACCAAACCTTTTTGGACACGAAGGGCAATTTAGCATGGCCAATCCACCTAACTTGCATATCTTTGGACTGTGGGAGGAAACCGGAGCACTTGGAGGAAACCCACACAGACACGGGGAGAACCTACAGACTTTGCACAGAATGATCCAAGCCGGGAATCGGACCTGGGACCCTGGAGCTGTGAAGCAACAGTGCTCACCATTGTGTTATCATGCCGTTCTAATGCTATTGCTAGCTCTTCACCTGGACCTATCACATTCATCCCAAATCCTTGCTCCGGAATTCCATCCTTCTGTATTCTCCCTTCTCAAACACCTATTGAATTATTTTAAAAAAATAAAATAATGTATAGTTTTTTTCTCTACGGCCAATTGCTGAGGGTTGAAAATAAAACCATAACTTGCTGATGCTCAAAGTAGAAGTGAGCAGCCAAATGTAATCCTTCCAGACCACCTTCCCCATTGAATTCTTCCTAATATCCAAATGTATACTGTGCTTTCCATTCTTTCTCTGAAGATAATAGTCCAGAAATTAATGTCGACTTTGAACCATTTGTAGAATTCAATGTAACGCCAGAAGAATGATGTACAAAGGCCTTAAGCAGTCATCAGCTGAGACTACTGACAGTCATTTCCAGGCCGAAGAGTTGTAAAGTTCTGGGAAGTGAGCTGTACGATTACACTGACATTACGTTTTGTTAATTTTCTGTCTTGGCTCCAGAAGGATTAAGAGGTCACGAGATTATCGCCGGTCTGAGATTCTGGGGTCAGCCTCATTTGCATGTTATGGGACAGATGCAACCATGACCTGGGATTGGCGGTTTGTCCATTGCGGCCCGAAAATGGCAAGCCTGCAGCAACTTAAATGATTGCCACGCACTTCCTGCACAAAGATAGAAACAAGCAGGCCAAGATGCCAAGGGGCAAATGAAGAAACGACAAAGCACCTCAGCTTCAGGACAGAGGAGGAGATCTCACAGAGGCAGATTTGGGACAGGAGGGATTCTCTCAGATGGAGGCAGTGTCAATTTGAAGAAGAGGCTGAGCAGAAAGTTGGAAACAAAGCCAATGTCAGCAGTGTATATCCCATACCGACTGCTCTGCAGGAAGAAATCTAATGGCCTCTCCAGGTGTTCCCAGATAGGAAATCCCACTTGCAACTCTCATTGCTTTTTGTCTATCTCTCATTCCCTGGGATGCTTAAAATTTTGACCATCAGGCAGAAGGAAATTGTGCCTTACTTCAATTTTGCTTCTCTTTACATTTTGAAAGGCTGTTCAGCCTGCCATGTTCTTCCATTTAATGTAGCTACATAGCGCTTGTTCCAAACATTTTACACTGCGATTAGAAGCAAGTTACATGGCGAAGGATAAAATGCACTTTTGGCAGCATCATTTCTTTAAGAAATGTTTTTTCCATAAATTTAGTGTACCCAATTCATTTTTTCCAATTGAGGGGCATATGAGCATGGCCAATCCACCTAGTCTGCACATCTTTTCGGTTGTGGGGGTGAAACCCACGCAGACATGGGGAGAATGTGCAAACTCCACACGGACAGAGACCCAGAGCCAGGATCGAACCTGGGACCTCGGCACCGTGAGGCTGCAGGGCTAACCCGCTGCCACCGTGCTGCCCCGTAGCATCATTTATTAACCTTTTCTGTCTAATTGCCGGGAAATGCTGCCGAAAATAGGAGGGAGAGAGACCATGTGGGAAGAGAGCTCCTTAAAAATTTACCGCTCTTAAAAAGTATATGCCATAAATCACAGGCAGAAGCATTGTAAATAAAACAGAGAATGTGGAAGCTGGAGACCTGGCACCATCATTTATTCTAACTCTGCCAAATACCTGTGCAAAAGTATTCATTATGCCTGATTTAAACGTTGACTTTTAGTGAATGCTCTGGGTGGTCAAAAGAGCACAAATGGGGAGAGGGATATGACAGGGACAAAAGAAGAAAAGGAATTAGTTTTTAAAAAACACTCATTTCCATTCTCTCTCGAACAGATAATAAGTGTGAATTTAGGTGGAACACTTTTGGAAAGGATGTTTTCTGAACATGATAGATCACCGCGTACATTGGACAGTGTGTCGAGGAGCTTTCATCACATGATAGCGAGTGTGGAGAATTCCACAAACAATGGAATAATATATGGCAACAAAATGCTGCAGACCACTGTGGAATATGCTCAAGCAAGACGTTCTGGAGAATCTCCTTTGACAAAGGCTGTGGAGGCAGTATAAATACTCACACTCTGATCTATAATGCCTTTGAACTGGTTAGGAGATAGCATTAATTGGAGCCCCACTAAATAAAATGGTCACCTTGAGTCTGTTGTCCTGCAGATTAGTGGACAATCTTTGCTGGGGGTCGGTAAGCTCAGTTGGCTGAACGGCCACTTCGTGATACGGATTGTAGCAAACAGCTCAGGTTCAATTCCCATACTAGCTGAGGTTATCCATGATGGCCCCATCTTTTCAACCTTGCCCCTTGATTGAGGTGTGCTGATCCTCAGGTTAAATCACCAGCAGCCAGCTCTCTCTCAAAAGGGGAGAGCAGCCTATGGTGCTTGGGGATAATGACGACTTTCATGCATTTCAGACAATGTTGAGGAAAAGCTTTAGCAAGGACAGGTATAAAATGGGCATGAATGTTACTGTTGTTGCATGAGTATACCAGTCAATTAGGTCATGGCTTCTCTGTACCATAATTCCATCTCCCTACTCTGATGATAACCACAACAAACAGTGCTTGCACACATTCCAGAACGGTACGGGGTCTGACTGCCTCCATAGATGGGTTCTCTCAGACCTGTGCTCAGGAGAAACTATAGCCAATCAACTATACTGCAGAAGCCACTGCAGAGCACCTCACAGGCATACCTGGTTAGACACTTAAAGTACTGCAGACAGACACCAGAGGGTTTTCTACTTCAGATTGCCAGGCAGTGAAGGAAAGAAGTGGAGCTCAATCTTTTCACACTTACTAGCTTTTCTTTACACACTTACTTGGGTTTATTTACTGAGACACATATTACCAACCCCAGCCCAACAACACAGTTTCAATCTAGTCCTGTTTTTAGGAGCACAAGTGAACCTCAGTTAATACCCATCACCTAAATACAATGAAACACTCAGCTAATAATGGATCTATTAGTTATAATATTCCAAAATTCCCTGCACACTGATAAGGTTCTAGTAGATTGGAAAAATGCTAACATAACACCATTATTCAAAAAGGAAGGGAGGCAAAATGTGGGAAATTACAGACCAGTTAGTTTAACATTTGTTGGGAAATTGTTAGAATCAATTATCAAGGAAGTAATAACAGGACATTTAGAAAGTCAAACTGCTATCCATCAGAGTCAGCATGATTTTATGAATCATGTTTGACTAATATGCGAGAGTTCTTCGAAGATGTAAGAACAAAGTAGATAATGGGGATCCTGTAGCTGTAGTATATCTGGACTTCCGGAAGGCATTTGATAAGTTGGCAGAAATAATTCACAAGGTTCGATCACATGGGATTAAGGATAATTTATTAGTTTAGATAGAAGACTAGCTGATGGACAGAAGACAGAGTCGGATAAATGGGTATTTTTCTGGATGGCAGGATGTAACGAGTGGGGTGCCACAGAGTTCAATCCTTGGACCCCAGCTATTTACAATCTATATAATTGACTTGGATTCAGGGACAGAAAGTTCCATAGATAAATTTGCAGACAACACAAAAATAGGTGGGACAGTAAGTTGCAAGGAGGAAATAAAAACCTTATCAATAGATATAGATAGGTTAGGCGGTGGGCCAAAATGTGGCAGATGCAGTTTAACGTGGATGAGTGTGAGGTCATGCATTTTGGTCGGAAATATGAGAAGGCAACTTATTATCTAAGTGGAGAATGACTTTGAGGTGCTCCAATGCAGAGGGATCTGGTGATCCTTGTTCATGAATCACAGCAAACTAGCATGCAGGTACAGCAGATAATAAAGAAAGCTAATGGAATGTTGCCATTTATAGCTAAAAGAATAGAGTATAAAGGTAAGGAAGTGTTGTTGCAATATACGAGGCATTGGTAAGACCTCACCTGGAGTACTGTGCACAGTTTTGGTCCCCTTATTTGAGGAAAGATGGAGTGGCATTGGAGGCAGTTCAGAGGTGGTTCACTCGGTTGGTTCCAGAAATGAGGGGTTTGTTGTATGAGGAGAGATTGAACAGTTTCAGCCTATATTCTGTCGCGTTTAGAAGAATGAGGGAAGATCAAATTGAGGTATACAATTGGTAATGAACTGAAGGGTTATGGAGAATGGGCAGGATGGTGGAATTAAGGCTAGGATGAGATCAGCCATGATCGAATGGTGGAGCAGACTCTATGGGGCCAAATGGCCTAATTCCGCTCCTATATCTTATAATATACAATTAACGGGCAAAACAACCAAGTACAAAACAATCACAAGGCAGCAGTGTGGGGCAAAAAGGAAAGGAAGTGGAACTCCATTTAAATTGAACAGAGTATATGATCCTGTAAGGGAATTTTCAAATTAGAAGTTGAGCTGAGGTGTATGTTTGGCAATTTTGGAGTTGACGTCATATGTGTAGAGGTTGCATATTTTCAGGGACTGGGTAGAATGATTGGCTAGAGTATTAATGATCCCCTATCATCGTGCATTATGTGAAGGGTTCATTAATCAGATCTTGTCAGATGCCTCTGTCATCTGACAACTTTCGCTCCCCAGTAGGTTTCTCAACACCTGTGATACTTTGTACCTCTCTCTTTACGAAGGTTGAAGGCACTCACCCATTACAAGCTCTTTGTATAATCCTCAGTGTACAACTAAGCCAGGTAGCTTGCATAAAATCTACAATTGGGCTGTATTGAAATAAATATCCACTACTAATAAGACATGAGAATCAGTGTTTCAAAATTCTTGCCATGTGTTTGATGATTGCTTCCATGAGACCATTAGACATAGGAGCAGAATTAGGCAACTCGGCCCATCGAGTCCGCTACGCCATTCAATCATAGCTGATATTTTCTCCCCATAACCTCTGATCTCCTTATTGATCAAGAACCTATCTATCCTGTCTTAAAGACACAGTAATTTGGCCTCCACAGCCTTCTGCGGCAAAGAGTTCCACAGATTCACCACCCTCTGGCTGAAGACATTCCTCCTCATCTCTGTTTTAAAGGATCGTCCCTTTAGTCTGAGATTGTGTCCTCTGGTTCTAGTTTCTCCTACAAGTGGAAACATCCTCTCCACATCCACTCTATCCAGGCCTTGCAGTATCCTGTAAGTTTCAATATGATCCCCCCTCATCGTTCTAAACTCCAATGAGTACAGACCCAGAGTCTTCAACCATTCCTCATACGACAAGTTCTTCATTCCAGGGATCATTCTTGTGAAACTCCTCTGGACCCTTTCCAAGGCCAGAACATCCATCCTTAGATACGGGGTCCAAAACTGCTCAAAATACTCCAAATGGGGTCTGACCAGAGTCTTACACAGCCCTCATTATTGCTTGGTTTAACAGGTGCAATGACTTTATAAGTCAGGTCCGCAGTGGATAGCCTTAGAACTCCAAGGAACCTTTGTGCACTAATTTACTCATGTTAAATAATGGGTGAACAGAGAGCAGATGAAGGTAAATGTGTTATGAGATTTCCTGCAAGATAGGGTAGTTAGCTGCATGACGCTAAGCAGATTGTCGCAGGCTAGCTGCAGATTGTTGGAGTAAAGTCCTTCGGAATTTATGATGATTGTTATTGTAGAAGAATACAATAATGTGCACGCAACTTATAACTTCCTGGGTGTTGGGAAATCCTGACAATCTGTGCCACAATCAAGGCTACCTTATATTCTGCCCTTGAGGAAAATAATAAAAGTGTCAGGAATTGTAAGCAAAATGTCAATCACCTCTTTTCTATTTGTTTGGACTGTTGTTTGGCTAATATCAGTGATGTTCCTTGTGACAGTTTGGAAGGTGCAGGGGCAATCATTTCGCCCCAATTTAAATGAATTCATGAAGCTTGCCTGCTTCAAATAGCAGCTTCTACTGTTGAAACCCGTAGAAAAGGTGGGCAGACACAGGAATCAGTGGAAAGCAGTAAGGGCTGAATTCACTGTCTGTTGCACTCCAACTACATTCAAAAATGGCACATTTAAATTGGTTACACTACCTCAGTCACTAAAGTAACGTGCATTTACTGGATGTGATCTAAAGGCCGCACAGTGCCCAACTTGGGCAAGACGCAAAATTTACCCGGCTGGCACACCTCGCGAGATCAAACGGGATCTCAAGAGACGTTGCGATCCGGATCCAGGCCGCAAGGGTGGGATCCGTATTTGGCAAATTTGCATATTAAAGTGAGCAGCTAGTCTCACTTTAATATGCATTCCCCGGATCCGTCAAAGGTGTTGGGATCTAGTCCCTCTGCCTCAGAGATCCCTTTTACCTCAGCACTCCCAATGCCACCCAGATATCCTTTCACTGTCAGCGTGCCCAGGTGGCACTGCCAATTTAGCAGGGGCGGGTTGCCCGGGTGGCATTTTGCCTGCGACGGGGCTTGCGCCTGGGGGTTCCCTTCCCTTATTAGGTGGAGAGTGGGTGGCTCGATAACTCCTTAGAGGTGAGTTGGGGCATTGGGTGTGTCGTGATCGGGGTGCCATTTTTAAATGGCGCCACAATCTCTTCCTTCACTGGCGAGCGCAGTTCCTCAGTGCAGGAGATGAGACTAAGTGCGGCCTTGGTAGGGCATTCCCTGCTGAGGCACCAAAATAAAACAGAGTCCCAATTAGATAGCGGGGTCTTTCTCGGCGCTGCGAGCGCCAGGAGACACCCGCCTAAACGTGCTCGACACAGGACTGTTTCATTTCCATTAGATTGTGCCCACTATCTCAGGTATAGATTGCATTGCTCAAAGAGTTGCTATATGTGATAATATTTTTAGTCTAACCAATTCATTATTCTCCATGTCCATATGATAATCATAATGGAAAGGTATAAAGGGCTGTTATTAATAGACACTGGATGGGATTCTATATAGTTTACCTTGAGCTTTTATAGCCCAGAGTGATAAAATGTTTCGCAAGAACATCTGCCTGTCTTTTTCAGACCGTAACACTCAATTGGTGTGGGAATATTTAAATGTGAATCTTCTTCGGCATGACTTCTGCACAAGAGCCCTCTGCTATCTCGGAGAATTGAAAAACAGTTTCTATATCGGGTGAAGAAGCAAGTGTACCTGAAAGTTAACTATACTGAAGAAAGATTTTCACAAATTTGACCGAGTTAGATTTTGGGTATAAGTATATCTTGGAGAAATTGTCGTGTTGATAGAGTTTCTATAGGGTTTTCTATAGGTATATTTGATAGGGTTTTTATTTTAATTCCAGTCGGGTTTTAGGTTGGTGGATGGGTGGTGAGGTGAGTTGGGAGTAGACCTACGCCTGCATGAATTGGGCCTCGGCTATTTTAACTTTGGGAAGTTGGTTCGAGCATGCGGTGTGGTAACTTCTGCTCAGAATGGGAGGAGTCCATGTTAATGCAGGCCTGTACTGTCACCAGGAAGCTCGCAGGTGCACTCCTCCTTTTGGACCCACAAAGTGAAGAGAATTTAACTTTCTGGGCCTTCTTTGGAAGTGGTTGACCTGCTGGGAAAATATCTCTGCTCGTGTCTGAGTTAAAATGCTTTTGGGTGTTTATGATATCATCAGGACCCAGCAAGACATTGTAAAGAAAGACCCAGCCAACTTTGGGCATGTGCCCTTACAGAGACCAGGTACATACCGCAGATGATAGAATTTCCGCAAGTAAGTAACTAAGTGGGGATTTTAACTGCCTTCCCGTTCAATATTTCTGGCTGTTGAAGGTTACAGTCACACCCCTAAAGGCGGTGACTAACAGTAAAGCATATCTAATAGTTAATTTGCTTTTCTTGTTTGACAGGGCAGAGTTCCAGGTGACGGTATTATCAGTTGGAGAGTTTCACATGTAGAAGAAATGATTTGTAATGTTTGGGGGTGGTTTAGCACACTGGGCTAAACTGCTGGCTTTTAAAAGCAGACCAAGGCAGGCCAGCAGCACAGTTCAATTCCCGTACTAGCCTCCCCGAACAGGAGCCGGAATGTGGCGACTAGGGGCTTTTCACAGTAACTTCATTGAAGCCTACTCGTGACAATAAGTGATTTTCATTTCATTTCATTTCATTTGGTCATTGATATTTCATGTGAGACTGTTGGATTGACACCAAATGTTTGAGGCATAATTTAATGTGCCCTTGTTTTGTTGGCATGAATACGATTTCCTCTAACATTTGCAACACTTGGCGTGCTGTACAGCAGTGTTTTTCACACTTTTTTGCCTGAGACCCATTTTTACTAATTGGCCATCCTTTGGGACCCATGCCGGCCGACCCTCAT
Source organism: Scyliorhinus canicula (assembly GCF_902713615.1). NCBI lineage: Eukaryota > Metazoa > Chordata > Chondrichthyes > Carcharhiniformes > Scyliorhinidae > Scyliorhinus > Scyliorhinus canicula. The sequence goes on along the minus strand of NC_052158.1, from coordinate 78,226,285 downwards.
GACACACGCAAGCCAACACCTACGACACATGCTGGCCGAACTTTACGACGCACCATTTTCACTTACCTTTATGCGACAGGTGAACCTGCTTGGTCCTCAGCACCTCACTTGCTTTGTTACTCAATGTTGCATTTCTGATAATGACTTCTGCTGATCCATTTAAGATCTCACTGAATCCGTTGTGAAAAATATAGAAGTTTGTCCTCGAATTCGCCATGTTTAGTCATCAAATGTCTTTGAAGTTTTGAAGATTTTAAACTTTCATTTGCCAGTGTTTCCCTGCATATAACACACGTGAACTTTGACTCATGATTCACAGTGGCACAATTAATAACCCATATTATTAATAACCCACTAATAACCCACCCATAATAACCCACTAGTCATATTTATGCTGCTTTGATCCTGTTTTCAGCTTCTTCTTCAAGGGTTGTTCACTAGAGGCCCTGGAGTTCATACCACCATTGCTGGCAGCTGCAAAATGGAGGAATCTCTCTCGCGCATCCAGAACAAGTGATGTCAGCATGTGGGGCGCGTGACCTGCTCTCTGCCGCCACTCCAGGCAGGCAGACTCCAGCGATTTAAAAAGAAACAGAACAAAAGGGAGAGATAGAGAACTGGAAGTGACACTCTCATCCTCTCTCAACTGTCAGCTACAAGAAGGAGGTACTGGACATCAGCAGAGTTTTCGCATTCCTTTTATGGAACTGGGAGCCTCCCAGCTACCTGCTGATAGAATTAAATATCAGAAAACTAAATGGTATACAACACTCACTCATGTTGATTGGATGTGTGCAGTGACTGAATTATGATCATGTGCAAAATTATCACCTAAAACCTTCTCACCATGACCATTCTAATACACGTCTTTAACCTCCCACAGGACCTTCAAGCATCCTGCAGGAAATCCAAGAGGACAAGATGTTTCCTCAGAGAAGGTCATTTGCCTTAAGGGTGCATCATCATAAGACTCATGTAGACTGTGCACCAGGTCAGATAGTCACTGTGTATTGGGATGTGCAAGCCAAATATTTCATGTCGTAGGCATCGTGTCAGAAGAGCCAATTTTCTTTTATTCATTCATGGGGTATGGGTGTCGCTGGCTAGGTCAGCATTTATTTCCCATCCCTAATTGCCCTTGGGAAGGTGGTGGTAAACTGCCTTCTTTAACTGCTGCGTTCCATGTTGTGTAGAAAGGCTTGCAGAGCTGTTAGGGAGGGAGTTCCAGGAGTTCAACGACAATGAAGGAAGGCGGTATATTCCAAGTCAGCATGGTGAGTGGTTTGGAGGGAAACATCCAGATAATGGTGTTCCCTTGCGTCTGTTGCCCTTGCCTTTTTAGAAGGTAGGGGTTGTGGGTTTGGGAGGTGCTGTCTAAGAATGCTTGGTGATTTCCTGCAGTGCAACTTGTAGATCGTACACACTGTTGCTACTGTATGTTGGTGGTAGAATGTTTGTGGAAGGGGTGCCAATCAAGTGGGCGGCTTTGTCCTCTATCGTATTGAATTTCTTGAGTGTTGTTGGAGCTGCACCCATTCAGGCAAGTGGGGAGAGCATTCCACCACACTCCTGAATTGTGCCTTGGTAAAATGCATTGGGCGGAATTCTCCACTCCCACGATGAATCGGGAAGGCCGTCGTGAACTCGGCCTCGGAGGCCGCTCCTAGCATCTTATTCACCCCCACCCGGGGGGCTAGGAGCGGCGCTCCGTATTCTCGGCCACCGGACCTTGATGCGACGGCAGTGCCGTCGTGACGTCAGCCGCGCATGCGCAGGTTGGCCGGCTCCAACCCGCGCATGCGCGGCTGACGTCACGACAGCTCCAACCCGTGCATGCAGGGTTGCCGTCTTCCCCTCCGCTGCCCCGCAAGACGTGGCGGCTTGATCTTGCGGGGCGGTGGAGGGGAAAGAGTGCATCTCTTGGAGACGCCGGCCCGACGATCGGTGGCACAGATCGCGGGCCAGTCCCCTCCCGAGCACGGCCGTGGTACTCACTCCCCTCTCCACCCCCCACAAGCCACAAACGAGCATCTGGCGCCCATGTTCACAACGGCAGCGACCAGGTGTGGTTGCCGCCATCGTGAACCGGTCGGGAACGGCAGGCCGCTCGGCCCATACGGGCCGGAGAATCGGCGGTTGCCGTGATAAACGGCGAGCGCCGATTCGGCGAGCTGGGGGGGGGGGGGGGCAGGGCAGCGTGTCGTGCATCGTCCGGCCCTCCCGCGATTCTCCCACCCGGCGTGGGGAGCGGAGAATTCCGCCCATTGTCTTGGTAACATGCCTAATTGACCATTGCTTACTTATTTGAATATGGTGGGCAGGCTGCTGATTTCAGAGCCCCCCTCACCATTTTAAGGGGGCGAGGTCATTGGTGAATGGGAAGCTGGGCATTCACCCTATTAGAAGTACCCCCCTCCATTGCTGGAATCACATCTGGTGGGCACAAGTAAAATGCAGCCCATGGAAGGAGCTAACTGCAAAGATGTTGAGGGTAGTTTGACTTTGACGACCACTGGTAAAGTATGGCCAGCAGGTCAACGTGACAACAGGTCTTGTTCCAGCAGGTTTTCAAAGAACAAAGAACAAAGAACAATAAAGCACAGGAACAGGCCCTTTGGCCCTCCAAGCCTGTGCAGGCCATGGTACCTGCCTAAACTAAAACGTACGGAGTCCATGTCGTTCCATTCCCACCCTATTCATTTATTTGTCAAGGTGCCCCTTAAATGCCTCTATCGTACTTGCTCCGACCACCTCCCCAGGCAGTGCATTCCATATATTTACCACCCACTGTGTAAAAAAAACTTGCCTCGCACATCTTTTCTAAACTTTTCCCCAAGCACTTTAAACCTATAACCCCTAGTACTTGACTCTCCTAACCTAGGAAAGAACATCTGACTATCCACTCTGTCCATGCCACTCGTAATCGTGTAGACCTCTATCCGGTTGCCTCTCAACCTCCATCGTTTCAGTGAGAACAGACCGAGTTTATCTAACCTCTGCTCATAGCTAATGCCCTCCATACCAGGCAACATCCTAGTAAACTGCTTCTGTACCCTCTCCAAAGCCTCCACATCCTTCTGGTAGTGTGGCAACCAGAATTGTACACAATATGAGACCTAACTAAGGTCCTGAACAGCTGCAACATGACTTGCCAATTTTTATATTCAATGCCCCGACCAATGAAGGCCAGCATGCCGTATGCCTTCTCGACCACCTGATCCACATGCGTTGCCACTTTCAGTGATTATTGGACATTCACGCCCAGATCTCTCTGCCTGTCAATACTCACAGAGTTCTACCATTTACTGTGTAATTCCTACAAGCATTGGACTTTCCAAAATGCATTACCTCATGCTTGCCTGAATTAAACTCCATCTGCTATTTCTCTGCCCAAGACTCCAACCCGTTTATATCCAGCTGTGTCCTCTGACAATCCTCTTCACTATCCGCAGTTCCATCAATTTTTGTGTCGTCTGCAAACTTACTAATCAGACCAGCTACATTTTCTTCCAAATCATTTATATACACCACGAACAACAAAGATCCCAGAACTGGTCCCACCTGGAGTGAGATCCTGAGAAGATCAGCATTTGTTGCCTATCAAACCTTAAACTGATTGGCTTACTAGGCCACTTCAGAGTGGCAGATAAGGGTCAACCACATTATTGTGGCTCTGGAGTTAAATATAGGCCAGTCTAAGTATGAACAGCAGATTTCCTTCACTGTAGGATGTTAGTGAAGTAAATGGGTTTTTGCAACAATCAATGATAAGTTTCATGGTCACCATTATTGAGACTGGTTTTCAATTCTAGATGTTATTGATTGAATTTTATATCCCACCAGCTGCCATGGGGGGATTTGAATCTGTGTCCCTGGAGCATTAGCCTGGTCCCCAGGATTACTAGTCCAGTGATATTCCCACTATGTCACCTTCTCAGCCTCCTGGGACACTGTTTTTTCAACATGTAGGAAGCTTATACTCTCCCTATAGACCATGTGGTGTAGGAGTAGCTTCCTTCAAGCTGCAGCTCTCTACTCATTTAGTTTTTCCTGTGAAGCAGCATGTCTGTGAGGAACTTGCTGTCACTGCTCCTCCTGCTGCAGTTACTATGGATGCTGCTGGTTAGTTTGATCCTTATTTATGACCCAAAGTAAAATAGCATAAACAAAGAACAAAGAACAAAGAAAATTACAGCACAGGAACAGGCCCTTAGGCCCTCCCAGCCTGCGCCGATCCAGATCCTTTATCTAAACCTGTCTCCTATTTTCCAAGGTCTACTTCCCTCTGTTCCCACCCATTCATATACCTGTCTAGATGCTTCTTAAATGATGCTATCGTGCCCGCCTCTACCACCTCCGCTGGTAAAGCGTTCCAGGCACCCACCACCCTCTGCGTAAAAAACTTTCCACGCACATCTCCCTTAAACTTTCCCCCTCTCACCTTGAAATTGTGACCCCTTGTAACTGACACCCCCACTCTTGGGAAAAGCTTGTTGCTATCCACCCTGTCCATACCTCTCATAATTTTGTAGACTTCAATCAGGTCCCCCCTCAACCTCCGTCTTTCCAACGAAAACAATCCTAATCTACTCAACCTTGCTTCATAAGAGGCATCCAAAAAATCGGAAGTCAAAAGTTTCAAAGTGCAGCGATAGGTACAAATCCAAAGTAACTTCCCACCACAAGCATTGCATTCAAGCCTTTTATACAACTTATGAAGTTTCAATACTTGTCTTCCTGGCATGTGTTCAGAAACGTAACTGTGTTCTGGCATTGCATTAACCCACGCATTCACAATTAAATTTCACAGATCATGTTAACACTGGTTTAGCTCAGTTGGCTGGACAGCTGGTCCATGATGCAGAGTGAGGACAACAGCACGGGTTCAATTCCCATACTGGCTGGGTTACTCATGAAGGCCTTGCCTTCTCAACCTTGCCTCTCGTCAGGCTGAATCGGCACCAATCAGCTTCCCCCCTCAAAGGGGAAAACAGCTATTGTCATCCGGGGCTATGGTGATTTTACTTTGATTAATGTCACTGCTGATGTTTGTTTTGTGCATTGAAATTAACGACCACCCCTCCTGAGGGAGTTCCTCACTTGCAGCCTAACACACTGCAATTAAATGCACATGCCGATGGGTTGGAGCAGGTTTCCTGATGCACTGTCCATTTCATCACCACCGCCAGCTTCCAAACCCACATGCTCTTATAAATTAGACTTCACCACAGTTGTTTCCAATAGGAAGTCACAAGCTAACAGCTTGTGTAAAATGGGTGTTACCTAGTATGGAAGCAGTGGAATGGTTCCCACGCTGCTTTTTGATTCCTGCCTGCCTCTGTTTCACTGGAAAACCAATGCAACTGGAGAGAGGAACCTATTTGATCATGGAATGCAATGATAGGGTTGGGCTTTCTGTTCAATAAAGACTTGACAATTCTCCATAGTTCATTGGAGCTCGTTTGAAAATTAAGTTAGCTTGGAATTGTCCTTCGGCCACCGGTGTGATAATAATAACATTTTATCTCATTGGGATTTAGTATGCAGTATTACATTTTTGTCCTTTTTGGTCATTCTATCTTCTCCATCTACCAAAACATTCCTGCATTGTTTCCTGCCAAGGCTGCAGTCCGTTTTTCATTCAATTTGAATTGTGATACAATGTGACGACATATTTGCTTGAATAGGGTATTGTATTGTACTAAATATGCTTGTTTGGTCTGAATCCAGAGCGGTCGATGAAATGCCAACCTGGAATAACAACTTCCTGCTTGAGATTACACTCACATATTGTATTTGATTTTCTATTCAAAACATCAAAGGAAATACAATCAAAATTATTGGTCAGACATGTCACCTGGTAATTGTACATGCATTTTTAACTGATACTGTGAGTTGGTAAACATTAGCTTAAAATGGGTGTTACCTTTTAGTCAAAGAATAAGTTGGCGCGATAGGGTCATTCTCAATTGTGAAGTGGACTGTAACATAGCCTTGTCTTTGTTCTTAGGCAATCCTCACTTTGCCAAGGAATTCTGTCCGAAGGATTCCAAGAAATTTGGTTTCCAATTATTTCTACTTGCGTTTTATTAAATGGAAGTCAGCACATTTCTAATATAGATTCTAGTCAGGCCAGATGGCTATAAACATTCTCGCTAACTGGTTGATTCATGCATAGCTCAGGAATCAGGGTTCTCAGATCCTGCAGCATCAGTGAGAAATGACAAACTGCCTTGTACAATATTATTGGTCTGATACTCATACAGAATATTCACAGAATCCAGTGAGGTAAGGAAAACATTAATTTTATTAGAATATCTCTTACTGAGGGCAGCACGGTGGCCTAGTGGTTAGCACAACCGCCTCACAGCGCTGAGGGCCCAGGTTCGATCCCGGCTCTGGGTCACTGTCCGTGTGGAGTTTGCACATTCTCCCCGTGTCTGCGTGGGTTTTGCCCCCACAACCCAAAAATGTGCAGAGTAGGTAGATTGGCCACGCTTAATTGCCCCTTAATTAGAAAAAATAATTGGGTAATCTAAATTTAAAAAAAAGAATATCTCTTACTGCAAGTTACATCTCAGTGTGAGGTCTACAAGAGAGAGAAAGATCATGTGATGATGTATATTGTCTTATTAGCATATCATGCAGTTAGGACCAACCCCTTGTACTGCACCTTGAAGGCCACACTTTGGGGCCAAACATACTTGTGTAATATATTATAAATTTACAATTGATTGTGTTGAGACAGCTGAGGTTTGCCAGGAGCCTAAACTGTGTGAAGCCAGAACATACCCCAGAGTCAAAATGATTCTTGCCTACAGTACATGATGGGCTATCAGGGCGGAATCTAAAACCTAGAGTAGGTTGTTGTGTGATCAGATGTGCGACTTTGCTAATGTTCATGAAGAGCTGTGGATTCCACCTGCTCGCTGCTGCCAGGCTGACCAACCTTAAAGGACCAATTGGATCATTGTGCATGCAAAGCATATGATTGTCTTTCAGAGAGTTACTACAATGTTCATATACATTTCCCATCTAAGTACAACATTGCATGTCAATGCATAACAAGAGAATGGTTCATGTATTTTTCTTGTCTCTCTTCCTCAATTGCATCTATGTGAATCGGCATAGGTTTACACCAGGACACACAATATGATATTTTGCTGTACAAATATAAATGTTGATATGAATTGAGGTGATTTCTACCCTCTTGTAGATCAGAGCAGCACTGACATTGAACCAGAATCTCTTTGGCAATTGGCTTGGATGTAAGTGACTTCTTCACAAAAAGAACTAATCATGCAGGAAGCGAAATGAAACACATCACTCCTACAGCATGGCATTAAATCCAGATTGTTGTGCCATATGAAATAGAAGCAAAAGTCTGCTTTACCATCCTCACCGGTTTGTGGTTACCACTTACAATCAGGCACAATATCAGTCTGCCATTAGGGTTGTACCAATATGGTGGCAGTGAATGGACAAAGAGAGTCTTCAAACCTTCCTGCCCTGACAGAAAGGGACACCATTATTTTTGTCGGTTCCATAGTCTGAAGTCGAGCTTCTTTCTGAGAACGATTCAGGCGTACACAAAAGAGTATATTCCCTTGGGTTAAAAACCCTGCTGAATGCTTGTGCTTGACTTTGTACACAAAATTCCCTCTGGTATATCAAACATGTACACAGTACCCATCGTAGAAGGAAATACTCCTTTGAGAATTAGACTAGGATATTCAAAAATGATATTAGAGGGATAGTAAGGTATAGAATAGACTTGAATGAGCCACAAATTCCAGATGGCATTGTCTCAGTGTGTATAGGAACTTAGTTGTTTTCAGTAAGATTACTTTATGTTTGCAGTTTTGTGTGCTTGACATTCACAGTTAACAAAAAAAAAAATCAACGCTGAAACAATTGATTCAGCTAACATTTCTGAGCATTATTTTTCTTGTTAATATTGCTTCTGGAAGCATGGAGTGTGTCTTCATTATTGAGGGGAAGGGAGGGCAAAAGGAGTTTACAATCACTTTAAGAATAAACCCAGAGAGATTTACTGCAGAAACAATGTTTCGTAGGCATTTAGATAAGAAACACCACGGGGGCGATTCTCCGAGCCTCGCGCTGGGCCGGAGAATCGCCGCAACCACGCCACGACGCCGGCGTGTTTGGCGCAGCGTCGGCCACGGGCCGCTGGAATCGGCCACTGATTCTCCGGCCCGGATGGGCCGAGCGGCCGCATCGATATTACAGAGTCCCGCCAGCGCCATTCACACCTGGTCGCTGCCGGCGGGAACTCTGCGCGAACGGTCGGGGGGCGGCCTGTGGGGTGTGGGGGCTCCTTTACCGGGGTGGGGCCTCCGATGGGGTCTGGCCCGCGATCAGGGCCCACCAATCAGTGGGCCGGCCTCACCCCTCCCGGGCCTACTTTCTGGCGCACCGGCCCCTGAACACCTATTCCATGTTGGTCGGGGCAGGCGCGCTAAAGAAGTCCCCCGCGCATGCGCGGGTTGGCGCGGCCCAACTGTGCATGCACGGGTTGGTGCGGTGCCCATTTGGCGCCGCGAAAGGAGGCTGGAGCCGCTCCAGTGACATGAACCGCTCCAGCGCCGTGCTGGCCCCCAGTGGGGGCCAGAATCGGTCGTACCCGGGCCCGGTTCACGCTGTCGGGAAACGCGACGGCGTTCACGACGGCACGGACACTTGGGTTCCATATTGGAGAATCGCCCCCTACTTTATTCAAACGAGCAACACAAGCCATGTATTTATTTTTCATCCTTTATAGTAATATACTATGACTTGTTGCAATCACCATGTACTGCTGACAGGCTTCTTGAATGTGGTTAAATTTCCAGATCAAAGACTTTTACAGAATCAACATTCCAATCAGAAGCCGCCAAATCAGCTATTTAGTTGTCAGAGATACTTGAAGAAAACATGCTTTGAAAGTTCAAGGATATTTTCAAAGACCTCCTTGTAAAAATTTCACGCCTGTTTATTGATTAACTACTACTTAAGGCCAATATTATCAAATTTTAACAACTAGGCATCAGATAACTGAGTCACCTGTTAAAAAGGTAAATGATTAGTTTCATAATCTCTCCCCATTCTACTCTTGGAAACTATTTTGTCCAATTATAGTGTCACCTAAATGACAGCAAAGAAATAATTAAGTTTTATCTTCTGTCAATGTAGTTATTGAATTTGCCTATGCGGTGGCTGTATGGATTGTGAGTCAGCACTTGGCCTATCCTTTCTTCCTCATCGAAACTTTGTCCTTTCTTCATGTGGATATCCTGACTGAGATTGAGAGCTCATTTTGTGGAGATTTCAATCAGGAAAGTGGAAGGATCAAGTGGCCATATAACTTCAGTGGTTCAATGCCACATAGCTGCGTCTTCTGCTTCAGCTACGGTAATTGATAAGGGAACACCTAAGGGATATTCTAGTGGCAGGTTTTAATTGACAAGATATATGGAGGTGGAACTCCTCAGGTGGATTGATTTCCTAAGTTAACATCTGCTCTTACAATGAATCTGACCGTACCTGACCTTGTAGCTATTAGACATACAAGGGTTCTGTGTGCGATCATGTACTGGAGGAGACCTTGGAGGTGATAAAATGGACAGAGGATAATCCCAAGACATGGCAAGCACGGTGTTGTGCTGGAACAGAATACAAATTCTGAATTTCAGAAATCAGCCATATATTGTCTATCCTCAGGTGAGTTTGAAAAGGTTGTGAGGGTCTTCTTGAACCTCTGAAATCCCTATAATGAAGATACTTCAAAGTATTATTCACCGGGGCATTCCAGTATTTTGACCCAATCATGAACATAGTAGCCGGGGTTCTCCAATCTGGAGTCTAAGTACTCTTCAACAGTAGAGATTTGGGACTAGCTCTCCTGGCACTGGGAGTGGGGTCCAAGTTTGAGTCACTCTCCTTAATGATGTAAATATATGCATGATGGAGAGCTTACTGGATTCCTTCGGAATCATGGTATCTCGATGTAGTATTTCCATTTCAAAGGTTGTCAGGGGATTTTAAGCCCATTCAAGTGTAATTGGCTTTTGAGGAAGCATCTGACATTTATAACAGCTGGTGCTTTGAAAACATTTGTCTGAGGCAGCAGATGTTAGGAAAGGTGAAGTGAAAATGTAGTGATTGTTCTGATGGAGTTCTCTCATGGGGGGTGATTGATAGGGGATCTGATGGGGCTGGTGGCGAGGACACCCCTCTGTAGCTTGTTAGCAGCAGAGGGGCATTTCATCATTGCCCTGACCCCTTTGACTCTCTCAGGCACCACTGCAGCAGGGCTGCACTTGGAAGAGTTCCCGATGAGAGAGTTGGAGCATCATGGTGTGGTGATATGTCTGTGCACAGATTTGTATATAGGTGGCAATCAATATATATAGTTATCAATACGACCTCCAACCAGCTGGTGATGGTAGAAATCTACCATGTGACTCAAGATATCCAGCAGTTGGTAGTAAGTCGTACACGAGGATAGTCGCACTAGAGGTAGCTCCAAGAGAATTCACTGAATTCATTTATTCATTACTGTTTGTATCATAGTTCGTTAGTTATCTTTCTACATGTACATCGTGTGAATAAATCATCTTACCAGTCAAAGAACGGGATATTCTGTGTTGATCTTTACCATGGTCGTAACACAGAACATAACATAGTACCAAGAGTGTCGAACAATTAAAGATAACAACTGAGAAGACGGAACAAAATAGGCTGAAGAAAGAAACAAGAAAATTCTTCCGCCTACCTGGTAAACAAAAGGCAACTGGAACTCAATGCAAGGAAAGACTATGAAGTTAGAGTTGGGAGGTATGAAGTCACCGGTAATGTAGATTAAAATTGGTCTGTTTTTAAGCAGCAATTCAGACTCTATGTTGCAGCTTTTGTCTGCAGGCACAGCCTGACAAGAGGTGTATTGTGTTGCTACTCACGGTAGCAAGTCTGCAAGCCATTGAAAGTTACAATGTCTTCATATTCAACAGCGAAGAGGAAAGTAAGAGCTTTGATGAAGTAATAAAGTGCTCTGATTGGCATTTCTCTCCGAAGAAAAATGAAACATTTGAACGTTATATATTTCGTATGCTCACCCAAAAATCAAGCTTATCTTCTTGATAGTTTTTTTAACCGACTTACGGTTGAAGGTGCAGTTCTGTAATTTTAGTACTTTAAAGTTGTCGATGATCCATGAGCAGATAGTGTTCGGGATATCAAATGGCAAGTTATGCGAAAGGCTGTTGAGGGAAGAAGACCTTTGATTAGTAAACGTTATCAAGGGTTTGTCATGCAAGTGAGCTAGCTGCACAGCAGATTAGTATGCTCAGCCTAAAAGATTTTGGTGCCAATCTGGAAGAAGAGTCCAGGGCCAACAGCACTGTGACGCAGTTGAATAAGAAACGTGGTCTCCGTGCGGGGGGCTATTTTAAGTGGCCGACTGGATCTGCCATTTTATGCCAGTAATGTGGCAATTGACATGGGCCACGGCAATGTCCAGCATTTGGGAACGTGTATTCCAAGTGTGGCCGAACAAATCATTTTGCGAAACAATGTTTACACGTCCAGAAGTGCACCAAACAGGATCAGTCAACACGATGGATGAGATATCTATTGAAGACCTGTTTTTTGTTGATCTGATTTCGACATGGGCACACAACAGAAGTCACATCATACCATTTTCCATTGTAGACACGGAACGCAAGTCCATCATAAGAATGGACGCGTGTGAGGCTCTGAACCGAGTTGAGCGGCTGTACATTCCAGACAGTGCTGCGACAGAGGATCATTGCGACTGGCAACGAGATATAATGGCGTAGTTATCCAATGAGGTATAAGCAAAAGTCAAAGTGGAGGAAGATAAACCAGATGAAAAGATGGAGGATTCAAAGGGAATTCCAGAATTCTTGTCAACAGTCTACAAAAATGAGGATTCGCTCAGTGGCATGACACAGGAGCATGATGAGCCTATCTTAAAGCATCTATAAGATTTAAACGTAAAATGTTCAGAGCCTGGAGTTTAAGTTTAAACCAAATGAGTATTTCACAAATGAGATACTCACAAAATCATACCAGATGGAGTCACAGCCTGACGAGTTAGACTTTCTCGTATTTGATGAACCAGAAATCACGGGATGCACAGGGTGCCAGATCAACTGGAAGAATGGAAAAATCATTGCATTAAAAACCATTAAAATGAAGCAGAAGCATAAGGGTCGGGGCACTGGTCGAACAGTTATGAAAACTGTACCAAATAACTCTTTCTTCAACTTCTTCACTCCTCCTGAAGTTCCAGAGCATGGAGAGCTGGATGAAAGTTCTGCAGCAAGACTCGCTGCTGACTTTGAAATTGGTCACTTCTTGTGTGAACACTTAATTCCACGTGCACTGTCATACTTTACAGCAGAAACTATTGCAGGTGAGGATGACTACGATGATGATTACGATGATGATAATTACGATGACCATGATTATGATGAGGAAAGTGAAGACTCCAATGATGAGCCAGAAGGGGACAACTATGAAATGCTATTCAGTTGGTTTGGTGGTAGTTGCAAGGTGATCAAAAGGGGTGCCTAATCTGCGCAGGATAACGATAAGTGTGAAAGCTCTAAGATGGCATGTGCAGAGGCTGAAAGTAAGATTTCAGCAGCAGATACATCAGTTGAGAACAAATCAACTGCGAAAGCCAACTGGTAACTGAAGACATAATCCCCTTTTTGGAGAATTTGGCTCCAGAACAATATGATGAATCATCCTATGGCCACGGAATGATTCCTACAGTGGCCAACACTTGAGGCCAGTCAAACAAAAGACTCGCAGGAATAACATATGGATACATCTTTGTCCAGTTCCCCAACAAAAGACCAAGTGTGTATCATTATATCAGATGAGGATGAGACACCAATCAGTTCTCCAACAAAAGAAGAAGCATATATCGTCATATCAAAAGAGAATGAGCCTCTAATTGAGGTTAAAACACAAAATCAAAAAGCAACGCCTAATGTTGAGGACATTGATCCAGCTAGGACACCGGAATGCAAGGGTGTGCACATCAATCCTGAAGTTGCAGACTTGCCTGCAACTGCAAAAGCATCCAACAGTATGCCAACAGTGGATGCCTCACCAGTTGAGGGGCATGCAGCACAGTGTTCAAGCTCCAGCACCATAGATCAACCAGACCTCCTCAATTTAACAACGGCCCCAGAATCACCCATTGTGACAGAAGAATCAGAGTCAGCTTTCACAGCAAAAGATCAAGAAGCAGCTATTGCAACAAGGTATCTGGAACTGGCTAATCCCATGGCAGAGTCCAGCAGCAACCACTAGAGTCAAAAAGAAAAGGAGTGCGATCAGCGGATCATTCAAAGGAGAAGGAAGGTGAAGAGAAGAAGGGTTGAGGACACAGTTGGCCGACCGGGTAGCCCCTGTGACAGTGAAGACACAAGCATCAGCAGTATGGCCAATATACAAGAAAACACACGGAGATGGAAAAGGAAGCATTGCTTCGAAAGGTTAAAAAAGTTGGTGATGCAGAAAATGCCAGCCAGGAAACTGCTCTTCCGAAAGTTGAAGCGAGATTGAGTATCCGGTCAAGGTTTAGAAGACCAACGGGACAATGTCGTTTAGAATGCGTTATAAACTGTGCACAAGGGACACATTTAAAATAATCAGGCATATCATATTTTGTAAAGCACAGTTACATTTGTAGTGTGACCTGTTTCAGATCATGTTTTGTAAAGCACAGCTACATTTGTATGTAAACGTTAATACTTCCAGAGGAAGGGGGATGGGGTGATGTGCCTGTGCACAGGTTTGTATATACCTGTCTGTCAATGTATATAGTTATCTATGAGACCTCCAACCAGCTGGTTGGGATGGACATCTACCATTTGACTCAAGATATCTGGCAGTTGGTAATAAGTCATACAAGAGGCTGGTCACACTATCACTGAATTCATTTATTCGTTGTTGTTTGTATCATAGTTCATCAGTTATCTTTCCATGTGTTCATCTTGTTAATAAATCATCTTACCAGTCAAAGAACTGGATGTTCTGTGTTGATCTTTACCATGGCCAGAACACAGGACATAATACATGGTGGTGGGGAGGGGGTTGGGGTGGAGAGACTCAGGCTTCAAGCCAGTTAATTGCATGCATATGCATGTTTAACATTGATTTACATGCTCCTGCCGGCACGGGGCTGGTAGCAGGCTGCCGCTGCCAGCGGAGGATTGGAGCATAGCTATCGGTTTGGCGCATGGCGCCAATCCTGCTTTTCGGGTGAACCACCGTCCTCTGTCTGATCGAGATTCCCAACACCGGTATCGGGCAATGGAGAATCCACCCCAATATGTTTTCCTAGTCAGGATAATGTGTGACCCAGAGTTTCCATGCTCCTGTTGCCCTTTTGCTTCTCAGTTTGTTTGGGTAGTGTTGCCAAAGAAGACATGGCAAGTTGCTGCAGTGTGCCCTGTAGATAATACATGCAGCAATATTTCATTGGTGATGCAGGATGAAGATGTTTAATTAAATGACTGGGCTACCAATTATGAGGACTTGTGTCAAATGTTGTGCTCTGTATTGTTAAATATAAATGGTGCCCTTATAATGTTCAATGCTTCACAAGGGGTAACATTAATTTTCAACATTGTATATTTTTTGCAATACTGCAGTAAAGTTGAGCAAATCTGACTGTGTCTTTATTTTGGCAAATGAGAATTAATTTTGACAAGATAAAATCAAATGCTCATACAAACCTTAATGCATCAAATTCTAGGCAAGTGTATTACTTTTAATTCATTGTTTCCGCAAGGTTATTGGATGTATAGTTGTAGTTGATTTAAAAAAAAAAGTATAGCTAAAAATATTTATTACTTTTGCAACTACCCTGTAATCAACTATGGGCGGGATTCTCTGTTAACCAATGCCATATTCGGCAAAGGTGATTCGGTGGAGAATCTGTTCCGATGCCAAATCCGCGGCAGGCGCCGATTTGACGTCAAATCGCAATACTCCAGCAGCCCGACAATGACATCAATGCATTCCGTAACTCACGTACAGTCAACACCATTTTCATTAACAGGTCTGACCCGGTATTCTCCGGGGTCTCCGCAAATCTCCGCCTCCGATTGGCCGAATTCCCGACGGCGCGGTTCACTTGTGCTTTTATAAACCATGAAACCAGTTTGGTGGCTGCTGAGGGAGAGAGACGGGGTACGGAAGATGTTCAACATTGCTATAGTTTGCTAACAGTTGTGCCTCTGGCCGGGGACTTCTGCCAAGGCCAGGGGGGGAGTAGTGGGGGGTTAGCCAGGAAGTGGACTGTGGGGCCGGGGTGGACGGGCACGGAACACCGTTGTTGCAGCAGGCAAGGCAGCTAGGCACACTGCTAACAGACCACTTTAAACTTAGTGCCATGGGTCATATAGGTGTCCTCCCCAAGCCACCCCTCTGGCCCCAGCCGATGTATCAGCTGTATGGGCACGCTCCAGCGCAACCAGTGCCATCTTCTTGTCTGGGATAGTGTGCGTGGGGATTGTAATGTGTATGTGCGGCTGCAGCTTGTCAGCCTCCCGAGTATTGATCACGGACCCAGCGTACCCTGCACTGTTTTTCATTGGAATCGAGTTTGTTCCATGGGGCGCCGGTGCAAGCCCCTTAACGGTAAAGGAATCGGTGCAGGTGAGGCGCCAGTTTTTCTATCATGAAAGTCCACAGATTCTGCGCTGGCGTGGACACTTAGTCTCAGAAACAGAGAATCCCACCCTATATATCGTGTAACCAAAACTCTGAATCCCCTCAGATCTATGTTGTCAGCTTCAAAAATCCACAAGAATTTAAGAAAGTGATTTTTGATAAATACTGTAGATGCTGAAAGTTTGAGATAAAAACAGAAAATGCTTGAAATACTTAGCAGGTCAGTTCTGTGGAGAGTTAACGCTTCATCTCAATAGGCTCTGTTGGAACGTTATTGACCTGAAATATCACTGTTATATCTCTCTCCTCAGATGTCCGGTCCTCTGAGTTTTTCCAGCATTTTCTGTTTTTGAAATAGCCGCATTGAAGTGAAAAACATTCTTTAGAGATAGTTACACCACTTTAAAAATTGTAGACTGTGCTCTCCTGCTAAATCTTGCTTGAGGGATATAAAGATTAAGATACTTTTATCGACCAGCCAATGAACTGTTAACATAGGAGAATGATACAAAACTTGTGGAAGACTTTCTGATCATATTTTTCTCTCTCACAAGACTTCCAGTACCAGAACTACATCTGAAATTGGTGAGATGCATTAACTATATAAAAAAGTCCTGTCTGCACTATAATTAACAGACTGTCAGGAGGGAGAGGTTTCTGGTACAGTCAGTACCAGCAAGAGCTCAATATCAGTGGGCCAGCTTAATCTTTGATGTCACATTTCCTGTCGAGCAGCCTATTCTCCAAATCTTGGCAAAGACGGATGAAAATTAGAAAACTGGGAGTATTCCATTTTTATTGTTAACACCAAGCAGTAGATAAAATAAATGTAAGCAGGAGGATCCTGTCCCAGGCACCAATGATGTGCGGATCATGGCCATCCAGCTGGAAAATATATTCCAACGCTATCTGGAACCTTTGAGGGGCCCTTTCCTCCCACTTTGCTCAAAGCTCTTAATGTAAAACTTGATGCAGCTGGAAATGTGTCAGAAAATGTTGTAGAAATATTTAAAAATCTAAAAGGCAATCGTTGGTGTGAAAAATTCAATGAGACTAGCATCAGAAACCAAAACAACTTGGATTTATATATTGCCTATATATTTCAAGGCACTTCACAGGAGCGTTTAGCTCAGTGGGCTAGACAGCTGGTTTGTGATGCAGAACAAGGCCAGCAGTGCGGGTTCAATTTCCTTACCAACTCACCCGAACAGGCGCCGGAATGTGGCGACTAGGAGCTTTTCACAGTAACTTCACACTTGTGACAATAAAAGGTCATTATTAGCATTATGATTATGACCAAACAAACTTAGACACCGAACAATACAAATAAATATTGAGAGAGGTTCATTAATTGTTTATCTTTGTGTTTAATTTATGCAGATGATTGTCATGAACCGAGACTACACTTGTGATAAAAAGGAAAAGAGTGAATTTGTGGTTGTTGGGTAAGGAGATGCATGTCCATAAATAAATGCTTATAAAAGGTGTGTAAAGATTGGTTCTCCATCTGGCTTTCCCGAGTTATAACATGGTCGCAGGTGATGGTTGCTAAGAGGGGATGTTGCAAACTAAGAAAAAGAAAATCTGACGTAGATCTAAAATCCTATTGGCCATTGTACAGAATGGCAGGAAACAAGTGTACATTGTCAGGGTATGATTACTGTCTGATGTTCTTCCAGTCTGAATCACATGATCAATGATTGGACGAGGTGTACGTGGAGATAGGTTAAGTTCCCTATCAAAGAGGAAACAATATATGGCATTGGCATTATTGATTCTTACCAGGAGTAAATCAGAAATAAATTTGGGGCGGGATTCCCCCCCTCCCCCCTCCCCCCCCTCCCCCCTCCCACCCCTCCCTCCCATCCATGGCGTATTTCCAATGCCGGAGGAGGATCGCCATTGGCTGCCGGCGGGATCTTCAGGTCTCGCTGATGTCCATCTTTGGTATTTTGTGTGGCCCAGCTGTCCCTCCGAGGGGAGGGCCGCCTTTGGCGGGACCAGATCATCCCACCAGCAGGAAGGGCCGGAAAATCACATCCAAAGTATTTTGTGAAATGGATGCTTGTCAATTGGAGAATAATGACGGTTCAGATTTTCAATTAGAAGACTTAATGAAATCTACAAGAAGAGTAATATGTTAAATGCCTCTGTGAACTGGTTAGATATTGCTAGATATTGGAAATGAGAGTCATTCCATGGAACAATATACCATGGACTTTAGCAGATTGTATAAATGATCGACAAAATTTGATTTGGGGATCTCTGGATTGGTTCTAGTGTTTACTGTATTATGGGTTTGGGTTTAGAGAACACCAAATATATTATGGAGTTCACCTGACTCACAACTTTTCATAGAGTTTGGTTATGGGGCGCACAAGGGCCCACTTCACAGATGTGATGCAACAGAGAACTAAAAGTATTTTTAAACAAAAACAATGTTTATTCTATGAATCCAGTTAACATTTTATAAACACACAGTAAACATCTCACCAACTAGCAACACTGACAACCCCTCAAAAAAAAATACAGTACTCTATAGATAACCCTTCATAACTTTCCAAACAACATCCATAAGTCAAAAAACCCTTTTTAACAAAGACAGTAGGTTTGCATTCCTTACAGAAACAGGTATCACTTTGAAATCACCAAGTGATCTGGAGACATTCTTTAGATTGCACAGAGAGATCAATACACACATCCACTTGCTTTGAATACAGCTCTCCAACTGAAAGCAAAACTAAACAGAGCCAAAAAGAGCTCCCGGCTCAAAATGAAAGTAAAAAGCAGAGCAGAGCTCAGCTCCACCCACACAATGACATCACTGCAGCCACTTAACGTGACATTCACATGACAATCGGTCAGAGCTGAGGTGTGTCATGTGGACAGTGGCTTAAGCTAGTATTTAGTTCTCGAAGAAGGACCCTGATGGGTGCCTACTTCCTTGAAAAGAATGCTGAGGCCTTAGACATTTCCTTCAACCTTCATGGAACAAATTATATATTCTAAGGTGACAACAAAGAATAGAAGACTTAGTGATTGCCAGAATTGGAAATAGTTCAGATGCAGTCATCCATATAATGGAAGGATTGAAGACAGGCAGAATGAAGATGAGAGCATGTTTAGCAGATTTGGCTTTTATAGCAGTAGGCTAAATTAGAACAGCAATAATAGGCGAAGGAATCTGCTGAGCTACCCAAAATGGAGAGTAGGGTCTTTGAAATAACTCACGATGAAGAGAACACTGAAGAAGAGGCCAAAGACAATGATGAATATGAACAAATTAAGGAAGTTTAGTCCTGTGAGAATTTGTTAGCTGTAGGCTCCTCCAACTGCACTCTGCTAGGCATTGCCTGGAGTTCAAAGGAATATGGGATAGGTTGGTCAAGGTTCACTATGCAGTGAGGGTTAATGAAAGTGTAATTAATAAAAAACATAATTTCCTTTAGCTTTAGTGATGATGAAAAACTGAGGTCACGAAGGAGAGTTATAATTGCATGGAAAATGGCTGGATTAAGCCATTTTAGGAGCACTGATGTCATCTCCAGTGAAATACCTATTCTGTTCAGCAAACCTTCTATGCAAAGGGCACAAATGAAACTTGACACGGAGCATGATAAGGAAATTCTTTTTAGAAAGTCAGTTGATCTGCAGTTTACCCATTATTACATTATTGGATCCTTTTTTAACAAAACCTAATGTTTCTTATCAGACTGTTGTACTAATGGCATCAGGTGATAATAATCAGAGAGAAACAAACAAGTTACACAGTTTGTTCACCCCTCTTGTCAAAGGGATATCATTAAATTTCTGAATGATAATGGAAGCAAATTTGCCAATGACGAGTTCGGAAAACATTGACGTCACGTCATGAAACGCCTTTTCATCAATGGCCTGTGTGAAAGAAATTATGCAATGATCAATCAAATGTTGCATAAAGTTATGATCAGCCAAACTGCAAGTAGACAATGACTCTGGCAAAGAAAATTGATGTAAAGAATTCACTCCAGATGCTTGGAGGATATAATCCCTATCAATTAGTTGATGGGCAAAATCCCAAATTGCCTTCTGTGCTCTGCAAATAAGTCCTGCTGCTGTGGAAAATACTGTAATGAATTCCATTTTCTCTGCATATTGAATCTTTTACATGCAGGGAAATTAGTTTTCATCAAGGCTGAGGGTTTCCGATTTGGAAAATACTGAGGTAGCGCATAAAGCCATCTGAGACAGAATTTAATTCAAGGGTATTTGATCTACTCTAAAATAGAGGATTATAGGAATGGAAAGGCTCTGGTCATGATGATAAGACAGTCCTTATCAAACATGGCAATCAAAATGTTAAGAATCATTCGTTATGATCAATTCGAATTCATTATAAAACCTCAGACGCTGAGCAGCTGATAGAAGTAAATCAGGCACCTTTTACCTCAAGCACTCCTGGGATGAGGGTCCTGAGGAACAGAATGCAATAGATTATAGGTTGGACAGTGATAATATGCATGATCATGTTCATGACAGAGCTTTCACATCCACATACTTATGCCCCTATAATTGGTGAGGAGGTGTATGTGTGTTATGTTTATCTCTGGAAATAAATGCTTGTAAAATTATGCAAAGATTGGCTTCAGTCTATTCATTCACTATCTGGGCTTTCTGGAATAGAACACAGGTCAAATAAAAGCTTGGCAGAGAGGTAGGATAAAGGGGTAGGGCGGACATGATGTAGGGTGGAATCTTGTTGAGGTGTTATGGTCTCGCCTGCTGGAGAGCTGACGACAGGCCCACGCTGTCCCTTTTCAGGAAGGCCTGCTGAACCACAAGCCAATCAGGCAGTGGAAGATCCACCAGCAGGCTTTCCCTTGCAATCCAGACTCCAGGCTGGAGGTCTCACCGTCTCCCAATCAGTGGATGGCAGCTCTTGTGCTCCATATCGCACAGCTGGTTGCTGCAGGAAAAATCCATATCCAAGTCCCCGAATTGATGAGTGACCCAGGACACAAGTAAATAATGTGTTGTGGGGGGTGGGGGATTTGTGGGGTGGGAGTCACTGGCCGATGAATGGAGCGGGGTCACTAACAAGGGCAGGGTGATGACTCTCAGCAGGTTCCTTCATCCTAATATTGAGTCCCTCAATTTGGCACTGAGTGTATTTGAATGAGGGATCCATTCCTCCCGCATGCCCCCCACCCCAGAGGTGACAAGGTGGTTGTACAATTTTACCTGTCAGACACACTGTATGTCAACAGGCCTGCCCGTCACTGAATTAACGCTAGTGGAGGTGGGATGAGGCACTTAGATAGTCAATAATTGGACACTTAAGGATCTCAATATGCAAAGACTCCATGGTCTGAATTCATAAACATATTCTATTTTCATTACTTGTTAATCATTGATTATTACTTGAATTACCCAGAGGTTTATAGAACTCCAGTTCATCAGCAGTAATCAAAGCCACAAAGGAAATGTTTGCTCGACTTGTATTCCGCTCACAGTTATGACTGACAATGGTCCATGCTTCGACAGCTGCGAGTGGATGGATTGTTTTTGAAGCAGTTTGATTTTGAACACGTCTAGCCCATTATATCCACAATCAAACTTAAAAGCAGGTAAAGGTGTTCACATTGTGAATAAACTACTGAAGAAATGAATAGATTCAGGTAGTGATCCATTTCTAGCCCTACTACGTTATAGAGCTACTCAGCTAGCTGCAGGGTTATCGGCAATTGCTGATGAATCAACAGCTTTGCACAGCATTACCGTATTTAGAATTAGCAGATCCTGACACTGAAGATGTTATAAACAAAATGAAGAGGAACAAACACCGGAACAACAGCATTATGACAGGACAGCTAAAGAACTAGGTGATCATGTCAGAGTACAAATTCCCGCTGGAGGATGGTCATTTATGGCACGTAGGAACATAGAGCATGGAACATTACAGCGCAGTACAGGCCCTTCGGCCCTCGATGTTGCGCAGACCTGTGAAACCAATCTAAAGCCCATTTACATTATTCCCTTATCATCCATATGTTTATCCAATGACCATTTAAATGCCCTTAATGTTGGTGAGCCAGACAGCTCCACATTCATAAGTCGTGATGACTGATGAAGGTTCTATTCTCAGAAGAAACAGGAGAGCACTTCTGAAAGTCAAGTCAATTCAACCAATATTTCAGAATACTGAGTTAATTGCAAAACTACTCAAAGCTACAACTTCGAGAACACAAAATCGAGACGTGGTTACTACGGAAATGTCAGAAACATCTGATTCAGAACCATCAAGATTCAGAAGCTCAACTTGAACCAGACGAAAGCCAGACAGACTCACTCTATGAACTGTAAAAAGTTGATAACTTATTGTTAATGTAACAATATGCATTTACATGTACAGATCACGCATTGCCTACCGTGTATAAATGTTTGTGATGATGTACAATCATCTTCAAAGAAAGGGGGATGTAACAATATGTGTATTGTAAGGAATACAAAGGGTTAACAAAAAGGTAATAATACTTCTCACCACCAGATGGCGATAAAGAGCAGTCGTATAAATATCATGGGTGGGATTCTCTGATCCTGAGGCTGAGTGTTGACGCCATCGTAGATGCCGTCGCGTTTTACGACAGCATCAACAGGCCCCCAGGAGCAGCGATTCCAAGCCCTTCAGGAGGTCAGCATGGCACTGGAGCAACCCACGCCTCTCCAGCTGCCGATACCGGCCTCAAATGTGCGCTGTGGGTCTACGCATGCGACCGCGATTGCACACATGCGCGGTGGCTTCCTTCTCCGCGCCGGCCCCGACGCAATATGGCATAGAGCTACAGGAACCGGCATCCAGAGACTTCACCATGCAGGCACGGCAGCACAGTGGTTAGCACTGTTGCTTCACTGTGCCAGGGTCTCAGGTTCGATTCCCGGCTTGGGTCATTGTCTGTGTGGAGTCTGCACGTTCTGACCATGTCTGCGTGGGTTTGCACTGGGTGCTCCGATTTCCTCACTCAAATCCCAAAAGATGAGCTATTAGGTGAATTGAACATTCTGAATTGTCCCTCTGTGTACCCGAACAGGCGCCAGGATTTGGCAACGAGAGGCTTTTCACAGTAACTTCATTGCAGTGTTAATGCAAGCCTAATTGTGACAATAAAGAGAATTTTTAAAAATCTATTTTCTTCCAGTGACGTCACCAGGGATCGGATTTCTTCCAGATACTTCACCATGGATCCGTCTTCTTCTGGAGAATTCACCAGGGATCAAACTTCCTCCAGAGAATTCACCAGGGATCAAACTTCCTCCAGAGAATTCACCAGGGATCAATCCTCTTCCAGAGACTTCACCACGGATCGGACTCCTTCCAGAGACTTCACCATAGGATCAAACTTCTTCCAGAGGCTTTACCATGGGATCAAGCCTCTTCCAGAGACTTCAAAGTGGGATCGGACTTCTTCCAGAGACTTCACCAGGGATTAAACGTCTCCCGGAGACTTCACCAAGGATCAAACTTCTTCCAGAGACTTCATCAGGGATCAAACGTCTTCCAGAGACTTCACCTTTGGATCAAACCTCTCCCAGAGACTTCACCATGGGATCGGACCTCTTCCAGAGACCACCAGGAATTGAACTTCTTACAGAGACTTCACCAGGGATGAAACCTCTTCCAGTGACTTTAGCTAGGGATTGGACTTCTTCCGGAGACTTCACCATGGGATCAAACTTCTTCCAGAGACTTCACCAGGGATCGGACGTCTTCCAGAGACTTCACCATGGGATCAAACTTCTTCCAGAGACTTCACCAGGGATCGGACGTCTTCCAGAGACTTCACCATGGGATCAAACTTCTTCCAGAGACCACCATGGGATCAAACTTCCTCTGGAGACTTCACCAGGGGTCAAACTTCTTCCAGAGACTTCACCAGGGGTCAAACTTCTTCCAGAGACTTCACTAGGGATCGGACCTCTTCCAGAGACTTCGCCAGGGATAAAACTTCTTCTAGAGACTTCACCAGGGATCAAACTTCTTCCAGAGATTCACCTTTGGATCAAGCCTCTACCAGAGACTTCACCATGGGATTGGACCTCTCCCCGAGACTTCACCATGGGATCGGACCTCTTCCAGAGACCACCAGGAATTGAACTTCTTACAGAGACTTCACCAGGGATGAAACCTCTTCCAGTGACTTTAGCTAGGGATTGGACTTCTTCCGGAGACTTCACCAGGGGGCAAACTTCTTCCAGAGACTTCACCAGGGGTCAACTTCTTCCAGAGACTTCACTAGGGATCGGACCTCTTCCAGAGACTTCGCCAGGGATAAAACTTCTTCTAGAGACTTCACCAGGGATCAAACTTCTTCCAGAGATTCACCTTTGGATCAGACCTCTACCAGAGACTTCACCATGGGATCGGACCTCTCCCCGAGACTTCAACAGGCATTGAACTTCTTCCAGAGACTTCACCAGGGATCAAACTTCTTCCACAGACTTCACCAGGAATGAAAACTCTTCCGGAGACGTCACCAGGAATTGAACTTCTTCCAGAGACGTCACCAGGGATCCAACTTCTTCTGGAGACTTCACCATAGGATCAAACCTCTTCCAGAGACCACCAGGAATTGAACTTCTTACAGAGACTTCACCAGGGATGAAGCCTCTTCCAGTGACTTTAGCTAGGGATTGGACTTCTTCCGGAGACTTCACCATGGGATCAAACTTCTTCCAGAGACTTCACCTGGGATCGGAAGTCTTCCAGAGACTTCACCATGGGATCAAACTTCTTCCAGAGACTTCACCAGGGATCGGACGTCTTCCAGAGACTTCACCATGGGATCAAACTTCTTCCAGAGACTTCACCAGGGATCGGACGTCTTCCAGAGACTTCACCATGGGATCAAACTTCTTCCAGAGACCACCATGGGATCAAACTTCCTCTGGAGACTTCACCAGGGGTCAAACTTCTTCCAGAGACTTCACCAGGGGTCAAACTTCTTCCAGAGACTTCACTAGGGATCGGACCTCTTCCAGAGACTTCGCCAGGGATAAAACTTCTTCTAGAGACTTCACCAGGGATCAAACTTCTTCCAGAGATTCACCTTTGGATCAGACCTCTACCAGAGACTTCACCATGGGATCGGACCTCTCCCCGAGACTTCAGCAGGCATTGAACTTCTTCCAGAGACTTCACCAGGGATCAAACTTCTTCCACAGACTTCACCAGGAATGAAAACTCTTCCGGAGACGTCACCAGGAATTGAACTTCTTCCAGAGACGTCACCAGGGATCCAACTTCTTCTGGAGACTTCACTAGGGATCAAACTTCATCCAGAGACTTCACCAGGAATGAAACCTCTTCCGGAGACTTCACCAGAAATTGAACTTCTTCCGGAGACTTCACCAGGGATCAAACTTCTTCCACAGACTTCACCAGGGATCAAACTTCTTCCAGAGACTTCACCAGGGATCAAACTTCTTCCAGAGACGTCACCAGGGATCCGACTTCTTATGGAGACTTCACCAGGGATCAAACTTCTTCTGGCGATTTGCCATGGGATCAAACCTCTTCCGGAGATTCGCCATGGGATCAAACATGTTCCGGTGACTTCACCATGGGATCAAATTTCTTTCAGGGATTTTGTCGGGGGAATCCCTGAGGTGCCGGATGGAAGGCCACAGGAGTTTCTGATGGGTGGTGAAGAAGTTGGGGAGGGAGGAGTGTAGAGTGTGAATGGTTTGAACGGGTGTGGGAAAATGTCTGGGTTTACGTGCCCACAGAGAGGGATCTGCGGGTCAATACTTGAGTCCAGGGGAGAAAACCCAGGGTGGACATGATAGCCCTCCTATGGTAGGCATATGGAGCTGATACAATGGGAGATTGAGGGTCTGATGGTGTCAGGTGAAGGAGCGGCAAGTGTTGTTAGTGGAGACACAGAGATTGACACGGACAATGGGGTAGGCAGAAGAAGGCCGCGAATATCAATGGGAATGGGGGTGGAATGCTTGAGAAGGAAGGGAATGTACATGTTCACCGAAGCACTCTGGAAGAAAAAGGGTTTGGGCTGGAAGGTGACATGGTCAAAAAAAATACCAGGTGGATCAATGATGGTGAGGCAAAGGACATGGGTGACTAGGGGAGGGGACATGATGATGGGGAAACTCATCATGTGTATGACTATTACCATGATGGGCAAATTAAAAATGAGCAGGACCTTGTGTTGGATGGGCACTGGGGCTACATGGGAGTTGGGTGAAACTGCAAGTCATCTAGCCGGACTCTGAAAGGAAACTGCAGCAGGCAGTATTGAATATGTTCGGGGCCAATGGGAGGTGGGTTTGATGGATGGAGTCTCGGTATGTGTGGGCCAGTGCTTGCATGAAGCTCTGAAAGTTCCTTCTCCTTGCAGATGTACTCATGGGGTTGGTTGTGTGCAGGAGAGCTGCTTGAGTGGTGGTGTGGAGAAATGGAGGTGCTCACAAAGACTTTAGGAGGATGCTGAAAAAACTGTAAACATCATACTGTGAAAATAAATATATTTGCAGACGTTTAATTTGTGGCAATTATGTGTCCCACCTGTGCAACTCATTGTGATCAGAATTTCCTGTTTTTCTTGGCCTACCACTTCCTCTAGGTACTGTCGTGACATCCACAACAGGGGTGAAGGCAGCTTGTCGACTCATTTGCCCTATTATTTAGATGAACATCCTATGGCGGTTAACCGCTGGATTACTGGGTCCTAGCTTTCTTTGGCTGTCCTCATGTGCTCCCTCTGTGTTATCAGAGGACGAGGTTGAAGGGGTCTCAGACAATGGGATGCGGAGGGTGAGGACAACTTTTGAGAGTCCTGAGTGGATGATCCACTGGTGTCC
Organism: Scyliorhinus canicula; assembly: GCF_902713615.1. Lineage (NCBI taxonomy): Eukaryota > Metazoa > Chordata > Chondrichthyes > Carcharhiniformes > Scyliorhinidae > Scyliorhinus > Scyliorhinus canicula. The sequence goes on along the minus strand of NC_052158.1, from coordinate 78,199,714 downwards.
AGCTGCCCATCTCCCTCCATTTGAGTACCAATGGCTTGACACCTTGAGTGGAAGGAGCACTTGGAGGGAAGACGTGTTGCCCCTTCATCCTCTTGTATTGCTACTGCAGGAATTATTCACCCATGGCTGCCACAATGGAGTGTAGGTCTGCACACATCTCTGACAGAAATGGCATTGTGCTGGACAAGAGTCTCCATGGCATCAACCATCCTCCTCATGGAGGCCTCAGTGTGCGCACATGTGGGCAGCATGTCATCAGAGAGCAGGCAGATGGACTACCAGCTGAATGTGCCTCCTCTTGCTATGGACCCATACTGTGTGATGACGTACAGATTGTAACACCCTTCTTAACCTTTCACTAATGCCCACCAAGGTGCGTGTTCCTGGAAGGTGCAAGTGTCTGCTGTGATGCCTCTACAGTTGTATAGCTATCGGGCGGGATTCTCCGTAACCCGATTCCGAAATCGGGATCAGCGATCGGGCGGAGAATGGTTTCTGAGGCTGATTCGGGGCAGGGGTGGTTTGACGCCTGGTCGCGATGCTCCGCCCCCTCCAAACCTGCATCATCCTAATGTGCACCGCACGCAGTCGCAAGGCCATTGGCGCTTCATCAGCACAGGCCACATGTGGTCGCAGCGGTAGGGAACCTAGTGTGCCGGCTGCGGACAGTGTCCAGCACTGCCACACTCGTCTGGGATCCATGCCGCTGGCTGGGGCCTGCTGCTAGGGCTGGGGGGAGTGGTGGAGGGTGGCCATGGAGTGGACTGTGGGGTCGGGGTGGGTGGGTTAGGGTTCCAGCATGGCCGGCGCCATGTTTTCCAATGCGAATGGTGCTGCTTGTCAGGCCTGCGCATGCGCTACCCGTGAACCGGCAATTCTCCAGCCATTTTCCACACAATCCGCGTGTCTTCCATCTGCCGCCGGTGCTAGCCTCTCACCGGTACCAGAATCGGTAATGGGTTCGCGCCGATGTTCCCATCGTGAATGACCCGCGGATTCCCTGTTGGTACCGGCAGGTTGCCTCAGGAATGGAGAAGTCCGCCCGATCTTTTCCTAAGTCCGGACTCCTGTAATGCTGAGTCCTGAGATGGAGTCCTTCTGCTCAGTTCTTGCCTCTTTCTGGAGGTACCTGTAAGTGAATGAAGATAGTGCAAGTGACAGCATGCAGACCCCCCACTCCATGGCAACCATGGGTGAATGCCTTCAGTCACAATACAAGAAGGTGATGGAGCACCTGAACCTCCCTCCCAGTGCTCCTTCCCCTCAAGGAGTCAGGCCATGGCTCTTGGATGCCGAATGGGAGGAGGATTGACAAATGGACATCACTGGATCATCCATTCAGGACTGAATGTTAGTCCGTACCCTTCGCACCCCATTGTCTGACCCCTCCAATATGGAGGCACATTTGATCCTCAGCTTTCTATCGACTGGATGGATCATTACTAGGTGGACAACCAAGTCCGTGCTCCTCTTCCTCAATGGTACAATCTCACTCCATTTCTGAAAACTCAGATGCCCACTCCTAAAACTTGGCAAAGATCTCAGATGTGGGCACGTCCTCTCTCATTTTCTGCCACTCACTGTGGTTGTGATTGAGTCCTACTCAAAGAGAACAAGACACGGGTCAAAGAGGAGTTGCATGTTGCATGCATTTGAACATTGCAATTTAGTTCATTTCTCATACTTACCCTCAGAGGATAGCCTCCTCTTGTATGGTGGACCATCACTGATGTAAATTGTGAAGAAGGATTGAGGGCCAGTTCCTCCCAGAGTGCTGAGCCCATCCAAAAACAAGGAGAAGGCTCAAACAAGCATCTGATTTGCGGGAATTGCTTGGTCCCTCTGTGCAGAAGCCCAATCCCCCCCCCCCCCCCCCCTCCCCCCCCCAACTCCCTCTCATCTCCTACTTCCACTTCCATGCAGTTTTTTTTATGTGTGTTGAAGGGTGAAGAAGACACTGTGGCCACTCCACCACAGAGTGGATGCTGTGAGGTATATCTATGCCATGGCCACTGTGGCCCATGTACCTGCTTTCTTTGTGGTTTATCTATTGAGACATACCATGGCGGAGCAAATAAGGTCATTTATCATTGTCTGGCACTGTGTGGTTGACCTATTATGAATGCCCTTGGCATTTGCAGCATTGGCCACTTATGTACCCATGCGGGGGTTAGTCTCTCTGCCTGGTCTCTCCTTCCCATCAGCTGGGAAAAGTATATTCCTCCGGACCTCCATATGGTCCAGGAGGATGCAGGGAGGTGGCACTAAATTAGGCGCTGGTGCCTCGGCTACCCTTCTAGACATCCCGGTGTTTGTACTGAGTGGATGTCCGGGCACCTTTTAAAAAAGCATCCGAATACGATGGCAGGGCACATGCCATCCAACCCGCCGTGCCGTGGAAGATGTTGCAAAAGCCCTGGCTGCATAATTAACACAGTTGGAGATGGAAGATACCATGGGATTTCCCGTCGGCCTCCACAGCGGGAAATACTTCCTGTCCCCGTCCCCATCCCTGCCACGGGACTTAGTCCCGAATGGGAGAATTCCTCGCTGCAGTTATCTTATCCTCTCTCAGTATAGTGGCAAGTTCCCTTTGCAAGCTGGAAATACCACTAGAGATCTCACCCTGCATATCCAATCAAACCAAACTCCGGGAAATGAGTTGGGCTCATGGTGATGGTAAGCCATCAGAAGAAGTCCCATCCTATCCTATATCTGGTGGCAACACCATCCATGAGGAAAATTCAAGACTTAAAGCATCTGGCAGCCAGTTGTGCTGACACATTAAAATCTGAGCACCCATGGAGTTGATTAGAAAGCCTATTGTGACTTTGGTGGCAGATGAGGGGAAACCCTAAAGAAGAAGAAACAGCAACAACAGCAAAAAATCATTGTCGTTTATCAAAATTATATAACACTCTTAACATGTCTCGAGGTGCTTCACACAGATGTAATCACGGAAAAGATGACGTCAAGCTAAAGAACGAAATTTTGGGAAGGGTTTTTTGTTAAATGTTTGGCGAAATATATTGTCTTGAAGAAGGATCTGGAAGGAAGGGAGGAAATTAGAGATGAGGACCCGAGGGAGGTAATTTTGCAGCATTGCCTGTCAACGAAAAACACAATCTTCAATGTTTGGGTGAAGGGGGGGGGGCATTAGGCTGGAGGAGGTCACAGGGATAGAGAGGTAGCGGGGTGACAAGGAAAGCATTTGGGATGGTGAGGTCGCAAGGTGACAGAAGTATGGATGAAAGGTTCAGTAAGAGATGGATTAAGGCAGATGATTGGTATTGAGATGGAAGTTGGCTACGTCTGTGATAGGTTAAAGCTCAGCTCGGGAGAGGATAGTACCCTGAGGTTGCAAACAGCTGGGTTGAAACTGAGTCAGAGGGAGCTGGATGGTCATAGAACATAGAACATAGAACAGTACAGCACAGAACAGGCCCTTGCAAGGATACACAGTTTGTGGTGTGGCTGAAGACTTCCCACTGGTTAATGGAAGGAAGTTGCTCTTCGTCAAAGAGTGTAACAGATAAGCAGTCTGACAAAACCGAGCAGCCTGAGAATTGTCCAAAATAAGGTCGAACAGGATGAAAACTTTGGTTTATTCAAGTTTCTTAAAGCAAGTCACTAACTTTTACCAAATTCTCCTTCCCATGCGTCTGTGTCCTTTGCTCCTAATTTACACTAGAATTAATACTTTTCGATGGTGTTCCTCTTTAAATTCTACACATACTTTGAAACCTCCTGTCAGCTGCTCTGAATGGCAGAGAGACGATACATAATGTCACTGACATATTGCCACACTGCAGGCTGATGATCTGTGCTCATCAAAAATGTGCCCATGACCGAGCTTGCCAACACTTGTAAAGCCTCCTTGCAGTAACTTGCTTTTTGTTTATTTTAACCCACTATTCCAAATTCCACTGTTAGATTCTCAGAATTTTATATTGGTCAACTGACTCGTTAGCAGATATAGATGTGTGAAGAAAATCACTCTGGTAAGTGCTACTTTTCATTGCCACTTACAGAATCATCTCTCACGGTCACACTTAGGAATGTGGCATGCCAGGGAAAGTTTGTTCGCAGATCTATTAAAAGCTTGCAAAAATCCTTTGTGTTTGTTTTGTTTAAGCAAACAGGAGGATGTTGAAGGCGGTTCAACAAGCTCAAACTTTCAATCGGGAGTTGCACCTGCAGGGAATGTGCCTTTCATGACCTCTGGCTGTCCCCAATGTGCTTTATAGCCAACAAGTACCTTTGAAGTGTAGTGGGAAAAGCTGGCCAATCAAGATACACTTGTCAAGATCCCAAGTGGGAATGAGAGAATGACTGGATAATCTGATTTTTTTGGTGTTGGTTAAGAGACAACCATGAGACCTGACATTGGAAAGAACTCTCCATCTCTTCTTTTCTCACGGTAGCACAGTGGTTAGCACTGCTGCTTCACAACACCAGGGACCGGATTCGATTCCCGGCTTGGGTCACTGTCTCTGCAGAGTCTGCACGTTCTCCCCGTGTCTGCGTGGGTTTCCTTCGGGCCCTCCAGTTTCCTCCCACAAGTCCCAAAAGACGAGCGTGTTAGGTGAATTGGACATCCTGAATCCTGCCTCAGTGTACCCGAACAGGCGCCAGAATGTGGCGACTCGGGGATTTTCACAGTAACTTCATTCGGTGTTAATGTAAGCCTACTTGTGACACTAATAAAGATTATTATTAAATTGTTTCTTTGTCTTTGCCAATGAAAAGCAGCACTTACCATAGTGACATGTGCCCCGACTCTGGTCAGTAGGTTAATGGTTTGTCGCCCATCTCCAACAATGGCATTAAACCTAACAAAGTACTGTACCCGCTTGATGTACTGGAATCCAGTCATCGGTACCAGCCATCGAACTGTCCAAGCTTTCCGATGTGCGGCATCTCTCAGGTCGGACTGGAGGCCTCTCTGAGCCTGGACAAAGTGGATTGGTGGTCTCATGCATGATGGTTGCGACAGCTCGACTTCACCCTTGTCGCCAGTATAGAATCCAACGGAAGAAGCGTAGGAATGCACAGTAACATAGGAATGAACAAAGGTTTATTTTGGCATATACACAATAATTACAAAAGCAAAAACTCTTTTGTCTGAAGGGCCACCCTCCCTGATCTGCACCCAGGTGGGAGTATTTACATTGAAAAGTTCCCCCTTTGTTAATGGGAAACCTTACCCCCAATTACCAGGGGAGTTCATACTCTGTGGTAAAGGCGGGGAACCTTATAGAGCATCGTCTTTGGCCTTCGAGGAGGTTGTAACACTATTCATAACTTACTTTCCTACCTATCTTTGTGTCATCAGAAAATTTGGCAACTATCCCTTCAATCTCTTCACCCAAGTCATTTATATAAATTGTAAACAGATGAGGTCCTAGCATTGATCTCTGTGGCACACCGCTTGTTACATCTTGCCAAACTGAAAAATACCTGTTTATGCCTACCCTCTGCTTCCTGTTATCTAGCCAATCTCTTATCTATCTTACCACCAGTACCGTGAGCTTTTATTTTCCATAATAACCTTTGATGTGGCATTTTATCAAATGGCTTCTGACAATCTAAGTACAGTGCATCCACTGGTTCCCCTTTATCCACAGCACGTGTGACTCCTTCAAAGAACTCCAATATATTGGTTAAATATGATTTTCAGAAAACCATGTTCACTCTGCCTGAACTTGAACTTGTCCAAGTGTTCTGCAGTAGCTTCTTTAATAATAGCTTCTCACATTTCTCCTGTGACAAATTTAAATCTAACTGGCCTGTAGTTTCCCACTTCCTCTCTCTTTTTGAACAATGGAGTTACACTTACTATCTTCCAATCAAGTGGGGCCTTGCCCAAATCTAGGGACTTTTGGAAAATGGAAACTAATGCATCAACTATCTCACTAGCACTTCTTTTAAGACCCTAGGGTGAAGTCCATCAGGACTCTGGCGATTGTCAGCCCACGGCACCAATAATTTATTCATCATTTCTCTGGAGATTGTAATTTTTCTGCGCTCCTCCCTCCTTTTCCATTTTCTTGATTTATAGCTGCTTCTGGGATGTTACTTGTATCGTCTGTAGTGTAGACCAGTGTTCTTCAAACTTTTTTTCTGGGGACCCATTTTTACCAACCGGCCAACCTTCGGGACCCAACCCGGCCGACCTTCATGACCCACCCCGGCTGACCTGAGCGGCCCACCATTTTCTCTTACCATGTTTGCTGCTGATAAAAATGGAGGAAATGGTTTTTGGTCCCTTTGGCCCTCGTACAGACACCTCCAATGGAACCTGTTGGATGAAGGTGAAGCCTTCCGGTGTCGGAAAGTATGGAGTCTCCATCTGTCCAAAGTTCTGCATTTCTTCCCGAAAATTTTATTAAATAAACCCCCTCCCGAACTTGTAAAAAAAAATGAATCAAATAAATGAATAAAAAACGGTTACAGAGGAACAGTAGACAGATGAGCATGGAAATACCATTGTGAAAAAGGTAATGCAAGAATGAGTATGACTAATCATGATTTGCATTCCTTTTATTCTCATATAGATGGAGACAGGAACATTACACACATAAGCTACTTACTTCATTGCACCTTTTAAAATTACTCCAGGTAATCAAGGAACAATGAAGTGAAATGATAAATTGTGCATGCATAAGTGAGCAATTAAGCTGCGACCGTTAAAAAAATAGCGGCTGCATTGCGCATGCGCGCCTGATCATCGCCGCATGCGCATAGTTTTGCGCATGCACGCCGATGATCGTGCGTGCATGCACAATGCGGCCGAATTTTTTTTATATGTTCGCGGCCATTTTAATGGCCGCTTGTAGCCGGTGTTATTAAAAGCTGGCTGCTGCGCGGGGCTTTGCGCGATTGGGAACGCCGTGAAGGACGGCTTCGCGATCCTCCCGACACCCGCTCGCGACCCAACCACGGTTCACGCCCCCGAGTTTGAAGAACACTGGTGTAGACTGATGCTGAGAGAGAAGATGGGTCTTCAGATTAACGCCTCATGGGGCCTCAGTTTAACTTTTCTTCTGAAAGACCGCACTACAACACTCCTTTACTCCCTTGTGTCAACCTAGATTGTTATGCTCAAGTCCTGGGGTGTGACTAGAACACATAAACCTCTGACTCAGAGACAGTAATGGTTCAATGAAGAGTACATACAGGAGGGCATACTGGGGCAGCATCAGGCATATATATACAAGCCAAATGATCCCATGATCAACTGATCAGGTCTAAGCTCTGTAGTCCTGCCATATCCATTCCTGAGTGATGATGGACAATTAAACAACGAATTGAAGGAAGAGGCTCCACAAATATCCCCTTCTTCAGCGAAGGGGAACCCAGCACATCATGCAAAAGGTGAGGCTGAAGCATTTGCAGCCATCTTCCGCCAGAAGTGCTGAGGGAATGATCTATCTCAGCCTCCTCCAAAGGTCTGTAGCATCGCAGATGGCAGTCTTCAGCCAACTTGATTCACGCCGTGTGATATCAAGAAAAGACTGAAGGCACTGGACACTGCAAAGGCTTTAGGCCCTGAAAATGTTCCAGTAATAGTACTGAAGCATGTTCTCCAAAAGTAACTGCGCCCCTCGCCAAGCTGTTCCAATGCAGCTACAGCACTGGCATCTATCCGGCAATGGGACTGGTTTAGCACAGTAGGCTAAACAGCTGGTTTGCGACGCAGGACAAGGCCAGCAGCTCAGGTTAAATTCCCATACCGGCCTCCCCGAACAGGCGCCAGAATGTGGCGACTAGGGGCTTTTCACAGTAACTTCATTGAAGCTTACTTGTGACAATAAGCGATTATTATTATTATTATTATTATGTGGAAAATTGCCCAGGTATGGCCTGTCCACAAAACACAGGAAAAACCCAATCCAACCATTTACTGCCCCATCAGTCCACTCTCAATCATCACTAAAGTGATGGAAGGGGTCATCAACTGTGCTATCAAGCAGCACTTACTCAGCAATAAGCTGCTCAGTTGGATTCCACCAGGGCCGATCAGCTCATTAAAGCCGTGATCCAAACATGGGCAAAAGAGCTGAACTCAAGAGGTGAGATGATAGTGGCTGCATCAAGGCAACATTTGACTTGAGTGTGGCACCAGGGAACCCTGGTAAAATTAGTCAATGGTAATTCGAGGGAAAAGTCCTTAAATAGTTGGAGTCATACCTGGCACAGAGGAAAATGGTGTGATTGTTAGAGATCAATCATCTCAGTCCCAGGACATTGCTGTAGGTGTTCCTCAGGTCCTAGTCTCAACCATCTTCAGTTGCATCATCAATGACCTTCCCTCAGATCAGAAATGAGGGTATTCACTGATGATAGCACAATATTCAGCAGCATTCACAAGTCCTCAGGTACTGAGACAGTCCATGCCCATCTGCAGCAAAACCGAGACAACATTTGGGCTTGAGCTGGTAAGTGGCTAACAACATTCGTGCCACACAAATGCTTGTTAATGACCACCTCCAACAAGAGAGAATCAAAGCATCTCCCCATGACATTTCATGGCATTATCATTGTTGAATTGGACCAGCCATTCTCCGCACCTTTCGGGGCTAGGCCCGCGCCGGAGTGGTTGGCCCCATGCTGACTGGCGCCAAAACCGGCGCCAACGGCCTCTGCCGCCCGCTGCCCGCCGTCAGGGCTGGCCGAAAGGCCTTCGCCGGTTCGCGCATGCGCCGGTGCATCAGTGGCCATTGATGTCACCACCGGCGCATGCGCGGTAGGGGGGTTCTCTTCCGCCTTCGCCATGGTGGAGGCCGTGGCTGCGGCGGAAGAAAAAGAATGCCCCCATGGCACTGGCCCGCCTGCCGATCGGTGGGCCCCAATCGCGGTGTGTGAATAGCACCGAAAATGGTTCCGACCTCTCACCCCTCCCGGAATGTAACGTTACTCTGCTAGACTCCTGCCCAATAGGAACAAATCACTTCAAAATTTCAGCATGTTACCTAGAATAGAATCATAGAATCTTTACAGTGCAGAGTCTGCACCAACCCTCTTAAAGAGCACAATATCTCGGTCCATGCACCCACCCTCTCACTGTAACCCCAACTAGCCTATATATCTTTGGACTTTAAGGGACAATTTTAACATTTTCAATCCACCTAACCTGCACATCTTTGAACTGTGGTAGGAAACCGAAGCCCCCGGAGAAAACGCACGCAGACACAGGGAGAAAGTACAAACTCCACACAGTCACCTGAGGTCGGAATTGAGCCCGGGTGTCTGTCACTGTGAGGCAGCAGTGCTAACGACTGTGCCCCCTCTGCTACAATATTTATTTTCCTTTTTGTTTTACTTTAAACACAATTAAGGTTTTGATCATGCAAAATTAAGGAGCAAGCATCGAAGTACCAGCTTGCAGAGGCGATGTGTTGCCACACCTGTCCGCTCTCCTTCTCTCACATTCTTCCATTATAACAGTAACTACACTTCAAAAGTACCAGATTTGCTGTAAAAAGCTTTTGGATGCTGTAAGGCAGTAAAAAGTACTATTTAAAGACAAATTCGTCTGTATTTTCTTTCTTCTGAACTTTCCTATTGACAACCTACAATAGTTGTACCAAACAGATTGGAGTCATCTATCACTACTAATTGCTTTGACTGCTCTAACATTTTATTAAACCCGCCTTCTCCTACACACCTTTAAGAATGTCGGCACTTATTAACTTTCCAAAATAGAACATATTGTACAGTAACAAGTCAGGTCCTATGTTTATTTTACAGTCGATCAACATGAATAAGGCCTCAAAGTTGACTGGTAATGAAGGAAGCAGATAGTTAGAAGACCCCTAGTACAAACGGATGATAAATTTCTCTCACGTAAAGTACTTCCTATGGTAATTGATTCTGACCAGCCTGCTGAATTAGTCACCAGTGATAGACTAAATAAAGGGCTAGTCAACAGTGCTAACAATATCTGAATCGGCCTTCAACTTTGATCTTTGAGGACTGTTTATTCCCTCCTTACTGCAGTTTGACATTGTTCTGCTAATCTTGGCCGTTTCTCTGGTAATGACTAATTACTGGCTACTGGGTCACATAAACCTTCGGTTGCACAAATGAGTTTGTGGAAGCTCATTGCCACTCAGAGATACACTAAAACAAAGACGTGTTCTTGATGTACAAACAGCTAAATCTATGCAGCCTGTCGACGAGGTGAAAAAACAGCTGCACGTTATTTTCATTGCAATGCCACATGTGAGTGGCACAGCAAACTTTTTTTGGCAAAGGCTAGGGCATATTTCAATGCAAATTGTGCTGTGCCGATTTGCGTAAATGTAATAAAAAAAGGTTTTCGCCACCCTTGGTGGCACTGCTGGCCCTTTTGCTTGCACTGTTTATTTTTAAAATGCTTTTCATTTTTTAAATGCCCCAGTGCTAAGGATGGGTCTCTCAACATGGAACATCATCTGATTGACTCCTGGTTCTCCATGGATGTTTACTGATCTGCTAAGCATTCCCAACTCCACACTATTTCACATATAAAAGTATCAAAGGATTGGAAATATAGATTTCTGCATCATTCCAATTTTAAATCAATGCGTGTACGTGAACAGCTGAATGAACTGTCAAGCAGTAATGGAGTACAAAAGGTAATGAAGTTAGAATGTCACCGAGAGCTTGGTTCCCAATAGCTGTTGAACTGCAGGAGGGAGATGAATGGCCATATGTCTGATTGAATACAATTTATTACATGCACTGCCGTTCACAATGCATTTAGGATACTAGAAGAAATGGTTCTATTTCTAAACCGTCTGCCTGGGTTAAAGGCAGGATTAGTATAGGACTATTTGTACTACAGCTGTCTCCTCAGCCATACTCTGTTCTGTCTGGGATCTGGCATACTGTAAATTTTACACCACATTCGATCACATAACTGTTAATGTCTCTGGTTACCAAAAACGATGGTTTCAGCTATTTCTAATTTAAAGATTTCTGGTGGCCCTGTATCTATTAAAGTGACAGTACTGTGGGAACAGTCTTAAGTTTCTCCTGAACAATGGCAAAATCCAGTGTAGTGTAGGATAGAATTAAAAGCAGAAAATGCTGGAAACGCTCAGCGGGTCGGGCAGCATCTATGGCGAGACAAACACAGTTAATGCTCCAGGTCGATGACCTTTCATCTGAAGTAACAAATATTCGAGATTCAACAGTTTTTAAGCAAGTATGGCAATGAAAGGGGAGGAGGAAAGGAAAATGTGCAGGGAAGTTAAAAAAATACCGTCTCTCTTATCTTCCCCTTCCTATTTTTCATTGTTCCAAACATTCCCTCTGTGAGAAACCAAGATTACGTGTACTGCTTTCAATTGAATATACTGTATTCATTGTTCTGATGTAATCTATACTACACTGGGGTGATCAAACACTGACTAAGTGATCGTTTTGCAGATCATCTCCAGTCAGTTCGCAAGGGTGACCCAAAGCTTTCAGCCACCTGCCGCTTTCATTCTGTACCCCACTCCTCATATGACCTCTGTAACTTGGGACGCGATTCTCCGCACCCCACTCCAGGTGGGAGAATCACGGGGGGCCGGGCGAATCACGCCACGCTGCCCTGGCACCCCCTGCGATTCTCCTCCCCCCCAAAATGGCGTGTCGCGTTTTGCGACAGGCCGCTCGGAGAATCGCTGCTTGCCATTTCTCACGGCGACCGCCGATTCTCTGGCCCAGATGGGCCGAGCAGCCTGCCGAAACCGACCGGTTCACGCCGGCGCCAACCACACTTGGTCGCTGCCGGCGTGAACAGCGCGCGACCGGTGAGTGTGGGGCCTGTGGGGGGGGGGCGGAGGGAGGATCGAGCACCACGGGCGTGCTCAGCAGATGTCTGGCCCGCGATCAGTGCCCACCGATCGTCGGGCCGGCGTCTCAAAAAGATGCACTCTTTTCCCTCCGCAAGATCAAGCCGCCATGTCTTGCGGGGCAGCGAAGGGGAAGATGGCAACCGTGCATGTGCGGCTGACGTCACTTCTGCGCCGCCGGCCATGGCATTCCTGGCTTGCCGCTTTGACGCAAGCGGCAAGGCCCGGCGCGCGGAATTCACGTGCCACCGCTCCTAGCCCCCTGGGGGGGTGGGAGGGGGGGGGGGGGGAATAGGGGGCGAGGAGCGGCCTCCGACACTGGAGTGAAACACTCTGGGTTTCACTCCGGCGCCGGCTGTTTGTCTCCCGATGGGAGAATTCCGCCCTTGGTGTCCAACACTGTTCGAAAGATGCTTGGAATGGGTTTGAGTAATAGCACCTCATCTTTTGATTATGTATTTTCTACCCTTCCAAGCTCAACAACTTCAGATCCCAACCACTGTTCCCATTTTCTGAACAGCAACTAATAGTAATTATTCTGCTGCTCCATTTATACCTCGCCTTAACCCACCATTTTCTTCTTTATTGGTTTAATTACCGTCTCGTTTTGCTTTGTTCAAATCAGCCCTTTTGTCATTGTGATGAATGCAGAAATTTTAGATCGATTGTATTATAAGTGCTTCGTGAAGTAAGGGTTAAAAGCTTCGGTAAGAGTGGGCGTGATTCTCCCAAACAGGGAGAAATCGTAAGGCTGGCGTCAAAAACGGGCGGGTTTGACACCAGCCTCCCCCTCCCCGACCGGGAACCGATTCTGGTCCCCGGTCAGGGCTAGTATGCCACGGCCGTGAACTCCGGCATTGCGGGCTTAACGAATTTCGTTAAGCCTGCTTGCCAGAGTTTGCGACGGCTGACGCGTCATATGACGTCAGCCGCGCATGCGCGGATTGGAAGACTCCAACCCGCGCATGCGCGGGTGACGTATTCGCGCATTTGCGCGAAACCCGCGCATGCGCGGGCCGGGATACCCCTCAGCCGCCCTGCGAATTGATACAGCGGGGCGGCGGAAGGACAAAGAGTGCGCGGGAATCGGACCCGCGGCCGTGGTACTGCCGTGCCAATCGGTGCCATGGTTGCCAAGATCCGAACTTTACGGCCGTTTTTACGAACGGCCAGACCAGGTGTGTTTGCCGTTCGTAAAAATGGCCATAAAGGGCTTGGACTTCGGCCCATCGGCCAGCTGAGAATCGCTGCTCGCCGTAAAAAAATGGCGGCAGCGATTCGTGTCGGGAGTCGGGCGTGGGGGGGGAGAATAGCGGGAGGGCGTCAGACTAGCGTGGCCGTAAAAATTTACGACCCCCGCTATTCTCCGCATTGTCGTGAGTGCGGAGAATTGCGCCCAGTGTGTTTGACTGCTGCAGTCATGCTTTTAAAATCATCTTGGTTTGAGAGACAACAAAGCTTTTAGGAGTCTGAGGTACAATTAACCATCATAAAAGCTTGATTAAGTAGATTCTCTGGAGAATTAATTAGTTTTCAGTTTGGTGAAATTATGTCACTGCTGGGTGGAGCTAAGGCATCAGGCATTTTGAGAAAGGGTTTTCAATTGTGTTCTGAGCTGAATGAAGCTGTATCCACAGTGAGGAAGTTCTGCTCTCACTGTAGGTTAGTTAAAAGAGATTAAGTATATTCAAAGCAGTGCAGACTTGTCTGAGTACAAAGGGGAGCTGAAACAAGCCAGTTGAAAACAGCTTTTGAAGACATCCAGCCAGAGTTTCTGCAGGGGCTCTGACAGGAGTCAGATCTGTTCTGTAAAGCAGGGTCAAGAAATCCTTAATCAAAGAATAACCCTGTAAGTCAAGTATTCTTCTGTGCCTTTGGGATCTGCGGTGGATTGAGAGTTGTGGTAGCTTATTTTCTTGTTGCTTAAATGAGAATAAAGTTAGCAATTAAAGATATTGTATTCATTGTATTGAGTAGTATAGTTTATGGGGAATTGTAAACTATTTTTCGGTGTGATGTTAAAGATTTCACTAGCTGTTCTGGGGAAATTTGCATACGTGCAGTGCGGTCAGCCTAAGTTGAAGGTGAATCTGCGAAGGGGACCCGAGGAGTTTGAGTGAAGGCAATCATCCAGCAGAGGGCAGCAGAGCAGAGCTACTGATCAGCTGTTCTGGGGAAATTTGCATACGTGCAGTGCGGTCAGCCTAAGTTGAAGGTGGTTTGTGGAGAGGCTGTTGGCAAGTGACAGTTAAACCCGAAACACTTCGTGAGTGTTTCCCACCCTACCTCCTCCTCTAACCAACCCCCCCACCCCACGGTGGTTGGGAAGCGGGAGCAGGGGCCTGTTGTGAAGGTGAGTGAGTGCCTTTAAATTTGCTTACCTTTGAGCGGGAGCAGGGTTTGAGGTAATATCAGGTAAGCTCTTCCTTTCTTTTTCTTTTTCTTGTTATTTTTTAAATCTAGAGGTGATGTCAGGGAAGGCAGTACAATGCTCCTCCTGCAGAATGTTTGAGGTGAGGGACGCCGTCAGTGTCCCTGCTGATTTCATCTGTGGGAAGTGCACCCAACTCCAGCTCCTCAAAAACCGTGTTAGGGACCTGGAGCTTGAGCTGGATGAACTTCGGATCATTCGGGAGGCAGAGGGGGTCATAGATAGGAGCTTCAGGGAAATAGTTACACCAAAGACTGGAGATAGATGGGTAACTGTAAGAGGGACTGGGAAGAAGCAGTCAGTGCAGGGACCCCCTGCGGTCGTTCCCCTGAGTAACAAGTATACCGTTTTGGATACTTGTGGGGGGGACGACTTACCAGGGGTAAGCCATGGGGTACGGGCCTCTGGCACGGAGTCTGTCCCTGTTGCTCAGAAGGGAAGGGGGGAAAGGAGTAGAACATTAGTAATTGGGGACTCAATAGTCAGGGGCACAGATAGGAGATTTTGTGGGAGCGAGAGAGACTCACGTTTGGTATGTTGCCTCCCAGGTGCAAGGGTACGTGATGTCTCGGATCGTGTTTTCCGGGTCCTTAAGGGGGAGGGGGAGCAGCCCCAAGTCGTAGTCCACATTGGCACTAACGACATAGGTAGGAAAGGGGACAAGGATGTCAGGCAGGCCTTTAGGGAGCTAGGATGGAAGCTCAGAGCGAGAACAAACAGAGTTGTTATCTCTGGGTTGTTGCCCGTGCCACGTGATAGTGAGATGAGGAATAGGGAGAGAGAGCAATTAAACACGTGGCTACAGGGATGGTGCAGGCGGGAGGGATTCAGATTTATGGATAACTGGGGCTCTTTCTGGGGAAGGTGGGACCTCTATAGACAGGATGGTCTACATCTGAACCTGAGGGGCACCAATATCCTGGGGGGGAGATTTGTTAGTGCTCTTTGGGGGGGTTTAAACTAATTCAGCAGGGGCATGGGAACCTGGATTGTAGTTTTAGGGTACGGGAGATTGAGAGTATAGAGGTCAGGAGCACAGATTTGACTTCGCAGGAGGGTGCCAGTGTTCAGGTAGGTGGTTTGAAGTGTGTCTACTTCAATGCCAGGAGTATACGAAATAAGGTAGGGGAACTGGCAGCATGGGTTGGTACCTGGGACTTCGATGTTGTGGCCATTTCAGAGACATGGATAGAGCAGGGACAGGAATGGTTGTTGCAGGTTCCGGGGTTTAGGTGTTTTAGTAAGTTCAGAGAAGGGGGCAAAAGAGGGGGAGGTGTGGCGCTGCTAGTCAAGGACAGTATTACGGTGGCGGAAAGGATGCTAGATGGGGACTCTTCTTCTGAGGTAGTATGGGCTGAGGTTAGAAACAGGAAAGGAGAGGTCACCCTGTTGGGAGTTTTCTATAGGCCACCTAATAGTTCTAGGGACGTAGAGGAAAGGATGGCGAAGATGATTCTGGAAAAGAGCGAAAGTAACAGGGTAGTTGTTATGGGAGACTTTAACTTTCCAAATATTGACTGGAAAAGATATAGTTCGAGTACATTAGATGGGTCATTCTTTGTACAATGTGTGCAGGAGGGTTTCCTGACACAATATGTTGACAGGCCAACAAGAGGCGAGGCCACATTGGATTTGGTTTTGGGTAATGAACCAGGCCAGGTGTTAGATCTGGAGGTAGGTGAGCACTTTGGAAACAGTGACCACAATTCGGTGACCTTTACGTTAGTGATGGAAAGGGATAAGTATACCCCGCAGGGCAAGAGTTATAGCTGGGGGAAGGGCAATTATGATGCCATTAGACATGACTTAGGATGTGTTGGTTGGAGAAGTAGGCTGCAAGGGTTGGGCACACTGGATATGTGGAGCTTGTTCAAGGAACAGCTATTGCATGTTCTTGATAAGTACGTACCAGTCAGGCAGGGAGGAAGGGGTCGAGCGAGGGAACCGTGGTTTACCAAAGAAGTGGAATCTCTTGTTAAGAGGAAGAAGGAGGCCTATGTGAAGATGAGGCGTGAAGTTTCAGTTGGGGCGCTTGATATTTACAAGGAAGCGAGGAAGGATCTAAAGAGAGAGCTGAGACGAGCAAGGAGGGGACATGAGAAGTCTTTGGCAGGTAGGATCAAGGAAAACCCAAAAGCTTTCTATAGGTATGTCAGGAATAAAAGAATGACTAGGGTAAGAGTAGGGCCAGTCAAGGACAGTGGTGGGAAGTTGTGTGTGGAGGCTGAGGAGATAAGCGAGATACTAAATGAATACTTTTCGTCAGTATTCACTCAAGAAAAAGATAATATTGTGGAGGAGAATGCTGAGACCCAGGCTATTAGAATAGATGGCATTGAGGTGCGTAGGGAAGAAGTGTTGGCAATTCTGGACAAGGTGAAAATAGATAAGTCCCCGGGGCCGGATGGGATTTATCCTAGGATTCTCTGGGAAGCCAGGGAAGAGATTGCTGAGCCTTTGGCTTTGATTTTTAGGTCATCATTGGCTACAGGAATAGTGCCAGAGGACTGGAGGATAGCAAATGTGGTCCCTTTGTTCAAGAAGGGGAGTAGAGATAACCCCGGTAACTATAGGCCGGTGAGCCTAACGTCTGTGGTGGGTAAAGTCTTGGAGAGGATTATAAAAGATACGATTTATAATCATCTAGATAGGAATAATATGATTAGGGACAGTCAGCATGGTTTTGTGAAGGGTAGGTCATGCCTCACAAACCTTATCGAGTTCTTTGAGAAGGTGACTGAACAGGTAGACGAGGGTAGAGCAGTTGATGTGGTGTATATGGATTTCAGTAAAGCGTTTGATAAGGTTCCCCACGGTCGTCTATTGCAGAAAATACGGAGGCTGGGGATTGAGGGTGATTTAGAGATGTGGATCAGAAATTGGCTAGTTGAAAGAAGACAGAGAGTGGTAGTTGATGGGAAATGTTCAGAATGGAGTTCAGTTACGAGTGGCGTACCACAAGGATCTGTTCTGGGGCCGTTGCTGTTTGTCATTTTTATAAATGACCTAGAGGAGGGCGCAGAAGGATGGGTGAGTAAATTTGCAGACGACACTAAAGTCGGTGGAGTTGTAGACAGTGCGGAAGGATGTTGCAGGTTACAGAGGGACATAGATAAGCTGCAGAGCTGGGCTGAGAGGTGGCAAATGGAGTTTAATGTGGAGAAGTGTGAGGTGATTCACTTTGGAAAGAATAACAGAAATGCGGAATATTTGGCTAATGGTAAAATTCTTGGTAGTGTGGATGAGCAGAGGGATCTCGGTGTCCATGTACATAGATCCCTGAAAGTTGCCACCCAGGTTGATAGGGTTGTGAAGAAGGCCTATGGTGTGTTGGCCTTTATTGGTAGAGGGATTGAGTTCCGGAGCCATGAGGTCATGTTGCAGTTGTACAAAACTCTAGTACGGCCGCATTTGGAGTATTGCGTACAGTTCTGGTCGCCTCATTATAGGAAGGACGTGGAAGCTTTGGAACGGGTGCAGAGGAGATTTACCAGGATGTTGCCTGGTATGGAGGGAAAATCTTATGAGGAAAGGCTGATGGACTTGAGGTTGTTTTCGTTAGAGAGAAGAAGGTTAAGAGGTGACTTAATAGAGGCATACAAAATGATCAGAGGGTTAGATAGGGTGGACAGCGAGAGCCTTCTCCCGCGGATGGAGGTGGCTAGCACGAGGGGACATAGCCTTAAATTGAGGGGTAATAGATATAGGACAGAGGTCAGAGGTGGGTTTTTTACGCAAAGAGTGGTGAGGCCGTGGAATGCCCTACCTGCAACAGTAGTGAACATGCCAACATTGAGGGCATTTAAAAATTTATTGGATAAGCATATGGATGATAAGGGCATAGTGTAGGTTAGATGGCCTTTAGATTTTTTCCATGTCGGTGCAACATCGAGGGCCGAAGGGCCTGTACTGCGCTGTATCGTTCTATGTTCTATGTTCTATGTATTAGTAATAAAGTTTGTTTTATATACCATATCCCTATTTCTTTATGCAATCACTCCTGGAGCAAAGTATCCTTTCCTCACAGTCTGACAAAATCATAATAAAATATTGAGGTTCAGAATCCTAGTCACTGTTGGGGTCTGGCCTGGGATTGTAATATAATGTCATCTTTTCTCCTTTCAACTTATCATCGAGCTTCCCTTTCTTCGTTTCCTCCTCTCTTTCCCCACTTTTCTTAAAACCTGTTAAATCTCCAACTTGGTCCAGTTCTGACAATGGGTCATTGACCTGAAATGTTACCTCTGTTTCTCTCTGTCTGCAGATGTTGCCTGAGTATTTGCAGAACTTTCTGTTTTTCTTTCAGATTTCTGGCATCCACATTATTTTATGTCCGAATCGATAGCAATGACCTTTAAAATGGACGAATGTAGAAATTGTCTTATATTTCTTTGTGGATATGACACAGGGAAAATGCATCTTGAAAGATAACGTAAATGCTTTAGGCTTGGTATGGTTTGCCCATAGTGGCCATTTAAAATGCCGGAGGAAAGGGCACAATATGTTACAAGTTAGAATTGCATCATTTTAAATTTCCCTAGCGGTCTCTTGGCTTTTTAGGACCATTTCAGTGATGACGTATTCATTTACTGGTTATGCGACACCTTGGATCCAATGTCCGGTTCACCATATTCAGTTCTGTATTTTTGGACTTTCTTTCGCAGCACTGGCAATAAGCATGAGGGAATATCGTTCATTGTTGTGATTCAATCTCATTATTTCCATACCAAAGTCACTTTTTAAAAACGTTCTCACTCCTTTAACATTTCCCGTCATCATTAAAATGGCAGCTGCCGGGATTTTCTGGCTTTTTAGAATTTCCGTTGTCTTTGGCTTTCGTCTTGCATCTGCAGTTATTTTTTTTATCCTTCTGGAATAACTCTATCTGTCTAGTTCTTGTCACAACACTTCCTGCCAGTGTTTTGCACATCTTTTTTATGTTTCCACAATGGTATCTCAATCTTCTTGACGGCTGCTGTTCCATTCTCAGCAAGTAAGTTGTTCAGTGTGAGAAATGGCAGTCTTGGATTCGGTGAAGGGGTCATAGCATCAGGCCGGTCGGCTCTTCACACCTGTTCTGATTCTTTGAGGGAACTATTCAATTTCCAAATGGAGATGAGGGGCAGCACGGTAGCATTGTGGATAGCACAATTGCTTCACAGCTCCAGGGTCCCAGGTTCGATTCCGGCTTGGGTCACTGTCTGTGCGGAGTCTGCACATCCTCCCCGTGTGTGCGTGGGTTTCCTCCGGGTGCTCCGGTTTCCTCCCACAGTCCAAAGATGTGCAGGTTAGGTGGATTGGCCATGATAAATTGCCCCTTAGTGTCCAAAATTGCCCTTAATGTTGGGTGGGGTTACTGGGTTATGGGGATAGGGTGGAGGTGTTGACCTTAGGTAGGGTGCTCTTTCCAAGAGCCGGTGCAGACTCGATGGGCCGAATGGCCTCCTTCTGCACTGTAAATTCTATAATATAATAATAATTAGTTCCCCTACTCTTTCTATGGTCCATCTATAAAAATCGGTAAGAGTCGTTGTGGACATGCCGCATTTCCTTAATTTTCAGAGACAGTATAGGCGCTGTTTTGCTTTCTTTGTGGCATCGGCGTGGGTGGACCAGGACAGATTGTTGGTGATGTTTACACCTAGGAATTTGAAGCTGCCAACAATCTACACCAAACATGGAACCTTTCCCAGTAACAGCTTTCCCAAATGCTCTGGGGTTCATAGAAGGTAGACGTGGAAATTTGGATCCCAATGACAACTCATGGTTTAAGTGTATTGGCAACGATTTCAATCCCTTAAGGTATAAATGGTCTCAACGCGCAAGAACTGAATCATGCAAGTGAAAATGTAATACCTGAGAAATACCATGAAGCTGTTCTTTCCAGCAACCCACCATTAGTTGAAGGCCCAGTGTTGTATATTGCATTGAATAAGACTAATGTTACGACCCCTTCGGAGGTCACGGGGTGTGCACCATCTGGTCCCCCATGACCTCGACGGAATACGAACATCCATGGTAAACAGGGTGGGGCATCTCCCTTAACAGGGGGAGCCTCTTAGTATATAAACCCAACCTGGACACAGGTTGAGGAGTGAGACCCTTCAGGGAGTGGAGGGCAGAGTTGTAAAATAACGAAATCTGTGTTAGTTTGTACCCAACCATTCATTCCCATGTGTTCACTCTGTCGGATTCTACAACTAACGCATCTTCAGCTGCCAGCTGCCCTTATTGAACCAACTTTATTTATACCTCCCCAGCAGAGTGGGCAGCAGAGAGGTTAATATAACAAAATGCTCTGGTCAGACCCCATTTGGAGTATTGTGAGCTGTTTTGGGCCCCTTATCTAAGGAAGGATGTGATGGCCTTGGAGGGGGTCCAGAGGAGATTCACAAGAATAATCCCAGGAATGAAAGGTTTGTCAGGAGTGTATGGAATACTGCTCACATGCCTGGATGAGTGCAGCTCCAACAACAGTTAAGAAACTCGACACCATTCAGGAAAAAGCAGCCCGCTTGATCGCTACCCTTCCACAGATATTCAATCCCTCCACCACCGACGAACAGTGGCAGCCGTGTGTACCATCTACAAGATGCACTGCAGGAAACCACCAAGGTTCCTTAGGCAGCACCTACCAAACCCACGGGCACGACCATCTGGAAGGGCAAGAGCAAGAAATACCTGGGAACACCACCGACTGGAGGTTACCCTCCAAGTCACTCAGCACCCTGACTTGGAAATATATTGCAGTTCTTTCACAGTTGCTGGGTCAAAATCCTGGAACTTTCCTGTTACAGCACTGTGGGTGTACCTACACCTCAGGAATCGCAGGGGTTCAAGAAGGCAATTTACTGCCACCTTCTGAAAGGCAACTAGGGATGGGCAATAAATACTGGCCTAACCAGCGATGCCCACAACCCGTAAATGAATAAAATGAGGAGAGGTTAAGAACTCAAGGTCTGTACTCAATAGAGTTCAGAAGGATTAGGAGGGATTTCATTGAACCTTACAGAATACTGAGAGGCTGAGATAAAGTGGACATGAAGAAGATGTTTCCACTAGTACATGAGACTAGAACCAAAGGCACAGCCTCAGATGAAGGAACGATCCTTTAAAACTGAGTTGAGGAAGAATTTCTTCAGCCAGAGGGTGGTGAATCTGTTGAACTCAATACCACAGAAGACTGTTGAGGCCAAGTCACCGAGTGTCTTGAAGACAGAAATAGATAGGTTCTCAAAGGGTCAGGGGTTACAGGGAGAAGGCAGGAGCACGGGGATGAGAAACATATCAGCCATGATTGAACGGCGGAGCAGACTCGATGGGCTATGTGGCCTAATTCTGCTCCTGTATCTTATGGACGTATTGGAGATCATTGAAGGAGTCATATGGACTGTGGATAAAGGGGAACTGGTGAATGTACTCTACTTAGATTTCTAGAAGGCATGATAAGGTGCCACAATAAAGTTTGTTTATTGCATTATTAGGAGGCTGGTTTACTTCAGTTGGCTGGACAGCTGATTTATGATGCAGAGCAAGGCTAGCAACATGGGTTTAATTCCTGTGCCAGCTGAGGTTATTCATGAAGACCCTGCCTTCTCTACCTTATCCCTCGCCTGAGGTGTGGTGATCCTCAGCTTTCCTCTCAAAGTGGAAAGCAGCCTATGGTCATCTGGGACTATGGTGACTTTACCTTACTGTACTTATTTATTGCAGAAAATCAAAGCTCACAGTATAGAGGTTAACATATTGGCATTGATAGAAGATTAGCTAACTAACTGGAAAGGGAGACCTAAATGGATGTTTTTCTGTTTGGTGGAATGTAGTGAGTGGTGTGCCACAGGGGTCAATGCTGGGACCTCAATGTTTTACAATCTATATAAATGATTTGGATGAAGGGATCAAAGGTAAATTTGCTAAATTTGCTGATAGCACAAAGATAGGCAGAATCAAATTGTGAAGAGGATATAGAACATTACAAAGCGGCATAGATAGGTTAGCTGAGTGGGAAAAGGTATAGCAAATGG
Source organism: Scyliorhinus canicula (assembly GCF_902713615.1). Taxonomy (NCBI): domain Eukaryota; kingdom Metazoa; phylum Chordata; class Chondrichthyes; order Carcharhiniformes; family Scyliorhinidae; genus Scyliorhinus; species Scyliorhinus canicula. The sequence continues at coordinate 78,177,431 of NC_052158.1, read as the reverse complement.
TGTATAACGTGAAAGTGTCTATTTTGGCAGGAAGGATAATAAAGAAGCATGTAGGCCTGAAACTTCCTCGGAGTTACAATCAGCAGCAGATTGTCACTCTGTAGTGAGTTACCTTCTCTTGAAATCCAAAGCCCCTTGTCTCACCCAACCTTCCTGACTCAGGCCAGGTGAGACTGAAACAGAGCAGGAGCTCCAGCAGTGAAGTGTAAAAGGAACGGATTGAAAGCCCTGTTTAACATCATTTTCTGCCATAAAGCAGATGAGTTTAAAGGGACCATTGAAAGTAGAAGGCAAGTTTCAAAGGTAAGTGACTGGGATGTGAGGGTGGGACTTCAGACATAGTGCAGGGGACATCAGGTTGGCGGTGAGGTGGGGGGATGTTGGATTGGGGCGGTGGTATTGGGTTGGCAGGGTGAGTGATGGGTCAGCAGGGTAGGGAGTTCCAGGTCGGGTTGGGCCTGTGGTGGTTGCGGCGGAGGGGCAGTAGTGGTGGGCAGTGGTAGGTGCCTTGCAAGGCCTGTTTCGAGATTCGCAGTGCTTGAAAAGCTTTGCAACATTTAATGGAACCTCGTGAGACAGATTCACGTATTTAAGTGAGCCATTCGGCTGATTTAAATATGTCTGCACGGTATTCTCTCGGGGCCCGGGAACTAACAACTGTCCCTGGGGGACCTCACCATGGCGCCCTTTAGCACTGGTTTGCACAAATGCGGACCAGGCGTAATGGCACCAGGGAGGGTTCTCCCAGGCCATTTGAGACCCGCAGGTGGTTGGGGTCTAGACAGGATGGTACCCCCACACTCACACTGACATCCAGGCACCTTGGCACTACCAGCATGAATCCTTGGTAGTGCCACCCAGACATTCTGGCTGTACCACCCTGGCATGACAAGGATGCCAGGCTGGGAGTGCAAAGGAGCCCAGGCGTCAGGTTGCCCGAGCCAGGGATCAGGTCCAGGGACTGTCTTGCCCTTGAGGTGGGGTGAGGGCAGCTCAAGGACCCCGTATGATGTATATTAGATGCAGTGGGGAGGTCCGGAGGCCGCGGCGGGGTGGCTGGGTACCGCAGCACGGTAGCACAAGTGGATAGCACTGTGGCTTCACAGCGCCAGGGTCCCAGGTTCGATTCCCGGCTTGGGTCACTGTGTGGAGTCTGCACGTTCTTCCCGTGACTGTGTGGGTTTCCTCCGGATGCTCCGGTTTCCTCCCACAGTCCAAAGACATGCAGGTTAGGTGGATTGGCCAAGCTAAATTGCCCTTAGTGTCCAAAAAGATTAGGAGGGGTTATTGGTTTAAGGGGATAGGGTGGAAGTGAGGGCTTAAGGGGGTCGGTGCAGCCTCGATGGGCCGAATAGCCTCCTTCTGCACTGTATGTTCTATGTTCTATGTTCCCTCCTAATTTCTGCTACTTCCATCGACTGTGGCCTCATTGCAGGCCTCCTTCTATGTCAACCGTTGCTTAAAAGTTTGTCCTTTGGAAGAATCTCCTAAATTACCAATGGGAGGAACGCTGCCTGACCCTTGGGTGGCCGATAGTAAAAATATAAGTAAACATCGGGCCACCTGATGTCCTGTTGAAAATGAAGACAGCTAGACAGCTGCTTTCCTCAGCCACCCTAATGTTTACTAACACTTGTAGAACGCGTCAAGAAGCCAGCTGCATTTATTTTTGCTGTTCAAATATTTGATACGTGTCCTACTCCCCCACCCCAAGTTGGCTCAAGACTTCTCAGTTCCATGTGTATCCCCCCTACTGATCTGGAAGCCCTGGGCTGAAAGAAAAACAATGAAAAAAGATTGACTTCTGAGAGAAGTGTGCATGGAATAGTACTTCACCGCATTCATTTTCTTGCAAATGTAGATCTGCCAATTCATCTTTCACTCTTCGTTCCCCTCGAGGCCAGTATTTTTAGTGTGATTCAAATATAAGCTCAACCCAATTGGCCTATAATTTTAGAAGCATGTAGACACAGGACCGTGATACATCAAATTCCAAACTACAAAGATACCCATGAAAGAATTGGCCCCTAGGAAAGTTAACACTTGGAGATTAAATAAGCACTTTATTGCTTATTCTGTTGAAACACTTGAGGTGAGAGTATTTTTCATTAATTAACAATTTTACAGACATGCTGGCGTTACTTAAAACAATTGCCAATGCAGCTGAAAAGGTTTTAATTATTCATAATTAGCAGAGTTAATTTCAATTTCAAGATGTTTGTGGAATTGTTTCTTGTTCAATGTTTCAAGTTTAATGTCTAGTAGTGATCTGACACTACAACCCCCATTTGGCCTCCATAGTCAAATAATCTGATGACACTTGATGGCACAAGATTATCTGGACAGGTTAGGGCACCTGACACCTGTGTAAAAATACTTCAACATAAATCCGAACCTTCAGGAGAAAGGCAGGAGAAAAATAGGCAGGCAAGTGACAAGAAAAATTGGATTGTCTGCCAGTAAGAAGTTGTATCTTCCTGTAACATGTGAAAACCTTGCAGCCTGGAGAATTGCTTAAAGAACGAGAAGATCCACCATTTTGTTCTGTGTAATTGGGGTTTATTATCTCAGCATCTCAGAAGGGGCTGAATTATGTTGACGTGTGGAAGGCTGGAGATTTAAAGTAAGCATTAAACAGCATTCAGAGAAGTCATAAGTAGCTGTATTCTCATAAAGCAAAAATATATGACTACAATTTTTTCAAAAATTGTCTTTACACAGTTTAATGCACTTTCACAGACTTCATTAGAAACACAAAAGGTATTTATTAATAAAAGAAACAGTACAGCAGTCACTAGCTGCCCTAGTCCCACATGTCTTCTGCCTAAGAGTGGACTCCACCCCCGGGATGATTATTCACTCTGAGTCAAAATTGGTCACCCAAGCCATGTGACCCTTGCTCTGCTGTGTTACCCTTAGAACATAGAACATAGAACGATACAGCGCAGTACAGGCACTTCGGCCCACGATGTTGCACCGACATGGGAAGTCAAAAACTAAAGGCCATCTAACCTACACTATGCCATTATCATCCATATGCTTATCCAATAAACTTTTAAATGCCCTCAATGTTGGCGAGTTCACTACTGTTGCAGGTAGGGCATTCCATGGCCTCACCACTCTTTGTGTAAAAAACATACCTCTGACCTCTGTCCTATATCTATTACCCCTCAATTTAAAGCTATGTCCCCTCGTGCTAGCCACCTCCATCCGCAGGAGAAGGCTCTCACTGTCCACCCTATCTAACCCTCTGATCATTTTGTATGCCTCTATTAAGTCACCTCTTAACCTTCTTCTCTCTAACGAAAACAACCTCAAGTCCATCAGCCTTTCCTCATAAGATTTTCCCTCCATACCAGGCAACATCCTGGTAAATTTCCTCTGCACCCGTTCCAAAGCTTCCACGTCCTTCCTATAATGAGGCAACCAGAACTGTACGCAATACTCCAAATGCAGCCGTACCAGAGTTTTGTACAGCTGCAGCATGACCTCATGGCTCCGGAACTCAATCCCTCTACCAATAAAGGCCAACACACCATAGGCCTTCTTCACAACCCTATCAACCTGGGTGGCAACTTTCAGGGATCTATGTACATGGACACCGAGATCCCTCTGCTCATCCACACTACCAAGAATTTTACCATTAGCCAAATATTCTGCATTCCTGTTATTCTTTCCAAAGTGAATCACCTCACACTTCTCTACATTAAACTCCATTTGCCACCTCTCAGCCCAGCTCTGCAGCTTATCTATGTCCCTCTGTAACCTGCAACATCCTTCCACACTGTCTACAACTCCACCGACTTTAGTGTCATCTGCAAATTTACTCACCCAACCTTCTGTGCTCTCCTCTAGGTCATTTATAAAAATGACAAATAGCAACGGCCCCAGAACAGATCCTTGTGGTACGCCACTCGTAACTGAACTCCAACTGCCATCAACCACCACCCTCTATCTTCTTTCAACTAGCCAATTTCTGATCCACATCTCTAAATCACCCTCAATCCCCAGCCTCCGTATTTTCTGCAATAGCCGACCGTGGGGAACCTTATCAAACGCTTTACTGAAATCCATATACACCACATCAACTGCTCTACCCTCGTCCACCTGTTCAGTCACCTTCTCAAAGAACTCGATAAGGTTTGTGAGGCATGACCTACCCTTCACAAAACCATGCTGACTATCCCTAATCATATTATTCCTATCTAGATGATTATAAATCGTATCTCTTATAATCCTCTCCAAGACTTTACCCACAACAGACGAGAGGCTCACCGGCCTATAGTTACCGGGGTTATCTCTACTCCCCTTCTTGAACAATTTGCTATCCTCCAGTCCTCTGGTACTATTCCTGTAGCCAATGATGACATAAAAATCAAAGCCAAAGGCTCAGCAATCTCTTCCCTGGCTTCCCAAAGAATCCTAGGATAAATCCAATCAGGCCCCGGGGACTTATCTATTTTCACCTTGTCCAGAATTGCCAACACTTCTTCCCTACGCACCTCAATGCCATCTATTCTAATAGCCTGGGTCTCAGCATTCTCCTCCACAATATTATCTTTTTCCTGAGTGAATACTGACAAAAAGTATTCATTTAGTATCTCGCTTATCTCCTCAGCCTCCACACACAACTTCCCACTACTGTCCTTGACTGGCCCTACTCTTACCCTAGTCATTCTTTTATTCCTGACATACCTATAGAAAATATTTGGGTTTCCTTGATCCTACCTGCCAAAGACTTTTCATGTCCCCTCCTTGCTCGTCTTAGCTCTCTCTTTAGATCCTTCCTCGCTTCCTTGTAACTATCAAGCGCCCCAACTGAAACTTCACGCCTCATCTTCACATAGGTCTCCTTCTTCCTCTTAACAAGAGATTCCACTTCTTTGGTAAACCACGGTTCCCTCCTCTACCCCTTCCTCCCTGCCTGACTGGTACGTACTTATCAAGAATACGCAATAGCTGTTCCTTGAACAAGCTCCACATATCCAGCGTGCCCAACCCTTGCAGCCTACTTCTCCAACCTACACATCCTAAGTCATGTCTAATGGCATCATAATTGCCCTTCCCCCAGCTATAACTCTTGCCCTCCGGGGTATACTTATCCCTTTCCATCACTAACGTAAAGGTCACCGAATTGTGGTCACTGTTTCCAAAGTGCTCACCTACCTCCAGATCTAACACCTGGCCTGGTTCATTACCCAAAACCAAATCCAATGTGGCCTCGCCTCTTGTTGGCCTGTCAACATATTGTGTCAGGAAACCCTCCTGCGCACATTGTACAAAGAACGACCCATCTAATGTACTCGAACTACATCTTTTCCAGTCAATATTTGGAAAGTTAAAGTCTCCCATAACAACTACCCTGTTACTTTCGCTCTTTTCCAGAATCATCTTCGCCATCCTTTCCTCTACATCCCTAGAACTATTAGGTGGCCTATAGAAAACTCCCAACAGGGTGACCTCGCCTTTCCTGTTTCTAACCTCAGCCCATACTACCTCGGTAGAAGAGTCCCCATCTAGCATCCTTTCCGCCACCGTAATACTGTCCTTGACTAGCAGCGCCACACCTCCCCCTCTTTTGCCCCCTTCTCTGAGCTTACTAAAACACCTAAACCCCGGAACCTGCAACAACCATTCCTGTCCCTGCTCTATCCATGTCTCTGAAATGGCCACAACATCGAAGTCCCAGGTACCAACCCATGCTGCCAGTTCCCCTACCTTATTTCGTATACTCCTGGCATTGAAGTAGACACACTTCAAACCACCTACCTGAACACTGGCACCCTCCTGCGAAGTCAAATCTGTGCTCCTGACCTCTATACTCTCAATCTCACGTACCCCAAAACTACAATCCAGGTTCCCATGCCCCTGCTGAATTAGTTTAAACCCCCACAAAGAGCACTAACAAATCTCCCCCCCAGGATATTGGTGCCCCTCAGGTTCAGATGTAGACCATCCTGTCTATAGAGGTCCCACCTTCCCCAGAAAGAGCCCCAGTTATCCAGAAATCTGAATCCCTCCTTAGAACTATTGTCCCTTAAAGGGACAATCACCACAAGTCATCTGATCCCTCCTCCTTTAACTCCGTTACACAATCTTCAATAACTAAGTTGCTCAAGGGCAGCACGGTGGCCTAGTGGTTAGCACAACCACCTCACGGCGCTGAGGTCCCAGGTTCGATCCCGGCTCTGGGTCACTGTCCGTGTGGAGTTTGCACAATTTCCCCGTGTTTGCGTGGGTTTCGCCCCCACAACCCAAAAATGTGCAGAGTAGGTGGATTGGCCACGCTAAATTGCCCCTTAATTGGACATAATAATTGGGTAATCTAAATTTTAAAAACAAAAAAAAAAAACTAAGTTGCTCAGTCCTAAATTCTAACGAAACATTATTCACATGAGTTGGACAATTATAAATTGAGTCGTTGAGGGGTTTTTGTTTCTTGTAGAGTGGCATAATTCTGTAGTCTGAGATACTTCCACCGGATCGACACCAGCAGGAACTGCAATAACGGTACCTCTTCTGGCACAGGCTTTATTACTACTTTATTCATCTGAGACATCAGTTGTGTCTGTCATGTTCTTTGTTTTAGCTCTTTCAGGATGGTGAAGGTTGTAGTGCTAACAAAGAACAGCAAGCTGTGTTTAATAAAGAAAGCTAATTTATTATACTACATTGAATTAGATTTGAACATATTACTAAGGAATTAGTTAAGTAAAGATTACACGACACATCTACACTATTGACTATACTGTTAGTTCAACTACCTCACAACTACTCTGTCTTGCTCTTTTCCACTCTCTCCATCTATCTCCCAGAAGTCAAGGAGGGATGTGATATTTATATGGTTGCTCTATGGCACCATCTAGTGACTAGAGTAGTAACATTGCAGTAACCCTTTATTAGCTTTAAAATATCTACATATTGTGAGGTCCACGTATTTATGAATGATCCATCTCTCCATAGAACATAGAACAGTACAGCACAGAACAGGCCCTTCGGCCCTCGATGTTGCGCCGAGCAACGATCACCCCACTCAAACCCACGCAACCCGTATACCCGTAACCCAACAATCCCCCCATTAACCTTACACTATGGGCAATTTAGCATGGCCAATCCACCTAACCCGCACATCTTTGGACTGTGGGAGGAAACCGGAGCACCCGGAGGAAACCCACGCACACACGGGGAGGACGTGCAGACTCCACACAGACAGTGACCCAGCCGGGAATCGAACCTGGGACCACTGGAGCTGTGAAGCATTGATGCTAACCACCATGCTACCGTGAGGCCCTCCATGTCTACATGGTACGACAGGTGTCCGGTCTCAGAGACAATAATTCCAGGGATCTAGCTTCATCTACTACCGAAGATTCATATTATGTACTTTGTATGGGATTTTAATGCTGCTCTGTTTCTGGTACTTAGCTCATATGATAAAGTTTCTTCTCCTTCCAGGGTTTCAATTCAAGATATTTTTCATCAACCATTTTATTATATTGGTGCTTGTGGTTTTCCATTCGCGCAATCATTTTAGTAATCTTATTCGAGCACATCATCTCAGTTTATTTCTCTGTCTGAATTGCTGGTTTTTCTGTCAATTTCAATGTTTCTGTCTCTTCAGTTAATTTCTCATTGTCAAGCTTCCCTTCTTCAAGCTCTTCTTCTCACATGTCCAATTCCTCATTGGACATGTTTTTATTTCCTAGCTGCTTTTTCATGGAGTTCAGCCTATTTTATGTTGCCTCATTAATTTCTGCTTCTTCTTGACTTCATTTTTCAAATCTTTGGCAACTTTTTTACTCTCTAGGTTTGCTATCAGTCATTTCATCTTATTGATTTAATGTCTTCCCTAGAGCTTTAATTCTTTTTGTTGATTACTCTTCATGTTCAACAGTTCCTAGTTTCTTTTGACGTTTTTAATTTCTCTGTTTGGTCCGAGAGGAATCCATTATGTTCTTATTGGACATACACATTTCACAGATATAACCTCATTTCTACTTACCTTAACTTCAGCCAATCCCCTTTGGCTTCACTGTTGGTCAGACCTGTCTCTGACAAAGTGTTGATCTGTTTCCATTCTGCAATTCTCTTGTTGTCCTTCTTGTGGAGTTTTTTTGTTGCATTCCTTCTGGGGTCTTTCATTGCCCTCATTCTGAGGTCTTGAATTTCCCTTCTGGGGTTTTTCAGTGCCCTTTTTCTGGGGCCTTCTATTACCTCCTCTTTGAGGTCTTCATTGCTTCCTCTGAGGTTTTTTTTGTTGCTTCTTCCTTGAGCTCCTCATTGCTTATGGACCTTTTTTAGAATTGCCCTCTATCTGGGGTCTTCCCAAACTTCCCTGTCCATAGCTGTTTGTTCCTTCTTTTGGTTGCTACTTAAAGTGCATTGTCACTTTAAGATTGTCATTTATTTCCACTGAACTGTCAGCAGTGGCTGATTTTCTTTCAGTGTTTTTACTGTGATTTTGAAGTTTTGGTGCAAAATGGGCTGTTCTTTTATTTGTGAACTTCTAAAACTTCACTTTTACCGATAGAAAGCTCTTTTAGTCATCTCTGTAGTTTTTTTTACTTCTGGTTGTTTGGAGAGTCTGTTTTTTTCTTCTTTTGGATGAACTTTTTAAAAATCAATTTCACTGGCATTCAAGGTCTGATGGGACTGCTGATTTTAAATTAACTTCTTCTTTTCAAGAAGATTGAGGACTTCTCTTCCTTTTCATTTAAAATTTCAGAACTTCTCTGTTTGAAGTATATCAGTGTAGGGATTGTTGCCACTAAACCCCTGCAGGCTCTCTTCCGACATTAGTAGCTTATTAGTTTCAGCTCCTTGATTTTCCTGCACTTTGGGACACCCCGCTGCATGTCTCTTTGGCCATTTTTATTTATTAAAGCCTGCTTTCTTTTTTTAAATAAAAGCATTGCATAATTCTTTTTTTTAAACTTAGAGCCACGGCTCTTGCTTCTAAGTGTTATATTCTCTTCATTTCTTTCTCTCCCTATGTTTGTAAACTTTTGACTATACCGGCCAATTCACGTTTGATCTGCGTCAGTTCCTCACTGAGCCTCCCAGGCTACTCGCCTCGCCTCCTAATCTACAATATAAGAGGTACGTTTCTGGATTCTGACCCAGGGGTCTTGTGCTCTCTCCGTTGTTCACACAGCTTGGAACTGTCTATCTTTTCTGATTCTACATTTCTGTGAGATTGGCAATGTCTCATAATCTCAAATATCCGCCCATTCCGGTGAGTACTTTTTATTTCAGGATTTGATTAATACAGAATATTCACAGGTATTGGGCCAGAGGAAGTTTTATCCTTGTCGTCAGACGTAATGAGGCAGTTTCACACACTTCATGAGAAACACAAAAGGTATTTATTAATAAGAAAAACAGTACAGCAGCCACAAGGCTGCTCAGAAATTGCTTAAAATAAGATACTCACAGGTATTGGGCCAGGAGAAGTTTTATCCATTTATTAATAAGGAATATAGTACAGTAGCCACAGGACTGCCCTAGTCTCCAACATGTCTTCTGCCGAAGAGAGGGCTCCATATCCTTGGGTGATTACCCACTATGAGTCCCAACTGGTCACCCTAGCCATGTGACCATTACTCCGCTGTGTTGCCCTTGAAGGGATAATCATCACAAATCACCACAGGCAGGCTTCCCCATTGCGAGTCATTCCAAAATGGATGATGCTAAAATGAAGACAGTAGTGCATTTTTAGAAACCTCTGGTGTTTGAAATGTTGCAGGACCTACATTGATTGTATATGTGCACACAAACACACACATACATGACTAACTGGATAATTCTTTCAACTCACAGGCACAAGAGCAGACTGATTCCCTTCTTCCTGTGCAGTAAAATTCTATGAAATATTTCAAATGACAAGCAATTTAAATGCGTATGAAAGCAGGAGAAAAATGAGGCATTTTTCAAACGTTATTTCATCGGATGTGGGCATCGCTGGCGAGGCCAACATTTGTCACCCGCCCCTAATTGCCCTTGAGAAGGTGGTGGTGAATCACCTTCTTGAGCCGCTGCAGCCCATGTGATGAGGCTACATCCAAAATGCTTCTGAGAAGGGAGTTTCAGGATTTTAACCCAGAGATATGAAAGAACAGTTTCAAGTCTGAATGGTACATGGCTTGGAGGGAAATGTCCGGGTGATAGATACCATGTGCCTGCTGCCTTTGTCCTTCTCGGTGGTTGAGGTGATGGGTTTGGAATGTGCTGTTAAAGGAGCCTTGGTTAGTTGCTGCAGTTCATCTTGTACATATGACACACTGTTAACACTGTGCATCGGTGGTAAAGGGAATTAATTTTAGTTGGTGGAAGGGGTGCCTTGAAAGTGGGCTGCTTTGTCCTGATTGGTTTCCAGCTTCTTAAGTGTTATTGGAGCTGCACTTATCCAGACAAGTGGAGAGGATTCTTTCACACCCCTGACTTGTACCTTGTAGATGGGGGACAGGCTTTGGAGAGCCAATATGTGAGATACTCTTCTTTGAATTTCCAGTGCCTGACCTGTTCCTGCAGTCACAGTATTTAATAATAATAATCTTTATTGTCACAAGTCGGCTTACATTATCACTGCAACAAAATTATTGTGAAAAGCCCCTAGTCGCCGCATTCCGGCGCCTGTTAGGGTACATGGAGGGAGAATTCAGAATGTCCAAATTACCTAATTTCAGGAGTTGTGGGAGGAAACCGGAGCACCCGGAGGAAACCCACGCAGACCCAGGGAGAATGTGCAGACTCTGCACAGACAGTGACCCAAGCCGGTAATCGAACCTGGGACCCTGGCACTGTGAAGCAACAGTGCTAACCACCATGCTACTGTGCCGCTGTCTTAATATACATCTATGTATATAATGGAGTGCAGACAGGCAGTGATTGACACACAGGATGACCAGTGAGCACACATAACACAGTAGCCAATCACCAGACAGGACACGACCACTATAAAGCCAGAGGGCACCAGGTTTCCCGCACTCTCGGGATCCAGCCTTTGAGACAGTCAGAGCTCATGAGTATTAGCCAGTGCAAACACCGTGCGGTAGTCAGTTAGTCTGGTCAGGCTAGCCTCAGGTCTCCAGGCAAGTCAGCATAGTGTCAACCCACAGTTGGACATGTAAAATAGTTAGATGTTAAATAAAATCGTGTTGCATCTTATCAAGTGTTGGAAGTCTGACTCTCGCTACACTGCATCAAACACAGTCCACATAGTCCCAGCCTACCCAACACATCACCGCCATTAAAAATTTATTCTTTCATGGAATGTAGGTGTCGCTACCAAGTCTGGCATTTACTGCTAATGTTCTCTCATTGCCCTTGTACTGATTGACTTGCTAGGCCATACCACAGACCAGTTAAGAGTGAACCCCATTGCTGATGGTCTGGAGTCACATGTAGGCCTGATCGGGTAAGGATGGCAGACCCTAAAGGGACATTTGTGAACCAGATGGGCTTTTATGAAACTCAATGACAGCTTCAATGTGAAACTAGCTTTCGAGGCACCATAATGGTTGTGCAAAAAGGTGTTTAATGTGCTGTACAATACTCCACTCCCGATGGTGGCGCCAAATCCCCAAACTCCTCACTCCCCACTCCCTGCCTAACTCCACCAACAGCCGCCCCCTCCCCCATGCCCTCAGTGATCCTCAACATGCTTGGCCCTCCTAGCTTGACCACTACTAGGTGTTTCCGCAGGATGCACATCTGAGGTGGAGGCTGGCAGTTGCCTACTTCATCCCGTGGCCTTCGATGCCCCATGCGGGCATCCTCTGTGGCAAGAGGGTCCCGCTCACTTGTTGGCGGCACATGCACAGCCGTGTCGCCTTGTCCCGTGTGCTGACCTTGAAACACAGCCTCATTAGAGGGTTGGAACTCGGGGGAGCTTGTGGCCACATTCGCCACTCCTTGGGATGGATCCAGGTTGGCACTCAGCGCCCCCCATCCTCCCGGTTGGTCTCCAGGGGAACCTTGGGACGGAGGGGCAGCTGTTCGAGCCCCAGCTGCAAATGCATTATCTGGCTCTGCCAGCACTGGTGGTTCCTCATAGTTCGCACCATTGTGTTGATACCCTCAGCGATGCTCCTCAGTGACTGGAACATGCTCTGCAGCGCCTCGGCCATGCCCATCTGAGAGTGGGACATGTCCCGCAGAACCTCATCAAGGTCAGCCTGGTACTGGGTGACATCCCCCAGTGAGGCGGACATCCTGTTGCGACGCTCAGCCATGTACGATGCACGATGCCTTGGACATCTTCACTAATGGTGCCGACGATGTGCACCAGGCTCTCTATTGCAGTCGCCACCCTAGCAGTGTTGGCCTCGGTGCCACTTGTTGCCGGCGCTAACTCCTGTGCCCGTTGCCTCTGGGAAACCTCCAATTGACTATGGATCTTCTGGAGTGATGCTGACATCTCTCTCTGAATGTCCCAGCCACTCCCTAACAGCTCCATCAGCTTGGGTTAACCCAGTTCCACAAGCCCAGCATCAGGCTGGGACCCAGCTGGGTCCTGGGATCCAGCTGCCCTCCGGCCGCTGTCTCATCTGGGAGTTTCCTGCCTCCACTGATGTGCATCAGCAGCTGTGTGGTGCTCACCAGATTGTGCCCCAGACGCCTCTCCACTAACATTTCCCACCGAGACGTATGTATCTGCGTTGGTGGAGGGTGGGGATGAAAGCTGTGCCGCGACTATAATGGTTACATTTTTGCATCCTCGGTGCTCTCCTCTGAGGTGCTCTCCTCAGAGTCAGGAGAGGGTGCCGCCTGGGATGGCCAGCTCCATCGGCTGGAGGACCTGCGGGAGAATGGACATGTGGTCAGTGGGAGGTATGGATCAGTCAGTAAGGCAATAACAACTTACGTTTGATAGGTCCCCCGGGTGGAGCCCGGTGATTCCTCAACTCTGCGGCGTCTGCCAGCCTCTGCGTGAGTAACCGATCTGTCCTTGGCCACACCGGTCACCTCCAGGGCCCACTCCACCGTCAGTCTGGGCCCTCTCCCACCGATTGTGGGAGAGCTTTTCCTGTGGAGACACAGAGAGGGCATTGTTAGCCACATGCATGGCTCACAGTGGTTGAGGGGTGTGTGTGAAGGGAGGATTGGGGTGGGGGGGTTGAACGGAGGGTGGAGGGTGGGTTTAATGGGGAGGGGTTGGAGGGAGGGTTGAAGGGGGAGAAAGGTGGAGGGAGGCTTGGGGGTTGCCTGGAGGGTTGGGGGGATGGATGCTCCCTTGGGGGATGTGGGTGGGGGGTATTGGTGTCTACTCACTCATGCTGTCCGGTGTAGATCATTGGCCTTTTTCTGGCACCCGAGGCCAATCCTCCTGGTCACACTCCCTGAGCTGACAGCTGCCGACACCCCATCCCAGGCAGCATGGGACCCATCGGGGGAACATCTCTCCTGGCCTCCAAAGCATCCAGGAGCCTCCCCAGCTCAGCATGCCCTAATCTTGGGGCTGGTCTCCTCAGCGCCATTATTGCGAGCTAGCTGAGGTTGGCTGAGCAAGTGCAGCTTAAGCGCTGCTTGACTTTGTTAACGGGGGGCTGGCGAGCATGGCGCCAGCGAATCAGCTGGTGAGCTTCATTTGCGGTGAGATGCCCATGAGGCCTCGTTAAGTGAACCAATTAATGTTGAATTGCATTGCTAGCCTGCTGGGCCGAGCGCCGGGAAGCTCGTGGCAATTCTCACTCGCTACCACATTTAGGCGCGCCATGTGTGTATTTGCTACTGGCATTGAATGGAATTTCTCAGATGATAAACTACAATAACGTAGAAAAAAGAAAGAGTCTTAAGGTACCCTGAAGGCAGCAGGACAGATTAGATCAAGTGGTTAAGAAGGTGCACAAAACATTTTCCTTTTCAGACTATGGTGTAGAATTTAAGAGCAGGCAGGTTATGCTGGAACTAAATAAAACACTGGTTGACAGTTTTTGCCATTTCATTACAGGAAGGATGTGATTGCACTGGAGGGTGTACAGAGGAGATTTATGAGAATGGTGTCAGGGATGGAGAAAATTTGCTACGCAAAAAGATGAGACAGACTTGAGTTGTTATCTTTGGAATTGAGGAGGCTGAGTGGAGATAGAATTGAGATGTATGAAATTATGAAGGGCCTAAGTAGACTGGATAGGAAGGATCTATTTCCCTCAGCAGAGAGGTCAATAACTGGGGACAGAAGAGTTAAAATAATTGGCAGAAGGATTGAGGAGAATTGAAAGGGTGTTGACAGAGAAACCCTCATCACACTTTAAAACATTTTGGATGTGCACTTTAAGTAATATAACTTCCAGGGAAATGGGCCAAGAGTTGGAAAATGGCATTAGGCCGGAGAACTCTTTTTCAGCTGGCACAGACACAATGGGTTGAATGAAGTTTCTCAGAGTTAAAAGAAGGATATATGTAATTAAATCACAAAAGACATAACTTAACAGTAATCTCCTATCCAGCTCAGTGGGGTATGTCTTCTCATATTAAATAATATTTGCATATATTTAAAAAGCACACCCAAAAGCTGTAAAATACACCAAAGTAATCGAACCAACACTCCCCACCCGCATACTGCTGAACCCCTTACTGCGATTCAAATAGCTGAATGACACAATGTGTTACGAAATCCCGCTGATGCTCAGAGTGTTCCAAACTAAAATACTGGGCATGATTTAATGGAAAAACAACAGAGTCCCGTTTTGAGCGCGTTTAGCAGGGTGTTTCTCAGTACTTGCAGCGCCAAGAACAACCCCCGCTATTAAAAGGTATTCTGCTTCTTTTTCGGGCCTTGGTGAGGAACACCCTGCCAAGGCCGCACTTAGTCACATTTCCTGCACTATCGAGCGCAGCTTGCCAATGCAGAAAGAGTTGAATGGCGCCCTGATCTCTCGACCTCCCCACCATGGCCTCCGGATGACCCTCCCCCCCCCCCCCCCCCCCCCCCCCCCCCACTGCCCCACCTTACCAATTAGGGGGTCCTCAAGACCCACCCCACCCCACCTTATAAGGGCAGGGCACTTCTGGGCCTGGTCCCTGGCGTGGGCAAGATACCACCTGGGCACCTTGGCACTACCAGCCTCACACTATGGCAGTTCCTCTGCCAGCCTTGCCAAGGTGGCATCAGGAGTGCCAGGGTAACACCCTGCCCAGAGCCCAACCACCCGAGGGCCCCTGATCACCTGGGGGACCCCACCTGAAGTGCCATTATCCCAGTCCACGTTTGTTGAGACCAGTGCTAAATGGTGCTATGGCAGAGTTTCTGAGGCGAGGCCGTTCGATCCTGGGCCTTGGGTAACTCCAGCATAAAAAGATTCAAGTGAGACTAACTACTAAGTTGAATATATAAATATGGATCCCGCGACATCTTGCAAGATCGCGTTACATCTAACGAGGCATAATGAGCATAGTGTATCTACAGAATACCACTGCTTCACAGGTTGTATTAAGGTGTCACTAAAGTTTTGGTGACCTCAGATATCTGCCTTCTCACAAGCTGATGTCTCCCAGGACTGCCCCTTGTAGCCCTGTCTTTAAGGTAGCCTTTCTCTCCGCTCTTGATTTTACCAAACGGTATCCTTTTTCCAGATTTTCGTTCTTTTTTTCTTTAACTTCATGGAACCTTCTGTCACATCCCCTGGTTCTGTTTAGTTTAGCTGTTTATCTCTGGTGTTTGCTTTACAGGTCATAAAACCACATTACAATGCAGGAAAAGCTCAAAGTGAAACTAAAACTAAACCAAAGTGAAGTTATTAATCCTTTGTTAGCATGAAAATACAGAAACAGAATTTAAGCTTAAACTTAAACTGTACCGTCTTTCTAATACCCACAGAACCAAATATATAAATCACTTAACTCTATTGCTATTTCCTAACAAAAGATTTAACTTTTTTTCCAGAGGGTAGATATCAATATACATCAATGGTAATATCAATGACAAATGTTTGAATGAAAGCTTTATTAGATTAATTTTTTTTTACACTCACATTTAAACGAATTCCTGTTGCTATTGCTTGGCTCCTGAGGATGGCGCATAGTGCATACTGGGCGAGTTACATAAGGAGAATCTGAGGGGACATGGAGGAGCTGAGGGGACATGGAGGAGCTGAGGGGACATGGAGGGTAGGAACAGGATCCAGGCCAGTTGGCTCATAAACCAAGATGCAGAGATTTTCCTTACTGATAGTGTTTATTGGCTTTGTTCAGTCTCATACCACTCCTCACACAAACCCAGGGCGGGATTCTCCTCTACCTGGCGGGCGGGCCGTACCGGCGCTGAGGAGTGGCGTGAACCATTCTGTGTCGGGTCGCCCAGAAGGTGCGGAATCCTCTGCACCTTCAGGGGCTTGGCCGGCGCAGAAGGGCTTGGCGCCGCGCCAACTGGCGCCGGAGGGCTTCTGCCGGCCGACACGAGTTGGCACATGCGCGGAAGCACCAGCGTGTTCTGGCGTCAGCCCAGCGCATGCGCAGGGAGGTTCTCCTCCGCGCCAGCCATGGCGGTTGACAGCAGCTGGCGCAGAGGGAAAGAGTGCCCCACGGCACAGGCCCACCCGCGGATCGGTGGGCCCCGATCGCGGGCCAAGCCACTGTGGGGGCACCCCCCGGGGCCAGATCCCCCCGCAACCCCCTGAGGACTCTGCAGGCCGCCCGCAGAGCCAGGTCCTGCCGGTACGGACCTGGTTTGGTTTACGCTGGCAGGACCGGCCAAAAACGGGTGGCCGCTCGGCCCATCGCGGGTCGGAGAATTGCCAGGGGGGGGGCTGTTACCAGCGGCCACCAACCGGCGCGGCGCGATTCCCGCCCACGTGTCCCAGCTTTCCCGAAAATAAAATTGAGCTCAAAGAACTGAATTAAATGGCGTCTTTTATTTGCTATCCGGCCCAACTCCACACCTGCATTCCTCCCACATTCCATTGTGACTCGCAAACATCACCACAAACCCAAACAATATGGGAAAAATGAAGATCCTGGGAAATGTCAGAAATGGATTGCAGGTACGTTTTGGAAGATGGAAAAAAGGCCTGACTCGCACTTTCCTCACCTGACACGAAAATCCGCTCCCACATTTCCTGTGTTACATTGTTAACAAATACATCATCTAATGAAAAATGAACAAGAGGATCTGCTTCCAAGTAAATAGAAATGATCCAGTTTTACTGATTATTTTGTACTTCTGTCTATTGAGTTAACTTTATGTGAAAGCATTTTCCAGTTGTGGCATAGACACTTATTGCACCGTTAAAGTCCTTAACTAAAACTGCAAATATGCCGACTGGACTGAATTTCATTGTTTTCAGTATTAGTTCATGGTACAGCTGTACACAAACCAATCCAACATTGGCAACAGACAGAGTGATGCTGAAATATAGCACAGAATGAATGTAGGCCAACATAAGTGGAGCAGAATGCCTGTTATGCTTATGGACTGCATCCAACATTTACATTCTTATGTATTAGAGCACATTTATCTACATTACTGCCTGTCACCATTAATCACTATTAGTTTAGTATACAACATGATCCTTCCTCATTAAAACAATTCACTGAACTACTTTTCTAAATTTGTTTGCTTTTGACCTTTGCAAATTGAGATCTAGGTTACCTTACACTGGGGATGCCCATGTTTGGTAATAGGTTCTTTTTCCCACACGTTCACATTAATATATACACTGATGTATGGTACCCAGTAAAATAGAGTCCATTATTTTTAAACATCTCTTCAGAGGATCGTATAATTTACTTTCTAGGAATGGATTTCTGGCACATGCTATTTTTAGAATCAATGCTAAGCTTCTTTGTGATATAATACGCGATCTTCCTGAATGGGAAAAGAGTCCAAGAGCGAATGCGTTTAGCTGGGTGTTTCCCAGTGCTTGGAGCGCCAAGACACACCACACAATTGAACGCCCATTCGGGTAGATACGGGCCCTCAGCGGGAAACACTCTGTTGAGGCCTCACTTAGTCCCATTTTGTGCACCGAGGAACTCCGCTTGCCAGACCTCCTCAGTGTAGAAGGAGATTGGGATGCCACTTTTAACTTGACCCCCTGATGCAACACCTGAACCCCCCCCCCCCCCCCCCCAAGCCCCAGCTCACCTATAAGGATATCCTCAGGCCACCCCACAGCCCTGCACCCATGCAGGGCACCTGATCCACAGTGTGGGGAAAATGCCAGCTTGGCACTACCAACCTGCTAACTGGTCGTGCCTTAGCATTGCCAGGTTGGCATCCCAGGTGGTACCTGCCCTCAGGGAAAGAATCTGGGGGCTTCCGACCAGTGGGAGACCCCCACGAATGTCGTTCCATCTAGTCCCTGTTTTTGGGCGCAGCATTGAACGGCGCTCACCCGCGATCTCCAAGGCGAGGGGTTTACCCCACCTTGGATAGATTGGGGGAATGCATATTAGAGTTGTTTCACTCTAATATGCAGATATGCTAAAAGGTGATTCCACCCACAATGGGTGGGATTCACATCGCGATATCTCGCAAGATCAGGTCAGATCTCGTGAGGCGTGGCGAGGTGGTTAGATTCCGGAAGAGAGATCTCTCGGCATCTATCGGACGCTCCGTGCTGCCTTTCGGGCACAGCGTGGCCGGTAGATTGAGCCCATCGTGCTAGTTAATACGCTCAGGGATATTTTACAAAAATCGTTGAGCAATGTAAAATAAATTGGCTAATTTTTGGGGAGTTCACCATCTTAACTGGACCAGCAAAATTTCTTAATGAACCCTATATGATTTTTTTTACAAGCTGAAAGTGTGGAACCTCTACTTCTTTTTCTCTTTGCAGCAACAACAAATCTAGAACACATAAAGTGAACAGAAGTTAGAAGGAGGATTGCTATGAGTGTGTGGAAGTGTTATAACTGATTCTCCGTCAATCATTTATACAGAGGGCATCCGACCCAGGAGTGCATAAGTGTGAATCAGATGCACGCCCATCGACAATTAGGAAGCTCATTTAGATGATTAAAAGTGCTAATAACCAGAATATTACATTGCCCGTGCAATATTTTGGTCAGAACATAGGCAGGCGGTCAATCCGTTTTTGCCGTTTTCTGGGAACATAGGAGCAGGAGTAGGCCATTCAGCCTCTCAAGCCTGTCTCACCATTCAAAGAGGTCATAGAAACATAAAAACAGAAGAAGGAGGAGCCCATTCGGCCTTTCGAGCCTGCTCCGCCATTCATTATTACTTCGACATGCAACACTAAACACTACAAGTTAAACTACACCTAACAACTACAATAACCTATACTTAACTTCGTGGCTGGTCATCAAGTTCAATACCCTGATCCCGCCTCCCCTCACATATCCCTTGATCATAGAATCATAGAATCATCCCTTTAGATCCCTTTAGCCCCAAGAGCTATATCTAGTTCCTTTTTGAAATTACACAATGTTTTGGCCTTAACTACTTTCTGTGGTAGCGAATTCCACAGAGTCACCACTCTCTGGGTGTAGACATTTCTCCTCACCTCAGTCTTAAAAGGTTTACCCATTGTCCTCAAACTATGACCCCCTAGTTCTGGACGTGGGTGGTGTTGCTCTTTTTAATGGAATACTATCCCACCAGCATCGCCAATAAGGTTGCAAAATAGTAATGATGCTCCTTAGAGTCGCCAGGTATCAAATGATACCACCACAAGGCATTACCGGATATCGATCAAAGGACCACACAACCAGTTAGTCAGTTTAAGTTCAAAGATGGTTTATTTACACACAAGGATTACTTCGACATGCAACACAAAACACTACAAGTTAAACTACATCTAACAACTAAATAACCTAGACTTAACTTCAGGGCAACCGGTTTTATGCAGATGGAAAAGGCCTTTGTTCGGATCTTGCGTGGCTGGGTGGAAGAAGCGGCTCTGTTTTTGCTGGGCTCATCCATCTGGTAGCGATCGTTGGTCTTGAACTTGTTTGTCTGGTCGTTATGCTGCACTTGTGTTGGTATTGGCCGGATCCAAGAGAGACCGAGCACATGGCTGTGTCTCTTCTGATCCCTCTGGGATTTCGTGCTCTTTGGGGCGGTCCTTAACTTGGACCCAATAATTCGATAGGCTTCGATCACTGCCTTCGAATTTGGCCAATAAAGGGACGGGTGCCTTGATGGCTGGGCGTGTCCTTAGCGGTCATTGACTATGGCTGTTTGAGCTCCCTGAGTAAAGGGAGTGGCACCTATTAGTCTGTAACAGTATCGGTTATCTGAGTACAGTTCTTTTGTTCTGGGGAAATGGGCCATTAGAATGCAAATGAGCGGGGGTTTCGATCGCGTCCAGCTATCTGGGTTGCAAATACACACACAAGCTCTGAGTCTGTCTGAGTCCTGGGTTGACCATAATTCCCATGGTCCTTTGCAGGTGGCCATCTGAGATGGCTACAGTGGCAGGGGAGCACGGTGGTTAGCACTGTTCCTTCACAGCTCCAGGATCGCAGGTTCAATTCCCGGCTTGGTCACTGTCTGTGTGGAGTCTGCACGTTCTCTCCATGTCTGCGTGGATTTCCTCTAGGTGCTCCGGTTCCTCCCATAGTCCAAAGACATGTAGGTTAGGTAGATTAGCCATGCTAAATTGCTCTTAGTGTCAAAAGGTTTCTTCCAAACTCCAACGAATATAATCCTAATCGACTCAGTCTCTCCTCGTATGACAGTCCTGCTATCCCAGGAATCAGCCTGGTAAAGTTTCGCTTCACTCCCTCCTTCCTCAGATTAGGACACCAAAACTGCACATAATACTCTGGGTGTGGCTTCACCAATGCCCTATGTAAATTAAAATTAACAACTGATCCAGCTTCATATGCTGTTTGTGGCAGTGAATTCCAAACCTCCATCATCCTTTGGGTCAAGAGTTTCTTCCTAACACCCTCCTGAATGGTCTTGCCCTAATTTTTAGACCATGCCTCTAGTTTTAGAATCTCCAACCAGTGGAAATAGTTTGGGCGGGATTCTCTGATCCTGAGGCTAAGTGGTGACGCCGTCATAAACGCCGTCGCGTTTCCCGACGGCGTCAACATGGCCTCATGAGCAGCAATTCTGACCGCTACAGGGGGCCAGCATGGAACTGGGGCGACCCACGCTGCTCCAGCTACTGATCCTGACGTCAGATGGGCGCCACGGGTCTGCGCATGTACAGTGGGACCGGCGCAATTTCCGCGCATGCGCGGTATCTCCCTTCTACGGGCTGGCCCCGACGCAACATGGTGTAGGGTGAGGGCGACAGGGGCCGGTGCGGAACAAAGGAGGCCCCCAGCCTGAGAGTCTGGCCCGCTGATTGTGGGCCAGGCCACAGCGGAGGCCCCCCGGGGTCAGACCCCCCCCCCCTCCCGCCCCCTCCCCGCTCCCCCGGCCTACCCCCGGTGGTAGGTAGGTCCCACCGGGTAAGACCAGGTTAGAATGGCGGCGGCGGCGGGATTCGTTTTTTTTTGTACGGCCGCTCGCCCCATCTCAGGCGGAGAATCGCTGGGGGAGGGGCCCCGTAGAGTGGTCCCCGGCCGGTGCCGTGCCGACCGCTCCGGCACCAATGGCGTCAATTCTCTCCTCTCTGGAGGATCATGTCCTGGCGTTGGGGCGGCGTGGCGTGATTCGCGCTGGTCACGGCAATTCTCCGGCCTGACCTTGGGGTGAGAGAATCCCGCCCTTTATCTTTATCTCCCCGTCTTTCCCTGTTATTATCATCCAAGAGCAGGATAAAAGAGTGCTGGAGCAATGGCCAGCTGAGTTGGAAGGTGTTATATTTCTTTGTTGCTTCAAAGAAAAAAGGTATGGAGGTGCTCACACTCTGGATTCTTGCTGGACACAGTGAGAGGTTTATTAAGAGGTGTTGCTCATGCGATCAAAGATGGAGAACTGCCTGAAGCCATTGCAAACATTCTGCCAACATCACTGCACTCACCTGAAGCTTTACCAGCAGGGATATATTCTCTGATACATAACACCCCCAACCTTTACTTCCTTCGTGTAAGGACAAAAATTAACACTTATCGAACAAAACATTATTCTAGAAATAGATACAATTCAATAAGGCAGTCTATCTGTTGGACATCGTTTGGTAGAATTTGGTGTTCTGGAACTTGGCAACTTGAGACCTGGGAATTGTCATCATTCCTTCTGTAGATGATACTTCTTGTGTAGGTATTCCAGTATCTGTCACTGTGGACATTGTAAAGTTCTCAGAAACAGGAGGCGCGATTCAACGGAAACATTTCAAACTCATTTAGGGCACATTTGTCAGGGTGTCTTGCGACGGCGTGTTGCCGAGATTGTGGCTCGTGTTCAACAGCATTTAGTGCCAAAAATGAACCCCCATGAGATTCTTAACATTACTGACTTCCTCGTCGTCTCATTCCCCTGACTCACGCCTCAGCAACTCGCCGCTGACATTGGGGAGCTGCCCTCACCACTCGCTCACAGACAACAAACAAGCAGGGCAGCGAGCAGGCCTCCTTCCCACCTTGGGAATGCCGACCTGTTCCCCACCCCAAGGGAATCGAACGACCAGGAGCAGCACCTCCAAAAAGCTGCAAGGGTAAGCACCATCTCTCTCTGTCCTGGTATCAGTTCCGCCTGCCACCGCTCACATTCCCAAAGCACCCTCCCCCACCCCTCCACAATTCACTGACTGACACATCTGGGACGGGATTCTCCGACCCCCCGCCGGGTTGGAGAATCCCCGGGTGGCAGCACGAATCCCGCCCCGCCGACCCGACGCCAGCTGCTGTATTCTCTGGCGCCGTTTTTCGGGTGGGATTCCCGCCACGCCGGTTGGGGGCCGTTGCCAATTCTCTGGGCCCCGATGGGCCGAGCGGCCATCCATTTTTGGCCAGTTCCGCCAGTGTGAATCACTCAACTCATGTACTGGCGGGGCCTGGCAGGTAAGTTGGCTGGGGCGGTCCTCGAGGGGGCGTGGGGGGGGGGGGGGGGATCCGACCCCGGGGAGGCCCCCACGGCTTGTTCCGCGCCGATCACTGTAGGGCTTTGCCATGGTCGGCGCAGAGAAGAGAACCACCCGTGCATGCGTCAAAATACGCTGGCCGGTCTGCGCATGTGCAAAATCACGCTGGCGGTTCCATGCATGCACGAGATCACGTCGGCCCTTCGGCGCATGCGCAAACTCGCGCCGTCCCTTCGCCGCCAGCTGGAGCGGCGGCAACCCCTCTGCCATTCACCTAGCCCCTGAAAATGCATAGAATTCAGCATTTTCGAGGGCTGTTGACGCCTGAGTGCTTGTGCGTGGTTCTCCTGCCACCGTGGGGACTTAGTCCCCAGAAGGGAGAATCCCAGCTCTGATCTTTGTGCTTGCCTAGCACCCACCAGAACATGGCTAAGTGTGGTGCCCACACATGCCATCTGCTATAGACCCCCAACCCATCAAGTGTGCAGCTCACAATATCCTCTCTATGTCCCCACAGGAGAAGATAGCCCTTAATCAGAAAACAGTGAGGTTGCTTGTGCCAGAGAGGCGAGGATCCATAGCCCTTGACCCAGATAATTTGTCTCAGGTGAATATTTCATGTCAGACAAAATGGTCCTTCCCTCTCACTGACCACATGTCTATTGTCGAGCAGGATCTCCATCTGACGAGGTCAGGCCATCTGGACTTGTACCCCCTCTCCCCGCCACCCAAGGAAACCACCAGCGATGCGCCACAGCTGTCACCCCAACTCTCACTAGCGCAGACACACACACCTCAGTCGGTGATAATAGTGGACAGGCCTCTGGTGCTCAATCTGGTGACCACCATTCGGCAGTATGGTAGCATAGTGGTTAGCATGATTGTTTCACAGCGTCAGGGCCCCAGGCTCGATTCCCGGTTTGGGTCACTATCTGTGCAGAGTCTGCACATTCTCCCCATGTGTGCAAGGGAAATTAATGAGTTGCCAACTTAGAAGCATGCTGGGAAATGCTTGACTATTTTTGTTCAAAAGAAGTGTTAAGCAGTGTTAAGCAGTGTAACCACTGTAGTGTATAATATGTGTATTGTGGTAAATGGCCATTCTATTATATGTAATGTGGTAAACAACTGCCCGATGGCTCCGCCTCCCCTCGGGCCCGGTATAAAGGTGGCTGGTCTCCGTCTCTGATCCAGTTCGGGATCAGAGGCCAGGAGGCTTTCAGTTTAGTTCATTAAAGCCTCAGTTACGTTCACGAATCGTCGTGTGTTCATTGATGGCATATCATAAACTACATAGTCAAGCATTTCCCAGCATGCTTCTAAGTTGGCAACTCAATAATTTCCCTTCCACAATTATTATAATTTCCATGACACCTTGTCTGCGTGTGTTTCCTCCGGGTGCTCCGGTTTCCTCCCACAAATATCGAAGGCCTGCTATTAGGTGATTTGGACATTCTGAATTCTCCCTCTGTGTATCCGAACATGTGGCAACTAGGAGCTTTTCACAGTAACTTCATTGCAGTGTTAATGTAAGCCTACTTGTGACACTAAAGATTATTATTATTACATTAGGGAGGCCGGCTGGATCCACGGACCCAGCTCTGGACAGGTTCTCCCACAGCTAATGCAGATGATAGGCCAGAGCTCTGACATTCAGGAGAGGCTGTCAATGACACTCGAGCGACTGCATGGCTGATTTGAGGAGTCCCAAAGGCTGCAGGCGCAGGGGATGATGCTGACAATGCGTGGCACTGAGGCCAATACTGCTATGGTGGCTACCACAGTGGAAATCCTGGAGCATGACGTCTGTGTCTTGAGTGGTGGTGTCCAAGGCATGGTTCAGTCTGTGGTGCCCATGGCTGAGGGCGTCAACATCATTTCCCAGTTGCTGACGGACTTGTCCCAGACGCGGTGGACATTGCTGAGGCACTACAGAGTGTGGTCCAGTCACTGAGGGCATCTACACCATCGCTCAGACAATAGGTGCCTCCAGGACTGGCAGTGCTAGATGACACAGAAGCATCTGGTGCTCATTCCAGCTGCCCCTCCATCTCATGGAGTCCCTTGGGGCCCTTTGGCACCGTCAAGGAGGAGGAAGCAAAGAAGGCCAATCCAGGGCCTGCCACCAAGGCGACGAGTTCTTCCAAATCCCCCTCCTGACACTGCCGCATTTAAAGGTGGTCCAAGATCTCAAGCCCTCAATGTGAACCCTGTTCAGAGGATGGGTGTGAGCGCATTGTCAGCAGTAAGACAGGAGTCAGATTTTTGCAGAAACTGAGGAGCATCAGATATTTCCCCACAGCGAGTTATCACTCTCCCACCTTGTATATTGACCTGCTGACAATGCCGACGCAGGCCCATCATGCTGGAGTGTTGTTACACAGACCCCTGGAGGGTGGTGCAGGGTGTTCGGAGAGGAGACGTTGTGATACGGGATACGGGGAATGGGGGAAGAAAGGGGGGGACAATTCGGGGGGAGGGAGGGAGGGAAATGGGGTTTAGGGAGGAAGGGAAGCTGGGGGGAGGGAGGGAAATGGATGGGTGGGGTGTTGAGCTGATGGACACAGCCTTGTCTTAGGAGAATCTGGAGATGATGAGAGCCCCCTCTTGTCCCCCTAGCATGTCGGACCCCTGCTGCCGACTGTCCTTATTCCACTGGCACCTCCTCGTGCTCGTCCTCCCGCCTCTCCTGATCAACCTCCTCCTCCTCATCAGATGAGGCTGCATGTCCCTCCGCCTCCTTTTGCTCCGCCTTCTCCTCCTCCTCCAGCTTGTCGCCCCGCTGCTGTGTCAGATTGTGGAGGACACAGCAAATCACCACAAAGCGAGAGATCCTCTGGGGGTATACTGCAGAACACAACAAGAGCAGTTAAGGCATCTAAACTGCATTTTCAGCAGCCCAATGCAGCACTCGACACAGAATGTGGGCATCATTATGACAGGTTTCCGCCTTGGTCTTAGGCCTTCGCACCGGCGTCATCAGCCATGTCCTCTGGGGAATCCCTTGTCTCCCATGAGCTAACCCATCATCCTGGTGTGACACCAAGGATCTCCGAGTGCCTCAAGATGTAGCTGTCATGCACGCTCCCATGGTAGCAGGCACACACATCCATGATTTGGAGGTGATGCTCCCACATGATTTGAATATTCAGGGAGTGGAGCCCTTTCTGTTAATATAGGGTGCTCCCTGATCCCATGGTGCTTGCAGGGTGGCATGTGTACAATTGTTAGCCTCCTGGGCCTGGGCATCTTGGTAATGGCAACAAATCCTGAGGCTAGGACATCTGGGTGGCTCTGGCCCAGCTCAAAGGTGATATAGTCCGATGATATGACCAAAGTAATTTGTGGATGACTTGAAAAAGTCACACTTTTCCTTTTTAACTCTCAGATTGTGAGTCTGTAAATGCTTTCAGTGTTGCTTCCAAATTCATCAAGTGTTTCTGTTCACTCAAACCGGTGATGAGTGTGTCATCTAAATAACATTAGACTCCATTCAACTTAGAATTTGATCCATGGATCTTTGAAAAAGAGCAGGCGGAGGTATCCTTGAAAGGAAGTCTCCTGTAATAAAACAAGCCTTTGTGCATTGTGGATAGCACAATCGCCTCACAGCTCCAGGATCCCAGGTTCGATTCCGGCTTGGGTCACTGTCTGTGCGGAGTCTGCACATCCTCCCCATATGTGCGTGGGTTTCCTCCGGGTGCTCCGGTTTCCTCCCACAGTCCAAAGATGTGCAGGTTAGGTGGATTGGCCATGATAAATTCCCCTTAGTGTCCAAAATTGCCCTTAGTGTTGGGTGGGGTTGCTGGGTTATGGGGATAGGGTGGAGGTGTTAACCTTGGGTAGGTTGCTCTTTCCGGGAGCCGGTGCAGATTCGATGGGCCGAATGGCCTCCTTCTGCACTGTAAATTCTATGTAAAAAAAAATAAAATAAATTACAACGATGAGTACTGGCTGTGCTTTGGCAGCCATGTTCATCTGCAGATATAGAATCTCAACAGTGCAGAAGGAGGCTATGTAGCCCATTGAGTCTACACCGACCCTCTGAAAGAGCACCCTACCTAAACCTATTCCCCTGCCCTGTCCCTGTAACCCCATAACCCTACCTAACCTTTGGACACTAAGTGACAATTTAGAATGGCCAATCCACCACTTCTTTGGACTGTGGGTGGAAACTGGAGCACCTGGAGAAAACCAATGCAGACACAGGGAGAAAGTGCAAACTCGACATGGACAGTCACCCAATGTTGGAATTGAACCAGGGACCTTGATACTGCGAGGCAGCAGTGCTAACCACTGTGCCACCATGCCTCCATGTGCCTGTGAAAGGTCAATTTTACTGAATTTCTGCCTTCCAGGAAGTTCAGAAAACAAGTCCTCAATCAATGACACAGATAATGGTCTACGCTCAATACTGGGTTCATAGGTTTTTAAAAAATCTCTACTAATTATCACTGAGACATCACGTTTTAATACAGAAACTGTTGGTGTTGCCCAATTAGTTGTAGCAACAAGTTGAATGACTCCTGTTTGTTATAATCTTTCTAGTTTTTCTTCACCTTTTGGCCTGTGGCTTAGGGCATGGTTCTAGTTTTGAGACATTTGGTGTGCTGTCTGGCTTGATTTTTAGGTAGTCATAGAGCCGAGTGAATAATTGAATGCCATCTCATACTTCATCAGAAGTTGTTGCAAGTTGCTTTTTGAATCTACTAGTTGATTTACTGACTCCCAGTTAATCCTAACCTTAGCCAACCATGCTCTGCCAAATAGTGCACGAAAAGTTCCTTCCCAACTATTTGCAATTTTTAAGACTGTGAAGGGTCACTGGCAATAATTTTCAATTCTTCTCTGGCCACAGAAGTGCCGTAGGACTGGAGGATAGCCAATGTGGCACCATTATTCAAGAAGGGAGGGAGGGATGAACCAGGAAACTACAGGTCAGACAGTCTAACCTCAGTGGTGGGGAAATATTGGAAACAATTCTGAGAGTCAGAATTCATCTGTATTTGGAGAGATAGGGATTAATAAATCAGCAAGGTTTTGTTAAGGGGAGGACATGTCTGACCAACTTGATTGAGTTTTTCGAAGAGGTGACCAGGAGTGTAGATGATGGTAATGCATTTGATGTAGTCTATTTGGACTTCAGCAAGGCTCTTGATAAGGTCCCGCATGGGAGACTGATAGCGAAGGTAAGAGCCCATGGGATCCTAGGAAATTTCGCAAATTGGATCCAAAATTGGCTGAGTGGCAGGAAGCAAAGGGGTGATGGTCAAGGGGTATTTTTCTGACTGGAACCTGTGTCCAGTCGGGTCTTGTACGGATCAGTGTTGGGTCCCTTGCTGTTTGTGGTTTATATAAATGATTTAGATATGAATGTAGGAGGGTTTATCAGTAAATGCGCGGATTATACGAAAATTGGTGCGGTGATAAATAGTGAGGAGGATAGCCTTTGATTACAGGAGGATATAGACAGGTTGGTCAGATGGGGTGATCAGTAGCAAATGGAATTCAATCCGGTTAAGTGTGAGGTGATTCACTTTGACAGGACAAACAAGGCAAGGGAAAACATGATAAATGGCAGGACCCTGGGAAGCACCGGAGATCAGAGGGATCTTGGTGTGCATGTGTACAGGTCTGTCCCTTAAGGTAGCAGAGCAGGTGAATACAGTGGCTAAGAAGGTATATGGTATCCTTGCCTTTATTAGCCAAGGCATAGAGGGGACATGAGGAAAATCTTTTTTATCCAGAGGGAGGTGTGAGTTTGGAATTCGCTGCCTGAAAGAGTGGTGAAAGCAGAGACCCTAATAACAGTTAAGAAGTATTTAGATGTGCACTTGTGATCCCAGGGCGTACACAGTTGTGGGCCAAGGGCTGGAAAATGGGATTAAAATTGTTAGGTGGTTGTTCTTGACCAGTGCAGATGCAATGGGCCAAAGGGCCTTTTCTTTGCTGCATGATTCTATGACTAGGACTCTATGTTTTCTGAGCCCAACAAAACTTGGCGATGTGGCTCTTCTTGTACTATTTTTTGATTGGGCTGATGTGAACAAAGAGCATTAGACTTTGTTTTATAAACAAAGCTATTTATTACTAACACTGCATTAACAAATAACTAAAATATCTAAGATGAATACAGTTGGAAATAACTGTCGAACACTAACTTACACTAAGATACAACAGAGCTGCTCTAATATGCGACTGCTATCAACTCCTTAAAAACACCTTCTGAAGGAACACAAGGTGCATCCGGGTTCCGGGACTCCATACTCGGCCCACCCGCTCCTCGGATGGTAGAACTACAACAGTAAAACATATAACTTATAATACACATGCAGATCATCAATCATAGAATTCACAGTGATGATGAACTACTCATATTATATACAGATGATAGTCTCCTTATCATCATACTTCTTGCCACAGTTCTTGCATGTATTAGTTTTACCCTAGCATTCCTGCGCTGATGGTCCAACCCGTTTACCATACAGGTGAGCAATATTTTGCTAACCTGTTTAAAGTAACTATGAACTGCAAAATGTTTCACCTTCTTCCTTTTTCATTTTTTTTTAAATTAAGGGGCAATTTAGTATGGCCAATCCACCTACCCTGCACATATTTTGGGTTGTGGGGGTGAGACCGACTCAGACATGGGGAGAATGTGTAAACTCCACATGGCAGTGACCTGGGGCCGAGATCGAACCCGGGTCCTCGGCGCCCTGAGGCAGCAGAGCTAACCACCCTGCCACCATGCTGCCCTTTCACCTTCTTCCTGACTACGGCAGTGGAACCAAAACCTTTCTGTAATCAATGACGGTCTAGGAGAGAAATGCCTATCTGAGATTTTCATTAATTCAATATCGGACCTAACCCCTGGTTCTTCTGGGTGAACTAAGTTTTGTGCCCCAGGGTGGCACTGTGGCTCAGTTGTTAGCTATTCAATCATGGTTATTCTCTTGCCTTTTCCCCATAACCTCTGATCCCCTTATTAATCAAGAACCTATCCATATCTGTCTTAAAGGCAGTCAGTGAGTCCACAGATTCACCACGCTCTGGCTGAAGAAATTCCTCCATCTCTTTTCAAGGATCGTCCCTTCAGTCTGAGGCTGTGCCCTCAGGTTCTAGTTTCTTCTAGTGGAAACACCCTCTCCACATTCTAGACCTCTCAGTATTCTGTAAATGTTATTGAGATCCCACCTCATCTTTCTAAACTCCATTGAGTACAGACCCAGAGTCCTCAACCGCTCCTCGTGTGACAAGTCCTTCATTCCGGGGATCATTCTTGTGAACTTCCTCTGGACCCTCTCCAAGGGCAACACATCCTTACTGAGATACGGGGCCCAGAATTGCTCACAATATTCCAAATGGGGTCTGATCAGAGCCTTATGTAGCCTCAGAAGTACATCCCTGGTCTTGTATTCTAGGCTTCTCGACATGAACGCTAACATTGCATTTGCCTTCCTAACTGCCAACTGAACCTGCATGTTAACCTTAAGAGAATCCCGAACTAGAACTCCTCAGTCTCTTTGTGCTTCTGATTGTCAAAGCCTTTTCCCATTTAGAAAATAGTCTGTGCCTCTATTCTTCCTACCAAAGTGCATAACCTCACAATTTTCCATATTGTATTCCATCTGCCACTTCTTTGCCCAGTCTCCAAGCCTGTCCAGGTCCTTCTGCAGCCTCCCTGCTTCCTCAACACAACCTGTCCCTCTACATATCTTTGTATCAATTCAAACTTAGCAACAATGCCCCCAGTTCCTTCTTCCAGATCATTAATGTATATCGTGAATAGTTGTGGTCTCAACAGTGACCTCCGCGGAACACCAGTAGTCACTGGCTGCCATTCTGAAAAGGACCCCTTTATTCTCATTCTCTGCCAGTCAACCAATCCTCTGTCCATTCCTGTACCTTGCCCCTAACACCATGGGCTCCAATCTTGTTTCACCTTGCCAAAGGCCTTCTGGAAGTCCAAACAGATCATGTCCACTGGTTCTACTTTGTCTAACTTCCCCATTACCTCCTCAAAGAATTCTAACAGATTTGTAAGGCATGACCTCCCCTTGACAAATCTGTGCTCCCCAGTGCTATTTTACCATGCACTTCTAAATACTCCACAATCTCATCCTAAACAATAGACTCTAAAATCTTGCCAACAACTGAAGTCAGGCTAACCGGCCTATAATTTTCTGCCTTCTGTGTCCAAAGAATGGACGCTGAAGCAAGAATGAAGGGTGGGATTCTCTGACCCCGCGCTGGCGCCGGTCTGGAGAATCGGCGCCATTGGTGCCGGCGCAGTCGGCGCGGCGCCAGTCAGGGGCCACGTACCAGAGATTCTCCCCGCGCGATGGCCCGAGTGCTCGCCGAGTTAGGCCGAGTCCCGCCTGTGGCTTTCTCGTATGGTCCTACCTGGCGGGATCTCGCCATTCATGTTACATGGGGTGGCCTGGTTTGGGGGGGGTAGAATCCGACCCCGGGGAGGGCCTCCACGGTGGCCTGGCCTGCGATCGGGGCTTACCGATCGGCGGGTGAGCTTATCCTGGTGGGGACCTATGTTCCTCTGCTCCGGGCCCCTGTAGCTGTCCGCCATGTTGCGTCGGGGCCGGTGTGGAGAAGGCAACCATGCGCATGTGCGAACTTGCGTCGGCCGTAGCGCGCATGCGCGGACCCACGGCGCCCGTTCTGATGCCCGGATCAGCAGCTGGAGCAGCGTAAGGCTTTCCAGTGACGTGCTGGCCCCCTGTGCGGTGCAGGATCGCTGATCCGAGGGGCCAGATGACGCCGGCGTGAAACGCTCAGACGTTTACGATGGCGTCAACGCTTAGCCCCAGGATCCGAGAATCCCCCCCGAAGTGTCAGCACGAAGTTGATTTGAGAAAGGATTTGAAGGAGGAGAAGGAATTTGAGAGACTAAAGGCAGTGGGAGGCAATTCCAGTACCTGGGTCTTAGGCAGTTGAAAGATTGGCTTCTATTGCTGGGCAAAGGGAATGAGATGGCAACGTTTGGAAGGGGTTAGTTGAGGTGAAGGAGGAGGTTATACTGGTGGAGACGTAAGACCAGAAAGACATGGATGAGAATTTTAATATTGAGGCTCTTTACCTGAGAAGTGTAAATATGCCAGCTTTTTGATTGTAAAATCAAGTAATTACCACAATCGTCCTTCAATTTACTACCCCATAAAAGCAAATTACCGCGGATGCTGGAATCTGAAACCAAAGAGAAAATGCTGGAAAACCTCGGCAGGTCTGACAGCATCTGTAGAGAGAGACCCTTTGACAAAAGGTCATCTGGACTCGAAATGTTAGCTCATTTCTCTCCCTACAGATGCTGCCAGACCTCCTGAGATTTTCCAGCATTTTCTCTTTGGTTTCAATTTACAACCATTCCTTGTCCAATAGGAAATGTTTTTATTGGAGCAGAAGGTAGCGACATTCCAAATGTAGAGTGTTAATACCCTCATCCTTTTCACTTGAAATTCCTCCGAACTTGCAAATATTTTTAGTGAATTGCTCACAATGAAATATATTTTGGAGCTTAAAGAGAGTTCTTTAAAATTGACATTGGTGCAGGTTTTACATTTGGGCGGTTTTACAGTCCTTTGTAATAGAGTAAACATTGTGTTAAAACCGATATCTGGGGGTTTACTGGAAATAGAGGGCAGCAGAGTAACGTCGACAGTAAACAGTGAGAAGAAAGTGGAAGAAAATGAAAATGAAACAAAAGTACAGCAATGTGGCATTATTACTTGTGTGAGGTTTTCAGATATGTTTAATATATTCAGTGCACAGTAGCACTTTGAAATGAGAAGCTGGGGATAATTGGGACAAATTGCATTTTGCAGTCGCCTTACACCCCTACCCACCCTCGCTTAGTAGGAGCAGAAGGAAAAGGGATCAAAAAGGCTCGCCAAAAGACTCTTCACCACTTTCTATCTTGGTTTGTTAAAAATATGCAAGGTTCAATGTTCAACAGAATCTTTTCTCAACAAATGTTTTGGGTGTGAAATCCATTCACCACAATTTCTGGACATGGTGTTACGATTTGCGGATGTATCCATGATCGTAAGATACAAAATTGGTTTATACATTGGGACCTGTGAGATTGTGGTCCTATGTTTCCAGTTGCTGATCGCTGTTCCCTAATGCTGTCAGCAAGCTCTGCACACAGCAGGTGGTACTGACAGTGTTGTTTGCCAATCAACATTGTTTGCTTTTCTTAAAGGCAAGATAACTCTTAAAGGGATGGTGGAAAAATAGATTCATGCAATGGAAATTCTTGAAAAACGACCTCCAGGGCACACAGAAAAATCCAGAATGATGCTTACAGCACTGGAGGCATTAGTGAGGGAGGTAGATGGGAGGAGCGATACCGTGGTCCCGCGTTGAGGTTGGCGGGAGGGGGAGGGCAGGTTGATGGGCAGGCAATCATCAAGATTCACCCTCAGAATGAAGTGGGAGCTAGAATGTCAACTTCTGGAGCCTAAACCTGGCAGCAATGCCACAAGAAGTCTATTGATCTCACGTGGGGGTCAACATTAGTGAATCTGTCTTCATGTAATATCTTCTATAATAATAATCTTTATTGTCACAAGTAGGCAGACATTAACACTGCAATGAAGTTACTATGAAAAGCCCCAAGTCACCACACTCCAGCGCCTGTTCGGGTACACTGAGGGAGAATTCAGATGTCCAAATTACCTAACAGCACGTCTTTCGGGACCTTTGGGAGGAAACCGGAGCACCCGGAGGAAAGCCACGCAGACACGGGGAGAATGTTCAGACTTCACACAGACAGTGGCCCAAGCCAGAATCGAACCTTGGACCCTGGTGTTATGAAACACAAGTGCTAACCACTGTACTACTGTGCTGCTTACCAGTCACCAACTTCTCACACTGCTCAATACATCACACTATTACTACATTACTACCCCAGCCGGTTACTCAGGACTCACATCTACCATCCAGATGCACAACCTTAACCTCACACACAGGGGCTGGTTTAGCTCACTGGGCTAAATCGCTGGCTTTTAAAGCAGACCAAGCAGGCCAGCAGCACGGTTTGATTCTCGTACCAGCCTCCCCGGACAGGCGCCGGAATGTGGCGACTAGGGGCTTTTCACAGTAACTTCATTGAAGCCTACTCGTGACAATAAGTGATTTTCATTTCATTTCATTTCACATGCCAATGCTGCCAGCCTTATACCCACCTCTCACTGCCTACATATATCACCAGCAAATTCAGCTATGGCAGGCACACCATACGACAAAGTCACTGACTTTCTATCCTCTCTCTCTAACAGGACAAGGTGGTACATAATAGAAGAGAGCAGGGCTGAGCTAATGTAGACAAGAATGGTTGTGCCTCCTGACCTCTAGAAAGGAAGTAGTTCTCTTCATCATGAGGCCAACTGTGTTGGAGCCTGCAGCATCTGACATCACTAAGAAAATTGAAGATGAGGAATCTTCCTGCTTTTTGCGTGTTTTCAACTCCCAGTTCATGTTCAGCCTGCAGCTGCCTGAATGAGCAAGCTGCTTTGGGTGCAGCAGCCTGTCTCCTACTCCATCTCCCTTTCCTCCCCAACCTCCCACCTCTGCGTTCCTGCTATTAGACACTCAAGACCGGCTGCCTGCCCAGCCACAGCATCCCCAGGAGGAAGCGTTATAACAACAGCATAGTACCTGGTCTGATACTCGCGGTCACCAACACTGACACTTGCACTGCACTTACTTTGGAGGAATGTACAGATTTGGGTTAGGACATGGTGAGTGACTGGGCATAAGTGGGTAGCAGTCTGGCCTTGGGTATAAGATAGATTAATTGCCAGCTCACTAGAAGGCATGGTGGAAGACAAGTACTGCGGTAGAGAATTCAGCTGAGGACCTTGATGGGGAGGCATACAGAGAAAGGTTGATTCGGCATTAACACCAAGACGTGGGGTGCATTGGCTGATCTTCTAGTCAGCCTCCTACCGCTATCAGTGAACATAAAGGACGTCTGCTCCATCTTGGCAGAGGACATGGTCCAGAACCTGCTCTCTCCACAGCCTCAGCATCATCTCCTTGCTGTGCTGCAAATCCAGAAGTACTGTCACTGCTTACCCCATACCTGTTACTGCCTCTATGTATACAGGGCACCTATTCTGTTATTCCAGCCAAACTTTAACAATACTCAATGGTAAATATACAGAAACACCTCCACTAACACCCAAAATTACTTTCAGATGCTTCCCAATGGAAAATGTTCCATTAATTTAACTTAGCTGCAATCAGGGTGCTGATTCTACTGGAGAACCCACATTGCTGCTTCACACTTTTTTTTCTTTACAATATATAACATGGGTGTTGCCAGGACCTCCGTTCCTGACTTTTGGCTGCCTGGGCTCACATCAGTCAGTTGGGCTGTGTGAAGTCGTGTTTTTCACATGTTTGGGCATGTTCAGTAGTATGCATCCACATCAGTGAGGAATGCCACACAGGCCGTCCAGGTTACAGCCTGATGTACTGAAGAGAGGTGCTTTTTTGCCCCTTGTGTTTTGTTTGACAGCTGTTAGATATTGTAAAGCTTCAACGATTCAGTAATATTATTTTGGGGAGGAAACATGGCACCTATCCCCGGTCTTACTTGTATGTGACTCCAGTCCCACACCCATGTGGTTGATTCTTAACTGCCTTCTGAGCTGGTCGAGCAAGCCGATGAATTGGATTAAACTGCTATGAAAGAATAACATCTGCAGTAGTACAAGGAAGTCCCAGCGTCATCTTTCAGGATGCCTATGGATGGACCTAGTTACGACTTGATACGAAACATATCCATGAGCTAATGATAAGTACAAGTCTGTTAAAAATGTGAAAGAGTGTTCAAAATCATGTTGTTATCCTAAAATGAAGTGGGTAGTCTGGAAGGTTGTGTTAGGAATAGTTCACCTAATGAATCAAAGAAAAAAGAACAAAGAAAAGTACAGCACAGGAACAGGCCCTTCAGCCCTCCAACGTTGTGCCGATCATGATGCCCTAACTGAAAACAAGACCTTCTGCCCTTTCTCGGTCCATATCCCTCCAAAGAACAAAGAATCAGTCCTATGAACATACTAGTAGGAGAAACGAGAGCCCGAGGGCACAGCCTCATACTGAAGGGATGATTCTTTAACACTGAGATGAGGAGGATTTCTTCAGCCAGGGGGTGGTGAATCTGTGGAACTCATTGCTGCAGAAGACTGTGGAGGCCAAATCATGGAGTTTCTTTAAGACAGTGATAGATATGTTCTTGATTAATAAGGGGATCAGGAATGATGGGGGGAATGCATGAGAATGGGGATGAGAAACATATCAGCCACGATTCAATGGCGGAGCAAACTCGATAAGCCAAATGGCCAAAGCTGCACCTTTATCTTATTATGATCTTATGAGCTTCATTAATATGAACAATATCTCAAACTACGGTCAGATAGTCCTGAGTGCCATTTTATTGCATTTACCTTATTTCACTTTCTATCTCCAGACCTCATGCACATGATTGTTAACATGACTCAAAAATGTAGAAATTCCGAGTTGTTTATGAGAGCGTGAGGAAAAAAAACCCACAGTTGAATGTGACCTGTGATACTGCAGCTGGTGGTTTCCTGCACATGTTTACTGTCACAGGTTTCAGCACTATGGGAGGCTTCTGTACAGTAAGGTGCTTGTCAACATTAGATATTCATTTGAGGCAACTCCGCCATTTGGGTGTTCGGTGCCAGCCCGGTTGGTAGCACCAACGCTTCTGAGCCAGATGCTTCTGGGTTCAGGTTCTACTCCAGGGACCCGAGCATAAAATCTAGGCTGACATTCCATTGCAGTGGCGTGGGATTCTGAACAGGGTGCTATTTTTGGATGAGGCTTTAAGCTGCCCTCTCAGGTGGACATCCATGAACCCACGTCGACAAAGGGCCGTAGAGTTCTCCCCGATGTCCCAGCCAATGTTGATCCCTCAACCAACAACTGAAAATAGATTACCTCATCATTATTTCATTGCTGTTTTGGGACCTTGCTTTGCGCAAATTGACTGCAGTGCTTCCTACATTACAGCACCTGTAAAAGTAGTCCAATGGTTTTAAAACATTTTGAGATCTCCTGATGTTGTGAAAGATGCTGTATAAATACGAGTTTTTCTTAACTCCACTGCTGTTTGTCAACACAATAATTAATGATGTGTCATGGGGTGACTGCCTTACATGGCAAGTGGAAAATAACACAGTCCGAACTCCACCTCGTTTATGGAGGAATTATCCACATTCCCGATGGGCTGAATGGCCTAATTCTGCTCCGATATTCTGTCCTGATGAACTAAAGAGGGGAGTCAGGACAATACAACTCGTGCTGCTACAATGAGTAAGTGCATGTAAATCCTGTCAGTCATTCAGTTACTATTTTGCTGCACCCTGCACAAATAGTTAGAATGACTGTGTACATTATGACATTGAAGCAAATAACTCTGACACATCAGGAGTATAGTTAGCAGTAGGAGCTAAATGACATTTCGTAAACACTTCTTTTGAAATGGTAAGCAGAAAGGATTAGGATAATCACACTTTAAGTGTCAAAAATGCATTTTGAAATGCCTGAAATGGCCAGCATGCTGAATATGTTGTGAGTAATGCACCTTTATAGTTGGCTCATTTCTTGATGGGAAAGGGTCCTGGGCTATTTCCTGAATCGGGATTTGGTCAACGTAGGTCTTGATGTGAATGTTGTGGGGCCTGTGCACAGGGTGCATTTTTGACGATTGCATCAACTTAGTTTATAATATATGGTGGTTCACTCTTCCTAGAATGGTGCAGAGCCAGCTGTGGCTCATTGCCTCTGAGTTGGAAGGTTGTGAGTTCATGACCCACTCCAGAGACTTTGCACTTCTAGGCTGACACTG
Organism: Scyliorhinus canicula; assembly: GCF_902713615.1. NCBI lineage: Eukaryota > Metazoa > Chordata > Chondrichthyes > Carcharhiniformes > Scyliorhinidae > Scyliorhinus > Scyliorhinus canicula. The sequence continues at coordinate 78,139,652 of NC_052158.1, read as the reverse complement.
CAGTACTGAGGGAAAGCTGCACTGTTCGAACGGCATCCTTTAGTTGAGATGGTGAACTGACGCCTCTCAGGTAGATGTACAGATGTAACACTATTTCAAAGAACAACAGCAGTTATCTCTGGTGTCCCTCAATTAACAGAGACTATTTGGACATGATCACATTTCTGTTTTTGGTAATTTGCCATGAGCAAATTGGCTGCTGTGTTTCCTATATTAGAAGTAGCTACACTTCAGAAGTACTTCATTGGCTGTAAAGTGCTTTGATATATCTGGAGTCATGACTGACTATATAAATGCAAGACGTCAGGAAGAGATGAGAATGTGCACTGGGCCTGCACTGTAGCTGCTGGACCATGCAGGCCTATTCCTGTGCCATCCCAGGTAGCAGAGCATTGGTGAAGTATTTAAAAGTTGCTTTGAAATCTTTGAAGACCCCACTGGACTGTGCCGAAAATATCTTGTTTCCTTGTACCTTGTTGGAGGCAAAGGTTGAAAGGTTTCCAGCAGTGAGTTCTGGAGCTGTCAGTTCTTGCACAACTTGACTAGCTCAATTAGTAGTTAATGGAATGTTTAATCCCAGCATCATGATCTTGAGGCCACATTGGGTAATTAAAAAAATAATAATATTTATTTACAAAGGTGACAAATTGTACTAAAATAACTGAGCAAGAAACCTTTGGACAAGAAGGATTGGGCATACTTCATTGGCAGATATGACTTGTTCCATCAATAAATCTTGCAGCTAACATATTCTTTGGAGGATATCTGGATTCAGCACTAAGGGGATCATTTATTGTTGCTGACACTGCCACTACTTTCTCACTGCATTTTGCCCTCTTACTCTGTCATACTTTTGCTATCCTGGTCCTTATTTCCAGGCATACGATCAGAGTGGAACATGCATAGATGCGACACTATAACTCCAATCACAGGAGGGACAGAAAGTATGATTGCTAAGTTTCCCGATGTGACAACGATAGGTAGGAAAGTGAGTCGTGAAGAGGACAGGTTAGCTGAGTGGACAAAGATCTGGCAAATGGAGCAGAAAGTGGGCAAATGCAAAATTCAGTGGAATCTGGGTGTCCTTGTGCATGAATCACAAAAGGCTAGTATGCAGGGACAGAAAGTAATTGGGGAAACTAACAGAATGCTATTATTTATTGCAAAGGGAATTGAATATAAAAGTAGGGAGCTATGCTTCAAATACACAGAACATTGGTGAGTCCATATTTGGAGTACTGTGTACTGTATTGGTCTCCTTATTTAAGGAAATAAGTAAATACATTCATAGTAGTTCAGAGAAGGTTTACTAAACTAAAATTGGGGTGGAATTTTAATCTCTCCTACCCCAGGCCCATAAAATGCGGCAAGCCATTCAAACTTCCACTGATTTCAATAGGACCAGAAGATCCCGCCAGTGGAGGGAGCCGTGAACCTCTGGCCCAGGAATAGGCGGGTTGTCTTATGAGGAAAGATTGGATTGGCTAGGATTGTACATGGTGGAGTTTAGAAGAGTAAGAGATGACTTGATTGAAACAAATAAGGTCCTGAGGCATCTTGACAGGGTGGATGTGGAGAGGATGTTTCCCCTTGTGGGAGAATCTAGAACTAGGGGTCACTGTTTAAAACTAAGTGTTCGCCCAGTTAAGTCAGGGATGAGGGGCGGAATTAACCAGTTAGTTTGTTCAAGTTCAATGATAGTTTATCTACACACAAGAATTACTTCGACATGCAACATAAAATACTACAAGCTAAATTACACCTGAGCTACAACAACCTGTACTTAACTTCAGGCACCCGGCTTTGTGCAGAGGAACAAGGCCTTTGTTCGGATCTTGCGTGGCTGGGTCTGGAGAAGTGATTTTGTTTCTGCTGGGCTCAACCGTCTGGTAGCGATCGTTGGTCTTGAACTTGTCTTCTGGTCGTGATGCTGCACTCGGTTTTAGGTGTAGGTCGGGGCCAAGAGAGACTGAACACATGAAAGTGTCTCTCTTTACACATCTGGGGTTTCGCGCACTTTTGGGCGATCCTTAGCTTTGGACCCAATAATTCATCAGGCTTCGATTACTGCCTTCAATTTTGGCCAATGAAGGGGCGGGTGCCTTGATGGCGGGGCGTATCCTGAGCGGTCATTGACGTTGGCTTTTTGGGTTCCTTGAGCAAAGTGAGTGGCACCGATGACCCTGTTTCTGTATCTGTTACCTGAGTACAGGTCTTTTGTTCTGGGGAAATGGGCCAGTAGAATGCAAAGTAGCTGGGGGTTTCGATAACGTCTAGTTATCTGAGTTGCCAATATACTAAGCTCTGAGCGTCTGAGTCCTGGGTTGACCATATTTCCCATGGTCCTTTGCAGGTGGCCATATTTCCCGGCATCCTTTGTAAGTGGCCATCCCAGATGGCTACAGTGGTACTACACTACTTATGGATCACCCAATGTCTGTGACTATGTATTTACGTATGTCCTATGTTTTTTCATGCATGGAACAATCTGTCTGGACTATACATAGAACAATACTTTTCACTGTACCTCGGTGCACATGACAATAACTCAAATCCAATCCAATTCAATCCAAACACTCGAGCAGCAGTCCAGTGAATCACCATTCACCAAGTTCTTTGAAGATGGAAGTGTGCTCAGAAATTCAATTGCACATTTCAACTTGAAAATGAGGCTTTCAGGAATGGACTTGAAAACAACGAAAGATTTATAAAGATCCGACAGTGTAAGGCTAGTAGCAAACGAACAACAGATTGACAGGAACCATTTTATATAAAATATCTCAGAAGCTGCTCTCCCCTTTTTTGAGAACCGTCGTGGTGGTGGTTACACCCGAGGATCATTACACCTCAGACAAGGGGCAAGGTTGAGAAGGTGGGACCTTCATGAATGACCTCAGCCGGTGGAGGAATTGATCCAGCGCTGTTGGCTTCGCTCTGCATCACAAATCATCTGTCCAGCCAACTGAGTTAACTGAATGACAAATAGGCAATCCTCCATGCACGTCTTGTGATGCAATTTAATTTCTACTTCACCAATGATGCACGATCAATAACTCTTGAAGCGAGATTGGAGTACAATTGAAGGCTTTATTGGACTAGATGTTTCCCCCAGCAGCGCAGGTACAGAATGCAGCGGCTGGGGAGACACAGACTCTTATACTCCACCTTACTGGGCATAACCAGCAGGCAGGCTTCACCAATGATCTTATTGTCTCAGGTACCTCCCACACCAATGACCTTACAGCATCAACCTAGGTACCGTAATACCTCTAACACCGACTACCACATTCACCCCCACTTTAAAAAAGAGTCCGTGGGGGTGGTGGTTTCGCGTTATACAATGGTAGAGGTTATGGTGGTACCCGTCGGTGGTACAGTGTTTTGCCTTATTACATGTCACAACTATTTATTCATTTACATGCACATATCAAAATGAAGCAATTAGTCGATCGGGGGCCCTGGTCGTCCTCTGTGAATGTCGCAGTTTCGGCGGTGATGCGGGCGCCGGCTCGGGCACCCGTGACTCTGGGAGCGTGACTTCAGCTTCTTCGGTAGCTTCATCACCCCTGGGTGGGACCAGTGGAAGAACTGAACCACCTGGGAAGGGGGCAGCCGTGGAGTGCGCCGGTGGGAAGGAGGGTGGGTTTGTTGCTGCGGGTGTGGGTGGGGATCCAGCGTGCGCTAGGTCCCGTAGGGAGACCGTTTCCTGCCAGCCGTTGGGGTACGCCACATAGGCGTACTGAGGGTTAGCGTGAAAGAGATGGACCCTCTCAACCAATGGGTCCGACTTGTGTGCCCGCACGTGTTTGCTGAGCAGAATGGGTCCAGGAGTTGCCAGCCAGGCTGGGAGCGAGGTCCCAGAGGAGGACTTCCTAGGGAAGACACGGAGACATTCATGAGGTGTTTCGTTGGTCGTGGTACACAGCAGTGATCAGATGGAGTGGAGAACATCGGGAAAGATCTCCTGCCAGACCGTTCTGTTCTCCCTCTCTACCTGCCCGTTTCCCCGGGGGTTATAACTGGTCGTCCTGCTCGAGGCAATGCCCTTGCTGAGCAGGAATTGACGCAGTTCGTCGCTCATGAAGGAGACCCCCTATCGCTGTGTATGTAGGCAGGGAAACCGAACAGTGTAAAGATACTGTGGAGGGCTTTTATGACGGTGGCTGCGGTCATGTCGAGGCAGGGGATGGCGAATAGGAACCGGGAGTACTCATCAATCACGTTCAGGAAATATGTGTTGCGGTCAGTGGAGGGGAGGGGCCCTTTGATGTCCATACTGAGGCATTCAAAGGAACGGGAAGTCTTCCTCAAGTGTGCTTTCTCTGGCCTGTAGAAGTGCGGCTTGCACTCCGCGCAGATTTGGCAGTTCCTGGTGGCGGTCCTGACCTCGATGGAGTAGGGCTGGTTGCGGGTGTTGATAAAATGGGAGAATCGAGTGACCCCTGGATGGCAGAGGTCCTCATGGAGGGCCCGGAGTTGGTCCACTTGTGCGTTGGCACATGTGCCGCATGATAGGACATCAGGAGGCTCGTTTAGCTTCTCGGGACGATACAAGATCTCATAGTCGTAGGTGGAGAGCTCAATCCTCCACCGTAAGATCTTATCATTCTTTATCTTGCCCCGATGTGCATTATCGAACATGAAAGCTACCGACCGTTGGTCAGTGAGGAGCGTGAATCTCCTGCTGGCCAGGTAATGCCTCCAGTGCCACACAGCTTCTACTATGGCCTGGGCCTCCTTTTCAACGGAGGAATGACGGATTTCTGAAGCGTGGAGGGTGCGTGAGAAGAAGACCACGGGCCTGCCCGTTTGCTTGAGGGTGGCTGGCCGCCAGAGCTACGTCGGACACGTTGCTCTCGACTTGGAAGGGAAGGTATTCATTGATTGCGTGCATCGTGGCCTTTGTGATGTCCGCCTTTATGCGGCTGAAGGCCTGGCGAGCCTCTGTCGACAGGGGGAAAACCATGGCTTGGATTAGTGGGCGGGCTTTGTCTGCATAATTGGGGACCCACTGGGCATAATATGAAAAAAAATCCCAGGCAGCGTTTCAGGGCCTTGGAACAGTGTGGGAGGGGAAACTCCATGAGGGGGCGCATGCGTTTGGGATCTGGGCCTATGACTCCATCATGCATTACGTTGCCGAGGATAGCTAGACGGTCGATGCGGAACACACATTTGTCCTTGTTGTTGGTTAAGTTAAGGATTTTTGCGGTATGGAGGAATTTTCGGAGGTTGGTGTCGTGGTCCTGCTGGTCGTGGCCGCAGATGGTGACGTTGTCGAGGTACGGAAACGTGGCCCGCAAACCGTACCGGTCAACCATTCGGTCCATCTCCCGTTGGAAGACCGAGACTCCATTTGTGACACCGAAGGGAACCCTTAGGAAGTGGTAGAGCCGCCCATCTGCTTCGAATACAGTGTATTTGCGGTCGTCCGGGCGGATGGGGAGCTGGTGGTAGGCGGATTTGAGGCCCACCATGGAAAGGACCTTGTATTTTGCAATCTGATTGACCAAATCAGATATGCGGGAGAGAGGGTACGTGTCGAGCTGCGTATACCTGTTGATGGTCTGACTATAATCAATGACCATCCTGTGCTTCTCCCCGATTTTTACAACCACTACTTGAGCTCTCCAGGGGCTGTTGCTAGCCTCGATAATACCTTCTTTCAGTAACTGCTGGACTTCCGACCTAATGAAGGTCCGGTCCTGGGCACTGTACCGTCTCTTCTGGTGGTGACGGGTGAGGTTCGCAAAATGGGAAAGCGGGTCGACCTTGAAGGTCGCAAGGCTGCAGGCAGTGAGGGGGGTAATGGGCCGCCGAATTTAAAGGTTAAGCTCTGGAGGTTGCATTGGAAGTCCAATCCTAGGAGTGTGGCAGCGCAGAGGTGAGGGAGGACATAGAGTTGGAAATTCTTAAATTGTCTTCCCTGGACCGTGAGGTTAGCTACGCAGAACGCCTTGATCTCAACAGAGTGAGACCCGGAGGACAGGGAGATTCTTTGGTTAACTGGGTGTATGGGGAGAACAGCACCTTACCGTGTTGGGGTGTATGAAGCTCTCTGTGCTCCTGGAGTCGGTCAGGCAGGATGTTTTGTGTCCGTTGATGAGCATGGTCGTTGTCTCAGTCGAGAGAGGTCAGGGCCGAGACTGGTCCAGGGTCACCGAAGTGAGTTGTGATGATAGAAGCTCAAGATTTTCCTCGGGCCGTGTGGTCCATGGGGTCCTGAGACTCCAGCCAAGTTGGCGGCGCCCACAGGTCGCACATGGCTGGATGTGGGCAAGATGGCGGCGCCCACGCATCGCACATGGTCCCTGGGGAACAAGATGGCGGCGCCTGGGGTCCACACATGTCTCGGGTAATTGAAGATGGCGGCGCCCACGGGCCGTACGTGGCCTGCGATGGGAGATGTGGCGGCGGCCCCGGTTCGCCCCGGAGACAGCAGCGACCGCCCGGGCCTGGCATACCGCCATGAAATGCCTCTTTTTGCCGCAGCCTTTGCAAATGGCGGAGCGGGCCGGGCAGCATTGCCAGGGGTGCTTGGCTTGCCCCCAAAAATAGCAGCGGGGCCCCCCCAGGATTGCCAGGCAGCCACGTGGCACAAGCTTGTGGAGGGATGGGGGATGCATCGGGGTCAGCTGCGGATGGGTTCCACGCTGCCCAAGTGGCTGCCGCGCGGTCGGGCATTGGAGCGGTCGTTGCAGGAGGCCACATCTAGGGAGCTAGCGAGGGCCCGTGTCTCATTGAGGCCCAGTGTCTCTTTCTCCAGCAGCCGCTGACGGATTTGGGAGGACAGCATACCTGCAACGAATGCATCCCAGATGAAAATTTCTGTGTGTCGCTGGCTGAAACTTGCAGACAGTCACAGTTCCTACCTAGTACCAGAAGTGCGCGGTAGAATTCGTCTAGCGATTCCCCTGGGATTTGTCGCCTTGTCGCTAGCAGATGTCGGGCATAAACCTGATTTACTGGCCAAATGTAGTGTCCTTTCAATAGCATCATCGCGGCCTTGAAATCGTCCGCATCCTCGATGAGCATGTAGATCTCTGGGCTCACCCTCGAGTGGAGAACTTGCAGTTTCTGGTCCTCCGTGGGTGTAGTCGTGGCCATCCTGAGCTACCCGTTGAAGCACGCCAACCAGTGTTTGAAGGTTGCCGCTGAGTTTGCCACGTGGGGGCTAAGTTGCAGACAATCCGGCTTGATGCGGAGCTCCATTCTTCAAAATCTAGTCCAATAAATTGATGCACGATCAATAACTCCCGAAGCAAGATTAGACTACAAGTGAAGGCTTTATTGGACTAGATGTTTCCCCCAGCAGCGCAGGTACAGAATGCAGCAGCTAGGGAAACACAGGCTCTTATACTCCACCTTACTGGGCGGAACCAGCAGGCAGGCTTCACCAATGAACTTGCTGTCTCAGGTACCTCCCACACCAATGATCTTACAGCATCAACCTAGGTACCGTAATACCTCTAATACCGACTACCACAACCAAACATAAAAGAGGTGATTTGTTGGCTGTGTCATGCCAGAGAAGAGATTTTACTCACCCTCTCAGGACGGGCTGAGGTGGAGGGGCTGGTAAAGTGGTGAGGGAAGTTTCAGGGGGGGTGCAGTTCCCATTGTCTTTCTGTTACCATGGCATTTTGTCAGCGGCAGTTGGGCCTTATGACTTTTGGGCAGACCTCCAGGTGAACTCTGCGGTAATGGTGCCCCCTGCCCTCACCCACCTATCCTTCCTTTATAAGGGGCTTGCTCCCAAACTCCACTTACCTGGTTGAGAGGGCAGTATCCTCTTCATCCATGTTCAGTCCCAGCAGTGGCCACCGCTCCAACACTTTGGCCAGTGGCCTGGGGGTGGAGCATCATTAGTTAAAGGGACAGCAGTCTTGGTGGCAGCTAGTTGGTTGCCTGACCCGTGTAAAATGAAACTGGTGGTCCCACAAAAGGCTGAGTTGGGGTTACACACCCTGCTCTCTGGACCGCCATTAGAACTTGCTCTGCAAGAATAAAAATCCGTCACACGGGTCAGTTTTGACTTTGTGGGACAGTGTGAATTTAATGATAATGAGTCAGCAACCCACTTTACAAGCCTCCAGAGTTGTATTTCCATTGAGTTCAAAGTTAAAGTTTTAATTACCCACTGTTACTTGCTCACAAACGTTGTTTCCAGTCTCCGCATTCAGTTCAGCTATATAATTTTTTTTATTGCGAGCATTTTGTTGTCATTCCATACAGCTTTTGAAAGGGCTTAAAGATTTACAGCCTTTGTAAAGATGACAGTGATGTTATTTCCCATGTATGTGATCACTTACTTTAAAACGTCTGTGCCAGTCATTTACTTTCTATACAATTTTATGCCCGCTTCCCTGCACCCCAAAATAACCATTGGTGAGTTCATTTATAATGATTAATTCGAGCCAACTGCACAGAACCCCCAGTGCTTGTCCCAAGGGGAAGCTGACAAGCACTAAGTTCACCCTGCTCCAGTCTCATTTTGGCTTTGTTACCAGAAGCCCGATATTTCTCTGTGCAATTTGTGTGTTATTCTCTTAAAATGTCTCCATGCTGGGCAGGAGCACTTTCAATGTCTTTGCGTGTAACATAACAACATCATTACTCTCAGGGAAAACAAAGGGGAAAAACAGGAAACAGCTCAGTCTTATTCCTTCCCACCTTAATAAAAACTCCTCCTGATGTGTTTTATGAGGTTACATTCCTCCTAAAAACAAATCATTGCCAGTCTGCACGAAATCTTAGAGAATGGTCAATCACCATAGCGCACGTAGTCTGTGCATTTACACATTTAAAACGGGAGTGTTGTCATTACTGCAGTGCTTTGCAAGGGCAGTGAACGGTTTTTTAAGCTGGAAAACAAACGCAAAAGCAAAATACCACAGGTTTTGGAATACTGAAACGAAAGCAGAAAACGCAGGGGATGCTCAGCAAGTCAGACAGCATCTACAGAGAGAAAAGCAGAGCCCACGTTTCAAGTCTGTTCTGACAAAGGGCTACAGACTTCAAGCATTGGCTCTGTTTTTCTCTCGATAGATGCTGGCTGATTTACTGAGCAGGTCCAGCATTTTCTGTTCTTTTTACTTTGAATTGTGGACTTGGAATGATAGCTTTTAATATTGCACTCCAGTACTATATGCAGCCACCACTTAAAAAACAAGTGGACGGAATTCTCCGTTCCTGAGGCTAGGTGCCGGCGCCAAAGGAGAATCTGCGATGATTCACGACGGGAAAATCAGCATGAACCCCTCACCGATTCAGGTACCGGTGAGGGGCTAGCACCGGTGCTGTGTGGAACACCCACGGATTGCGTGGAAAATGGTCGGAGAATCGGCGGGTCCTGGGCCGCACATGCTCAGGGCAGACGAGCTGCACCGGAAAACATGGTGCCGGTCATGCCGGAACCCTAACCCGCCCACCACAACCCAACAGCACACTCCCCTGTTCACCCCCCACCACTCCCCCCCCCCCCCCCCCCAGCCCCAGCAGCAGCCCCCTAGCCAGCGGCATGCACCTCGGCCGGCAAGCCAGGTCCCCGACTGCTGGGACCACACGTGGCCCGCGCCGTCGGGAACTCGGCCTATCGGGGGCGGAGCATCCTGGGGGGGCCGGCTGATGACGTGTCAACGGCCTTGCAACTGTGCGTGGCGCTCATTCCGATGATGCTGATTTGGAGGGGGCGGAGCATCGTTAACTGGCGTCAAACCGGCGCCTAACCGAATCCGGCGTCGGCAGCCATTCTCTCCACAATTGCCGATCCCAATTTCGGCATCGAGCGACGGAGAATCCCGCCCAGTATATACACCCTTAGTTTTAATATGTCAGTGGATTAAAGAAAGAAAACCTTGCATTTATAACTTGCTCAAGTGCCTTTCATGAACTCACAACATCTCAAAATGTTTCACAGTTGATGTACTTTTCAGTATGGAGTTACTGGCCTAAATGTTTTGGATGGCTGGGTTTGCCGAGCCGACTCTGACATCCCGGTCTCGCCACCCCTCTCCCAGTCTGGAGCCATTTCATGCCCAAATGGGTATCAATAGACTGCAGGTGGGACTTATGCCCCTTACTCGGGAGGACGTTCTGCCTTAGAGAGCTGCCGCCCAATAGAGCGACAGGAGCTTCAGTGGACAGCAGAGGAAGTGATTCAACATGCCAGAGCCTATGTCCCAGGGCCAGGCAGCAAGATACATTTTGGGGAACCCCAGGGCAGAGATGGTAATAAAGGACAGAATGGTGGAAAATGGGCAAATGGGTTGTTGGGTTAGAGGCTGGGCTGAACTTGATCCAGCATCTGCTGAATCTTAAAGCAGGTCGACCCGAAATCAGGAGGGGGCTTCTGATGGAGGGAGTGCCTCACCCTTCCCCCCTGCTTCCCCCCCCCCCAGACCCCCCCCCTCCATTCCCCCCCCCCCCTCCCCCCACCCAAGGCTGAAGCTAATTCATCATTGGACTACCCCAGGCCAAGTAAATCCTCCTGCATGCCTAAAGATTCAGGCAGGCCAGTAAATGGCCACTAAATGGCTAATTATTGGCCACTCAAGGGCCTCAGCTGGGCTTTCCCATCCCAGACCTGAGTCTATGTTCTGGAGTAGGGCTTGAACCTACAGCCTCCTGACTCAGAGGTAAAAACGGTACCACTGAGCCACAGAAATGTTCAACCACTTGGTCGAGCTCATATTACAGAAGATTTGTTGCTTTATAACCTTACTGTGACTTATGGTTATGTGGCGCGAGTTCTTCAAACAGCTGGCCCTGACTGTTATTGAGATGATCGGCAATATTCTCTTTAAAATTGTTTTAAATTCATTTATGCAGTGGAAATGAGGAGGAATCACATTCTGAGAAGGTGGTGGCCCTGACTGCTATGAACAAATCTATTGAAATCCAATGTGCAGGACGATCATATCCATCATCACACGGATGATCCCAGGAATGGTAGGCCTAACATACGATGAACGTCTGAGGATCGTGGGATTATATTCATTGGAGTTTAGGAGGTTGAGGGGAGATCTAATAGAAACGTACAAGATAATGAATGGCTTGGATAGGATGGACGTAGGGAAGTTGTTTCCATTAGCAGGGGAGACTAGGACGCGGGGGCACAGCCTTAGAATAAAAGGGAGTCACTTTAGAACAGAGATGAGGAGAAATTTCTTCAGCCAGAGAGTGGTAGGTCTGTGGAATTCATTGCCACAGAGGGCGGTGGAGGCCGGGACATTGAGTGTCTTTAAGACAGAAATTGATAAATTCTTGATTTCTCGAGGAATTAAGGGCTATGGGGAGAGAGCGGGTAAATGGAGTTGAAATCAACCATGATTGAATGGTGGAGTGGACTCGATGGGCCGAATGGCCTTACTTCCGCTCCTATGTCTTATGGTCTTATGGTCTTATCATACCATCAGCCAATTTTAAAAAAACGTAAAATTGAATTTTAATATGGAAACCTGTAAGCCTTGGGTAAATGGCTTGCAGAGAAAATGTGTGCAGCACAATCTCTAAAAGACCGTTTCCTTCACAGTTAAATGTGTACAAAAGAGCAGAAAAATTCCACTTTGCCTTTGTGACACAGCCAACATGAACATGCTTACACAAACCTTCTTTTAAATACATTTGGAGCAGTCTGTGATGAAATGTATCAGCATGGGCCACCACTCTTGGATTAAGAGATGATGAGTAAGCTCTGTCTTATTTCCAAGGAAAGTGCTCCATTTCACATCAGGTTGTTCGCATTAATAGCTTTTTCACCCTGGCAACTGAAGGATCCTAAAATAATGAAAGCAAACTTTGACTCAGTCAGCACAAAGTTAAATGCAAATTTATGTTCAGGGCAAAGTAATAAATAATGTCGATAAATAACGGCACGTTATTAAATAACAGCAGTAGCTCCATTTCCTCATTCCAAGGTGACGGGCTGTTTTCTACCTCTGATATATGTTCTTGCTTGACAGTTGCTGAGATTAATACATTCACAATGCCAATTTTCATTTGGCTATTCAAGCTGAACCACTGGAATGAGTAAAATCTATCCAACTGAATGTACAACATATCTTTGATGAATGTGATGACTCCTTGAGATGAGCCCATACTGATCAGTTAGGTAAAAATAGCTGGCATTTAACACGTAGTTCAAATCCAAATAATTCCCTCAGAATCAGCATGCTGTCCATTATGATATTTCTCCAAAGTCCCACATACCCACAATTTCAACATGTGTGTGTCAAACCAAACACTGTGGCAAAATCAACGTTCAACATTGATAAGTGCTCGAGGAGCTGTTTTGCGGAGCTAAAATCGGAGATGCTGGCCCCTATGAAGTCCTCCATGGAAAAGGTGGTGGAGGTCCAGAAGGCACAGGAGGAGAAGACGATCAAGGAGGTGGTGAGGAAGGTGTCTGAGAACGAGGACGAGAGCCTGGACCTGGCGATCAGGGTGGAAACGCACGAGGCCTTACACAAAAGATGGCAGGAGAGGCTGGATGACCTTGAATACAGGTCTTGGAGGTGCGGAGGGGGGCAGACATGAGCACGTATGTGACTATGATGCTGGGGACGCTGATCGGCGCGGGGGCCTACCCGCAGCCCTTGGAGCTGGATGGGGCGCATAGGGTCCTCGCCAGGAAGCCGAGGGCGAATGAACCACCGAGGGCGATGGTGATAAGGTTCCACCGCTTCACAGACAGGGAGTGTGTCCTGCGGTGGGCAAAGAAGGAGCGGAGCAGCAAGTGGGAGAACAGCGAGATTCGCATTTACCAGGACTTGGGAGCTGAGCTGGAGAGGAGGCGTGCGGGTTTCAACCGGGCCAAGGCGGTCCTCCACAGCAAAGGGGTGAAGTTTGGGCTCCTGCACCCGGCGAGACTTTGGGTAACGTACCAGGACAGGCAGCAATATTTTGATACGCTGGATGAGGCGTGGACATTCATTAGTCATGAAAAGCTGGACTTGAACTAAGGGGCAGCTGCACGTGGGTGAAACGCGTTAGTGGGGATGTGTAATCAGGGGTTGGCCTGGTGCAAGACTATTTGTAGAATGTAAGTTTATTTGCTTCTCTGTTATTGTTTTTTGTTTCAGGGGGAGGGGTGACGCCCGGGCTGTGTGTCCGGCGCTCGGGAAGGATCCGGATGGCACTTGCCTTCTTACCCTGTGGGGGAGAGGGGAGTGGGGGGCCCGGAAGTGGAGACAATAATAAGTTTGGAGATAGAGGCGTGAGCGGCCGGTGTCAGCATGGGTCAGCTGACTTACGGAAGCGCAATGGGGGGGAAATTAGTGCTAGCTGGTGCTTGGCGGGGGAGGGGGGGAGGGGGGTTGCTGGGGGGTGGGGGGAGGGGTGCTGCTTTGCTGACTGAAGGGGAGCCAATTGTTGGGGATGGATGGAGAGTCGGGCTGGGGGGCCTCCGGCGGGGGGGAGCTGGAGTGAACGGGGCACGCGGGTACGTGGCTGGCCGAAAAAAGGAGATGGCTAATCGGCAGGTCTAACCCCCGTCCAGGCTGATCATGTGGAATGTGAGGGGCCTGAACGGACCGGTCAAGAGGTCCCGCGTGTTCTCGCATCTAAAGGGTTTGAAGGCGGACGTGGCTATGTTGCAGAAGACGCACTTAAAACTCGCTGACCAGACAAGGTTAAGGAGAGGATGGGTGGGCCAAGTGTCCCACTCAGGGCTAGACTCAAAGACCAGAGGAGTGGCAATTTTGGTGAGTAAACGGGTGGCGTTTGAAGCAGGGAGCATCGTGGCAGACAAGGGGGGAATGTACATAATGGTGAGTGGCAAGTTACAGGGGCCCGGGTGAACGTGTATGTCCCGAACTGGGATGATGCGGAGTTCATGAGGCGAATGCTGGGTAAGATTCCGGATCTGGAGTCAAGTAACTTGATTATGGGGGGGACGGACTTTAATACTGTCTTGGACCCGGTGTTGGACCGGTCTAATTCCAGTTCGGGAAAGAGGCCGACTTTGGCCAGGGCCCTGTGGGAGTTCAGGGATCAGATCGGGGGCATGGACCCATGGAGATTTTGGCAGCCAAGGGCAAGAGTTCTCCTTTTTCTCCCACGTCCATGAAGTCTACTCGTGGATTGACTTTTTTGTGCTGAGCAGGGCATTAATCCCGAGGGTTGAGGGGCTGAGTATTCGGCCATTGCCGTCTTGGACCATGTCCCGCACTGGGTGGACCTGCGACTGTGGGCGGAGCGGGGCAGTGCCCTCTCTGGAGACTGGATGTGGGGCTGTTGGTGGACGAAGAGGTGTGTGGGCGGATAAGGAGGAGCATTCAGGACTATGTGACAACAAATGACACGGGGGAAGGTAACAGCGGCAATGGTTTGGGAGGCTATGAAGGCAGTCATCAGCGGGGAGTTAATCTCTAATAGGTCCCACAGAGAGAAGAGGGAGAGGGCAGAGAGGGAGAGGTTTGTTGGAGATGTACTTAGGGTGGACAGGAGTTACGCGGAGGCCCCTGAGGGGGGGGGGCTGCTAAAGGAGCGCCGGAAATTACAGGCGGATTTCGATTTGCTGACCACGGGGAAGGCGGAGGCACAGTTGAGGAAGGTGAAAGAGGCAGTCTACGAGTATGGGGAGAAAGCAAGTAGGATGCTGGTGCACCAACTGCGCAGGAGGGAGGCAGCTAGGGAGATCGGGTAGTGCGGCATAAGTAAGGTAAGATGGTTGTGGTGAATGTAACTGTAATTCACACTGTGATATATATATGAGACCGTACGATTGTAAGCGCAGTTGCGTTGCCCGACCACTAGGGGGAGTAGCTCTGGGAATGCTTAGGAGTTTGTACAGGGTTCCACCCTTGGCTCCGCCCACGGCCCAACCCCCTGGACTGCTGTATAAATATCGATGCCCAGAGCCAGCCGACCAGTTCATCGAGAGTTCAACGTGTAACAGGCTGGCTCTGCAGTAAGTAGATTAAAACCACTGTTCATATCTCAAAGCGCGTGCCTAGTGAATTGATGGTCTCATTAATTTAATCTACTTAAGAAACAGTCAGGATCAATCATGGAATCAGCACTCAAGCCTGAGCGACTGGAACTCGACCCCGAGGATGCAGAGGCAAAAGAATTTTTTTCTCATTGGCTCCGGTGTTTTAAAGCCTACCTGGCAGAAGCAAGCACAGCCAAAACAAAGGAGAAGCAGAAACTGAGCCTACTGCACGCGAGGGTGAGCCACAGAATCTCTACTCAACTAAAATGTGCCGGTTCGTATACTGAAGCCCTAGCTCTACTCGACAAAATGTATGTGAGGCCTGTAAATGAAGTCTATGCACGACACGTGTTCACTAATTGCCGCTAGTGGCCTACGGAATCGCTCGCAGAATTCCTGAGAGAGCTTAAAACTTTATCTAGTGTCTGTAATTACCAGGTGGTTACCGCGGCAGAACATTGAGAACTTGCTGTACGTGATGCCTTTGTTGCGGGCCTTAGGTCAAATTACGTGCGCGAACGACTGCTGGAAAAGGGGGCCCTAATTCTTGAAGCGACTGTTGAACTTGCTACCACTATGGAGGTCTCCTTCCGCAGCCTCACCTTGTTCCCTGCGGACCCCGCGACCCCGTTATGGGCCCCCGACCAGCGATTCCCCCAGGCCTGCACCGCGCGGCCGCCCAGCCACAATGCTGCCCCGGCCTGCCACTTTTGCGGCCAGAATCAGCACTCGCGGCAGCACTGCCCGGCCCGCAACGCGACCTGCAGGAGCTGCGGGCGAAAAGGACACTATGCCAGAGTGTGTCTGGCGAAGAAAGACCCAGCCTCTAACCCTCCCATGGCTCAAAGCACTCGTTCCGCCCCAGCCTCTAACCCTCCCATGGCTCAAAGCACTCGTTCCCTGAATTCACAGGCCCGCAGGCCCCGAAATGCTGCAGCTTGTATGCCGACTCCGCCCCCATCCGACATGTGCGACTCATGGGGGCGGCCATCTTGGGATCCAGCCCCTTCAAACTCTGAAACTCACCTCGACGATTACGAACTCAGAGGGCAGTCATCACGGGGCCACTCCAGCACAGCTGATCGAGCGGCCGACTACCCGCAACTCAGCACAGTCACTCTGGACCAATCGTGCCCGAAGCATCTGCGAAACTCGATGGTGACGGTCCAAATTAACGGGTACAGCACGCCGTGGCTTTTCGACTCCGGGAGCACTGAGAGCTTCGTACACCCAGATCTGGTAAGACGCTGTTCGCTCCCTGTTTTCCCTGCGCGGCAAACTATCTCCCTCGCTTCGGGCTCCCACTCTGTCCAGATCCAAGGGCGCACCGCCGCGACACTCACAATCCAAGGTGATGTATCATCAATTGGACGTGAGACACGATGAAGATCCAAACTGTGGCTTTAATCAGCTAGTTGTTAGCCCGGTGGTCGACTACAGAGAAAGGCCGACCGCCGGGAAACCTGGGTACTTATACCCCGCCTCGGAGGCGGGGTCTACTTGCCTCTCGACCAATTGGTGAGCAGCCACATGACTAATCCCAGCCAATTAGACGAGAGGCACATGACCAGCCAGAGCCAATGGGAAACAAATGCTCTGCACCAATGGCAGTGCTCCCACACATATCACCACATTCACCCCTTGTGGAGAAAGATGGCGGGGGGGGGGGTGTAAAGGGAAGTGAGAGAGAGGAGGTGGGGGGGGGGGTGTCCGAGGACTGTTGGTATGAGTAGAAACAATCAAGAAGATGTGGGCTGCCCACTGGCTCGTGGCAAAATAAACAATACTAAATACTACATTAGGATGCAAAACAAATTACAATAGAGTCCAATAAAGTCCCATGGTTGCATCAGATGGACATGATCAGCCTGTCGGGTGCCCATGGTGTTCTGGTGGACCGTCGCAGTGGAGCCGGTGACGTCGGGCCGATGGTCGTCCTTGCCTCCGGGAGCGTCGGTCGTAGATGTGTCTCCGTCCCCGGGCCGGTGGTGGAGACGCTGTAATCGGGGAAGAGGGGGTATATGCGCTGGGTCGTGGGGGTGAATTGGGGTTGGGGGGGGTGCTGATGCAAGGGGAGAAGGCCGCACGCTGGCGGGTGCCAGGTCCCGAAGCGAGACCGTATCCTGCCGACTGTCGGGATACTCCACGTACGCGTACTGCGGGTTGGCGTGGAGTAACTGGACTCGCTCAACCAACGGGTCGGACTTGGGCACCCGCACATGCATCCGGAGCAAGATGGGCCCGGGGGTGGCCAGCCAGGTCGGGAGAGGGGATCCTGAGGATGACTTCCTAGGGAAAACAAGAAGACGTTCATGGTGTATTTGATTGGTGGTAGTACAGAGGAGAGACCGGATTGAATGGACGGTGTCGGGGTGACTTCTTGCCAACGGGGGATAGGGAGATCGCTGGACCGTAGGGCCAGCAGGATGGTCTTCCAAATGGTGCCATTCTCCCGCTCGACCTGACCGTTATACCCGGGGGTTATAACTGGTCATCCTGCTAGAGGCTATGCCCCTGCTGAGCAGGAATTGACGCAGTTCATCACTCATAAAGGAGGACCCCCGGTCGCTGTGGATGTATGCAGGGTAACCGAACAGGGAGAAGAAGGATAGGAAGGCCTTTATGACGGTTGTTGTGGTCATGTCGGGACAGGGGATGGCGAAAGGGAAGCGGGAGTACTCATCAATAATACTCAAGAAATATGTGTTATGGTTGTTGGAAGGGAAGGGACCCTTGAAGTCTATGCTGAGACGTTCAAAGGGGCGGGATGCCTTGATCAGATGCGCTCGTTCGGGGCAGTAGAAATGCGGTTTGCACTTGGCGCAGATGTGGCAGTCCCTGGTGACGGTCCTGACTTCCTCAATGGAGTAGGGCAGGTTGCGGGTCTTAATACAGTGGTAAAAATGGGTGACCCCTGGATGGCAGAGGTCCGTGTGGAGGGAGCAGAGGCGGTCAATCTGCGCGCTGGCGCAGGTACCGCGGGATAGGGCATCGGGAGGCTCGTTGAGCTTCCCAGGTCGATACAAGATATCGTAGTTGTACGTGGACAACTCGATCCGCCACCGCAAGATCTTGTCGTTCTTGATCTTGCCCCTCTGTGCATTATCAAACATGAAAGCAACTGACCGTTGGTCTGTGAGGAGGGTAAACCTCCTGCCGGCCAGATAGTGCCTCCAATATCGCACAGCTTCAACTATGGCCTGTGCCTCCTTTTCCACCGAGGAGTGGCGGATTTCGGAAGCGTGGAGGGTTCGTGAGAAGAAGGTCACGGGTCTGCCCGCTTGGTTCAGGGTGGCCGCCAGAGCTACGTCAGACGCATTGCTCTCGACCTGGAATGGCATAATGATAGCAGCCACCTTGTTCTGTTAAATATTTTGCGTTTATTGTTTTTCTTTTTGTTATGTAAAAATCCTGGTTGGAAAAAGCTTTAATAAAAATAATTTAAAAAAAGACATTCATAAGTGCTGTCAGTCATGTATTTTTCTGAGTTTCGTAAGTCACAAATGTACAAAGTACCATTTATTTTTTTCTCAAAGTTGCAGACGTAATGATTTAGGATCATATTTTTAATTTTTTCCCCTTATTCCCTTCGGTCTCACCTCTCAGAACACATGTGAGACGCTCAAGAACATTTTTGGCACCAAGATGGATCTGGTCTCACTCTGACAGACCCTCAGATCTGGATTTAAATGGAGTTAACTGGGGGAATGAAGACCTTTGATCTGAGACCGTATTTGGCGAGGTAGTACGTACAAACACAGTCACGTCCCAGCTGGAACTCTAAATAGTTCTGACAAAGAGGATTTAAGCCAAGCATTTTTCTGATCAGTATCATGACCCACCAACATCAAATGACTTAAAGGTACTCATCAGATTTGAACCTAATTAAATAGCATGCATTTAACTAGATAGGGCTGTGTGACTATACTTTTTAGCCTTGATTTAAAGCGTAGTCATTGAATAATGAACATCATCCCTCCATTAACCCCATTGACTCTAAGGTTCTTGGGCGCCAATGCCATTGCCAGCAAGCTGGCAGAACAAAATACCTGCTTGGTGTAACTCCAGGCTGGAGACTCAATGTCATCCTGTAGATGATATTATTTGTAAACTGGGAACTTTGAATGTGCATCAATATTGCACATTCCCGATCTGCCCTTGCAAGGAGGGGAAGCCTTGCTGCTCCTCCTGAGGTCCAAATGGGCTGAATTTAATAGTCTGCAGTTCCCACTCAAACCACTCCATTCTAGGGAAAACCATTCCACCGCTAGCACCTTAGTTTCCTAATGAAAGGCTGGGGATTGCAGAAGGCTAAGATGCCCGGTCACCTTGTTGCTGGAATGATCGGAATAATGTTTTTACTCCTTACATTATCCTTAACATAGGCTTACTGCATCAACACCACAGCAGGATTAAGATATTAGTATTCGTAGAGATGTCCATTTTGGTACCACTGTGCATTTATAAAACTTAGTTTCCCAGCATCGCATTTCGGAAATAGACCTTTGATGCACTGGGGAATCCCTCTAGGACGTTTCCACATAAGGATTTCATAGAATTAGAATTTACAGTGCAAAAGGAGGACATTCAGCCCATCGAGTCTGCACCAGCTCTTGGAAAGAGCACCCTACCCAAGGTCAACAACTCCACCCTATCCCCATAACCCCATAACCCAGTAACCCCACCTAACATTAAGGGCAATTTTGGACTCTAAGGGCAATTTATCATGGCCAATCCACCTAGCCTGCACATCTTTGGACTGTGGGAGGAAACCGGAGCACCCGGAGGAAACCCATGCACACACGGGGAGGATGTGCAGACTCCGCACAGACAGTGACCCAAGCCGGAATCGAACCTGGGACCCTGGAGCTGTGAAGCGATTGTGCTATCCACAATGCTACCGTGCTGCCCTGGCAATTGCACAAAAGTGTTAATTTCCTCTGGACAATTACGCTGGGCTGGGAACTATCAGACAGAAGCAATTAAAATTATTTCTGCCAGTTTTACCCTGATAGTTACTCTGAAAGAGATAGAAGGGGAGAAAATCACTTCTACCTCCAGAATAACTATTTAAGCACCCAGGCCCAGCTTACCACACGAGCCCCCCCCCTCCACCACACCACCCCCAGCACCGACCCAGGCCCCACCCAACCTGACCTGACTCCCCCTGGCCTGGTCCAACACCACACCCTCTTGATTCCTCCCCCGAAGTCCCAAACTGACCCAATCTGATCCCCCCCATCTGGCCTGAACTGAACCCTCCTCCCTCTTATCCGGTCTGCCCCACCCACGTTTCTGGTCCACCCCACCCCCTCTCCCCCCACCCCCTCTCCCAATCTCCTTGCCCCCTCCCAGTCTCCAAGCCCTCCCCTCTAAACACAAGCATCAGGGTTACCCCCCCCCCCCCCCCCCCACTCTGTTGCCCACACAGGCATTGGGGCAACCACATATATTATATATATACATATATATATTATATATACATACCCTCCACTCACACATAAGGGGAACCACCCAGAATGGCAGCGCCAGTGGGGAGACCCTCTGTGACGTCACATTTAGGGGCAGCACGGTAGTACGGTGGTTAGCATAAATGCTTCACAGCTCCAGGGTCCCAGGTTCGATTCGCGGCTGGGTCACTGTCTGTGCGGAGTCTGCACGTCCTCCCCGTGTGTGCGTGGGTTTCCTCCGGGTGCTCCGGTTTCCTCCCACAGTCCAAAGATGTGCGGGTTAGGTGGATTGGCCATGATAAATTGCCCGTAGTGTCCTAAAAAAAAAGTAAGGTTGGGGGGGGGGTTTGTTGGGTTACGGGTATAGGGTGGATACGTGGGTTTGAGTAGGGTGATCATTGCTCGGCACAACATCGAGGGCCGAAGGGCTTGTTCTGTGCTGTACTGTTCTATGTTCTATGTTCTACATCTCTGAGGCCTGAATATTCAGTGAGAGGCGAGCATATGGTGGAAAAGCCGTTTAACTTTTTTTAAATCAGGTTCCTGCCCTTTCTGTGCGGGGACCTCATTACATCACCAGTTGGGGCCGTGGAAAACAGAAAACCAGATCTCGTCGGTGAGAATTATTTTTCCCGACTCTCGCGGGATCTTGGGCCCGCATTACTACTCATGCTGACGGCTGACATGGGCTCAAAGTCACCCCCATTTTTCTTGAATCCCCATGGGTTTTGAACATGTGGTGAATATGGGAATCTTCCAGGACTGAGGAAAATTAAATTTATAGTCAATCTAATAAATTAGATTCTTGTTGTATTCTATTCAAAGGCACATGATTTATCTTATGTAACCAGACCCTGATTTATACTGGACAAGTTTTGTTCAGGACAAAGAAATTCAAGTTATATCAGAAACTGGTATGAAGTGGCGGAGTAATGTGAATGAATGCCTGATGACGTGGGCCTCAGGTTTGCTTGACAGTATCTTAGGTCTCATCTGCACACTAAGCTGTGACTAATCAGGCACCCTGGACACTTAGAGATTGACAAATTCCAATTTGGTAGAAATGCACCTCCAGGAATTTCAGGTGAAAGAGGATCATGACGCAAAATCTGTTCGCCTGATGCTTGTTTCTCAACGAAACAACAGGCACGGTGAAGTGCATTTCATCGGCAACATCTTTATCACATCTCCATACTGTTGAGGGGAACCATCCTTAAATGATGGGAATCATTACGCACTGAAATTCCATGAGAAATCCTAAAATTTCCACACTTCCCACCTGTCGTGAAAGTCACAACTTCGATTAAAAGATCAAGGCGACAGTGGAAATGTAGGTTTCAGTTGATTGAAAATTGCACACCATAGCCTTTTCTGAATTCCAGGAAATCTGTAAGCTTCCACTGCAATGCCATTGCATGAGAATAGAAAACAGGTGCTGTTCTACAGGCCTGGAATTCAGCATTTTACTGAGACACCATCACGTTACACACTACCAACCTATGAAGAGCATGAAATATCTGGTGGTTGCACAGCCTCAATAAATACTGTTAGGATCATCTATTCTCCATTAATCATCATCATCAATTATTTATAGACTGTACTTGAACATTCTCCTTTTTCATGTCTTGCAGACGATAGTGACTAGCATTGTGCTTCCCAATCAGTGAGTCATGTCCCTCAGTCTTTAGTCTCGCATATTATTAAGGTTCTTTATGGAATATGATGGAAAATCCACACATGCAGAATAAGAATTGGTAGATCATGGTGATTTAAGGATTTAGAACTAACTTCATCCTGTCCAGGGCGGGTTTGGTGGCGGGCAAGAGTGGAGAATCTATACCAGCCAAAAAGTCAGTAAACCATCAGCATAAAAGCACGTTATACTGCTCACAGTGGCAGATTAATGGCGGGTCAGACATCCTGCTGGCTTATCCTCGAACGGCATTTGCCATTAGGCAAATCCCATCAGGCCTTCCAACTTTGTGTTACACCAGCAGACAGTAGCGTTGGTCAAAAACCTGACTGCTAAAGAGTGACATGCACAATGCAATCCTCAGTTCACAAGAGGCTTTGAGGTGAGTGCAACATACAAAGCCTATCTACCATGGTGCTGTGCTGCTCCTGATGCGCTGTTGACCATTCTGCTCAGGTAGACCAGTTCCTGCCCTGCATCTCCTTGTCAAGTTGGTCTTCATGGACAGGGCTCACACAGTCACTGCAACAAAGATCTGTAGCTGGGCTGGGGTTGGGGTGTGAGGTGAGGCAAGGGAGTGGGATGGAGTTGGGCTGACAAAGACAAAGGGGGCAATGTGGAAGGAGGACGGGGACGGATGAGGGCTCACAATGGCAGGCAGAGGGGCAGGAAGTGGATGAGGAAGGTGAGCAATTGAAGACAGAGGGGAAGGAAGCTGCACCCTGAAAAAGTTGCATGACTCACAGACAAAGAAGGGGGTCTAATGCAGTGTTTTAAAAACTTTTTTCCCGGGACCTACTTTTACCAATCGGCCAACCTTTGGGACCCATGCTGGCTGACCTTTGAAATCCACCATTATTGCTTACCTTTAATGTGATGGTGAACCTTTTGGTCCTCATGATCTCACTTGTTTTGTCATTCAATAATACATTTCTCTAAGGCCCAGATCTACGTGAATCTTGATGCTCAGAATAATATTACTTGCCAAAGTTGACACAGTTCTTTGGCGCCTAAAAGATCTGGGGGTCATACAATTTGTGGAGAGGGACACATGTGTGGTGCTAGTAATGGAGCCTAAAGAATATGTCTGGTTTTGCAGAGATTTTAAGCTCATGGTGAATGGAGCTCCACTCCTGAACCAGTACCTGATGCCTAGAATGGAGGATTTGAACGCAAAACTGGTTGGAGGATGTTCTTTCACAAAGCTTGACATGAGCCATGTTTATTTACAGGGGAGCTGGATCCTGAGTCCAGAAAATCTGTGGCCATAAAATCCCATTGGGGGTTATTTGAATACACTCGCCACACGTTTGGAATTTCATCTGCGACTTTCCAGCAGGTAATGGAAAATATTTTACAGGGTAGCCGAAGGTGGCTATCTATCTGGACAATGTGCTCTTCATGGGTACCACAGAGAAGGAGCATATGGATAACCTGTAAGATATACTCTGGGTGTTTTCTCAAGTAGGCGTCTGGATAAAGAGGAGCAAGTGTGTGTTCTGTGCTAGAGCGGTGACCTATTAGGTTACAGGGTGGCCTAAAACCTTCTACGCTTCCTGGGTCTGTATCACTCTATTCCCATATTATTCATGCATTTGTCAAGATGCCCCGGGCAGCAGGGTAGCATGGTGGTTAGCATAAATGCTTCACAGCTCCAGGGTCCCAGGTTCGATTCCCGGCTGGGTCACTGTCTGTGTGGAGTCTGCACGTCCTCCCCCTGTTTGCGTGGGTTTCCTCCGGGTGCTCCGGTTTCCTCCCACAGTCCAAAGATGTGCGGGTTAGGTGGATTGGCCATGCTAAATTGCCCGTAGTGTCCTAATAAAAGTAAGGTTAAGGGGGGGGGGGTTGTTAGGTTACGGGTATAGGGTGGATACGTGGGCTTGAGTAGGGTGACCATGGCTCGGCACAACATTGAGGGCCGAAGGACCTGTTCTGTGCTGTACTGTTCTATTCTATTCTATAATGTCACTATCGTACCTGCTTCCACCATCTCCTCAGGAAGCAAGTTCCAGGCACCCACTACCCTCTGTGTAAAAAAACTTCCCTCGCACATCCCCTCTATACTTTGCCCTTCGCGCCTTAAACCTATTGCCACAAGTAATTGACGCTTTCATCCTGGGAAAAATCTTCTGACTATCCACTCTGTCCATGCCCCTTTAATTTTGTAGACTTTCCACTGTCTCTGACATTCTGGTGAAAACAAACCGAGTTTATCCTCTCCTCATAGCTGATGCCCTCCACAATATGCAACATCCTGGTAAACCTCTTCTGTACCCTCTCCAAAGCCTTCACATCCTTCTGGTAGTGTGGCAACCAGAATTGAACACTATGGGCGGGATTCTCCGACCCCCCGCCGGGTCGGGGAATCGCCGAGGGTTTGGCGTGAATCCCGCCCCTGCCGTCCTCCGAATTCTCCGACCCCTCAAACATCGGCGAGACGTGAATCGCACCGCCCGCATCGGAGAATGACGGGGACCGGCGCGACTCAATGGATCCCGGGGCTGCCCGAATTCTCCCGGTCGTGTCATAATATACACCAGTATATCATGGTGCAGACACACACTGATGGACACACACAGGGACCAACCAACATGTACAAACACCGCAGCCAATCACCAGTTAGAATACACACACTATAAAGGCAGAGGGCACCACGATTCCCGTACATTCTGGGTGCTGCCTCTGAGTGTAATAAGAACTCATCCAGCCCAGCACAGACTCACAACACGTGCTGAGAGAATCAACTGGTTCGGACAAGGCTTAGGTCTCTAGTTTAAGTTAGCATCATTTAGACCCACAGTCATCGTGTGTTAGTTAGTTAGAAATAGTTAATAAAATTGAGTTGAACCTCCATCAGTGTTGGAAGTGCCTGTTCATCTCTCAAGTCTACACTAGCCAACACTTCAGGTCGGAAGGGCCAAAGTCCCACTGACGTGACCACAGGTTACGCCGGCGTAAATTAAACCACCTTATATAACGGCGTCAACCAGTGTTGATGGTTGACGCCGGACAGCATGGAGGTAGGTCACGGCGTGGGGTGGCCACAGGAGAAGTGACGGCGTGGCCGCAATCTGTGTGGGGGAGGGGGGGTGTGGGGGGGGGGGGTGGTTAGGGGGGGTGAAAGGGCGGAGTGAGGGGGTGAAAGGGGGGTGAGGGGGGGATGTGGAGAAGGTGAGGGGGGGAGAGGTCGAGTGCCGGGGAGGGGGGGGCGAGTGCCGGGGTGAGGGGAGAGAGTGAGTGCCGGGGAGGGGGGAGAGGGAGTGCTGGGGAGGGGGCACGAGTGCCGGGCAGGGGGGATGAGTGCTGGGGAGGGGGGCGAGTGCCGGGGTGAGGGGAGAGGGTGAGTGCCGGGGTGAGGGGAGAGCATGAGTGCCGGGAAGGGGGGAGAGGGAGTGCTGGGGAGGGGGCACGAGTGCCGGGCAGGGGGGATGAGTGTTGGGGAGGGGGGCGTGCCGGGGTGAGGGGAGAGGGTGAGTGCCGGGGTGAGGGGAGAGCATGAGTGCCGGGAAGGGGGGAGAGGACGAGGTAGGTCGTCAGCCTGACCAGGTGCCAGCCTCCAACAGTGGTGCCCATGCAGCCCATGGCACCTGGCTGCGGGGGGTGGGGGGGGGGGGGGGGGGGGTGGGAGCGGGGTTACGGGCAATGATAACACGTCGTCGTTCTCTCCCCACCCCCAGCCCCTGCAGGCCATTACGTTTGCTGATCAGCCAGCAATGTTGGCTGCCGTGGACGCCTCCGCACTTCTACATGTTGCCCTGGGGGAGGAGGAGGAGGAGCGAGCCAGGGAGGCGGCGCAGGCTGCCGCAGAGGAGCATGCCGCAGAGGGGCAGGTGGCAGCCGCCCAGGCTGGAGGGCCGCCTGCCCGGCAGGACGAGGAAGAGGAGGAGGAGGTGGTTGCGCCACAGCGATGGAGACGCCCAAGGAGGCCCCGTGTGTACCGGCCCCGCTTATCGTACCAGGACCTCACGGACCTGCAGGAGGAGACTCCGGATGAGCCAGGGAACCATGGCACACATCTGCCACCTGATGGCACACCTGGCACCGCGTGGCACTGGGGGAGGACACCCTCACCCCGTGTCCGTCAAGGTTACTGTGGCCCTGCATCGTTATGCCACGGGGTCATTCCAGGCGCCGAGTGGGGACCTGTCCAGCATCTCGCAGACATCGGTGCACCGGTACATCCGGGCAGTGACGGACGCCCTTTATGCCATTGCGGCCCGCTACATCTGGTTCCCTATGGACCGGGCCAGGCAGGATGCCCGGGCAGCGGGCTTCGCTGCCGTGGCTGGGTTTCCCATGGTCCAGGGCGCGATCGATGGGATGCACGTCGCCGTGCGGCCACCTGCAGATAACAAGGCCGTGTTCACCAATAGGAGGGGGGCCTATTCCATGAACATTCCGATGGTCTGCGACCACCGCATGATGACCCTACACGTCTGCGCCCGGTACCCGGGAAGTGTACATGACTCATACGTACCGGAGCAGTCTTACATCTCCGGCATGTTCGAGGGACGCCAACCCGGGCTGAGTGGCTGGTTGCTGGGCGACAGAAGTTATCCTTTGCGGTCGTGGCTGATGACGCCTATACGGAGGCCACAGACTGACGCGGAGAATTGCTACAACGATGCCCATGCAGTGACAAGGGGTGTGATAGAGAGGTTCTTTGGGCTGCTAAAAATGCGTTTCAGGTGCCTGCACTGCTCTGGAGGGGCCCTTCAGTACCCGCCAGATAGGGTCGGCCACATCATTGTGGTGCTGCATCCTGCACAACATAGCCCAGCAGAGAGGCGATGTGCCGCAGGCCGAGGAGTGGGGGGAGTAGAGGAGCAGCAGGACAAGGCGCAGTAGCACACTGGGCTAAATTGCTGGCTTTTAAAGCAGACCAAGGCAGGCCAGAAGCACGGTTCAATTCCCGTACCAGCCTCCCCGAGCAGGCACCAGAATGTGGCGACTAGGGGCTTTTCACAGTAACTTCATTGAAACCTACTTGTGACAATAAGCAATTTTCATTTCAGATGAGGAGGATGGGGGCAATGGTCAGGACAGACAGGCTGGACATGGACGGGAGGCTGCCCAACCTACCGTCTGGGCCAGTGGGCACGGGACAGGCTGGTAGCCGCCCGGTTCACTAACTCGGGGGGGGGGGGGGTGAGAATCGCTGGGTATGGGCACAGACCCGACACCACGGCACCAGCCGACAACACTCACCCCCCTCACCCACCCACCACAAACAGCCTCACCCCCCGCCACCCACCCACCATCAACCACCCCCATCCCACACGCACGCACACCACCCCTCCATTGCACATCCACCTGCGGCACAATGGGCCAGGCTCACACGGTCACCGGTGGAAGCATGTCCATTGCAGACCATGGAGGATGATGACGACATGCTCAGCGATGAGCTCCTGGCTCTACATCGTTGGACAATGTCTGACCCATGGCCACAGTACCACCATCCACCCGGACCATCTCTGCATGCGGCTGTGACACTGCAGCGCACTGTCCCGTCCTCTGCCTGGGGGGATGGCGAGGGCGAGCCGGGGGGAGGGGGGGCACACTCACCTGGGGCCGACGTAATACCACCCCCCTCACACACACACACTGGCGCTCACCTCATACCACACCCCCGCACGCTTCGGACAGAACACAAAGGCAGCTTAGTATGTGTGAAAGTGATTTTAATGACAAACAGTCCATACACGTGCCCTAGCCCCTATAACCCGTGCCAACTTACTCAGTGCATAATTGTTTGGCCTTCCGGGCCCTTTGACTACGCCTAGGTGGTTCCCCAGATGGTGCAGCAGAACTGGAGGTGGACTCCTGTGATTCCTGCCCTGTGACTCGGGATCCCTTTGGCGGCCGTTTCCTGGGGTGGCCCGGCCTAGATGGGCCAGGCTGCGGCTCGGGCGACTGGGATGGCGAGCTGCCAGCCTGTCCTGCCTGTTGCCCACCAGATGCACCTGGGACGGAAGGGGGGGGAGTCTGAGGTGCCGCGGTGCTCCGGGACCTCCCCTACAGGGGGACCCGGGACGGGCCCCAGCACCTCCTCCTCCCTCGGGGTGCCCGATGGCCCCCGGGCCTCTACATGGGTCGGGGGTGCGAACGGACCAGCCATACAACGCCCCCCCCCCCCGACACCTGGCGCTGCCAGTCCTGCAGGCCCGCCCTGGTATCGACAAGGGTCTGCAAGGTTGTAGCCATGGAGCTCAGGGAGTTGGCAATCCCTGTCTGTCTGGTCAACGCCGGATAGCACCTGGGCAATGGCGTCGATGCCCTCAGCAATGGCCTGCTGAGACTGGGCCATTGCCTGCAGAGACTGGGCCATTGCTGCTGGGACTGAGCCACGGCATTGAGCGCCTCTGCCATCTGCCGCTGGCTCTGGCTCATGGCTTCCTGTGTGAGGGCAATCATGTCCTGAGCCACAGACGCCGCCTGCATGGAAAGCCCGAGGCCTTGCATACTGCTCCCCATGTCTGGCACCGTTGCACCCATTGCCTCCACCGCGAACACCACCCGTGCGGTTTCGGCCTGGGTGGCACACATGACCGGCACCACTCCCAGCTCCTGGATGCGGGTGGACTCTTCCACCTGCGTCTGCAGCCGCCACAAGCCGGCCGTCACCCCCTTCGATGGTCGGTGACTGTATGGGTGGGTGTGGTAACTCCAGGAACCCGGGACCCGTCTGGGTGGCAGATGTTTGCTTGGGCCAGGACCTCCCAGCACCTCTGCTGCTCCTACCTCCACCTGCTGTACCAGTACGGCTGTGTTGTGCGCACCTGTGAGTGTACCAGAAACCTCATCACTAAAGTGCCCAACCGAGGTGAGTGTCTCTGCGATGGTGGAGGGTGTTGGAGAAAGCAGTGGCGTTGTGTTGTGAGTATTGTCCGACCCAGAATCCATGGTCCCCTGGGGTGACGGTTCGTGTCCACCCGTCTGCTGTGCGTCACTGTGCTGTCTTTCGGTGTCATATGTGTCGGTGTCCCGGGTAGGGGTGTCCTGGGCAGGGGTCCTGGATAGGGCTGTCCTGGGTAGGGCTGTCCTGGATAGGGGTGTCCTGGGTAGGGCTGTCCTGCGTAGGGCTGTCCTGGATAGGGGTGTCCTGGGTAGGGCTGGCCTGGGTAGGGCTGTCCTGGGCTGGGTAGGGCTGGGTAGTGGTGTCCTGGCTTGGCTGCAACAGGGGCCTGTGGCAGCCCCGCTCATCGCTGTGTGTCACATGACTGCGTCGCCGCACTCGCACGAGATGGGGGCGTCATCTCTGTGTTGCTCTGGGCCTGTCCCTGTCTCATGGCCGCCCTGGGGCGTCCTACGGGCAGTCGGCATCCGCGGGGACGGGTGCCTCGACGTTTGGTCCTGCAATACACAATACAGCAGCATGGTTAGACACGCGGGCGGTGATCGGGGAATATGGGGGAGAGGGGATATGGGGGAGGGGGAATATGGGGGAGGGGGGATATGGGGAGGGGGGATATGGGGAGGGGGGATATGGGGGATATGGGAGAGGGGGGATATGGGGAGGGGGATATGGGGGAGGAGGATATGGGGAGGGGGGATATGGGGGATATGAGGGATATAGGGAGGGGGATATGGGGGATATGGGTGAGGGGGGATATGGGGAGGGGGGATATGGGGGATATGGGAGACGGGGGATATTGGGAGGGGGATATGGGGAGGGGGATATGGGGAGGGGGGATATGGGGGATATGGGAGACGGGGGATATTGGGAGGGGGATATGGGGAGGGGATATGGGGAGGGGGGATATGGGGGATATGGGGGATATGGGGAGGGGGGATATGGGGAGGGGGGATATGGGATATGGGGGAGGGGGCTATGGGGAGGGGGATATGGGGGATATGGGAGAGGGGGATATGGGGAGGGGGATATGGGGGATATGGGAGGGGGGATATGGGGAGGGGGGATATGGGGGACATGGGAGAGGGGGGATATTGGGAGGGGGATATGGGGAGGGGGATATGGGGAGGGGGGATATGGGGGATATGGGGGATATGGGGAGGGGGATATGGGGGATATGGGTGAGGGGGGATATGGGGAGGGGTGATATGGGATATGGGGAGGGGGATATGGGGGAGGGGGGGATATGGGGGAGGGGAATATGGGGGGAATGGGGACAGGCCGTGGGGGGTCTCACTTGGTGATGCGACCCCGACCTCTGCATCAGCAACCTCTCGGTTCTCAGGTCCGCCTGCCAATTCCAGGGTCCTCTCCTCATGAACGGTGAGTGGTGTCTCATCAGCTGTGCCCCCTCCGGTCCTGTCACGCTCCCTGTTGTTGTGTGCACGCTTCTCCTGTGGGGGGGGGGGGTCGGGTGGGTGGCAGGGGTAAAGGGCAACAGTGTTAGGCAGGGATGTACATGCAGGCCAGCGGTTGTGCGTATATTGGCATTGGTACGCAGCACATTAGGGTTAGGGTTAGGGTTAGTTTCACCTGGGGGTGTGCCACACATTGGGAGGGGGGGGGTATTCACCCTGGCTGCTCTGACGAGGTCATTCACCTTCTTGTGGCATTGTGCGCCTGTCCTTGGTGTTACAGCCAGAGCGCCTCTGCAACCTCCCTCCACAGGCGCCGGCTAAGGCGTGGGGCAACCCTGCGGCCGTGTCCGGGGTACAGGGCCTCCCTCCTCTGCTCTACTGCATCCAGGAGCGCCTCGATGTCGCACTCCTGGAACCTCGGGGCTACGCGGCGGGTGGAAATCTTGTCGGATCACTGGGGGACGCGGGGGGCATCTTTTGTGCTGTGACACCGCCTGGCGTCAATGACGCCGCGCGTCCGTGGCAGGTGACGCTGTCGCGAATGGCGTCACGCCACTACTAGCCCATTCCGGGCCGGAGAATCCCACCCTATATTCCAACTGTAGCCTAACTAAGGTTTTATACAGCTACAGCATGACTTGTCAATTTCTATACTCAATGCCCCGGCTGAGGAAGGCCAGCATGCTGCATGCCTTCTTGACTACCTTCTCCACCTGCATTACCACTTGTGAACCTGTACATCCAGATCCTTCTGCTAGAACCTCTTAAGGGTTCTGCCATTTATTGTACATTTACCACCTGTATTAGACCTTCCAAAATGGATTATCTCACAACTGTACGGATCAAGCTCCATCTGCCATCTCTGTGTCCAAGTCTCCAACTGATCTATATCCTGCTGTGTACTCTGACAGTCCTCATCACTATCCGTAATTCCACCAACCTTTGTGTCATCTGCAAACTTACTAATCAGGCCAATTACATTTTCGTCCAAATCATTTCTATATACTGCAAACAGCAAAGGTCCCCCCACTGACCCCTGCGGAACACCAGTAGTCACAGCCCTCCATTCAGAAAAGGTGAAGTCAAACAGGATCAGAGTTGGGATGGCAAGGAGGGTGCAGAACTGGCTCGGTCATAGAAGACTGAAGGTAGCTCTACAGAACTGGCTCGGTCACAGAAGACAGAGGGTTGAATCGGAGCCCCCGGCCAGAGGAGAGGGAATGCAGTGATTTCCGGATGGGTTGGAGTTCCCCAAGGTGGATGAGACCCTGGTAGAGCGGCTGGGGACACCCATTGGACTGTGGAGGTGACGGAAGCAACCCTTTGTCTTCTATGACCGAACCAGTTGTGTATCCATCTTGCCAGCTCAACTCTGATCCTATTTGACTTCACCTTCTGTACCAGTCTGCCATGAGGGAACTTGTCAAAGGCCTAACTGAAATCCATTTAGACAACATCCACTGCCCTACCTTCATCAATCATCTTTGTCACTTTCTCAAAATACTCGATCATATTAGTGAGACATGACCGCCCCTTCACAGAACCATGCTGCCTCTCGCTAATATGTACATTTGCTTCCAAATGGGAGTAAATCCTGTCTCAAAGAATCCTCTTCAATAATTTCCCTACACAGACGTAAGGCTCACCAGCCTGTAATTTCCTGGATTATCTTTGCTAACCTTCTTAAACAAAGGAACAATGCTATCTATTCTCCAGTCCTCAGGGACCTCACCTGTAGCCAGTGAGGATACAAAGAAGCCCAACACCTCGTTTTTGGTCTCAATGTGACAAAGCCTATCTACACACCCTTCCCCAGACTCATCATCCATCAAGTTCTTGTCTTTGGTTAATACTGATGCAAAGTACTCATTCAGTACCTCGCCCATTTCCTCTGGTTCCAATCATAGATTCCCTCCCTTGTCCTTGAGTGAGCCAATCTTTTCCCTGGCTACCCTCTTGCCCTTTATATACGTGTGGAAAGCCTTGGGATTTTCCTTAATCCTGTTTGCCAATGACTTTCATGACCCCTTTTAGCCGCCCTGACTCCTTGCTTGTTCTTTCCCACTTTCCTTATTTTCCTCACGGGCTTTGTCTGTTACCAGCCTTCAAGCCCTTACAAATGCTTCCTTTCTCTTTTGGACTAGGCTCACAATATCCCTCATTATCCAAGGTTCCCGAAACTTGCCACACATATCCTTCTTCCTCACAGGAACATGCCGATCCTAAATTCTTATCATTAACATTAGAAAGCCTCCCACATGTCAGATGTTGATTTACTCCCAAACATCCGCCCCCAGTCTATATTCTTGATGAATATTGTATTGATGAATATGGTTACTGATGAATATTGTTATAATTAGCCTTTCTGCAATTTAGCACCTTCATCGGATGACGTTGTGTTCAAGACCGGGGTCCCAGCAATAACACTTCAGAGTTTGGCCAGAAAACGGTGGTCAACGAACCGCAATACACCGCCCGAGCCAGGGCCTCCGCAAGTGGAAGCACAGGCTCGGGCAAAGGGGCGCAGAAGGCCCCCACTGTTGGTGACTGAAGGGGAACATTTGGACTTCGGTGGGGGGGGGGGGGGGGGGGGGGAGGAGGGGAGAGGGCTGTTATAAACCCCATGAGGACCACGGGGAAACCATTGTTGATCTCCCCGAAGGACCCATGGAATACGAGCTTCCCAGATAGGGGCGGAAGCCACCCAGCTGGAGACTTACATAAAAGCTGGCTCAAAGAATGACCTGGTGTGGTGAATTGTCCCAGCAAAAGGGATCAAGTTACTGCCTTGAGCAGAATATTGTACATAGTTAAATAAATCTCTGTTCTACTACTGCTGGTTTCTTCAAATTACTAAATGTACCTATACCATATTGAAATCAAGACTTATTGCACTCTCCTATACATTACTTCATCCTTTTAAGTTACATCAAAGTTGTGAATCTCAACTTTTTCTTGTTGCTTTATAATCTACTGACTTCTACCAGTTTTAAAAGGTTTTCAATCTTGCTTTTGCCTTGAATATATGCATCGTATCCCTTCATCTCTCATTCTTCATTGTGTGTATTTATTGCAAATTTATGGATTACCTAATGCTGAATGCTATTCAGATGTTGTCAGCATTGCCTGTTGCTTATCCCGTTCTTCTAAATCAAACAACCTTTCTCTTTAATCTAATCAAGGCTATGGTGAAGCACTTAAAACTTCAGCCCCACATAAATAGACCTTAAAAAGTCTCCATAAATGTCACGTAATTGATTTGTATATATTTCTGCAGGTCATTTGCTACTTGTTTCCTTGCCTTGAGGCTATTTCAATAGAAAATACTCCTTTTTGAAAGTGCTTGTGTTCAACCCTTCAACATGGAAACATAAGCTCACAAAATCAAATAATAGGTTAACGTGTCAGTATTAATATGACTTTAACACTGTAACCAATGTGTAAAACTGTGAGCCTGCAAATAGCTGTTAATGCAATGCCTTAGGTTAGCAACAATTGTTTGGTCAGGGCAACGATCGTTTAGTATAGCCAACACCTTCATTTCCTTTCACACTGGAATACTTGTCACTTCCTGAGTGAGCATTTTAGTGAGCCGCGTACTTTCCTATCCATACTGTACATAAGAATCATTTGGCATGCAAACCCACTCAACATTGCTGCCTTCACACACCCCACAAGCAGTGTGCTACTGAGGCATTTATGGGAGGTCAGCCAAGTTCTCAAATGTTGTGATCTGGAACCGTAACTACACCATTTACAATTGAGTTCTTCTGCACAAAGCTTCACAGCCAGCAGAGCTCCTTTTAGTGCGAGAAACACGGGAACGTGAGGCCATTTGGCCTTTTACAGCTATACACCATTTAATTAGATCATGTTCAACCTGTATTTTAATTTCATTTAATGGTTTTAGTTCCTTCATTCTTAATACTGTTGTCTGACAAATACCTCGCAATCTCAATTTAGAAATTTTCAATTTACTGAGCCTCAGAGCTTTTTGGGGAGCAGAGGGTGAGTTCCAGATTTCCACTACCCTGCATGGGAGGAAATGCATCCTGACTCACCCCTAAATGACCTAACACTAATCTTAAGGTTAAATTATCTTATTCTGAACTCCACCCTCACCCCTCCCCCCCAAAAACGTTATTTTTATCTATCCCAGCAATTCTTTTGACCTTCTTCCAATTCATGGTCCCTGTCACTTTTTAAAAATGGAATTGGGGAGAACACAAACAAAGAAGGGTTTTCCGCACGACATACCACCCAGCATTTCTTCAAGTCGATGCACAGTAACCGGGCAATGTCTGAGGATCACTGCTTCCACAGGGCACATAACCTTCAAGAAAACAAGCACACATTGGCACAATACTCGCACTGATAATAACCCTTGATGATTGTGTCAGTTATGTAATGCAAAAGCATTAATAGGGCATTTACACTGTAATTAATATACAAAACTGTGAGTCTGGGAATAGCTGTTATTGCAAATATGGCTTAGGTTAGCAACAATTGTTTGGTCAGGGGCCTGGTCCATGGAGTACGATCTGAATTGTAAGCATTGAACGGGATGCCTATCTCTTGGAATGAGTGGACAAGATGTGCAGGTTTAGGTGGATTGGCTATGCTAAATTTCCCCTTAGTGTCCAAAGATGTGCAGTGGGTGGGGGAATGGGGTTACAGGGATTAGGCGGGGTGCGGACCTAGGTAGGGTGCTCTTTCAGAGGGTGGTTGCAGGCTCGATGGGCTGAATGGCCTCCTTCTGTCCAGTAGGGATTCTATGGATCCAATGGAAAGCCTTTGTAAAAATAGTTCTAAATTAGGTTATAGCGTTACTATACTGAATGGATACAACACCCACTGTGTTGAGAACAACATTACAGTGGTAAGTTAAGCATTTAATAAACAGGAAGGAAATGGCTAAATAAGCACAGTTCAGCCAGTAGCAACTTGCTTTACACTGGTCCTTGTGAATAAAAATTTGACTTTCTCAATTTTTCAATGCCAGCAAAATCCTGATTTCATTGATGCATCCGCTAATTCACTTGGGCAACATCTCTGGAATTTTCAATTATCATGGATTTTGATTCCTCTGCTCACTGAGTCCACTGGTGGATCAAAATCCTGGATCTTGCTTTTAACAGCAGTGCAGGAGCCCCTCACCATAATATTTGGCAGTGATGGCAAAAAATATATGTTGCCTTCCATAACATGAATGATTATTTCAATAAATTCCTTTATTGGTGTGACTGTGAGGCACCAGTTATGTCAGCCAAATTGCAAAGTGTAAGGATGCATTTGCAAATTTATGATTTAATGCCTGTTCAGTCCTTCTGGCTATTATTCAGTCACACAGCTGCAAAATCCTGTATGGCCTACAGCTGCTGATGGTTTGGCAGC
The DNA here is from genome assembly GCF_902713615.1 of Scyliorhinus canicula. Lineage (NCBI taxonomy): Eukaryota > Metazoa > Chordata > Chondrichthyes > Carcharhiniformes > Scyliorhinidae > Scyliorhinus > Scyliorhinus canicula. The sequence goes on along the minus strand of NC_052158.1, from coordinate 78,103,909 downwards.
ACGATGAATAAGCTGTTTACTTCAATTATGCAGTCATCAGTTGGTCAGGCTCCCAGCGATGCTTGAGTTCCGAATTTGCCAGTTATGCCCAAGTTGAGTTTTGTTACACCATGGGCCGGGTATGGCATGGGCCTGGCCTTCGGAGATGCAAATGTTACAGCTCTGTGTAAAGAAAAGGAGAGTGATAAACCTTGTAACTGAGGGCAAATCAACGTAACGTTGGTGTTGGGGAAACGTTTAGAGACAATAATCCGGGGAAAATTAACTGGCATTTGGGAAAACATGGGGCCGAATCTTCCAGTCCAACCTGCCCGGGGACGGCGATTCCCGTGATGGGCAGGATTAGAAATCCATGGTCTAATAACTGAAAGTCAACATTGGTTTATTTGTTTGACTAACCTGATTGAGGTTTTTAATGAAGCAATGGAGAGAACATAGAACATACAGTGTAGAACAGGGGTGGGCAAACTACGGCCCGCGGGCCGCATGCGGCCCGCCAAAGGTATTTCTGCGGCCCACCAAGTCATTTAAAAAAAAAAAAAAAAACTTTTTAAAAAAAAATTTTTTTTTTTTTTTTTTTTTAAATTTTTTTTTAAAGGTTAATGGGTGGGGGGGCTGTTGGGTTACTTACTGGTATAGGGTGGATACGTTGACTTGAGTAGGGTGATCATTGCTTGGCACAACGTCGAGGGCCGAAGGGCCTGTTCTGTGCTGTACTGTTCTATGTTCTATATGAGGCGCCCACAATCATAACCGGGTGAAGTAATTATTTTACTTAATATACTATGCGGCCCTTTGTGAATTGTGAATTTCTGAATGCGGCCCTTGCACGGAAAAGTTTGCCCACCCCTGGTGTAGAAGGAAGCCAGTCGGCCCATCGAGTCTGCACCGACCCACTTAAATCCTCACTTCCACCCTATCCCCCTAACCCAATAACCCCTCCTAACCTTTTTGGCCACTAAGGGCAATTTATCATGGCCAATCCACCTAACCTGCATGTGGGAGGAAACCGGAGCACCCGGAGGAAACCCACGCAGACACGGGGAGAACGTGCAGACTCCGCACAGTGACCCAGCGGGGAATTGAACCTGGGACCCTGGCGCTGTGAAGCCACAGTGCTAGCCACTTGTGCTATCGTGCTGCCCAAAGACGTTTCATGAGGGTAGTGGTTTAAAGACTGTCAAAAGAATTTTAATAAAGTACCACGTAATAGATTTCTGAGCAGAATGGAAATCCATGAGGCAAAAGAGACAATGGCAGCATTGGTCCAAAATTGGCAAAGGGCTGAAATCAGAGGGTTGTGGTGACTGATGGTTTTTCTTAGGGTGGAGAGACGATATTTAGTGATGTTCCCCATGGATCAATAATAGGAGCACTGCTCTTTTGTTAAATATATTTTAATCATAAGTCTCAGGTATACATAATTTTAAAGTTTGCAGATGGCATGAAACCTGGAAATATGGCCCAAATTTTCCGACCGGGGTGGTGGGATTCTCTGGTCCTGCTGCCAGTGCAACCCTGCCCATGGGTTTCCCGGCAGCGGAGGGTGGCTTCAATGGGAGCAGATAATCCCTCCATCCGCGAATGGCATGTAGCCTTCTGCTGTCAAGAAGCATGCGGCTGATAGGCTGGAGAATTCTGCCTGTAATTAACTATAAGGAAAACAGCAATGGACATCTAAAGCAAATTGACAGACTGGGTAGTGGACAAACACATGGCAGATTCAATTAGTGTGAAGTAATACATTTTATTTTATTTTTTTGCAAATATTTTTGTTAAGCTTCTATTATTTTATACCTCAAAAATACAAAAAGTACAAAAACAACAATAAACCAAATAATAAAAACAGGAACTCTGTAAACCCCCCTCCCCTCTACCCCCCTCTAACAGCTAACAATGACTAATTCCTTACAGTACAATATGAACGGTTGCCATCCACTGTAGAACCATCAGTTGACCCCCTCAAGGTATATTTGACCTTTTCGAGATGTCAAAACTCCATTAAGTTACTTAGCCACGCCGAGGTGCTAGGTGGCATCACCAGTCTCCAACTCGGGAGAAATCATCCCTGAGCAACCAGAGGCAAATTCCAGGGCATCCGCCCCAGCCCCCATCCGCCAGTCTGACCCAAGCCGGGAATCGAAACTGGGGCCCTGGAGCTGTGAAGCATCGGTGCTAACCACTGTGCTACCGTGCTGCCCATGGCGTGCAAGGGCAAGGTCTTTATGCTCATCCTTTATAAAACACTGATTCAACCTCAGCTAGAGCATTGTGTACAGCTCTGGCACCACACTTTAGGAAGGATATCAAGATCTAATGCAGAAAACAGGATTTGGGTGTCCAGTTATATGGAGCGACTGTAAAAGCTGGAGTTGTGCTCCTTAGACCAGGGAATGTGTAGAGGAGCGTTAATAGATGTGTTTAATATCTTGAATGGTTTTGATAGAGTAAATAGACAGAAAACTAGAGGACACGGAGTTAATGTAAAAAAGTAAAGAAGTAGAGTAAAATAAAATTTAAGTAAAAAAACAGAGGCCACGTGAGGGAATATTCTTTTACTCAGTGAGTTAGTGTGATATGGAATCCACACGTCTAATGGAAACAGATTGACTGGTAAGAGAATCAGATAAATATTTGCAGGGGAAAATTTAAATTTAAACTTCTGGGGAAAGAAGTGGCTGGTAGGATTAATTGGATAGCTTCAGCAGGCACGAGAATGATGAAGGCCAAATGGCCTCTTGCTGTGCTGTGTCATTTTATGATTATGACTTGCCAACACCACTAGAATGTGTGAGACTCTGGGCTGGATTCTCCCAAATTGGGACTATGTCTGCATGCCGGCGTAAAAACACTGGAATTTTACTCTGGAGATTCCTGGAACAATGATCAGCTAATTCAATGCCTTGCAGGGGGCTAGCAGGGATCCTGAGTAATTCACACAGTGTTAGCTACTGATATGGCACCCCGCACTTCCAATTTGGAGCCCGTGCATGCACACGGCGGTGGCCTCCAGCAGCCACGCTGAGCTCCATGGCTGACTTGGACCGCGGAGCCACACACAAAAATGAGACCCCCCCCGATCGCCCGGGCGCCCGATCATCTAACCGTGCGAATCTAACCCCTGTCCGCCTATAATGTCCCCCCTACTGTGTTTGTTCCCCCCAGTCTTCCCCCCCCCCCTCCCCACGGGGCGGCCGTAGAATGAGTCTGCAACCGCCACGCGAGCATCCCGACCGGTAATAGGTGGTTAGTTCCACGCCGTCGGGAACTCGGCCGGTCGGGAGCGGAGGATCACTGGGCGGGCCTCTGTCAATGGGCTCCCAGCTGCGTGGCGTACTCCACGTTCACGCCGATTCTTGTGTCCTGAAGAATCGCTGGACTGGCGCCCGGCCCGATTTCGGCGTGAAAATGGATTCTCCGCCCGCGCGCCGAACACGATTTTGGCTCGGGGCTGCAGAGAATCCAGCCCCATATCTAATAACAGTGCTGAGTGAACCTGACAGAAGAACAATGAAAAGGCATTTACTTCATTCATCCGGCTGTCCTTTCTCATCTATTTTTAAACTAGATGTGAGTATTTAGAAGCAAGAGTGTCTCTTGAAGGCAAGAAAATAAGGCGAACATGAAACCACTTATACTGCGCTGTTATATTCATGTGTGAAGGATGCAACAGCAGAGCAAAGGCACAGTGCTTCAGTAATATTTTCCAGCACTGTTTTAAAGAGCTGCTCCCTTTGTTGCTGATGAGGGAGAGCAGCTGGAAATGTCTATTGGTCACATTCATCACAATGATGTCATGCTGTAGTGATGTGAAGATGTTTGTGGTGGAAATTATGTGCTTCGATGCAAATGACTATTCCTGAACTCCAGTGTCTGGCATCGCAGGAATAAAACAGTTTTTATTTTCCAGACAGAAGTTGTAGAAAAGCAGGTCAGTTTATAGAAATTATCCAGAGTGCTAAATAACAGTCATTTACAGCAGGGTTTCGAGTGGATTGTACACTTTAAGGCGGGTCGGTGTTAATCCAGATTGGGGTTGCATTTTGTCAGGAACTGACTTATAAATTTGAAGTGTTCGTGCTTTACATGATCAATGCGTTAATCTTATCCATGTGACACAGACCCTCATAAAGCAGGAAGCTGATATTAATTGTAGCAGTGCTAATCATTTACCACCGTCAGCAAGTTCACAGCTACGGGGGTTGCTTTCACTGCATGTGACATGGTGGAGGGGGGGAGTGTCGAGCAGGGAAGGAATCAGATGGCACCACAGATGCATTGTCCACACCTCTCAGTACGTAAATCTGTGTACAGATCCAGGCAGAGCTACCTAGCTGCTGGCCTAGCTCCCCACAGGCTGAGGAAGATGGGACAGTCAACAGAACCGTGCCAGAAAGTCCTGCAGAAACCTTGAGCATAAATACAGCCCTGCCAATTGCTGCCACGCTAACTATCTCCTTCGGTTTCTCAGTCTCTCTTCAAGCCATTCCAAGAGAGGGTAATATTAGTTGTTGTCCACAGTTGCATATTCAATAGGGCCATCACCTTCAGCTTTTCCACTAAACATCGACAGCAGGATGATGCTGTTGCCTGATTCGACTAGATAGCTGGATTTCAGAAAAAGCTTGGATTGAGGATAAACCCGAATCAGAACCAGAACAGAAGACAGACACCCTTTGGTGCATCCTACACTCTGCTCCCAAAGCTGCAGGAATATTGGGTGTATGAGAACAGTAAGGTAGTGGGCGGGATTTTCCATCGGCTGATGCCGGAATTAGGAAATATGATTGGGCGGAGAACTGGTTCCGACCACGAAAGTGTAGCGGGCACCATCTTCACGCCAAATTGTAATTCTCCCATCGCCTTGCTAATGGTCAATGCATTCCACTCTGTACGTACAGTAAACACCGTTTGCATATCATTAGCGGGCCTGACCCGGTACTCGCTGGGACCTCTGCCAGGGTGATTATCCGACTCCGCTGGGGGGAGTTCCTGGCGGCATGGTTCACTTGTGCTTTTAAAAATCATAAATCAGGCGCGATGGCTCCTGAGGGAGAGCGAGGGGGTTTGGAAAGTGTCCAACATTGCCACAGCTTGCTGACAGTTGTGCAGCTGGCCGGGAGGGAGTGGGGTGCTTCTTCCGAGGGGGGGGGGGGGGGGTGGGTGGCGGTGTGGTCAGGTTGTGGGCTGTGGTGTAGGGGTGGACGGGCATGGAACACCATTGCCGTATCCTGCAAGGCAGCCATGCAGCTGCACACGCCACTGACTGCCCACCGTAAACTTAGGGCAAAGGGTCATTTGGGTGCCCCCCAGGCCGTCTGGCCCCAGCCAACCCATCAGCGGGATCGGTGCGCTCCAGCACAACAAGTGCCATCTTGTTGGCTGGGATGGTGTGTGGGGTGTGCAGCGTGTATATGTGGCTGCAGCTTGTCAGCTTCCTGAGAGTCAATTGCGAATCGAGCGAATCCTTCACAGCTTCTGATTGGAAACGTTTGTGTTCCACATGGCGCCGGTGCAAGCCCCTCAACAGTCACTGAATCGGTCCGGGTGCGGCGCCAGTTTTGCTGTCGTTGTAGTTCACGAATTCTGCCCCGTCATCAACATTTGGTCTCCGGAACGGATAATCCCGCCTAGTATCTTTCAAAAGTTTTTTCCCCAGGATCCACATATACCAACCAGCCGACCTTCAGGACCCACGGTGGCCGATGGCCGACCTTCGGGACCCACACTGGCCAACCTTCATGACCCACAATTATGGATCTTCGTGACAATCACCATGTTTACTTGCCTTTAATGTGAAAGGGGAGCCTGCTTTGTCCTCGCGAACTCACTTAAATCTGGTTCAATGCGCATATCAGCTGCAGACTTCAGCTAGTTCCTTTGTGCTGTCTTCATCTTTACAAAAATGAAAAATCCAACCACGCACATGTAGGTTGCAATGAAGGGCAATAGCAACAAAATGCTTGTTTTACTCAGCACTAGATACTCCTGCCCAATGCTACACCAGAATGCTGACAGCCTCATGGGCTTTTGGTGTTTTTAATGTGGCATTATGGTTCAGCTACAGCAACATAGTCTTTTAATTGGACAGTAAGAAGTCTTACAACACCAGGTTAAAGTCCAACAGGTTTGTTTCGAATCACTAGTTTTCAGAGCACTGCTCCTTCCTCAGGTGAATGAAGAGGTGGGTTCCAGAAACATATATATATATAGACAAAGTCAAAGATGCAAGATGATACTTTGAATGCGAGTCTTTGCAGGTAATTAAGTCTTTATAGAGCAACTGGAGAGACGGATAATTACGATAATTGGAAGGATAATTGGCGTCAGCTCTAAATTCATAACTGACTCTCTGGTCTCAACCTCAAAAATAATTTTTCACCCACCACTTTTCTTTCAAAATTTGAAACTTCTCTCATTTTCCATACTTCCCTGCATGGGCTTTTGTATCCTTAATTGCATTGGAGCAATTCACAAAACCATACAGCAATAAATCATCTTTATATTGCTTTGTTCCCGAGTTAAGTTTCTTCTTTGTAGGCTTCTACCAGAGGCCCTGGAACTCTGTGCAGAGCTAACGCTAGCACTGCCCTGTTCTGCCCAAAACTCTCCTGAGAAGCTCTCTCCAGCAGATTCTGTTGTGAAATCCTGTCCAATAGGCAAACTGCCTATTTGAGTCTCTGGCCAACTCTAACTTTTAAGAAAACCAATCAACTTCACAGTTCACTTGCCTTGCTTGGCAACAGCTGGAAAATGGAAGCAACATTGCTCTGTGAAATGGCGCCAAAAGTGCATACCTGGAGGACGTTTAACATCAAGTGTGACTTGCTCTATGCTGCCGCTTCTGGTTGGAAATCTCCACACAGCACACAGCCTAATTTATTTCATTTAAAGGCAGCAGCGGCTGCCATTCTCTTTTGTTTTGTTTGCAATAAATATTTTATTTTGGACAGGTAGGCACCAGAGATTCCAACATAATCAATAGCAAAGAGCATCATTTCAGCTGGTGTCACAATCTAGCTTTAAAAATCCATTATTTTTCCAGAATGCAATTTCATTGCCATTCACATCAAAATACAAAAATGTCTAAATTTCTTCAAGGCAGCAAGTTTGAGTCATGACACAGAAATGTAATGCTCGAGAAGGTACAGCACTGAGGCCTGCATTCTCCAAACATTATGCTCTCCTGCGCAAATACCAAAATAAGCTGTACACTTTTCAGGGTTCATGATGTTTTAGACCAAAGTTCGGTTTATATCACAAAAGAGGAGTCCTCAGTAGAGCCAGGCGCTAATTTTCAAAATGTGACTCCAGATACTAGAATAAAATGTGAAAACCTGTGGACACAACACCTGATAACCATGTTGTTAATTCCTAGCCCAGCACTCAGTGCGGCCCAGGGCTTTACCAAATATAGCCCCACACTGAGCACCCCAAAAACATAAAGCCTGGTAGTCAGTATTCCTGACTACAAGTAGGCTTACATTAACATAGGTTGAGAGGTGGTAGATTTGGAACTGAGATGAGGAGGAAATACTTCTCGAAGAGGGTGGTGAATTTGTGGAACTCTCAGTCCCATAGTGCAGCGGAGTCTGAGCCATTAATTTGTTCCAAGGAGATAGATATATTTCTGATTTTAAAAATGGGTTGAAGGGATGTGGGAAACATGCCGGGAGGTGCATTTGAGACCAGGAGGAGATTAGACACGATCTGATTGAATGGCAGAGCAGGCTCGAAGGGCTGAATTACCTACTTCTGCTCCTTATTCCTATGTTTCTGATGGCAACCTACTTCTGCTCCTTATTCCTATATTTCTGATGGCCTCCTTCTCTGCTATAACCATTCTGTGATTCTATTATAGAAAGTGGATTGCCTGGTGCATCCTTTGGTGGCATTAAAGACTTGTGCAGATTATTGAGATGGTCCTTATTCCTATTCATCTACATCTGCTGCTCCAGTGTCTGGCTGGCCCTCCTTACTTTCTAGCACATCCCCTGTTATGGTACTTAGACAGGAGAGGGATTCACGGGAGCCAACTGTCATTTTTTTTTTAATGACTTGGTGGGCTGCATAAAGACCTTTGGCGGGCCGCATGCGGCCTGCGGGCCGTAGTTTGCCCACCCCTGAGATAGACGCTCCTAGCTACCATTCTGTACCAGCTCGACCCCAGCAGCCTCAGAACCGGACAACGGCCATTGTTCCTCTGACAGTGGGCGCCCGAAGCTAAGTATTGGCTTTAGCAGTAGTCATAGTTTAGTTGGTAGAGTTTGTGCATGAGTATATTTGACTGTGTGTGTAAATAAGTGAGCATTGATTTCAAACTTACTAACTGGTGTATCGAGTCTTTGATCAGTATTCGGTTTTGAACCTTGTGGCAGTATTGAAAGATACCTGGTGACTCTTGAGCAAACGCAATTAGAATTAAGGAAGGCGACCATATTAACCGCCATAAACAGAGCCAATTAAAGAGAGAACACAACGAGCAACACTATCCACCTTCACCTTCACCCACTCTCACCTTCTCCCCTTTCACACTCATGCACTCTCATCCAGACCTATCCACTTTCAGCCTCACCCACTCTCATCCACACACCAACTCTCACCCTCAACTTCACCCTTGCCCATACCCTCGCCCACACTCTTGACCATAAACCCACCTCTTGGCCCCCTGAGCCCAGCCCCAGCTCCCCACGTCCACCACCACCACCCCGGTTGCTACTCCAGTTGGCCCCCGTGAATCCAGAATCTCACTTACCTATGTTTAAATTAAAGTATTTCCAGCTCGTCCAAACATGAGGACAGCTTCAATCAGCCAACTGCCAGGAAAGGCATTTTAAAATTTTTATATGGCTGTTCTGACCGCAGGAGAAGTCATGTGGAAAACATATTCAATTAGTTTATTAGTTAATTTGTGAATTCCATTATTTTTATTGGTACTCAAAAAAATATAGGCGAGAGCTGAAAGAGAGGTACTTGTTTGAAGGTGTATGATATGCAATTGAGTCTGCATAAATAAAAGCTTCCAAGTGTATAAAGACTAGGCTCTATTGTTCTACTCATCTTCTGGTTAGCCTCATTCTAACAAAGGGCGATTGGGTCTACAGATTTGCAGATTGGAGATCCCAAGGGCGGGATTCTCCCCACACCCGACGGAAAACGGGTGAAACTCACTGCCAAACCCGCCGGAAAACGGGTGAAAATCACTCCGGATGTTTTCCTCGAAAATCCGCAGTGATCTCCATTTTCAAGGGGGCTTGCAGAGTCCCGGCTGCCGGCGAGGCCCTGCAGTTCCGCCCATGCTGCTGTGCATGCGCGCGCCGGCCGTCTTCGCGCCACTGTGCAACATGGCGGAGTCCTACAGGGCCCGGCGCAGAGGAACATAGCCCCCCCTCCCCCCCTGGAATGAGCATGCCTGCCGATCGGTAGCTCCCGATCGTGGGCCTGGCCACTGTGGAGGCTCCCCCCCCCCCGCCCACCCACCAGGACGGCTCCCACAGCCAGAACGCCGAGGTCCCGCTGGGTGGGGCCACATGTGAATGTGGTCACGCCAGCGGGACTCGGCGGGCACTCGACCCATCGAGCGCGGAGAATCGCCGCGGGGCCCGCTTTCAATGGCCCCTGACCGGTGCCGCGCCACCCGCGTGCGCGCCTGGCGGGTCCGCAGTGAATCGTGGAAGCGCCGACGCGTTGGTTTTCTGCCGTGAACAGATATTCTCCGCCCCCGTGCCGGGCGCGATTCTGGTGGGGAGGGTCGGAGAATCCCGCCCCAAGTACTTACAAAAGCTACCCTGACTGTCCAAGTTTCACTGAAAATACCCCAAGTGTTGTACATGCCCCACGTTGGACTGCAGTATAAATAGTCAGACATTCTACATGTGTGCTCCATTCATCGTAGCATCATTTGCCACTCTTCATTCGGGCAATGGGACTCATGCAGTGCCTACTCCTCAGGCTCACTAATGTATTTGATAAACCTATTTCCCAAGTGTTCGATTATGTATGTGCATTCAGAATAAGAGTTAATGTGAATTAAGATAAGTTCACCAGACACACTACAGTTTTGAGAAATGAGTGTTTTCCTAGTGTTATTTTAGGGTAAGAAGTTTAGATCACTGTAAAAATAAGAAATGGTGTCATTACACTGAGCAGGTTCAAGACTTTCATCTGATCTGAGTACAGACACCAGGCAAGTCTGGACAATTATAAGTTTGTATTTGTTGCCTGCCAAAGATTAACTGTATTCCCTTCCCAGCACACCAGGTAATTGTCTTCACGACTGCTGCTGAATAATCAGTATTAAATGTCGCCACATTGTTAAAACTATGCAATATAACTCATCCACACACAAGACGAACAATTTTACACTTAGGCAATCTTCCATGCCACTCCTCTTTCACACAATGTGCTGAACATTAAGAGTTCAGTTGAATTATAATGTCATTCAGACCACTCCCAGCCCTATTAGACATGAATTAAAAACAGCATTTTAAATACAAAGAGAAAACAAAGTAACTTTGATTTTGCCCGATAGTGTAAAATGAGCAATATTAAATAATAATAATCTTTATTGTCACAAGTAGGCTAACACGGCAATGAGGCTACTGTGAAAAGCCCCTGGTCGCCACACTCTGGCGTCTGTTCAGGTACACAGAGGGAGAATTCAGAATGTCCAAATTACCTAACAGCACGTCTTTCAGGAGTTGTGGGAGGAAACCGGAGCACCTGGAGGAAACCCACGCAGACATGAGGAGAACGTGCAGACACCGCACAGGCTGTGACCCAAGCGGGAATCAAACCTGGGTCCCTGGCACTGTGAAGCGGCAGTGCTAACCACTATGCTACCGTGCTGCCCATGAATCATCCGCCCGGTGTATCTCTCTCTGAATTTTGATTTCCAATGACTTCAAGAGAGGGAAGGTGTGCAATAGCAGCCAATCCGATATCGCCAAACGAAACCGTCACCTATGTGCAAAAATAAATCTGGATCTCTTTCGGTGTCTTCTTAGTGATGAAATATTGAGGGCTTCAAACAGATACCATGTAACCGTGGTTATTGAGCTGTCTCAGAAGAACTTAAACTACATCTGGCAATGTTTTAAAATAAATGTCAAGCCAGGGGCTAGGACTAAAGCTGACTTACATCATTCAAAAGCCACAATAAAGTCGAAGAAAAGAAACCACATTTTTAATCGAAAACAAGGTGGTGGTGGTGGAAGGAGGGGGGTGGGGGAGGGGGGGGGGGGGGGGGTGCGGATTGGGGGGAATGACGAGGAACAGACATTTAGCAGGAAGACACAATACCCCAATCAGAAAAGTTATTTGAGTGCCTTAATAATCAGAAATGATCCAGTTGATTTGGAGCCGATACCCTGAAGACACACTGTCTGTGTAGAGTCTGCATGTTCTCCCCGTGTCTGCGTGGGTTTCCTCCAAGTGCTCTGGTTTTCTCCCGCAGTCTAAAAATGCATGGGTTAGTTGGATTGGCTATGCTAAATTGCCCTTACTGTCCAAAAAGGTTAAGTGGGGGTTACTGGGTGACGGGGATAAGATAGATACGTGGGCTTGAGTAGGGTGCTCTTTGTAAGGGCCGATGCAGACTCGATGGGTCAAATGTTCTCCTCTGCACTGTACATTCTATGATCTATGAAGAAATAACTTGGGTAACCTATTCAATAGGCAAATGGCATTCGCCTTTTTTCAGTGTGGCAAGTATTGTTACCTGGTCAGAAATCTCCGTTAATCCAAACTCACAGAGGCGAATCAGGAATTGTTAAGAACTGTCCTTCGAACTCCTGTGGTCTTTGGTCAACATTTGCCTTTTATTGACTTCAGAGGAGAGGATAATACTGCGACCTGTCTTTAAAATAGAAAGCGCTGTGCTAAATATTCCATGAAAAGATCCATCTGTTTCCATCCTGTGATGTAAAACCAAAGGAGTGAAATTTTTTTCAGATATATTGAACTACTTTTGGTGCAGAGTTACTGGTTTTCAGTCTCTTATGTGCATTAGCCTTCTGAATAAATCCCAGTTTAAAGCAGCATTTTTTTCAGCCTGCATTCCAGTTTATCGAACTTTCATTGGTTTATCGCTAACTACTTAACATGCAATTTACCCATTGCCAGTAATCTAGCCCTAAGAGGCAGAGGGTCGGTAACGAGAAGGCATGAATTTAAGGTAGTTATCAAAAGAACCAGGGACAGATGAGGAGCATTTTTTACAGAATGGGTTGTAATGGCCTTGATTGCATTGGTATTATTTCTTTAGAGCAGAGAAGATGAAGACAAAATTTTATAGAGGGTGTTCAAAATTGCGAATGATTTGATGGAGTAAACACAAAGAAACTGAGTGTGATTTAACAACTCCATTGCGCCCAGCGCGGATCCAGGTACAAAGGGTGAATCACGCATGAGTCCCAAATCAGGCATTGTGCCAGGCATGAAACCTCACATAAGTCACCCAACTGGCTCTGCCCAGCGTGATTTGGATCTCGCCCTCAATGGGCATTATCCAGATATGAGTATTTAAATAAGCCTTAAGGCTCATATGTAAATATGCCTCATTTAATTACCCAGATGCCAGATTCCCCCAGCGCCTGGAACTCACCGGCCACGTCTTGGAGACATCGCCAGGGCGCCATTTAGTACCAGTCCACACAAACGTGGAGTTGCCAGGTTGCCATTGGCACTGCCAGGGTGCCAGGCTGGCAGTACCAGGTGCCCAGGTGCCAGATTGGCACTGTCAAGGGTTTGGCCTGGGGGAGGGTCTTGCCAGGTAGGTGGGGTGAGGGGTGGTTCTTGGGGCGTCCCCAAGGTTGGGGGGGGTGAGGACCGGTCAAAAGAACGCGCCTTCCAAAATGGCCCTCCGATCTGCGAGGAGCCTTTCTTGCTGGCGAGCTTCAGGAAATGTCGTCGTAAGTATGGCCTCAGCCGGGAGAAACTTCCAGAGGCCAAAAAATCCCAAGAAAGTGCAGTTGGATAGCGGGATGTTTCTTGGCGCTGCAACCACCAAGAAACACCCCACTAAACTCGCCAATCAATGGACTTTAACTTGTGTCCGCTGAATCGCTCCCAATGTTTACAATGGCAGAAGGGTGGGTGATTTAAGGTGATTGGCAAAAAAATGGAGGTGACACAGTTGGACATTATTTTGTTTTGTGCAACAAGTTGTGATCTGGAATGCTGAGCTTGAAAGGTAGAAGCAAATTAAATAGTAACTTTCAAATGGGAATTGGGTAAATTCCAGAAGGGAAAAAAAACAGGGGATGTTTCCTATTTCAGAAGTAACAGAGATGTGGGAATTGGATTGGATAGTTGTTCCAAAGGGCCAGTGCAGGGAACTGGCCGAAATGTGTGGGTATGAAGCTATGTTTCTGTCTAATGTATCTTTGGACACTAATGATTCTACACACGCTGGAACTCTGAACCCTAATTTCTGTTCACTAATTAAATACCGGCAGTAAACGCTAACCATTACTTATTCTCCATATGCTATGTCTGTGATCATCTGGGGCCTCACGGTAGCATGGTGGTTAGCATCAATGCTTCACAGCTCCAGGGTCCCAGGTTCGATTCCCGGCTGGGTCACTGTCTGTGTGGAGTCTGCACGTCCTCCCTGTGTGTGCATGGGTTTCCTCCGGGTGCTCCGGTTTCCTCCCACAGTCCAAAGATGTGCGGGTTAGGTGGATTGGCCATGCTAAATTGCCCGTAGTGTAAGGTTAATGGGGGGATTGTTGGGTTACGGGTATACGGGTTACGTGGGTTTAAGTAGGGTGATCATTGCTCGGCACAACATCAAGGGCCTGTTCTGTGCTGGACTGTTCTATGTTCTATCTGTCAATCAGAATTGTATGGATGTTGCAGCTATACTGTCATGTTTCCATCATATCAATATTTAGAGTAAAGGGTTAACATCAGAAGCACATGGTGCTGATGTAACGATGATGACTGAGAGATAACGATCTGGAAGTTGCAGGCATTCCAAACGCGTGAAAACCTGAGCGAACCTGTGTGACTTTTTTTTCTGAGGTTATACTGTCAATGTTAATAGCAATATAATTAGATTTCCTTTGTAATGTCTCCTTAGTGTCTCTTACATCATGTTGGTTCCATTGGCATTGCCTGCCTCTACTCTGTCAACAAATGGTTTTTCTCCATCTATAGATAGTGAATTTATTTTAGTCAGTTTTATTTTAGCAGAAGCTATTAAAATAAGATTATTATAAAGATTATTATTATATAAAATGACAGTGGTTGCAAAATCTCGGCTAGAATGAAAATAGGCTAGTTAGTTACATTCTGGGCCTGACTTTGTCCTCACCCAACACCTACACAAGTAACATTCAGAGTAGACATCAGAAGACAGTTCTGAGGAGTGGAAAATGTGTCTGGCTCTATATCAACACCACCCTTGTTGCACAAACTTGGTGATTTAAGCCAGGAGCAATTCCCTTTGAGACAGAAATGTTAAGCCTGTCTCCAAATGAGAAGCCACTATGTGTGGGGTAAGTCAGACCATTAGGAACTTTGAATGTTATGGATAAGACCACAGCAGAGGATATAACAGATTATAGTTCCTGATGAGAAGCAAGTGTTTGAACCTAATTGCCATTCTGACTATGTTAAATTAAAATAACAATAATATCTAGATCCCCCAGACTGACAGGAAAGATTTTGGTTCAAACTTCTGCAATGGGTTTGATAATACCGTTGGAATTGTGTAGATAGAAATTCTCCTGGAAGTTTCACTTATAAAATAAGAAATACTGACATGAACCCACCGCAATGTTTTTTTTTTAGATGAATCTTGATAACACAGGAAGCATTGGCTGATACTTTAACAAAGAGTGATTCATTCCTATGAAGCTTGGACGGATACTTTAAGAATATCAAGTGCAGAAAAATATAATATGATGTTGCACTCTGGACAATTCTTTCCATTTTAGTTGCAATAAGATGTCCTGAATTTCCCCCACAAAGGTTTACAGGCAGGGGGGAGTGTGAAATTGAAGGAAGGGGATTCCCTCTGGATTCTTGCCCTCCCCACTTCTCAGTGATTTTATGCTGGTTTTGCAGACAGGATACCCGCCCTTTCCCCAGTTGAGGCCATTTGAGGGCACTTTCTCATTCAGCCTCAATTTTTGGATTTACCTGACGGGGCAGAAACACATAAAAGAACGGGCTTAGATCTCAGGTGGGAAGGGGCGATTGCGCCTCCATCGGAAGCCCCTCTCTGTGGCCACTAGACCTCTTTCCCTCCCTCCCCCAGCTTCTCCTCTGACTCCCCAATTGCCACCTCTGTACCACCACAGGCCTTCCTTACCCTACCCGTCCTATTAAGCTTACTCCTCTAGTCCGAATCTGATTGGCTGGCAGCTCGCTAAGTTGAGACTTCCTCCCGAGTGAGTGGTAGAAGTCCTCCCTGCAACCAATTGATGCTTATTTTAGCATGACATGGCTGCAAGTTACTCAGAGTCAGTGAGAGACCCTTCAACTGGTGGAAGGGAAACCCTCCCATGTGAAAAATCCAGGCCATGTGTCGTATCATTTCGAATATTTTGAATATTATACTTTGCCCTCAATGGCTAAACCAGGGGCTGGTTTAGCACAGGGCTAAATAGCTGGCTTTTAAAGCAAACCAAGGCAGGCCAGCAGCGCGGGTTCAATTGCCGTACCAGCCTTCCCGAACAGGCGACGGAATGTGGCGACTAGTGGCTTTTCACAGTAACTTCATTTGAAGCCTACTTGTGACAATAAGCAATTTTCGTTTTTCATTTCATGGTGTAATCACCTTGTTATGAGACTGTGGCTGGTATACAGTCTATTCCAGTCCCACAGGCCCCGGAGTCTCAACACAAGTGAATTAATCAATAATTTGTATCAGGTTTCTGAGATCTTTGGCCCTTGACTGCACTAATGACTTACAGGCCACCAGATTTGTAAGTGAAACACAACAACTGTTTATTTATAACAACAATAGAGATATGGCACGCAATAATCATAATTGAATAACGGTCAGGTAATCTACTACTACCACCCTCGACCTAAACTCACACAAGACATACATACACAGAGGCAGGGGGAGCGGACATATGCAGAGGGAGGGGGAACGGAAAAATAAAATAGAATTCATGTGAGATGGAAGATGTGTGCCCTTGCTTTGGATGTTAAAGTTGTTTTTTCAGCTGACTGTTTTTCCAGGACACAGAACGATTGGGAACCACTGGTTGGATGGCTAATGAGGATCATCTGGCTGGAACATTCAGTCTCAATCCCCAAATGGAGAGTTCCTTTGGGGAATCGCTTTCACTTTTATTAACCTAGACCTTCACTCAGAAGACCAGCCTCAGGCCTATGTAATTCTGATTTGTTTCCAACAGCACCAGACTGTCGTATTTATTAAGAAAAAAACAAGTTCCACTCATGAGATTTTAAACAACAGTTCTTTAAACAACAGACCTTGCCTATAGCTGTTGCCGCACTGAACTTCCTTGCAGGTCAATCTGACTGGAGAGAGCAAACGGTCTTTATTTTGGACCTGAAGACAGAGTCCATCAGGTAAGAGAGAGAGATCAGTGTTTCGACCCTCCAACTTGATCAAACCAAAACACTCACAGGCTGAAGAGAGAGGAAAAGCTGGTTGCTCCATTTACTTGGAGCGAGCCCCAGCCGAGGCGTTTGAGAGAGTTCTACCCTTTTTAAGGAGAGGGAAAACCCCAAGGAGCTTCCTCCAACTCTGAGTTCAAACCGAAGGTAAAATCTCCAGGTACAGTCTTTCTCTCTTTGCAAGAACATTCCAGAATTCTCAACGCCAATCAGCATAGATTATTAGCTGAGGGCCTGGCAAAGTAAACAGCTCATTGGTCGACAGCCAAGTCCATCAAGCCGGGTCATCACCGGTGCCAACACATCCGGCTGGATTCATTTTTTTCATAATTAAATTTGATGTCCATCTTAAAGGCATAGGCACATTTTTGTCCAGGTACAACATTAAAAAAAACCAAAATAACAAAAAACAAAGGCAATCTGATGCAGAGCAAAAAAAACCCTCGATTTTTATTCTTGGGATGTGAGGATTGCAGGCAAGGCCAGCTCTATGCTCGCTCTATGCAGATGACCTGCTTCTGAATGTATCGGACCCATTAGAGGGGATGGAAGAAATCATGAGGCCGCGCTCCCGTTGTCATTAGCTGGGAGGGTGCAGACGGTGAAGGCGGTCCTCCCGAGATTCCTGTTTGTGTTTCAATGTCTTTTCATCTTTATTCTGCAGTCCTTTTTTAAACGGGTCAACAAAGTGATCCCTGGCTTTGTTTGGGCGGGCAAGACCCCGCGGGTAAGGAAGGTAACGCTTGAGCGGAGTCGGGGAGAGGGCGGGCTGGTGCTGCCAAATTTAAGTACCTATTACTGGGCGGCGAATATAGCCATGATCAAGAAGTGGGTGGTGGGGGAGGGGTCGACATGGGAGCGTATGGAGGCGGCTTCATGCAAGGGCACCAGTTTGGGACATTGGTAACTGCGCTGCTGCCGTTCCCGCCAGCACGGTACTCCACCAGCCTCATGGTGGTGGCGGCCCTGAGAGTCTGGGGGCAATGGAGGAGACACGTGGGCACATAGGGAGCATTGGTCCGGTCCGGTCCGGTCCCCAATCTGTAATAATCACCGTTTTCCCCGGGAAGTATGGATGGGGGGTTCCGGATAGGACGGAGAGCAGGGATTGAGAGGACGGGGGATATGTTTATAGAGGGGAGCTTTCCGAGTATGAGGGCACTGGAGGAGAAGTTTGGGTTGGCGAGGGGAAATGAATTCAGGTATCTGCAGGTGCGGGACTTCCTACGTAAACAGGTGTCAACCTTCCCGCTCCTAATGCTATGGGGGTTTCAGGACAGGGTAGTTTCCAGAAGGTGGGTAGGAGAAGGGAGCGTCTTGTACATTTACAAGGAACTTATGGGGTCAGAGGAGATGCAGACCGAGGAGCTGAAGTGCAAGTGGGAGGAGGAACTGGGAGGAGAGATAGAGGATGGTCTATGGGCGGATGCGTTGAGTAGGCTCAGCCTGATACAATTTAAGGTCGTTCACTGGGCTCACATGACAGTGGCCCGGATGAGCAGATTCTTTGGGGTGGAAGACAGGTGTGCAAAATGTGCGGGAGGACCAGCGAACCATGTCCACATGTTCTGGGCATGTCAGAAGCTTCGGGGATTTTGGCAGGGGTTTGCAGATATCATGCCCACAGTGTTAAAAACAAGGGTGGCGCTGAGTCCAGAGGTGGCGATTTTCAGGGTGTCGGAAGATCCGGGAATCCAGGAGGAGAAAGAAGCAGACGTTCTGGCCTTTGCTTCCCTGGTAGCCCAGAGACGGATACTATTAGCTTGGAGGGACTCAAAGCCCCCGAAGTCAGAGACCTGGCTGTCGGACATGGCTAGCTTTCTCTGTTTGGAGAAAATCAAGTTTGCCTTGAGAGGGTCACTGTTAGGGTTCGCCCGGATGTGGCAACCGTTCGTCGACTTCTTCGCGGAAAATTAATCGTCAGCAGAAGAGGAGGGGGGGGGGTTAGTTTAGCTTGGAGTAGGGGATTAATAAAGGTGGGACCTGTAAGGGAGGGAGACGGCTTTTGCACTATGTTTATAATTTCATGTACATTGTTTATTGTGTTGTTGTTATAATACCAAAAATACCTCAATAAAATGTTTATTAAAAAAAAAAGATCTTTTTATATTCATAACACATTGGCAAGGAAGTTGTTCAGGAACAACCCCTGAAAAATCCCCTCTGAGCAACACCATCTGGACAAGATATACCCCATGATGACATTAATGAGAATATAAATATGTACTTAAGAGTCCAGCATAATCCTGAACTTTATTCAAACGGAACTCTGGCCCCAACACAGAAATATAGATATGTTTAGGAGGTCAAGGCTTTGGGGAGAAAGAACCAGAACAGCACTGCCTCACAAAACTGAATGATAAGCAGTTTTTTATTCAAATGCTTGCTTTATAAATACAGATCACAATGTGTGGGCCTTCTGGATTACTGTGGTTACTTCCCAGTGCCAGATGGACAACCCCACCCCAGTGCTGGGGGAGCACAGACTGCATTGCTGGAAAAATTGCAGCAGTCCATTGAGAGCGTTGACCTTTTTTTCTGGTTGTGTTGCTTTTCAATTTTATACCTTTTCTGTCCCTCTCATCAAACCAGCTCCACCCACACTGCCCCATCCAAGGGTTCATTAACTCGTTTCGTATAGAAGTCATAATTCTCTCTCTTTGAGCTGTCTCTTTTGATGTTGCCATTGTTTGTGGTGTTACAGTCGCTCCTTTTATCTGGTGGGTAATTTTGCTGTGAATTATTACAAATATAAATTTTGGGTAAAATACATAAAACACAGAATGGAATGCTCAATGTCAAAGGCAAGAATATGGAAAGCTGGGCGGCACGGCGGCACTGTGGTTAGCACTGTTGCCTCACGGCGCCGTGGTCTCAGGTTTGATCCCGGCTCTGGGTCACTGTTCGTGCGGATTTTGCACATTCTCCCCGTGACTGCATGGGTTTCACCCCCACAAGCCAAAGATGTGCAGGGTAGGTGGATTGGCCACGCTAAATTGCCCCTTAATTGTAAAAAAATGAATTGGGTACTCTAAATTTATTTTTAAAAAGAATGTGGAAATCCTTACAATTATTTAAGAGTCATTAAAGTATCATATTCACCTTGAGGATGAGGATTGGCATTTTAACCCTCATGTTAAAATGTACCATTCCCAACCAGTCTCTTCATATCCAAGCTCTGATAAAAAGCACAAGTCTTGTCCTGGTTTCAAACTCCTTGCAAATTAACTGAGCAGTTTGCAGTGTTCTGACTAAACTAAGAGTTCCTCTCTTAAAAGTAGAATTGTTATGTGCTCCCTCAAGTTTAATCAAATGCTCTCTTGTCCCCCTCCAACAACTGACTATTATTTTCCGTGCTTAGGCTTTATAACCTGGCAAGTCTTTATCACTGTCTGTAGTACTCATGGCGTCACCCCGCCCCCTCACACATGTTCATGGCCGGTCCTCTTGACTTGCAGCCAATGGAGTGCAAAAATTCATACTTTTTTTTAAGCCCATTCATTCAAGAGTTGAGCACCCTTTCCTTGGGTGAGTCAAATGTATGTGTAGATTCTTTGTAACTTTCAGTCTGACAAATATTTCTGATTTTCTTTATTTCTTTTCGTAAACTGTTGCAGACCAGCTGGGCTATTCCGGTGGCGCTGAAAGTGAATAGAGGTGTCAAAAGGTCATGGACCATGTGTCACGGCGTTCCCGATCGCGGGTCCATGTACTGCGCCCTTCCCGATTACGCAAAGTAGTGCCGAATGGCAGGACCGGCATTTTAAAATGCCGGCAGCGACCGGCTTTCAGAATGCCGGCCGTTCCGCGCATGCAGTGAGCAGGCCCAGAGCCTAGAGAGGAAGAATGCCTCCTCCTGACATCAGCACACTGACCCAGGACCAGATGATTTTTTTAATCACTGGTGTCTTCCTGCCTGGAGCGGTGGCAGAGAGCAGGTCACGTAAGCTGACATCACACTTTCTCGGTGTGAGAGAGATTCCTCCATTTTGCAGCTGCTAGCAGTGCTGGTGTGAACTCCAAAGCCTCTGGTGAACAACCCATGAAGAAGAAGATGAATACTGGAATAAAGCAACTAAAGATGATTACATGAGATGTGGATTTATTAATTGTTCCATTGCAAATTAGGATTCAAAGTTCATGTATGTTATATGCAGAGAAGTACTGGCAAATGAAAGTTTAAAACCCTCAAATCTTAAAAGACACTTGAAGACTAAGCATGGCGAGTTCGAGGACAAACCTCTTGATTTGTTTCAACGGATGCAGTGAGATCTTAACTCATCAGCTGAAGTCATTATCAGAAATGTAACATTGAATAACAAAGTGTAGTTTGCACATGCTTTCCATGTCTGTGTGGGCTTCCTCTGGGTTCTCCGGTTTCCTCCCACAGTCCAAAGATGTGCAGGTTAGATGTACTGGCCATACTAAATTGCCCTAGGTGGGGTTACGCGGATAGGTTAGTGGATTGGGCCTAGGTAGGGGGCTCTTTCAGAATGAGGTGCAGACTCAATGGGATGAATGGTCTCCTATGGAACTGGAGAACTGTGATTCTATGAAATAAGATCCTGACGACCGAGCAGGCTCACCTGTCACATTAAAGGTAAGTGAAACCGATTGGCCGGCCAGCACGCGTCGCGAAGGTTGGCCAGTGTGGGTCCAGTTGTTAAAAATGGATCCTGGGCAAAAAAGTTTGAAAAACATTGCTGTAGGTCAGTGTTTATCCAGCTTTTTTCCCGGGACCCACGTTTGCCAACTGGCTAACTGCTGGGACCCAGGTCGGCCGACCTTCACTACAACCAACAGGAGGAGAGGGCAATGCACATATCAGGTGCAGAGGTCAGCCGGTTCCTTTGTGCTGTCTTCATCTTTGTGAGAATGGAAAACCCAATCTTGCACATGCAGGTTGTTGTGAAGGGCAATAGCAACAAAATGCTTATTTTTACTCAACACTGGATACTCCTGGGAGATATTACTCCAGTATGTTGACAGCCTCATGGACGTATTTAAAAAAAAAAATTAGAGTACCCAATTAATTTTCTCCAATTACAGGGCAATTTAGCATGGCCAATCCACTTACCCCACATCTCTGGGTTGTGGGGGCGAAATCCATGCAAACACGGGGAGAATGTTCAAACTCCACACGGACAGTGACCCAGAGCCGGGATCGAACCTGGGACCTCGGCGCTGTGAGGCAGCAGGGCTAACCCACTGCACCGCCGTACTGCCCTTATGGATGTATTTTTAATGTGCTGACACAGGTCAGGTTCAACACCTCAGTCTCCTTATTTGGAGTCAGCTGAAAGTTAATAACTGAGTCTGTGGTCTCAAACTCAAAAGGGTTTTTCACTCAACTCTTCTCTTTCAAAATCTGAAACTTCTCATGGAAGTAGCAATAAAAATTGTAAATTAGCGCAGCCAGATACGACACTTACACTGTTTTCATTGATGTGCCGTAGCAGTGTGGGAAACATTTCGTAGTTTTGATTTTATACTCTCACTTGCCAAACTTTTAATGACTTTATCACAGTACTAAAGGCAATCATCATCATCCCTTGCAATTTGAGGTTCAGTTCATTTTGAATTGAAAAGATAAAGACATAGTTAGAATTGAACTTTCATCACCAATTGAATCAGCCAGAGGGGACGATTTCTCAAGGAGGTTAATTGAGGTTTTCCATTGAGTGCTACATTTCTGCTCAGGACTTCGGCTGATGATTTCAGTTTTCACTACATCCTTCGAAAAAAATCAAGAGGTTTGCTCTCAAGCTCCCCTTCATTAGTCTTCAGATGACTTTGCAGTTTTACGGATTCTAAACTCTCAGTCGTAAGTACTTGCCTGCATATAACACGCATGGGCTTTGCATCCTGATTTGCATTGTCATAATTAATAAAACTGTAACCCAAGGAATTATCTTTGTACTGCTTTGCTCCCGATTTAAGTTTCTTCTTCGTAGGCTGTTCACCGGAGGCTCTAAAGCTCTGTACACTAACCGAGCTGACACTAGCACTGCGCTGTCCTGCTGTGGACTCTCCAGAGCAGTTATCGCCAGCAGATCCCGCTGTGAGATCCTGGCCAGTAGTACACTGCTTAGTGGTGTCTGAGCATCTCTTTCTTGTAACAAAATGATTCATGTTCACAGTCATCTAGCCTTGCTTGAAAGTGAATGAAGCATGCCTCCAAATAATTTTTTGCCATAAGCACGTACATACAGGGTGCTTGCCGCCAAGTGCATGTGCAGGGCGCGCTGACCTGCTCACTGTTGCCTCTTATGGTTGAAAGATTGTGCAGCTGATTGTGCACCGATTCTCATTTTAAATGCCGTTACCAGCTCATGGGTCCAGCGAGAGGAAATTCTTCTTTGGGAATACCACGATCCTTAGCTCCTCGATCCTTCGAACACCCGCCTGCAACCCACCCGCATGGCGCGATCCGCACTTTGGAAAGTGCTGTTCTAGGTGGTAGAGGTTGCGGGATTGGATAGTGCTGTTGAAGAAGCTTTGGTGAGTTGCTATGGTGCATCGTGTACACACTGCTGCCACTGCGCATGATGTTAGAGAGAGTGAATGCTTAAGTTAGTGGAAGCGGTGCTGATCCAATTATGCTTCTACAAGTGAAAATTAGCGAGCCTGTCTCTAAAATATTTTAATTCATTCTCACGATGCGGGTGTCAAAGACAAAGCTAGCAACCTTGTTGTCCTGAGATGGTCACATTCAACTGAATAGCTTGTTAGATCACATCAGACAGCAGTTAAGAGTCAAGCGCATTGATGTGGAACTGAAGTCAGACATGGGCTGGTCTCTGTAAAGGCGCAAAGTTTCCTTCCCTAAAGGACATTAATGAACAATCTGACAGCTTTCACAATCATCTTTCACTGATATCAACTTTTTATTTCCATATGTTTCAATTACAATACTGAATTCAAATTCTCCAACATGCATGAAAGAATTTTCAACTCACATTATCTATATTAGTCTCAGTGTAGTAATGGATCCCTGGTTATGATATTGAGGCTGTGAAGATATCACCAGAGCCTTGTGATACTAAGTAATGTGAATGAGGCAATACTTAATACATCAGCATTCTATTTTAATTGCACTGTTTATTATTTCTACACATCCTTAACACACCCAAGTGCATAGAAGTCGCAACATGCCAACCCAATTATGCATTCTTTACTAATTTATAATAATTAACACAGCGCTCCACCTACTTGCTCTTAAAAGTTTGTTGGTTTTATGCAATGAGAGATGATTCTGCACAAACACAACAAATAACAATTAACAGCAGTGCTGGGGTGATCGCAGTCAGACAGATATGGTGGGCAGAATAGAATGGAGCCTGCAAGAGCAGCAAATATGATGGATGAGGGGGGTTAGATTTTATTAGGCAGGAGTCGAGATCTCAGTTTCATCACGGCCGGTTGAGATTTGGAGGTTATGGAGGTGATTCTCCGGCTGCATTGCACTCAGATCAAATCCCGCTATGTTGGGAGAATAGTGGGAGAGCTTCGAGATGGGATTCATGTCAGGCAGCGAACAGTGCACGATACTCCCGCCTTGCTGCAGCTGACGTACCGTGGTTCACGCAATCGCTGATTTGCCCATTAAACATGTCGATATAGTTTGAAGCCCGGATCTCCATGCTCCTGGTATTCACCCTCCACCCACCCCCCACCGGCTCACCGTGAAGCTGGTGGGAATCACCACTGGTCTCCACCACCAGTGACCAGACATGAGGGGCGCGATTCTCCGCAAAGGCAGAGAGTCGTGAAGGCTGCCATGAAAACGGGCGTGTTTCACGGCAGCCTCCGCGCCCCCTCCCGGGACCCGATTCTGCTCCCCGGTCGGGGCTAGCATCGCAGCCCCGTGAACTACGGCATTGCGGGCTTAATGAATTTCGCTAAGCCCGTGCGCCAAAGTTAGCGACGGCTGACGCATATGATGATGTCAGCCGCGCATGCGCGGATTGGATGACGTCATCCGCGCATATGCGTCAGACCCGCGCATGCGCCATCCGTAATTCCCCTCAGCCGCCCCGCGGACTGATCCAGCGGGGCGGCGGAGTAACAAAGAGTGCGCGTGGTAAGTACCCGCTGCCCGCGATCGGTGGGCACCGATCGCGGGCCCATGCCACCCTTGGCCGTGCCAATCGGTGGCATGGTTGTGCAGAACGGCACTTTGGCGCCGTTTTCATGAACTTGTATAGCAGGTGTATTCAAATTCGTGAAAACGGCCATAAAGGCCTTGGAAATCGGCCCATCGGCCAGGGGAGAATCGCTGCTCGCCGTAACAAAACGGCGAGCAGTGATTCGTGTCGGGGGGCGGGCGTGGGGGGGGGGGGGGAATAGCGGGAGGGCGTCGGACCAGCGTCGCCGTAAAAATTTGCGCCGCCCGCTATTCTCCGACCCGTCGTGGGTGCGGAGAATCGCGCCCGGTGAATATGCCGGGGCGGCGGGGTGGGCGGGACCACCGAGGTCATTGGAGCCCTCGATTGGGGACATGGCCGGGTAAT
The DNA here is from genome assembly GCF_902713615.1 of Scyliorhinus canicula. Lineage (NCBI taxonomy): Eukaryota > Metazoa > Chordata > Chondrichthyes > Carcharhiniformes > Scyliorhinidae > Scyliorhinus > Scyliorhinus canicula. The sequence goes on along the minus strand of NC_052158.1, from coordinate 78,078,794 downwards.
GCCATGGCACTGACCCCTGGGACCCTGGCAGTGAGTGACAGTGTGAGTAACAGTGTGAATGAGAGAGTGAGTGACAGTGTGAGTGACAGTGTGGGTGACAGGGTGAGTAGCAGTCTGAGTGACAGAGTGGGTAACAGGGTGAGTGACCGGATGACTGACCGGGTGAGTCTGTCAGGTGGGAATGCTCGCTACGCAAGAACCATTTTAACAAATAATGAGGTTCAGGCAGACATAGAGAGATTGTAGTTTGCAGGATGATGGTGGTCAGGTGTTGATTGCAGTTGGAAGCAGACTGTGGTCAAGTGGTGAACATGGCCAGGAGGGAGACAGTGTCGGACTTAATTGGGGTGTTGATTGCAGGAAGAAGAGGTGAGGTCACATTAGGGAATGATTTTACTGGCTTGTTTGCTGGAACTGATTAAAACACTCCTGCTCCTCCTGACCCACAAGCAGTGCTATAAAGACATACCTTACTGATCCTGTCATTCTCACCTCTTTTGCTTGCTGGTTTTCCTGAGGCCTAGAAAATCTGGACAGCACAGTTTAAGCGGAGAATCATTGCAAAAATGGAAGCATGTAGCCTGATTAAACGGTTTCAATGACTGATTACTTTCTGCGAGCGGATTACTTTCTGCATGTTGAAAACAATCGGGTTTAAGAATTATAAAAACAGAGAATGCTGGAAAAATGCAGCAGGGCTGGCAGCATCTGTGGAGAGAGAAACAGCGTTAACAATTCAAGTCTCCATGACTTTTTCAGAGCTCTAAAGTCATATGGACTCTTTTTTTTTCTCTTTAAATTTAGAGTACCCAATTAATTTTTTCCAATTAAGGGGCAATTTAACGTGGCCAATCCACCGAGCCTGCACATCTTTGGGTTGTGGGGGCGAAACCCACGCAAACATGCGGAGAATGTGCAAATTCCACACGGACAGTGACCCAGAACTGGTATCGAACCTGGGACCTCGGCGCTGTGAGGCAGCTGTGCTAACCCACTGCGCCACCATGCTGCCCTGTCATATGGGCTCTTAACATTAACTCTGTTTCTCTCTCCACACAGGCTGTCAGGCCTGCTAAGGTTTTCCAGCATTTTCTGTTTTTATTTCAGATTTCCAGCATCTGCAGCATTTTGCTTTCATTTTAGAATTTACAACTTATTTGCCACTGAGTATTTTATGTTCCAATCAATTAGTAACAGCGGAAAGGTGAGTTCCCGATCAGTCAAACATAGAAGCTTAAGAGGAAGAAGCTAACAGATTTTAAGAAATTATAATAAGTGTCACCAGGGTATTTTTTCCACAGGTTGGCAATTTGTATGGAGATTGAAAGGAACAAAATGAGACTTGATTTTCATACACAGTGGAACGTAAAATGATCAAATGTAGCAAATGAGGTTAAAACCACTGCTCCAATGAAAATTGGCTAATGGCACGATTTAACGGAAATGAATCAGAGTTCCATGTTGAGTGCGTTTAGCTGGGTGTATCCTGGCACTGGCAATGCAAAGAACCATCCCACTATCAAATGGGATAGCTTCATTTCGGGACCTTGGCGAGGAAAGCCCAGTCAAGGCCACATTTAGTCCCATTTCCTACACTAGCAAGCTCTGCTCGCCTTGCAAAAAGAGATCGCTAGATGGCCCACCTTGACCTCCAATGCCCCAACTCACCTATAAGCGGCCATCAAGCCCCCTGCACCCTACCTTATGAGGGCAGGGCACTCTTGGGCTCAATCCTCAGCACAGGCAAAATGTGCCACTGCCAGGACACCCAGGTGGCAGTGCCAGAGTGGCATCACGGGTGCCAGGGTATCACCCTGCCTAAAGCATGACCATCCAAGGGCCCTCACTTGCCCCGCCCTCCCAAGTACCGATATGCCTGGTCCACGTTTGTGGAGATCATTGCTAACTGGTGCTCACTCAGAGTCTCTGAGGCAAGGGAGTTAGACTCTGCGCCTTGGGTAACTCTGGTGAGTGCATATTCAAGTGTGCCTACTGCATACTTTACTATGTAAATTTAGGTACAACGTATTGTGGGCGGGAATCAGATTGCACCGTCTCACAAGTTCCTGTTAGATCTCGCAAGGCGTAACGAGCTGGGTAAATGTCGCGAGATTTGACAATAAAGAACAATAAATAAATAAATGAGGAAAGATCACGGAAATTAATTACATAGTTTTGGTTGAAAAACTAATGTCATCAGAGGCATAAGCTAAAGGCAACATGAGGGGAAACTCTTTCATCGAGCATGTTGTTTTGATCTGGAATTCACTGTCTGAAAGGGTGGTGGAAGAAGGTACAATAATAATGTTCAAGGTGGGATTTGAATGAAGTTTTGAAATGGAAACATTGGCAGGGCAATGGGGAAAGGGCTGGGGATTGGGACTAATTGGATAGCTATTTCAGAGTCAGCATACACATGATGGGCCGAAAAGTCTCTTTTCGTGCTGTCTCATTCCATGATTCTGTGATCTGCGTAAATGGGAACTTGATTGCGCTCTCCTTCCTACAGCAGGGCCACTGAGGGAATGTTCGTGGCACAATTGCTCCTGCATTGGCACAGATCAGGGGCAGGATTCTTCGGAAACTGGTGGGGCGGGCAACTCTGGCGTGAAGGAGTGGAGTGAACCATTCTGGCGTCGGGCCGCCCCGAAGGTACGGAATCCGCCACAGCTTCAGGGGCTAGGCTGGCGCCGGAGTGGTTTGCGCGTGCCGGCAGGCGCTGAAGGGGCTTGGCGCCACGCCAACCGGTGGCGAAGGGCCTCCGCCGGCCGGCGCGAGTTAGCGCATGCGCGGGAGCGCCAGCGTGTGCTGGCGTTATCCCAGCACATGCGCGGGGGGGGGGGGTTCATCTCCACGCCGGCCATCGCAGACCGTTACACCCCCACGGAAGAGAGTGCCCCCACTGCACAGGCCCGCCCACGGATCGGTGGGCTCTGATCGCGGGCCAGGCCACCATGGGGCACCCCCCGGGGCCAGATCCCCATGCGCCCCCCCCCCCCCCCGAGGACGCCGGAGGCTACCCGCGGAGCCAGGTCCCACCGGTAAGTACCTGTCGTAACATACACCGGCGTGACCTGCCGAAACGGGCGGCCACTCGGCACATCACGGGCCGGAGAATCGCCGGGGGGGGGGGCCATTGCCAACGGCCCCCGACCGGCGCGACGCGATTCCCACCCACGCCAAATCCCCGGCGCCGGACAATTCGGGAGCCGCCGGGGGCGGGATTCACGCTTCACCCCCGGTGATTGTCCGACCCGGCGGGGGGTCGGAGAATCCCGCCCCAGGAGTCTGAGCTGACTTTTTCTGCTCTGCATTATGCGCTGTACTGAATTTTTTTAAACAATAATTTTATGAATAATGTAATTTCATTAGGCAATGCACTCTGCTAATTTCATTAATTCTCCTTCTATTCATTCTTGGAATTCTTCACGTGTCTATCACTGTTCCACTGCATTGCCTCAGAGACGGGCTGTGGCGTGGGCAGATGGGAATATAAAGCTTCAGATTACACAGTCCACCCACATGTCTAATGGTTATGTGACAGAATAGAAATAGTTTCAGTTAATAGTTTTGAAATCACTGCTAATTAATGGATCTTCGTTTGGTAATTCCAGACTTTGAGTCTATATGTATTTCTGTGTTCAGGTCTCGAGCACCTTTCTTGTCAGGTTTTTAACACCATTTGTGGGGGGAGTTAATTTGATGATGTTAATTATATGGAGAAAATTTGACATTTTTCCTTTATCTAATTTCTTTCAGTAATTTTCTTTTTGTCAGCTTCTTGTTGAAAAGTGACAACTCAAAGTGATTTATTCCCCAAATTAAAGAAAAAATTACTTTCTTTCATCAACCGCAACACTTTCTTACTCAGTAGGCATGTCAGACACTGCCTTTGCATTGAAATGCATGCTCATAAGAAATACTTCGAGTTGGTTTGTCTTTCTGTCCTTTCATTTTGCAGCATTATTCACTCAACGAGTTTCCTTCATCCAATTTCCCATTCTCCTCAAGAAATGGGTGTGCTGTAATATTTCCATGTATCTGTTATTATGTTTCTATGATTATCATCATTACATCGTCACTTCAATAAATGGACAATGCATTAATAGACACACTCCAAACTTGAAAATTGATTTAAACCCCCAAAAGATCTCAATGCCATTTGAGGCTTAAGAGCATTTATTAGCTTTATTTATTGAAAATAGTCTTTAAACATTTGGAATTGTTTTGCAAGAATCAGAGGAAACAAATAAATCTTTGAGTGTAATTTCATGCTTGAAGGCTTTTCATTTTAAATGCAATTGGCTATCCCTCTTCTTCACTTCTCAATTGCTTATCTATTGCATGCGTAGCACTTTCTTAATACTTGTTTGAATGGTGGATGCTTTACATTGCAGACGGAAATATTACTCCACTGCTACTTTTGAGAATGATCTTAAATCTGTATTTTATTCATTCCTGGGATGTATTGCTGGCAAGGTCAGCTACCGACCCCTAATTTCCCTTGAGAAGATGATGATTTATCCTTCACTTAGTGACCTAGCAGCCAGTGGAAAGAGTTTCGCCCTAGCTTCTCAATGAAGACCCTTCCTGATTTTGAAGACCCTCATCTTTAAGGGAAATCAGTGACCTATAGGGAGACGGTGGCAATGTGGGAATGTAGCTGGACTGAGTGCAAAGCTGACCTACCAATAAATTAAGGATTTATTTAACAATGCTGCTCAGCTGTAGGTGTTGTTTGAATGCTGTCGTCCACATTTGAACAAGGATGTCATAGTGGAGGAGTGAGGATTAACTAGAACACTGACAGGGATTCTTTTTCTCTTTATTCTTTTTCTCTTTATTCTTTCATGGGATGTGGGCATTGCTGGCAAGGCCAGCATTTGCTGCCCATCCTTAATTGCCCTTGAACTGTGTGGCTTGCTAAGCCATTGCAGAGGACAACTGTGAACCACATTGCTGTGGGTCTGGAGTCACATGTCGACAGGACCCAGGTAAGGATGGCAGGTTTCCTTCCCTAAAGGACATTGGGAACTCTTTTTAAAAATAAATTTCGAGTACCCAATTAATTTTTTCCAATTAAAGGCCAATTGAGCTTGACCAATCCACCTACCCTGCACATTTTTGGGTTGTGAGGGCGAAACCCACGCAAACACAGGAAGAATATGCCATCTCCACGGACAGTGACCCAGAGCCGGGATCGAACCTGGGACCTCAGAGCCCTGAGGCAGCAATGCTAACCAGTGCGCCACCGTGCTGCCCTTGGACATTAGGAACTTGATGGGTTTTCATGACAATCGCTGGTAGTTTCATTGCTGGGACTGGCTTTATATTCCAAATTTATTCCAGGTGCCATGCCAAAGGATAAACGTGAGACCCTGGATTAATACAGTGATATTCCCACATTGCCACTGTCTACTTATACACCACTGCCTTACCCTAAAGATGATGGTATAGCTCCATAATCAAGGAGTTTGATACCATCCAGGATAAAGCAGCCTGCTTCCTCAGCATCCTATCTGCCAACTTAAACATTTGCTCTCTTCCAGTATGACCAGCTTTCAGAGGAAATACATTATGGACATTTTGCCTTGGGGGAATGTTCAAGACTGGCATGGGAGGGGTGTACTTGCGGAACTGTGGGAACAGAGGGGAGCTGGTAAAATTTTGGGAGCAGTGGGTGGGGATGCCGAGACTGTGGGAGTGGGAGACTGTGTGGCTGTCCAGTCTTGGGGAATGGAAAGGGGGTCATTATCCAGACTGTGTGATTAGAACCCCAAGAAGGAGAAAACAATTCACATGCACAGATCTAAAATGCAGAAGAGTTCATCACCGACAACAAACAACCCGGGACATGGGACCAGCACAGTGGCAGAAGTGTGTACCACAGACAAGATATAGAGCAACAACACACTGAGGCTCCATTGGACAAGGCCATAAAATGCATGGAAAACCATCACCTGACAGTTCCCCTCCATGCCACATACCATTCTCACAATGTTGCTGGGAAAACCCTGAATTCTCTTCCAGCGGCACTTTGGGCATAGATGCAGCTCATGGAGGCAACTTATCACCACATTCTCCAGGACAATTATGAGGAGGAACAAATGCTGCCTTAACAGTGATGCCAACACCCCATGAAAAAAGTAAAATAAAAGTGGGGGGGGGGGGGAATATTTTTACATAGTAGTTTGTTACAAAACGGAATGCATTTCCAGAAAGCATGGAGCCAGCAGTTTCAATAATAACTTTCGAAAGGGAATTCGATAAATACTTGATGAGGAATATTTGCAGGACTGCGGGGAATGAACAATGGTGTGGGACTAATTGAATACTATTCCGAAGAGCTAGCACAAATGGGCCATATGGCTTTGTTTTTTGCTGCATGATGCTGGTGAATTGTGAAGGAAATTGGGGGCAGCACAGTGGTTACACTGCTGCCTCACAGCACCAGGCACACGGGATCAATTCTGGCCTTGGGTGACTGAACGTGTGGAGTTTGCACATTCTTTCCATGTCTGCGTGGGTTTCTTCTGGGTGCTCCAGTTTCCTCTCACTGTCCAAAGTTGGACGGGTTAGGTGGATTGGCCATGCTAAAAAATTGCCCCCTTGTGTCCAGGGATGTTCAGGCTAGGTGAGGTCACGGGGATAAGCTGATAGAGTGTGCCTAGGTAGGGTGCTGTTTCAGAGAGTTAGTGCAGACTCAATGGGACGAATGGTCTCCTTCTGCACTGTAGGAATACTTTGATTCTAATAGACTGCAACAGACAAGTAGGTCTCTCGTGACACTGCTGAGGGTCAGATGGAGGATATATGAATTTTCTAGAATGTGGTAAGACATAGAAGCAAGTAAAAAGTGGTATAAAGGGCTTTTTGTTGGATGCATAGAATATTTGAGCCAATTGAGATAAGTGGACAGCACTAAAAATGTATCCTGATTGAGGTAAACCAGGAAAAGAGAACAGTGGTAAAGTATTTCTGGATTGTTTTTCAGGTTTTCTTCTATGCTGTAAGCATATTTAAAGTTTGCCACAAGTCCAATGACCTCTGAAATAGTGGCAGATTTCAATTAGTTCAGCCAACCTAAATCATTCATAATTTTATGTAGTTATTTCCATTTGCAAAACTCAAAATCTCCATATACACATTTGAATGCCGATCACCACATTCAAACTCTAGCTGCATTGGAGTTATTTTTATAAGGAATGCTATATGAAACTTTATTTATTTGTGCATATGAGGTGTAACATTACATTCACAACTTTACATATGAATAAAAGCCTAGAAGTAACTGAAATCCATAATGCTACAAACATCAGGTATATGCAGATGTCAATTTTGTGCAAGGTATCAATAGCACTCTGTTCATGAGAATCCTGTTATGTACTCAGGAGATATAAATCTTTGCTGCTTGTCATCTTGTCTTTCATTTTAAACAGATAGCCATTGTAAAACATTCTCCTTCAATTACATGGATTAATGAGGCATGATATGCTGTACAGTACAGCCAGAGAGAGGTTGCTCTTTTAACATGAGATTATTGTTAACATAATGTTGCGACACCCTGGGCCATGGTGTAGTCAGCTCCAGCCCCACTTATCTCAGTGTCATAATACAAGTGAATTAACCAATAATTCTTAGAAAAATACCCAAAGTCTTTGGCCCTTGCCCAATAATTACAGTCACCAGGTTTGTAAATGTACAGACAATAACTGTTCATTTATAACAAAAACTAAAATAAAATATGCAGCAAATACAACTGCTCAGCTATTATCTAACTCTTTACTTCCCACATTAACTCGCCTCCCCCCATGCTCTCCACACACACATGACAGACAAATACAGAGGAGTGGAAAGGGGTAATAACCATAAATAAAAGGAAAAAGAGTCTTGGTTTCAGATGATGGGCCGGGATTCTCCAAAATCCCGGCCAAGTTTTGACGCCGGCATAAACACCGGAGTGTTTCACGCCGGTGTCAAGGGCCTCTTGGCCCAGTGATTCTGTGGGCCACAGGGGGCCAGCACAGCGCCGGAGTGCTCCACGCAGCTCCGGCGCCAATACGCAGCCCTACAGTGCCGGCACGGGTCTACGCATGCGCGTGGTGGCCGTTTCCGCGCTGGCGCCGTGCAACATGGCGGAGCCACACAGTGGGCCTACGTGGAAGGAGGCAGGCCCCCTCCAAATCGCACGCGCCCGCCGATCGGTAGCCCCCAATCATGGAGTCTGATCCCCCCCGCGGCCGCGGGTCCGAGCTCCTGCCCGGCGGTACCAGGTTTGAACCACGCTGCCAGAACGCGGCGGGAACGTGGCGGGTCGACCGCAGAGGATCGCCAACGCGGCCCCTGATCAGTGCGCGTTGACTGTGCGCACGCGACTGCCACCAATTCTATGGTCGCCGGAGAATCGTGTCCCGGCGTCGGAGTGGTGTAACGGGAATTTCCAGCGTTACCTGCGATTCTTCAACCCGGCGTGGGCTCGGAGAATCCCGGCCATGGTTTTTAGCACACCTTCACAGTAAGCTGGTAGTCTATAGTGGTCTTCTCTGTGAGTTCATTCATTCATGTTCTCTGCAGTTTCAAGAATCTAATACTCCCAGCTTTTCTGGAGGTTCTGATCTTTGTTTTGACAGCCTGTAATGGTTGATTTGCAAGTTCAGAAATACAGCTTTTCTGGAGAATGGGATAGCACTCAATACAACCTTTCTGGAGAGAGATATAGCAGGCTCTTGCATCTGTGCTGCCTGAATTAAAATGAAACTCCTTGGGACTCTGAAAAGCATTCGACTGGGATAGGATCCAATCACTACCTCTTACCAGGCAGAGTACGGCCTTTGGGGCCAATTCAGCCAAACAATCAACCGAGTAACTTCTGGATTCTGCTACTTTCCTAAAGACACATATCCATTAATCAACCATGGATCAGAATAGTAACAGCAAAATAAAAGAAAGGGGAAGTAAAATAATAAACCCTTACAATAGCCTTTCGTTTACTCATTGATGGATTGGGGAGATAATTTTGAGAGGTTGCACACTCAATTCCATCCCAGAGTTGGTGGGGGTCTTAAGTCAGGCTACAAGGATGTATCTCCATTATTGCTCTCAATACCGCCACACACAGCCTTTTAAATATAATTTTGCTCCTGCTCTTATCCTGATTGGTTAAAATGTCTTTAACTTATAAATAATGCAAATTTTAATATCTACTATTCAAGTATTTGCTACATACTTGCCATCTGCATCAGTTGCTCGAACCATGACAGTTGTGTCAGAGGTTTTGTTTATGCCAGTTGCAATTTCATATGTTCCATTTACCCATGGTGGCCAGTTAGTGAAGAGCTCAGACCAAGCCATTATTTTGAGGTGTCAGACTTGCCTCAGTACCACTTTTCTTTTCTCAGTTGCGAGGTCATGGTTCAAGCCCGACACTAAAGATTAACATTTGACCTTGCATTCAATGCCGTAGAATGCTACCCTGTCTGGGGTGGTATCTTTCAGGTAATGTAAAACCATCAACACTTTCCAATGTCCCAAAGTGCCATTAATGTACTTTTCAAATGTAGCGTAATGCAGGAAATATGACAGTCAATTTGCATGTAATAATGTCCCTCGAACAGTGTTGTGATATTGACCAGATAACTTGTGACATGTAGTTGTTTGTTATAAAACAGGAACTTCTATCATAAAATTACTTTATTTGCTGAATGGGCACAAAGCGCAGTGAAGGTTAACATTTTCTCTTTGGAGCAAAGCAGATTGAGGGGAGATTTGACAGATATGTACAAGGTTGTGACAGAATTAGGTAGACAAGGAAAAATACTTCCAGCTGGATGATTGTATAAGGAGGAGGGGAGGCAGAAAGCAGAGATGCAGGGGGAATTCAAGGAAGAACTTTTTTTAATGCAGTGAGTATTAATGTCCTTATCTGGTAATGACTCGCTCCTCATCAGGATGGGGGATGTGAAAATAATCAATAATTTCAAAAGGAAATTGGATGTGCACCGAAAGGAATTAAACTTGCAGAGTTCATGGGGACTGTAGCGCAGTAGTAAGACTCACTGGGTTCTGCTGGTGAATGGCATGGATTCCATGGGCCGAATGGCTTCTTTCTGTGCCATAAAGTATTCTATGGACGAGATTTTATGGGGGGAGGCTGTGGTCCCCACATCCCAGAGTAATGGGGCAGAGGCGGTAACATGGTCCGGACTCTGCCAGCACTGCCATAAAAAAACTGCACAACCTCCTCAGGGCGGCCAGGGTGACCAGTCAGCACTGTGCCCCTGGCACTAACCCCCTCCACATAAACCAGCAACCCTACCCCCAACCCAGGAGGGTGGCCAAACCTCCACCCTGCACCACATGTCGGCACCTATGCCGGCCGCCATGGCTGGGTTCCCTGGCCACTGAGGCCACTCTGGGCTGTGCGCATTGGACTGTCTAACACTGTCGTCTTCTGCTCGCCGTGGTTCCCTGTGGTTCCCCCAACAAGACCCCCATACCATCCTCACCCCCACACCACCCTCACGCCCACACTCACCTACACTAACCCAACCCTCACCACACCCTCACCCCGACCCACACGCTCACCCCCATCATTCCCACCATCCCCCCCCCGGCCCATAATCTAATCATGCGTCTTGTCTTGTGTCTTGCAGGATCTGCTAGAGATGGGGCTGGTCCATCCAGTGTCCTCCGCTCCTGGCCAGTGCCACAGCGGAGACCGCCCGTGAGCTGAGCACTAACGATGAGAGCAGCTTAGATGCCAGCCCTCCACCGGAGATGCAGGCCACTCTGGAGACTGAGTCTGAGGATGGCAGTGACTTCCTGTCACGGCTGTCCCCAACACCCTCCACCATCCCAGAGACACTCACTCCCGTAGGGCACTTTAGTGAAGAGGCTCCTGGGACACTCTCGAGTGCGCACCTTGTAGCTGATCCGGTAGAGCAGGTGGAGGTAGGAACACCCAAGGAGGGCAGGCCGACCCCAGGAACTAGCTGCTGTCCAGATGGGTTTCAGGCTTCTGGAATGGACTGCCCCATTGATTGTGGAGATGTAGTTGCAGAGCCAGGGAATACCATGACAGGTAGTTGGCGAGCATCCAGCACTGCAGGTGCAGTTGCAGGAGTCCACCCTCGTGCAGGAGCAAGAGGTGATGTCGGCAATGAGTGCCACCCAGGCCAACACCACATGGGTGGCACCTGCAGTGGAGGTATTGGGGGCGACCTATTTGGCTATGGATCACTATGGCCAAGGCCTGGGACATTCTGTGCAGCTGCTGGCCGAGGTCAGAATAGGGTTGCCACCTGAAAATCACAGCGGCACTTCTGTGGCCATGGCTGGGATGTGGCATCCGTACTCATGGCCAATTTCCCCACCCTAGTTGGTTAACCTGGAGGTGATCAGAGCGTTGTGTGCACATTGGCGCTGGCGCACATGTTGTGCGGCCTCCTGTGCCTTCCTGGGCGCCATGTCCTGTCCATCCTCCCCATCCCCCACATCCTCCTCATTAGACGAGGCCTGGCCTTCATCCTCCTCCAGCGTGTCACCCCTCTTCTGCGTGATGTTGTGGACGACGCAGCAGATCGTCACAATGCGGGCAACCCTCTCAGCATCATATTGGAGGACCCCTCCAGAGTAGTCCAGGCACCTGAACCGTAGCTTCAGGATGCCAAAGCACCGCTTGATCACGGCCCTGGTCGTTGCATGGGTAGCGTTGTAACGGGTCTCCGAGTTGGTCTGTGGCCTCTGGATAGGCTTCATCAGCTATGACCTCAGCGGATAACCCCATCTCCTTGGAATTGAACCCGGACCTCTGCAGCTGTAAGACAGCAGTGCTAACCACTATCACTGTGTCATCAGATCCAATATTCATTTCACTTTTGTTTTGAGCAGAGCACACACAGGGGGCGGGATTCTCTGATCCTGAGGCTAAGTGTTGACGCCGTCGGAAACGCCGTCGTGTCTCTCAACGGCGTCAACACGGCCCCAGGATCAGCAATTCTGGTCCCTCCAAGGGGCTTGCAGGGCGCTGGAGCAGTTCACGCCACTCCAGTTGCTGATCCGACCGTGGAATTGGCGCCGGTGGATGCGTGCATCCACAGTGGGTCCGACGCGAACCTGCGCATGAGCAGTCCCACCGGTACGATTTCCGCGCATGCGCGGTGTCTCCCTTGTCCGCGCCGGCCCCGACCCAACATGGCGCAGGACTACAGGCACCGGTGTGGAAGAAAGGAGGCCGGGGGACAGAGAGGCCGGCCCGCCGATTGGTGGGTCCCGATCGTGGGCCAGGCCACATCGGAGGCCCACCCTCCCCCCCGGGGTCGGACCCCCCCTCCCCTCCAACAGGCCGCCACCCGACCCTTCAACGCTGAGGTCCCGCCGGCTCAGAGCAGGTTAGAACGGCGGCGGGATTCAGGATTTTTTCACAGCCGCTCGGCCCATTCGGGCCGGAGAATCACGGGGGGGCCATATCGAGCGGCCCCCGACCGGCACCGCGCCGACCACACCGGCCCCAATGGCGCCGATTCTCCACTCTGCGGCAAATCACATCCCAGCGTCAGGGCGGCGTGGCGCGATTCACGCGGCCCCCGGCGATTCTCCGACCATGGTTTTTCTGCTGGTAAACTTTAGACCTATGTATAACAAACGCTTATGAGCAATTGTATCTTGTACAGTAAATAAGCCCAAAGTATTAAATCATTACAATAAGACATCAGGGGTGGGGGATAAGGATAAATTGAAGGTCTGTGATCGGGTGAAAGACGGGAGTGATCGAATGATGGATGAGTTAGTCTTCCAGGGCCAAAGAGAAGGTGATGGTGCAAGAGAAGAAGCAAACACTGTGCCTGGAGCAGGTGTGCTGCTGACTGTAAACCAAATAAAGAGAAAAACTGAAACCGGAAAAGAAAAGGAAACAAAATGGACGCTGAGATTATATTCTGAAGGTCCTGAATGTAATGTTGAGCCCTGAGCTTCACTGGAAAGGTGAAGCAGGCCAAGGACAGAAATGTCAGCGTGAGAGCAAAAGGGAAGATTAAAACTGTAGGTGGGTGTGAGGACTGATTCAATGGATTATTCAGCTCGGCAAGTCAGAGTAGGTGGCACACAGCAGGGTGTAGATATTTATGCAACAGTGCACACCTTTACTGACCTGGATACGTCATTGCACTGGAACTAGGAACTCCCGCTGCTGACCTACTTCTTTGTGGTAACAATAGATTTCTCCCTTCCACTTTCTCGCCGAATCCTCACAACATTAGCAGTGCATCAAGTGAGGCATTATTAAATCAAAGCACAATTTATGAATGTCCTGAATCTAAGATGTTAGCTGATAAGATGCAAAATCTGAATATGAATGTTTTGCTTACTGAAGTGACGATAAGCATCAAACATCAAGACTGAATTCCTTCGAATATTATGAATGATAAAATCCTACCATTTTTCATTGTATTTTTCAATAGAGTGTTCATAATTTTAATGATATGTTATGTTTGAACTCATTGCATGACAAACAGAATAAGTAGTGTAGTGTTTACAGTAAAACCTTGTTAATACAGAAAGACCCTGCCCCCATTTGAAGTGTGGTTCCTGTATACAATCTTGTTGTTAAATGCACATTGTAGAATGTTTAGGGGATTAATTTAATGAATAGTTCCATTAATAGCAGGCACATTAAATATCATCCGCCCTGACCTCACCTCAATGAAATGTTTTCCAAAGTTTGTTGTGGGGAAAGCTGTCTGTAATAAGTAGCTGGGGACTTTGGTAAGATTTTATGCTTTAGCAGGCTCCCAGTAATTGTACCTGTCTGCATCATTCATATATTGTTGGCGTGGATATTTGGTCCCAGTTTTCTTTTAACACGGCGGCTTTATGTACACAAAGGCATCAGGCAACACCTAACCTACAGGTCTGTTTTCCCTGGAATTCTGCCGACATCCCAAAATTCAATCTCGTCAACATACAGGCATGTTTGTTCTCAAGCTAGCAATCAGGCTCTGAAAATCCAGCAACACCAGACAACAACATATATACAGTCTAGGTGCTGTTAATAGGATTAGTAGCCACAAAGTCGACATTGTGATCTAAACTGAACCACCTAATTATTCTGGAATTAATTCACATAAGCACATTGTTGTCACCAGTCATATTTGTTTAATTTTAAGCAACAGCCTTTTGTTGTGTTATGTAAACTCTGGATAGATATGGTGATATTTGTAGTGTCACTGTCAAATGTGTGATTGTCATCTGGTCTTGGATTGATTTTGAAGCCAAGATTTTGAGTCCCTGTCCTTGAGAGTGTGATGCTTTGGAATTGAGCAACATTTAGATCAGTGATGGGCAACATTGGCTAGTGAGTGGGCCGTATTCGTGACCCTCCTTTGTCTCAATGGGCAGTAAGATTGAAATCGGGCTTGTTCACTAACCATGAATACATGCCGAATATTTCATAATGCATTGTAGAAAATGTTTACTCTTTTCTATGTTATTAGAACTGTCATCAACTTCAAATGGTTAAAAACAAATGAAATATCACTTTGAACGCAGAGGGAGCGTATGCCTCTCACATTCAATGATGTGTGCAATTAGCACACATGTCACCCCACTTGCCCTTGCTTTACGTGCGTATCACTTCAGTCATACCAGCAAGAAAAAACTACGTGGGTTGAAAGCAGTGGAATGTGGCAATCCTGCGCACAGCTACGGTCAACAAAATGTCTCATGGGCTGCACTCAGAATCCAGATGGGGCACATGTTCGGCACTGTGGCAAAGTGGTTAGCACTGCTGCCTCACAGCGTCAGGGACCAGAGTTTGATTCCAGCCTTGGGTGACTGTGCGGAGTTTGTATGTTCTCACTGTGTCTGCGTGGGTTTCCTCCGGGTGCTCCGGTTTCTTCCCACAAGTCCAAAGATGTGCAGGTTAGATGGATTGGCCATGCTAAATTGCCCCTTAAGGTCCAAAATGTTGTGCAGGTTAGGTGGGGTTACGGGGTTATCGGGATAGGGCGGGACAGTGAGCCTCGATAGGATGCTTGGAGGGGCGGTGTAGACTCAATGGGCCAAATGGCCACCTTCTGTACTGTGGGGACTCTATGGATGCTATTTGGCCCCCGGGCCGTAGGTTACCCACCATTGATTTAGTTGGTGGGATGATTCGCAAAACAATGCACTGAAACGGATATTCAATAAGAATAATATTAACGGGTGACATCGGCACTCAAACAAATACCACAGTGTGATCTTCTGCTTAAGCCGTTAACTTAGCCTCTATCATCTGGTGGCTTTGCTAATGGTACTTTATTTTATAAAGTAAAGAGCTTTGTGCCGTGTGGCGCATACCACAACATTGACATTATTCTGTCACTGAGGTGTGCAAGCCATTAGAATTGCAAGTCTGTTCACAGTTGCTTCCTGAAGTCATTTAGAGGTGATTTGTTTACTGGTATGTGCGAGCTCGGTAGAAAACTGCCTGTATGCCAAAGAATGATGGAAATATCTCCAAGCATTTATTAATGTAACAAAAGGATTTCATGTTTCTGTTGCTCATAGTTGGCCAGAGGCTATGAAATTTTATAAGGACAGGAATATTGCACTACATAACACATAAAACATTACACAATCACAGAACGGAGAAGGAGGCCATTTGGCCCATCGTGTCTGAACTGGCCATTCTGCTACGAAAGGCCAACCATGCGTAATGGTCTATCCCTTTCAAGCCAAATGATCAACGTGCTGCAATACCCTGAATACATGCAAGGCTTTTTACTCTTGGGCACATTCTGAGCTCAATTAGGAAGTATTTCTGGCAAGTAAAAACATTTCTCTCGAAGTGACAAATCTTTGGCTTTCTTTCCTTCTTTGAATTTTTTTTGTGTGTTTGCCACCTGTACTAATGAGGAATGTACGTCTAAATATTCTTATGAATACATGCATACTATTAACTTCACTCCTTACCTCCAATGTTTTCAAGTATTCCTTAGAGATATCCAATTTCACTGAAGGAGTAAATTAGTCAACCAGGATCAAAGACAAACGGGGAAAAGAAAGAAATTGCATTTATGTAGCAGCATGCGCAACCTCAGAACGTCACAAAGTACTTCAGAACTACTGATCATTTTCACAGTGGAGCCACAATCACTATTATAAAATGTAGCACCAAAATTGCACACCGCAAATTCCCACATACAGCAATGAAAATAAATAACAAGATCATTGTTTTCTTTGCAATCAGTTTGGTTGTGGAATATTGGACAAAACAGCTCTTATGCTTATCTGTCCACTGAGGGCAGATGGGGCATCAGTTTGACTTCTTATCTAATCTAGAGCGTCAAGATATGTACAGCATCCCCTGAGTGCTCTACAGAGGTGTCAGCCTAAATTGTGTTTCAGACTGGAACTTGACCTTCTGGCATAGAAGTGAGTGACAGCTGACATCTCAGCCAATACACCCTGACTCCTCAAATCCTGTCCACCATCTACAAGGCATTGTTGTGCTCTTTGTATTGTTCTTCAGGATGGTAAATGTTGTAGTGTTGACAAAGAACAGCAAGCAGTGTTCAGCAAACAAAGCTAATTTATTACACTATACTTAATTAGATTCGAACATTTACTCGGAAATTAGATAAGTAAAGATTGCACTACGTTACTACAATACTAAACAATGCAATCAGCTAAACTATCTCACATCTACTCAGTCTGGCTCCTTTCCACTCTCTCTTACAAGTCAAGGAGACATTTGGGGCGGAATTCTCCGCTCCCGGGAAAAATCGGGAGGGCCGTCGTGAACTCGGCCGAGTTTTACGATGGCCTCGGAGGCCGCTCCTCACCCGCTATTCTCCCCTCCCGGCGGGGCTAGGAGCGGCGCTCGGTAAATCTCGGCCGCGGGGGCGTCGCGCCGAGAATGCCGCGGCCTGTGCGCCTAATGACGTCAGCCACGCATGCGTAGGTTGGCCGGCTCCAACCCGCGCATGCGCGGCTGATGTCATGACGCTGACGGCACGAACCCGCGCATGCGCGGTGGCCGTCTTTCCCCTCAGCCGCCCCGCAAGACGTGACGGCTTGATCTTGCGGGGCGGCAGAGGGGAAATAGTGCGTCCAATTTGGACGCCGGCCCGACGATCGGTGGGCACCGATCGCGGGCCTGTCCCCTCCCGAGCACAGTTGTGGTGCTCTTTCCTTTCTAGGCCACCTACAAGCCCCGAACGGGCTTCTCACTCCTGTTTCACGGCGGCAGCGACCAGGTGTGTTTGCCGCCGTCGTGAAACGGCCGCTAATGGCAGGCCGCTCGGCCCATCCGGGTCGGAGAATCGCCGTTCTCCGTGAAAAATGGCGAGTGGCGATTCTTCCGAGCGGGGGAGGGGGGTGGGAGAGGAGAATCGCGGGGGGCGCGAGGGGGGGCGTGAATTTTGTCGGGGGGCCCTCCCGCGATTCTCCCACACCGCGTGGGAAGTGGAGAATCGCGCCTTTGATATTTATATTGGTGCTCTATAGCACCATCTAGTGACTAGAGTAGTAACATTACATTAACCCTTTATGTTCCTTACAATATCCACATATTGTCACAGGCATAAGACAGGAATTTGATGGAATGCTTTCCACGTACCTGGACGAGTACAGCTCCAACAACACTCAAGAAGCTCGCAGCAAACATCAAGAAGCCCACTTGATTGGCACCCCGTCCACCAGCCTAAGCATTCACTCCTGCCACCACCGATACACAGTGGCAGCAGTGTGTACCATATCCAAGATACACTACAGCAACTTTCCAAGGCTTCTCCGACAGCACATTTCCAACCCACAACCTCTACCACCTAGAAGGACAGATGCATGGGAACACCACCATCTGCAAGTTCCCCTCACACCATCCTGACTTGTACTTTCATCACTGTTCCATCACTGTTGCTTGGGTTAAAATCTTGAAACTCCCTCCCTAACAGCACAATGGGTGCAGCTACACTAGATGGACTGCAATGGTTCAATAAGGCGCTCACCACCATCTTCAGGGCAATTAAGAATGGGCAAAAATGGCTGGTCTAGCCAGCGAAGCCAATGTCCTGTGAAAGTTCAAAAAGACTCATTTACCTCAAAAGATGCTACAATTGGGGCAGCACGGTAGCATAAGTGGATAGCACTGTGGCTTCACAGCGCCAGGGTCCCAGGTTCGATTCCCCGCTGGGTCACTGTCTGTGCGGAGTCTGCATGTTCTCCCCGTGTCTAAGTGGGTTTCCTCCGGGTGCTCCGGTTTCCTCCCACCGTCCAAAGAGGTGCAGGTTAGGTGGCCATGATAAATTGCCCTTAGAGACTAAAAAGGTTAGGAGGGGTTATTGGGTTACAGGGATATGGTGGAAGTGAGGGCTTAAGTGGGTCGGTGCAGACTCGATGGAACAAATAGCCTCCTTCTGCACTGTATGTTCTATGTACTATGTACAATTCCCCCATCAAAGTAAATATAATTTTCTGTTTCCCTTTTTGTTTTGACCTTAATCTCCTGAACGTACATAGTAAACATCCCAATTTACTTCACAGGAATATAAAAGTAGTGGTCGTCGTTTGACTTTTTATGACTGCCACCATGGGCTCATGTACACAAGAACTCACTAGAAACACCTAGGCCAGGATTTTTAGGATGGCAGGGTTTTGTGATGATAGGCATAAGCAATCATGTAAATATTAACAGAAATGACCTCCAACCAGCAGGTGGCAGTAAAGAACAACCACGTGACACTGTTACCTCCATGAGTCTGGCGATTGTCATCGCTGTGAATAGTCGCATTTGTAGTAGCACTTGGATAATTTATAATAGCAATATAATAGTTAATAGATTTTGACCCACGTTATTGTTAAACAATAAACATTCAACTAGTCACGAACTGGATGTTCTCCAATGCACTAATTCTGTCGGGCCAAACGCCAGAACTTAATAGGTTTCTCATGGTGTGTGACTTGGAGGAGAATACATCCCTGCCGATAATGCCTTCTCCATTTAATGTTCCATCCAGAGCCTAATTCCCGGGAGGCCAGAACCAGGTAAGTTTTGCAGATTTCAGGGTAGGGTGGGGAGGTGAGCCCCAGGAGGGTGGGCAGAAGTAAATTGGGGTATTAATAGAGAGGATGAGGAGATAGGGCGAACCTTCAGGGTCCAGTTCTTTTGGGTGGGGATGGATGCGCCCAATGTTAAAAGGAGACTGCTGATGGAGGCACCTGCCCCCTCCACTCCAGCAATCCTGCCTGAGGCCTGTACAGGGTTACTTCTTTGGGTTAACTTCCTGCCAATGAGTCCCTACTGCCAGCCTGAAAATTGAAGCTGGAATCAGCCCATAACTGGTTTAGCCCCATAACTGGGGCTGGTTTAGCTCACTGAGCTAAATCGCTGGCTTTTAAAGCACACCAAGCAGGCCAGCAGCACGGTTCGATTCCCGTACCAGCCTCCCCGGACAGGCGCCGGAATGTGGCGACTAGGGGCTTTTCACAGTAACTTCATTGAAGCCTACTCGTGACAATAAGCGATTTTCATTTCATAACTGGTCAATAATTGGATGCTTAAGGGCTTCAATTGGGGCAAGTGCAGACCGACTGGCCTTGACCTGATCAGGCCCAGCGTAAAATTGCAGAGAGGTCAGGGTGGTCATGAGCCCAGTGGAAAGGTCATCTGAGAAATGTTATGGCCACCCCTACGGTAAGCGGGAATCGTAGAAATCTGTCCCTGGATACCAAACTCATGCAAATGAAAATAAAAATCTCAGTATAATCCAGTAAAAATCAGTGATCAGTCAGGTAAACAAACAATATGGGTACAAAGTTATTTGAACAAAATAGTTTCAAACAACAACTGATAAATTCTCTCTGATCCCTCTGGGCCAATTAAGCTCAAGTTTGCTCCCAGTACTGTCATTCCCCCTCTCTTGGATTGTCTGTAATTTAGTAGCCTGGCCAATAGAGGGCATATGTTCACCAACATTTGATCCAATCTCACACTGACACTTCCAGAGTGTGGGCATCATCTCCAATAGTTTACGGAAAACTCTATGGCCTCATTTGAGTTATGGTAAATAGTCAGGCTATGCTTCTTCACTGAAACAACAATTTCAAAGGTGAGCAATGCTGTTTATTTCCTTGTTTAAGTTTATTCTGTAGGGTCCTTGCCCTTTTGAAGATGAACCAAGCCAGCTTGATAACTCTTGAATGTATATGAAGCCATGGTTAGTTTTAGATAGCTTCAGTGCAAATTAATTTACACAGATTAATGAACGTGGTTAAGCAAAGTAGCTAAGTTTTGACAGCTATGGCAATGTTTTAACCTCCATGGTCATGCTGTTTGCATCTGTGCAGAAATTACAAGAATTAAATACATGAAAACTAACATGTTTGAAGAGTGTTCTTACTCATTGTTCATAGAAAAGCAAAATGTCAAAAAGTGGCAGCGCATCCCGCCCTTGGTTTTCCAGGCGGCATGGGGTGGCTTCAATGGGAAATCACATTGACAAGTGGCGGGAAGAGAGAATCCCACCACCAGAGAACGGTGCGCCACCGACAAACACGCAGCTGGGGGAACAGATAATCCCGTCCCTTATCTTTTAATACTCTATAAATATCAACATGATAACCAACAGATTTACACTCACAAAACACACGGTAGCATTGTGGATAGCACAATCGCTTCACAGCTCCAGGGTCCAAGGTTCGATTCCGGCTTGGGTCACCGTCTGTGCGGAGTCTACACATCCTCCCTGTGTGTGCGTGGGTTTCCTCCGGGTGCTCCGGTTTCCTCCCACAGTCCAAAGATGTGCGGGTTAGGTGGATTGGCCATGATAAAAATTGCCCTTAGTGTCCAAAATTGCCCTTAGTGTTGGGTGGGGTTACTGAGTTATGGGGATAGGGTGGAGGTGTTGACCTTGGGTAGGGGGTAGGGTGCTCTTTCCAAGAGCCGGTGCAGACTCGATGGGCCGAATGGCCTCCTTCACTGTAAATTCTATGAAAAACAGAATATTATCGAAGCAATATGTGATGTTACTTTCAGTCAATTCACATGCCTGTGATCAAAATATACATCGATTGCGAGAGAAACTTTCTTAATCACATTAACCAGCAAAGGGTCATATCAGCAAGTATGATACTTGCAATGGTGGCACCCTGAGAAGGCGATGTCGTACCATTTCCAAAGTGTACTGGTGCTCGTCCACATAACTTTCATCATTAAGTTTTATGTTTCAACAAAAAAAGATAAAAATAATTTTGTCAAATTTGTTTGCATTATTCCCACACTCTTTTAAAAAAGAGCTTATTCTGCTGTTGATGTAAAATGTAGTTATGTTTCAATAAACAGATGAGATGTACGCAGATTCTGCACACAAAGGGTTTAAACTTGAATTTAAACAAACCTTATTCACTATTCTAAGGCACAGCTATGTTTCCTTGGGACATCTTGCTATGATAAAACAAATATTGTAAGTTTTAAGTACCTAACCTGTCCAAAAGAGAAAAAATGTACAATAAAGCATTTCAGCAGAAAGATTCACATCTACCAAGTACCAATTATTATCGGATGCATTTATAAATTTAATTCAGGATATATTGGTTTGGTTTATGCAGGGTCACAGCAACAATGTATGCGGATCAATAAGGTATAAAGCGTCGAAGCAAAATTGTGTTGGCGTTGTAGCAAATAATGTACAACATGTGAATTAATTTGACAGATTTTAATACTAGTTCAACAAATTAGATTAAGGTATCATGTTGCTGATTCACTGTTGCTGCGGTGTGGTCTGCTTCACGGCTGAATTAATCCTCCAGCAGAGTCCCATACCCTGGTCGGTGCAGAGAGGGAGGAAGAGGGAGAGGATAAAGCAGTGTGTCGGTCACTGGAATCATTCTAGAATACCTTCTAGCAGCCATGTACAGATTGGGGGAACATTCCATGTACTTTAACGGGTCCTGGTGTGATTCAACACAACACAGTATATTGTTGCTATTTCCATTAAAGCAGTTCAGAAATTCTGCACAGGACTACGCTATATTCTCATCTGGTTGACTCCAGCGAGTTCCACACAGTTCGGAAAACCAGTGCGCTGGCTGGTAAAACCAGTACACTAGGTTAAATTTTGAACTGGAGATTTTCTTTTTTTAATTACTTACCCAGCTGCCTCACTGGGGTTGTGATCTGGGGGGGGGGGGGGGGGGGGGGGGGGGGTTGTTCTGCCTTGCTTGCAACCTGTGACATCATAAATGTAAGAACTGCAAGGGTTAATGAAATGCCGAGATCAACCACACAGGAGCTAAGTTTACAAGTATATAAGGCTCTGGTGCTAAGCCTTGGGGGAGAGAAGTGAAGGAGATAGCTAGAATACAGACTGAAGGAAAGATAGTGTGAGTGAGAGCAGATCATAGTTAATGTAATAGCATATAGATTAGTAATAGATGATTGTAGATTATATGTTAATTATAAACTATTATATAGGAGTAAGTGTCGAATCCAATTAATAATGTTCATAAATTTATAGCTTTGTTCAATTTGAAAGCTATTTGTGGTCTTTGTGAGCACCAAGCCAACCATCCTGAATTTAGCAACATAAAGAACACCAAACAACCCACCCTGGTTAAATTAAAAACTGGATAGGGTCGTGTCAGATTTTCAACTTGATGCCACTTTTTGAAGCTTTAACATACCCCCTTCTCCGCCTGTACTCAGACCTGCATTAAACTCCACCCCTCCCTGACAGTTTTAAAATTCAGCCCAAAAGACTATTGAACTACGATCTTGATGGTGAGTTTTTCAAACATGAAATTATGGATGTGAGATACAATCCTACTCCTGGGTTTACTGTTAAATATGTAGATCAACTATATTTAACCTTAGTGCAGTCTGTGTTTCATCAGATGCAGGCCTGGGACAGTCAGACCACCCATTGCCTATTGCTGGAACTTTGCAGAACAATGTTTCTGTTATTGTGCTTTTAATGCAACTCTAATGGTTAACCTTACACAGTCCCTTCCAATACACATTTCCTCTTTACAGAATTGGCCACAGTCGTGACGTTGCTGTGGCTAAACTTAGGTTTTGAATGTTGTCAGCAGACAGGGGAAAATGTACATTTAATGTTTAATTTAATGTGACATCAACATTTCTGGCAAACAATGCAGGTAGAGAGAACAATTAAGAGCTGAATCGCAATTTTCATAGATTGCATCAATGTCACAGTGCTCCTTTTACATATTCAGAAATTAATCTGATTGGCAAAGTTAATAATGCAATAAATATAAATGTCTTGCAGCTGGTATTTATGCTCATACTTTAGTATTTATAAATGGTCCATTCCAAATGGACAAAGGAAAGTTGGATAACATACATTAAGCAGGCATTATGTCCCTACTTTACTCACACCTGTACTGAGAATAAAGCAGTCAGTCCTATATCACTGATTGTGAAAATGTGATTCATTGGTTCGTAGTAGAGCTGTTACTTTATTTCCTGGCAGCTGTATATGCATTCTTGAGCAAGACTTTTTTTTATTAAAAATTTTTTTTTTTTAAATTTAGAGTACCCAATTAATTTTTCCAATTAAGGGGTAATTTAGCGTGGCCAATCTACCTATCCTGCACATCTTTTGGGTTGTGGGGGTGAAACTTTCGAGTCACTACTGCCTTATTTAAATATTTTATTATTTTATTATCCCGATTAGTCGACATTGTGGTTTGTGTCAAACGGCAAAAAGAATTGATTTTTAGTGTCATCCAGTGCTGCACTGAGCTTGTGCCTGACACTGTAAGTCAGGATTGTCTCTATTAAATCCATTTTTGGATGTTAACAGTGTCTGGTCAAAGAAATTGCTGGACGCAAAGGCATTCCGACAATGAGTGCTACCCCTCGGAAGATCCAAACCATTGAAAAAGTGAGAGTGATTTGGGTGGTTATTTAGCTGGCTTGTAATGCAGAACAAGGCCAGCAGCACGGGTTCAATTCCCGTAGCGGCATCTCCGAACAGATGCCGGAAGGTGGCGACTAGGAGCTTTTCACAGTAACTTCATTGAAGCCTACTTGTGACAATAAGCGATTATTAGTTTCGTGAGGGCCACGAAGAATCCAGCATGAGTTTGTAGAACAGAAAGAAAACTTTATTTACAATAACATGTATACAGACACAACAGCAGCAGTAACTCCCTTGCTGCTCACTCCTCTCTAGCCTGTTCCATACTGGCCAGCTTTATTTATGCAGGGACCTGCTAATGATTTCTCCATCCCTCCTAATTGGGGAAGCTCATACGACTTCAGGATTATGGGATTGCCATTAGTCCCCAGGAGGTGGTAAGCAGGCAGGTTATAACTTCCCTCCCTCCCGAAGATCAAGGAATCCACCAAAGACCCTGGCGAAGGAGGGCGTCAGACTTGTTTTGCCGCAGGCGGACACCATTTGCATGAGGCGCTGGATCGGGCAGCGTGTAATGAGATGGAGAATGGCGCTTCCGTGATGAATGGCGTAACGGTTGTACATCCACGGCCTGTGGGACCGAGGACTCCCCTTCTGAGGCGTCCTGTGTCTCCACGTGGTTCTGCAACGACCTGTGCAGGCTTTGAGTGCGGCGCCAGAGGAAGATCATGAGGAACACCCTCCGCTGTGTCTGGTCTCTGCGGCTGTAAAAGTGAGCTCCAGGGGCAGGGGACCTTTGGAAGAGGCGGCCTTCTGGACCGAACGTGGTCTACATGCTTACGCTGGAGACGACCCTGGGCTTGCACGTCAAAAGATAATGCCAGGGACCCACTGGGCACCACCAACAACATTTTGAATGAACCCGAGACACCAGGTGCAAACTGCTGAATCAGCCGATGCCGAGAAAAGCCACGTCTCTGCCATTCTTGAGTGCAGCGTATGTTTGCGTCAATATCTGGGAAAACCATGCTAAGGTGGGTGCAAAATCTCTGGCCCATTAGGAGTTCCGCGGGAGCTACCCCAGCCACCGCATGTGGAGTGTTCCTATATGAAAACAAAAAACAAGCCAGCCTCATGTCCATAGACACGGAAGACTGCTTCTTTAGGCCCCAGTTCAATGTTTGCACTGCGCGCTTCGCCAACCCATTGGAAGCCGGGTGGTCTGCAGCGGTGCGGATGTGGCCATTTACCTTAATGAACCTCGCAAACTCCTCACTTGTGAAAGGAATGCCATTGTCCATGACGAGCACCTCGGGGAGGCCATGCGTACCGAAAAACAAACGCATCTTCTCGATCGTTGCGCAGGATGTTGTGCCTCCCATCTTATGCACCTCTAGCCATTTAGACTGGGCATCGATTAATAGAAAGAACATGGATCCTTGAAAAGGACTGGTGAAATGCACATGCAAGCGCGCCCAAGGCCGCCCTGGCTATTCCCAATGATGTAGGGGCACAGCTGGCAGAAGCTTCTGATGCTCCTGGCAAATGAAGCAGTTTTGGGCCACCTCAATGTTGGTGTGGAGGCCTGACCACCAGACATAACTCCGGGCCATCATTTTCATTTTGGTCACACCCGGATGTCCGTTGTGCAAGTCCTGTAATATCAGGTCCTGTTTTTTTTCCAGGACAACCACATGCGTCCCCCACAAGAGGATACCGTCTTCCATGCTAAATTCTGACAGCTTGGAGCAAAATGCCCCAACTCGCCTGGGAGCTGTCAATGCTGCCCACCATACAGGACTATGTGCCGAACCTTTGACAGTACTGGCTCCGTCTGGGTCCACTCACCATCCTGTGATGCCGTGACAGGCAAGAAGTCCATAACATTTACGGTTGCAACCACCTCACCTGTCGTGGGGGTCGACATGGGGCCGGTCGACGAAGGCAATCAGCACAGGGCATCGGCATTCGCCATTTGGGTCCCTGGTTTATGCTCCAGAGAATTCTCGTAGGCAGCGAGCAACAAAGCCCAGCGCTGGATCCTTGCGGAAGCAATGGGTGGTATTGGCTTATCTGCTCGGAAAAGTCCCAGCAGAGGTTTATGATCAGTCACGATAGTGAAATGGCGGCCATACACATACTGGTGGAATCGTTTCACCGCAAAGACCACCACCATCTTGATCTGCGTGTACTTTTCCGCTGCAGTCAATGTGCGGGAGGCGAAACCTATCGGACGCTCGGCCCCGTTCTTCATCTTTTGGGACAGGACGGCCCCAATACCATACGGGGATGCATCACACGTGATGAGCAAAGGCATTCCAGGATCATAGTGGGTTAGTAACCCCGACAAAGACAATTGCTGTTTTACCCGCCGGAAAGCGGTTTCTTGCGGCTGACCCCAAACCCAGGTGTGATTCTTCTTTAGCAGAAGGTGCCCGAGCAGCGTAGTTGCCAGATTGGGGAGGAACTTCCCGTAATAATTTACGAGGCCGAGAAAAGAATGAAGATGCAAAGTGTCAGTCGGGGCGGGGACCTGTTGTATTGTGCGCACCTTCTCTGCGATGGGGTGCAAACCTTCGCGGTCCACCCAATAACCAAAGTAGACCACTTCCTTTGCCTGAAAGACGCACTTTATACGACGTAAACGGACTCCAGCCTCTGAGAAGCATCTAAGGACAGCATCTAAATTTTCCAAATGTTTCTGCTCCGAGGTCCCTGTAATCAAAACGCCATCTAAGTAGACAGTGACACGCGGTAAACCTCTCAAGATGCCCTCCAGGACGCAATGAAAGATAGCGCAGGCAGAGGATACCCCAAAGGGAAACCATGTGTCTTCATACAGGCCCCTGTGTGTATTAATAGTTATATATGGTCGGGAGGCAGGGTCCAGCTCAAACTGTAGGTAGGCGTGACTCATATCTAATTTTGTGAACGAGAGTCCACCTGCAAGCTTCGCGTAGAGATCCTCTATGTGAGGCATTGGATATTGGTCGAGCCGGGAAGCCGTATTCACTGTAAGTTTATAGTTGCCGCACAAGCGAACTGTGGCATCTGGCTTCATTACAGGTACAATTGGCGCTGCCCAGTCAGTGAAATAGACGGGCTTGATAATACCTAAGGTCTCCAAATGAGTGTGCTCCCCTTCTACCTTCTTGAGCAAGGCGTAAGGCACCAGGCACGCCCGGAAATAGCGCAGCGTGGCTCCTGGTTCTACCTGGAAATGGGCTACGGCCCTTTTTATCTTCCCCAAACCGGGCTGGAATACATCTGGGTACTGTCCTGGTACCTCCGTCAACCCTCCAGAACCTGTTTGGAGGATGTGATGCCATTGCAGCCGCAAATGGCGCAACCAGTCCCGACCCAACAGGCTGGGCCCATGGCCACGTACCATGATAAGTGGGAAACGCCCCTTCTGGAGTCCATAAACAACAGAGTCATCGCAGTTACAGCGATGACTAATGGTTCCCCCACGTAGGTGGCCAACCTGGCCTGTGTATCGGTTAATCTAAGGATCTGCATAACCTGCTTGATGTGGTCGAATGTCCTCTGGGCGATCACGGAGACCACTGCACCAGTGTCCAACTCCATCTCAAGCGGGTGACCATTGACCTGTACTGTCACCTAAAGGGGGGCCACACGGGGAGCTGCCACACAATGCAGCTGCAGGCAGTCATCATCTCCACGTCCAAGGGGTGGGGGGGGGGGGGGGGTAGTCCCCGCAGCTTCATCCAAATGAAAGGTACGGCCCTTGGGCTGGCCCCAGTTTCTGTCGGAACGACGGCACCTCTGGTGCCTCCAGGACCGGCGTCCGCGACGGGGTCGCCGTCCACAAGTCCGACACTGACATGGCTCCTCATCCATTGATTCTGGAGAAGGCTCCCTTCGGGGAGTAACGTCCGGTGGCCACTGGCATCGATCCGGATGCTGCCTCGCCCAAGGTAAGGCAGGGATGCGGGGTGACGCTTTCGAACGAAGGGGTTTGTCCCCAAGGCATGTACCTCCATTCCCTGTAGCTCCTGCACTCCCCGTTATGCGCTCTCTAGGGACAATACTATCTGAATGGCTTGTTGAAAAGTCAATGTTGGCTCAGCTAACAACTTTCTCTGGGTGGCTGCATTGTTAATACCATAAACCAAACGGATGCGTAACATTTCTGACAATATCTCACCATAGTCACAGTACTCCGCAATCCTATGTAGCCTGGATAGAAACTCTGCAAGGGATTCTCCTGGGGTCCTCTCAGTGGTATTAAACCGGTAACGCTGGACTATCGTGGACTGGGTCGGGTTAAAATGTTGCCCCACTAAGGTCACAAATTCAGCAAACGTCTTGGTGTCCGGCAAGCTGGGTACGTAAGGCTCCTAATCACCCCAAATGTATGCGAGCTGCAGGCGGTGAGCAAAATGACCACTTGGCGCTCATTTTCGGTGATGTTGTTTGCCCGGAAATAGTAACGTATCCTTTGTGAGTACTGGTTCCAGCTTTCCAGCGCAGCATCAAAAACATTCAAACGTCCATACAGAGGCACAGCGTAATAGAAAACAACTTCCAACCTGGATCCAACAATAATCCAGGGAGGTGGCTTCAGCACCATAGACAGCTATCCACTTTAACCCTCGTCGCCAGTTTTGTGAGGGCTACAAAGAATCCGGCACGAGTTTGTACAGAAATAAAACTTTATTTACAATAACATACAAGTCTCTTGCTGCTCACTCCTCTCTAGCTGGTTCCATA
Source organism: Scyliorhinus canicula (assembly GCF_902713615.1). Classification (NCBI taxonomy): domain Eukaryota; kingdom Metazoa; phylum Chordata; class Chondrichthyes; order Carcharhiniformes; family Scyliorhinidae; genus Scyliorhinus; species Scyliorhinus canicula. Next base: position 78,050,202 of record NC_052158.1, on the reverse strand, counting down.
CTGGCCAGCTTAATTTATGCAGGTACCTGCTAATGATTTCTCCCCCCCCCCCCCCCCCCCCCCCATTGGGGAAGCTCATACTCCCTAACGATTGTGGGATTGCCATTAGTCCCCAGCCAGTGGTAAGGAGGTAGTTTATCACAATTATTATATTATTCATTTATTAATTAATAAATTTAGAGTCCCAATTTTTTTCTTACAATTGAGGGGCAATTTAGCATGGCCAATCCACCTACCCTACGCATCTTTGGATTGTGGGAGTGAGATGCACGCACCAGAGCAAACTCCACATGGACAGTGACCTGGGGCAGGGATCGAACTCGGGTCCTCAGCGCTGTGAGACAGCAGTGCTAACCACTGTGTCACCGTGCTGCCCGTGGGTGGTTACTTATTTCATGGGGATAGTTGAAAATGTTTTTTTTCACCCTTTGGGAGTTACTTACAATTTCAACTCCGGCCTGATCCAATCAATGTCCAATTTTTTTCTTTTTTTATTCCCTTTTGTTGACAATATCCATAAACTATGGCTATGTTAAGCTATCACAACTTTTCTTCTGTTGAGTTCATTGTTGACTGTAGAACATTGAATAGAGTGTATCACAGTTGGGTTTTAGTTTTCAAACTCTGAAATCTTTAATAAATCAGTCCTTTACTTGAAACGATCAAAAAAGTATTCACAGGTGTCCATTGTGTTATTGTAAAATGTTTGATCTCTTTAACAATAAAAGTTTGGCCTTGTTTAATTAATAGCCCATTGTTTTATAATCTTTTGTAAATGCTACATCTATAAATAATAACGCCTGTTTTTATATTGCTGAAGTTATTAATAGGAGCTTTGTGGTTAACAATATCAAAGTGAGGCAAATTATTAAATTGAGGCCCATTGTGGAGAACCCAAACAGTGCCAATGTGCTAGGCTGGCAGAGTCAAGCTTGGGTGCCAGGTTGTGTGTGCCTGGGATCGGGCCTGGGGGTGCCCTACCCTTATGAGGTGAGGGTGGGCTTGGGGGCATCCTAACAGGTAAGTTGGGGCATTGGGGGCGGGCAGTTCTGGAGGCCATGGCGGGGAGGCTGAGGGGGGTCCAGAAATCAGGGAGTTTGGGGCGGTTCAGCTCGTCAGGAAATGAAGGTAAGTGCAGCGTTGGCAGGGTATTCCTCACTAAAGCCACTAAAAAACAGAGTCCTGTTTGATAGTGGGGTTGTACACCCCGCTAAACACACCCCATTAAATTGCGCCCAAAGAGTTTTAAATTTTTGTTTAGATAATTTGAGAACAGTTGGGGGCCTCAAGAGAGTGAACATCTCTCAAATCTGCCAGAAGAAACATTGAACAGGATGGGAATTGCAAAGAGAAAGGCTTCCCTAAAGTACAAGTTACAGTCATAGAGTCATAGATATTTACATCATGGAAACAGGCCCTTCGGCCCAGCTTGTCCATGCTGCCCAATTTCTATCACTATGCTAGTTCCACGTGCCCACATTGGGCCCATATCCCTCTGTACCCACCCTGCCCATGTAACTGTCTAACTGTTTTTGAAAGGAAAAAATTGTGCCCGCCTCCACCACTGCAGCTCATCCCAGATGCTCACCACCCTCTGTGTGAAAGAATTTCCCCTCTGGTCTCTTTTGTATCTCTCCCCTCTCACCTTAAACCTATGCCCTCTAGTTCTAGACTCCTCTACCTTTGGGAAAAGATGTTGACTATCTACCTTATCTATGCTCCTCATTATTTTATAGGCCTCTATAAGCTCACCCCTAAGCCTTCTACACTCCAGGGAAAAAAGTCCCAGCCTATCCAGCCTCTCCTCATAGCTCAGGCCATCAAGTCCTGGTAGCATCCACACAAATCTCATCGGCACTCTTTCTAGTTTAACAATATCCTTCCTATAATATGGTGACACAATATTCCATGTGTGGTCTTACCAATGTCTTGTGCAACTTCAACTAGACATCCCAACTCCTGTATTCAATATTCTGACCAATAAAACCGAGCATGCTGAATACCTTCTTCACCACCCTGCCCACCTGCGACGCCACCTTCAAAGATCTATGAACCTGTACCCTGAGATCTCTTTGCTCTGTAACTCTCCCAAACTCCCAAGCAGTAACTAAGTAGGTCCTGCCTGATTTGATCTACTAAAATGCATTACCTCACATTTATCCAAATTAAACATCTGCCATTCATCGGCCCTCTGGCCCAATTGATCAAGATCCTGTTGAAATCGTATATAAACTTCTTCGCTATCCACTATGCCACCAATCGTGGAGTCATCTGCAAACTTATTACCATGCCTCCTACTTTCTCATCCAAATTATTAATATATATCACAAGTAACAGTGGACCAAGCACCGATCCCTGAGGCACACCATTGATCACAAGCCTCCAGTTTGAAAAACAATCCTCCACAACCACCCTTTGGCTTCGGTCGCCAAGCCAATTTTGTATCCAATTGGCTGCCTCACCCTGGATTCCATGAAATTTAACCTTTTGAAACAACCTACCATGCGGTACCTTGTCAAAACCCTTGCTAAAGTCCATGTAGACAACGTCGACTGCACCTCCCTCATTTACCTTCTTTGTTACCCCTTCAAAAAACTCAATCAAATTCGCGAGACATGACTTTCCCCTTCCAAAGCCATGCTGACTTTCCATATTAGCCCTTGCCTGTCTAAATGCCTGTACATCATGTCACTCAGATGAAACCTTCTAACAATTTACCCACGACAGAAGTAAGGCTAACAGGTCTATAGTTCCCAGGCTTATCACTACAGCCCTTCTTAAACAAGGGCACAACATTTGCTAACCTCCGATCTTCAGGCACCTCTCCTGTGGCTGTCGATGATTCAAATATCTCAGCTAGGGGGCCGGCAATTTCCTCCCTAGCCTCCCACAACCTCCTGGGATACATTTTATCAAGTCCCGGGGATTTATCTACCTTGATGCGCTTTAATACCTCCAGCACCTCATTCTCTATAATATGTACATTCCTTAAGACATCACTTCTTATTTCCCCAATTTCCCTAACATTTGTGCCTTTCTCAACAGTAAATGCTGACGAAAAATATTCATTTAGAACCTCTCCCATCTATCATTCTCCATAACTATCATAAAACTAATGGAATTATGGTCACTGGTCCCAAAGTGATCCACACTAACACTTTCGTCACCTGCCCTTCCTTATTCCCCAAGAGGAGGTCAGGTTTTGCCCATCTCTAGTCGGGCCATCCACATATTGAATGAGGAATTCTTCCTGAATACATTCGACAAATTTCTCTTCATCCAAACCCCGAGTGTTATGGCCGTCCCAGTTAATGTTGGGAAAGTTATCGTCCCCAACTATTACCACCCTATTTTTCCGGCAGCTATCTGTAATCTCTTTACATATTTGCTCCTCAATATCCCGCTGACTATTTGGGGGCCTATAGTACAGTCCTATCAAAGTGATCTCACACTTCGTATTTTTCAGTTCTACCCATATAGGTTCAGTGGGCGAACCCTCGGACATAGCCACTGCCGCGATACTGTCCCTAGTCAAAAATGCAACTCTCCCTCCTCTCCTATCTCCTGGTCTATCTTTCCTGTAGCAAGTGTACCCCGGAACATTGAGCTGCCAGTCCTGCCCCTCCTTTAGCCATGTTTCAGTAGTAGCTACAATATCCTAGCCCCATGTACCTATCCATGCCCTGAGTTCATCTGCCTTGCCTGTTAGGCATCTTGCATTGAAATAAATGCAGTTCAATCTGTTTCTCTGCCTACCACTTTTCTCCTTACTGACTTTTGTTTCTACCCGCTCTTTACTACCCCTGACAACCTGCATTAGTTCCCATCCCCCACCACATCAGTTTAAATCCAGATATGCAGGAATAATTTTTTTAAAAATTATTTTTTCCCAATTAAGAAGCAATTCAGCGTGGCCAATCCACTTACCCTGCACATCTTTGGTTTGTGGGGGTGAGATCTACGCAGACATGGGGAGAATGTGCAAACTCCACACAGGCAGTGACCCGGGGCCGGAATTGAACCTGGGACCTCAGCGCTGTAGGCAGCAGTGCTAACTACTGAGATATGCAGGAAATTGGGACAAAAAGACTAACTAAGAATTCTGGAGTTAAGTTCACAAAGTCTAATGTTTTGTTCAGAAGAATGCAAGAAAGAGTAAACAAAGTGTTCTGAGTTAAAGTGACCAACGAAGTATATAGATTTAAAGTCGAACAGCAGACTTCAGAGGTAGATGAAATAATTGATTTCATTTTAATGCCACCTGGGAATCGAAGGTTAAAGCAATTCTAGGCAGTTTGCACAGCAGTCAAGAGAAAGAAATCCTAAAGGAGATGGTATGAAATCCTGAACTGGAGTTTCAATTAAAAGTGCATTGGAAGCTTTGTTTGAAAGTGTCATTTGTAAAAGCTGGACTGGATTTCGGAATGAAAACCGCCAAGGGAAAGCATTATTATGAGAGGAGAATTTAAATAGTTTTTGAGAGTGCAGTTTGGAAACTCTCATGTGACAACCATCTGGGGAGGAATATGAGGAGAAATCCACAGACACTAACTTGAAATCAGAGCAGTGTTCATTTGACCACAGTTATCTTGTGTGCTTAAAAGGGATTTATTTCCTGTCAGTGAGACCATTGTAGCTTAATATGTACTCTCTAATCCATGTTGATCTTTAAATCTGTATGTGTCTGTTAAGATAAGGGGAGTAAAGGAATATTGCATTATAATCCAATTTTCCATGTTTAATAGATGTTAATAAACATAAGAACATACAAACTAGGAGCAGGAGTAGGCCATCTGGCCCCTCGTACCTGCTCCACCATTCAATGAGATCATGGCTGATCTTTTGTGGACTCAGCTTCACTTTCAAGCTCAAACACCATAACCCTTAATCCCTTTATTCTTCAAAAAACTATCCATCTCAACTTCTTCAATTGGCAAGGAATTCCATAGATTCACAACCCTTTGGGTGAAGAAGTTCCTTCTAAACTCAGTCCTAAATCTCCTTCCCCTTATTTTGAGGCTATGCCCCCTAGTTCTCCTTTCACCCGCCAGTGGAAACAACCTGCCTGCATCTATCCTGTTTATTCCCTTCCAAATTTTATATGTTTCTATAAGATCCCCCCTCATCTTTCTAAATTCCAATGAGTACAGTCCCAGTCTACTTAACCTCTTCTCATAATTCAACCCCTTCAGATCTGGGATTAACCTAGTGAATCTCCTCTGCACAACCTCCAGCATCAGTACGTCCTTTCTCAGGTAAGGAGAACAAAACTGAACACAATGCTCCAGGTATGGCCTCACTAATACCTTATACAATTGCAGCATAACCTCCCTAGTCTTAAACTCCATCCCTCTAGCAATGAAGGACAACATTTCATTTGCCTTCTTAATCACCTGTTGCACCTGTATACCAACTTTTTGCGACTCATACGCTAGCACACCCAGGTCTCTCTGCACAGCAGCATGTTTTAATATTTTATCATTTAAATAATAATCCCATTTGCTGTTATTCCTACCAAAACGGATAACCTCACATTTGTCAACATTGTATTCCATCTGCCAGACCCTAGCCCATTCACTTAACCTATCCAAATCCCTCTGCAGACTTCCGGTATCCTCTGCACTTTTTGCTTTACCACTCATCTTAGTGTCGTTTGCAAACATTGACACAACTCCAAATCATCTAAGTAAATTGTGAACAATTGTGGGCCCAACACTGATCCCTGAGGGACACCACTAGCTACTGATTGCTGACCAGAGAAACACCCATTAATCCCCACTCTTTGTTTTTGCTATTAATTAACCAATCCTCTATCCATGCTACTACTTTACCCTTAATGTCATGCATCTTTATCTTATGCAGGAACCTTTTGTGTGGCACCTTGTCAAAGGCTTCCTGGAAATCCAGATATACCACATCCATTGGCTCCCCATTATCTACCACACTGGTGATGTCCTCAAAAAATTCCACTAAATTAGTTAGGCACGACCTGCCCTTTATGAACCCATGCTGCGTCTGCCCAATGGGACAATTTCCATCCAGATGCCTTGCTATTTCTTCCTTGATGATAGATTCCAGCATCTTCCCTACTCCCGAAGTTAAGCTCACTGGCCTATAATTAGCCGCTCTCTGCCTACCTCCTTTTTTAAACAGGGGTGTCATGTTTGCCAATTTCCAATCTGCCGGGACCAGCCCAGAGTCTAGTGAATTTTGGTAAATTATCACTAGTGCATTTGTAATTTCCCTCGCCATCTCTTTTAGAACTCTGGGATGCATTCCATCAGGGCCAGGAGACTTGTCTACTTTTAGCCCCATTAGCTTGCCCATCATTACCTCCTTAGTGATAGCAATCATCTCAAGGTCCTTACCTGTCATAGCCTCATTTCTATCAGTCACTGGCATGTTATTTGTATCTTCCACTATGAAGACCGACCCAAGAAACCTGTTCAGTTCCTCAACCATTTCCTCATCTCCCATTATTAAATCTCCCTTCTCATTCTCTAAAGGACCAATATTTACCTTAGCCACTCTTTTTTGTTTTATATATTTGTCAAAACTTTTACTGTCTGTTTTTATATTCTGAGCAAGTTTACTCTCATAATCTATTTTACTCTTCTTTATAGCTTTTTTAGTAGCTTTCAGTTGCCCCCTAAAGATTTCCCAGTCCTCTCGTCTCCCACTAATCTTTGCCACTTTGTATGCTTTTTCCTTCAATTTGATACTCTCCCTCATTTCCTTAGATATCCACGGTCGATTTTCCCTCTGTCTACCATCCTTCCTTTTTGTTGGTATAAACCTTTGCTGAGCACTGTGAAAAAATCGCTTGGAAGGTTCTCCACTGTTCCTCAACTGTTTCACCATAAAGTGTTTGCTCCCAGTCTACCTTAGCTAGCTCTTCCCTCATCCCATTGTAATCTCCTTTGTTTGAGCACAAAACACTAGTGTTTGATTTTACCTTCTCACTCTCCATATGTATTTTAAATTCCACCATATTGTGATCGCTCCTTCCAAGAGGATCCCTAACTATGAGATAATTAATCAATCCTGTCTCATTACACAGGACCAGATCTAGGACCGCTTGTTCCCTCGTAGGTTCCATTACATACTGTTCTAGGAAACTATCGCGGATACATTCTATAAACTCCTCCTCAAGGCTGCCTTGACTGACCTGGTTAAACCAATCGGCATTTAGATTAAAATCCCTCATGATAACTGCTGTACCATTTCTACATGCATCACTTATTTCTTTGTTTATTGCCTGGCCCACCATAATGTTACTATTTGGTGGCCTATAGACTACTCCTATCAGTGACTTTTTCGCCTTACTATTCCTGATTTCCACCCAAATGGATTCAACCATATCCTCCATAGCACGGATGTCATCCCTTACTATTGCCCGGATGTCATCCTTAAATAACAGAGTTACACCACCTCCCTTAACATCCACTCTGTCCTTCCGAATAGTTTGATACCCTCGGATATTTAACTCCCAGTCTTGACCATCCTTTAACCATGTTTCAGTCATGGCCACTAAATCACTAAATCATCGTCATAAGGAATTTACCTTATTCCGAATACTACGAGCATTCAGGTAAAGTGCACTTATGTTGGCTTTTATACCTCTGTTTTGAATCTTAACACCTCGATCAGTAACCTCTCCTGAGTTATATTTCCTCTTAACTTTTCTCCTAATTTTCCTTGTCGTTGAACCCATATCTTCATGTAACAACCTGCCGCATCGCTTACCATTTACGTTTTTACATCCCGCTTTATTCCTTTTAGTATTACTGGGCCTATTCACTGAGCTCCCCTCAGTCACTGTGCCTTGTACTGTCGCCCTTTTTGATTTTTGACTATGGCTTATCTGCCTTACACTTTCCCCCTTACTGCCTGTTGTTTCTGTCCCTGTTTTACTACCTTCCGACTTCCTGCATTGGTTTCCTATGCCCCTGCCACATTAGTTTAGATGCAGGGAGATCACCACAGGGGACACCTGCACTGCCCTCCTACTCTTGCTCTGTCTTTTGGTCACCCATTTTCTATCTCCCTCAGTAACTTTCACCTGCGGTGTGACAAACTCGCACAACGTGCTATCCACAACGTCCTCAGCATTGCAGATGCTCCAAAGTGAGTCCATCCGTAGCCCCAGAGCCGTCAAGTGGTCTAACAGGAGCTGCAACTGGACACACTTCTTGCACGTGAAGGAGCCAGGGACAGTGGACGTGTCCCTGAGCTCCCACATCGCACACGAGGAGCATGACACGGGACACAGGTTCTCCTGCCATGTCTTAATCCTTCAGTTAACTTATACAACTACAATTCCAAAAATAAACGAAGAAAAAATAAATATACCAATGAAAAGAAAAAGAAAAAAGAAAAACTACTTACCAGTCACTTACCAGGGATGAAAAGCACCTCCTCCCCCAAGCTTCGAATTCCCACCTACCCTCAAATTCCCAAACTCACTCTCAGCTGTGTCTCACTCTGGCTGTGGCTGTGTCTTCTCTGGGTCACTGGGAGAACTCACCAACGTTCTTGTCATTAAAACAAATTAGCGGTCCTCTAACTCTGTTCCTCCATGTTTTATAAAAAGAAGTTATGGTTTTTTTGAGCCAGGGTGCTATTCTGGGATCTTCTCATCCAGCTATAAGACCAATTGGGATCATAACACAAGTGGCTGGGACAAAGGATCTTCCAAACATAATGGACGTGAGTTATTTCACAATTACTGAGACAGGGATGGAATTTAATGCTAAAGCAGTCGATTGAGATGTAGGCAATGGGGGGGGGGGGGGGGGAGGGCGGGGGGGGGGCAGGTGGGGGGGGGGTGATGGAAGGGAATAGGCGGTTACAGGCACCAAAGCCTCAAGAAGTGGAGCTGGATTGGAAACTCAACAAGGTCCAGTGCACTTCCTGCCAGTAAGTAATTTAAATATTTAATTGTGAATCAACCCAGTATTCTGGTTTCAACAGCCAAGTACACAGATTTCCCCAAGCTGTGAGGGTTCACCAAACCAGATGAGAGAACAGTGGAAGCGACTGACAGGCTGGCATTGCCCCTCGAACAGTAACCACTTGTCTCATTTCCATTTCTGTTGCGGATGAAGTCTCAGGAATCACTGTCCAGTTCAGCCACTCTGACACTGACTAGAAATCCTTCCCTTAACATTATTGTGCATCATTCTGTCTGCATTTTGTGATTGGTCAGGAAATTTTTAATTCAAGAGCCACAGCAAAAACTGCTTCCAAGTCCAACAGGCACCTAATCCATTGACACCCCCCCCCCCCCCCCCCAACTCTGTGGGTAGGACCATTAGGATAACATACCACCCAGGTGATTGGTTATTTTCAGCCTTTTGAAGACACAGAGCCAAATCAAAGCTTCAACATACTTAACTTTGCTTTGGAACATGGAAACATGTGGGGCAGGCCATCAAGCTCCTCAAGCCTACTCCGCCATTCAACTACATTATGGCTAATCGTTTATCGCAATGCCATTTTCCACGATACCCCCTATCCTTTGATTACATTTGTATTGAGAAATCCATCGATATCTGCCATCGATAAACTCAACTACTGGCTTCCCATGGCCCTTTAGGGCAGAGAATGCTAAAAAATGACTACCCGCTGAGTGAAGAAAATCTCCTCACCGCAATTTTAAGTGACTTTCCGCTTATTCTGAGACTCTATCCCCTGGTCCTAGACAATGCCGCTCCCATACAGGGAAAGACTCTCCAGCCAAGGACTGGGTAGCCTCACGTATCCCAAACCTCCTATCAATTAAAGCCTGAAAAATTCCACAACTTATTGTGGCAGTGCCATGGATTCATTGAAACCCTGGACCACTGACTAATATGCATGTTTGTGATGGTAGTTTTGTTTTAGTTTCGATTTAAATTTTGTATTTTAAAATAAAGCTCCACTTTTCACTCAGCCACCATTAATCTCTGTGACCCCAGTTACGGTGGGGGCAAAATTCTTCTGCTCATTGTTTTAAAACACACATATTTGTGTCATTTTCCTAAGTATGCTACTTAAAAATGTATTTAGATAACACACAAAAAACACACATATTTGTGTCATTTCCCTAAGTATGCTACTTAAAAATGTATTTAGATAACACACACAAAACACACATATTTGTGTCATTTCCCTAAGTATGCTACTTAAAAAATGTCTTTAAATAACATACAGAGAAATTTTAACCACTTGGTTGTCCCTCGTAGGCTAATTTTCTTATGCATGTATTCATCGTTCTTGTTTCTATATATTTAAAATTTATCAAAGTTAAAGTGCCCATATTCACCACTGGCCATCTGGGACATCATGATTCTCCGACCCCCCCCCCCCCCCCCCCCCCCCCCCCCCCCCCCCGCCGGGTCAGAGAATCGTGGGGGGGCGGTGTGAATCCCGCCCCACTGCTCCAACGCCGGCTGTCAAATTCTCTGGCGCCGGTTTTTGGGCGGGGGCGGGGATCACGGCGTGCTGGTCGGGGGCTGTTGGCAGCGGCCCCCCCCCCCCCCCAGCAATTCTCCGGGCCCTGATGGGCCGAGCGACCGCCCGTTTTCGGCCAGTCCCGCCGGCGTGAAATGGACATGGTCCCACATGGCGGTACCTGGCTGGTAGGTCATCTACTGGAGTCCTCGGGGGGGGCATAGGACGATCCGGCCCCGGGGGGGGGGGGGGGGGGGGGGGGGCACGCTGGCCTGGCTGGCAATCGGAGCCCATCGATCTGCGGGCGGGCCTGTGCCGTGCTGGCCTCTGTAGGGCTCCGCCGTGGCCGGCGTGGAGAAGAAACCCCCTGAGCATGCGCAAGAATATGCCAGTGGTTCTGCGCCTGTGCCAGAACGAGCTGGCAGTTCTGTGCATGCGTGGAACCATGGCAGCCCTTTGGGGCCGGTGGCACGGCGCCAACCCTTCCGGCACCAGCCTAGCCCCCGGAAGTGCGGAGGATTCCGCAACTTCCGGGTGACCTGATGCCAGAGTGATTAGCGCCGTTCTTGGCACCGGTGTCGGGCCATCCCACCAATTGCAGTTCTGATGACACTTGATTGCTGACTGAGGAGATGTTCATGTGGGTACATGACAGCTCCGTTAACTTGCCATTTTATCATCTTACTGTCCCCAACACAAGCTCAAATGGATTTAAGACCATGAATTAGTAATCACTGCCAGCTTTAATACAATTATTTGGCTAATTATTAGGTATGGAAACAAATGCTTTATTAAGTAATCCTTAGAACATAGAACATAGAACAGTACAGCACAGAACAGGCCCTTCGGCCCTCGATGTTGTGCCGAGCAATGATCACCCTAGTCAAACCCACGTATCCACCCTATACCCGTAACCCAACAACCCCCCCCTTAACCTTACTTTTTAGGACACTACGGGCAATTTAGCACAGCCAATCCACCTAACCCGCACATCTTTGGACTGTGGGAGGAAACCGGAGCACCCGGAGGAAACCCACGCACACACGGGGAGGACGTGCAGACTCCACACAGACAGTGACCCAGCCGGGAATCGAACCTGGGACCCTGGAGCTGTGAAGCATTTATGCTAACCACCATGCTACCGTGCTGCCAATTGATTTCTAATTGTTTAAAAATACTTTCAGGATAAATGAAGCCCGTCATAGCTAATGTCAGTTTTATGCGTTTTTTGAAAGTATTGTAATGCTTTGACATTTAACCTTCCGGTGAAAGATATTTTTGGAAACCTCAGGTCCACAAAATCCTGCAGGTACTCACCAACTTAGTTATGGCAGATCACGTTTTACCGCACTGGTTCAGAGGCATCCACTTGGAAGGATGTACAGTGGTGAGTGAGCCACTAGGCTTCCCACTGAATGAAGCCATAGACACAAGTCAGGATATACGGCAGTGAAAAAGGAGGAACATGTTGTTCCTCCATGGAGCGACCTTGACTATGGAAGATCCTATATGTCAGTGACCCGGTCCTCAAAAGAGAAAAAGTGTAAGGAGTGTCTATCTCATGCATAGGGAATGGAAAGTGTCACAAAACAATAGTGGGACATCATGGTGGCATAGTAGTTAGCACTGCTGCCGCACAGTGCAGGGACATGAGTTCAATACCGACCTTGATTGTCTGTCTGTGGGCAGTTTGCACATTTTCCCCGTGTCTGCGTGGGTTTCCTCCAGCTGCTCTGGTTCCCTCCCACCGCCCAAAGATGTGCATGTTAGGTGGATTGGTCATGCTAAACTGCCCCTTAGTGTCCCAAGGTTAGATGGGATTATGGGAATAGTGTGGGGGAGTGGGCCTGGGTAGGGTGCTCTATTGGAGGGTTGGTGCAGACTCAATGGGCCGAAAGGCCTCCTTCTGCACTGTAGGGATTCGATGATTCTATGATGCTTGACTGCTGGGAATGCAAATTGGATTTTCAGGCTTGCACTGTCCACAATTATCTGGTATGAAAGATACTCCTGACATGGTGACAATGCTAGCCTAAGGGAACATGATAAATTGCCCTCAGTGACCAAAAAGTTTGGGAAAGGGTATTGGGTTCCGGGGATAGGGTGGAAGTGAGGGTTTAAGTGGGTCGGTGCAGACTTGATGGGCCGAATGGCCTCCTTCTGCACAGTATGTTCTATGACTATATCTATAACAGGAGATCAACTTTACTTCCTGCTCTTGATATCTCAGCAATAAATACCATGCTCAACGTGTGTATTATTGTTGATGTCGGGTGAAGACACTAATAGAATTGTTTACGTTCCTGCAGTGGAATAGAATCACCGGAGGGTGTCAGCAGAAATGTACCTTGCCAAAAGTTAATGTCTCCAGGCAAAAAGGTGGAGGGTGAAGAGAAAACCTCGTGGGAAAATGAGGAGAGAGAACAAGAGGATGCCTTATTGGTCTGCCATTATTAAGCCAATCTCTCATCCAGGCTAAATATAGCTGATGGGAAAAATTTTAATTGCACAAGAACTTGGTTTCTGTTGTCCAACCTTTTATTAAGAGCTTGAATATCTTGAAAGTATTATGCCATAATCGATTACTGCTGACAATTTGTGTGAATGGAAAATATGAGCATGCCAATCACAAATTCACCGTTCAAAAATATCTTGCCCTAGTTGCTCAATCTACAGAAACATTGAAGTTTTAAAATGATATAGATTGATTTAACGAATCTGTATTAAAGGTTTGGAATGAATTCAAAATGGCACTGCTGAAGAATATGGGGCGGAATTTTCCGCTCCCACGCAGAATCGGGAAAGCCGTTGTGAACTCGGCCGAGTTTCACGACGGCCTCGGAGGCCGCTCCTTACACCCTATTCACCCCCCCCAGGGGGCTAGGAGCGGCGCTCCGTAAATCTCGGCCGCCGGGCCTTGACGCTTGCATCAAGGTGGCGCGCTGAGAATGACGTGACGGCAGCGCCTAAGTGACGTCAGCCACGCATGCGCAGGTTGGCCGGCTCCAACCCGCGCATGCGCGGCTGACGTAACGACGACTGATGTCTCCAACCCTCACATGCGCGGTTGCCGTCTTCCCCTCCGCTGCCCCGCAAGACGTGGCAGCTTGATCTTGCGGGGCGGCGGAGGGGAAAGAGTGCGTCGCTTGGAGACGCTGGCCCGATGATCGGTGGGCACCGATCGCGGGCCAGTCCCCTCCCGAGCACATCCGTGGTGCTCACTCCCCTCTCCGCCCCCCACAAGCCACAAACGAGCATTTGGTGCCCATGTTCACGACGGCAGCGACCAGGTGTGGTTGCCGCCGTCGTGAACTGGTCGGGTACGTCAGGCTGCTCGGCCCATCTGGGCAGGAGAATCGCCGGTCGCCGTGAAAAACTGCGTGCGCCGATTCATCCAAGTGGGGGGTGGGAGAATCCATGGTGGGAGAACGCCGCCAGGGCGGTGTGTCATGAGTCACCCGGCCCTCCCGCGATTCTCCCACCCGGCGTGGGTAGCGGAGAATCGCACCCATGGTTTGTATGCATGACAAAGGAGGGCACGGAGACATTTTATTTTGGCATTCCTTATGCTGACTTAGTGTGGTGGAGATTGATGATGAAAGGTATCGAGAGGAGAATGGTTCAATGTTTCCTCATTGATTACAGCAGAAACCAGGTCAGAATGAGCTGAAATAAGCTTCTCACTGTCTTATTTGTCTTATGTCTTATGTCATGTGTCTTATGCAATTTCAATATGTTAAACAGGTTACATGTCGGAGGCAGGAGGAAGGACTTTTATTTGAGTGAGAGAGTGGGATCGGGGTAGGGTGAGCAATTGCTCAAATCCACTCGTGGGTCAGCATGCCAGGTGTTTCCCAATGCGAATCTAGTATGGGTCAAGTTTAAATGGCTCTAATGGAAGATAGAAGAGGAAACCAACCCAAACTCCTTAATCCTCATAGCAACGTTTTTCAGCCTTTTAAGGGAGGAGGTGACATAGCAGGGAATGCGCTAGAATGGAAGGTCAACAGCAAGAGGCACCGTTGAAGAGGGAAGGTTTAAGGAAGGCCCTTATAGGGCAGCACGGTCCACAGTGGTTAGCACCCCTGCCTCGCAGCACCGAGGTCCCAGGTTCGATCCCGGATCTGGGTCACTGTCCGTGTGGAGTTTGCACATTCTCCCTGTGTTTGCGTGGGTTTTGCCCCCACAACCCAAAGATGTGCAGGGAAGGTGGATTGGCCACGCTAAAATTGCCCCTTAATTGGAAAAAATGAATTGGATACTCTAAATTTAAAAAAAAAGGGAAGGCCCTTATTGACAGGCAACCCTTGTTATACTGGGAAAGAAGGAACATCTTTTATATTGCGAAAGAAAAAATGTTGGAAAATCTCAGCAAGTCTGGCAGCACCTGTAGGGAGAGAAAAGAGCTAACGTTTCGAGTCTGATGACTCTTTGTCAAAGCCTTTTTATATTTCTCTTTTTTATCTTTTATATTTCTGCACTCTTGACATTTTGAGTGTGGAAGGCTTTGGGTGGGGGAGGACAGGGGGATTCAAAAATAATCCACAATCTAGTGATTAAGAACCATCTGAGAGGAAATGGGATCAAACTACTCTTGTTTCAAAGAGTCCAAAGATGTGCAAGTTAGATCGATTGGCTATGCTAAATTGCCCCTTGGTGGGATTACAGGGATAGGGTGGGGGATTAGGCCTGGGTGGGGTATTCTTTCAGAAGGTTGGTGCGGACTCAATGGGCCAAATGACCTCCTTCTGCACCGTGGAATTCTATGATTCACCTAACTAATGATGAGGAGTACAATCTGCTGGGGTATAGACTCCAGGAAACAGGGACAAAGGGTTGAGGAATGTAGGTTCGGAAGGTAACAGAGGTGACACCTTCAGCGTGGGGTGCACCACCAAAGGGGAAGCTGCCTGGACATTGTTTGTTCATCTGAGTGTCCTCATTATGGGTCATATGAAGGTTGGCAGGAAGTATCACCATGGCCTTCCTCAAATTTGAATTCTGAAATACATCCCCAGATCTCACGGAAAATAGGAGCCTTACATCTTGTACACTCAGCCACTCATGATAACATTACTGATGGTCTGGCCTTCAGTACCATTGGCAGTGCCCTTGCAGCCGAAGGGTGGGGTAAACGTGACTGGCATTGCCATCCCCTATGTGTCAGGATCCTATTTCCCTCGTGGAGCAAATCACCTCCCCAAGTCATAGTCCCCCAATCTGGAGTGTCACTGGACTCAACCTTGGGACCATGCGGTTGCTCCCTGTGCTAACCCTGTGATTTTCCCGCTCCCACCCACTTCCTGCTGCCATTCCAGAAAGGCAATCCCTCTGCGGAACAATCGATTAAAGCCCAGAGGAGCGGCCCGAGATGCGCAAAATCCACACAAAGACCCCACCCTCTACCTAGCGCCAGACCCCATACAGACCAAGAGCACCACAATAGAGGAAGCCTGCAAAAGTCTGCAAGTGGCAAACACTACACCCCCTCACCCTCCCACACCGCCCACCTAATTGTTGGGTCTCAACCCCCCCAGCCCTGAGAATGACTTAGCTGGTTCCCTCACATCCTCTCCAGTGCTCTGCAAGATCATAAGATGCAGGAGCAGAATTAGGCCATTCAGCCCATCGGATCTGTTCAGTCATTTGATCATGGCTGATATTTTTCTCATCCCCATCCTCCTGCCTTCTCCCTGTAACCCCTGATCCCCTTATTAAGCAGGAACTTATCCACCTCTGTCGTAAAGACATTTAATGACTTGGCCTCCACAGCCTTCTGCGGCAAAACGTTCCACAGATTCCCTCTCCATTGGACTCCTGGTGGGTTCTGAAGACCTGTTTGCTCATTTCTTATATCCCCTACAGAAGCGATGTTGCCAGGTTCACGTTTTTATAGCCCTGTTGTAAACCGCGCGGGCTGACAGTGTTATATCACACCAGCGCGGATTGAATATTCAATGGTGGTGGAAGTTCCAGTGCTACGGCTCATAGAGTCATAGTCACAGAGCCAGAGTCATAGGGTTTTCCAGCCCAAAATGAGGCCCTTCAGTCCATTGTGCCTGCACCAGCCATCAAGCACCTATTCATTCTAATCCCGTTTTCCAGCACTTGGTCCGTAGCATTGTATGTTAGAGTGTTTCAAGTGCTCAATTAAATGCTTCTTAAATGCTGTGAGGGTTCCCGTCTCTGCCATCCATTCAGCCAGTGAGTTCCATGGGCGGGATTCTCCGACCCCCTGCCGGGTCGGAGAATCCCCGGGGGGGGCGGCGTGAAGCCCGTCCCGCCGCTCCGACACCGGCTGCTGTATTCTCCGGTGCTGGTTTTTGGGCGGGGCTGGGTTTATGCACGCCGGTCGGGGGTCGTTGCCAGCGGCCCCCCCAGTGGCCGTCAGTTCCTGGCCAGTCCCACCGGTGTGAAATGGACATGGTCCCACATGGAGGGACCTGGCTGGTAGGCCGTCTCGTGGAGTCCTCGGGGGATCGCGGGGGGTGGGGGGGGGGGGGGGGGGGATCTGGCCCAGGGGGCGGCCCCCACGGTGGCCTGGCTTGCAATCGGGGCTCACCGATCTGCGGGCGGGCCTGTACTGTGGGGGCACTCCTTCCTTCCGCGTTGGCCTCTGTAGGGCTCCGCCATGGCTGGTGTGTAGAAGAACTCCCCTGCGCATGCGCAGGAACACGCCGGCCGGTCTGTGCATGCGCGGAACCACACTGGCGGTTCTGCGATGCGCCAACCCCTCCGGCGCCGACCAAGCCCCCGGATGAGCGGAGGATTCCGCAACTTCCGATTGGCCGACGCGGAGTGGTTCGCGCCGTTCTTGGCACCGGCGTTGGGCCATTCCGCCAATTGCGGGAGAATCCCGCCCCATATTCTCACCACCCATCTGGGTGAAGAAGCTTTTCCTCAAATCTTCTCGAAATCTCCTGCCCATTCCCTTAAGTCTATACCTTTGGTTATAGACGCCTCTATGAAGGGAAAATGTTTCTTCACATCTACCCTATCTATGATCTTCATAATTTTGCACACCTCAATCAAGTTCCTTCTCTGCCATCTCTGCTCGGAGGAAAATAACCTCAGCCTCTCTTCAAAGCAGAAACACTCCAGTCCAGGCAATGTACCCAATCCCTGCGGTACACCACTAGACACAGGTTTCCAGTCACAAAAACAACCTTCGATCAACACCTTCTACCTCCTGCCACTAAGTCAATTTTGGATCCAATTTGGCAAGTTTTTCTGGATCCCAGGGCTCTTACCTTCTTGATCAGTCTCCAATGGTTGGCTAGTGATGTTATAATTTATTAAAATGGTTTTATCCAACTTTCCTGGGCGGAATTTGTTGTACATTTAAAACCTCTAATGCTTACGACCAGTTTACTTACTCAAAGTTTAACCCAGGCGTTTTTATTTATGAGATGAACAAAGGACAAAACAGGGTTCACAGTTTAACGCAATTTTATTCACAATTCTATTACTCAAGACTCGCAGCTGAGCTTTGGGTTTTACCCGCACTTAGTAAAGGAGGATGGTAGGCTTCGATCATTCGATGTTGATGTCTTCTCTGGGTTTGAAACCCAGGGCCCTTTCTTCTTGCGATGGTTGTGCCTGGGGAACTCCCAGGTTATCACTCAAGATCTGTTCGATGCTGCTCTCTTATACTGGGAAGCTTGAGTCACATGTTTACGCCCAACACGGGTCATTGTCCTAGCCAGGCCCCAACTGGTTCATGGGAAAGACAGGATACGCCTATTTATCGATGGTGGTTCAATCAAGACATATTCTCTTCTGAAACTCCCTTTTTTTCTGACCAGCCATCAGCTCATTAAGGAGTCTGATGGCTTCTTTTGTCTATTCTTCATCCTGCTGCAAAGTTGATCACCTGTGTCTGGAAGTTGGTTCCATATTCATAGACTTGGAGTGGGTAATCAAAGTCCATATCGCAATAACAGGTTTATGCTTTGACTTGAGTGCTTTTGCAGCCAGTATGGATTCCAGCCAGGGTTTCATGAACCATTTTCTGTTCCTGGTCCATGTGCATCCTCTCAGGCTGTTTTCAGTACCACAGATCCTTGTTACATAGTAAGTTTGCAGACGACACAAAAATTGGTGAGGTGCAGATAGTGAAGAGGATTGTCAGATGTTACAGCAAGATATAAACTGATTCAAGTCTTGGGCAGAGAAATGGCAGATGGAGTTTAATCCGGACAAGTGTGAGGTAATGCACTTTGGAAGGTCCAATGCATGTAGGAATTACCCAGTAAATGGTAGAACTCATGCGAGTATTGACAGACAGAGAAATCTGGGCGTGAATGTCCACCGATCACTGACAGTGGCAACGCATGTGGATAAAGTGGTCAAGAAAGCATACAGCATGCTGGCCTTCATTGGTCGGGGCATTGAGTATGAAAATTGGCAAGTCATGTTGCAGTTGTTCAGGACCTTAGTTAGGTCACATTTGGAATATTGTGTACAATTCTTATTGCCACACTACCAGAAGGATGTTGATACTTTGGAGTGGGTACAGAAGCGGTTTACTGGGATGTTGCCTGGTATGGAGGGCATCAGCTATGAGGAAAGGTTAGATAAACTCGGTCTGTTCTCACTGGAATGACGGAGGGTGGGAGGCGACGTGATAGAGATCTACTCGATTATGAGTGGCATGGACAGGGTGGATAATCAAATACTCTATCCTAGGGTAGGAGAATGAAGTACTGCGGGGACATAGGTTTAAAGTGCGTGGGGAAAAGTTTAGAACAGATGTACGAGGCAAGTTTTTACACAGAGGGTGGTAAATTTATGGAACGCCCAGAACAGTTGGTGAATGGCTCCCACGTTCTGTGGAAGCCGTCGTCCAATCCTCAGATGCCGAATTTAATTTTCTCCATTTGGAGAGATTCTGAGAGGTCAGACAGCCAGTCTGCAGCTTTGGGTGGTGCTGCTGACCGCCAGCTTAACAGGATTCGATGATGGGCAATCAGGGAGGCAAAAGCAAGGGCGTCCGCCCTCCTCCCCATAAATAGATCTGGCTGGTCTGATACCCCGAAGACCGCCACTTTCGGGCATGGCTCCACCCTCATCCCCACCACTTTGGACATTGCCTCAAAGAAGGCTGTCCAGTACCCATCAAGTCTGGGGCTAGATCAGAACATGTGGGCATAGTTGGCCGGGCCTCCTTGGTATCACTCACATCTGCCCTCCACCTCCGGGAAGAACCTACTCATTCGAGTTCTTGTTAAGTGAGCTCTATGTACCACTTTCACTTGCGTCAGGTTGAGCCTTGCGCACGTGAAGGTGGAGTTTACCCTATGCAGTGCTTCGTTGCAGAGTCCCCACCTTATTTCAATCCCCAGGTCTTTCTCCCATTTCTTTCTTGTTGTGTCCAGTACGGTGTCGACCCTTTCTACCAGTCGTTCATACATGCCGCTAGTTTCCTTTATCAAGGATGTTTGCATCTTGCGTCCAGTAACTCTTCCAGTAATATCTGTCGTGGCGGTTGTGGGTACGTCCTTGTCGCCTTTCATCTAAAGTTTTTGAGTTGCAGGTGCCTTAGCTCGTTCCCCCTGGCAAGCTGGAATTTCTCCGTCAGTTCGTCCAGTGTTGCAATCTTGCCGTCCGTGTACAGGTCCCTGACTGTCAGTGTCCCTCCATCCTGTCCCCACTTTTTAAAGGTGGCGTTGGTCAGCGCTGGTGTGAACCTATGGTTGTTGCAGATGGGGGCTTTGTCCGACATTTTGGTCAGGCCAAATTGCTGCTGTAGTTGGTTCTGTTTGTGGCTAACAAACAAGCAGAAGAATAGCCAAGTAGCCAAGAATCAGGGGAAAGTAGCCAAGGCGTGAAATGGAGGGAAAGACCCAGGGGAGGGGGGGGTAACAGCTAAACCTAAGAGAAAAGAAAGGTGAACCACGGGAGAAGGGGGGTGGAGGGGGGCAGAATGGGAGGGGGGTGGGAAGAGGGAAGAAGGAGGAGACAGGGAACAATAGAGGGGAACCACAGAGGGAGGCGAGGCGAGGGAATGAAAGCCCGAAGGAGAGCATGGGAAACAACAACAAACTCGGCAAATACAGTAACAGAAAGTAAGAAAATACAGGAGAAAGATGGGATGAACGGCCGAAGCGGAGGTGAATGCGCAACAACAACGGCAACGAAAACCGTCCGGGAGAAGCAAGTAACAACAACAACACCAGATCAATTCTCGTATTGCCCTCTCTGTATTGGACACATAAGTACTGTAATTGTTTCTCTGGCACCCAAATATATGTATACCTCTTCAGCCCCCCCCCCCCCCTCACAAACATGCACCTACTTATTGTAATATTGCTAACTGTATAGAGTTGCTGATTTTGAGCTGGTGTACAATATCCTACCAGTTTAAAAAAAATATATATATATATATATTTCAATCTGTGTACATAACTGTAAATATACTATGTTCAAAAACCCAATAAAAAAACATTTGTAGAAAACAAAATATATGGAATGCACTGCCTGGGGAAGTGGTGGGAGCAGATATGATAGCATCATTTAAGGATGTCATGTGAGAGTACCTTTAAGCAATGAGTGTTTAAGGAATGTACCTTTAAGAAATGGGTGTTTATCAGTGATATCAGAGTGTGGGTGGAGCTGGGCTGTCTGTGAGCTTTTTACTTTCATTTTAGCCTGTTTGCTGCAGGGTGTGTTTTAGTTTTGTTTTCAGTGTTGGAGCTGAAGCCAGTCAAAGCAGGTGCACTGTTGTTCCCTCTGCCATGAAAAGACTATCTCTTGATCATTTGGTGAATTCAGTATCATAAATGTTCCCTGTAGTGAAAGTAAACCTAATGTGCTTCTATTAAAAGTTGTTTCTTTTGTCTTCAGGATGTTGTTTGGGAAGTTATTAATTATTACTTCTTGTTGTATTCTTTGGGGGTTGTTTTGAATTGATGGTTGCTGAGATGTTCACTGTATGTTTTAAAAAGGTTAACTTGAGTTCATAGAATAAACATTGTTTTGCTTTAAAAGATACTTTTCGATTTCTGCTGTACCACACCTGGAGAGTGGGCGTGTGCTCCCCGTACCACAATCTATTAAAAGTTGTGGGTCAGGTGAACTCCATGATACACTTTGGGGTTCTCTAAACCCTGGCCCATAACAAGGGGCATCTGGACAAATATATGAATAGGTTGGGAATGGAAGTATATGGACTCTGTAAGTGTATAGGGTTTTAGTTTAGGCAGGCACCATGGTCGTCGCAGGCATGGAGGGCCGAAGGGCCTATTACTGTGCTGTATTGTTATTTGTTCTTTGTTCTTTGTTCTTTGTACTGCACGGGGGAGGGGTGTGGAAAATCCGGAAACGGGATCTCGCAGGCAAGAATCTCATTTCCTGACTCTCGCAGGATTTTGGGCCCATTTAAGCTGACGGTGAATGCAGGCTCAAAATTTAGACAATTGTTTTTGAACAAGTGGAACAAAGCAACTGTAAGACACACACGCTGATACAGCACAACCGAGCATGATCAGCACCTATAGTGATAACAAGACAGCCCCTAAGGTTCCTGAGGGCTGTCATTGTATCACAGAATCATTTTGGTACAGGTTTGATTCTTTTATCTTTCATTTACGGTATCTGAGATGTTGTGTTTTCCGATACCTTGCGAATATTCATGGAGCCAATGACGGGTTTCCTTTTACGTGAGTGATTGAAATTAGGACACATTGTAATGTAGAGAGAGATGAATCTCCATGGCTTCACCTCTGATATTTCCTGTTCACGGCAATTTTGACTCACCATCTCTTTGGGCTGGAGTTGTGTGTGTCAATCTCTGGCATTATGTGAAATAGAGCAGCAGGTTCTCCCCAGCAGTGTCTGGCAGAGATATATCCCTTGATGAACATGAGGCTACTTGATTATCACACTTTGAGAGGTTGTTGTGTGTGAACTGGTCACTGCATTTCCTACATTACAACAGTGACTGCTGTTGCTCTTTTTAATGGAATACTATCCCACCAATAATGTTGCCAATTGACACCGGAGTAATGTTGCCAATTAATAAGGATGCTCTTTAGAGTCGCCAGGTATCAAATGATACCACCACAAGGCTTTACTGGATATCGATCAAACCGCCACATAACCAGTTAGTCAGTTCAAGTTCAAAGATGGTTTATTTACACACAAGGATTATTTCGACATGCAACACAAAACACTACAAGTTAAACTACACCTAACAACCTCAATAACCTACACTTAACTTCAGGGCAACCGGCTCTATGCAGATGGATAAGGCCTTTGTCCGGATCTTGTGTGGCTGGGTGGAAGAAGTGGCTCTGTTTCTGCTGGGCTCATCCGTCTGGTTGGTCTTGAACTTCTCTGTCTGGTTGTTATTGCTGCACTTGGGTTGGCATAGGCCGGATCCAAGAGAGACAGAAATCATGGCTGCATTGTCTTTTAGCTGGCTTGAGTTTTCCCACTGTCAATAAATTCCACAGGGCTCCACCCTCTGGGCCACTGTCAATAAATTCCTCAGGGCTCCACCCTCTGATTGGTCACAACCAATCAGGGGCTTCCGCAGCACTTTTGGGGTGGGCATCAGTGGCCAATCCTGGGAGGGCTCCGAGCAGGACCTCGGTGCCGCCTAGTCTGGAAGATGATGCGATGGACCTGATGGTCCCATTGTTATTTTACTTGCCTTGAATGGCCCATTTGTAGGTGTGAATTCCTGCATAATTCTGGGCTGCCGTTTGCAAAGATACAAGCTGCAGCTTGTCTGTGTCCCAAACCTGGCCAAAATTCCCATCATTCTTTGCAGGTGGCCATCTCAGATAGTTACACTGCACTTCAGAAGTAATTAGCTTACTCTGGAGTGGGACATCCTGAGGTTATGGATGAATAGAAATGCCCGTCCTTGTTATTTTTGGGGCCCCATCAGGTTATTGGCCATATTCCCTGCATATAATGATGCACAGGTACACTAGTTGAGGGCCTACTGCCTACCTAATTTATTTTTCCATTGACTTCACTGACCAATTCTGTAGCTGAATGGTGAATAGGCATAAAATATCTTGGGGGAGGCTGTGGAGCCTTTCAGAGCCTGCTGAGACATTTTAGTCAAATTAAAGATGATGTAATTGACATTTAAAAAAAATTGATTCAGCTACTAACCATTTACATCTATAATGAGTAAACAAGCAAATAACCTAGATTCTATTGTCTGGTAATGGGTGCAAGGCATCCCACACTTAAATGAACACTTCCATTACGGTAATTTAAAAAAAATCATGTTTCCAGCAGGTCATTTAGTGTAATTTATTTTACAAGCGTTTTTGAAAAACTTGAATGAAACACATAAAAGGCCTCAATATCTATAAGAAAGATACTGTGTTTATTAAGCACTATTCATGACCTTGGGACATTACAAAGTGCTTCACAGCCAGTAAGGTACTTTTTGAAGTGTAGTTCCTGTTGCAATATTCGGGTGCGACAATTACACAGAGAGCTCCCACAAACGATACTGCGATAGTAAGCAGATCATCTATTTCAGTGATTAGTTGGTTGAATGCAAAATATTGGACATGGCACTGAGGAAGACTCCTCCACCCTTTGAATCATTCCCTGGGATCTTTTCATCCACCTGGGAAGTCAGATGTGGCCTTAGTGTAATGACTCATTAAAAAAGTAGCACCTCCAACAGCAGCATTCTCTTAGTACCACCCTAAAGTACCACACTAGATCATGCTAAATTGCTCTTACATTGCCAAATCTAAAACTTTTCTTCAACTATTTTTTGGACAGTTTGAGTGGGATACTGTAGTGCCTGATACAGTACAGAGTCACATTTATATAGTGTTTGATTTCTGAGCTACATTGAATTAATTGAGATTTTCTGCAATATGCTTCAATGTATGTGTCCTTTCTTCTGATCACTGTCCAGTGAACTTTACTGGATTGTATGTGTTTATTAATGCCACCAGGGATCAAGCATTAATGCCCCTCACCTCACCTGCCAACACTTGCTAGTGGTTTCACACGCCACCATGGCTATTTTTGATGAGATTCTGGAAGCAGGGTAGCACTATTGCTTCACAGCGCCAGGGTCCCGGGTTCAATTCCCAGTTTGGGTCACTGTCCGTGCAGAGTCTGCACGTTCTCCCTGTGTCTGTGTGGGTTTCCTCCGTGTGCTCCGATTTCCTCCCACAAGTCCGAAAGACATGCTGTTGGGTACTTTGGACATTCTGAATTCTCCCTCCGTGTATCCGAACAGGCACCGGAATGTGGCGACTAGGGGATTTTCACAGTAACTTCAATGCAGAGTTAATGTAAGCCTACTTGTGACAATAAAGATTATTGAAGACAAGCAACACCTCTTTGAATTTTTACCCAAATTAGATTAACAGACTGATAGGAGAGAGAACTTAGCCGGAGAGAAAGACATTTTCAGGACTTGTGGAATCAAGAAATTGTCCTGTTTAACAATTGTTCATGTCTTTGGGTTTTTTTGTTTCCTGATATCCTTGTACTATCAAACTTCATTGTTTTACATCTGTAAATGCCAGTTTCAGGTAATAAAGTGGCCCATAAATAGCTTCAATGTGCACAATGGGTCTTGAGATGCAGCAAAATACAGGGGCAACTATGCAGATCCATCTGACTCAGAAGTCAATATTGGCTGGAATGCTATCTCTGCAGTCATTGAAAAATAGAAGTTTGTAGCACATTTGGCAAATTGAAATTCTGCTGGCTCCCTGAATCAGCTAGCTATTTAATCGCTTAACCCTTTCCGCATTCCCTTCAAATTGTTTTTCAAATATGTAGCCACTTTGCTTCGAAAAGCTATTGTAGATTCTCTGTCACCCTTCTTGCTGATAGGTTTTTCAATGGCCTAACAGTTGAGCTGTGCCTGAAGTTAGAGGGGTAGAATGTCATAGCTATTTGGTCCATCTTACTTCCAAGAGTTTGTCTGAAGGGACTCCTGGCCCCTTGTTGATAGATGATGGTCTGGATTCCCCATGTGGGAGGTGATTTTTTTCCCGCCGGAGCTGAATTGCACCAGTTTTATGGTCCCATTGGTAACAAAGAGAGTAAGTGCATTCCAATCACTCTTGTGTATGATTTCACTGCACTTATCTCTCTGAGATGTGGTCAATGTTTACAAACATTGGGGTTTCACCACTTAGGCCACTGAACCATGAAGGGATACGATGAATCAAAGCTGCAGATGGTTTTGAAAAACTGTCAGTTACAGGCCACTACTCGAAAGCCATGGATGGCTTGCAGCTAATGGTTCTGTGGGACCCAATTGCAGGCACAGCTGCTCTCCTTCCAGGAATGGACACGTGGAGCTGCAAGTTAAGTATTACAGCTACAAGGCTTCCCACTGCCCCCGTCTGGACTGCTGTCTAGCTTCCAGACAGAAGTTCTTTTTCTGGGGGGAGTATGGGGTCTTTGTGTGGGAGGGGATCTGTGGCGGGGCTCCTTTAGGCAGGGGTCCCTATGTGGGTCTCTATTATAGCAGACCCTGGGCAGGTCCCCATATTAAACTTCCTGTGGGGAGTTTCTCTATTACAGGGGTCCCAGGAGGGGGTTGCCCTATTACAGGGCCCCTTGTGGGGGATCTATTACAGAGGTTCCAGGTGGGAGGGGCTTGAAGGGTCTGGTAGAGATGGCATGGGTAGGCAGTGCATTTCTGGGGGAGGGGGTGGCCCATGGATGGACTCAGATTCTCTACGAGCAAGGCCCTGGCATGGTGGACCTCACGGTGGGCCAAGGTGTCCCCTTGACCCAGCGCGAGGTCCAACTCAACAGGGCCACACTGGTAGAGACCACAAGTGATCCACGCTCACGTGATTCCCAGCCATGGGGACCGGAGAATGGCAGAGGGCCGGAGAGTAGTGTGCTGGGCCTGCTAAATGGATGCAAATGGGTCATTAAGACCCATTTGTATTTATTTACATCCCCCTGCTAGCACACATCGTGGATTTCATTTATGCTGCCAGCGGGGGATTGCAGCATTACACTTGGGTCGGCGTTGGGCGCCGTTCCTGATTTTCCCCGATGCCCCATTCCCTGTCCCATCATGGAACGCAGTCTCGGGACGGACAATCCTACCCGATATCCCTCCTGTGCACCTTCTCAGCCAAGGCTTCCAGTGCAGTTTGGGTAAAGGTTGGATTCCCTGCAATCTTGTGCCATTCTTTGAACGTTTCCAGATCAAATTTCATCACTGAGAGTGGCTCAGGAGCATCTCTACTGACCAATTTGGTTGAGCCCTGAGGCTGTCTGCTAAAAAAAATCTACAAGACCTTGTCTGCACAAATCTACCTGTCAGCGATGCACCTGTCCATGATAATATTGATTGGAGATACCACTGTAAAGGGTTTGTGGAGATAACATCCCATCTTTGCATTGAGCATACCACCCCCCCCCCCCCCCCCCCCCTCCATGTTCTGGGTGCTGATATTTAGTCTGAAGTAAAAACCATCCATGGACTCCATCTAAACCTCCCGCTGCCTGGGTAAAGCGGGCAGCATAATCAAGGATCCCTCCCACCCGGCTTACTCACTTTTCCAACTTCTTCCATCGGGCAGGAGATACAGAAGACTGAGAACACGCACAAACAGACTCAAAAACAGCTTCTTCCCCACTGTCAGCAGACTCCTAAATGACCCTCTTATTGACTGACCTCATTAACACTACACCTTGTATGCTTCATCCGATGCCAATGCTTATGTAGTTACATTGTATATCTTGTGTTGCCCTATTATGTATTTTCTTGTATTTTCTTGAATTTTGTTTAATTCCCTTTTCTTCCCATGTACTGAATAATCTGTTGAGCTGCTTGCAGAAAAATACTTTTCACTGTACCTCGGTACACGTGACAATAAACAAATCCAATCCAATCCAACCTCACCACTATTCTTAGAATTTCCCCTATACCAAAAAAGGGTCAAGGTATTCTAAATGGTGAACAGGGATTCTCACTCCCTGACTCCTATGCAGACTTAGGTGGGGGCTATTTGGGTCAAACTAATGTTTCAAGTTATCCCCTGGCATAACCCATATCTTCATAGAAGAATTTTATCTACTTACCATTTAGTAGCTTACATACGGTTCCGGCTTGCTAAGTAGAGTAAAGTAAACTTTCTAATAATAATAATAACCACTCTTTCAGGTTATCAATTTAAACTTTACTTTATTTTCAAGTTAAAAAGATAAAAACTACTTTTACAGAAAGGTAAAAAGATCTTTTCTTGTTTGGACCAGTTGGAAGACTTTCAAGTCTATCTTGTCAATTGTGTTTCTTTAACTTTTGGTCTTCTGTTCGCTTCTCTGGGTTGCTCGGTCTTCAGACGCTGCCTGTCCCATCACCGAGGAAGAATTCTGCTTTTCTGCTCACTTTTCAGAGTTTTTATAGCAATTTGTGCAGACTGACCTTTACAACTGACTCCCTTCTGCTACTTGAGCCTGACAGTTGAAAGCTAGTTTGTACCGGTTAGAAGCGTGGCACCTTGGCAACAGCGCGGCTTCATTCCACCAGCTCTCCATTATTTACTTTGAACTTTTTCACTTTGCTTGACTTGTAATAAATTTGTCTGTGTCTTCGTCAGTACCCTTTCATATTTATGTATTTTTTAATGATTGCTTCAGTTTCAACCCGGGTCATCTTTGGGTCAAGCTAATGTCATGTCCAGGTTACCCCCCTTTGACTCTATCCTTATCTGGCTTAGCCATTTTCTGAAAAAGGTTTTTATGTCAAAATGGTGTATGTTATAGTGTAACTTTGTCATCTAATGCGTTTCTTTATTTGTAAATCAGTTGTCTCATCTTATTACTGGTGTCAGCAAGTTTTCACGCTGTACAATCAGCATCATGATCTCCTTTTTCATGTAAAATAAGTCTGTGATTGGACTTCCGGGGGCAGCTAGGAAGGAGTAAGTCGCACGTTTGGTGGCTCCCGCTCTGGTTGGACTTTTGGACCCTTCCCCCCAATTTTCTACCAGACTTGAACTGTAAAACTGAAGACAGAGGCAATTGTATACTGAATTCCCACATCGGTGCATGGAGAGAAGGAGTAGAAGTGCTCGGAAAGGCAGAAACAGAAAGACTGAGAAGGCTTGGGATGAAGCTGCAGCGGGAGACAGCATGGGGGAGGACCGGACCTCTGGCTTGTCGACCCAGCGGTCAACGGAGCAGCTGATGCAAGTTATTCAGGAAGGCTTTGCTAAGCAGAAATGAGACGGCTTGGACCCGATAAAAGAGTCGATTGAGTGGCTGGAGCTAAGATTGAGTGCCTAAGATCGGGTGATCCAGAAGGGGGAGAAGGCGCTGGCTGAGCAGGAGGAACATCAAACTGCAGTAGAGCTGGAGGTGGGGATGCTGAGAGACCAGCAGAAGAAGCTCCTGGAGAAGGTGGAGGACTTAGAGAATAGTTCGCGCCGGCAGAACTTGAGATTCGTTGGGCTCCCGGAGGGGTCCGAAGGAGCGGACGCTGGGGCATACATCGCAGATATGGTTGAAAGCTGCTGGGGGGTGGGGCATTCTCCCGACCCTTGGAGGTGGACAGGGCTCACAGAGCACTCGCGAGGAAGTCGTGAATGGGAGACCCCCCGAGGGCAATGGTGGCGAGATTCCACAGGTACTTGGATAAGGAGCGCATTCTACAGTGGGCCAAGCAGACACGGATCTGTAAGTGGGACAATAATATCCTGCGGGTTTACCAAGACCTGAGTGTGGAGGTGGCCAGGAGAAGAGCAGGCTTCAACCAAATTAGGTTGATCCTTTTTAAGAAAAAGGTGAAGTTCGGACTCTTGTATCCGGCCCATCTCTGGGTCATGTACGAGTTGCCTGAGTGCGCGCTGGACTTCGTGAAAAAGAAAGGACTGGTGATAGACTGAGAACTTTTGAACTTTGCTGCAACGTTCATGTTTATTTTGCTTTTTGTTTCTCTGTTCTATTAAAACAAAAGTTTCTCATTTTTTTGTTTTTTGGAAGCTGTTTGAAATGCCTTCTGTATTTATTTGGGACCTGTAGCAGAGCTGAGTGAATTAAGGTTTTCATTTGCACTGTTGGGGGATGGAGGTGTGCTTGTTTAGATTGTTGTGTTTTACTGTTGGGCAATTGTGTTGGAGTATGTTTGTACGAGTGGGGGGGGGGGGGGGGGGGGGGAGGGGGGGGAGGGAACAATAGGTGGGTGACTGTCCGGCACCAGTAATGGGGTCACCAAGCTGGCTGGGTGGGCTAGCTCACGGGAGTGCAGTGGGGGTGTGTGTATATGTTCAGTTTATCAAAGGGGTTGGGTTACAGAGTGTTGCTTTTGGGGGAGGGAGGAGTGGAAAATGTTCTGCTGACGAGGGAGGGACTTGGACTAAGGGACAGAGAGGAGGTTGGGGGTGGAGGCTGCCTGGGGGCGGTCCGGTGGCGACGCGGAGCATGGGCTGGAGGCGGGCCCAAAAAAAGGGGATGGCTGATCGGCGAAGGGAGTGGGGGGCAATGAACCCCCCCATCTCGGCTGATTACCTGGAATGTTCGAGGGTTAAATGGGCCAGTCAAGAGGGCACGTGTGTTAGTGCATCTTAGGGGACTGAAGGCGGACGTGGTAATGTTGCAGGAGACGCACCTTAGAGTAGCTGACCAGATTAGATTGAGGAAAGGCTGGGTCAGTCAGGTCTTTCACTCAGGACTAGATTCAAAGATAGAGGGATTCAATAAGAGGGTGGTGTTATAGGCGGGTAAAATAGTTTTGGATGTGGGAGGTTGGTACATTATGGTTAGTGGGAAACTGGAGGGGGTTCAGGTGGTATTAGTAAATGTGTATGCGCCAAATTGGGATGATGTGGAGTTTATAAAGAGGATGCTGGGGAAGATACCGGACCTGGACTCACACAGGTTAGTCATGGGAGGAGACTTCAACACAATTATTGACCCTGGCTTGGACCGGTCAAGCTCAAAAATGGGCAGGGTGCCAGCAATGGCCAAAGAACTAAAAGGGTTCATGGAGCAGATAGGGGGGGGGGGGGGGGGGCGCAGATTGGGGGGGGGGGGGGGGTGGGGTGCTGGATCATGGATTTGTGGGTAGCCGAGGTTGAAGGAGTTCTCCTTCTACTCCCACGTGCATAAAATGCACTCCCGGATTGATTTCTTAATTTTGAGCAGGGCCTTACTGGCTGGGGGTGGTGGACACAGGGTACTCGGTGATCACAATCACAGACCATGCTCTGCACTGGGTTGACCTGCAGGTTCGTAAAGACAGTAACCAGCGCCTGCACTGGTGGTTAGATGTGGGGCTGACGAAGAGGTGTCCGAGCGGCTGAGGAAATGTAATGAGAACTACCTGCAGGACAACGACACGGGGGAAATTTCAGCAGTGATGGCCTGGGAAGCACTGAAGGCGGTGATCAGAGTGGAGCTGATCTCAGTATGTGCCCATAGGGAGAAGGTGGACAGGGCAGAGACGGACCGACCGGTAAAGGAGATACTACAGATCGATAGGAGGTATGCGGAGACCCCAGAGGCAGGGCTTTAAGGAATGGCGGGGGCTGCAGGCGGAGTTCGGCTTGTTAACCACAGGGAGGGCGGTGGAGCAGCTGAGAAAGGCGAGGGGGGCGATCTAGGAGCATGGAGAGAAGGCCAGCAGAATGCTTGCACAGCAGCTTAGAAAGAGGGAGGCAGCCAGGGAGATAGGGAAAGTAAATGACGGAGATAGGAACCTAGTTGGAGATTCAGCAGGGGTGAATAAGGCGTTTAGGGATTTCTACAGTCGGCTGTATAGGTCGGAACCCCCTACGGGGTCGGAGGGGATGAGGGGATGACTTGTTGGGGGGGCTGAATTTCCCAAAGGTGGACGGGGAGCTGGTAGAAGGGCTGGGGGCTCCGATCGGGATGGAAGAGATAGTGGAGGGTCTGAAAGCCATGCAGGCAGGTAAAGCTCAGGGGCCGGACGGATACCCAATGGAGTTTTATAAAAAGTTCTCTGGGATATCGGGGTCGGTTTGTTGAGGATGTTCAATGAGGCAAGGGAGAGAGGGGTACTTTCCCGACGATGTCACAGGCCACGATTTCACTGATTCTGAAGCGAGACAAGCACCCGGAGCTGTGTGGGTCCTACAGGCCGATATCTGTGTTGAATTTGGCCGCCAAACTGCGGGCCAAAATTTTGTCCTCCAGGATTGAGTATTGTGTTCTGGACGTTATTGGGGAGGACCAGACGGGGTTTGTTAAGGGTGATGTGTTGGGCAGGCTCGATCGCTGTGGACTGCACTTGATGCAGTGTAGCGAGAGACAGACCTCCAACACTTGATAAGATGCAACAGGATTTTATTTAATGTCTTAACTATTATACATGTTCAACTGTGGGTTGACACTATGCTGACTTGACTGGAGGCCTAGTGCTAGCCTGACCAGACTTTCTAGCTACCGCATGGTGTTTGCACTGGCTAGCTCAGTGGCTGGGTCCAGAGAGAGCCGGAAACCTTGTGCCCTCTAGCTTTATAGTGGTAGTGTCCTGTCTGGTGATTGGCTGCTCTGTTCTGTGTGCTTACTGGTCATCCTGTGTGTCAATCACTGCCTGTCTGCACTCCATTATATACATAGATGTATATTATGACAAAGGGTAGGCAGTTGGTGGCCAATGTAAGAAGGTTGTTAAATGTGATCATGATGTCACCAGAAGGTGGGGAGGTGGAGGTAGTGATCGCAATGGATGCAGAAAAGGCTTTTGATCGAGTCGAATGGGATTATTTGTGGGAGGTAGTGGGATGGTTTGGATTTGCAGAGTTTTAATGACTGGGTTAGCTTGCTATGTCAGGCTCCTGTGGTGTTTACGGATGAATAAGACAACATTGGACTTTCAGACTGCACCGGGGATGCCCCCTCTCCCCACTGTTCGCGCTAGCTACAGAGCCGTTGGCAATTGCTCTGAGAGCCTCAAGGGGCTGGAGGGGGGTGGTCTGGGGTGGGGGGGAGGGGGGGGTAGGGGGGGGAACACAGAGTCCCGCACTATGCAGATGACCTGCTTCTGTATGTATTGGACCCATTAGAGGGGATGGAAGAAATCATGAGGATTCTGGGGGAATTTGGCGGGTTTTCAGGGTATAGTATGAGAAAAGTGAGATGTTTGCAGTCCAGGCGAAGGGACAGGAGAGTGATTTGGGGAGCTGCCGTTTAGATTAGTAGGGAGAAGCTTTAGGTACCTAGGCATTCAAGTGGCGTGGGAATGGGACTGGCTGCATAAATTAAATCTGACCCGGCAAGTAGACCAAATGAAGGACGATTTTCGGAGATGGGACACGCTCCCGTTGTCATTAGCTGGGAGGGTGCAGACGGTGATGATGACGGCCCTCCCCAGATTCCTGTTCATGTTTCAATGTCACCCCATCTTTAGTCCGCGGTCCTTTTTTAAACGGGTCAACAAAGTGATCTCTGGCGGGCAAGACCCCATGGGTAAGGAAGGTAATGCTTGGGCAAGGTCAGGGAGATCTGTCATAATCACCGGTTTGCCCCGGGACGTATGTATGGGGGGTTCCGGATATGGCGGAGAGCAGGGATTGTGAGGATGGGGGATATGTTTATAGAGGGGAGCTTTCCGAGTATGAGGGTGCTGGAGGAGAAGTTTGGGCTGGCGAGGGGAAACAAATTCACGTATTTGCAGAGGCGGTACTACCAGTATAAGCAGGTGTCAACCTTCCCGCTCCTACCGCTAAGGGGAATTCAGGACAGGGTAGTTTCCAGAGGGTGGGTCGGAGAAGGGAGCGTCTCAGGCATTTACAAGGAACGTATGGGGTCAGAGGAGACGCAGACCGAGGAGCTGAAGCGCAAGCGGGAGGAGGAGCTGGGAGGAGAGATAGAGGATGGTCTATAGGTGGACGCGTTGAGTAGAGTCAACGCGTCCACAACATGTGCCAGGCTCAGCCTGATACAATTTAAGGTTGTTCACTGGGCTCATATGACAGCAGCCCAGATGAGCAGATTCTTTGGGGTGGAAGACAGGTATGCAAAATGTGCGGGAGGACCAGCGAACCATGTCCACATCTTCTGGGCATGTGCGAAGTTTAGGGGATTTTGGCAGGGATTTGCAGATGTCATGTCCACGGTGTTAAAAACAACGGTGGTGCTGAGTCCAGCTGTGGCGATTTTCAGGGTGTCGGAAGATCCGGGAATCCAGGAGGAGAAAGAGGCAGATGTTCTGGCCTTGCTTCCCTGGTAGCCCGGAGGTGGATACTATTAGCTTGGAGGGACTCAAAGCCCCCGAAGTCGGAGACCTGGCTTTCTGACGTGGCTAGCTTTCTCTGTTTGGAGAAAATCAAGTTCGCCTTGAGAGGGTCAATGTTAGGGTTCGCCCGGAGGTGGCAACCATTCATCGAGTTCTTCGTGGAAAATTAAACATCAGCAGAGGGGGGTGGGGGGGCGGTTAGTTTAGCTTAGAGTAAGGGGTTAATAAAGGTGGGACCTGTAAGGGAGGGAGACGGCTTTTGCACTATGTTTATAGTTTCATGTACATTATTTATTGTGTTGTTGTTATAATACCAAAAAATAACTCAATAAAATGCTTATTAAAAAAAAATAAGTCTGTGATTATTAATGCAGATTTTTAGTGATACTAATGCACAATTGTTAATTGTAAAGTTAATTGTAGGTGGAGGTGGTGGGTGCTAGGCTGAGGGTTTGTCTAGGGTGCCTCATGCTCTTGCACCAGCTCTGCCAATGAGCACCACATTGTTGGAGTCAAATCTTAGCCCTGGCTGCAAAATATAATCATTTATATGAGTTAGCAACACAACGTTTTTCCACTACTTACGTGGGAACAATGCGCTCAAGTTGATTTCGCATAGTTTTGGGTCTTATAAAATTTGGAAGCCATGAAATCAACAAGAACAGAGTTTCTGACCTTGAAATGGGATTGAGTCACATTTGTACTCCATGATCAAATTATCCTATGTTCACTAACAACACTTCACCTGAAGACGACACTTGATCTTAACTTTCTGTAATGGCAGTATGCAGATTTAGTACTGCAGTATGCTTTTTGTTGGCATTTGGGCTGTCCCTGGAAAAATCAACTGGAACTTGGCTATTGGAAAATTGGAAATTGGCAATATTGAAACTGTTTACACAACATTCCAATAACACTTTGTAGTCCATGAAAATATTACTATCAATGCCTATCAAATTACTATCAAAGAGTGTGTTGCACAAATGAAGATGTTCTTCAGCTTATGAAGCAACTGACAAGCCAAGTCATACTTAGCCTCGGGCACTTGAAACTTGAGAAATAATGCCCTGACTGGTTTCCACAGAGCCGGTTTTTCCAAATTCTTTCTTGTGACTCGTCCTCATAGTTTCCATAATTTTCCCTTGTCTGGCCGAGAACAATTTCTGCAGTGCTTTTGATTAACACATGCACGGCAGCAAAATTATTTTGTTTGATTTTACCTTGAAAGGCTTCTCGGTGTTATATGTACTTAAAAAGTCTGACACTAATGGAAAGGCGACAAGAGATTGGGCAGACAATGGCCCTGAATTTGCTGGAATGGGACTTTTTCATGATGTGTCTGTTGGGGGAAATGAATAGGTTTAGTAAAAGTTAAAGTAAGGGCACATGCTAGTCACATGCTTATACCCCAATGAACCTTACACACCCTAAGGTCTTAGTTGTTTACTCTTAGAAGGACAGACATTGAGTCAGAACAGATCAAGTGCAGTCTCTGGGAGGAAGGGAAAGACAGATAGTCTCTAGCTTGGAGAAGATAACCGTGCTTTGAGTGAAAGGTTTGATAATAAACCTATATGTCGACAAGGTTGGAAATTAAACAGTGGGGGAAGTTCTCCCCCTCCACCCTGGGTGGGAGAATCGCGGGGGCGCCGGGCGAGTCCCGCCATGCCGCCCCGGCACCCGCACGTGATTCTCCCACCCCCCCCCAAAACGCCATGCCGAGATTTACGGCAGGCAGCTCGGAGAATCGCCGCTCGCTGTTTGTAACGGGCAAGTGGCGAATCTCCAGCCTGGATGGGCCGAGGGGCCTGCCCAATATGACGGGTTCATGCCGGCGCCAACCACACCTGGTCGTTGCCGGCGTGAACGGCGGGCGAATGCTGTGCCCTGTCCGGGGGGTGGGGGGTGTGAGAGAGGATCGAGCACCGGGGGGGCGCTCAGAAGGGGTCTGGCCCGCGATCGGTGCTCACCGATCGGTGTACCGGCATCTCTGAAGGACGCACTCCTTTCCTCCGCCGCCCCGCAAGATCATTCCTCCATTTCTTGCGAGGCGCCCGCGGGGAGGACGGCAACCGTGCATGCGCGGGTGACGTCATTTACGCGGTGCCGCTTTTACGCAGTGCCAAGGCCCGGCGTGCGTAAATAACGTGGCGCCGCTCCTAGCCCCCCGGGGGTGGGAGAATAGGGGGTGAGGAGCGGCCTCCGACGCCGGAGTGAAACACTCCAGTTTTCACTCCGGCGCCGGCATTTAGTCCCCCGTTGGGAGAATCCCGCCCAGTGTTCTGTGGATGTGATGCTACACCACCTTTGGTAAGTGCACGGTCAATTCCAGCCCACATGCCCCAGAGTCACAACACAAGTGATCAACCAATAATTCTTATTAAAAATCCCGAAGTCTTTGGCCCTTGGCTGCCCAATAATTTCAGTCACCAGGTTTGGAAGTTGAAACACAATTATTATTTATTTACACCAAGAACTATCATGAAATATGCAGTAAATACAACTGGATAACAACAAGCTAATACCTACTACTCCCTTTAATTATCCCATCCTCTGCCCACACACACACAAGACAGACAAACACAGAGGGGTGTGTAAAAATAAGGGTAGCATGGTGGCACAGTGGTTAGCACAGTTACTTCACTGTTCCAGGGTCCCAGGTTCGATTCCCGGCTTGAGTCACTGTCTGTGCGGAGTCTGCACGTTCTCCCCATGTTTGCGTGGGTCTCCTCCTGATGCTCCGGTTTCCTCCTACAGTCCAAAGATGTGCAGGTTAGGTGGATTGACCATGCTAAATTGCCCTTTGTGTCTAAAAAGGATAAGAGGGATTCTTGGGTTTTGGGGATAGGGTGGAAGTGAGGGCTTAAATGAGTCAGTGCACTCAATGGGCCGAATGGCCTCCTTCTGCACTGTATGTTCTATGTTTTACACACTTTCCTCACAGCATGCTTTATTGGTCAAAGCCTCTGGTTTACAGCTGGTAATGGTCTTCCTTGCAGAGTCATTCATTCAGGGCCCCAGCAGATGAGAAAACACAGCACTTACAGGCAGCAGGCATTCAGGAGAGAAGGTTTATTTCTTATCAAACTGGGCCTTCAGCTGAAGGCCTATATCTTTCTGTAGAAACACTTTATTTCACATCAAACCTTGCTTTCAGCTCGTGGTTTGACTTGTGGCCTTTGCAGTATCAAGAGAATGGCACCCAGACTTGCTGGAGAGAGAGTCATCCCTCACAGTGGCCTTCTGTGGAGGTTTAGTTAGATGTTTTCTGGAGAGTTAATTAGATCCCTCCATCCAGGCTGCAGAATCAAAAGTGAAACTAAAATGGAACCTCATGACTCTGAAAACATTCCAGTGGGATGATATCCAATCACCACTTGTTACCGGACAGAGCACAGTCTTTTGGGTTCATTCATTAGCCACCAGCCAAATCAATTAAACCGAGTAATCATCATTGACACTGGCCAGTCTACAGTCACCAATCTAAAAGAGCACAGCCTTCCAAATTTCCTCTGTTTGAATTAAAGACGCAGGCCACTGCTTCCTTCTACTTGAATTAAAGACACATGTCCATAAATCATCCACAGATGAAAGATGTAATGGCAAAAAGAAAAGAAAGGGGAAAAAAGGGAATGATCAGGAAAAAGCAGGAAGAACCCTTAGAGTGATTAACAGTGTATAAAACTAGTGGAAATCTGTAACGTGGCAGAGTGCTGTTTCAGGGGTCTCTTTGAGATAGTGCTCTCCCTGCATGCTTGAATCTTGAATAAACAATCATAATCTGTACCTGAGTGCCTGTGGTTAGTTTGAAGAAGTTCACCAAAACTGTATCCATTAGTTAGACTTTGCCCTCAACCTCAGTTTGAAAATGTTTTGTGAGACAAGTTGAAGGAAGTACAACCTGATAACATACAGGGGCAACAGGGCATCTGAGGCCTTGGTGAATGTCAGGACCCATAGTTTTTAACCAATTGAATTTAAGAATGAAGAAATAAATAGAAGAATGATAGAATAGGAATTGAGGTAAATAAGACTTCAATCAGTTGCAGAAGGTCAAATAGGGAGAAAGATAGAGGGTGTTATTTTGGTGAAAAAGTGAAAATGAGTGTTCAGTCAAAGCTGTACTGACAAGACATGTCCATTGAAAAGTTTTGTTTAAGCACACAATTTTAATGGTGATTGTCATAACTTGGACTTGCCTTGTGAAGCTAAAGTAGATATTTGTACATTTTTCTCTCAAATGTTGATCAGGTGAAATTTCTAGACGCAGTATGTGTGGGCTCAGACAGCTTTATAACATAGCGTGTGCCCACACTGGGTCCTGGCCCCGCTGGCAGTGTAACGTCACGCCGGCACATCTCAATGCTAGTTTTCAAAGATCAGCCATGGATGCAGGGAGGTATGTATAGATCCCCGATGGTGAGGGACATTATCGCACAGTGCCTGGCACTGCCCCTGACGCCCATGTATTGCCACCCAGCATTGTGACGTTGTGGGGAGGGGGGGGGGGGGGAGAGCAGTACCAGTGTGGGGGGTGGGGAGGTGGGGGTGTGTGAGGGGTGCCCCACTGTTGGCAGGGTGGGGACAGTGGTATGTTTGTTCGGGCCACCCTGATGTGTGCGTGGTCTTTGGGAGGGGAGGGATGTGAAGGGGTTCCTTGATCATTGCAAGGTGAGTCGGGGGGGGGGGGGGGGGGGGGAAACGGACTGCATATGCGGATAAGGGGTGTTGCCCTTGTCCACTGGAGGAGCTCCGAACTTTTTGCGGGAGTCCCAATCTCTATCTGGGAAAGGTGGGGGTGGGGGGTCTTTAATGTGACTTTGTGATCGGGGCTCCCTAGAATCCTGGCTTTTCCGGCATGTTTGGGCCCTGTCCCCCGTCCAGCTGGCGGTGTGATCCTCACCAGGACTTTGGAATTGTACAGTGCTGTTTAATCAGGTAAGAAAAGGCATCGGTGAAGACAGCTTTTCTCGCCTGATCCAGCACTTTGCAATTTTGGGAACGTTCCACCTGTCATAACTTGCTCAATTCTCCATTTCTCAGCTCGATTGGATATAATTCTTTCTTCTCCTGAATCTAAAATCCCAAGAAGCATTTCATAGAATCCCTACAATGCAGAAGGAGGCCATTCGGCCCATCATGGCTGCACCATTCGGCCCATCATGGCTGCATCAACCTCTGAAGGAGCCCCCCACATAGTGCCCCCCCCCCCCTCCCCAGCCCGATCCTTGTAACCTGCAGATCTTTGAACACTAAGGGGCAATTTAGCGTGGCCAATCCACTTAATGATGGCTACCTTAGTGATGCATTTCCAATATAAAAAAGGTCAAAGTAAAACCAGAAATAAGGTTCAATATAACTTTCAACATGGGCTATTAAAAAATCTGAACCTTTGTTTTATAATTCAGAGTTTGATTGCACATAAAACCACTGTGCTGAACTTTACCAGCCAATAGCAGGAAGGCGGGAAGAAATTCATCTTTGTCTTAAATGGAAGGGCCCTAATTTTCAGATACCTGAAAAAGCCATTCGATGGGTCCTTGACAATTTAAACGGAAATATTTAGGAAGTAGTTTGCCACCATGGCAAAAGTCCTACCACTGGGACCATAAGCAGGAGCTGACGCTGTTGATAGATGCTATGAGGATAGATGGATAACCTTTCACTTCCTTGGGAATCACATTACAGGAGGTTCAGCCGCCCTCTGGGCGGCCAATTACAGATAACCCCACCCCCACTAGCATGACCTTGAAGCCTGCTAGTGGTTTCCTATGAAATGGCCTCCTTCAGAAAGAAATTTAAGGAGGAAATGGATAGATTTGTAGACTGTAAAGGTGTCAACAGATATGGGGCGAGCGTAGGAGTCTGGCATTGAGATAGAGGATCAGCCATGATCATAATGAATAGCGGGTCAGGCTCGAATGGCCTACTGCTGCTCTTATTTTCGATGTTGCTATGTTTCCAATGGCCACTCCATGGCCAAGGAAGACCCACTCAGCAATGGCCAACGCCTATTGCGCTTTGCTGTCCTATTTTCCAGGGCCTCCTCCCACCCTCGGATTGGCAGTTCAAAACAAACCTCTGTCTCGATGACGTGGCAGCATTGTGGCATCCCTCCTTCACGCTGAAGCCTCAGCTGTGCCTCCTGTAATGGTGGCACTGTTGATGCTGAGGTGTTGCTGGTATTCTAATTGGGCTGACAGCTCTGGAAGGCGAGCTGTCACCCAGGTGCCAGCAACATGCCACCCCAGGGTCCTGACGCCCGCCGGCACAGAGTCAGCTCCTGCTTATGGTCCCGGTGGTAGGACTTTTGCCATGGTGGCAAAATCTTTCCAAATATTTCCGTTTCAATTGCCAAGGACCAATCGAACAGCTTTTCCAGTTGTCTGAAAATAAGGGTACTTCAATTTAAGAAGAAAATGAATTTCCTCTCGAAGGATTTTTTGCGTTTAGAATTCACTATGCAGGAGAACATTGGAGGGTGGGTCATTGGATTCAAGGCTGAGTATTTGATCTACAAGGGAATCAAAGGTTGTGGATCGCAAGAGTAAAAGTGTAATTGAAGCCACAATATAATCAGCCATGATCTTACTGAATGGAGGAGCAGGCTCAAGGAGATGGCCTTTTGCTGTTAATCTTTCCGATGTTCGTCAGAGAGACGGATTAAGTGAATCGAGCAGCGCATTGGTCATTCTGTCTTAGACTCTCAGGTTTGTTGAAGCTGGACTAATGTATATAATGCTCCTGCAGTCCTTCAGAATCACTAAATTATGACTTTAAATTAAAAGTCTGTTCTTGAGGTTAATAATAACCCACAAAATGAATTTTCTTAGTGGAAAATTGAAATATTTGTTGCAAAATTTATAAAATTAAAATAACTAAAAACAACCCAATCTTTAAATGTAGAAAACATTGCTCAGTATCTTGCACCTTTCTTGCACTGAATAAGTCCTAGAGATGAAACACAATTAGACACAGATGTATTGCAGTATTTTTTGTTTATTTCAGTGCAAAGGGAATGTACAGAAAATAAATATTTGCAGTTTAATTACTTATTCATGTTCTTCTTAAAAAAATTTATTGGCATTTTCAATTATACACAGTGACACTTTACGTTCAGTATTTACAGCACATGCGGTTCTTATATAAATATAAGCGTTTTGGCGTTTACTTATTCATGTTCAATAGAACATACAATTCAACAGCTTACACATCAATGAGTAAGGTAAAAGTATGCCGAGTTTCATAAACTGTATAACTGTAGAGTACATAGATACTATGCAGCAAGGTTTTAAGTGATAAATGGAGCTGACACAGCTGCTATAACTTCTTAAGATGGCAGCTCAGTCTTGATGTGACATTTCTTCCAGCTTTTTGCTGTTAAGACAAAAGGAAGATCAAATAAGTTCCAAATAACCAAACTCCTGGCAAAAAAAATGCACTAAGAATGTAGCCAGTCATTTTCTGACACCTGGAAAACATGACAAGGAGCTTGTTCATATTTTACTATGACCAAGGAAATAAAGTGGCATTTGTATTAAAATTCACATTCAAAGGTGGGATTCTGGATGCCTCCCTTAAATCGTCTTGGCAACATAGAGAATAGGAGCAGGAGGAGGCTGTTCGGACTTTCCAGCCTACTCTGTCATTCATTATGATCATGGCTGATCATCAAGTTGAATCCCCTGATCCAGCCTCCCCCCCCCCCCCCCCCCCCCCACCCCTCCCCCCATATCCCTTGATTCTTTAGCACCCAAGAAAACACAATGTTTTGGCCTCAACTACTTTCTGCGGTAGTGCCTTCTACAGATTCATTACTCTCTGGGTGAAGACATTTCTCCTCACCTCTAAAATATCTTCCTCAAACTATGACCCCTAGTTTTGGACTCCCCAGCCTTTCTATCTGAATCTACCCTGTCTAATCCTGTTAGAATGTTAGAAGTTTTATACTTTGTTGTTTCACTTAATAAAATGTCAGAATAAAACACCATAGTTTTTTTTTTCAGTGTCAGTGCAGGGAATGTTCTCTCTCACCTCAAAAAATGCAGTACTCTTTTCACCCATCTACTCTCGGGGTTTGTGCACACTGCCCGTCCTTTAACCGTGTAGAGTCTGTGAAAGATTTCAAAAGAATTTTCAATGAAGAGAACATGGCAAAGTAAAATGTCAACTTGCAATCGGAGGCTGGATGTCAAGTTCCAATACTTACATGACTGCATCGATGTCACATATTTCATTTGAATGTTGTTCCACATAGCCAACGATGGAACTGGGAGGCAACCGGCCACGTGAATAACGGAGACAGCAGTCGCCAAATCCATCTAGGAGGGGAAGCAACAAAAAAAAAGGACGTTGATTAAAAAGAAGGGCGCACCTACACTGATTTCAATCGTTTACAAACTGGCCGAGCTGCCCGTCATGGGGTTAAACGGTCATCGTGAAACTTACCTGCTGACACAGGGGCACTAAACATGCTCAGCATTGTCAGCGAGAGCAGAGCCACCAGCAAACATTTCTTGAGGGTATTCATCGCTGCTTATCGGTCTCTTTCCCCAGATATCTCTCTTTTTTCTTCTCTCGAACTTGTTGTTGGGTCAACAGCTGAGATCGGATGTGCCTCTAGGTACCTGCCAGTCAGTTTATATACAGACGACCTGATCAAGGAAGTGCAGCCTAGTTCCCCTCTGGGTTTTCCATTCTTACCTTTTTTGATCAACAGTCCATGATGTAATCGGCTTGTGCATCTATAAATAGATCTCCGATTTCACAATCCACCCCATCTAGGAGTTCAGAATTAATTTAAAGTATTCAATATTTTGCCTCCTAACTTGTTTCTGCTTTGATTCTTGAATTTAAAGCCACAATACGCTGACATTAACGAGAATGGCAATTCCAAACTAGCCAATTCCGTTGCATGAATTGTGAGTCAGGCTTTAAACTAAGGGCAGAGTACAAAACAACTCAATCAATGCGAATATGCTTAATATTTATGAGCAAATGCAGAATGATCAATACTTAAAAACAGACCCGATTAATCAGGGATACAATGCAAAGCGTCTTGAAGGAGTGTTGTAGCAGCCATCTTAGAGCTGTAGGTTGCACGTCAGTGTCGTGAGGGAGTGTTGTGTCATTGTATATTAACTGTATTTAATTGCATGCAAGTATTAAATACTTGCAACAATTAAATATAATTAATATTAAAGGAAGGGTCATTTAGCTCAGTTGGCTGGATGGTTGGTAGGTGATGTGGAGTTGATGGCAATACTGCAAGTCCAATTCCCATACCAGGGCTGAGGTTATTCATGTAGTCCATACCATCTCAACCTTGCCCCTCGCCTGAGGTGTGGTGATCCTCAGGTTAAATCAGTGCCAGTCAGCTCTCCCCTCAAAGGGGAAAGCAGCCGGTGGTCATAGCTGGTGGAATTTAAATTCAATTAGTTAATCTGGAATCTAAAACTAGTCTTGGTAATGAATGGATTGCATAAAAATCCATCCGGCCCTTTAGGGAAGACGATCTGCAATCCTTACCCAACCTGACCTATGTGTGATACCAAGCCCATAGCCAAGTGATGGCTGCTAACTGACCCCTGAAATGGCCGAGCAAGCCCACTCAAGTTTAAGAAAATTAGGGATAGGTCACAAATACCGGCCTTGTCGGTGATGCCCACATCCCATGAGAGAATACAAAATACACAAATTGTGTGGTTATTACGGGGGTTGTGGCACTCATATTAAAAAGAAGAAAAGTAAATTTTGATGAGATCATGTTTGAAGGAAATATCTAGGACAGGAAAGCACTGTATGTTAATTCTGTTAAAACTGAGAAGGGCTGCTCCCATTACTTATTATGATTACGGGTGGAATGTTTCTATTCTGTAACCTAACCCCACACCCAATTCTTTACTGTTCCATTTGTTCTCTCCTTTGCCGTAACTTGATAATTCCCCTTACGAATAAGAAAAACTTTGACCTTGTTCAAAAACATTGTGTATAGATAAGCTCAGAGCTACAGGCCAGTCAGTTTAACTTTGGTAGGAGAGAAACTTCGAGAAACAATGATTTGGGACAAAATTAATAATAAAATGGGCAAATGCAGATTAATTATGGAAAGCCAGCATGGTGTTTTAAGGGCAAATCATGTTTAACAAGCATGCTGTGTTTTTTTTAAGAGGTAAACAGAGATGTTTGATGAGAATAGTGCTGTTGACGTGGCGTACATAGACTCCAAAAGGCATTTGATACAATGCCGCACAATGGACTTGTGAGCAAAATTATAGTTCACAGAATAAAAGGGACTGTAGTAACATGGATCACAATCAACTAAGACAGGAACCAACGAGTAGATTGTTTTAGTATTGGAGAAAGGTCTGTAGTGGAGTTCCTGAGGGTCAGTGTTGGGACTCTTGCTCTTGTTGATATATATTCATGACCTAGATCAGATGTACAGGGCACAATTTCAAAATTTGCAAATGTTTGAACTTGGAAACATTGTGAACTGTGACGAGGATAGTACAAAACTTTGAAAGGGCATTAAGTTGGTGTAATGGGTGGACAGGCAGCCGATGAAGTTGATGCAGAGAAGTGTGAAATTACTCATTTTGGTAGGAAGAATAGGACAAGACAATGTAAAATAAAGTGTACAATTCTAAAGGGGGTGCGGAGGCAGAGGGACCTTGGTGTATATGTGCATAAGTCATTGAAGGTAGAAGGACAGGTTGAGAGCGCGGTTAATGAAGCATACAGTACTCTAGGCTTTATTAACAGTGCCATAGAGTACAAGAGAAAAAAGGTTATGTTAAACTTGTATTAAACGCTGGTTTG
This sequence comes from Scyliorhinus canicula, assembly GCF_902713615.1. Lineage (NCBI taxonomy): Eukaryota > Metazoa > Chordata > Chondrichthyes > Carcharhiniformes > Scyliorhinidae > Scyliorhinus > Scyliorhinus canicula. The sequence continues at coordinate 78,005,777 of NC_052158.1, read as the reverse complement.
GCCTCAGCTGGAGTACTGTGTCCACTGAGTGTCGCACTTTAGGAAAGAGGGCAAGGCATGAGAGAAAGTGCAGAATAGATTCACAAGAATGGTTTTCCTTTGAGGCCTGCAGGCTGAGAGGAGATTTGACTGAAGAATTTAAAATCATGAAGAATCTGGGCAGAGTAGATAAGGAAAAACTGTTCCCAATGTTGGAAGGATTGGAATTTTTAGCCTGTGAGATGCTGCCGGGTGGGTCACGGGGGAGGGATGGAGACAGTGGGTGGATTGGGAAGCTTCATAAACACCCGTGTAGGGCTCAAGTCCTCAGTGTGAAGCTAAGATACGGCATTTGAACTGGCAAAAGCTTCTCGGACTTTTCCCCAAGACAGGCCGAATTGTACTGAGCAGGAAGATGCAAGTTTAGATCTATAGATTTTTCTGTATTAGTTCACACTGCTTCCTAATTGAGTCCAATGTCTTAAATACACTCAGGACAAAAATAAAATCAACTGGTATTCTGCTGCAACATGCCCCTGCCAGGAATTTGTATGAAGATAAGACCGAGCTTCACTGTCACCGTTGTAATGATCCAAACAATTCTTATGCTTGCTTCTGATGGTTGCTTGCTGCGTGTTCAGGTTAACATGAAGATTGGCCACTTAGGCAACACACGTGAACCTGTAGCGAACACCTCTGGACCTCCATACCTGTCCCAGTTTTGAAATAAATCTTTGAAACTAAAACAGGAAAACAATATACAAGTCCATTCAAAACAAAACATGTCAGAAATTAAATATATCAAATGAAGTATCATAAAATCTAAGGCCAGTACTGATGCAATGCCAAATTCTAAGAGAGATTGTAACAAGATGTATTTCAAAATCTCCACCTTCAACATACTCCCTTTTCCCTAAAGCTCTAATGAATGCTGTCTTCTGTTATTGGTCAGGAAATGATGCCGATATAATGAAAGAACATTAAGAGTAAAAGGCCTGAGGTAAAAATGACTGCTTGAAATAAGAAGTGTCTGACAGCAAATTACGCATTTATACAATGTCCTTTGTGACCTCAGAACTTCCAACCACTTTAGAGTAATGAAGTACGTTTGAAGTGATGTTGTAATGTCATATATTCAGCTGTCACACCAAGTGCAGTAGAGAGTTGAATGGATGGAAGGTGTGGGTAGGAGTTGCCTGTGTCCCAACTACAGTGAAATCATCAGTATGTTTATTATAAAGATATTTAATCTTTCATTAAAAATGGAGGGTCATCAATGCATTTTACCCGCTGGTTTCCTGTCTGTATGAATACATCAGTGTGATGGGCTGCCTACCCCGTTTGATGACATCCCTGTTCCTACATGCCTAGAGATTCATCCATAATTGATGCCAGATTCAAACGATTATTGACGCCAAGCAACGTCAATTCACCAATGGCTGCAAAATCCAGGCCTTTATTTCATTACACCCAGTACGCAAGAGGAAACCTTTCTTCCTGGTGAGTCTTGAACTCTAACTGACATGTTGAGGTCATGTAATTTCTATCAGAGAAGCAAGGAAATTCAACGGTCCAGTCACACTGAGGGACATTCCAGTGCAACTCTGTGGTTGAGGTAATGGAAGAAATGTTGGTCACATGAGGAACAGAGGGGGAGGGGAAGAGCGCAATATTGAAGAAAACAAAAAAAAGAAACAATAATCAGAAGAGAAGAATCTGCAATAAAAGTAAGAAGACATTTAATAAACAAAAATTGAGACGTGGTTGAGTTTTGGTGCACTCTGTCTAATGCACTTATTGCATTGAAATTGGCAGCAGCATCTGGAGTCTCAATGTGTAGAAAATAATGCAGATATCTAGAGATTGCCAGCTGTGAATCGGCACTCTCCATTGGATGCACTGCAGAGGTTCCCATAGACTGCAATCACCATTGAAATCCTAATTTGAAAAATGTCACTTCTACATAGACTCACTGTCAAAACTCTTGAAAAAGCTGTGCGGCACAGTGGCACAGTGGGTAGCACTGCTTCCTACGGAGCTGAGGACCCGGGTTCGATCCCAGCCCCAGGTGACTATCTGCGTGGAGTTTGCACATTCTCCCCATATCTGGTGGGTCTCACCCCCACAACCCTAAAGTGTACAGGGTAGGTGGGTTGGCCACGCTAAATTGCCCCTTAATTGAAAAAAAAATTGGGTACTTTAAATTTATTTTTAAAAACTCTTGAAAAGGTTACACTTTTTGAATGTTAAGTTGAGAATTACTGTGAAATGCTCACTGGCCCTGGATGGTTCAATGGCCTGAATGTCTTCCGAGAAACAATCAGTAGCAATCAGATAGTCAGAGGTGGAAGTTAGTCAAAGGTCAGGAGGTCAGAGGTGGGAGATGATTGAGGGATTTGAGAGGGGGTTGGCCTCAGAAGGGTCAGAGTTCTGCTGTGATCAGGGGGATTGAGTGGTTGTGAGGCTGTTGGAGGGGGAGATTGGTGATTGGGGGTCAGTGGTCGTGATGGTTGGAGGTCATGTTTTGGAAGTGGGGAGGACGGAGGTGAGAGGTCAGATGGGTTGGACGTCAGGGGGCTGGTCAGGGCTTTTAATGATTGGGGATTAGTTGGGGGTCGGGAAATCGGAGATTGGAGGTCAGAGGTCGGTGGTCTCAGAGGTGGTTGAAGACAGAGGTGAAGAAGCCAGAGGTTTGGAGGTCAGGGCAGTTAGGGGATTGGGGAAGCTGTGGGGCGGGGGTGGGGGGGGGGAGTGTCAGGGATCGGAATTGTCAGAGGTGTGGATGGTTGGGGATCCAAGGGGTCAGAGGTAAGGGGCAGTAGTTGGGAGGTTGGAATGGGGAAGGATGGGGGGTGGAGGCTGGTAGGGTTGCAAATTGGTGAGGGGTCAGAGGTTTTAATCCTTCTGACAGAAGTGTCAGAACCATCCGGAGTTTGCGATTTAAATCACATCTTTGGGTAGTTGCCAGTCCAGGACAATTTGCGTTTCTGGGCAATTGTCGAGCAAACCCCTAACTATGAACTTCTGAAAGGAGTTCCCCAGCACATCTTTGCCCCCCCCCCCCCCCCCCTCCCCCCCACCAATATGAGACTGTGGAGCTCGGAGGTTACGGTCCAATGCAATGATTATGTTTGCTGAATCTGAAATTTCTCCAGAACAATTGAACCAATAGCCATATATTTACAAAAAGAGTTTTTTTTTTCTTTTTGAAGAGTCTCTTTATCTCATACTCTTATTTAAATTGCTGTTGGGAAAGAGGAAATTCCCACCACCAAGATTGCTAGATCTCTGTGCTCAGTGTTTACTCGGAGGTCAGTGGCGAGCACCCTTGCTTTGCCACTGTCCACAAGATCCAGGCCAATAAAAATCTGCAATTGTAGATGACACCCTGACAGCAGTAAATGGTAGAAGGCCAGACAAAGGTCAAGCACCACAGAAATTTTACATTCATTTGTCTGCACTGCTTCTCTTTATGAATGAATGGTTAACTGAATTGTTACGAGTTAATATTGATCAACAGAGGAAACTACCGGCTTCTGTGGGAGTCCGGTGGTACTTTCTGTGGAATATTTGTAACTTCTTCGAGGTCATTGCATTCAGTTCAGTGACTCCTTTGTTTCTTTATCACTGTTTGCAATACTTCATGTCAATCCTTAACTATCTTGTTATCCATGTCTATGATGAATGTTTTACTCCGCTGGTGTGTTCATCATTTGTTTCACTAGTTTATGCTTCCTTGCGTAAAAGTATGCTGTTGGTCTTATTTGTTGTTGTGCTATTTGGACAGTTTGTAAGCTATCAAATATTCTGGGCGCAATTCTCCGCACTCACGTGCAGAGAATAGCGGGGGTCGTAAAATTTTATGGCCACGCTAGTCCGACGCCCTCCCGCTATTCTCCCCCCCCCCACGCCCGACTCCCGATACGAATCGCTGCCGCCGTTTTTTTACGGCCAGCAGCGATTCTCAGCTGGCCGATGGGCCGAGTTCCAAGCCTTTTACGGCTGTTTTTACGAACGGCAAACACACCTGGTCTGGCCATTCGTAAAAACGGCCGTAAAGTCCCGATTTTTAAAACCATGGCACCGATTGGCACGGCAGTACCACGGCCGTGGGTCCGATGCCCGCGCACTCTTTGTCCTTCCGCCGCCCCGCTGTATCACTTCCAATCCGCGCATGCGCGGCTGATGTCATATGACGCGTCAGCCGGCGCAAACTCTGGCAAGCGGGCTTAACGAAATTCGTTAAGCCCGCGATGCCGGAGTTTACGGCGGCGGCATGCTAGCCCCGACCGGGGACCAGAATCGGTTCCCGGTCGGGGAGGGGGGGGGGGGCTGGCGTCAAACCCGCCCGGATTTGATGCCAGCCTTACGGTTTCTCCCCCTCTGGGAGAATCGTGCCCATGTCTATAGTCTCTGCAATGAGTATTTAGTGTAGTGAATTGCTCCACCTCAATTTCCTTGACAGAGATGGTGAAGCGAAGTTAAGGACGTGTTACTGGTCTCAGATTGTTACCTGTACAATGAGGCAATGAAAGTTTGCCTTCAGCTCTATTATAAAACCATGCTTTATATCAAAAATGACTTTATATACTTATTGGGCTGAAACCACTGGTTGAGTTTTAAAACACTGAACAACAGCCTTTCGGTGACTTAAAACAGAAGCTTCTAAGATGGCTCAATATTTGCCAAGCCATTCCCTACCAAATTCCAAAGCCAGTAAAATGGAGTCAGACTGTCTAGAGGAACACACAGAGGTGCAACTCCCACATATCTTGCAGTAACCCTTGACTGCTCCCTAAGTTCGCTTCACCATCTCTGAAAGGCTGCATAAAGACCAAGACATAAATGAACGTAATCTCCAGGCTTGCCAGTCCAAGGTGGTGTGTCCTCCTCACTCCTGCCATTGCTCTGGTCTTCTCGACGACTTAGCACGGCGCACCCGTATGGGCTAAAGCTGTGACACAAACTTAATTGATGCACATATTCACTCAGTGATGAAGATAACCTTTGAAACTTTGAGATCAGCTCCAGTTCAGTGGGGTCAGAAGGAGCTGCACAAATAGCAGGAATATGGGCTGGATTCTCCATTTTTGGGACTAAGTCCCCGCGCCGTCGGGAAAACTGTGGTCTTTTACGCCAGAAAAACTGGCGTCAAAAGGCCACAAATTCCCCGTTTTGCTGGGGGCTAGCAGTGAGCCGTCGTACTTGCGGATACAGCTCCCAGCACTTCCGGGTCTGAGGCCACGCATGCGCACATCGGTGGCCTGCAGTGGCCTCGCCGTGCTCCATCGTGGACTCAGCCCGAGGACTTGGACGGGCAAAGTAGTGCCCCGCATCGGCCACTCGTGCGCTCTGGACCGCCCGCTCAAATTGCCCCCAGCCCCGAATGAAGCCACCCCCGGCCCTCCGATCGGCCTTCTGCTGACTGTGACGGCTCCGGACTGAGTCCGCAACCGCCTCATGAGGTTCCCGTACAGCTGAGACCATGAGAGTCCCACGCCATCAGGAATTCGGCTGGTCGGCAACAGAGCATCACGGAGCGGGCGTCAGGCAATGGATACTCGGAGTCGGTGGATACTTTGGGCAGTGGACTCCATGTGTATGCTGATTTTTGGGGTGGCAGAGAATTTAAAAACCGGCGCCGCTCCTGATTTCGGCACCAAAACGGATTCTCCGCCCCTTCGCCAAACGCAATTTTGCCGTCCGTGAACGGAGAATCCAGCCCATGTTCTCTTAATGCAAGTATCATTTTTGCCTGCCTGCATAAGTGGATAAGTGGTGTTGAGTACTGTATGTTCATTTTACATGCTGTTTAATGGGAAATTGTGTGTTAGGGTTAAGAGATATATGTAAATTGTTCTGGTTAGGTTTGAAGATTAAAAATTTAAATATTGTTTTTCTTTTGTTTAAATAACATTTTGTTTCTTAAAATAACCAAGTCTTATTTCTTATGCAGTGTCTCCTGGAGCAAGTCGATCTTTCCACACAGTCTTAAAATGTACAAAACGTTGCCGTTCTGGTCTAGTATCTTAGCCACTGTAGGGATCTGACCAGGCGTCCGTAACAAGCATTATATACAAAATTTCAATTCTGTTATGGAGTAGAATGACCAATTTCTAATATGAAGAAGTGTCCGTTCAGACCTGTTTGGCTCAAAACCTCTGGAATCAAGCCTGCTTTACTGTTAAGGTAATCCATTCTGTTTAAAGGTGCAGGGTGGAATTTCTGCAGTCACCTCAAGAAGCACAGTCTCATTTCACCCACCTTTCAGATTTATTTTTTTCACCCATCGTCTGTCATCATGGAATCTACGTCAGTGAATGGGCCATCACCAGAAGTAATTTGTTTCCGATCGTTACGTGTGATGTGGTAATGACCTCCACTTACAAAGTTTCATCTATATTAGAGAGTTGGGCTGGATTTCTGTTCCATACAGCCCAATATAATTCTGCAGCGCAACCAATTCTTTGAGTAAAGGAGACAAATCTCTTCGAGCTAGGAAGATTGCATTTATATTCCACATTCATCCAAAAGTATTTTACAGCCCATTTTAGTATTTCCAAACGAGAGTAAAGTTGTACTGTAGAAAAAAGCAGCAACCAATTTTATACATTGAAAACTGCATGTGTTAATAGCCATTAGTGTTGTTGAGGGATAAAGATTTACCAGGACATGGGGAAAACTCTCATGCCCTTCTTCAAAATAGTGTCACGGATGATTTACATCCTCCAGTGAGGGCAGATCGGCTGCAATTTGAATACAGTACCTCCAAAAATGCATCTCCCGCAGTTCTCAATGGAGTGTGATTCATAGCAGAAAGAGAAGGTTCGTAACTATAATTCTTAATGGTTTGATCTTTTTCAGTAGACAAATGCAAAATAAAGCAAAATAGAGGAGATTAAAATCTGCATGTTGAGATGGGTGATTGAGCATGCTCAACATTGCCAGTGTGAATAAAACAACAAGTATTCTTGCTCAGTTTCATAATGTGAACTTGTATTGATTAAAGAACGTGAAGCTTGATGATCTCACCAGTAAGGAATGCAATGATTGGAGCCGAGTAAACAGGTTGTTCAATTTCCATTTGAACTGAACCTGGCACCAACATTCGAGGCAAAACTGGAAGATTACTGTGATAGGACAAAGATAAATATTGGACAGGACGTTTTGGGGAATTACTGATCATTTTGTTGTCTTCCAATTGGATGGTTGGAAAAGTGGCCCACCAGCCCTAATACCAGCTCCCTCTTGAATCCAGTCCCTTACGGAATTTTCTTTTGGAAATTATGATGAATAGTGGCTCTGCCTACCCAATTTTGTGTGGAAACTTTTAATTAAAGTGACGCGGGGGTATTAGCACACATCGTATTTTGTAAAATTAATACCTTATCAATGTTAAATATTAGTCATTCCAGTATTGCGCTGGTGCCCTGTTTTGTACAGGCTGGTGTAAGGCTTTGCCTTTTAAAGTGCTAAGATGTTCACTTCAATCAAATATGGTGGTCAATCATGATCGAATGGTGGAGAAGGCTAAAGGGGCTGAGAGCCCTATTCCTCCTAATTCATATGTTCGTACATAATCAATGGAATCTCTCACATCATTCAGTGGGATCATTAACTCATTCAACAACTGGAAGGATGCCTGGCCTACTTTAATTGCTTCAGGAAATAGGGGTCTACAGTAGCATTGCTTTCCCTGAACCCACTCTGAGACTATGGCAGGCTCTCTGGTGCAGGTGAAAATGTCATTGGGAATATCTATTGATTGCCGGACATTCTGTGTAGCTGAGCAGGTCAGTGGACAAAAAATTCAACTACATCAGCTTAACCCTGGTGATAGGTCACGGAGGAAAGAGAGAACAATAAAGAGAGAGAAATACATATTGGTTGACACATAATAAAAGAGACAGAAAGGAGAAGTAAAAAGTCTTTCACTTTAAACTTTAGGTGTGACAAACACATTTGCCCCAAATTTTGAGTGCTGGAGGTATGATTCAACCGGCGTGGTGGGAATCCCACCCCCGGCAGAAAAACGGCATTGGAGAATAAGGCAGACGGCGTCGGGGTGTTGGGGTGGCGGGGCAGGATTCGCGCCGCTCCCCTGGGGATTCTCCGACCCGGAGGGGGGTCGGAGAATCGCGCCCCCTGTGTTGTTGCCTTTCACACTTTACTGTTCTGAAACAGCCAGCGATTTTGTAATTCAGTGGCCCACTCCATTTACGTAATCCTTTTGAACGTTTTGCATGCAAAGACATAGACATAGAACAGTACAGCACTTCTCCATTTCAGCGGCTAAGTGTCGGCATTAATGGAGAATTCGCAGGAGGTTTACGACCAAAACATCGGTGCCAGCCCCTCACTGATGCTGGGAATGGTGAGTGGCAAGCAGCGGCGCTGGGTGAAGCCCCCAGCTCCCGTGCTGAAAACGGCCATAGAATGGCTGGGTTCATGGCCGCTCAGGCGCTCGGCTGCAGTCTGCAACGATTGCGTCGTCCAACATGGCACCAGCAGTGCGTGTATCCAGCCCCCCATCTGTGACCTCACAGGCCTCGCCAACCACTGGCCACCCCCCAGCAGTCCCCCCGCCCTCGCGGAAGCCCCCCCGAAGGGCCAGCAGCAGGGATCCCAGCCGAGTGTGGTGGCACTGGGCACAGTCCGCAGCTGCCACACCTGACTGCTGAGATCACATGTGCTCCGCGACATCGTGAACTCGGCCCATCGGGAGCAGAGAATTGCAGGAGGACCAGGCCACGCCTTTGCAACAGCACGCTACGTGATTATGCCATTTCCTAGGGGGCGGAGCATGGTTGACTGGCATCAAACCGCCACCGGCCCTGATTTGGCCATCGGAGTCGATTCTTTGCCGATCGCCGATATCGGCATCGGGCAATGGAGAATCCAACCCATTAAGTTTTGACTTTGCTCTGTTGACAAAACAAAGAGACTTGTGAATTTCGTAAGTGACTGTGATTGTCCATGTTTTAATCAGGGATTTGCTTGAGTTTCATAACCCTCTGGAGCCGATATTACAAAGGTCACACAATATGTTGTCAGCCATCTTAAAAACTGTTGTTGTCTCTTTGTCCCAAAGTCATTCTTTAAAGAGGTCAACGCGTTGATCTCAGGGTATGCATGAGCGGTGAAGACCCCACGGGTCAAGAGGGTTCTTTTGGAGCTAGGGTGGGGAAGCGGGGGGGTTTGCTGAATATAATGAATTACTACTGGACGGCTAATATCGCTATGATCAGAAAATGGGTAGTAGGGGAGGGGTCGGTATGGGGGTGGATTGAAGCGGCTTCTAGTAGGGGAGCGAGCTTGAGGGCATTGTTGACAGCACCTCTGCCGTTCAGCCAGCCAGGTGCTCCGTGAGCCCAGTGGTTGTGTCAGCCTTGAGGGTTTGGTGGCAGTGGAGGCAGCATTTGAGACACCAATTTGTGTTAATCATAGGTTTGCAACGGGGAGGCTGGATGCAAGATTTCGGTGGTGGAGGCAGGTGGGGATTGAGTGATTCAGGGATCTGTTCACAGGGGGTGTTGACACCTTATCTTTATTACTATTAATAATAACCACAGTGTGCGAGTGTGCGCCGTGTATTGGACAAATGACCACACAAATATTTAATATAATCACAGTTTATTATTGAACATAGGATTAGTTCTATAGCTAACAGTTTAAACAATCTTTACTTAACTTCCAAGTGACTGGCTCTGTGCAGGGGAGATAAGGCCTTTATCTGGTTCCTCATGTGTGGTGGCTGGAGGATAGCTGGTTCATCTATGTTGAGTGTCGTCTTCAGGTGGAGGTCGCAGGTCCTTGAACTTGACTGGTCGATGTGCTACAGTTGGTGGACAGAGCCAGTCCTAAAGAGGCAGAATGTCGGTTGCGCAGTTCTTCTCATCCTCCGATCTTTCGTGTTCTTTTGCAGATGGGGATCCAATGGATCGTTAGGATTTTGATCATCCTAATCGATCCTGGCTAATTAGGGATGGGTACTTTGATGGCTGGGCGGGTCCTAGGCGGTCATGGCCGTTATTGTCCAAGGCACGTAGGCACTCCCAAATAAGGCAAACAGGGGGCCCCGAGTCTGCCACTTATGGTAAGTTTCAGTCTGGAGCCCATTGTCCCGGGAAGGCCTGCAAGTGGCCTCTAGCAGGTGTGAGTTTCTGCATTAGAACATAGAACATAGAACAGTACAGCACAGAACAGGCCCTTCGGCCCTCGATGTTGTGCCGAACAATGATCACCCCACTTAAACCCACGTAACCCGTATACCCGTAACCCAACAATCCCCCCATTAACCTTACACTACGGGCAATTTAGCATGGCCAATCCACCTAACCCGCACATCTGAGTTGTTGTTTGCAATATACACAAGTTGTGTCTTGTCTGTGTCCCAACCTGACCACAATTCCCATTGTCCTTTGTGGGCAGCCATTATAGATGGCCACAGGGGCAGCTTTGCAAAATTAGAGGACCTAGAGGAGGACTATAAGCTGCCCAGGGGGAATGGTTTCAGGTACTTACAAGTTTGTGATTTTTGTAAGGAAGGAGGGGCCTTCCATTCCCTGGTTGCTGCCCTTGGGGTTGCAAAATAAGATGCTGCCTCCACTGCCCCCAAACCCTCAAGGCTGACACAACCACTGGGCTCACTGGGCAGCACATCGACCAGTCAAGTTCAAGGACCTGCGACCTCCACCTGAAGACGACACTCAACATAGATGAACCAGCTATCCTCCAGCCACCACAACTATGGGGTTGTCGGAGGAGGGGGTATGGTGTTGTTGAGGGAGGAGAAGGTGTCCAAAGTCTACAAGAAGCTGATAGACTGGGAGGGAGCTCCAATGGGAGATGTTAAACAGAAGTGGGAGGAGGAGCTGGAAGGGGAGGTGGAGGCTGGGACGTAGGAGGCTTGTGGAGGATGATGAGTTCTTGTTGTGTGCAAGGCTCAATCTTATCCAGTTTAAAGTAGTCCACAGGGCACATATGGCGGGGGCAAGGATGAGTAGGTTCGTTGAAGGAGTAGAGGTCAGGTGTGGACGGTGCATGGGGAGGCCCTTGAACCATGTCCACATGTTCTGGGCATGTCCGAAACTGAAGAAGTTCTGGTAGGGGCTTGCAGATGTAATGTGCGAGGTATTGGGTGTGTAGGTGGCCACGAGTCCAGAGGTAGCGATATTTGGGGTGTGAAAAGACCCGGGAGTCCAGGGGCGAGAGAGGCTGATGTCTTGGGCTTTGCCTCCCTGATAGCCCGGAGACGGACTTTGCTTGGATGGAGCGACTCGGAGTCCCTGAAATGGGGGTGTGGGTGAGTGACCAAGGGGAATTGCTGAGGTTGGAGAAAGTCAGGTTCGCCTTGAAGGGATTAGTCAATGGGTTCATTTGGAAGTGGAAGCCATTCATTGACTTCCCTAAGGAGGATTGAGTTGTCAGCCGAGGGGGAAGGGGGGGAATAATGGGGTTAAAATGGGGAAGGCAGGAAGGGATGAGGGAAAGGGCAGAGGAGGGAGGGGTTGTTGGTTATTTATTATGTTGTACAATTTTACTTATAGAACATAGAACAGTACAGCACAGAACAGGCCCTTCGGCCCTCGATGTTGTGCCGAGCAATGATCACCCTACTCAAACCCACGTATCCACCCTATACCCGTAACCCAACAACCCCCCCTTAACCTTACTTTTTTTAGGACACTACGGGCAATTTAGCATGGCCAATCCACCTAACCCGCACATCTTTGGACTGTGGGAGGAAACCGGAGCGCCCGGAGGAAACCCACGCACACACGGGGAGGACGTGCAGACTCCGCACAGACAGTGACCCAGCTGGGAACCGAACCTGGGACCCTGGAGCTGTGAAGCATTTATGCTACCATGCTACCGTGCTACCCTACTTCTACTCTTATTTGTTTTGTTTGTTGTTTGTTTATGCAAATGCCTGAACAAAATATTTTAAAAACCTGTTGTCTGTTTTTAAACACAGCTATAAAATGTTGCAATATCTTCATGTCTGTACTTGGCATGATGTTAAGCTGCTTCTTAAAGGGAAGCTGCACAAAAATATTGCTGCAAAAATATTGGAAATTCTTAATAACTGAACACACCAGCAGACAGTAGGATCTGGTCAACTGGATTTTTGTCTGTTCAGAGCATATGAGTATTGCTAGCTAATTCAGCATTTATTGATCACCACTATCTGGATGACTGGAGGAAAGGAGAGAGGTGCCATGGGGGGCTGGCGTTATCAGGCGGTAAAAAGAGAGTGAAGGGAGTGGGACCAGCTGGACTGAATGGTCAATGTCTGGATCCTGGACCCATGGATCTCCTGCAGTGCCACAAGAAGATGCATGACCTCACAGAAGTGGTCAAGGTGAGTGATTGCAATTTGGTACCACCTGGTCATCACAGTACCAGCCCTCTCATGCTACTTACACACCACACCCCATCAGTGACGCATCCCTAGGTCGCAGGGTTCACCCTGATATCCAGATACTCCACCTCACTCACATACCAATGCTGCCAGCCTTAAACCAATGTTTCTACAGATCTGAGTTATGGTAGGCACATCACTCACTGTAGGGCGAGGTGGCAGTTGAGCCTTGCAGCAGAGGAATCAGTCGAGGACCTTGGCGAGGCGGCATGTAGGAGAGTATTGAATGGGAATGCACACAAAGTTGCTGAGTGCATTGAGTGGCCAGCCACACAGCTTCCCGTCACTGTCAAGGTGCATGGGGGAACCTGGCTCACCCTTGGACGAGGGCATGGTGCAGAACTTGCCCTCTCTGCACTTTTTCCCTTTGATGTTGCTGACTCAGAGGCACTGGCACTGCTTACCCCCACCCCTACCCCCATAATTGTTCCGGCTTTTGAGTGGACAGGTCACTTAATCCTCTACCATCCCTGTGAGGATTCAACAACCTTTTGGCAAATGAATCATAAAATACCTCCAGAAACTAAGGGGCAGCACGGTAGCATGGTGGTTAGCATAAATGCTTCACAGCTCCAGGGTCCCAGGTTCGATTCCCGGCTGGGTCACTGTCTGTGCGGAGTCTGCACGTCCTCCCCGTGTGTGTGTGGGTTTCCTCCGGGTGCTCCGGTTTCCTCCCACAGTCCAAAGATGTGCGGGTTAGGTGGATTGGCCAGGCTAAATTGCCCGTAGTGTCCTAAAAAATAAGGTTAATGGGGGGAGGTTGTTGGGTTACTGGTATAGGGTGGATACGTGGGTTTGAGTAGGGTGATCATTGCTCGGCACAACATCGAGGGCCGAAGGGCCTGTTCTGTGCTGTACTGTTCTATTCTATTCTAAACTCTCCACAGTATGTTTAGAAACATTCCAATAGAAAAGGTTGCGTGGCCTTTTAAACAGCATCACTGCAGAGTCCAATGTTCTGTTTTACACAGTTCCTTTCGCAGTGAACAGCTCACACAATGCCAGGACCTGTACGGTCTAAATGTGGGTGTCACGTCAGCTAGTTATGCTCAGGCTAATATTAACATTCAGTGCAACCATTCATATCCTTGGAGAATGCCAGAATGTGGAAACGTTGGCTCCATACTTGCAATAATTAATTTTCAGCGCAAGTAAGCTGAATTGTCAATAATCAACTCTTAGCCAGGTTGGAATAAATATGAGCAGATGTTAAGTGGCTTTAAAACAAGGTTCTTGTGCTACTTGCAACGTGCCTCCACTTCCTGTGTCGCTTTTAGTTCATACCTGCAACCTAAATAATATGTTAACATCGCTCAAACCATTTCAGTGTGGAGCCAGACAGTGAGAATCTATCTTCACAAAGGTAACAGGGAAACTGTCCGGGCTGGATGCTCCGATTTTGAGGCTTTGTCCGGAGCATGTGTCTAGTCTTTCGATGAAATACTTGGCGCTGCCCCCGCACTGATGTTCCACCCGGTGGGGGGGCTAGCAGCCACGCACGTAAACCACCCAGCGTTCCTGACAGGAACGGCAGGAGAATTGCCGGGTCCATGGCTGCGCATGCACCGGGCGATGACCTGCAACGGTTGGGCCGTTCAGCATAGTGCCAGCCGCGCGTGGACCCAGCCTGCCATATAGTGGCCTCCTGTAAACCCCCTCGCCACCACTGGACCACCCCTCACCTGTCCCTCTGCCCCAACCTCAGCCCCCTCAGCCCCCTCGGCCAGCAGAACGGCTCCCCCCCCCCCCAACTGTGGTGACGTTGGACACAGGTTGACGAAAACTCAGACCACAAGTGATCGACGCTGTCGGGAAGTCGGCGCATCGCGGGGCGGAGCATCAGGGGAGTACCTTCAGGGTGACGTCCTGAGGCCGTCCCAATGGCGGGCGGCGTACTCACCATTGACGCCGTTTTGGAGGGGCGGAGCATCCAAAAAAACAGGTGCCGGCCCCGATTTCGGCGTCAAAAGAGATTCTCCGCCCAATCGGCAATAGCGATTTTGGAGTTATCAATCGTAGAATCCCGCCCTACATCTTAGATAGCCAAACTTTAAATTTCTACAGTTAACCGGGCATCTGCCCTCAGCTGAAGCGGTTGTCAATGGTGAGCACTGTAAACTCATTGTTACTTTGACAACAAATTAGGAGCCACCACCCTAGGATGTACTTTTAGTCCCTGGCTGAAGGAAATTATTGAATCTCAAAAGAATTAAATTTATATTGTCTTAAGGCACATTATAATGCAGCGACAAGCAGAATGGAGTCACCAAGGTAGGGAGGGAAATGGGCGCGATTCTCTGTTGCCCCGGCAGCCTACCCACAGGTTTCCAGGTGGCATGGGGTGGCCACCATGGAAAATCCCATTGGCAGATTCTCCGCCAGCGGGATTCTCCGTTACGCCGGCTGGTCAATGGGGTTTCCCATTGTAGGGCCACCCCACGCCGTCGGGAAACACTCAAGCGCTGGCAAAACGGAGAATCCCGCTGGCGGAGAATCCCACCCATGACTTTCAATGATACAGCCACTCATCATTGAATGCTGAGAATGACTTCCCAAGTTGTGGAATGTTTTAGAACTACATACAATAATGATATTTCTGTGCTGAACACAACTCCGTGTTACAGATAATTGTAAATCACTGTATAAAATGATTCCATGTGAACTGAAATGGCAATATGTATCTGCAGAGTTTCAGTAAAAATTGGGGCTGTCTGAAAATGGAAATAAAGAGTCAACAATAATTTACATTTTAAAAATATCACAAATTCAATGAATGGAGTTCCTGAAAACCTGGCAAGTATTTAGCAGCAGTGAATAAAGCTATCCCTGAAATTATGGGTTCTATCTTCCAGCCTCGTTACACTCGCGCGTAACGAGGCCGGTGAATCGCAGGAGGAGCCAAAAACGGGAACTGCCCCAGGCGCAAAACAGTTTGCGATGCAATCGGCCTGCTCCCATAGGTGAATTTGGAATCTCGCCGCAGCGTCACTTAAGCCCTATTTCTATACAATTAACGAGAGCCACCCCTTATCCAAGGGCCTCCTGTCATTCAGCGGCGTCCCCAGCAACTGCTCATGATGGTGCCAATTACTATTCCTTTTGAAAAATGTGAACCTAGTGGAAGGGCTTGTGTGGGGAGCCAAGGAGTTGAGTAGCCATCTTTGCTCACAGGCAAAGAGCCGGGGGGTGCTGGCCTTGCCACCCCAGTGCTCGGTGGGGGGGTGTTGGATCCTCCGCAGGGGTGGACCGCAATGGGAGGGTAGGGGGGAGGCACTGGGGGGGCAATTGGGGGGGGGGGGGGGGAATCACTCCCGGCATCACCATGCCAACCCCTGGATCCCACCCCATTCCAGGGATAACCTTTTTCCCTGCCTCTCTGCCCCACCGATCGCCGATAACCCCCATCGACTGCTGAGGCCTCTGGCTGCGCGGCTGAAGTCAATTGCTAATAGGGAATTGGCAATCGTGGTTAAGTGAGCCGTTGACTCATGCCATGTGGGTTCCTGTGGATGGACGGGCCATATAGAATGTGGGAGTCATTGTCTAGCATTCCAATCACACCTTGATGCCTGAACACTGTACCTGAACACTGTGGGAGTCAACACCACATACGCAGCAGCCAACGTCCAAACACCCAGTGAAATGTTGGGTAAGTTGGGTCTGCGAGGACTGCGTTTACTGCAGCAGTGAGAGAGACACTTGAAGAAATGCAACTATTTTATTGAACTCTTAACTATCATACATACTTTAACTGTGGGTTGACACTATGCTGAGTTGACTTGAGACCTGAGGCTAACCTGACCAGACTATCTTACTACCACATGGTGGATGTTCTAGTTGTTGCTCACGGGCTCTGACTGTCTCAGAGGCTGGATCCCAAGAGAGCGGGAAAACTAGTGTCCTCTGGCTTTATAGTGGCCGTGTCCTGTCTGGCGATTGGCTGGTGTGTTCTGTGTATTCATTGGTCATCCTGTGTGTCAATCAATGCCTGTCTGTGCAGCATCATATACTTGTGTGTATATTATGACACCCAGGGGATGGGACACAGCTCCCGGGACATGACCACGGCCGGAGATTGGGTGGGTTCTATGGGGAGTGGGGTTGCCTAGAGAGATAGGCAAAGGGTCCGGGGGTCAGCCCGCATTGCGGAATAAAGGGACAGAGGCATCATAATGTTTGTGCAAAAAGTTCTTTCATGTACTGTACACATTCCCGATAATGCCACCATCCCAACACCCCCAGTCCCCAACCTGATTGTGCCACCACCCCAACACCCCCAGTCCCCAACCCTATCCCTCCCCAACCCCTACCTAACCCCCCCCCCCAACCTACCCCAGTGCCCTCAGTGATGCCCAACATGCCTGGCACTCCTAGCTCTACCACGATGTCTTGGTGTGTCTCCAGGATGCACTTCTGAGGTGGAGGTAGCCAGCTGCTTACCTCGTCCCGTGGCCTGCGATGCTGCTGGTAGGTGCCCTCTGATGGCTCTGGGGCCGGAGGGCTCTGGCTCACTTGTCGATGGCACATGCATAGCCACATGTCCCGTATGCTGAACCCGAGATGCGGCCTCATCAGTGGGGCGAAACCCGAGAATGCTGGTGGCCACCATTAGCGCCCCATGAAATGGGCCCAGTTTGGCACTCAGTGGCCCCTCCTCCTGGTCGGTGTCCACAGGACCCAGGGATTCACCTTGGGATGGAGGGGCAGCTGGTTCGAGCCCCAAATGCCCCTGCATCACCTGGTTCTGCCAGCCCTGGCAGTTCCCCTCATTCAACGCTATCATGGCGACGCCCTCGGCGATGATCCTCAATGGCTGGGACACATCCTCCTGTGGCCGGGCCATGCTCTGTACTGACTCAGCCATGCCCACCTGTGACTGGGACAAACTTCGCAGTGCCTCGGCAATTCCCATTCACACATCAAGGTCGGCTGGTGACATCCTCCAGTGAGGCAGACATACTGCCGAGACCCTCAGCCACGGCCGCCACCCACTGCGTGATGCCTTGGAACCCTTCACTCATGCTGCCGATGTGTACACCAACACTGCGGACGCCACCCTAGCAATGTTGGCCTCGGTGCCACTCATTGCCGCTACCATCTCCTGCACCCACAGCATCTGGGACTCCTCCAATTGGCTAAGGATCTGCTGGAGTGATGCTGACATCTCCCGCTGAACATCCAGTTTGGTCCCTATAGTCCCCGTCAGCCCCGATTAACTCTGATCCAGAGGCTTAGCATCTGGCTGGGACCCAGCTGGCTCCAGAGATCCAGCAGACCTCCGACTGCTGCCTCGCCTGGGGGTTCCTGCCTCCACCAGATTTCCATCAGCAGCAGTGTGTTGCTCACCAGATTGTGTCCCAGAAGCCTGACCACTAATATGTCCCACCGAGGTGTGTGTATCTGCGCTGGTGGAGGGTGGGGGATGACAGCTGTGTCGCGACTACAACAATTGCATCCTCGGAGCTCTCTTCCGAGGTGTTTTCCTTGGAGTCAGGAGAGGGAGTTAACCCCATTCAGCATCCTTCCGGGATGCACTGGTGCCATCGGCTGCTGGACCTGTGGGGAGAATAGACATGTGGTCAGTGGGACGGATGGGTCAGTCAGTAGGGCAATAACTACTCACGATTGACAGGTCCTCCGAGTGGATTCTGGTCCCTCACTTCTGCGTCATCCGCCAACCTCTGAGTTGGTGACCGCTCTGTCCTCGGCCACACCGGACCTGAGAATCCTCACCTCCAGGGCCTGCTCCGCATAGGAGGTGAGGATTCTCAGGTCTGGCACCCCTCGGCCAGTCTGGGCCCTCTCCTGCCGATTATGGGAGAGCTTTTCCTGAGGGGACAAAGAGAGGGCATCGTTAGCCACACGCATGATTCACAGTCGTGAAGGGAGGGTTGGGGTGGAGGGAGTGCAGAAGGGGGAGGGGGACAGAGGGGGTGTTGGTGGTCGCATGGGGAGATGCTCCCTTGGGGGATTGGGGGGGGGGGGGGGACATTGGTGTCTACTCACTCTGGCTGCCTGGTGTAGGTTGTTGACCTTCTTCCGACACTGGAGGTCAGTCGTCCTGGTTACACTGCCCGAGCTGACAGCTGCCGCTACCTCATCCCAGCCAGCACTGGCTGCCTTGTGGCTCACCTTCTGGGACCCTCGTGGGAACAGGACATCCCTCTTGGCCTCCACCGCATCCAGGAGCCTCCCCAGGTCAGCATCCCTGAATCTTGGGGCCGTTCTCCTCGGCACCATTGTTGCAAGCTGAATGGGGTTATCTGAGCAAGTGCATCTTAAATGCTGCTTGACATTGTTAGTGGGGGATTGGCGAGCGCGGGCCTGGCGAATCAGCTGGTGAGCCAGGATTCGGGGCGAGAAGCCTGTGAGGCCTTGTTAAATTGGCCAATTGACGTTGAATAATGTTGCTGACCTCTGTGGGCCGAGCGCTGGGGAACTCGCTGCAATTCTCGCTCGCTACAGCACTTGGGAAATGTTTCCAGAGAATCGCGCCCTATGTTAATCACTCAATAAAATATTGCAAATTATAATGTTTAACATGATCACAAGCAGCATCAAGCAGACATTTGTACCAATGACATGGCTAAAATGAACACATTTAACATATTTTACTTGGTTGCAAACCAAGACACTAAAACTAAGGACTGAATTTTATGCAGGTGGCAGGGGTTCCACCATCTGGGCCAAAAGGGTGGGGGATGGGCCACCTGCTTCAGAGGGCATCAGGTGCAAGAGCCACTAATTCCGGTGGCTGCTAATCATGTTACTGCTGCTGGAGCTGCTGTCCCTATTAAGGAAGGCCCAATCAGAGGGCTGGGAACTCAGCAGTGCCACCACTAGCAATGGCCAATGTTGGGGCTGCAGCTGGAGCAGGAGGGAACATTGATGGCCGTGCACACTAAAAGTCATGGGAATGGGGTCTGGGGTTACTAGGGCCAGTCAGACAGCTCCCAGTGAGGTGATGGGGGAGTGCGGGAAGGTTGCTGAGGGCAGGCAGTGTTGTTGGGTCAAAGAGGGCCACCCCCAAGGCCACTGGGAGATGGCCAGGGTTTACGTGGTAAAATGTCAGTGGAGGTGCGAGGAAGCCCAGAACTGGTCACTTAAGTGGCCCAATTGGGCTCTGGACGGGCAGGCTATTTGCCACTTTCCTGTCACAGACAAATAGCATGGCCATAGGAAGGCATCGGGCAAGCCCCCTGCAGCCTCCCCTTATTATCCAGTTAGCCTTCTTGTCTCCAAACTTGTCCCAAAGGGCTGGTAAAATTCAGCCCCGAATATGCAAACCACATTCCCTGGCTCACAGAATTATAGGCTTTTATAGAGAATTAGAGATTTATCATTCACAAATTTGGACTACTGCCGTACTGTGCATTCATGATAACTGGCTGAAATAAGCAGCTTGCCCGCTACCTAAAACAAAACTGGCAATTGAGCTGGTTAACAAGCCAATTGCCCTGAAGATTTTGCTGCCCACAGGGTAATGTGGTTGGCAGGAGGGTGAAATTGTAGAGCCCACTTTCTCACCAACTCTGATGAAAAAGTGGGGAGGGGGTTGCCCTGTGTGCATTAACCACCCCTCCCCCCCAATCCCCTAGCCCCCCCAAATTTGTGCCACCTTGTCGGGCCCTCAAAACTCACTCAGTCCCTCCCTACCTAAAATGGTCCAATTTATCTGTCTCCAGTATGCAGACGTCTTCCTCCGTGGGCCTGTTTGCAGTACCAGCAGCATCCACTACCGTGTTCTGGCGCTACTGGTCAATCAGATTGAGGAAAGGAAGTCCCACTCTGAATGTTTAGCCTGCTGTCAGCGTGTTATCACGGCAGTGTGGTTTGACTGACCAACATCTGTAATGGTTGGGAGAGTGGGGAAGCAATTTATCCCAACCCCCTGTAAATTGTACAGCACAAAAACAACCATCCAGCCCATCATGCCAGCACTGACTCTTTGGGCAAGATTCCTCGAGGCTGCACTTTGAGGGTCCCCTTCCCCAGTCTCAGCTGCAGGCCATCCCTCCACCATTGTGGCCCTATACCTGTGACCATTTTTTACTTCAAATATGTTTTATCCTTTTCTTTACCACCATGTCCCTTTCTACATTGCAAATTTCTCTCTCTTTTCTAATTGATTTAGTGATCCAGTTAACTTCATCAACTGATTTCTTAATGGAGCAATTGTTTATCACTGGATTACTTTCTTCAAATATTCCCTTAATTCAAACACGAGGAATTCTTACAATTATTGGATAGATATACGACTAATTTGACACCATAACCAATGCAAATATTAATTATGTGTTAAAAGGCACTTAAGCATTGTCTATGCAAATATAAACATGTGGGAGACAGAAATTGGTGAATCTTTACCCTTTTATTATGATAGATAATGCATTAAAACATTGGAACATACACAGAATGTATTACAAATAATATTTGTAATAAAATAACATTGTCATATTCAGTTGAACATTTCAACCTGTCAGTGTAGCTAATTGTTAGTAGCATTATCACCACTAACTATACACAAATACATAGATGCTATGCAGAAATAATTGCTCAAGCAAAGACGGCAGTTATTTGTGAAGAAGGATCTCATCCATCGAGGG
Source organism: Scyliorhinus canicula (assembly GCF_902713615.1). Lineage (NCBI taxonomy): Eukaryota > Metazoa > Chordata > Chondrichthyes > Carcharhiniformes > Scyliorhinidae > Scyliorhinus > Scyliorhinus canicula. The sequence goes on along the minus strand of NC_052158.1, from coordinate 77,984,768 downwards.
ACATTTCTTCCAGTTTTTTGCTGCAGGAAAGACAATGAGAATTAAGCTTCTAATCACCTTAACGCTGAACAATAAATCACAGAACTGCACACAAACAGAAATTGCTGAAACTTCACAGCAGGTCAGGCAACCAGAGGGATTCTGAGTCTATTAATAGGCAAGTCTACCTCTTACATTGTAATTTCTGCACACAAAAACATTCATTTGTGTTGTTGCCGTGGATACTGTGACGAGTTTCCAGCATTTTCTGGGTTTTTTTCAGGTTTTCAATGTTGGCTGTGTCTCTTTTGACTTAATCTATGCTTTGGACATACACGCAAACCTTGTTGCGGATTTTATTAAAACTATTTGAAATGAGCACTCACCAAGGTGGGGAATATTGTTAGCGTAGGGATGGGAACAATTTTCTAGTCCAACTACACAGTGTCAACAATCCCAGGTCAAAGATTGCATGATTAGATGCAACATACTGCCTTCTCCTCGCTACTCTGCCCCTAATTTTAAACTCACAACGTGCATCAATTTACCAAAGTGAATTCAGGTTCAATGGGTAAGTTGGGGCATTCTTTTTTCATTTCCTACCTCAGTCTACCCTGCATGAGATTGCCAAGCTAATGCCAGGCAGCATATGTGGAGAGGGAGAGAAACAGTTAACGTTGCAGACCTTTTTATCAGAACTCTGATGAAAGGTCATGGGCCTGAAACGTTAACTATCTTTCTCTTCACAGATGTTGCCTGACCTGCTGTGCATTTCCAGCATTTTCTGTTCTATGTTTCTTTCACAGGAAGACTATCAATAAGCAGGGGAAGGAAATTAGTCTTATTTATTAGTAAAGTACATGCTCTCAAATTCGTCTTAAGGTTTATATGGTTGAAAATCTTAAATTATAACCAAATTACCAACAAGAAGCACAGACGTGTTTTACGAAATTAACTTGATCTGTTAATTTTCCTTCAATAACCTACACTGCTGTGGTTATCAAATATTTTGCATGTTCATGGTCAAATGTGTTTCTTTTTAAGAATTGTACATACTATTTCCACTAGAGGAAAGGCTAACACAATATGAACTTCGGTAAACAATTTTGAATTGAATTTCTAATTGTGTAGTTTGTTGAAAGGAAAATATGACTCTAAAATTTGAGGATTAAATTGCACCATTGTGATTCAGCAAAATTGGACAGTAAAAGGGTTATTTTGACTTTGTGCGATAGGGTAAAACAAATAATGCTGGGGGTGCACCCAGTTTTGCAGTTCTCTCCAAATCTTTATTCCCGTTTTTCGATTCGTGCCAATCATTTTATATCATCCCACAAAGTCAAAATTACCCCCTCAGGATCTGGTACAGGTCAGAGGTTGTGATCTCACCTCAGCAACTTCAACCCCACTTTCACCCAAAGGCTATCAGGATTTGCACAGATCGCCTGTCCTCCAACAGTGTAGAATCTGCAAAGTGTATTGAAATAGAGATTGTTAGTCAATGTTTATTACCAAAAGCAATTACCCCCCAATCATTCCGTGTGAAACGCCAGAGCCCCTGTACTTACATGATTGCATCTATGTCACAGATCTCATTGGACTGTTGCTCCACATAGCCGGAGATTAATCTGAATGGCAATCGTTTCTTTGAATAACGGAGACAGCAGTCCACTGCAAAGGTGAAAACGGAGGGTTAAAAAATAGAGTAAGACGATAGATAGAGACATGCTACTAATTACAAAGTCATCTGTTTCGGGATTGCGACTAACATAAATGACTTGTAATTCTAACAAATTATATCACATTCTGTAACTGGAACGAATTAAGATTCCACTGTGGTAAAGTTTTAATGAAAACTGAACAACTTTGTCACATTTCATTAGCCTTTCGTACCCTCTTAGATTGTGACATGCCATGCACTGTATTAGCCTGTCATCCCATTGAACGCAATCATTCACAACATATGTACAACAGAATATTATGTTATGCCTTCAGTTGCTGCGAATTAATAATTGATGCAAGACTTACTCGCAGAGGCTGAGTCATCGAGCATATCCAGCACCAACATCGAAAATAAAAGAGTTACCACGAGCTTCCTCAGAGCACTCATTGTCTCGCTGACTACTTGATGCAAACTTTTCTCTCTTCGCAAATTATTCTACAATCTTCAGCCGAGCAGTGATCTTGCCTATTCTGTCTTGCTATATATAGGGAGGATTTTGAGTACAGGTAAAATAGTCACTGGAAAAAACGCACAATTAAGGAAACGATACAGCCTCCATATTATGAATTTCCTTTCTGTGTTTTCCGCTCGTCACCCACATTCTTCAATTACATGGTGCTAAATGAAACATGTGAGAGTGAAATAAAAAAAATACAAATTAAATAAGCAGGTTAACATTTACAAATGATTTGAAATGCAAATGCAAATCGCTTATTGTCACAAGTAGGCTTCAAATGAAGTTACTGTGAAAAGCCCCTAGTCGCCACATTCCGGCGCCTGTTCGGGGAGGCTGGTACGGGAATTGAACCGTGCTGCTGGCCTGCCTTGGTCTGCTTTCAAAGCCAGCGATTTAGCCCTGTGCTAAACAGCTAAAATGCAGATAGCTTTCCTTAAACTCAGGATTGAAACTGAATTTGTCACCTTGTTATTAAATTGGTTGCATATTGGGATGGGGATTGCAGGTGTCTGTGAGGTCAATGGTAAATTTGTTGGTAAATAAAAAAATCTCTGTTCAGTAATATTTTGCACAGGGCTAAATCGCTGGCTTTGAAAGCAGACCAAGGCAGGCCAGTAGCACGGTTCAATTCCCGTACCAGCCTCCCCGAACAGGTGCCGGAATGTGGCGACGAGGGGCTTTTCACAGTAACTTCATTTGAAGCCTACTCGTGACAATAAGCGATTTTCATTTCATTTCATTTCAAGTGAAATGTAAAAGGCTTCTTTCAGAAGATGGTCACATTTTGTCTGGAAACACCACATGGAGGGAATCTTAATAAATGTATTGAATTGAATTTGATTTGATTTATTGGCATGTGTACCAAGGGACAGTGAAAAGTATTGTTCTGCGTACTGTGGAGACAGATGGTTCCATACATGAACAGACATCGGACGTGTGTAAATACACAATGTGGCTACATAGGTACAGTCCATGAGAGGGTCATTCAGGAGTCTGGTAACAGCGGAGAAGAAGATGTTATTGAACCTGTTCGTGCGTGTTCTCAGACTTTTGTATCTCCTGCCCGTGGAAGAAGTTGGAAGAGAGAATAAGCCGAGTGGGAGGGGTCTTTGATTATACTGCCCGATTTCCCAAGCCAGCGGGAGGCGTAGACAGTGTCAATGGATGGCAGGCGAGTTTGCGTGATGGACTGGGCTGTGCTCACAATTCTCTGTTGTAGTTTCTTACAGTTTTAGGCCGAGCAATTGCCATACCAGGCTGTGATACAGCCAGTTAGGATGCTTTTATGGTGCATTTGTAAAAATTGGTAAGAGTCAATGTGGACATGCCGAATTTCCTTAGTTTCCTGAGTCGTAGCATCGACATGGGTGGACCAGGACAGATTGCTGGTGATGTGCATGCCTATGTATTCACAGATGGTGCAGATGGGGAAGATCTCTTGCCCTCATTTTGATGGAAGGGCAGACACTGTAATCCTTGTTTAATCATTGGCGCAGGTTTTCTGCTAAAACATTGTGGCATCAGTCAGCAGGACTGCTGAGAAAACACGTGTTGATTATTTTTAATGTATGTGCCTGTACTCTTTGAAGAATATAAATAAAAAATTCTTCAGAGAGCAATGAACAATGTCACTAAAATGCTACAATATTTTGTATGACTCTGGGTAGCGATATCTGAATGAAGGTATGACAAAGAAAAGTGTCCTACCAGCAATTTTAGCTTTTTTAAAGAAAAGTTTAGAAGCTTGTTTTGAATTTTGTCACCTACATTCCCTTCACTACACACAGCATTCCTATTCTTACCAAACTTCAGTGGCTTCCTGTGGCCCAGTGAATTTACTTCCAGATTCATCTATGGCCTTTGCCAGCCACATAATGCCCTGTATACATCCTTCACTGATGGGCAATGTTACAGGTCGCTATGCCATGTTTCTGAATTTCTCTTTCCCTTAGTTTTTTATCCCCATCCCTGGCATTAATGGCCTCATTAAATATTTTGAGGTACAAATTGGTCTTGTATGGTGGTGGAGTGTGGAAAGGAGAAAATCACTGAAGTCAATGGAAACTAAAATTGTTTGAAGTGTAAAAGGGGCTGCCCATTCACTAATGCCCATGTTGTGCTCCCACCCATGACTTTTTATACTTTTTTATTGTTGGGATCCTCAACCTGAATATTCCCTCTGTTCTCGCAAATTGAATCAACAACCTGATATTTAATATCAGAATGCTAGGATATTCTATTAAATTGAATTGACTTTAAAATATGTATGTATCTGACGCATACTGGATGACAGGAAGTACTAACTGGCTGTTTATTCACTTAGCTATATAAAGATCTTCGTATTAGTGATGCATCTTTTACTGACCCTCTATCAGTTATCATTAAATTTGCATTGCCAGTGGGAAAATCTACTGCAACAATGGCATAATGAAATGTCCCAAGAGACTTAACAAGAGTGCCATATCACAAAATTTGACACTGGACCACATAAAGCGATATTACGTCAGATGACCATATTGGCTTGTGGCACAGTGGGTAACATCCCTGTCTCTGTGCTGGAAGCTCCGGGTTCTAGCTCAACCCCAGGGGTGGTGGCAAAGGAAGGTGCATTAATTTTTTTTTTTTTTTTTTAAATTTAGATTACCCAATTATTTTTTCTATTAAGGGGCAATTTAGCGTGGCCAATCCACCTACTCTGCACATTTTTGGGTTGTGGGGGCGAAACCCACGCAGACACGGGGAGAATGTGCAAACTCCACACGGACAGTGACCCAGAGCCGGGATCGAACCTGGGACCTCAGCGCCGTGAGGCGGTTGCGCTAACCACTAGGCCACCGTGCTGCCCTGGAAGGTGCATTAATAATGCGATCAAACAGGTTGAGTGTCAACCTGCAAATCCTTCCAAACAGGCTGGCTGTAAGAGACTCCTGGTCAGCCACACTTGATATGGAGTGGAACTCCTCAAGTTATAAGCTCCTGGCGACAAACTAGTGAACCAGTTTGGGCCATTACGAGCTATAGAAACAGACAAAAGCCTGCCTTAGTGCACCACTAGGTATGGGAAGAGAATTGGACTGCAGGTCAGATTACCAAAAATGTAGCCAAAGGTAGAAGGAGACTTTAAGGAGAGTTTTAAAGGACAAAAGAGACGGAAAAGCTTAGTGAGGGAAGGCCAGGTTTCGGACCCATGCAGCCGAAGGCAAACAGAACAGAAATCAGAACATATTTCCAGAATAGGAGAAGTGCAGTGGTGCCTGCAAATTGTATGACTGTGTGAGCATTTGAAGATAGGAAAGGGGGGCTTTGGCGGGAGCTGGGGGGACTGGTGGGGGATGGTCAGGTGTGGCGATAGGTGTTACAAGGGTGAACTATCTGGCAGGCCGGGTCCACGCGCTGCCGGCGCCATGTTGTCGCGGCCACTGCAGGTCGCCGCCGTGCGCATGCGCAGCCACGGACCCGGCAATTCTCCGGCAATTTCTGTCGGGAACGCCAGGGGTTTTACATGGCACGGCTGCTAGCACCCCCACCGGGCAGAGCATCGGTGTGGGAGCGGTTCTGACGTTTTCATCGTAAAACTAGACACTTCCTCCAGGCATAGCCTCAAAATTGGAGAATCCACCCCATAGGCCCTGAAGCCTCTGAACATTGAATTAAGTGCAGGCCAATTCATGTGCTCTCAAACTAGTCACAGGAAATTCGCATAAAGTTATAATGTGAAATCAAGGGAGTTCATCAAAATGTTCTAATTTGCTTGGAGTTTCACTATCATAATAATCTTTATTATTGTCACAAGTAGACTTATATTAACACTGCAATAAAGTTACTGTGAAAATCTCCTGGTTGCCACACTTCGACGCCTGTTCGAACACCGAAGTTGAACTTAGAATGTCCAATTCACCTAACAGTCTTTCGGGGTTTATTAGGGGAAAGATAAAAATTGTCACAGGTAAAATCAAGTTCTCCACTGTATATTTACATTTGACACTGTCTGTACTTTCCAGGGGAATGTTGCGGAAGTGCATTGTTTGAGAGCTGAATCAGGAAGTTACCCGTGACACTTTATATACCATTGTTCTTGTGAATAATCAGCCAAGACCTCACAAATACCCAACCAATTTTTAATTTTCAGAGGGAAATTTGAGTAACCTGATTGCGACCATTGAATTATGGTCAGTAAAGGCAAATGTTAATGATGACAGTCATTTCAAGAGGTAAAGTAAAATACTGCAGATGCTAAAAACCTTAAAACAAGAACTCAGCAGGTCCGGCAACATAAGTGGAGAGTTCATATAGCAGGTCCATGGCATTTTATCAGTATTTCTTTATTTTCTAATAGGTAAAACGGTAGCACAGTGGTTAGCATTGTTGCTTCACAACGCCAGGGTCCTAGATTCAATTCTGCGCTTGGGTCACTGTACGGAGTCTGCATGTTCTCCCAGTGTCTGCGTGGATTTCCTCCGGATGCTCTGATTTCTTCCCACAAGTCCTGAAAAACATGCTTGTTAGGTGAATTGGACATTCTGGATTCTCCCACAGTGTACCTGAATAGGCACCAGAGTGTGGCTACTAGGGGATTTTCACAGTAATTTCATTGCAGTGTTCATTTAAGCCTACTTGTAACACTAATAAAGATTATTAATGTAAAATTTATTTAGGATCATGGTTTGAATTTCAAAAAAAATCTTTAAACAGAGGCTGTTTCACATATTTTGAGGATAATAACATTGAATAGTGTTGAATGTTTTTAATGGAAACACTTGTAACTGATGAAAGCCAATGATAATTGGCTGCAATTACTGCTGATGCAATGAAGGAAGAAGCATTCAGTTCAACAATAAACTTACCTTTCTGCTAAACAGGTAGAGCAACAGTTTTAGAAACAATGTGGTCACGTCATCGTCAACATGCCGTGGGAAAGTTTAGCAAATGTACTTAATTGCTGTTTTCGGCTACATCACCTGTGATTATGCAATGATGTCACTAGTTAAGACATAAATTGCCTTTTGGTTGTCATTTTTAAAAATATATATTTTTTTATAAATTTAGATTACCCAATTCATTTTTCCAATTAAGGGGCAATTTAGCGTGGCCAATCCACCTATCCTGCATACCTTTAGGTTGTGGGGGCGAAACCCACGCAAACACGGGGAGAATGTGCAAACTCCACACGGACAGTGATCCAGAGCCGGGATCGAACCTGGGACCTCGGCGCCGTGAGGCAGCAGGGCTAACCCTCTGCGCCACTGTGCTGCCCCAACCTTTTGGTTGTCATAAATGATTATAGGTGAGAGTTTACCAAGGCTCCAATGATTGGATCCTGGGACAGGACATGCAGCACTAGGTGGGTGGAATTTCAACCATGTGGATCCTCTCTGCAGCATCATCCAGGAGGTGTTGGTCTTGGCCTTGGATTGGGCCTTCATCTGGATACTTCTTTTTAAAAATAAATTTAGAGTACCCAAATCTTTTTTTTTCCAATTAAGGGGCAATATGACATGGCCAATCCACCTACCCTGCACATCTTTGGGTTGTGTGGGTGAAACCCATGCAGACACTGGGAGAATATGCAAACTCCACCCGAACAGTGACCCGGGGACAGGATTGAACCCGAGTCCTTGGTGCTGTGAGGCAGCAGTGCTAATCATTGCATTACCGTGCAGCCCATCATCCGGATACGTCAACCAAGGATTAGATTTACATCCAAGAACTTCGGCCAGGGATCAAACCATTATCCAGGGACTTCACCCAGGGATTGGCCCTTCACCCAGGGACCTCACCAGGATTCGGACATCCTTCTAGGACTTTGCACAGGATCGATCCTACATCCAGAGATCTCACCCAAGGTTCATACTATCATCCGGGTACTTTGCCCAGGGGTGGATCCTACATACATCCATTATCCAGGGACTTCACCCAGAGATTGGACCTTCATCCAGGGACTTTCTCCAGGGATCAAACATTCATTGAGTGACTTCACCTAGGGATCGGACCTTCATCCAGAGATGTTGTCAAGGGATTGGGCCTCCATTGAGGGGCTTTAACTAGGGATCGGGCCTTCATCCAGAGATGTTGTCACGGGATTGGGCCTCCATTGAGGGGCTTTACCCAGGGTTCAGACCTTCATGCACGGACTTCACCCAGGGATTGGATTCTCAGCCAACACTTCAGCCAGGGTTCAGATCTTCATCCAGGGACCTTGCCCAGGAATCAGAACTTAATCCAGAGACTTCACCGAGGGTACAGATCTTCATCCAGGGACTACACCCAGGGATAAGAGCTTCATCCAGGAACCTTGCCCAGGGATCAGAGCTTAATCCAGAGACTTCAGCCAGGGTTCAGATCTTCATCCAGGGGTCGGAGCTTCATCCAGAGACTTCAATCAGGGATTGAACCTTCATACAGAGACTTTGCCCAGGAGTTGGACTTTCAGCCAGAGCCTTCACCCAAGAATTGGACCTTCCTTCCGGGACTTCGCCCGGGGATCAGACCTTTCAGCTGCAGATGGAAGGCTGGAAGGTTGCTGGGCAGTGAGTGTCTGTTGTGGTATGGAGGTGTTGCAAAGATGGATATAAAAGCAATGAAGGCATGGTGTGGGGTTCTGGTCTAGAAGCGGGACGGTGCAGGTGAAGGTTGGGGATGCTGACAGAAGAAGGAGTCAGAGGCATTCTCTTTCAGCTGGAATGGAGCGGGATGGTGAGAAGGGCCTTGTGGGTTTCAGGCAATGCTGGGGAGGGGGGGGGGGTGTTATGCAAGTCTGAAGGGGTATGGGGGCTGTTCAGAGGTCTGAAATTATACTGGGGGTGGTGGTTGTGTGGGAGTCGGGTGTCAATGGTTATGGGGGATGGGGACAATTTGTGGCTGACAGGGTGAGAAGAAAAGGTGTTTGATCTAAGGTGAGACATCACCACCTTTAAGATTGGGCTTGTTGCAGTTATGCAGAGACTTGTGGTGGAGATCGTGAAATGGGTTGGATCATCGCGGATTGATGGAGATGCAGATCATCTCAACTGGACAACTGAAGGGGAATTCTGGAATGTAATCTCCAGCAGTGCTCGGGCCCTGAGACATCTGAGTATTTGAAGGCCAAGGGCACAGCATGCGTGGGAGAACGTTTGCACTTAGCTCTCAAGGGCATTCCTGCAGATGCCTCAATCCAGCGGATAGGGTGTCTCCAGGAATGTGAAGTGGGGGGGTGATGGGGTGGGTCAGCATTGATCTTAAGGACCAAAGCTAACCAAAAAGGTTAGGAGGAGTTATTGGGTTAGGGGGATAGGGTGGAAGTGAGGGCTTAAGTAGGTCGGTGCAGACTCGATGGGCCGAATGGCCTCCTTCTGCACTGTATGTTCTATGTATCTATGTAAATCACTAGACATTATTCAAGTGAAAGTATCCATATTTATAAAAGTTTGATATTGGGAGATTCAACCGTGAGCCTGTGCAATCAACTATTATTTCAGTATGTATTAATTTTCCTCCCCTGACAACCACAGCAGGGATCAGTGGAGGCAGTCCACTGATCATTTTCCCTTGCCCTGGGGGGGCCAGAATAGGTCATGCCCGGACGCGAACACTTGGCCTTCATATCAGAGAATCGCCCCCATGGTGTATCCGGGTCACGTGTCTGCATACTCACACCACCTTGTTGCTGAATGCTGGAACTACAACAGTTATACATATATTGTGTACAGATGATAATACAGATGACAATCTACTTATCATCACAGTTATGGTTTAACTGCTCCTGCTCAAAGAGAAGATGGGGTTGAGAGGAATTGAATTTAGGGCAGCATGGTAGAACTGTGGATAGCACAATTGCTTCACAGATCCAGGGTCCCAGGTTCCATTCCGGCTTGGGTCACTGTCTGTGCGGAGTCTGCACATCCTCCCCGTGTGTGCGTGGGTTTCCTCCCATAGTCCAAAGATGTGCAGGTTAGGTGGATTGGCCATGATAAATTGCCCTTAGTGTCCAAAATTGCCCTTAGTGTTGGGTGGGGTTACTGGGTTATGGGGATAGGGTGGAGGTGTTGACCTTGGGTAGAGTGCTCTTTCCAAGAGTCAGTGCAGACTCGATGGGCCAAATGGCCTCCTTCTGCACTGTAAAATCTATGATGATAATTTAGCATCCATCTATAATTGGCAATTTCACATTTCTTGCTCATGCTTTCAGTTTTAGATAAAACACATTGGATTGTGTGGCATCTGATTGATGCACTGCAGGTTGTGCAGAAGCGGTGAGCCCATCCACATACAAGCATCAGGCTCAGAGAGACATGTCACTTGCAGAGCTTGCTTGTGTCCTCAACCTTTGACCACCTTTCCCCTCCACACTTCTGGTCAGTATGAAAGGGTGAAGGAAACACAGTGGCTTGTCCACTTGTGGAGTGAATGGACTACAGTGGGACTATGAGGCATAACCTTTTGGAGTTGCCATTGAGGCCCATGTGCTCCATACCATTCATTGTGGTTAGTGTGAACAGCTGAGGGTACACTTACCCTGGCGGTGCGGATGAGGTTGTTCACCCTCTCTGTCATTGGGGAGCTGACCTTTTGCCATATGAATCAGCCTTGTTAGTAAGTTGCTATCCATGAACCTTTTGAAACTGGGGCCCGGATATCATGGCATGGAGTGCACCTTTCAGATTACAATTTTTTCTTGCATTACATTTAGGTGTTCCAGATGGTGCTAACTATGTCTGTTGTCCATATAGTAGCTCAATTTGAACTCTTTCCCTGCATGCCCTTCTGACTTCAGAGCTTCTAGCAATGTGACTAACTATACTACCCTGGATTGGATTGGATTTGTTTATTGTCACGTATACCGAGCCGGGTGGAGGGGTCTTTGATTATGCTGCGCGCTTTTCCCAGGCAGCGGGAGGTACTTTTTTGAAGTTCTTATTGGCTTCTTTCAAAGGGGTGGCATGGTGCCACAGTGATTAGCACTGCATGCTTACAGCACCAGGGACCCGGGTTCGATTCTGGCCTTGGGTGGCTGTCTCTGTGAAATTTGCATGCTCTTCCGTGTCTGTGTGGGTTTCCTCCCACAGTCTGAAGATGTGCAGGTTAGGTAGATTGGCCATGGTAAATTGCCACTTAGTGTCCAAAGATGTGTAGGTTAGGTAGAGTTATGGGGATAGGGCCGAGAAGTGGGCCTAGGTCGGGTGCTCTTTCAGGGGGTTGGTGCAGACTCGTTGGGCCAAATGTCCTCCTCCTGCACTGTAAGGATTCTATAATTCTAAGAAACGCTGTGTTGCTGTCAAATCCCCATTAAAGCTTCCCGGTTTGCACCCTGTGGGCTGGCTGTTGCCCAAGAGGAGGCCTCTAGTTTTCTTGCAAATTAGCTTCCAAGAGAATGGCCAGACTCAATGGCAGGCTAGAAGTGCACATCTGTTGCATTTTTGCCAATGCAAGACTTCGGCATGAAATTCTGATGTCACACAGCCCCATACAAGTAACGAGACACTGAACAAAAACTGATGCTCCATGGTTCAGGGCAATATTATCCCGCTTTGAAATTCAAGAACATTTTTTGATGATTGTATCATATGTGAAGCTTGATTAAGTTGAGTTTTGGGGCAAGATTGGGATCATGACCAGACTAAAGCAATTAGTTGGCAGTGCTAACTCTGGTATCTGCCAGGGAATTCATCAAATTACCAATAAACATTTTTGTTGGAAAGGGCACACGGCATGATGCTCAAGTTGCAAATACTATTATGGTTTTTGACACTTATTGCTAACTTGGTTTGGAAGATATCCTTTCCATTTCAAGGATAGTTTTTAACTTGATTAATTCTTAATCAGCACTGTAGAGATTAGCAGCGGGATTCTCTGTCGGCGTGATCCTCCGCTTCGTCGGCAGTGCGCCCTGCAGGTTTCCCGATGGCCTGGGGCTGGCCACAATGGGAAACCCCATTGGCTTACTGCTGGGACAGAGAATCCCGCTGCCTGCAGTAAATGGGGCTGGCAGGATAGAGAATCCCACCCTAGAAGTTATATGACCTACGGAAGATCAAGCCTCCTGTGGAGCAGGTAGGCAGCAGGTCAAAGAGTTGAGTAAGAATTCATTTAAGTACGAAACCTGTGGTAAAATAACTGCAAAGACGTTCACCAAACCTCAAAATGTTAAAAGTTGAAAAGTTTCATTTTACCTATGATGCAGACAATAGACAAACTGATTTATAGTAGCTAATTCACTAGTAATAATGGGGCATCATCACATTGAACAGATTGCATACTTGCCTAATTTTTTATACCCTTTACAACTTTCAGCTGAGGAGCAGAGAAAAAACGGAGCAGATTCTCACAGAAGGTTCAGGATCAACTGACAAACTTTGAAAGGGATCAATGTTTTTTGAGAAACGTTGGAAAGGTTTGGAAGCATTGCCAGATTTGTGTTCATGGGTAAAAAGGGAAGTCATATATGGCCTGACCTTTAAGTTTCCTTTTGTTGAAGTATCTTAAATCACAAGAAGTGTTGTTCGTTAAGACATTCTCAATTCACTCCTTATTCCATTATTCCGAATTCAATATCTTGAAACTGTTGGGCATGTCTTAACTGTTGAAGTGAGATAGAAATAAACCATGGGGAGGACAATCGTCATTCACCTTGCTGGATAGAAAATCAAGGGCAGTATTCCTGTGATTACCAGTGGTATTGGAATTTGGCGTTTTGTCGATCTGCCATGGTCACTGGTTTTATTCTAAGTTTGAAAATCATAGAATCATAGAATTTACAGTACAGAAGGAGGCCATTCGGCCCATCGAGTCTGTGCTGGCCCTTGGAAAGAGCACACTACTCAATCCCACGCCTCCACCCAATACCCGTAACCCAGTAACCCCACCTAACCTTTTTTGTTGGACTCTAAGGAGCAATTTAGCATGGCTAATCCACCTAACCTGCACATCTTTGGACTGTGGGAGGAAACCGGGGCACCGACAATTAAATGTTATTTGACAGGGGCAAGGGGTTCTCGCTCACTGGTTGGATAACCGGTGGGAGTCCCACATTGCCTGTTTCCATGAAGGCCCACCATATCCTGTGCCACTCAGGTACCTGACAGGCCACTTAGGAGCCTTTCCTGGTAGATCAAGGACCTCAGTGGTGGAAGCCCCACCTGCCGTGTTGTTGGCCAATCAGAAGCCAATCCTCTGCACGCAGCAGTGTCACTCCAGAGGCAGTGGCTGCCACTAGTCCTGCACCTTCAAGGCCTCCGTTTGAGGTGGGACCCAGGTCACAGGTGAGTGAGAGTTGAAGGGTGTCACAAGGAAAGTGTCATTGGCCGGGGAGAGGATGGTGGTTCGGCTTGGTCTCCTTCCTGGTCATGTTCCTCGATCAGGCACCGAGTGCCTTTGAATAAAGGACTTCTGCCGTGAGAGCAGAAGCAAACTTGGCAGGGTTAGCTTTACAGTTCCCACATGATGAACTCCCTGTCCACTGCTGATTAAATGCCAGTGGCAGTGGGATGACATGCCTAAGTGGGTATTTGTTATACACTTAAGGGCCTCAATCATTATCCAGGTAGAATGCAAGGACTTAATTGAGTGGCAATGAGCCTCACTGTGCATCCTCTCTCCCAATCAAATGCCCCCATGCCCCAAACTTACCTCCTGGAAACTTTAAATTTCACCCATTGCATGGGTTTCACACAAGACTGACTGTTGGTAAAAATAGACGTTGTGGCACACTGACATTTTTCAGTTTAACTTTCCCACCCTTACTGTGATGATGAGGTCTAACCCTATGGCTGCCTTTCTGACCTAGATTGAGAAATAAGTCTGAACAAGTACCCAGTTAGCTCATTGCAATGGATCATTACCATTTCCTCTGGTGACCCCCAAGGATCTATCTTATTTCTCATCTACATGTGGTCCTTGGTGACATCATAAGAAAACAAAATACAAGTTTCCACTTGCAAGTCTCTACCTCAGTGCCAACTACCTCAACCCTTCCTCTCTCTCTGAATTGGCACACCCCTGCTGTGATTTTCCAGTTCCACCACAGCGGGTACCCCACGACAGGTGCGGCGAGCCATTCAAATGCCCACTGATGTCGGCATGACTGGAGGATCCCACTGGCGGAAGGGGCCAGAAAGTGCCAGTCTGCTTGTCTGACATCTCATATTGGATGAGCAAAACTGGACCAGTACTCTAGAGACCCAGGCTAATGCTGTGGAGGCATGAATTGAAATCCCACCTCAGCAACTGGTGGAATTCAAACTCAATTGATAAATCTGGAAATTGAAAGGTTAGTCTCGGTAATGGTGGCCATGAAACTATCATCGATTGTTGCAAAACCTTTTCTGGCTCAGCAATGCCCTTTCAGGAAGGAAATCTGTCACCCTTACCTGGCCTGGCCTACATGTGACTCCAACCCACAGCAATACAGCTGACTTTTAACTTCCCTCTGAAATGGCCGAGCAAACCATTCAATTCAAGGAGAATTAGGGGTGGGCAATAAATGTTGGCCAATCCAGTGATGCCCACATCCCACAAAATAATTCAGAAAAACAAGTGGCACAAATGAAAACCAAAATTTGTGTCTGTCCACCTGATGTGTAGAATTTGCCTGTCATGGTTGACAGGCTTGGCTTCCAGTCAGGAGCTCACTTGATCTCTAATCCGTGTGTGTATGCTAATGTGCACAAGGGGGAGGGGCTATCTATCCCAATCTGAGGCAGGGTCTGATCCCATTAGTCCAATTCCCCTTGATTCGAGTGGTCTGAAGGAGGGTGGGGAGACCTAATGGGACTTACGTTTGTATGGGAAGAGGGTCTGTTGATAGCGGAGTGTGGGTGGTGGGGGGGGGGGGGGGGGGGGGGGGGGGGGCATTGAAAGTGCAGGAAGAAGCTCTCTTGCTCCACCTGATCCAGCAGTAGCTCTTCCTGATGCTGTGCTTACCTCATTGCAGTTGTCTATAGTTCCAGGCTCTGGGAAACCCTGCTGGGCAGAGTTCAGCCAAAGCAGGATAAATCCAAAGCTTCCAACCTCATTGACATTTTCAATACCAGCCAAAGTACTGCGGGCAAATTGGCTTCCCATCCCATGCCTTACCCGAATGAAGCTTGGCAGTTGACATGTTAGAGAGAGTTTCTTGATTGTCCAATGAAGAACCTCCCGTGACCCCGACCCGCACTCAATCCCATCCTTGGTCCCACTTCCAAATTCCATTCTCCAACTTCCATATCTACCTCTCTCCCTGAAAACCCTCTGAGGCTGAACCAGACTGTTTGCAAACTTTGCAGCATATGAAATTAACTTCTGACCACTCATCCACACCATCCCTAAGACCACTTCTTTCCAACTCCATAATATTGTCTGACTCTGCCCCTGCCTCAGCTGTTGGAATCATCACCCATACGCTTCTTATCTCTAATCTTGACTATTTCAATGCCTGGCTCTTCCTCTACTTTCTAGCCTCTGTAACCTTGACTTTATCCAAAGATTCTGCTGTCTATATTGTTATGACACCCTGGGCGAGTGCGCGGTCAATTCCAACTCCACAGGTCCGGAGGTCCAACACAAGTGAATTAACTAATAATTTGTCTATAGTTTCTGAGATCTTTGACCCTTCACTGCTCCAATGACTTACAGGCACCAGATTTGTAAGTGAAACACAAAAAAACTTTATTTATAACAAGAGAGATAAGACATGCAATAATAGAATATCGGCCAGTTTATCTATTACTCCCCCCTTTAGACCATCCCACCCTCTACCCAAACACTCACAAAACAGACACACACAAGGGAAAGAGAAAGGGGTAAAATAATAGGGAATAAAATAGAAGAAAGGGAGATGAATGTCCTTGTTGCTGATATCAAAGTTTTTGTCGGCTGACTCTCTTCCCAGGACACGGAGTATTGAAATCACCAGTTGGTTTGGATATTTTGGCATGGGCACTCAATCAGAAATCTCAGGCTGTAAGACTTCCTCTGGAGAGTCACTTTCACTTTTATTAACCTGAGCTTTCAACCAAAAAAAACAGCTCTAGGCCTGTGTGATTCTCATTTGTTGCCAGCTACCCCAGAATGCAGCCTTTCGACGATAAGAACAGAGTTGCCCACATGAGATTTTAAAAAGATTTTAAACCACTGGCCTGTCTGTAGTTGATGCCAGACTGAACTTCCTTTCGGGTCAATCTGACTGTCGAGAGAGGTTTACCCCTCTTCCAGGGAAAGAGAAAATGCAAAGCCTTCTTCCACTCTGTCCAAAATGAAATCCCTCAGAATGAGGCCTGCCTGCCCATGCAGACCATTCTGGAATGCATAGCCCCAATCAGCAATGAGTGTTAGGTAAGACCCGGTAAATTAAAACAGCTTATTGGCTGCCAGCCAAGTCCATCAAAATGTGTCATCATCGAGGCAGACCAAGCAGCACATCTCACTGGGGGTTTCCTGAGGCCAGATCAAACAGCACATCTTGACAGGAGAGGATCAGTAATCATCCAGATACAAAAATTATAAAAGCCCAAATAACAGAAAATAAAGGGAATACACAGGGGAAACCAGGTTTAAACAGGAGGATCCTTAACTCACACCATGTTCACCCACCAGCTCTGAGCTTGCTGACCCACATTGGCTTCTGGTTAAGCAGCAACCCGTTTTTAAGTTCTCAACCTGGTTTTCAAATGCCTCCATGGCATCAATTGTTCCTAATTCTGTAAATTTGTTCAGTACTGCAGTCCTCTGGAATTCCTGTGCTCCTCCAATTCTGGTTGCATCGACATCTCTGATTTTAATTGCTCCACCATTAGTATCTGTGCCTTCAACTGCCAAACCCATAACTATGGAATTCCCTCCCTAAACATCTCCAACTCTGTAACTATTTTTCCTCTTTTCAGATGCTGCTTAAATCCTGAATTTTTGACCAAACTTTTGATCCTGGGCCCGAATATCTCCTCATGTGACTCTGGGTCTGATTTTGTTTGGTAGCAACTGTGTTAAGGACTTTGGGATGTTTTATTACATTAACGGCACTATTTTTTGAACTGTGTCATGGAATGTTGGCGTCACTGGCTAGACCTGCATTTATTCCCATCCCTAATTTCTCAGAAGAAGTTGCTGGTGAGCTGCCTTCTTGTACGGCTGCAGTCCATACAGTGTAGCTACACCCACAATTCTGTCAGGAAGTGAGTTCCAGGATTTTGACTCAGGGATGGAATGGTGACATATTTCCAAGTCGGGATGGCGTGTGGCTTGTAGTGGAACTTGCAGGTGTTGGTGTTATCATACATCTGCTGCCCTTGTCCTCCTTTTTTGAAAATAATCTTTATTGTCCCAGGTAGGCTTACACTAACACTGCAATGAAGTTACTGTGAAAAGCCCCTAGTCGCCACATTCTGGCGCCTGTTTGGGTACATGGAGGGAGAATTCAGAATGTTCAACCTAACCTGCAGATCTTTGGACTGAGTGGAAGCACGAGCACACGGAGGAAACCCATGCAGACACGAGGAGAACGTGCAGACTCCACACAGGCAGTGATCCAAGCCGGGAATCGAACCTGGGACCCTGTAGCTGCGAAGTAACAGTGCTACCCATTGTGCTACCCTGCCGCCTAGGTTGCAGTGGTCGTGGGTTTGAAAGGTACGGGCAGAGGAGCCTTAGTGAGTTGTTGCAGTGCTTCCTGTCGCTGATAGACACTGCTGCTCCTGTGTGCCGGTGGTGGAGGGAGTGAATGTCGAAGGTGCTGAATGGGATGCCAATCATCAGACAAGTGGTGAGTATTTCATCAGATAAATGAATGCAATAGATAATTATACAATTTCCTGCCAAGGAATACTTTCCTAAAGGGGAAATAATGTAGGAATGGAAAAGCAATTGAAACCCAATCAAGTACCACTCATCTTGTGCTTGTGTTTTGTGAATGATGGAAGGGCTTTGGGGGAGGTGAGTTATTCACTGCAGGATTCTCAACTTTTGACCGACTCTTGTAGCCACAGTATTTATATGGCTGGTCCAGTTCAGTTTCTGGTCAATGGTAACCCTCAGGATGTTGATATAAAATATTATATATACACAAGTTACTATTTATGTTGAATAATTAGCTTTAGAGGAAGTGAACAGATGTAACACTGCAGCTACATCTGTCTCCAGCCTGCTTTAGAACATAGAACATACAGTGCAGAAGGAGGCCATTTGGCCCATCGAGTCTGCACCGACCCACTTAAGCCCTCACTTCCACCCTATCCCCGGAACCCAAGAACCCCTCCTAACCTTTTTGGTCACTAAGGGCAATTTAGCATGGCCAATCCACCTAACCTGTACATCTTTGGATGTGGGAGGAAACCAGAGCACCTGGAGGAAACCCACGCAGACACGGGGAGAATGTGCAGACTCCGCACAGACAGTGACCCAACGGGGAATTGAACCTGGAAACCTGGCGCTGTGAAGCCACAGTATATCCACTTGTGCTACTGTGTTGCCCATACTTTGCAAACCATAAGGTGGCCACAGTGAATTTTGACCATCTCATTCTCACCAACAAAGAAAGTCAATGTGGTGACGTACGGCTTGACTTGAGAGAATATTGTGGAGAAAAGTTTTTATAGTATTTACTTGTTTTCTTTTTGTTTCGGTAAAAGTAAATGTTGAATAATGTAGCCATCAGATTTATATTTCCGGTGAGCTGTTAAACCAAGAGCTCATTGGTGGTCCTGATTTTAACTCCGATTTGGGGAGGTGAACAATGGTGTGAATGGTTAGAATCCAGGCCTGGGATATGGTCATTGACTTAATTCTTCATTTAATTCCCACTGACCGGAGAGAAGCTACAGGAAATCTTTGAGTCCGGTCGAGCGGCGATACTCCGGCCTGCATGGGCCGAGCGGCCTGCCTAACCCGACTGGTTCACGCCGGCGCCAACCACACCTGGTCGCTGCCGGCGTGAACAGCGCGCGACCGCTGCGTGTGGGGCCTGTAGGGGGCGGAGGGAGAATCGAGCACCAGGGGGTGCTCAGGAGGGGTCTGGCCCACGATCAGTGCCCACAAATCGTCGGGCCGGCGTCTCTGAAAGACGCACTCTTTTCCCTCCGCCGCCTTGCAAGATCAATCCTCCATGTCTTGCGGTGCATGCGCAGGTGACGTCATTCAGGCGCCGCCGGCCGCGTCATTCAGGCGGCGGCGTTCCTAGCCCCCGGGGTGCGGCCGTGCCAATCGGTGCCATGGTTGTCTGGGACGGCACTTTGCGGCCGTTTTCACGAACGGTGAGAGCAGATGTGTTTGCGTTCGTGAAAACGGCCGTAAAGGCCTGGGAACTCGGCCCATCGGCCAGGGGAGAATCGCTGTTCGCCGTAAAAAACGGCGAGCAGCGATTCGTGTCGTGGGGCGGCCGTGGGGGGGGGGGGGGGGGGGGGGGAGAATAGCGGGAGGTCGGGAAAAATGTCGGGAAGGCCCTTCCACTATTCTCCGACCCGTTGTGGGCAGCGGAGAATCGCACCCACTGTCACCCTTTGGGAGAATCTCGCCCATGACCTCTGGTTTACTGCTTTTCTGCCCAATCTTTTGTTCCAGTCAACCTGTGTTTATCCCATTGTAAATCATTATAATTGACCCACACTCTCCCCTCTTCGTCGCATGTGCCCTCGAGCTTGGTTCAATAAGGCAGTATTGTGACAGAGAATGTGGGAAAGTCGCCTCTAAACCTCAGAGTTGTACAAGTGATGAATGACGGTGGCTTGAAAATGGTAGAAGTAACATGAAAAATGGGGCTGGAGAACACGTATCTGTCAAAAAATGTCCAACAGATCACTGAAATTCAAAACAGAATAGCTGAGACAGCACTCTATGTCATATATATAAACAAAAAGCAGGTAGTCTGCTGGTTCCACAAACCTGAATTATGCAATGAGATTTGGACACCATTATGTGCTCTGTCAATACATGGATTTAAGTTGAGTGTTAGCAAAACAACTATTTTACAAAACATGCAAAGAAATGTCACTGTGACAGATAATTAAAAATTAACATTTACACTGAGTTCAGAATCTCATCACTGGCGAGTGTGTTCAGCTTTCTGTGATCTAGCTA
Organism: Scyliorhinus canicula; assembly: GCF_902713615.1. Classification (NCBI taxonomy): domain Eukaryota; kingdom Metazoa; phylum Chordata; class Chondrichthyes; order Carcharhiniformes; family Scyliorhinidae; genus Scyliorhinus; species Scyliorhinus canicula. Next base: position 77,964,588 of record NC_052158.1, on the reverse strand, counting down.
AAGATGTAAATCATAAAAATATTTCAGACAGGTTCGGTAAACACTGTATAGGAATCACAACTATCAATCGTTGGAGATATCTAAGATGAACACTAAGTTTAAAGAATTGATAACAGCAGCTTGCACCATCCTTTGGGGTCAGAAGTGCATATGAATGGCTTCCCTTGTTTTTTTCCTTCCTGGAGCACCAAAAGCAACTATCCCGTGGCAGACGTATTGATGGAATAATTAGTTAGCTTTCGATTTTCCTTTTTTTTTAGCACTGAGAGCTTTGTGAACATTGGGCCAATGATAAGGAGGCTTGGATGAAATCGTCATAAACTGGCGATTTCTTTGATTGTAACACCATTAAATGAGTGAAGCTCAAACAGCTTAGAATCTGAAATGTGAGGCTATGTTACTGACTTAATCATCTTATTGCATCTGATATTATTTATAATATTTCAATGTGTCTCTTTATAATGAAACATTGCATACGTTTGGAGTGTATATGGTTTCAATTTTATGCAATGGTTTTACTCCGTTTTAGTCAGGCTCCGTGGAATAGGGTGGAATTACTGATGTGGGCATTCCTAGGGCAGGAATAATGCTAATGTGCATTCAGCACCATGCCCCAGTATTTGGCAATATTACATATGCCTTGCCTGTGTAGTAAGTTACAACTGGGATTTCACAAATAGAGAAATGGGGATTTCTCTGTCCTACTTAAAAGTGAGACGGGTATTGACCATTTAAAACAAAGAGGCCAGGGAATCAACTATACACTTTCAGTCAATGACGTCTCTGCACAATTGAGAGAATGGCACAAGTTGGGGCTGGTTTAGCTCACTTGGCTAGACAACTGGTTCATGGTGTAAAGCAAGGTCAGCAGCCTGGGTTCAATTCCCATATTCTCATATGGCTTGAGGTTATTAATGAAGGCTCCGACTTCTCAACCTTGTCCCTCACCTGTGTGGTAATTTTCAGGTTAAATCACCACCAGTCAGTTCTCCCCCCTCAAAGGGGAAAGCAGCCTCTGGCGGCATGGTAGCACAGTAGTTAGCACAGTTGTTTCACAGCTCCAGTGTCCTAGGTTTGATTCCCGGCTTGGGTCACTGTCTGTGCAGAGCATGCACCTTCTCCCCGTGTCTGCATGGGTTTCCTCCGGGTGCTCCGGTTTCCTCCCAGAGCCCAAAGATGTGCAGGTTAAGTGGATTGGCCATGATAAATTGCCCTTAGTGTCCAAACAGGTTAGATGGGATTACTGGGTTACGGGGATAGGGGTGGAGGTGTGGGCTTAGGTAGGGTGATCTTTCCATGGACTGATGCAGACTCGATGGGCAGAATGGCATCCTTCTGCACTGTAAATTCTATGATCTCAGAAGCAGAAGGCTTGACTTTCGGGGGTCATTGATTGCTTTTCCATCAAAACATTCAACTAATATTAAAATATTTAGGGGGCGGCACAGTGGTGCAGTAGTTAGCACTACTGCCTCATGGCGCAGAGGACCCGGCTTTGGTCCCGGGTCACTGTCCGTGTGGAGTTTTCACATTCTCCCCATGTCTGTGTGGCTGTCACCCCCACAACACAAAGCTGTGCAAGATAGGCGGATTGGTCATGCTAAATTCCCACTTAAATGAAAACAAAATGATTGTTTATCCATCATGACACATGACTAAAATTTCAAATTGTGTCACGCTCTGATGCCACACATCCAGTAATGGTGAAGCCTCAATCCCATGTGTGATATTTTTCAGTGCAGCATGGTGGCACAGTGGTTAGCACTGCTGACTCGCCGCGCCAGGGACCCAGGTTCAATTCTGGCCTCAGGTGACTGTCTGTGTAGAGTTTGTACTTTCTCCCCCTCACTGTGTGGGATTCCTTCGGGTGCTCCCATGGCCTCCCACAGTCCAAAGATGTGCAGGTGAGATGGATAGGCCATGGTAAATTGACCCTTGGTATCCAAAAGGTTAGGTGGGGTTACTGGGTTACGGAGATAGGATCGGGGCGTGGACCTAGATGGGATGTTCTTTCCATGTGATGGTGCAGACTCGATGGGCTGAATGGCACCCTTTTGCACTGTAGGCATCTATGATTGATTACTAATCTCTATTCGATTGTCACACATGCCCATAGTACAGCAGGGCCCACAAATGAGTTCCAAGTTTTTGTCCTATTTCTGTCCTAAGTGGGTTTCTTTACTCCATGTCATGGTCACTGCTCATTGGTGGCCAAATTTGGTGAGTTTATGAAACCTGGGAGGGTGGTCCTGGTGCTGGCCAGAAGCAAAGCTAAATGTAACTGTCTCATTGTAAAAGAATATTGCCGATAGAATTCCTGACCAAACCCAGCAGCTGTGTCCTTGTTGCTTGCTTTGATCATTAGCTTAAATTGTGACAGTCTAGCTGGGCAAAATGAAGGTGTCCAAGAGGTTCCAGGCTAGCTTTTTACTTACACACATGGTGAGATACAGGCTGGGTGCTTCCAACATCTCAGCATTAACTCTGTAGTTGCCGGATAAGATGGTTCATAACTAGCGCAAGAAAAATAAAAAAGGAGATTAGAATAGAATCCCCACAGCGCAGAAGGAGGCCATTCGGCCCATTGAGTCTGCACAGGCCGTGGGTGGAAAGATCACCCTACCTCGGCCCAAGCACCCACTCTATTCTTGCGACCCCACCCTAAGGGGCAATTTATCATGGCCAATCCACCTAACCTGCACAACTTTGGACTGTGGGAGGAAACCGGAGCACCTGGAGGAAACCCACGCACACACGGGGAGAATGTGCAAAGTCCACACACACAGTCACCCGAGGTTGGAATCTAACTTGGGTCCTTGGCGATGTAAGGCAGCAGTGCTAATCACTGTGCCACCGTGCTGCCTTCATTGACAAGAGTTTGAAGTAGTCACATTCGAACACAAAAGGTGCAGGCATGGGGTGAGGCATTAGGTCTTTTATTTGAGGTCTTATTCTCCAGTACACCTAATTTGGGTGATAGGCAGATTTTGAAAAGAAAGGGGAATCATTGACTATGAGTGGGGAGGAGCAAGATTTGTGAACAGGTGAATGACAACCTGCTGGCTAGGGCGCTGGTTTGCATTATTCCTCATCTACAAAACCTTAAGATTCTTTCCTCACAGGAATTCTTTTACAGAAGAACTAGGACACAATCACTTGAGGATTTTCAAAGTATTTCACAAGGTCTGGCTAACGGTGTAGAGAAATAGATTAGTCGCAGGATGCCTTCAATCCTATAGGAAGACATCTTGAGTTAAATTTTACCAGTCCTTTGGAGATTGCCAGGGTGGCAGGAGATTTTATAAAATGATAGCGGATGTTTTCAAGGAGCTCGAGCTCTCACAGGGTATTCTCAATGACAGGAACAGCAGCAACCTTGCCGTCCAACAACAGATTGAGGCAACCAATTAAACCAACTAATTGGTCAATTAACGGCCAAATCGTCCACTGGCATGTTAATTCATTGGGATGTGCTCTCGCCACTTGGTGTGACTGCAAGAGGCTTCTGGGATTGACGGTTGCAGCCTACCTTTCTGCATGCTTGTTTGTCCACAGAGGGGAAGCCCAGCAGCATTGCGGCCTCACCTTACCACTGACCACCACAAGCCCCCCCCCCCCCCCCCCCCTCCCCCCCCCACCCCCCACCAACCACTCTCCCACTTCCTACCCCATTGTTAATACTTGCCTGCCTAGTCCCACGACAGTAAAAAAATGGAGATGGTAATGCCAATCTCACTATGATTCAGGTATAAACTCTGATGCAAGTTAATGCCTAAACTGCTATGTGTTTCCCCAGCATGTTCACAATAGTACACATGGAGCAACTCTCTTTTGAGGCAACAATTGGTCCATCCAGCCCCCGACCCAAATACCAGTGAGATGTCTGAAGCAGGAAACACTTGTTAGCCAACGTTTCTGCTCATGAGTAGAAGCAGTTGCAGCAATTTCTCAATGGGAGCTGGATTCAGATTCACTTGTCAAATATAAGGCAATGTGTTTAGAACTACTTCTGATGAGACCCAGTTACCAGCCACCAATCTCACTCCTTGGAACGGAAAAGCAGTAAGATGGATTCGAAAAGTGGACAGCAGTCAGAAAAAGCACCAGATAATGAACATCACACGCACAAAGAAAACACACAAGGAAGGAAGCACATTTGTTCCACTTTATTTCACCTTTCTCTGAAAAGCTAACTTCTGTTGCAGAATAAGGCAGTAGTAGAGCGAATAACGTTCCTTATTTGAGGTGACGTGGAAGACATGTTGATGGTGTTTTGACAGGAGGGTATTCTTCTGTGTTCACAGTTTAACCTAATCCTGCATCAGCATTGGCAAGCCTCATGGTTTTCAAGTAGTTCTATCACCATATCCAGATGGGATTCTCATGGCAGAGATTGTTGGCAGTGAGCTGGAGGCAGGTTCAATTGAGGCATTCAAGAGGACATTAGATTATTACTTGAAAAGAAACAATGTGCAGGGATATGGGGAAAAGGCAGGGGAATAGAACTATTTCATGATGCTTGTTTGGAGATCCGGTGCAGACATTATGGGCCTGTACTGTAAGAATTCTGTGATTCTGTATGAGTGAAGAAGGCATGATGAAGTGAACATTGTCCGAGGCTGGTGATTAAGTTGTAAGGACATTGCATTTAAGGATGAATTCATTAACCACTTATGAAAGGTCATTAAACTTCTGACTGCATTGCATCCAGGTCAATGGTATGTTGGCCTTTAACGCGTGAAGATTTGAGTACAGGAGCAAGGATGTCTTACTGCAATTATACAGGGCCTTGGTGTGGCTACACCTGGAATATTGCATGCAGTTTTGGTCTCCTTATCTGAGGAAGGATGTTCTTACTATGGAGGGAGTGCATAGAAAGTTTACCAGACTTATTCCCGGGATGGCAGTTCTGACGCATGAGGACAGATTGAGTTGGTTGGGATTATATTCACTGGAGTTCAGAAGAATAAGGGGTAACAGGACTAGACAGGGTAAATGCAACAAGGATGTTCCCGATGGTCACAGTCTGAGGATACAGAGTAGACCATTTAGAACTGAGATGAGGAGAAGTTTCTTCACCCAGAGAGCGGTGAGCCTGTGAAATTCGATACCACAGAAAACAGTTGAGGTCAAAACACCTTTTCAAGAAGCAGTCAGATATAGTGCTTGGGGTGAAGGGATCAAAGGATATGAGGGGAAGGGATCAAAGAATATATGGGGTCAGGCTATTGAGTTGGATGATCAGTCATGGTGATAATGATTGGAGAAGCAGGTTTGAAGGGACAAATGGCCTCGTCCTGCTCCTATTTTCTATCTTTCTCTGTCTGCAGTTACAGTGCTCCCAAAAACAATGATGGGTATCTGATCCCGCTGCCTTGGTAAACTTTGTGTGGAGAACCTCTTGGCCCCTTAATGGGTAAAGAACCTTTTTCCTTTTGACCACCACATGCATCAAGGCCTTCACTACAGAAGACAGAAGGTTGGAGCATATTTTCTGCCCTGTAGTGCCAGAGTGACTCTTCCTGTAGGTCAGAAGTTTTTCCTCTGTCACTTGCACAAGTTGCTGCAGCCAGAATGCATCTCACCCTTAAGAGATATGGCCTAGCAGTACTAGTATTGTACTAACTTGGGTCTCCGGCTGAGGCATGAGACAATCAACAGCACACTCCGCACTGGGTTGTACATTACTATCATTTTGTTGTGACAACCACGAAGGACAAGGGGGATCGTCAATTGATCTCCCCGTGGGGTTTGTGAAATGTGAGTTCCCCAATTGAGGTAGGTGAAGGCACGCCCAATGGGAACTATCCAGCTGGAGTTTAAAACCAGCAGCCCAGTCCCAGACCAGCGTTCCGATGGTCCCCGGTCTGAAATGCAAGCACTACATACCGTGGCAGTGGTTCTTTTTGTTGTTTGAATAAACAAGAGTTTTGTATGAAGCCTGTCCTTGGCAGAGTTATTACACACTTAAATTGGCAAGCAGTAAGAAAACTTTGTACTCTTTACTTTAGAAAGAATTGGTGTAGGTAAATCCGGATCACTATAACCACACTTATTTTCATCGCCTGTCAAATTTTGCCATCTGTTTGCTGAGTACATTGACTCTGTTTGCTGTAATTTATGACTAAATTAAAACCACAAGTCCTGGACACAGCTCCAACTCTTTTCTTGGCCCCATGGTTCCTTGGTCACTTTGATCTTTTAAATGCTTTGATTACAGACGAGAGTGATGTCAACACACTTCTTCCCTCGTCTTCCTGCGCCTTCACATGGTGGAGGACCAAATGCTGCAAATGGTCCTTAAAGGTTACACCTAACGCCCTCAGACTGGAAATTCTAAAAGGTGACTGGCTACCACTTCCTCTTGTCTGCCTGTACAATGGTTAGGTATTTGTTCTTGCAAGCTGTTGTAACCCACAAGTTTCTTATGGGGTGGGAACAATAAACTTCCCGGTGAACCTTGCAGAATACAAGCTCCCCGGTTAAGGGAGCAGGGGATCTCTGAACAATGTATATAAAGCCGACTAGTTAGACACTGGCAAGGCAGAACCAATTGGGATCTACTGTATGATGTATATAATAGCTTTGTAAATAAACTTAGGTCACAATCTCCAAAAAAGGGAACAAAGTCCCCTTGCGAGCACGCTTAGCCAAGTGTTTCCCGGTGCTCACAGTGCTGAGAAACACATGGCTGTTCAACACGACTTGTGGTTGGGGCTGGTAGGGGCTGCTTTAGCACACTGGGCTAAATCGCTGGCTTTCAAAGCAGACCAAGGCAGGCCAGCAGCATGGTTCAATTCCCGTACCAGCCTCCTCGAACAGGCACCGGAATTTGGCGACTAGGGGTTTTTCACAGTAACTTTACATAGAATTACATAGAATTTACAGTGCAGAAGGAGGCCATTCGGCCCATCGAGTCTGCACCGGCTCTTGGAAAGAGCATCCTACCCAAGGTCAACACCGCCACCCTATCCCCATAACCCAGTAACCCCACCCAACACTAAGGGCAATTTTGGACACTAAGGGCAATTTAGCATGGCCAATCCACCTAACCTGCACATCTTTGTACTGTGGGAGGAAACCGGAGTACCCGGAGGAAACCCACGCACACACGGGGAGGATGTGCAGACTCCGCACAGACAGTGACCCAAGCCGGAATCGAACCTGGGACCCTGGAGCTGTGAAGCGATTGTGCTATCCACAATGCTACCGTGCTGCCCCCAACTTCATTGAAGCCTACTCGTGACAATAGACAATTTTCATTTCATTTATATATGGGGCCTGAATGGGGGTCGCACAGCCGAGGCCGTGCATAGCCCCGGTTTGTACAATGGGGAGCGGCGCTCGCCGAAATCCTCAGGGCAGGGAAGGCCCCAAAATGATTCTTGGCCTCCCCCCGCACCATCTCGAACGCACTATGGGAGGGTCCTCACCCCCCCCGCCCCCATCCCCTCCGCCACCCCATCCCCCCCCCCCCAACACCCATGCCAGGCAACCCTGGCCCGATCGCCCAAAAAATGCCAACTTGGCACCTTTGCAGTGCCAACCTGCCACCCTCCCTGTCAGTGCACATGCCAGCTGGCAGTGTGACCTGGCACATTGGGCAGTGCCAGGCTTGCACCCAGGTGGTATTGTCAGGGTACCTGGGTGGCGCTGCCTCAGTGGCACCAGCTATGCCAGGGCACCATCCTGCCCACAGGCCATGCAGTTGGGGGCCTCCGGGTGCCTTGGAGACCCCCACAAGCGCTGTTCCATCTGGTCCCGATTGTGGAGACCAGTGTTGACCGGCCCTCGCCCGAGATCTCTGAGGTGAAGGAGATGGGTACCTTGGGAATCTGCACATTAGAGCAAGGCTTACTGTCTTGCTCTAATATGCAGTAATACCAAAAAGTGACCGTGCTCCAAATGGGTGGAATTCACATTACAACGTCTCATGAGATCCCGTTGGATCTTGCAAGGCATGGCGAGCCAGGTAGATCCCTGGAATGGGGTCTGTGGGATCGAACCAGGGTCTTTGGTGCCATGAGGTAGCAGTGCTAAGCACCGCACCACCGTGCCGCCCGGGTACACGTCCTTCTGAGGGGTATGCGAAACAAAAGGGAATGTCAAGTTCATGAAAATGATCTGAATTGACAAGTGTTTTTGAGTTTACTTTCAGTGTGCTCTGCCTGACTAGCACTGAGAATGGATTGAGAAGGAAGAGGACATTAAAGGAAGAGGGAAGACACAATTTGGTCAGACTTAGCTGCTGAGCAGAATATATGGGTTCGGGCAGTGTGCGTTGTAGAATTACCTGCCACCAGATAGCATTCAATTTGCCTACACTTCTTATAGCAACATGTGATATTTTTTCAAAATTGCTGGCCTGTTATTCATGAAAGCACACCATTGCTAATATTTTTTTAACAGTACTCTCCACCTTGCCCAATTCATTACCCAAACACATAATGTAGATAGAATCCTGACCCATTCCCATATCACAAGATTAAGAAAAATGACCAAAAAAAAGATAGGAAAATAGAGCATCACTTGGTTGCACTAATGATTTAGTAATCTAAAAAAAATAAGAATTTGTGGAATGTGCTCATTGCTGGCTAGGCAAGCATTTATTGCCCATCCATAGTTGCCCTTCAGAAGATGGTGATGAGCTGCCTTCTTGAACCACAGCAGTCCCTGAGGTATAGGTACAGCAACAGGGCTGTTGGGGACGGAGTTCCAGGATTGTGACCCAGCGGCGGTGAAGGAACGGTGTTGCTCGTTTTGCTAAGTGTGCTTTACACTTAATTGCTCTGTTTTATAACCTTTGCTCTAGAGTCGCCAGGTATCTTTATGATAACACCACGAGGTTCAAGTTCAAGTGCTGATCAATAACTCAATACACCAGTTAGTAAGGTTCAAATCAAAACACATTTATTATATACACAGTCAATCGCTACTCATGCATAAAATACTACAGAATTAGACTATTTCTACCACTAAAGGCCAATACTTAGCTTTGGAAAAGGAACCCACTGGGTCAGGGAACAATGGCCTCTCGTTCGATCCTGAGACTGCAGGCTTCCAGCTGGTATGGACTAAGGGTTAGGAGCGCCTATCTCGTAGCGTGCGTTGACTGGACACTTATTAGTTAGTGTAGCTGCTAGGCAAGTCTCTCCGAGTTGAGAGTCATGGTCAAGAGTTCTTTGAGAGCTTCCAAGAAGGCCGAATTGAACTTGGGGACTCTATTTTATAGTCCCCAGGGGCTTTGCGCCCTTTTGGGCGGTCCCCGTACCTGGCTCCAATTGATTGGATTATGTTCCAATCGATTGGTTTGATTTCCCCAATACTGGGGCTGTTCCCTGATCGCTGGGCAGTTCTTAAGTGTCCATTGGCTTCTTTTGTTTTGGATTCCTGCTGGCGCTGAGGAGTCTGGCTTTACCTCGATCATCTTTAACTGTTTCTATTATGCCCGGGAATCGCTCATTAATATGTAGATTGTCATTAGTTTCAGTGCTGTCTGCTTTCTGCAACTCGAATATACAGGACACTTTGCATTCTGCTTGCTTTTCTGAACCTGTCCATTTTTCCCTGCGTTCTTAGCGAATCTCCATTTTAAGTCGGGAAGTGGCCAACCCAGGTGGCTACAACGGCGATATATTCCTGTAATGTTCTTTGATTAGGCTGATGTGTAATCTCAATATTGCTGTGTGAACAAAGAACATTGGACTTTGTTTTATAAACAAAGTTATTTATTACTAACACTACACTAACAAATAACTAAAATATCTAAGGTGAATACAATTGGAAATAATGGTCGAACACTAACTTACACTAAGATACAACAGAGCTGCTCTAATATGCGACTGCTATCAACTTTTTACAAACATATTTTTGAAGGAACACATGGTACATCCGGATCCCAGGACTCCATACTCTGCCCACCCGTTGGTCGGGAGCTAGAAGAACAACAGTAAAACATATAACTTATGATAAACATGCAGATCATAGATCGTAGAATTTACAGTGATGATGAACTACTCATATTATAATCAGGTGGTAGTCTACCTATCATCACAATTCCCAAGCCAGGATGGTGAGTGATTTGGAGGTGAACCTCCAGATGGCGGTGTTCCCATATATCTGCTGCTCTTGTCCATCTAGGTTGTAGTGGGCGGGATTTAGAAGGTGGTGTCTAAGGAGTCTTGGTGAGTTGCCATAGTGCATCATGTAGATGGTACTGACTGTTGCCACTGTTCGTTGGAGGTGGAGGGATTGAATGTTTGTGGAAGGAGTAGAAATCAAATGGGCTGCTTTGTCCTGGATGGTGTGGATCTTCTTGAGTGTTGTTGGAACTGCACTCATCCAGTCAAATGGAGAGTATTCCATTACATCCCTGACTATGCCGTGCAGATGGTGGATAGGCTTTGGGGAGTCAGGGAGTGAGCTACTTGCTGCCACAAGATTCCAAGCATCTAGCCTCCTCTTGAAACCACAGTATTTATATAGCTAGTCCAGTTCAGTATCAGGTCAATGGTAACACCCAGGATGATGATAGTGGGGGATTCTGTGATGGTAATGCCATTGAATGTCAAGGGGCGATGGTTAGATCCTCTCTTGTAGGCTGTGGTCATTGCCTGGCACCTGTGTACTTGCTACTTAAGCCTGGATATTGTCCAGGTCTTGCTGTAGTTGGGTATGGACTGCTTCAGTGTTTGAGGACACGTGAATGGTGTTGAAAATTGTGCTGTCACCAACGAGCATCCCCAATTCTGACCATATGATGGAAGGAAGGACATTATAAAAGCAGTTGAAGATAATTGGGGCTAGGACATTCCCCTGACGAACCTCCTGCAGTGATGTACTGGAATTAGATGATTGACCTCCAACCACATGGCAAGGCAGTCACGTAGTGTTATTGTCACAAGACTAATAATCCTGAGACACAGAGTCATGCTCTGGGGACCCAGGTTTGAATCCCACCAGAGGAGATGGTGAAATTTGAATTCAATAAAAATGTGGAATTGAATGTCTAATGATGACCATGAAACCATTGTTGATTGTTGTAAAAACATATCTGGACTTATGTCCTTTGGGGAAGGAAATCTGTCATCCTTACCTGGTCTGGTGTCCAGACCACAACAACGTTGTTGATTCTTAAATGCCCTCAGTGATGCACAATAGATTCTGACCCAGCCAGCAATGCCCACATCCCGTGAAAAGAAAACCACAACCACCTTCCTTTGTACCAGGTACGACTCCAACCGGTGGAGGTTTCTTCCTGAGATTTCCATTGACTTAATTTTTGCGAGGTATCCTTGATGCCATACTTGGTCAAAGGCTCCGTTGATGTCAAGGGCACCCACTCTCACCTCTGGAGCTGAGTTATCCTGGTGGAACCCAAACTGACCATCCATGAGCAGGTTATTGCGGAGTATGTGAGTTGCCGCTTCATAGCGCTGCGATAACCCTTTCCATCTCTTTACTGATGATCTAGAATAGACAGATAGGGCAGTAATTGGCCATTTTGGATTTGTCCTGTTTCTTGTGTACAGGATATACATGGAATTTTTTCCACATTGTCGAGGAGATGCCAGTGTTGTAGCTGTATTGGAACAGCTTGGTGAGGGGAGTGGAAAGCTATGGAACACCAGTCTTTGGACTATTGCCAGAATATTTTCAGGGCCTTTGCAGTATCCAGTGCCTTCAGCCGTTTCTTGATATCACATGGACAGAATTGAATTGGCTGGCATCTATTGTACTGGAGACCTTTGGAGGAGGCCGATATGGATAATCCACTTAGCACTTTTGGCTGAAGATTGTTCCGAATAATTGATGAATGTTTGCCCAGTTAAGGAATTTATTGTACTTTGATCATTTGGAAATTGTTTTGACTTGGTAAATATAAGTTTTTGAAAAAGTTTCGACTGATAAAGTCAATAAAATTACTGAGTGGAATAATTTGCTCAAACACTAATTAATTACTCCATATACTGTCAGGGTGCCTTAAAAGAAACTCCTAAGTGTCTGGAATCAACAAGAAACTGTTGCATTACTTAAGTGTGCTATTTTTTGAGCTGCCTAAATTCATTTAATTTTCTACTGTCACTAGAATTATAAATATAATTAAAATTTTGCTCATGTATGATTTTACTGAGGAACATTGCACTAAGTTGCCTTTTATTGAAAGTTGCAGACTACATACCCAACTTTTCTAAAGTCACACATCATTTTGCCTTGAATGCAAGCACAATTGATAGTCACTGGGTCAAAATACTTGAAACCTATATCTGAGTTGTGGAAATCCTGGGTGGAATTTTCCACCAGAGGGATTTTCCGTTCTTGCCAAAACCAATGGACATTTGAGTGGCTCACCGCATCTTCCACCGACAGCCGCTCCGTGACCGTGCCGTAAAATTCAGCCCACCATTATGACAAGGATTGTAGCATTGCAAGGAAAAGGTTGACTACCAGCATCCCAGGAAAGTTAGGGGCTGTGCAAGAAATGCAGCCTTGTCAATGTTGCCAAAACCTGAGAACAAGAGAAAATCAGCTCAAAGTGAAGTTTTTCATTCAATCAGGAATGTAGCAGGGTATGGGAAAAGTTTGAACCACGAAAGAGGTTTGAAGGAGCTTCTTTCAAGCTGCTGCTCTGCTAAGCAGGAAGCGTCCCTATGTTTTAAGCTAAATGGAAAAATGATTCTTTCACATGGTTAGGAAGAGATTAACTCTCTGCCCTGGAAGGTGATGGAAGTTGGATCATTCAAAGTATTTAAAGTGGAGGTGGATAAATATTTGATCGATCAAGGAATAGAGGGCTATGGGGAAGTAGTACAGAAAAGGAGTGGAGGTCAGCATTGATCAGCCATGATTGCATTAATGGCAGGGCAGACTCAAAGGGCTTGAGTGGCCTACTCCTGCTTCGATTTCTTGTGTTCCTGGGCCTGGCAACTCATAGTTATCAGAATTTCACTGACCTAATGAGGTCAGGAGCTAAGGAGGTCAGGTTCACCCAAGGTATATACAGGGTAATATATATATATGTCACTTGCAACAAACTCCTACTCAGTGTGTAGTTTGCGAAAATGCTTCAAAAGCTTACAATTAGTCATTTGAAAATATTGTAGGCTGTTTTGCACCCCCGGTCTTCACTTCCAAGTGTACTTTCAATCACATGAATGCATACAGGTCACAGGAAACGTCTCTTGATATGATGTTGCTTGCATGCATCTGTTATCACTCTTATCTTCGGTGCTGGTTTCCACTGCACCCAATGGTAGTTGAAGAGCATTCTTATTTTTCGCATTCTTCTTAAGTAACTTGCCACAGGTGCTGAACATCATAACCTCTGCCCTCTCACCCCTGTGATAAGGAAACTGTCAACAGGTTGCAGTTCTGAATGGGAAAATGGAGGGCAGCTGCCAGTTGCAAGCTAACGATGAAGCATCTCTTCCTTCACAGCCTATACTGTAACCTGCATTACATGGCAACAAACTCTCTTGGTCCATATTCACTTCACTCTTAGTTTTAATGCATTCTACCTGAAATTGTGCGAACCTGCCCGAAAGGTAGTAGAATTTCAAGCATGAGTTACATTGAGCAAAAGTTGTTTTACCAAGGAGTTTTGTGGTGAATGTGACAAACATTGTGCTAAAAAAAAATGGAAAAGTTAGCCTAGCCTAATGGGAATTTTGTTACCTTTGTGCAAGGTATTGAGACCATAGCCAGAATACTGTGTATAGTTTTTGTCACTTTACTTAAGAAAGGATATAATTGCATTAGAAGTAGTTCATGGATGTTCACTTGACTGATTCCTAGGATTGTTGTGGGCCAGGGTTTAGAGAACCCCAAAGTGTATCATGGAGTTCACCTGATCCATAACTTTTAATAGATTGTGGTCTGGGAGCACACGGCCCACTCTACAGTGTGGTACAGCAGAAATGGAAAAGTATTCTTTCAAGCAAAACAATGTTTATTCTATGAACTCAAATTAACCTTTTTAAAACATACAGTGAACATCTTAGCAACCATTAATTCAAATACAACCCCAAAGAATACAACATGAAGTAATCTTTAAACTATCCTTTTATCACCTGTAAGATTGAAAAAAAAACCTTTCAACAGAAGCACATCAGGTTAACGTCACTACTGAGAGCAGATACTAGTTTTAAATCACCAAAGGATTGGTTTACATTCTTTAGATCACAGAGAGATACACCTTCTGGCTGTGACTGCAGCTATCCAGCTCTGAAAATGAAACTAAAACACACCCTCCAGCAAACACCCTAAAACAAAAGTAAAAAGCTGACAGACAGCCCAGCTCCACCCACACTCTGACATCACTGATAAACATCCATTTCTTAAAGGTACATTTCTTAAACACCAATTTCTTAAAGGTACTCTCAAATGATAGGATGAAAAGGTTATATGAGGAAAGGTTAAGCAGGTTGGACCTTTGTTCATTGGAATTTAGAAGAATGAGTGGTAATCAATAAGATATTATTGACACATATACGATCTTGAAGAGACTTGACAAAATGAATGGTGGCTGGGATTCTCAGTTGCGAGTTCGCCCCACTACCGCTGTGAGTGCAAACAGAGAATTTGGCGGTTCATCACCACCCAGGATAGAGCAGCCCGCTTAATTGCTACCCCTTCTACTCATATTCACTCCCTCCACCACCGCCAAACAGTGGCAGCAATGTGCACCATCTACAAGATGCACTGGAGGAACTCACCAAGGTCCGTTAGGCAGTACCTTCCAAACCCACGATCACTAATGTCTAGAAGGCTAAATGCAGCAAAGACACGGGAACACCACGTCTTTGAAGTTCCCATCCAAGCTACTTACCACCCTGACTTGGAAATATGTCACTGTTCCTTCACTCTCACTGTTGCTGTGTCAAAATTCTAGAACTCCCTCCCTGACAACATTGTGGGTGTATCTGCACCTCTGGGACTGTGGTGGTTCAAGAAGGTAGCTCACCATCACCTTCTCAAGGGAAACTAGTAATGGACAATAAATGTTGGCCTAGCCAGCGACGACAACTAGCTGTAAATTAATTTTTAAAAAGACAGGAAAGTAGAGGTGTGGCCAAAATCAGATCAGCCACAATCTTATCAAATGGCGGAGATGGCTCGAGATTGTCTGTTAATCAAATACAGTCATGAGCGATGACCTGAGCTCGAGAGAGCAAAATGTAGAATCTGGGTCAAGATATGAAACTGGAAAGGCAAGAGGTCACTTGCAGGAATAGTTTATAGGCCCTCCTAACTGTAGTTACATTGTGGGACATAATACACTGGAAGAAATAAATGGGTCATGTAAAAAAAGTACCACAATAATCTTGAGAGACTTTAATCTACATGTAGATTGGTTTAATCAGATTGGCAAAGGTAGCCTGGAAAATGAGTTCATAAAATGCATTTGGGAAAGTTTATTTCAGCAGTACATTCTAGAGCCAACTACAGAGTAGGCTATTCCAGACCTTGTAATGTGCAATGAGACAAGATCATTCAATAATCTCATGGTAAAGGAACCTCTATTTGACAGCAACCATAACATGACAGCATTTTATTTCAGTTTGAAGGGCAGATGTGAGGGTCCAAGATGAGTGTTTTAAACCTAAATAAAGATAATTACCTTTGAAGAAAATTTGTGTTTAATTAACTGATAAGAGTTGTTTGAGGAAGTGACAATGTAGGTGGATAGAGTGGAACCTGTAGATGTGATCTATTTGGATTTCCAAAATGCATTTGATAAGGTGCCACATCAAAGGTTATTTCACAAAATAAGAACACATTGAGGGGGTAACATATTAGCATGGATAAGTAGATGGGTAGCATTGTGGATAGCACAATCGCTTCACAGCTCCAGGGTCCCAGGTTCGATTCCGGCTTGGGTAACTGTCTGTGCGGAGTCTGCACATCCTCCCCGTGTGTGCGTGGGTTTTCTCCGGGTGCTCCGGTTTCCTCCCACAGTCCAAAGATGTGCAGGTTAGGTGGATTGGCCATGATAAATTGCCCTTAGTGTCCAAAATTGCCCTTAGTGTTGGGTGGGGTTACGGGGTTATGGGGATGGGGTGGAGTTGGTGACCTTGGGTGGGTAGGGTGCTCTTTCCAAGAGCCGGTGCAGACTCGATGGGCTGAATGGCCTCCTTCTGCACTGTAAATTCTATGATTCTATGATAAAGGATGGGTTAGCTAACAGGAAACAGAGAGTATGGACAAATTAGGCTTTTTCAGGATGGCAAGCTGCAACAAGTGGAATGCTAGGGGGGCAGTGCTGGGGCCTCAATTATTTACAATCTATATCAATTACTTGGATGAAGGGACAATGTACGGTAGCTACATTTGCTGATGACACCAAGATAGGTAAGCCAATATGTTGTCAAGAGGAAGTAGAGAGTCTGCGAATGGATATAGACAGGTTAAATGAGTGGGCAAAGATTTGGCAGGTGGAGTGTAATGTAGGGAAATGTGAACTTGTCCACAAAGAATAGAAAAGCTGTGTGCTCGTTAGACAAAGAGAGATTGCAGAACTTAGTGATATATCAGGATGCCCAGATCCCTCTGTCTGAATCACAATAGGTTAGTATGTAGGTACAAAAAAGGATCAGGGAGGCAAATGGAATGGTGGTGTTTGTTGCAAGACAAATAAAATATAAAAGTAATGAGGTTTTACTGCAGTTGCAAGACCACATCTGGAGTATTATATAACATTGTTATTCTTATTTGAAAAAAATATATAATTGCATTAGGAGAAGTTCTCAGAGATGGTTCATTTGACTTACTCCTGAGATGAAGGGCCTATTTATAAGGAAAGGTTGAGCAGGTTGGACCGAAACCAGTTGGAGATTGGAAGAATGAGAGGTGATCTTCTTGAAACGCCTGCCTGAGGGGACTTGATTGAGTGGATACCAGGAGAATCCTGCCCGAGGTCAATGGACTTCTCCATTGTCCATGTCTCACCCATGGTGTTCTTGCGGCGGGCGGGGCAGAAGAATCCAGCCCTAGAACTCTGGAATGCGTGGTTAAGAATAAGAGGTCTCCATTTTAAAATGGCAATGAGGAGATTTTTTCTCTCTCAGATGGTATGAGGAATTCTCTTCCCGAACACAAAATGGAGTTTGGGTCATTGAATTTATTCAAGGCAGAGTTGGATCGATTTTTGAGAGACAAAGGAGTCAATGGTTATGGGGGACAGACAGGAACGCAGAGTTGAGGCCTCAACCAGACCTTGAATGGAAGAGCAGCCGCAAAGGGTTCAATGGCCTGTTACTGATCCTTAGTCCTAATTTCCTATGTCCTATGAATGACTTACTGCCGCTTTTACTCATGGAAGGCAATTTGACAGCCTAACAACTCTATGTGTAATGAAGATTCTTCTGCCACCCAATTAGAAAAAAAAGTTTAGGCCAGTATTCATATTTCCCTTTTTTTACTGTTTTTTTCCTTCTGGACATATTTTAACAATCTTTATTGTCACAAGTAGGCTTACATTAACACTGCAATGAAATTACTGTGAAAATCCCTGAGTTGCCACATTCCGCCGCCTGTTTGGACACAGAGAGAATTCAGAACACCCAAATTACCTAACAGCAGGTCTTTCGGGACTTGTGAGTGGAAACCGGAGCACCCGGAGGAAACCCACGCAGACATAGGGAGAATGTGCAGACTCCGCACTGACAGTGACCCAAGCCGGGAATCGAACCTGGGACCCTGGGGCTGTGAAGCAACAGTGCTACCCACTGTGCTGAGGAAAGTCTTCCATATTGGATTGGTATGAAAGCATCTTGCAATTGACAATGAGCTGTCTTTTGGATCCTCTATTAACTGTATTGCTCCTCTGCCCAAACTATTGATATTCTTAAGTATTTTGCCTCCAGTTAGAAAAAGGAGCAAATATGGGTGATCCAGAGCTGATGACAAAAAACTAGATGGCAAAGTAGCTGTTATCAGCAAATAAAAAGATGATGCAATTAACTAAGATGTAAAGTTTCATGAGTCATTTATAATAGCAACTGAGATATTTAAATGCACATTTGCCTTTCAGTTAATGCCTTGTGGCACTAAACACCTGTTTTATGTGGGAGTCATATATCTGCAGCGCAATGATGGAAAGCGAACATAGACTGTCATAAAGTAATACCACCTCATTTTAAATATATCCAGCCATTTTCTTTCTGAATTAAGGGAGCCTTAGCATAACCACATGTCTCATTAGTGCTCAAAATATTAGGCGGTGCGAAGAGGAAATTCGGAGCTACCATTAGGTCTATCTAATATAGAAGATCGAAATTCTTTAGAAATACAATATAGAGGCTGGAAAGGATGTAGTTTCACCAGAGAGGGTGCAGAAGAGATTTACGAGAATGTTTTCCGGGCAGAAAAATTGCAACTCTGAGGAAAGATTTAATAAGGTGCGGTTGTTTTCCTTTGAACAAGGAGGCTGAGGGAAGATTTGGTCAATTGTCAGGAGTCTGGATACAGTGAATGGGAAGGACCTATTTCTCTTAGCAGAAAGGTCAGCGTCTATCAGATCTTTGATTTAAAGTGATTGGTACAAGGATTAGAGGGGAGGTGATGAAAATGTCTTCCACCCAGCGGGTGGGGAGGTCTGGATATCACTGCCTGAAAGGGCAGCAGCACGGAGAAATACTAAACATCTCATAACCACCAGAATATGGGCAAGGTGAAGGAAAATGGGGTTCGAGTGGGCAGCTCATTTTTGGACTGTTGGCAATGCAATAGGCAGAATGGGCTCCTCTATGCCATAAATGTTCCAAATTTTTAGATTTTCTAAATATCTGAAAAGGTGCAATGTGCAGGGATGTGGGGAGAGGGCGGGGGTGTGGCAGCATGTGAATTGCTCCTTCGGAGAGCCAGCACAAACATGATGGGCCGAATGGCCTTCTGTGCTGAAACATTTCAATTCAGTGATCCTGACTGTTACTCACCATGAGAATGCTGCCAAACACCAATGCCTCAATTAATTAACAAAATCGGCTGTCAGAATACTTGCTTTGGAATTAGATATGAACATAACTACACATTAGGCTGATGTTCAACTTGATAGGATATCAGACCAGACCCCAACTTCTGTTAGGATATCGGATGAGAACCCCAAACAATATTTCAATTTGTAAAACTGTGAGGAAAGGTTACTTCACCCCAGGAATGATGACTCTGACCAATAGGTATCTTGTATGTTCAACCAAACTTTAATTTAAACACAGAATTAACCACATTTACATCAAAGAAATTGCTTTACAATTACCAGTTAAACAGTTCATAAATACAATGAACAACTTTAACTTACTATTTACACTTGTCACTTATTCCAATTAAGCACACCAATATAGTTCAAATGCCACTGATAAATAAAGTTAACAAAACAGGTTACTTGCATACCTCTGAAGACCTTTGGAGAGAGGAGACCCTTTCAGGAACAACCTGAAAATCCTTGTCTTGTCACACAGAACTGGCTCCTCTCATTAATTACATCATCTATATCCCACTAAGGTGTCCCATAATTTGCTTAGCTACGACTAAACACAACTTCCTCATAAATTATCTACACCAGAGAATCTCCAGCAATCAATACGATATTCCCTTAGCCATCTCTCTGTAAACAAATAAATGGTTAAAATCAATCATTATCGCACCTTTATGACTCCTTAATTACAGTTTTAGTAGACACGGGGGAAAGAGTGTCTGTATGTATTATAAATCAGGGTTTTTAATATAATTACTGCCACAAATAAACATATAATATATAACAATTTTTACATTCTTCACAAACTGTACTCTAGCCTGTTCCAACAACTTCACATGGCTGACAAGATCTTGGGGGTAATTTTCTGGGGCCACAAGCCTAAGTCAGGATTTATGATGACCCCTATGATTCAGGCAAGAGAGCCAAATTGAGATTCTTGCCGAGCGTCAAACCCGTTGCGAGTCCCCGCAGCCCACTGTGCCTGATCTAATCAGGTTCTTACCCACTCTGGGCTGATTTACAACTGATCTACATCCATTTGAATATAATTACCAGGGTTGAGGTCAGATGCTCTGGTCTCCCAGTATGCTCCCTTCCCCACATCTGGACATCCCACTAGCACCAATCTCTCCTGGTCCTGATAAGCTGGGACCAGGTGCCATGAACTCTGAGGGGGGGGGGGGGGGGGGGGGGAAAGAGTGTGAGTATTCTCTCTACACATACCTCTCGGGTGCCGAGGGGGGTGGAGATCGGGTGGTTTGGGCTGGGCTGGTGGAGCTCAGGTTAGGCGTCTTTCCCGGGATGAGGATCGTGCGTCAGGTCTTTCTTCTGTAGCATTGAAAATCAGTAAACTGTCTGTCAGTACAAGCTATAATGAAAACTTTTTCCACTGATGTGTCAGAACCCTTTGATGTCTCTCACAGCATGCCAAATTCAAAGATCCGTTAGATGAAGGTGAAAGTCATCCCTCTGATGTGTTGGAAATCTTTGAATTGCTTTTTCACAATCAATTTCATTCCTCTTTAACTTTTTCAAGGTTCTCGGCATGCTGTTGAACCTAAAAGCTTTGAACTGCATTGTTTACATTCAATTTTACGGTCCATTAATTTTTTCAAACCTCTTGATTGACAGATCCAGGCTATTTTGCGGCCCATTAACTCTGAAGTGCTTCTTCTTTTGAGCAGATGTTGTTTCTAACTTCAGTTTTAAAGAGGCTATGTCTTTCTTCTGAAGTGCTTTCTAGAAAGACCAGGTGCATATATTACTATTCCTCCATTGATACTGCGTGAAGGTTGTGTCATTTCCTGATTATCGTGTGAGCACCATCACTTTAGGTTCAGTGATTCACGATGAAAATTCACCACGGCCTTCTGAGCATCACTGAGAATAGGTAATAAGTGCAGCTTTTTCACTGATGTCATCCCAGGAAGAGATACCTTAGAAATATATATGTGAGGTTCATTCTGTTCCTTTCCACTAAATCAACTTGATCTTGGCTTGAATCGTCAACTGTAAGCTTTGTTATCGGTCAGTTGTGAGAACTTCATATATCAATCTGGAATGATTACAGAGATAAAGAAGAAACAATAAATGTTGTCAATCTTGAGTTTGACAAAGATGACAGACTGTTCTAATATTTTCTAGGTCTGTTTGGTTCGGCACTTTTCTCCTAATATTGCTTTACATTTACCTATTCTGTTAATTAACATCACTTTTTAATACATGTTTATTTTCTCTGCACTAATAAATAGTCGGAGTGTTGTTCAGAAGATGTAAAGATGGTGGATGTATAAAAGATGGAGGATGTATAAAAGTAGGTTCCTAGTTTTTTTGTGGCTTCCTTGTCACTCTTACCCCCTTAAAAAGCCATTTCTAATCTTGTGTGACAATTGTCAAAACACTTTATCAAATAATCGTATGACAATAAGAAATGCTTCCTCTTCAACATGACGTGATCACGTCTTCCAAAAAAACGCAAAATTACGATTAAAGGACTGGGACAGAGCCCTACTTATTTTTGCAGCAAGAAAAATGGCATAAAATAGGTCACAATGAGTGGAAAGTTTGTTGGTATTTTTAAAAGAATGATTGCAGCTTGCGGAAAGAGAGAATGTGGGTTTCAAGGAAATTCCGCCGGGAATCTATAAAAAGCATTCGTTTTTATGACAGTGCCAATTTGTCGCCTGCTTAACCAATCCAGCCAGGTTCACAATCTTCTAAGAAAGAAATACGAATGACTGACATAGGCTTCAGGAAGCTGGTTATTTCAAAACCTTATTTGGTGCTACCGGTGCTATATTTGGTCTTTGTTCTCTATGTTGAGAAAATGCCCTGTATTCCATTCAACCTTCCCCACCATTTGATAATCTGTATCCAGGATTTCACTTCAGAGGAAGGTTTCTATAATTTTATGGCATAGGATTTTAATGCTCAGATTTTGTTTTTGCACGACTGCTACCCCTCATCCTGTGCCCCCAGACCCCATCTTACAGCTCATATTTTGAAAGGGTTTTCACATGAGGGAAATCATGAATTAGGAAACAACTCAATCGTTCAATGGGCTCCAGTTAAGCAGAATACACAGGGATAATAACAAGCTAGATCCCTACCACAATTCTTGGCCTATGTACTGTGGTTTGTTAAGTTGGATGAGGTAGCTCTATAGGTGTCACAAATGGCTTTTGGGGTCTCTGGGTGGGAAAAGGGTAAAAGCAGCTGAGGTTCCCTTTCCGGGTCACAATTCATTAGCCTCTGCCTCAGAGCAGGCAGCAGGTCATAAGTCTACAATTTAACCCAATTTAAAAATAAGGGGTATCTCATTTAAGTCGGGGATGAGAAGAAATGTTTTTCTCTCAGAGGGCTGTCAGTTTTGGAACTTTCTCCTGAGAGTGGTGGAGTCAGGTCAATGAATATTTTTACGGCAGAGGTAGATGGATTCTTGACGAGAAAGGGAGTCAAACATTTTGGGGGATGGTAGGCAGAATGTGGAGTTGAGGCCACACTCAGGCCAGCCATTATCCTATCAAGTGGCAGAGCAGGTTCAATAAGCTGCAAGGCCTATTCTTGCTCCTAATTCATATATGTATTTTCATATATTCGCATCACCAATAGATCAATATTCCAACATTAGGTTATCAAGTTCAGGATAAGAGGGCAAGTTAGAGGAAAAGAAAAGACTTCAAATCCGTGTACAACACTATGCAAAGTACGTTTGTACAATTGATTTGAGTTCAGTTTTGTGTGCAAGAGATAACATATTGGACGGAATTTACCAACCACCCCGCCACGTGTTTTGTGGTGGGGAGGTGGACCGCCACAAGATCTACCCGTTATCAATGAGATTTCTCGTTGACAGCACCCCTCGTTGCCTGGAAACCCATGCGCCGGAGTGGAACCGGAATTTCCCACTGGCATAAACAGCCGGTAAATCCTGTCCATTGTCCTTGAGTTATATTTCATGATTTTTGTATTGTCAAGGGAGCCATTAAAAATATGTGCTGTTTATAAGGTAATGAAATAGCATAGAATTTTGGAGTGAAAAGCTAATGTAAGAAGGTTTGACCTGGGATACAATTTATCGTATAGAAACAGGAGTAAGAAATTCAACCTTTGAGACTGTTTGACTATTCAATGAGTTCATGGGTGATCTGATGACCTATCTCCATCTACCTGCCTTTGCTTGCTGTGCCTTATCAGCAGCAAAAGAGAAAAACATATCACACTAATATTATGACCTATTTCATAAGAAGTAGTAAAATAACTCATTTAACATCAGGTTGAATACCTATTGAATGCATAAAGCATTACTGTAAGTTATGAGCTATATAATAGTCGTATTAATTCTTGGGATATGAGTGTTATTGGCTAGGCCAGCATTTATTGCCTATCCTTAATTGCTCTTGAGAACATATATTACTGGAATAAATTGAACTATCGATTTGATACTCTGGTTTGCCCATATCAGACAGTGAACTTAGATACTGAATGCTTTTGTTTTTATGCAAAACTTGTCATTTTAGTAAAGAAAATACATCCATCTCTTTGTATTTAACCTTACGTTCATGTGTGCTTATGGGTAAATTACTCAAATTGCAACACTATTTAAAAACTGCAGGAAAGTTCAGAACATATTTGTTCTTTCAATATAAGAATGCCGTTGTCATTAAACAGCACATATGCAGCAGTCATGGGGAGTTTCGGGTTTGGCCGATTAACACTGGATTGTCATGATTCATAAAGTCTGAATTGGACAAAAGTCAGTAATTTATGAATTATCTCATAATGTCATTTCAGTACTTGGGTTTTAAACTTGATTCAGCTTATGACTGGTGATTAATACTTTAAACGGGTACACAAATTTTCAAGGTGTTTCATCCCAATATAGGATGTGTGTTCAAAATTGTAATACTCGTCAACCAACAAATTAAAATCATTCAATCCCACGCTAAAATATCACACCCGTCCTAGCAACTTATACAACATATTAATCTTAAATTTATTCAGAAGTTGCATTTCATTGTGGAAAAGGAATACTGTATCAATAAAATTGAACATAAAAGGATAACATCTGTACAGAATAAACATGACAGAACCTGAAGACAAATCAGTTAATGCACAAATAAACTGTTACTGATAAAATCACAAGCATGCATCAGGGGAAATGTTCAGCAAAGACAGTCATAATTAATCTGACATAATGGAAATTCTCAATGGTAAGAAGCAGTGAAAGATACACCAGTTAAATGTCTCTGAGTTGTCAAACAAATAGTTCAATTCGGGCAGTTTAACAAAGGGTGAAGTTTGAAGGTACTGAAATCAAAATTATTCTACATTCGAAAGGTGCAAATAGATAAATATGGACTTCCTGAATACATTTGCCTGTGATATTCATATTAGATATCTTCTGGACACTCCTATAGTTCAGACTATAAGCAGTTAATGTAGTACCTTCCTAGCACTGATCGAGCATCGTAATAAGGTCATACTATTGTATCTGGGCTTTTAGAAGCAGTATCAAAATGCCATAACTACAGTTCCAAAAACGTTTGTAGATAGGAAAAAAATGCCTACCAACTCACATCCGCATTGTTCTTGGCCATCAACATTCATCCCAGATCCCCTAAAGGGGTTTCTGTAGGTGGTTCTGGAGCCTGTCTTCACTTTTCATTGGCTGAGGTGATTTCCAAACCCTCAGGTAGATCTTTCCATTGATAAGTGACTCAAAGTTCTCCATATCTGAGAATAGAGGAAACATAATTTTAGAATAAACAATGGCAAATGGAAATACGATTGATTTTATTTGCTATTAACCTTCACATGTATTTTAAAATTATTGATCAGAGTTACTGCAGCATTCTGAATATTGTATAAATAAATTTTGTATTCAACCTAATTAAAAATTATTTCCTTTACATACATAAATTGTAATGGATGTAATTCGATTATATCTATTATTTATGTATGCAATGATAGTTATACAAATGTTCAATAATGTAATTTATTATGAAATCAACAATAATAATTATCAAGTATATACAAAGGATAAATAGCAAAGATCTATCAAACATTGTGCTGTAGATGAAGATTTCAATCATTTTTAGTATTTTCCTCAGCATTCATTAGTCTTCATTCCATAGTCTTTCCAAACAACTCGAACATGGAACGTTCATTTCACCATGTCAGCGCCCCCTCCTCGGTGCAGTTTATGGAGTGACCAATCCTGTAAGTCCTGACATTGTTCATTACATCCCAGAAGGAAACAACAGTAAAAACTGGGAAATGAGAATACTGGTACAAACTGTTGTTTCCTATTGGAATGGAGGCTGTCCCTGAAGTGAGTAATTACTTCCCCCATGTCAATATTGCCCTGGCATGAAATTTCACTGCACGCATTCAAAATGTAATGTAATATAAAGAGAATTTGTGCCCACATTGCAGTGTAAGCTGGATGTTATCAGTAATAGTGCATGATCCAACCACAACATTAGCATTGCATACACACCTTTTTTCTACATCATATACATTAAAGCATTATTTGTGCTAACTATTATGCCTATACAGATCAGAATGGCTGCTCTGTTTGTCTGACACAGAACTCCAATAATTACACTTAAAGAAGTGCTTCAATGTGTGAGGTGCTTTGCAATGCTTCAACATGATAAAAGGCTAGGTAGAAACAATTCATAACTTTAGTTTGATTGCATGATTCCAACTTTATCCAAGTCAAGTAGAATGCATAATTTGCTAATTTAAAATGATCTCTCATCAGAAAATCACCCCCCAAATTTATCACAAATGATTTAATGATATGCTACATCGGGAGGAAATGTTCCATAAATGTATGGAAGATTGAATCATTAAAATGTTTCCACATTAGACGTATTGAAGAGTTATTGGAACAATAAAGCGTGTAAAGAATTAAAATTAATGTATTAAAAGAAATTGCAATTCAGTGCTAACACTGGTGTTTAGTAACACAAAGAATGAATGAGGTTCTGGGGCTCAGCATTGAGCGTTTTCACGCCTCCACACCCTGTTCAGCAAAGAAGTAGCTCCTGTGGTTTGACTTTGGAGCAATTGAGAAGTGTCAAAGCCACTAAATTGTTGCTGCACAGTGACTTTTAATTATTTAACGCGCATATAATTGGTGGCCAAATGGAAAGAAATTCAATCTAAAATTATCCTTGGCCAAAATGTAAACAACCCCTTTCCAGAGTTAAATTAACCAGTCTACTTTATATTGTAAAAAACTGGAAGCACATTGGGATTGTTTAACTTGGATTCGATCTCACCAAATTCAATTGTGTATACATCCACACATTATGCAGCGAGTGCAGATTTGCTGTAAACTCTCTCAAAGGAGAACTGGTTGAGTTCCTCACTGTTGATACCACTGCGTATTGAAGGTAGGTGGTCCCCCGATCACCTTTGAGGGACAGAGAGAAATGTTCCAAGTTGTTCCTCTCTAAATGTGTCCATGGTGTCTAAATGTTTCACTCTCCCAGGAGATGGTGCAGTTCTTTGTTGTGGGGAGGAGCAGGAGGAAGGGCAGAAGGATGAAACTCATTCTGAGCAGGAGTTGTACTATGGCCACACAGAACAGGTTCAATGAACCAACTGATTATTTTCTAACCTTCATTTCTATACGTTCATATGCCATTGCTCGCTTTCCCCCTTTTTAATTCTGTCTTTCATTTTTCTCAAGCCACTTTGTTCCTTTATTTTAAACAGCAAAAAGAATGTACTGACATTGAACTATATTTCTGGAAATTTTTCTCCAATACAGTAAGTCACAAGATTGTTGTTTATTAAAGGAGAAGTTTTATTTCACTGACTCATTTGAAGAGTATTTAATTGTGCTCTATGGTGTACATTTGGAGGTTAACACATCCTACTTACCTATGCTTGGAGGTTAACCAGCTCCAACTTGTGAAACCAACAGCTGGAAATTATAAAAGTAGTCACATAATGAGACACTAAATTGTGTTTACATATACATATAGGGTGGGATTTTCCGACTGCTCCCGCCCGGGAGGGGGTGGGGGGGATCTTCCACTCGCAATGACAGCAAACCCCTGCTGTGGTTTCTCATGCGGTGGTGGGGGTACATACAATGGGAAAGCCCATTGGCAGGACCAAAAGAACACAGTGTCATCCAATGACGGGCTGCCTCTGCTGCGGCTAAACATGGGGTAAGTTGAGGGCGGAGTTTGATGACGGGCATGGGGGAAAATATGACAGGATGTCAAGAAATCGATTTCACGTTGACATGAATTTACAGTGGAATCTTCGGCTGGTGCCCTCCATGGTGGGTCCAAAGACCTGCTGGAGGCCAGCGTGAACCTCAGTGTCGTGGAGTCGGTCCATCATCCAGCGTCAAAATGTTCCTGGAGATCCATCTTCATTCTCAGGTTGTACAATCGCTTTCTTCAATAGTGGGTCAGTGACGTTGGGTGCTTTTGCCTGGGCATGACGGTGGGCTACACACAATCCAGGCCTGCCCTGCCACTGAATATGGCTTGAAACACCCGGGTGTATTTTTAATGCGGTGAGGGCCAGAGGATTTGGGATGTTTTCCCACCGGTCTCCATAGGCCAAAATACTCCACGTTGCAACGCGCACCACAGGACAAAGAACGCGATCCAATGGCCACGCTGCGTCAGAAAAGCAGCTCGCCGCGACGCATCATGGCCGTTAAAAGATGGGACACCCCACCCCCGGGATCTACCCTGCTCATAACGCCTCGCGAGATTCAGTGCGATCTTGTGAGACATTGCGATGTAAATCCTGCCCATTGTGGGCTGGATCACTTTTTGGCAAATCTGCATATTATCTCAAGACAGCTAGCCTCACTCTAATGTGCAGCTTCCCGAGGTACCTTAGGTTTTGGGATTCATTCCCTTCGCCTAAGAGATCTCAGGTGACCCAGGGGATCGGTGGCCTCAGCTACATGCCCTTTGTGCAGGATGGTGCCCTGGTATGGCTGTTGCCACCTGGATTCAGCCTGGCACTATCAAGGTGCCAGGTGATATTGGCAGCTGGTATGGGTGGTGCCATATTGGCACTGCCAAAGTGCCAAGATGGCATTTTTTGTGTGTGTGCGATTGGGCTGGGGATGCCTTGTGTGTGTTGGGGGAGGCCGGGTGATATGTTGGGTAAGCTGGGTCTATGAGGACTGCGTTTACTGCAGTGGTGAGATAGACAGACTTCCAACACTTGAAGAAATGCAACTAGATTTTATTGAACACTTAACTATAATACGTGCTTTAACTGTGGGTTGACACTATGCTGCCTTGACTGGAGAACTGAGGCTAACCTGACCAGACTATCTTACTACCACATGGGCATTTGTTCTAGTTGCTGTTCACGAGCTCTGACTGTCTCAGAGGCTGGATCCCGAGAGAGCGGGAAAACTAGTGCCCTCTGGCTTTATAGTGGTCGTGCCCTGTCTGGTGATTGGCTGCTGTGTTCTGTGTTCACTGGTCATCCTGTGTGTCAATAACTGCCTGTCTGCACACCAGCATATACCTGGATGTATATTATGACACGGGGAACTTCCCTTATTGTGGGGGGAGGTCGGGGTTTGCTTTGGGATCCTTGGAATTCGGGGCACCATTTAAAAATGGCTTCCTGATCTCTCGCTGCACTAGCAAGTTCTGGTGAGCGGAGTTACCCACTGTACTAAAAGGGGCTATGTGTGGCCTCTGTAGCCATCTGGGATGGCCACTTCTAGAACACAAAATGGACGCTCGCAAAGAATATAGGGAACTGCGGACAATGCTAGTAAGCAAGCAGGCACAGTGCCTGAATGTATATTTGGGAAACAGCTCCCAGATGGAATTGAAACTATAGGTCGATTAGCATATTGATGGCCTATCTCCGGGAACAAAGGAATGACACTCAATTAACCGATACTGTTGCAGACATCCCGGCACCAGAAAGACACAAACAAAGCAAGGCCAACGGCCACTTAAGACACGCCCAGCCATCAGGTTTATTGGTCAAGAAAACAGTGATCGAGAAGCGACCCAATTAATTGGGGCCAAGTTTAAGGCCCGCCTAAAAGCACGTGAAGCCCCTCCAGGTAGAAGAAGGAACCCCCACGAGAGATTCGCTCTCTTGGACTTGGCTCTCAAAATGGAGAGACCCGTCCACCAGCATCACCAGAAGCAAGTAAGTCCAAGGTCAACACTTGCTACCAGACGGACGTCCTTAACTGTTCTCCTGTTACCTCTTCGAACCCAACAGCCTCAGATCCGAACAACGGCCATTGTTCCTCTGACTAAGTGGGCACCCGAAGTTAAGTATAGGCGTTAGTGTTAGAGATAGTTTAGTTTGTAGTACTGTTGTG